>NC_053039.3:192659621-195159621 GCF_002575655.3 Aegilops tauschii subsp. strangulata | reverse complement strand
GAATTTAAGGGGCTCCGGGCCTCTTGCGCAAGTCCTACATTTTATCGTGACGCGTTCTCGCGCGCCGCCGCAAAATTTTGTGTCCTCCAAATTGGAGATATTGTTTCCACATATATATTCACCGAAACCAGGAATGCCCTGTTATTATTGGTTGTAACACACGTATGTTACGGCATGCCACACGGCAAAAACAAGGATAATATGGCTTATAGTCGCCATATTTTCTTGAATTTACAACCAAATTGGATTCCCCGGATCATAGAGCATGTGCAGAATGCAACGTTTGTCCATACCAAGCGTACTAATGTTTATACACACCATAGTCTCTCGGATTTCCTTCGAAAGGAGTGCCAATGGGTTCAGAAACTTGTCTGAAAAGCAGCGGCAAATGCTGTTCTTTGACTTCAGGGGCAAAAGTCCTGCTTAGGGGCCGAATTTGAGGGTCCTGCAAGCCTCCTGCGCAAGCCGGAACTATTCCTAGATTCCCACGCTCGTCGCGAGCATTTCAAGTACTTGTGGGTCCGAAACGGCCTCCGAATGACAAAGTTATGACTGTTTTGGTGAACACCGGTCCTTCATAGAGCATGTGCAGAATGCAACGTTTGTCCATACCAGGCGGACTAATGTCTATACTCACCATAGTCTCTCAGATTTCCATCCAAAGGAGTGCCAATGGGTTCAGAAACTTGTGTGAAAAGCAGCGGCAAATGATTTTCTTTGACTTTCAGGGGTAAAAGGTCTTGCTTAGGGGCCGAATTTGACGGTCCTCCGGGCCTCCTGCGCAAGCCGGAAATATTTCCTAGATTCCCACGCTCGTCGCGAGCATTTTCAGTACTTGTGGTTCCGAAACGGTCTCCGAATGACAGAGTTATGACCGTTTTAGTGATAACCGGTCCTTTATATGTTAGTCCTTGAAAGAGTTAATTTTCTCGTGACGCGTTCTGGCGTGCCACCCCAAAATTTTGTGTCCTCCATAGTGCATATGTTGTTTCCACTTATATATTGACCGATGCTAGGAATGCCCTCCTATTATTGGATGTAACACACGTACGTTACGGCATGCCACACGGCAAAAACAAGGAGAAGAAGGCTTATAGTCGCCTTATTTTCTTGAATTTACAACCAATTGGGACTTCCCGGATCATAGAACATGTGCAGAATGCATCGTTTCTCCTTACTAGGCGGACTAATGTTATACACACCATAGTCTCTTGGATTTCTTCCAAAGGAGTGCCAATGGGTTCAGAAACTTGTGTGAAAAGCAGCGGCAAATTATGTTCTTTGACTTTCAGGTGTAAAAGGTCCTGCTTAGGGGCCGATTTTGAGGGCCCTCCGGTCCTCCTTCGCAAGCCGAAAGTATTTTCTAGATTCCCATGCTCGTTATCCGAATGACAAAGTTATGACCCTTTTAGTGAACACCGGTCCTTTATATGATAGTCCTTGAAAGAAATTCATTTTCTTGTGACGTGTTTTGGTGCGCCGCCCCAAAGTTTGAGGGTCCATACCAAGCGGACTAATGTTTATACTCACCATAGTCTCTCGGATTTCCTTCGAAAGGAGTGCCAATGGGTTCAGAAACTTGTCTGAAAAGCGGCGGCAAATGATGTTCTTTGACTTTCAGGGGCAAAAGTCCTGCTTAGGGGCCGAATTTGAGGGTCCTGCAAGCCTCCTGCGCAAGCCGGAAGTATACCTAGATTCCCATGCTTGTCGCGAGCATTTCAAGTACTTGTGGGTCCGAAACGGCCTCCGAATGACAAAGTTGTGACTGTTTTAGTGAACACCGGTCCTTCATAGAGCATGTGCAGAATGCAACGTTTGTCCATAGCGGGCGGACTAATGTTTATACTCACCATCGTCTCTCGGATTTCCATCCAAAGGAGTGCCAATGGGTTCAGAAACTTGTGTGAAAAGCAGCGGCAAAGGATGTTCTTTGACTTTCAGGGGTAAAATGATAAAGGCATAGGTGTCCCGTCTTTCGATGAGATGATGGATATCGCTTTGATGGAAGTCGACTTTGACAATCCGACTACGAACGTGCGAGGACGTCGCGCCTTAGCAATCGCTAAACCAACTCCGAGAGGTTATTGACCACGCCGGAGCACGATCAACCTGACCACGAGGGTCTGTTTCCTGCGAGCAAACGAAGAACAAGGAAGAAACTGAGATTGCAATCTGGATATTGCGAATATAAGATGAAAGCTTTATTGATCAAGGTGGGGTTCTGTGACGCCTTTGTCTGGTCGTTGAACACAAACGAAGTACGCGAAGTTGCAGCTATGGCGAACTTTTAATCTAAACAAAACCCAAAGTCTAAACGACGCCCTAAGGGTTGTATATATGGAGGAAGAGGGGGGAATTTCGTGGCCCTTGGGGAAGGGGTCCGAAACCAATCCCATCTCTTGTTTCCCCACACATACGGACTCTAAAAATAGCCTATATTGAAGTATTTCAAAATTACATGGGTCTGGCCCAATAATAAGGTGACGCAGCACCTAGAATAGCCTCTGGACGAAAGTTATGAAGTAGCATCTTGTATATTTCGTACAAGGCTTCATGCACGCATTATGGTGGCTTCAACGTCCTGAAATCATCACTTGTAGCTCCGTTCTTGTCCCCCATGCGCATGCCATCATCTCTATGCTTGTTCTTGCTCCAATGTTCATCCTTCTCAAAGCTAGGCCCTTCATTTGTAAGCAAAACAAATGTATCCAATTTAGGCAGCATCATATTCTCATGAACATTAGAATCATTACCAAGAAACGAAAGTACCTGGTAATTTAATTGGCGTGCGCGGGCTCTAGTAATTGGTCCAGTATGTATAGCAGCAGGGGCTGTGGGTGTAACAATGGTATTGATGTCCTCATCATAAAAGGTCTTGCTTCGGGGCCGAATTTGAGGGTCCTCCGGGCCTCCTGCGCAAGCCAGAAGTATTTCCTAGATTCCCACGCTCTTCGCGAGCATTTTCAGTACTTGTGGTTCCGAAACGGTCTCCGAATGACAAACTTATGACCGTTTTAGTGATAACCGGTCCTTTATATGTTAGTCCTTGAAAGAAGTTAATTTTCTCGTGACGCGTTCTAGCGCGCCGCCGCAAAATTTTGTGTCCTCCAAATTGGAGATATTGTTTCCACATATATATTCACCGATGCCAGGAATGCCCTGCTATTATTGGCTGTAACACACATACGTTACGGCATGCCACACGGCAAAAACAAGGAGAACAAGGCTTATAGTCGCCTTATTTTCTTGAATTTACAACCGAATGGGACTCCCCAGATCATAGAGCATGTGCAGAATGCAACGTTTGTCCATACCGGGCAGACTAATGTTTATACGCAAAATAGTCTCTTGGATTTCCATCCAAAGGAGCCAATGGGTTCAGAAACTTGTTTGAAAAGCAGCGGCAAATGATGTTCTTCGACTTTCAGGGAAAAAAGTCCTGCTTAGGTTCCGAATTTCAGGGGCTCCGGGCCTCTTGGGCAAGTCCCACATTTTCTCGTGACGCGTTCTGGCGCGCCGCCGCAAAATTTTCTGTCCTCCAAATTGGAGATATTGTTTCCACATATATTCTCCGATACCAGGAATGCCCTGTTATTATTGGTGGTAACACACGTATGTTACGGCATGCCACACGGCAAAAACAAGGATAATATGGCTTATAGTCGCCATATTTTCTTGAATTTACAACCAAATTGGATTCCCCGGATCATAGAGCATGTGCAGAATGCAACGTTTGTCCATACCAAGCGGACTAATGTTTATACTCACCATAGTCTCTCGGATTTCCTTCGAAAGGAGTGCCAATGGGTTCAGAAACTTGTCTGAAAAGCAGCGTCAAATGATGTTCTTTGACTTTCAGGGGCAAAAGTCCTGCTTAGGGGCCGAATTTGACGGTCCTGCAAGCCTCCTGCGCAAGCCGGAAGTATTCCTAGATTCCCACGCTCGTCGCGAGCATTTCAAGTACTTGTGGGTCCATAACGGCCTCCGAATGACAAAGTTATGACTGTTTTAGTTAACACCGGTCCTTCATAGAGCATGTGCAGAATGCAACGTTTTTTCATACCAGGCGGACTAATGTTTATACTCACCATAGTCTCTCGGATTTCCATCCAAAGGAGCGCCAATGGGTTCAGAAACTTGTGTGAAAAGCAGCGGCAAATGATTTTCTTTGACTTTCAGGTGTAAAAGGTCTTGCTTAGGGGCCGAATTTGAGGGTCCTCCGGGCCTCCTGCGCAAGCCGGAAGTATTTCCTAGATTCCCACGCTCGTCGCGAGCATTTTCAGTACTTGTGGTTCCGAAACGGTCTCCGAATGACAAAGTTATGACCGTTTTAGTGATAACCGGTCCTTTATATGTTAGTCCTTGAAAGAAGTTCATTTTCTCGTGACGCGTTCTGGCGTGCCACCCCAAAATTTTGTGTCCTCCATAGTGGATATGTTGTTTCCACTTATATATTGACCGATGCCAGGAATGCCCTCCTATTATTGGCTGTAACACACGTACGTTACGGCATGCCACACGGCAAAAACAAGGAGAACAAGGCTTATAGTCGCCTTATTTTCTTGAATTTACAACCGAATGGGACTGCCCAGATCATAGAGCATGTACAGAATGCAACGTTTGTCCATACCGGGCGGACTAATGTTTATACTCAAAATAGTCTCTTGGATTTCCATCCAAAGGAGCCAATGGGTTCAGAAACTTGTCTGAAAAGCAGCGGCAAATGATGTTCTTCGACTTTCAGGGGCAAAAAGTCCTGTTTAGGTGCCGCATTTCAGGGGCCGCGGGCCTCTTGCGCAAGTCCCACATTTTCTCGTGACGCGTTCTCGCGCGCCGCCGCAAAATTTTGTGTCCTCCAAGTTGGAGATATTGTTTCCACATATATATTCACCGATACCAAGAATGCCCTGCTATTATTGGTTGTAACACACGTATGTTACGGCATGCCACACGGCAAAAACAAGGATAATATGGCTTATAGTCGCCATATTTTCTTGAATTTACAACCAAATTGGATTCCCCGGATCATAGAGCATGTGCAGAATGCAACATTTGTCCATACCAAGCGGACTAATGTTTATACTCACCATAGTCTCTCGGATTTCCTTCCAAAGGAGTGCCACTAGGTTCAGAAACTTGTCTGAAAAGCAGCGGCAAATGATGTTCTTTGACTTTCAGGGGCAAAAGTCCTGCTTAGGGGCGGAATTTGAGGGTCCTGCAAGCCTCCTGCGCAAGCCGGAAGTATTCCTAGATTCCCACGCTCGTCGCGAGCATTTCAAGTACTTGTGGGTCCATAACGGCCTCCGAATGGCAAAGTTATGACTGTTTTAGTTAACACCGGTCCTTCATAGAGCATGTGCAAAATGCAACGTTTGTCCATACCAGGCGGACTAATGTTTATACTCACCATAGTCTCTCGGATTTCCATCCAAAGGAGCGCCAATGGGTTCAGAAACTTGTGTGAAAAGCAGCGGCAAATGATGTTCTTTGACTTTCAGGGGTAAAAGGTCTTGCTTAGGGGCCGAATTTGAGGGTCCTCTGGGCCTCCTGCGCAAGCCGGAAGTATTTTCTAGATTCCCACGCTCGACGCGAGCATTTTCAGTACTTGTGGTTCCGAAACGGTCTCCGAATGATAAAGTTATGACCGTTTTAGTGATAACCACTCCTTTATATGTTAGTCCTTGAAATAAGTTAATTTTCTCGTGACGCGTTCTGGCGTGCCACCCCAAAATTTTGTGTCCTCCATAGTGGAATTGTTGTTTCCACATATATATTGACCGATGCCAGGAATGCCCTACAATTATTGGCTGTAACACACGTACGTTACGGCATGCCACACGGCAAAAACAAGGAGAACAAGGCTTATAGTCGCCTTATTTTCTTGAATTTACAACCGAATGGGACTCCCCAGATCATAGAGCATGTCAGAATGCAACGTTTGTCCATACCAGGCAGACTAATGTTTATACTCAAAATAGTCTCTTGGATTTCCATCCAAAGGAGCCAATGGGTTCAGAAACTTGTCTGAAAAGCAGCGGCAAATGATGTTCTTTGACTTTCTGGGGCAAAAAGTCCTGCTTAGGTGCCGAATTTCAGGGGCCTCCGGGTCCCTTGCGCAAGTCCTACATTTTCTCGTGACGCGTTCTCGCGCGCCGCCGCAAAATTTAGTGTCCTCCAAATTGGAGATATTGTTTCCACATATATATTCACCGATGCCAGGAATGCCCTGCTATTATTGGTTGTAACACACGTATGTTACGGCATGCCACACGGCAAAAACAAGGATAATATAGCTTATAGTCGCCTTATTTTCTTGAATTTACAACCAAACTCGATTCCCCGAATCATAGAGCATGTGCAGAATGCAACGTTTGTCCATACCAAGCGGACTAATGTTTAAACTCACCATAGTCTCTCGGATTTCCTTCCAAAGGAGTGCCAATGGGTTCAGAAACTTGTCTGAAAAGCAGCGGCAAATGATGTTTTTTGACTTTCAGGGGCAAAAAGTCCTGCTTAGGGGCCGAATTTGAGGGTCCTGCAAGCCTCCTGCGCAAGCCGGAAGTATTCCTAGATTCCCACGCTCGTCGCGAGCATTTCAAGTACTTGTGGGTCCAAAACGGCCTCCGAATAACAAAGTTATGACTATTTTAGTGAACACCGGTCCTTCATAGAGCATGTGCAGAATGCAACGTTTTCCATACCAGGCAGACTAATGTTTATACTCACCATAGTGTCTCGGATTTCCATCCAAAGGAGTGCCAATGGGTTCAGAATCTTGTGTGAAAAGCAGCGGCAAATGATGTTCTTTGACTTTCAGGGGTAAAAGGTCTTGCTTAGGGGCCGAATTTGAGGGTCCTCCGTGCCTCCTGCGCAAGCCGGAAGTATTTCCTAGATTCCCACGCTCGTCGCGAGCATTTTCAGTACTTGTGGTTCCGAAACGGTCTCCGAATGACAAAGTTATGACCGTTTTAGTGATAACCGGTCCTTTATATGTTAGTCCTTGAAAGAAGTTAATTTTCTCGTGACACGTTCTGGCGTGCCACCCCAAAATTTTGTGTCCTCCATAGTGGATATGTTGTTTCCACATATATATTGACCGATGCCAGGTATGCCCTCCTATTATTGGCTCTAACACACGTACGTTACGGCATGCCACACGGCAAAAACAAGGAGAACAAGGCTTATAGTCGCCTTATTTTCTTGAATTTACAACCGAATGGGACTCCCCAGATCATAGAGCATGTGCAGAATGCAACGTTTGTCCATACCAGGCGGACTAATGTTTATACTCAAAATAGTCTCTTGGATTTCCATCCAAAGGAGCCAATGGGTTCAGAAACTTGTCTGAAAAGCAGCGGCAAATGATGTTCTTCGACTTTCTGGGGCAAAAAGTCCTGCTTAGGTGCCGAATTTCAGGGGCCTCCGGGCCTCTTGCGCAAGTCCTACATTTTCTCGTGACGCGTTCTGGCGCGCCGCCGCAAAATTTTGTGTCCTCCAAATTGGAGATATTGTTTCCACATATATATTCACCGATGCCAGGAATGCCCTGCTATTATTGGTTGTAACACACGTATGTTACGGCATGCCGCACGGCAAAAACAAGGATAATATAGCTTATAGTTGCCTTATTTTCTTGAATTTACAACCAAACTGGATTCCCCGGATCATAGAGCATGTGCAGAATGCAATGTTTGTCCATACCAAGCGGACTAATGTTTATACTCACCATAGTCTCTCGGATTTCCTTCCAAAGGAGTGCCAATGGGTTCAGAAACTTGTCTGAAAAGCAGCGGCAAATGATGTTCTTTGACTTTCAGGGGCAAAAAGTCCTGCTTAGGGGCCGAATTTCAGGGTCCTCCAAGCCTCCTGCGCAAGCCGGAAGTATTCCTAGATTTCCACGCTCGTCGCGAGCATTTCAAGTACTTCTGGGTCCGAAACGGCCTCCGAATGACAAAGTTATGACTGTTTTAGTGAACACGGGTCCTTCATAGAGCATGTGCAGAATGCAACGTTTTCCATACCAGGCGGACTAATGTTTATACTCACCATAGTCTCTCGGATTTCCATCCAAAGGAGTGCCAATGGGTTCAGAAACTTGTGTGAAAAGCAGCGGCAAATGATGTTCTTTGACTTTCAGGGGTAAAAGGTCTTGCTTAGGGGCCGAATTTGAGGGTCCTCCGGGCCTCCTGCGCAAGCCGGAAGTATTTCCTAGATTCCCACGCTCGTCGCGAGCATTTCAGTACTTGTGGTTCCGAAACGGTCTCCGAATGACAAAGTTATGACCGTTTTAGTGATAACCGGTCCTTTATATGTTAGTCCTTGAAAGAAGTTAATATTCTCGTGACACGTTCCAGCGTGCCACCCCAAAATTTTGTGTCCTCCATAGTGGATATGTTGTTTCCACATATATATTGACCGATGCCAGGAATGCCCTCCTATTATTGGCTATAATACACGTACGTTACGGCATGCCACACGGCAAAAACAAGGAGAACAAGCCTTATAGTCGCCTTATTTTCTTGAATTTACAACCGAATGGGACTCCCCAGATCATAGAGCATGTGCGGAATGCAACGTTTGTCCATACCAGGCGGACTAATGTTTATACTCAAAATAGTCTCTTGGATTTCCATCCAAAGGAGCCAATGGGTTCAGAAACTTGTCTGAAAAGCAGCGGCAAATGATGTTCTTCGACTTTCTGGGGCAAAAAGTCCTGCTTAGGTGCCGAATTTCAGGGGCCTCTGGGCCTCTTGCGCAAGCCGGAAGTATTTTTTGGATTTCCATGGTCGTCACGAGCATTTTGAGTACTTGTGGGTCCGAAACGGACTCCGGATGACAAAGTTATGACCATTTTAGTGAACACCGGTCCTTTATATGATTGTCTTTCAAGGAACTACATTTTCTCGTGAAGCAATCTCGCGCGCCGCCGCAAAATTTTGTGTCCTCGATATTGGAGATATTGTTTCCACATATATATATTGACCGATGCCAGGAATGCTCTTCTATTATTGGCTGTAACACACGTACGTTACGGCATGCCACACGGCAAAAACAAGGAGAATAAGGTTTATATCGCCTTATTTTCTTGAATTTACAACCAAATGGGATTCCCTGAATCATAGAACATGTGTAGAATGCAACGTTTGTCCATACCAGGCGGACTAAAGTTTATACTCACCATAATCTCTCGGATTTCCTTCCAAAGGAGTGCCAATGGGTTCAGAAACTTGTCTGAAAAGCATCGATAAATGATGTTCTTTGACTTTCAGGGGCAAAAAGTCCTGCTTAGGGGCCGAATTTGAGGGTCCTTCGAGCCTACTACCCAAGCCGAAAGTATTTGCTAGATTCCCACGCTCGTCGCGAGCATTTTGAGTAATTGTGGGTCCGAAACAGACTCCGAATGAAAAAAGTTATGACCGTTTTAGTGAACACCGGTCCTTTATATGGCAGTCCTTGAAAGATCTTCATTTTCTAGTGATGCATTCTGGCACGCCGCCCCAAATTGTTTTTCCCTCCATAGTGGAGATATTATTTCCACATATATATTGACCGATGCAAGGAATGCCCTCCTATTATTGGCTGTAACAAACGTATATGGCATGCCACACGGCAAAAACAACGAGAATAAGGATTTTATTCGCATTATTTTTTTGATTTTACATCCAAATGGGATTCACGGATCATAGAGCATGTGCAGAATGCAACATTTGTCATTACCAGGAGGACTAACGTTTATACTCACCATAATCTTTCGGATTTTCTTCCAAAGGAGTGCCAATGGGTTCAAAAACTTGTCTGAAAAGTAACGGCAACTGATGTTGTTTGACTTTCAAGGGCAAAAATTCTTGCTTAGGGCACGAATTTGAGGGTCCTCCGGGCCTCCTACGCAAGCCGGATGTATTTTCTAGATTCCCACGCTCGTCGCGAGCATTTGAGTACTAGTACGTCCGAAACGGTCTCTGAATTACAATGTTATGACCGTTTTTTTGAACACCGGTCCTTTATATGGCAGTCCTTGAAATAACTACATTTTCTCATGACGCGTTCTGGCGCGTTGCCGCAAAATTTGTGTCCTACATAGTGGAGATATTGTTTCCACATATATATATATATATATGTATATATATATTGACCGATGCTAGGAATACTCTTCTATTACTGGCAGTAACACACGTACGTTATGGCATGCCACATGGCAAAAACAAGGAGAATAAGGCTTATAGTTGCCTTATTTTCTTGAATTTAAAACCAAATGGGATTCCCCGGATCATAGAGCATGGGCAGAATGCAATGTTTGTCCATACCAGGCAGACTAAAGTTTATACTTACCATAATCTCTCGGATTTCCTTCCAAAGGAGTGCCAATGGGTTCAAAACCTTGTGTGAAAAGCATCAATAAATGATGTTCTTTGACTTTCAGGGGCAAAAAGTCCTGCTTAGGAGCCGAATTTGAGGGTCCTCCGAGCCTACTGCACAAGCTGAAAGTACTTTCTAGATTCCCACGCTCGTCGCGGGCATTTTGAGTACTTGTGGGTCCGAAACAAACTCCGAATGACAAAGTTATGACCGTTTTAGTGAACACCGGTCCTTTATATGGCAGTCCTTGAAAGAACTTCATTTTCTTGTGAAGCATTCTGGCGGGCCGCCCCAAAAAAATTTGTCCTCCATATTGGAGATATTATTTCCACATATATACTGACCGATGTCAGGAATGCCCTCCTATTATTGGCTGTAACACACGTAAATTATGGCATGCCACACGGCAAAAACAAGGAGAATAAGGCTTATAGTCGCCTTATTTTCTTGATTTTACAACCAAATGGGATTCCCTGAATCATAGAACATGTGCAGAATGCAACGTTTGTCCATACCAGGCGGACTAAAGTTTATACTAAACCATAATCTCTCGGATTTCCTTCCAAAGGAGTGCCAATGGGTTTAGAAACTTGTCTGAAAAGCATCGATAAATGATGTTCTTTGACTTTGAGGGGCGAAAAGTCCTGCTTAGGGGCCGAATTTGAGGGTCCTTCGAGCCTACTACTCAAGCCGAAAGTATTTGCTAGATTCCCACACTCGTCGCGAGCATTTTGAGTACTTGTGGGTCCAAAACAGACTCCGAATGACAAAGTTATGACCGTTTTAGTGAACACTGGTCCTTTATATGGCAGTCCTTGAAAGATCTTCATTTTCTAGTGACGCATTCTGGCACGCCGCCCCAAATTTTTTCCCCCTCCATAGTGGAGATATTATTTCCACATATATATTGACCGATGCCAGGAATGCCCTCCTATTATTGGCTGTAACACACGTACGTTATGGCATGCCACACGGCAAAAACAACGAGAATAAGGATTTTAATCACATTATTTTCTTGATTTTACAACCAAATGGGATTCACGGATCGTAGAGCATGTGCAGAAATCAACGTTTGTCATTACCAGGAGGATTAACGTTTATACTCACCATAATCTCTCGGATTTTCTTCCAAAGGAGTGCCAATGGGTTCAAAACTTGTCTGAAAAGCAACGGCAACTGATGTTCTTTGACTTTCAAGGGCAAAAATTCTTGCTTAGGGGCCGAATTTGAGGGTCCTCCGGGCCTCGGGAAGTATTTTCTAGATTCCCACGCTCGTGGCGAGCATTTGAGTACTTGTACGTCCGAAACGGTCTCTGAATTACAAAGTTATGACCGTTTTTGTGAACACCGGTCCTTTATATGGCAGTCCTTGAAATAACAACATTTTCTCATGACGCGTTCTGGCGCGCTGCCGCAAAATTTTGTGTCCTACATAGTGGAGATATTGTTTCCACACACATATATATATTGACCGATGCCAGGAATGCTCTTCTATTATTGGCAGTAACACACGTATACGGCATGCCAGACGGCAAAAACAAGGAGAATAAGGCATATAGTTGCCTTATTTTTTGAATTTACAGCCAAATGGGATTCCCCGGATCATAGAGCATGGGAAAGAATGCAACGTTTGTCCATACCAGGCGGACTAAAGTTTATACTTACCATAATCTCTCAGATTTCCTTCCAAAGGGGTGCCAATGGGTTCAGAAACTTGTGTGAAAAGCATCAATCAATGATGTTCTTTGACTTTCAGGGGCAAAAAGTCCTGCTAAGGAGCCGAATTTGAGGGTCCTCCGAGCCTACTGCACAAGCTGTAAGTACTTTCTAGATTCCCATGCTCAACGCGGGCATTTTGAGTACTTGTGGGTCCGAAACGGACTCCGAATGATAAAGTTATGACCGTTTTAGTGAACACCGGTCCTTTATATGGCAGTCCTTGAAAGAACTTTATTTTCTCGTGACGCATTCTGGCGCGCCGCCCCAAATTTTTTTGTCCTCCATATTGGAGATATTATTTCCACATATATACTGGCCGATGCCAGGAATGGCCTCCTATTATTGGCTGTAACACATGTAAATTATGGCATGCCACACGGCAAAAACAAGGAGAATAAGGCTTATAGTCGGCTTATTTTCTTGATTTTACAACCAAATGGGATTCCTGGAGGACTAACGTTTATACTCACCATAATCTCTCAGATTTCCTTCCAAAGGAGTGCCAATGGGTTCAACGACTTGTTTGAAAAGCAGCCGCTTATGATGTTCTTTTACTTTCAGGGGCAAAAGTCCTGTTTAGGGGCCAAAATTGAGGGTCCTCCGGGCCTCCTGCGCCAGCCGGAAGTATTTTCTAGATTCCCACGCTCGTCGCGAGCATTTTGAGTACTTGTAGGTCCAAAACGGTCTCTGAATCAGAATGTTATGACCTTTTTGTGAACACTGGTCCTTTACATGGGAGTCCTTCAAAGAACTTCTTTTTCTCGTGACGCGTTCCGGCGCGCCGCCCCAAAATTTTGTGTCCTCCATAGTGGAGATATTGATTCCACATATATATTGCACGATGCGAGGATTTTCCCTCCTATTATTGGTTGTAACACACGTACGTTACGGCATGACACACGCGCAAAAACAAGGAAATATGGCTTATAGTCGCCTTATTTTCTTGAATTTACAACCAAATGGGATCCCCCGGATCATAGAGCATGTGCAGAATGCAAAGTTTGTCATTACCTGGCGGGCTAATGTTTATACTCACCATAATCTCTCAGATTTCCTTCCAAAGTTGTGCCAGTGGGTTCAGAAACTTGTGTGAAAAGCAGCAGCAAATGATGTTCTTTGACTTCCAGGGGCAAAATGTCCTGCTTAGGGGCCGAATTTGAGGGTCCTCCGGGCCTCTCGCGCAAGCCGGAAGTATTTTCTAGATTCCCACGCTCGTCGCGAGCATTTTGAGTAATTATGGGTCTGAAACGGTCACTGAATGACAAAGTTATGACCTTTTTAGTGAACACCGGTCCATTGTATGACAGTTCTTGAAAGAACTTCATTTTCTCGTGATGCATTCTGGCACGCCGCCCCAAAATTTTGTGTCCACCATATTGGATATATTGTTTCCATTTATATATTGACCGATGCCAGGAATGCACTGCTATTATTGGTTGTAACACACCTACGTTACGTCATGCCACACGGCAAAAATAAGGATAATAAGCTTATAGCCGGCTTATCTTCTTGAATTTACAACAAATGGGATTCCCCAGATCATAGAGCATGTACAAAATGCGACGTTTGTCCATACCAGGCGTACTAAAGTAAATACTCACCATATTCTCTTGGATTTCCTTCCAAAGGACGGCCAATGGGTTCAGAAACTTGTCTGATAAGCAGCGGCAAATGGTGTTCTTTGACTTTCTGGGGCAAAAAGTCTTGCTTAGGGGCCGAATTTGAGGGTCCTCCGGGCCTCCTGCGCAAGCCGGAAGTATTTCCTAGATTCCCACACTCGTCGCGAGCATTTTGAGTACTTGTGGGTCCGAAACGGTCTCCGAATGACAAAGTTATGACCGTTTTAGTGGTAACCGGTCCTTTATATGGCAGTCCTTGAAAGAACTTCATTTTCTCGTGACGGGTTCTGGCGTGCCGCCACAAAATTTTGTGTCCTCCATAGTGGATATATTGTTTCCACTTATATATTGACCGATGCCAGGAATGCCCTCCTATTATTGGCTGTAACACACATACGTTACGGCATGCCACACAGCAAAAACAAGGAGAATTAGGCTTATAGTCGCCTTAGTTTCTTGAATTGACAATCAAATGGGATTTCCCGGATCATAAAGCATGTACAAATTGCGACGTTTGTCCATACCAGCTGGACTAATGTTTATACACAAAATAGTCTCTCGGATTTCCTTCCAAAGCAGTGGCAATGGGTTCAGAAAGTTGTTTGAAAAGCAGCGGCAAATGATGTTCTTTGACTTTTAGGGGCAAAACGTCTTGCTTAGGGGCCGAATTTGAGGTTCCTCCGGGCCTCCTGCACAAGCCGGAAGTATTTTCCAGATTCCCACGCTCGTCGGTAGCATTTTGAGTACTTGTGGGTCCGAAACGGACTCCGAATGACAAAGTTATGACCGTTTTAGTGAACACCGGTCCTTTATATGGCAGTCTTTGAAAGAACTTCATTTTCTCATTACGCGTTCTGGCGCGCCGCCCCAAAACTTTTTTTCCTCCATAGTGGAGATATTGTTTCCACATATATATTGACCAATGCCAGGAATGCCCTCCTATTATTGGCTGTAACACAGGTACATTATGGCATGTAACACAGGTACGTTACGACATGCCACACAGCAAAAACAAGGATAATAAGGCTTATAGTCGCGTTATATTCTTGAATTTACAACCAAATGGGGCTCCCTGGATCATAGAGCATGTGTCGAATGCACCATTTGTCCTTTCCAGGCGGACTAATTTTATACTCACCATAATTTCGCGGATTTCCTTCCAAAGGAGTGCCAATGGATTCAGAAACTTGTCTGAAAAGCAGCGGCAATGATGTTCATTGACTTTCAGGGGCAAAAAGTCTTGCTTAGGGCCGAATTTAAGGGTCCTCTGGGCCTCCTATGCAAGCCGGAAGTATTTTCGAGATTCACTTGCTCGTCGCAAGCATTTTGAGTCCTTGTGGGTCCGAAACGATCTCCGAATGACAAAGTTATGACCGTTTTAGTGAACCATGGTCCTTTATATGCCAGTCCTTGAAAGAACTTAATTTTCACGTGACGCGTTCTGGCGCGCCGCCCCAAAATTTTGTGTCCTACATAGTGGAGATATTGTTTCCACACACACACACACACACACACACACACATATATATATATATTGACCGATGCCAGGAATGATCTTCTATTATTTGCTGTAACACACGTATGTTGCAGCATACCACACGGCAAAAACAAGGAGAATAAGGCTTATAGTCGCCTTATTTTCTTGAATATACAACCAAATGGGATTCCCCGGATCATAAAGCATGTGCAGAATGCAAAGTTTGTCCATACCAGGCGGCCAAAAGTTTATACTCACCATAATCTCTCGGATTTCCTTCCGAAGGAGTGCCAATGGTTCAGAAACTTGTCTGAAAATTAGCGATAAATGATGTTCTTTGATTTCCAGTGGCAGAAGGTCCTGCTTAGGGGCCGAATTTGAGGGGCCACTGGGCCTACTGTGCAAGCCGGAAGTATTTACTAGATTCCCACACTTGTCATGAGCTTTTTGAGTACTTGTGGGTCCTTAACGGCAAGCCGAAAGTATTTACTACATTCCCACACTCGTCACGAGCTTTTTGAGTACTTGTGGGTCCAAAACGGACTACGAATGACAAAGTTATGACTGTTTTAGTGAACACCGATCCTTCATATGTAAGTCTTTGAAAGAACTTCATTTTCTCGTGACGCATTATGGCGCGCCGCCCCAAAATTTTGTGTCCTCCATAGTGGAGATATTATTTCCACATATATATATTGACCGATGCCATGAATGCCCTCCTATTATTGGCTGTAACACAGGTACATTATGGCATGCCACGCGACAAATACAATGAGAATAAGGCTTATAGTCGCCTTATTTTCTTGATTTTACAACCAAATGGAATCCCCGGATCATAGAGCATGTGCAGAATGCAACGCTTGTCGTTACCAGGAGGACTAATGTTTATACTCACCATAATCTCTCGGATTTCCTTCCAAAGGACTGCCAATGGGTTCAGAAACTTGTCTCAAAACAGCAGCAACTGATGTTCTTTGGCTTTTAGGGGCAAAAAGTCTTGCATAGGGGCCGAATTTGAGGGTCCTCCGGGCCTCCTGCGCAAGCCGGAAGTATTTCCTAGATTCCCACACTCGTCGTGAGAATTTTGAGTACTTGTGGGTCCGAAACGGTCTCGGAATGACAAAGTTATGACCGTTTTAGTGATAACCGGTCCTTTATATGGCAGTCCTTGAAAAACTTCATTTTCTCGTGACTGGTTCTGGCGCGCCGCCCCAAAATTTTGTGTCCTCCATAGTGGATATATTGTTTCCACTTATATATTGACCTATGCCAGGAATGCCCTCCTATTATTGGCTGTAACACACATACGTTACGACATGCCACACGGCAAAAACAAGGAGAATTAGGCTTATAGTCGCCTTAGTTTCTTGAATTTACAATCAAATGGGATTTCCCGGATCATAAAGCATGTACAAATTGCGACGTTTGTCCATACCAGCTGGACTAATGTTTATACACAAAATAGTCTCTCGGATTTCCTTCCAAAGGAGTGCCAATGGGTTCAGAAACTTGTTTGAAAAGCAGCGGCAAATGATGTTCTTTGACTTTTAGGGGCAAAACGTCCTGCTTAGGGCTCGAATTTGAGGTTCCGCCATGCCTCCTGCACAAGCCGGAAGTATTTTTCAGATTCCCACGCTCGTCGCAAGCATTTTGAGTACTTGTGGGTCCGAAACGGACTCCAAATGACAAAGTTATGACCGTTTTAGTGAACACCGGTCCTTTATATGGCAGTCTTTGAAAGAACTTCATTTTCTCATTACGCGTTCTGGCGCGCCGCCCCAAAACTTTTTTTCCTCCATAGTGGAGATATTCTTTTGACATATATCTAGACCAATGCCAGGAATGCCCTCCTATTATTGGTTGTAACACACGTACGTTACGGCATGCCACACAGCAAAAACAAGGATAATAAGGCTTATAGTCGCATTATATTCTTGAATTTACAACCAAATGGGATTCCCTGGATCATAGAGCATGTGCCGAATGCAACATTTGTCCTTACCACGGGGACTAATTTTATACTCACCATAATTTCGCGGATTTCCTTCCAAAGGAGTGCCAATGGATTCAGAAACTTGTCTGAAAAGCAGCGGCAATGATGTTCATTGAATTTCAGGGGCAAAAAGTCCTGCTTAGGGACGAATTTAAGGGTCCTCTGGGCCTCCTATGCAAGCCGGAAGTATTTTCGAGATTCACATGCTCGTCGCAAGCATTTTGAGTCCTTGTGAGTCCGAAACGGTCTTCGAAGGACAAAGTTATGACCGTTTTAGTGAACACTGGTCCTGTATATGGCAGTCCTTGAAAGAACTTCATTTTCTCGTGACGCGTTCTGGCGCGCCGCCCTACATAGTGGAGATATTGTTTCCACACACACACACACACACACACACATATATACCACACGGCAAAAACAAGGAGAATAAGGCTTATAGTCACCTTATTTTCTTGAATATACAACCAAATGGGATTCCCCGGATCATAAAGCATGTGCAGAATGCAACGTTTGTCCATACCAGGCGGCCAAAAGTTTGTACTCACCATAATCTCTTGGATTTCCTTCCAATGGAGTGCCAATGGGTTCAGAAACTTGTCTGAAAAGTGGCGATAAATGTTGTTCTGTGATTTTCAGTGGCTGAAGGTCCTGCTTAGGGGCCTCTGGGCCTGCTGCGCAAGCCAGAAGTATTTACTAGATTCCCACACTCGTCACGAGCTTTTTGAGTACTTGTGGGTCCAAAGCGGACTCTGAATGACAAAGTTATGACCGTTTTAGTGAACACCAATCCTTCATATGGCAGTCTTTGAACTTCATTTTTTCGTGAGGCATTATGGCGCGCCGCCCCAAAAAAATTTGTCCTCCATAGTGGAGATATTATTTCCACACACATATATATATATATTGACCGATGCCAGGAATGCCCTCCTATTATTGGCTGTAACACAGGTACATTATGGCATGCCACACGATAAATACAATGAGAATAAGCCTTATAGTCGCCTTATTTTCTTGATTTTACAACCAAATGGAATCCCCGGATCATAGAGCATGTGCAGAATGCAACGCTTATTGTTACCAGGAGGACTAATGTTTATACTCACCATAATCTCTCCGATTTCCTTCCAAAGGACTGCCAATGGGTTCAGAAACTTGTCTGAAAAGCATCGGCAACTGATGTTCTTTGGCTTTTAGGTGCAAAAAGTCTTGCTTAGTGGCCGAATTTGAGGGTCTTCCGGGCCTCCTGCGCAAGCCGGAAGTATTTCCTAGATTCCCACGGTCGTCGTGAGCATTTTGAGTACTTTTACGTCCAAAACGGACTCTGAATGACAATGTTATGACCGTTTTAGTGATAATGGGTCCTTTATATGGCAGTCCATGAAAGAACTTCATTTTTTCGTGACGGGTTCTGGCATTTTGTGTCCTCCATAGTGGATATGTTGTTTCCACTTATATATTGACCGATGCCAGGAATGCCCTCCTATTATTGGTTGTAACACACGTACGTTACGGCGTACCACACAGCAAAAACAAGGAGAATAAGGCTTATAGTCGCCTTAGTTTCTTGAATTTACAACCAAATGGGGTTCCCCCGGATCATAAAGCATGCACTGGTACAGCGACGTCCTAAACAAACGGTATAAAACCCCTTTCCGCGACGGCATTTGGAACCGTCGCCAAGTGAGTGTGTGCGATAGGGTGTCCTTCCCACACGACCCAGAAATCGTCGGGGATAGGCCCTCGTGGGACCCAGGCTGGGGCCGTGTGCGATCGGGCGAGGCATGGAAACCCAATCATTTCCGTAGGTATGTACATCCCACACGGTGAATCCCAAAAATCATTTCCGTAGGTATGTGCATCCCACACGATGAATCCCAGAAATCATTTACGTAGGTATGTACATACCACACGGTGAATCCCAGAAATCATTTCCGTAGGTATGTACATCCCACACGGTGAATCTCAAAAAATCATTTCCGTAGGTATGTACATCCCACGCAGTTCTTTGTGTGGAAACATTTGTGCAAGGTGGCCTAACGCAAACAGTTCGCCGCCGGAAACCATGTGTGATTGTTAGTTGATCGAACACGCCTACTTTCTAGAAACCGTGCGGGTTGTTTGAGTTCATCGCCCACAGTGTTGTCTGAGTAACCATTTGCAATAGAAACCCCCAATAAGCAGGGTAATTAGCCTATTATTGATAATCCATGTACTAATCAAACTGATATTTCTTATAAAACACGCCAGATATTTCATATCCGTATAAAAGCAACCAGGATTTCATAATCGAATTACATCAGATAGCTTCAGCACTCAGTTACGCCATTACACAACAGCACCAAGTTTCACATGCAGCATCAAAAACCTTTGGAAAGTAGCATCATACACGGTAAATAGACAGATGAATCTCATCTGGGAAACTGGAGAAGCGGAAGGCAAATATTGAGCCTTCAGTGATGTTGAATGTCCTTGCAACTTTAGGCCAGTGGCTATGGATAATTGCCCGCCCAACCTTCGTCCTCTTCAGCAAGACTTCAATATTGTACCGTGGGTGTTCAATGAATACCTTCCTCGCCTCTTGACCATGCAGGTGGTTTGAGAGGTAATCATTGGCGAACTGCTTTGAAAAGTACTGAAAACAAAGCTATGCATAAATCGCTGTTGTAAATTTTGAAATGGCGCAAGGGGTAAAAACAAGGTAAAAGAGTTGGTACCATCCTATAGTTGACTGATGTCTTCTTCATTGTGCAAACAAAGATCTTGTTGTTATTCGTCGCAAGTTTCTTCATCCTAACAATCTTTCTGAGTTTCTCGACTTGACTGGTATTCATGGACATCTCATTTCCCCATATGCAAAATGGGTCGAACAGTGGGTCTAAGCCTCTGACAGCAGGACCTACATGTGCAAGACCAAATTGTAAGAAACCTAAATATTAGAATGATTCCTGCAACTGCACAATAATGTGCTATTAGCCAAAGGACCCTGCTTGAACAAACCTCGATGGTAAACCGCAGTGTCTCCCATTGTTTCCCTGCAACACACATAAGGAAGATCTTGATCAGGTTAACTGAGAGTTGCCATACCATCAGTAGAATATGTATTGAGTACAGACAAATTCGATTGGTGTCATATGCATAACAATACAAAATTGTACCCGCAGCAAATGAAAATCAAATTGCAGAACTGAACCAAACAGTTAAATGGACAGCAGACCAAATGAACCAAAATAGTTAACTGAGCACGACATTGCAGAATAGAAACATGTACTAGAAGATAAGACAGTTAACAAAACAAAGAATGCTTGAGAACAGTACTACGAAATGTAGCAATTGTTGGACCAAAGTGTTAACTGAACATTACATTTTAGAGGACCAAACTATTAACTGAACATCAGATTGCATATTAACATTACAGAGGTCAAATCACTAGAAGGCACTGGCGGTGGCCTCGAGAAAACATCACAAACTGTATTTTAAAGTAGACAATCGTGCGGCGGTGTCAACGGTGGCCTCGAAGACGAGGTGCTCCTCCAAGATCTGGCCGTCGACACGCATGTCAGCCATAGCGACCTCGTTCGCGCGTGCGGCCGCATGCTACTCAGCTCCATGTTATACTGCATGTAAAATGGTTGTGGGCGGCGCTTAATTGGAGGAGGGTGGCAGTGATTTCGTTGGAAGGTGTCGCTCCATCAGTCGGGGCATGTGGGACGGGAAAGGAGGAGGATGGTGTGGGTGGGTGTGGATTACATGACCATATCGACGAGGCCGCGCAGCAAGAAGAAGGGTCACCGGCGAGGAGGCGGTGCTGCAATAAGAAGGGTTGGCGGCGAGGAGGCGGCGCTGCAAGAAGAAGGGTAGCCGGCGAGGAGGCGGCGCTGCAAGAAGAAGGGTCGCCGGCGAGGAGGCTGAGCTGTCAGTAAGCAGTAGTGAAGGTTGGAACTTGGAAAGCAAGGAGGAACAGTGGAAATGTGGCTTTTGGTAGGAGGGAGGGGGCGGGGAGATAGATATTTCCACTGTGGCAAAAAAAATTCGCTCGGTGCCGCGAGAAACTGGTGCGCAAGTGTGGTTCAAGCGGGGGCGGTGGACTCTAGACGACGAAGCTTCCTACGTAAGCCAGACAAGACGGTGCGCCAAGATATTTTATATCGCGTCCCACACGATTCTTTCTAGTAAACTGTTTGTGGTATACCTGATTTTTTCATTATGTTTAGAAAGACAAAATGGTGTTACGGAGGGAAAGGATGGTGTTTGAATTGCTAGAACATTTAAGTACAGTGAGCATGCAACTAGTACATGAGTGTCGTGTTTAAATTTGGAATTATTCCAGGTTCATTTGGCATTTTTATGCATTAATTGAGTTTCTGGGCAATGAATGTGCATAATTCAAATTTGAACTACAAGCACAGGCTCCAGTGCACCAAAGTTTGCTGAAAAATCACATGTGCGTCTTTGGGTGAATTTCTAGGTCCCATGCAAGAAATGGGAATAAAATTCAAACATATGGGCGTCGTGGCTCGGCCGGAATGATTGAGAAACTTGGTTTTTTAATTCCTGTAAATCCAAAACACGCCTGAAAATCATGAAACTTGGCATGGTGTCAGGACATGGCACGAACATGCTGCGGTAATTTTTGTGGCCGAATTGGGACAACCTTTGGTGTAGGCTTCTTGCAATCCGGAGCTTCCCTCAAGAAGGCTCGTGGTTCCGAGAGGGAACCTGTCACCTCCGTGTGCGAAACGACATATGTACACTGCCTTCTCCCGCCTTAATTTTTTTACACAGGCAGATTAGACCAAATAGAAGTATCGTGCTAAATTTCGGAAATATTCCGTGTCCGTTTGGCCTTTTTAATACATTAATCGAGTTTCTAGGCATTTAATGTGCATAATTCAAATTTGAACTACAAGCACGTGCTCCAGTGCACCAAAGTTGTTTGAAAAATCACATGTGGTCCTTGGGTAAATTTCTAGGTCCCATGCAAGAGATGGGAGTGAAATTCAAACATCTGTGCGTCATGGCTCGGCCGGAAAGATTGAGAAACTTGGTTTTTTAGTTCCTGTAATTCCAAAACACTACTAATAATCATGAAACTTGGCATGGTCTCATCACATGGCACCAACATGCTGCGGTAATTTTTTTGGCCGAATTGGGACAAGCTTTGGTGTAAGCTTCTTGCAAACCGGAGCTTCCCTCAAGAAGGCTCCTGGTTCCGAGAGGGAACGTGTCACCTCCGGGTGCGAAACGACATACGTACACTGCCTTCTCCTGCCTTAATTCTTTACAAAGGCATATTAGACCAAATAGAAGTATCGTGCTGAATTTTGGAATTATTGCGTGTTCGTTTGGCCTTTTTATACATTAATTGAGTTTCTCGTATTTAATGTTTATAATTCAAATTTGAACTACAAGACACGTGCTCCAGTGCACCAAAGTTGTTTGAAAAATCACATGTGTGTCCTTGGGTAAATTTCTAGGTCCCATGCAAGAGATTGGAGTGAAATTCAAACATCTGGGCGTCGTGGCTCGGCCGGAAAGATTGAGAAACTTGGTTTTTTAATTCCTGTAATTCCAAAACATGCCTGAAAATCATGAAACTTGGCGTGGTGTCATGACATGGCACGAACATGTTGCGGTAATTTTTTTGGCCGAATTGGGACAAGCTTTGGTGTAAGCTTCTTGCAAACGGGAGCTTCCCTCAAGAAGTCTCGTGGTTCCGAGAGGGAACGTGTCACCTCCGTGTGCGAAACGACATACGTAAACTGCCTTCTCCCGCCTAATTTTTTTACCCAGCCAGATTAGACCAAATAGAAGTACTGTGCTAAATTTTGGAATTATTCGGGGCTCCTTCCGCCTTTTTATACAATAATTGAGTTTCTGGGCAATGAATGTGCATAATTCAAATTTGAACTACAAGACGCGTGCTCCAGTGCACCAAAGTTGTTTGAAAAATCACATGTGTGTCCTTGGGTGAATTTCTAGGTCCCATGCAAGAGATGGGAGTGAAATTCAAACATCTGGGAGTCGTGGCTCGGCCGGAAATATTGAGAAACTTGGTTTTTTAAATCCTGTAATTCCAAAACATGCCTGAAAATCATGAAACTTGGCATGGTCTCATCACATGGCACCAAGATGCTGCGGTAATTTTTTTGGCCGAATTGGGACAAGCTTTGGTGTAGGCTTCTTGCAATTCGGAGCTTCCCTCAAGAAGGCTCCTGGTTCCGAGAGGGAACGTGTCACCTCCGTGTGCGAAACGACATACGTACACTGCCTTCTCCTGCCTTAATTCTTTACAAAGGCAGATTAGACCAAATAGAAGTATCGTGCTGAATTTTGGAATTATTATGTGTTCGTTTGGCCTTTTTATACATTAATTGAGTTTCTGCGTATTTAATGTGCATAATTCAAATTTGAACTACAAGACGCGTGCTCCACTGCACCAAAGTTGTTTGAAAAATCACATGTGTGTCCTTGGGTGAATTTCTAGGTCCCATGCAAGAGATGGGAGTGAAATTCAAACATATGGGCGTCGTGGCTCGGCCGGAAAGATTGAGAAACTTGGTTTTTTAATTACTGTAATTCCAAAACACGCCTGAAAATCATGAAACTTGGCATGGTGTCATGACATGGCACGAACATGCTGCGGTAATTTTTATGGCCGAATTGGGACAAGCTTTGGTGTAGGCTTCTTGCAATCCGGAGGTTCCCTCAAGAAGGCTCGTGGTTCCTAGAGGGAACCTGTCACCTCCCTGTGCGAAACGACGTACGTACAATGCCTTCTCCCGCCTTAATTTTTTCACACAGCCAGATTAGACCAAATAGAAGTACCGTGCTAAATTTTGGAATTATTCCGGGTTAGTTTGCCCTTTTTTATACATTAATCGAGTTTCTAGGCATTTAATGTGCATAATTCAAATTTGAACTACAAGCACAAGCTCCAGTGCACCAAATTTGTTTGAAAAATCACATTTGTGTCCTTGGGTGAATTTCCAGGTCCCATGCAAGAGATGGGAGTGAAATTCAAACATCTGGGCGTCCTGGCTCGGTCGGAAAGATTGAGAAACTTGGTTTTTTAATTTCTATAAATCCAAAACACGCCTGAAAATCATGAAACTTGGCATGGTCTCATGACATGGCACCAACATGCTGCGGTAATTTTTTTGGCCGAATTGGGACAAGCTTTGGTGTAAGCTTCTTGCAAACAGGAGCTTCCCTCAAGAAGGCTCGTGGTTCCGAGAGGGAACGTGTCACCTCCGTGTGCGAAACGACATACGTACACTGCCTTCTCCTGCCTTAATTCTTTACAAAGGCAGATTAGACCAAATAGAAGTATCGTGCTGAATTTTGGAATTATTCCGTGTTCGTTTGGCCTTTTTATACATTAATTGAGCTTCTGCGTATTTAATGTGCATAATTCAAATTTGAACTACAAGACACGTGCTCCAGTGCACCAAAGTTGTTTGAAAAATCACATGTGTGTCCTTGGATAAATTTCTAGGTCCCATGCAAGAGATTGGAGTGAAATTCAAACATCTGGGCGTCGTGGCTCGGCCGGAAAGATTGAGAAACTTGGTTTTTTAATTCCTGTAATTCCAAAACATGCCTGAAAATCATGAAACTTGGCGTGGTGTCATGACATGGCACGAACATGCTGCGGTAATTTTTTTGGCCGAATTGGGACAAGCTTTGGTGTAGGCTTCTTGCAATCCGGAGCTTCCCTCAAGAAGGCTCCTGGTTCCGAGAGGGAACGTGTCACCTCCGTGTGCGAAACGACATACGTACACTACCTTCTCCTGCCTTAATTCTTTACAAAGGCAGATTAGACCAAATAGAAGTATCGTGCTGAATTTTGGAATTATTCTGTGTTCGTTCCGCCTTTTTATACAATAATTGAGTTTCTGGGCAATGAATGTGCATAATTCAAATTTGAACTACAAGACGCGTGCTCCACTGCACCAAATTTGTTTGAAAAATCACATGTGTGTCCTTGGGTGAATTTCTAGGTCCCATGCAAGAGATGGGAGTGAAATTCAAACATATGGGCGTCGTGGCTCGGCCGGAAAGATTGAGAAACTTGGTTTTTTAATTACTGTAATTCCAAAACACGCCTGAAAATCATGAAACTTGGCATGGTGTCATGACATGGCACGAACATGCTGCGGTAATTTTTTTGGCCGAATTGGGACAAGCTTTGGTGTAGGCTTCTTGCAATCCGGAGCTTCCCTCAAGAAGGCTCCTGGTTCCGAGAGGGAACGTGTCACCTCCGTGTGCGAAACGACATACGTACACTGCCTTCTCCTGCCTTAATTCTTTACAAAGGCAGATTAGACCAAATAGAAGTATCGTGCTGAATTTTGGAATTATTCCGTGTTCGTTTGGCCTTTTTATACATTAATTGAGCTTCTGCGTATTTAATGTGCATAATTCAAATTTGAACTACAAGACACGTGCTCCAGTGCACCAAAGTTGTTTGAAAAATCACATGTGTGTCCTTGGGTAAATTTCTAGGTCCCACGCAAGAGATTGGAGTGAAATTCAAACATCTAGGCGTCGTGGCTCGGCCTGAAAGATTGAGAAACTTGGTTTTTTAATTCCTGTAATTCCAAAACAAGCCTGAAAATCATGAAACTTGGCGTGGTGTCATGACATGGCACAAACATGCTGTGGTAATTTTTTTGGCCGAATTGGGACCAGCTTTGGTGTAAGCTTCTTGCAAACGGGAGCTTCCCTCAAGAAGTCTCGTGGTTCCGAGAGGGAACGTGTCACCTCCGTGTGCGAAACGACATACGTAAACTGCCTTCTCCCGCCTAATTTTTTTACCCAGCCAGATTAGACCAAATAGAAGTACTGTGCTAAAAAAATTTATTATTCGGGGCTCGTTTCGCCTTTTTTATACAATAATTGAGTTTCTGGGCAATGAATGTGCATAATTCAAATTTGAACTACAAGACGCGTGCTCCAGTGCACCAAAGTTGTTTGAAAAATCACATGTGTGTCCTTGGGTGAATTTCTAGGTCCCATGCAAGAGATGGGAGTGAATTTCAAACATCTGGGCGTCGTGGCTCGGCCGGAAATATTGAGAAACTTGGTTTTTTAAATCTTGTAATTCCAAAACATGCCTGAAAATCATGAAACTTGGCATGGTCTCATCACATGGCACCAAGATGCTGCGGTAATTTTTTTGGCCGAATTGGGACAAGCTTTGGTGTAGGCTTCTTGCAATTCGGAGCTTCCCTCAAGAAGGCTCCAGGTTTCGAGAGGGAACGTGTCACCTCCGTGTGCGAAACAACATACGTACACTGCCTTCTCCTGCCTTAATTCTTTACAAAGGCAGATTAGACCAAATAGAAGTATCGTGCTGAATTTTGGAATTATTCTGTGTTCGTTTGGCCTTTTTATACATTAATTGAGTTTCTGCGTATTTAATGTTTATAATTCAAATTTGAACTACAAGACGCGTGCTCCAGTGCACCAAAGTTGTTTGAAAAATCACATGTGTGTCCTTGGGTGAATTTCTAGGTCCCATGCAAGAGATGGGAGTGAAATTCAAACATATGGGCGTCGTGGCTCGGCCGGAAAGATTGAGAAACTTGGTTTTTTAATTACTGTAATTCCAAAACAGGCCTGAAAATCATGAAACTTGGCATGGTGTCATGACATGGCACGAACATGCTGCGGTAATTTTTTTGGCCGAATTGGGACAAGCTTTGGTGTAGGCTTCTTGCAATCCGGAGCTTCCCTCAAGAAGGCTCCTGGTTCCGAGAGGGAACGTGTCACCTCCGTGTGCGAAACGACATACGTACACTACCTTCTCCTGCCTTAATTCTTTACAAAGGCAGATTAGACCAAATAGAAGTATCGTGCTGAATTTTGGAATTATTCTGTGTTCGTTTGGCCTTTTTATACATTAATTGAGTTTCTGCGTATTTAATGTGCATAATTCAAATTTGAACTACAAGACGCGTGCTCCACTGCACCAAAGTTGTTTGAAAAATCACATGTGTGTCCTTGGGTAAATTTCTAGGTCCCATGCAAGAGATTGGAGTGAAATTCAAACATCTGGGCGTCGTGGCTCGGCCGGAAAGATTGAGATACTTGGTTTTTTAATTACTTTAATTCGAAAACACGCCTGAAAATCATGAAACTTGGCGTGGTGTCATGACATGGCACGAACATGCTGCGGTAATTTTTTTGGCCGAATTGGGACAAGCTTTGGTGTAAGCTTCTTGCAAACGGGAGCTTCCCTCAAGAAGTCTCGTGGTTCCGAGAGGGAACGTGTCACCTCCGTGTGCGAAACGACATACGTACACTGCCTTCTCCCGCCTTAATTTTTTTACCCAGCCAGATTAGACAAAATAGAAGTACTGTGCTAAATTTTGGAATTATTCGGGGCTTGTTTCGCCTTTTTTATACAATAATTGAGTTTCTGGGCAATGAATGTGCATAATTCAAATTTGAACTACAAGCACATGCTCTAGTGCACCAAAGTTGTTTGAAAAATCACATGTGTGTCTTTGGGTGAATTTCTAGGTCCCATGCAAGAGATGGGAGTGAAATTCAAACATCTGGGCGTCGTGACTCGGCCGGAAATATTGAGAAACTTGGTTTTTTAAATCCTGTAATTCCAAAACATGCCTTAAAATCATGAAACTTGGCATGGTGTCATGACATGGCACCAACATGTTGCAGTAATTTATTTGGCTGAATTGGGACAAGCTTTGATGTAAGCTTTTTGCAAACCGGAACTTCCCTCAATAAGGCTCGTGGTTCCGAGAGGGAACGTGTCACCTCCGTGAGCGAAACAACATATGTACACTGCCTTCTCCCGCCTTAATTTTTTACATAGCTAGATTAGACCAAATAGAAGTACCGTGCTAAATTTTGGAATTATTCCGATTTCGTTTGGCCTTTTTTATACATTAATTGAGTTTCTGGGCATTAAATGTGCATAATTCAAATTTACTACAAGCACAGGCTCCAGTGCACCAAATTTGTTTGAAAAATCACATGTGTGTCCTTGGGTGAATTTCTAGGTCCCATGCAAGAGATGGGAGTGAAATTCAAACATATGGGCGTCGTGGCTCGGCCGGAAAGATTGAGAAACTTGGTTTTTTAATTACTGTAATTCCGAAATACGCCTGAAAATCATGAAACTTGGCATGGTGTCATGACATGGCACGAACATGCTGCGGTAATTTTTTTGGCCGAATTGGGACAAGTTTTGGTGTAGGCTTCTTGCAATCCGGAGCTTCCCTCAAGAAGGCTCCTGGTTCCGAGAGGGAACGTGTCACCTCCGTGTGCGAAACGACATACGTACACTGCCTTCTTCTGCCTTAATTCTTTACAAAGGCAGATTAGACCAAATAGAAGTATTGTGCTGAATTTTGGAATTATTCCGTGTTCGTTTGGCCTTTTTATACATTAATTGAGCTTCTGCGTATTTAATGTGCATAATTCAAATTTGAACTACAAGACACGTGCTCCAGTGCACCAAAGTTGTTTGAAAAATCACATGTGTGTCCTTGGGTGAATTTCTAGGTCCCATGCAAGAGATTGGAGTGAAATTCAAACATCTGGGCGTCGTGGCTCGGCCGGAAAAATTGAGAAACTTGGTTTTTTAATTCCTGTAATTCCAAAACACGCCTGAAAATCATGAAACTTGGCGTGGTGTCATGACATGGCACGAACATGCTGCGGTAATTTTTTTGGCCGAATTGGGACAAGCTTTGGTGTAAGCTTCTTGCAAACGGGAGCTTCCCTCAAGAAGTCTCGTGGTTCCGAGAGGGAACGTGTCACCTCCGTGTGCGAAACGACATACGTACACTGCCTTCTCCCGCCTTAATTTTTTTACCCAGCCAGATTAGACAAAATAGAAGTACTGTGCTAAATTTTGGAATTATTCGGGGCTTGTTTCGCCTTTTTTATACAATAATTGAGTTTCTGGGCAATGAATGTGCATAATTCAAATTTGAACTACAAGCACATGCTCTAGTGCACCAAAGTTGTTTGAAAAATCACATGTGTGTCTTTGGGTGAATTTCTAGGTCCCATGCAAGAGATGGGAGTGAAATTCAAACATCTGGGCGTCGTGACTCGGCCGGAAATATTGAGAAACTTGGTTTTTTAAATCCTGTAATTCCAAAACATGCCTTAAAATCATGAAACTTGGCATGGTGTCATGACATGGCACCAACATGTTGCAGTAATTTATTTGGCTGAATTGGGACAAGCTTTGATGTAAGCTTTTTGCAAACCGGAACTTCCCTCAATAAGGCTCGTGGTTCCGAGAGGGAACGTGTCACCTCCGTGAGCGAAACAACATACGTACACTGCCTTCTCCCGCCTTAATTTTTTACATAGCTAGATTAGACCAAATAGAAGTACCGTGCTAAATTTTGGAATTATTCCGATTTCGTTTGGCCTTTTTTATACATTAATTGAGTTTCTGGGCATTAAATGTGCATAATTCAAATTTACTACAAGCACAGGCTCCAGTGCACCAAATTTGTTTGAAAAATCACATGTGTGTCCTTGGGTGAATTTCTAGGTCCCATGCAAGAGATGGGAGTGAAATTCAAACATATGGGCGTCGTGGCTCGGCCGGAAAGATTGAGAAACTTGGTTTTTTAATTACTGTAATTCCGAAATACGCCTGAAAATCATGAAACTTGGCATGGTGTCATGACATGGCACGAACATGCTGCGGTAATTTTTTTGGCCGAATTGGGACAAGTTTTGGTGTAGGCTTCTTGCAATCCGGAGCTTCCCTCAAGAAGGCTCCTGGTTCCGAGAGGGAACGTGTCACCTCCGTGTGCGAAACGACATACGTACACTGCCTTCTTCTGCCTTAATTCTTTACAAAGGCAGATTAGACAAAATAGAAGTATTGTGCTGAATTTTGGAATTATTCCGTGTTCGTTTGGCCTTTTTATACATTAATTGAGCTTCTGCGTATTTAATGTGCATAATTCAAATTTGAACTACAAGACACGTGCTCCAGTGCACCAAAGTTGTTTGAAAAATCACATGTGTGTCCTTGGGTGAATTTCTAGGTCCCATGCAAGAGATTGGAGTGAAATTCAAACATCTGGGCGTCGTGGCTCGGCCGGAAAAATTGAGAAACTTGGTTTTTTAATTCCTGTAATTCCAAAACACGCCTGAAAATCATGAAACTTGGCGTGGTGTCATGACATGGGACGAACATGCTGCGGTAATTTTTTTGGCCGAATTGGGACAAGCTTTGGTGTAAGCTTCTTGCAAACGGGAGCTTCCCTCAAGAAGTCTCGTGGTTCCGAGAGGGAACGTGTCACCTCCGTATGCGAAACGACATACGTAAACTGCCTTCTCCCGCCTAATTTTTTTACCCAGCCAGATTAGACCATAGAAGTACTGTGCTAAAATTTTGAATTATTCGGGGCTCGTTTTGCCTTTTTTATACAATAATTGAGTTTCTGGCAATGAATGTGCATAATTCAAATTTGAACTACAAGACGCGTCCTCCAGTGCACCAAAGTTGTTTGAAAAATCACATGTGTGTCCTTGGGTGAATTTCTAGGTCCCATGCAAAAGATGGGAGTGAAATTCAAACATCTGGGCGTCGTGGCTCGGCCGGAAATATTGAGAAACTTGGTTTTTTAGATTTTGTAATTCCAAAACATGCCTGAAAATCATGAAACTTGGCATGGTCTCATCACATGGCACCAAGATGCTGCGGTAATTTTTTTGGCCGAATTGGGACAAGCTTTGTGTAGGCTTCTTGCAATTCGGAGCTTCCCTCAAGAAGGCTCCAGGTTCCGAGAGGGAACGTGTCACCTCCGTGTGCGAAACGACATACGTACACTACCTTCTCCTGCCTTAATTCTTTACAAAGGCAGATTAGACCAAATAGAAGTATCGTGCTGAATTTTGGAATTATTCTGTGTTCGTTTGTCCTTTTTATACATTAATTGAGTTTCTGCGTATTTAATGTTTATAATTCAAATTTGAACTACAAGACGCGTGCTCCAGTGCACCAAAGTTGTTTGAAAAATCACATGTGTGTCCTTGGGTGAATTTCTAGGTCCCATGCAAGAAATGGGAGTGAAATTCAAACATATGGGCGTCGTGGCTCGGCCGGAAAGATTGAGAAACTTGGTTTTTTAATTACTGTAATTCCAAAACACGCCTGAAAATCATGAAACTTGGCATGGTGTCATGACATGGCACGAACATGCTGCGGTAATTTTTTTGGCCGAATTGGGACAAGCTTTGGTGTAGGCTTCTTGCAATCCGGAGCTTCCCTCAAGAAGGCTCCTGGTTCCGAGAGGGAACGTGTCACCTCCGTGTGCGAAACGACATACGTACACTGCCTTCTCCTGCCTTAATTCTTTACAAAGGCAGATTAGACCAAATAGAAGTATCGTGCTGAATTTTGGAATTATTCCGTGTTCGTTTGGCCTTTTTATACATTAATTGAGCTTCTGCGTATTTAATGTGCATAATTCAAATTTGAACTACAAGACACGTGCTCCAGTGCACCAAAGTTGTTTGAAAAATCACATGTGTGTCCTTGGGTAAATTTCTAGGTCCCACGCAAGAGATTGGAGTGAAATTCAAACATCTAGGCGTCGTGGCTCGGCCTGAAAGATTGAGAAACTTGGTTTTTTAATTCCTGTAATTCCAAAACAAGCCTGAAAATCATGAAACTTGGCGTGGTGTCATGACATGGCACAAACATGCTGTGGTAATTTTTTTGGCCGAATTGGGACCAGCTTTGGTGTAAGCTTCTTGCAAACGGGAGCTTCCCTCAAGAAGTCTCGTGGTTCCGAGAGGGAACGTGTCACCTCCGTGTGCGAAACGACATACGTAAACTGCCTTCTCCCGCCTAATTTTTTTACCCAGCCAGATTAGACCAAATAGAAGTACTGTGCTAAAATTTTGAATTATTCGGGGCTCGTTTCGCCTTTTTTATACAATAATTGAGTTTCTGGGCAATGAATGTGCATAATTCAAATTTGAACTACAAGACGCGTGCTCCAGTGCACCAAAGTTGTTTGAAAAATCACATGTGTGTCCTTGGGTGAATTTCTAGGTCCCATGCAAGAGATGGGAGTGAATTTCAAACATCTGGGCGTCGTGGCTCGGCCGGAAATATTGAGAAACTTGGTTTTTTAAATCCTGTAATTCCAAAACATGCCTGAAAATCATGAAACTTGGCATGGTCTCATCACATCGCACCAAGATGCTGCGGTAATTTTTTTGGCCGAATTGGGACATGCTTTGGTGTAGGCTTCTTGCAATTTGGAGTTTCCCTCAAGAAGGCTCCTGGTTTCGAGAGGGAACGTGTCACCTCCGTGAGCGAAACAACATACGTACACTGCCTTCTCCTGCCTTAATTCTTTACAAAGGCAGATTAGACCAAATAGAAGTATCGTGCTGAATTTTGGAATTATTCTGTGTTCGTTTGGCCTTTTTATACATTAATTAAGTTTCTGCGTATTTAATGTTTATAATTCAAATTTGAACTACAAGACGCGTGCTCCAGTGCACCAAAGTTGTTTGAAAAATCACATGTGTGTCCTTGGGTAAATTTCTAGGTCCCATGCAAGAGATTGGAGTGAAATTCAAACATCTGGGAGTCGTGGCTCGGCCGGAAAGATTGAGAAACTTGGTTTTTTAATTACTGTAATTCCAAAACACGCCTGAAAATCATGAAACTTGGCGTGGTGTCATGACATGGCACGAACATGCTGCGGTAATTTTTTTGGCCGAATTGGGACAAGCTTTGGTGTAAGCTTCTTGCAAACGGGACCTTCCCTCAAGAAGTCTCGTGGTTCCGAGAGGGAACGTGTCACCTCCGTGTGCGAAACGACATACGTACACTGCCTTCTCCCGCCTTAATTTTTTCACCCAGCCAGATTAGATCAAATAGAAGTACTGTGCTAAATTTTGGAATTATTCGGGGCTTGTTTCGCCTTTTTTATACAATAATTAAGTTTCTGGGCAATGAATGTGCATAATTCAAATTTGAACTACAAGCACATGCTCCAATGCACCAAAGTTGTTTGAAAAATCACATGTGTGTCCTTGGGTGAATTTCTAGGTCCCATGCAAGAGATGGGAGTGAAATTCAAACATATGGGCGTCGTGGCTCGGCCGGAAATATTGAGAAACTTGGTTTTTTAAATCCTGTAATTCCAAAACATGCCTGAAAATCATGAAACTTGGCATGGTGTCATGACATGGCACCAACATGTTGCGGTAATTTATTTGGCTGAATTGGGACAAGCTTTGGTGTAAGCTTTTTGGAAACCGGAGCTTCCCTCAATAAGGCTCGTGGTTCCGAGAGGGAACGTGTCACCTCCGTGAGCGAAACAACATACGTACACTGCCTTCTCCCGCCTTATTTTTTACACAGCTAGATTAGACCAAATAGAAGTGTCGTGCTAAATTTTGGAATTATTTCGATTTCGTTTGGCCTTTTTTATACATTAATTGAGTTTCTGGGCATTAAATGTGCATAATTCAAATTTGAACTACAAGCACAGGCTCCAGTGCACCAAAGTTGTTTGAAATATCACATGTGTGTCCTTGGGTGAATTTGTAGGTCCCGTGCAAGAGATGGGAGTGAAATTCAAACATATGGGCGTCGTGGCTCGGCCGGAAAGATTGAGAAACTTGGTTTTTTAATTCCTGTAATTCCAAAACACGCCTGAAAATCATGAAACTTGGCATGGTGTCATGACATGGCACGAACATGTTGCGGTAATTTTTTTGGCCGAATTGGGACAAGCTTTGGTGTAGGCTTCTTTCAATCCGGAGCTTCCCTCAAGAAGGCTCGTGGTTCCGAGAGGGAAACGTGTCACCTCCGTGTGCGAAACGACATACGTACACTGCCTTCTCCAGCCTTAATTCTTTACAAAGGCAGATTAGACCAAATAGAAGTATCGTGCTGAATTTCGGAATTATTCCGTGTTCGTTTGGCCTTTTTATACATTAATTGAGCTTCTGCGTATTTAGTGTGCATAATTCAAATTTGAACTACAAGACACGTGCTCCAGTGCACCAAAGTTGTTTGAAAAATCACATGTGTGTCCTTGGGTAAATTTCTAGGTCCCATGCAAGAGATTGGAGTGAAATTCAAACATCTGGGCGTCGTGGCTCGGCCGGAAAGATTGAGAAACTTGGTTTTTTAATTCCTGTAATTCCAAAACACGCGTGAAAATCATGAAACTTGGCATGGTCTCATGACATGGCACCAACATGCTGCGGTAATTTTTTTGGCCGAATTGGGACAAGCTTTGGTGTAAGCTTCTTGCAAACGGGAGCTTCCCTCAAGAAGGCTCGTGGTTCCGAGAGGGAACGTGTCACCTCCGTGTGCGAAACGACATACGTACACTGCCTTCTCCTGCCATAATTCTTTACAAAGGCAGATTAGACCAAATAGAAGTATCGTGCTGAATTTTGGAATTATTCCGTGTTCGTTTGGCCTTTTTATACATTAATTGAGCTTCTGCGTATTTAATATGCACAATTCAAATTTGAACTACAAGACACGTGCTCCAGTGCACCAAAGTTGTTTGAAAAATCACATGTGTGTCCTTGGGTGAATTGCTAGGTCCCATGCAAGAGATTGGAGTGAAATTCAAACATCTGGGCGTCGTGGCTCGGCCGGAAAGATTGAGAAACTTGGTTTTTTAATTCCTGTAATTCCAAAACACGCCTGAAAATCATGAAACTTGGCGTGGTGTCATGACATGGCACGAACATGCTGCGGTAATTTTTTTGGCCGAATTGGGACAAGCTTTGGTGTAAGCTTCTTGCAAATGGGAGCTTCCCTCAAGAAGTCTCGTGGTTCCGAGAGGGAACGTGTCACCTCCGTGTGCGAAACGACGTACGTACAATGCCTTCTCCCGCCTTAATTTTTCACACAGCCAGATTAGACCAAATAGAAGTACCGTGCTAAATTTTGGAATTATTCCGGGTTCGTTTGCCCTTTTTTATACATTAATCGAGTTTCTAGGCATTTAATGTGCATAATTCAAATTTGAACTACAGGCACAGGCTCCAGTGCACCAAATTTGTTTGAAAAATCACATTTGTGTCCTTGGGTGAATTTCCAGGTCCCATGCAAAAGATGGGAGTGAAATTCAAACATCTGGGCGTCGTGGCTCGGCCGGAAAGATTGAGAAACTTGGTTTTTTAATTCCTATAAATCCAAAACACGTCTGAAAATCATGAAACTTGGCATGGTCTCATGACATGGCACCAACATGCTGCGGTAATTTTTTTGGCCGAATTGGGACAAGCTTTGGTGTAAGCTTCTTGCAAACGGGAGCTTCCCTCAAGAAGGCTCGTAGTTCCGAGAGGGAACGTGTCACCTCCGTGTGCGAAACGACATACGTACACTGCCTTCTCCAGCCTTAATTCTTTACAAAGGCAGATTAGACCAAATAGAAGTATCGTGCTGAATTTTGGAATTATTCCGTGTTCGTTTGGCCTTTTTATACATTAATTGAGCTTCTGCGTATTTAATGTGCATAATTCAAATTTGAACTACAAGACACGTGCTCCAGTGCACCAAAGTTGTTTGAAAAATCACATGTGTGTCCTTGGGTAAATTTCTAGGTCCCATGCAAGAGATTGGAGTGAAATTCAAACATCTGGGCGTCGTGGCTCGGCCGGAAAGATTGAGAAACTTGGTTTTTTAATTCCTGTAATTCCAAAACACGCCTGAAAATCATGAAACTTGGCGTGGTGTCATGACATGGCACGAACATGCTGCGGTATTTTTTTTGGCCGAATTGGGACAAGCTTTGCTGTAAGCTTCTTGCAAACGGGAGCTTCCCTCAAGAAGTCTCATGGTTCCGAGAGGGAACGTGTCACCTCCGTGTGCGAAACGACATACGTAAACTGCCTTCTCCCGCCTAATTTTTTTACCCAGCCAGATTAGACCAAATAGAAGTACTGTGCTAAATTTTGGAATTATTCGGGGCTCGTTTCGCCTTTTTTATACAATAATTGAGTTTCTGGGCAATGAATGTGCATAATTCAAATTTGAACTACAAGACGCGTGCTCCAGTGCACCAAAGTTGTTTGAAAAATCACATGTGTGTCCTTGGGTGAATTTCTAGGTCCCATGCAAGAGATGGGAGTGAAATTCAAACATCTGGGCGTCGTGGCTCGGCCGGAAATATTGAGAAACTTGGTTTTTTAAATCCTGTAATTCCAAAACATGCCTGAAAATCATGAAACTTGGCATGGTCTCATCACATGGCACCAAGATGCTGCTGTAATTTTTTTGGCCGAATTGGGACAAGCTTTGGTGTAGGCTTCTTGCAATTCGGAGCTTCCCTCAAGAAGGCTCCTGGTTCCGAGAGGGAACGTGTCACCTCCGTGTGCGAAACGACATACGTACACTGCCTTCTCCTGCCTTAATTCTTTACAAAGGCAGATTAGACCAAATAGAAGTATCGTGCTGAATTTTGGAATTATTCCGTGTTCGTTTGGCATTTTTATACATTAATTGAGCTTCTGCATATTTAATGTTTATAATTCAAATTTGAACTACAAGACGCGTGCTCCAGTGCACCAAAGTTGTTTGAAAAATCACATGTGTGTCCTTGGGTAAATTTCTAGGTCCCATGCAAGAGATTGGAGTAAAATTCAAACATCTGGGCGTCGTGGCTCGGCCGGAAAGATTGAGAAACTTGGTTTTTTAATTACTGTAATTCCAAAATACGCCTGAAAATCATGAAACTTGGTGTGGTGTCATGACATGGCACGAACATGCTACGGTAATTTTTTTGGCCGAATTGGGACAAGCTTTGGTGTAAGCTTCTTGCAAACGGGAGCTTCCCTCAAGAAGTCTCGTGGTTCCGAGAGGGAACGTGTCACCTCCGTGTGCGAAACGACATACCTACACTGCCTTCTCCCGCCTTAATTTTTTTACCCAGCCAGATTAGACCAAATAGAAGTACGGTGCTAAATTTTGGAATTATTCGGGGCTCGTTTCGCCTTTTTTATACAATAATTGAGTTTCTGGGCAATGAATGTGCATAATTCAAATTTGAACTACAAGCACATGCTCGAGTGCACCAAAGTTGTTTGAAAAATCACATGTGTGTCCTTGGGTGAATTTCTAGGTCCAATGCAAGAGATGGGAGTGAAATTCAAACATCGGGGCGTCGTGGCTCGGCCGGAAATATTGAGAAACTTGGTTTTCTAAATCCTGTAATTCCAAAACATGCCTGAAAATCATGAAACTTGGCATGGTGTCATGACATGGCACCAACATGTTGCGGTAATTTATTTGGCTGAATTGAGACAAGCTTTGGTGTAAGCTTTTTGCAAACCGGAGCTTCCCTCAATAAGGCTCGTGGTTCCAAGAGGGAACGTGTCACCTCCGTGAGCGAAACAACATACGTACACTGCCTTCTCTCGCCTTAATTTTTTACATAGCTTGATTAGACCAAATAGAAGTACCGTGCTAAATTTTGGAATTATTCTGGTTTCGTTTGGCCTTTTTTATACATTAATTGAGTTTCTGGCATTAAATTCAAATTTGAACTACAAGCACAGGCTCCAATGCACCAAAGTTGTTTGAAATATCACATGTGTGTCCTTGGGTGAATTTCTAGGTCCCATGCAAGAGATGGGAGTGAAATTCAAACATATGGGCGTCGTGGCTCGGCCGGAAAGATTGAGAAACTTGGTTTTTTAATTACTGTAATTCCAAAACACGCCTGGAAATCATGAAACTTGGCATGGTGTCATGACATTGCACGAACATGCTGCGGTAATTTTTTTGCCCGAATTGGGACAAGCTTTGGTGTAGGCTTCTTGGAATCCGGAGCTTCCCTCAAGAAGGCTCCTGGTTCCGAGAGGGAACGTGTCACCTCCGTGTGCGAAACGACATACGTACACTGCCTTCTCCTGCCTTAATTCTTTAGAAAGGCAGATTAGACCAAATAGATGTATCGTGCTGAATTTTGGAATTATTCCGTGTTCGTTTGGCCTTTTTATACATTACTTGAGTTTCTGCGTATTTAATGTTTATAATTCAAATTTGAACTACAAGACACGTGCTCCAGTGCACCAAAGTTGTTTGAAAAATCACATGTGTGTCCTTGGGTAAATTTCTAGGTCCCATGCAAGAGATTGGAGTGAAATTCAAACATCTGGGCGTCGTGGCTCGGCCGGAAAGATTGAGAAACTTGGTTTTTTAATTCCTGTAATTCCAAAACATGCCTGAAAATCATGAAACTTGGCGTGGTGTCATGACATGGCACGAACATGCTGCGGTAGTTTTTTTGGCCGAATTGGGACAAGCTTTGGTGTAAGCTTCTTGCAAACGGGAGCTTCCCTCAAGAAGTCTCGTGGTTCCGAGAGGGAACGTGTCACCTCCGTGTGCGAAACGACATACGTACACTGCCTTCTCCCGCCTTAATTTTTTCACCCAGCCAGATTAGATCAAATAGAAGTACTGTGCTAAATTTTGGAATTATTCGGGGCTTGTTTCGCCTTTTTTATACAATAATTGAGTTTCTGGGCAATGAATGTGCATAATTCAAATTTGAACTACGAGCACATGCTCCAGTGCACCAAAGTTGTTTGAAAAATCACATGTGTGTCCTTGGGTGAATTTCTAGGTCCCATGCAAGAGATGGGAGTGAAATTCAAACATCTGGGCGTCGTGGCTCAGCCGGAAATATTGAGAAACTTGGTTTTTTAAATCCTGTAATTCCAAAACATGCCTGAAAATCATGAAACTTGGCATGGTGTCATGACATGGCACCAACATGTTGCGGTAATTTATTTGGCTGAATTGGGACAAGCTTTGGTGTAGGCTTCTTGCAATTCGGAGCTTCCCTCAAGAAGCCTCCTGGTTCCGAGAGGGAACGTGTCACCTCCGTGAGCGAAACAACATACGTACACTGCCTTCTCCTGCCTTAATTCTTTACAAAGGCATATTAGACCAAATAGAAGTATCGTGCTGAATTTTGGAATTATTCCGATTTCGTTTGGCCTTTTTTATACATTAATTGAGTTTCTGGGCATTAAATGTGCATAATTCAAATTTGAACTACAAGCACAGGCTCCAGTGCACCAAAGTTGTTTGAAATATCACATGTGTGTCCTTGGGTGAATTTCTAGGTCCCATGCAAGAGATTGGAGTGAAATTCAAACATCTGGGCGTCGTGGCTCGGCCGGAAAGATTGAGAAACTTGGTTTTTTAATTCCTGTAATTCCAAAACACGCCTGAAATCATGAAACTTGGCGTGGTGTCATGACATGGCACGAACATGCTGCGGTAATTTTTTTTGCCGAATTGGGACAAGCTTTGGTGTAAGCTTCTTGCAAACGGGAGTTTCTCTCAAGAAGTCTCGTGGTTCCGAGAGGGAACGTGTCACCTCCGTGTGGGAAACGACATATGTAAACTGCCTTCTCCCGCCTAATTTTTTTACCCAGCCAGATTAGAGCAAATAGAAGTACTGTGCTAAATTTTGGAATTATTCGGGGCTCGTTTCGCCTTTTTTATACAATAATTGAGTTTCTGGGCAATGAATGTGCATAATTCAAATTTGAACTACAAGATGCGTGCTCCAGTGCACCAAAGTTGTTTGAAAAATCACATGTGTGTCCTTGGGTGAATTTTAGGTCCCATGCAAAAGATGGGAGTGAAATTCAAACATTTGGGCGTCGTGGCTCGGCCGGAAATATTGAGAAACTTGGTTTTTTAAATCCTGTAATTCCAAAACATGCCTGAAAATCATGAAACTTGGCATGGTCTCATCACATGGCACCAAGATGCTGCGGTAATTTTTTTGGCCGAATTGGGACAAGCTTTGGTGTAGGCTTGTTGCAATTCGGAGCTTCCCTCAAGAAGGCTCCTGGTTCCGAGAGGGAACGTGTCACCTCCGTGTGCGAAACGACATACGTACACTGCCTTCTCCCGCCTTAATTTTTTACACAGCTAGATTAGACCAAATAGAAGTACCGTGCTAAATTTTGGAATTATTCCGGTTTCGTTTGGCCTTTTTTATACATTAATTGAGTTTCTGGGCATTTAATGTGCATAATTCAAATTTGAACTACAAGCACAGGCTCCAGTGCACCAAAGTTGTTTGAAATATCACATGTGTGTCCTTGGGTGAATTTCTAGGTCCCATGCAAGAGATGGGAGTGAAATTGAAACATATGGGCGTCGTGGCTCGGCCGGAAAGATTGAGAAACTTGGTTTTTTAATTACTGTAATTCCAAAACATGCCTGAAAATCATGAAACTTGGCATGGTGTCATGACATGGCACGAACATGCTGCGGTAATTTTTTTGGCCGAATTGGGACAAGCTTTGGTGTAGGCTTCTTGCAAACCGGAGCTTCCCTCAAGAAGGCTCGTGGTTCCTAGAGGGAACCTGTCACCTCCCTGTGCGAAACGACGTACGTACAATGCCTTCTCCCGCCTTAATTTTTTCACACAGCCAGATTAGACCAAATAGAAGTACCGTGCTAAATTTTGGAATTATTCCGGGTTCGTTTGCCCTTTTTTATACATTAATCGAGTTTCTGGGCATTTAATGTGCATAATTCAAATTTGAACTACAAGCACAGGCTCCAGTGCACCAAATTTGTTTGAAAAATCACATTTGTGTCGTTGGGTGAATTTCTAGGTCCCATGCAAGAGATTGGAGTGAAATTCAAACATCTGGGCGTCGTGGCTCGGCCGGAAAGATTGAGAAACTTGGTATTTTAGTTCCTGTAATTCCAAAACACTACTAATAATCATGAAACTTGGCATGGTCTCATCACATGGCACCAAGATGCTGCGGTAATTTTTTTGGCCGAATTGGGACAAGCTTTGGTGTAGGCTTCTTGCAAACCGGAGCTTCCCGCAAGAAGGTTCCTGGTTCCGAGAGGGAACGTGTCACCTCCGTGTGCGAAACGACATACGTACACTGCCTTCTCCTGCCTTAATTCTTTACAAAGGCAGATTAGACCAAATAGAAGTATCGTGCTGAATTTTGGAATTATTCCGTGTTCGTTTGGCCTTTTTATACATTAATTGAGTTTCTGCGTATTTAATGTTTATAATTCAAATTTGAACTACAAGACACGTGCTCCAGTGCACCAAAGTTGTTTGAAAAATCACATGTGTGTCCTTGGGTAAATTTCTAGGTCCCATGCAAGAGATTGGAGTGAAATTCAAACATCTGGGCGTCGTGGCTCGGCCGGAAAGATTGAGAAACTTGGTTTTTTAATTTCTGTAATTCCAAAACGCGCCTGAAAATCATGAAACTTGGCGTGGTGTCATGACATGGCACGAACATGCTGCGGTAATTTTTTTGGCCGAATTGGGACAAGCTTTGGTGCAAGCTTCTTGCAAACGGGAGCTTCCCTCAAGAAGTCTCGTGGTTCCGAGAGGGAACGTGTCACCTCCGTGTGCGAAACGACATACGTAAACTGCCTTCTCCCGCCTTAATTTTTTTACCCAGCCAGATTAGACCAAATAGAAGTACTGTGCTAAATTTTGGAATTATTCGGGGCTCGTTTCACCTTTTTTATACAATAATTGAGTTTCTGGGCAATGAATGTGCATAATTCAAATTTGAACTACAAGACGCGTGCTCCAGTGCACCAAAGTTGTTTGAAAAATCACATGTGTGTCCTTGGGTGAATTTCTAGGTCCCATGCAAGAGATGGGAGTGAAATTCAAACATCTGGGCGTCGTGGCTCGGCCGGAAATATTGAGAAACTTGGTTTTTTAAATCCTGTAATTCCAAAACATGCCTGAAAATCATGGAACTTGGCATGGTCTCATCACATGGCACCAAGATGCTGCGGTAATTTTTTTGGCCGAATTGGGACAAGCTTTGGTGTAGGCTTCTTGCAATTCGGAGCTTCCCTCAAGAAGGCTCCTGGTTCCGAGAGGGAACGTGTCACCTCCGTGTGCGAAACGACATACGTACACTGCCTTCTCCTGCCTTAATTCTTTACAAAGGCAGATTAGACCAAATAGAAGTATCGTGCTGAATTTTTAAATTATTTTGTGTTCGTTTGGCCTTTTTATACATTAATTGAGTTTCTGCGTATTTAATGTTTATAATTCAAATTTGAACTACAAGACGCGTGCTCCAGTGCACCAAAGTTGTTTGAAAAATCACATGTGTGTCCTTGGGTAAATTTCTAGGTCCCATGCAAGAGATTGGAGTGCAATTCAAACATCTGGGCGTCGTGGCTCGGCTGGAAAGATTGAGAAACTTGGTTTTTTAATTACTGTAATTCCAAAACACGCCTGAAAATCATGAAACTTGGCATGGTGTCATGACATGGCACAAACATGCTGCGGTAATTTTTTTGGCCGAATTGGGACAAGCTTTGGTGTAAGCTTCTTGCAAACGGGAGCTTCCCTCAAGAAGTCTCGTGGTTCCGAGAGGGAACGTGTCACCTCCGTGTGCGAAACGACATACGTACACTGCCTTCTGCCTTAATTTTTTTACCCAGCCAGATTAGACCAAATAGAAGTACTGTGCTAAATTTTGGAATTATTCGAGGCTTGTTTCGCCTTTTTTATACAATAATTGAGTTTCTGGGCAATGAATGTGCATAATTCAAATTTGAACTACAAGCACATGCTCCAGTGCACCAAAGTTGTTTGAAAAATCACATGTGTGTCCTTGGGTGAATTTCTAGGTCCCATGAAAGAGATGGGAGTGAAATTCAAACATCTGGGCGTCGTGGCTCGGCCAGAAATATTGAGAAACTTGGTTTTTTAAATCCTGTAATTCCAAAACATGCCTGAAAATCATGAAACTTGGCATGGTGTCATGACATGGCACCAACATGTTGCGGTAATTTATTTGGCTGAATTGGGACAAGCTTTGGTGAAAGCTTCTTGCAAACCGGAGCTTCCCTCAATAAGGCTCATGGTTCCGAGAAGGAACGTGTCACCTCCGTGAGCGAAACAACATACGTACACTGCCTTCTCCCGCCTTAATTTTTTACACAGCTAGATTAGACCAAATAGAAGTACCGTGCTAAATTTTGGAATTATTCCGGTTTCGTTTGGCCTTTTTTATACATTAATTGAGTTTCTGGGCATTTAATGTGCATAATTCAAATTTGAACTACAAGCACAGGCTCCAGTGCACCAAAGTTGTTTGAAAAATCACATGTGTGTCCTTGGGTGAATTTCTAGGTCCAATGCAAGAGATGGGAGTGAAATTGAAACGTATGGGCGTCGTGGCTCGGCCGGAAAGATTGAGAAACTTGGTTTTTTAATTACTGTAATTCAAAACACGCCTGAAAATCATGAAACTTGGGATGGTGTCATGACATGGCACCAACATCCTGCGGTAATTTTTTTGGCCGAATTGGTACAATCTTTGGTGTAGGCTTCTTGCAAACCGGAGCTTCCCTCAAGAAGGCTCGTGGTTCCTAGAGGGAACATGTCACCTCCCTGTGCGATACGACGTACGTACAATGCCTTCTCCCGCCTTAATTTTTTCACACAGCCAGATTAGACCAAATAGAAGTACCGTGCCAAATTTTGGAATTATTCCGGGTTCGTTTGCCCTTTTTATACATTAATCGAGTTTCTGGGCATTTAATGTGCATAATTCAAATTTGAACTAAAAGCACAGGCTCCAGTGCACCAAATTTGTTTGAAAAATCACATTTGTGTCCTTGGGTGAATTTCCAGGTCCCATGCAAGAGATGGGAGTGAAATTCAAACATCTGGGCGTCGTGGCTCGGCCGGAAAGATTGAGAAACTTGGTTTTTTAATTCCTATAAATCCAAAACACGCCTGAAAATCATGAAACTTGGCATGGTCTCATGACATGGCACCAACATGCTGCGGTAGTTTTTTTGGCCGAATTGGGACAAGCTTTGGTGTAGGCTTCTTGTAAACCGGAGCTTCCCTGAAGAAGGCTCCTGGTTCCGAGAGGGAACGTGTCACCTCCGCGTGCGAAACGACATACGTACACTGCCTTCTCCTGCCTTAATTCTTTACAAAGGCAGATTAGACCAAATAGAAGTATCGTGCTGAATTTTGGAATTATTCCGTGTTCGTTTGGCCTTTTTATACATTAATTGAGTTTCTGCGTATTTAATGTGCATAATTCAAATTTGAACTACAAGACACGTGCTCCCGTGCACCAAAGTTGTTTGAAAAATCACATGTGTGTCCTTGGGTAAATTTCTAGGTCCCATGCAAGAGATTGGAGTGAAATTCAAACATCTGGGCGTCGTGGCTCGGCCGGAAAGATTGAGAAACTTGGTTTTTTAATTCCTGTAATTCCAAAACACGCCTGAAAATCATGAAACTTGGCGTGGTGTCATGACATGGCACGAACATGCTGCGGTAATTTTTTTGGCCGAATTGGGACAAGCTTTGATGTAAGCTTCTTGCAAACGAGAGCTTCCCTCAAGAAGTCTCGTGGTTCCGAGAGGGAACGTGTCACCTCCGTGTGCGAAACGACATACGTACACTGCCTTCTCCCGCCTTAATTTTTTTACCCAGCCAGATTAGACCAAATAGAAGTACCGTGCTAAATTTTGGAATTATTCGGGGCTCGTTTCGCCTTTTTTATACATTAATTGAGTTTCTGGGCAATGAATGTGCATAATTCAAATTTGAACTACAAGCACATGCTCCAGTGCACCAAAGTTGTTTGAAAAATCACATGTGTGTCCTTGGGTGAATTTCTAGGTCCCATGCAAGAGATGGGAGTGAAATTCAAACATCTGGGCGTCCTGGCTCGGCCGAAAATATTGAGCAACTTGGTTTTTTAATTCCTGTAATTCCAAAACATGCCTGAAAATCATGAAACTTGGCATGGTGTCATGACATGGCACCAACATGTTGCGGTAATTTATTTGGCTGAATTGGGACAAGCTTTGGTGAAAGCTTCTTGCAAACCGGAGCTTCCCTCAATAAGGCTCATGGTTCCGAGAGGGAACGTGTCACCTCCGTGAGCGAAACAACATACGTACACTGCCTTGTCCCGCCTTAATTTTTTACACAGCTAGATTAGACCAAATAGAAGTACCATGCTAAATTTTGGAATTATTCCGGTTTCGTTTGGCCTTTTTTATACATTAATTGAGTTTCTGGGCATTTAATGTGCATAATTCAAATTTGAACTACAAGCACAGGCTCCAGTGCACCAAAGTTGTTTGAAAAATCACATGTGTGTCCTTGGGTGAATTTCTAGGTCCCATGCAAGAGATGGGAGTGAAATTCAAACATCTGGGCTTCGTGGCTCGGCTGGAAAGATTGAGAAACTTGGTTTTTTAATTCCTGTAATTCCGAAACACGCCTGAAAATCATGAAACTTGGCATGGTCTCAGGACATGGCACCAACATGCTGTGCTAATTTTTCTGTCTGATTTGCGAAGGCCCACACATTAACAATGAACAAAGTCATTTTGGAACAAGTGCTGCCATGTTACAAATCAGAAACACAATTATTATTGAAACCGTGGGCGTTCGACTTACCAATTACGTGTGGCCACGTGTCCCTTTTTTATTGGCTAGGAGGTGCTGTGCGGGGTGGCTACTTGAGTACGGGAGGCGTGCGATCAGACCCCTGCGCGTGCTCATCGGGAGGAGAGCCCTTTGACCGCTACCCGCCGCGCACCTCCCTCCCAACGTCTCCATTAATGGCGCCCGAGCACTTGTTCTATGGCGTAGCTATATGTGTCACTAGACTGAGATTTAAGAGAGAAAAATGAAAATCTGAAAAGAAAGTTTTGCATGGATCTTCATGTAAGATCTGACTGACGTATATAGCATCCACTCCGACTTATAACAAGCATGATGAATATAAGGATGATGACAGTGGATAATAATTGTCTTACATATTTAGAAACATAATTAAAAAAGGCCACATGCGGCAACGCCCGAAATACACAAGGGCAAAAGAAGAAGGAAGACAACGATCTGGCTCGCTGATCTCTACTTTCTTGATGCATTGCTACAGGCCGTGGGAACTAGTCTCCGCCGCGAGCGATGACGAGCTCTTTCTTGTCCTCAAGATGCTGCTTGAGAGCATCCACGGATTCCTCCACTAGCCTTCTGCGCTCGATGCGCAGCATGGCATTCTCGTCCATAAGTTTCTCGACGATGACGCCGGTCCTCTTCAACAAGGCAGTGGTCTGCTCCTGCTGCTCCGCACTTCCGACGATCTTCGCCCTCAGCAGGTCGCGCTCGGCCCGGAGCTTCGCATTGCTCTCATTTAGTTGCCGGATGGCGTCGGTAGACTGTTCAAACGAGGCTTTCAGGTCATCCTGCAACCTCTCCCACCTGGAGATCTGATCCATCTGCCTAAGGATGAGGGCACGCATGCGCCTATAAGAGTCCTCGCCTACCCGCGAGGCATTTTCCCAGGCCGCCGCGGCGCGGGGGGACATCTCTGCTGCATTCGCGGCGCGCCGGACATCTCTTCTACTTCCGCGGTGCGGCCGAACCAGTCTGCTGCATTGACGGCGCGGCGGGTCCTCCATGCTGCTTCGGCGGTGCGGCGGGACTTCTCTGCTGCTACGGCCGTGCGGCAGGACATGTTGGCTGCTTTCGCGGCGAGGCGGGACATCTCTCGTGCTCCCACTTCCAGGCTTGCCTGTCCCTGGTGGCAATCTCTCGATCCAGAACTCACGCTGGCCATGGCGGATGCAAGGGAACGATGATGAATGACTTGTTTGTTTTTGGCTTTTTGTGGATGACGAGTTGAGGAGCAATGTGCAGTCATCTTGGAGTAGTAGTATTTATAACTGCGTAGTAATACACTCCTAAGTGGGAAACCGTTTTGGTTTTGATCGGTGTGAACAGGTTTGCAATTTGGAATGTAATGGGACGCGGCCTCCCTGTTCTTCTAAGAAAATTGTGACGGGAAGCATGCTCAAACTTTACTGACGGTTATAAGTGCGGCACTATTCCCGAAAGGCGTAACGTGGGCACATACGCCTTCTCAGCCGCGTACGTGGCGTTTGCACCATAGGGTGCACCGCAATAGGCAATGTCAACACACGTCTTGTTCCAACAACCGTGCGCGCTCGTTATTACCATCGCGCACGCTTCTTTTAATTATAATGGGTGTGCCCGTCTAGCGCACACATGTTGATCTATCTAACTGTTTCAGTTTGTTGTGGCTAATCGCAAACAGTTCATCTATGTGAAGTGTATGCCATCAATCGCAGACACTTTGATCTGGCTTACCCATTTCTGTTATGTTGCCTAATCGCAAACAGTTAATCCTTCTGAAGCGTATGCCCTCAATCACACACACCTTGATTTGGCTGACCGTTTCTTTTGTGTTGCCTAATCACAAACAGTTCATCCGAGTGAACCGTATGTTGTATATCGCACACACCTTCATCTGGCTGCCCGTTTGTTTTGTGTTGCGTAATCACAAACAACTCATCCGTGTGAACCGTATGCTCTATATCGCACACGCCTTCATCAGGCTGCCTGTTTCTTTTGTTCCGCCTGATGAGGACATCAATACCATTGTTACTCCCACAGGCCCTGTTGCTATACATACTGGACCAATTACTAGAGCTCGCGCACGCCAATTAAATTACTAGGTACTTTCGTTTCTTGGTAATGATTCTAATGTTCAGGAGAATATGATGCTGCCTAAATTGGATACATTTGTTTTGCTTACAAATGAAGGGCCTAGCTTTGAGAAGGATGAACATTGGAGCAAGAACAAGCATGGAGATGATGGCATGCGCATGGGGGACAAGAACGGAGTTACAAGTGATGATTTCAGGACATTGAAGCCACTATAATGCATGCATGAAGCCTTGGACGAAATATACAAGATGCTACTTCATAACTTTCGTCCAGAGGCTATTCTAGGTGCTGCGACACCTTATTATTGGGCCAGGCCCATGTAATTTCGAAATACTTGAGTATAGGCTGTTTTTAGAGTCCGTATGTGTGGGGAAACAAGAGATAGGGTTGGTTTCGGACCCCTTCCACAAGGGCCACGAAATTCCCCCCTCTTCCTCCATATATACAGCCCTTAGGGCGTCTTTTAGACTTTGGGTTTTGTTTAGATTAAAAGTTCGCCATAGCTGCAACTTCGCGTACTTCGTTTGTGTTCAACGACCAGACAAAGGCGTCACAGAACCCCACCTTGACCAATAAAGTTTTCATCTTATATTCGTAATATCCAGATTGCAATCTCAGTTTCTTGCTTGTTCTTCGTTTGCTCGCAGGAAATAGACCCTCGTGGTCAGGTTGATCGTGCTCCGGCGTGGTCAATAACCTCTCGGAGTTTGTTTAGCGATTGCTAAGGCGCGATGTCATCGCACGTTCGTAGTCGGATCGTCAAAGACGACTTCCACCAAAGCGATATCCAACATCTCATCGAAAGACGGGACACCTTTGCCGCTATCAAGTGGTATCAGATTTCCAGGTTGCTCGGTGAGATTTTACAGTTTTTCGTAGTTTAGATCGAGTTTGTTCTTCATACCTATAGTCCACGAAAAAGCCAAAAAAAAATTAGGGTTAGTTCATCCTATCCGAACCAATCTGAGCCTTTGCATAATCTTTTCTGTGTTTGCTTTGTTGAATTTGTGGTTGCATCGTCGTGTCAAGTTGCTGGTCTTAGCGTCTAGTCCTTTAGAGTTTCGAGTTCTGTTCACAGGTTGTCACGTCGCCGCTGCCATATATCACCACCGCATCATCATCATCGCTGCTACCATATACCACCACCGCACCAACTTCATCGCCGCTGCCATATACCACCACCACATATTCACCGCTAATCTGAGTCCATATACGCCACCACATATCCGTCGCCATCACGCCAATCCGAGTACACCTGCAACATATATCCGCCACCAGTCCAAGTTACACCAGATTCATCTCCACCACCAGTCCGAGTTCCACCAGATTCATCTCCGCCACCAGTCCTAGTCCAAGTCCAGTATTTTGTTACTCTGTTTTGGATTTCCAGATCACGACATACTCCGAGTCGTGACAGAGAAGGACTCCCAAACTTCTGTGTTACCCGCAGTAGAAAAATAGTTCCAGTTTCAAAAAAAAAACACTAAGTCTGGAAAATTCTGGCTAGGCAGTTTTTAGACCATTTGTAGACTTTTTCTAAAAAAAATGTTGCGGGGCAAAAAAAAAGAGGAAAAAAGTGCAAAAAAAAAGTGAAAAAAAGAGAAAAAAAATTCAGAGTGTGCTCCTCCCTTGTTTACGTGCAGCGCCGTGATTTTGTTAGTGTTCTAGGCTCGCGTCTGTAGCACGATCTAGTCTAGGACCAGCACAGTACCTTCGTTGAGCATTTATTCAACTTTGCATATCTGAATTGATTATTGCTGACCCTTTTTGCTACCATATTATAAGCCTTCCCAGCTCCACATACATCTACGTCGTGCGTTTGACTCTCCCTGGTAATCGCTCTATCCAAGCTTTGAGAGTTTTGACTACAACGGTTGCCGATCACCACCTGCTGCTGGGTAAGAACTGGTAAGAATTTGAGATTCGCTTGAAGGATTTGTTACACACCACCATCACCACCACTTCCTAGTAGTCTGTAGGATCATATTCTTTTGTGTTTCTATTGCTGCTAACCATGGCAGGATCACAAGCCGATGAGACTGATTGGGAGAACATGACGAACAAGGGGTTGCATGATAAATTTCAGCAAATGATGAGTGGCCAGGTGGGAGATGTGCTAAACAGATTTGAAGAGGCTATGGAGAAGATAGATGCCGTGGAGAAGTCGTTTGAGACAAAGCTGGATAACAGGTTTAATGAATTGCTCAAGCGTCTTCCCCAACCACCACCGGCTGCACCTGTCGCACCTCTACAACAACAACAACCACATCTCCAACGCCGCCTTCCAAATCAAGTGGGACGAGCACAACGCGTTCCAATTGAGACTGGCCAAAATTCGGGTGCCGCTGCACCTACTGTTGATGCTTCTTTGGCTCCTGCTCCTGCGGCGGCTGAGGAGGATGACGATTATGCGGGCGATTATGAGGATGAGGTTGATTCAACTCAGAACTACGTGCAGCCACCAGCACCACCACCAGCAGGTCGACCTCAGGTATATATTCGCAACGGTAGGCCGGCACCACCACCTCAGGTACGAGATCATGACCATCTCCCTAAACTGAAATTGAATATTCCACCATTTGAGGGTAGATATGTTCCTGATATATATCTTACTTGGGAGTTAGAAACTGAACAACGATTTACATGTTTACAATATCCTGAGGAGAGACGTGTTCCTGCTGCTGTTTGTGCTTTCACTAGCTTTGCATGTGTTTGGTGGTCTGAACATTGTAGATTATATCCTGTTCCAGCTACTTGGGCTGCTTTGAAAACTGCTATGCGTACTCGTTGGGTTCCACCATATTATCAACGTGAATTACTTCAAAAATTGCAGCGTTTAAGACAAGGAAAAAATTCTGTAGAAGAATATTATCAGGAATTACAAACTGGCATGATTAGATGTGGTATTGTTGAGGAGAATGAAGCTATGCTTGCACGTTTTATGGGTGGATTAAATAAAGAGATTCAGACCATTCTAGAGTATAAGGATTATAATAATATCACTCGTTTATTCCATCTTGCTTGTAAAGCTGAACGTGAAGTGCAGGATCGACAGCCATTGGCGCGAACTAACTTTTCTGCAGGTCGACCTTCATCATGGACACCGCGTGCATCTTCTACTTCCACTTCACCATCACCTCCATCAGGTGCCACCTCCAGCCGTGATACAAGAAAGCAGGCACAACCACCACTCTCTGCCAAGAGCACACCTGCCGGGCCTGTGCAGAGCTCTTCTTCTTCCATGGCATCGACAGGGCACACAAGTGATATTATTTGTCGTCGTTGTAAGGGAAGAGGACATTTTGCGAGAGAATGCAAATCTCAGCGTGTCATGATTGCTACTGAGGATGGTGGGTATGAGTCCGCTAGTGACTATGATGAGGAGACTTTGGCTCTTATTACACGTGAAGAACATGGTGGAGATGATTCTGAAAATGAGACGCAATACATGGCTCCTGAAGACGCTGACAGGTATGAATGTTTAGTTGCTCAACGTGTTTTGAGTGTGCAGGTCACACAAGCAGAGCAAAATCAGAGGCATAATTTGTTCCATACAAAGGGAGTTGTGAAGGAACGTTCTGTTCGCGTCATCATAGATGGAGGGAGCTGTAACAACTTGGCTAGCATGGAGATGGTGGAGAAGCTATCTCTCACCACAAGACCACATCCACATCCTTACTACATCCAATGGTTCAACAACAGCGGCAAGGTTAAGGTAACACGTACTGTTCGTGTGCATTTTAGTATCTCTACATATGCTGATTATGTTGATTGTGATGTGGTACCCATGCAAGCATGTTCCTTATTACTAGGTAGACCATGGCAATTTGATAAAAATTCTGTACACCATGGTAGAAACAATCAGTATACTCTTGTTCATAAGGATAAAAATATTACTTTGCTTCCTATGACTCCTGATTCCATTTTGAAAGATGACATTAATAGAGCTAATAAAGCAAAACAGGAGAAACATAAGAGTGAAAATCAGATTGTGGCAAAGGAATTTGAGCAACAAATGAAACCTAATAATAAACCATCTAGTGTTGTTTCTGAAATTAAATTGAAAAGTGCATGTTTACTTGCCACAAAATCTGATATTGATGAACTAGATTTCAGCAAATCTGTTTGCTATGCTTTTGTGTGCAAAGAGGCATTATTTTCATTCGAGGACGTGCCTTCCTCTTTGCCCCCTGCTGTCACTCACATTTTGCAGGAGTTCGCTGACGTCTTCCCACAAGACGTGCCACCGGGATTACCACCTATTCGAGGGATTGAGCATCAAATTGACTTAATTCCCGGTGCATCGCTACCCAACCGTGCACCATACCGTACCAATCCAGAGGAGACGAAGGAGATTATGCGTCAAGTACAGGAGCTGCTCGACAAAGGTTATATACGTGAATCTCTTAGTCCTTGTGCTGTTCCTATTATACTCGTGCCTAAAAAGGATGGTACGTCGCGTATGTGTGTTGATTGTAGAGGCATTAATAATATTACTATTCGTTATCGTCATCCTATTCCTAGGCTCGATGATATGCTTGATGAATTGAGTGGCTCTACAATATTCTCCAAAGTTGATTTGCGTAGTGGATACCATCAAATTCGTATGAAATTGGGAGATGAATGGAAAACTGCATTTAAAACTAAGTTTGGTTTATATGAGTGGTTAGTCATGCCTTTTGGGTTAACTAATGCACCTAGTACTTTCATGAGACTAATGAACGAAGTTTTACGTGCTTTCATTGGACGATTTGTGGTGGTCTATTTTGATGATATACTGATTTATAGCAAATCTTTGGAAGAACATTTGGAACATTTACGTGATGTTTTTATTGCTCTACGTGATGCACGTTTGTTTGGTAACCTTGGGAAGTGCACCTTTTGCACCGACCGAGTATCTTTTCTTGGCTATGTTGTTACTCCACAGGGAATTGAAGTTGATAAAGCCAAGATTGAAGCTATTGAGAGTTGGCCGCAGCCCAAAACGGTCACACAAGTGCGGAGTTTTCTTGGACTCGCTGGTTTCTATAGGCGTTTTGTGAGAGATTTTAGCACCATTGCTGCACCTCTCAACGAGCTTACAAAGAAGGATGTGCCTTTTGTTTGGGGTACCGCACAGGAAGAAGCCTTCACGGTATTGAAAGATAAGTTGACACATGCTCCTTTACTCCAACTTCCTGATTTTAATAAGACTTTTGAGCTTGAATGTGATGCTAGTGGCATTGGATTAGGAGGTGTGTTATTACAAGATGGCAAACCTGTTGCATACTTTTCTGAAAAATTGAGTGGGCCTAGTCTGAATTATTCTACTTATGATAAAGAACTATATGCTCTTGTTCGGACTTTAGAAACATGGCAACATTATTTATGGCCCAAAGAATTTGTTATACATTCTGATCATGAATCTTTGAAACATATTAAAAGTCAAGCTAAACTGAATCGTAGACATGCTAAATGGGTTGAATTCATTGAAACTTTCCCTTATGTCATTAAACACAAGAAGGGTAAAGAAAATGTTATTGCTGATGCATTGTCTCGTCGCTATACTATGCTTTCACAACTTGACTTCAAAATATTTGGTTTGGAGACCATCAAAGATCAATATGTGCATGATGCTGATTTTAAAGATGTTTTGCAGAATTGTAAAGAAGGAAGAACCTGGAACAAGTTTGTCGTTAATGATGGATTTGTGTTCCGTGCTAACAAGCTATGCATTCCAGCTAGCTCTCTTCGTCTTTTGTTGTTGCAGGAGGCGCATGGAGGAGGATTAATGGGACACTTTGGCGTGAATAAGACGGAGGACGTACTTGCTACACATTTCTTTTGGCCAAAGATGAGACGGGATGTTGAGCGTTTTGTTGCTCGCTGCACTACATGTCAAAAAGCTAAGTCACGACTCAATCCTCATGGTTTATATATGCCTTTGCCTGTACCTAGTGTTCCTTGGGAGGATATATCTATGGACTTTGTTTTAGGTTTACCTCGAACAAAGAAGGGGAGGGATAGCATATTTGTTGTCGTGGATAGATTCTCGAAAATGGCGCACTTTATACCATGTCATAAAAGCGATGATGCTGTTAATGTTGCTGATTTGTTCTTTCGTGAAATTATTCGCTTGCATGGTGTGCCAAATACTATTGTTTCAGATCGTGATACTAAATTTCTTAGCCACTTTTGGAGATGTTTATGGGCTAAGTTGGGGACTAAACTGCTTTTTAGTACTACTTGTCACCCCCAAACTGATGGACAAACTGAAGTAGTCAATAGAACATTGTCTACTATGCTTAGGGCTGTTTTGAAGAATAATAAGAAAATGTGGGAAGACTGCTTGCCTCATATTGAGTTTGCTTATAATCGTTCATTGCATTCTACTACTAAGATGTGCCCTTTTGAAATTGTGTATGGTTTCCTACCTCGTGCACCTATTGATTTGTTGCCTCTTCCATCTTCGGAGAAGGTTAATTTTGATGCTAAACAACGTGCTGAATTGATCTTAAAAATGCATGAGTTAACTAAGGAAAACATTGAGCGTATGAATGGTAAATATAAACTTGCTGGAGATAAGGGTAGAAAACATGTTGTGTTTGCACCTGGAGATCTTGTTTGGTTACATTTGCGTAAGGATAGATTTCCTGATTTGCGCAAATCAAAGCTAATGCCACGTGCTGATGGTCCTTTTAAGGTGTTAGAGAAAATAAATGATAATGCATATAAACTTGAGCTGCCTGCAGATTTTGGGGTTAGTCCCACTTTTAATATTGCAGATTTGAAGCCTTATTTGGGTGAGGAAGATGAGCTTCCGTCGAGGACGACTTCATTTCAAGAAGGGGAGGATGATGAGGACATCAATACCATTGTTACACCCACAGTCCCTGCTGCTATACATACTGGACCAATTACTAGAGCTCGCGCACGCCAATTAAATTACCAGGTACTTTCGTTTCTTGCTAATGATTCTAATGTTCATGAGAATATGATGCTGCCTAAATTGGATACATTTGTTTTGCTTACAAATGAAGGGCCTAGCTTTGAGAAGGATGAACATTGGAGCAAGAACAAGCATGGAGATGATGGCATGCGCATGGGGAACAAGAACGGAGTTACAAGTGATGATTTCAGGACGTTGAAGCCACCATAATGCGTGCATGAAGCCTTGGACGAAATATACAAGATGCTACTTCATAACTTTCGTCCAGAGGCTATTCTAGGTGCTGCGTCACCTTATTATTGGGCCAGGCCCATGTAATTTCGAAATACATAAGTATAGGCTGTTTTTAGAGTCCGTATGTGTGGGGAAACAAGAGATAGGGTTGGTTTCGGACCCCTTCCTCAAGGGCCACGAAATTCCCCCCCTCTTCCTCCATATATACAGCCCTTAGGGCGTCGTTTAGACTTTGGGGGTTTTGTTTAGATTAAAAGTTCGCCATAGCTGCAACTTCGCGTACTTCGTTTGTGTTCAGCGACCAGACAAAGGCGTCACAGAACCCCACCTTGATCAATAAAGCTTTCATCTTATATTCGCAATATCCAGATTGCAATCTCAGTTTCTTGCCTGTTCTTCGTTTGCTCGCAGGAAACAGACCCTCGTGGTCAGGTTGATCGTGCTCCGGCGTGGTCGATAACCTCTCGGAGTTGGTTTAGCGATTGCTAAGGCGCGACGTCCTCGCACGTTCGTAGTCGGATCGTCAAAGTCGACTTCCATCAAAGCGATATTCATCATCTCATCGAAAGACGGGACACCTTTGCCTCTATCACCTTCCCCAAGGGCCACGAAATTCTCCCCTCTTCCTCCATATATACAGCCCTTAGGGCGTCGTTTAGACTTTGGGTTTTGTTTAGATTAAAAGTTCTCCATAGCTGCAACTTCGCGTACTTCGTTTGTGTTCAACAACCAGACAAAGGCGTCACAGAACCCCACCTTGATCAATAAAGTTTTCATCTTATATTCGCAATATCCAGATTGCAATCTCAGTTTATTGCTTGTTCTTCGTTTGCTCGCAGGAAACAGACCCTCGTGGTCAGGTTGATCGTGCTCCGGCGTGGTCAATAACCTCTCGGAGTTGGTTTAGCGATTGCTAAGGCGCGACGTCATCGCACGTTCGTAGTCGGATCGTCAAAGTCGACTTCCACCAAGGCGATATCCAACATCTCATCGAAAGACGGGACACCTTTGCCGCTATCACCGCCTCAGCGCAAATAGTTCATTGGACTGAACCGTATGACCTGGATCGCACACGCAACTAAAATCTGAACTGTGTTTGATGCATCCTCCATTGCAAACGTTTTGCACCTTTTTGATGGTTTTTTTACATCCCCATTTGTGATTGATGCATCGCACACAGTTTCCTGAAAGGGTCTCTGATCGTAGTGTCGCGTTAGTAGCATCCTGCAGTAGTGATGTACAAAATGCGACGTTTGCCCATACTAGGTGGACTAATGTTTATACTCAAAATAGTCTCTCGGATTTCCTTCCAAACGAGTTCCAATGGGTTCAAAACTTGTCTGAAAAGGAGCGGCAATTGATGTTATTTGACTTTCAAGGGCAAAACGTCCTGCTTAGGGGCCGAGTTTGAGGGTCCTCCGGGATCCTGCACAAGCTGGAAGTATTTTCCAGATTACCACGCTCATCGCGAGCATTTTGAGTACTTGTGGGTCCGAAACGGACTCCGAATAACAAAGTTATGACCGTTTTAATGAACACATGTCCTTTCTATGGCAGTCTTTGAAAGAAAATCATTTTCTCATGACGCGTTCTCGCGCGCCGCCCCAAAACTTTTTTTCCTCCATAGTGGAGATATTGTTTCCACATATATATTGACCAATGCCAGGAATGCCCTCCTATTATTGGCTGTAACACACGTACGTTACGGCATGTCACACAGCAAAAACAAGGATAATAAGGCTTATAGTCGAGTTATTTTCTTGAATTTACAACCAAATGGGATTCCCGGGATCATAGAGCATGTGCCTAATGCAATCTTTGTCCTTACCAGGCGGACTAATTTTATACTCCCCATAATTTCTCGGATTTCCTTCCAAAGGAGTGCCAATGGATTCTGAAACTTGTCTGAAAAGCAGCGGCAATGATGTTCTTTGACTTTCAGGGGCAAAAAGTCATGCATACAGCCGAATTTAAGGGTCCTTCGGGCCTCCTATGCAAGCCGGAAATATTTTCTAGATTCCCATGCTCGTCGCGAGCATTTTGAGTACTTGTGGGAGTGAAACGGTCTCCTAATGACAAAGTTATGACCGTTTTAGTGAACACTGGTCCTTTATATGTCAGTCCTTGAAAGAACTTCATTTTCTCGTGACGCGTTCTGGCACGCCGCCCCAAACTTTTGTGTCCTACATAGTGGAGATATTGACCGATGCCAGGAATGATCTTCTATTATTGGCTGTACCACACGTATGTTACGGCATACCACACATCGAAAACAAGGAGAATCAGGCTTATAGTCGCCTTATTTTCTTGCATTTACTACCAAATGGGATTTCCCGGATCATAAAGCATGTGCAGAATGCAACGTTTGTCCATACCAGGCGGATTAAAGTTTATACTCACCATAATCTCTCGAATTACCTTCCAAAGGAGTGCCAATGGGTTCAGAAACTTGTTTTAAAAGCAGCGATAAATGATGTTTTTGATTTTCAGTGGCAGAAGGTCCTGCTTAGGGGCCGAACTTGAGGGGCCTTTGGACCTACTGCGCAAGCCGGAAGTATTTACTAGATTCCCACACTCGTCGCGAGCTTTTTGAGTACTTGTGGGTCCAAAACGGACTCCGAATGACAAAGTTATGACTGTTTTAGTGAACACCGGTCCTTTATATGGTAGTTTTTGAAAGAACTTCATTTTCTTGTGACGCATTATGGCACGCCGCCCCAAAAAAATTTATCCTCCATAGTGGAGATATTATTTCCACATATATATTGACTGATGCCAGGAATGCCCTCCTATTACTGGCTGTAACACAGGTACGTTATGGCATGCCACACGGCAAAAACAAGGAGAATAAGGCTTATAGTCGCCTTATTTTCTTGATTTTACAACCAAATGGATTCCCCGGATCATAGAGCATGTGTAGAATGCAAAGGTTGTCGTTACCAGGAGGACTAATGTTTATACTCACCATAATCTCTCGGATTTCCTTCCAAAGAAGTGCCAATGGGTTCAGAAACTTGTCTGAAAAGCAGCAGCAAATGATGTTCTTTGACTTTCAGGGGCAAAATGTCCTGCTTAGGGGCCAAATTTGAGGGTCCTCGAAGCCTCGTGCGCATGCTGGAAGTATTTTCAAGATTCCCACGGTCGTCGCGAGCATTTTGAGTACTTGTGGGTCCGAAACGGACTCCGAATGACAAAGTTATGACCGTTTTAGTGAGCACCGGTCCTTTATATGGCAGTCCTTGAAAGAACTTCATTTTCTCGTGATGCGTTCTGGCGCACCGCCCCAACATTTTTTGTCCTCCATAGTGGAGATAATTTTTCCACATATATATTGACCAATGCCAGGAATGTTGTGACATCCTGGTTTTTGCTCTCTTTCTTTTTCTTGACTTCATTGCCATTTGATTTGAATTTGGAGTTTTGAATCAACTCAGTTCGACTTAATCAGTTGGGCATGTCCTTGATTTTCACCCAGGTAACTCACCTCTCTCTCAAACACATCATTTCCTCTCGTATATATCCCAAAATGGCCATAGGAATATTTTTCAAAAATGAAAAATATTCATTTCTTCTCTGAAAATCTCTTTTGTCACATATGCTCCAAAGCAACCCTCATTTTGCTTGCCCATAAAAATCTGAGAAAATTCTTGAATATTCTTTGGACCTTGGCACTCCTCTTTGTGCAAAAATATTTCATATTTATTTGGAATATTTTTGTTACAGAAAATATTTTCTGTTCTGGCCAGAAAATGCAGTTTTTACAGGAAGTCCATTTTTCCTCGTTCCAATGGAGCTGAAATTTTTAGGGCTTCATTACCCTCCTAAGAAACCTTAACCTCCAAAGATTAGCCCTAAACTCCTTCTATATTTCTCTCATTTAACCTCACAAGTTTCTGACCAGAAACTTGCCAAGATGCTACACTGACGCACAGTCGATCTGTGATCAACTCAAGACCTTGGATCAACACAAACCATCAAGGACTACATGCGAGCCATGATTTTAATGCGCGGCGTGGCGCTATGTCAAAGTTCACACGGTGACCACACGTGTGCACGATGTCAGGCTGCTTGTCCACACGCTCTGTATGCCGTCGTCGCCTCTATGGCGCTCGTGCTCGCTTCCCCGCTCGCCGCAGCTTGCGAAACCACGCCACCATCATCTTCTCAACGCCCTTAACTCCACCCTTGCGCTCGCCGACGCTGGAGCTCACCGCAGCGAGCACGGGCAAGACACGGCCAAGTGCACAGTGCGCCGGTGCCACTATTCTCGTCGCCACCCGAGCCCCTCTGCTTGTCTCCTCCCGCCCACAGTGGCCGCGTGAGCCACGGCTTCTTCTCCCCCTCTCACTAACACTTGTCGCCTCCGGGCGCCGTCTCCAGAGAACTCCGGCGGAGACCGAGCCCCCTCCTCCCTCTCCTATAAATACAGCCCCTCCCCGGCCTCTTTGAGCACCTCAACACACTCACACAACCACAACGACGCAGTAGATAGCCGCAGCCCGGCCGGGCAGGCCTCTGGCCGCCGTTGCCGACCGGAGTTCGCGGGCGATCCCCTCTGCTGCTTCCCGCCTCTCCAGAGCCGCTCGAGCTCGACCGACTCCTCCGGTGTGTCTCTGGTGAACCACTAGTGCGCGCTGGTGCAGTTGGAGCCCCTGGAAACGCCCTGCCTTGCCGGAATCATCAACTCCGACGATCTCGCTCCGCCGACGTCTCTAGAGAAGACCACTGCGACCCGCTCCTCCACCCATAGCCATGTTTCGGGTATGTACAGGCTCGCCGTAGTCTTGCGCATCCATTCCCCCCTCCACGGCAGCGACCGACCTCTCCTCGCCGAAGAAATGCCGGCGACTCACCGCCCCTCCTCTGTTTCCCTCCCTCTCCCTCTAAACCTAATAGCGGGGGCCCACTGTCAGCCACTGAGCCGCGCCCGAAGCAGTATAAGTGGTGGCGCCCCGCGAGATTATGCCTTTGACGTCACCTGATGAGGACATCAATACCATTGTTACACCCACAGCCTTTGCTGCTATACATACTGAACCAATTACTAGAGCTCGCGCACGCCAATTAAATTACCACGTACTTTTGTTTCTTGGTAATGATTCTAATGTTCATGAGAATATGATGCTGCCTAAATTGGATACATTCGTTTTGCTTACAAATGAAGGGCCTAGCTTTGAGAAGGATGAACATTGGAGCAAGAACAAGCATGGAGATGATGGCATGCGCATGGGGAACAAGAACGGAGTTACAAGTGATGATTTCAGGACGTTGAAGCCACCATAATGCGTGCATGAAGCCTTGGACGAAATATACAAGATGCTACTTCATAACTTTCGTCCAGAGGCTATTCTAGGTGCTGCGTCACCTTATTATTGGGCCAGGCCCATGTAATTTCGAAATACTTGAGTATAGGCTGTTTTTAGAGTCCGTATGTGTGGGGAAACAAGAGATAGGGCTGGTTTCGGACCCCTTCCCCAAGGGCCACGAAATTTCCCCCTCTTCCTCCATATATACAGCCCTTAGGGCGTCGTTTAGACTTTGGGTTTTGTTTAGATTAAAAGTTCGCCATAGTTGCAACTTCGCGTACTTCGTTTGTGTTCAACGACCAGACAAAGGCGTCACAGAACCCCACCTTGATCAATAAAGCTTTCATCTTATATTCGCAATATCCAGATTGCAATCTCAGTTTCTTGCTTGTTCATCATTTGCTCGCAGGAAACAGACCCTCGTGGTCAGGTTGATCGTGCTCCGGCGTGGTCAATAACCTCTCGGAGTTGGTTTAGCGATTGCTAAGGCGCGACGTCATCGCACGTTCGTAGTTGGATCGTCAAAGTCGACTTCCACCAAAGCGATATCCATCATCTCATCGAAAGACGGGACACCTTTGCCTCTATCAAGTGGTATCAGATTTCCAGGTTGCTCGGTGAGATTTTACAGTTTTTCGTAGTTTAGATCGACTCTGTTCTTCATACCTATAGTCCACGAAAAAACCAAAAAAAATATTTAGGGTTAGTTCATCCTATCCGAACCAATCTGAGCCTTTGCATATTCTTTTCTGTGTTTGCTTTGTTGAATTTGCGGTTGCATCGTCGTGTCAAGTTGCTGGTCTTAGCGTCTAGTCCTTTAGAGTTTCAAGTTCTGTTCACAGGTTGTCACGTCGCCGCTGCCATATATCACCACCGCATCATCATCATCGCTGCTGCCATATACCACCACCGCACCAACTTCATCGCCGCTGCCATATACCACCACCACATATTCACCGCCAATCCGAGTCCATATACGCCACCACATATCCGCCGCCATGACGCCAATCCGAGTACACCTGCAACATATATCCGCCACCAGTCCGAGTTCCACCAGATTCATCTCCGCCACCAGTCCTAGTCCAAGTCCAGTATTTTGTTACTCTGTTTTGGCTTTCCAGATCACGCCATACTCCGAGTCGTGACAGAGAAGGACTCCCAAACTTCTGCGTTACCCGCAGTAGAAAAATAATTCCAGTTTCAAAAAAAAAACTAAGTCTGGAAAATTGTGGCTAGGCAGTTTTAGACCATTTGTAGACTTTCTCGAAAAAAATTGTTGCGGATCAAAAAAAAGAGAAAAAAAATTCAGAGTGTGCTCCTCCCTTGTTTACGTGCAGCGCCGTGATTTTGTTAGTGTTCTAGGCTCGTGTCTCTAACACGGTCTAGCCTAGGACCAGCACAGTACCGTCGTTGAGCGTTTATTCAACTTTGCATATCTGAATTGATTATTGCTGACCCTTTTTGCTACCATATTATAAGCCTTCCCAGCTCCACATACATCTACGTCGTGCGTTTGACCCTCCCTGGTAATCGCTCTATCCAAGCTTTGAGAGTTTTGACTACAAGGGTTGCCGATCACCACCTGCTGCTGGGTAAGAACTGGTAAGAATTTGAGATTCGCTTGAAGGATTTGTGACACACCACCATCACCACCACTTCCTAGTAGTCTGTAGGATCATATTCTTTTGTGTTTCTATTGCTGCTAACCATGGCAGGATCACAAGCTGATGAGACTGATTGGGAGAACATGACGAACAAGGAGTTGCATGATAAATTTCAGCAAATGATGAGTGGCCAGGTGGGAGATGTGCTAAACAGATTTGAAGAGGCTATGGAGAAGATAGATGCCGTGGAGAAGTCGTTTGAGACAAAGCTGGATAACAAGTTCAATGAATTGCTCAAGCGTCTTCCCCAACCACCACCGGCTGCACCTGTCGCACCTCTACAACAACAACAACCACATCTCCGACGCCGCCTTCCAAATCAAGTGGGACGAGCACAGCACGTTCCAATTGAGATTGGTCAAAATTCGGGTGCCGCTGCACCTACTGTTGATGCTTCTTTGGCTCCTGCTGCTGCGGCGGCTGAGGAGGATGACGATTATGTGGGCGATTATGAGGATAAGGTTGATCAAAATCAGAACTACGTGCAGCCACCAGCACCACCACCAGCAGGTCGACCTTAGGTATATATTCGCAACGGTAGGCCTGCACCACCACCTCAAGTACGAGATCATGACCATGTTCCTAAACTGAAATTGAATATTCCACCGTTTGAGGGTAGATACATTCCTGATGTATATCTTACTTGGGAGTTAGAAACTGAACAACGTTTTACATGTTTACAATATCCCGAGGAGAGACGGGTTGCTGCTGCTGTTTGTGCTTTCACTAGTTTTGCATGTGTATGGTGATCTGAACATTGTAGATTATATCCTATTCCAGCTACTTGGGCTGCTTTGAAAACTGCTATGCGTACTTGTTGGGTTCCACCATATTATCAACGTGAATTGCTTCAAAAACTGCAGCGTTTATGATAAGGGAAAAATTCTGTAGAAGAATATTATCAGGAATTACAAACTGGCATGATTAGATGTGGTATTGTTGAGGAGATTGAATCTATGCTTGCACGTTTTATGGGTGGTTTAAATAGAGTGATTCAGACCATTCTAGAGTATAAGGAGTATACTAATATCACTCGTTTATTCCATCTTGCTTGTAAAGCTGAACGTGAAGTGCAAGATCGACAAGCATTGGCGCGAACTAACTTTTCTGCAGGTCGACCTTCATCATGGACACCGCGTGCATCTTCTACTTCCACTACACCAGCACCTCCATCAGGTTCCACCTCCAGCCGTGATACAAGAAAGCAGACACAACCACCACTATCTGCCAAGAGCGCACCTGCCGGGCCTGCACAGAGCTCTTCTTCTTCCATGGCATCAACAGGGCACACAAGTGATATTATTTGTCGTCGTTGTAAGGGAAGAGGACATTATGCGCGAGAATGCAAATCTCAGCGTGTAATGATTGCTACTGAGGATGGTGGTTATGAGTCCGCTAGTGACTATGATGAGGAAACTTTGGCTCTTATTACACGTGAAGAACATGGTGGAGATGATTCTGAAAATGAGACGCAATACATGGCTCCTGAAGACGCTGACAGGTATGAATGTTTAGTTGCTCAACGTGTTTTGAGTGTGCAGGTCACACAAGCAGAGCAAAATCAGAGGCATAATTTGTTCCATACAAAGGGAGTTGTGAAGGAACATTCTGTTCGCGTCATCATAGATGGAGGGAGCTGTAACAACTTGGCTAGCATGGAGATGGTGGAGAAGCTATCTCTCACCACAAGACCACATCCACATCCTTACTACATCCAATGGTTCAACAACAGTGGCAAGGTTAAGGTAACACGTACTGTTCGTGTGCATTTTAGTATCTCTACATATGCTGATTATGTTGATTGTGATGTGGTACCCATGCAAGCATGTTCCTTATTACTTGGTAGACCATGGCAATTTGATAAAAAAATCTGTACACCATGGTAGAAACAATCAGTATACTCTTGTTCATAAGGATAAAAATATTACTTTGCTTCCTATGACTCCTGATTCCATTTTGAAAGATGACATTAATAGAGCTAATAAAGCAAAACAGGAATAAAATAAGAGTGAGAATCAGATTGTGGCAAAGGAATTTGAGCAACAAATGAAACCTCATAATAAACCATCTAGTGTTGTTTCTGAAATTAAATTGAAAAGTGCATGTGTACTTGCCACAAAATCTGATATTGATGAGCTAGATTTCAGCAAATCTGTTTGCTATGCTTTTGTGTGCAAAGAGGCATTATTTTCATTCGAGGACGTGCCTTCCTCTTTGCCCTGCTGTCACTAACATTTTGCAGGAGTTCGCTGACGTCTTTCCACAAGACGTGCCACCGGGATTACCACCTATTCGAGGGATTGAGCATCAAATTGACTTAATTCCCGGTGCATCGCTACTCAACCGTGCACCATACAGTACCAATCCAGAGGAGACGAAGGAGATTATGCGTCAAGTACAGGAGCTGCTCGACAAAGGTTATATACGCGAATCTCTTAGTCCTTGTGTTGTTCCTATTATAGTTGTGCCTAAAAAGGATGGTACATCGCGTATGTGTGTTGATTGTAGAGGCATTAATAACATTACTATTCATTATCGTCATCCTATTCCTAGGCTAGATGATATGCTTGATGAATTGAGTGGCTCTACAATATTTTCCAAAGTTGATTTGCGCAGTGGATACCAACAAATTCATATGAAACTGGGAGATGAATGGAAAATAGCATTTAAAACTAAGTTTGGTTTATATGAGTGGTTAGTCATGCCTTTTGGGTTAACTAATGCACCTAGTACTTTCATGAGACTAATGAACGAAGTTTTACGTGCTTTTATTGGACGATTTGTGGTAGTCTATTTTGATGATATACTGATTTATAGCAAATCTTTGGAAGAACATTTGGAACAATTATGTGCTGTTTTTATTGCTCTACGTGATGCACGTTTGTTCGGTAACCTTGGGAAGTGCACCTTTTGCACCGACCGAGTATCTTTTCTTGGCTATGTTGTTACTCCACAGGGAATTGAAGTTGATAAAGCCAAGATTGAAGCTATTGAGAGTTGGCCGCAGCCCAAAACGGTCACAGAAGTGAGGAGTTTCCTTGGGCTCGCTTGTTTTCTATAGGCGTTTTGTGAGAGATTTCAGCACCATTGCTGCACCTGTCAACGAGCTTACAAAGAAGGACGTGCCTTTTGTTTGGGGTACCGCACAGGAAGAAGCCTTCACGGTATTGAAAGATAAGTTGACACATGCTCCTTTACTCCAACTTCCTGATTTTAATAAGACTTTTGAGCTTGAATGTGACGCTTGTGGAATTGGATAAGGAGGTGTGTTATTACAAGATGGTAAACCTGTTGCATACTTTTCTGAAAAATTGAGTGGGCCTAGTCTGAATTATTCTACTTATGATAAAGAACTATATGCTCTTGTTCGGACTTTATAAACATGGCAACATTATTAATGGCCCAAAGAATTTGTTATACATGCTGATCATGAATCTTTGAAACATATTAAAAGTCAAGCTAAACTGAATCGTAGACATGCTAAATGGGTTGAATTCATTGAAACTTTCCCTTATGTCATTAAACACAAGAAGGGTAAAGAAAGTGTTATTGCTGATGCATTGTCTCGTCGCTATACTATGCTTTCACAACTTGACTTCAAAATATTTGGTTTGGAGACCATCAAAGATCAATATGTGCATGATGCTGGTTTTAAAGATGTTTTGCAGAATTGTAAAGAAGGAAGAACCTGGAACAAGTTTGTCGTTAATGATGGATTTGTGTTCCGTGCTAACAAGCTATGCATTCCAGCTAGCTCTCTTCGTCTTTTGTTGTTGCAAGAGGCGCATGGAGGAGGATTAATGGGACACTTTGGCGTGAAGAAGACGGAGGACGTACTTGCTACACATTTCTTTTGGCCAAAGATGAGACGGGATGTTGAGCGTTTTGTTGCTCGCTGCACTACATGTCAAAAAGCTAAGTCACGACTCAATCCTCATGGTTTATATATGCCTTTGCCTGTACCTAGTGTTCCTTGGGAGGATATATCTATGGACTTTGTTTTAGGTTTACCTCGAACAAAGAAGGGGAGGGATAGCATATTTGTTGTCGTGGATAGATTCTAAAAAATGGCACACTTTATACCATGTCATAAAAGCGATGATGCTGTTAATGTTGCTGATTTGTTCTTCCGTGAAATTATTCGCTTGCATGGTGTGCCAAATACTATTGTTTCAGATCGTGATACTAAATTTCTTAGCCACTTTTGGAGATGTTTATGGGCTAAGTTGGGGACTAAACTGCTTTTTAGTACTACTTGTCACCCCCAAACTGATGGACAAACTAAAGTAGTCAATAGAACATTGTCTACTATGCTTAGGGCTGTTTTGAAGAATAATAAGAAAATGTGGGAAGAATGCTTGCCTCATATTGAGTTTGCTTATAATCGTTCATTGCATTCTACTACTAAGATGTGCCCTTTTGAAATTGTGTATGGTTTCCTACCTCGTGCACCTATTGATTTGTTGCCTCTTCCATCTTCGGAGAAGGTTAATTTTGATGCTAAACAACGTGATGAATTGATCTTAAAAATGCATGAGTTAACTAAGGAAAACATTGAGCGTATGAATGCTAAATATAAACTTGCTGGAGATAAGGGTAGAAAACATGTTGTGTTTGCACCTGGAGATCTTGTTTGGTTACATTTGCGTAAGGATAGATTTCCTGATTTGCGCAAATCAAAGCTAATGCCACGTTCTGATGGTCCTTTTAAGGTCTTAGAGAAAATAAATGATAATCCATATAAACTTGAGCTGCCTGCAGATTTTGGGGTTAGTCCCACTTTTAACATTGCAGATTTGAAGCCTTATTTGGGTGAGGGAGATGAGCTTCCGTCGAGGACGACTTCATTTCAAGAAGGGGAGGATGATGAGGACATCAATACCATTGTTACACCCACAGCCCCTGCTGCTATACATACTGGACCAATTACTAGAGCTCGCGCACGCCAATTAAATTACCAGGTACTTTCGTTTCTTGGTAATGATTCTAATGTTCATGAGAATATGATGCTGCCTAAATTGGATACATTTGTTTTGCTTACAAATGAAGGGCCTAGCTTTGAGAAGGATGAACATTGGAGCAAGAACAAGCATGGAGATGATGGTATGCGCATGGGGAACAAGAACGGAGTTACAAGTGATGATTTCAGGACGTTGAAGCCACCATAATGCGTGCATGAAGCCTTGGACGAAATATACAAGATGCTACTTCATAACTTTCGTCCAGAGGCTATTCTAGGTGCTGCGTCACCTTATTATTGGGCCAGGCCCATGTAATTTCGAAATACTTGAGTATAGGCTGTTTTTAGAGTTCGTATGTGTGGGGAAACAAGAGATAGGGTTGGTTTCGGACCCCTTCCACTAGGGCCACAAAATTCCCCCCTCTTCCTCCATATATACAGCCCTTAGGGCGTCGTTTAGACTTTGGGTTTTGTTTAGATTAAAAGTTCGCCATAGTTGCAACTTCGCGTACTTCGTTTGTGTTCAACGACCAGACAAAGGCGTCACAGAACCCCACCTTGATCAATAAAGCTTTCATCTTATATTCGCAATATCCAGATTGCAATCTTAGTTTCTTGCTTGTTCTTCGTTTGCTCGCAGGAAACAGACCCTCGTGGTCAGGTTGATCGTGCTCCGGCGTGGTCAATAACCTCTCGGAGTTGGTTTAGCGATTGATAAGGCGCGACGTCATCGCACGTTCGTAGTCGGATCGTCAAAGTCGACTTCCACCAAAGCGATATCCATCATCTCATCGAAAGACGGGACACCTTCGCCTCTATCATCACCCCCCCCTCTATTTTATTTTTATTTGAATTTAAATTAAATTTTGACCAGAAAGTTTGACCAGCCATAACTCTTAAACCATAAGTCCAAATGAATTGATTCTTTTTGCATTGTATTTGTTTTGGAATATTCTAGCAGCACGCAAAATTTGAGATTTTTCTCTGCTATCTAGAATTTCTGGTGAATTTCAGGAGTGTTCTTGGTGTGTTCATTTTGTGTTTTTATTTATTTTCAGAAGGAGAAGCTTTCCTAGAAGAGAACCAGGAGGAGTGTGACCCTCCTGTGTGCCAAGGCAAGCCACACAAATATTTGCATGATGTCATTTCAATAACTATGATTTCTTTCAACTTGAATATGATTTATTTCATGCATTTAATCATTTAATGAATAATGCTTATGCTAGTTACTTTTTCATGATTGAAGTGCTTAGTTTACAGTAGTATTTGAGTTCATGGACTAGTATGAGGTAGTAGAAGTAATTCGGTAGTATGACTATGGTTTGGCTATGAGCGATATCATTTTCATATATGAGTTACTGATTTTATTATGTTAAGGGCATAACTAAAAATGATGAGATAGAAAACAAGTGAAGTGGAAACCGGTGAGTTAAAGTGATTGATACTGCAAGTAGAATGATTATATGATGTTGATCCGTTCATTTTAGCGATATGTGGATATAGTGCATGTCAGATAGTTGCTTGTTCATGGCATACGATGACTCGTGTTCTTCTATTTCAAGTTAAACCTGATGATAATTCAACTTGAACATAATGTTGATCGAGTCATGGTGCCACTGAATCGAGCTTCCCAGTGCAAGCACATTTGCCTTTATGGGAAGGCCTTTATTCGGTCCGTTGTCATGCCTCTGGTCGATGCCTCCAACGAGGGAAGGTTATGGGCGTGCGGTACCCTGGCCCAATAAGCAGACATAACCTTGTGTGCCCGTTGTTGTTATGGTACCTTGTCCCCGTTTGGGACCGTTGATTGTTTTGTCACGATAGTGGCTATTGGATGTCTTTGGTAGGCATCGGGGCCACCCATGACTTAGCCCAAGAGGGGAGTTGGTCGGAGTGGCCGAGAGAGTGTCATGGCAATGGGAGGGTTATGTCGGAATGTCGTTGGTCCACCTGAATGGGAGTGCGAGGCCATGGGTTCCGTGATGTGGGTACAGTGTACTAACCTCTGTAGAGTGTTTATTAAATCTATCGATAGCCGCGTCCTCGGTTACGGACACAACTCGTAAGTAGGTCACACCATGGATCAACATGATTAAGTTAATCTTGCACACTAAAGTTATATGGTTGGCACTGGTTATGTGATGAGATTGTTGAGACCATGAAGATGGTCGTTGTTGTGGGAACCAAAGTGTTGGTTTCGTTTGTGATCTGGGAGTGATCACCGTTTGATGATGTTGGTTATGAGGTAACCCGTTTGGTAAGAGAGTCCGAGGGACTCGGTGCACAAGCATGATTCACTTCATGAGTAGTATGTTGAAGCATTGCATTTAACCTACTTAATTGTCATATTATTGTGTGCCATTATGTTTATACTTGTTGTGAGCTTGCAAGTACATTCAATGTACTGACCTGGCGTGTCATGCCAGCTTTTAGGAAAGTCTTACTGGATCGGAGTGCTGCTCATGTCTAGATCATGTCCACATCGGTGTCCCTGTGCTATGGTGTACCGCTTCATCGTCGTTCCACTGCCGCGTATTTGCCGTGATCGAGGCCCCTTCATGTTTATTAAATAATGTATGTATTGTTCAGCCGCACATCGTGTGTGCCGCTTGGCCTCGCTAACTGATGTAATATCGAACCCATGTGATGTAGGGCGGAACCCTAGATGGCCGATCTTTCACGAAAGGAGCGGATCCCTACGAAGAACGTGATGAACACGAGGGGAAACACGAGGGAAACATGAGGGGAACACGAGAGAAATCACTCAACCAACAAGAATAGATCACACATGCGCTAGATCGATGAACACAAAGGTAAGATACAAGATCCAAAGTCAACAACGGACGATACAAACGGTAACCGGTTCTTCTCTGTGAGGAGGTCTTGATGGGGGTCTTCTCCGTGAGGAGGTCTTGAATCCAAGGTGGATCTTCTCCGAAGAGGGGTCGCGGTCTCTCTCGTGGAGTAGATCCGTAATGGATGAGCAATGCTCTATCTCACATATGAGCTAAACCAATGCTTGATTCCAAGCTTGGCGCACAAGGTCTTCCAAAAGTAACTCAAGAACTTGACGTCGCGGTCCAAGACAATCGTCTTTGGAACTCCATGAAGGCGCAATATTTCCCTACAAAACAAATTTGCAACATGTGAAGCATCGTCTATCTTGTTGCAAGGAATGAAATGTGCCATTTTGGAGAATCGGTCCACAACAACAAAAACGGAATCCTTGCCATTTCGAGTTCTAGGCAAACCAAGCACAAAGTCCATGCCAATATCTTCCCATGGTTGATATGGAATTGGAAGTGGATATAGAGGCCATGAGATTGGGCTTTAGACTTAGCTTTGCGACATGTAGAGCATCGGTTGGTGAAGCGATTCACGTCGCGAAACATCTTGGGCCAAAAGTAGTTCTTGGAGAGCGTAGCAAATGTCTTGTCGCGTCCAAAGTGTCCCATGAGTCCGCCTCCATGAGATTCCTGCAAAAGCAACAAGCGAAGAGAGGACTCGGGGATGCAAAGTTTGTTAGCTCTCATAAGATATCCATCTTTGATGTAGTATCGATCCCAAGAAGTATGCGTCAAACACTTGGCATAAGGAATAGCAAATGTAGGATCATGCTCATACAAGTCTTTTATATGCTCAAAGCCAATGACATTTAACTCAAGTTGAGTAACAAGCATGCAAATACGGGAAAGCGCATCCGCCACAACATTTTCCTTACCTTTAATATACTTGATGACATAATGAAAAGACTCAATAAACTCACTCCACTTAGCATGACGCTTGTTCAACTTAGTTTGACCCTTAAGATATTTAAGCGTTTCGTGGTCGGTATGGATGATGAACTCATGAGGGCGTAGGTAATGTTCCCATTCATGCAAAACTCGCACTAAAGCATATAGCTCTTTGTCATAGATGGGGTAATTGAGTTGCGCTCCGGAGAGTTTCTCACTAAAATAAGCAATTGGGCGCTTCTCTTGTGTTAACACACCTCCTATGCCATTACCACTAGCATCGCAATGAATTTCGAAAGGTTTGTCAAAGTTGGGTAATGCAAGCACGGGAGCATGAGTAAGCAAATTTTTAAGCTTATTGAAAGCGATATCTTGGGATGTTCCCCAAACAAAGGGTGCATTTTTCTTACTCAAAGCATGCAAAGGTGAAGCAATGGTGCTAAAATCCTTCACAAATCTACGGTAGAAACCGGCTAAACCAAGAAAACTACGCACTTGTTGCAAATTGGTTGGTTGGGGCCAATTTTTAATAGCATTGATCTTAGATTCATCAACATGAACACCCTTAGAAGATACTACAAAACCCAAGAAAACAAGCTTATCAACACCAAAAAGGCATTTTTCCATATTAGCATAAAGTTGCTCGTTTCGAAGAGTTTGTAGCACGGTGCGAAGGTGGGTGACATGCTCTTTGAGAGATTTGCTAAACACAAGGATATCATCAAAGTAGACAACAACAAATTCACCAATGTAAGGGCGAAACACATGATGCATAAGGCGCATGAAGGTAGCGGGTGCTTCCGATAAACCCATAGGCATGACTAACCACTCATATAGACCAAACTTTGTTTTGAAAGCGGTTTTCCATTCATCACCCTCTTGTATGCGGATTTGATAGTAACCACTTTTAAGATCAATTTTGGAAAAGATAGTGGCACCGCAAAGTTCATCAAGCATATCATCAAGGCGTGGAATGGGGTACCTATATCGAACGGTGATGGCATTGATAGATCTACAATCGGAACACATGCGAAAACTACCGTCTCGTTTTGGCACAAGAATGACCGGTACGGCACAAGGACTCAAACTTTCAGGCACATGTCCATGGTCTATGAGATGCTTTACTTGCCTTTGAATTTCTTTGTTTTCTTCGGGGTTGACGCGGTAGGGCGCTTTGTTTGGAAGCGGTGCTCCGGGGATGAGATCGATTCGGTGCTCAATGCCTCGTAGTGGAGGTAGACCCGGAGGTAGCTCATCGGGGAAAATATCTTGGAATTCCCGCAATAAAGAAGATAACACCGAAGGTAGATCGTGAGAGTTGTTAGTTTTTGGTGCCTCGTCCTTGCACAATAGGACATAGTGTAGGACACTGGATGGGTTCTCACACACTTCTCTCATCTCACGTTTGGTGGCAAAGAGAACTAAGTTTTTCTTGTCGCTCATCGTGGAGGCACTCAATTTGGGCTTGTGGCGCTCACTCTCTTTTTGGTGGTTCGCTCTCTCACTATTCTCTCCATGATGGGTGTTTTGCTTGTCGGCGAGCACTTGGCTTGGAGATATAGGACGTAGCACAAACTCTTTCCCTTTCATCTTGAAGCTATAGTGATTTGTACGCCCATTGTGAATGACACCTCGGTCAAATTGCCATGGCCATCCAAGAAGGAGGTGGCACACGGTCATCGGAAGGACATCACACTCCAAAGTGTCTTCATAGGCGCCGATCTTGAAAGAGACTTGTACCCTATGCTCGACTTGGATGGTGCCGGTGTCGCTTAGCCATTGAACCTTGTAGGGGTGCGGGTGCTTCATCTTGACCAATTGGAGTTTGGAGCATAGTTCTTCACTTGCCAAGTTATGGCAACTCCCTCCATCGATGATGACCTTGACGGACCGTCCATTGATGCCGGCCTTTGTGTGGAAGATGTGGCATCTTTGATCTTCGTCTTGTTGATGTTGAAGAGTCAAGACCTTGGAGACAACAAGAGCGGGACTTGAGTCTTCGTCACAAAAGATGTGATCATCTTCTTCTTCATTGTTCACTTGTCGGTGCATGGCCACTTGCTCAAGGGCTTCCATTTCTCCTTCACTCATGGAGTCATAGGTTCCGTCGTCGTTGAGGATCATGGTGCGCTTGTTTGTGCACTCTAAGGACTTGTGGCCTCGGCCTCCGCACGTGAAACATTCGATGGACTTGTCTTGATGGTCTCATCGGTTGGAGTAGATGATGATGAAGCTTTTGGCTTGAAGTTGCTTGTAGTAGGAGGACGACTTGAGCTTGTCGAAGCTTTCTCGTAACTTGACTTGTCGCCGTTGCTCGTAGTGGGAGTCGTCGAAGCTTGATTGTTGGAGAGGCCATAGGACTTGGATGAGAACTTAGCATACTTGAAGTCATCTTGTAGTTGTCGTTCCGCTTTGGTAGCTTGATGCACTAGCTCGATGAGGTTCGAGTATGGTAGGAAGTCGGCAATCTTCTTGATAGGGTGATTGAGTCCATTCAAGAAACGCGCCACAGTTTGCTCATCATCTTCTTTGACATTGGCTCATATCATGGCAATCTCCATTTCCTTGTAGTACTCTTCAACGCTCTTGGTTCCTTGCTTGAGTTGTTGGAGTTTCTTGAAGAGGTCGCGGTTGTAGTAGTTTGGCACGAATCGTGCTCTCATGACATCCTTCATTTGTGCCCAATTGGTGATGGGTGGTTCACCTCTTGCCGCTCAGCGCTCAATGACTTGTTCCCACCAAATGATGAGGTAGTCTTGGAATTCGAGGGATGCCATTGCGATCTTCTTCTCTTCTTCGTAGTTGTGCAAGCGGAAGATTTTGTCAACCTTCAATGCCCATGATATGTACTCTTCGGGGTCATTGCTTCCGGTAAACTTGGGCATGGTGAACTTTAGCTTGCCATATCATTGATCTTCATTGTGTTGGGGTCGGGGATGATGACGCCCATGTCGTTGATGATTGGCAATCTCATGTTGCTCTTGGCGAGGAGGGTTGTCTTCCTCATGTTGCTCTTGGCGAGGAGGGTTGTCGACCTCATGTTGCTCTTGGCGAGGAGGGGGTCCATTGTCTTCTTGCTGTCAGTGGACTTGACGTTCTTGTCTCGCTTGAGGAGGAGCTTGTCGATCTTGACGAGGAACTTGTCGATCTTGTCGAGGAGCTTGTCGATGCACACGTGATGAGGACATCAATACCATTGTTACACCCACAGCCCCTGCTGCTATACATACTGGACCAATTACTAGAGCTCGCGCACGCCAATTAAATTACCAGGTACTTTCGTTTCTTGGTAATGATTCTAATGTTCATGAGAATATGATGCTGCCTAAATTGGATACATTTGTTTTGCTTACAAATGAAGGGCCTAGCTTTGAGAAGGATGAACATTGGAACAAGAACAAGCATGGAGATGATGGCATGCGCATGAGGAACAAGAACGGAGTTACAAGTGATGATTTCAGGACGTTGAAGCCACCATAATGCGTGCATGAAGCCTTGGACGAAATATACAAGATGCTACTTCATAACTTTCGTCCAGAGGCTATTCTAGGTGCTGCGTCACCTTATTATTGGGCCAGGCCCATGTAATTTCGAAATACTTGAGTATAGGCTATTTTTAGAGTCCGTATGTGTGGGGAAACAAGAGATAGGGTTGGTTTCGGACCCCTTCCCCAAGGGCCACGAAATTCCCCCCTCTTCCTCCATATATACAGCCCTTAGGGCGTCGTTTAGACTTTGGGTTTTGTTTGGATTAAAAGTTCGCCATAGCTGCAACTTCGCGTACTTCGTTTGTGTTCAACGACCAGACAAAGGCGTTACAGAACCCCACCTTGATCAATAAAGCTTTCATCTTATATTCGCAATATCCAGATTGCAATCTCAGTTTCTTGCTTGTTCTTCGTTTGCTCGCAGGAAACAGACCCTCGTGGTCAGGTTGATCGTGCTCCGGCGTGGTCAATAACCTCTCGGAGTTGGTTTAGCGATTGCTAAGGCGCGACGTCATCGCACGTTCGTAGTCGGATCGTCAAAGTCGACTTCCACCAAAGCGATATCCATCATCTCATCGAAAGACGGGACACCTTTGCCTCTATCAAGTGGTATCAGATCCAGGTTGCTCGGTGAGATTTTACAGTTTTTCGTAGTTTAGATCGAGTCTGTTCTTCATACCTACAGTCCACGAAAAAGCCACACAAAAAAATTAGGGTTAGTTCATCATATCCGAACCAATCTGAGCCTTTGCATAATCTTTTTAGTGTTTTTGCCTTGTTGAATTTGCGGTTGCATCGTCGTGTCAAGTTGCTGGTCTTAGAGTCTAGTCTTTTAGAGTTTCGAGTTCTGGTCAGAAGTTGTCACGCCGCCGCCGCACCATCATCATCGCCTTGCCATCTACCACCATTGCTTATCTGCCACCGCTTTGAATCCGTATCCATATACCACCACCAATCCGTATCCATATACCACCACCGATCCGTATACATATACCACCACCGCTACCATATACCACCACCGCTGCCATATACCACCACCGCTGCCATATCCTACCACCATATATCCACAACCAATCCGAGTTCTTTTCATATTCGGTTTGTTTTAGAGGTCCATCTATTTTCCGTTTCGTGTTTCCTTGCCTGAGTAGGTCTCGGAAAAAAAAACGAGTCTGGAGACCCCCGGGCAGTTTTTAGGCCAAAATTTCGGCGACCAAAAATATTTTTTCCCTATCCTATTTTTAGGTCCCGGGGAGTGTTTTGAGACACTCGCCATCATAGTGATTTTTTGTCGCACTTTTTCGTCGTCGCTGCCCTGATTTCCGGGGGAAAAAATAGTCAAAAAAAATTTGTGCCTATCCTGTCAGTTTGACCTGGGAAGAGTTTTGAGACACTCGCCATTATAGTGATTTTTCGCAAAAAAAAGAGCGCAAAAAAAAAAGAGCGCGGAAAAAAAGAGCAAAAAAAAATTCAGAGTGTGCTTTTCCCTTGTTTACGTGCAGCGCCGTGATTTTGTTAGTGTTCTAGGCTCGCGTCTCTAGCACGGTCTAGCCTAGGACCAGCACAGTACCGTCGTTGAGCGTTTATTCAACTTTGCATCTCTGAATTGATTATTGCTGACCCTTTTTGCTACCATATTATAAGCCTTCCCAGCTCCACATAAATCTACATCGTGCGTTTGACTCTCCCTGGTAATCGCTCTATCCAAGCTTTGAGAGTTTTGACTACAAGGGTTGCCGATCACCACCTGCTGCTGGGTAAGAACTGGTAAGAATTTGAGATTCGCTTGAAGGATTTGTGACACACCACCATCACCACCACTTCCTAGTAGTCTATAGGATCATATTCTTTTGTGTTTCTATTGCTGCTAACCATGGCAGGATCACAAGCCGATGAGACTGATTGGGAGAACATGACGAACAAGGAGTTGCATGATAAATTTCAGCAAATGATGAGTGGCCAGGTGGGAGATGTGCTAAACAGATTTGAAGAGGCTATGGAGAAGATAGATGCCGTGGAGAAGTCGTTCGAGACAAAGCTGGATAACAAGTTTACTGAATTACTCAAGCGTCTTCCCCAACCACCACCACAACAACAACAACAACCACATCTCCAACGCCGCCTTCCAAATCAAGTGGGACGAGCACAGCGCGTTCCAATTGAGACTGGTCAAAATTCGGGTGCCGCTGCACCTACTGTTGATGCTTCTTTGGCTCCTGCTACTGCGGCGGCTGAGCAGGATGGCGATTATGCGGGCGATTATGAGGATGAGGTTGATCAAAATCAGAACTACGTGCAGCCACCAGCACCACCACCAGCAGGTCGACCTCAGGTATATATTCGCAACGGTAGGCCGGTACCACCACCTCAGGTACGAGATCATGACCATCTCCCTAAACTGAAATTGAATATTCCACCATTTGAGGGTAGATATGTTCCTGATATATATCTTACTTGGGAGTTAGAAACTGAACAACAATTTACATGTTTACAATATCCTGAGGAGAGACGTGTTGCTGCTGCTGTTTGTGCTTTCACTAGCTTTGCATGTGTTTGGTGGTCTGAACATTGTAGATTATATCCTGTTCCAGCTACTTGGGCTGCTTTGAAAACTGCTATGCGTACTCGTTGGGTTCCACCATATTATCAACGTGAATTGCTTCAAAAACTGCAGCGTTTACGACAAGGGAAAAATTCTGTAGAAGAATATTATCAGGAATTACAAACTGGCATGATTAGATGTGGTATTGTTGAGGAGAATGAAGCTATGCTTGCACGTTTTATGGGTGGATTAAATAAAGAGATTCAAACCATTCTAGAGTATAAGGAGTATACTAATATCACTCGTTTATTCCATCTTGCTTGTAAAGCTGAACGTGAAGTGCAGGATCGACAGGCATTGGCGCGAACTAACTTTTCTGCAGGTCGACCTTCATCATGGACACCACGTGCATCCTCTACTTCGACTTCACCATCACCTCCATCAGGTGCCACCTCTAGCCGTGATACAAGAAAGCAGGCACAACCACCACTCTCTGCCAAGAGCACACCTGCCGGGCCTGCGCAGAGCTCTTCTTCCTCCCTGGCGTCAACAGGGCACACAAGTGATATTATTTGTCGTCGTTGTAAGGGAAGAGGACATTATGCGAGAGAACGCAAATCTCAGCGTGTGATGATTGCTAATGAGGATGGTGGGTATGAGTCCGCTAGTGACTATGATGAGGAGACTTTGGCTCTTATTACACGTGATGAACATGGTGGAGATGATTCTGAAAATGAGACGCAATACATGGTTCCTGAAGACGCTCACAGGTATGAATGTTTAGTTGCTCAACGTGTTTTGAGTGTGCAGGTCACACAAGCAGAGCAAAATCAGAGGCATAATTTGTTCCATACAAAGGGAGTTGTGAAGGAACGTTCTGTTCGCGTCATCATAGATGGAGGGAGCTGTAACAACTTGGCTAGCATGGAGATGGTGGAGAAACTATCTCTCACCACAAGACCACATCCACATGCTTACTACATCCAATGGTTCAACAACAGCGACAAGGTTAAGGTAACACGTATTGTTCGTGTGCATTTTAGTATCTCTACATATGCTGATTATGTTGATTGTGATGTGGTACCCATGCAAGCGTGTTCCTTATTACTTGGTAGACCATGGCAATTTGATAAAAATTATGTACACCATGGTAGAAACAATCAGTATACTCTTGTTCATAAGGATAAAAATATTACTTTGCTTCCTATGACTCCTGATTCCATTTTGAAAGATGACATTAATAGAGCTAATAAAGCAAAACAGGAGAAAAATAAGAGTGAAAATCAGATTGTGGCAAAAGAATTCGAGCAACAAATGAAACCTAATAATAAACCATGTAGTGTTGTTTCTGAAATTAAATTGAAAAGTGCATGTTTACTTGCCACGAAATCTGATATTGATGAGCTAGATTTCAACAAATCTGTTTGCTATGCTTTTGTGTGCAAAGAGGCATTATTTTCATTTGAGGACGTGCCTTCCTCTTTGCCCCCTGCTGTCACTAACATTTTGCAGGAGTTCGCTGACGTCTTCCCACAAGACGTGCCACCGGGATTACCACCTATTCGAGGGATTGAGCATCAAATTGATTTAATTCCCGGTGCATCGCTACCCAACCGTGCACCATACCGTACCAATCCAGAGGAGACGAAGGAGATTATGCGTCAAGTACAGGAGCTGCTCGACAAAGGTTATATACGCGAATGTCTTAGTCCTTGTGCTGTTCCTATTATACTAGTGCCTAAAAAGGATGGTACGTCGCGTATGTGTGTTGATTGTAGAGGCATTAATAACATTACTATTCGTTATCGTCATCCTATTCCTAGGCTAGATGATATGCTTGATGAATTGAGTGGCTCTACAATATTTTCCAAAGTTGATTTGCGTAGTGGATTCCATCAAATTCGTATGAAACTGGGAGATGAATGGAAAACAGCATTTAAAACTAAGTTTGGTTTATATGAGTGGTTAGTCATGCCTTTTGGGTTAACTAATGCACATAGTACTTTCATGAGACTAATGAACGAAGTTTTATGTGCTTTTATTGGACGATTTGTGGTAGTCTATTTTGATGATATACTGATTTATAGCAAATCTTTGGAAGAACATTTGGAACATTTACGTGCTGTTTTTATTGCTCTACGTGATGCACGTTTGTTTGGTAACCTTGGGAAGTGCACCTTTTGCACCGACCGAGTATCTTTTCTTGGCTATGTTGTTACTCCACAGGGAATTGAAGTTGATAAAGCCAAGATTGAAGCTATTGAGAGTTGGCCGCAGCCCAAAACGGTCACACAAGTGCGGAGTTTTCTTGGACTCATTGGTTTCTATAGGCGTTTTGTGAGAGATTTTAGCATCATTGCTGCACCTCTCAACGAGCTTACAAAGAAGGATGTGCCTTTTGTTTGGGGTACCGCACAGGAAGAAGCCTTCACGGTATTGAAAGATAAGTTGACACATGCTCCTTTACTCCAACTTCCTGATTTTAATAAGACTTTTGAGCTTGAATGTGATGCTAGTGGAATTGGATTAGGAGGTGTGTTATTACAAGATGGCAAACCTGTTGCATACTTTTCTGAAAAATTGAGTGGGCCTAGTCTGAATTATTCTACTTATGATAAAGAACTATATGCTCTTGTTCGGACTTTAGAAACATGGCAACATTATTTATGGCCCAAAGAATTTGTTATACATTCTGATCATGAATCTTTGAAACATATTAAAAGTCAAGCTAAACTGAATCGTAGACATGCTAAATGGGTTGAATTCATTGAAACTTTCCCTTATGTCATTAAACACAAGAAGGGTAAAGAAAATGTTATTGCTGATGCATTGTCTCGTCGCTATACTATGCTTTCACAACTTGACTTCAAAATATTTGGTTTGGAGACCATCAAAGATCAATATGTGCATGATGCTGATTTTAAAGATGTTTTGCAGAATTGTAAAGAAGGAAGAACCTGGAACAAGTTTGTCGTTAATGATGGATTTGTGTTTCGTGCTAACAAGCTATGCATTCCAGCTAGCTCACTTCGTCTTTTGTTGTTGCAGGAGGCGCATGGAGGAGGATTAATGGGACACTTTGGCGTGAAGAAGACGGAGGACATACTTGCTACACATTTCTTTTGGCCAAAGATGAGACGGGATGTTGAGCGTTTTGTTGCTCGCTGCACTACATGTCAAAAAGCTAAGTCACGACTCAATCCTCATGGTTTATATATGCCTTTGCCTGTACCTAGTGTTCCTTGGGAGGATATATCTATGGACTTTGTTTTAGGTTTACCTCGAACAAAGAAGGGGAGGGATAGCATATTTGTTGTCGTGGATAGATTCTCGAAAATGGCACACTTTATACCATGTCATAAAAGTGATGATGCTGTTAATGTTGCTGATTTGTTCTTTCGTGAAATTATTCGCTTGCATGGTGTGCCAAATACTATTGTTTCCGATCGTGATACTAAATTTCTTAGCCACTTTTGGAGATGTTTATGGGCTAAGTTGGGGACTAAACTGCTTTTTAGTACTACTTGTCACCCCCAAACTGATGGACAAACTGAAGTAGTCAATAGAACATTGTCTACTATGCTTAGGGCTGTTTTGAAGAATAATAAGAAAATGTGGGAAGAATGCTTGCCTCATATTGAGTTTGCTTATAATCGTTCATTGCATTCTACTACTCAGATGTGCCCTTTTGAAATTGTGTATGGTTTCCTACCTCGTGCACCTATTGATTTGTTGCCTCTTCCATCTTCGGAGAAGGTTAATTTTGATGCTAAACAACGTGCTGAATTGATCTTAAAAATGCATGAGTTAACTAAGGAAAACATTGAGCGTATGAATGCTAAATATAAACTTGCTGGAGATAAGGGTAGAAAACATGTTGTGTTTGCACCTGGAGATCTTGTTTGGTTACATTTGCGTAAGGATAGATTTCCTGATTTGCGCAAATCAAAGCTAATGCCACGTGCTGATGGTCCTTTTAAGGTGTTAGAGAAAATAAATGATAATGCATATAAACTTGAGCTGCCTGCAGATTTTGGGGTTAGTCCCACTTTTAACATTGCAGATTTGAAGCCTTATTTGGGTGAGGAATATGAGCTTCCGTCGAGGACGACTTCATTTCAAGAAGGGGAGGATGATGAGGACATCAATACCATTGTTGCACCCACAGCCCCTGCTGCTATACATACTGGACCAATTACTAGAGCTCGCGCACGCCAATTAAATTACCAGGTACTTTCGTTTCTTGGTAATGATTCTAATGTTCATGAGAATATGATGCTGCCTAAATTGGATACATTTGTTTTGCTTACAAATGAAGGGCCTAGCTTTGAGAAGGATGAACATTGGAACAAGAACAAGCATGGAGATGATGGCATGCGCATGAGGAACAAGAACGGAGTTACAAGTGATGATTTCAGGACGTTGAAGCCACCATAATGCGTGCATGAAGCCTTGGACGAAATATACAAGATGCTACTTCATAACTTTCGTCCAGAGGCTATTCTAGGTGCTGCGTCACCTTATTATTGGGCCAGGCCCATGTAATTTCGAAATACATAAGTATAGGCTGTTTTTAGAGTCCGTATGTGTGGGGAAACAAGAGATACGGTTGGTTTCGGACCCCTTCCTCAAGGGCCACGAAATTCCCCCCTCTTCCTCCATATATACAGCCCTTAGGGCGTCGTTTAGACTTTGGGTTTTGTTTAGATTAAAAGTTCGCCATAGCTGCAACTTCACGTACTTCGTTTGTGTTCAACGACCAGACAAAGGCGTCACAGAACTCCACCTTGATCAATAAAGCTTTCATCTTATATTCGCAATATCCAGATTGCAATCTCAGGTTCTTGCTTGTTCTTCGTTTGCTCGCAGGAAACAGACCCTCGTGGTCAGGTTGATCGTGCTCCGGCGTGGTCGATAACCTCTCGGAGGTTGTTTAGCGATTGCTAAGGCGCGACGTCCTCGCACGTTCGTAGTCGGATCGTCAAAGTCGACTTCCACCAAAGCGATATCCATCATCTCATCGAAAGACGGGACACCTTTGCCTCTATCAGTCTCTCTCGTGGAGTAGATCCGTAATGGATGAGCAATGCTCTATCTCACATATGAGCTAAACCAATGCTAACCCTAGAAAGAGGAAGGGGATGGAGTATATATAGTCTAGGGGGGCGAAGAGGTACATGGGCTTCGACCCTTCACTGTGCGCAGACAGGCGGAGCCGGATGTCCGGGCGTCGGGCCGGATGTCCGGGGGTTCGGGAGGGGCCGGATGTCCGGGCTTGGGGGCCGGATGTCCGGGCTGACGGTGAAAACTTCTGTAGGTTCTGGTGCGTAGCGCCGAATTTCCGGGCTTCTGGCCGGATTTCCGGGCTCGGGCCGGATGTCCGGGATGGACGCCGGATGTCCGGGCCCTCTAGACTTGGGCGGCTGGGCTTCGGCTGCTGTGGTTGCTCTAGGGGCCGGATGTCCGGGGTCTTGGCCGGATGTCCGGGGCCTGGAAGGTGAACTTGCCCGTTTCCGTTGGTTCTCTTCATCCATGGAGTTGGCGGTTTGTCCGTCTTCACGTGCATCCTCGGGAGGTTCCTCTTGACACCTAATCATGCATAGCATATCGGACTTAGGTAGTAGCCATGTCTCGAGTGGATCATATGTGATATCACTAAGGAAGGAAGTCACCTCGTTCTCGAGAGCTCTAGCTCGTGCTCGTGTCATAGGTCCTCTTGGCTCTTGATGAGACGATGGTAGGTCCATGGGGATGATCGTAGGATGCTCCGCATCACCATGTTTCCACTAGTATCAATAAAGCGGTTGTTTTCTGTACCAAGTTGTTGTGTGTTGTCAGAAGACTAGATCTCTGAGCTGGCAATGCAGGGTAAACCGGTTGCCCTGAGTCGGGGTGCCACAAATGCCCTTCTATTATTGGCTCTAACACACGTACGTTATGGCATGCCACATGGCAAAAACAAGAAGAATAAGGCTTGTAGTCGCCTTATTTTCTTGAATTTACAATCAATTGGGATTCCCCGGATCATAGAGCATGTGCAGAATGCAACGTTTGTCTATACCAGGCAGACACATGTTTATGCTCACTATAGTATCTCAAATTTCCTTCCAAAGGAGTGTCAATGGGTTCAGAAACTTGTCTGAAAAGCAGCGGCAAATGATGTTCTTTGACTTTCAGGGGCAAAAAGTCCTGCCTAGGTGCCGAATTTGAGGGTCCTCCGACCTCCTGCACAAGTTGAAGGTATTTTCTAGATTCCCACGCTCGTCGCGAGCATTTTGAGTGCTTGTGGGTCCGAAATGGACTCCGAATGACAAAGTTAGGACCGTTTTAGTGAACACCGGTCATTTATATGGCAGTCCTTGAAAGAACTTCATTTTCTCGTGACGTGTTCTGGCGCGCTGCCCGAAAATTTAGTGTCCTCCATAGTGGAGATAGTGTTTCCACATATATATTGACCGATGCCAGGAATGCCCTCCTATTATTGGCTGTAACACACGTACGTTACGGCATGCCACACGACAAAAACAAGGAGAATAAGGCTTTTAGCCGCCTTATTCTCTTGAATTTAGAACCAAATGGTATTCCGCGGATCATAGAGCATGTGCAGAATTCAACGTTTGTCGTTACCAGGAGGATTAATGTTTATACTCACCATAGTCTCTCGGATTTCCTTCCAAAGGAGTGCCAATGGATTCAGAAACTTGTCTGAAAAGCAGCGGCAAATGATATTGTTTGACTTTCAGGGGCAAAAAGTCCTGCTTAGGGGCCGAATTGGAGGCTGCTCCAGGCCTCTTGCACAAGTCGGAATTATTTTCTAGTTTCGCATTCTTGTCGCGAGCATTTTGAGTACTTGTGGGTCTCAAACGGACTATGAATGACAAAGTTATGACCGTTTTAGTGAACAGCGGTCCTTTATATGGCAGTCCTTGAAAGAACTTCATTTCCTCGTGACGCGTTCTGGCGCGCAGCCCCAAAATTTTGTTTCCTCCATTGTGGAGATATTGTTTCCACATATATATTGACTGATGCCAAGAACGCCCTCCTATTATTGGCTGTAACACACGTACGTTAAGTCATGCCACACGGCAAAAACAAGGAGAATAAGGCTTATTGTCGCCTTATTTTCATGAATTTACAACCAAATGGAATTCCTCGGATCATAGAGCATGTGTAGAATGCAACATTTGTCCATACCAGGCGGACTAATGTTTATACTCACCATAGTCTCTCGGATTTCCTTCCAATGGGTTCAGAAACTTGTCTGAAAGGCAGCAGGAAATTATGTTCTTTGACTTTCACGGGGAAAAAGTCATGCTTAGGGGCCGAATTTGCGGGTCCTCCGGGCCTCCCGCGCAGGCCAGAACTATTTTCTAGATTCCCATGCTCACCGCGAGCATTTTGAGTACTTGTGGTCCGAAATGGTCTCTGAATTACAAAGTTATGACCGTTTTAGTGAACATGGGTCCTTGGCAGAACTTCATTTTCTCGTGAAGCGTTCTGGCATGCCGCCCCAAAATTCTGTGACCTCCATAGTGGAGATATTGTTTCCACATATATATTGACCGATGCCAGGAATGTCCTATTATTGGTTGTAACACACATACGTTATGGCATGCCACACGAAAAAAACAAGGAGAATAAGGCTTATAGTCGCCTTATTTTCTTGAATTTAGAACCTAATGGGATTCTCCGGATCATAAAACATGTACAGAATGCAATGTTTGTCGTTACCAGGTAGACTAATGTTTATACTCGCCATAGTCTCTCAGATTTCCTCCCAAAGGTGTGCCAATGGATTCAGAAACTTGTCTGAAAGCAGCGGCAAATGATGTTCTTTGAATTTCAAGGGCAAAAGGTCCTTCTTAGGGGCCGAACTTGAGGCTCCTCTGGACCTCCTACGCAAGCTATAATTATTTTCTTGATTCCCACGCTCGTTGCGAGCATTTTGAGACATTGTGTGTCCGAAACGGACTCCGGATGACAAAGTTATCTCCATTTTAGTGAACACCGGTCCTTTATATGGCAGTCCTTGAAAGAACTTCATTTTCTCGTGACGCGTTCTGGTGTGCCGCCCCAAATTTTAGTGTCCTCAATAGTGGAGATATTGTTTCCACTTATATATTGACCGATGCCAGGAATTCCCTCCTATAATTTGCTGTAACACACATACGTTACGACATGCCACAAGGCAAAAACAAGGAGAATAAGGCTTATGGTCGCCTTATTTTCTTGGATTTACAACCAAATGGGATTCCCCGGATCATAGAGCATGTGCAGAATGCAACTTTTGTCCATACCAAGCGGAGTAATGTTTAGACTCACCATAGTCTCTCTGATTTCCTTCCAAAGGAGTGCCAATGGGTTTAGAAACTTTTCTCAAAAGCAGCGGCAAATGATGTTCTTTGACTTTCAGGGGCACAAAGTCCTGGTTTGGTGCCGAATTTGAGGGTCCTCCAGGCCTTCTCTGCAAGACGGAAGTATTTTCTAGATTCCCACACTCGTCGCCAGCATTTTGAATACTTTTGGGTCCGAAAACCAACTCCGAACTACAAAGTTATGACCGTTTTAGTGAACACGGGTCCTTTATATGGCAGACCTGGAAAGAACTTCATTTTCTCGTGACGCGTTCTGGTGCGCCGCCCCAAAATTTTGTGTCCTCCATAGTGCAGATATTGTTTCCAGATATATATTGACCGATGCCAGGAATTCCCTCCTATTATTTGTTGTAACACACGTACGTTACGGCATGCCACATGGCAAAAACAAGGAGAATAAGGCTTATGGTCGCCTTATTTTCTTGAATTTACAACCAAATGGGATTCCCCGGATCATAGAGTATGTGCAGAATGCAACTTTTGTCCCTACCAAGCGGAGTAATGTTTAGACTCACCATAGTGATGTAGGGTGTAACCCTAGATGCCCGATCTTTCACAAAAGGAGCGGATCCCTACGACGAACGTGATGAACACGAGGGGAAACACGAGGGGAACACGAGAGGAACACGAGAGAAATCACTCAACCAACAAGAATAGATCACACATGCGCTAGATCGATGAACACAAAGGTAAGATACAAGATCCAAAGTCAACAACAGACGATACAAACGGTAACCGGTTCTTCTCCGTGAGGAGGTCTTGATGGGGGTCTTCTCCGTGAGGTGGTCTTGAATCCAAGGTGGATCTTCTCCGAAGAGGGGTCGCGGTCTCTCTCATGGAGTAGATCAGTAATGGATGAGCAATGCTCTATCTCACATATGAGCTAAACCAATGCTAACCCTAGAAAGAGGAAGGGGATGGAGTATGTATAGTATAGGGGGTCGAAGAGGTACATGGGCCTCGGCCCTTTACTGTGCGCAGACAAGGGGAGCCGGATGTCCGGGCGTCGGGCCGGATGTCCGGGCCTTCAGGAGGTGAACTTGCCTTCTTTCGTTGGTTCTCTTCATCCATGGACTTGGTGGCTTGTCCGTCTTCACGTGCATCTTCGTGAGGGTCCTCTTGACACCTGATCATGCATAGCATATCGGACTTAGGTAGTAGCCATGTCTCGAGTGGATCATATGTGATATCACTAAGGAAGGAAGTCACCTCGTTCTCGAGAGCTCTAGCTCGTGCTCTTGTCTTGGGTCCTCTTGTCTCTTGATGAGATGATGGTAGGTCCATGGGGATGATCATGGGATGCTCCACATCATCTCCCCTCCCTTGGGAAAGATCCGACCTCGGATCGAAATCCTCATCACCATGGTACGGGGAGAGATCTTTGATGTTGAAGATGTCGCTCACGGAGTACTTGTCACGTGGGATGTCGATCTTGTATGCGTTGTTGTTGTAGCGTGCAAGCACCTTGAAGGGTCCATCCGCTCGGGGTAGTAGCTTGGACTTGCGTTCCTTGGGGAAGCGATCCTTGCGAAGGTGTAGCCACACAAGATCTCCAACATTGAACATCATGCGTTGCTTGTTGACGTTGAGCTTGGTCGCGAGTCGTTGTACTTGGCGCTCGATGGTGTTCCTTGTATCTTCATGCATCTTCTTGAGGAAGTTGACTCGAGCACTCGCGTCCATGTTTGTGCGCTCTTGTAGCGGTAGAGGTAGGATGCCCAATGGTGACAATGGGTTGAAGCCATAGAAGACCTCGAAGGGGGACTTGCCGGTAGTCGAATGTCTTGCACGATTGTAGGCGTACTCGGCGATAGGTAGGCACTCCTCCCACTCCTTGATGTTCTTCTTTATGAACATGCGTAGTAGAGTGGAGAGCGTGCGGTTCGTCACCTCCGTTTGGCCGTTGGTTTTGTGGATGGTATGCCGAAGAGAACAAAACCTTGATTCCGAGCTTGGCGCACAAGGTCTTCCAAAAGTAACTCAAGAACTGGACGTCGCGGTCCGAGACAATCGTCTTTGGCACTCCATGAAGTCGCAAGATTTCCCTACAAAACAAATTTGCAACATGTGAAGCGTCGTCTATCTTGTTGCAAGGAATGAAATGTGCCATTTTGGAGAATCGGTCCACAACAACAAAAACGGAATCCTTGCCATTTCGAGTTCTAGGCAAACAAAGCACAAAGTCCATGCTAATATCTTCCCATGGTTGATATGGAATTGGAAGTGGCATAGAGGCAATGAGATTGGGCTTTAGACTTAGCTTTGCGACATGTAGAGCATCGGTTGGTGAAGCGATTGACGTCGCGTAACATCTTGGTCCAAAAGTAGTTCTTGGAGAGCGTAGCAAATGTCTTGTCGCGTCCAAAGTGTCCCATGAGTCCGCCTCCATGAGATTCCTGCAAAAGCAACAAGCGAAGAGAGGACTCAGGGATGCAAAGTTTGTTAGCTCTCATAAGATATCCATCTTTGATGTAGTATCGATTCCAAGAAGTATGCGTCAAACACTTGGCATAAGGAATAGCAAATGTAGGATCATGCTCATACAAGTCTTTTATATGCTCAACGCCAATGACAACTCAAGTTGAGTAACAAGCGTGCATATACGGGAAAGTGCATCTGCCACAACATTTTCCTTACCTTTAATATACTAGATGACATAAGGAAATGACTCAATAAACTCACTCCATTTAGCATGACATTCGTTCAACTTAGTTTGACCCTTAAGGTATTTAAGCGTTTCATGGTCGGTATGGATGATGAACTCATGAGGTCGAAGGTAATGTTCCCATTCATGTAAAACTCGCACTAAAGCATAGAGCTCTTTGTCATAGATGGGATAATTTAGTTGAGCTCCGGAAAGTTTCTCACTAAAATAAGCAATTGGGCGCTTCTCTTGTGTTAACACACCTCCTATGCCATTACCACTAGCATCGCAATGAATTTTGAAAGGTTTGTCAAAGTTGGGTAATGCAAGTACGGGAGCATGAGTAAGCAAATTCTTAAGCTCATTGAAAGCGATATCTTGGGATGTTCCCCAAACAAACAGTGCATTTTTCTTACTCAAAGCATGCAAAGGTGAAGCAATGGTACTAAAATCCTTCACAAATCTACGGTAGAAACCGGCTAAACCAAGAAAACTACGCACTTGTTGCAAATTGGTTGGTTGGGGCCAAGTTTTAATAGCATTGATCTTAGATTCATCAACATGAACACCCTTGGAAGATACTACGAAACCCAAGAAAACAAGCTTATCAACACCAAATAGGCATTTTTCCATATTAGCATAAAGTTGTTCTTTTCGAAGAGTTAGTAGCACGGTGCGAAGGTGGGTGACATGGTCTTTGAGAGATTTGCTAAACACAAGGATATCATCAAAGTAGACAACAACAAATTCACCAATGTAAGGGCGAAACACATAATGCATAAGGCGCATGAAGGTACCGGGTGCTTCCGATAAACCCATAGGCATGACTAACCACTCATATAGACCAAACTTTGTTTTGAAAGCGGTTTTCCATTCATCACCCTCTTGTATGCGCATTTGATAGTAACCACTTTTAAGATCAATTTTGGAAAAGATAGTGGCACCGCAAAGTTCATCAAGCATATCATCAAGGCGTGGAATGGGGTACCTATATCGAACGGTGATAGCATTGATAGGTCTACAATCGGAACACATGCGAAAACTACCGTCTCGTTTTGGCACAAGAATGACCGGTACGGCACAAGGACTCAAACTTTCACGCACATGTCCATGGTCTATGAGATGCTTTACTTGCCTTCGTATTTCTTTGGTTTCTTCGGGGTTGACGCGGTAGGGAGCTTTGTTTGGAAGGGGCGCTCCGGGGATGAGATTGATTCGGTGCTCAATGCCTCGTATTGGAGGTAGACCGGGAGGTAGCTCATCGGGGAAAACATCTTGGAATTCCTACAATAAAGAAGATAACACCAAAGGTAGATCGTGAGAGTTGTTAGTTTTTGGTGCCTCGTCCTTGCACAATAGGACATAGTGTAGGACACTTGATGGGTTCTCACACACTTCTCTCATCTCACGTTTGGTGGCAAATAGGACTAAGTTTTTCTTGTCGCTCATCGTGGAGGCACTCAATTTGGGCTTGTGGCGCTCACTCTCTTTGTGGTGGGTCGCTCTCTCACTATTCTCTCCACGATGTGTGTTTTTCTTGTCCGCGAGCACTTGGCTTGGAGACATAGGACGTAGCACAAACTCTTTCCCTTTCATCTTGAAGCTATAGTGGTTTGTACGCCCATTGTGAATGACTCCTCGGTCAAATTGCCATGGCCGTCCAAGAAGGAGGTGGCACACGGTCATCGGAAGGACATCACACTCCAAAGTGTCTTCATAGGCGCCGATCTTGAAAGAGACTTGTATCCTATGCTCGACTTGGATGGTGCCGGTGTCGCTTAGCCATTGAACCTTGTAGGGGTGAGGGTGCTTCATATTGACCAATTGGAGTTTGGAGCATAGTTCTTCACTTGCTAATTTATGACAACTTCCTCCATCGATGATGACCTTGACGGACCGTCCATTGATGCCGGCTTTTCTGTGGAAGATATGGCATCTTTGATCTTCGTCTTGTCGATGTTGAAGAGTCAAGACCTTGGAGACAACAAGAGCGGGACTTGAATCTTCGTCACAAAAGACTTGATCATCTTCTTCTTCATTGTTCACTTGTCGGTGCATGGCCACTTGCTCAAGGGCTTCCATTTCTCCTTCACTCATGGAGTCATAGGTTCCGTCGTCGTTGAGGATCATGGTGCGCTTGTTTGTGCACTCGAAGGATTTGTGGCCTCGGCCTCCGCATGTGAAACACTTGATGGAACTTGTCTTGATTGTCTCATCGGTTGGAGTAGATGATGATGAAACTTTCTTGAAGTTGCTTGTAGTAGGAGGACGACTTGAGCTTGTCGAAGCTTTCTTGTAACTTGACTTGTCGTCGTTGCTTGTAGATGGCTTGGTTGAAGGTGTTGAAGTCGTCGAAGCTTGATTGTTGGAGAGGCCATAGGACTTGGATGAGAACTTGGCATACTTGAAGTCGTCTTGTACTTGCCGTTCCGCTTTGGTAGCTTGATGCACTAGCTCGATGAGGTTCGAGTATGGTTGGAAGTCGGCAATCTTCTTGATAGGGTGATTGAGTCCATTCAACAAACATGCCATATTTTGCTCATCATCTTCTTTGACATTGGCTCGTATCATGGCAATCTCCATTTCCTTGTAGTACTCTTCAATGCTCTTGGTTCCTTGTTTGAGTTGTTGGAGTTTCTTGAAGAGATCATGGTTGTAGTAGTTTGGCACGAATCGTGCTCTCATGACATCCTTCATTTGTGCCCAAGTGGTGATGGGTGGTTCACCTCTTGCTGCTCGGCGTTCAATGACTTGTTCCCACCAAATGAGGACGTAATCTTGGAATTCGAGGGATGCCATTGCGATTTTCTTCTCTTCTTCGTAGTTGTGCAAGCAGAAGATTTTGTCAACCTTCAATGCCCATGATATGTACTCTTCGGGGTCATTGCTTCCGGTAAACTTGGGCATGGTGAACTTTAGCTTGCCATATCGTTGCTCTTCATTGTGTTGGGGTCGGGGATGATGACGCCCATGTCGGTGATTATTGGCAATCTCATGTTGCTCTTGGCGAGGAGCGTTGTCTTCCTCATGTTGCTCTTGGCGAGGAGGGTTGTCTACCTCATGTTGCTCTTGGCGAGGAGGGTTGTCTTCCTCATGTTGCTCTTGATGGACTTGACGTTCTTGTCTCGCTTGAGGAGAAGCTTGTCTATCTTGACGAGGAGCTTGTCGATCTTGATGAGGAGCTTGACTATGCACACGTGCTTGGTAAATCCTTTCTTGAGCTTCGTCGCGAAGTGCTTCTTGATGTAGTCGAGCTTGTCGGCCTCGATTGGCTACGGCACGACTTGAATCTTGAAGGGCACGTTGCGCCTCAAGTGCTTGAGCTTCATGTAGTAGCTGTTCTTGACGTTGCGCCTCGGCGTCTTGTGCATCTTGATGTTGTCGCGCTCGCTCCTCTTGTTCTTGTTGTCGTTGGCGTTGCCGTTCTTGTGCTTGTGCGAAAGCAGCTTGGTTTTGACGATGTCGATGCTCTTGAGAGTCGCTGTCATGTAGAGGATTGCGGTTAGCTTGATGGTCTTGACGCGCGGCACGACGAAGAGTGTTTGATGTCGGTGTACTTGAACCGGAGATAGTGTCGTCGGAGTGTCGACTTGAGCGGCTCCGTCTTGACGAGGACGAAGTTGTAGAAGAGCGGACCATCATGGTTCGGATATCTTCTTTGAGGGAACTCATGGATGTGTCGAAGTAGTCTCTTGTATGTTGCTTGGATTGTCGTAGGTCGGTGGCGAGATTGTCGATGCGGTCACCCAAAGCAAGTTGTTCTTGATGCAAAGCTCGGCATGCACCAAATAGTTGAGTCTTGGTGACGTAGGATGACATGTCGTCGTCTTGCTCCAAGAAGAGTGTGTTGGTAGCAGTACTTGGCCTATCCATCATTCCAAACAAAGATATGTGAGTGGGAGAAAGAGAAGAACCACTACCAAATGTACCTTGACCGATGTTGAAAATGGATCAAAGATCAATCCAATGTGTAGCAAAGAAATAGCACAATTGGTACCAATTCTTGTCGGTTCTCACACCTACACAAGTAAAAGCTTATGGTGGAGCTTGGTTAGGATGGTGGCACAAAATTTGATGCAATTGTAAGTGAGACTCAATAATGTTGGAAAAGATTCACAAATTTGCAAATGCAACAAGTAGACCACTAGCAAGATATGGTACACGGAAACACACACACAAGGATAATGTGGGGTTGGGCAACCAAGGATGAGCCAAAATGTGGAATCCACCAAGATGCTCTTGTTGCACAACACTAGAGAGACGCTAGCACGATTGCACAATAGGCGGATATGAACTTGTGCACAACCTACTAAGCAAAAATGCAACGACTTCTATCCCAAGTATGCTATATGTATGATGTTTCTATGCTTTGATCCAAGATGATCGAGTATGACAATCTTAATGTTGTATGATGCTATGGTTCTTGCTTATAAGCTCTTTGCTTATCTTTCCCTTTTGCTTAAAAGCTTGTTTGGCTCTTTGTTGTTTGAGCTCTTTTTTCATGCAATGCTTCACGAACCAAGATAGCAATTGTGTATGCGAAAACAACTTTGTGACAGAAGAGATGATACCAAGATATGCAACACGATGATGGTATGTATGCTATGGGAAGTATGAACACTAATGTGCACAAGTTACGTTGCCGGCAATACTCAAAGGCTAGTCTCGATGGGTAAGCTACGCAAAAGTAAGGCCATGGGGTTATCAATGCAAATGCAAGAGAGTATGATGATATCACGATACCAAGATGATATGAAAGTGAAAGTGATACCGAAGTGATGTAGCCGTTCGTAGTAGTCCTTGGCGAAGGTGAGCGGTGGTGATGTTGATGTCGATCCGTACCTAGATAGCCGAAACACAATAGGACACGGAAACCACAACTCAAAATCTCAAAGCAAAACGGGTCAAAATTGTCAGAGTTGGTAGCGGGAAAGGCTATGGTGGTGCTATGCGGAAGTGGTGGCGATATGTGAAAATGTATGATGGCTCCGGAACAAAATTGGACGAAAGTTAGGCGGTAAACGGGGTGGAGGGTGGAAGTAATGCTGTCAGGGGCCGGATAACCGGGCTGATGGCCGAATGTCCGGGCTCGGGATCCGAAGAACACCGTGTGGAGAGGTCAAATCCGGGGCAAAATTTGGTATATTTTGTGGATGGAATTTGGGGAAAAGATTGGGAAAACCTAGATCTACCTGCAACACACAAAATCCGCAGATCAAATCCAACAAAACTTCATCACACCAACAAATCACAAAAAAAAAAATGGGGCTATTTTTGTGGGGGAATTTTCGGATTAGGACGAAAAACAACAAAATCAAGCTAGAAAACAAAAAGAGGGGGCTCCGAAATCGTGATCAACGTGGCTCATGATACCAAGATGATGTAGGGTGTAACCCTAGATGCCCGATCTTTCATGAAAGGAGCGGATCCCTACGAAGAACGTGATGAACACGAGGGGAAACACGAGGGGAACACGAGAGGAACACGAGAGAAATCACTCAACCAACAAGAATAGATCACACATGCGCTAGATCGATGAACACAAAGGTAAGATACAAGATCCAAAGTCAGCAACGGACGATACAAACGGTAATCGGTTCTTCTCCGTGAGGAGGTCTTGATGGGGGTCTTCTCCGTGAGGAGGTCTTGAATCCAAGGTGGATCTTCTCCGAAGAGGGGCCGCGGTCTCTCTTGTGGAGTAGATCCGTAATGGATGAGCAATGCTCTATCTCACATATGAGCTAAACCAATGCTAACCCTAGAAAGAGGAAGGGGATGGAGTATATATAGTCTTGGGGGTCGAAGAGGTACATGGGCCTCGGCCCTTTACTGTGCGCAGACAGGGGGAGCCGGATGTCCGGGCGTCGGGCCGGATGTCCGGGCCTTCAGGAGGTGAACTTGCCTTCTTCCGTTGGTTCTCTTCATCCATGGACTTGGTGGCTTGTCCGTCTCCACGTGCATCTTCGCGAGGGTCCTCTTGTCACCTGATCATGCATAGCATATCGGACTTAGGTAGTAGCCATGTCTCGAGTGGATCATATGTGATATCACTAAGGAAGGAAGTCACCTCGTTCTCGAGAGCTCTAGCTCGTGCTCGTGTCATGGGTCCTCTTGTCTCTTGATGAGACGATGGTAGGTCCATGGGGATGATCATGGGATGCTCCGCATCATCTCCCCTCCCTTGGGAAAGATCCGACCTCGGATCGAAATCCTCATCACCATGGTACGGGGAGAGATCTTTGATGTTGAAGATGTCGCTCACGGAGTACTTGTCGCGTGGGATGTCGATCTTGTATGCGTTGTTGTAGCGTGCAAGCACCTTGAAGGGTCCATCCGCTCGGGGTAGTAGCTTGGACTTGCGTTCCTTGGGGAAGCGATCCTTGCGAAGGTGTAGCCACACAAGATCTCCAACATTGAACATCATGGATTGCTTGTTGACGTTGAGCTTGGTCGTGAGTCGTTGTACTTGGCGCTCGATGGTGTTCCTTGTATCTTCATGCATCTTCTTGAGGAAGTTGACTCGGGCACTCGCGTCCATGTTTGTGCGCTCTTGTAGCGGTAGAGGTAGGATGTCCAATGGTGACAATGGGTTGAAGCCATAGACGACCTCGAAGGGGGACTTGCCGGTAGTCGAATGTCTTGCACGATTGTAGGCGTACTCGGCGATAGGTAGGCACTCCTCCCACTCCTTGATGTTCTTCTTTATCAACACGCGTAGTAGAGTGGAGAGCGTGCGGTTCGTCACCTCCGTTTGGCCGTCGGTTTGTGGATGGTATGCCAAAGAGAACAAAAGCTTGATTCCGAGCTTGGCGCACAAGGTCTTCCAAAAGTAACTCAAGAACTTGACGTCGCGGTCCGAGACAATCGTCTTTGGCACTCCATGAAGTCGCAAGATTTCCCTACAAAACAAATTTGCAACATGTGAAGCATCGTCTATCTTGTTGCAAGGAATGAAATGTGCCATTTTGGAGAATCGGTCCACAACAACAAAAACGGAATCCTTGCCATTTCTAGTTCTAGGCAAACAAAACCGGTTCTTCTCCGTCAGGAGGTCTTGATGGGGGTCTTCTCCGTGAGGAGGTCTTGAATCCAAGGTGGATCTTCTCCGAAGAGGGGTCGCGGTCTCTCTCGTGGAGTAGATCCGTAATGGATGAGCAATGCTCTATCTCACATATGAGCTAAACCAATGCTAACCCTAGAAAGAGGAAGGGGGGAGTATATATAGTCTAGGGGGTCGAAGAGCTACATGGGCCTCGGCCCTTTACTATGCGCAGACAGGGGGAGCCGGATGTCCGGGCGTCGAGCCGGATGTCCGGGCCTTCAGGAGGTGAACTTGCCTTCTTCCGTTGGTTCTCTTCACCCATGGACTTGGTGGCTTGTCCGTCTTCACGTGCATCTTCGCGAGGGTCCTCTTGACACCTGATCATGCGTAGCATATCAGACTTAGGTAGTAGCCATGTCTCGAGTGGATCATATGTGATATCACTAAGGAAGGAAGTCACCTCGTTCTCGAGAGCTCTAGCTCGTGCTCGTGTCATGGGTCCTCTTGTCTCTTGATGAGACCATGGTAGGTCCATGGGGATGATCATGGGATGCTCCGCATCACATAGTCTCTCTGATTTCCTTCCAAAGGAGTGCCAATGGGTTCAGAAACTTTTCTCAAAAGTAGTGGCAAATGATGTTCTTTGACTTTCAGGGGCACAAAGTCCTGGTTTGGGGCCGAATTTGAGGGTCCTCCAGGCCTTCTGTGCAAGCTGGAAGTATTTTCTAGATTCCCACACTTGTCGCCAGCATTTTGAGTACTTCTGGGTCCGAAACCGACTCCGAATTACAAAGTTATTACCGTTTTAGTGAACACGGGTCCTTTATATGGCAGTGCTTGAAAGAACTTCATTTTCTCGTGACGCGTTCTGGTGCGCCGCCCCAAAATTTTATGTCCTCCATAGTGGAGATATTGTTTCCACATATATATTGACCGATGCCAGGAAGTCCCTCCTATTATTTGCTGTAACACACATACGTTACGGCATGCCACAAGGCAAAAACAAGGAGAATAAGGCTTATGGTCGCCTTATTTTCTTGAATTTACAACCAAATGGGATTCCCGGGATCATAGAGCATGTGCAGAATGCAACTCACCGTAGTCTCTCTGATTTCCTTCCAAAGGAGTGCCAATGGGTTCAGAAACTTTTCTCAAATGCAGCGGCAAATGATGTTCTTTGACTTTCAGGGGCACAAAGTCCTGGTTTGGGCTAAATTCGAGGGTCCTCCAGGCCTTCTGGGCAAGCCAGAAGTAGGTTCTAGATTCCCACGCTCGTCACGAGCATTGTGAGTACTTGTGGGTTTGAAGCGGACTCTGAATGACAAAGTTATGACCGTTTTAGTGAAGACGGGTCCTTTAAATGGCAGTCCTTGAAAGACTTCATTTTCTCGTGACGCGTTCTGGCGCGCCGCCCCAAAATTTTGTGTCCTCCATAGTGGAGATATTGTTTCCACACATATTGACCAATGCAAGGAATTCCGTCCTATTATTGGCTGTAACACACGTACGTTATCGCATGCCACGCGGTAAAAACAAGGAAAGTAAAGCTTATAGTCACCTTATTTTCTTGAAATTACAACCAAATAGGATTCTCCGAATCATAGGGCATGTGCAGAATGCAACGTTTGTCCTTACCAGGCGGACTAATGTTTATACTCACCATAACCTTTCAGATTTTTCCTTCCAAAGGAGTGCCAATGGGATCACAAACTTGTCTGAGAAGCTGCGGCAAATTATGTTCTTTGACTTTCAGGGGAAAAAAGTCCTACTTAGGGGCCGAAATTGAGGGTTCTGCGGGTTGCTTGCGCAAGCGAGAAGTATTTTCTAGATTCTCACGCTCTTCGCGAGCATTTTGAGTACTTGTGGGTCCAAAACGGACTCCGAATGACAAAGTTATGACCGTTTTATTTTCTTGTGACGCGTTTTAGCGCCCCCCCCCAAATTTTGTGGCCTCAATAGTGGAGATATTTTTTTCACATATATATTGACCAATGCCACCAATGCCCTCCTATTATTGGCTGTAACACACGCACGTTACGGCATGCCACACGGCAAAAACAAGGAGAATAAGGCTTATAGTCGCCTTATTTTCTTGAATTTACCACCAAACGGGATTCCCCAGATCATAGAGCATGTGCGGAATGCAGCGTTTGTCCGTACCAGGCGGACTAATGTTTATACTCACCATAATCTCCCGGATTTCCTTCCAAAGGAGTGCCAATGGGTTCAGAAACTTGTCTGAAAAGCAGTGGCAAATGATGTTCTTTGACTTTCAGGGGAAAAAAGTCTTGCTTAGGGGCCGAATTTGAGGGTTCTCCAGGCCTCCTGCGGAAGCCGGAAGTATTTTCTAGATTCCCACGCTTGTTGCGAGCATTTTGAGTACTTGTGGGTCCGAAACAGACTCCGAATGACAATGTGATGATAGAACTTCATTTTCTCATGATGCGTTCTGGCGTGCCTCCCAAAATTTTTGTTCCCTCCATAGTGGAGATATTGTTTCGACATATATATTGACCGATGCCAGGAATGCCCTCCTATTATTGGCCGTCACACACATACGTGTTTGTCCTTACCCGGCTGACTAATGTTTATACTCACCATGACTTCCTTCCAAAGGAGTGTCAATGGGTTCAGAAACTTGTCTAAAAAGCCGCGGCAAATGATGTTCTTTGACTTTCAGGGGCAAAAAGTCCTACTTAGGGGTCAAATTTGAGTGTCCTCCGGGCCTCCTACACAAGCCGGAAGTATTTTCTAGATTCCCACGCTCGTTGCGAGCATTTTGAGTACTTGTGGGTCCGGAACTGACTCCGAATGATAAAGTTATATCCATTTTTGTGAACATCGGTCCTTTATGTGGCAGCCCTTGAGAGAACTTCATTTTCTCGTGACACGTTCTGGCGCGCAGCCCCAAAATTTTGTGTCCTCCATAGTGGAGATATTGTTTCCACATATATATTGACCGATGCCAGGAATGCCCTGCTATTATTAGTTGTAACACACGTACGTTATGGTATGCCACACGGCAAAAACAAGGAGAATAAGCTTATAGCCGCCTTATATTCTTGAATTTACAACCAAATGGGATTCCTCGGATCATAGAGCATGTACAAAATGTGACGTTTATCCTTACCAGGCGGACTAATGTTTATACTCACCATAATTCCTCGGATTCCTTCCAAAGAAGTGCCAATGGGTTCAGAAACTTGTCTGAAAAGCAGCGGCAATGTTGTTCTTTGACTTTCAGGGGCAAAAAGTCATGCTTAAGGGCCGAATTTGAGGGTCCTCCACGCCTCCTGCGTAAGCCGGAAGTATTTTCTAGATTCCCACACTCGACGCGTACATTTTGAGTACTTGTGGGTCCAAAACGGACTCCGAATGATAAAGTTATGACTATTTTGTGAACACAAGCCCATTATATGGCAGTCCTTGAAAGTACTTCATTTTCTCGTGACGCTTTCTGGCGCGCCGCCCCAAAATATTGTGTCCTCCATAGTGGAGATATTGTTTCCACATATATATTGACCGATTCCAGGAGTGCCCTCCTATTATTGGCTGTCACACACGTACGTTACGGCATGCCACACGGCAAAAAAAGGAGAATAAGGCTTATAGTTGCCTTATTTTCTTGAATTTGCAACCAAACGGGATTCCCCGGATCATAGACCATGTGTAGAATGCAATGTTTGTCCTTACCAGGCAGAGTAATGTTTATACTCACCATAATCCCTTGGATTTCCTTCCAAAGGAGTGTCAATGGGTTCCAAAGGAGTGTCAATGCATTTTTAAGATCAATTCAACACGTTGTTTAGCATCAAAATTAACCTTCTCTGAAGATGGAAGAGGCAACAAATCAATAGGTGCACGAGGTAGGAAACCAGACACAATTTCAAAAGGGCACATCTTAGTAGTAGAATGCAATGAACGTTTATAAGCAAACTCAATATGAGGCAAGCATTCTTCCCACATTTTCTTATTATTCTTCAAAACAGCCCTAAGCATAGTAGACAATGTTCTATTGACTACTTCAGTTTGTCCATCAGTTTGGGGGTGACAAGTAGTACTAAAAAGCAGTTTAGTCCCCAACTTAGCCCATAAACATCTCCAAAAGTGGCTAAGAAATTTAGTATCACGATCTGAAACAATAGTATTTGGCACACCATGCAAGCGAATAATTTCACGGAAGAACAAATCAACAACATTAACAACATCATCGCTTTTATGACATGGTATAAAGTGTGCCATTTTTGAGAATCTATCCACGACAACAAATATGCTATCCCTTCCCTTCTTTGTTCGAGGTAAACCTAAAACAAAGTCCATAGATATATCCTCCGAAGGAACACTAGGTACAGGCAAAGGCATATATAAACCATGAGGATTGAGTCATGACTTTGCTTTTTGACATGTAGTGCAGCGAGCAACAAAACGCTCAACATCCCGTCTCATCTTTGGCCAAAAGAAATGTGTAGCAAGTACGTCCTCCGTCTTCTTCATGCCAAAGTGTCCCATTAATCCTCCTCCACGCGCCTCCTACAACAACGAAAGACGAAGAGAGCTAGCTGGAATGCATAGCTTGTTAGCACGGAACACAAATCCATTATTAACGACAAACTTGTTCCAGGTTCTTCCTTCTATACAATTCTGCAAAACATCTTTAAAATCAGCATCATGCACATATTGATCTTTGATGGTCTCCAAACCAAATATTTTGAAGTCAAGTTGTGAAAGCATAGTATAGCGACGAGACAATGCATGAGCAATAACATTTTCTTTACCCTTCTTGTGTTTAATGACATAAGGGAAAGTTTCAATGAATTCAACCCATTTAGCATGTCTACGATTCAGTTTAGCTTGACTTTTAATATGTTTCAAAGATTCATGATCAGAATGTATAACAAATTCTTTGGGCCATAAATAATGTTGCCATGTTTCTAAAGTCTGAACAAGAGCATATAGTTCTTTATCATAAGTAGAATAATTCAGACTAGGCCCACTCAATTTTTCAGAAAAGTATGCAACAGGTTTACCATCTTGTAATAACACACCTCCTAATCCAATTCCACTAGCATCACATTCAAGCTCAAAAGTCTTATTAAAATCAGGAAGTTGGAGTAAAGGAGCATGTGTCAACTTATCTTTCAATACCGTGAAGGCTTCTTCCTGTGCGGTACCCCAAACAAAAGGCACATCCTTCTTTGTAAGCTCGTTGAGAGGTGCAGCAATGGTGCTGAAATCTCTCACAAAACGCCTATAGAAACCAGCGAGGCCAAGGAAACTCCTCACTTGTGTGACCGTTTTGGGCTGCAGCCAACTCTCAATAGCTTCAATCTTGGCTTTATCAACTTCAATTCCCTGTGGAGTAACAACATAGCCAAGAAAAGATACTCGGTTGGTGCAAAAGGTGCCCTTCCCAAGGTTACCAAACAAACGTGCATCACGTAGAGCAATAAAAACAGCACGTAAATGTTCCAGATGTTCTTCCAAAGATTTGCTATAAATCAGTATATCATCAAAATAGACTACCACAAATCGTCCAATAAAAGCACGTAAAACTTCGTTCATTAGTCTCATGAAAGTACTAGGTGCATTAGTTAACCCAAAAGGCATGACTAACCACTCATATAAACCAAACTTAGTTTTAAATGCTGTTTTCATTCATCTCCCAGTTTCATACGAATTTGATGGTATCCACTACGCAAATCAACTTTGGAAAATATTGTACAGCCACTCAATTCATCAAGCATATCATCTAGCCTAGGAATAGGATGACGATAACGAATAGTAATGTTATTAATGCCTCTACAATCAACACACATACGCGATGTGCCATCCTTTTTAGGCACAAGTATAATAGGAACATCACAAGGACTAAGAGATTCGCGTATATAACCTTTGTCGAGCAGCTCCTGTACTTGACGCATAATCTCCTTCGTCTCCTCTGGATTGGTATGGTATGGTGCACGGTTGGGTAGCGATGCACCAGGAATTAAGTCAATTTGATGCTCAATCCCTCGAATAGGTGGTAATCCCGGTGGCACGTCTTGTGGAAAGACGTCAGCGAACTCCTGCAAAATGTTAGTGACAGCAGGGGGCAAAGAGGAAGGCGCGTCCTCGAATGAAAATAATGCCTCTTTGCACACAAAAGCATAGCAAACAGATTTGCTGAAATCTAGCTCATCAATATCAGATTTTGTGGCAAGTAAACATGCGCTTTTCAATTTAATTTCAGAAACAACACTAGATGGTTTATTATTAGGTTTCATTTGTTGCTCAAATTCTTTTGCCACAATCTGATTTTCACTCTTATTTTTCTCCTGTTTTGCTTTATTAGCTCTATTAATGTCATCTTTCAAAATGGAATCAGGAGTCATAGGAAGCAAAGTAATATTTTTATCCTTATGAACAAGAGTATACTGATTGTTTCTACCATGGTGTACAGAATTTTTATCAAATTGCCATGGTCTACCAAGTAATAAGGAACATGCTTGCATGGGTACCACATCACAATCAACATAATCAGCATATGTAGAGATACTAAAATGCACACGAACAGTACGTGTTACCTTAACCTTGCCGCTGTTGTTGAACCATTGGGTGTAGTAAGGATGTGGATGTGGTCTCGTGGTGAGAGATAGCTTCTCCACCATCTCCATGCTACCCAAGTTGTTACAGCTCCCTCCATCTATGATGACGCGAACAGAACGTTCCTTCACAACTCCCTTTGTATGGAACAAATTATGCCTCTGATTTTGCTCTGCTTGTGTGACCTGCACACTCAAAACACGTTGAGCAACTAAACATTCATACCTGTCAGCGTCTTCAGGAGCCATGTATTGCATCTCATTTTCAGAATCATCTCCACCATGTTCTTCACGTGTAATAAGAGCCAAAGTCTCCTCATCATAGTCACTAGCGGACTCATACCCACCATCCACAGTAGCAATCATTACACGCTGAGATTTGCATTCTCGCGCATAATGTCCTCTTCCCTTACAACGACGATCAATAATATCACTTGTGTGCCCTGTTGATGCCATGGAAGAAGAAGAGCTCTGTGCAGGCCCGGCAGGTGCGCTCTTGGTAGATAGTGGTGGTTGTGCCTGCTTTCTTGTATCATGGCTGGAGGTGGAACCTGATGGAGGTGCTGGTGCAGTGGAAGTAGAAGATGCACGCGATGTCCATGATGAAGGTCGACCTGCAGAAAAGTTAGTTCGTGCCAATGCTTGTCGATCCTGCACTTCACGTTCAGCTTTACAAGCAAGATGGAATATACGAGTGATATTAGTATACTCCTTATACTCTAGAATGGTCTGAATCTCTCTATTTAAACCACCCATAAAACGTGCAAGCATAGCTTCATTCTCCTCAACAATACCACATCTAATCATGCCAGTTTGTAATTCTTGATAATATTCTTCTACAGAATTTTTCCCTTGTCGTAAATGCTGCAGTTTTTGAAGCAATTCACGTTGATAATATGGTGGAACCCAACGAGTACACATAGCAGTTTTCAAAGCAGCCCAAGTAGCTGGAATAGGATATAATCTACAATGTTCAGACCACCATACACATGCAAAACTAGTGAAATCACAAACAGCTGCAGCAACCCGTCTCTCCTCGGGATATTGTAAACACGTAAAACATTGTTCAGTTTCTAACTCCCAAGTAAGATATACATCAGGAATGTATCTACCCTCAAATGGTGGAATATTCAATTTTAGTTTAGGAACATGGTCATGATCTCGTACCTGAGGTGGTGCTGCAGGCCTACCGTTGCGAATACATACCTGAGGTCGACCTGCTGGTGGTGGTGCTGGTGGCTGCACGTTGTTCTGATTTTGATCAACCTCATCCTCATAATCGCCTGCATAATCGTCATCCTCCTCAGCCGCCGCAGTAGCAGGAGCCAAAGAAGCATCAACAGTAGGTGCAGCGGCACCCGAATTTTGACCAGTCTCAATTGGAACGCGCTGTGCTCGTCCCACTTGATTTGGAAGGCGGCGTTGGAGATGTGGTTGTTGTTGTAGAGGTGCGACAGGTGCAGCCGGTGGTGGTTGGGGAAGACGCTTGAGCAATTCATTAAACTTGTTATCCAGCTTTGTCTCGAACGACTTCTCCACGTCATCTATCTTCTCCATAGCCTCTTCAAATCTGTTTAGCACATCTCCCACCTGGCCACTCATCATTTGCTGAAATTTATCATGCAACTCCTTGTTCGTCATGTTCTCCCAATCAGTCTCATCGGCTTCTGATCCTTCCATGGTTAGCAGCAATAGAAACACAAAATAATATGATCCTACAGACTACTAGGAAGTGGTGGTGATGGTGGTGTGTCACAAATCCTTCAAGCGAATCTCAAATTCTTACCAGTTCTTACCCAGCAGCAGGTGGTGATCGGCAACCGTTGTAGTCAAAACTCTCAAAGCTTGGATAGAGCGATTACCAGGGAGAGTCAAACGCACGACGTAGATGTATGTGGAGCTGGGAAGGCTTATAATATGGTAGTAAAAAGGGTCAGCAATAATCAATTCAGATATGAAGAGTTGAATAAACGCTCAACGACGGTACTGTGCTAGTCCTAGGCTAGACCGTGCTAGAGATGCGAGCCTAGAACACTAACAAAATCACGGCGCTGCACGTAAACAAGGGAGGAGCACACTCTGAATTTTTTTCTCTTTTTTTCACTTTTTTTGCACTTTTTTTCCTCTTTTTTTTTGCTCCGCAACAAATTTTTTTCGAAAAAGTCTACAAATGGTCTAAAAACTGCCTAGCCAGAATTTTCCAGACTTCTCTGTAACCGCCCCAAACTTTGTGTCCTCCATAGTGGAGATATTGTTTCCACATATATATTGACCGATGTCAGGAATGCCCTCCTATTATTGGCTGTAACACACGTACGTTATGGCATGCCACACGAGAAAAACAAGGAGAATAAGGCTTATAGTCGCCTTGTTTTCTTGAATTTACAGCCAAATGGGATTCCCAAGATCATAGAGCATTTGCAGAATGCAACGTTTGTCCTTACCAGGCAGAGTAATATTTATACTCACCATAGTCTCTTGGATTTTCTTCCAAAGGTGTGCCAATGGGTTCAGAAACTTGTCTGAAAGCAAAGGCAACTGATGTTCTTTGACTTTCAGGGGCAAAAAGTCCTGCTTGGGGGCCGAATTTCAGAGTCCTCCGGGCCTCCTGCGCATGCCGGAAGTATTTTCTAGATTCCCACGCTCGTCGCGACCATTTTGAGAATGTAACATCCCAAAATTCAAAATTTTGGAATGTTATAATAAATAAATAGATTTCATTGATTGTTTGATTGATTGTGTGAAATTGGGTGAAATTCGAAACTTTTTGAAAGTTAAATGAGAGGGAATAAAAGGACTTTCCCAAACTTTCATTTTTGCATTTATGATCTCCGTGAATTCAAATCCTTTTCAAATACAAAACCCTAGAGAGAAGATTACATGACTTCTTCCATTTAAATAAAAGAAAAGGGTGTTTGAAAATATTTGAATTCCATTTGGAAAATATTTCCAACCCAGAAACTTTATGCAACTCAATGATTTTCACGAGCGAAGATAAAATGACTTCTTCAAAACATATGAAATATGAGTTGGGAGTTTCAACGAATTAAATTCAAAGTCCTTTTGAAATTATTTTCAATTCGGAGTTATTTGAGTTTTATTCAAATTATTTTTCTCCAAAAATAAAATATATGGAAAATAGGGCAACATGATTCCCTACATCAGAAAATAGGAGATAAATAAATTTCAATTCATTTTGGTATTTTTTAAAATGATTTTTCAGTGGATTTTAGTAGAGCAGTAGCACTCTTGGCTTTATTTAAATTTGTATGGATTTTATTTGAAGCTAGAAAAATGTTCAAGTCGTAGAAAATCGTTTTCTGAAAATGTTGATATATTATATGCCTATAGTATTGTTATATTTTATTTGGTTTGATTTTATTTTCTGTAAAATTGTTAAAAAAAAGAGAATCACCGCCGACTAGGCCGAGGCCCAGCCAGCCGACCGGCCCGTAGCCGCGCCGCCTTCCACCTCCCTCGCCGACCGGGACTCCTCCCCGGAGTCCGCAGCGCCGCCGCCTCCTCTGCCCCCTCCCGCACGCTATCTCGCATCCTCCCTCCATAAATAGCACCGCCCCCGTCACGCGCCGCTCCTCGCATCTCGCCGCTACCGCCTCGCGAACCACCGCGCCGCCACCGCATCCCGCCGGACATGCGCCGCTGCCTCGCCGCTGCATCGCCGCCGCGCCGCTGCTGCCACCCACCGCCGCACCACCGCGACGCCGCGTCGCTGCTGTCGCCCCGCGCCGTCGCCCCCCGCTGCTCTCGCCGCCCCAACACCGGGGCCGCGCCGCACCTCGCCGGAGTCCGTACGCCGCCGCCGCCGGGTTTATTTGGTGAACCGGTATAAACCGCTAACCCGCACGGTTTTTCTTTATAGTTCGGTTTTTCTTTTTAGATCGGTTTTATATTTTTAGGTTAGTTTATTTTGCGAGCATTCATTAGCTAGGGTTCGGTAGCGAACAATTTTTGTTCGTTAGCGATCGGTAACGAACGTTCGCTATTTAGTCTTTTTCTTTTATTTTAGTTTTCTGCCAGGGACCTATTCGTAATTAGTTTTCTTACAGTTTAGTCCCTGATCTTCAAACGATCACAAGTTTTCACTCGTTTGTCCAAATCCAACGAAGCCAACACTCACGTCTTCGTTGTGATCCCCTCTATCCAGATAATCAACTTCAACATATTTTTGAAAGTTTTAAAATTTGAATTCAAACAGAGTTGTATTTGAACTTCGTTTGATCTTAACTTGAGTTTCATAACTCCGTTTTAGTTGATTCTTTTTGCTATTCGAAGCTCTTGACCTAAACTTTCTGTAAGGCCAAATTCATATAATTTTGGTACTGTTAGAAATTGTTTTATGTTGCAAGAGTTATTTATTTGGTTTTGATGTTTTCCGAATCGTATTCTTCGTTCTTTCCATTCTTTAGAGTGATTGCTTATGTGTGGTTACTATTGCTTGCTTACGATAGATTGACCGGAGTGTGACGAGTAGAACTATCAAGAGTGTTGAGTGCGAATCATCTTCATCAACAGTACAGGCAGGTTCACACTTTGATCATATCCCTTTCATACCCAGTTTTTATGCATTAGTTTCACCCTCAGACATTGCATTAGTAGGATTGATAACATGTGGGTATTGGGAAGTAGTTGATGAGGTAGGAACCTATTGCCCTGCATTCAAACCTTGGGAGTTACTATTACGTTATGCTTATATTGCCATGCTCGTAGACGTGGATTGGGTTTGAGTGTATCCATGACAGATGTGAGATTTTTAATTAATGGTTCAACTTAAGGTGGCAACTTTAATACACATTTGGGTGGATTGCTTGTTTGGGCACCTGGGGTATCCAGTGTTGTCCTAGGAGATCCCGGGGTATCCGTGTGATCATCCTACGGTCCGCCACCCAGGCTCAAAGGGATCATAAGATTATTCATGCTAGAAACTTCCGTGTGCAGCCACATGCCATTATGGGCTCTGGCATAGTTGAGTAAGATGTGGGAAACATTTCCATGATGGGCTAGAATATGTAGGGGATTGTAGGTGTACAGGCCTATCTATCGGTTAAGGGGACCTCTTCGGAAAGACTGTGTCTCGGTCATCCGTTTCTCAAATATTATGTAGTGCAAGAAATCCAACGGAGGAGATCAAGTCTTGTGGGGAAAAGTGCGCAAACCTCTGCAGAGTGTACAAACTAATCATGGTTAGCCGTGTCCCCGGTTATGGACATCTTGAGTATCTGGTTCTTGGATTATCATGTTGATCTCATCACTCTATAATTAATTTGTTGGGTAGTTAAAGATTACTTTTAATTGGGATTGAGATGGGGTTTACCATTCTCAATGTTTTTCAACAAACTTTGTAGTTAAATAAAATATATTCCTTTGTAGTAGGGAAAAATTGGCTTTTCGCAAAAACATGTTAACCATAGAGCTTTCCACCAGCCATATATGCATGTAGTGATAGCCTTTATTCATCATTGCTCTATGGTGTGAATTCGCCAGTACATTCAATGTATTGACCCTTTGTGGCTGCAACGTCTCATGTTGCAGGATTTCTTACGACGAGTAAGTGATACGTTAGGGTTACGATTTTTACACTCAACTTTGCCGTTGGTGTTGATGGGAATCCACAACCTTGTTGTTACTTCCGCTATATGGATTGAGGTAATAGTATTTTACGTTATTTTATACATGTGATTTACCTCTGTTATAAATCCTCGAAGTACTGTGTGTGTCAGCATACCAATCCAGGGATGACACTTAAGCACAGAGACTTGACCGTGTGAGGTCGGGTCGCTACAAGATGGTATCAGAGCACATGTTGACTGTAGGACGTGACCCTAGAAACTGGCAAGCCCATAGGAAAGATTTTCTCTACAACCTTTTTTGCAAAAGAATCTTTTACATCTCTTCTCTTCTGAGTTTATTCAAATATTCCGTTTTAGTGAGACCATACCCCTTTTCCCTTTTGACCACATGAAGATTCGACGGATGAGACCACTTCAAGAAGTACAAGATATCGGACAACTAAGACCATTCGGAGTGAAGAGGATTTTACCATACATTATGATAATGGAAACTACAGCAGTTGAAGACTCCGAAGACTAGGAGGATTTGAAGGCCCTGAAGAATTTCCATATTGGTATGACCTAGGAAGGCTACTCTTATGGAACTTGGCAGACTATGGAAGCTGTCAATACCCGAGATCAAGGTGTATGGGAGAAAGACCGGAGCATGGAGAGTTAAAAACTCAAAGTTCTGTCATGGAAACCCTAAGGCGGGAGATATCAACTATGGAATGATAGTTCATGGAATTGACAAGAGCAGAAACACGGCTATCCATGATGTTATCGCCCGCTTATGCTATTCTCGTCGTGCTGAGATGAGCATGCATTTCATCGGAAGGATTGGATGGTAGAAGGCTGTTGGAGCACCTATCAGCAAAGGATGCAGTTTTAACCTTAGCTGGTGTATCGCCAGGATCTGGAGTATTACATCAGGAGTTTTAAGATGGACCTGCAGGAAGCCGTATTTGACGAGAAAGCATTTTGTGAAGAACTTAGGACCCAGAAGCTGAAAGTAGCCAAGCTGGAGGAGCAAAACCTCAAGACACTGGAGATTCGCCAAGAAGTGAAGGACAGTAGGACCATGGTTCATGTCACACGGCAAAAACAAGGAGAATAAGGCTTATAGTCGCCTTATTTTCTTGAATTTACAACTAAATGGGATCCCCCGAATCATAGAGCATGTGCAGAATGCAACATTTGTCCTTACGAGGTGGAATAATGTTTATACTCACCGTAATCTCTCGTATTTCCTTCCAAAGGAGTGCCAATCGGTTCAGAAACTTGTCTGAAAATTAGCGGCAAATGATGCTCTTTGACTTTAAGGGGAAAAAGTCTTGCTTAGGGGCCGAACTTGAGGGTGCTGGTTTATGGTGGCGGCATCAGTGACGGTAGCTGGGTGTTGTGGATGACCCATAGGCACACGCAGAGCTCGTGAAAATAGCGGCGCCACCCGTGGAGTTGCGAGGATTAACGTTGTTGTTGACGGGGGGTGTAGTCCGCAACTCGTCCAGACGTGACAAGATGTCCTTTAGCTGTGTGTTCACAACATCCTGTGCATCCTCTATGGCTTTGAGCCTCTCTTCGACCGCAATTTGAGCACCCTCAAGTTCAGCGAGACGCTCGCTGGTGACTTTCACATCCGCGGTGAGGCCCTCAAGTGTGGGTTGATCCTATGCCATTGTTAGCGGAAGAGAAAAATAACACAACGTATGATCCCTATCAACTAATAGGATGTGGTGGAGAAAATTTGCTCACACTCAAACTTATCATCAAATTCTTACTTGTTCTTACCAATACAACATGTGGTGATCGGCGCGTTGGTGTTGGCTTCAAACTACCGATGAAGATTGGATGGAGCGATAACCAAGAATCAGTAGAGCTGGAACCTGTACTTATTGGTAGAAAAAGTGCATCTTGGCAAAGGCTTCTCAACTCACAATATCAGTGGCACAATTTAGCAAAAAGCAATGCAAGTTGAATAATTGCTCAAACTCCTAACTAGTGCTGGCAATCGACTAGTATGAGAGAAAACAATCTAAGCCTAGATACTGAATCAAGCGAGTGAAAAAGTGTGAAGAAAATATGTGATAGTATGAAAGAGTGGGTATAATCAAGAGATACTGTGTAACAAAGCTCGAAAATATATCATAGATGGTGCGGTGAGCAAGTGGCAGCACAAATATTGTCCTCAATATAAATTGAACAAACCAGAGACTAGCCGGCCTAGTTTTTTCTCCTTTTTTCTCTATTTTTTTCCTTTTCCTTTTATCTTTTTTCTCTATATATTTTTTCTCTCTCTCTTTTTTTTCTTGCTCTTTCTTTTGTCAAGCCGGAAACAAACAAACAATCTAGCACTACCAAAGATGAGAGTTGATGGCACGTGTGCTAACCAGATGGTTGTCTTGATGGAATTGTGATGCTTGGTGATAGAGGCTAAGGTGTCCCGACGTTTCGATGAGATAGCAATCGTTTTCTGTGGGAGTCGACTTTGACGATCCGACTACGAACGTGCGAAGACGTCGCGCCTTAGCAATCGCTAAACCAACTTCCGAGGGGTTATTGACCACGCCGGAGCATGATCAACCTGACCACGAGGGTCTATTTTCTGCGAGCAAACGAAGAACAAGCAAGAAACTGAGATTGCAATCTGGATATTGCGAATAAAAGAGGAAAGCTTTATTAATGAAGGTGGGGTTCTGTGACGCCTTTGTCTGGTCGTTGAACACAAACGAAGTACGCGAAGTTGCAGCTATGGCGAACTTTTAATCTAAACAAAACCCAAAGTCTAAACGATGCCCTAGAGGGCGGTATATATGGAGGAAGAGGGGGGAAATTTCATGGCCCTTGGAGGAGGGGTCCGAAACCCACCCTAACCCTTGTTTCCCCACACATACAGACTCTAAAAACAGCCTATATTGAAGTATTTCGAAATTACATGGGCCTGGCCCAAAAATAAGGTGACGCAGCACCTAGAATAGCCTCTGGACGAAATTTATGAAGTGGCATCTTGTATATTTCGTCCAAGGCTTCATGCACTCCTTATGGTGGCTTCAAAGTCCTGAAATCATCGCTTGTAACTCCGTTCTTGTTCCCCTTGCGCATGCCATCATCTCCAGGCTTGGTCCTGCTCCAGTGTTCATCCCTCTTATCCATGCCAGGCCCTTCATTTGTAAGCAAAACAAATGTATCCAATTTAGGCAGCATCATATTCTCATGAACATTAGAATCATTACCAAGAAACAAAAGTACCTGGTAATTCAATTGGCGTGCGCGAGCTCTAGTAATTGGTCCAGTATTTATAGTAGCATGGGCTGTGGGTGTAACAATGGTATTGATGTCCTCATCATCCTCCCCTTCTTGAAATGAAGTCCTCCTTGACGGAAGCTCATCTTCCTCACCCAAATAAGGCTTCAAATCTGCAATGTTAAAAGTGGGACTAACCCCAAAATCTGCAGGCATAGTTTGGCCAGTATACAAACATTATAATAAGGCTTCAAATTATATGGATGGAGATTTTTCCCTAAGCATAGTAAACAATGTTCTATTGACTACTTTAGTTTGACCATTAGTTTGGGGGTGACAAGTAGTACTAAAAAGCAGTTTAGTCCCCAACTTAGCCCATAAACATCTCCAAAAGTGGCTAAGAAATTTAGTATCATGATCTGAAACAATAGTATTTGGCACACCATGCAAGCAAATAATTTCGCGAAAGAACAAATCAGCAACATTAACAGCATCATCGCTTTTTATGACATGGTATAAAGTGTGCCATTTTCGAGAACCTATCCACGACAATAAATATGCTATCCCTCCCCTTCTTTGTTCGAGGTAAACCTAAAACAAAGTCCATAGATATATCCTCCCAAGGAACACTAGGTACAGGCAAAGGCATATATAAACCATGAGGATTGAGTCGTGACTTAGCTTTTTGACATGTAGTGCAGCGAGCAACAAAACGCTCAACATCCCGTCTCATCTTTGGCAAAAAAAATGTGTAGCAAGTATATCCTCCATCTTCTTCACGCCAAAGTGTCCCATTAGTCCTCCTCCATGCGCCTCCTGCAACAACAAAAGACGAACGGAGCTAGCTGGAATGCATAGCTTGTTAGCACGAAACACAAATCCATCGTTAACGACGAACTTGTTCCATGTTCTACCTTATTTACAATTTTGCAATACATCTTTAAATTCAGCATCATGCACATATTGATCTTTGATGGTCTCCAAACCAAATATTTTAAAGTCAAGTTGTGAAAGCATAGTATAACGACGAGACAATGCATCAACAATAACATTTTCTTTACCCTTCTTGTGTTTAATGACATAAGGGAAAGTCTCAATGAATTCAACCCATTTAGCATGTCTAGTTCAGTTTAGCTTGACTTTTAATGTGTTTCAAAGATTCATGATCAGAATGTATAACAAATTCTTTGGGCCATAAATAATGTTGCCATGTTTCTAAGGTCCGAACAAGAGCATATAATTCTTTTATCATAAGTAGAATAGTTCAGACTAGGCCCACTCAATTTTTTAGAAAAGTATGCAACAGGTTTGCCATCTTGTAATAACACACCTCCTAATCCAATTCCACTAGGATCACATTCAAGCTCAAAAGTCTTATTAAAATCAGGAAGTTGGAGTAAAGGTGATGCGGAGCATCTGACGATCATCCCCATGTACACTCGAGCCTACGCCATTGGACCTAAGGTGAACTCGCTCCTTTCCGAATCTTCCCTTTCCGCATGCAAGACGTGGATGCTACTTCAAGCGCGGACCTTGTTCATACTCAGGTACACCTGAGGAGACCATGGAGAACCCAAGGACCAAGGCCAAGCGTGCGCGGAAGCAAAGGAAGGAGAAGGAAGAAGAGACAGTTGCTATAGGCCCTGGACATCCGGCCCCAGCCCAGACATCCGGCCCGACCCCCGGAAGTCCGGCGCCCATCACAGAAGACACCCGAAGCTGAACCAAGTCAGCCTGGACATCCGGGCCCCAAGCCCGGACATCCGGCCCAGCTCCCGAAAATTCGGCGCCCCATCACAGAAGCTGGACCCTGCCAGCCCGGACCTCCGGCCCCAACGCCCGGACATCCGGCGTCTCGGGAAGGCCCGGACATCCGGCCCGTCGCCCGGACATCCGGCCCCCTCTGCCTGCGTGCAGCGCATCTGGGCCGAGGCCCATGTACCCCTTCGTCCCTTAGACTATATATACTCCCCCACCTCCTCCTAGTTAGGGTTAGCAAAGGATTAGCTCATATGTGAGATGGAGCTTTGCTCATCCATTACGGATCTACTCCACAAGAGAGACCGCGGCCCCTCTACGGAGAAGATCCCCTTGGATTCAAGACCTCCTCACGGAGAAGACCCCCCATCAAGACCTCCTTACGGAGAAGAACCGGTTACCCTTTGTATCGTCCGTTGTTGACTTTGTATCTTGTATCTTACCTTTGTGTTCATCGATCTAGCGCATGTGTGATCTATTCTTGTTGGTTGAGTGATTTCTCTCGTGTTCCCCTCGTGTTTCCCTCGTGTTCATCGCGTTCTTCATAGGGATCCGCTCCTTTCGTGAAAGATCAGCCATCTAGGGTTCCACCCTACATCATCTTGATATCATGAGCCACGTTGATCACGATTTCGGAGCCTCCCCGTTGTGTTTTCTAGCCTAGTTTTGTTGATTTCATCCTAAATTCGAAAAGCCCCACCAAAAATAGCCCCCAAATTTTTTTTTGTGATTTGTTGGTTTGATGATGTTTTGTTGATTTTGATCCATGGATTTGCTTGGTTTTGAGTGGATCTAGCTTTTCCCCAAGTTTGCCCACTTTCCATCCACGAAATCTCTCCAATTTTGGCCTTGAAATCATCAATTTCCGCCCCAAATCGAGTTTCAAAGTCCAAATCCCGATCTGGAATCATCGGGCCGGACATCCAGGCCTCAGGTTGGACATCCGAGCCATCTGGCCGGACATGCGGCTCCTGGAGCGCAAAATCGCGCAAGTTTCTGGACATCAGGTCCCGAATATCCGGCCCAGACCCCGGACATCCGGCCCCTGGGATTTCAGCTTTCCCCGTTTCACTGTTTTGTGCATAACTAATTCATCCGGAGTCCGTTTTTGACGTTCTTTAGCTCGTTTTGAAGCTATTGACATCCCCCATCCCACAAAAATACTACCATCACCATTTGACTCCATCAAAGTTTTGGAACTTTGGCATCTTTGCCTAGGGCTTCCACCATAACTTCCGCATTGCCACCACCGACTTCCGCAACCTAACACATTTTGTTCCCCTTAGTATTTGTGGTTGTTTGAGTTGTGATTCAAGTCTCCTAAGGTGTTTCGGCTACTTAGGGACCGTGCTTCTAACTCCGACACCGTGTATAGTATACCACTTTACCCTCCATTTCCGCATTGCGTCTCAAAACCCCATCATTGCATTTCCGCAATCCCATTGAGCTTCCGCAAAACCACTACCGCTTTCCACTACCACCGTTTGACTTTTGTCCTTGAGATTTTGAGTTGTGGTTTTTCCGTTTCCTAAGGTGTTTCGGCTACTTAGGGACGAGTCTCCATCATCTTGGTATCTACATCAAGAACACCGCCACTCATCATCGACACGGACGGTAACCTCCATATCATCTCGGTATCGTGGTATCCCTCCATTGTATATTCCCTTGCACATTGCATTGATAACCCCTATCCCATTTTGCGTTACTTGCCTATCGAGACTAGCCATTTGAGTATTGCCGGCAACGTTACTTGTGCACATTAGTGATCATAGCTCCCATTTCATACATACCATATCATATTGGTATCATATCATCTCTTGTGTCACAAAGATTGTTCCCGCATATACACAATTGCTATCTTGGTTTGTGCATTGTGCAAAAGTGGCCATATCATACAAATAAAAAGAAGAATAAAGATTTTAAGCAAAAGAGAAAGAGCAAAGAAGCTTGTAAGCAAGTACCATAGCATCATACCACATTGCATATAAGATTGTCATATCCGATCATCTTGGATCATCTTGAGAGAAACACCGGGAACCATACATATATAGCATATTTGGGATAGAAAGTTTATCCATTTTGCATATCATAGGTTGTGCACAAGTGTCGTATCCGCCTATAGAGCAATCGTGCTAGCGTCTCTCTTGAGTTGTGCAACACGAGCGTTTTCCGTGGACTCCACATTTTGTGCTCATTCCTTGGTTGCACGACCCCATTTATCTATCCGTGTGTGTGTTTCCGTGTGCCATTCTTTGCTATTGGTCTACTTGTTTCACTTGCGAATTTGTGAATCTCTTTCAACATTATTGACTCTTGCTAACATTTTGCATCAGATTTTTTGTGCCACTATCCTCACCGAGCTCCACCATAAGCCTTACTTGTGTAGGTGTGAGAAACCGACAAGAATTGGTACCAATTGTGCTATTTCCTTGTTACACATTGAGTGATCATTGATCCATTTTCAACATCGGTCAAGGTACATTTGGTATAAGTTCTTCTCTTTCTCCCACTCATATTTGCTCGAGTCTTGTGATGGATAGGCAAGGCATTTCATCTCCGGTCTTCGACAACAACGACGGCGCGAACAACTACACCACCAAAGCGTCCATCTTCGATCTACAACGACAAATGCAAGGCAGACAATCTACCTTGCGAGAGCGCCTCGACAACCTCGCCATCGACATACACCATTCCGAAGCAAGGAAAAGGGACTACAAAGACACCAAGTTGGGTGAGCTAAAGGATCAACTACGCGACATGGTGGTCGACTACAAGTCTTCTTCCCCTTCATCATCCTCAAGGCGGCGGCGAGCAAGTCGATCATCTTCGGAGCGCCCACGCGACGCAAGCGCAAGTCGTCCACGTCCACATCTCCATGGCGACCACCATCATGTTCGTGATCCACATCGTCATGAAGGGCAAGTCACCTCCAAGCATCATGTGCACAACAACGACGAACGACATCTACTACGAGCTCAAGTGCGACAACGACAACATCATCATGAAGATGCTCGCCAAGCGCAAATGTACAAGTCCCAACAAGCCCTACTTCACGCCAAGTCCAAGCTTCATGAGCACAAGAGAAGACCGCGAGACAAGCACCACCAAAACGGAGCTACAGCTACACCAACCACTTCGGCATCTTCGCCAAGTGCTATCAAGGCATCTTCGCCTTTGGACGTACGGCATCTTCGCCTACTTCCCACGAGTTCGCCTACATCAACATCTTCAACAACAAGGCGACCACCTACGAGCGAGGGCGACACTTCCATCTTCGGAAGACCCTCAAGGAAGATGGCCGAGCATGGGAAATACCCTTCGGTCATGGAGACGAGCTACGAGGTGCCACATCATATGGGCCTCCGACAACAAGACGGCGACAAGACGGTCGAGCAAGGGCCATCCCCTTCGACTACGGCAACGAGCATGAACCTCTTCAACAACATCAAGACGACGCCCATATTGGACTCATACTCCGAGTCAAGCTACGAGAGCGCACATGAGACCTTATCTTTGGTCTTAGAGGAGAGTGATGATGTGCCATCTTCGGCCTTTATCCACGGCTACGACTACGACATGATTGAGCATGAAGACATTTGCACCAACATCTCTCCGACACCCACATATCATGAGATGACCCAATTGCCATGTGAGGAGAGCCACCCAACCATGAGTGACATGAGTGACTCCACCATATATGACATTGAGTGCATTTCTTATGAGAGGATGAGTGTGACCACCACTAGCCCCACACATGAGAGCATGCCACACATCCTATGTGAGGTTGAGTGCCATTTGAGTGACTCCACCAACCATATGAGTGAGAGCATCTTACCGGGAGTGAGTGAGCCACAACACTTAGTGAGTGAGGTAGTTTACACGGCCTGTGAGGCCACTATGATTTCTAACGACTTACCCTCTACTCCGAGTGTGTTTTCTTCTTTGGTGCTAGGTCTCCTACATGACGACATGCCTATCCTCGACGAGTCCATACCTCCAATGGAGACGACGATGGCCATGATGGACGATGATGCACCCCCCACATGGTTCCATCAAGATGAAGATGACTACGAGTGGATCTTCGACACCTCACCTACAACACATGAGCGATGCTCCAAAGGTAACATAGGCGATGGTGCTTCTCTTGTCCCACTAGTGGACTATCTTACCAATGATTGCTTGCATGATGTTGATCCACCTATTGCCATGCTTCATGCTAGTGCGACTTCTTCATGTCATGACTTACCAATTTATGATGAATATGATGATGAGCATGTTGAGTTGCCTAGTTGTGATGCTATGCTCCATAGGATATCATGTGAAAATTCTATTGGTCACTTCATGTTTGAAAATCCATTGAACTTGTCATATGCTATGAGTGAGATCTCCCATATTGTATCATTTCAATCTCAACATAGTAACTATGAATGCCCCATTAAGATAAATCCCATTTGCACTTATGGCATAGATGACGAGATGATGGTCATTGGCTTTTGTTTTTCATGTGATGATATTGCCATGCTTCCTTTACATGATTTGCGCAATTCATCTACTATACCATGCCATGATCACATTGTTCCAAATATGCATTGTTTTGAATGTTGTCAATATTCACCATGTGATGTTTCTACAAATCCTCATGTGGAGACCCCCATAGTTTCCTCATACATATTAGGAGATCTTGATGCATTCCATACTTTGCATGTTTCCCATCATTGCTTGCACCATATGCATACCATTCATAACAATGCTCTAGACATTTCTTGTGATGCTTTACACAATTTGAGTCTCCATTATGCTTTACATAATAACAAACCTCTCATGATGGATGACATGTTTCTATATCACGCATCTCATTTATTTGAGCATTGGCTATTTTGTGCTAACCAACACATGCACGTATGCATCATGATGGATGATATGTACATCTACCACGCACACACAATTTTCCCTTTGCCTTTGTTTTGTGTAGGTACTTATGAACACTCGTCAACCTCACAATCCCATGAGTTGACGAAACGAGCTCTTGAGAGCAAAGATGACTTGGGATCCCGTGGATTGTCCTTCCCACCATTCCCTTCGCGCAACGAATTCGCGCATTCCTTTTACTTGGCTCTCACACGGCTTTGGGCTATATATCACTTGTTACGTTATGCCCATTTTCCCGTGTTCACTTTGCATGCTATGCATCTTTCCATGATTTTGCCATGCAATTGTGACCCTTGCTTGCTCTTACCCATGATTCACCATTATGATACTCCTATGTGTATTTGCATGCTTGGTGGAGATCCTTGTTGCTATTGCCATGTTTATCATGTGCCCCATGCTATTGATGCTATTTTGCTCATATCTTGCCTTTATGCTTGTGAAATGTCATGTGCATTATATATGCCCACTATTTGCACACATGACATGCTTGCCATGATTCCTTCTAGTACGTTGCATCTTCGCACTACTAGCTTGCTTGACTTGATCACTATGATTACTTGCTTTGTTGCATCACCCATGTTCCATTACTCGCTTTCTTGGGTTGATGACATATATGCTCATGCCTCTCACATGATATATCTTGTTTATTGTCGCTTGCCTCCAATAATTGCCTCTATGCTTAATGATCTTGGAGACTTGGACATATTACTTGTGATGCATGCTTGTTTGTTTAAGCCTATTGTCTTTGGTTGTACTTGCATCTTATGCTTCCATACCATGTCACACCTTGCCCTTTCTGATGATAAGAATGATGAGAACACTTGTTGGGTATCTTACCACTCGAATGATTGGTGCTACATTTGCACTAACCTCATTAGTTTTTCCGAGTGTTTGTCATGTTGTTTCATTTTGCAGGATTCACAAGGCGGTACCATCACGAGACATTTTGGTTATGTGAAGGCGTACATGATGTGCAACACCAACATTTTTGACATCCTCATAAAGGTGAACTCATTCCCTTTGAGCCATTCTCAAATATGCATATTGCATGGGTCATTCTTTCATTGTTGTTTCCTTCTTGTTGTCTACATGTTACATCTCGCGAACGAAGGAGCGACATTGGAGATTGGCTCTATGGACCTTCACATTGAGGAGCGCTCGCACTTATTGGATGCACCTTCCAACCTCCACTCATGCCACGACATCGAGCATTGGTACATCAACACTCCTTTGACACATTGCACCCCCACCTTCATATTGTTGATTGTGCTCATACATGTCATGCTCGACGGACATATCATACCCATAGCAAATTTGCATCTTATGCATGGATTGACTCACATTATGATTGCCTTGTTGCATCTTGTATTTCGATGTCATCCATGATATATGAGCTTGTACACTTCCTTAGCAAATTTGTTGTGATCTTTCTTGATGGCATATTCATACATCATGATCATATTGCCTACCATCAATTGCTTGATAACTTATTCATATTGAGCATCCATTGCCATATTCATGCTATTGATAAACCGTCTCACTATGACATCATTTTGCACCATGGTTGCATTCATCATATTAACAACACATTTGTGTGCACAATGTATGGTTTTTCTCTCATGAATGCTTTGCATATCATTCTCTATCATCTTGATAAGCTTCATATGTTTTGTCACGAACAACCTTGCCGCACGGACTCATTCTTACATGATGGACACTTTGTGTGCGCTAACCATTGTATTTCCGAGTGTCGTTTGTGTTTGCTCTCTTTGCATGTATACCACTCCGGAGACACCTTGGAGTACTTGGATTGCGCCATGACTTCCACTCCGTCCAATTACAAGTCCGTCCACGACAACCGTTTCCATGGTGATGAGGATTTCGATCCGAGGTCGGATCTTTCCCATGGGAGGGGAGATGATGCGGAGCATCCGACGATCATCCCCATGTACACTCGAGCCTACGCCATTGGACCTAAGGTGAACTCGCTCCTTTCCGAATCTTCCCTTTCCGCATGTAAGACATGGATGCTGATAGAGGCAAAGGTGTCCCGTCTTTCGATGAGATGATGAATATCGCTTTGATGGAAGTCGACTTTGACGATCCGACTACGAACGTGCGAGGACGTCGCGCCTTAGCAATCGCTAAACCAACTCCGAGAGGTTATCGACCACGCCGGAGCACGATCAACCTGACCACGAGGGTCTGTTTCCTGCGAGCAAACGAAGAACAGGCAAGAAACTGAGATTGCAATCTGGATATTGCGAATATAAGATGAAAGCTTTATTGATCAAGGTGGGGTTCTGTGACGCCTTTGTCTGGTCGCTGAACACAAACGAAGTACGCGAAGTTGCAGCTATGGCGAACTTTTAATCTAAACAAAACCCAAAGTCTAAACGACGCCCTAAGGGCTGTATATATGGAGGAAGAGGGGGGGAATTTCGTGGCCCTTGAGGAAGGGGTCCGAAACCAACCCTATCTCTTGTTTCCCCACACATACGGACTCTAAAAACAGCCTATACTTATGTATTTCGAAATTACATGGGCCTGGCCCAATAATAAGGTGACGCAGCACCTAGAATAGCCTCTGGACGAAAGTTATGAAGTAGCATCTTGTATATTTCGTCCAAGGCTTCATGCACGCATTATGGTGGCTTCAACGTCCTGAAATCATCACTTGTAACTCCGTTCTTGTTCCCCATGCGCATGCCATCATCTCCATGCTTGTTCTTGCTCCAATGTTCATCCTTCTCAAAGCTAGGCCCTTCATTTGTAAGCAAAACAAATGTATCCAATTTAGGCAGCATCATATTCTCATGAACATTAGAATCATTAGCAAGAAACGAAAGTACCTGGTAATTTAATTGGCGTGCGCGAGCTCTAGTAATTGGTCCAGTATGTATAGCAGCAGGGACTGTGGGTGTAATAATTGTATTGATGTCCTCATCATCCTCCCCCTCTTGAAATGAAGTCGTCCTCGATGGAAGCTCATCTTCCTCACCCAAATAAGGCTTCAAATCTGCAATATTAAAAGTGGGACTAACCCCAAAATCTGCAGGCAGCTCAAGTTTATATGCATTATCATTTATTTTCTCTAACACCTTAAAAGGACCATCAGCACGTGGCATTAGCTTTGATTTGCGCAAATCAGGAAATCTATCCTTACGCAAATGTAACCAAACAAGATCTCCAGGTGCAAACACAACATGTTTTCTACCCTTATCTCCAGCAAGTTTATATTTAGCATTCATACGCTCAATGTTTTCCTTAGTTAACTCATGCATTTTTAAGATCAATTCAGCACGTTGTTTAGCATCAAAATTAACCTTCTCCGAAGATGGAAGAGGCAACAAATCAATAGGTGCACGAGGTAGGAAACCATACACAATTTCAAAAGGGCACATCTTAGTAGTAGAATGCAATGAACGATTATAAGCAAACTCAATATGAGGCAAGCAGTCTTCCCACATTTTCTTATTATTCTTCAAAACAGCCCTAAGCATAGTAGACAATGTTCTATTGACTACTTCAGTTTGTCCATCAGTTTGGGGGTGACAAGTAGTACTAAAAAGCAGTTTAGTCCCCAACTTAGCCCATAAACATCTCCAAAAGTGGCTAAGAAATTTAGTATCACGATCTGAAACAATAGTATTTGGCACACCATGCAAGCGAATAATTTCACGAAAGAACAAATCAGCAACATTAACAGCATCATCGCTTTTATGACATGGTATAAAGTGCGCCATTTTCGAGAATCTATCCACGACAACAAATATGCTATCCCTCCCCTTCTTTGTTCGAGGTAAACCTAAAACAAAGTCCATAGATATATCCTCCCAAGGAACACTAGGTACAGGCAAAGGCATATATAAACCATGAGGATTGAGTCGTGACTTAGCTTTTTGACATGTAGTGCAGCGAGCAACAAAACGCTCAACATCCCGTCTCATCTTTGGCCAAAAGAAATGTGTAGCAAGTACGTCCTCCGTTTTCTTCACGCCAAAGTGTCCCATTAATCCTCCTCCATGCGCCTCCTGCAACAACAAAAGACGAAGAGAGCTAGCTGGAATGCATAGCTTGTTAGCACGGAACACAAATCCATCATTAACGACAAACTTGTTCCAGGTTCTTCCTTCTTTACAATTCTGCAATACATCTTTAAAATCAGCATCATGCACATATTGATCTTTGATGGTCTCCAAACCAAATATTTTGAAGTCAAGTTGTGAAAGCATAGTATAGCGACGAGACAATGCATCAGCAATAACATTTTCTTTACCCTTCTTGTGTTTAATGACATAAGGGAAAGTTTCAATGAATTCAACCCATTTAGCATGTCTACGATTCAGTTTAGCTTGACTTTTAATATGTTTCAAAGATTCATGATCAGAATGTATAACAAATTCTTTGGGCCATAAATAATGTTGCCATGTTTCTAAAGTCCGAACAAGAGCATATAGTTCTTTATCATAAGTAGAATAATTCAGACTAGGCCCACTCAATTTTTCAGAAAAGTATGCAACAGGTTTGCCATCTTGTAATAACACACCTCCTAATCCAATGCCACTAGCATCACATTCAAGCTCAAAAGTCTTATTAAAATCAGGAAGTTGGAGTAAAGGAGCATGTGTCAACTTATCTTTCAATACCGTGAAGGCTTCTTCCTGTGCGGTACCCCAAACAAAAGGCACATCCTTCTTTGTAAGCTCGTTGAGAGGTGCAGCAATGGTGCTAAAATCTCTCACAAAACGCCTATAGAAACCAGCGAGTCCAAGAAAACTCCGCACTTGTGTGACCGTTTTGGGCTGCGGCCAACTCTCAATAGCTTCAATCTTGGTTTTATCAACTTCAATTCCCTGTGGAGTAACAACATAGCCAAGAAAAGATACTCGGTCGGTGCAAAAGGTGCACTTCCCAAGGTTACCAAACAAACGTGCATCACGTAGAGCAATAAAAACAGCACGTAAATGTTCCAAATGTTCGTCCAAAGATTTGCTATAAATCAGTATATCATCAAAATAGACCACCACAAATCGTCCAATGAAAGCACGTAAAACTTCGTTCATTAGTCTCATGAAAGTACTAGGTGCATTAGTTAACCCAAAAGGCATGACTAACCACTCATATAAACCAAACTTAGTTTTAAATGCAGTTTTCCATTCATCTCCCAATTTCATACGAATTTGATGGTATCCACTACGCAAATCAACTTTGGAGAATATTGTAGAGCCACTCAATTCATCAAGCATATCATCGAGCCTAGGAATAGGATGACGATAACGAATAGTAATATTATTAATGCCTCTACAATCAACACACATACGCGACGTACCATCCTTTTTAGGCACGAGTATAATAGGAACAGCACAAGGACTAAGAGATTCGCGTATATAACCTTTGTCGAGCAGCTCCTGTACTTGACGCATAATCTCCTTCGTCTCCTCTGGATTGGTACGGTATGGTGCACGGTTGGGTAGCGATGCACCGGGAATTAAGTCAATTTGATGCTCAATCCCTCGAATAGGTGGTAATCCCGGTGGCACGTCTTGTGGGAAGACGTCAGCGAACTCCTGCAAAATGTGAGTGACAGCAGGGGGCAAAGAGGAAGGCACGTCCTCGAATGAAAATAATGCCTCTTTGCACACAAAAGCATAGCAAACAGATTTGCTGAAATCTAGTTCATCAATATCAGATTTTGTGGCAAGTAAACATGCACTTTTCAATTTAATTTCAGAAACAACACTAGATGGTTTATTATTAAGTTTCATTTGTTGCTCAAATTCCTTTGCCACAATCTGATTTTCACTCTTATTTTTCTCCTGTTTTGCTTTATTAGCTCTATTAATGTCATCTTTCAAAATGGAATCAGGAGTCATAGGAAGCAAAGTAATATTTTTTATCCTTATGAACAAGAGTATACTGATTGTTTCTACCATGGTGTACAGAATTTTTATCAAATTGCCATGGTCTACCTAGTAATAAGGAACATGCTTGCATGGGTACCACATCACAATCAACATAATCAGCATATGTAGAGATACTAAAATGCACACGAACAGTACGTGTTACCTTAACCTTGCCGCTGTTGTTGAACCATTGGATGTAGTAAGGATGTGGATGTGGTCATGATCTCGTACCTGAGGTGGTGGTGCCGGCCTACCGTTGCGAATATATACCTGAGGTCGACCTGCTGGTGGTGGTGCTGGTGGCTGCACGTAGTTCTGATTTTGATCAACCTCATCCTCATAATCGCCCGCATAATCGTCATCCTCCTCAGCCGCCGCAGGAGCAGGAGCCAAAGAAGCATCAACAGTAGGGACAGCAGCACCCGAATTTTGACCAATCTCAATTGGAACGCGCTGTGCCCGTCCCACTTGATTTGGAAGGCGGCGTTGGAGATGTGGTTGTTGTTGTTGTAGAGGTGCGACATGTGCAGCCAGTGGTGGTTGGGGAAGACGCTTTAGTAATTCAGTAAACTTGTTATCCAGCTTTGTCTCAAACGACTTCTCCACGGCATCTATCTTCTCCATAGCCTCTTCAAATCTGTTTAGCACATCTCCCACCTGGCCACTCATCATTTGCTGAAATTTATCATGCAACTCCTTGTTCGTCATGTTCGCCCAATCAGTCTCATCGGCTTGTGAACCTGCCATGGTTAGCAGCAATAGAAACACAAAAGAATATGATCCTGCAGACTACTAGAAGTGGTGGGATGGTGGTGTGTCACAAAACCTTCAAGCGAATCTCAAATTCTTACCAGTTCTTACCCAGCAACAGGTGGTGATCGGCAACCGTTGTAGTCAAAAACTCTCAAAGCTTGGATATAGCGATTACCAGGGAGAGTCAAACGCACGATGTAGACTTATATGGAGCTGGGAAGGCTTATAATATGGTAGCAAAATGGTAAGCAATAATCAATTCAGAGATGCAAAGTTGAATAAACGCTCAACGACGGTACTGTGCTGGTCCTAGGCTAGACCGTGCTAGAGACGCGAGCCTAGAACACTAACAAAATCACGGCGCTGCACGTAAACAAGGGAAAAGCACACTCAGGAATTTTTTTTTTCGCTCTTTTTTTTTTTTTGCGCTCTTTTTTTTTTTTTTGCGCTCCTCTTTTTTTTTTTTTTTTTTTTTTTGCGAAAAAATCACTATAATGGCGAGTGTCTCAAAACTCTTCCCAGGTCAAACTGACAGGATGGGCACAAAATTTTTTGACTATTTTTTTTTTTCGGAAATCAGGGCAGCGACGACGAAAAAGTGCGACAAAAAATCACTATGATGGCGAGTGTCTCAAAACACTACCCGGGGCCTAAAAATAGGAGAGGGAAAAAATATTTTGGGGTGCCGAAATTTCGGCCTAAAAACTGCCCGGGGGTCTCCAGACTCTTTTTTTTTTTTTTTTTTTTTTTCTTCCGAGACCTACTCAGGCAAGGAAACACGAAACGGAAAATATATGGATCTCTAAAACAAACCGACTATGAAAAGAACTCGGATTGGTGGTGGATATATGGCGGTAGTATATGGCAGCGGTGGTGGTATATGGATACGGATTCAAAGCGGTGGCGGATAAGCAATGGTGGTAGATGGCAAGGCGATGATGATGGTGCGGCGGCGGCGTGACAACTTATGACCAGAACTCGAAACTCTAAAAGACTAGACTCTAAGACCAGCAACTTGACACGACGATGCAACCGCAAATTCAACAAAGCAAAAACCCTAAAAAGATTATGCAAAGGCTCAGATTGGTTCGGATATGATGAACTAACCCTAATTTTTTTTTGTGGCTTTTTCGTGGACTGTAGGTATGAAGAACAGACTCGATCTAAACTACGAAAAACTGTAAAATCTCACCGAGCAACCTGGAAATCTGATACCACTTGATAGAGGCAAAGGTGTCCCGTCTTTCGATGAGATGATGAATATCGCTTTGATGGAAGTCGACTTTGACGATCCGACTACGAACGTGCGAGGACGTCGCGCCTTAGCAATCGCTAAACCAACTCCGAGAGGTTATCGACCACGCCGGAGCACGATCAACCTGACCACGAGGGTCTGTTTCCTGCGAGCAAACGAAGAACAGGCAAGAAACTGAGATTGCAATCTGGATATTGCGAATATAAGATGAAAGCTTTATTGATCAAGGTGGGGTTCTGTGACGCCTTTGTCTGGTCGCTGAACACAAACGAAGTACGCGAAGTTGCAGCTATGGCGAACTTTTAATCTAAACAAAACCCAAAGTCTAAACGACGCCCTAAGGGCTGTATATATGGAGGAAGAGGGGGGGAATTTCGTGGCCCTTGAGGAAGGGGTCCGAAACCAACCCTATCTCTTGTTTCCCCACACATACGGACTCTAAAAACAGCCTATACTTATGTATTTCGAAATTACATGGGCCTGGCCCAATAATAAGGTGACGCAGCACCTAGAATAGCCTCTGGACGAAAGTTATGAAGTAGCATCTTGTATATTTCGTCCAAGGCTTCATGCACGCATTATGGTGGCTTCAACGTCCTGAAATCATCACTTGTAACTCCGTTCTTGTTCCCCATGCGCATGCCATCATCTCCATGCTTGTTCTTGCTCCAATGTTCATCCTTCTCAAAGCTAGGCCCTTCATTTGTAAGCAAAACAAATGTATCCAATTTAGGCAGCATCATATTCTCATGAACATTAGAATCATTAGCAAGAAACGAAAGTACCTGGTAATTTAATTGGCGTGCGCGAGCTCTAGTAATTGGTCCAGTATGTATAGCAGCAGGGACTGTGGGTGTAATAATTGTATTGATGTCCTCATCAGATGCTACTTCAAGCGCGGACCTTGTTCATACTCAGGTACACCCGAGGAGACCATGGAGAACCCAAGGACCAAGGCCAAGCGTGCGCGAAAGCAAAGGAAGGAGAAGGAAGAAGAGACAGCTGCTACAGCCCCGGACATCCGGACCAGCCCGGACATCCGGCCCGACCCCTGGAAATCCGGCGCCCATCACAGAAGACACCTGGAGCTGAACCAAGTCAGCCCGGACATCCGGCCCCCAGGCCCAGACATCCGGCCCAGCTCCCGGAAATCCGGCGCCCCATCACAGAAGCTGGACCCTGCCAGCCGGGACATCCGGCCCCAACGCCCGGACATCCGGCATCTCGGGAAGGCCCGGACATCCGGCCCGTCGCCCGGACATCCGGCCCCCTCTGCCTGCGTGCAGCGCATGATAGAGGCAAAGGTGTCCTGTCTTTCGATGAGATGATGGATATCGCTTTGGTGGAAGTCGACTTTGCATGGGCCTGGCCCAATAATAAGGTGACACAGCACCTAGAATAGCCTCTGGACGAAAGTTATGAAGTAGCATCTTGTATATTTCGTCCAAGGCTTCATGCACGCATTATGGTGGCTTCAATGTCCTGAAATCATCACTTGTAACTCCGTTCTTGCCCCCATGCGCATGCCATCATCTCCATGCTTGTTCTTGCTCCAATGTTCATCCTTCTCAAAGCTAGGCCCTTCATTTGTAAGCAAAACAAATGTATCCAATTTAGGCAGCATCATATTCTCATGAACATTAGAATCATTACTAAGAAACGAAAGTACCTGGTAATTTAATTGGCGCGCGCGAGCTCTAGTAATTGGTCCAGTATGTATAGCAGCAGGGGCTGTTGGTGTAACAATGGTATTGATGTCCTCATCATCCTCCCCTTCTTGAAATGAAGTCGTCCTCGACGGAAGCTCATCTCCCTCACCCAAATAAGGCTTCAAATCTGCAATGTTAAAAGTGGGACTAACCCCAAAATCTGCAGGCAGCTCAAGTTTATATGCATTATCATTTATTTTCTCTAACTCCTTAAAAGGACCATCAGCACGTGGCATTAGCTTTGATTTGCGCAAATCAGGAAATCTATCCTTACGCAAATGTAACCAAACAAGATCTCCAGGTGCAAACACAACATGTTTTCTACCCTTATCTCCAGCAAGTTTATATTTACCATTCATACGCTCAATGTTTTCCTTCGTTAACTCATGCATTTTTAAGATCAATTCAGCACGTTGTTTAGCATCAAAATTAACCTTCTCCGAAGATGGAAGAGGCAACAATTCAATAGGTGCACGAGGTCGGAAACCATACGCAATTTCAAAAGGGCACATCTTAGTAGTAGAATGCAATGAACGATTATAAGCAAACTCAATATGAGGCAAGCATTCTTCCCACATTTTCTTATTATTCTTCAAAACAGCCCTAAGCATAGTAGACAATGTTCTATTGACTACTTCAGTTTGTCCATCAGTTTGGGGGTGACAAGTAGTACTAAAAAGCAGTTTAGTCCCCAACTTAGCCCATAAACATCTCCAAAAGTGGCTAAGAAATTTAGTATCACGATCTAAAACAATAGTATTTGGCACACCATGCAAACGGATAATTTCACGGAAGAACAAATCAGCAACATTAACAGCATCATCGCTTTTATGACATGGTATAAAGTGTGCCATTTTTTAGAATCTATCCACGACAACAAATATGCTATCCCTCCCCTTCTTTGTTCGAGGTAAACCTAAAACAAAGTCCATAGATATATCCTCCCAAGGAACACTAGGTGCAGGCAAAGGCATATATAAACCATGAGCATTGAGTCGTGACTTAGCTTTTTGACATGTAGTGCAGCGAGCAACAAAACGCTCAACATCCCGTCTCATCTTTGGCCGAAAGAAATGTGTAGCAAGTACGTCCTCCGTCTTCTTCACACCAAAGTGTCTCATTAATCCTCCTCCATGCGCCTCCTGCAACAACAAAAGACGAAGAGAGCTAGCTGGAATGCATAGCTTGTTAGCACGGAACACAAATCCCTCATTAACGACAAACTTGTTCCAGGTTCTTCCTTCTTTACAATTCTGCAAAACATCTTTAAAATCAGCATCATGCACATATTGATCTTTGATGGTCTCCAAACCAAATGTTTTGAATTCAACTTGTGAAAGCATAGTATAGGGACGAGACAATGCATCAGCAATAACATTTTCTTTACCCTTCTTGTGTTTAATGACATAAGGGAAAGTTTCAATGAATTCAACCCATTTAGCATGTCTACGATTCAGTTTAGCTTGACTTTTAATATGTTTCAAAGATTCATGATCAGAATGTATAACAAATTCTTTGGGCCGTAAATAATTTTGCCATGTTTCTAAAGTCCGAACAAGAGCATATAGTTCTTTATCATAAGTAGAATAATTCAGACTAGGCCCACTCAATTTTTCAGAAAAGTATGCAACAGGTTTACCATCTTGTAATAACACACATCCTAATCCAATTCCACTAGCATCACATTCAAGCTCAAAAGTCTTATTAAAATCAGGAAGTTGGAGTAAAGGAGCATGTGTCAACTTATCTTTCAATACTGTGAAGGCTTCTTCCTGTGCGGTACCCCAAACAAAAGGCACATCCTTCTTTGTAAGCGCGTTGAGAGGTGCAGCAATGGTGCTAAAATCTCTCACAAAACGCCTATAGAAACCAGCAAGTCCAAGAAAACTCCGCACTTGTGTGACCGTTTTGGGCTGCGGCCAACTCTCAATAGCTTCAATCTTGGCTTTATCAACTTCAATTCCCTGTGGAGTAACAACATAGCCAAGAAAAGATACTCGGTCGGTGCAAAAGGTGCCCTTCCCAAGGTTACCAAACAAACGTGCATCACGTAGAGCAATAAAAACAACACGTAAATGTTCCAGATGTTCTTCCAAAGATTTGCTATAAATCAGTATATCATCAAAATAGACTACCACAAATCGTCCAATAAAAGCACGTAAAACTTCGTTCATTAGTCTCATGAAAGTACTAGGTGTATTAGTTAACCCAAAAGGCATGACTAACCACTCATATAAACCAAACTTAGTTTTAAATGTTGTTTTCATTCATCTCCTAGTTTCATACGAATTTGATGGTATCCACTACGCAAATCAACTTTGGAAAATATTGTACAGCCACTCAATTCATCAAGCATATCATCTAGCCTAGGAATAGGATGACGATAACGAATAGTAATGTTATTAATGCCTCTACAATCAACACACATACGCGATGTACCATCCTTTTTAGGCACAAGTATAATAGGAACAGCACAAGGACTAAGAGATTCGCGTATATAACCTTTGTCGAGCAGCTCCTGTACTTGACGCATAATCTCCTTCGTCTCCTCTGGATTGGTATGGTATGGTGCACGGTTGGGTAGCGATGCACCAGGAATTAAGTCAATTTGATGCTCAATCCCTCGAATAGGTGGTAATCCCGATGGCACGTCTTGTGGAAAGACGTCAGCGAACTCCTGCAAAATGTTAGTGACAGCAGGGGGCAAAGAGGAAGGCACGTCCTCGAATGAAAATAATGCCTCTTTGCACACAAAAGCATAGCAAACAGATTTGCTGAAATCTAGCTCATCAATATCAGATTTTGTGGCACGTAAACATGCGCTTTTCAATTTAATTTCAGAAACAACACTAGATGGTTTATTATTAGGTTTCATTTGTTGCTCAAATTCTTTTGCCACAATCTGATTTTCACTCTTATTTTTCTCCTGTTTTGCTTTATTAGCTCTATTAATGTCATCTTTCAAAATGGAATCAGGAGTCATAGGAAGCAAAGTAATATTTTTATCCTTATGAACAAGAGTATACTGATTGTTTCTACCATGGTGTACAGAATTTTTATCAAATTGCCATGGTCTACCAAGTAATAAGGAACATGCTTGCATGGGTACCACATCACAATCAACATAATCAGCATACGTAGAGATACTAAAATGCACACGAACAGTACATGTTACCTTAACCTTGCCGCTGTTGTTGAACCATTGGATGTAGTAAGGATGTGGATGTGGTCTTGTGGTGAGAGATAGTTTCTCCACCATCTCCATGCTAGCCAAGTTGTTACAGCTCCCTCCATCTATGATCACGCGAACAGAACATTCCTTCACAACTCCCTTTGTATGGAACAAATTATGCCTCTGATTTTGCTCTGCTTGTGTGACCTGCACACTCAAAACACATTGAGCAACTAAACATTCATACCTGTCAGCGTCTTCAGGAGCCATGTATTGCGTCTCATTTTCAGAATCATCTCCACCATGTTCTTCACGTGTAATAAGAGCCAAAGTCTCCTCATCATAGTCACTAGCGGACTCATACCCACCATCCTCAGTAGCAATCATCACACGCTGAGATTTGCATTCTCTCGCATAATGTCCTCTTCCCTTACAACGACGACAAATAATATCACTTGTGTGCCCTGTTGACGCCATGGAAGAAGAAGAGCTCTGCGCAGGCCCGGCAGGTGTGCTCTTGGCAGAGAGTGGTGGTTGTGCCTGCTTTCTTGTATCACGGCTGGAGGTGGCACCTGATGGAGGTGATGGTGAAGTGGAAGTAGAGGATGCACGTGGTGTCCATGATGAAGGTCGACCTGCAGAAAAAGTTAGTTCGCGCCAATGCCTGTCGATCCTGCACTTCACGTTCAGCTTTACAAGCAAGATGGAATAAACGAGTGATATTATTATAATCCTTATACTCTAGAATGGTCTGAATCTCTTTATTTAATCCACCCATAAAACGTGCAAGTATAGCTTCATTCTCCTCAACAATACCACATCTAATCATGCCAGTTTGTAATTCCTGATAATATTCTTCTACAGAGTTTTTTCCTTGTCTTAAGCGCTGCAATTTTTGAAGTAATTCACGTTGATAATATGGTGGAACCCAATGAGTACGCATAGCAGTTTTCAAAGCAGCCCAAGTAGCTGGAACAGGATATAATCTACAATGTTCAGACCACCAAACACATGCAAAGCTAGTGAAAGCACAAACAGCAGCAGGAACACGTCTCTCCTCAGGATATTGTAAACATGTAAATTGTTGTTCAGTTTCTAGCTCCCAAGTAAGATATATATCAGGAAGATATCTACCCTCAAATGGTGGAATATTCAATTTCAGTTTAGGGAGATGGTCATGATCTCGTGCCTGAGGTGGTGGTGCCGGCCCACCGTTGCGAATATATACCTGAGGTCGACCTGCTGGTGGTGGTGCTGGTGGCTGCACGTAGTTCTGATTTTGATCAACCTCATCCTCATAATCGCCCGCATAATCATCATGCTCCTCAGCCGCCGCAGTAGCAGGAGCCAAAGAAGCATCAACAGTAGGTGTAGCGGCACCCGAATTTTGACCAGTCTCAATTGGAACGCGCTGTGCTCGTCCCACTTGATTTGGAAGGCGGCGTTGGAGATGTGGTTGTTGTTGTTGTAGAGGTGCAACATATGCAGCCGGTGGTGGTTGGGGAAGACGCTTGAGTAATTCAGTAAACTTGTTATCCAGCTTTGTCTCGAACGACTTCTCCACGGCATCTATCTTCTCCATAGCCTCTTCAAATCTGTTTAGCACATCTCCCACCTGGCCACTCATCATTTGCTGAAATTTATCATGCAACTCCTTGTTCGTCATGTTCTCCCAATCAGTCTCATCGGCTTGTGATCCTGCCATGATTAGCAGTAATAGAAACACAAAAGAATATGATCCTACAGACTACTAGGAAGTGGTGGTGATGGTGGTGTGTCACAAATCCTTCAAGCGAATCTCAAATTCTTACCAGTTCTTACCCAGCAGCAGGTGGTGATCGGCAACCGCTGTAGTCAAAACTCTCAAAGCTTGGATAGAGCGATTACCAGGGAGAGTCAAACGCACGATGTAGATGTATGTGGAGCTGGGAAGGCTTATAATATGGTAGCAAAAATGGTCCGCAATAATCAATTCAGAGATGCAAAGTTGAATAAATGCTCAACGACGGTACTGTGCTGGTCCTAGGCTAGACCGTGCTAGAGACGCGAGCCTAGAACACTAACAAAATCACGGCGCCGCACGTAAACAAGGGAAAAGCACACTCTGGAAAAAAAAATTTGCTCTTTTTTTTCGCGCTCTTTTTTTTTTGCACTCCTCTTTTTTTTGCGAAAAATCACTATAATGGCGAGTGTCTCAAAACTCTTCCCAGGTCAAACTGACAGGATAGGCACAAAATTTTTTTGACTATTTTTTTTCAGAAATCAGGGCAACGACGACGAAAAAGTGCGACAAAAAATCACTATGATGGGGAGTGTCTCAAAACACTCCCCGGGACCTAAAAATAGGATAGGGAAAAAATATTTTTGGTCGCCGAAATTTTGGCCTAATTTTTTTTTCCGAGACCTACTCAGGCAAGGAAACACGAAACGGAAAATAGATGGATCTCTAAAACAAACCAAATATGAAAAGAACTCGGATTGGTTGTGGATATATGGTGGTAGGATATGGCAGCGGTGGTGGTATATGGTAGCGGTGGTGGTATATGGATACGGATCGGTGGTGGTATATGGATACGGATTGGTGGTGGTAGATGGCAAGGCGATGATGATGGTGCGGCGGCGGCGTGACAACTTATGACCAGAACTCAAAACTCTAAAAGACTAGACTCTAAGACCAGCAACTTGACACGACGATGCAACCGCAAATTCAACAAAGCAAAAACCCTAAAAAGATTATGCAAAGGCTCAGATTGGTTCGGATATGATGAACTAACCCTAATTTTTTTGTGGCTTTTTCGTGGACTGTAGGTATGAAGAACAGACTCGATCTAAACTACGAAAAACTGTAAAATCTAACCGAGCAACCTGGAAATCTGATACCACTTGATAGAGGCAAAGGTGTCCCGTCTTTCGATGAGATAATGGATATCGCTTTGGTGGAAGTCGAGTTTGACGATCTGACTACGAACGTGCGATGACGTCGCGCCTTAGCAATCGCTAAACCAACTCCGAGAGGTTATTGACCATGCTGGAGCACGATCAACCTGACCACGAGGGTCTGTTTCCTGCGAGGAAACGAAGAACAAGCAAGAAACTGAGATTGCAATCTGGATATTGCGTATATAAGATGAAACCTTTATTGATCAAGGTGGGGTTCTGTGACGCCTTTGTCTGGTCGTTGAACACAAACGAAGTACGCGAAGTTGCAGCTATGGTGAACTTTTAATCTAAACAAAACCCCCAAAGTCTAAACGACGCCCCAAGGGCTGTATATATGGAGGAAGAGGGGGGAATTTCGTGGCCCTTGGGGAAGGGGTCCGAAACCAACCCTGTCGGGGATATACCCCGCGGTATGACCCGGCCGAAAGTATGACCCGGCCGGACTTGGCGCTTCACCGTGACCCGCCGGAGGACTGGCGACTCACGGGTCTGGTGGCTCACTGTCAGACGATTCACGAGCCTGACGACTCACGGATGACCCCGACGACGGGTCAGATAGAAGACTAGGCCCAGGGCCCAGAAGGTCGGCTCATGTTATGGTGGGCCGGATTAAGAGGAAAGGGATGACGAATATTTCCTTCACGAGGAAGCAAGACCCGGACTTATAATTAACTTGTAAGAGAAGATAGACTAGTCGTAGTCCTACTGGGACTCCACATGTAACCCGCCCCTCTAACTTATATAAGGAGGGGCAGGGCTCCCCAAGAGGGACAAGGTAACAAGAAACAATCTCTAGGGCTAGACACCGAGAGCCGGTTCCCGGCGACTCTCCCATGATCATAATGAGACCTAGCCTCAAACAGCATGTAGGGTTGTTACCGGATGATGTTTCCCGGGGCCCGAAGCTGTCTAAATCCTTGTCTTGTGTTGCGTCTCTCGATTCCGCTCAACCCCTCTCAAGCTACTACAAAGATGCGTTGGCCTCACGACTAAGTCCTTACACCTAGGACATCTGACGTGTTAATTCCACGACAGTTGGCGCCCACCGTGGGGCCCGCGCACGGTGGTGTTGAGTTTTTGGAGGGAGCCCTTCAGGGATCGAGAAGCTTGCGACGTGCTGGATGAGGAAGAGCCGGTGCAGAAAAATTTACGTCCTCGACAAGCAGTGGGATCGAGAAGCTTGCGACGTGCCGGATGAGGAAGAGCCGGTGCAGAAAAATTTACGTCCTCAACAAGCAGTCGGAACAGCGTGTATGGAATTAAGACTGAGAAATTTAGGGTTGCGTGCTAAGCGGCCGTCACATGCACCGTGAAGATCCGCCGAGACCGAGACGAGAGTAATTTTTATGGCAATCTTGGGCGACTTGTCAAGTTGCAGCAACAAGGACGCGTCTAGACATAAAGCCTAGCGCACCGCTGGTCGGATTCAACAGAGGACCGAGGACCAATACAGCCACCCGTGTGTTAAAAAAAGGAGAGAGAGAGAAGGGGGTGCACGAACCGTAGGAAGTTGTGGACGGGGATTCACTGGATCGACCACAACCAGGCAGCAGGGAGAAGGCAGACAAGGACTCCGCCTTGGCCTCTGTTCCAAGTCGCCTGCCTCCGGTTCTGACTCGGATGCCTCCGCTGCGAAGCCCCTACAATTGCCTCTGCCGTGGTGGTCGCGGGCCCGCCGCGGGTTCGCCGGCGCGTCAAATCCGCCTACACCTACGCGACCCGTCTCGCTCCGCCGTAGCGGCTGGTCAATGCCTGAGCGACCCGCCGCTGCCGCGGCCTCATCTACAAAACTGTCGATGTTCTGCATCAAGCAACCATGGCCGCCTCGTCGGCGAGTCGCCCCCGTGGCTTTCAAATCACCTCCAATGGCTGCACTTCAGCCAGCCCTGTCGCCACAAGCCGCTGCCGTTCTCGGGCCGCCCCTCGCTCGGCTTCGCGCCGCGCCGCCGATCGCCGTCCTTACGTTTGCAATGGCCTCACTTGAAGTCCCCGTTGACTCTGCGTCAGAACCGCTGTGGCCGCGTTGAAGCCGCTCTTATCGTGCGTTGAGCCGTCCTGTTGCTGTTGATTGGTCGGTGCGCTGTTCCTCTGCCCGGGAGAGCCGCCGATACTGAGCTCCGTGGCCTGCCCACTGTTAAAACCGCCAGTGCCACTAAGCGCCGCGGTCTACCTGTCTCAAGACGCCGCTCGCCTCTACCTGCATGCTGTCCTGACCCGCCCTCCGCCGCCTCACATCTTCAGCTTCACCGGTGTTGTGCGACCCGGCCGCCCGCTGGTTCTGGCCTCCTGCTTACTGCGCTGGACCTGCCGCGAGCCGCCCGCCCGCTGCCATGGTTCATCTCTGCTTGTTTATGATAGGTTTTCAAGTGCGCTGGATTGCAGCAAAAAGAACACCATGTTCAGTTTGTGAGGTAGCTCCAGCCCAAGGGACAGCCTGAGATGCTGAATCACCATGTTTAGAAACTTGATTCAGCAACGTTATGATTCTTGAATTAGATTTTGAGATCCTTCCGGAAGTTTAACATGAAACAATTTCAAACAGTGGAAGGGAGCGCTGTGCGAGCTGTTAGTGAATTACAAGCGCTTCAGGATGAAAGAAAGAAAGTGAATCAGGATACATTTTCAAGTGTATTGACCTGACAGTGAAGAATCAAATATTCGAAGCAAAGCTACAAATCCTTGGCACAAGATTCAAGGTTTGATGGACTCTGGAGCCAACGACGTGAAAAAAAAGACAGCCATCAGAAGATGCTAGTACAAGTAGTACTGATTAATGACAATACAAAGACCACATCAAGCGCCGTCGACACCTGTCCGTGTCACGCTGGCCGAAAGACATACGCAGTCCCGCCATCTCTTTGGGTCGATCTGTTCCAACACATAGGAGTGCAAACAAAAAAGTGGATTGATCTGCAACAAAAAATACTATTGCAAGTTCCATCAGTCGGACATTCAGAGGATCAATCCATATATCATCCAGACGAATCAGGATAATTATTAACTACAAATGTGGTTTATACCACGGGTATGGAGCACGGGCTGATAATGTTCCGTCCGGCAATAGTCCGTGACATATTACCCGTTGAATGGACGCGCACAAGTCGCCGCCCTTGCGGCCTGGTCTACATCGACTTGCCGGAATCGCGTTTGATCGCTGTTCAATGGACGTGCACAAAGCCGTCGCCTTTGCGGACCCGGCTTACATTAACTCGCCCGTCCGTGCCGGTTTACAACATCGGTGCCGATTTTCCCCGTCCGCACTGGCTTACAATGTCGCGGCTGATTCTCCCACCCGCGCCGGTTTACAATGCCGCGGCTGACTCACCTGTCTGTGCCGCCTCTAAAGCCGCAGTCGTCTTTGCTGTCCATCTCTCGCGGCCTGGTCTACATCAACATACCGGGCCGCACCTGTCTGCATGAGCTGTTTGAGCAAGTCACAGCATGGGTAGCCCGGTTTTTCTTCCAACAAAATTGGAGGCAAATTGTCATGTGTTATCAGCCGCCGTCTGCACTGGATGGTTCAAATGGGCAGGCGCACAAATCGCCGCCACTACAGTTTGGTTAACTTCAAACAGCCAGTTGGAAGGGACCATTGGCCGAGTTGCTGACACGGCTCATACAGGATCATTTATAACCCGCCACAGTCACCTCAACCTTCTGTGGATTCACATCGCGCTATCAACACCAATGACATACACCTTATGCTATAGTCAATATGAAGAATCTCAAAGCCAACTCCTCGAGTCGTCTTGAGACTCGGGGGCTACAATGATATGACTCGGCAGCATTGGTCGTTTTTCAATGCATTCAAGAACTCCGGGTCGTTGGAGGGAATGATAACCCGGTTCCGGAGGCTGCTACCATATTGATGAAAATTTAAAGGCCGTCAGAAAATTGTCGGTTCAAAATAAAAATTCCAGTTTAAAATCCGGTTCAAGAGATATCTCTCTCCCGCAAAGTTTTGAAGCTTTCAAATCCGGTTCAAACATCCGGCTCAAGGTAAATTTATATCTTATAAAGCTTTGAAGCTCTCAATATCCGGTTTACAAATTTCCGGTTCAAAAAGAGGTTGTCTCTCGCAAAGTTCGAGTTCTTAGGAAAAATTAAAGGGACCAAAGAGAGTCTATTACAAAGAACAACTCAAATATAGGTACCCTGCTTTAATGACCATTGGGAGCTGATCGTATTCGAATTTAGCTTAACCCTTTTGGTGTGACCCTGATCGTATTCGAATCAGAGTCGTTAAATATTCTCATGATCACTAGGGGGCTTCCTGTTCAAACATAGGTCGTATTCGAACCAAAGAGAACATAGCTGTCGATACCCTTTTGATCGGCACACTGCCGAGCTCATTGGGGAGTTTCTTGGTCATATTTGAACCATAGCTCAACCCCCTTTGGGAAGCGACGTGGATCGTATTCGAACCAGCGTCGTTAAACAACTCTCAAGGTCATTTGGGGGCTTCCTGTTCAAACATAGGTCGTATTCGAACCAAAGAGAACATAGCTGTCGGTACCTTCTTGATCGGCAACGCCAAAGCCACTGGGGGCTATATGATCGTATTCGAATCTTAGCTTAACCCCTTTGGGACGGTTTTCTGATCGTATTCGAATCAGAAACCTCAAGATTTTTTGAAGTTTCTTTTTGCAAATAATTTTTGGGATTTTATTTGAAGCTCTTTTGAACACATCTAAAGTGTATATGAGTGGTTTCTATTTAAACCCGGCTTGATTTTCGATGATAAGTCGCCGTCTTATGACAATCATCATCTATGTGGAAGCATTGGCTTCTAAGGATTGGGTTATCACACTTACTGCACAGGTATCATAAGCCGGCGGTACAGTTCAATATCACAGGTATGATATTGTTTATACATGATTATGTTTAAACTAGCCCTAGCTATGGACTAAGCCGCCGGTATGTTTTGAATTGCGCCATTGGAATCATGCGCGTATCAAAGATTAGGTTATCACCCTTATTGTGCAGGTCATATAAACCGACAAATGCAAATTCAATATCACAAGTATGATATTATTGCTATGTTTCAAAGTTATGATTCATAACAGGCTTATCTGTGACTCCTTTGTTACACATTCGTGGTCATATGTAAGATATTATGACCCGCCCTGCGGTAAACCGCCAAGGTTTCTTGCGATCTACTTGTGTGCAGGATAAGACTACATTTGGGTAGTTACCCGCCCTGGCTTTTGACATTATGTCGCCAGGGCGTATGTTGTTTAAACTCTGTGCAGGATTTGCAAAACTATGACTTATATAAATGTTTAAGTCCAAGCCCATCATCGAAAGATTGACATTGGAGTCTCAAAAGGGTTATCAATTCTTGATTTTCTCAAAAGGCTATAAATAGCCGGGTTATAAAATTTCCGGCTTACAATGGAGGCGTAATATATCGCCATCGGCTAAGAGCCGCCGGGTATTTAAACTCCGGATTTACTTGTCACCAGATAAGGTATTTGAAATCTTTAAATAGCCAAACTTGGCTGGATTTTCATTATGATTTGAATGATTGAGGTTTTCAAACCGGGTTAGTCAAATCTTTAATAACCAACATGGCTGGATTTTTATTATGGTTATCAGAAACTAATATTATGGTTGAGGTTTTCAAAGTCGCTTAAGCGCAATTATTTTATCAATGGATATGATTTATTCTACAACGGAAGGAATAGTCCCGAGTTGCTGCAGGCTTACAACCCGGCACTTGGGGGCTACATTATTCAAGTTGAGATTACATCAAATATGCAAGTCCCATGTCACTGCCAGCATGCACCATGGCACTTGGGGGCTAATGCAAAGTCATTTTTTGCTCACTTCATTGAAGACCCGAATCATCACATCGTAATGAGCCGGCCCTTGGGGTCTTCCCATTGCTCCTGGCAACAATTCAAGACAATTCTAGGATGACCCGGCTACACTACTATGACTATAGCCGACTCATGGGGGCTACACAACTGGATTTTATTTAAAGCCATGGTGATAAGTCCCGGCTTATTCATGCTGATTAAACCGGCCCTTGGGGGCTACAGGTAATATGGATATAAGGGAGAAATATCTTCAAATTCTCAGTTTTGAGTAAATCAGATTGACCTGGTGTCTGCAAAAATCATAAACCGGCGTCGGCGACAATTATGACTTGGCATCATCTATTTATAACCCGGCAATTTTGGTACTCATAAACCGGCAAGTTTTATATCTTTAAGCCGGATGAATATAAGTTGAATATTTGAAGACCAATATTTTTGTCAAGTCAGAGCATTGAAAGCCGACTCAAGTGGATTATCTCTTACAATATTTCTCAACAAGAGACCAATGTCAGCAAGTTGACTCTGAAGCTGGCCTGTTGACCCGGATTTTTCAAAGGAAGTATCTGGATTTTTTGCATTGGCAAAATTTGAACATATCTGCTAAAGAGATTTGCTATGAGATTATGGATACATATCAAGAAGGAAGATGACAAGGACTTAAGGATGATCAAGTGCCGGCTTACAAAGAATATTTAACCCGGAACACAACCTGTCAAATTTGTTCTTGTGATTATATTGCAGATTAGTTTAACATGGATAAATCCAAATTAAACTGGGGGCTAATGTCGGCGATATACCCCGCGGTATGACCCGACCGGAAGTATGACCCGGCCGGAGTTGGCGCTTCACCGTGACCCGCCGGAGGACTGGCGACTCACGGGTCTGGCGGCTCACTGTCACACGATTCACGAGCCTGACGACTCACGGATGACCCCGACGATGGGTCAGATAGAAGAGTAGGCCCAGGGCCCAGAAGGCCGGCTCATGTTATGATGGGCCGGATTAAGAGGAAAGGGATGACGAATATTTCCTTCACGAGGAAGCAAGACCCGGACTTATAATTAACTTGTAAGAGAAGATAGACTAGTCGTAGTCCTACTGGGACTCCACATGTAACCCGCCCCTCTAACTTATATAAGGAGGGGCAGGGCTCCCCAAGAGGGACAAGGTAACAAGAAACAATCTCTAGTGCTAGACACCGAGAGCCGGTTCCTGGCGACTCTCCCATGATCATAATGAGACCTCGCCTCAAATAGCATGTAGGGTTGTTACCGGATGATGTTTCCCGGGGCCCGAAGCTGTCTAAATCCTTGTCTTGTGTTGCGTCTCTCGATTCCGCTCAACCCCTCTCAAGCTACTACAAAGATGCGTTGGCCTCACGACTAAGTCCTTACACCTAGGACATCTGACGTGTTAATTCCACGACAAACCCTATCTCTTGTTTCCCCACACATACGGACTCTAAAAATAGCCTATACTCAAGTATTTCGAAATTACATGGGCCTGGCCCAATAATAAGGTGTCGCAGCACCTAGAATAGCCTCTGGACGAAAGTTATGAAGTAGCATCTTGTATATTTCGTCCAAGGCTTCATGCACGCATTATGGTGGCTTCAATGTCCTGAAATCATCACTTGTAACTCCGTTCTTGTCCCCCATGCGCATGCCATCATCTCCATGCTTTTTCTTGCTCCAATGTTCATCCTTCTCAAAGCTAGGCCCTTCATTTGTAAGCAAAACAAATGTATCCAATTTAGGCAGCATCATATTCTCATGAACATTAGAATCATTACAAAGAAACGAAAGTACCTGGTAATTTAATTGGCGTGCGCGAGCTCTAGTAATTGGTCCAGTATGTATAGCAGCAGGGGCTGTGGGTGTAACAATGGTATTGATGTCCTCATCAGCGCATCTGGGCCGAGGCCCATGTACCCCTTCGTCCCTTAGACTATATATACTCCCCCACCTCCTCCTAGTTAGGGTTAGCAAAGGATTAGCTCATATGTGAGATAGAGCTTTGCTCATCCATTACGGATCTACTCCACGAGAGAGACCGCGACCCCTCTACGGAGAAGATCCCCTTGGATTCAAGACCTCCTCACGGAGAAGACCCCCATCAAGACCTCCTTATGGAGAAGAACCGGTTACCCTTTGTATCATCCGTTGTTGACTTTGGATCTTGTATCTTACCTTTGTGTTCATCGATCTAGCGCATGTGTGATCTATTCTTGTTGGTTGAGTGATTTCTCTCGTGTTCCCCTCGTGTTTCCCTCGTGTTTCCCCTCGTGTTCATCGCATTCTTCGTAGGGATCCGCTCCTTTCGTGAAAGATCGGCCATCTAGGGTTCCACCCTACATCAAAAGGAGCATGTGTCAACTTATCTTTCAATATTGTGAAGGCTTCTTCCTGTGCGGTACCCCAAACAAAAGGCACATCCTACTTTGTAAGCTCATTGAGAGGTGCAGCAATGGTGCTAAAATCTCGCACAAAACGCCTATAGAAACCAGCGAGTCCAAGAAAACTCCTCACTTGTGTGACCGTTTTGGGCTGCGGCCAACTCTCAATAGCTTCAATCTTGGCTTTATCAACTTCAATTCCCTGTGGAGTAACAACATACCCAAGAAACGATACTCGGTCGGTGCAAAAGGTGCACTTCCCAAGGTTACCAAACAAACGTGCATCACGTAGAGCAATAAAAACAGCACGTAAATGTTCCAAATGTTCTTCCAAAGATTTGCTATAAATCAGTATATCATCAAAATAGACTACCACAAATCGTCCAATGAAAGCATGTAAAACTTCATTCATTAGTCTCATGAAAGTACTAGGTGCATTAGTTAACTCAAAAGGCATGACTAACCACTCATATAAACCAAACTTAGTTTTAAAAGCTGTTTTCCATTCATCTCCCAATTTCATACGAATTTGATGGTATCCACTACGCAATCAATTTTGGAGAATATTGTAGAGCCACTCAATTCATCAAGCATATCATCTAGCCTAGGAATAGGATGACGATAATGAATAGTAATATTATTAATGCCTCTACAATCAACACACATACGCGACGTACCATCCTTTTTCGGCACTAGAATAATAGGAACAGCACAAGGACTAAGGGACTCGTGAATATAACCTTTGTCGAGCAGCTCCTGTACTTGACGCATAATCTCCTTCGTCTCCTCTGGATTGGTACGGTATGGTGCACGGTTGGGTAGCGATGCACCAGGAATTAAGTCAATTTGATGCTCAATCCCTCGAATAGGTGGTAATCCCGGTGGCACATCTTGTGGGAAGACGTCAGTGAACTCCTGCAAAATGTTAGTGACTGCAGGGGGCAAAGAGGAAGGCACGTCCTCGAATGAAAATAATGCCTCTTTGCATACAAAAGCATAGCAAACAGATTTGCTAAAAACTAGCTCATCAATATCAGATTTGGTGGCAAGTAAATATGCACTTTTCAATTTAATTTCAGAAGCAACACTAGATGGTTTATTATTAGGCTTCATTTGTTGCTCAAATTCTTTTGCCACAATCTGATTTTCACTCTTATTTTTCTCCTGTTTTGCTTTATTAGCTCTATGAATATCATCTTTCAGAATGGAATCAGGAGTCATAGGAAGCAAAGTAATATTTGTATCCTTATGAACAAGAGTATACTGATTGTTTCTACCATGGTGTACAGAATTTCTATCAAATTGCCATGGTCTACCAATTAATAAGGAACATGCTTGCATAGGTACCACATCACAATCAACATAATCAGCATATGTAGAGATACTAAAATGCACCCGAACAGTACGTGTTACCTTAACCTTGCCGCTGTTGTTGAACCATTAGATGTAGTAAGGATGTGGATGTTGTCTTGTGGTGAGAGATAGCTTCTCCACCATCTCCATGCTAGCCAAGTTGATGAGGACATCAATACCATTGTTACACCCACAGCCCCTGCTGCTATACATACTGGACCAATTACTACAGCTCGCGCGCGCCAATTAAATTACCAGGTACTTTCGTTTCTTGGTAATGATTCTAATGTTCATGAGAATATGATGCTGCCTAAATTGGATACATTTGTTTTGCTTACAAATGAACGGCCTAGCTTGGAGAAGGATGAACATTGGAGCAAGAACAAGCATGGAGATGATGGCATGCGCAAGGGGAACAAGAACGGAGTTACAAGTGATGATTTCAGGACGTTGAAGCCACCATAATGCGTGCATGAAGCCTCGGACGAAATATACAAGATGCTACTTCATAACTTTCGTCGAGAGGCTATTCTAGGTGCTGCGTCACCTTATTATTGGGCCAGGCCCGTCTAATTTTGAAATACTTGAGTATAGGCTGTTTTTAGAGTCCGTATGTGTGGGGAAACAAGAGATAGGGTTGGTTTTGGACCCCTTCCCCAAGGGCCACGAAATTCCCCCCTCTCCTCCATATATACAGCCCTTAGGGCGTCGTTTAGACTTTGGGTTTTGTTTAGATTAAAGTTCGCCATAGCTGCAACTTCACGTACTTCGTTTGTGTTCAACGACCAGACAAAGGCGTCACATAACCCCACCTTGATCAATAAAGCTTTCATCTTATATTCTCAATATCTAGATTGCAATCTCAGTTTCTTGCTTGTTCTTCGTTTGCTCGCAGGAAATAGACCCTCGTGGTGAGGTTGATCGTGCTCCGGTGTGGTCAATAACCTCTCGGAGTTGGTTTAGCGATTGCTAAGGCGCGACGTCCTCGCACGTTCGTAGTCGGATCGTCAAAGTCGACTTCCACCAAAGCGATATCCATCATCTCATCGAAAGACGGGACACCTTTGCCTCTATCAAGTGGTATCAGATTTCCAGGTTGCTCGGTGAGATTTTACAGTTTTTCGTAGTTTAGATCGAGTCTGTTCGTCATACCTATAGTCCACGAAAAAGCCAAAAATAATAATTAGGGTTAGTTCATCCTATCCGAACCAATCTGAGCCTTTGCATAATCTTTTCTGTATTTGCTTTGTTGACTTTGCGGTTACATCGTCGTGTCAAGTTGCTGGTCTTAGCGTCTAGTCCTTTATAGTTTCGAGTTCTGTTCACAGGTTGTCACGTCGCCGCTGCCATATATCACCAGCGCATCATCCTCATCGCTGCTACCATATACCACCACCGCACCAACTTCATCGCCGCTGCCATATACCACCACCACATATTCACCGCCAATCCGAGTCCATCTACGCCACCACATATCCGTCGCCATCACGCCAATCCGAGTCCACCTGCAAGATATATCCGCCACCTGTCCGAGTTCCACCAGATTCATCTCCGCCACCAGTCCGAGTTCCACCAGATTTATCTCCGCCACCAGTCCGAGTCCAGTATTTTGTTACTCTTTTTTGGATTTCCAGATCACGCCATACTCCGAGTCGTGACAGAGAAGGACTCCCAAACTTCTGTGTTACCCGCAGTAGAAAAATAGTTCCAGTTTCAAAAAAAATATTTGCAGACTTTTTGTAGACTGGAAAATTCTGGCTAGGCAGTTTTTAGGCCATTTGTAGAATTTTTCGAAAAAAAATTGTTGAGGAGCAAAAAAAAAGAGGAAAAAAATGCAAAAAAAAAAGTGAAAAAAGAGAAAAAAATTCAGAGCGTGCTCCTCCCTTGTTTACATGCAGCGCCGTGATTTTGTTAGTGTTCTAGGCTCGCATCTCTAGCACGGTCTAGCCTAGGACCAGCACAGTACCGTCGTTGAGCGTTTATTCAACTTTGCACCTCTGAATTGATTATTGCTGACCCTTTTTGCTACCATATTATAAGCCTTCCCAGCTCCACATACATCTACGTCGTGCGTTTGACTCTCCCTGGTAATCGCTCTATCCATGCTTTAAGAGTTTTGACTACAATGGTTGCCGATCGCCGCCTGCTGCTCGGTAAGAACTGGTAAGAATTTGAGATTCACTTGAAGGATTTGTGACACACCACCATCACCACCACTTCCTAGTAGTCTGTAGGATCATATTCTTGTGTGTTTCTATTGCTGCTAACCATGGTAGGATCACAAGCCGATGAGACTGATTGGGAGAACATGACGAACAAGGAGTTGCATGATAAATTTCAGCAAATGATGAGTGGCCAGGTGGGAGATGTGTTAAACAGATTTGAAGAGGCTATGGAGAAGATAGATGTCGTGGAGAAGTCGTTCGAGACAAAGCTGGATAACAAGTTTAATGAATTGCTCAAGCGTCTTCCCCAACCACCACCGGCTGCACTTGTCGCACCTCTACAACAACAACATCTCCAACGCCGCCTTCCAAATCAAGTGGGACGAGCACAGCACGTTCCAATTGAGACTGGTCAAAATTCGGGTGCCGCTGCACCTACTGTTGATGCTTCTTTGGCTCCTGCTGCTGCGGCAACTGAGGAGGATGACGATTATGTAGGCGATTATGAGGATGAGGTTGATCAAAATCGGAACTACGTGCAGCCACCAGCACCACCACCAGCAGGTCGACCTCAGGTATATATTCGCAACGGTAGGCCTGCACCACCACCTCAGGTACGAGATAATGACCATATTCCTAAACTGAAATTGAATATTCCACTATTTGAGGGTAGATATGTTCCTGATATATATCTTACTTGGGAGTTAGAAACTGAACAACATTTTACATGTTTACAATATCCCGAGGAGAGACGGGTTGCTGATGCTGTTTGTGCTTTCACTAGTTTTGCATGTGTATGGTGGTCTGAACATTGTAGATTATATCCTATTCCAGCTACTTGGGCTGCTTTGAAAACTGCTATGCGTACTCGTTGGGTTCCACCATATTATCAACGTGAATTGCTTCAAAAATTGCAGCGTTTACGACAAGGGAAAAATTCTGTAGAAGAATATTATCAGGAATTACAAATTGGCATGATTAGATGTGGTATTGTTGAGGAGAACGAAGCTATGCTTGCACGTTTTATGGGTGGATTAAATAGAGAGATTCAGACCATTCTAGAGTATAAGGAGTATACTAATATCACTCGTTTATTCCATCTTGCTTGTAAAGCTGAATGTGAAGTGCAGGATCGACAAGCATTGGCACGAACTAACTTTTCTGCAGGTCGACCTTCATCATGGACACCGCGTGCATCCTCTACTTCCACTGCACCAGCACCTCCATCAGGTGCCACCTCCAGCCGTGATACAAGAAAGCAGGCACAACCACCACTATCTGCCAAGAGCACATCTGCCGGGCCTGCACAGAGCTCTTCTTCGTCCATGGCATCAACAGGGCACACAAGTGATATTATTTGTCGTCGCTGTAAGGGAAGAGGACATTATGCGCGAGAATGCAAATCTCAGCGTGTGATGATTGCTATTGAGGATGGTGGGTATGAGTCCGCTAGTGACTATGATGAGGAGACTTTGGCTCTTATCACACGTGAAGAACACGGTGGAGATGATTCTGATCATGAGACGCAATACATGGCTCCTGAAGACGCTGACAGGTATGAATGTTTAGTTGCTCAACGTGTTTCGAGCGTGCAGGTCACACAAGCTAAGCAAAATCAGAGGCATAATTTGTTCCATACAAAGGGAGTTGTGAAGGAACGTTCTGTGCGCGTCATCATAGATGGAGGGAGCTGCAACAACTTGGCTAGCATGGAGAAGGTGGAGAAGCTATCTCTCACCACAAGACCACATCCACATCCTTACTACATCCAATGGTTCAACAACAGTGGCAAGGTTAAGGTAACACGTACTGTTAGTGTGCATTTTAGTATCTCTACATATGCTGATTATGTTAATTGTGATGTGGTACCTATGCAAGCATGTTCCTTATTACTTGGTCGACCATGGCAATTTGATAAAAATTCTGTACACCATGGTAGAAACAATCAGTATACTCTTGTTCATAAGGATAAAAATATTACTTTGCTTCCTATGACTCCTGATTCCATTTTGAAAGATGATATTAATAGAGCTAATAAAGCAAAACAGGAGAAGAATAAGAGTGAAAATCAGATTGTGGCAAAAGAATTTGAACAACAAATGAAGCCCAATAATAAACCATCTAGTGTTGCTTCTGAAATTAAATTGAAAAGTGCATGTTTGTTTGCCACCAAATCTGATATTGATGAGCTAGATTTCAGCAAATCTGTTTGCTATGCTTTTGTGTGCAAAGAGGCATTATTTTCATTTGAGGAAGTGCCTTCCTCTTTGCCTCCTGCTGTCACTAACATTTTGCAGGAGTTCGCTGACGTCTTTCCACAAGACGTGCCACCGGGATTACCTCCCATTCGAGGGATTGAGCATCAGATTGACTTAATTCCCGGTGCATCATTACCCAACCGTGCACCATACCGTACCAATCCAGAGGAGACGAAGGAGATTATGCGTCAAGTACAGGAGCTGCTCGACAAAGGTTATATACGCGAATCCCTTAGTCCTTGTGCTGTTCCTATCATTTTAGTGCCGAAAAAGGATGGTACTTCGCGTATGTGCGTAGATTGTAGAGGCATTAATAATATTACTATTCGTTATCGTCATCCTATTCCTAGGCTAGATGATATGCTTGATGAATTGAGTGGCTCTACAATATTCTCCAAAGTTGATTTGCGTAGTGGATACCATCAAATTCGTATGAAATTGGGAGATGAATGGAAAACAGCATTTAAAACTAAGTTTGGATTATATGAGTAGGTAGTCATGCCTTTTGGGTTAACTAATGCACCTAGTACTTTGATGAGACTAATGAACGAAGTTTTATGTGCTTTCATTGGACGATTTGTGGTAGTTTACTTTGATGACATATTGATTTATAGCAAATCTTTGGAGGAACATTTGGAACATTTACGTGCTGTTTTTATTGCTCTACGTGATGCACGTTTGTTTGGTAACCTTGGGAAGTGCACCTTTTGCACCGACCGAGTGTCTTTTCTTGGCTATGTTGTTACTCCACAGGGAATTGAAGTTGATAAAGCCAAGATTGAAGCTATTGAGAGTTGGCCGCAGCCCAAAACGGTGATAGAGGTAAAGGTGTCCCGTCTTTCGATGAGATGATGGATATCGCTTTGGTGGAAGTCGACTTTGACGATCCGACTACGAACGTGTGAGGACGTCGCGCCTTAGCAATCGCTAAACCAACTCCGAGAGGTTATTGACCACACCGGAGCATGATCAACCTGACCACGAGGGTCTATTTCCTGCGAGCAAACGAAGAACAAGCAAGAAACTGAGATTGCAATCTAGATATTGCGAATATAAGATGAAAGCTTTATTGATCAAGGTGGGGTTCTATGACGCCTTTGTCTGGTCGTTGAACACAAACGAAGTGCGCGAAGTTGCAGCTATGGCGAACTTTAATCTAAACAAAACCCAAAGTCTAAACGACGCCCTAAGCGCTGTATATATGGAGGAAGAGGGGGGAATTTCGTGGCCCTTGGGGAAGGGGTCCGAAACCAACTCTATCTCTTGTTTCCCCACACATACGGACTCTAAAAACAGCCTATACTCAAGTATTTCGAAATTACATGGGCCTGGCCCAATAATAAGGTGACGCAGCACCTAGAATAGCCTCTGGACGAAAGTTATGAAGTAGCATCTTGTATATTTCGTCTGAGGCTTCATGCACGCATTATGGTGGCTTTAACGTCCTGAAATCATCACTTGTAACTCCGTTCTTGTTCCCCTTGCGCATGCCATCATCTCCATGCTTGTTCTTGCTCCAATGTTCATCCTTCGCCAAGCTAGGCCCTTCATTTGTAAGCAAAACAAATGTATCCAATTTAGGCAGCATCATATTCTCATGAACATTAGAATCATTACCAAGAAACGAAAGTACCTTGTAATTTAATTGGCGTGCGCGAGCTGTAGTAATTGGTCCAGTATGTATAGCAGCAGAGGCTGTGGGTGTAACAATGGTATTGATGTCCTCATCATCCTCCCCTTCTTGAAATGAGGTCGTCCTCGACGGAAGCTCATCGTCCTCACCCAAATAAGGCTTCAAATCTGCAATGTTAAAAGTAGGACTAACCCCAAAATCTGCAGGCAGCTCAAGTTTATATGCATTATCATTTATTTTCTCTAACACCTTAAACGGACCATCAGCACGTGGCATTAGCTTTGATTTGCGCAAATCAGGAAATCTATCCTTACGCAAATGTAACCAAACAAGATCTCCAGGTGCAAACACAACATGTTTTCTACCCTTATCTCCAACAAGTTTATATTTAGCATTCATACGCTCAATGTTTTCCTTAGTTAACTCATGCATTTTTGAAATCAATTCAGCACATTGTTTAGCATCAAAATTAACCTTCTCTGAAGATGGAAGAGGCAACATATCAATAGGTGCACGAGGTAGGAAACCATACACAATTTCAAAAGGGCACATCTTAGTAGTAGAATGCAATGAACGATTATAAGCAAATTCAATATGAGGCAAGCATTCTTCCCACATTTTCTTATTATTCTTCAAAACAGCCCTACGCATAGTAGACAATGTTCTATTGACTACTTCAGTTTGTCCATCAGTTTGGGGGTGACAAGTAGTACTGAAAAGCAGTTTAGGCCCCAACTTAGCCCATAAACATCTCCAAAAGTGGCTAAGAAATTTAGTATCACGATCTGAAACAATAGTATTTGGTACACCATGCAAGCGAATAATTTCATGAAAGAACAAATCAGCAACATTAACAGCATCATCGCTTTTATGACATGGTATAAAGTGTGCCATTTTCGAGAATCTATCCACGACAACAAATATGCTATCCCTCCCCTTCTTTGTTCGAGGTAAACCTAAAACAAAGTCCATAGATATATCCTCCCAAGGAACACTAGGTACAGGCAAAGGCATATATAAACCATGAGGATTGAGTCGTGACTTAGCTTTTTGACATGTAGTGCAGCGAGCAACAAAGCGCTCAACATCCCATCTCATCTTTGGCCAAAAGAAATGTGTAGTAAGTACGTCCTCCGTCTTCTTCACGCCAAAGTGTCCCATTAATCCTCCTCCATGGGCCTCCTGCAACGACGAAAGACGAATGGAGCTAGCGGGAATGCATAGCTTGTTAGCACGGAACACAAATCCATCATTAACGACGAACTTGTTCCATGTTCGTCCTTCTTTACAATTCTGCAATACATCTTTAAAATCAACATCATGCACATATTGATCTTTGATGGTCTCCAAACCAAATATTTTGAAGTCAAGTTGTGAAAGCATAGTATAGCGATGAGACAATGCATCAGCAATAACATTTTCTTTAATGTCTACGATTCATTGAGACTTTCCCTTATGTCATTAAACACAAGAAGGGTAAAGAAAATGTTATTGCTGATGCATTGTCTCGTCGCTATACTATGCTTTCACAACTTGACTTCAAAATATTTGGTTTGGAGACCATCAAAGATCAATATGTGCATGATGCTGATTTTAAAGATGTATTGCAGAATTGTAAAGAAGGACGAACATGGAACAAGTTCGTCGTTAATGATGGATTTGTGTTCCGTGCTAACAAGCTATGCATTCCCGCTAGCTCCATTCGTCTTTTGTTGTTGCAGGAGGCCCATGGAGGAGGATTAATGGGACACTTTGGCGTGAAGAAGACGGAGGACGTACTTACTACACATTTCTTTTGGCCAAAGATGAGACGGGATGTTGAGCGCTTTGTTGCTTGCTGCACTACATGTCAAAAACCTAAGTCACGACTCAATCCTCATGGTTTATATATGCCTTTGCCTGTACCTAGTGTTCCTTGGGAGGATATATCTATGGACTTTGTTTTAGGTTTACCTCAAACAAAGAAGGGGAAGGATAGCATATTTGTTGTCGTGGATAGATTCTCGAAAATGGCACACTTTATACCATGTCATAAAAGCGATGATGCTGTTAATGTTGCTGATTTGTTCTTTCGTGAAATTCGCTTGCATGGTGTACCAAATACTATTGTTTCAGATCGTGATACTAAATTTCTTAGCCACTTTTGGAGATGTTTATGGGCTAAGTTGGGGACTAAACTGCTTTTTAGTACTACTTGTCACCCCCAAACTGATGGACAAACTGCAGTAGTCAATAGAACATTGTCTACTATGCTTAGGGCTGTTTTGAAGAATAATAAGAAAATGTGGGAAGAATGCTTGCCTCATATTGAATTTGCTTATAATCGTTCATTGCATTCTACTACTAAGATGTGCCCTTTTGAAATTGTGTATGGTTTCCTACCTCGTGCACCAATTGATTTGTTGCCACTTCCATCTTCGGAGAAGGTTAATTTTGATGCTAAAGAACGTGTTGAATTGATTTTAAAAATGCATGAGTTAACTAAGGAAAACATTGAGCGTATGAATGCTAAATATAAACTTGCTGGAGATAAGGGTAGAAAACATGTTGTGTTTGCACCTGGAGATCTTGTTTGGTTACATTTGCGTAAGGATAGATTTCCTAATTTGCGCAAATCAAAGCTAATGCCACGTGCTGATGGTCCTTTTAAGGTGTTAGAGAAAATAAATGATAATGCATATAAACTTGAGCTACCTGCAGATTTTGGGGTTAGTCCCACTTTTAACATTGCAGATTTGAAGCCTTATTTGGGCGAGGAAGATGAGCTTCCGTCGAGGACGACTTCATTTCAAGAAGGGGAGGATGATGAGGACATCAATACCATTGTTACACCCATAGCCCCTACTGTTACATATAATGGACCAATTACTAGAGCTCGCGCACGCCAATTAAATTACCAGGTACTTTTGTTTCTTGGTAATGATTCTAATGTTCATGAGAATATGATGCTGCCTAAATTGGATACTTTTGTTTTGCTTACAAATGAAGGGCCTAGCTTGGAGAAGGATGAACATTGGAGCAAGAACAAGCATGGAGTTGATGGCATGCGCAAGGGGGACAAGAACGGAGTTACAAGTGATGATTTCAGGACTTTGAAGCCACCATAAGGAGTGAATGAAGCCTTGGACGAAATATACAAGATGCCACTTCATAAATTTCGTCCAGAGGCTATTCTAGGTGCTGCGTCACCTTATTATTGGGCCAGGCCCATGTAATTTCGTACATAAGTATAGGCTGTTTTTAGAGTCCGTATTTGTGGGGAAACAAGAGATAGGGTTGGTTTCGGACCCCTTCCCCAAGGGCCACGAAGTTCCCCCCCTCTCCTCCATATATACAGCCCTTAGGGCGTCGTTTAGACTTTGGGTTTTGTTAAGATTAAAGTTCGCCATAGCTGCAACTTCACGTACTTCGTTTGTGTTCAACGACCAGACAAAGGCGTCACAGAACCCCACCTTGATCAATAAAGCTTTCATCTTATATTCGCAATATCTAGATTGCAATCTCAGTTTCTTGCTTGGTCTTCATTTGCTCGCAGGAAATAGACCCTCGTGGTCAGGTTGATCATGCTCCGGTGTGGTCAATAACCTCTCGGAGTTGGTTTAGCGATTGCTAAGGCGCGACGTCCTCGCACGTTCGTAGTCGGATTGTCAAAGTCGACTTCCACCAAAGCAATATCCATCATCTCATCGAAAGACGGGACACCTTTGCCTCTATCACAAGTTGTTGCAGCTCCCTCCATCTATTATGACGCGAATAGAACGTTCCTTCACAACTCCCTTTGTATGGAACAAATTATGCCTCTGATTTTGCTCAGCTTGTGTAACCTGCACACTCAAAACACGTTGAGCAACTAAACATTCATACCTGTCAGCATCTTCAGCAGCCATGTATTGCGTCTCATGATCAGAATCATCTCCACCGTGTTCTTCATGTGTAATAAGAGCCAAAGTCTCCTCATCATAGTCACTAGCGGACTCATACCCACCATCCTCAGTAGCAATCATCACACGCTGAGATTTGCATTCTCTCGCAAAATGTCCTCTTCCCTTACAACGACGACAAATAATATCACTTGTGTGCCCTGTTGACGCCATGGAAAAAGAAGTGCTCTGTGCAGGCCCGACAGGTGTGCTCTTGGCAGATAGTGGTGGTTGTGCCTGCTTTCTTGTATCACGGTTGGAGGTGGCACCTGAAGGAGGTGATGGTGCTGTGGAAGTAGATGATGCACGTGGTGACCATGATGAAGGTCGACCTGTAGAAAACTTAGTTCGCGCCAATGCCTGTCGATCCTGCACTTCACGTTCAACTTTACAAGCAAGATGGAATAAACGAGTGATATTATTATAATTCTTATACTCTAGAATGGTCTGAATCTCTCTATTTAATCCACCCATAAAACGTGCAAGCTTAGCTTCATTCTCCTCAACAGTACCACATCTAATCAAGCCAGTTTGTAATTCCTGATAATATTCTTCTACAGAATTTTTTCTTGTCTTTCGCGCTGCAATTTTTGAAGTAATTCACGTTGATAATATGGTAGAACCCAACGAGTACGCATAGCAGTTTTCAAAGCAGCCCAAGTAGCTGGAACAGGATATAATCTACAATGTTTAGACCACCAAACACATGCAAAGCTAGTGAAAGCACAAACAGCAGCAGGAACATGTCTCTCCTCAGGATATTGTAAACATGTAAATCATTGTTCAGTTTCTAACTCCCAAGTAAGATATATATCAGGAACATATCTACCCTCAAATGGTGGAATATTCAATTTCAGTTTAGGGAGATGGTCATGATCTCGTACCTGAGGGGGAGCCCTAACATTGCCATTATTTGCATGTAGACGACCTGGTGGTGGCGGCGGATATGTGGTGGCGTATATGGACTCGGATTGGCGGTGAAGATGTGGCGGTGGTATATGGCAGCGGTAATGAAGTTGGTGCGGTGGTGGTATATGGCAGCAACGATGATGATGATGCGGTGGTGATATATGGCAGCGGCAACGTGACAACCTGTGAACAGAACTCGAAACTCTAAAGGACTAGACGCTAAGACCAGCAACTTGACACGATGATGCAACCGCAAATTCAACAAAGCAAATACAGAAAAGATTATGCAAAGGCTCAGATTGGTTCGGATAGGATGAACTAACCCTATTTTTTTGGCTTTTTCGTTGACTATAGGTATGAAGAACAGACTCGATCTAAACTACGATAAACTGTAAAATCTCACTGAGCAGCCTAGAAATCTGATACCACTTGATAGAGGCTAAGGTGTCCCAATGTTTCGATGAGATAGGAATCGTTTTTTGTGGGAGTCGACTTTGACGATCCGACTACGAACGTGCGAAGACGTCACGCCTTAGCAATCGCTGAACTAACTTACGAGGGGTTATTGACCACGCCGGAGCACGATCAACCTGACCACGAGGGTCTATTTCCTGCGAGCAAACGAAGAACAAGCAAGAAACTGAGATTGCAATCTGGATATTGCGAATAAAAGAGGAAAGCTTTATTGATGAAGGTGGGGTTCTGTGATGCCTTTGTCTGGTCGTTGAACACAAACGAAGTACGCGAAGTTGCAGCTATGGTGAACTTTTAATCTAAACAAAACCCAAAGTCTAAACGATGCCCTAGGAGCGTATATATGGAGGAAGAGGGGGGAAATTTCGTGGCCCTTCGAGGAGGGGTCCGAAACCCACCCTAACTCTTGTTTCCCCACACGTACGGACTCTAAAAACAGCCTATATTGAAGTATTTTGAAATTACAAGGGCCTGGCCCAAAAATAAGGTGACGCAGTACCTAGAATAGCCTCTGGACGAAATTTATGAAGTGGCATCTTGTATATTTCGTCCAAGGCTTCATGCACTCCTTATGGTGGCTTCAAAGTCCTGAAATCATCGCTTGTAACTCTGTTCTTGTTCCCCTTGCGCATGCCATCATCTCCAGGCTTGGTCCTGCTTCAGTGTTCATCCCTCTTATCCATGCCAGGCCCTTCATTTGTAAGCAAAACAAATGTATCCAATTCAGGCAGCATCATATTCTCATGAACATTAGAATCATTACCGAGAAACGAAAGTACCTAGTAATTCAATTGGCGTGCGCGAGATCAAGTAATTGGTCCAGTATGTATAGCAGCAGGGGCTGTGGGTGTAACAATGGTATTGATGTCCTCATCACTTGGTCACGAGCAGCGGAAGGCTTGGCCTTGACACGAAGAATTTTTAAAGGCGGATGGGACGTGTGGGGCACAGACGCAGCTGGCCTAGGCGCGGATGGAAGCAGAACACACACGGAAACGACGGACAAAAAATTGATAAATACGTAAATAGGACAGATGAGATACGTTGTACGCGGACGACGCGGCAGGCGGATGGACTTGTGTGGTGGACACGTAACCGAAACGGAGGAAGATTTGTTTAGTTTTTACCTTTCCAAATCGATCACGGATGAACTTAAGGCGAAAAATACGGCGGACAAAAACTTGATCTAGTAGATAATTTCCTCTCTGACAAATCTAGACCAGCACTAGTATTAGATGAATACAACCAAAAATTCAACTACACAAATACTATATGCAAAAATTGCTAAAGGCTAAAAAGGTAGGTGCAGCGGATGAACTAATCTAATTGTTTTTTGGCTTTTTTGTGTGGTTTGTAAGTCGAAAAATGATCTAATCAAACAAAATTGTAAATCTCTCACCGATGAACCTAAAACTGATACCACTTGATGTGAACTGGGGACCCGATCTTTCGATGAGAGAGGATAACAACGATTTTTGTGGGACTTGACCCTCACTATCCGGCTACCAACCGTACAGGGAGAACCGTACACGACTGATATCCACGGCAATCGCCGAACCAACTCCACAGCGTTATCGCCCGAGCCAACGGCACAAGCAACCTATCCACAAAGGATTTTTCCTACAAGCAAATCGAAGAACATGCAAGAAAATAATAGCCAAGCAACCGTAAAATTGCGAATATGCTAGATGGAATAAATCTCACAAGATGGGGTTCCGATAGGATGTCTTGACGGTCGCACTAGCCGCTACGAGCGAAGACAAATAAAAGTAGCAATAGCTAAACTTCTCTAAACAAAACCCGAGTCTAAGCCCTAATAGATGACTACTATTTATTAAGAGTTTATGCGGCTGAGTACGTCGGCAGAACGATCATGCGGCGAGTACGTGTAGAATTCCAGGTCTCGTACGCTTGGGGTGAAGCAGTTGGGTGCAGCCCAAAATCCTATGGCCCATGTCTGGATCCATTAACTCAAAAGAAAATCCCCTTGGCCCACGTGCATGCTAGAGGATGTGCATGCTTTTCTTCTGGAGTCTGATCGATGCAACGTTGCATATACTTCTCATCTTCACACGTGGCTTATAAAAATATTGGATGATTCTGCATATAATAAAACAAAGTGTTGTACTTTCTTCTTGAATAACAAAATAATATAAATTATTCTTATTATTTGAAATCACCTGGCAAATATATATTCTTGTAATTTGTGTATATCTGAGGTAGTCATGTCCGTATCATCCTCCCCTACTTGAAAACAAAGCCGTCCTCGGCTTGTATTTATCTGAAACACATCATAGAGCAACACAGAAATAGATGCAACATATATAGGCCGTTCCAAAGGCTTTAGCTCATGAGGGTGAAATAAATTTGTAATAGCACCATTAGGAATATCATGAAAAGTTTGATCCCACACAGAGTCTATGTATGAATTATGGGAGGAAAACTAACTATATGGGCACACAGTATGTCCTGCTCAGAAGTTAGGACAGTCAACGGAGAAATTTCAGAATTGATAGCAAGCATATTGTATGTAGTACGATCCATTGATTTAGCTTGTTCACCATTTATTATCTCATCAGGGGTCATAGGAAGCAAGGTAATGATTTTTTTGTTAAACACAAGAGTATACGAATTTGTTCTACCATGATGGGCAACACTATTATCATATTGCCAAGGTCGACCTAACAATAAAGAACAAGCTTGCATAGGTACGACATCACAGTCAGCGTAATCATGATATGAACCAAGTGTAATGTGTATTCTCACACGACGTGTTACGTTCAACTTACCATAGTCGTTGAACCATTGGATGTTATATGGATGGGGATGTCTTGTAGTGGTGAGGCCAATGTTCGTATACTGGCCAAATTATTGCAGTTTCCACCATCTTCATTGACAACTGAAGTGGTGAGGCCAAGCTTCTCTACCATCTCTATACTGGCCAAATTATTGCAGCTTCCACCATCGATTATCACACGAACAGAATGCCCTTTGACAACAAACTTAGTTTGAAAAAGATTATGGCGTTGAGGCATCTCAGTATGCCCAACCTGGGCACTAAGTACTCGCATGGTGACAAGGTTTGGGTATTGATCTGCCATCGCAGCATTAACATGTATCGCCTCCGTCTCATTCTCCTTAGCATCACCTACATTATTAGTGGCAAGCATAGCATGTGTATCTCCATCCAAATCACTCGCAGAGGAGTACTCGCCATCTTCTCGCACAATGAAAGTACGTTTATTTGGGCAGTCCTTCATCAAGTGCCCGCCGCGTTTGCATATATGACACTTCATGTCCCTTGTGCGTCCAGACGAAGAGGTGGGTGCTTGAGAAATTGCTCTCAACGCCACAGAGGATTGTGGAGCTGATTTTGAACTTGTTGGGAGTACACCATTGTTCGAGATATGCGGTGTTGCCTCGGTAGTGGGTGGGATAGTCGGAGAGTGTGTCCATGATGAGTGACGACCTGCAGAAAAAGTTACCTCGTCCCTTGCTGTGTCGTCCCTGTACTTCCCTTTCAGCTTTACAAGCAAAATGAAACAAACGAGTAATAGAATTGTACTCCTTGTAGTCCAATATATCCTGAATATCACGATTCAAACCACCTAATAATCTAGCCATCATTGCATCTTCCGTTTCAACTAATCCAGATTGCACTAAACCAATTTGCAATTCTTGATAATAATTTTCTACAGAACAGCTACCTTGTTTTAAACGTTGCAATTCATTGAGCTTATCACGAGCATAATATGAAGGAACATAACGTTGTCGCATAGCTCATTTTAAAGCATCCCAAGTGGCAGGTATATTGTTCGCATTAAGACGGCAATACTCACTCCACCAAATAAAAAGAAAGTTTGTAAATTCACTAGTGGCTGCCCTAACTCTTTGGTTCTCGGGAACTTCATGACATGCAAATTTTTGTTCAACAGAAAGTTCCCAATCAATATAAACATCTGGATTATATTTACCATTGAAAGCAGGCATAGTAAATTTAATTTTAGCACTAGAGTGGTCATAATCACGAACGTCATACCTGGGTGGACCTCGTGCCATACCTTGACGGTTGAAACGCAGTTGTTGATGAGCATGGTCATTGTGGTGGTCGACCATTTGGTCGTCTTCGGTGTCACCAGAATAATCCTCGTAGTTGTCCCCATGTTGCTCGACGCGGGGAGGAATTTGTTGGTGCTGGTCTATGGTGGCGGAATCAGTGGCGGTAGCTGGGTGTTGTGGATGACCCATAGGCACACGCCAAGCTCATGAAATAGTGGCGCCACCCGTGGAGTTGCGAGGATTAACGTTGTTGTTGACGGCAGGTGTAGTCCGCAACTCGTCCAGACGTGACAAGATGTCATTTAGCTGTGTATTCGCAACACCCTAGGCATCCTCTATGGCTTTGAGCCTCTCTTCGACCGCAATCTGAGCACCCTCAAGTTCGGCGAGACGCTCGCTTGTGACTTTCACATCCGCGGTGAGGCCCTCAAGTGTGGGTTGATCCTATGCCATTGTTAGTGAAAGAGAAAAATAACACAGCGTATGATCGCTATCAACTTATAGGATGTGGTGGAGAAGATTCGCTCACACTCAAACTTAGTATCAAATTCTTACTTGTTCTTACCAATGAAACAGGTGCTGATCAGCGCGTTGGTGTTGGCTTCAAACTACCGATGAAGATTGGATGGAGCGATAACCAGGAATCAGTAGAGCCGGAACCTGTACTTATTGGTAGAAAAAGTGTAGCTTGGCAAAGGTGATGAGGACATAAATACCATTGTTACACCCACATCCCCTACTGTTACATATAATGGACCAATTACTAGAGCTCGCGCACGCCAATTAAATTACCAGGTACTTTCGTTTCAGTGTAATGATTCTAATGTTCATGAGAATATGATGCTGCCTAAATTTGGATACTTTTGTTTTGCTTACAAATGAAGGGCCTAGCTTGGAGAAGGATGAACATTGGAGCAAGAACAAGCATAGAGTTGATGGCATGCGCAAGGGGAACAAGAATGGAGTTACAAGTGATGATTTCAGGACTTTGAAGCCACCATAAGGAGTGAATGAAGCCTTGGACGAAATATACAAGATGCCACTTCATAAATTTCATCCAGAGGCTATTCTAGGTGCTGCGTCACCTTATTATTGGGCCAGGCCCATGTAATTTCCAAATACATAAGTATAGGCTGTTTTTAGAGTCTGTATGTGTGGGGAAACAAGAGATAGGGTTAGTTTCGGACCCCTTCCCCAAGGGCCACGAAATCCCCCCCCTCTTCCTCCATATATACAGCCCTTAGGGCACCGTTTAGACTTTGGGTTTTGTTTAGATTAAAAGTTCGCCATAGCTGCAACTTCGCGTACTTCGTTTGTGTTCAACGACCAGACAAAGGCGTCACAGAACCCCACCTTGATCAATAAAGCTTTCCTCTTATATTCGCAATATCCAGATTGTAATCTTAGTTTCTTGCTTGTTCTTGGTTTGCCTGCAGGAAACAGACCTTCGTGGTTAGGTTGATCGTGCTCCGGCGTGGTCAATAACCTCTTGGAGTTGGTTTAGCGATTGCTAAGGCGCGACGTCCTCGCACGTTCGTAGTCGGATCATCAAAGTCGACTTCCTCCAAAACGATAGCTACCATCTCATCGAAAGACGGGACACCTTTGCCTCTATCAAGTGGTATCAGATTTCCAGGTTGCTCGGTGAGATTTTACAGTTTTTCGTAGTTTAGATCGAGTCTGTTCTTCATACCTATAGTCCACGAAAAAGCCAAAAAAAATTTAGGGTTAGTTCATCCTATCCGAACCAATCTGAGCCTTTGCATAATCTTTTCTGTGTTTGCTTTGTTGAATTTGCGGTTGCATCATTGTGTGAAGTTGCTGGTCTTAGCATCTAGTCCTTTAGAGTTTCGAGTTTTGTTCACAGGTTGTCATGTCGCCGCTGCCATATATCACCACCGCATCATCATCATCGATGCTGCCATATACCACCACCGCACCAACTTCATCGCCGCTGCCATATACCACCACCACATATTCACCGCCAATCCGAGTCCATATACATGCTACACATTTCTTTTGGCCAAAGATGAGACGGGATGTTGAGCGTTTTGTTGCTCGCTGCACTACATGTCAAAAAGCTAAGTCACGACTCAATCCTCATGGTTTATACATGCCTTTGCCTATACCTAGTGTTCCTTGGGAGGATATATCTATGGACTTTGTTTTAGGTTTACCTCGAACCAAGAAGGGGAGGGATAGCATATTTGTTGTCGTGGATAGATTCTCGAAAATGGCACACTTTATACCATGTCATAAAAGCGATGATGCTGTTAATGTTGCTAATTTGTTCTTTCGTGAAATTATTCGCTTGCATGGTGTGCCAAATACTATTGTTTCAGATCGTGATACTAAATTTCTTAGCCACTTTTGGAGATGTTTATGGGCTAAGTTGGGGACTAAAGTGCTTTTTAGTACTACTTGTCACCCCCAAACTGATGGACAAACTGAAGTAGTCAATAGAACATTGTCTACTATGCTTAGGGCTGTTTTGAAGAATAATAAGAAAATGTGGGAAGAATGCTTGCCTCATATTGAATTTGCTTATAATCGTTCATTGCATTCCACTACTAAGATGTGCCCTTTTGAAATTGTGTATGGTTTCCTACCTCGTGCACCAATTGATTTGTTGCCTCTTCCATCTTCGGAGAAGGTTAATTTTGATACTAAAGAACGTGCTGAATTGATTTTAATAATTCATGAGTTAACTAAGGAAAACATTGAGCGTATGAATGCTAAATATAAACTTGCTAGAGATAAGGGTAGAAAACATGTTGTCTTTGCACCTGGAGATCTTGTTTGGTTACATTTGGGTATGGATAGACTTCCTAATTTGCGCAAATCAAAGCTAATGCCACGTGCTGATGGTCCTTTTAAGGTGTTAGATAAAATAAATGATAATGCATATAAACTTGAGCTACCTGCAGATTTTTGGGTTAGTCCCACTTTTAACATTGCAGATTTGAAGCCTTATTTGGGTGAGGAAGATGAGCTTCCGTCGAGGACGACTTCATTTCAAGAAGGGGAGGATGATGAGGACATCAATACCATTGTTACACCCACAGCCCCTGCTGCTATACATATTGGACCAATTACTAGAGCTCGCGCAAGCCAATTGAATTACCAGGTACTTTTGTTTCTTGGTAATGATTCTAATGTTCATGAGAATATGATGCTGCCTAAATTGGATACATTTGTTTTGCTTACAAATGAAGGGCCTGGCATGGATAAGAGGGATGAACATTGGAGCAAGAACAAGCATGGAGTTGATGGCATGCGCAAGGGGAACAAGAACGGAGTTACAAGTGATGATTTCAGGACTTTGAAGCCACCATAAGGAGTGAATGAAGCCTTGGACGAAATATACAAGATGCCACTTCATAAATTTTGTCCAGAGGCTATTCTAGGTGCTGCGTCACCTTATTATTGGGCCAGGCCCATGTAATTTCGAAATACATAAGTATAGGCTGTTTTTAGAGTCTGTATGTGTGGGGAAACAAGAGATAGGGTTGGTTTCGGACCCCTTCCCCAAGGGCCACGAAATCCCCCCCCCCCTCTTCCTCCATATATACAGCCCTTAGGGCACCGTTTAGACTTTGGGTTTTGTTTAGATTAAAAGTTTGCCATAGCTGCAACTTCGCGTACTTCGTTTGTGTTCAACGACTAGACAAAGGTGATAGAGGCAAAGGTGTCCCGTCTTTCGATGAGATGATGAATATCGCTTTGATGGAAGTCGACTTTGACGATCCGACTACGAACGTGCGAGGACGTCACGCCTTAGCAATCGCTAAACCAACTCCGAGAGGTTATCGACCACGCCGGAGCACGATCAACCTGACCACGAGGGTCTGTTTCCTGCGAGCAAACGAAGAACAAGCAAGAAACTGAGATTGCAATCTGGATATTGCGAATATAAGATGAAAGCTTTATTGATCAAGGTGGAGTTCTGTGACGCCTTTGTCTGGTCGCTGTACACAAACGAAGTACGCGAAGTTGCAGCTATGGCGAACTTTTAATCTAATCAAAACCCAAAGTCTAAACGACGCCCTAAGGGCTGTATATATGGAGGAAGAGGGGGGGAATTTCGTGGCCCTTGAGGAAGGGGTCCGAAACCAACCCTATCTCTTGTTTCCCCACACATACGGACTCTAAAAACAGCCTATACTTATGTATTTCGAAATTACATGGGCCTGGCCCAATAATAAGGTGACGCAGCACCTAGAATAGCCTCTGGACGAAAGTTATGAAGTAGCATCTTGTATATTTCGTCCAAGGCTTCATGCACGCATTATGGTGGCTTCAACGTCCTGAAATCATCAATTGTAACTCCGTTCTTGTTCCCCATGCGCATGCCATCATCTCCATGCTTGTTCTTGCTCCAATGTTCATCCTTCTCAAAGCTAGGCCCTTCATTTGTAAGCAAAACAAATGTATCCAATTTAGGCAGCATCATATTCTCATGAACATTAGAATCATTACCAAGAAACGAAAGTACCTGGTAATTTAATTGGCGTGCGCGAGCTCTAGTAATTGGTCCAGTATGTATAGCAGCAGGGGCTGTGGGTGTAACAATGGTATTGATGTCCTCATCATCCTCCCCTTCTTGAAATGAAGTCGTCCTCGACGGAAGCTCATCTTCCTCACCCAAATAAGGCTTCAAATCTGCAATGTTAAAAGTGGGACTAACCCCAAAATCTGCAGGCAGCTCAAGTTTATATGCATTATCATTAATTTTCTCTAACACCTTAAAAGGATCATCAGCACGTGGCATTAGCTTTGATTTGCACAAATCAGGAAATCTATCCTTACGCAAATGTAACCAAACAAGATCTCCAGGTGCAAACACAACATGTTTTCTACCCTTATCTCCAGCAAGTTTATATTTAGCATTCATACGCTCAATGTTTTCCTTAGTTAACTCATGCATTTTTAAGATCAATTCAACACGTTGTTTAGCATCAAAATTAACCTTCTCCGAAGATGGAAGAGGCAACAAATCAATAGGTGCACGAGGTAGGAAACCATACACAATTTCAAAAGGGCACATCTTAGTAGTAGAATGCAATGAACGATTATAAGCAAACTCAATATGAGGCAAGCATTCTTCCCACATTTTCTTATTATTCTTCAAAACAGCCCTAAGCATAGTAGACAATGTTCTATTGACTACTTCAGTTTGTCCATCAGTTTGGGGGTGACAAGTAGTACTAAAAAGCAGTTTAGTCCCCAACTTAGCCCATAAACATCTCCAAAAGTGGCTAAGAAATTTAGTATCACGATCGGAAACAATAGTATTTGGCACACCATGCAAGCGAATAATTTCACGAAAGAACAAATCAGCAACATTAACAGCATCATCGCTTTTATGACATGGTATAAAGTGTGCCATTTTCGAGAATCTATCCACGACAACAAAGATGCTATCCCTCCCCTTCTTTGTTCGAGGTAAACCTAAAACAAAGTCCATAGATATATCCTCCCAAGGAACACTAGGTACAGGCAAAGGCATATATAAAACATGAGGATTGAGTCGTGACTTAGCTTTTTGACATGTAGTGCAGCGAGCAACAAAACGCTCAACATCCCGTCTCATCTTTGGCCAAAAGAAATGTGTAGCAAGTACGTCCTCCGTCTTCTTCACGCCAAAGTGTCCCATTAATCCTCCTCCATGCGCCTCCTGCAACAACAAAAGACGAAGAGAGCTAGCTGGAATGCATAGCTTGTTAGCACGGAACACAAATCCATCATTAACGACAAACTTGTTCCAGGTTCTTCCTTCTTTACAATTCTGCAATACATCTTTAAAATCAGCATCATGCACATATTGATCTTTGATGGTCTCCAAACCAAATATTTTGAAGTCAAGTTGTGAAAGCATAGTATAGCGACGAGACAATGCATCAGCAATAACATTTTCTTTACCCTTCTTGTGTTTAATGACATAAGGGAAAGTTTTAATGAATTCAACCCATTTAGCATGTCTATGATTCAGTTTAGCTTGACTTTTAATATGTTTCAAAGATTCATGATCATAATGTATAACAAATTCTTTGGGCCATAAATAATGTTGCCATGTTTCTAAAGTCCGAACAAGAGCATATAGTTCTTTATCATAAGTAGAATAATTCAGACTAGGCCCACTCATTTTTTCAGAAAAGTATGCAACAGGTTTGCCATCTTGTAATAACACACCTCCTAATCCAATGCCACTAGCATCACATTCAAGCTCAAAAGTCTTATTAAAATCAGGAAGTTGGAGTAAAGGAGCATGTGTCAACTTATCTTTCAATACCGTGAAGGCTTCTTCCTGTGCGGTACCCCAAACAAAAGGCACATCCTTCTTTGTAAGCTCGTTGAGAGGTGCAGCAATGGTGCTAAAATCTCTCACAAAACGCCTATAGAAACCAGCGAGTCCAAGAAAACTCCGCACTTGTGTGACCGTTTTGGGCTGCGGCCAACTCTCAATAGCTTCAATCTTGGCTTTATCAACTTCAATTCCCTGTGGAGTAACAACATAGCCAAGAAAAGATACTCGGTCGGTGCAAAAGGTGCACTTCCCAAGGTTACCAAACAAACGTGCATCACGTAGAGCAATAAAAACAGCACGTAAATGTTCCAAATGTTCTTCCGAAGATTTTCTATAAATCAGTATATCATCAAAATAGACTACCACAAATCGTCCAATGAAAGCACGTAAAACTTCGTTCATTAGTCTCATGAAAGTACTAGGTGCATTAGTTAACCCAAAAGGCATGACTAACCACTCATATAAACCAAACTTAGTTTTAAATGCAGTTTTCCATTCATCTCCCAATTTCATACGAATTTGATGGTATCCACTACGCAAATCAACTTTGGAGAATATTGTAGAGCCACTCAATTCATCAAGCATATCATCTAGCCTAGGAATAGGATGACGATAACGAATAGTAATATTATTAATGCCTCTACAATCAACACACATACGCGACGTACCACCCTTTTTAGGCACTAGTATAATAGGAACAGCACAAGGACTAAGAGATTCGCGTATATAACCTTTGTCGAGCAGCTCCTGTACTTGACGCATAATCTCCTTCGTCTCCTCTGGATTGGTACGGTATGGTGCACGGTTGGGTAGCGATGCACTGGGAATTAAGTCAATTTGATGCTCAATCCCTCGAATAGGTGGTAATCCCGGTGGCACGTCTTGTGGGAAGACGTCAGCGAACTCCTGCAAAATGTTAGTGACAGCAGGGGGCAAAGAGGAAGGCACGTCCTCGAATGAAAATAATGCCTCTTTGCACACAAAAGCATAGCAAACAGATTTGCTGAAATCTAGTTCATCAATATCAGATTTTGTGGCAAGTAAACATGCACTTTTCAATTTAATTTCAGAAACAACACTAGATGGTTTATTATTAGGTTTCATTTGTTGCTCAAATTCCTTTGCCACAATCTGATTTTCACTCTTATTTTTCTCCTGTTTTGCTTTATTAGCTCTATTAATGTCATCTTTCAAAATGGAATCAGGAGTCATAGGAAGCAAAGTAATATTTTTATCCTTATGAACAAGAGTATACTGATTGTTTCTACCATGGTGTACAGAATTTTTATCATATTGCCATGGTCTACCTAGTAATAAGGAACATGCTTGCATGGGTACCACATCACAATCAACATAATCAGCATATGTAGAGATACTAAAATGCACACGAACAGTACGTGTTACCTTAACCTTGCCGCTGTTGTTGAACCATTGGATGTAGGAAGGATGTGGATGTGGTCTTGTGGTGAGAGATAGCTTCTCCACCATCTCCATGCTAGCCAAGTTGTTACAGCTCCCTCCATCTATGATGACGCGAACAGAACGTTCCTTCACAACTCCCTTTGTATGGAACAAATTATGCCTCTGATTTTGCTCTGCTTGTGTGACCTGCACACTCAAAACACGTTGAGCAACTAAACATTCATACCTGTCAGCGTCTTCAGGAGCCATGTATTGCGTCTCATTTTCAGAATCATCTCCACCATGTTCTTCACGTGTAATAAGAGCCAAAGTCTCCTCATCATAGTCACTAGCGGACTCATACCCACCATCCTCAGTAGCAATCATGACACGCTGAGATTTGCATTCTCTCGCAAAATGTCCTCTTCCCTTACAACGACGACAAATAATATCACTTGTGTGCCCCGTCGATGCCATGGAAGAAGAAGAGCTCTGCGCAGGCCCGGCAGGTGTGCTCTTGGCAGAGAGTGGTGGTTGTGCCTGCTTTCTTGTATCACGGCTGTAGGTGGCACCTGATGGAGGTGATGGTGAAGTGGAAGTAGAAGATGCACGCGGTGTCCATGATGAAGGTCGACCTGCAGAAAAGTTAGTTCGCGCCAATGGCTGTCGATCCTGCACTTCACGTTCAGCTTTACAAGCAAGATGGAATAAACGAGTGATATTATTATAATCCTTATACTCTAGAATGGTCTGAATCTCTTTATTTAATCCACCCATAAAACGTGCAAGCATAGCTTCATTCTCCTCAACAATACCACATCTAATCATGCCAGTTTGTAATTCCTGATAATATTCTTCTACAGAATTTTTCCCTTGTCTTAAACGCTGCAATTTTTGAAGTAATTCACGTTGATAATATGGTGGAACCCAACGAGTACGCATAGCAGTTTTCAAAGCAGCCCAAGTAGCTGGAACAGGATATAATCTACAATGTTCAGACCACCAAACACATGCAAAGCTAGTGAAAGTACAAACAGCAGCAGGAACACGTCTCTCCTCAGGATATTGTAAACATGTAAATCGTTGTTCAGTTTCTAACTCCCAAGTAAGATATATATCAGGAACATATCTACCCTCAAATGGTGGAATATTCAATTTCAGTTTAGGGAGATGGTCATGATCTCGTACCTGAGGTGGTGGTGCCGGCCTACCGTTGCGAATATATACCTGAGGTCGACCTGCTGGTGGTGGTGGTGGTGGCTGCACGTAGTTCTGATTTTGATCAACCTCATCCTCATAATCGCCCGCATAATCGTCATCCTCCTCAGCCGCCGCAGGAGCAGGAGCCAAAGAAGCATCAACAGTAGGTGCAGCAGCACCCGAATTTTGACCAATCTCAATTGGAACGCGCTGTGCCCGTCCCACTTGATTTGGAAGGCGGCGTTGGAGATGTGGTTGTTGTTGTTGTAGAGGTGCGACATGTGCAGCCGGTGGTGGTTGGGGAAGACGCTTGAGTAATTCAGTAAACTTGTTATCCAGCTTTGTCTCGAACGACTTCTCCACGGCATCTATCTTCTCCATAGCCTCTTCAAATCTGTTTAGCACATCTCCCACCTGGCCACTCATCATTTGCTGAAATTTATCATGCAACTCCTTGTTCGTCATGTTCTCCCAATCAGTCTCATCGGCGTGTGAACCTGCCATGGTTAGCAGCAATAGAAACACAAAAGAATATGATCCTGCAGACTACTAGAAGTGGTGGTGATGGTGGTGTGTCACAAAACCTTCAAGCGAATCTCAAATTCTTACCAGTTCTTACCCAGCAGCAGGTGGTGATCGGCAACCGTTGTAGTCAAAAACTCTCAAAGCTTGGATATAGCGATTACCAGGGAGAGTCAAACGCACGATGTAGACTTATGTGGAGCTGGGAAGGCTTATAATATGGTAGCAAAATGGTAAGCAATAATCAATTCAGAGATGCAAAGTTGAATAAACACTCAACGACGGTACTGTGCTGGTCCTAGGCTAGACCGTGCTAGAGACGCGAGCCTAGAACACTAACAAAATTACGGCGCTGCACGTAAACAAGGGAAAAGCACACTCTGGAAAGAAAAAAATCGCTCTTTTTTTTGCGCTCTTTTTTTTTGCGCTCCTCTTTTTTTTTGCGAAAAATCACTATAATGGCGAGTGTCGCAAAACTCTTCCCAGGTCAAACTGACAGGACGGGCACAAAATTTTTTGACTATTTTTTTTCGGAAATCAGGGCAGCGATGACGAAAAAGTGCGACAAAAAATCACTATGATGGCGAGTGTCTCAAAACACTACCCGGGGCCTAAAAATAGGATAGGGAAAAAATATTTTTGGTTGCCGAAATTTTGGCCTAAAAACTGCCCGGGGGTCTCCCGAGACCTACTCAGGCAAGGAAACACGAAACGGAAAATATATGGATCTCTAAAACCAACCGAATATGAAAAGAACTCGGATTGGTGGTGGATATATGGCGGTAGGATATGGCAGCGGTGGTGGTATATGGTAGCGGTAGTGGTATATGGATACGGATTGGTGGTGGTATATAGATACGGATTCAGAGCGGTGGCGGATGAGCAATGGTGGTAGATGGCAAGGCGATGATGATGGTGCGGCGGCGGCGTGACAACTTATGACCAGAACTCGAAACTCTAAAAGACTAGACTCTAAGACCAGCAACTTGACACGACGATGCAACCGCAAATTCAACAAAGCAAAAACCCTAAAAAGATTATGCAAAGGCTCAGATTGGTTCGGATATGATGAACTAACCCTAATTTTTTGTGTGGCTTTTTCGTGGACTGTAGGTATGAAGAACAGACTCGATCTAAACGACGAAAAGCTGTAAAATCTCACCGAGCAACCTGGAAATCTGATACCACTTGATAGAGGCAAAGGTGTCCCGTCTTTCGATGAGATGATGAATATCGCTTTGATGGAAGTCGACTTTGACGATCCGACTACGAACGTGCGAGGACGTCGCGCCTTAACAATCGCTAAACCAACTCCGAGAGGTTATCGACCACGCCGGAGCACGATCAACCTGACCACGAGGGTCTGTTTCCTGTGAGCAAACGAAGAACAAGCAAGAAACTGAGATTGCAATCTGGATATTGCGAATATAAGATGAAAGCTTTATTGATCAAGGTGGAGTTCTGTGACGCCTTTGTCTGGTCGCTGAACACAAACGAAGTACGCGAAGTTGCAGCTATGGCGAACTTTTAATCTAATCAAAACCCAAAGTCTAAACGACGCCCTAAGGGCTGTATATATGGAGGAAGAGGGGGGGAATTTCGTGGCCCTTGAGGAAGGGGTCCGAAACCAACCCTATCTCTTGTTTCCCCACACATACGGACTCTAAAAACAGCCTATACTTATGTATTTCGAAATTACATGGGCCTGGCCCAATAATAAGGTGACGCAGCACCTAGAATAGCCTCTGGACGAAAGTTATGAAGTAGCATCTTGTATATTTCGTCCAAGGCTTCATGCACGCATTATGGTGGCTTCAACGTCCTGAAATAATCAATTGTAACTCCGTTCTTGTTCCCCATGCGCATGCCATCATCTCCATGCTTGTTCTTGCTCCAATGTTCATCCTTCTCAAAGCTAGGCCCTTCATTTGTAAGCAAAACAAATGTATCCAATTTAGGCAGCATCATATTCTCATGAACATTAGAATCATTACCAAGAAACGGAAGTACCTGGTAATTTAATTGGCGTGCGCGAGCTCTAGTAATTGGTCCAGTATGTATAGCAGCAGGGGCTGTGGGTGTAACAATGGTATTGATGTCCTCATCAAAAGGCGTCACAGAACCCCACCTTGATCAATAAAGCTTTCCTCTTATATTCGCAATATCCAGATTGCAATCTTAGTTTCTTGCTTGTTCTTCGTTTGCCTACAGGAAACAGACCTTCGTGGTCAGGTTGATCATGCTCCGGCGTGGTCAATAACCTCTCGGAGTTGGTTTAGCGATTGCTGAGGCGCGACGTCCTCGCACGTTCGTAGTCGGATCGTCAAAGTCGACTTCCTCCAGAACGATAGCCACCATCTCATCGAAAGACGGGACACCTTTGCCTCTATCAAAAGGCTTGTCAACTCACAATATCAGCGGCGCAATTTAGCAAAAGCAATGCAAGTTGAATAATTGCTCAAACTCCTAACTAGTGCTGGCAATCGACTAGTACGAGAGAAAACAATCTAAGCCCAGATACTGAATCAAGCTAGTGAAAAAGTGTGAAGGAAATATGTGATAGTATGAAAGAGTGGGTATAATCAAGAGATACTGTGTAAAAAAGCTCGAAAATATATGATAGATGGTGTGGTGAGCAAGTGGCAGCATAAATATGTTGGGAATCGTAGCATAATTTAAAATTTTCCTACGCTCACCAAGATGCATCTATGGAGTCTACTAGCAACGAGGGGAAAGGAGTGCATCTACATACCCTTGTAGATCGCGAGCGGAAGCGTTCCAATGAACGTGGATGACGGAGTCGTACTCGCCGTGATCCAAATCACCGATGACCGAGTGCCGAACGGACGGCACCTCCGCGTTCAACACACGTACGGTGCAGCGACGTCTCCTCCTTCTTGATCCAGCAAGGGGGAAGGAGAGGTTGATGGAGATCCAGCAGCACGACGGCGTGGTGGTGGATGTAGCGGGTCTCCGGCAGGGCTTCACCAAGCTTCTGCGAGAGAGAGAGGTGTTGCAGGGGAGGAGGGAGGCGCCCAAGGCTGTAGGTTGCTGCCCTCCCTCCCCCCCTTTATATAGGCCCCCTGGGGGGGCGCCGGCCCAGGGAGATGGGATCTCCAAGGGGGGCGGCGGCCAAAGGGGGGGAGGGGTGCCTTGCCCCCCAAGGCAAGGGGGAAGCTCCCCCCTAGGGTTCCCAACCCTAGGCGCATGGGGGGAGGCCCAAGGGGAGCGCCCCAGCCCACTAAGGGCTGGTTCCCTTCCACTTTCAGCCCATGGGGCCCTTCGGGATAGGTGGCCCCACCCGGTGGACCTCCGGGACCCTTCCGGTGGTCCCGGTACAATACCGGTAACCCCCGAAACTTTCCCGGTGGCCGAAACTGGACTTCCTATACATAATTCTTCACCTCCGGACCATTCCGGAACCTCTCGTGACGTCCGGGATCTCATCCGGGACTCCGAACAACTTTCAGGTTTCCGCATACATATATCTCTACAACCCTAGCGTCACCGGACCTTAAGTGTGTAGACCCTACGGGTTCGGGAGACATGCAGACATGACCGAGACGCCTCTCCGGTCAATAACCAACAGCGGGATCTGGATACCCATGTTGGCTCCCACATGTTCCACGATGATCTCATCGGATGAACCACGGTGTCGAGGATTCAATCAATCCGTATGCAATTCCCTTTGTCAATCGGTATGTTACTTGCCCGAGATTCGATCGTCGGTATCCCAATACCTTGTTCAATCTCGTTACCGGCAAGTCTCTTTACTCGTACCGCAATGCATGATCCCGTGACCAACGCCTTAGTCACATAGAGCTCAATATGATGATGCATTACCGAGTGGGCCCAGAGATACCTCTCCGTCACACGGAGTGACAAATCCCAGTCTCGATCCGTGCCAACCCAACAGACACTTTCGGAGATACCCGTAGTGCACCTTTATAGTCACCCAGTTACGTTGTGACGTTTGGCACACCCAAAGCACTCCTACGGTATCCGGGAGTTGCACGATCTCATGGTCTAAGGAAAAGATACTTGACATTGGAAAAGCTCTAGCAAACGAAACTACACGATCTTTTATGCTATGCTTAGGATTGGGTCTTATCCATCACATCATTCTCCTAATGATGTGATCCCGTTATCAATGACATCCAATGTCCATAGTCAGGAAACCATGACTATCTGTTGATCAACGAGCTAGTCAACTAGAGGCTTACTAGGGACACTTTGTGGTCTATGTATTCACACATGTATTACGATTTCCGGACAATACAATTATAGCATGAACAATAGACAATTACCATGAACAAAGAAATATAATAATAACCATTTATTATTGCCTCTAGGGCATATTTCCAACAGTCTCCCACTTGCTCTAGAGTCAATAATCTAGTTACATTGTGATGAATCGAACACCCATTGCGTCCTGGTGTTGATCATGTTTTGCCCTAGGGAGAGGTTTAGTCAACGGATCTGCTACATTCAGGTCCGTGTGTACTTTACAAATATCTATGTCTCCATTTTGAACACTTTCACGAATGGAGTTGAAGCGACGCTTGATATGCCTGGTCTTCCTGTGAAACCTGGGCTCCTTCGCAAGGGCAATAGCTCCAGTGTTGTCACAGAAGAGAGTCATTGGGCCCGACGCATTGGGAATCACCCCTAGGCCGGTAATGAACTCCTTCATCCAGACTGCTTCCTGTGCTGCCTCCGAGGCTGCCATGTATTCCGCTTCACATGTAGATCCCGCCACGACGCTTTGCTTGCAACTGCACCAGCTTACTGCTCCTCCATTCAAAATATACACGTATCCGGTCTGTGACTTCGAGTCATCCAGATTTGTGTCGAAGCTAGCGTCGACGTAACCCTTTACGACGAGCTCTTCGTCACCTCCATAAACGAGAAACATATCCTTAGTCCTCTTCAGGTACTTCAGGATATTCTTGACCGCTGTCCAGTGTTCCTTGCCGGGATTACTTTGGTACCTTCCTACCAAACTTACGGCAAGGTTTACATCAGGTCTGGTACACAGCATGGCATACATAATAGACCCTATGGCCGAGGCATAGGGGATGACACTCATCTCTTCAATATCTTCTGCCGTGGTCGGGCATTGAGCCGTGCTCAATTGCACACCTTGCAATACAGGCAAGAACCCCTTCTTGGACTGATCCATACTGAACTTCTTCAATATCTTGTCAAGGTATGTACTCTGTGAAAGACCAATGAGGCGTCTTGATCTATCTCTATAGATCTTGATGCCTAATATATAAGCAGCTTCTCCAAGGTCCTTCATTGAAAAACACTTATTCAAATAGGCCTTTATACTTTCCAAGAATTCTATATCATTTCCCATCAATAGTATGTCATCCACATATAATATGAGAAATGCTACGGAGCTCCCACTCACTTTCTTGTAAACACAGGCTTCTCCATAAGTCTGTGTAAACCCAAACGCTTTGATCATCTCATCAAAGCGAATGTTCCAACTCCGAGATGCTTGCACCAGCCCATAGATTGAGCGCTGGAGCTTGCACACTTTGTTAGCATTCTTAGGATCGACAAAACCTTCCGGCTGCATCATATACAACTCTTCCTTAAGGAAGCCGTTAAGGAATGCCGTTTTGACGTCCATCTGCCATATCTCATAATCATAGTATGCGGCAATTGCTAACATGATTCAGACGGACTTCAGCTTTGCTACGGGTGAGAAAGTCTCATCGTAGTCAACCCCTTGAACTTGTCGATAACCCTTAGCGACAAGTCGAGCTTTGTAGATGGTCACATTACCATCTGCGTCCGTCTTCTTCTTAAAGATCCATTTGTTTTCTATGGCTCGCCGCTCATCAGGCAAGTCAGTCAAAGTCCATACTTTGTTTTCATACATGGATTCTATCTCGGATTTCATGGCTTCTAGCCATTTGTCGGAATCCGGGCCCGCCATCGCTTCTTCATAGTTCGAAGGTTCACCGTTGTCTAACAACATGATTTCCAGGACAGGGTTGCCGTACCACTCTGGTGCGGAACATGTCCTTGTGGACCTACGAAGTTCAGTAACTTGATCCGAACCTTCATGATCATCATCATTAACTTCCTCCCCAGTCGGTGTAGGCACCACAGGAACATTTTCCCGCGCTGCGCTACTTTCCGGTTCGGAAGGGGTGACTATCACCTCATCAAGTTCCACTTTCCTCCCACTCAATTCCTTCGAGAGAAACTCCTTCTCCAGAAAGGACCCGTTCTTGGCAACGAAGATCTTGCCTTCGGATCTGAGGTAGAAGGTATACCCAATAGTTTCCTTAGGGTATCCTATGAAGACGCATTTTTCCGATTTGGGTTCGAGCTTTTCAGGTTGAAGTTTCTTGACATAAGCATCGCATCCCCAAACTTTTAGAAACGACAGCTTAGGTTTCTTCCCAAACCATAATTCATACGGTGTCGTCTCAACGGATTTAGACGGAGCCCTATTTAAAGTGAATGTGGCAGTCTCTAAAGCATAGCCCCAAAATGAGAGCGGTAAATCGGTAAGAGACATCATAGATCGCACCATATCCAATAGAGTGCGATTACGACATTCGGACACACCATTTCTCTGAGGTGTTCCAGGCGGCGTGAGTTGTGAAACTATTCCACATTTCCTTAAGTGTGCACCAAACTCGTGACTTAAATATTCTCCACCACGATCTGATCGTAGGAATTTTATTCTCCTGTCACGTTGATTCTCAACCTCACTCTTAAATTCTTTGAACTTTTCAAAGGTTTCAGACTTGTGTTTCATTAGGTAGACATATCCATATCTACTTAAATCATCAGTGAGAGTGAGAACATAACGATATCCTCCGCGAGCCTCAACACTCATTGGACCACACACATCGGTATGTATGATTTCCAATAAGTTGGTTGCTCGCTCCATTGTTCCGGAGAACGGAGTCTTGGTCATCTTACCCATGAGGCATGGTTCGCACGTGTCAAATGATTCGTAATCAAGAGACTCCAAAAGTCCATCTGCATGGAGCTTCTTCATGCGCTTGACACCAATGTGACCAAGGCGGCAGTGCCACAAGTATGTGGGACTATCGTTATCAACTTTACATCTTTTGGTATTCACACTATGAACATGTGTAACATCACGTTCGAGATTCATCAAAAATAAACCATTGACCAGCGGGGCATGACCATAAAACATATCTCTCAAATAAATAGAACAACCATTATTCTCGGATTTAAATGAGTAGCCATCTCGAATTAAACGAGATCCAGACACAATGTTCATGCTCAAAGCTGGCACTAAATAACAATTATTGAGGTTTAAAACTAATCTCGTGGGTAGATGCAGAGGTAGCGTGCCGACGGCGATCACATCGACCTTGGAACCATTCCCGACGCGCATCGTCACCTCGTCCTTTGCCAGTCTTCGTTTATTCCGTAGTTCCTGCTTTGAGTTACAAATATGAGCAACGGCACCGGTATCAAATACCCAGGAGCTACTACGAGTACTGGTAAGGTACACATCAATTACTTGTATATCACATATACCTTGGGTGTTGCCGGCCTTCTTCTTGTCCGCTAAATATTTGGGGCAGTTCCGCTTCCAGTGACCACTTCCCTTGCAATAAAAGCACTCAGTCCCGGGCTTGGGTCCATTCTTTGACTTCTTCCCAGTAACTGGTTTACCGGGCGCGGCAACTCCCTTGCCGTCCTTCTTGAAGTTCTTCTTACCCTTGCCCTTCTTGAACTTGGTGGTTTTATTCACCATCAACACTTGATGTTCTTTTCTGATCTCCCCTTCCGCTGATTTCAGCATTGAATATACCTCGGGAATGGTCTTTTCCATCCCCTGCATATTGTAGTTCATCACAAAGCTCTTGTAGCTTGGTGGAAGCGACTGGAGGATTCTGTCAATGACCGCGTCATCCGGGAGATTAACTCCCAGCTGAGACAAGCGGTTGTGCAACCCAGACATTCTGAGTATGTGCTCACTAACAGAACTGTTCTCCTCCATTTTACAGCTGAAGAACTTGTCGGAGACATCATATCTCTCGACCCGGGCATGAGCTTGAAAAACCAGTTTCAGCTCCTCGAACATCTCATATGCTCCATGTTTCTCAAAACGCTTTTGGAGACCCGGTTCTAAGCTGTAAAGCATGCCGCACTGAACGAGGGAGTAATCATCAGCACGTGATTGCCAAGCGTTCATAACGTCTTGGTTCTGTGGGATTGGTGCATCACCTAGCGGTGCTTCTAAGACATAATCTTTCTTGGCTACTATGAGGATGAGCCTCAGGTTCCGGACCCAGTCCGTATAGTTGCTGCCATCATCTTTCAGCTTGGTTTTCTCTAGGAACGCGTTGAAATTGAGGACAACGTTGGCCATTTGATCTACAATACATAGTGTAAAGATTTTAGACTAAGTTCATGATAATTAAGTTCATCTAATCAAATTATATAATGAACTCCCACTCAGATAGACATCCCTCTAGTCATCTAAGTGAAACATGATCCGAGTTTAACTAGGCCGTGTCCGATCATCACGTGAGACGGACTAGTCAAGATCGGTGAACATCTCCATGTTGATCGTATCTTCTATACGACTCATGCTCGACCTTTCGGTCCTCCGTGTTCCGAGGCCATGTCTGTACATGCTAGGCTCGTCAAGTCAACCTAAGTGTATTGCGTGTGTTCCGAGGCCATGTCTGTACATGCTAGGCTCGTCAACACCCATTGTATTCGAACGTTAGAATCTATCACACCCGATCATCACGTGGTGCTTCGAAACGACGAACCTTCGCAACGGTGCACAGTTAGGGTGAACACTTTCTTGAAATTATTATAAGGGATCATCTTACTTACTACCGTCGTTCTAAGCAAATAAGATGCAAAAACATGATAAACATCACATGCAATCAAATAGTAACATGATATGGCCAATATCATCATGCTCCTTTGATCTCCATCTTCGGGGCACCATGATCATCTTCGTCACCGGCATGACACCATGATCTCCATCATCATGATCTCCATCATTGTGTCTTCATGAAGTCGTCACGCCAACGATTACTTCTACTTCTATGGCTAACGCGTTTAGCAACAAAGTAAAGTAATTTACATGGCGTTATTCAATGACACGCAGGTCATGCAAAATAATAAAGACAACTCCTATGGCTCCTGCCGGTTGTCATACTCATCGACATGCAAGTCGTGATTCCTATTACAAGAATATGATCAATCTCATACATCACATATATCATTCATCACATCTTCTGGCCATATCACATCACATAGCACTTGCTGCAAAAACAAGTTAGACGTCCTCTAATTGTTGTTGCAAGTTTTTACGTGGTTTGTAGGTTTCTAGCAAGAACGTTTCTTACCTACGTATGACCACAACGTGATTTGCCAATTTCTATTTACCCTTCATAAGGACCCTTTTCATCGAATCCGTTCCGACTAAAGTAGGAGAGACAGACACCCGCTAGCCACCTTATGCATCTAGTGCATGTCAGTCGGTGGAACCTGTCTCACGTAAGTGTACGTGTAAGGTCGGTCCGGGCCGCTTCATCCTACAATACCGCCGAAACAAGAAAAGACTAGTAGCGGCAAGAAGAATTGGCAAACTCAACGCCCACAACTGCTTTGTGCTCTACTCGTGCATAGGCCTGGCTCATGATGCCACTGTTGGGAATCGTAGCATAATTTAAAATTTTCCTACGCTCACCAAGATGCATCTATAGAGTCTACTAGCAACGAGGGGAAAGGAGTGCATCTACATACCCTTGTAGATCGCGAGCGGAAGCGTTCCAATGAACGTGGATGACGGAGTCGTACTCGCCGTGATCCAAATCACCGATGATCGAGTGCCGAACGGACGGCACCTCCGCGTTCAACACACGTACGGTGCAGCGACGTCTCCTCCTTCTTGATCCAGCAAGGGGGAAGGAGAGGTCGATGGAGATCCAGCAGCACGACGGCGTGGTGGTGGATGTAGCGGGTCTCCGGCAGGGCTTCGCCAAGCTTCTGCGAGAGAGAGAGAGAGAGGTGTTGCAGGGGAGGAGGGAGGCGCCCAAGGCTGTAGGTTGCTGCCCTCCCTCCCCCCCTTTATATAGGCCCCCTGGGGGGGCGCCGGCCCAGGGAGATGGGATCTCCAAGGGGGGGCGGCGGCCAAAGGGGGGGAAGGGGTGCCTTGCCCCGCAAGGCAAGGGGGAAGCTCCCCCCTAGGGTTCCCAACCCTAGGCGCATGGGGGGAGGCCCAAGGGGGGCGCCCCAGCCCACTAAGGGCTGGTTCCCTTCCACTTTCAGCCCACGGGGCCCTCCGGGATAGGTGGCCCCACCCGGTGGACCTCCGGGACCCTTCCGGTGGTCCCGGTACAATACCGGTAACCCCCAAAACTTTCCCGGTGGCCGAAACTGGACTTCCTATATATAATTCTTCACCTCCGGACCATTCCGGAACCTCTCGTGACGTCCGGGATCTCATCCGGGACTCCGAACAACTTTCGGGTTTCCGCATACATATATCTCTACAACCCTAGCGTCACCGGACCTTAAATGTGTAGACCCTACGGGTTCGGGAGACATGCAGACATGACCGAGACGCCTCTCCGGTCAATAACTAACAGCGGGATCTGGATACCCATGTTGGCTCCCACATGTTCCACGATGATCTCATCGGATGAACCACGGTGTCGAGGATTCAATCAATCCGTATGCAATTCCCTTTGTCAATCGGTATGTTACTTGCCCGAGATTCGATCGTCGGTATCCCAATACCTTGTTCAATCTCGTTACCGGCAAGTCTCTTTACTCGTACCGCAATGCATGATCCCGTGACTAACGCCTTAGTCACATAGAGCTCAATATGATGATGCATTACCGAGTGGGCCCAGAGATACCTCTCCGTCACACGGAGTGACAAATCCCAGTCTCGATCCGTGCCAACCCAACAGACACTTTCGGAGATACCCGTAGTGCACCTTTATAGTCACCCAGTTACGTTGTGACGTTTGGCACACCCAAAGCACTCCTACGGTATCCGGGAGTTGCACGATCTCATGGTCTAAGGAAAAGATACTTGACATTGGAAAAGCTCTAGCAAACGAAACTACACGATCTTTTATGCTATGCTTAGGATTGGGTCTTGTCCATCACATCATTCTCCTAATGATGTGATCCCGTTATCAATGACATCCAATGTCCATAGTCAGGAAACCATGACTATCTGTTGATCAACGAGCTAGTCAACTAGAGGCTTACTAGGGACACTTTGTGGTCTATGTATTCACACATGTATTACGATTTCCGGACAATACAATTATAGCATGAACAATAGACAATTACCATGAACAAAGAAATATAATAATAACCATTTATTATTGCCTCTAGGGCATATTTCCAACAAAATATTGTCCTCAATATAAACTGAACAAACCAGAGCCGGCCTGTTTTTTCTCCCTTTTTCTCTTTTTTTCCATTTCCTTTTATCCTTTTTCTCTATATATTTTTTCTTTTTTTTCTCTCTCTTTTTTTTCTTGCTCTTTCTTTTGTCAAGCCGGAAACAACCAAACAATCTAGCACTACCAAAGATGAGAGCTGATGGCACGTGTGCTAACCAGATGGTTGTCTTGATGGAATCGTGATGCTTGGTCATGAGCGGCGGAAGGCCTGGCCGTGCACACGAAGAATTTTTAAAGGCGGATGGGACGTGTGGGGCACAGACGCAGCTGGCCTAGGCGCGGATGGAAGCAGAACACACACGGAAGTCGGCGGACAAGGCGGACAAAAAAACTGATAAATACGTAAACAGGACAGATGAGATACGTTGTACGCGGATGACGCGGCAGGCGGATGGACTCGTGTGGTGGACACGTAACCGAACGGAGGAGATTTTTTAGTTTTTACCTTTCCAGATCGATCACGGATGAACTTAAGGGGAAAAATACGGCGGACAAAAACAAAGTTTGATCTAGTAGATAATTTCCTCTCTGACTAATCTAGACTAGCACTAGTATTAGATGAATAAAACCAAAAATTCAACTACACAAATACTATATGCAAAAATTGCTAAAGGCTAAAAAGGTAGGTGCAGCGGATGAACTAATCTAATTGTTTTTTGGCTTTTTTGTGTGGTTTGTAGGACAAAAAACGATCTAATCTAACAAAACTGTAAATCCCTCACCGATGAACCTGAAAACTGATACCACTTGATGTGAACTGGGGACCCGATCTTTTGATGAGAGAGGATAACTACGATTTTTGTGGGACTTGACCCTCACGATCCGGCTACCAACCGTACGGCGAGAACCGTACACGACTGATATCCACAGCAATCGCTGAACCAACTCCACGGCGTTATCGACCGAGCCAACGGCACGATCGACCTATCCACAAAGGATTTTGCTGAATGCAAATCGAAGAACATGCAAGAAAATAGTAGCCAAGCAATCTCAAAATTGCGAATATGCTAGATGGAATAAATCTCCCAAGATGGGGTTCCGATAGGATGTCTTGACGGTCGCACTAGCCGCTACGAGCGAAGACAAATAAAAGTAGCAATAGCTAAACTTCTCTAAACAAAACCCAAGTCTAAGCCCTAATAGATGACTACTATTTATTAAGAGTTTATGCGGCTGAGTACGTCGGTAGAACGATCATGCGGCGAGTACGTGTAGAATTCCAGGTCTCGTACGCTTGAGGTGAAGCAGTTGGGTGCAGCCCAAAATCCTATGGCCCATGTCTTGATCCATCAACTCAAAAGAAAATCCCCTTGGCCCATGTGCACGCTAGAGGACGTGCATGTTTTTCTTCTGGAGTCTGATCGATGCAACGTTGCATATACTTCTCATCTTCACACGTGGCTTATAAAAATATTGGATGATTCTGCATATAATAAAACAAAGTGTTGTACTTTCTTCTTGAATAACAAAATAATATAAATTATTCTTATTATTTGAAATCACCTGGCAAATATATATTCTTGTAATTTGTGTGACATCTGAGGTAGTCATGTCCGTATCATCCTCCCCTTCTTGAAAACAAAGCCGTTCTCGGCTTGTATTTATCTGAAACACATCATAGAGCAACACAGAAATAGATGCAGCATATATAGGCCGTTCCGAAGGCGTTAGCTCATGAGGGTGAAATAAATTTGTAATAGCACCATTAGGAATATCATGAAAAGTTTGATCCCACACAGAGTCTATGTATGAATTATGGGGAGGAAAACTAACTATATGGGCACACAGTATGTCCTGCTCAAAAGTTAGGACAGTCAACGGAGAAATTTCAGAATTGATAGCAAGCATATTGTGCGTAGTACGATCCATTGATTTAGCTTTCTCACCATTTATTATCTCATCAGGGGTCATAGGAAGCAAGGTAATGGTTTTTTTTGTTAAACACAAGAGTATACGAATTTGTTCTACCATGATGGGCAACACTATTATCATATTGCCAAGGTCGACCTAACAATAAAGAACAAGCTTGCATAGGTATGACATCACAGTCAACGTAATCATGATATGAACCAAGTGTAAAGTGTATTCTCACACGACGTGTTACGTTCAACTTACCACAGTCGTTGAACCATTGGATGTTATATGGATGGGGATGTCTTGTAGTGGTGAGGCCAAGCTTCTCTACCATCTCTATACTGGCCAAATTATTGCAGCTTCCACCATCGATTATCACACGAACAGAATGCCCTTTGACAACAAACTTAGTTTGAAAAAGATTATGGCGTTGAGGCATCTCAGTATGCCCAACCTGGGCACTAAGTACTCGCATGGTGACAAGGTTTGGGTATTGATCTGCCATCGCAGCATTAACATGTATCGCCTCCGTCTCATTCTCCTTAGCGTCACCTACATTATTAGTGGCAAGCATAGCATGTGTATCTCCATCCAAATCACTAGCAGAGGAGTACTCACCATCTTCTCGCACAATGAAAGTACGTTTATTTGGGCAGTCCTTCATCAAGTGCCCGCCACCTTTGCATATATGACACTTCATGTCCCTTGTGCGTCTAGACAAAGTGGTGGGTGATGAGAACATAGACCTAGGGTAGGGCGATAGGCCTGACCTATATGTACTACCTAAGGTCCTTATCCTAGAAGCAAAGAAGTTCAAGAGCAAATAGAGAGGGCTCAACAAAGGTGTCGAGTGCAATCCACTAGACCTACCATTCACTCAGAGATCTCTCCTTATTTAGGTCACTCGACCACTCAACCACTCGACGTGCAGAAGACCTAAAGCCACTCTGCGCAGCAACGGTTGGACGTTTACTCATAGACTTAATGATCATTTATATCACTTTATTATTGACGTTACCTGTAACACTCTCACTTTATGTACATTGAATCCTGTGTAACGAAGGGGAGCTGGGGTCCTGGCACACTCTATATAAGCCACCCCCCTCCTCTGAGACAAGGGTTCGCACCCCCTGTAACACACACACGCATATAATCTAGTCGACCGCCTCTGGGCTCTGAGACGTAGGGCTGTTACTTCCTCCGAGAAGGGCCTGAACTCGTAAAACACTTGCGTACAACTTCTCCATAGCTAAGATCTTGCCTCTACATCCCTACCCTCCATTCTACTGTCAGACTTAGAACCACGACAGTTGGCGCCCACCTTGGGGCTGGTGTCTTAGCGACTTGTTGGAGAAGTTGCGATTTTTCCGATCCCCATCAGCATGGTTTCAGGCGGAGGATTGGCCGAGGGCCGCGAGATCCGTTTCGGCGCGCTCGTGTTCGTCGCCGACGACTCCGCTTGGCTCCAAGAAGCTCCACTCGACGTTGAGGCGCTCCCCGTCCGCGGGGCAACGCACTTTCGCGCGTGCGTCCGCGGCGTCCTCCTACGGCAGCCGTCGACTCAGTATCGGTCGGCTCCGGTGGTGTCTTCACTCCCTGCTGCCCGCTGGCACAAGCGTTTCTGTCGGTCGAGGCTCCAGCGGTGGGTGATGCATGCGGTGGCTCGCCAATCGGCCACCCCCCAAGTCGCGGCAATCGAGCCCGACGAAACTCTCTACGGCCTGTTCGACTGGCTCCGTTGAGACTGCGTCCGAGTGTGACAGCCGTGACCCTGCGGCGGAAGTCCTGATGGTCAACGGACCGCTCAGTCCTCCTGGCTTCCCCCGCGAGGATGGTGGCGACGGCGGAGGCGATCCGTCGCGTGCCCACGAGGAGTACCGCCCCGAGCCCCTCTCTTCGCACCAGAGGGAAGAGCTTCGCCGCTGCAACATGGATGCACTTCACACTCCTATCGTTGGAGAAACCCCCGAGGCCCGGGCCTTGGAGGAGGTGCGCCTGGCCAACCTGGCTGAGCGCACTCGACTGGAGAATCTCCAGCACGCACTCGACGAGCGTGCTCGGCAGCGGATTCCCAAGTCCAGTCAACGACAACTTTTTCCGCCTCCTACTCAGGTATACCGAACTCCGATTCAGAATCTCACAGCTGCAGCCCGAATAGCAGAGTCGATCCAGCCCTCCCAGTCAGAAGCTGGCAGAGGTTTGATGCAGATCAGGGCGTTACTCCGGGCAGCAGGAGAACAAAACACAGCGGTATCTCAGTCGCGGAATAGGATCCATAGCAGATCCGTGGTAGCAGACACAGTCCAAGATCGCCCCCGAGGCGTGAGGGACGAGGAGACCGACGAGATCTGTACAGAAATCATGAGCAGTTTGATCACCGACTCGACCACGATGATCGTCGCCGAGTGCCCACGCCTCCCCCAAGGAGTGGGTCATATGCACCTCGGCAACACGATGACACGCGCCCTCACAGTGGTGGGTGAAGGATTCCAGTTGACCCCCGGGAGCCAGGCTTTGACGCGAGATCCATTCTCGTTCAAGGTTTGGTTGACAGGAACAGAGCACACAGAGATGGCCACGATAGAGATTACCCGACCGGCAGCAGGGTGCATGTTTCGGGTCCCGAGTGTTTCAGCAGAGCCATCAGAGCAGCAGTGATTCCTCCCAACTTCAGGTTGGCGACTGGAGTCAGCAAATTCACTGGTGAGTCCAAGCCTGACACTTGGCTGGAGGACTATCGAGTGGCTGTGCAGATTGGTGGTGGCAATGACGAAGTGGCCATGAAGCACCTGCCTCTGATGTTAGAGGGTTCGGCCAGAGCGTGGTTGAATCAGTTAGCACCTGGCAGTATTTATAGTTGGGAAGAGCTTGCCCGAGTGTTTGTCAGAACATTTGAGGGTACATGCAAACGACCAGCGGGGCTAACCGAGCTACAGTCTTGTGTGCAGAAGTCGAATGAAACTTTGAGAGATTATATCCAGAGGTGGATCACGTTGCACCACACGGTGGAGAATGTGTCTGATCACCAAGCAGTTTGTGCCTTCAAGGAAGGCGTCAAGTATCGAGAATTGAATTTGAAGTTCGGTCGGATCGGAGATATGTCTCTGAGTCGAATGATGGAAATTGCCACCAAATATGCTAATGGTGAAGAGGAGGATCGGCTCCGGAGTGGCAAGCAGAAAACAGTCGCCCACGAAACCGGGGGAGGGAACTCCAGTCAGAAGCAGAAGCGCAAAACCGAGCCAGCTGCTCCTGGAGAAACCTTAGCCGTAACTCAAGGAAAGTTCAAGGGGAAGCCCAAAGGGCCATGGAACCCCAAGAAAGTAAAAGATCAAGATGGAAATGATGTGTTGGATTTACCATGCCACATTCACATCAAAAAAGATGAGGAGGGTAATCTCATTTACCCGAAACACACCACTCGACAATGTCGGCTCCTAATCCAGCAGTTCCGAGAGAAACATCCCAAAGAAAAGGAGAAAGAATCGGACAAAGTTGAGGATAAAGAAGAGGACGATGATGGTTACCCCCACGTCAATTCCACTCTGATGATTTTTGCTGATGTTGAGAGCAAGAGTCGACTGAAAGTCATCAACAGAGAAGTGAACATGGTCGCTCCGGCGACGGCGAGTTATTTGAAGTGGTCCCAGAATGCCATTACATTCGACCAGTCTGATCACCCGACACACATAGCCACCCCTGGGAGGCAAGCGTTGGTGGTCGACCCAGTCGTCGAAGGCACTCGGTTGACTAAGGTTCTGATGGATGGTGGCAGTGGCCTGAATATACTGTATGCGGAGACCTTGAAAGAGATGGGCATTCCGATGTCTAGACTCAGTGAAAGCAATATGAGTTTCCATGGGGTTATTCCTGGCAAGAAGGCTAAGTCACTCGGCCAGATCGCCCTCGATGTGGTTTTCGGTGATTCCAAGAATTACCGCAAAGAAAGGTTGATGTTTGAAGTCGTCGATTTCCAGAGTACTTATCATGCTATTCTGGGTAGGCCGGCTTATGCACGTTTCATGGCTCGACCATGTTACGTTTACCTTAAATTGAAGATGCCTGGTCTTAAAGGAGTGATTACCATCACTGGCAATCGGAAGAAGGCAGAAGAGTGCTTCCAGAAGGGCTCAAAGATCGCCGATGCACAAATGGCAGTTGTGGAATTACAGGAGTATAAAAAAGCGCAGATCCGAGTGATTTGTTGCGAGCTAAGAAGCCTGCCACGGATTCAGCATTTCATCCGTCTGGTGAAACGAAGCCGATTCATATTCACCCGACCAATCCCAATGCTGCTCCAACTCACATCTCGACAACACTCGACTCCAAATAGGAAGAAGCGCTCATCCAGTTCCTCCGTGAGAACTGGGACATCTTTGCATGGAAACCTTCTGACATGCCAGGTGTTCCCAGGGGGCTGGCTGAGCACCGTTTGCGAGTCGACCCAAAAGTGAAACCGGTCAAAGAACACCTTCGACGGTCCGTCGTGCAGAAGAGAAAAGCAATCGGTGAAGAAGTGGCTCGACTCTTAGCAGCTCAGTTTATCCGAGAGATTTACCACTCCGAGTGGTTAGCCAATGTTGTCATGGTCCCCAAGAAGGACGACTCACTTCGCATGTGCATTGACTTCAAACATATCAATCGGGCCTGCCCGAAAGATCACTTTCCTCTCCCCCGCATCGATCAAATTGTCGACTCGACTGCAGGGTGTGAGCGCTCGTCCTTTTTGGACGCTTATTCCGGGTATCATCAGATCCGAGTGTATGGACCCGATGAGATAAAAACAGCTTTCATCACTCCATTCGGGTGCTTCTGTTATGTCACCATGCCATTCGGTCTGAAGAATGCTGGAGCCACATTCATGAGGATGATTCAGAAGTGTTTACTCACTCAAATCAGTCGGAATGTGGAAGCATACATGGATGACATTGTGGTCAAGTCACGTAAAAGTTCCGACCTGTTGGCTGATCTTGCTGAAACTTTTGCCAACCTCAGAAGGTATGATATCAAGCTTAATCCATCAAAGTGCACATTCGGAGTTTCGGGCAGAAAATTACTCGGTTTCCTCGTTTTCCGAACGAGGGATCGATGCTAACCCAGAGAAAGTTGGTGCCATTCTCCGAATGAAGCGCCCTGTGCGTGTGCACGATGTCCAGAAGCTTACAGGTTGTTTGGCCGCCTTAAGTCGATTCATTTCTCGCCTCGGTGAAAAGGCATTGCCTCTTTACCGACTAATGAAGAAGTCTGATAAGTTCGAGTGGACTCTCGAAGCTGATGCAGCATTTGCAGAGCTCAAAGCCCTGCTTTCGACCCAGCCGGTGCTTGCTGCCCCAATCAGCAAAGAGCCTTTACTGCTTTACATTGCAGCCACTGGACAAGTTGTCAGTACAGTACTTACGGTCGAACGGGAAGAGGAAGGAAAAGCCTATAAAGTTCAGCGCCCAGTATATTATGTTTCTGAAGTTTTGATCCCATCAAAGCAAAGATATCCACATTATCAGAAGCTTGTTTATGGGATTTATATGACCACGAAGAAGGTTGCACATTATTTCTCTGACCACTCCATTACAGTCGTCAGCGACGCTCCATTATCAGAGATTCTAAACAACAGAGATGCAACTGGTCGAGTGGCAAAGTGGGCGATTGAACTCCTTCCCTTGGATATTAAGTTTGAGGCAAAGAAAGCTATCAAGTCCCAAGCAATAGCAGATTTCCTCGCCGAGTGGATCGAACAGCAACTGCCGACTCAAATCCACTCGGAGCACTGGACCATGTTCTTTGATGGTTCCAAGATGCTGAATGGTTCCGGTGCTGGGGTGGTACTGGTATCCCCCCCGAGGAGACAAGCTCAGATATGTTCTCCAGATTCACTTTCATTCCTCCAATAACGAAGCGGAATATGAAGCATTTTTGTATGGGTTACGTATGGCCATCTCACTCGGCGTCCGTCGCCTCATGGTCTACGACGACTCAAATTTGGTAGTCAATCAAGTGATGAAGGAGTGGGACGTCAGAAGCCCAGCTATGACTGGTTATTGCAATGCGGTGAGGAAGTTGGAAAAAAAGTTTGAGGGGTTAGAGCTCCATCATATACCCCGACTGAAAAATCAAGCAGCCGATGATTTGGCGAAGATAGGTTCCAAGAGAGAAGCCATTCCCGGCAACGTGTTTTTAGAACACATTCATACACCTTCAGTTCAAGAAGATCCTTTCACTGAAGAGCCCCCGCAGCCTAAGAGCGCCACAGATCCGACTGAAGTCGAAGTCCCAGCCGTGGTCGACCTGGTCATGGAGGTTTTGGTCATCACTCCCGACTGGACAGTGCCATACATTGCATATATCCTTAGGAAGGAACTCCCAGAGGATGAAGTAGAGGCTCGGCAGATCGTCCATCGATCCAAAGCCTTCACTGTGATAAAAGGACATCTGTTCAGGGAAAGCGTAACTGGAGTCAGCCAGAAATGCATAACATCAGAAGAAGGTCGAATGATCCTCAACGACATCCACTCGGGGACCTGTGGTCACCATGCGTCATCTCGGACCATTGTGGCTAAAGCATACCGAGCTGGATTTTATTGGCCACGAGCAAATGAAATGGCGAAAAGATATAGTCGACAAATGTGAAGGCTGCCAATTTTACTCCAATATGTCCCACAAGCCTGCGTTAGCCCTGAAGACTATTCCACTCGTCTGGCCCTTTGCTGTTTGGGGATTGGATATGGTTGGACCCCTGAGGACTGGTAGGAGCGGCTTCACTCATGTGCTTGTAGCAGTCGACAAGTTTACCAAATGGATTGAAGCCAAGCCTATCAAGAATCTTGAGGCCAGTACTTCCGTCAGTTTCATCAGAGAATTAACATTCAGATATGGAGTTCCGCACAGCATCATCACTGACAACGGGTCAAACTTTGATTCTGATGAGTTCAGAGCCTTCTGTGCTTCCCAAGGCACACGAGTCGACTATGCTTCAGTCGCCCACCCGCAGTCGAATGGACAAGCAGAAAGAGCAAATGGCTTGATTCTCAAAGGACTGAAACCCCGTCTAATGCGTGATCTCAAGCACGTAGCAGGCGCCTGGGTCGATGAACTTCCATCAGTTCTTTGGGGATTGAGGACAACTCCCAATCGGTCGACTGGCCGAACTCCATTCTTTTTGGTTTATGGAGCTGAAGCTGCTCTACCGAGTGACTTGCTTCACAATGCACCCCGAGTCGAGCTCTCTCTGAAGATGAAGCAGAACAGGCCCGGCAGGACGCGGTCGATCTCCTAGAGGAGGAAAGAGAGATGGCCTTAATCCGGTTGACCATTTATCAGCAAGACTTGCGTCGATTCCACGCCAGAAACATGAGGGGCCGAGCCTTTCAAGAGGGAGACTTGGTTCTTCGAGTGGATCAGCAGAAACCACACAAGCTCGGCCCTGCTTGGGAAGGTCCCTTCATTGTCACCAGAGTTCTCCACAATGGAGCATACCATCTTTACAATGTCGAGCATCAGAAAGATGAGCCACGGGCTTGGAACGCGGAGCTGCTCCGCCCCTTTTATACTTGAGTACTCATTCGGATGAGAGGTAATAAGAAATACCTTTGTAGTTTGTTTATCAAAGACAAGAGCTTTACAGTCTTCCGAAATGGTTGTTGTTACTTTTGTTTGCGTCTGAAATCCCCCAGTGGGTGACTTAGCCGCGAATCCGTTTCGCCTAAGTTTGAAAAAAATCCTACCGAGTGGTGAGCAAGCCTCTCACACGGGGGCTTAGCTGCAGTCCAGTACACGCCTAAGTGTGAAAAATCCCACCGAGTGGTGAGCAACCCTCCCACTCGGGGGCTTAGCTGCAGTCCAGTACTCGCCTAAGTGTAAAAAATCCTACCGAGTGGTGAGCAAGCCTCTCACTCGGGGGCTTAGCTGCAGTCCAGTACTCGCCTAAGTGTAAAAAATCCTACCGAGTGGTGAGCAAGCCTCTCACTCGGGGGCTTAGCTGCAGTCCAGTACTCGCCTAAGTGTGAAAAATCCCACCGAGTGGTGAACAACCCTCCCACTCGGGGGCTTAGCTGCAGTCCAGTACTCGCCGAAGTGTGAAAAATCCTACCAAGTGGTGAGCAACCCTCCCACTCGGGGGCTTAGCTGCAGTCCAGCACTCGCCTAAGTGTGAAAAATCCTACCGAGTGGTGAGCAACCCTCCCACTCGGGGGCTTAGCTGCAGTCCAGGACTCGCCTAAGTGTGAAAAATCCTACCGAGTGGTGAGCAACCCTCCCACTCGGGGGCTTAGCTGCAGTCCAGTACTCGCCTAAGTGTGAAAAATCCTACCGAGTGGTGAGCAACCCTCCCACTCGGGGGCTTAGCTGCAGTCCAGTACTCGCATAAGTTTGAATAAATCCCACCGAGTGGTGAGCAACCCTCCCACTCGGGGGCTTAGCTGCAGTCCAGTACTCGCCTAAGTGTGAAAAATCCCACCGAGTGGTGAGCAACCCTCCCACTCGGGGGCTTAGCTGTAGTCCAGTACTCGCCTAAGTGTAAAAAATCCTACCGAGTGGTGAGCAACCCTCCCACTCGGGGGCTTAGCTGCAGTCCAGTACTCGCCTAAGTTTGAAACACATCTTTATCCGCAAGGACGACGAGGTGCAGGTCGACTACAACCTTCTCCTCGGACCTAGGCCACAAATACAACGTACGCTCCATCCTCATCTGCAAGGACGACGAGGTGCAGGTCGACTGCAACCTTCTCCTCAGAGCTACGCCACAAGTACAACGTACGCTCCATCCTCATCCGCAAGGACGACGAGGTGCAGGTCGACTACAACCTTCTCCTCGGAGCTACGCCACAAATACAACGTACGCTCCATCCTCATCCGCAAGGACGACGAGGTGCAGGTCGACTGCAACCTTCTCCTCAGAGCTACGCCACAAGTACAACGTACGGTCCATCCTCATCCGCAAGGACGATGAGGTGGAGGTCGACTGCAACCTTCTCCTCAGAGCTACGCCACAAGTACAACATACGCTCCATCCTCATCCACAAGGACGATGAGGTGCAGGTCGACTGGAATCTCCTCCTCAGAGCTGCATCTCAAGTTCAAAGATTATTCCGAGTGAAGAACAAACCCACTCGAAGACAAACGCAAGCATATTTCAAGGTAAACAAAGTTCAGATAAATCCTAAGGTTCCGGACCGCATATCAAAAGTACTCGAGCATCAAGCCTGAAGAAGTTTAAAGATTACACAATCACTCGGCATTCCGAGGCAAATAAAGGTGGAGCATATTGTTTTTTGGTCACTCATCGGGAGAAGGACTGGCTGGGTTGCAGAAACTGTCAAGGTCTATGATGTCTGCGATGCGAGTGGCAGCGTCAAGGAAAGTGTCCATAAAGGACTGGAAAGTGTGCCTTTTTGTGTTAGCAACCTTGAGCTCCGCCAGCTTGTCTTCTTTGACATCCTTGCAGTGCACTCGGACCAAAGACAAGGCGACATCAGCACCGCAGCGAGCAGACGACTTTTTCCATTCTTGCACTCGGTCAGGTATTTGGTTCAGTCGAGTCATCAGAGACTCGAGGTCTTGAGATAGTTCCACCTGAGGCCAGAGTTCAGCATCAACCTGAGTCATCGCCGCCTTCAGGCGGGCAAGATAAGCAACCGCGTTGTCCATGCGAGATTCCAATCGCAGCACATTCATTGCGACGTCATCTTTGAGTGGGCAATTTATGGGGTCGAGACCTATCTCGACCCGCCCAGTTTCCGCTTCAGGATCTTGGCAAAGCTCTGCACAGTTGAGTAAACGGTGAGTCGACGATATGATCGGGCTTGACAGTCGACCGCAATAAGTCAGTCAATCATCAGTACCTTCAAGTTTTAGGACCAGCTTTGCAGCAAGCTGGCCCAGATAAGACTCCAACTCGCCCTTCCTGGCCTTGAGGCTCCCAAGCTCGTTTGTCAGCTTGTCCTTGTCTTTCTTCAGTCGCTCGACCTCCCGATTGGCGTCAGAAACAGCAGCCTTCAGTTTGGAGTTCTCTTCTTCTAACTTGCCGACTGAAGCAAGCTTCTTGTCAACAAGCGCCGTCTTCTCTCGCGCTTCCTTCTGTGCAGCTGCAAGATCCTGATCCTTCTTCTCCAAAGCCTGCTTCATTTTCTCTAAAGAAATAACATTCTTCAGACGGGCTTGGAGTTGACGGTTTTCACCACATACATCTGCTCGAGTGGAGTTACTCGGTTCAAAAAATGGAAAGGAAAAGTGCCAGCAGTGAGATAGACAGTTGACGATTGGTTACCTCCCATGGCAGCTACTTCATCACGAGCAGTCTTGAGATTCTTCTTGGCCAATTCCAGATCAAGGTTGAGGCTGATTTGCTGTTTGTTCATTGCAGAAAGCTGAGCCCCAAGATCACAAGATTTCTGCAGTATAAGCCTCAGTTGACTGAGATAAAAATACATCACAGTGATAGCTACTCTAAGACTACCACCGAATCAAACATTCAACGGTAGTCTCGGGGACTACACCCAGTGGGTGCACTTAGCGTGCCCCCACTGGTTTGAATAAACACTCGACATGGCCTGCCCAGCGCGAGAGTAAAAAAAAGTTCTCAGACCATAGTCGACTGCCCGCAGTAAACCACGGTCTCGGGGACTACACCCAGTGGGTGCACTTAGTGTGCCCCCACTGGTTCTGGTTTCATTTGACCTGGTCCGTCCAGACCGAGTGACAAAATTGAGATTCTCATACCACAGTCGACTGCCCGCAGTCAACTATGGTCTCGAGGACTACACCCAGTGGGTGCACTAAGAGTGCCCCCACTAGTTCAAAGATTCAATTCAAGACGATTCAAATTGCCTCGTACAACTTCATAACAGTCACACCCAGTGGGTGATCGGATGAGAAGTATGATCAATCGGGAATCAACTAACCTGGACATTGGTCTGTAGAGCTGCTCCGGCGTTGAAGGCCACCTGACTGGCCTCATGCACCACTTTCATTTGCCCCATCACAAGGTTCAACTGAAGAAGAGCTTCTTTGGCGGCAGCCGGTGGGTCGTCCGGAGTTTGATAAGCAGTGAAAAGCGATGATGGCAGAGCAGTCGGTATTGGCGCAGCAGAAGTCTGAGCAGCTGCCTGATGGGCAATCAGTCGACAGCGGGATAGCGAAAGTGATGTTGGTACGTGCCGGATCTGTCGATCGCTCGACTGCCGTCTCAGGCATCTCAATCGACTGAGGAACCTGGACCTCAGGCGTCTTCCCGCTCAGTTCCGCGTCCCTCCTCCTCCTTCCCCTCAGCAGTACTTCTTCTTCATCGTTCGGGAGCACAACAACGTCTCGTGGTGCTGCAACAGACAGAGAAAGTCAAAGACATAGCTGACAAACAATCCAGTCATCCAAATAAATTCGAGTCGGGCAGACTTACTGGCTTTGGAGGTAGCGGCATCGGCGGTTTCCTCGTCAACTGGAGTCTTGTCGATATCCATATCAGTCGCAGCCGAGGCCGGGCTGTAAAGGTTCAGCATCCACTCGGTCAGTACAAGAGAATCGGTCAGAACAAGAAAATACAGGGAGAACATTTACCCAGAAGCAACAGGAACGTCCATCTTGATTTTAGGCAGGGTCTTCCGAGCCTTCGAAGGATTGATCTTGGGCTGCTTGGCGACCTTCTCAGCCAATTCTGGAGTCGAAGACTGAGCGCGCTTTTGAGATGGAGCGCTCGAGGCCACAACCTTGCCGCGCCTGCCCGCGGGATCATGGTGCTGCTTGGATCGACGTTCGGAACGAGGTGGTGAGTTAGCTACCTCCTCGTCGTCCGACTCATCGCTCTCATCTTCATCACCGTCGGCTGGTGACTCCCACTCGCCGCTCTCCTCCGCGCTGTCCTCACCTCCATGGTCCTACTCCAGAGCTTGCTCGCCATTGGGCATTGAGTACATCTCTGTATAAATCTACAAAACAAGGAGCCGAGTGGAAATCAGTCGGATCAACAAACAGTCAGAAAACACATCCAAATTCAATCATGTGTAGTGGCCAAACCTTGTCTGGCTGGTTGCTTTCGCTGAAAGGTTTGACCCTCCTGGCACCCCTGGGGTTGTCCTTGTTCCCGGTGATGCCCCTCAACCACTCGGCCACTGTTTTGGCCTCCACCTCCTCCGGATGAACCCGAGCGGTATCACCAGCCCCGGAGTACATCCACATGGAGTGGTCGCGAGCTTGGAGTGGTTGAATGCGTCGACTGAGGAACACCTCCAGCAGATCCATGCGGTGACACCTTGGTTGATCAGTTGAACTACTCTCTCGACCAACATGCTCGTCTCCGGCTTCTCCGCGGCGGTCACTTTCAATGAAGATGGAGTTTGAACATGATCAAGAGAGAAAGGGGGGAGTCCAGTCGACTGGCCTGGAGTCGCAATATCCTGGCAATAGAACCAGGTCGACTGCCAGCCCCTAACTGACTCAGGAAGAGTCATCGAAGGAAAGGAACTCCTCTTCCTCTTCTGAATACCCAGACCCCCACACATCTGGATAACATGGGTTTTCTCGTCGTTCGAGTCCGCTTTCTTCACTGTTTGGGAGCGGATGGTGAAAATGTGCTTGAAAAGACCCCAGTGCGGTCGACACCCCAAAAATTCTCGCACATGGACATGAATGCGGCTAGGTATGTGATGGTGTTGGGAGTAAAATGATGGAGTTGAGCCCCGAAGAAATTCAAGAAACCTCGAAAGAAGGGGTGTGGAGGAAGCGAGAAACCGTGGTCGACATGGGTGGCAAGCAGAACACACTCACCCGGTTGCGGCTGTGGCTCCGTTTCCCCCTCCGGCAGCCGCGCGGACCCATGGACGATCAGTCCTGACTCGGCCATATCGTCCAAGTCCTCCTGCTGAAGCGAGGAACAAATCCAATCTCCCTGGATCCAACCCCGCGGCAGCCCCGAGCGCGATGAAGATCCCCGATTCGTCTTCTTGCCTTTCGCCGCCCCCGTCGCCTTCTTCGCGCGCTCCAGCGCCGCCGTTTTCTCCTTCCCCATGGCGGCAGAGCGGAGGCGTCGAGAGTGGAGAAGTCGGATGGGGTGAAAGAGCGAGAGGAAGAAGAAAGAGAATGGGCACGCACAGTGCGGATGCCTCGGCCTCGCCGCTTTTAAAGGCCCACTTCCGAGTGGCTGACGCGTGGGTCCGGGCGATCCTGTCAAATCCCGCAACAGTCGTACACAGGATACGTGGCGAAAAAGGTGGCGCAGAAATCGAAACGTCCTGTTTATCCACTCCGCTTACCACGGCACGCTCCGCCTGGCGCGCTTTCACCGAAATTTCGAATCCCGCGAAATCCGGGATCCTCTGCAACCGATCACGCCAAAGATTTCGTGTCAAAGACAACACTCGGCGGGTGACATTATAAAAACCAATCGGCAATTCCTGAATCGATCAAGGCGACTGAAACGACGCTGAAGTACCAACACTAGCCTACGTTCAGAGATGAGTTCTTGAGAAAGGCAAGAGTCAAAGCAAGATCAACTTCAACCTTCTTTTCACTCGGACCTCAATCCATTCGGGGGCTAATGATGAGGACATAGACCTAGGGTAGGGCGATAGGCCTGACCTATACGTACTACCTAAGGTCCTTGTCCTAGAAGCAAAGAAGTTCAAGAGCAAATAGAGAGGGCTCAACAAAGGTGTCGAGTGCAATCCACTCGACCTACCATTCACTCGGAGATCTCTCCTTATTTAGGTCACTCGACCACTCAACCACTCGACGTGCAGAAGACCTAAAGCCACTCTGCGCAGCAACGGTCGGACGTTTACTCATAGACTTAATGATCATTTATATCACTTTATTATTGACGTTACCTGTAACGCTCTCACTTTATGTACATTGAATCATGTGTAACGGAGGGGAGCTGGGGTCCTGGCACACTCTATATAAGCCACCCCCCTCCTCTGAGACAAGGGTTCGCACCCCCTGTAACACACACACGCATATAATCCAGTCGACCGCCTCCGGGCTCTAAGACATAGGGCTGTTACTTCCTCCGAGCAGGGCCTGAACTCGTAAAACTCTTGCGTACAACTTCTCCATAGCTAAGATCTTGCCTCTACATCCCCACCCTCCATTCTACTGTCAGACTTAGAACCACGACAGTGGGTGCTTGAGAAATTGCTCTCAACGCCACAGAGGATTGTGGAGCTGATTTTGAACTTGTTGGGAATACACCATTGTTCGAGATATGCGGTCTTGCCTCGGTAGTGGGTGGGATAGTCGGAGAGTGTGTCCATGATGAGTGACGACCTGCAGAAAAGTTACCTCGTCCCTTGTTGTGTCGTCCCTGTACTTCCCTTTCAGCTTTACAAACGATTAATAGAATTGTACTTCTTGTAGTCCAATATATCCTGAATATCACGATTCAAACCACCTAAAAATCTAGCCATCATAGCATCTTCCGTTTCAACTAATCCACATCGCACTAAACCAATTTGCAATTCTTGATAATAATCTTCTACAGAACATCTACCTTGTTTTAAACGTTGCAATTCATTGAGCTTATCACGGGCATAATATGAAGGAACATAACGTTGTCGCATAGCTCGTTTTAAAGCATCCCAAGTGGTAGGTATATTGTTCGCATTAAGACGGCAATACTCACTCCACCAAATAAAAGCAAAGTTTGTAAATTCACTAGTGGCTTCCCTAACTCTTTGGTTCTCGGGAACTTCATGACATGCAAATTTTTGTTCAACAGAAAGTTCCCAATCAATATAAACATCTGGATTATATTTACCATTGAAAGCAGGCATAGTAAATTTAATTTTAGCACTAGAGTGGTTAGAATCTCGAACGTCATACCTGGGTGGACCTCGTGCCATACCTTGACGGTTGAAACGCAGTTGTTGATGAGCACAGTCACTGTGGTGGTCGACCATTTGGTCGTCTTTGGTGTCACCAGAATAATCCTCGTAGTTGTCCCCATGTTGCTCGACGCGGGGATGAATTTGTTGGTGCTGGTTTATGGTGGCGGCATCAGTGGCGGTAGCTGGGTGTTGTTTATGACCCATAGGCACACGCCGAGCTCGTGAAATAGCGGCGCCACCCGTGGAGTTGCGAGGATTAACGTTGTTGTTGACGGGGGGTGTAGTCCGCAACTCGTCCAGACATGACAAGATGTCCTTTAGCTGTGTGTTCGCAACACCCTGTGCATCCTCTATGGCTTCGAGCCTCTCTTCGACCGCAATCTGAGCACCCTCAAGTTCGGCGAGACGCTCGCTGGTGACTTTCACATCCGCGGTGAGGCCCTCAAGTGTGGGTTGATCCTATGCCATTGTTAGCGAAAGAGAAAAATAACACAGCGTATGATCCCTATCAACTAATAGGATGTGGTGGAGAAAATTCGCTCACACTCAAACTTAGTATCAAATTCTTACTTGTTCTTACCAATGCAACAGGTGGTGATCGGCGCGTTGGTGTTGGCTGCAAACTATCGATGAAGATGGGATGGAGCGATAACCAGGAATCAGTAGAGCCGGAACCTGTACTTATTGGTAGAAAAAGTGTAGCTTGGCAAAGGCTTCTCAACTAACAATATGAGTGGCACAATTTAGCAAAAAGCAATGCAAGTTGAATAATTGCTCAAACTCCTAACTAGTGCTGGCAATCGACTAGTACGAGAGAAAACAATCTAAGCCCAGATACTAAATCAAGCTAGTGAAAAAGGATGAAGAAAATATGTGATAGTATGAAAGAGTGAGTATAATCAAGAGATACTGTGTAACAAAGCTCGAAAATATATGATAGATGGTGCGGTGAGCAAGTGGCAGCACAAATATTGTCCTCAATATAAACTGAACAAACCAGAGACTAGCCGGCCTGTTTTTTCTCCTTTTTTCTCTTTTTTTCCTTTTCCTTTTATCTTTTTTCTCTATATATTTTTTCTTTTTTTTCTCTCTCGGTTTTTTTCTTGCTCTTTCTTTTGTCAAGCCGGAAACAAACAAACAATCTAGTGCTACCAAAGATGAGAGCTGATGGCACATGTGCTAACCAGATGGTTGTCTTGATGGAATCGTGATGCTTGGTCACGAGCGGCGGAAGGCTTGGCCGTGCACATGAAGAATTTTTAAAGGCGGATGGGACATGTGGGGCACAGACGCAGCTGGCCTAGGCGTGGATGGAAGCAGAACACACACGGAAATCGGCGGGCAAGGCGGACAAAAAAACAGATAAATACATAAACAGGACAGATGAGATACGTTGTACGTGGACGACGCGGCAGGCGGATGGACTTGTGTGGTCGACACGTAACCGAAACGGAGGAAGATTTGTTTAGTTTTTACCTTTCCAGATCGATCACGGATGAACTTAAGGCGAAAAATACGGCGGACAAAAACAAAGTTTGATCTAGTAGATATTTCCTCTTTGACTAATCTAGACCAGCACTAGTATTAGATGAATACAACCAAAAATTCAACTACACAAATACTATATGCGAAAATTGCTAAAGGCTAAAAAGGTAGGTGCAGCGGATGAACTAATCTAATTGTTTTTTGGCTTTTTTTGTGTGGTTTGTAGGACAAAAAATGATCTAATCTAACAAAATTGTAAATCTCTGACCGATGAACCTGAAAACTGATACCACTTGATGTGAACTAGGGACCCGATCTTTCGATGAGAGAGGATAACTACGATTTTTGTGGGACTTGACCCTCACGATCCGGCTACCAACCGTAGAGGGAGAACCGTACACTACTGATATTGATGTAGGGCGGAACCCTAGATGGTCGATCTTTCACGAAAGGAGCGGATCCCTACGAAGAACGTGATGAACACGAGGGGAAAACGAGGGAAACACGAGGGGAACACGAGAGAAATCACTCAACCAACAAGAATAGATCACACATGCGCTAGATTGATGAACACAAAGGTAAGATACAAGATCCAAAGTCAACAAAGGACGATACAAAGGTAACCGGTTCTTCTCCGTGAGGAGGTCTTGAATCCAAGGTGGATCTTCTTCGTAGAGGGGCCGCGGTTTCTCTCGTGGAGTAGATCCGATATGGATGAGCAAAGCTCTATCTCTAAATTAGCTAATCCTTTGCTAACCCTAAATAGGAGGAGGTGGGGGAGTATATATAGTCTAAGGGACGAAGGGGTACATGGGCCTCGGCCCAGATGCGCTGCACGCGGCAGAGGGGGCCGGATGTCCGGGCCTTCCCGAGACGCCGGATGTCCGGGCGGTGGGGCCGGATGTCCGGGCTGGTAGGGTCCAGCTTCTGTGATGGGGCGCCGGATTTCCGGGAGCTGGGCCGGATGTCCGGGCCTGGGGGCCGGATGTCCGGGCTGACTTGGTTCAGCATCGGGTGTCTTCTGTGATGGGCGCCGGATTTCCGGGGGTCGGGCCGGATGTCCGGGCTGGGGCCGGATGTCCGGGGCCTGTAGCAGCTGTCTCTTCTTCCTTCTCCTTCCTTTGCTTCCGCGCACGCTTGGCCTTAGTCCTTGGGTTCTCCATGGTCTCCTCGGGTGTACGTGAGTATGAACAAGGTCCGCGCTTGAAGTAGCATCCATGTCTTGCATGCGGAAAGGGAAGATTCGGAAAGAGGCGAGTTCACCTTAGGTCCAATGGCGTAGGCTCAAGTGTACATGGGGATGATCGTCGGATGCTCCGCATCATCTCCCCTCCCTTGGGGAAGATCCGACCTCGGATCGAAAACCTCATCACCATGGAAACGGTTGGCGTGGACGTACTTGTAGTTGGACGAAGTGGAAGACATGGTGCAATCCCAGTACTCCAAGGTGTCTCCAGAGTGGTATACATGCAGAGAGAGCAAACACAAACGACACTCGGAAATACAATGGTTAGCGCACACAAAGTGTCCATCATGTAAGAATGAGTCCGTGAGGAAAGATTGTTCATGACAAAGCACATGAATCTTAGCAAGATGATATGGAATGAGATGTAAAGCATTCATGGGAGCAAAAGCATTCATTGTGCACACAAATGTATTGTGAATGTGATCAATGCAACCACGGTGCAAAATGATGTCATAGTGAGAGGGTTTATCAATAGCATCAATATGGCAATGGATGCTCAATATGATTATGGTATCATGCAATTGATGGTAGGCAATGTAATCATTATGTATGAATATGCCATCAAGAAAGATCACAACAAATTTGCGAAGGAAATGCACAAGCTCATATATCATGGATGACACGGGAATAGGTGTAACAAGACAAGCATAATGTGTGTCAATCCATGCATAGGGTGCAAACTTGTGGTGAGTATGATATGTCCATCGAGCATGACATGTATGAGCACAATCAACAAATATGAAGGTGGGGGTGCAATGTGTCAAAGGAGTGTTGATGTACCAATGCTCGATGTCGTGGCATAAGTGGAGGTTCGAAGGTGTATCCAATAAGTCCAAGCGCTCCTCAATGTGAAGGTCCATAGAGCTAATCTCCAATGTCGCTCCTTCGTTCGCGAGATGTAACATGTAGACAACAAGAAGGAAACAACAATGAAAGAATGACCCATTCAATATGCATATTTGAGAATGGCTCAAAGGGAATGAGTTCACCTTTAGGAGTTTCTCAAGGATGATGGAGTTGCGCATCTTGTATGCCTTACCAATATGTCTCGTTATGGTACCGCCTTGTGAATCCTTCAAAATGAAAGAACATGACAAACACTCGGAAAAACAAATGAGGTTAGGGCAAATGCAACACCTATCATTCGTGTGGTAAGATACCCAACAAGTGTATGCATCATGCTCATCATAAGAAAGGACAAGGGAGCATTTCATAGTATGGAAGCATATGATGCGAGAACAACCAAATACAATAGGCTCAATCAAACAAGCATGCATCACAAGTGAAGTGTCCAAGTCTCCAAGATCATTAAGCATAGAGGCAATTATTGGAGGCAAGCGACAATAAACAAGATATATCATGTGAGAGGCATGAGCATATATGTCATCAACCCAAGAAAGCAAGTAATAATGGAACATGGGTGATGCGACAAAGCAATCTATCATAGATATCAAGTGAAGCAAGCTAGTAGTGCGAAGATGCAACGTACTAGGAGGAATCATGGCAAACATGTCATGTGTGCAAATAGTGGGCATGAATAATGCACATGACATATTACAAGCGTGAAAACAAGATATGAGGAAAGTATCATCATTGTATTGGCAAGAAGTCCTATGTAAATAGCAATGGAACATCATGACTCTCCCAACACAAGAATCAACAATAGCATGAGGCACATGATAAACATGGCAATAGCAACAAGGATCTCCACCAAGCATGCAAATACACATAGGAGTTGCATAATGGTGAATCATGGGTAGATGCAAACAAGGGTCACAATTGCATGGCAAAGGCATAGAAGCAAGCATAACATGCAAAGTGAACACCATAGAATGGGCATAAGGTGATAAGTGGTAAATAGCCCATAGCCGTGTGAGAGACAAGTAAAAGGAATGCGTGAAGTCGTTGCGCGAAGGGAATGGTGGTAAGGATAGTCCACGGGATCCCAAGTCATCTTTGCTCTCAAGAGCTCGTTTCGTCAACTCTTGGGATCGAGAGGTTGACGAGGATACGTGAGTACCTACACAAAACAAAGACAAAGGGAAAATTGTGTGTGCGTGGTAGATGTACACATCATCCATCATGATGCGCACGTGCATGTGTTGGTTAGCACAAAGTAGCCAATGCTCAAATAAATGAGATGCGTGATATAGAAACATGTCATCCATCATGAGAGGTTTGTTATTATGTATAGCATAATGGAGACTCAAATTGTGTAAAGCATCACAAGAAATATGTAGAGCATTATTATTCATGGAATGCATATGGTGCACGCAATTATGGGAATCATGCCAAGGATGGAATGCATCAAATTCTCCTAATATGTATGAGGAAACTATGGGGGTCTCCTCATGAGAATAAGTGGAAATATCACGTGGAGAATATTGACAACATCCAAAACAATGCATATTTGGAACAATGTGATCATGGCATGGCATAGTAGATGAATTGCGTAAATCATGTAAAGGAAGCATAGCAATATCATCACATGAAAAACAAAAGCCAATGACCATCATCTCGTCATCTATGCCATAAGTGCAAATGGGATTTATTTTAATGGGGCATGCATAGTTACTATGTTGAGATTGAAATGAAGCAATATGGGAGATCTCACTCATAGCATATGACAAGTTCAATGGATTGTCAAACATGAAGTGACCAATAGAATTTTCACAAGATATCCTATGGAGCATAGCATCACAACTAGGCAACTCAACATGCTCATCATCATATTCATCATAAATTGGTAAGTCATGACATGAGGAAGTCGCACTAGCATGAAGCATGGGAATAGGTGTGTCAACATCATGCAAGCAATCATTCATAAAATAGTCCACTAGTGGGACAAGAGAAGCACTATCACCTATGTTACCTTTGGAGCGTAGCTCATGTGTTGTAGGTGAGGTTGCCACTTGATGGTACCATGTGGGGGGTTCATCATCGTCCACCATGGCCATCGGTTTTCCCATTGGAGGTATGGACTCGTCGAGGATAGGCGTGTCATCATGTAGGAGACCTAGCACCAAAGAAAACACACTCGGAGTAGAGGTTAAGTCGTTAGAAATCATAATGGTCTCACGTGCCGTGTCAAATACCTCACTCACTAAGTGTTGTGGCTCACTCACTCCCGGTAAGAGGCTCTCACTCATATGGTTGGTGGAGTCACTCAAATGGCACTCAACCTCACATAGGATGTGTGGCATGCTCTCATGTGTGGGGCTAGTGGCGGTCACACTCATCCTCTCATAGGAAATGCACTCAATGTCATATATGGTGGAGTCACTCATGTCACTCATGGTTGGGTGGCTCTCCTCACATGGCAATTGGGTCATCTCATGATATGTGGGTGTCGGAGAGATGTTGGTGCAAATGTCTCCATGCTCAACTCCTATCGCCGCCTTGGTTGAAGGGATAGTCCCATGCTCAACCTTCTTGTCGTCGTCTTGTTGTTGGAGGCCCATATGATGTGGCACCTCGTAGCTCGTCTCCATGACCGAAGGGAATTTCCCATGCTCGGCCCTCTTCCTTGAGGGGCTTCCGAAGATGGAAGTGTCGCCCTCGCTCGTAGGTGGTCGCCTTGTTGTTGAAGATGTTGATGTAGGCGAACTCATGGGAAGTAGGCGAAGATGTCGTACGTCCGAAGGCGAAGATGCCTTCATAGCACTTGGCGAAGATGCCGAAGTGGTTGGTGCAGCCGTAGCTCCGTCTTGGTGGTGCTTGTCTCGCGGTCTTCTCTTTTGCTCATGAAGCTTGGACTTGGCGTGAAGTAGGGCTTGTTGGGACTTGTACGTTTGCGCTTGTGGAGCATCTTCATGTTGATGGTGTCGTTGTCGTGCTTGAGCTCGTAGTAGATGTCGTTCGTCGTCGTCGTGCGCGTGTTGCTTGGAGGTGTCTTGCCCTTCATGACGATGTTGGCGATGGTCGCCATGGAGATGTGGACGTGGACGACCTGCGCTTGCGTCGCGTGGGTGCTCAGAAGATGATCGACTTGCTCGCCGCCGCCTTGAGGAAGATGAAGGGGAAGAAGACTTGTAGTCGGCCACCATGTCGTGTAGTTGATCCTTTAGCTCGCCCAACTTGGTGTCGATGTAGTCCCTTTTCCTTGCTTCGGAGTGGTGTATGTCGATGGCGAGGTTGTCGAGGCGCTCTCGCAAGGTAGATTGTGTGCCTTGCATTTGTCGTTGTAGATCGAAGATGGACGCTTTGGTGATGTAGTTGTTCACGCCGTCGTTGTTGTCAAAGACCGAAGATGAAATGCCTTGCCTATCCATCACAAGACTCGAGCAAATATGAGTGGGAGAAAGAGAAGAACTATACCAAATGTACCTTGACCGATGTTGAAAATGGATCAATGATCACTCAATGTGTAACAAGGAAATAGCACAATTGGTACCAATTCTTGTCAGTTTCTCACACCTACACAAATAAGGCTTATGGTGGAGCTTGGTGAGGATAGTGGCACAAAAATTTGATGCAAAATGTTAGCAAGAGTCAATAATGTTGAAAGAGATTCACAAATTCGCAAGTGAAACAAGTAGACCAATAGCAAAGAATGGCACACGGAAACACACACACGGATAGATAAATGGGGTCGTGCAACCAAGGAATGAGCACAAAATGTGGAGTCCACGGAAAACGCTCGTGTTGCACAACTCAAGAGAGACGCTGGCACGATTGCTCAATAGGCGGATACGACACTTGTGCACAACCTATGATATGCAAAATGGATAAACTTTATATCCCAAGTATGCTATATATGTATGGTTCCCGGTGTTTCTCTCAAGATGATCGGATATGACAATCTTATGCAATGTGGTATGATGCTATGGCACTTGCTTACAAGCTTCTTTGCTCTTCTTTTTTGCTTAAAAGCTTATTCTTCTTCTTTTTTGTAAGGCCACTTTTGCACAATGCACAAACCAAGATAGCAATTGTGTATATGCGGGAACAATCTTTGTGACACAAGAGATGATATGATACCAAGATGATATGGTATGTATGAAATGGGAGGTGTAGATCACTAATGTGCACAAGTAATGTTGCCGGCAATACTCAAATGGCTAGTCTCGATAGGCAAGTGACGCAAAATGGGCTAGGGGTTATCAATGCAATTGCAAGGGAATATACAATGGAGGGATACCACGATACCAAGATGATATGGAGGTTACCGTCCGAGGCGATGATGAGTGGCGGTGTTCTTGATGTAGATACCAAGATGATGGAGACTCGTCCCTAAGTAGCCGAAACACCTTAGGAAACGGAAAAACCACATCTCAAAATCTCAAGGACAAAAGTCAAACGGTGGTAGTGGAAAGCGGTGGTGGTTTTGCGAAGCTCAATGGGATTGCGGAAATGCAATGATGGGGTTTTGAGACGCAATGCGGAAATGGAGGGTAAGGTGGTATACTGTACACGGTGTCGAGTTGGAAGCACGGTCCCTAAGTAGCCGAAACACCTTAGGAGACTTGAATCACAACTCAAACAACCACAAATGCTAAGGGGAACAAAATGTGTTAGGTTGCGGAAGTCGGTGGTGGCAATGCGGAAGTTATGGTGGAAGCCCTAGGCAAAGATGCCAAAGTTCCAAAATTTGATGGAGTCAAATGGTGATGGAACCTATCTATATGGATAGAGGATGTCAATAGCTTCAAAACGAGCTAAAGAACGTCAAAAACGGACTCCGAATGTGGAAGTTATGCACAAAACGGTGAAACGGGGAAGGCTGAAATCCCAGGGGCCGGACATCCGGGGCTCGGGCCGGATTTCCGGGACCTGATGTCCAGAACCGCGCGCGAAAATGCGCTCCAGGAGCCGGATGTCCGGGGCTACGGCCGGATGTCCGGGCTCCAAATCCGAGGATGAACTCGAGGAACTCAATTTTGGGGGCGGAAATGGATGATTTCGGGGGCAAAATTGCGGAGATTTCGTGGATGGAAAGTGGGGAAAATTGGGGGAAAGCTAGATCCACAAGTAACAAAGCAAATCCACGGATGAAATTCAACACAACATCATCAAACCAACAAATCACATAAAAATTTGGGGCTATTTTTGGTGGGGATTTTTTGAATTTGGGACAAAATCAACAAAACTAGGCTAGAAAACACAACGGGGAGGCTCCAAAATCGTGATCAACCTAAGCTCTGATCCAAGATGATGTAGGGCGGAACCCTAGATGGTCGATCTTTCACGAAGGGAGCGGATCCCTACGAAGAACGTGATGAACACGAGGGGAAAACGAGGGAAACACGAGGGGAACACGAGAGAAATCACTCAACCAACAAGAATAGATCACACATGCGCTAGATCGATGAACACAAAGGTAAGATACAAGATCCAAAGTCAACAAAGGACGATACAAAGGTAACCGGTTCTTCTCCGTGAGGAGGTCTTGAATCCAAGGTGGATCTTCTCCGTGAGGAGGTCTTGAATCCAAGGTGGATCTTCTCCGTAGAGGGGCCGCGGTCTCTCTCGTGGAGTAGATCCGATATGGATGAGCAAAGCTCTATCTCTAAATGAGCTAATCCTTTGCTAACCCTAACTAGGAGGAGGTGGGGGAGTATATATAGTCTAAGGGACGAAGGGGTACATGGGCCTCGGCCCAGATGCGCTGCACGTGGCAGAGGGGGCCGGATGTCCGGGCGACGGGCCGGATGTCCGGGCCTTCCCGAGACGCCGGATGTCCGGGCGCTAGGGCCGGATGTCTGGGCTGGCAGGGTCCAGCTTCTGTGATGGGGCGCCGGATTTCCGGGAGCTGGGCCGGATGTCCGGCGGCTCGCGACGGGCCAGATGTCCGGGCCAGGGGGCCGGATGTCCGGGCTGACTTGGTTCAGCTTCGGGTGTCTTCTATGATGGGCGCCGAATTTCCGGGGGTCGGGCCGGATGTCCGGGCTGGTCCGGAGGTCCGGGCGGGGGCCGGATGTCCGGGGCCTGTAGCAGCTGCCTCTTCTTCCTTCTCCTTCCTTTGCTTCCGCGCATGCTTGGCCTTGGTCCTTGGGTTCTCTCCATGGTCTCCTCGGGTGTACCTGAGTATGAACAAGGTCCGCGCTTGAAGTAGCATCCATGTCTTGCATGCGGAAAGGGAAGATTCGGAAAGGAGCGAGTTCACCTTAGGTCCAATGGCGTAGGCTCGAGTGTACATGGGGATGATCGTCGGATGCTCTGCATCAGATATCCACGGCAATCGCTGAACCAACTCCACGGCGTTATCGACCGAGCCAACGGCACGATCAACCTATCCACAAAGGATTTTTCCTGCAAGCAAATCGAAGAACATGCAAGAAAATAATAGCCAAGCAATAATTGCGAATATGCTAGATGGAATAAATCTCACAAGATGGGGTTCCGATAGGATGTCTTGACGGTCGCACTAGCCGCTACGAGAGAAGACAATAAAAGTAGCAATAGCTAAAGTTCTCTAAACAAAACCCGAGTCTAAGCCCTAATAGATTACTACTATTTATTAAGAGTTTATGCGGCTGAGTACGCCGGCAGAACGATCATGCGGCGAGTACGTGTAGAATTCCAGGTCTCGTACGCTTGAGGTGAAGCACTTGGGTGCAGCTCAAAAGCCTATGGCCCATGTCTTGATCCATTAACTCAAAAGAAAATCCCCTTGGCCCATGTGCATGCTAGAGGATGTGCATGCTTTTCTTCTAGAGTCTGATCGATGCAACATTGTATATACTTCTCATCTTCACATGTGGCTTATAAAAATATTGGATGATTCTACATATAATGAAACAAAGTGTTGTACTTTCTTCTTGAATAACAAAATAATATAAATTATTCTTATTATTTGAAATCACCTGGCGAATATATATTCTTGTAATTTGTGTGATATCTGAGGTAGTCATGTCCGTATCACCTCTTGCGCAGGCCGGAAGTATTTTCTAAATTCCCATGCTCTTCGCGAGCATTTTGAGTACTTGTGGGTCCAAAACGGACTCCGAATGACAAATTTATGACCGTTTTAGTGAACACTGGTCCTTTATATGTCCGTCCTTGAAAGAACTTCATTTTCTAGTGACGCGTTCTAGCGCGCCCCCAAAATTTTGTGCCCTCAATAGTGGAGATATTTTTTTCACATATATATTGACCGACGCCAGGAATGCCCTCCTATTATTGGCTGTAACACACGTACGTTACGGCATGCCACACGGCAAAAACAAGGAGAATAAGGCTTATAGTCGCCTTACTTTTCTTGAATTTACAACCAAATGGGATTCCCCAGATCATAGGGCATGTGCGAAATGCAGCGTTTGTGCTTACCAGGCGGAGTAATGTTTGTACTCACCATAATCTCTCGGATTTCCTTCCAAATGATGTTCTTTGACTTTCAGGGGCAAAAAGTCCTGCTTAGGGGCCGAATTTGAGGGTTCTCGAGGCCTCCTGCAGAAGCCGAAAGTATTTTATAGATTCTCACGCTTGTTGCAAGCATTTTGAGTACTTGTGGGTCCGAAACAGACTCTGAATGACAATGTTATGACTGTTCTAGTGAACACCGGTACTTTATATGGCAGTCCTTGACAGAACTTCATTTTCTCATGACATGTTCTGGCATGCCTCCCAAAATTTTGTTTCCTCCATAGTGGAGATATTGTTTCGACATATATATTGACCGATGCCAGGAATGCCCTCCTATTATTGGCCGTCTGATAGAGGCGAAGGTGTCCCGATGTTTCGATGAGATAGCAATCGTTTCTTGTGGGAGTCGACTTTGACGATCCGACTACGAACGTGCGAAGACGTCGCGCCTTAGCAATCGCTAAACCAACTTCCAAGGGGTTATTGACCACGCCGGAGCACGATCAACCTGACCACGAGGGTCTGTTTCCTGCGAGCAAACGAAGAACAAGTGATGCGGAGCATCCTTCCATCATCCCCATGGACTCTACACCGATACATCAAGCCCCACGTGGACCTATGACAAGAGCTAGAGCACGTGCATCGGAAACCGAGGTGAACTCCTTCCTACTTGACTTGCACTCGGATACGGACGGAACATTGTTGCTACCTCACCAAAATATGCTATGTCTCATTAGGTACGAAGAGGAACACCACCAAGAGGCTCAGGAGCATCCCCAAGGAGAAGAAGGACCACCCCAAGGCCACGCGGACCAAGACGGAGTGCAACAGCAGCAACACTGGAAGTCCCAGGCGACCCCGTGCGCACGGGCCCCCGAGACCCCGTGCCCACGGACTATCCAGAGAGTTGGCGCTGGGGCACCCCGTGTGCACGGGCCTGTACCGTGCCCACGGGACCCCCGTGCGCATGGTGATAGAGGCGAGGGTGTCCCAATCTTTCGATGAGATGATAACTTTGACGATCCGACTACAAACGTGCACGACGTTGCGCCTTAGCAATCGCTAAACCAACTCCGAGAGGTTATTGACCACGCCGGAGCACGATCAACCTGACCACGAAGGTCTATTCCTGCAAGCAATCGAAGAACAAGCAAGAATATGATAAAGCAATCTGAATATTGCGAGTATATATGAAATATTGATAATGGTGGGGATCCGTAAGCGGTCTTGGTCTGGTCGTTGGACACAAACGAAGTACACGAAGTTGCAATGGCTAACTTTTAACTAAACAAATCCCAAGGAAAAAGCTACTAGATGGATCTACTTATATAGGAGCAAGGGGTGGCGGCCAAGGAGGTGGAAGGACGTCCCAAGGCAGCCTAAAACCAATCCTAGGTCGTACAAGGCTCATGGGCCTAAGTGGAGGTGATGCAACACCTTTGGACTTGTTGTTTGACTCGGATTCTGCTGCAGCGTCAGATTGTTTCGTCCATATCTCAACACTTCGGACGAATTTAAAGGTGAATCCAATTCGGTTGGAAAGAGGACGAAATCTACTTTCCAACAAAAGAAGAATCACCCAATTCGGAGTCCGTATGAAAAAGTTGTTGGCGTTTTGAGTCAGGTATGTCTGTGCAGTCTGAATCTGAATCCAGAACGTAAGAGACTTGGACTCTATCTTCTCTTGGCCCAAAAGTGACGTGAGAGGACTTTTTGAACAGAACCTAAACTTCTCCTTTTCCCCTATCTTCATATGTGGATTGTACAAATGTCCCATACACCTGCACTTAGACAAAACACAAAAGTGTGTGAACTATTTTTGTTCTGGATAATATAAATAGATTATTAAATAATTTGCACTAGAAATCACCTGACAAATATGCATGTATGCAATATTTTTGGTCGTATCCAAGGTTGTCATGTCCTCATCATCCTCCCCTTCTTGAAAATAAAGCCGTCCTCGGTGTTGCTTAATCTGAAATGTGGCTAACAAAAGAGACAAGGTGTACATGTTGTATATGTATATGTCATCCATTTTTACTTCCCGTGGATTTTGCACATATGACACATGTATACATGAGTAACTTTCATAGTTAATAAAATATAAAGCCAAAATATTATCACAAGAAGTAGAAGACATGAAAGTATTGCTACTCAGTTTGCACATATAAGTGAAGCTCTTATTCATATGAAAAGATTGACAATATTCATCATTAAACCATCCCAACATTGGTGAATAAACCTTACTTGCATCAAATTTACATGGTACAACATGCTTAAATAAGCAAACTTGCAATAAGTCATTTGACACAGAATCATCGCCAAGATTAGAGGTCATATCAAAATGATTAAACATTGGTCTTTTGCATCAACAGTTAATTCATTGGGTGCACTCAAAATTGTTGGTATTTCAGTTGTTTGATCACATGACGCATACATGACAGTAACATGATTCTCTAAAATAGGTGATGCGCTCAAATCAACAGGTAACTCTACACATGATGTATTCAAGTTAACTAGGCATGCATCATTCTCATGTGTTATATCATCAATACCTTTACAGTTACCTTGTCGCAAAGATGTAGCTGATGTAGGTACGGATGATGGCAATGTACCATACTCTTGAGATGATGTTGCGCTCACAATCTGAGGTGTGGCTGCTCTAGTAGGTGCAACGATGGAGGAACCAAGCGGTGGTGGTGAGCATGAACTAGAATAGTAGTTGTTGTAGTAACCCAATGCATCCTCCTGTAACTGTCTCTCAAAGGTACAAGCACGAACATACATACCAGTAATGCAACGAGGAATATACTGAAATCGTGCCTGAATATCATGGTTCAAACCACCAAAAAAACTATTCATTGTATCGTCCTCGGATTATTCTATGTCACAATGATGCATATAAGATTTGAACTCTTGGTAGTAAGCATGAACAGTGTTGTTGCCTTGTTTAAATTGTTTAAATTTGTGAAGCAAATCACGACGATAGTAAGGAGGGAAAAATTGTTGTCTCATTACATCTTTCAAATCTTTCCAAGTTGTGGGTTGGTTATCAATGTTTTTCTTACAATGTACACTCCACCAAACAGAAGTAAAACTAGTAAATGCTCTAGTGGCAGCTCGTACTCGCTCAAGTTCAGAAAAGTCATGGTGACTAAAAACTTGTTCTACTTCATGCTCCCAAGCTAGATAAATAGCAGGATTAAATCTACCCTCAAATGACGGTAAAGAGATAACCTGGCCATGTGCTTGTGTGTGTTGTCCCAACTCTCGTGATGGTGATGATGTGTCCGTCGTCCAAGAACTTCTATCTCCGGAACCTGTCATGATTAGTAGAAGCAAGAAACAAAATTCGAGAATAATGTTCCGATGAACTACTAGGATGTGGTTGTAAAGTGCTCACAGTAAAGCAAATATCAACATCTTACAAGTTCTTCCCATGCGGCAGGTGGTGACAGGCAACTAGCGGTGTCAAATAACTCAGAAGATTGTGTAAAGCGAATGCCAGGAGAACGTACGTATACACGGTGTAGAAATATGTGGAGCTGGGTTGGCTATATATGGTATCAAAATATTAGCAATAATCAATTCAAAGATGCAATGTTGAATAAACGCTCAACGACGGTACTGTGCTGGTCCTAGGCTAGACCGGACTAGAGACGCGAGCCTAGAACACTAATGAGGTCACGGCGTAGCACAACTAGGATCAATGAAGGATACTAAGTAGCTCTGGACAGCAAGATATAAGTGAAGATCACAACGGCAGTAAAGATAATGATGAAAAATAACTGCCATGCAGGATATACAACAACTCTCTCTCCAACTTTCCTCTTGAAAAGTTTGAGCCAATTTTCTGATAATTTTTTTCAAAGAATGCTAGTAACTCAAGCTTTCCAATGCAAAAAGAATCACTCAATTCCGAGTTGATATGAGGAGTCAAAGAATTCTGAAACTGGCTTGAAAAACTGGAATAAGCTGTGTCCGCGAACTTCGGAGGGCAAAACGACCTATTTAGAGGACGATTTTGAGGTGTCAAATATTGAACTAGTCTCTGCAACTATTTAGAGGCGGCTCATCGCTAGCTTTCATTTGAGTACTTGCGGAGCCAAGACGGACTTCGTATGAGGAAATTATGCCTGTTTTACTGAACAGTGCACAAAACAGATTCCAATCCGAATTCAACTACGAGATTGAGTCTAGATAGATCCGAATTTTGTTTTTTTCTTCTCTCTTTTTTTCCTCACAATTTTTCTTTCTTTTTCTTTCTCTCTTTTTTTTCTCTGACTTTTTTTTCTTTTTTTTCTCTCTCTTTTTTTCTCTCCCTCTTTCCAAGACAAACTAGATAAGATGCAGATTGGATCAGGCGAAGATGTGAACGACCTCAACTATGATTGTGACAATGAACTATGGGTAGCACGTGGTGGAAATTGATGGATGGTGTGGTGGACAGCAGAAGGGATAACGATGCAGCGGCGAGGTGACTAATGTGAACAGAACTCGAAACTCGAAACGAACTAGACACTAAGACCAGCAACTCGACACGACGATGCAACCGATAATTCAATAATGCAAACAATGAAAAGAAAATTGCAAAGGTTCGGACTGGCTTGGACAAAAAGGATGAATAGATCTAACTTTTTTTGTGGCTTTTTCTTGGACAATAGGTAAGAAAATAAATCTAATCTAGGGGAAACTGGAAATTCTCACCGAGCAACCTGAAAACTGATACCACTTGATAGAGGCGAGGGTGTCCCAATCTTTCGATGAGATGATAACTATCGATTTGGTGGAGACGACTTTGACGATCCGACTACAAACGTGCACCACGCTGCGCCTTAGCAATCGCTAAACTAACTCCGAGAGGTTATTGACCACGCCGGAGCACGATCAACCTGACCACGAAGGTCTATTCCTGCAAGCAATCGAAGAAAAAGCAAAAATATGATAAAGCAATTTGAATATTGCGAGTATATATGAAGTATTGATAATGGTGGGGATCCATAAGCGGTCTTGGTCTGGTCGTTGGACACAAACGAAGTACACGAAGTTGCAATGGCTAACTTTTAACTAAACAAATCCCAAGGAAAAAGCTACTTGATGGATCTACTTATATAGGAGCAAGGGGTGGCGGCCAAGGAGGTGGAAGGACATCCCAAGGCAGCCTAAAACCAATCCTAGGTCGTACAAGGCTCATGGGCCTAAGTGGAGGTGATGCAACACCTTTGGACTTGTTGTTTGACTCGGATTCTGCTGCAGCGTCAGATTGTTTCGTCCATATCTCAACACTCCGGACGAATTTAAAGGTGAATCCAATTGGGTTGGAAAGAGGACGAAATCTACTTTCCAACAAAAGAAGAATGACCCAATTCGAAGTCCGTATGAAAAAGTTGTTGGCGTTTTGAGTCAGGTATGTCTGTGCAGTCTGAATCTGAATCCAAAACGTAAGAGACTTGGACTCTATCTTCTCTTGGCCCAAAAGTGACGTGAGAGGGCTTTTTGAACAGAACCTAAACTTCTTCTTTTCCCCTATCTTCATATGTGGATTGTACAAATGTCCCATACACCTGCAATTAGACAAAACACAAAAGTGTGTGAAGTATTTTTGTTCTGGATAACATAAATAGATTATTGAATAGTTTGCACTAGAAATCACCTGACAAATATGCATGCATGCAATATTTTTGGTAGTATCCAAGGTAGTCATGTCCTCATCATCCTCCCCTTCTTGAAAATAAAGCCGTCCTCGGCGTTGCTTAATCTGAAATGTGGCTAACAAAAGAGACAAGGTGTACATGTTGTATATGTATATGTCATCCATTTTTACTTCCCGTGGATTTTGCACATATGACACATGTATACATGAGTAACTTTCATAGTTAATAAAATATAAAACCAAAATATTATCACAAGAAGTAGAAGGCATGAAAGTATTGTAACTCAGTTTCCACATATAAGTGAAGCTCTTATTCATATGAAAAGATTGACAATATTCATCATTAAACCATCCCAACATTGGTGAATAAACCTTACTTGCATCAAATTTACATGCTACAACATGCTGAAATAAACAAACATGCAATAAGTCATTTGACACAGAATCATCACCAAGATTAGAGGTCATATCAAAATGATTAAACGTTGGTTCTTTTGCATCAACAGTTAATTCATTGGGTGCACTCAAAATTGTTGGTATTTCAGTTGTTTGATCACATGACACATTCATTATAGTAGCATGATTCTCTAAAATTGGTGATGCGCTCAAATCAACAGGTAACTCAACACATGATGTATTCAAGTTAACTAGGCATGCATCATTCTCATGTGAAGTTATATCATCAATACCTTTACAGTTACCTTATCGGAAAGATGTAGCTGATGTAGGTATGGATGATGGCAATGTACCATACTCTTGAGATGACGTCGCGCTCACAATCTGAGGTGTGGCTACTCTAGTAGGTGCAACGGTGGAGGAACCAAGCGGTGGTGGTGAGCATGAACTAGAATAGTAGTTGTTGTAGTCATCCAATGCATCCTCCTGTAACTGTCTCTCAAAGGTACAAGCACGAACATACATACCTGTAATGCAACGAGGAATATACTGAAATCGTGCCTGAATATCATGGTTCAAACCACCAAAAAATCTATTCATTGTATCATCCTCAGATTCTTCTATGTCACAATGATGCATATAAGATTTGAACTCTTGGTAGTAAGCATGAACAGTGTTGTTGCCTTGTTTAAATTGTTCAAATTTGCGAAGCAATTCACGGCGATAGTAAGGAGGGAAAAATTGTGGTCTCATTACATCTTTCAAATCTTTCCAAGTTGTGGGTTGGTTATCAATGTTTTTCTTACAATGCACACTCCACCAAACAGAAGCAAAACCAGTAAATGCTCTAGTGGCAGCTCGTACTCGCTCAAGTTCAGAAAAGTCATGGTGACTAAAAACTTGTTCTACTTCATGCTCCCAAGCTAGATAAATAGCAGGATTAAATCTACCCTCAAATGACGGTAAAGAGATAACCTGACCATGTGCTTGTGTGTGTTGTCCCAACTCTCATGATGGTGATGATGTGTGCGTCGTCCAAGAACTTCTATCTCCGGAACCTATCATGATTAGTAGAAACAAGAAACAAAACTCGAAAATAATGTTCCTATGAACTACTAGGATGTGGTTGTAAAGTGCTCACAGTAAAGCAAATATCAATATCTTACAAGTTCTTACCAAGCAGCAGGTGGTGACAAGCAACCAGCGGTGTCAAATAACTCTGAAGATTGTGTAAAGCGATTGCCAGGGGAACGTACGTATACACGGTGTAGAAATATGTGGAGTTGGGTTGGCTATATATGGTAGCAAAAGATTAGCAATAATCAATTCACAGATGCAATGTTGAATAAACGCTCAACGACGGTACTGTGCTGGTCCTAGGCTAGATCGGACTACAGACGCGAGCCTAGAACACTAATGAGGTCACGGCGTAGCACAACTAGCATCAATGAAGGATACTAAGTAGCTCTGGACAGCAAGATATAAGTGAAGATCACAACGGCAGTAAAGATAATGATGAAAAACAACTGCCAAGCAGGATATACAACAACTCTCTCTCCAACTTTCCTTTTGAAAAGTTTGAGCCAATTTTCTGATAACTTTTCTCAAGAATGGCACTGACTCAAGCTTTCAAACGCAAAAGAATCACTCAATTCCGAGTTGATATGTGCAGTCAAAAAATTCTAAAACTGGCTTGAAAAACTGGAATAAGCTGTGTCGCGAACTTCGAAGGGCAAAAAGACCTATCTAGAAGCCGATTTTGAGGTGCCAAATAGTGAATTAGCCTCTGCAACTATTTAGATGCGTCTCGTCGCTAGCTTTCATTTGACTACTCGCGGAGCCAAAACGGACTTCGTATGAGGAAGTTATGCCTGTTTTACTTAACAATGCACAAAACAGATTCCAATCCGAATTCAACTACGAGATTGAGTCTAGATAGATCCGAATTTTGTTTTTTTCTACACACTTTTTTTTTCTTTCTCTCTTTTTTTTCTCTGACTTTTTTTTCCTTTTTTCTCTCTTTTTTTCTCTGTCTTTTTTTCTCTCCCTCTTTCCAAGACAAACTAGATAAGATGCAGATTGGATCAAGCGAAGATGTGAACGACCTCAACGATGATTGTGACAATGAACTATGGGTAGCACGTGGTGCAACTGAATGGATTGTGTGGTGGACAGCGGAAGGGATAACGATGCAGCGGCGACGTGACTAATGTGAACAGAACTCGAAACTCTAAACGAACTAGACACTAAGACCAGCAACTCGACACGACGATGCAACCGATAATTCAATAATGCAAACAATGAAAAGAAAATTGCAAAGGCTCAGACTGGCTTGGACAAAAGGATGAATAGATCTAACTTTTTGTGGCTTTTTCTTGGACAATAGGTAAGAAAATAAATCTAATCTAGGGATAACTGGAAATTCTCACCGAGCAACCTGAAAACTGATACCACTTGATAGAGGCGGGGGTGTCCCGATCATTCGATGAGATGATAACTATCAATTTGGTGGAGATGACTTTGACGATCCGACTACAAACGTGCACGACGTTGCGCCTTAGCAATCGCTAAACCAACTCCTGAGGTTACTGACGATGCCGGAGCACAATCAACCTGACCACGAAGGTCCATTCCTGCAAGCAATCGAAGAACAAGCAAGAATATGATAATGCAATCTGAATATTGCGAATATAGATGAAGTATTGATAAAGGTGGGGATCCGTAAGCGGTCTTGGTCTGGTCGTTGGACACAAACGAAGTACACGAAGTTGCAATGGCTAACTTTTAACTAAACAAATCCCAAGGAAAAAGCTACTAGATGGATCTACTTCTATAGGAGCAAGCGGTGGCGGCCAAGGAGGTGGGAGGACGTCCCAAGGCAGCCTAAAACCAATCCTAGGTCATACAAGGCTCATGGGCCCAAGTGGAGGTGATGCAACACCTTTGGACTTGTTGTTTGACTCGGATTCTGCTGCAGCATCAGATTGATTCGTCCATATCTCAACGCTCCGGACGAATTTAAAGGTGAATCCAATTGGGTTGGAAAGAGGACGAAATCTACTTTCCAACAAAAAAGAATCACCCAATTCGGAGTCCGTATGAAAAAGTTGTTGGCGTTTTGAGTCAGGTATGTCTGTGTAGTCCGAATCTGAATCCAGAACGTGAGAGACTTGGACTCTATCTTCTCTTGGCCCAAAAGTGATGTGAGAGGACTTTATGAACAGAACCTAAACCTCTCCTTTTCCCCTATCTTCATATGTGGATTGTACAAATGTCCCATACACCTGCAATTAGACAAAACACAAAAGTGTGTGCAGTATTTTTGTTCTGGATAACATAAATAGGTTATTGAATAGTTTGCACTAGAAATCAACTAACAAATATGCATGCATGCAATATTTTTGGTAGTATCCAAGGTAGTCATGTCCTCATCAAGAAGGATGAATATTGGAGCAAGAACAAGCATGGAGTTGATGGCATGCGCGAGGGAGACAAGAAGAGAGTTTCAAGTGATGATATCAGGACTTTGAAGCCACCATAATGAGTGCATGAAGCCTTGGACGAAATATACAAGATGCTACCTCATAATTTTCGTCCAGAGGCTATTCTAAGTGCTGCGTCACCTTATTTTTGGGTCAGGCCCATGTAATTTCGAAATACTTCAATATAGGCTGTTTTTAGAGTCCGTATGTGTGGGGAAACAAGAGTTAGGGTGGGTTTCGGACCCCTCCTCCAAGGACCACGAAATTCCCCCCTCTTCCTCCATATATACAGCCCCTAGGGAATCGTTTAGACTTTGGGTTTTGTTTAGATTAAAAGTTCGCCCTAGCTGCAACTTCGTGTACTTCGTTTGTGTTCAACGATCAGACAAAGCCGTCACAGAACCCCACCTTCATTAATAAAGCTTTCCTCTTTTACTCGCAATATCCAGATTGCAATCTCAGTTTCTTGCTTGTTCTTCGTTTGCTCGCAGGAAATAGACCCTCGTGGTCAGGTTGATCGTGCTCCGATGTGGTCAATAACCCCTCGGAAGTTGGTTTAGCGATTGCTAAGGCGCGACGTCTTCGCACGATCGTAGTCGGATCGTCAAAGTCGACTCCCACAGAAAACGATTGCTATCTCATCGAAACATCGGGACAACTTTGCCTCTATCAAGTGGTATCAGATTTCCAGGTTGCTCGGTGAGATTTTACAGTTTTTCGTAGTTTAGATTGAGTCTGTTCTTCATACCTACAGTCCACGAAAAAGCCACACAAAAAATTAGGGTTAGTTCATCATATCCGAACCAATCTGAGCCTTTGCATAATCTTTGTAGGGTTTTTGCTTTGTTGAATTTGCGGTTGCATCGTCGTGTCAAGTTGCTGGTCTTAGACTCTAGTCTTTTAGAGTTTCGAGTTCTGGTCATAAGTTGCCACGCCGCCGCCGCACCATCATCATCGCCTTGCCATCTACCACCATTGCTTATCCGCCACCACTCTGAATCCGTATCAATATACCACCACCAATCCGTATCAATATATCCACCACCAATCCGAGTTTTTTTCATATTAGGTTTGTTTTCGAGATCCATCTATTTTCTGTTTCGTGTTTCCTTGCCTGACTATGTCTCGGAAAAAAAAGAGTCTGGAGACCCCCGGGCAATTTTTAGGCCAAAATTTCGGCGACCAAAAATATTTTTCCCTATCCTATTTTTAGGTCCCAGGGAGTGTTTTGAGACACTCGCCATCATAGTGATTTTTTTGTCGCACTTTTTTGTCATCGCTGCCCTGATTTCCGAAAAAAACAAATAGTCAAAAAAAATTGTACCCATCCTGTCAGTTTGACCTGGGAAGAGTTTTGTGACACTCGCCATTATAGTGATTTTTCGCAAAAAAAAAGGAGCGCAAAAAAAAAGAGCGCGCAAAAAAAAATAGAGCGAAAAAAAATTCCAGAGTGTGCTTTTCCCTTGTTTACGTGCAGCGCCGTGATTTTGTTAGTGTTCTAGGCTCGTGTCTCTAGCACGGTCTAGCCTAGGACCAGCACAGTACCGCCGTTGAGCGTTTATTCAACTTTGCATCTCTGAATTGATTATTGCTAACCATTTTTGCTACCATATTATAAGCCTTCCTAGCTCCACATACATCTACATCGTGCGTTTGACTCTCCCTGGTAATCGCTCTATCCAATCTTTGAGAGTTTTGACTACATCGGTTGCCGATCACCGCCTGCTGCTGGATAAGAACTGGTAAGAATTTGAGATTTGCTTGACGGATTTGTGACACCCACCACCACCACCACTTGTTAGTAGTCTATAGGATCATATTTTTGTGTGTTTCTATTGCTGCTAACCATGCCAGGATCACAAGCCGACGAGATTGACTGGGAGAACTTAACGCACAAGGAGCTTCATGATAAGTTTCAGCAAATGATGACTGAACAGGTGCAAGATGTGCTGAATGATTTTAAAGAAGCCATGGAGAAGATCACTGGCCTTGAGAAGACGTTCGAAACAAAGCTCGATAACAGATTTAATGAACTGCTTGCGCGTCTTCCACCACCGGCTGCAACTGCCGCACCTCTGCCACAACAACAACAACAACGACTACTTCCACGTCGGGAAACAGCCCTCCGCCGAGCGAGCCGTGTCCCACTTCAGCCTGGCCAAACTGCTGGTGCTGCTGTTGATACTTCTGTGGCTCCTGCTGCTGATGTGGACGAGGATGATTATGCGGGAGATTACGAGGATGAGGTTGATCAAAATCAGAACTACGTGCAACCACCAGATCGTCCACATGCAAATAATGGAAATGTTAGGGCTCCCCCTCAGGTACGAGATCATGACCATCTCCCTAAACTGAAATTGAATGTTCCACCATTTGAGGGTGGATATGTTCCTGATATATATCTTACTTGGGAGTTAGAAACTGAACAACGATTTACATGTTTACAATATCCTGAGGAGAGACGTGTTCCTGCTGCTGTTTGTGCTTTCACTAGCTTTGCATGTGTATGGTGGTCTGAACATTGTAGATTATATCCTGTTCCAGCTACTTGGGCTGCTTTGAAAACTGCTATGCGTACTCGTTGGGTTCCACCATATTATCAACGTGAATTACTTCAAAAATTGCAGCGCTTAAGACAAGGAAAAAATTCTGTAGAAGAATATTATCAGGAATTACAAACTGGCTTGATTAGATGTGGTATTGTTGAGGAGAATGAACCTATGCTTGCATATCTTATGGGTGGATTAAATAGAGAGATTCAGACCATTCTAGAGTAATGAGGACATCAATACCATTGTTACACCCACAGTCCCTGCTGCTATACATACTGGACCAATTACTAGAGCTCGCGCACGCCAATTGAATTACCAGGTACTTTCGTTTCTTGGTAATGATTCTAATGTTCATGAGAATATGATGCTGCCTAAATTAGATACATTTTTTTTGCTTACAAATGAAGGGCCTAGCTTTGAGAAGGATGAACATTGGAGCAAGAACAAGCATGGAGATGATGGCATGCGCATGGGGAACAAGAACGGAGTTACAAGTGATGATTTCAAGACGTTGAAGCCACCATAATGCGTGCATGAAGCCTTGGACGAAATATACAAGATGCTACTTCATAACTTTCGTCCAGAGGCTATTCTAGGTGCTGCGTCACCTTATTATTGGGCCAGGCCCCTGTAATTTCGAAATACATAAGTATAGGCTGTTTTTAGAGTCCGTATGTGTGGGGAAACAAGAGATAGGGTTGGTTTCGGACCCCTTCCTCAAGGGCCACGAAATTCCCCCCTCTTCCTCCATATATACAGCCCTTAGGGCGTCGTTTAGACTTTGGGTTTTGTTTAGATTAAAAGTTCGCCATAGCTGCAACTTCGCGTACTTCGTTTGTGTTCAGCGACCAGACAAAGGCGTCACAGAACTCCACCTTGATCAATAAAGCTTTCATCTTATATTCGCAATATCCAGATTGCAATCTCAGTTTCTTGCTTGTTCTTCGTTTGCTCGCAGGAAACAGACCCTCGTGGTCAGGTTGATCGTGCTCCGGCGTGGTCGATAACCTCTCGGAGTTGGTTTAGCGATTGCTAAGGCGCGACGTCCTCGCACGTTCGTAGTCGGATCGTCAAAGTCGACTTCCACCAAAGCGATATCCATCATCTCATCGAAAGACGGGACACCTTTGCCTCTATCAAGTGGTATCAGATTTCCAGGTTGCTCGGTGAGATTTTACAGTTTTTCGTAGTTTAGATCGAGTCTGTTCTTCATACCTACAGTCCACGAAAAAGCCACAAAAAAATTAGGGTTAGTTCATCATATCCGAACCAATCTGAGCCTTTGCATAATCTTTTTAGGGTTTTTGCTTTGTTGAATTTGCGGTTGCATCGTCGTGTCAAGTTGCTGGTCTTAGAGTCTAGTCTTTTAGAGTTTCGAGTTCTGGTCATAAGTTGTCACGCCGCCGCCGCACCATCATCATCGCCTTGCCATCTACCACCATTGCTTATCCGCCACCGCTTTGAATCCGTATCCATATACCACCACCAATCCGTATCCATATACCACCACCGATCCGTTTCCATATACCACTACCGCTACCATATACCACCACCGCTGCCAGATCCTACCGCCATATATCCACCACCAATCCGAGTTCTTTTCATATTCGGTTGGTTTTAGAGATCCATATATTTTCCGTTTCGTGTTTCCTTGCCTGAGTAGGTCTCGGAAAAAAAAAATTCGGCCACCAAAAATATTTTTTCCCTATCCTATTTTTAGGCCCCGGGTAGTGTTTTGAGACACTCGCCATCATAGTGATTTTTTGTCGCACTTTTTCGTCGTCGGTGCCCTGATTTCCGAAAAAAAAATAGTCAAAAACTTTTGTGCCCATACTGTCAGTTTGACCTGGGAAGAGTTTTGAGACACTCGCCATTATAGTGATTTTTCGCAAAAAAAAAAAAAAGAGGAGCGCAAAAAAAAAAGCGAAAAAAAATTCCAGAGTGTGTTTTCCCCTTGTTTACGTGCAGCGCCGTGATTTTGTTAGTGTTCTAGGCTCGCGTCTCTAGCACGGTCTAGCCTAGGACCAGCACAGTACCGTCGTTGAGCGTTTATTCAACTTTGCATCTCTGAATTGATTATTGCTTACCATTTTGCTACCATATTATAAGCCTTCCCAGCTCCACATAAGTCTACATCGTGCGTTTGACTCTCCCTGGTAATCGCTATATCCAAGCTTTGAGAGTTTTTGACTACAACGGTTGCCGATCACCACCTGCTGCTGGGTAAGAACTGGTAAGAATTTGAGATTCGCTTGAAGGTTTTGTGACACACCACCATCACCACCACTTCTAGTAGTCTGCAGGATCATATTCTTTTGTGTTTCTATTGCTGCTAACCATGGCAGGTTCACAAGCCGATGAGACTGATTGGGAGAACATGACGAACAAGGAGTTGCATGATAAATTTCAGCAAATGATGAGTGGCCAGGTGGGAGATGTGCTAAACAGATTTGAAGAGGCTATGGAGAAGATAGATGCCGTGGAGAAGTCGTTTGAGACAAAGCTGGATAACAAGTTTACTGAATTACTCAAGCGTCTTCCCCAACCACCACCGGCTGCACATGTCGCACCTCTACAACAACAACAACCACATCTCCAACGCCGCCTTCCAAATCAAGTGGGACGGGCACAGCGCGTTCCAATTGAGATTGGTCAAAATTCGGGTGCCGCTGCACCTACTGTTGATGCTTCTTTGGCTCCTTCTACTGCGGCGGCTGAGGAGGATGACGATTATGCGGGCGATTATGAGGATGAGGTTGATCAAAATCAGAACTACGTGCAGCCACCAGCACCACCACCAGCAGGTCGACCTCAGGTATATATTCGCAACGGTAGGCCGGCACCACCACCTCAGGTACGAGATCATGACCATCTCCCTAAACTGAAATTCAATATTCCACCATTTGAGGGTAGATATGTTCCTGATATATATCTTACTTGGGAGTTAGAAACTGAACAACGATTTACATGTTTACAATATCCTGAGGAGAGACGTGTTCCTGCTGCTGTTTGTGCTTTCACTAGCTTTGCATGTGTTTGGTGGTCTGAACATTGTAGATTATATCCTGTTCCAGCTACTTGGGCTGCTTTGAAAACTGCTATGCGTACTCGTTGGGTTCCACCATATTATCAACGTGAATTACTTCAAAAATTGCAGCGTTTAAGACAAGGGAAAAATTCTGTAGAAGAATATTATCAGGAATTACAAACTGGCATGATTAGATGTGGTATTGTTGAGGAGAATGAAGCTATGCTTGCACGTTTTATGGGTGGATTAAATAAAGAGATTCAGACCATTCTAGAGTATAAGGATTATAATAATATCACTCGTTTATTCCATCTTGCTTGTAAAGCTGAACGTGAAGTGCAGGATCGACAGCCATTGGCGCGAACTAACTTTTCTGCAGGTCGACCTTCATCATGGACACCGCGTGCATCTTCTACTTCCACTTCACCATCACCTCCATCAGGTGCCACCTCCAGCCGTGATACAAGAAAGCAGGCACAACCACCACTATCTGCCAAGAGCACACCTGCCGGGCCTGCACAGAGCTCTTCTTCTTCCATGGCATCGACAGGGCACACAAGTGATATTATAAGGGAAGAGGACATTTTGCGAGAGAATGCAAATCTCAGCGTGTCATGATTGCTACTGAGGATGGTGGGTATGAGTCCGCTAGTGACTATGATGAGGAGACTTTGGCTCTTATTACACGTGAAGAACATGGTGGAGATGATTCTGAAAATGAGACGCAATACATGGCTCCTGAAGACGCTGACAGGTATGAATGTTTAGTTGCTCAACGTGTTTTGAGTGTGCAGGTCACACAAGCAGAGCAAAATCAGAGGCATAATTTGTTCCATACAAAGGGAGTTGTGAAGGAACGTTCTGTTCGCGTCATCATAGATGGAGGGAGCTGTAACAACTTGGCTAGCATGGAGATGGTGGAGAAGCTATCTCTCACCACAAGACCACATCCACATCCTTACTACATCCAATGGTTCAACAACAGCGGCAAGGTTAAGGTAACACGTACTGTTCGTGTGCATTTTAGTATCTCTACATATGTTGATTATGTTGATTGTGATGTGGTACCCATGCAAGCATGTTCCTTATTACTAGGTAGACCATGGCAATTTGATAAAAATTCTGTACACCATGGTAGAAACAATCAGTATACTCTTGTTCATAAGGATAAAAATATTACTTTGCTTCCTATGACTCCTGATTCCATTTTGAAAGATGACATTAATAGAGCTAATAAAGCAAAACAGGAGAAAAATAAGAGTGAAAATCAGATTGTGGCAAAGGAATTTGAGCAACAAATGAAACCTAATAATAAACCATCTAGTGTTGTTTCTGAAATTAAATTGAAAAGTGCATGTTTACTTGCCACAAAATCTGATATTGATGAACTAGATTTCAGCAAATCTGTTTGCTATGCTTTTGTGTGCAAAGAGGCATTATTTTCATTCGAGGACGTGCCTTCCTCTTTGCCCCCTGCTGTCACTAACATTTTGCAGGAGTTCGCTGACGTCTTCCCACAAGACGTGCCACCGGGATTACCACCTATTCGAGGGATTGAGCATCAAATTGACTTAATTCCCGGTGCATCGCTACCCAACCGTGCACCATACCGTACCAATCCAGAGGAGATGAAGGAGATTATGCGTCAAGTACAGGAGCTGCTCGACAAAGGTTATATACGCGAATCTCTTAGTCCTTGTGCTGTTCCTATTATACTCGTGCCTAAAAAGGATGGTACGTCACGTATGTGTGTTGATTGTAGAGGCATTAATAATATTACTATTCGTTATCGTCATCCTATTCCTAGGCTAGATGATATGCTTGATGAATTGAGTGGCTCTACAATATTCTCCAAAGTTGATTTGCGTAGTGGATACCATCAAATTCGTATGAAATTGGGAGATGAATGGAAAACTGCATTTAAAACTAAGTTTGGTTTATATGAGTGGTTAGTCATGCCTTTTGGGTTAACTAATGCACCTAGTACTTTCATGAGACTAATGAACGAAGTTTTACATGCTTTCATTGGACGATTTGTGGTGGTCTATTTTGATGATATACTGATTTATAGCAAATCTTTGGAAGAACATTTGGAACATTTACGTGCTGTTTTTATTGCTCTACGTGATGCACATTTGTTTGGTAACCTTGGGAAGTGCACCTTTTGCACCAACCGAGTATCTTTTCTTGGCTATGTTGTTACTCCACAGGGAATTGAAGTTGATAAAGCCAAGATTGAAGCTATTGAGAGTTGGCCGCAGCCCAAAACGGTCACACAAGTGCGGAGTTTTCTTGGACTCGCTGGTTTCTATAGGCGTTTTGTGAGAGATTTTAGCACCATTGCTGCACCTCTCAACGAGCTTACAAAGAAGGATGTGCCTTTTGTTTGGGGTACCGCACAGGAAGAAGCCTTCACGGTATTGAAAGATAAGTTGACACATGCTCCTTTACTCCAACTTCCTGATTTTAATAAGACTTTTGAGCTTGAATGTGATGCTAGTGGCATTGGATTAGGAGGTGTGTTATTACAAGATGGCAAACCTGTTGCATACTTTTCTGAAAAAATGAGTGGGCCTAGTCTGAATTATTCTACTTATGATAAAGAACTATATGCTCTTGTTCGGACTTTAGAAACATGGCAACATTATTTATGGCCCAAAGAATTTGTTATACATTCTGATCATGAATCTTTGAAACATATTAAAAGTCAAGCTAAACTGAATCATAGACATGCTAAATGGGTTGAATTCATTGAAACTTTCCCTTATGTCATTAAACACAAGAAGGGTAAAGAAAATGTTATTGCTGATGCATTGTCTCGTCGCTATACTATGCTTTCACAACTTGACTTCAAAATATTTGGTTTGGAGACCATCAAAGATCAATATGTGCATGATGCTGATTTTAAAGATGTATTGCAGAATTGTAAAGAAGGAAGAACCTAGAACAAGTTTGTCGTTAATGATGGATTTGTGTTCCGTGCTAACAAGCTATGCATTCCAGCTAGCTCTCTTCGTCTTTTGTTGTTGCAGGAGGCGCATGGAGGAGGACTAATGGGACACTTTGGCGTGAAGAAGACGGAGGATATACTTGCTACACATTTCTTTTGGCCCAAGATGCGACTGGATGTTGAGCGTTTTGTTGCTCGCTGCACTACATGTCAAAAAGCTAAGTCACGTCTCAATCCTCATGGTTTATATATGCCTTTGCCTGTACCTAGTGTTCCTTGGGAGGATATATCTATGGACTTTGTTTTAGGTTTACCTCGAACAAAGAAGGGGAGGATAGCATATTTGTTGTCGTGGATAGATTCTCGAAAATGGCACACTTTATACCATGTCATAAAAGCGATGATGCTGTTAATGTTGCTGATTTGTTCTGTCGTGAAATTATTCGCTTGCATGGTGTGCCAAATACTATTGTTTCCGATCGTGATACTAAATTTCTTAGCCACTTTTGGAGATGTTTATGGGCTAAGTTGGGGACTAAACTGCTTTTTAGTACTACTTGTCACCCCCAAACTGATGGACAAACTGAAGTAGTCAATAGAACATTGTCTACTATGCTTAGGGCTGTTTTGAAGAATAATAAGAAAATTTGGGAAGAATGCTTACCTCATATTGAGTTTGCTTATAATCGTTCATTGCATTCTACTACTAAGATGTGCCCTTTTGAAATTGTGTATGGTTTCCTACCTCGTGCACCTATTGATTTGTTGCCTCTTCCATCTTCGGAGAATGTTAATTTTGATGCTAAACAACGTGCTGAATTGATCTTAAAAATGCATGAGTTAACTAAGGAAAACATTGAGCGTATGAATGCTAAATATAAACTTGCTGGAGATAAGGGTAGAAAACATGTTGTGTTTGCACCTGGAGATCTTGTTTGGTTACATTTGCGTAAGGATAGATTTCCTGATTTGCGCAAATCAAAGCTAATGCCACGTGCTGATGGTCCTTTTAAGGTGTTAGAGAAAATAAATGATAATGCATATAAACTTGAGCTGCCTGCAGATTTTGGGGTTAGTCCCACTTTTAACATTGCAGATTTGAAGCCTTATTTGGGTGAGGAAGATGAGCTTCCGTCGAGGACGACTTCATTTCAAGAAGGGGAGAATAATGAGGACATCAATACCATTGTTACACCCACAGTCCCTGCTGCTATACATACTGGACCAATTACTAGAGCTCGCGCACGCCAATTAAATTACCAGGTACTTCCGTTTCTTGGTAATGATTCTAATGTTCATGAGAATATGATGCTGCCTAAATTGGATACATTTGTTTTGCTTAGAAATGAAGGGCCTAGCTTTGAGAAGGATGAACATTGGAGCAAGAACAAGCATGGAGATGATGGCATGCGCATGGGGAACAAGAACGGAGTTACAAGTGATGATTTCAAGACGTTGAAGCCACCATAATGCGTGCATGAAGCCTTGGACGAAATATACAAGATGCTACTTCATAACTTTCGTCCAGAGGCTATTCTAGGTGCTGCGTCACCTTATTATTGGGCCAGGCCCATGTAATTTTGAAATACATAAGTATAGGCTGTTTTTAGAGTCCGTATGTGTGGGGAAACAAGAGATAGGGTTGGTTTCGGACCCCTTCCTCAAGGGCCACGAAATTCCCCCCTCTTCCTCCATATATACAGCCCTTAGGGCGTCGTTTAGACTTTGGGTTTTGTTTAGATTAAAAGTTCGCCATAGCTGCAACTTCGCGTACTTCGTTTGTGTTCAGCGACCAGACAAAGGTGTCACAGAACTCCACCTTGATCAATAAAGCTTTCATCTTATATTCGCAATATCCAGATTGCAATCTCAGTTTCTTGCTTGTTCTTCGTTTGCTTGCAGGAAATAGACCCTCGTGGTCAGGTTGATCGTGCTCCGGCGTGGTCGATAACCTCTCGGAGTTGGTTTAGCGATTGCTAAGGCGCGACGTCCTCGCACGTTCGTAGTCGGATCGTCAAAGTCGACTTCCACCAAAGCGATATCCATCATCTCATCGAAAGATGGGACACCTTTGCCTCTATCATAGAGTATAAGGATTATAATAATATCACTCGTTTATTCCATCTTGCTTGTAAAGCTGAACGTGAAGTGCAAGGTCGACAGGCATTGGCGCGAACTAACTTTTCTGCAGGTCGACCTTCATCATGGACACCATGTGCATCATCTACTTCCACTGCACCATCACCTCCTTCAGGTGCCACCTCGAACCGTGATACAAGAAAGCAGGCACAACCACCACTATCTGCCAAGAGCACACCTGCCGGGCCTGCACAGAGCTCTTCTTCTTCCATGGCGTCAACAGGGCACACAAGTGATATTATTTGTCGTTGTTGTAAGGGAAGAGGGCATTTTGCGAGAGAATGCAAATCTCGGCGTGTGATGATTGCTACTGAGGATGGTGGGTATGAGTCCGCTAGTGACTATGATGAGGAGACTTTGGCTCTTATTACACATGAAGAACACGGTGGAGATGATTCTGATCATGAGACGCAATACATGGCTGCTGAAGATGCTGACAGGTATGAATGTCTAGTTGCTCAACGTGTTTTGAGTGTGCAGGTTACACAAGCTGAGAAAAATCAGAGGCATAATTTGTTCCATACAAAGGGAGTTGTGAAGGAACATTCTATTCGCGTCATCATATATGGAGGGAGTTGCAACAACTTGGCTAGCATGGAGATGGTGGAGAAGCTATCTCTCACCACAAGACCACATCCACATCCTTACTACATCCAATGGTCCAACAACAGCGGCAAGGTTAAGGTAACACGTACTGTTCGGGTGCATTTTAGTATCTCTACATATGCTGATTATGTTGATTGTGATGTGGTACCTATGCAAGCATGTTCCTTATTACTTGGTAGACCATGGCAATTTGATAAAAATTATGTACACCATGGTACAAACAATCAGTATACTCTAGTTCATAAGGATACAAATATTACTTTGCTTCCTATGACTCCTGATTCCATTTTGAAAGATGATATTCATAGAGCTAATAAAGCAAAACAGGAAAAAATAAGAGCGAAAATCAGATCGTGGCAAAAGAATTTGAGCAACAAATGAAGCCTAATAATAAACCATCTAGTGTTGCTTCTGAAATTAAATTGAAAAGTGCATGTTTACTTGCCACCAAATCTGATATTGATGAGCTAGTTTTTAGCAAATCTGTTTGCTATGCTTTTGTGTGCAAAGAGGCATTATTTTCATTCGAGGACGTGCCTTCCTCTTTGCCCCCTGCAGTGACTAACATTTTGCAGGAGTTCGCTGACGTCTTCCCACAAGACGTGCCACCGGGATTACCACCTATTCGAGGGATTGAGCATCAAATTGACTTAATTCCCGGTGCATCGCTACCCAACCGTGCACCATACCGTACCAATCCAGAGGAGACGAAGGAGATTATGCATCAAGTACAGGAGCTGCTCGACAAAGGTTATATTCGCGAATCCCTTAGTCCTTGTGCTGTTCCTATTGTTCTAGTACCGAAAAAGGATGGTACGTCACGTATGTGTGTTGATTGTAGAGGCATTAATAATATTACTATTCATTATCGTCATCCTATTCCTAGGCTAGATTATATGCTTGATGAATTGAGTGGCTCTACAATATTCTCCAAAGCTGATTTGCGTAGTGGATACCATCAAATTCGTATGAAATTGGGAGATGAATGGAAAACTGCATTTAAAACTAAGTTTGGTTTATATGAGTGGTTAGTCATGCCTTTTGGGTTAACTAATGCACCTAGTACTTTCATGAGACTAATGAACGAAGTTTTATGTGCTTTCATTGGACGATTTGTGGTAGTCTATTTTGATGATATACTGATTTATTGCAAATCTTTGGAAGAACATTTGGAACATTTTACGTGCTGTTTTCCTTGCTCTACGTGATGCACGTTTTTTTGGTAACCTTGGGAAGTGCACCTTTTGCACCGACCGAGTATCTTTTCTTGGCTATGTTGTTACTCCACAGGGAATTGAAGTTGATAAAGCCAAGATTGAAGCTATTGAGAGTTGGCCGCAGCCCAAAACGGTAACACAAGTGTGGAGTTTTCTTGGACTCGCTGGTTTCTATAGGCGTTTTGTGAGAGATTTTAGCACCAATGCTGCACCTCTCAACGAACTTACAAAGAAGGATGTGCCTTTTGTTTGGGGTACCGCACAGGAAGAAGCCTTCACGGTATTGAAAGATAAGTTGACACATGCTCCTTTACTCCAACTTCCTGATTTTAATAAGACTTTTGAGCTTGAATGTGATGCTAGTGGAATTGGATTAGGAGGTGTGTTATTACAAGATGGCAAACCTGTTGCATACTTTTCTGAAAAATTGAGTGGGCCTAGTCTGAACTATTCTACTTATGATAAAGAATTATATGCTCTTGTTCGGACCTTAGAAACATGACAACATTATTTATGGCCCAAGGAATTTGTTGTACATTCTGATCATGAATCTTTGAAACACATTAAAAGTCAAGCAAAACTGAACCGTAGACATGCTAAATGGGTTGAATTCATTGAGACTTTCCCTTATGTCATTAAACACAAGAAGGGTAAAATGTTATTGCTGATGCATTGTCTCGTCGTTATACTATGCTTTCACAACTTGACTTTAAAATATTTGGTTTGGAGACCATCAAAGATCAATATGTGCATGATGCTGAATTTATAGATGTATTGCAGAATTGTAAAGAAGGTAGAACATGGAACAAGTTCGTCGTTAATGATGGATTTGTGTTTCGTGCTAACAAGCTATGCATTCCAGCTAGCTCCGTTCGTCTTTTGTTGTTGAAGGAGGCGCATGGAGGAGGACTAATGGGACACTTTGGCGTGAAGAAGACGGAGGATATACTTGCTACACATTTCTTTTGGCCCAAGATGCGACTGGATGTTGAGCGTTTTGTTGCTCGCTGCACTACATGTCAAAAAGCTAAGTCATGACTCAATCCTCATGGTTTATATATGCCTTTGCCTGTACCTAGTGTTCCTTGGGAGGATATGTCTATGGACTTTGTTTTAGGTTTACCTCGAACAAAGAAGGGGAGGGATAGCATATTTGTTGTCGTGGATAGATTCTCGAAAATGGCACACTTTATAGCATGTCATAAAAGCGATGATGTTGTTAATGTTGCTGATTTGTTCTTTCGTGAAATTATTCGCTTGCATGGTGTGCCAAATACTATTGTTTCAGATCGTGATACTAAATTTCTTAGCCACTTTTGGAGATGTTTATGGGCTAAGTTGGGGACTAAACTGCTTTTTAGTACTACTTGTCACCCCCAAACTGATGGACAAACTGAAGTAGTCAATAGAACATTGTCTACTATGCTTAGGGCTGTTTTGAAGAATAATAAGAAAATGTGGGAAGAATGCTTGCCTCATATTGAATTTGCTTATAATCGTTCATTGCATTCTACTACTAAGATGTGTCCTTTTGAAATTGTGTATGGTTTCCTATCTCGTGCACCAATTGATTTGTTGCCACTTCCATCTTCGGAGAAGGTTAATTTTGATGCTAAAGAACGTGCTGAATTGATTTTAAAAATGCATGAGTTAACTAAGGAAAACATTGAGCGTATGAATGCTAAATATAAACTTGCTGGAGATAAGGGTAGAAAACATGTTGTGTTTGCACCTGGAGATCTTGTTTGGTTACATTTGCGTAAGGATAGATTTCCTAATTTGCGCAAATCAAAGCTAATGCCACGTGCTGATGGTCCTTTTAAGGTGTTAGAGAAAATAAATGATAATGCATATAAACTTGAGCTACCTGCAGATTTTGGGGTTAGTCCCACTTTTAACATTGCAGATTTGAAGCCTTATTTGGGCGAGGAAGATGAGCTTCCGTCGAGGACGACTTCATTTCAAGAAGGGGAGGATGATGAGGACATCAATACCATTGTTACACCCATAGCCCCTACTGTTACATATAATGGACCAATTACTAGAGCTCGCGCACGCCAATTAAATTACCAGGTACTTTCGTTTCTTGGTAATGATTCTAATGTTCATGAGAATATGATGCTGCCTAAATTGGATACTTTTGTTTTGCTTACAAATGAAGGGCCTAGCTTGGAGAAGGATGAACATAGGAGCAAGAACAAGCATGGAGTTGATGGCATGCGCAAGGGGGACAAGAACGGAGTTACAAGTGATGATTTCAGGACTTTGAAGCCACCATAAGGAGTGAATGAAGCCTTGGACGAAATATACAAGATGCCACTTCATAAATTTCGTCCAGAGGCTATTCTAGGTGCTGCGTCACCTTATTATTGGGCCAGGCCCATGTAATTTCGTACATAAGTATAGGTTGTTTTTAGAGTCCGTATGTGTGGGGAAATAAGAGATAGGGTTGGTTTCGGACCCCTTCCCCAAGGGCCACGAAGTTCCCCCCTCTTCCTCCATATATACAGCCCTTAGGGCACCGTTTAGACTTTGGGTTTTGTTTAGATTAAAGTTCGCCATAGCTGCAACTTCGCGTACTTCGTTTGTGCTCAACGACCAGACAAAGGCGTCACAGAACCCCACCTTGATCAATAAAGTTTTCCTCTTATATTCGCAATATCTTAGTTTTCTTGCTTGTTCTTCGTTTGCCTGCAGGAAACAGACCTTCGTGGTCAGGTTGATCGTGCTCCGGCATGGTCAATAACCTCTCGGGGTTGGTTTAGCAATTGCTAAGGCGCGACGTCCTCGCACGTTCGTAGTCGGATCGTCAAAGTCGACTTCCTCCAAAACGTAGCCACCATCTCATCGAAAGACGGGACACCTTTGCCTGTATCATGAAGAGTACTACAAATGGAGATAGCCATTATACGAGCCAATGTCACGGAAGATGATGAGCAAACTATGGCACGTTTCTTGAATGGAATCAATCATCCTATCAAGAAGATCGCCGACTTCCAACCATACTCGAACCTCATCGAGCTCGTGCATCAAGCCACCAAAGCGGAACGTCAAGTGCAAGATGATCTCAAATATGCCAAATTCTCATCCAAGTCATATGGTTTCTCCAACAATCAAGCTTCGATGACCCCAACACCTTCTACCTCAACCAAGCCTTCTACAAGCAACGGCGACAAGTCAAGTTACACGAAAGCTTCGACAACCTCAAGCAGTCTTCCTACTACAAGCAACTTCAAGCCAAGAACTTCGTCATCTTTCCCAACCGATGAGACCGTCAAGACAAGTTCCTTGAAATGCTTCACATGCGGAGGCCGAGGCCACAAGTCCTTCGAGTGCACAAACAAGCGCACCATGATCCTCAACGACGACGGAACCTATGACTCAATGAGTGAAGGAGAAATGGAAGCCCTTGAGCAAGTGGCCATGCACCGTCAAGTGAACAATGAAGATGAGGATGATCAAGTCTTTTGTGACGAAGATTCAAGTCCCGCTCTTGTTGTCTCCAAGGTCTTGACTCTTGAACATCAACAAGACGAAGATCAAAGATGCCATATCTTCCACACCAAGGTCGGAATCAATGGAAGGTCCGTCAAGGTCATCATCGATGGAGGGAGTTGCCATAACTTAGCAAGTGAAGAACTATGCTCCAAACTCCAATTGGCCAAGATGAAGCACCCTCACCCCTACAAGGTTCAATGGCTAAGCGACACCGGCACCATACAAGTCGAGCATCGAGTACAAGTCTCTTTCAAGATTGGCGCCTATGAAGACACTTTGGAGTGTGATGTCCTTCCGATGACGGTTTGCCACCTCCTTCTTGGACGGCTATGGCAATTTGACCGAGCTGTCATTCACAATGGGCGTACAAATCACTATAGCTTCAAGATGAAAGGGAAGGAGTTTGTGCTACGTCCTATGTCTCCAAGCCAAGTGCTCGCCGATAAGGAAAACACCCATCGTGGAGAGAATAGTGAGAGAGCGAACCACCAAAAAGAGAGTGAGCACCACAAGCCCAAATTGAGTGCCTCCACGATGAGCGACAAGAAGAACTTAGTCCTATTTGCCACCAAACGTGAGATGAGAGAAGTGTGTGAGAACCCATCAAGTGTCCTACACTATGTCCTATTGTGCAAGGACGAGGCACCAAAAACTAACACCTCTCATGATCTACCTTTAGTGTTATCTTCTTTATTGCAGGAATTCAAAGATGTTTTCCCCGATGAGCTACCTCCGGGTCTACCTCCACTACGAAGCATTGAGCACCGAATCGACCTCATCCCCGGAGCACCACTTCCAAACAAGGCCCCATACCGCGTCAACCCCGAAGAAACCAAAGAAATACAAAGGCAAGTAAAGCATCTCATAGACCATGGACATGTGCGTGAAAGTTTGAGTCCTTGTGCCGTACCGGTCATTCTTGTGCCAAAACGAGACAGTAGTTTTCGCATGTGTTCCGATTGTAGACCTATCAATGCTATGACCGTTCGCTATAGGTACCCCATTCCACGCCTTGATGATATGCTTGATGAACTTAGCGGTGCCACTATCTTTTCCAAAATTGATCTTAAAAGTGGTTACTATCAAATCCGCATACAAGAGGGTGATGAATGGAAAACCGCTTTCAAAACAAAGTTTGGTCTATATGAGTGGTTAGTCATGCCTATGGGTTTATCGGAAGCACCCGGTACCTTCATGCGCCTTATGCATTATGTGTTTCGCCCTTATATTGGTGAATTAGTTGTTGTCTACTTTGATGATATCCTTGTGTTTAGCAAATCTCTCAAAGAACATGTCACCCACCTTCGCACCGAGCTACAAACCCTTCGAAAAGAGCAACTTTATGCTAATATGGAAAAATGCCTCTTTGGTGTTGATAAGCTTGTTTTCTTGGGTTTCGTAGTATCCTCTAAGGGTGTTCATGTTGATGAATCTAAGATCAATGCTATTAAAACTTGGCCTCAACCAACCAATTTGCAACAAGTGCGTAGTTTTCTTGGTTTAGCCGGTTTCTACCGTCGATTTGTGAAGGATTTTAGCACCATTGCTTCACCTTTGCATGCTTTGAGTAAGAAAAATGCACCGTTTGTTTGGGGAACATCCCAAGACGTCGCTTTCAATGAGCTTAAGAATTTGCTTACTCATGCTCCCGTGCTTGCATTACCCAATTTTGACAAACCTTTTGAAATTCACTGTGATGCTAGTGGTAATGGCATAGGAGGTGTGTTAATGCAAGAGAAGCGCCCCATTGCATACTTTAGTGAGAAACTCTCCGGAGCGCAACTCAATTACCCCATCTATGACAAAGAGCTATATGCTTTAGTGCGAGTCTTGCGTGAATGGGAACATTAACTCCGCCCTCATGAGTTCATCATCCACACCGATCATGAAATGCTTAAATACCTTAAGGGTCAAACTAAGTTGAACAAGCGTCATGCTAAGTGGAGTGAGTTTATTGAGTCTTTTCCTTATGTCATCAAGTATATTAAAGGTAAGGAAAATGTTGTGGCGGATGCGCTTTCCCGTATTTGCATGCTGGTTACTCAACTTGAATTGAATGTCATTGGCTTTGAGCACATAAAAGACTTGTATGAGCATGATCCTACTTTTGCTATTCCTTATGCAAAGTGTTTGACGCATCCATTTTGGGAACGCTACTACATCAAAGATGGATATCTTATGAGAGCTAACAAACTTTGCATCCCCGAGTCCTCTTTTCGCTTATTGCTTTTGCAGGAATCTCATGGAGGAGGACTAATGGGACATTTTGGATGCGACAAGACACTCGCTACGCTCTCCAAGAACTACTTTTGGCCAAAGATGTTTCACGATGTCAACCGCTTCACCAACCGATGCTCTACATGTCGCAAAGCTAAGTCTAAAGCTCAATCCCATGGCCTTTACATGCCACTTCCAATTCCATATCAACCATGGGAAGACATTAGCATGGATTTTGTGCTTGGTTTGCCTAGAACTAGAAATGGCAAGGACTCCGTGTTCGTTGTTGTGGACCGATTCTCTAAAATGGCACATTTCATTCCTTGCAACAAGATAGACGATGATTCACATGTTGCCAATCTCTTTTGTAGGGAAATATTGCGTCTACATGGAATGCCAAGGACAATTGTCTCGGACCGCGACGTCAAGTTCTTGAGTTACTTTTGGAAGACCTTATGCGCCAAGCTCGGAATCAAGCTACTCTTCTCCACGGCTTACCATCCTCAAACTGACGGCCAAACGGAGGTGACGAACTGAACACTCTCCACTCTACTACGCGTCTTGATCAAGAAGTACATCAAGGAGTGGGAGGAGTGCCTACCAATCGCCGAGTACGCCTACAACCGTGCAAGACATTCGACTACCTGCAAGTCCCCTTTCGAGGTCGTCTACGGTTTCAACCCGTTGTCCCCATTGGACATTCTTCCTCTACCACTACAAGAGCGCATCAACATGGACGCGAGCGACCGAGTGAACCACCTCAAGAAGATGCATGAAGATACAAGGCACACCATCGAGCGCCAAGTACAACGACTTGCGACAAAGCTCAACACCCACAAGTCTCCAATGGTGTGCCAACCGGGTGACCTAGTTTGGGTACATCTCCGCAAGGACCGTTTCCCCAAGGAGCGCAAGTCCAAGCTCCTTCCAAGAGCCGATGGTCCATTCAAGGTACTCGCACGCTACAACGACAACGCCCACAAGGTCGACATTCCACGAGACAAGTACAATGTGAGCGACACATTCAACGTCAAAGACTTGGCCAAGTACCATGGTGGTGAAGATCACGATCCGTGGACGGATCTCTCCCCAGGGGGGAAGATGATGCGGAGCATCCTTCCATCATCCCCATGGACTCTACACCGATACATCAAGCCCCACGTGGACCTATGACAAGAGCTAGAGCACGTGCATTGGAAACCGAGGTGAACTCCTTCCTACTTGACTTGCACTCGGATACGGACGGAACATTGTTGCTACCTCACCAAAATATGCTATGTCTCATTAGGTACGAAGAGGAACACCACCAAGAGGCTCAGGAGCATCCCCAAGGAGAAGAAGGACCACCCCAAGGCCACGCGGACCAAGACGGAGTGCAACAACAGCAACACTGGAAGTCCCAGGCGACCTCATGCGCACGGGCCCCCGAGACCCCGTGCCCACGGACTGTCCAGAGAGTTGGCGGTGGGGCACCCCGTGCGCACGGGCCTGTACCGTGCCCATGGGACCCCCGTGCGCACGGGCCCAACTTACCCCGTGCACATGGGCCTCCCGGGATGGCCGGCTGAGATCTCCTGTTCGAGCCCCTCTCCATCTCCTTCGACCCCAAGCCTATATAAACCGTACCTAGGGTTATGTTTAGGGTTAGCAAAGTATTATATGAGATATTTGTGAGCTTTGCTCCTTCTACCTTCCCACTTGTGGATCAAGACCCCTTTGGGAAGAATCCTTGTGGATTTCAAGATCTCCTCAAGGAGAAGACTATCTTCAAGACCTCATCTCCTAGGAGTGGGAAGAACTTTGCCATTGTATATTTCCTTTGATTGTGTTTGTGACTTGTGGATCTTATGTTGTTATTCTAGTGGATGTCTGATTGGGAATTGTTTGAGTGATTTCCTCTTTGTGTTCTTGAGTGATCTTGCCCTTTTTCCCCTCCAAGTGTGAAAAGATCCCCTCTAGGGTTTCACCCTACATCAACAAGCAAGAAACTGAGATTGCAATCTGGATATTGCGAATAAAAGAGGAAAGTTTTATTAATGAAGGTGGGGTTCTGTGGCGCCTTTGTCTGGTCGTTGAACACAAACGAAGTACGCGAAGTTGCAGCTATGGTGAACTTTAATCTAAACAAAACCCAAAGTCTAAACGACGCCCTAAGGGCTGTATATATGGAGGAAGAGGGGGGAATTTCGTGGCCCTTGGAGGAGGGGTCCGAAACCAACCCTAACTCTTGTATCCCCACACATACGGACTCTAAAAACAGCCTATACTTAAGTATTTTGAAAATACATGGGCCTGGCCCAATAATAAGGTGACGCAGCACCTAGAATAGCCTCTGGACAAAATTTATGAAGTGGCATCTTGTATATTTCTTCCAAGGCTTCATGCACTCCTTATGGTGGCTTCAAAGTCCTGAAATCGTCACTTGTAACTCCGTTCTTGATCCCCTTGCGCATGCCATCATCTCCCTGCTTGGTCTTGCTCCAGTGTTCATCCCTCTTATCCATGCCAGGCCCTTCATTTGTAAGCAAAACAAATGTATCCAATTTAGGCAGCATCATATTCTCATGAACATTAGAATCATTACCAAGAAACGAAAGTACCTGGTAATTCAATTGGCTTGCGCGAGCTCTAGTAATTGGTCCAATATGTATAGCAGCAGGGGCTGTGGGTGTAACAATGGTATTGATGTCCTCATCATCCTCCCCTTCTTGAAATGAAGTCGTCCTCGACGGAAGCTCATCTTCCTCACCCAAATAAGGCTTCAAATCTGCAATGTTAAAAGTGGGACTAACCCCAAAATCTGCAGGCAGCTCAAGTTTATATGCATTATCATTTATTTTCTCTAACACCTTAAAAGGACCATCAGCACGTGGCATTAGCTTTGATTTGCGCAAATTAGGAAACCTATCCTTACGCAAATGTAACCAAACAAGATCTCCAGGTGCAACGACAATATGTTTTCTACCCTTATCTCCAGCAAGTTTATATTTAGCATTCATACGCTCAATGTTTTCCTTAGTTAACTCATGCATTTTTAAGATCAATTCAGCACGTTCTTTAGCATCAAAATTAACCTTCTCCGAAGATGGAAGAGGCAACAAATCAATGGGTGCACGAGGTATGGTACCACTTGATAGAGGCGAGGGTGTCCCGATCTTTCGATGAGATGATAACTATCGATTTGGTGGAGTCGACTTTGATGATCCGACTACAAACGTGCACGATGTTGCGCCTTAGCAATCGCTAAACCAATCTCCTGAGGTTACTGACGATGCCGGAAGCACGATCAGCCTGACCACGAAGGTCTATTCCTGCAAGCAATCAAAGCACGATCTAAATATTGTGAATATATATGAAGTATTGATAATGGTGGGGATCCGTAGGCGGTCTTGGTCTGTCCGTTGGACACAAACGAAGTACAGGAAATTGCAATGGCTAACTTTTAACTAAACAAATCCCAAGGAAAAAGCTACTAAATGGATCTACTTATATAGGAGCAAGGGGTGACGGCCAAGGAGGTGGGAGGACGTCCCAAGGCAGCCTAAAACCAACCCTAGGTCGTACAAGGCTCATGGGCCCAAGTGGAGGTGATGCAACACCTTTGGACTTGTTGTTTGACTCGGATTCTGCTGCTGCGTCAGATTGTTTCGTCCATATCTCAACGCTCCGGACTAATTTAAAGGTGAATCCAATTGGATTGGAAAGAGGACGAAATCTACTTTCCAACAAAAAAAGAATCACCCAATTCGAAAAGTCGTTGGCGTTTTGAGTCAGGTATGTCTGTGCAGTCCGAATCTGAATCCAGAACGTGAGAGACTTGGACTCTATCTTCTCTTGGCCCAAAAGTGACGTGAGAGGACTTTTTGAACAGAACCTAAACTTCTCCTTTTCCCCTATCTTCATATGTGGATTGTACAAATGTCCCATGCACCTGCAATTGGACAAAACACAAAAGTGTGTGAAGTATTTTTGTTTTGAATAACATAAATAGATTATTGAATAGTTTGCACTAGAGATCACCTGACAAATATGCATGTATGCAATATTTTTGGTCGTATCCAAGGTAGTCATGTCCTCATCATCCTCCCCTTCTTGAAAACAAAGCCGTCCTCGGCGTTGCTTAATCTGAAATCTAGCTAACAAAAGAGACAAGGTGTACACGTTGTATATGTATATGTCATCCGTTTTTACTGATCTCATTTGGTGCACATGTGACACAGTTATACAAGAGCACCCTTCAAAAGTCGTGAAATGTAAAGCCAATATATTTTCACAAGAAGTCAAAGGCATGAAAATATTGCAAGTCAGTTTGCACATATAAGTGAAACTCTTATTCATATCAAAAGATTGACAATGCTTATCATTAAACCATCCCAACATTGGTGAATAAACCTTACTTGCATCAAATTTACATGCTACAACATGCTTAAATAAGCAAACATGCAATAAGTCATTTGACACAGAATCATCACCAAGATTAGAGGTCATATTAAAATGATTAAACATTGGTTCTTTTGCATCAACAGTTAATTCATTGGGTGCACTCAAAATTGTTGGTATTTCAGTTGTTTGATCACATGACGCATTCATGACAGTAACATGATTCTCTAAAATAGGTGATGCACTCAAATCAGCAGGTAACTCAACACATGATGTATTCAAGTTAACTAGGCATGCATCATTCTCATGTGAAGTTATATCATCAATACCTTTATAGTTACCTTGTCGCAAAGATGTAGCTGATGTAGATACGGATGATGGCAATGTACCATACTCTTGAGATGATGTCGCGCTCACAATCTGAGGTGTGGCTGCTCTAGTAGGTGCAACGGTGGAGGAACCAAGCGGTGGTGATGAGCATGAACTAGAATAGTAGTTGTTGTAGTCACCCAATGCATCCTCCTGTAACTGTCTCTCAAAGGTACAAGCACGAACATACATACCAGTAATGCAACGAGGAATATACTGAAATCGTGCCTGAATATCATGGTTCAAACCACCAAAAAATCTATTCATTGTATCATCCTCAGATTCTTCTATGTCACAATGATGCATATAAGATTTGAACTCTTGGTAGTAAGCATGAACAGTGTTGTTGCCTTGTTTGAATTGTTCAAATTTGCGAAGCAATTCACGACGATAGTAAGGAGGAAAAAATTGTTGTCTCATTACATCTTTCAAATCTTTCCAAGTTGTGGGTTGGTTATCAATGTTTTTCTTACAATGCACACTCCACCAAACAGAAGCAAAACCAGTAAATGCTCTAGTGGCAGCTCGTACTCGCTCAAGTTCAGAAAAGTCATGGTGACTAAAAATTTGTTCTACTTCAAGCTCCCAAGCTAGATAAATAGCAGGATTAAATCTACCCTCAAATGACGGTAAAGAGATAACCTGACCATGTGCTTGTGTGTGTTGTCCCAACTCTCGTGATGGTGATGATGTGTCCGTCGTCCAAGAACTTCTATCTCCGAAACCTGTCATGATTAGTAGAAACAAGAAACACAATTCGAGAATAATGTTCCGATGAACTACTAGGATGTGGTTGTAAATTGCTCACAGTAAAGCAAATATCAAAATCTTACAAGTTCTTACCATGTGGCAGGTGGTGACAGGCAACCAGCGGTGTCAAATAACTCCAAAGATTGTGTAAAGAGATTGCCAGGGAAACGTACATATACACGGTGTAGAAATATGTGGAACTGGGTTGGCTATATATGGTAGCAAAAGATTAGCAATAATCAATTCAAAGATGCAATGTTGAATAAACGCTCAACGACGGTACTGTGCTGGTCCTAGGCTAGACCGGACTAGAGACGCGAGCCTAGAACACTAATGAGGTCACGGCGTAGCATAACTAGCATCAATGAAGGATACTAAGTAGCTCTGGACAGCAAGATATAAGTGAAGATCACAACGGCAGTAAAGATAATGATGAAAAACAACTGCCAAGCAGGATATACAACAACTCTCTCTCCAACTTTCCTTTTGAAAAGTTTGAGCCAATTTTCTGATAACTTTTCTCAAGAATGGCACTGACTCAAGCTTTCAAACGCAAAAGAATCACTCAATTCCGAGTTGATATGTGCAGTCAAAAAATTCTAAAACTGGCTTGAAAAACTGGAATAAGCTGTGTCGCGAACTTCGAAGGGCAAAAAGACCTATCTAGAAGCCGATTTTGAGGTGCCAAATAGTGAATTAGCCTCTGCAACTATTTAGATGCGTCTCGTCGCTAGCTTTCATTTGACTACTCGCGGAGCCAAAACGGACTTCGTATGAGGAAGTTATGCCTGTTTTACTTAACAATGCACAAAACAGATTCCAATCCGAATTCAACTACGAGATTGAGTCTAGATAGATCCGAATTTTGTTTTTTTCTACACACTTTTTTTTCTTTCTCTCTTTTTTTTCTCTGACTTTTTTTTCCTTTTTTCTCTCTTTTTTTCTTTGTCTTTTTTTCTCTCCCTCTTTCCAAGACAAACTAGATAAGATGCAGATTGGATCAAGCGAAGATGTGAACGACCTCAACGATGATTGTGACAATGAACTATGGGTAGCACGTGGTGGAACTGAATGGATTGTGTGGTGGACAGCGGAAGGGATAACGATGCAGCGGCGACGTGACTAATGTGAACAGAACTCGAAACTCTAAACGAACTAGACACTAAGACCAGCAACTCGACACGACGATGCAACCGATAATTCAATAATGCAAACAATGAAAAGAAAATTGCAAAGGCTCAGACTGGCTTGGACAAAAGGATGAATAGATCTAACTTTTTGTGGCTTTTTCTTGGACAATAGGTAAGAAAATAAATCTAATCTAGGGATAACTGGAAATTCTCACCGAGCAACCTGAAAACTGATACCACTTGATAGAGGCGGGGGTGTCCCGATCATTCGATGAGATGATAACTATCAATTTGGTGGAGATGACTTTGACGATCCGACTACAAACGTGCACGACGTTGCGCCTTAGCAATCGCTAAACCAACTCCTGAGGTTACTGACGATGCCGGAGCACAATCAACCTGACCACGAAGGTCCATTCCTGCAAGCAATCGAAGAACAAGCAAGAATATGATAATGCAATCTGAATATTGCGAATATAGATGAAGTATTGATAAAGGTGGGGATCCGTAAGCGGTCTTGGTCTGGTCGTTGGACACAAACGAAGTACACGAAGTTGCAATGGCTAACTTTTAACTAAACAAATCCCAAGGAAAAAGCTACTAGATGGATCTACTTCTATAGGAGCAAGCGGTGGCGGCCAAGGAGGTGGGAGGACGTCCCAAGGCAGCCTAAAACCAATCCTAGGTCATACAAGGCTCATGGGCCCAAGTGGAGGTGATGCAACACCTTTGGACTTGTTGTTTGACTCGGATTCTGCTGCAGCATCAGATTGATTCGTCCATATCTCAACGCTCCGGACGAATTTAAAGGTGAATCCAATTGGGTTGGAAAGAGGACGAAATCTACTTTCCAACAAAAAAGAATCACCCAATTCGGAGTCCGTATGAAAAAGTTGTTGGCGTTTTGAGTCAGGTATGTCTGTGTAGTCCGAATCTGAATCCAGAACGTGAGAGACTTGGACTCTATCTTCTCTTGGCCCAAAAGTGATGTGAGAGGACTTTATGAACAGAACCTAAACTTCTCCTTTTCCCCTATCTTCATATGTGGATTGTACAAATGTCCCATGCACCTGCAATTAGACAAAACACAAAAGTGTGTGAAGTATTTTTGTTTTGGATAACATAAATAGGTTATTGAATATTTGCACTAGAGATCACCTGACAAATATGCATGTATGCAATATTTTTGGTTGTATCCAAGGTAGTCATGTCCTCATCAAGGTAGGAAACCATACACAATTTCAAAAGGGCACATCTTAGTAGTAGAATGCACTGAACGATTATAAGCAAATTCAATATGAGGCAAGCATTCGTACCACATTTTCTTATAATTCTTCAAAACAGCCCTAAGCATAGTAGACAATGTTCTATTTACTACTTCAGTTTGTCCATTAGTTTGGGGGTGACAAGTAGTACTAAAAAGCAGTTTAGTCCCCAACTTTGCACATAAACATCTCCAAAAGTGGCTAAGAACTTAGTATCACGATTTGAAACAATAGTATTTGGCACACCATGCAAGCGAATAATTTCCTGAAAGAACAAATCAACAACATTAACAGCATCATCGCTTTTATGACATGGTATACAGTGTGCCATTTTCAAAAATCTATCCATGACAACAAATATGCTATCCCTCCCCTTCTTTGTTCGAGGTAAACCTAAAACAAAGTCCATAGATATATGCTCCCAAGGAACACTAGATACAGGCAAAGGCATATATAAACCATGAGGATTGAGACGTGACTTAGCTTTTTGACATGTAGTGCAGCGAGCAACAAAACACTCAACATCCCGTCTCATCTTTGGCCAAAAGAAATGTGTAGCAAGTATATCCTCCGTCTTCTTGACGCCAATGTGCCCCATTAATCCTCCTCCATGCGCCTCCTGCAACAACAAAAGATGAATGGAGCTAGCTTGAATGCATAACTTGTTAGCACGAAACACAAATCCGTCGTTAAGAACGAACTTGTTCCAAGTTCTCCCTTCCATACAATTCTGCATTACATCTTTAAATTCAGCATCATGCACATATTGATCTTTGTTGGTCTCCAAACCAAATATTTTAAAGTCAAGTTGTGAAAGCATAGTATACGATGAGACAATGCATCAGCAATAACATTTTCTTTACCCTTCTTGTGTTTAATGACATAAGGGAAAGTCTCAATGAATTCAACCCATTTAGCATGTCTACGGTTCAGTTTTGCTTGACTTTTAATGTGTTTCAAAGATTCATGATCAGAATGTATAACAAATTCCTTGGGCCATAAATAATGTTGTCATGTTTCTAAGGTCCGAACAAGAGCATATAATTCTTTATCATAAGTAGAATAGTTCAGACTAGGCCCACTCATTTTTTCAGAAAAGTATGCAACAGGTTTGCCATCTTGTAATAACACACGTCCTAATCCAATTCCACTAGCATCACATTCAAGCTCAAAAGTCTTATTAAAATCAGGAAGTTGGAGTAAAGGAGCATGTGTCAACTTATCTTTCAATACCGTGAAGGCTTCTTCCTGTGCGGTACCCCAAACAAAAGGCACATCCTTCTTTGTAAGCTCGTTGAGGGTGCAACAATGGTGCTAAAATCTCTCACAAAACGCCTATAGAAACCAGCGAGTCCAAGAAAACTCCTCACTTGTGTGACCGTTTTGGGCTGCGGCCAACTCTCAATAGCTTCAATCTTGGCTTTATCAACTTCAATTCCCTGTGGAGTAACAACATAGCCAAGAAAAGATACTCGGTCGGTGCAAAAGGTGCACTTCCCAAGGTTACCAAACAAACGTGCATCATGTAGAGCAATAAAAACAGCACGTAAATGTTCCAAATGTGCTTCCAAATATTTGCTATAAATCAATATATCATCAAAATAGACTACCACAAATCGTCCAATGAAAGCACGTAAAACTTCGTTCATTAGTCTCATGAAAGTACTAGGTGCATTAGTTAACCCAAAAGGCATGACTAACCACTCATATAAACCAAACTTAGTTTTAATTGCTGTTTTCCATTCATCTCCCAATTTCATACGAATTTGATGGTATCCACTACGCAAATCAACTTTGGAGAATATTGTAGAGCCACTCAATTCATCAAGCATATCTTCTAGCCTAGGAATAGGATGACGATAATGAATAGTAATATTATTAATGCCTCTACAATCAACACACATACGCGATGTACCATCCTTTTTCGGCACTAGTATAATAGGAACAGCACAAGGACTAAGAGATTCGCGTATATAACCTTTGTCGAGCAGCTCCTGTACTTGACGCATAATCTCCTTCGTCTCCTCTGGATTGCTATGTTATGGTGCACGGTTGGGTAGCGATGCACCAGGAATTAAGTCAATTTGATGCTCAATCCCTCGAATAGGTGGTAATCCCGGTGGCACGTCTTGTGGGAAGACGTCAGCGAACTCCTGCAAAATGTTAGTGACAGCAGGGGGCAAAGAGGAAGGCACGTCCTTGAATGAAAATAATGCCTCTTTGCACAAAAAGCATAGCAAACAGATTTGCTAAAATCTAGCTCATCAATATCAGATTTGGTGGCAAGTAAACATGCACTTTTCAATTTAATTTCACAAGCAACACTAGATGGTTTATTATTAGGCTTCATTTGTTGCTCAAATTCTTTTGCCACAATCTGATTTTCACTCTTATTTTTCTCCTGTTTTGCTTTATTAGCTCTATTAATATCATCTTTCAAAATGGAATCAGGAGTCATAGGAAGCAAAGTAATATTTTTATCCTTATGAACAAGAGTATACTGATTGTCTCTACCATGGTGTAAAGAATTTTTATCAAATTGCCATGGTCTACCAAGTAATAAGGAACATGCTTGCATAGGTACCACATCACAATCAACATAATCAGCATATGTAGAGATACTAAAATGCACACGAACAGTACATGTTACCTTAACCTTGCCGCTGTTGTTGAACCATTTGATGTAGTAAGGATGTGGATGTGGTCTTGTGGTGAGAGATAGCATCTCCACCATCTCCATGCTAGCCAAGTTATTGCAGCTCCCTCCATCTATGATGGCGCGAATGGAACGTTCCTTCACAACTCTCTTTGTATGGAACAAATTATGCCTCTGATTTTGCTCAGCTTGTGTAACCTGCACACTCAAAACACGTTGAGCAACTAAACATTCATACCTGTCAGCATCTTCAGCAGCCATGTATTGCATCTCATGATCAAAATCATCTCCACCGTGTTCTTCATGTGTAATGAGAGCCAGAGTCTCCTCATCATAGTCACTAGCGGACTCATACCCACCATCCTCAGTAGCAATCATCACACACTGAGATTTGCATTCTCTCGCAAAATGTCGTCTTCCCTTACAACGACGACAAATAATATCACTTGTGTGCCCTGTTGACGCCATGGAAGAAGAAGAGCTCTGCGCAGGCCCGGCAGGTGTGCTCTTGGCAGAGAGTGGTGGTTGTGCCTACTTTCTTGTATCACAGCTGGAGGTGGCACCTGATGGAGGTGATGGTGCAGTGGAAGTAGACGATGCACGTGGTGTCCATGATGAAGGTCGACCTGCAGAAAAGTTAGTTCGCGCCAATGCCTGTCGATCCTGCACTTCACGTTCAGCTTTACAAGCCAGATGGAATAAACGAGTGATATTATTATACTCCTTATACTCTAGACTGGTCTGAATTTCTCTATTTAATCCACCCATGAAACGTGCAAGCATAGCTTCATTCTCCTCAACAATACCACATCTAATCATGCCAGTTTGTAATTCCTGACAATATTCTTCTACAGAACTTTTTCCTTGTCTTAAATGCTGCAATTTTTGAATTAATTCACGTTGATAATATGGTGGAACCCAACGAGTACGCATAGCAGTTTTCGAAGCAGCCCAAGTAGCTGGAACAGGATATAATCTACAATGTTCAGACCACCAAACACATGCAAAGCTAGTGAAAGCACAAACAGTAGCAGGAACACGTCTCTCCTCAGGATATTGTAAACATGTAAATCGTTGTTCAGTTTCTAACTCCCGAGTAAGATATATATCAGGAACATATCTACCCTCAAATGGTGGAATATTGAATTTCAGTTTAGGGAGATGGTCATGATCTCGTACCTGAGGGGGAGCCCTACCATTGCCATTAGTTGCATGTGGACGACCTGGTGGTTGTGGTGCTGGTGGTTGCAGTTCTGATTTTGATCAACCTCATCCTCGTAATCTCCCGCATAATCATCCTCCTCATCAGCTGCAGGAGCCACAAAAGTATCAACAGCAGTACCAACAGTTTGGCCAGGCCGAAGAAGGACATGGCTCGCTCGGCGGAGGGCTGTTTCGTTATGTGGAGGTAGTTGTCGTCGTCGTCGTCGTCGTCGTTGTTGTTGTTGTTGTTGTTGTTGTTGTTGTTGTTGTTGTTGTTGCAGAGGTGCGGCAGGTGCAGCCGGTGGTGGAAGACGCGCAAGCAGTTCATTAAATCTGTTATCGAGCTTTGTTTCAAACGTCTTCTCAAGGCCAGTGATCTTCTCCATGGCCTCTTCAAAATTGTTCAGCACATCTTGCACCTGTTCAGTCATCATTTGCTGAAACTTATCATGAAGCTCCTTATTCGTTAAATTCTCCCAGTCAATCTCGTCTGCTTGTGATCCTGGCATGGTTAGCAGCAATAGAAACACACAAGAATATGATCCTACAGACTACTAACAAGTGGTGGTGGTGGTGGGTGTCACAAATCCGTCAAGCAAATCTCAAATTCTTACCAGTTCTTACCAAGCAGCACGTGGTGACCAGCAACCGTTGTAGTCAAAACTCTCAAAGCTTGGATAGAGCGATTACCAGGGAGAGTCAAACGCACGACGTAGATGTATGTGGAGCTGGGAAGGCTTATAATATGGTAGCAAAAAGGGTCAGCAATAATCAATTCAGATATGCAAAGTTGAATAAACGCTCAACGACGGTACTGTGCTGGTCGTAGGCTAGCCGTACTAGAGACGCGAGCCTAGAACACTAACAAAATCACGGCGCTGCACGTAAACAAGGGAGGAGCACACTCTGAATTTTCTTTTCTTCTTTCACTTTTTTGCACCTTTTTTTTGCTCCGCAACAAATTTTTTTCGAAAAAGTCTACAAATGTCCTAAAAACTGCCTAGGCAGAATTTTCCAGACTTAGTTTTTTTTAGTTTGGAACTATTTTTCTTCTGCGGGTAGCACATAAATTGGGGAGTCCAACTTGGTCACGACTCGAAGTATCGCGTGATCTAGAACTCGAAAACAAAGCAACAAATACTGGACTCGGACTGGTGGCGGAGATTAATCTGGTGGAACTCAGACTGGTGGCGGAGATGAATCTGGTGGAACTCGGACTAGTGGCAGATATATGTTGCAGGTGGACTCGAATTGGCGTGATGGAGGCGGATATGTGGTGGCGTATATGGACTCGGATTGGTGGTGAATATGTGGTGGTGGTATATGGCAACGATGATAAAGTTTGTGTGGTGGTGGTATATGGCAGCGGCGATGATGATGAAGCGGTGGTGATATATGGCAGCGGCGACGTGACAACCTGTGAACAGAACTCGAAACTCTAAAGGACTAGACACTAAGACCAACAACTTGACACGACAATGCAACCGCAAATTCAACAAAGCAAATACAAAAAAGATTGTGCAAAGGCTCAGATTGGTTCGGATAGGATGAACTAACACTAATTTTTTTAGCTTTTTCCGTGGACTATATGTATGAAGAACAGACTCGATCTAAACTACGAAAAACTGTAAAATCTCACCGAGCAACCTGGAAATTTGATACCACTTGATAGAGGCGAAGGTGTCCCGATGTTTCGATGAGATAGCAATCGTTTCTTATGGGAGTCGACTTTGAGGATCCGACTACGAACGTGCGAAGACGTCGCACCTTAGCAATCGCTAAACCAACTTCCGAGGGGTTATTGACCACGCTGGAGCACGATCAACCTGACCACGAGGGTCTGTTTCCTGCGAGCAAACGAAGAACAAGCAAGAAACTGAGATTGCAATCTGGATATTGCGAATAAAAGAGGAAAGCTTTATTAATGAAGGTGGGGTTCTGTGACGCCTTTGTCTGGTCGTTGAACACAAACGAACTACACGAAGTTGCAGCTATGGCGAACTTTAATCTAAACAAAACCCAAAGTCTAAACGACGCCCTAAGGGCTGTATATATGGAGGAAGAGGGGGGAATTTCGTGGCCCTTGGAGGAGGGGTCCGAAACCAACCCTAACTCTTGTATCCCCACACATACGGACTCTAAAAACAGCCTATACTTAAGTATTTCAAAAATACATGGGCCTGGCCCAATAATAAGGTGACGCAACACCTAGAATAGCCTCTGGACGAAATCTATGAAGTGGCATCTTGTATATTTCGTCCAAGGCTTCATGCACTCCTTATGGTGGCTTCAAAGTCCTAAAATCATCACTTGTAACTCCGTTCTTGATCCCCTTGCGTGTGCCATCATCTCCCTGCTTGGTCTTGCTCCAGTGTTCATCCCTCTTATCCATGCCAGGCCCTTCATTTGTAAGCAAAACAAATGTATCCAATTTAGGCAGCATCATATTCTCATGAACATTAGAATCATTACCAAGAAACGAAAGTACCTGGTAATTCAATTGGCGTGCGCGAGCTCTAGTAATTGGTCCAGTATGTATAGCAGCAGGGGCTGTGGGTGTAACAATGGTATTGATGTCCTATTCACCGTCACACACATACGTTACGGCATGCCACACGACAAAAACAAGGAAAATAACGTTTATAGTCGCCTTATTTTCTTCATTTTAGAACCAAATGGGATCCCCCAGATCATAGAGCATTTGCAGAATGCAACATTTGTCCTTACCAGGTGGACTAATGTTTATACTCACCATGACTTCCTTCCAAAGGAGTGTCAATGGGTTCAGAAACTTGTCTGAAAAGCAGCGGCGAATGATTGTCTTTGACTTTCAAGGGCAAAAAGTCCTACTTAGGGGCCGAATTTGAGTGTCCTTCGGGCCTCCTGCACAAGCCGGAAGTATTTTCTAGATTCCCACGCTCTTTGCGAGCATTTTGAGTACTTGTGGGTCCGAAACGGACTCCGAATGATAAAGTTATATCCATTTTTGTGAACACCGGTCCTGTATATGGCAGTCCTTGAAATAACTTCATTTTCTCGTGACACATTCTGGCACGCTGCCCCAAAATTTTGTGTCATAGTGGAGATATTGTCTCCACATATATATTGACCGATGCCAGGAATGCCCTGCTATTATTGGTTGTAACACACGTACGTTACGGTATGCCACACGGCAAAAACAAGGAGAATAAGCTTATAGTCGCCTTATTTTCTTGAATTTACAACCAAATGGGACCCCCCGAATCATAGAGCATGTACAAAATGTGACGTTTGTCCTTACCAGGCGGACTAATGTTTATACTCACCATAATCTTTCGGATTCCTTCCAAAGGAGTGCCAATGGGTTCACAAACTTGTCTTAAAAGTAGCGGCAAATGATGTTCTTTGACTTTCAGGGGCAAAAAGTCATGCTTAGGGGCCGAATTTGAGGGTCCTCCTAGCCTCCTGCGCAAGCCGAAAGTTTTTTCTAGATTCCCACACTCGACGCATTCATTTTGAGTACTTGTGGGTCCGAAACGGACTCCGAATGACAAAGTCATGACCATTTTTGTGAACACAGGCCCTTTATATGGGAGTCCTTTAAAGAACTTCATTTCCTCGTGACGCTTTCTGGCACGCCGCCCCAAAATTTTGTGTCCCCCATAGTGGATATATTGTTTCCACATATATATTGACCGATCCCAGGAGTGCCCTCCTATTATTTGCTGTCACACACGTACGTTACGGCATGCCACACGGCAAAAACAAGGAGAATAAGGCTTATAGTTGCCTTATTTTCTTGAATTTGCTACCAAATGGGATTCCCCGGATCATAGACCATATGCAGAATGCAATGTTTGTCCTTACCAGGTGGAGTAATGTTTATACTCACCATAATCCCTCGGATTTCCATCCAAAGGAGTGCCAATGGCTTCAGAAACTTTTCTGAAAAGCAGCGGCATATGATGTTCTTTGACTTTCAGGGGCACAAAGTCCTGCTTAGGGGCCGAATTTGAGGGTCCTCCAGGCCTCCTGCACAATCAAGAAGTATTTTCTAGATTCCCGCACTCGTCGCGAGCATTTTGACGACTTGTTGGTCCGAAACGGACTCCGAATGACAAAGTTATGACCGTTTTAGTGAACACTGGTCCTTTATATGGCTGTCCTTGAAAGAACTTCATTTTCTCGTGATGCGTTCTGGCGCGTCGCCCCAAAATTTTGTGTCCTCCATAGTGGAGATATTGTTTCCACATATATATTGACTGATGCCAGGAATGCCCTCCTATTATTGGGCATCGCACAGGTACGTTACGACATGCCACACGGCAAAAACAAGGAGAATAAGGCTTATAGTCGCCTTATTTTCTTGAATTTGCAACCAAATGGGATCCCCCGAATCATAGAGCATGTGCAGAATCCAACGTTTGTCCTTACAAGGTGGACTAATGCTTATACTCACCGTAATCTCTCGTATTTCCTTCCACGGGAGTGCCAATCGGTTCAGAAACTTGTCTGAAAAGCAGCGGCAAATGATGCTCTTTAACTTCGAGGGGAAAAAAGTCCTGCTTAGGGGCCAAATTTGAGGGTCCTCCGGGCCTTCTGCAAAAGCCAGAAGTATTTTATAGATTACCATGCTCGTCGCGTGCATTTTGAGTACTTGTGGGTTCGAAACGAACTCCGAATGACAAAGTTATGACCGTTTTACTGAAGACCGGTCCTTTAAATGGCAGTCCTTGAAAGAACTTCATTTTCTCATGACGCGTTCTGGCGCGCTGCCCCAAAATTTTGTCTCCTCCATAGTGGAGATAATGTTTCCACACATATTGGCCGATGCCAGGAGTGCCCTACTATTGTTGGCTGTCAGACACATACGTTATAACATGCCACATGGCAAAAACAAGGAAAATAAGGCTTATAGGCGCCTTATTTTCCTGAATTAACAACCAAATGGGATTCCCCAGATCATAGAGCATGTGCAGAATGCAGCGTTTTTCCTTACCAGGCAGAGTAATGTATATAATCACCATAATCTCTCGGATTTCCTTCCAAAGGAGTGCTAATGGGATCACAAACTTGTCTCGGAAGCTGCGGCAACTGACCTTTGATTTTCAGGGGCAAAAAGTCCTACTTAGGGGCCGAATTTGAGGGTCCTCCAGGCCTCTTGCGCAAGCCGGAAGTATTTTCTAGATTCCCACGGTCGTCGCCAGCATTTTGAGTACTTGTGGGTCCGAAACGGACTCCGAATGACAAAGTTATGACCGTTTTCGTGAACACCGGTTGATGCGGAGCATCCCACGTTCATCCCCATGTACACTCCGACTACTCTCCAAGCCCCAAGAGGACATATGACGAGACCTCGACCATACGCCATTGGGCACAAGGTGAACTCACTCCTCTTCGAACCGTCACTTTCCACATGTGAGACATGGCTACTACCTCATGAATGGACCTTGCATACACTTAGGTACAACCGAGACGACCATGGAGGATCCAAGGACCAAGGCCAAGCATGGAAGAGGAGAAGGAAGAAGAAGCAGGGACAAGCTTTTGGAAAGCCCGGAACTCCGGCCTCAGCCCGGAACATCCGGCCCCCGGACCTTCCGGCCTGCCCGGAACCTCCGGCCCCCGGAGTCCAGGCCAGCCCCGAGCGCGACAACTCTCTGGATAGCCCGGAACCCGGCCGGAACCTGCCCGGAACTTCCGGAGCCCGGAACTTCTGGCCTGCCTGCGTGCAAAGACTCGGGTCAAAGCCCATGTAACCTCTTTCCCACTTACCCCTTCGTGGCTTAGACTATAAATAGACCACCCCCTCCTCCTAGTTAGAGTTAGCATTGGTTTAGCTCGTAGTTGAGATAGAGCTTTGCTCATCCATTACGGATCTACTCCACGAGAGAGACCGCGGCCCCTCTACGGAGAAGATCCCTTTGGATTCAAGACCCCCAGTTGGGTGGCCCCATCAAGACCTCCTCACGGTGAAGAACCGGTTACCCTATGTATCGTCCCTTGTTGATCATGGATCGTGTATCTCTTTTGTGTTCTTGGATCTAGCGCATGTGTGATCATATTCGTGTTGGTTGAGTGTTTCTCTTATTTTCCCCCGTGATTTCCATCGTGTTCTTCCGCGCGTTCTTCGTGTTCCTCGTAGGGATCCTCTCCAAACGTGAAAGATCGGCCCCTAGGGTTCCGCCCTACATCATCTTGGTATGATGAGCCACATTGATCACGTTTTTGGAGCCCCTACCCTTTGTTTTCTAGTTTGATTTTGTTGATTTCGTCCTAAATCCGAAAATCCCCATCAAAAATAGCCCCCAATTTTTTTTTGTGATTTGTTGGTTTGGATGATGTTTTGTTGATTTTGATCCATGGATTCGCTGTGTTTCAAGTGGATCTAGCTTTCCCCCATCTTTTTCCCCCTTTCCATCCACGAAATCTCCCCAATTTTGACCTTGGAAATCGAGTTTTTTCACCCCCGTTCTCATGGAATTTAGGGTTCGTCCCGGAAGAAATTCCACGACCCCCGGAACTTCCGGACTTCCCCGGAACTTCCGGGCTAAACAGAAAGTTTACCCCAAAAATCCCCCTGGCCCCCGCTCTTTTTCCGCGACCCCCGAAACTTCCGACCACCTCCCGGAACTTCCGGCCCTAACCCCGGAACTTCCGGCCTAACCAGAGACTTTGCACCGAATTTCAGCACCAGCCTCTTGCACCGTTTTCATCACAACTTTTCGCTCTGAACTCCGATTTGAGTGTTCTTTGGCTCGTTTTGAAGCTATCGACGTGCCCAAGGTCCTCACATTGGTTTTACCACCTTTTGACTACATCAAATTTTTGAAAATTTGGCAAGTTTGCCTAGGCCTTCCACCATATCATCCGCATAACCACCACCGACTTCCGCAACCTAACCCATTTTGATCCCCATAGCATTTGAGGTTGTTTGAGTAGTGACTTGAGTCTCCTAAGGTGTTTAGGCTACTTAGGGATGGTTGCTTTTTCATCAACTACCACCACCACCATATCTTCCGCATAGTTTTGCCCACCTCACAATTCCGCGACCCCAACTTAACCTGACTTTGTTTGTGTTGTGAGTTGTGTCTCCTAAGGTTTTTCGGCTACTTAGGAACCGTGCTTCCAACTCCGACACCGTGTATAGCCCATCATACCCTTCCACATTAACCCATTTTGACCGGGTTTCCACCAATACTTTCGCAACCACCACCGCATTCCCGCTACCACCATTTGACTTTTGTCCTTGAGATTTTGAGTTGTGGTTTTTCCGTTTCCTAAGGTGTTTCGGCTACTTAGGGACGAGTCTCCATCATCTTGGTATCTACATCAAGAACACCGCCACTCATCATCCCAAAGGACGGTAACCTCGACGACACCATTGTATATTCCCCTTGCAATTGCATTGATAACCCCTAGCCCATTTTGCGTCACTTGCCTATCGAGACTAGCCATTTGAGTATTGCCGGCAACGTTACTTGTGCACATTAGTGATCATACTTCCCATTGCATACATACCATATCATATTGGTATCATCATATCATCCCTTGTGTCACAAGATTGTTCCCGCATATACACAATTGCTATCTTGGTTTGTGCATTTCGCATTGTGGCCATATCAAAAAAAAAGAATAAGCTTTTAAGCAAAAAGAGAAAGAGCAAAGAAGCTTGTAAGCAAGTGCGATAGCACCATACCACATTGCACATAAGATTGTCATATCCGATCATCTTGGATCATCTTGAGAAACACCGGGAACCATACATCCATAGCATACTTGGGATAGAAAGTTTATCCATTTTGCATATCATAGGTTGTGCACAAGTGTCGTATCCGCTATTGAGCAATCATGCTAGCGTCTCTCTTGAGTTGTGCAACACGAGCAATGTCCGTGGACTCCACATTTTGTGCTCATTCCTTGGTTGCACGACCCCATTTATCTATCCGTGTGTGTGTTTCCGTGTGCCACATATTGCTATTGGTCTACTCATTACATTTGCGAATTTTTTAATCTCTTTCAACATTATTGACTCTTGCTAACATTTTTGCATCAAATTTTTGTGCCACTATCCTCACCGAGCTCCACCATAAGCCTTATTTGTGTAGGTGTGAGAAACCGACAAGAATTGGTACCAATTGTGTTATTTCCTTGTTACACATTGAGTGATCATTGATCCATTTTCAACATCGGTCAAGGTACATTTGGTATAAGTTCTTCTCTTTCTCCCACTCATATTTGCTCGAGTCTTGTGATGGATAGGCAAGGCATTTCATCTCCGGTCTTCGACAACAACGACGGCGCGAACAACTAAATCACCAAAGTGTCCATCTTCGATCTACAACGACAAATGCAAGGCACACAATCTACCTTGCGAGAGCGCCTCGACAACCTCGCCATCGACATAAACCACTCGGAGGCAAGGAAAAGGGACTACATCGACACCAAGTTGGGTGAGCTAAAGGATCAACTACGAGACATGGTGGCCGACTACAAGTCTTCTTCCCCTTCATCATCCTCAAGGCGGCGGCGAGCAAGTCGATCATCTTCGGAGCGCAAACAAGATGCAAGCGCCAGTCGTCCACGTCCACATCTCCATGGCGACCATCGCCAACATCGTCATGAAGGGCAAGACACCTCCAAGCATCATGTCCACAACGACGACGAACGACATCTACTACGAGCTCAAGCACGACAACGACATCATCAACATGAAGATGCTCAACAAGCGCAAATGCACAAGTCCCAACAAGCCCTACTTCATGCCAAGTCCAAGCTTCATGAGCAAAAGAGAAGACCGCGAGACGAGCACCACCAAGATGGAGCTACGGCTACCACCACCACTTCGGCATCTTCGCCAAGTGCTATCAAGGCATCTTCGCCTCTGGACGTACGGCATCTTCGCCTACTTCTCGTGAGTTCGCCTACATCGACAACTTCAACAACAAGGCGACCACCCACGAGCGAGGGCGACACTTCCATCTTCGGAAACCCCTCGAGGAAGATGGCCGAGCATGGGAAATTCCCTTCGGTCATGGAGACGAGCTACAAAGTGCCACATCGTATGGGCAACAAGACGGCGACAAGAAGGTTGAGCATGGGACTATCCCTTCAACCAAGGCGGCGATAGGAGTTGAGCATGGAGACATTTGCACCAACATCTCTCCGACACCCACATATCATGAGATGACCCAATTGCCATGTGAGGAGAGCCACCAACCCATGAGTGAGATGAGTGACTCCACCCTATATGACATTGAGTGCATTTCCTATGAGAGGATGAGTGTGACCACCACTAGCCCCACACATGAGAGCATGCCACACATCCTATGTGAGGTTGAGAGCCATTTGAATGACTCCACCAACCATACAAGGGAGAGCATCATATTGGGAGTGAGTGAGCCACAACACTTAGTGAGCGAGGTAGTTGACACGGCATGTGAGACCACTATGATTTCTAACGACTTACCCTCTACTCCTAGTGTGTTTTCTTTGGTGCTAGGTCTCCTACATGACGACATGCCTACCCTCGACGAGTCCATACCCCCAATTGAGACGACGATGGCCATGGTGGAAGACGATGCACCACCCACATGGTTCCATCAAGATGAAGTTGACCACGACTTGGTCTTCAACACCTCACCTACAACACATGAGCGATGCTCCAAAGGTAACAAAGGTGATGGTGCTTCTCTTGTCCCACTAGTGGACTATCTCATCAACGATTGCTTGCATGATGTTGATCCACCTATTCCCATGCCTCATGCTAGTGCGACTTCTTCATGTCATGACTTACCTATTTATGATGAATATGATGATGAGCATGTTGAATTGCCTAGTCGTGATGCTATGCTCCATAGGATACCATGTGAAAATTCTTTTGGTCACATCATGTTCGACCACCCATTGAACTTGTCATATGCTATGAGTGAGATCTCCCGTATTGCTTCATTTCAATCTCAACATAGTAACTATGCATGCCCCATTAAGATAAATCCCATTTGCACTTACGGCATAGATGACGAGACGATGGTCATTGGCTTTTGTTTCTCTTGTGATGATATTGCCATGCTTCATTTACATGATTTGCACAATTCATCTACTATGCCATGCCATGATCACATTGTTCCAAATATGCTTTGTTTTGGATGTTGTCAATATTCTCCATGTGATGTTTCTACAAATGCTGATGAGGACATCAATACCATTGTTACACCCACAGCCCCTGCTGCTATACATACTGGACCAATTACTAGAGCTCGCGCATGCCAATTAAATTACCAGGTACTTTCGTTTCTTGGTAATGATTCTAATGTTCATTAGAATATGATGCTGCCTAAATTGGATACATTTGTTTTGCTTACAAATGAAGGGCCTAGCTTGGAGAAGGATGAACATTGGAGCAAGAACAAGCATGGAGATGATGGCATGCACAAGGGGAACAAGAACGGAGTTACAAGTGATGATTTCAGGACGTTGAAGCCACCATAATGCGTGCATGAAGCCTCGGACGAAATATACAAGATGCTACTTCATAACTTTCGTCCAAAGGCTATTCTAGGTGATGCATCACCTTATTATTGGGCCAGGCCCATGTAATTTCGAAATACTTGAGTATAGGCTGTTTTTAGAGTCCGTATGTGTGGGGAAACAAGAGATAGGGTTGGTTTCGGACCCCTTCCCCAAGGGCCACGAAATTCCCCCCCTCTTCCTCCATATATACAGCCCTTAGGGCGTCGTTTAGACTTTGGGTTTTGTTTAGATTAAAGTTCGCCATAGCTGCAACTTCGCGTACTTCGTTTGTGTTCAACGACCAGACAAAGGCGTCACAGAACCCCACCTTGATCAATAAAGCTTTGATCTAATATTCGCAATATCTAGATTGCAATCTCAGTTTCTTGCTTGTTCTTCGTTTGCTCGCAGGAAATAGACCCTCATGGTCAGGTTGATCGTGCTCCAGTGTGGTCAATAACCTCTCGGAGTTGGTTTAGCGATTGCTAAGGCGCGACGTCCTCGCGCGTTCGTAGTCGGATCGTCAAAGTCGACTTCCACCAAAGCGATATCCATCATCTCATCGAAAGACGGGACACCTCTGCCTCTATCAAGTGGTATCAGATTTCCAGGTTGCTCGGTGAGATTTTACAGTTTCTCGTAGTTTAGATCGAGTCTGTTCGTCATACCTATAGTCCACGAAAAAGCCAAAAAAAATTAGGGTTAGTTCATTCTATCCGAACCAATCTGAGCCTTTGCATAATCTTTTCTGTATTTGCTTTGTTGACTTTGCGGTTGCATCGTCGTGTCAAGTTGCTGGTCTTAGCGTCTAGTCCTTTAGAGTTTCGAGTTCTGTTCACAGGTTGTCACGTCGTCGCTGCCATATATCACCACCGCATCATCATCATCGCTGCTACCATATACCACCACCGCACCAACTTCATCGCCGCTGCCATATACCACCACCACATATTCACCGCCAATCCGAGTCCATCTACGCCACCACATATCCGCCGCCATCACGCCAATCCGAGTCCACCTGCAACATATATCCGCCACCAGTCCGAGCTCCACCAGATTCATCTCCGCCACCAGTCCGAGTTCCACTAGATTTATCTCCGCCACCAGTCCTAGTCCGAGTACAGTATTTTGTTACTCTGTTTTGGATTTCCAGATCACGCCATACTCCGAGTCGTGACAGAGAAGGACTCCCAAACTTCCGTGTTACCCGCGGTAGAAAAATAGTTCCAGTTTCAAAAAAAAACTAAGTCTGGAAAATTCTGGCTAGGCAGTTTTTAGGCCATTTGTAGACTTTTTCGAAAAAAATTGTTGCGGAGCAAAAAAAAAGAGGAAAAAAAGTGCAAAAAAAAGTGAAAAAAGAGAAAAAAATTCAAAGTGTGCTCCTCCCTTGTTTACGTGCAGCGCCGTGATTTTGTTAGTGTTCTAGGCTCGCGTCTCTAGCACGGTCTAGCCTAGGACCAACACAGTACCGTCGTTGAGCGTTTATTCAACTTTGCATCTCTGAATTGATTATTGCTGACCCTTTTTGCTACCATATTATAAGCCTTCCCAGCTCCACATACATCTACGTCGTGCATTTGACTCTCCCTGGTAATCGCTCTATCCAAGCTTTGAGAGTTTTGACTACAACGGTTGCCGATCGTCGCCTGCTGCTGGGTAAGAACTGGTAAGAATTTGAGATTCGCTTGAAGGATTTGTGACACACCACCATCACCACCACTTCCTAGTAGTCTGTAGGATCATATTCTTGTGTGTTTCTATTGCTGCTAACCATGGCAGGATCACAAGCCGATGAGACTGATTGGGAGAACATGATGAACAAGGAGTTGCATGATAAATTTCAGTAAATGATGAGTGGCCGGGTGGGAGATGTGCTAAACAGATTTGAAGAAGCTATGGAGAAGTTAGATGCCGTGGAGAAGTCGTTCGAGACAAAGCTGGATAACAAGTTTAATGAATTGCTCAAGCGTCTTCCCCAACCACCACCGGCTGCACCTGTCGCACCTCTACAACAACAACAACCACATCTCCAATGCCGCCTTCCAAATCAAGTGGGACGAGCACAGCGCGTTCCAATTGAGACTGGTCAAAATTCGGGTGCCGCTGCACCTACTGTTGATGCTTCTTTGGCTCCTTCTACTGCGGCGGCTGAGGAGGATGACGATTATGCGGGCGATTATGAGGATGAGGTTGATCAAAATCAGAACTACGTGCAGCCACCAGCACCACCACCAGCAGGTCGACCTCAGGTATATATTCGCAACGGTAGGCCGGCACCACCACCTCAGGTACGAGATCATGACCATCTCCCTAAACTGAAATTCAATATTCCACCATTTGAGGGTAGATATGTTCCTGATATATATCTTACTTGGGAGTTAGAAACTGAACAACGATTTACATGTTTACAATATCCTGAGGAGAGACGTGTTCCTGCTGCTGTTTGTGCTTTCACTAGCTTTGCATGTGTTTGGTGGTCTGAACATTGTAGATTATATCCTGTTCCAGCTACTTGGGCTGCTTTGAAAACTGCTATGCGTACTCGTTGGGTTCCACCATATTATCAACGTGAATTGCTTCAAAAACAGCAGCGTTTACGACAAGGGAAAAATTCTGTAGAAGAATATTATCAGGAATTACAAATTGGCATGATTAGATGTGGTATTGTTGAGGAGAACGAAGCTATGCTTGCACGTTTTATGGGTGGATTAAATAGAGAGATTCAGACCATTCTAGAGTATAAGGAGTATACTAATATCACTCGTTTATTCCATCTTGCTTGTAAAGCTGAACGTGAAGTGCAGGATCGACAAGCATTGGCACGAACTAACTTTTCGGTAGGTCGACCTTCATCATGGACACCGCGTGCATCCTCTACTTCCACTACATCAGCACCTCCATCAGGTGCCACCTCCAGCCGTGATACAAGAAAGTAGGCACAACCACCACTATCTGCCAAGAGCACACCTGCTGGGCCTGCACGGAGCTCTTCTTCGTCCATGGCATCAACAGGGCACACAAGTGATATTATTTGTCATCGCTGTAAGGGAAGAGGACATTATGCGCGAGAATGCAAATCTCAGCGTGTGATGATTGCTACTGAGGATGGTGGGTATGAGTCCGCTAGTGGCTATGATGAGGAGACGTTGGCTCTTATCACACGTGAAGAACATGGTGGAGATGATTCTGATCATGAGACGCAATAGATGGCTCCTGAAGACGCTGACAGGTATGAATGTTTAGTTGCTCAACGTGTATTGAGTGTGCAGGTCACACAAGCTGAGCAAAATCAGAGGCATAATTTGTTCCATACAAAGGGAGTTGTGAAGGAACGTTCTGTGCGCGTCATCATAGATGGAGGGAGCTGCAACAACTTGGCTAGCATGGAGATGGTGGAGAATCTATCTCTCACCACAAGACCACATCCACATCCTTACTACATCTAATGGTTCAACAACAGCGGCAAGGTTAAGGTAACACGTACTGTTCGTGTGCATTTTAGTATCTCTACATATGCTGATTAAGTTGATTGTGATGTGGTACCTATGCAAGCATGTTCCTTATTACTTAGTCGACCATGGCAATTTGATAAAAAAAATACACCATGGTAGAAACAATCAGTATACTCTTGTTCATAAGGATAAAAATATTACTTTGCTTCCTATGACTCCTGATTCCATTTTGAAAGATGATATTAATAGAGCTAATAAAGCAAAACAGGAGAAGAATAAGAGTGAAAATTAGATTGTGGGAAAAGAATTTGAGCAACAAATGAAGCCCAATAATAAACCATCTAGTGTTGCTTCTGAAATTAAATTGAAAAGTGCATGTTTGTTTGCCACCAAATCTGATATTGATGAGCTAGACTTCAGCAAATATGTTTGCTATGCTTTTGTGTGCAAAGAGGCATTATTTTCATTCGAGGATGTGCCTTCCTCGTTGCCTCCTGCTGTCACTAACATTTTGGAGGAGTTCGCGACGTCTTTCCACAAGACGTGCCACCGGGATTACCTCCCATTCGAGGGATTGAGCATCACATTGACTTAATTCCCGGTGCATCATTACCCAACCGTGCACCATACCGTACCAATCCAGAGGAGACGAAGGAGATTATGCGTCAAGTACAAGAGCTGCTCGACAAAGGTTATATACGCGAATCCCTTAGTCCTTGTGCTGTTCCTATCATTTTAGTGCCGAAAAAGGATGGTACTTCGCGTATGTGCGTAGATTGTAGAGGCATTAATAATATTACTATTCGTTATCGTCATCCTATTCCTAGGCTAGATGGTATGCTTGATGAATTGAGTGGCTCTACAATATTCTCCAAAGTTGATTTGCGTAGTGGATACCATAAAATTCGTATGAAATTGGGAGATGAATGGAAAACAGCATTTAAAACTAAGTTTGGATTATATGAGTGGTTAGTCATGCCTTTTGGGTTAACTAATGCACCTAGTACTTTCATGAGATTAATGAACGAAGTTTTACGTGCTTTTATTGGATGATTTGTGGTAGTTTACTTTGATGACATATTGATTTATAGCAAATCTTTGGAGGAACATTTGGAACATTTACGTGCGGTTTTTATTGCTCTACGTGATGCACGTTTGTTTGGTAACCTTGGGAAGTGCACCTTTTGCACCGACCGAGTGTCTTTTCTTGGCTATGTTGTTACTCCACAGGGAATTGAAGTTGATAAAGCCAAGATTGAAGCTATTGAGAGTTGGCCGCAGCCCAAAACGGTCACACAAGTGAGGAGTTTTTTAGGCCTCGCAGGATTCTATAGGCGTTTTGTGAGAGATTTCAGCACCTTTGCTGCACCTCTCAATGAGCTTACAAAGAAGAAAACCTTTTGTTTGGGGTACCGCACAGGAACAAGCCTTCACGGTATTGAAAGATAAGTTGACACATGCTCCTTTACTCCAACTTCCTCATTTTAATAAGACTTTTGAACTTGAATGCGATTCTAGTGGAATTGGATTAGGAGGTGTGTTATTACAAGATGGCAAACCTGTTGCATACTTTTCTGAAAAATTGAGTGGGCCTAGTCTGAATTATTCTACTTATGATAAAGAATTATATGCTCTTGTTCGGACTTTAGAAACATGGCAACATTATTTATGGCCCAAAGAATTTGTTATACATTCTGATCACGCATCTTTGAAACATATTAAAAGCCAAGCTAAACTGAATCGTAGACATGCTAATTGGGTTGAATTCATTGAGACTTTCCCTTATGTCATTAAACACAAGAAGGGTAAAGAAAATGTTATTGCTGATGCATTGTCTCGTCGCTATACTATGCTTTCACAACTTGACTTCAAAATATTTGGTCTGGAGACCATCAAAGATCAATATGTGCATGATGCTGATTTTAAAGATGTATTGCAGAATTGTAAAGAAGGACAAACATGGAACAAGTTCGTCGTTAATGATGGATTTGTGTTCCGTGCTAACAAGCTATGCATTCCCGCTAGCTCCATTCGTCTTTTGTTGTTGTAGGAGGCGCATGGAGGAGGATTAATGGGACACTTTGGCATGAAGAACACGAAGGACATACTTACTACACATTTCTTTTGGCCAAAGATGAGACGGGATGTTGTGCGCTTTGTTGCTCGCTGCACTACATGTCAAAAAGCTAAGTCACGACTCAATCCTCATGGTTTATATATGCCTTTGCCTGTACCTAGTGTTCCTTGGGAGGGTATATCTATGGACTTTGTTTTAGGTTTACCTCGAACAAAGAAGGGGAGGGATAGCATATTTGTTGTCTTGGATAGATTCTCGAAAATGGCACACTTTATACCATGTCATAAAAGCGATGATGCTGTTAATGTTGCTGATTTGTTCTTTCGTGAAATTATTCGCTTGCATGGTGTACCAAATACTATTGTTTCAGATCGTGATACTAAATTTCTTAGCCACTTTTGGAGATGTTTATGGGCTAAGTTGGGGACTAAACTGCTTTTCAGTACTACTTGTCACCCCCAAACTGATGGACAAACTGAAGTAGTCAATAGAACATTGTCTACTATGCTTAGGGCTGTTTTGAAGAATAATAAGAAAATGTGGGAAGAATGCTTGCCTCATATTGAATTTGCTTATAATCGTTCATTGCATTCTACTACTAAGATGTGCCCTTTTGAAATTGTGTATGGTTTCCTACCTCGTGCACCTATTGATTTGTTGCCTCTTCCATCTTCGGAGAAGGTTAATTTTGATGCTAAACAACGTGTTGAATTGATCTTAAAAATGCATGAGTTAACTAAGGAAAACATTGAGCGTATGAATGCTAAATATAAACTTGTTGGAGATAAGGGTAGAAAACATGTTGTGTTTGCACCTGGAGATCTTGTTTGGTTACATTTGCGTAAGGATAGATTTCTTGATTTGCGCAAATCAAAGCTAATGCCACGTGCTGATGGTCCTTTTAAGGTGTTAGAGAAAATAAATGATAATGCATATAAACTTGAGCTGCCTGCAGATTTTGGGGTTAGTCCCACTTTTAACATTACAGATTTGAAGCCTTATTTGGGTGAGGAAGATGAGCTTCCGTCGAGGACGACTTCATTTCAAGACGGGGAGGATGATGAGGACATCAATACCATTGTTACACCCACAGCCCCTGCTGCTATACATACTGGACCAATTACTAGAGCTCGCGCACGCCAATTAAATTACCAGGTACTTTCGTTTCTTGGTAATGATTCTAATGTTCATGAGAATATGATGCTGCCTAAATTGGATACATTTGTTTTGCTTACAAATGAAGGGCCTAGCTTGGAGAAGGATGAACATTGGAGCAAGAACAAGCATGGAGATGATGGAATGCGCAAGGGGAACAAGAACGGAGTTACAACTGATGATTTCAGGACGTTGAAGCCACCATAATGCGTGCATGAAGTCTCGGACGAAATATACAAGTTGCTACTTCATAACTTTCGTCCAAAGGCTATTCTAGGTGCTGCGTCACCTTATTATTGGGCCAGGCCCATGTAATTTCGTAATACTTGAGTATAGGCTGTTTTTAGAGTCCGTATGTCTGGGGAAACAAGAGATAGGGTTGGTTTCGGACCCCTTCCCCAAGGGCCACGAAATTCCGCCCCTCTTCCTCCATATATACAGCCCTTAGGGCGTCGTTTAGACTTTGGGTTTTGTTTAGATTAAAGTTCGCCATAGCTGCAACTTCGCGTACTTCGTTTGTGTTCAACGACCAGACAAAGGCGTCACAGAACCCCACCTTGATCAATAAAGCTTTCATCTTATATTCGCAATATCTAGATTGCAATCTCAGTTTCTTGCTTGTTCTTCGTTTGCTCGCAGGAAATAGACCCTCGTGGTCAGGTTGATCATGCTCCGGTGTGGTCAATAACCTCTCAGAGTTGGTTTAGCGATTGCTAAGGCACGACGTCCTCGCACGTTTGTAGTCGGATCGTCAAAGTCGACTTCCACCAAAGCGATATCCATCATCTCATCGAAAGACGGGACACCTTTGCCTCTATCAAATGCTCATGAGGAGACCCCCATAGTTTCGTCATACATATTAGGAGATTTTGATGCATTCCATAATTTGCATGATTCCCATAATTGCGTGCACCATATGCACTCCATGAATAACAATGTTCTACATATTTCTCATGATGCGTTACATAATTTGAGTATCCATTATGCTATACATAATAACAAACCTCACATGATGGATGACATGTTTCTATATCACGCATCTCATTTATTTGAGCATTGGCTATTTAGTGCTAACCAACACAAGCACGTGCGCATCATGATGGATGATGTGTACATATACCACGCACACACAATTTTCCCTTTGTCTTTGCTTTGTGTAGGTACTCACGTATACTCGTCAACCTCTCAATCCCAAGAGTTGACGAAACGAGCTCTTGAGAGCAACCATGACTTGGGATCCCGTGGACTATCCTTACCACCATTCCCTCCGCGCAAGGACTATGCGCATCTCTTCTACTTGGCTCTCACACGGCTATGGGCTATATATCACTTGTTACCTTATGCTCATTTTTCCATGTTCACTTTGCATATTATGCTTGCTTCTATGCCTTTGCCATGCAATTGTGACCCTTGCTTGCACTTACCCATGATTCATCATTCTACTACTCCTATGTGTATTTGCATGCTTGGTGGAGATCCTTGTAGCTATTGCCATGATTTCTTTGTGCCCCATGCTATTGATGCTTGTTGTGTTGGGAGAGTCATGATGACCCATTGCTATTTACATATGGCCTCTCGCCAATACATTGATGATACTTTCCTCATATCTTGCTTTCATGCTTGTGCTATGTCATGTGAAGTATTCATGCACACTATTTGCACCCATGACATGATTGCCATGATTCCTTCTAGTACGTTGCATCTTCGCACTACTAGCTTGCTTGACTTGATCACTATGATTACTTGCTTGGTTGCATCACCCATGTTCCATTCTTACTCGCTTTCTTGGGTTGATGACATATATGTTCATGACTCCCACATGATATATCGTGATCTTTGTCTCTTGTCTCCATTAGTTGCACCTCTCATATGCCATTGTAGTGAGTGCATCCATGCTATGCTTATTCATCTTGGAGACTTGGACATATTACTTGTGATGCATGCTTGTTTACCTGAGCCTATTGTATTTGGTTGTTATCGCATCATATGCTTCCATACTATGAAATGATCCCTTGTCCTTTCTTATGATGAGCATGATGCATACACTTGTTGGGTATCTTACCACACGAATGATAGGTTTTGCACTTCCGCTAACCTCATTTGTTTTTCCGAGTGTTTGTCATGTTCTTTCGTTTTGAAGGATTCACAAGGTGGTACCATCACGAGACATCTTAGTTATGAGAAGGCATACACGATGTGCAACTCCAACACTCTTGAGAAGCTCCTAAAGGTGAATTCCTTCCTTTTGAGCCATCCTCAATTATGCATATTGGACGGGTCACTCTTTCATTGTTGTTTCCTTCTTGTTGTCTACATGATACATCTCGCAAACAGAGGAGCGACATTGGAGATTGGCTCTATGGACCTTCACATTGAGGAGCGCTCGGACTTATTGGATGCACCTTCGAACCTCCACTCATGCCACGACAACGAGCTTTGGTACATCTACACCTCCATATTTGTTGATTGTGCTCACACATGTCATGCTCATTGGACATATCATACTCATGACAAGTTTGCACCCTATGCATGGATTGACTCACATTATGCTTGTCTTGTTGTATCTATTTCCTTGTCATCCATGATATATGAGCTTGCGCATTTCCTTAGCAAATTTGTTGTGATCTTTCTTGATGGCATATTCATACATCATGAACATATTGCCTACCATCAATTGCATGATAACATAATCATATTGAGCATCCATTGTCATATTCATGCTATCGACAAACCGTCTCACTATGACATCATTTTGCACCGTGGTTGCATTGACCATATTCACAACACATTTGCGTGCACAATGAATGATTTTGCTCCCATGAATGCTTTGCATATCATTCTATATCATCTTGATAAGCTTCATGTGCTTTGTCACGAACAATCTTGTTGCACGGACTCATTCTTACATGATGGACATTTTGTGTGCGCTAACCATTGTATTTCCGAGTGTCGCTTGTGTTTGCTCTTTTTGCATGTCTATCACTCCGGTGACACCTTGGAATACTTGGATTGCGCCATGCCCTCAACTTCGTCCAACTACAAGTCCGTCCACGACAACCGTTTCCATGGTGATGAGGTTTTCGATCCGAGGTCGGATCTTTCCCAAGGGAGGGGAGATGATGCGGAGCATCCCACGTTCATCCCCTTGTACACTCCGACTACTCTCCAAGCCCCAAGAGGACATATGAAGAGACCTCGACCATACGCCATTGGGCACAAGGTGAACTCACTCCTCTTCAAACCGTCACTTTCCACATGTGAGACATGGCTACTACCTCATGCATGGACCTTGCATACACTCAGGTAGAACCAAGACGACCATGGAGGATCCAAGGACCAAGGCCAAGCATGGAAGAGGAGAAGGAAGAAGAAGCAGGGACAAGCTTCTGGAAAGCCCGGAACTTCCGGCCTCAGCCCGGAACTTCCGGCCCCCGGACCTTCCGGCCTGCCCGGAACCTCCGGCCCCCGGAGTCCAGGCCAGCCCCGAGCGCGACAACTCTCTGGATAGCCCGGATCCCGGCCGGAACCTGCCTGGAACTTCCGGCCTGCCTGCGTGCAAAGACTCGGGCCGAAGCCCATGTAACCTCTTTCCCACTTACCCCTCCGTGGCTTGGACTATAAATAGACCACCCCCTCCTCCTAGTTAGAGTTAGCATTGGTTTAGCTCATAGTTGAGATAGAGCTTTGCTCATCCATTACGGATCTACTCCATGAGAGAGACCGCGGCCCCTCTACGGAGAAGATCCCATTGGATTCAAGACCCCCAGTTGGGTGGTCCCATCAAGACCTCCTCACGGAGAAGAACCGGTTACCCTATGTATCATCCCTTGTTGATCGTGGATCGTGTATCTCTTTTGTGTTCTTGGATCTAGCGCATGTGTGATCATATTCGTGTTGGTTGAGTGTTTCTCTTGTTTTCCCCCGTGATGAGGACATGACTACCTTGGATACGACCAAAAATATTGCATACATGCATATTTGTCAGGTGATCTCTAGTGCAAACTATTCAATAATCTATTTATGTTATCCAGAACAAAAATACTTCACGCACTTTTGTGTTTTGTCTAATTGCAGGTGTATGGGACATTTGTACAATCCACATACGAAGATAAGGCAAAAGAAGAAGTTTACATTCTGTTCAAAAAGTCCTCTGACGTCACTTTTGGGCCAAGAGAAGATAGAGTCCAAGTCTCTCACGTTCTGGATTCAGATTCGGACTGCACAGACATACCTGACTCAAAACGCCAACAACTTTTTCATACGAACTCCGAATTGGGTGATTCTTTTTTTGTTGGAAACTAGATTTCGTCCTCTTTCCAACCCAATTGGATTCACCTCTAATTCGTCCGGAGCATTGAGATATGGACGAAACAATCTGACGCTGCAGCAGAATCCGAGTCAAACAACAAGTCCAAAGGTGTTGCATCACCTCCACTTGGGCCCATGAGCCTTGTACGACCTAGGGTTGGTTTTAGGCTGCCTTGGGACGTCCTCCCACCTCCTTGGCCGCCACCCCTTGCTCCTATATAAGTAGATCCATCTAGTAGCTTTTTCCTTGGGATTTGTTTAGTTAAAAGTTAGCCATTGCAACTTCGTGTACTTCGTTTGTGTCCAACGACCAGACCAAGACCGCTTACGGATCCCCACCTTTATCAATACTTCATCTATATTCGCAATATTCAGATTGCATTATCATATTCTTGCTTGTTCTTCGATTGCTTGGAGGAATAGACCTTTGTGGTCAGGTTGATTGTGCTTCCAGCATCGTCAGTAACCTTGGGAGATTGGTTTAGCGATTGCTAAGGCGCAACGTCGTGCACGTTTGTAGTCGGATCGTCAAAGTCTACTCCACCAAATCGATAGTTATCATCTCATCAAAAGATCGGGACACCCTCGCCTCTATCAAGTGGTATCAGTTTTCAGGTTGCTCGGTGAGAATTTCCAATTTCCCCTAGATTAGATTTATTTTCTTACCTATTGTCCAAGAAAAAGCCACAAAAAAGTTAGATCTATTCATCCTTTTGTCCAAGCCAGTCTGAGCCTTTGCAATTTTCTTTTCATTGTTTGCATTATTGAATTATCGGTTGCATCGTCGTGTCGAGTTGCTGGTCTTAGGGTCTAGTTCGTTTAGAGTTTCGAGTTCTGTTCACATTAGTCACGTCGCCGCTGCATCGTTATCCCTTCCGCTGTCCACCACACCATCCATCAATTTCCACCACGTGCTACCCATAATTCATTGTCACAATCATAGTTGAGGTCGTTCACAACTTCGCTTGATCCAATCTGCATCTTATCTAGTTTGTCTTGGAAAGAGGGAGAGAAAAAAAGACAGAGAAAAAAGAGAGAAAGAAAAAGAAAAAAAAGTGTGTGGAAAAAAAAGAGAAGAAAAAAGCAAAATTCGGATCTATCTAGACTCAATCTCGTAGTTGAATTCGGATTGGAATCTGTTTTGTGCATTGTTCAGTAAAACAAGCATAACTTCCTCATACGAAGTCCGTTTTAGCTCCGCGAGTAATCAAATGAAAGCTAGCGACGAGCCGCATCTAAATAGTTGCAGAGACTAGTTCACTATTTGGCACCTCAAAATCGGCTTCTAAATAGGTCTTTTTGCCCTTTGAAGTTCGCGGCACAGCTTATTCCAGTTTTTCAAGCCAGTTTTAGAATTTTTTGACTCCACATATCAACTCGGAATTGAGTGATTCTTTTTGCGTTTGAAAGCTTGAGTCGGTGCCATTCTTGAGAAAAGTTATCAGAAAATTGGCTCAAACTTTTCAAAAGGAAAGTTGGAGAGAGAGAGTTGTCGTATATCCTGCTTGGCAGTTGTTTTTCATCATTATCTTTACTGCCGTGGTGATCTTCACTTATATCTTGTTGTCCAGAGCTACTTAGTATCCTTCATTGATGCTAGTTCTGCTACACCATGACCTCATTAGTGTTCTAGGCTCGTGTCTCTAGTCTGATCTAGCCTAGGACCAGCACAGTACCGCCGTTGAGCGTTTATTCAACATTGCATCTCTGAATTGATTATTGCTAATATTTTGCTACCATATATAGCCAACATAGCTCCACATATTTCTGCACCGTGTATACGTACGTTCCCCTGGCAATCGCTTTACACAATCTTTAGAGTTATTTGACACCGCTGGTTGCCTGTCACCACCTGCTGCTTGGTAAGAACTTGTAAGATATTGATTTTGCTTTACTGTGAGCGCTTTACCACCACATCCTAGTAGTTCATAGGAACATTATTCTTGAATTTTGTTTCTTGTTTCTACTAATCATGACAGGATCTAGAGTCAATTCATGGGGTTTGTCGATTGTGGGAGACGTGCCATCACCTATGCAAATACCACAAACGTCACGAGAGGTGCACAAACATCCAAATGCACATGATCAGGTTAATGTTTCTATACCACCATTTAATGGCCGTTTTAGACCTCCTTTATATGTTGAATGGGAGTTTGACATAAATAATATATTTGCTTCCAATAATTTTGATGTACGTAAAAAAGTTAAGGTTGCGGTTGGTTCTTTCACTGGTTATGCTGTAGTTTGGTGGAGTGAATATTGTCGGTTACACCCTAATGATATACCTACTACTTGGGATGATTTGAAACTTGCCATGCGACATACATTCGTTCCCGCTTATTATACTCGTCACATGATTACAACGTTGCAACATTTAAAACAAGGTAGTGACACCGTAACGAAATATTATGATACTTTACAAACTACCTTGTTGCATTCCTCTTTAGAAGAAAGTGAAGAAGATTTTATGGATAGATTTTGGGGAGGATTAAATCGTGACATTCAGGAGATACTAATTCATGAAGAGTGTTATCCTATGGACCATTTGTTTCATCTTGCTTGCAAAGCTGAACAGGAAATAAAATGACGTGTTGCCCACAAGGAGAACAAGCGCGAGATGCACATTCCAAGAGTTGATACGGTTGTCCCTTCAACTACTAGGCATACTATGACAACCACATCCGTTGTTGTGAGGACTACATCACCTCCACCATGTGACACATCATCACCGAGAGTGCCTACATCATTTGAGTTGATCATAAGAGGTAATGACAAAGGTACTAATCTTCCACCTCCACATGAATATGATGAATGTCTTGTCAATTTAAGTGCACCATGCGGTGAGCTACCCACTACTTTGATCACACCAGCTACTTTAGAGGACTATGTTGATGATTTAACTTTTCCATGTGCTCAAACAATTTTGAGTGAACCCATTCAATTAACTATCGATGCCAAAGAATCAAGTGAATCAGGGAATAAATCAGATTTGGATCAAATATGTTTGAAAATAATTGTGCCAATGTTTAATCATTTTGATATGACCTCTAATCTTGGTGATGGTTCATCAATGTTGGGATGGTTTAATGATAAGCATTGTCAATCTTTTGATATGAATAAGAGCTTCACTTATATGTGCAAACTGAGTTGTAATACTTTCATGCCTTTGAATTCTTGTGAAAATATATTGGCTTTACATTTCACGACTTTTGAAGGGTGCTCTTGTATAACTGTGTCACATGTGCACCAAATGAGATGAGTAAAAACGGATGACATATACATATACAACGTGTACACCTTGTCTTTTTTGTTAGCCAGATTTCAGATTAAGCAAGGCCGAGGACGGCTTTGTTTTCAAGAAGGGGAGGATGATGAGGACATGACTACCTTGGATACGACCAAAAATATTGCATACATGCATATTTGTCAGGTGATCTCTAGTGCAAACTATTCAATAATCTATTTATGTTATCCAGAACAAAAATACTTCACACACTTTTGTGTTTTGTCTAATTGCAGGTGTATGGGACATTTGTACAATCCACATATGAAGATAAGGCAAAAGAAGAAGTTTACGTTCTGTTCAAAAAGTCCTCTGACGTCACTTTTGGGCCAAGAGAAGATAGAGTCCAAGTCTCTCACGTTCTGGATTCAGATTCGGACTGCACAGACATACCTGACTCAAAACGCCAACAACTTTTTCATACGAACTCTGAATTGGGTGATTCTTTTTTGTTGGAAAGTAGATTTCGTCCTCTTTCCAACCCAATTGGATTTACCTTTAAATTCGTTCGGAGCGTTGAGATATGGACGAAACAATCTGACGCTGCAGTAGAATCCGAGTCAAACAACAAGTCCAAAGGTGTTGCATCACCTCCACTTGGGCCCATGAGCCTTGTACGACCTAGGGTTGGTTTTAGGCTGCCTTGGGACGTCCTCCCACCTCCTTGGCCGCCACCCCTTGCTCCTATATAAGTAGATCCATCTAGTAGCTTTTTCCTTGGGATTTGTTTAGTTAAAAGTTAGCCATTGCAACTTCGTGTACTTCGTTTGTGTCCAACGACCAGACCAAGATCGCTTACGGATTCCCACCTTTATCAATAGTTCATCTATATTCGCAATATTCAGATTGCATTATCATATTCTTGCTTGTTCTACGATTGCTTGCAGGAATAGACCTTCGTGGTCAGGTTGATTGTGCTTCCAGCATCGTCAGTAACCTCGGCAGATTGGTTTAGCGATTGCTAAGGCGCAACGTCGTGCACGTTTGTAGTCGGATCGTCAAAGTCTACTCCACCAAATCGATAGTTATCATCTCATCGAAAGATCGGGACACCCTCGCCTCGATCACCCCATGATTTCCCTCATGTTCTTCCGCGCGTTCTTCGTGTTCCTCGTAGGGATCCTCTCCAAACGTGAAAGATCGGCCCCTAGGGTTCCGCCCTACATCACCGGTCCTTTATATGGCAGTCCTTAATAGAACTTCATTTTCTCGGTGTTCTTGCACGTCGCCCCAAAATTTTGTGTCCTCCATAGTGGAGATATTGTTTCCACAAATATATTGACTGATGTCAGGAATGCCCTCCTATTATTGGTTGTAACGCACATACGTTATGGCATGCCACACGGCAAAAACAAGGAGAATAAGGCTTATAGTCGCCTTATTTTCTTGGTTTTACAACCAAATGGGATTCCCCGGATCGTAGAGCATGTGCAGAATGCAACATTTGTCGTTACCAGGAGGACTAACGTTTATACTCACCATAATCTCTCGGATTTCCATCCAAAGGAGTGCCAATGGGTTCAAAAACATGTCTAAAGAGCAGAGGAAAATGATGTTCTTTGATGTTCAGGGGCAAGAAGGCCTGCTTCGGGGCCGAATTTGAGGGTCCTCCGGGCCTCCTATGCAAGCCAGAAGTATTTTCTAGATTCCCACGCTCGTCGCGAGCATTTTGAGTACTTGTAGTTCCGAAACGGTCTCCGAATTACAAAGTTATGACCATTTTTGTGAACACCAGTTCTTTATATGGCAGTCCTTGAACGAACTTCATTTTCTCGTGACGAGTTCTGGCGCGCCACCCCAAAATTTTGTGTCCTCCATAATGGAGATATTGATTCCACATATATATTGACCGATGCCAGGAATTCCCTCCTATTACTGGCTGTAAAACACATAAGTTACGGTATGACACACGGCAAAAACAAGGAGAATAAGGCTTATAGTCGCCTTATTTTCTTGAATTTACAACCAAATGGGATTCCCCGGATCATAGAGCATGTGGAGTGATACGTCTCCAACGTATCTATAATTTTCGATTGTTCCATGCTATATTATATTCTGGTTTGGACATTATTGGGCTTTATTATACACTTTTATACTATTTTTTTGGGACTAACCTATTAACCGGAGGTCCAGCCCAGAATTGTTGTTTTTTTTGCCTATTTCAGTGTTTCGCAGAAAAAGAATATCAAACGGAGTCCAAACGGAATGAAACCTTCGGGAACATGATTTTTGGAATGAACGTGATCCAGAGGACTTGGACCCTACGTCAAGAAATCAACCAGGAAGGCACGAGGTAGGGGGCGCGCCTACCCCCCCCCCGGCGCGCCCACCACCCTCGTGGGCCCCCTGTTGCTCCACCGACATACTCCTTCCTCCTATATATACCTACGTACCCCCAAACTACTAGATACGGAGCCAAAAACCTAATTCCACCGCCGAAACCTTCTGTACCCGTGAGATCCCATCTTGGGGCCTGTTCCGGAGCTCCGCCGGAGGGGGCATCGATCACGGAGGGCTTCTACATCAACACCATAGCCTCTCCGATGATGTGTGAGTAGTTTACCTCAGACCTTCGGGTCCATAGTTATTAGCTAGATGGCTTCTTCTCTCTTTTTGGATCTCAATACAATGTTCTCCCCCTCTCTCGTGGACATCTATTCGATGTAATCTTCTTTTGCGGTGTGTTTGTTGAGACCGATGAATTGTGGGTTTATGATCAAGTTTATCTATGAACAATATTTGAATCTTCTGAATTCTTTTATGTATGATTGGTTATCTTTGCAAGTCTCTTTGAATTATCAGTTTGGTTTGGCCTACTAGATTGATCTTTCTTGCAATGGGAGAAGTGCTTAGCTTTGGGTTCAATCTTGCGGTGTCCTTTCCCAGTGACAGTAGGGGCAGCAAGGCACGTATTGTATTGTTGCCATCGAGGATAACAAGATGGGGTTTATATCATATTGCATGAGTTTATCCCTCTACATCATGTCATCTTGCTTAAAGCGTTACTCTGTTCTTATGAACTTAATACTCTAGATGCATGCTGGATAGCGGTCGATGTGTGGAGTAATAGTAGTAGATGCAGGCAGGAGTCGGTCTACTTGTCTCGGACGTGATGCCTATATACATGATCATACCTAGATATTCTCATAACTATGCTCAATTCTGCCAATTGCTCAACAGTAATTAGTTCACCCACCGTAAATACTTATGCTCTCGAGAGAAGCCACTAGTGAAACCTATGGCCCCCGGGTCTACTTTCCATCATATTAATATTCCAACACTTAGCTATTCCCGTTGCCTTTTATTTTACTTTGCATCTTTATCATAAAAATACCAAAAATATTATCCTATCATATATATCAGATCTCACTCTCGTAAGTGACCGTGTAGGGATTGACTACCCCTTATCGCGTTGGTTGCGAGGATTTATTTGTTTGTGTAGGTGCGAGGGACTCGTGCGTGGCCTCCTACTGGATTGATACCTTGGTTCTCAAAAACTGAGGGAAATACTTATGCTACTTTGCTGCATCACCCTTTCCTCTTCAAGGGAAAACCAACGCAGTGCTCAAGAGGTAGCAAGAAAGATTTCTGGCGCCGTTGCCGGGGAGTCTACGCAAAAGTCAACATACCAAGTACCCATCACAAACCCTTATCTCCCGCATTACATTATTTGCCATTTGCCTCTCGTTTTCCTCTCCCCCACTTCACCCTTGCCGTTTTATTCGCCCTCTCTTTCCGTTCATCGCTTTCTTGCTTGCCTTGTCGTCATGGCTAGTCCTTTATCTTCTCCGTTGTCTCCCGAGAATGAAGTTCTCAATTTTAAACAAAGGGAGGGAGAAAATCTAAAAGACGCTTGGTATAGAATTTGCAATGCTCAAAATAGATCTACCAGGAAGCAATCTACTTCCGTTCTTCTCCGCAATTTTTATGTAGGCGCTAATCCTTGGTATAGATATATTCTTGACACCATTACCGGAGGGAATTTCTTGGGTAGCCATACTTTTGACTCTTATAATGCTATGATAGATTTGTTTGGCTCACCACCTCTTTTGGTTAATGGAACTATTTTAACTTTGGAGCATGTAATGCAAAGACTTGGAATTATTGAAAATAAAGTTGCTACCGTAGAGTTGATTGAAATTTGGATAAAAAGATCCACAATCAAATTACCCAATATGGATCTAAGGTAGGGGTCACTTTGAAAAATATTAAGGAGAAGGAACCCATAGTTAATAAAAGAATAAATCAAGATTCTACTAGAATCGATAAACTTGAGGGTATCATTACCAACTTGGGAACCGCTTTTTCTTCCGTAAAAAATACTCCTAGTCCTCCAACGAAAATTGCCAAGCTTATGTATGTTCCTAAAAATAAGGGTGAACCCTCTAGTAAGGAAACTGCGGATCTCAAATCTATAAGTATTCATCCTGATCTTTTTGCTATCATTAAGGAACCATTTGCTACAAATGAATTTTTTGATTTTGTGCCTAAAAGTTTGATAATTAATAAAAAGAAAGAAACTCCCAAGGATGACAGATGCCTCATTGAAGAATTGCCTATCAAAGATGGCAATACCTAGATCTATCCTTGCTTTTATGCCTAACTAGGGGCGTTAAACGATAGCGCTTGTTGGGAGGCAACCCAATTTTATTTTTAGTTTTTTGATTTTTGCTTCTGTTTAGGAATAAATTTTTGTTCTAGCCTCTGGTTAGATGTGTTTTTATGTTTTAATTAGTGTTTGTGCCAAGTTAAACCTATAAGATCTTCTTGGATGATAGTTATTTGTTCTTGCTGAAAATTCCAGAAACTTTCTGTTCACGAAAATAATTGTTAAAAATCACCAGAACGTGATAAAATATTGATTCCAATTGCTGCTGATAAATAAACAAATTGTATAGGTCGTCCTATTTTTTCTGAATTTTTGAAGTTCCAGAAGTTTGCGTTAGTTACAGATTACTACAGACTGTTCTGTTTTTGACAGATTCTGTTTTTCGTGTGTTGTTTGCTTGTTTTGGTGAATCTATGGCTAGTAAAATAGTTTATAAACCATAGAGAAATTGGAATATAGTAGGTTTAACACCAATATAAATAAAGAATGAGTTCATTACAGTACCTTGAAGTGGTCTTTTGTTTTCTTTCGCTAACGGAGCTCACGAGATTTTCTGCTGAGTTTTGTGTTGTGAAGTTTTCAAGTTTTGGGTGAAAGATTTGATGGATTACGGAACAAGGAGTGGCAAGAGCCTAAGCTTGGGGATGCCCATGGCACCCCAAGATAAAAACCCCAAGATAATCTAATGACACCTAAAAGCCAAAGCTTGGGGATGCCCCGGAAGGCATCCCCTCTTTCGTCTACTTCCATCGGTAACTTTACTTGGAGCTATATTTTTATTCACCACATGATATGTGTTTTGCTTGGAGCGTCTTGTATTATTTGAGTCTTTATTTGTTAGTTTACCACAATCATCCTTGCTGAACACACCTTTTGAGAGAGTCACACTTGCTTCGGAATTTATTAGAATACTCTATTGCTTCACTTATATTTTTTGAGCTATATAGTTTTTGCTCTAGTGCTTCACTTATATCTTTTAGAGCACGGTGGTGGATTTGTTTTATAGAAACTATTGATCTCTCATGCTTCACTTATATTATTTTGAGAGTCTTGAAATAGCATGGCAATTTGCTTTAATTAATATCATGAGAAATTTGATGCTTGATAATTGTTTTGAGATATAAAGGTAGTAATATCATAGTTGTGCTAGTTGAGTAATTGTGGAATTGAAAAATACATGTGTTGGAGTTTCTAATTCCCGTAGCAAGCACGTATGGTGAACCGTTATGTAACGAAGTCGGAGCATGAAGTATTTGTTGATTGTCTTCCTTTGTGTGGCGGTCGGGATCGCGCGATGGTTAACTCCTACCAACCCTTCCCCTAGGAGCATGCGTAGTCGTACTTTGCTTCGAGGGCTAATAAATTTTTGCAATAAGTATATGAGTTCTTTATGACTAATGTGAGTCCATGGATTATACGCACACTTACCTTTCCGCAATTTTCTAGCCTCTTCGGTACAGCGCATTGCCCTTTCTCACCTTGAGAGTTGGTGCAAACTTCGCCGGTGCATCCAAACCCAGTGATATGATATGCTCTATCACACATAAACCTCCTTATATCTTCCTTAAAACAGCCACCATACCTACCTATCATGGCATTTCCATAGCCATTCCGAGATACATTGCCATGCAACTTTCCACCGTTTCATTTATCGTGACATACTCCATCATTGTCATATTGCTTTGCACGATCATGTAGTTGACATTGTATGTGTGGCAAAGCCACCGTTCATAATTCTTTCATACATGTCGCTCTTGATTCATTGCATATCCCGGTACACCGCCGAAGGCATTCATATAGAGTCATATTTTGTTCTAAGTATTGAGTTGTAATTCATGAGTTGTAAGTAAATAAAAGTGTGATGATCATCATTATTAGAGCATTGTCCCAAGTGAGGAAAGGATGATGGAGACTATGATTCCCCCACAAGTCGTGATGAGACTCCGGACTTCAATAAAAAAAAGGCCATAAAAAAAGAAGAGAAAAGGCCCAAATAAAAAATGATGAGAGAAAAAGAGAGAAGGGACAATGTTACTATCCTTTTACCACACTTGTGCTTCAAAGTAGCACCGTGATCTTCATAATAGAGAGTCTCTCATTTTATCACTTTCATATACTAGTGGGAAATTTCATTATAGAACTTGGCTTGTATATTCCAATGAGGGGCTTCCTCAAATCCCCGAGGTCTTCGTGAGCAAGCAAGTTGGATGCACACTCACTTAGTTTTCTTTTTGAGCTTTCATACACTTATAGCTCTAGTGCATCCGTTGCATGGCAATCCCTACTCCTCGCATTAACATCAATTGATGGGCATCTCCATAGCCAGTTAATTAGCCTCGTTGATGTGAGACTTTCTTCTTTTTTGTCTTCCCACATAACCCCTACCATCATACCTTATTCCACCATAGTGTTATATCCATGGTTGCACTCATGTATTGTGTAAGAGTTGAAAAGGCTGAAGCGCGTTAAAAGTATGAATCAATTGCTTGGCCAAAACCGGGGTCATACATGATATAAATATTTTGTGTGGGGAAGATGGAGCATAGCCAGACTATATGATTTTGTAGGGATAACTTGCTTTGGCTATGTTATTTTGATAAGACATAATTGCTTAGTTAGTATGCTTGAAGTATTATTGTTTTTATGTCAACATTAAACTTTTATCTTGAATCATATCAAATCTGAACATTCATGCCACAATAAGAAGGATTATGTTGAAATTATGCCAAGTAGCATTCCACATCAAAAATTCTATTTTTATCATTTACCTACTCGAGGACGAGCAGGAATTAAGCTTGGGGATGCTTAATACGTCTCCAACGTATCTATAATTTTTGATTGTTTCATGCTATATTATATTCTGTTTTGGACATTATTGGGCTTTATTATACACTTTTATATTATTTTTGGGACTAACCTATTAACCGGAGGCCCAGCCCAGAATTGTTGTTTTTTGCCTATTTCAGAGTTTCGCAGAAAAAGAATATCAAACGGAGTCCAAACGGAATGAAACCTTCGGGAACGTGATTTTTGGAACGAACGTGATCCAGAGGACTTGGACCCTACGTCAAGAAATCAACCAGGAAGGCACGAGGTAGGGGGGCGCGCCTACCCCCCGAGGCGCGCCCTCCACCCTCGTGGGCCCCCTGTTGCTCCACCGTCGTACTCCTTCCTCCTATATATACCTACGTACCCCCAAACTACCAGATACGGAGCAAAAAACCTAATCCCACCGCCGCAACCTTCTATACCCGTGAGACCCCATCTTGGGGCCTGTTCCGGAGCTCCGCCGGAGGGGGCATCGATCACGGAGGGCTTCTACATCAACACCATAGCATCTCCGATGATGTGTGAGTAGTTTACCTCAGACCTTCGGGTCCATAGTTATTAGCTACATGGCTTCTTCTCTCTTTTTGGATCTCAATACAATGTTCTCCCCCTCTCTCGTGGAGATCTATTCGATGTAATCTTCTTTTACGGTGTGTTTGTTGAGACCGATGAATTGTGGGTTTATGATCAAGTTTATCTATGAACAATATTTGAATCTTCTGAATTCTTTTATGTATGATTGGTTACCTTTGCAAGTCTCTTCGAATTATCAGTTTGGTTTGGCCTACTAGATTGATCTTTCTTGCAATGGGAGAAGTGCTTAGCTTTGGGTTCAATCTTGCGGTGTCCTTTCCCAGTGACAGTAGGGGCCGTAAGGCACGTATTGTATTGTTGCTATCGAGGATAACAAGATGGGGTTTATATCATATTGCATGAGTTTATCCCTCTACATCATGTCATCTTGCTTAAAGTGTTACTCTGTTCTTATGAACTTAATACTCTAGATGCATGCTGGATAGCGGTCGATGTGTGGATTAATAGTAGTAGATGCAGGCAGGAGTCGGTCTACTTGTCTCGACGTGATGCCTATATACATGATCATACCTAGATATTCTCATAACTATGCTCAATTCTGTCAATTGCTCAACAGTAAATTGTTCACCCACCGTAAATACTTATGCTCTCGAGAGAAGCCACTAGTGAAACCTATGGCCCCCGGGTCTATTTTCCATCATATTAATCTTCCAACACTTAGCTATTTCCGTTGCCTTTTATTTTGCTTTTATTTTACTTTGCATCTTTATCATAAAAATACCAAAATTATTATCCTATCATATCTATCAGATCTCACTCTCGTAAGTGACCGTGTAGGGATTGACAACCCCTTATCGCGTTGGTTGCGAGGATTTATTTGTTTGTGTAGGTGCGAGGGACTCGCGCGTGGCCTCCTACTGGATTGATACCTTGGTTCTCAAAAACTGAGGGAAATAGTTACGCTACTTTGCTGCATCACCCTTTCCTCTTCAAGGGAAAACCAACGCAGTGCTCAAGAGGTAGCATGGAGAATGCAATGTTTGTCGGTACCTGGCGAACTAATGTTTATATTCACCAGAATCTCTCGGATTTCCTTCCAAAGTTGTGCCAATGGGTTCAGAAACTTGTGTGAAAATCAGCGGCAAATGATGTTCTTTGACTTTCAGGGGCAAAAGGTCCTTCTTAGGGGCCGAATTTAAGGGTCCTCCAGGCCTCCCGCGCAAGCCAGAAGTATTTTCTAGATTCCCACGCTCGTCGCGAGCATTTTGAGTAATTGTGGGTCCGAAACGGTCTCCAAATGACAAAGTTATGACCGTTTTAGTGAACCCCGGTCCTTTATATGGCAGTCCTTGAATGAACTTCATTTTCTCATGACGCGTTCTGGCCCGCCGCCCCAAAATTTTGTGTCCTCCATAGTGGATATATTGTTTCCATTTATATATTGACCGATGCCTGGAATGCCCTCCTATTATTGGCTGTAACACACATACGTTACGGCATGCCACACGGCAAAAACAAGCCGAATAAGGATTATAGTCGCCTTATTTTCTTGAATTTACAACCAATTGGGATTCGCCGGATCATAGAGCATGTGCAGAATGCAACATTTGTCCATACCAGGCGGACTAATGTTTATACTCACCATAGTCTCTCAGATTTCCTTCCAAAGGAGTGCCAATGGGTTTAGAAACTTGTTTGAAAAGCAGCGGCAAATGATGTTCTTTGACTTTCAGGGGCAAAAAGTCCTGCTTAGGGGCCGAATGTGAGGGTCCTCCGGGCCTCCTGCGCAAGCCGGAAGTATTTTCTAGATTCCCACGCTCGTCGCGAGCGTTTTGAGTACTTGTGGGTCCAAAACGGTCTCCGAATGACAAAGTTATGACTGTTTTAGTGAACACCGGTCCTTTATATGGCAGTCCTTGAAAGAACTACATTTTCTCGTGACACGTTCTCGCGCGCTGCCCCAAAATTTTTGTGTCCTCCATAGTGGAGATATTGTTTCCACATATATATTGACCGATGCCCTGAATGCCCTGCTATTATTAGTTGTAACACACGTACATTACGGTATGCCACACGGCAAAAACAAGGAGAATAAGCTTATAGCCGCCTTAGTTTATTGAATTTACAACCAAATGGGATTCCCCGGATCATAGAGCATGTACAAAATGCGACCTTTGTCCATACCAGGCAGACCAATTTTATACTCATCAAAGTCTCTCGGATTTCCTTCCGAAGGACTGCCAATGGGTTCAGAAACTTGTCTGAAAAACAGCGGCAAATGATGTTCTTTGACTTTCAGGGGCAAAAAGTCCTGGTTAGGGGCCGAATTTGAGGGTCCTCCGCGCCTCCTGCGCAAGCCGAAAGTATTTTCTAGATTCCCACGCTCGTCGCGAGCATTTTGAGTACTTGTGGGGTCCGAAACGGTCTCCGAATGACAAACTTATGACCGTTTAGTGATAACCGGTCCTTTATATGCCAATCCTTCAAAGAACTTCATTTTCTCGTGATGCGTTTTGGCGCGCCGCCCCAAAATTTTGTGTCCTCCATAGTGGATATATTGTTTCCACTTATATATTGACCGATGCCAGGAATGCTGTTGTAGGATGGAACCCTAGATGGAGATCTTTCACGAATCGAAGGGGAAATCCCCAAGAACACGAAGAACACAAGAGAGGGAAAACACTCAAATTGACTAGATCCAATCACACAAATGCTAGATCCAAGAACACACAAGAGGTCACGATGATTCAAGGACAACAAAGGAAAGATACAAGGTACTAGTTCATCCCAATCCTATGAGGAGAGAGGTCTTGATGATCCTATGATGGGGATCCTTCCCAAGATGGGGGCTTGATATCCACTAGGGATCTTCTGATAGGAGGTCTTGATCTCCAAGAGGAGTGGGTACAAGGAGCAAAGCTCTCTAATGTCTCTCATATACTTTGCTATCCTCCCAAATGAGCTAGGGAAAGGGTATATATAGTCTAGGGATGAAATAGAGGGAGAGAGGGATACAAAGGTCCAAAATGACCCTGAAAATGCAGACACTCTCGGAGGGTCCGGGCACCCGGGGTAAAGTGGCCCGGGCACCCGTACCTAGCAGAGGCGCACGCTCAGGAGGGGTCGGGCACCTGGGGGTGAAGGGGCCGGGCACCCGGCCAGGTCAGGGGGCTAGCTAGGAGGGGTCGGGCACCCGGGGGTGATGGCCTGGGCACCCGGGCAGGTGGCAACCGCACCAGCGGGAGGGGGCCGGGCACCGGAGAGGCTATGGTGTTGATGTAGAAGCCCTCCATGATCAATGCCCCCTTCGGCGGAGCGCCGGAAAAGGCCCCAAGATGGGATCTCACGGGTACAGAAGGTTGCGGCGGTGGAAATAGGGTTTTTGCTCGGTCGGTGGAGCTACAAGGGGCCCACGAGGGTGGAGGGCGCGCCCAGGGGGTAGGCGCCCCCTGCCTCGTGGCCCCTCGTTTGTTTCTTGACGTCCACTCCAAGTCCTCTGGATCACGTTTGTTCCGAAAATCACGTTCCCGAAGGTTTCATTCCGTTTGGACTCCATTTGATATTCCTTTTCTACGAAACACTGAAATAGGCAAAAAAAAGCAATTTGGGCTGGGCCTCCGGTTAATAGGTTAGTCCCAAAAATAATATAAAAGTGTATAATAAATCCCATTAAACATCGAAAAATTATAGATACGTTGGAGACGTATCAGCGTCTCCGCCTTGAAGATGACGAAGAGGAAGAAGACTTGTAGTTAGCCCACATGTGTCGGATGTCATCCAATTGTGCGTCCAACTTGGTGTCGATGTAGTCCCTTGTCCGTGCTTCGCTTTCGTGAATGTTGATGGTGAGCCTCTCAATGCCTCGCGTTGCTCGTTGTAGTCCGAAGATGCACGTTTTGGTGATGTACTTGTTCGCGCCGTCGTTGTCGTGGAAGACCGGAGATGAAATGCCTTGCCGATCCATCACAAGACTCGAGCAAATGTGAGTGGAAGAAAGGAAATAACTAGACAAATGTACCTTATCCAATGTTGAAGATGAATCAATGATCACCCAATAATGTATCAAGGAAATAGCACAATTGGTACCGGATCTTGTCAATTCTCACACCTATACAAGTAAGGCTTATGGTGGAGCTCGATGAGGATAGTGGCACAAAAATTTGATGCAAATTGTTAGCAAGAGTCAATAATGTTGGAAAAGATTCACAAATTCGCAAGTGAAACAAGTAGACCAATAGCAATATGTGGCACACGGAAACACACACACGGATAGATAAATGGGGTCATGCAACCAAGTAATGAGCACAAAATGTGGAATCCATGGAAAATGCTCGTGTTGCACAACTCAAGAGAGACGCTAGCACAATTGCTCAATAGGCGGATACGACACTTGTGCACAACCTATAAGATGCAAAATGTATGAGCTTTCTATCCCAAGTATGCTATGTGTATGATGTTCCCGGTGTTCTTCTCTAGATGATCCAAGATGATCGGATATGACAACCTTATGTGCAATGTGGTATGATGCTATGGCTATTGCTTACAAGCTCTTTGCTCTCTTTTTCTTTTTCCTTAAAAGCCTATTCTTTCTTTTGGCCACTATGTGAAATGCACAAACCAAGATAGCAATTTTGTATATGCGGGAACAAACTTGTGACACAAGAGATGATATGATACCAATATGATATGGTATGTATGCAATGGAAGGTACATAACACTAATGTGCACAAGTAACATTGCCGGCAATACTCAAAGGCTAGTCTTGATAGGCAAGTGACGCAAAATGGGCTAAGGGGTTAACAATGTAAAGGCAAGAATGTACAATGATGGGATACCATGATACCAAGATGATATAGAGGTTACCGTTCTTGCTTACGGTTAGGGTGTCAAAATGGTGAACTGGTCGATGTCGAAGGTGAGCGGCGGTGTTGTCGATGTCGAACCGTTCCTAATTAGCCGAAACACCCTAGGAAACGGAAAAACCGCAAACTCAAAATCGCAAAGGAAAATGCCAAATGGTGGTAGCGGAATGCGTTGGTGGTTCCGGAGTTAGCAATGCGGAAGTGGTGGTGGTGGTTGATGACGAAGCAACCGTCCCTAAGTAGCTGAAACACCTTAGGAGACTCAAGTCACCACTCAAGCAACCACAAATGCTATAAGGATCAAAATGGGTTAGGTTCCGGAAAGGTATGGTGGTTTTGCGGATGATATGGTGGATGGCCTAGGCAAAAATGCCAAAAATTTTATGGAGTCAAATGATGTTGGAACCTATTTAGATGGATGGTGGATGTCAATAGCTACTCAATGAGCTAAAGAACGTCAAAATCGGACTCCGGGAGCGAAAGTTATGGCCGAAATGGTGATGGTGTTGGGCTGATTCGGGGTGGTGCGGGTGCCCGGTGGTTGGGGTGCGGTTACCCGAGGTGGTTCGGGCCAAACAGCCCGGGGGTGCAGGTGCCCGGGGGTTCAGAGTGCGAGCACCCGGGGTGGTCAGCAGGGATGCACGGGGGGTCCGGGTGCCCGGGGTTTGAGGTCGGGCGCCCGGGGGTCGCGGATTTGGGCGGAAAATTGTGGTGAAATGGAAGAAATTGGTGGATTTCGTGGATGGAAAGGTGGGGATGGATGGGGGAATGCTAGATCCACTTGAAACCAAGCAAATCCATGGATCAAATCTGATGAGGACATGACTACCTTGGATACGACCAAAAATATTGCATACATGCATATTTGTCAGGTGATTTCTAGTGCAAACTATTCAATAATCTATTTATGTTATCTAGAACAAAAATACTTCACACACTTTTGTGTTTTGTCTAATTGCAGGTGTATGGGACATTTGTACAATCCACATATGAAGATAAGGCAACAGGAGAAGTTCAGGTTCTGTTCAAAAAGTCCTCCGTCACTTTTGAGCCAAGAGAAGATAGAGTCCAAGTCTCTCACGTTCTGGATTCAGATTCGGACTACACAGACATACCTGACTCAAAACGCCAACAACTTTTTCATACGGACTCCGAATTGGGTGATTCTATTTTTGTTGGAAAGTAGATTTCGTCCTCTTTCCAACCCAATTGGATTCACCTTTAAATACGTCCGGAGCGTTGAGATATGGACGAAACAATCTGACGCTGCAGCAGAATCCGAGTCAAACAACAAGTCCAAAGGTGTTGCATCACCTCCACTTGGGCCCATGAGCCTTGTACGACCTAGGGTTGGTTTTAGGCTGCCTTGGGACGTCCTCCCACCTCCTTGGCCGCCACCCCTTGCTCCTATATAAGTAGATCCATCTAGTAGCTTTTTCCTTGAGATTTGTTTAGTTAAAAGTTAGCCATTTCAACTTCGTGTACTTCGTTTGTGTCCAACGACCAGACCAAGACCACTTTCGGATCCCCACCTTTATCAATACTTCATCTATATTCGCAATATTCAGATAGCATTATCATATTCTTGCTTGTTCTTCGATTGCATGCAGGAATAGACCTTCGTGGTCAGGCTGATTGTGCTTCCAGCATCGTCAGTAACCTCGGGAGATTGGTTTAGCGATTGCTAAGGCGCAACGTCGTGCACGTTTGTAGTCGGATCGTCAAAGTCGGCTCCACCAAATCGACAGTTATCATCTCATCGAAAGATCGGGACACCCCGCCTCTATCAAGTGGTATCAGTTTTCAGGTTGCTCGGTGAGAATTTCCAGTTTCCTCTAGATTAGATTTATTTTCTTACCTATTGTCCAAGAAAAAGCCACAAAAAAGTCTACAAATGGTCTAAAAACTGCCTAGCCAGAATTTTCCAGACTGCGGGTAACACAGAAGTTTGGGAGTCCTTCTCTGTCACGACTCGGAGTATGGCGTGATATGGAAATCCAAAACAGAGTAACAAAATACTGGACTTGGACTAGGACTGGAGGCGAAGATGAATCTGGTGGAACTCGGACTGGTGGCGGAGATGAATCTGGTGGAACTCGGACTGGTGGCGGATATATGTTGCAGGTGACTCGGATTGGTGTGATGGCGGCGGATATGTGGTGGCGTATATGGACTCGGATTGGCGGTGAATATGTGGTGGTGGTATATGGCAGCGGCGATGAAGTTGGTGCGGTGGCGGTATATGGCAGCAGCGATGATGATGATGCGGTGGTGATATATGGCAGCGGCGACGTGACAACCTATGAACAGAACTCGAAACTCTAAAGGACTAGACGCTAAGACTAGCAACTTGACACGACGATGCAACCGCAAATTCAACAAAGCAAACACAGAAAAGATTATGCAAAGGCTCAGATTGGTTCGGGTAGGATGAACTAACCCTAATTTTTTTGGCTTTTTCGTGGACTATAGGTATGAAGAACAGACTCGATCTAAACTACGAAAAACTGTAAAATCTCACCGAGCAACCTGGAAATCTGATACCACTTGATAGAGGCAAAGGTGTCCCGATGTTTCGATGAGATAGCAATCGTTTTTTGTGGGAGTCGACTTTGACGATCCGACTACGAACGTGCGAAGACGTCGCGCCTTAGCAATCGCTAAACCAACTTCCGAGGGGTTATTGACCACGCCAGAGCACGATCAACCTGACCACGAGGGTCTATTTCCTGCGAGCAAATGAAGAACAAGCAAGAAACTGATATTGCAATCTAGATATTGCGAATAAAAGAGGAAAGCTTTATTAATGAAGGTGGGGTTCTGTGACGCCTTTGTCTGGTCGTTGAACACAAACGAAGTACGCGAAGTTGCAGCTATGGCGAACTTTTAATCTAAACAAAACTCAAATTCTAAACGACGCCCTAAGGGCTGTATATATGGAGGAAGAGGGGGGAATTTCGTGGCCCTTGGGGAAGGGGTCCGAAACCAACCCTATCTCTTGTTTCCCCACACATACGGACTCTAAAAACAGCCTATACTCAAGTATTTCGAAATTACATGGGCCTGGCCCAATAATAAGGTGACGCAGCACCTAGAATAGCCTCTGGACGAAAGTTATGAAGTAGCATCTTGTATATTTCGTGCAAGGCTTCATGCATGCATTATGGTGGCTTCAACGTCCTGAAATCATCACTTGTAACTCCGTTCTTGTTCCCCATGCGCATGCCATCATCTCCATGCTTGTTCTTGCTCCAATGTTCATCCTTCTCAAAGCTAGGCCCTTCATTTGTAAGCAAAACAAATGTATCCAATTTAGGCAGCATCATATTCTCATGAACATTAGAATCATTACCAAGAAACGAAAGTACCTGGTAATTTAATTGGCGTGCGCGAGGTCTAGTAATTGGTCCAGTATGTATAGCAGCAGGGGCTGTGAGTGTAACAATAGTATTGATGTCCTCATCAAACCCGGCTCGAGGAATGAGCCGGGGTCATCCTCCGGCGTGTACTCCCGGTCCATCATGCGGGGCACATAGGCCTCCGGAGCCGCCATCCCGGAAACCCCGCCGAAATGCCCCGCGCTCCATGCCACCGGGCCCAGCGCGCCGCCCCGAGGATAGAAGGGCGGCATCCTGCTGGGGCCGTAGGGGGCAACGTTCGCAACTGCGCCCATCGGGGGAGGCACAGGTGCGACTGGGTGCCCGGCTCCGCTGGCCGCGTCGTTGCTGATGAACCCTCCTGGTGCGCCTGGGAGCACGCGGGCACGGCGAGACCCACCGTGCGATCTGGCCACAACTTGAGGCGTAGGTAGGGAGCAGAAAGCTGGCGTACCCCTGGTCGTGGCGCCCAACAGCTCAGCGACGCGCTCCAGCAATGCATCACGACCGCTCTCTGCTAGTCGGCACCGTAGCAGCTCCCGCGCGACTATGAGTGCGGCCCTCGTGTTTACTTGCTCCCATCGGGTGTGCGGCGCCGTCGCCGCGGCGTAGCTCGAGGCCCTTGCGGCGGCCCGCGTACTCCGCGGGGTAAGGGTGGAAGGCGTCGGACCGCGCCGCTCGCGCCCCGCGGCGTTCGGCTGTGCGCGTGCCACTTGGAGCACGGAGTTGAGGTCTTCTTGGGTGGACGGTGCCGCTCGGACTGGCCAAGCCGCCCAGTGGTTGGTGTTGGCCCTCGGGTCGCCGGACATCGGCACCATGGAATATTGGCGGGTCTGCTGATGGAAGAGAGGATTCGGCGCACCCCTACCTAGCGCGCCAAATGTCGGATTGAGGGTTCCGGCAAAACCCTTAAGGTTCGAACTCTGGGGTGCGCACGAAGATCTCTCCCTCCCCCTAGCTTGCTCACTCACCACAATCTCAAAGCTCAGCACGTCGAACTCGAAGAACAAGTGACACAAGAGTTTATACTGGTTCGGGCCACCGATGTGGTGTAATACCCTACTCTAGTGTGGTGTGGTGGATTGCCTTGTAGGCTGAGGATGAACAAGTACAAGGGAAGAACAGCCTCCTGAGGAGAGGTGTTCTTGAGCTCGGTGAGCTTGTGTGGTCGAGGGTGATCTGAATGATCCGTCTGCTTGCTAAGGTGGTGGCTAGTCCTATTTATAGAGGCCCGGGTCCTCTCCCCAAATGTTAGGCGAGAAGGGATCCCACAACGGCCAATTTGAAGGGGGACAGCTAGTACAAGCTATCCTGACAAAAGGTGGTCTTCGCCTACTAAAGGCTCTGGTGGTGACGCCGTTGTGGGCTCCGCGATGACCTCCGTCCTGCCGTCCTGCTGGTCTTGGTCTCGTTGCACTGATATGGAAACCTTTGCCTGATGCCTCGGGACTCCTCGCCTGTGCTTGCCCCTTTAGCACCAAAGAGGCAACGGGTACTCTGCGCATGCTGGCGCCCGCCTGGCCTTGGTCGTCACGGCTCACGCCACGGGAACCTCACGAGGTGCCCCTCGCCTTGATTTCTCCGCTCCTCGCGAGCCAGCCTAGTGAGGCTGCCCCTGAGGACGTCTTGTGTCGTCCGCCTCGCGAGGGTCTTGGGTGTTTGCTGGTGAAGTTGGGCCGTACCAGGCCACTGTAGGAGCCACGCCGTGGGCCGCAGGCAGGCAAGTCTGGGGACCCCCGTTCCCAGAACGCCGACACCAGATGTCAGGAAACCATCAGGAGGAACCCTTTTTTTGTAATAAAGGAGGTACTTGCTTTCCTACTGCCATGATCCTGGTGGGTCCCTACTGTCATCCTCACCATGTACAGTCATCTCCTTATTCCTCTCGGTTGTTGACCATGTTGACAATACCGGAGGGCGGCGCCGCGGTGAGTGAACCAAGGCGGAGGAAGATGGTGAGGCCTGGACGGGAACGAACAGGAGCCGGGGATTATGCGCAGAGTTTTAGGGTGCGTTGTGACCACGATGCGTGCGCGGCAGGACAGCCAACTGTGGGAGGGGGGAGCAGGCGGTCCTGTCGGCCCTGGTTTAGCTTTGGCGCATGGAGGAAGAAGAGACTGAAGAAACACGACAGACGTTGAATGTCAATCCAACACTCAAGGTTGGCACAATCGTTTGTACTAAGCCGACACCATGTAGCATACTTTTTTATAGGAGAAAAGAGAAACTAGGCTCGTTCGCCAGATAACATTCCCGAAACTGCCACCGTTTGATCATGTGTTGCAACTAAAGCTTCCAGGAAAATGCGTTCGTTTGCCGTCCTCCTCCCAGGGAATGTTCGCCACATAAGTGACTAGCACCCTTCGTTTTCAACCGAGAGGTCTTGGGTTCGAGTCCCAGGAACCCTCAATTTTCTCCTCCATCCTTCCTCGCAAAAAAAAGAAAATCAAAGACTTGAGAAGGCGTACAGAAGAAGCTAGTGTACCAGTAAAGAGACGTTGCTGAGTTTTAGAGAAAAGAGAGACGTGCTCCTGTAGCTGGTTCAAATCCAAACCTAGACTATGAATTATATATAGTGCTATGCTACTCTGCAAGTAATGAAACTGACATATCCAACGGTCGCTTCTCCTCTTCTCTACTTACTCTGCCTAGCATCAGAAGCTCTGGCCGCAACAACTATGTCCACTGGCGGCTCGTCCACCTGCTCTTCAGCAGGCAACAACCAGATATGCGCCAAGTCGCCACCCGTACCATCACCTGTGGGTCTCATCACACCCCCGCCGGCACACTCATCGCAGCCGGTTGCTCATCGCAACCCGCTGTCGTTGGTGTGGTGCCACTGTTGCAAATCACGCAGAGTCATCCGTGGCGTCTCAACTACAATCCTCAACCCTGGCCAAGTCTTCTACAAATGCCCGAAACATGGGGTAATAATATGTTGAAGTATTGTTCGCCTGCTTTTAGTTGCTCATTTTTTTAATAGTTTGGTTAATGATCTTCCAATTTGATTCATGCAGAAAATGGAAGATTCGTGTGATTTGTATTTCTGGGAAGTTGTTGATGTGGGGGAATGGAACTACGCTGATTATTTGGTTAGCCGAGAAATCCCAATACCAGCAGGTTGGGGTGTTGGACAAGTAACTAAAGGAACAACAGAAGAGGAAGATGCAGAGCAGGAGGTTAAAGATGCAGTTCCTCTGATCATGGCCAAGCAACAGCTGTTGAACAACCTTGACAGCAATGAGGAGATGAAAGAGCTTGTGAAGATAACGTGCAGAATCGTTGTGCTCTGTAGGATGATTGTCTCTTTATTTGCAGTGTATGTAGCACTCGTGATGTATTCAGTGGCTATGACATGAGCACTTTGCTGAAACTAGTAATGAATGAAACCTGTTTAGTAGGCTGGGCGTAGTGTTGTGAACATCTAATGATTTCTATTAACGGAAATCGGGGGGTATCCTCTTTTGCTCATAAATAAATAAATAGCAAAGGCCCTTTTGCTAATAAATAAATAAATTAGCAGAGGCCCTCACAGGTCAGCTTCGTTCCCATTCGAAGATGTAGAGAAAATTGCAGTCCAACAGCAAACTATGTCATCAAATACTAGTTTCATAGGCAAATATGAGTACAACTAAACAACAATGTCATCATGTTTTAGTCATCATACAATCACCAAACACAAATTAACATACATAATAAGTGATGTTCTCACAGCAAAATACTAAACAACAACTTCATCAGGTTTCAGTTGTCACAGCAAACACAATTTCACATAGTAGATAAAAAGTCGTCTTCTCACAGGCAAATATGACAAAAGCAATCTAATCATCATCCACAGCAGCAACATCAACATCTTCGCCATGTATATCAGTCTGAATCGTAATTCCCCCAGTGTCATCTTCTTCTTCATCCTCAATGTCCTCGAATGTTAGCCTCTTATCCATCAACTCTCGTACGTCCACAGCCCGACAGGGAATCTTTTCGCCAGCCTTATTGACGTGATGGTCCTCAAAGATACTACGAACTTCTGTGGAATCTTCTACATCAGGAGCAGTGTAAGCATCATCTTGTTGTGTAACATCATGAAATGAATTCCTCTCCTCAAACCTTTGCAATACTCTCCAGTCATCGCTACGTGCATATGTGTCTTCCAAGAAAAATATTTGTGTTGCTTGATTTGCCAAAATAAAAGGCTCGTCGGTGTGGTACGCCGCCTTGACATTGATGGATTTGAAATAATCATCAGCTTTGGGTTTTGCGATCCTAGAAACATGTTGTACTGATGACAGCAGAACAGAACCACACATCAATGAACCTCGAAACTGGAGATATACTGCAATTGAACAATGTATGTTATGTTAGCATACATTTCAGTTGTGTCATCGCCGTACGTATCCGTGCTCATGACGGCACTATTTTGTGTCTTCCTGCCTTCGTCGCGTGCAAGGGTGTTGTAGCGCACATATCCAACAACGCAAGATTCATAATGTCTTACCCGAGTATCGAGACCCATTGCTAGTGCGTAAAGGGCATCATTAACTGCCTGCCCATCCTTCTGCATCTTCTGAACCTATGGTTAGAAAATAGACAAGCTGATCATCTTATGTACTCAATATATTAAAAAAACTGACAGTGAATTCAAAAGCTTACACGGCTCTTGAACCATTTTGCAAATCCTGCCATAACCAGTTTGTCAATGTTTCTTGAATTTTGCGCCAGTAACTCCTTTTTGTAGATGTTGCACAACATAGTGATCGCGTCAAACATCTAAATATATAAGAATGTGCTACAAGTTTAGTAGATTACGATGTATAAACTGCAATACTTAGCACTTACTCGATATAAGGTAGAATCTCATGACAGTTATTTAACACAAACCAAACCATTTTGTCCAAATCTTTAGGTTTGTGATCTTGTCGACTCTTCCCTGTAACTCAGACAGAACAATCAAAAACATTGAGCTCGGGATTGTCTTCACCCACCTTTTTGCTAAGCTGATCAACTGTTTCAATGTATTTTGAGCAGAATGTTAATGATTCTGTAGCAATGTAGGCCTCTGCAATGGAACCCTCAGGTCTAGCTCTGTTCCTAACATAGCCCTTGAAAGTTCCTAGCCGCCTTTCAATAGGGTACATCCAGCCTACTGTACTGGACCTCTAAGTAGTGCCTCATCGGGTAGATGAACAGCCAAATGCACCATCACATCAAAGAAGGCTGGAGGATATATCTTCTCAAGGTCGCATATGATAGTTGGTATCTTGTCTTTAAGACGCTCCAAAGCATCTATCCTGATATTTCTACTGCAGAGTTCCCTGAAGAATTGTCCCAACTCCGCAACTGCTCTGTATAAGTCAGGGCGGCCCAATCCTCTATGGATAACAGGTAAAACCCTTTGAAGTAGGACGTGGCAGTCATGAGTTTTCAGCCCTTGTACCTTGTTTCCATCTGCACTCACTCTCCTTTCAGGGTTGGGAGCAAATCCATGTGGGAATCTCACATGTGACAGGACCTTGAAAATTCGTTTCTTTTTACCTTGTCCAAGACGTACACAACAGGTGCCATATCCTGTGATGCACCATCAGCCTTCACCTGCAAATCGGTTCTGATACCCAGGTGTGTCAAATCACTCCTAGATTTTAAGGTATCTTTCGTCTTGACTTCAATGTTAAGAAGTGTGTCGATAATGTTGTCACATATATTTTTCTCGATGTGCATCACATCAAGATTATGCCGCAAATCCAAATCTTTCCAATACTCCAAGTCCCACAAAGTGGACATGCGAGTAAACAATAATCTCTCTTCTACCCTGCCACACTTCCTTTTTTCCCGCTACCATTATCAGGATGGTTTCCTGGTGTAATATGCCTGACCTTCTCTAATTACTCTTGCAACTCATCGCCGGTGAGCCTCTTTGGCACATCACGTTTTCATGCTTTGCATTGAACAAATGTCTTCGGTATTTTGTAGGACACGACTTATCCTTGGGAAGGAAACGACGGTGTCCAATGTAAAAGATCTTGCTAAGTATTGCGTATGACAGCCAGTGGCGGAGACAGGGGCGAGCAGGGGCCTGCCCCCCCCCCCCAACGATTGAGTGAACATGAAGTACCTACTATACAATTGACGATACATGGGCACATAAGCATGTATTGCCCCCCCTAATTATCTCACCATCAATATTGGTAGCAAGAAAAAAAAGGCCCGTGTGAAAAAAAGCCCACTAATAGCGGCCGATGGGCATCCGCTTTACCGCTCTAGCTCCTAGCTGGCTAGCTTTCATCATAACTGTACATCCATAATTAGCGTATACATGGGGTTAGTTGCCGCCGCCGTTCCAGTTTTAGATGCCCTCGCCCCCGTTCACCTCTTGCCCTTCTCGCCAGGGCTGCTTCTCGCCCATCGCTCTGCTCTACTCAGCTGCTCCTTCTCAGGACCCAGGCCTGCTTCTCCTCATCTCCTGGCTCGGTGGCTCCTGCTCTTGATTCTCGATCAGAGATCAGCAGATCTAATTCACATATTTAGGTAAATGGTTGCTGCACTTGTCAATTCTTCCTGAAGTCCCGCTTCAATCCACGAACTAGCAAGTCGATTCTCATCCTGTATCCGTGTCGAATTGATGCTCCAGATTTTTTTGCTTTGGTAATTTGGTTGTGTAATTTGTGATTCTATGGTCTTTGATTCTATGAAGAGTTCCCTATTCCCATCTTCCACATGTCCCCAACTATCATGATAGTGTTGTGATGTGTGTGTCGGCCAGTTCTTATTTTTGTGATGCAAATTATCCATTATCTTGTATTAGTTCCTATCTGCGGTTATGTCGAACTTATACGGTATGTTAATTATCCATGACTCCATTCCAATCTACAGGCATCAGCTATGAAGAGAAAAGCAGGGCCAAACACCATTAAGATTAATGCTTTTTTAAGCCGGTTGCTTCAAGTTCTCAACCTACTCAAATTTTTAGCTAGGCGGATGTGCAAGTTACAAATCTGAGTCCAGTTAACGCTTCTGATCAGGATATGCCGGACGTGGTAAATGTTGCGGAACAAGTAGAAGTTATAACCACACCTTATCAGAGAGACCCCGATAAACATTGTCAAATTTGGGAGCTCCCACCGGACAAGCAAGATGACACTCGGCATTTTTATATATCTAAGGGAGCATATCGACCGGAGTTGGAAGAATACCCATTTGATGAAAATTCTAAACACCGTCGTCGATTTCAAAAAGATTGGTACACAAATTTCTGGTGGCTTGAGTATTCAATACACAATGATAGCGCATATTATTTGACGTGCTTTCTCTTCTCAAAAAAACCTGTTGGGAGATGTTGGTCTGATACATTCTTGGTCAAGGGTTTTAGAAACTGGAAAAAGGTTAACGATGGAAAAGTGTGTGCATTTTTAACTCATGTTGGGGGCCCGGACTCTGCTCACAACTATTCCACTCGGTGCTATGAAGATCTCAAGACCAGTATGGCTCATATCGACAAGGTGATGGAAAAGCAAAATGAGAAATAAGCTACTGATGCGATATTGAGGCTTAAGACTACCATCGATGCCATGAGGTAAGCAAGTTTTTTACATCAACTAAAATTTGACATGACTTAATGTTTTGGTATCTAACATCTAGTCGCTTTGTCCCATTAGGTGGTTGATATTCCAAGCTTGTTCTTTTAGAGGTCATGATGAATCTGCGGGGTCTAAGAACCAAGGAAATTTTCTTGAAATGGTTAAGACTCTCGCTTCGTACAATAAGGATGTCGCAGGAGTTGTTCTGGTAAATGCTCCGGTAATGCAAAGTATACATCCGGAGAAGTTCAGAAAGAGATTGTTGGCATACTAGCTCTAGAAGTGCAAAAGGGAATTAGAGAAGAAATAGGTAATGCCAAGTTCTGTATAATGGTTGATGAAGCTCGGGATGAATCAAAAAAAGAACAAAAGGCAGTTGTTCTTCGCTTTGCCAACAAAGAAGCAGAAATAATTGAGTGTTTCCTTGATCTAGTTCACGTTAATGACACTGCTGCCTTAACTTTGAAAAATGCAATCTATACTGTACTGTCATATAATAACTTGAATGTACAAGACATCAGGGGCCAAGCATATGATGGTGCAAGTAATGTGAGAGGGGAGTGGATGAATTGAAGGCTCTTATTCTCCGTGAGTGTCCATATGCCTACTATATTCATTGTATGGCTCATCAATTACAATTGGCGCTTGTTGCTGCATCACGAGAGGTACATGATGTACATAACTTCTTTTAGAATGCAAATTTTGTAATAAATGTTGTTAGTGCTTCTACAAAGCACAGTGATGAGCTACTAGCGAACCGAGCGGAGGAAATTGCTTGTGAAATTGAGTTGGGAGAGCTTGATACCGGCAGAGGGAAAAGCCAAATAGGAACCTTACAGAGACCAGGAGACACAAGATGGAGTTCACCCTATAAGTCCATACAGAGCTTAAAGAAGATGTTTGATGCTACAGTTGCCGTCTTAAGAGGTATAGCAAGTGACCATTTAGTCTCAAAATAGTCTCATGGAGATGCCGTTGGATCCCTTAAAATTTTCATATCATTTGATTTCGTGTTCATTCTACATCTCATCGAAAAGATTATGAAGATCACTGATGTGTTGTGTCAGAAACTCCAATACAAATCTTTGGATATTTTAAATGCAATGGATTCTGTTTCTAACACAAAGGTCCTACTTGGTGAGCTAAGGTAACATGGTTGGGACTCTCTTTTAGAGGAGGTCAAATCTTTTTGTGTGAAGCACGAGATTGATATCCCAGATTTGGACCGCAAGTATGTTTTTCTACTTTCTAATTTACTTAACTTATATTAAGTTACATCTTGGTTGCTTTTTATCTTGAGAATTTAGCTGACTTTGTAATCAAATTAATAGGTATGTTGATGTTACCAAATCTCGAAATAAGCACGACAACACAACAACGCTCCACCACTACAAAGAGGATGTTTTCAGTGTTGCAATTGATCAACAACTGAGTGAACTGAATGATCGATTCAGTACACAAGCAACTGAGCTCCTTACTCTCTGTTCATCACTGGATCCAAGGCATGGATCTTTTGATATGCCAAAGATAAGCACTCTTGCAGAAAAATTCTATCCTGCTGATTTTTCAAGTCAAGAATTAGCTCAGTTGGAAAGTCAGGTACCTCATTTTCAGCTAGATGTGTGCAACCATCCAGAACTGATGACCTTGCCATCTATTGCTTGTTTAACAAAAGGGCTAGTTAGAACTGGAAAAGCTTCTTCATATCCAATGGTTGAAAGGTTGCCGCGACTAGTTATCACTCTCCCAGTCTCAACGGCAACTGCAGAGTGGGCTTTTTCGGCTATGAAAATTGTCAAGACACATCTTCGAAGTAAAATGGGAGATGATTTGCTTTGCCATTGCATGATAATTTACATAGAAAAAATTAGCAGCTAAGATATCTTCTAAAATTATTAATATTTTTGATCTTATTGGCAATCGTAGAGGCCACTTTAAATTAATAGGAATGTAATGATATTTTTATGTCACTTCAGCAAAAGCTCGCCGCCGACGTGGCTCCGGCCACGCAACGGCCCAGCCGTCCTGTCCACTGACCTCGCCGCATCGCGTAGGGCCCGTAGATGCCTCGCACGCGCTGACTCGTCCGCCGTAGCCTCGACCCCGAGCTCACCCGAGCTCCAGCAACCGCTGAGGTCATCTTCGGCGACAACTCCGGCCACCCCAAGCCCAACCGCCACCACTAATCGATGCGGACGTGTGTCCGCATCACGTAGATGCCCTCCGTCGACCGTTTGGTCGTCGTAGACGCAAACGCGCAGCTCTCCGCCGCGTCCGCCCTCGCCGGCGTCGAGTCGCCGGCAGGTTTTGACCCAGTTGGCCCAGGTTTGACCATCGTTTGACCCCAGTGGGTACTGACGTGTGGGCCCGCCCTGCTAATTAACCTAGGATTAGGACTAACTAAAATTAGTTAGTCTAATGACACTGACACGCGGGACCCACTGGTCAGGTTTGACCTGGACCGTCCCCGTTGACTGCTGACGTCACCCTGACGCAATGAATCATTTACTAGATTTATTCTTATACAGGAAATTCCAGAAAATATTATAAACTTAAAAAATTCATAGAAATTAATCTGTAACTCCAAATGCAAAGATTTATATATGAAAATTGATCAGAAAAATCCAATCTTTCCACCTGTAATGGTTTCATGCATGTCAGAACATTTTAACCTTGCTGTTTAAGTGAAACAAGCTAATGCATTAATATGACTTCATATCATGGGCTTAGATTCAAATGGACTCAAACCAACCTGTTTTAGAATGCATTAGCCAAAACATACCCATATTGCCATGTCATAGCATGCATCATATTGTTGCATATTGCCATGTCATAGCATGCATCATATTGTTGCATATTGCCATGTCATAGCATGCATCATATTGTTGCATATTGCCATGTGATGATTGTGTTCCGATGTGTCTTTCGTGGTAGGTTCTGCCTCCGAGGATACCCACGAATATCCGACTGAAGGGCAGTATCCTACTACCACTCCGTCAGGCAAGCAAAACCCCCCTTGTTCATTCCGATACAATCCCACTCTCTCGCTCCTGCTCTCTATTACTGCATTAGGACAACAACGATCCAACTGTTACATGCTGCGGTAGTTGAACCCCTTTCCTCTGCATGACCTGTCATTGCCACAGTAAATAGATGAAACCCACTAGCATGAGTAGGAGTTGTTTGAGCCCTGATGTGCCTACTAATTCATGCTTGTTTGTCATGCCTGCTACTGCTTAGAGTTGAGTCGGGTCTGATTCATCGGGAATGAATTGGAATGGTGATGAACATCTCCTACTCTGTGTGAGCTAAGTGTGTGAACACGATTTGGTAAAGGTAGCGGTGAGAGGCCATGTAGGAGTACATGGTGGGTTGTCTCATTGAAACTGTCCTCAGGAACTGAGTTCTGTGTTTGTGATCCATGAACAATTACTACCACACATTGGGTTTTGGTAACTCGACCCCTCTCGGCTTCTTAACCACCCTTGTCCTCTGTCCAGGAGTTGCAAGTAGTTTCTGGTGTTTGTAGTATGCTGGAGGCCGTGCGCAGCGCTGACCGGAGGGGTGGGCTGTGACGCGGTACGCACGTGGCCGGGTATGCCGGGCGCCCGTTTGGTGTCGCGGAACCCTGTACACATCGTTCGGGGCCGTATGTGGAAACCTCGGTCGGACTCCCTGCGGATGGAACCTGAATAGGCGATAAACCTGGACTAGAGACTTGAGTGTTTAGGTAGGCCGTGGCCGATACCCTCGTTGGACTTCGTCTTGAAGGTTGCCGAGTACATGTCGTGTAAACGGCGGTAAGTGGTGAGAGCGTGTGTGAAGAAGTATACCCCTGCAGGGTTAACATCATCTATTCGAATAGCCGTGTCCGCGGTAAAGGACTTCTGGGTTGCCTCTACAGTTCATAGGCAAGTGAAAGTGGATACTCTAAAATCCGCAAGATAAGCGTGAGTGCTATGGATGGCATTCTCGTAGGGAGACGGGAGTGGATCCATAGTGGTGTATTGATATGGTGAATATGTGGACTCGTGTGCGCCACCTCAAAAGAGTTATTTGCAGTCGTAGTTCAGGATAGCCACCGAGTCAAAGCTGGCTTGCTGCAGTCAAACTCCACCACCCCTTTATTGATACCAATGCATATGTAGCTAGTTCTGATGTAAGTCTTGCTGGGTACATTTGTACTCACGTTTGCTTATTTTATGTTTTGCAGAGAGACTTCAGTCTCACTAGTAGTTCCGGGTGGACTTCGACGTTTAGCTTGATACCTCAGCTACGATCTTGTACCCTTGGGAGGGTCTTGTAGATAGTCAGGCTTCTCAGCCTTTTTCATTTGTAGTTGTCTGTACTCAGACATGGTTATGCTTCTGCTTGATGCTTGTATGCTCTGTATGTTGGGTCATGAGACCCATGTTTCTAATACTTGGCTCCTCGGAGCCTAATGAATAATACTCTGAGTCGTAGAGTCTTGTTGTGATGCCATGTTGTATTTGCACATATCGAGCATATTGTGTGTACGATTGAAATGCTTGGTATGTGTGGGATCCGACAATCTAGTTGTTTATCCTTGGTAGCCTCTCTTATGGGGAAATGTAGTCTGGTGCTTCCACTGAGTCTTGGTAGTCCGCTACGGCCCGGATTACCGGAGTCCTGCTAGCCCAGCACTACTGCTCCGGAACACCTAGACTAGCCGGCATGTGATACACTTCGTTCCTGTGTCTGTCCCTTCGGGGAAATGTCACACGGTGACATCCGGAGTCCTGCTAGCCTGCTACAGCCCGGGTTCCTGGAGTCCTGTTAGCCCAGTTGCTACAACCCGGATTCACACGCTGCTGACCGACATGCTCGATGTTGTTTCATGTATGCTTGCCCCGTAAGTTAATGCCACTTTGGGTTCACGACTAGTCATGTCGGCCCGGGTTCTCTGTCATATGGATGCTAGAGACACTATCATATACGTGAGCCAAAAGGCGCAAACGGTCCCGGGCCAGGTAAGGCGACACCAGTGGGAATACCATCCGTGAGGCCGCAAAGTGATATGAGGTGTTACATGCTAGATCGTTGTGACTTAGAATCGGGGTCCTGACAGCGTTGGTATCAGAGCCTGACTGCCTTTAGGATTACCAAGCCAAACTGGACGAAGTCGAGTCTAGAAATGCTTTAGTTATATAAGGGAATTGATTGTGGAAGGGTGATACGTTGGAATAATTTTTGATTGCTCCATGCTATATTATCTTCTGTTTTGGACATTATTGGGCTTTATTATTCACTTTTATATTATTTTTGGGACTAACCTATTAACCGAAGGTCCAGCCCAGAATTGTTGTCTTTGCCTATTTCAGAGTTTCGCAGAAAAAGAATATCAAACGGAGTCCAAACGGAATGAAACCTTCGGGAACGTGATTTTTGGAACGAACGTGATCCAGAGGACTTGGACCCTACGTCAAGAAATCAACCAGGAAGGCACGAGGTAGGGGGGCGCGCCTACCCCCCCCCCCCCCCAGGCGCGCCCTCCACCCTCGTGGGCCCCCTGTTGCTCCACCGACGTACTCCTTCCTCCTATATATACCTACGTACCCCCAAACGATCAGATACAGAGCCAAAAACCTAATTCCACCGCCGCAACCTTCTGTACCCACGAGATCCCATCTTGGGGCCTATTCCGGAGCTCTGCTGGAGGGGGCATCAATCACAGAGGGCTTCTACATCAACACCATAGCCTCTCCGATGAAGTGTGAGTAGTTTACCTCAGACCTTCGGGTCCATAGTTATTAGCTAGATGGCTTCTTCTCTCTTTTTGGATCTCAATACAATGTTCTCCCCCTCTCTTGTGGAGATCTATTCGATGTAATCTTCTTTTGCGGTGTGTTTGTTGAGACCGATGAATTGTGGGTTTATGATCAAGTTTATCTATGAACAATATTTGAATCTTCTGAATTCTTTTATGTATGATTGGTTATCTTTGCAAGTCTCTTCGAATTATCAGTTTGGTTTGGCCTACTAGATTGATCTTTCTTGCAATGGGAGAAGTGCTTAGCTTTGGGTTCAATCTTGCGGTGTCCTTTCCCAGTGACAGTAGGGGCAGCAAGGCATGTATTGTATTGCTGCCATCGAGGATAACAAGATGGGGCTTAGCAAAGGGAACGTAAGGCTTCTTTTACTTCTTATACCCTATGCCCTTCTGATCTGAGTCACCCTCTTCTTTTCTGCGGGGATTAAGAACTAGGCTTTCTCATCTTCTATCAGGATCACGTGTTACTAATCTGTAGATTTATATGATTGTTTGTTTCAAGCCCGAGTTCAGCTTCTCCTACTTCCGTGTGTTCATAGTTGGTCTCGGAACCTTGATATTGTGCTTCTGAGTAGTTATGCCACCATTTTTGCAGGATGTCTCAAATCTTTTTGAGCATTTCCAGCCATTATGCTGTCCGAGTCATCCCATATTTCTAAATAGTCTGATGCATTTGCAAATCCCTTCTTTCCGTTCCCGATGTTTCTTTGGGCCAGTTTAACCACACTAATCGGAGAGTTGAGGTACTCTGTTGCCTCGACATATATGTTGGAGCTATTATTAAGACCCTAGGTGTCAGGATCACCTAGTAATCTACCATGTTTTGTGTTCCCCGTGTGATGATTCTGGCCCATTCTCGAAAGCATCCCGTGATGCCATTTAGTTAGTAGGCCTTCTATTTCTGGGTTCTTAAGCCCAAGATTCACTCTACTTACCTCGTGTTGATAGTGTTGCTCGTACCTTTAGGATATTAGTAACCTTTGCGATAGTCCTCAAGGTCCGTGGTATCTCATTCCTCCAATACCATGAACCATCATGGCAGAAGTTCTTTTGAACCAAAAGATCACAACCAGGGTGCTCTTGAGGAGTACTCCATTCATATTGTGACTCTGCCAGTCCTTCCTTTTTGCATGGGTTATCCGGAAGAATTATGTTTAACTTTGCTCGACATACTGATCTATGCATCCACAACTCAGAAAGTTATATGTTCCTTTGGGTTGTCCCTCTTTAGTTATTTTCTGGCCCTCGTCTGTCAATTGATAGTCAAGAGTATATGTGCATTCGTTCATCGATACCTATTACTCTTGTGGTCCGTCAAGCCATTCTATTTCAGAATGACTAGGAGAAACAAACTCCAGTACCTCATCCATATCTAGGATTGGTCAAAGCAATTGTATTCCGCAGATTAAGAATGCCAATCCAGCTTCTATTCTGTTCTACCTGGAGTATTACCCCCTTTATATCAGAATGTCATGGGAATTGCACCACCTCCTATGAACTTTTGATACAGTAATACCTCTCGCCGTCATTGTTCATTTCTTGGTCTCCGTGTTGTTGAAGCCGGAATGTCGACAAGTGAACCGTGATGTGTGAAATCGATACTCCTAGCAACTCCGTTGCTCGGTAGTTAATGGACAATAATTTCATTCTTAGCGTGTTGGTACTGAACCATCATTCTAAGATGGGTCGTGCTACCTAGTCCATATTTCCTGGTGCACTCATCGATCAATGAGTTAGGATTGTGACAATCCCTCGCTCATTGATCATATCGTCTTGCCCTGAAAGCAAGATTGTTCTCGAGCTTAGCAACATATCGGTGGTTCGTGATTTTCCAAATATCTTCTCGGAAGTATTACCAGGTTGTCACCTGACCGCTATGTTGAGTTCGTGATCAAGTTGGTTTTTCCATAAACCACTCCTTCTCTAAGAATCTGTGTTGGATACCCCTGAGCTAGTTTGATGAGAGCACGACCTCGAACGCGCCGCTAATTTGGCCCGATCTTTCACGATGCAACCACCTCGAGCAAATTCCACCGACGAAAACTCCCAATTATGCGAGCGATACACGCAACCTAAAGCTGTGGTAACAACAACTGACAAGCAATGACTCGGTTGACAAGGCACCTCCTGTCGGAGTAGAAGTAACCGGCACGTAATCCGTCGTCGCCGACGGACCTCAAGCCAATAGCTAGCAAATCCTCAATCACGAGGATCCTCTCGCCAAAGTGTAATCTTCTTAATAACAGAAAATTTCACAAAGATAAACAAGACGAACGCCCAGAGGGCCGCTTCATAGTCGATACACGACGTTGTCTAAACTCTAGAAAATAGTCTCATCTCTAAAAATCTCAATAGTAAATAATATATATATAGCCTAGGATACAAACCGACTCATACTTGGTCGGCCAAAAAAAAGGCACGCATGACATATTACGTAATTAAGTTAACCTCCGTTGCGTGATTTGTTGCACCGCAGCTGATCTCCTTGGCGTGTACGTTCTGATCTTCTATTTTTATTTTCCTTTTCCAAACGTACATAGTTGGTTGACTTGGAAACTTATCTGCTGCATGTACGTGAATACTGCTCCTCTTCCTATTTTTCCTCCATGGTTTCCACGTCCCATTATTTCTCCAAAGACATCCATGATATTCTTTTGCATGTTGGTCAGGAAACAAACTACTCTTTCCTACTTTTGTGCGTGCATGCACTTGCATGGACTCCTTTAAACTAGCGACGCTCTCACATTTAACATGCACTCTCTCTTTTTGTATAATTGGCATAAATCCTGGACCACATAGAATACGCAAGGTTCCATCTTTTCCTTTGCTAAGATGTGTCATCTCCTTCATAATTTGTTCATCCTCGTTTCTATAAACTTTCTTTCCAACATCCGCCTCATCCACATGCATTGTAGCCGCCTCATCCATAATATCCTCTGTTTGCACCCCTTTGTCGACGACTGCCGAAGTCACCTGCAACCCTTTGTCCTTGACCGACGTACTCACCATGACCTATGTACTAGTCATGTTTGCGGTAGGGCATGCCACATCATCCTCCCTCTCTTGAAAGGAAACCGTCCCCGGTTTCGAGCTGTCCTTCAAAACTCTCTCTTTCTGTACTGCCAGCATGACATCTGAGCAAATCGATGTCTCTTCCATTGGCTTTAGTGTCATCTCTTTCCCACCATGAACAAAAGTACATCCTCCCAGCATGTGTTGCATTGCGGTCGTACTGCCATGGTCGTCCAAGCAATAAACCACAAACTTCTAATGGCAAAACGTCGCATTCCACCTCATCAACATACTGTCCAACTTTAAATGGCACATGCACTTTATGTGTAATTTTGAGCTGCCCACAATTATTCAACCATTCCAAATGATGTGGTTCATCATATCGCCATGTGGACAAGCCAAGTTTCTCCACCAACATCTTGCTGATTCCATTGGTGCAACTACCTCCATCAATTATCAATTGACACGTTGTTCCCTTGATGTCGCACTGAGTCTGAAACAAACTCCAGCGTTGCCCTGTGTCCACCTTATTAGTGCTGCCATCAGGTAACCTCTTGAGTTGTACGTTCAGCTCACTCATTGGTGATGCCGCTTCCTCTTTTATTACCATGTCCACATGCGCCTCTGGAACCTTGTGAACACTAGGTACTGTTTGTTTCTTCTCATTTGGAGTAACCACCATTACAGTTGACTTGTTGACCCCCGTCACCACCACCTTATTGATTTTTGCATTGTGCTCCATGACCTTAATTTTCTGTGTACATGCCTCCACTGGAGCTGCCACCATGGTCGGCACACGGGGCACCACAATACTGTCATGACGAGAAGGTAAAAATTCTGCCCTTAAAAAGTTTCGGAAATCCTTCCAAATAGTCGTCGAGTAATGTAACTTTTTGTCACGTGTCTCCTTACGCCACAACTCATACAACTCATCATCCACACACTCCAGTGCAAGATCCAAAGCAATAAACTCATTAAAATTAGAATCCTGTGAAGCACGCTTGTCAAACGCATGTTCCATCCTATTTTCCCATGATTGGTACTCTCGTGATGTAGCATCACTGTCCAACCACCCTGTGATTTTTGGCGTCTTCAACTTTTCATTATGGGACTTGTAGCCATAATAGTCAGGGTCGCCGTACATCCTCAAACAAGAAAAACAAATAATGCACCGTGAGAAACCCAGTAATCTGATACCACCTGACAAGAGCACGACCTCAAACGCGCCGCTAATTTGGCCCGATCTTTCACGATGCAACCACCTCGAGCAAATTCCACCGACGAAAACTCCCAATTATGCGAGCGATACACGCAACCTAAAGCTGTGGTAACAACAACTGACAAGCAATGACTCGGTTGACAAGGCACCTCCTGTCGGAGTAGAAGTAACCGGCACGTAATCCGTCGTCGCCGACGGACCTCAAGCCAATAGCTAGCAAATCCTCAATCACGAGGATCCTCTCGCCAAAGTGTAATCTTCTTAATAACAGAAAATTTCACAAAGATAAACAAGACGAACGCCCAGAGGGCCGCTTCATAGTCGATACACGACATTGTCTAAACTCTAGAAAATAATCTCATCTCTAAAAATCTCAATAGTAAATAATATATATATAGCCTAGGATACAAACTGACTCATACTTGGTCGGCCAAAAAAAAAGGCACGCAGGACATATTACGTAATTAAGTTAACCTCCGTTGCGTCATTTGTTGCACCGTAGCTGATCTCCTTGGCGTGTACGTTCTGATCTTCTATTTTTATTTTCCTTTTCCAAACATACATAGTTGGTTGACTTGGAAACTTAACTGCTGCATGTACGTGAATATTGCTCCTCTTCCTATTTTTCCTCCATGGTTTCCACGTCCCATTATTTCTCCAAAGACATCCATGATATTCTTTTGCATGTTGGTCAGGAAACAAACTACTCTTTCCTACTTTTGTGCGTGCATGCACTTGCATGGACTCCTTTAAACTAGCAATTCTCTCACATTTAACATGCACTCTTTCTTTTTGTATAATTGGCATAAATCCTGGACCACATAGAATACGCAAGGTTCCATCTTTTCCTTTGCTAAGATGTGTCATCTCCTTCATAATTTGTTCATCCTCATTTCTATAAACTTTATTTCCAACATCCGCCTCATCCACATGCATTGTAGCCGCCTCATCCATAATATCCTCTGTTTGCACCCCATTGTCGACGACTGCCGAAGTCACCTGCAACCCTTTGTCCTTGACCGACGTACTCACCATGACCTGTGTACTAGTCATGTTTGCGGTAGAGCATGCCACATCATAGTTGGTTAAGCCAAACAACAACTAGGAGAGTTGGAAGATAAAAAGCTTTGCCGAATTTGGTTCTTTCTGAAGGGATATCTTTGTGTTTGTGTGTGTGTTGAAGAAAGATGATATCTTCACCAATTGGTCCTCGTGATCAATTGTTGGATCTATTGCGTTGTCAAAACTTTGACTTGAGTATGGGCTATCGTCAAGTCAAATCAGAACCAACGATGTTCGTAATGTTGTCTTACTCGTGGTAGATCCCTCGAGCATACACCATTACATCTTTTGGTCTGACCAATGCTATCATCGTGTTCACCTAATGGTGGGAGTCCAGTGATATGGAAATTCCGATGAGTTGCTATTGAGTCCATCAGCAGCATTTTGTCCCCTCCATGAATCATGTTGAACATTAAGCTAGTGTTGGAAACTTTTATAAGCATTATATTCATGTCCCGTTCATGAAGCATATGTTGGATGAAAGAAGTGACTCCCTCTCATTCATGTGCATTCGATGCAAGTTGCCGTCGTGAATTTCAGAAAGTTAGTTTTGCTTCCCCTGGAATCGTCCCAAGTCAGTCATGCATGTGCGAAGTATTCTGTGGTTTGGTAGATTAATTACCTCCACTCCATATGTGTTTCCTAGCACACCAAGCCACTGATTGACTTGTTCAAGGAAAAGAAGTCTATGCTTGGGATCTAATCCATGGACTTGCGTAAGACTTCAAAATCCTTGATGATGGATCCTAACCAGAATTCGATAGTGTTCTATTGTAAGACTACCATGTGGTCATGCTAGTCTGGGATAGCGTGTTCACATGTGTGTAGCAGAACCGGCTCATGTTTTGGAGCTTGCTATCGTAGTTCATCTCCCGAGAATCTCGCAACGTCATCTCATCGGTTGTGTTGCAAACTTTCCTTTTCAGGCACATGTATGTCTGAAATATCCCTTTACCAACCAGATCTGAATCTCAGGCAGATATGATGGTTGGAACATTTCCATCATTTGCATTTTGTTCCCAGCTTGCACCACCATTGTGCCATCCTTTCGTACCCCGCCAAACGATTGTTGGTGAATTGCCTCAGGTTGGTATGGAGAATTTCAATGATCTCTGAATCAAAAGTAATTCTTTTTGCCACCTCAGGTAATGATTCTACGAGTCACCTCCTCCAACATGTCTCGTTAGGGTATCATGGCAACTCAACTCCTCGCTACGTTGACAATCGTTCACCACCTTCTTAAGTGTGGAATTGTTGCCTACCTAGTGAACCTTCGTCATCCATTTCACTCCATTCCTTTGTATGTATGTTTCATGTCTCAGCTCGAGGGATGTTTCAATGTCTCACTCCATGAGCTGATCCTGAATTGTTCGATCCTCGAGAAGATCGATTCTTGTAGAGTTTTCCTTTTTCTCTTGTGTTGTGTTGGTTGAAGTTTCCGAAGCAAGACGTCGAGACAAAGATGGTGTCGAATCAACGTTCCTATGAAGTGCAACCTGGATCGTGCAGATTGTGGAACCTAGTATCCCCTTGGTCTTCTTACCTCATGTCTTGAATCTCGGGACGAGATTCTTGTTTAGTAGGGGTGAGTTGTCACATCCCTAGTTCTGGTATGCACTAGGCTAGCCCTTCATGTGTGCATCATGTTTAAATTTCTCATAAACTTGAAATGGGGATGACAGAACCCCCAGCACCCCCCTAAAACAACTAGGGTTTACTAAAATCATTTTCAATGAACCTGAAATGCCCTTCTAAAATGTCCATCATTTTTGTCTTGGGTTAGAACCTCTGACAAAATTGGTTCACAATTTTCTAGGTCATCTTAAGGTCACTGAATTAAATCATATGCTATTTGCATTTGGGCATTTAAATGCTGTATAATATTTTAAATGTCCAAATATTCATGAACTAAAATGTCTACTGTTGGAATTATTCCAAACAGTAGCCTTGAGCAGTTTTATGAATTTTGAGATTGTTTTGGTATTTTTAATAAAGCCCTAAAGTTATAGAATAATAGAAAACAGAAACAAATAAAAGAAGAGAGAGACCCACCTGGCTTACCTGGCAGCCCACCTGGCCCAGCTCCTCCAGCCGGCCCAGCCCACTGGCAACTGCCAGTCGTCTCCCAGCTCTGCCAGAAGGCAGAGGCGTGTCGCCCACGCGCGCACCGGATGCCACCTCCTGCTTCCACCTCCTGCTTCCTCCCCCGCCCTCGACCGAGCGCTTGGAGGCGCCACGCAGCCCCCCTGGTCCCTCTCACTCACTCCCTCGAGTTCATCCCCCTCCTCTGTTCTCTCTCTCGCACGCACCAGAGAGCGACCGCCGCCGCCGTTCGCTGCCACCGTGCCCAGAGCCACCCCCTCACCCTTCCGCCATGCCCAAAGGCTCTGCCTCGACGCCACGGAGCTCCAAGACGAAGCACGCGCCCGCGGGACGCCTGAAGCGACTCCATCATCTTCATCTTCGTCGTCGGCCTCCAGAGATCCCCCTCGCCGCCTCGCTCAGCTCCGACCCCCTTCAAGCCCGCCTTCTGCTTCACTGCATCCGCCGTGAGCCACTGACCATCTTCCCCCTCTCCGTTCCCTCTGCCACTCGCCGTAGAGGCTGCACCAAGCACGCCCGCACGCGCCGCCGTCTGAGCTCGCCGCCGACGTGGCTCCGGCCACGCAACGGCCCAGCCGTCCTGTCCACTGACCTCGCCGCGTCTCGTAGGGCCCGTAGATGCCTCGCACGCGCCGACTCGTCCGCCGTAGCCTCGACCCCGAGCTCACCCGGGCTCCGGCAACTGCTGTGGTCATCGCCGGCGACAACTCCGGCCACCCCAAGCCCAACCGCCACCACTAATCGATGCGGACGTGTGTCCGCATCACGTAGATGCCCTCCGCCGACCGTTTGGTCGCCAGAGATGCAAACCCGCAGCTCTCCGCCGCGCCTGACCTCGCCGGCGTCGAGTCGCCGGCAGGTTTTGACCCAGTTGACCCGGGTTTGACCACCGTTTGACCCCAGTGGGTACTGACGTGTGGGCCCGTCCTGCTAATTAACCTAGGATTGGGACTAACTAAAATTAGTTAGTCTAATGACACTGACATGCGGGACCCTCTAGTCAGGTTTGACCTGGACCGTCCCCATTGACTGCTGACGTCACCCTGACGCAATGCTGACGCAATAAATCATTTACTGGATTTATTCTTATATAGGAAATTCCAGAAAATATTACAAACTTCAAAATTCATAGAAATTAATCTGTAACTCCAAATGCAAAGATTTATATATGAAAATTCATCCAAAAAAATCCAATCTTTCCATCTGTAATGGTTTCATGCATGTCAGAACACTTTAACCTTGCTGTTTAAGTGAAACAAGCTAATGCATTAATATGACTTCATATCATGGGCTTTCATTTGAATCTTTGATTCAAATGGACTCAAACCAACCTGTTTTAGAATGCATTAGCCAAAACACACCCATATTGCCATGTCATAGCATGCATCATATTGTTGCATATTGCCATGTGAGGATTGTGTTCCGGTGTGTCTTTCGTGGTAGGTTCTGCCTCCGAGGATACCCACGAATATCCGATTGAAGGGCAGTATCCTACTACCACTCCATCAGGCAAGCAAAACCCCCCTTGTCCATTCCGATACAATCTCACTCTCTCGCTCCTGCTATCTTTTACTGCATTAGGACAACAACGATTCAACTGTTACATGCTGCGGTAGTTGAACCCCTTTCCTCTGCGTGGCCTGTCATTGCCACAGTAAATAGATGAAACCCACTAGCATGAGTAGGAGTTGTTTGAGCCCTGATGTGCCTACTCATTCATGCTTGTTTGTCATGCCTGCTACTGCTTAGAGTTGAGTCGGGTCTGATTCATCGGGAATGAATTGGAATGGTGATGAACATGTTCTAATGTGTGTGAGCTAAGTGTGTGAACACGATTTGGTAAAGGTAGCGGTGAGAGGCCATGTAGGAGTACATGGTGGGTTGTCTCATTGAAACCGTCCTCAGGAACTGAGTTCTGTGTTTGTGATCCATGAACAATTACTACCACACATTGGGTTTTGGTAACTCGACCCCTCTCGGCTTCTTAACCACCCTTGTCCTCTGTCCAGGAGTTGCAAGTAGTTTCTGGTGTTCGTAGTATGCTAGAGGCCGTGCGCAGCGCTGACCCGAGGGGTGGGCTGTGATGCGGTAGGCACGTGGCCGGGTATGCCGGGCGCCCGTTTGGTTTTGCGGAACCCTGTACACATCGTTCGGGGCCGTATGTGGAAACCTCGGCCGCACTCCTTGCGGATGGAACATGAATAGGCGATAAACCTGCACTAGAGACTTGAGTGTTTAGGTAGGCCGTGGCCGACACCCTCATTGGGCTTCCGCTTGAAGGTTGCCGAGTACATGTCGTGTAAACGGCGGTAAGTGGTGAGAGCCTGTGTGAAGAAGTACACCCCTGCAGGGTTAACATCATCTATTCGAATAGCCGTGTCCGCGGTAAAGGACTTCTGGGTTGCCTGTACAGTTCATAGACAAGTGAAAGTGGATACTCTAAAATGCGCAAGATAAGCATGAGTGCTATGGATGGCGTTCTCGTAGGGAGAAGGGAGCGGATCCATAGTGGTGTATTGACATGCTGAATATGTGGACACGTGTGCGCCACCTCAAAAGTGTTATTTGCAGTCGTAGTTCAGGATAGCCACCGAGTCAAAGCTGGCTTGCTGCAGTCAAACTCCACCACCCCTTTATTGATACCGATGCATATGTAGCTAGTTCTGATGTAAGTCTTGCTGGGTACATTTGTACTCACGTTTGCTTATTTTATGTTTTGCAGAGGGACTTCAGTCTCACTAGTAGTTCCGGGCGGACTTCGACGTTTAGCTTGATACCTCAGCTACGTTCTTGTACCCTTGGGAGGGTCTTGTAGATAGTCAGGCTTCTCAGCCTTTTTCATTTGTAGTTGTCTGTACTCAGACATGGTTATGCTTCCGCTTGATGCTTGTATGCTCTGTATGTTGGGTCATGAGACCCATGTTTGTATACTTTGTTCCTCGGAGCCTAATGAATAATACTCTGAGTCGTAGAGTCTTGTTGTGATGCCATGTTGTATTTGCACATATCGAGCATATTGTGTGTCTGATTGAAATGCTTGGTATGTGTGGGATCCAACAATCTAGTTGTTTATCCTTAGTAGCCTCTCTTATGGGGAAATGTAGTCTGGTGCTTCCACTGAGCCTTGGTAGTCCGCTACGGCCCGGTTTATCGGAGTCCTGCTAGCCCAGCACTACTGCTCCGGAACACCTAGACTGGCCGGCATGTGATACACTTTGTTCCTGTGTCTGTCCCTTCGGGGAAATGTCACGCGGTGACATCTGGAGTCCTGCTAACCTGCTACAGCCCGGGTTCCCGGAGTCCTGTTAGCCCTGTTGCTACAGCCCGGATTCACACGCTGCTGACCGACATGCTTGATGTTGTTTCATGTATGCCTGTCCCCGTAAGTTAGTGCCACTTTGGGTTCATGACTAGTCATGTCGGCCCGGGTTCTCTGTCATATGGATGCTAGCGACACTATCATATATGTGAGCCAAAAGGCGCAAACGGTCCCGGGCCAGGTAAGGCGACACCCGTGGGAATACCGTGCGTGAGGCCGCAAAGTGATATGAGGTGTTACATGCTAGATCTGTGTGACTTAGAATCGGGGTCCTGACAGCGTTGGTTTCAAAGCCTGACTGCATGTAGTATTACCAAGCCAAATTGGTCGAAGTCGAGTCTAGAAATGCTTTAGTTACATAAGGGAATTGATTGTGGAAGGGAACGTAAGGCTCTTTTTACTTCTTATACCCTATGCCCTTCTGATCTGAGTCACCCTCTTCTTTTCCGTGGGGATTAAGAACTAGGCTTTCTCATCTTCTATCAGGATCACGCGTTACTAATCTGTAGATTTATATGATTGTTGGTTTCAAGCCCGAGTTCAGCTTCTACTACTTCCGTGTGTACATAGTTGGTCTCGGAACCTTGATATTGTGCTTTTGAGTAGTTATGCCACCATTTTTGCAGGATGTCTCAAATCTTTTTGAGCATTTCCAGCCGTTATGTTGTCCGAGTCATCCCAGATTTCTAAATAGTCTGATGCATTTGCAAATCCCTTCTTTCCGTTCCCGATGTTTCTTTGGGCCAGTTTAACCACACTAATCGGAGAGTTGAGGTACTCTGTTGCCTCGACATATATGTTGGAGCAATTATTATGACCCTAGGTGTCAGGATCACCTAGTAATCTAGCATGTTTTGTGTTCCCCGTGTGATGATTCTGGCCCATTCTCGAAAGCATCCCGTGATGCCATTTAGTTAGTAGGCCTTCTATTTCTGGGTTCTTAAGCCCAAGATTCACTCTACTTACCTCGTGTTGATAGTGTTGCTCGTACCTTTAGGATATTAGTAACCTTTGCGATAGTCCTCAAGGTCCGTGGTATCTCATTCTTCCAATACCATGAACCATCATGGCAGAAGTTCTTTTGAACCAAAAGATCACAACCAGGGTGCTCTTGAGGAGTACTCCATTCATATTGTGACTCTGCCAGTCCTTCCTTTTTTTAATGGGTTATCCGAAAGAATTATGTTGAACTTTGCTCGACATACTGATCTATGCATCCACAACTCAGAAAGTTATATGTTCCTTTGGGTTGTCCCTCTTTAGTTATTTTCTGACCCTCGCCTGTCAATTGATAGTCAAGAGTATATGTGCATTCGTTCATCGATACCTATTACTCTTGTGGTTCGTCAAGCCATTCTATTTCAGAATGACTAGGAGAAACAAACTCCAGTACCTCATCCATATCTAGGATTGGGTCAAAGCAATTGTATTCCGCAGATTAAGAATGCCAATCCAGCTTCTATTCTGTTCTACCTCGAGTATTACCCCCTTTATATCAGAATGTCATGGGAATTGCACCACCTCCTATGAACTTTTGATACAGTGATACCTCTCGCCGTCATTGTTCATTTCTTGGTCTCCGTGTTGTTGAAGCCGGAATGTCGACAAGTGAAACGTGATGTGTGAAATCGATACTCCAAGCAACTCCGTTGCTCGGTAGTTAATGGACAATAATTTCATTCTTAGCGTGTTGGTACTGAACCATCATTCTAACATGGGTCGTGCTACCTAGTCCATATTTCCTGGTGCACTCATCGATCAATGAGTTAGGATTGTGACAATCCCTCGCTCCTTGATCATATCGTCTTGCCCTGAAAGCAAGATTGTTCTCGAGCTTAGCAACATATCGGTGGTTCGTGATTTTCCGAATATCTTCTCGGAAGTATTACCAGGTTGTCACCTGACCGCTATGTTGAGTTCGTGATCAAGGTGGTTTTTCCATAAACCACTTCTCTAAGAATCTGTGTTGGATACCCCTGAGCTAGTTGGTTAAGCCAAACAACAACTTGGATAGTTGGGAGATAAAAAGCTTTGCCGAATTTGGTTCTTTCTGAAGGGATATCTTTGTGTTTGTGTGTGTGTTGAAGAAAGATGATATCTTCACCAATTGGTCCTCGTGATCAGTTGTTGGATCTATTGCCTTGTCAAAACTTTGACTTGAGTATGGGCTATCGTTAAGTCAAATCAGAACCAACGATGTTCGTAATGTTGTCTTACTCGTGGTAGATCCCTCGAGCATACACCATTACATCTTTTGGTCTGACCAATGCTATCACCGTGTTCACCTAATGGTGGGAGTCCAGCGATATGGAAATTCCAATGAGTTGCTATTGAGTCCATCAGCAGCATTTTGTCCCCTCCATGAATCATGTTGAACATTGAGCTAGTGTTGGAAACTTTTATAAGCATTATCTTCATGTCCCGTTCGTGAAGCATATGTTGGATGAAAGAAGTGACTCCCTCTCATTCATGTGCATTTGATGCAAGTTGCCGCCGTGAATTTGAGAAAGTTAGTTTTGCTTCCCCTGGAATCGTCCCAAGTCAGTCATGCATGTGCGATGTATTCTGTGGTTTGGTAGATTAATTACCTCCACTCCATATGTGTTTCCTAGCACACCAAGCCACTGATTGACTTGTTCAAGGAAAAGAAGTCTATGCTTGGGATCTAATCCATGGACTTGCGTAAGACTTCAAAATCCTTGATGATGGATCCTAACCAGAATTCGATAGTGTTCTATTGTAAGACTACCATGTGGTCATGCTTGTCTGGGACAGCGTGTTCACATGTGTGTAGCAGAACCGGCTCATGTTTTGGAGCTTGCTATCGTAGTTCATCTCCCGAGAATCTCGCAACGTCATCTCATCGGTTGTGTTGCAAACTTTCCTTTTCAGGCACGTGGATGTCTAAAATATCCCTTTACCAACCAGATCTGAATCTCAGGCAGATATGATGGTTGGTACATTTCCATCATTTGCATTTTGTTCCCGGCTTGCACCACCATTGTGCCATCCTTTCGTACCCCGCCAAACGATTGTTGGTGAATTGCCTTAGGTTGGTATAGAGAATTTCAATGATCTCTGAATCAAAAGTAATTCTTTTTGCCACCTCAGGTAATGATTCTACGAGTCACCTCCTCCAACATGTCTCGTTAGGGTATCATGGCAACTCAACTCCTCGCTACCTTGACAACCGTTCACCACCTTCTTAAGTGTGGAATTGTTGCTTACCTAGTGAACCTTCGTCACCCATTTCACTCCATTCCTTTGGATGTATGTTTCATGTCTCAGCTCGAGGGATGTTTCAATGTCTCACTCCATGAGCTGATCCTGAATTGTTCGATCCTCGAGAAGATCGATTCTTGTAGAGTTTTCCTTTTTCTCTTGTGTTGTGTTGGTTGAAGTTTCCGAAGAAAGACGTCGAGACAAAGATGGTGTTGAATCAACGTTCCTATGAAGTGCAACCTGGATCGTGCAGATTGTGGAACCTAGTATCCCCTTGGTCTTCTTACCTCACGTCTCGAATCTCAGGACGAGATTCTTGTTTAGCAGGGGTGAGTTGTCACATCCCTAGTTCTGGTATGCACTAGGCTAGCCCTTCATGTGTGCATCATGTTTAAATTTCTCATAAACTTGAAATGGGGATGACAGAACCCCCAACACCCCCCTAAAACAACTAGGGTTTACTAAAATCATTTTCAATGAACCTGAAATGCCCTTCTAAAATGTCCATCATTTTTGTCTTGGGTTAGAACCTCTGACAAAATTGGTTCACAATTTTCTAGGTCATCTTAAGGTCGCTGAATTAAATCATATGCTATTTGCATTTGGGCATTTAAATGCTACATAATATTTTAAATGTCCAAATATTCATGAACTAAAATGTTTACTGTTGGAATTATTCCAAACAGTAGCCTTGAGCAGTTTTATGAATTTTGAGATTGTTTTGGTATTTTTAATAAAGCCCTAAAGTTACAGAATAATAGAAAACAGAAACAAATAAAAGAAGAGAGAGACCCACCTGGCTTACCTGGCAGCCCACCTGGCCCAGCTCCTCCAGCCGGCCCAGCCCATTGGCAACTGCCAGTCGTCTCCCAGCTCTGCCAGAAGGCAGAGGCGTGTCACCCACGCGCGCACCGGATGCCACCTCCTGCTTCCTCCCCCGCCCTCGACCGAGCGCCTGGAGGCGCCACGCAGCCCCCCTGGTCCCTCCCGCTCACTCCCTCGACTTCATCCCCCTCCTCTGTTCTCTCTCTCTCGCACGCACCCGAGAGCGACCGCCGCCGCCGTTCGCTGCCACCGTGCCCAGAGCCACCCCCTCACCCTTCCGCCATGCCCAAAGGCTCCGCCTCGATGCCACGGAGCTCCAAGACGAAGCACGCGCCCGCGGGACGCCCGAAGCGACTCCATCATCTTCATCTTCGCCGTCGGCCGCCGGAGATCCCCCTCGCCGCCTCGCTCAGCTCCGACCCCCTTCAAGCCCGCCGTCTGCTTCACTGCATCCGCCGTGAGCCACTGACCATCTTCCCCCTCTCCGTTCCCTCCGCCACTCGTCGTAGACGCCGCACCAAGCACACCCGCACGCGCTGCCGTCTGAGCTCGCCGCCGACGTGGCTCCGGCTACGCAACGGCCCAGCCGTCCTATCCACTGACCTCGCCGCGTCGCGTAGGGCCCGTAGATGCCTCGCACGCGCCGACTCGTCCGCCGTAGCCTCGACCCCGAGCTTACCCGAGCTCCAGCAACCGCTGAGGTCATCGCCGGCGACAACTCCGGTCACCCCAAGCCCAACCGCCACCACTAATCGATGTGGACGTGTGTCCGCATCACATAGATGCCCTCCGCCGACCGTTTGGTCGCCGGAGACGCAAACCCGCAGCTCGCCGCCGCGTCTGGCCTCGCCGGTGTCGAGTCGCCGGCAGGTTTTGACCCAGTTGACCCGGGATTGACCACCATTTGACCCCAGTGGGTACTGACGTGTGGGCCCGTCCTGCTAATTAACCTAGGATTAGGACTAACTAAAATTAGTTAGTCTAATGACATTGACACGCGGGACCCACTGGTCAGGTTTGACCTGGACCGTCCCCGTTGACTGCTGACATCACCCTGACGCAATAAGTCATTTACTGGATTTATTCTTATACAGGAAATTCCAGAAAATATTATAAACTTCAAAAATTCATAGAAATTAATCTGTAACTCCAAATGCAAAGATTTATATATGAAAACTGATCAGAAAAATCCAATCTTTCCATCTGTAATGGTTTCATGCATGTCAGAACAATTTAACCTTACTGTTTAAGTGAAACAATCTAATGCATTAATATGACTTCATATCATGGGCTTTCATTTGAATCTTTGATTCAAATGGACTCAAACCAACCTGTTTTAGAATGCATTAGCCAAAACACACCCATATGGCCATGTCATAGCATGCATCATATTGTTGCATATTGCCATGTGATGATTGTGTTCTGATGTGTCTTTCGTGGTAGGTTCTGCCTCCGAGGATACCCATGAATATCCGACTGAAGGGCAGTATCCTACTACCACTCCATTAGGCAATCAAAACCCCCCTTGTTCATTCCGATACAATCCCACTCTCTCGCTCCTGCTATCTTTTACTGCATTAGGACAACAACGATTCAACTGTTACATGCTGCGGTAGTTGAACTCCTTTCCTCTGCATGACCTGTCAGTGCCATAGTAAATAGATGAAACCCACTAGCATGAGTAGGAGTTGTTTGAGCCCTGATGTGCCTACTAATTCATGCTTGTTTGTCTTGCCTGCTACTGCTTAGAGTTGAGTCGGGTCTGATTCGTCGGGAATGAATTGGAATGGTGACGAACATGTTCTACTGTGTGAGCTAAGTGTGTGAACACGATTTGGTAAAGGTAGCGGTGAGAGGCCATGCAGGAGTACATGGTGGGTTGTCTCATTGAAACCGTCCTCAGGAACTGAGTTCTGTGTTTGTGATCCATGAACCGTTACTACCACACATTGGGTTTTGGTAACTCGACCCCTCTCGGCTTCTTAACCACCCTTGTCCTCTGTCCAGGAGTTGCAAGTAGTTTCTGGTGTTTGTAGTATGCTGGAGGCCGTGCACAGCGCTGGCCCGAGGGGTGGGCTGTGATGAGGTAGGCACGTGGCCGGGTATGCCGGGCGCCCGTTTGGTGTTGCGGAACCCTGTAGACATCGTTCGGGGCCGTATGTGGAAACCTCGGCCGGACTCCCTGCGAATGGAACCTGAATAGGCGATAAACCTGGACTAGAGACTTGAGTGTTTAGGTAGGCTGTGGCCGACACCCTCGTTCGGCTTTCGCTTGAAGGTTGCCGAGTATATGTCGTGTAAACGGCAGTAACTGGTGAGAGCGTGTCTGAAGAAGTACACCCCTGCAGGGTTAACATCATCTATTCGAATAGCCGTGTCCGCGGTAAAGGACTTCTGGGTTGCCTGTACAGTTCATAGAGAAGTGAAAGTGGATACTCTAAAATGCGCAAGATAAGCGTGAGTGCTATGGATGGCGGTCTCGTAGGGAGACGGGAGCGGATCCATAGTGGTGTATTGATATGGTGAATATGTGGACTCGTGTGTGCCACCTCAAAAGTGTTATTTGCAGTCGTAGTTCAGGATAGACACCGAGTCAACGCTGGCTTGCTACAGTCAAACTCCACCACCCCTTTATTGATACCGATGCATATGTAGCTAGTTCTGATGTAAGTCTTGCTGGGTACATTTGTACTCATGTTTGCTTATTTTATGTTTTGCAGAGAGACTTCAATCTCACTAGTAGTTCCGGGTGGACTTCGACGTTTAGCTTGATACCTCAGCTACGATCTTGTATCCTTGGGAGCGACTTGTAGATTGTCAGGCTTCTCAGCCTTTTTCATTTGTAGTTGTTTGTACTCAGACATGGTTATGCTTCCGCTTGATGCTTGTATGCTCTGTATATTGGGTCATGAGACCCATGTTTGTAATACTTGGCTCCTCGGAGCCTAATGAATAATACTCTGAGTCGTAGAGTCTTGTTGTGATGCCATGTTATATTTGCACATATCGAGCATATTGTGTGTATGATTGAAATGCTTGGTATGTGTGGGATCCCACAATCTAGTTGTTTATCATTGGTAGCCTCTCTTATGGGGAAATGTAGTCTGGTGCTTCCACTGAGCCTTGGTAGTCCGCTACGGCCCGGTTTACCGGAGTCCTACTAGCCCAGCACTGCTGCTCCGGAACACCTAGACTGGCCAGCATGTGATACACTTTGTTCCTATGTCTGTCCCTTCGGGGAAATGTCACGCGGTGACATCTGGAGTCCTGCTAGCCTGCTACAGCCCGGGTTCCTGGAGTCCTGTTAGCCTAGTTGCTACAGCCGGATTCACACGCTGCTGACCGACATGCTTGATGTTGTTTCATGTATGCCTGTCCCCGTAAGTTAGTGCCATTTTGGGTTCATGACTAGTCATGTCGGCCCGGGTTCTCTGACATATGGATGCTAGTGACACTATCATATACGTGAGCCAAAAGGCGCAAACGGTCCCGTGCCAGGTAAGGCGACACCCGTGGGAATACCGTGCGTGAGGCCGCAAAGTGATATGAGGTGTTACATGCTAGATCGGTGTGACTTAGAATCGGGGTCCTAACAGCGTTGGTATCAGAGCCTGACTGCCTGTAGGATTACCAAGCCAAACTGGTCGAAGTCGAGTCTAGAAATGCTTTAGTTATATAAGGGAATTGATTGTGGAAGGGAACATAAGGCTCTTTTTACTTCTTATACCCTATGCCCTTCTGATCTGAGTCACCCTCTTCTTTTCTGCGGGGATTAAGAACTAGGCTTTCTCATCTTCTATCAGGATCACGTGTTACTAATCTGTAGATTTATATGATTGTTGGTTTCAAGCCTGAGTTCAGCTTCTACTACTTCTGTGTGTTCATAGTTGGTCTCGGAACCTTGATATTGTGCTTCTGAGTAGTTATGCCACCATTTTTGCGGGATGTCTCAAATCTTTTTGAGCATTTCCAGCCGTTATGCTGTCCAAGTCATCCCAGATTTCTAATTAGTCTGATGCATTTGCAAATCCCTTCTTTCCGTTCCCGATGTTTCTTTGGGCCAGTTTAACCACACTAATCGGAGAGTTGAGGTACTCTGTCGCCTCGACATATATGTTGGACCTGTTATTATGACCCTTGGTGTCAGGATCACCTAGTAATCTACCATTTTTTGTGTTCCCCGTGTGATGATTCTGGCCCATTCTCGAAAGCATCCCGTGATGCCATTTAGTTAGTAGGCCTTCTATTTCTGGGTTCTTAAGCCCAAGATTCACTCTACTTACCTCGTGTTGATAGTGTTGCTCGTACCTTTAGGATATTAGGAACCTTTGCGATAGTCCTCGAGGTCCGTGGTATCTCATTTTTCCAATACCATGAACCATCATGGCAGAAGTTCTTTTGAACCAAAAGATCACAACCAGGGTGCTCTTGAGGAGTACTCCATTCATATTGTGACTCTGCCAGTGCTTCCTTTTTTGCATGGGTTATCCGGAAGAATTATGTTGAACTTTGCTTGACATATTGATCTATGCATCCACAACTCAGAAAGTTATATGTTCCTTTGGATTGTCCCTCTTTAGTTATTTTCTGGCCCTCGTCTATCTATTGATAGTCAAGAGTATATGTGCATTCGTTCATCGATACCTATTACTCTTGTGGTCCGTCAAGCCATTCTATTTCAGAATGACTAGGAGAAACAAACTCCAGTACCTCATCCAGATCTAGGATTGGGTCAAAGCAATTGTATTCCGCAGATTAAGAATGCCAATCCAGCTTCTAGTCTGTTCTACCTGGAGTATTACCCCCTTTATATCAGAATGTCATGGGAATTGCACCACCTCCTATGAACTTTTGATACTGTGATACCTCTCGCCGTCATTGTTCATTTCTTGGTCTCCGTGTTGTTGAAGTCGGAATGTCGACAAGTGAACCGTGATGTGTGAAATCGATACTCCTAGCAACTCTGTTGCTCGATAGTTAATGGACAATAATTTCATTCTTAGCGTGTTGGTACTGAACCATCATTCTAAGATGGGTCGTGCTACCTAGTCCATATTTCCTGGTGCATTCATCGATCAATGAGTTAGGATTGTGACAATCCGTCGCTCCTTGATCATATCGTCTTGCCCTGAAAGCAAGATTGTTCTCGAGCTTAGCAACATATCGGTGGTTCGTGATTCTCCGAATATCTTCTCAGAAGTATTACCAGGTTGTCACCTGACCGCTATGTTGAGTTCGTTATCAAGTTGGTTTTTCCATAAACCACCCCTTCTCTAAGAATCTGTGTTGGATACCCCTGAGCTAGTTGGTTAAGCCAAACAACAACTTGGAGAGTTGGAAGATAAAAAGCTTTGCCGAATTTGGTTCTTTCTGAAGGGATATCTTTGTGTTTGTGTGTGTGTTGAAGAAAGATGATATCTTCACCAATTGGTCCTCGTGATCAGTTGTTGGATCTATTGCCTTGTCAAAACTTTGACTTGAGTATGGGCTATCGTCAAGTCAAATCAGAACCAACGATGTTCGTTATGTTGTCTTACTCATGGTAGATCCCTCGAGCATACACCATTACTTCTTTTGGTCTGACCAATGCTATCATCGTGTTCACCTAATGGTGGGAGTCCAGTGATATGGAAATTCCGATGAGTTGCTATTGAGTCCATCAGCAGCATTTTGTCCCCCCCATGAATCATGTTGAACATTAAGCTAGTGTTGGAAACTTTTATAAGCATTATCTTCATGTCCCGTTCGTGAAGCATATGTTGGATGAAAGAAGTGACTCCCTCTCATTGATGTGCATTCGATGCAAGTTGCCGCCGTGAATTTGAGAGAGTTAGTTTTGCTTCCCCTGGAATCGTCCCAAGTCAGTCATGCATGTGCGAAGTATTCTGTGGTTTGGTAGATTAATTGCCTCCACTCCATATGTGTTTCCTAGCACACCAAGCCACTGATTGACTTGTTCAAGGAAAAGACGTCTATGCTTGGGATCTAATCCATGGACATGCGTAAGACTTCAAAATCCTTGATGATGGATCCTAACCAGAATTCGATAGTGTTTTATTGTAAGACTACCATGTGGTCATGCTTGTCTGGGACAGCATGTTCACATGTGTGTAGCAGAACCGTCTCATGTTTTGGAGCTTGCTATCGTAGTTCATCTCCCGAGAATCTCGCAATGTCATCTCATCGGTTGTGTTGCAAACTTTCCTTTTCAGGCACGTGGATGTCTGAAATATCCATTTACCAACCAGATCTGAATCTCAGGCAAATATGATGGTTGGAACATTTCCATCATTTGCATTTTGTTCCCAGCTTGCACCGCCATTGTGCCATCCTTTCGTACCCCGCCAAACGATTGTTGGTGAATTGCCTCAGGTTGGTATAGAGAATTTCAATGATCTCTGAATCAAAAGTAATTCTTTTTGCCACCTCAGGTAATTATTCTACAAGTCACCTCCTCCAACATGTCTCGTTAGGGTATCATGGCAACTCAACTCCTCGCTACGTTGACAACCGTTCACCACCTTCTTAAGTGTGGAATTGTTGCCTACCTAGTGAACCTTCGCCATCCATTTCACTCCATTCCTCTGGATGTATGTTTCATGTCTCAGCTCGAGGGATGTTTCAATGTCTCACTCCATGAGCTGATCCTGAATTGTTCGATCCTCGAGAAGATCGATTCTTCTAGAGTTTTCCTTTTTCTCTCGTGTCATGTTGGTTGAAGTTTCCAAAGCAAGACGTCGAGAAAAAGATGGTGTCGAATCAGCGTTCCTATGAAGTGCAACCTGGATCGTGCAGATTGTGGAACCTAGTATCCCCTTGGTCTTCTTACCTCACGTCTTGAATCTCGGGACGAGATTCTTGTTTAGTAGGGTGAGTTGTCACATCCCTAGTTCTGGTATGCACTAGGCTAGCCCTTCATGTGTGCATCATGTTTAAATTTCTCAGAAACTTGAAATGGGGATGACAGAACCCCCAGCACCCCCCTAAAACAACTAGGGTTTACTAAAATCATTTTCAATGAACCTGAAATGCCCTTCTAAAATGTCCATCATTTTTGTCTTGGGTTAGAACCTCTGACAAAATTGGTTCACAATTTTCTAGGTCATCATAAGGTCAAATTAAATCATATGCTATTTGCATTTGGGCATTTAAATGCTATATAATATTTTAAATGTCCAAATATTCATGAACTAAAATGTTTACTGTTGGAATTATTCCAGACAGTAGCCTTGAGCAGTTTCATGAATTTTGAGATTGTTTTGGTATTTTTAATAAAGCCCTAAAGTTACAGAATAATAGAAAACATAAACAAATAAAAGAAGAGAGAGAGAGAGAGACCCACCTGACTTACCTAGCAGCCCACCTGGCCGAGCACCTCCAGCCGGCCCAGCCCATTGGCAACTGCCAGTCGTCTCCCAGCTCTGCCAGAAGGCACAGGCGTGTCGCCCACGCGCACACCGGACGCCACCTCCAGCTTCCACCTCCTGCTTCCTCCCCCGCCCTCGACCGAGCGCTGGATGCGCCACACAGCCCTCCTGGTCCCTCTCGCTCACTCCGTCGAGTTCATCCCCCTCCTCTGTTCTCTCTCTCGCACGCACCCGAGAGCGACCGCCGCCGCCGTTCGGTGCCACCGTTCCCAGAGCCACCCCCTCACCCTTCCGCCATGCCCAAAGGCTCCGCCTCGACGCCACGGAGCTCCAAGACGAAGCACGCGCCCGCGGGACGCCCGAAGCGACTCCATCATCTTCATCTTCGCCGTCGGCCGTCGGAGATCCCCCTCGCCGCCTCGCTCACCTCCGACCCTCTCCAAGCCCGCGGTCTGCTTCACTGCATCCGCCGTGAGCCACTGACCATCTTCCCCCTCTCTGTTCCCTCTACCACTCGCCGTAGACGCCGCACCAAGCACACCCGCACGCGCCGCCGTCTGAGCTCGCCGCCGACGTGGCTCCGGCCACGCAACGGCCCAGCCGTCCTGTCCACTGACCTCGCCGCATCGCGTAGGGCCCGTAGATGCCTCGCACGCGCTGACTCGTCTGCCGTAGCCTCGACCCCGAGCTCACCCGAGCTCCAGCAACCGCTGAGGTCATCTTCGGCGACAACTCCGGCCACCCCAAGCCCAACCGCCACCACTAATCGATGCGGACGTGTGTCCGCATCACGTAGATGCCCTCCGTCGACCGTTTGGTCGCCGTAGACGCAAACGCGCAGCTCTCCGCCGCGTCTGCCCTCGCCGGCGTCGAGTCGCCGGCAGGTTTTGACCCAGTTGGCCCAGGTTTGACCATCGTTTGACCCCAGTGGGTACTGACGTGTGGGCCCGCCCTGCTAATTAACCTAGGATTAGGACTAACTAAAATTAGTTTGTCTAATGACACTGACACGCGGGACCCACTGGTCAGGTTTGACCTGGACCGTCCCCGTTGACTGCTGACATCACCCTGACGCAATGCTGATGCAATAAATCATTTACTGGATTTATTCTTATACAGGAAATTCCAAAAAATATTATAAACTTCAAAAATTCATAGAAATTAATCTGTAACTCCAAATGCAAAGATTTATATATGAAAATTGATCAAAAAAATCCAATCTTTCCATCTGTAATGGTTTGATGCATGTTAGAACACTTTAACCTTGCTGTTTAAGTGAAACAAGCTAATGCATTAATATGACTTCATATCATGGGCTTTCATTTGAATCTTTGATTCAAATGGACTCAAACCAACCTGTTTTAGAATGCATTAGCCAAAACACACCCATATTGCCATGTCATAGCATGCATCATATTGTTGCATATTGCCATGTGATGATTGTGTTCCGATGTGTCTTTTGTGGTAGGTTCTGCCTCCGAGGATACCCACGAATATCCGACTGAAGGGCAGTATCCTACTACCACTCCATCAGGCAAGCAAAACCCCCTTGTTTATTCTGATACAATCCCACTCTCTCGCTCCTGCTATCTTTTACTGCATTAGGACAACAACGATTAAACTGTTACATGCTGCGGTAGTTGAACTCCTTTCCTGTGCATGACCTGTCATTGCCGCAGTAAATAGATGAAACCCACTAGCATGAGTAGGAGTTGTTTGAGCCTTGATGTGCCTACTCATTCATGCTTCTTTGTCATGCCTGCTACTGCTTAGAGTTGAGTCGGGTCTGATTCATCGGGAATGAATTGGAATGGTGATGAACATGTTCTAATGTGTGTGAGCTAAGTGTGTGAACACGATTTGGTAAAGGTAGCGGTGAGAGGCCATGTAGGAGTACATGGTGGGTTGACTCATTGAAACCGTCCTCAGGAACTGAGTTTTGTGTTTGTCATCCATGAACAGTTACTACCACACATTGGGTTTTGGTAACTCGACCCCTCTCGGCTTCTTAACCACCCTTGTCCTCTGTCCAGGAGTTGCAAGTAGTTTCTGGTGTTTGTAGTATGCTAGAGGCCGTGCGCAGCGCTGACCGGAGGGGTGGGCTGTGATGCGGTGTGGCTGGGTATGCCGGGCGCCCGTTTGGTGTCGCAGAACCCTGTACACATCGTTCGGGGCCGTATGTGGAAACCTCGGCCGGACTCCCTGCGGATGGAACCTGAATAGGCGATAAACCTGGACTAGAGACTTGAGTGTTTAGGTAGGCTGTGGCCGACACCCTCGTTGGGCTTCCTCTTGAAGGTTGCCGAGTACATGTCGTGTAAACGGCGGTAAGTGGTGAGAGCGTGTGTGAAGAAGTACACCCCTGCAGGGTTAACATCATCTATTCGAATAGCCGTGTCCACGGTAAAGGACTTCTGGGTTGCGTGTACAGTTCATAGACAAGTGAAAGTGGATACTCTAAAATGCGCAAGATAAACGTGAGTGCTATGGATGGCGTTCTCGTAGGGAGATGGGAGCGGATCCATAGTGGTGTATTGATATGGTGAATATGTGGACTCGTGTGCGCCACCTCAAAAGAGTTATTTGCAGTCGTAGTTCAGGATAGCCATTGAGTCAAAGCTGGCTTGCTGCAGTCAAACTCCACCACCCGTTTATTGATACCGATGCATATGTAGCTAGTTCTGATGTAAGTCTTGCTGGGTACATTTGTACTCACGTTTGCTTATTTTATGTTTTGCAGAGAGACTTCAGTCTCACTAGTAGTTCCGGGTGGACTTCGACGTTTAGCTTGATACCTCAGCTACGATCTTGTACCCTTGGGAGGGTCTTGTAGATAGTCAGGCTTCTCAGCCTTTTTCATTTGTAGTTGTCTGTACTCAGACGTGGTTATGCTTCCGCTTGATGCTTGTATGCTCTGTATGTTGGGTCATGAGACCCATGTTTGTGATACTTGGCTCCTCGGAGCCTAATGAATAATACTCTGAGTCGTAGAGTCTTGTTGTGATGCCATGTTGTATTTGCACATATCGAGCATATTGTGTGTATGATTGAAATGCTTGGTATGTGTGGGATCCGACAATCTAGTTGTTTATCCTTGGTAGCCTCTCTTATGGGGAAATGTAGTCTGGTGCTTCCACTGAGCCTTAGTAGTCCGCTATAGCCCGGTTTACCGGAGTCCTGCTAGCCCAGCACTACTGCTCCGGAACACCTAGACTGGCCGGCATGTGATACACTTCGTTCCTGTGTCTGTCCCTTCGGGGAAATGTCACACGGTGACATCCGGAGTCCTGCTAGCCTGCTATAGCCCGGGTTCCCGGAGTCCTGTTAGCCCAGTTGCTACAGCCCGGATTCACACGCTGCTGACCGACATGCTCGATGTTGTTTCATGTATGCCTGTCCCCGTAAGTTAGTGCCACTTTGGGTTCACGACTAGTCATGTCGGCCCGGGTTCTCTATCATATGGATGCTAGCGACACTATCATATACGTGAGCCAAAAGGCGCAAACGGTCCCGGGCCAAGTAAGGCGACACCCGTGGGACTACCGTGCGTGAGGCCGCAAAGTGATATGAGGTGTTACATGCTAGATCAGTGTGACTTAGAATCGGGGTCCTGAGAATTGGATGGTTGGCACCTGTCACTAAGCAGAGATGACACGTGGTTCCGTTGGCGAATGAGAATTTGGCACATGAAAAATCATGATTGGTCGAGGTTGTTAACATGTATCAGATCCAAAACCTGCACCCAATAGCTTAACGACAACCCGTTACATTGGCTGCCACATGTTGGTTACCCTTGACGAAAACACTCCCATGAGGCGCCAATTATCATCATGAAGGTGGACACTTTTGTGATGATAAATGGATTATTGTGATGGAACACTTCTACGACAGCACATGCATGACTATCTTGATTCTGTTATAAAATCGTCATGGATGTACATGTGTGGCAGAAAACGTGACCTACTGTGACAAATGCATATAATCACAAATGTGTCTTTTTGTAGTGTATGCTCAAATTCAACAGAGAACAACAAAGATTCTTCTCCTCAAGTAACTAGAAAAAAAGCAACATTTTTTCTTCAGACTTAACTCCTAAGCATGGTAATAAATGAAGTTCAATTATATATAGTATAACATTCATCAACAAAATGATTGCATTAATCATATAGCTACAGAGAAATATTAACTGCATGTAGTAACTAAATCTAACATCTATATCTGAACTAATTAGTTCCAATTTAACTGAAATCAACAACAAACATGGCATAATGTCAACCAACTAAACAACACATTTTCTACTATTTTAACATCAATTTAAGGACTAATTCTACACACCTGGATTGGCAGGGTTAATACAACCAGTACAAAAAAAACTAATTGAACCCGCAAATCCTAAATCATGATGACCCACCATAAATCGTCCAACCCTAACATAAAAAAGGAGCATAATGTTCCTCGAGTCTATTGAACCAAAAAAACTACAACCTTTCCGTCCAGAACATGAAGATCACCAGGTGATCAACTAGTATAGAAAAGCCTAGGGAAAAGGGTGTTGTCGCGGAGAGAACAGGCACATGCCATACTCAGGAGGGAACAAACTAGGTTCTCGAAGGAGTGGCTCCATGTCGTGTCGATCACCGGCGAAGAGGTCCATGACGACGATGGAGAACGACCACGTTGGAGGCCTCGAGGTAGCGGCTACGTCGAAGGCCTCAAGACAGAACGCGAGGGATTAGAGAGGGGTTTGCGACTACCATTGATGAGGACATCAATACCCTTGTTACACCCACAACCCCTACTGTTACATATAATGGACCAATTACTAGAGCTCGCGCACGCCAATTAAATTACTAGGTACTTTCGTTTCTTGGTAATGATTCTAATGTTCATGAGAATATGATGCTGCCTAAATTGGATACATTTGTTTTGCTTACAAATGAAGGGCCTAGCTTGGAGAAGGATGAACATTGGAGCAAGAACAAGCATGGAGTTGATGGCATGCGCAAGGGGAACAAGAACGGAGTTACAAGTGATGATTTCAGGACTTTGAAGCCACCATAAGGAGTGAATGAAGCCTTGGGCGGAATATACAAGATGCCACTTCATAAATTTCGTCCAGAGGCTATTCTAGGTGTTGCGTCACCGTATTATTGGGCCAGGCCCATGTAATTTTGAAATACATAAGTATAGGTTGTTTTTAGAGTCCGTATGTGTGGGGAAACAAGAGATAGGGTTGGTTTCGGACCCCTTCCCCAAGGGCAACGAAATTCCCCCCTCTTCCTCCATATATACAGCCCTTAGGGCACCGTTTAGACTTTGGGTGTTGTTTAGATTAAAAGTTCGCCATAGCTGCAACTTCGCGTACTTCGTTTGTGTTCAACGACCAGACCAAGGCGTCACAGAACCCCACCTTCATTAATAAAGCTTTCCTCTTATATTCGCAATATCCAGATTGCAATATTAGTTTCTTGCTTGTTCTTCGTTTGCTCGCAGGAAACAGGCCCTCGTGGTCAGGTTGATCGTGCTCCGGCGTGGTCAATAACCCTCGGAAGTTGGTTTAGCGATTGCTAAGGCGCGACGTCTCGCACGTTCGTAGTCGGATCATCAAGGTCGACTCCCACAGAAAACGATAGCCACCATCTCATCGAAACATCGGGGCACCTTTGTCTCTATCAAGTGGTATCAGATTTCCAGGTTGCTCGGTGAGATTTTACAGTTTTTCGTAGTTTAGATCGAGTCTATTCTTCATACCTATAGTCCACGAAAAAGCCACAAAAAATAGGGTTAGTTCATCATATTCCGAACCAGTCTGAGCCTTTGCATAGTCTTTTCAGTATTTTGCTTTGTTGAATTTGTGGTTGCATCGTCGTGTCAAGTTGCTGGTCTTAGCGTCTAGTTTCCCTTAGAGTTTCGAGTTCTGTTCACAAGTTGTCACGCCGCTGTCGCACCATCGTCATCGCTCCTACCATCTACCACCACCGCTTATCCGCCACCAATCCGTATCCATATACCACCACCAATCTGTATCCATATACTACCACCACCGCTGCCATATACCACCATCGCTGTCATATACCACCACCGCTGTCATATCTTACCATCATATATCCACCACCAATCCGAGTTCTTCTCATATTAGGTTTGTTTTTGAGATCCGTCTAATTTCCGATTCGTGTTTCCTTGCCTGAGTAGGTTTCGGAAAAAAAAGTCTGGAGACCCCCGGGCAGTTTTTTGGCCAAAATTTTGGCAGCCGAAAATATTTTTTCCCTATCCTGTTTTTAGGCTTTTCTGAGTCTTTTGAGCCACGTGCCATCATAGTGATTTTTCGTCGCACTTCTTCGTCGTCGCTGCCCTGATTTCCAAAAAAAAGTCAAAAAAATTATGCCCATCCTGTCAGTTTGACGTGGGAAGAGTTTTGAGACACTCGCCATTATAGTGATTTTTCGCAAAAAAAAGGGCGATTCTTTTTAGTGTGCTTTTCCCTTGTTTACGTGCAGCGCCGTGATTTTGTTAGTGTTCTAGGCTCGCGTCTCTAGCACGGTCTAGCCTAGGACCAGCACAGTACCGTCGTTGAGCGTTTATTCAACTTTGCATATCTGAATTGATTATTGCTGACCCTTTTTGCTACCATATTATAAGCCTTCCCAGCTCCACATACATCTACGTCGTGCGTTTGACTCTCCCTGGTAATCGCTCTGTCCAAGCTTTGAGAGTTTTGACTACAACGGTTGCTGGTCACCACCTGCTGCTTGGTAAGAACTGGTAAGAATTTGAAATTTGCTTGACGGATTTGTGACACCCACCACCACCACCACTTGTTAGTAGTCTATAGGATCATATTCTTGTGTGTTTCTATTGCTGCTAACCATGCCAGGATCACAAGCCGATGAGATTGACTGGGAGAATTTAACGAACAAGGAGCTTCATGATAAGTTTCAGCAAATGATGACTGAACAGGTGCAAGATGTGCTGAACAATTTTGAAGAGGCCATGGAGAAGATCACTGGCCTTGAGAAGACATTCAAAACAAAGCTCGATAACAGATTTAATGAACTACTTGCGCGTCTTCCACCACCGGCTGCACCTGCCGCACCTCCACAACAACAACGACTACCTATACGTCACGAAACAGCCTTCCGCCGAGCGAGCCATGTCCTTCTTCAGCCTGGCCAAACTGTTGGTGCTGCTGTTGATACATCTGTGGCTCCTGCTGCTGATGAGGCGGAGCATGATTATGCGGGAGATTACGAGGATGAGGTTGATCAAAATCAGAACTACGTGCAACCACCAGCACCACAACCACCAGGTCGTCCACATGCAAATAATGGCAATGTTAGGGCTCCCCCTCAGGTACGAGATCATGACCATCTCCCTAAACTGAAATTGAATATTCCACCATTTGAGGGTAGATATGTTCCTGATATATATCTTACTTGGGAGTTAGAAACTGAACAACGATTTACATGTTTACAATATCCTGAGGAGAGACGTGTTCCTGCTGCTGTTTGTGCTTTCACTAGCTTTGCATGTGTTTGGTGGTCTGAACATTGTAGATTATAATGTTCCAGCTACTTGGGCTGCTTTGAAAACTGCTATGCGTACTCGTTGGGTTCCACCACAAGGAAAAAAATTTGTAGAAGAATATTATCAGGAATTACAAACTGGCTTGATTAGATGTGGTATTGTTGAGGAGAATGAAGCTATGCTTGCACGTTTTGTGGGTGGATTAAATAGAGAGATTCAGACCATTCTAGAGTATAAGGATTATAATAATATCACTCGTTTATTCCATCTTGCTTGTAAAGCTGAACGTGAAGTGCAGGATCGACAGGCATTGGCGCGAACTAACTTTTCTGCAGGTCGACCTTCATCATGGACACCACGTGCATCATCTACTTCCACTGCACCATCACCTCCTTCAGGTGCCACCTCCAACCGTGATACAAGAAAGCAGGCACAACCACCACTATCTGCCAAGAGCACACCTGTCGGGCCTGCACAGAGCTCTTCTTCTTCCATGGCGTCAACAGGGCACACAAGTGATATTATTTGTCGTCGTTGTAAGGGAAGAGGACATTTTGCGAGAGAATGCAAATCTCAGCGTGTGATGATTGCTACTTAGGATGGTGGGTATGAGTCCGCTAGTGACTATGATGAGGAGACTTTGGCTCTTATTACACATGAAGAACACGGTGGAGATGATTCTGATCATGAGACGCAATACATGGCTGCTGAAGATGCTGACAGGTATGAATGTTTAGTTGCTCAACGTGTTTTGAGTGTGCAGGTTACACAAGCTGAGCAAAATCAGAGGCATAATTTGTTCCATACAAAGGGAGTTGTGAAGGAACGTTCTATTCGCGTCATCATAGATGGAGGGAGCTGCAACAACTTGGCTATCATGGAGATGGTGGAGAAGCTATCTCTCACCACAAGACCACATCCACATCCTTACTACATCCAATGGTTCAACAACAGCGGCAAGGTTAAGGTTACACGTACTATTCGTGTGCATTTTAGTATCTCTACATATGCTGATTATGTTGATTGTGATGTGGTACCTATGCAAGCATGTTCCTTATTACTTGGTAGACCATGGCAATTTGATAAAAATTATGTACACCATGGTAGAAACAATCAGTATACTCTTATTCATAAGGATACAAATATTACTTTGCTTCCTATGACTCCTAATTCCATTTTGAAAGATGATATTCATAGAGCTAATAAAGCAAAACAGGAGAAAAATAAGAGTGAAAATCAGATTGTGGCAAAAGAATTTGAGCAACAAATGAAGCCTAATAATAAACCATCTAGTGTTGCTTCTGAAACTAAACTGAAAAGTGCATGTTTACTTGCCACCAAATCTGATATTGATGAGCTAGTTTTTAGCAAATCTGTTTGCTATGCTTTTGTATGCAAAGAGGCATTATTATCATTCGAGGACGTGCCTTCCTCTTTGCCCCCTGCAGTCACTAACATTTTGCAGGAGTTCCCTGACGTCTTCCCACAAGACGTGCTACCGGGATTACCACCTATTCGAGGGATTGAGCATCAAATTGACTTAATTCCCGGTGCATCGCTACCCAACCGTGCACCATACCGTACCAATCCAGAGGAGACGAAGGAGATTATGCGTCAAGTACAGGAGTTGCTCGACAAAGGTTATATTCGCGAATCCCTTAGTCCTTGTGTTGTTCCTATTATTCTAGTGCCGAAAAAGGATGGTACGTCGCGTATGTGTGTTGATTGTAGAGGTATTAATAATATTACTATTCGTTATCGTCATCCTATTCCTAGGCTAGATGATATGCTTGATGAATTGAGTGGCTCTACAATATTCTCCAAAGTTGATTTGCGTAGTGGATACCATCAAATTCGTATGAAATTGGGAGATGAATGGAAAACAGCTTTTAAAACTAAGTTTGGTTTATATGAGTGGTTAGTCATGCCTTTTGGGTTAATAATGCACCTAGTACTTTCATGAGACTAATGAACGAAGTTTTACGTGCTTTCATTGGACGATTTGTGGTAGTCTATTTTGATGATATACTGATTTATAGCAGATCTTTGGAAGAACATTTGGAACATTTACGTGCTGTTTTTATTGCTCTACGTGATGCACGTTTGTTTGGTAACCTTGGGAAGTGCACCTTTTGCACCGACCGAGTATCTTTTCTGGGCTATGTTGTTACTCCACAGGGAATTGAAGTTGATAAAGCCAAGATTGAAGCTATTGAGAGTTGGCCGCAGCCCAAAACGGTCACACAAGTGCGGAGTTTTCTTGGACTCGCTGGTTTCTATAGGCGTTTTGTGAGAGATTTTAGCACCATTGCTGCACCTCTCAACGAGCTTACAAAGAAGGATGTGCCTTTTGTTTGGGGTACCGCACAGGAAGAAGCCTTCACGGTATTGAAAGATAAGTTGACACATGCTCCTTTACTCCAACTTCCTGATTTTAATAAGACTTTTGAGCCTTAATGTGATGCTAGTGGAATTGGATTAGGAGGTGTGTTATTACAAGATGGTAAACCTCTTGCATACTTTTCTGAAAAATTGAGTGGGCCTAGTCTGAATTATTCTACTTATGATAAAGAACTATATGCTCTTGTTCGGACTTTAGAAACATGGCAACATTATTTATGGCCCAAAGAATTTGTTATACATTCATGAATCTTTGAAACATATTAAAAGTCAAGCTAAACTGAATCGTAGACATGCTAAATGGGTTGAATTCATTGAAACTTTCCCTTATGTCATTAAACACAAGAAGGGTAAAGAAAATGTTATTGCTGATGCATTGTCTCGTCGCTATACTATGCTTTCACAACTTGACTTCAAAATATTTGGTTTGGAGACCATCAAAGATCAATATGTGCATGATGCTGATTTTAAAGATGTTTTGCAGAATTGTAAAGAAGGAAGAACCTGGAACAAGTTTGTCGTTAATGATGGATTTGTGTTCCGTGCTAACAAGCTATGCATTCCAGCAAGCTCTCTTCGTCTTTTGTTGTTGCAGGAGGCGCATGGAGGAGGATTAATGGGACACTTTGGCGTGAAGAAGACGGAGGACGTACTTGCTACACATTTCTTTTGGCCAAAGATGAGACGGGATGTTGAGCGTTTTGTTGCTCGCTGCACTACATGTCAAAAAGCTAAGTCACGACTCAATCCTCATGGTTTATATATGCCTTTGCCTGTACCGAGTGTTCCTTGGGAGAATATATCTATGGACTTTGTTTTAGGTTTACCTCGAACAAAGAAGGGGAGGGATAGCATATTTGTTGTCGTGGATAGATTCTCAAAAATGGCACACTTTATACCATGTCATAAAAGCGATGATGCTGTTAAGGTTGCTGATTTGTTCTTCCGTGAAATTATTCGTTTGCATGGTGTGCCAAATACTATTGTTTCAGATCGTGATACTAAATTTCTTAGCCACTTTTGGAGATGTTTATGGGCTAAGTTGGGGACTAAACTGCTTTTTAGTACTACTTGTCACCCCCAAACTGATGGACAAACTGAAGTAGTCAATAGAACATTGTCTACTATGCTTAGGGCTGTTTTGAAGAATAATAAGAAAATGTGGGAAGAATGCTTGCCTCATATTGAATTTGCTTATAATCGTTCGTTGCATTCTACTACTAAGATGTGCCCTTTTGAAATTGTGTATGGTTTCCTACCTCGTGCACCTATTGATTTGTTGCCTCTTCCAACTTCGGAGAAGGTTAATTTTGATGCTAAACAACATGCTGAATTGATTTTAAAAATGCATGAGTTAACTAAGGGCTATGTTGTTACTCCACAGGGAATTGAAGTTGATAAAGCCAAGAATGAAGCTATTGAGAGTTGGCCGTAGCCCAAAAGGGTCACACAAGTGAGGAGTTTTCTTGGACTCGCTGGTTTCTATAGGCGTTTTGTGCGAGATTTTAGCACCATTGCTGCACCTCTCAATGAGCTTACAAAGAAGGATGTGCCTTTTGTTTGGGGTACCGCACAGGAAGAAGCCTTCACGATATTGAAAGATAAGTTGACACATGCTCCTTTACTCCAACTTCCTAATTTTAATAAGACTTTTGAGCTTGAATGTGATGCTAGTGGAATTGGGTTAGGAGGTGTGTTATTACACGATGGCAAACCTATTGCATAATTTTCTGAAAAATTGAGTGGGCCTAGTCTGAACTATTCTACTTATGATAAAGAATTATATGCTCTTGTTCGGACCTTAGAAACATGGCAATATTATTTATGGCCCAAAGAATTGTTATACATTCTGATCATGAATCTTTGAAACACATTAAAAGTCAAGCTAAACTGAACCGTAGACATGCTAAATGGGTTGAATTCATTGAGACTTTCCCTTATGTCATTAAACACAAGAAGGGTAAAGAAAATGTTATTGCTGATGCATTGTCTCGTCGTTATACTATGCTTTCACAACTTGACTTTAAAATATTTGGTTTGGAGACCATCAGAGATCAATATGTGCATGATGCTGAATTTAAAGATGTATTGCAGAATTGTAAAGAAGGTAGAACATGGAACAAGTTCGTCGTTAACGATGGATTTGTGTTTCGTGCTAACAAGCTATGCATTCCAGCTAGCTCCGTTCGTCTTTTGTTGTTGAAGGAGGCGCATGGAGGATGACTAATGGGACACTTTGGCGTGAAGAAGACGGAGGATATACTTGCTACACATTTCTTTTGGCCAAAGATGAGACGGGATGTTGAGCGTTTTGTTGCTCGCTGCACTACATGTCAAAAAGCTAAGTCACGACTCAATCCTCATGGTTTATATATGCCTTTGCCTGTACCTAGTGTTCCTTGGGAGGATATATCTATGGACTTTGTTTTAGGTTTACCTCGAACAAAGAAGGGGAGGGATAGCATATTTGTTGTCGTGGATAGATTCTCAAAATTGGCACACTTTATACCATGTCATAAAAGCGATGATGTTGTTAATGTTGCTGATTTGTTCTTTCGTGAAATTATTCGCTTGCATGGTGTGCCAAATACTATCGTTTCAGATCGTGATACTAAATTTCTTAGCCACTTTTGGAGATGTTTATGGGCTAAGTTGGGGACTAAACTGCTTTTTAGTACTACATGTCACCCCCAAACTGATGGACAAACTGAAGTAGTCAATAGAACTTTGTCTACTATGCTTAGGGCTGTTTTGAAGAATAATAAGAAAATGTGGGAAGAATGCTTGCCTCATATTGAATTTGCTTATAATCGTTCGTTGCATTCTACTACTAAGATGTGCCCTTTTGAAATTGTGTATGGTTTCCTACCTCGTGCACCTATTGATTTGTTGCCTCTTCCAACTTCGGAGAAGGTTAATTTTGATGCTAAACAACATGCTGAATTGATTTTAAAAATGCATGAGTTAACTAAGGAAAACATTGAGCGTATGAATGCTAGATATAAACTTGAGGGAGATAAGGGTAGAAAACATGTTGTGTTTGCACCTGGAGATCTGGTTTGGTTACATTTGCGTAAGGATAGATTTCCCAATTTGCGCAAATCAAAGCTAATGCCACGTGCTGCTGGTCCTTTTAAGGTGTTAGAGAAAATAAATGATAATGCATATAAACTTGAGCTACCTGCAGATTTTGGGGTTAGTCCTACTTTTAACATTGCAGATTTGAAGCCTTATTTGGGTGAGGAAGACGAGCTTCCGTCGAGGACGACTTCATTTCAAGAAGGGGAGGATGATGAGGACATCAATACCATTGCTACACCCACAGCCACTACTGTTACATATAATGGACCAATTACTAGAGCTCACGCACGCCAATTAAATTACCAGGTACTTCCGTTTCTTGGTAATGATTCTAATGTTCATGAGAATATGATGCTGCCTAAATTGGATACATTTGTTTTGCTTACAAATGAAGGGCCTAGCTTGGAGAAGGATGAACATTGGAGCAAGAACAAGCAGGGAGTTGATGGCATGCGCAAGGGGAACAAGAACGGAGTTACAAGTGATGATTTCAGGACTTTGAAGCCACCATAAGGAGTGAATGAAGCCTTGCACGAAATATACAAGATGCCACTTCATAAATTTCGTCCAGAGGCTATTCTAGGTGCTGCGTCACCTTATTATTGGGCCAGGCCCATGTAATTTCGAAATACATAAGTATAGGCTGTTTTTAGAGTCCGTATGTGTGGGGAAACAAGAGATAGGGTTGGTTTCGGACCCCTTCCCCAAGGGCCACGAAATTCCCCCCTCTTCCTCCATATATACAACCCTTAGGGCACCGTTTAGACTTTGGGTTTTGTTTAGATTAAAAGTTCGCCATAGCTGCAACTTCGCGTACTTCGTTTGTGTTCAACGACCAGACCAAGGCATCATAGAACCCCACCTTCATTAATAAAGCTTTCCTCTTATATTCGCAATATCCAGATTGCAATCTTAGTTTCTTGCTTGTTCTTCATTTGCTCGCAGGAAACAGTCCCTCGTGGTCAGGTCGATCGTGCTCCGGCGTGGTCAATAACCCTCGGAAGTTGGTTTAGCGATTGCTAAGGCGCGACGTCTCACACGTTCGTAGTCGGATCGTCAAGGTCGACTCCCACAGAAAACGATAGCCACCATCTCATCGAAACATCGGGACACCTTTGTCTCTATCAACCATGATACTAATACAACAAGTCAGGGGGCTTTTCGCATAACACCATGCAGCAACGAACGTGAGGACCGCGTAAAGCAAATACCGCACTACTCATGTTTATTTCGCAAACTCTCCAGATGAGGGCGCGTGCCCGTTTGTACGTGGCAGCCGACCCATCTCGATTCAGACTCTTTTGTATGTATATGTTACAACACTAGAGTTGGTGTACCATTTTAAGGGGTTTTATTGTTCCTGTATGAATTCATTATGGCGACGCAAGATTGTGTACCCCAGATAATTAACTTTTTTGGGAAACGTTAAACAACGGCGAGCCGGTCAAACATTTTGCTTGTCGCTTCGTGCTAGCTATGGTTCATTGCATGTCGCATGTCCCGTGGACCCTCTCCGTGGCTTTTCTCCCTCATCCTTATCTCTTTCTCTCCGGCCTCTACCACTCGTTCCTTCACCCATCGTCATCTCCTCAACATCTTCTCCATCTCACAACACATAACGACCACCACTGTTGCCCCTGTCGCCGGCGCCTCCCCCAAATACCACCACTGCCCTGCGAAACTCATCAAATGTTGCGCCCATCTAGACAGAAGTTGCAACCGCCACGCAGGGAGCTGCGCCTCAAGTCTAGGGAGCTGCAAAACTTCCAGGCACGACGACCTTTTTTGATGTGTGGGGATGCTGCGACCAACGATGGCCAAAGCCACGACAACGACCGACGAGCACTGTGACGGTGAGAGCAGATGCTGGAGATGGAGGCAATCTCTGATGGCGACCATGGGTGGCGAGAAGCTACAACCGACATTCATGGTGCTACAATGGGCACCACTAGAAGCTAGAACTAGGTACTGGTGCGCCATATTTTGCATTTTTACTACCATGTTTTTGTGGTTTGCTGGAACCAACATCAAATTTTGCTACCACCGCATTTTTGTTTTTTCTAGAACTATGCTCAATTTTGCATTTTTCATACCACTAGGGTTTTTGTTTGCTGGAACAAGCTCCAATTTTTGCTACCACAAGGGTTTTTGGTTTGTTGGAACAACGCCGATTTTCCAATTTTGCTACCAACGTTATTTGGTATTTGATAGAATCGTCATGAATTTTTCGCCACAATCAGCAGAATATTTTGCTGTGATCAGCAAATTGAGGGTGAGGTATAACGTGATCTCAACGACGGGTGCTGCGGCCGGCGGCCGTCGCCACTGGAGATACTACCATCTCCGTCGGATTTGCAACCGTGGGTGCACCATGCACATTGTTGCATGCATGAAGCCGGCGAGAAACACATGTCATGACGGCAGCGGCCATTGCTTTGTGTTTCCCTCTGCTTTTGTTGGATGTGATGTTTTTAAAGAAAATGATTCAAGACCATGACCTGACCGCCAGACGTGATCAAATCGGACGCCTGCACGGTGACCGGCTGAAAATTGGGTCGGCCGACCGACGCCTACCAGTCACTTTTTTTGCTCCTCCCAGCTCGAGGCGGCTAAATTTCATGTTTTGACCCTTTTCGTGTACTTTAGCAGGATATGACCCTGGTCTGGAAAATTTCGGGACTTGACCCTTTTGCTACCTCCGCCGACCCTGGCGGTAGCGTTACACAGGCTACCGCCGCCCACCCTGGCGGTAGGTGCCCTTGACGGCGTCTGCCAGTTAACGGCCACTGACATGGCAAAGGGACCTACCTACGCTGACCCTGGCGGTAGGCTCTAACATCCTACCGCCGGGGCCCCTGGCGGTAGGGTCCTGGATAAGGTTGTGCGGGGTGGGGATGTGCTTCCCCACCCACTCATTCACCCCCATTCCCATTCTCCCTCTTTCGAGCTGAAGCTCTCTCCCCTCTTCTCACCCACCAAAGCACCCACTAGATCCCCCTGCATTGCTTGAGATTTTTCCAGTGGATCTGGGGCATTTGCATCACCCAAGGTACCTCTCCCACCCCCCTTCATTTGGTTGGTTGAAATCATGCATTTTGCTCATTTTGTTGGAAACCCTAGTTCATGGTTTTGTTGTCGTGAAATCAATGTATATGATGCATTTAGGGTAATGTTTGTGCTTTGACAATGTATTGTGTGACTAGCATTGTTTGGGTACTAAGAACTATCATTTAGGTTTTGTTAGGGTTAGGTTTAATGTTATGGCTAGGGTTAAGGTTATGGTTAGGGTTATGTTTAAGTAAATGCTTATGACAAACGTTATAGTAGTTACCTCTCAAATTGTAGCTTGATCTAGTCCTAGGGTTATAGTTTTTGTCAAGAGACGGTTAGGATTTTTGCCTTGGATGACCGTTATAATAATCCCTCGACTTGTAGGATGGGATCGATCATCTTTGTTGAGACTTTTGAGGAGGCGGTAGCGAAGCATGAACATGCAGTCATTGAGGAAAAGATGGACCCGTGGGTCGAAGCCGTTGATGCGTTGAATGCGGCTTGTAGAGAATTTTCAGAGTATTATGTGTCCAAGTGCGATGATGACAAAGTCAAGTTATACCAAGCTAAAGAGGAAAACATAAGCAATCTCAAGAAGGAAGAGAAATTTCATAGACGTGCTCTTGCAAGGCAAATTGCATTGTGCGGATCAAGGGATGAAGTGCATGAGATGGACTTAAAAAACCCTAGCCAGATCATTGACTAGCTAGTTAGGCAACCATCATCGGCGATACCTAGTCGGGCATCTCATTGGTCTTGGGTCCGTGAAAGAAATGATGTAATTTGTTGCAACACGGGGTCGTACGACAAAGATGTCGTGTTGATGGACGAATAGAGGGGGTTGAAACACATGATGTTGTAGTGTCATTGGGACTATAATGGCATGTACCCTTATCATGTACGTAACCTATGTCATTTGAACCAGTGAGAACTTTGTGTCTTAGGCCATTCTAAATAAGTTATGCTTTGTGTTTGTCTTGTATCATTTAATTTAAGTTTTGGTTTGTTCCATTTCATGTAGCATGGAAAAAAGGACCCCGGCGGTGCAGATAGCATATGAGAAGTGTGAAGGAGAACGACGCCGTAGGATGCTGACGGAGCTTAGAAATTGGATTAAGAGTTGTGAAGAGGCAAACGCGGCTATGAGTGATTTCAACAAGTATGTGTTCTGTGAGTTCCCTGAAGAGCTCGAGGGAGAAAATGGGAAGATAGTTAATGAGTTGTAGGAGAAGGAAGATGAGTGTAGATGGACTTTGGCAATGGAGATAGGGTTCTCTGTAAGCATTGATGAATTCGAGGAGGTGGACATGGCAAAGCCAGGGCAGATCATTGGATGGGAAATTAAACAAGGAGTGTTGGAAATCCAACCCGACGTGCTCGATTGGCCTGGTTCCACGAGGAAAAGGGTTCGATGATCCATTGGGCGCATTCTGCCGAGTATGAATCGAAGCCTAATCGAAAGCGTGCAGAACAAATCAAACGTATTAAGGCCATTAGGGCCTACTTTCCAACTTATTAGGGGCTCCTTTCCAGGTAGATGTCATTTGATAATGTTCAGGAGCTATTTCCCGGTGTAGAACACTTGCCATTTGAAAATTCGGCATTTGAACCTCTAAGTCAGTTAAATTTGGTAGATGGAACTTGATGTAACGAACTTGATGTTGTGATGTTATTTATGCATTTCCGTGGTATTTGATAATGTCAGTTGAACTTCATGTTAATTGAATATTTGGTATTTGGACAAATGCTCTAAGTCATTTCCGTAGTAACAATGTAATGTCATTACATTGTATGGCTAAAAAAGAAAGGTAAATACCAAGGGCCAAAAAAGAAAGGGAAGGGAAGTGGCAGGTTGGGTGGCCACCCTACCGCCATCAACCATGGTGGTAGGGTGACCAACCCTATCGCCCAAAAAGGGAGCGAATTGGTCAAAGAACAGGCGGTCACCCTACCGCCATGAACCTCGTCGGTAGGGTGACCAACCCTATCGCATAAAATGGAGCTGAATCGGTCACAGTACATGTGGGCACCTTACCGCCATGGTACCTGGCGGTAGGGTGGCCAACCCTACCGTAGAACATAGGAGCGATCCCGTCACAGAACAGTTCGGCACCCTACCGCCAAGATGTCTGGCGGTAGGTCTTCATATCCTACCGCCAAGACATCTGGTGGTAGGGGTGCAAAGCAGAGTTTTCTCTGTTTTTCATCATTTTCATCATTTCAGACAGGCCAAACAAGTCACAGCAATAGCACAACAAATGTATTGACATAGTTTCATCACAAGTTTCACAAAACAAAGAGTAGTTCATGACATGTTTCACAAATAAAGTACATAGGTCATCACAAGTTTCACAATTCAAAGACATAGTTCATCACAGGTTTCTTGAATCGAAGGCATAGTTCATGACAAGTTTCTCGAAACGAAGGCCTTATTGGGTCACACGAGGCCATTTTCCTTTCTTGTCGCGTGCCTCATCCTCCTCTTGGGCTTCACGAGCCCTTGCAAGCTTTCTTGCTCTCTCCTCTTCACGAGCAATCTTCTCCTTGCGTGCCCTCTCCTCCCCACGCTTCTTTCGCTCCATCTTCTACTTTTCACGACGCTCTTCATCCAAGCCTCTCTGAAATGCTTCTTCAAACGACCGCTGCCTCCTTAGACAATCTCGATGTTGATCTTTTTTAACATCTTCTGGCACATCTTGATCTATCCATGTGAGGTACTTACAAAGTGGAGGCGGCGACTACGTAGGAAGAAAGAACAAATTTGGTCATTAGTAAGATAGGTTCAAGTTGAAGCAACGGTTGAATACACTTTGAACTTTAATAACTTACCGGCAGTACATCATAGGCGTGAGTTGGACGAGGACGATCATAGGCATAGTTGGGACAAACAAAGTGTCTTCTTCCTTCTGTCCATGATTTCTTGCGGTCGGTGGATACCTTAACTTTGCAAACATCGCCACACTAGCATGATGGAGTTCTCATATCTTTGTCCTTCACCTTATCCAACTTGGCGTCTGTCCACTTGTCCGACATGTCTTAGCACATGGGGGCGTCGTCATGGAACCGGAAGGCGCCATGCCTACAAAGAAAAATTTGGTTGTTAGTAAAGTAAATAAACTTGTCATGAACTATGCTTTCTTGTCCTACGACCACGGCCACCAGCTCCTCTAAGAGTCGACCGTCCTCCACGCCCTTCAATAGTGCCTCCTCGTCCACTACCGCCAAGATTCGTCCGTCCTCCATGCGCACCAATACTGCCTCCTCGTCCACTACCGCCAAGATTCATCCGTCCTCCGCGGCCACCACTCCTACCTCTTCGTGTGCCACCGGAACCTCCTCTTCACGCACCCGTTTGACTAGTGGGATCCGGAGTGTTGGCATCAGTCCGTGGCTTTTTGGTGCATTTCCTAACATTGTGTCCCAGCTCGTCACATTGACCACAACTACTGATGTCTGGTGCCTCCATGAAATGGCCGCTACCAAATTGTTTCATTCCGGTGTATCCAGCTAGATCATCCATGTCACCCCTAAACCTCTTCTTTCTCCTTCTTCTTCTTCTTCCCTTTGTAGGCACCATGAGTTCGGGGTCGGGGACGATGTGTGGCCCAACACACTCAGGCCACTATGACTGATCGAGGAAGGGATGAAACCTAGGAGCCCATGTCAACCTCGTTTGTTCCAATGTGAACTCATGCAACCGCACGATGGTACCATCAGATACGTTCAAGTTTCTGAACCTTGCTGCGGTCATCACGTGCGAGCAAGGCCAATGATACCTGTGAGGTCTCGCACACTGACACCACCGGGTCTTGAGGCGCACCTCATACGCAACTCCACCGTACGTCACGCCGTCCCTTGTTGTGCCACCCGGCTCATCGACCTGGTATATTTGTTCTTTTTCATTGGAAGTAATGATTTTTTGACGCGAGGACTTGCACACTTGATGCTTCAACCAATCCTCAACTTTGAAGGAGTGGTCCATTTTCTCACCTATCCATTTGGCGGTGACTTCGGAATGCCTTAGAAAATATTCGTTAAGCTTGAAGAAAATATATTTCACTATTGCAGTCGCCGGCAAGGAACGGACACCCTTGAGCACATTGTTGAAGCATTCCACCATGTTACTTGTCATGTCTCCATATCGGAAACCTCCTTCGTCGTAAGCACAGGAGCACTTATGCTTCTCCGAAAGATGCCTTGTCAAGAATTCTCTCCCTCCTTTGTTCTTCTCCAACGCCTTGAATAGTTTATCATAACGGCTTTGGAATGTGTCCTTGTTGAATGCCACACAAACATGGGTAAGATCCTTGCAAAACTCCTTACTCTTGCATGGCCGGTAAAAGTTTGCCACGAAATGCCTCATGCACCAACTGTATCGGAGCTTTGGATAGCCTGGAATATCAACTTCTATTGCTTTGAGAATCCCATGATGGCGATCTGATATGATGCACACCTCTCTTTTGGGGCCAATCACCTTCGTCCTCACATGATTCATAAACCACTCCCAATTATCATCGTGCCCGGAAGGCACCAACGCAAATGCCACCGGCAACACATTGTCATTGAACGAGTGGGCCATTGCCACCATCAACGTGCCCTTGTACTTGCCGGTCAAGAACGTGCCATCAATTGACAAGACGGGGCAGCAATACCTAAATGCATCGATGCATTGCCTAAAGCTCCAAAAAGCTCGATGAAACACTCCCTCAATTGACTCGACCCTATGGCGCATGCCCGGGTTCCGATGAGCAATGGCTCCCAACATTCTCGAAAGAATATTGTACGCGGCGACATAATCACCATGCAACATCCTTATAGCGTTTGCCTTGGCCATCCACACCTTTCCATACTTGACCTCGTACCCGAATCGTTCGATGACCGAACTCATGAGGAACTTCACCTTCACGGTTGGATCATGGAATATCTCATTCAACAATTTGTAGCCTAGATACTCGGACGTGAGTTGGACGGTGTCCCTTGCTTCGGTCCGCTTTGTCCGGTGGTATGCACTCGTGGGTGGCCACACAACTCTTCAACTCCCATTGCCCGGTTTCGTTGATCTTTCTTCCACGGACCTTCCATGGGCAACCTTCTTTGTCACATTTGATGGTGTAGCGCACATTTTGGTTGGAATGGCCAACAACGAACGGCCTATAGTTCCGAATGGCGTAGTCACTCAACCATATCTTGAACTCTTGCAAACAACTAAACTTGATCCCTTTCTTCAAATGAGCATTCTCGTCCTCATCTGGTGGCCTTGGATCACCCATCCTCGGGCAAGTTGATGGTTCGACCAAGCACAACCTCATGCCACCATCAACAACGGCCTTGTCGGCAGACTAAGATCACGAAACAAAGAGGGTCCTCTTTCCTTGCCATTGACCTTCTTGTAGACTTGATTTTCTTGCGCCGTGAATCCATCCTCATCCAATTCTTCCGGTGGACCCTCATCATCCGAGTCATACCTACACATACGGCTATAAGGGAGGTTACGGTCCATGTCTTATTGATGCACAATGACATCCAAGTCACCAATGGGATTGTAATGAATCTCTTCTCGTTCCGCATACACATCATCTTGAGCAATAACATCTTCATCAACATGAGCAATGGCATCTTCATCAACATGAACAATTGCATGTTCATCAACATGAGCAGTGGCCTCATCTCCAACATGATCATCACCTAGAAGAACTATGGCTCTAACATTGATGTCCTCTTCATTTGGTTGGCTACTTGGTGGTTGGCTACCCGTATTGTGGTCATACACCACCACACCATCATGTATTGGGGAGGACACATTCCGGTTCAAGTCGAGTAGTAGCCGAGGAATCAACCTTTGTGGCAAATAACTCAATTGACTTGTCTTGTGATCCCTTAACTTTATCCTTATACACATCCCAATGCAATTCAGAGGTGATGGACATACTCTTTAATCGAGACTTTACTCCCACTCCCACATCATACCTCCCAATAAGCTTCACACAATCACTTGGGTTAATCCAATTGAGTACGCTTCTCACTTTTACGACAATATCAGCATAGCTCGGGCTTGTGTCAAAAACCATGTCCTCCTCCCCTTCATCGGCATTTCCATCCATGAAAGCCGCCTTGTCCAAATAATGCACATTCACTAGTTTATCCATCTAAAAACAATGGAACAAAATTGAGTCATCCATGGACCGGCCATTTCATATGGATGAACCATCTAAAATATGCATACTTTGAATCAAACAACTAGTATACCTTAATCATAGCATTAACCCTAACCCCTAACCCTTCCCTAACTAAACCACTAACCCTAACACTTAAGATAGCTTGCCACAACAAGGATTGACACAAATACTTAGGCAAACCATAAATGCAAAACTTGAGCAAAAACTAGGGTTTGCAAAACTACTTGATTCGAACAAAACTAGATGATTTCAACCAACCAAATGAAGGGGGGGGGAGGGGGAGAGGTACCTTGGGTGATGCAAATGCCCGGATCCACCGGACAAATCTCAAGCAATGAAGGGGGATCTAGTGGGTGCTTTGGTGGGGAGAAGAGGGGGAGAGAGCTTGAGCTCGAGGAAGAAGATGAGTGGAGTGGGTGGGTGGCGAGTGGGCTCCACAAAGCTTATCCTCCAGGACCCTACCGCCAAAGTGCACGGTGGTAAGATGTTAGAGCCTACCGCTGAAGTCTGCGACGGTAGGTCCCTTTGCCACGTCAGCGGCTGTTAACGGCCAGGCAGCTGTCAAGGGAACCTACCACCAGGGTGGGCGGCGATAGACTGTGTAATGCTATCGCCAAGATTTGCAGCGGTAGCCAAAAGGATCAAATCCCGAAATTTATCCAGACCGAGATCAGATCGTGCAGGGCTCCGTAGACAATCTTCAGGAGCTAAAGAACATATTGGCTAGATATGAAGCGGCATCGGGACAAAAAATCAATCTCCAAAAGTCTTCAATTTTCTTTGGGAAAGGTTGTGAACAGCAGCAAAAGGAGGTTCTGAAGCACACTGTTGGCATTGAACAAGAGGCGCTCAGTGAGAGATATTTGGGTCTACCAACACTGGTTGGGAGATCTAAGGACGGGACTTTCAAATATCTAACGAAATGTTGTAAGGGAAAGGTAACGGGATGGAAAGGACAAGGACTGTCGAAGAAAGCAAGAGAGGTATTAGTTAAGTCTGGGCTACAGGCAACACCAACTTTCACCATGAGTTGTTTTCACCTACCAAAGAAGATGTGCCGAAAATTGACTTCAATCTCTTCGAAATTCTGGTGGGGTGCAATAAACGGTGAAAGGAAAGTGCACTGGATCGCATGGGATAAAATGTGCCACTCAAAACACACTGGAGGGATGGGCTTTAGGGACCATGAAGCTTTCAACCAGGCGCTATTGGCGAAGCAAGCATGGAGGATTGTGCAGGTACCGGACTCCCTCTGTGCTAGGGTACTTCGTGCGAGATACTTTAAAGACAGCTCAATTATGAGTGCAACATGTCCGTCTGGTGGATCATACACCTTCAAAAGCATCCTCCATGGGCGTGACCTACTTCGGGAGGGTATTATTTGGAGGATAGGAGATGGATCGTCAGTGAACATCCACCATGACCCGTGGATTCCACGCCAAGGAAGCCTGCTACCACTGGGTGCAGTGTTCCAACAGGGAGTGGTGCTGGACCATATTGGTACTGCATGGGATAACCGTAGGATTGAGGACATGTTCTCACTGGATGATGCAGAGGATATAAAACAGATTGCAGTGGGTGGCCCGGGAGTTAATGACTATATTGCATGGAATTATACTAGGGACGAGAAATTCACAGTGCGCTCTGCCTATCACCTGAAGATGAGCCTGAATGCAGCGAGGGCCGGACGGGCGGGGCCATCCTCGAATGCCTTTACTCACAGGGGCTGGCTGTCTATGTGGGACACGGCCGCACCGGGCAAGGCAAAAGTACACATGTGGCGACTGATGAGGAACAGCCTGGCTACAGGTACAGAGTTGCTGCGCCGGCGCATCAAGGCTGGAGTGTTTTGCATAACATGTGGACGGGAAGAAGATGGATATCACAGGTTTTGGGGATGCCCGCACTCCCTATGTTTTTGGATAAAGCCGAGCTCGGAGTTGGGAATCTCGGTGGCAACTCCACCACGCAACATTGATTCCCAGAGCAAGCTAGAGAAGTGGTTGCTGGAATGGTTCGCTAGGCGGAGGACATGGAGAAATCGGTCATGGTGCAGGCTGTATATACTCTTTGGCTAGCGAGAAATGAGGCTAGAGATGGACGCAAGATTACAGAACCTCACGAACTATCAACCAGGGTAGCTACTTATCTCAATGAATGGGCCGAGGTGCATAAGAAGGAGGCGAGGCAAAGGGAAGCAATGGTGCAACAAGTCTGGGAGACGCCGGAGGACGGCTGGACTAAGGCCAATGTTGATGGCTCTTTGTGCAAACACAGGCAAAAGGGAGGCGTGGGGGTGGTGCTGCGTGATCATCAAGGTACGTTCAGAGCGGCCTCTTGCCAGTTTCTCGGTGCGATGGTTGATCCGAAGAGAGTGGAGTTTGATAGAGGCAAAGGTGTCCCGTCTTTCGATGAGATGATGAATATCGCTTTGATGGAAGTCGACTTTGACGATCCGACTACGAACGTGCGAGGACGTCGCGCCTTAGCAATCGCTAAACCAACTCCGAGAGGTTATCGACCACGCCGGAGCACGATCAACCTGACCACGAGGGTCTGTTTCCTGCGAGCAAACGAAGAACAGGCAAGAAACTGAGATTGCAATCTGGATATTGCGAATATAAGATGAAAGCTTTATTGATCAAGGTGGGGTTCTGTGACGCCTTTGTCTGGTCGCTGAACACAAACGAAGTACGCGAAGTTGCAGCTATGGCGAACTTTTAATCTAAACAAGACCCAAAGTCTAAACGACGCCCTAAGGGCTGTATATATGGAGGAAGAGGGGGGGAATTTCGTGGCCCTTGAGGAAGGGGTCCGAAACCAACCCTATCTCTTGTTTCCCCACACATACGGACTCTAAAAACAGCCTATACATATGTATTTCGAAATTACATGGGCCTGGCCCAATAATAAGGTGACGCAGCACCTAGAATAGCCTCTGGACGAAAGTTATGAAGTAGCCTCTTGTATATTTCGTCCAAGGCTTCATGCACGCATTATGGTGGCTTCAACGTCCTGAAATCATCACTTGTAACTCCGTTCTTGTTCCCCATGCGCATGCCATCATCTCCATGCTTGTTCTTGCTCCAATGTTCATCCTTCTCAAAGCTAGGCCCTTCATTTGTAAGCAAAACAAATGTATCCAATTTAGGCAGCATCATATTCTCATGAACATTAGAATCATTAGCAAGAAACGAAAGTACCTGGTAATTTAATTGGCGTGCGCGAGCTCTAGTAATTGGTCCAGTATGTATAGCAGCAGGGCCTGTGGGTGTAATAATTGTATTGATGTCCTCATCATCCTCCCCTTCTTGAAATGAAGTCGTCCTCGACGGAAGCTCATCTTCCTCACCCAAATAAGGCTTCAAATCTGCAATATTAAAAGTGGGACTAACCCCAAAATCTGCAGGCAGCTCAAGTTTATATGCATTATCATTTATTTTCTCTAACACCTTAAAAGGACCATCAGCACGTGGCATTAGCTTTGATTTGCGCAAATCAGGAAATCTATCCTTACGCAAATGTAACCAAACAAGATCTCCAGGTGCAAACACAACATGTTTTCTACCCTTATCTCCAGCAAGTTTATATTTAGCATTCATACGCTCAATGTTTTCCTTAGTTAACTCATGCATTTTTAAGATCAATTCAGCACGTTGTTTAGCATCAAAATTAACCTTCTCCGAAGATGGAAGAGGCAACAAATCAATAGGTGCACGAGGTAGGAAACCATACACAATTTCAAAAGGGCACATCTTAGTAGTAGAATGCAATGAACGATTATAAGCAAACTCAATATGAGGCAAGCAGTCTTCCCACATTTTCTTATTATTCTTCAAAACAGCCCTAAGCATAGTAGACAATGTTCTATTGACTACTTCAGTTTGTCCATCAGTTTGGGGGTGACAAGTAGTACTAAAAAGCAGTTTAGTCCCCAACTTAGCCCATAAACATCTCCAAAAGTGGCTAAGAAATTTAGTATCACGATCTGAAACAATAGTATTTGGCACACCATGCAAGCGAATAATTTCACGAAAGAACAAATCAGCAACATTAACAGCATCATCGCTTTTATGACATGGTATAAAGTGCGCCATTTTCGAGAATCTATCCACGACAACAAATATGCTATCCCTCCCCTTCTTTGTTCGAGGTAAACCTAAAACAAAGTCCATAGATATATCCTCCCAAGGAACACTAGGTACAGGCAAAGGCATATATAAACCATGAGGATTGAGTCGTGACTTAGCTTTTTGACATGTAGTGCAGCGAGCAACAAAACGCTCAACATCCCGTCTCATCTTTGGCCAAAAGAAATGTGTAGCAAGTACGTCCTCCGTCTTCTTCACGCCAAAGTGTCCCATTAATCCTCCTCCATGCGCCTCCTGCAACAACAAAAGACGAAGAGAGCTAGCTGGAATGCATAGCTTGTTAGCACGGAACACAAATCCATCATTAACGACAAACTTGTTCCAGGTTCTTCCTTCTTTACAATTCTGCAATACATCTTTAAAATCAGCATCATGCACATATTGATCTTTGATGGTCTCCAAACCAAATATTTTGAAGTCAAGTTGTGAAAGCATAGTATAGCGACGAGACAATGCATCAGCAATAACATTTTCTTTACCCTTCTTGTGTTTAATGACATAAGGGAAAGTTTCAATGAATTCAACCCATTTAGCATGTCTACGATTCAGTTTAGCTTGACTTTTAATATGTTTCAAAGATTCATGATCAGAATGTATAACAAATTCTTTGGGCCATAAATAATGTTGCCATGTTTCTAAAGTCCGAACAAGAGCATATAGTTCTTTATCATAAGTAGAATAATTCAGACTAGGCCCACTCAATTTTTCAGAAAAGTATGCAACAGGTTTGCCATCTTGTAATAACACACCTCCTAATCCAATGCCACTAGCATCACATTCAAGCTCAAAAGTCTTATTAAAATCAGGAAGTTGGAGTAAAGAAGCATGTGTCAACTTATCTTTCAACATAGCCAAGAAAAGATACTCGGTCGGTGCAAAAGGTGCACTTCCCAAGGTTACCAAACAAACGTGCATCACGTAGAGCAATAAAAACAGCACGTAAATGTTCCAAATGTTCTTGCAAAGATTTGCTATAAATCAGTATATCATCAAAATAGACCACCACAAATCGTCCAATGAAAGCACGTAAAACTTCGTTCATTAGTCTCATGAAAGTACTAGGTGCATTAGTTAACCCAAAAGGCATGACTAACCACTCATATAAACCAAACTTAGTTTTAAATGCAGTTTTCCATTCATCTCCCAATTGCATACGAATTTGATGGTATCCACTACGCAAATCAACTTTGGAGAATATTGTAGAGCCACTCAATTCATCAAGCATATCATCGAGCCTAGGAATAGGATGACGATAACGAATAGTAATATTATTAATGCCTCTACAATCAACACACATACGTGACGTACCATCCTTTTTCGGCACGAGTATAATAGGAACAGCACAAGGACTAAGAGATTCGCGTATATAACCTTTGTCGAGCAGCTCCTGTACTTGACGCATAATCTCCTTCGTCTCCTCTGGATTGGTACGGTATGGTGCACGGTTGGGTAGCGATGCACCGGGAATTAAGTCAATTTGATGCTCAATCCCTCGAATAGGTGGTAATCCCGGTGGCACGTCTTGTGGGAAGACGTCAGCGAACTCCTGCAAAATGTGAGTGACAGCAGGGGGCAAAGAGGAAGGCACGTCCTCGAATGAAAATAATGCCTCTTTGCACACAAAAGCATAGCAAACAGATTTGCTGAAATCTAGTTCATCAATATCAGATTTTGTGGCAAGTAAACATGCACTTTTCAATTTAATTTCAGAAACAACACTAGATGGTTTATTATTAGGTTTCATTTGTTGCTCAAATTCCTTTGCCACAATCGGATTTTCACTCTTAGTTTTCTCCTGTTTTGCTTTATTAGCTCTATTAATGTCATCTTTCAAAATGGAATCAGGAGTCATAGGAAGCAAAGTAATATTTTTATCCTTATGAACAAGAGTATACTGATTGTTTCTACCATGGTGTACAGAATTTTTATCAAATTGCCATGGTCTACCTAGTAATAAGGAACATGCTTGCATGGGTACCACATCACAATCAACATAATCAGCATATGTAGAGATACTAAAATGCACACGAACAGTACGTGTTACCTTAACCTTGCCGCTGTTGTTGAACCATTGGATGTAGTAAGGATGTGGATGTGGTCTTGTGGTGAGAGATAGCTTCTCCACCATCTCCATGCTAGCCAAGTTGTTACAGCTCCCTCCATCTATGATGACGCGAACAGAACGTTCCTTCACAACTCCCTTTGTATGGAACAAATTATGCCTCTGATTTTGCTCTGCTTGTGTGACCTGCACACTCAAAACACGTTGAGCAACTAAACATTCATACCGGTCAGCGGCTTCAGGAGCCATGTATTGCGTCTCATTTTCAGAATCATCTCCACCATGTTCTTCACGTGTAATAAGAGCCAAAGTCTCCTCATCATAGTCACTAGCGGACTCATACCCACCATCCTCAGTAGCAATCATGACACGCTGAGATTTGCATTCTCTCGCAAAATGTCCTCTTCCCTTACAACGACGACAAATAATATCACTTGTGTGCCCTGTCGATGCCATGGAAGAAGAAGAGCTCTGCACAGGCCCGGCAGGTGTGCTCTTGGCAGAGAGTGGTGGTTGTGCCTGCTTTCTTGTATCACGGCTGGAGGTGGCACCTGATGGAGGTGATGGTGAAGTGGAAGTAGAAGATGCACGCGGTGTCCATGATGAAGGTCGACCTGCAGAAAAGTTAGTTCGCGCCAATGGCTGTCGATCCTGCACTTCACGTTCAGCTTTACAAGCAAGATGGAATAAACGAGTGATATTATTATAATCCTTATACTCTAGAATGGTCTGAATCTCTTTATTTAATCCACCCATAAAACGTGCAAGCATAGCTTCATTCTCCTCAACAATACCACATCTAATCATGCCAGTTTGTAATTCCTGATAATATTCTTCTACAGAATTTTTTCCTTGTCTTAAACGCTGCAATTTTTGAAGTAATTCACGTTGATAATATGGTGGAACCCAACGAGTACGCATAGCAGTTTTCAAAGCAGCCCAAGTAGCTGGAACAGGATATAATCTACAATGTTCAGACCACCAAACACATGCAAAGCTAGTGAAAGCACAAACAGCAGCAGGAACACGTCTCTCCTCAGGATATTGTAAACATGTAAATCGTTGTTCAGTTTCTAACTCCCAAGTAAGATATATATCAGGAACATATCTACCCTCAAATGGTGGAATATTCAATTTCAGTTTAGGGAGATGGTCATGATCTCGTACCTGAGGTGGTGGTGCCGGCCTACCGTTGCGAATATATACCTGAGGTCGACCTGCTGGTGGTGGTGCTGGTGGCTGCACGTAGTTCTGATTTTGATCAACCTCATCCTCATAATCGCCCGCATAATCGTCATCCTCCTCAGCCGCCGCAGGAGCAGGAGCCAAAGAAGCATCAACAGTAGGGACAGCAGCACCCGAATTTTGACCAATCTCAATTGGAACGCGCTGTGCCCGTCCCACTTGATTTGGAAGGCGGCGTTGGAGATGTGGTTGTTGTTGTTGTAGAGGTGCGACATGTGCAGCCGGTGGTGGTTGGGGAAGACGCTTTAGTAATTCAGTAAACTTGTTATCCAGCTTTGTCTCAAACGACTTCTCCACGGCATCTATCTTCTCCATAGCCTCTTCAAATCTGTTTAGCACATCTCCCACCTGGCCACTCATCATTTGCTGAAATTTATCATGCAACTCCTTGTTCGTCATGTTCGCCCAATCAGTCTCATCGGCTTGTGAACCTGCCATGGTTAGCAGCAATAGAAACACAAAAGAATATGATCCTGCAGACTACTAGAAGTGGTGGGATGGTGGTGTGTCACAAAACCTTCAAGCGAATCTCAAATTCTTACCAGTTCTTACCCAGCAGCAGGTGGTGATCGGCAACCGTTGTAGTCAAAAACTCTCAAAGCTTGGATATAGCGATTACCAGGGAGAGTCAAACGCACGATGTAGACTTATGTGGAGCTGGGAAGGCTTATAATATGGTAGCAAAATGGTAAGCAATAATCAATTCAGAGATGCAAAGTTGAATAAACGCTCAACGACGGTACTGTGCTGGTCCTAGGCTAGACCGTGCTAGAGACGCGAGCCTAGAACACTAACAAAATCACGGCGCTGCACGTAAACAAGGGAAAAGCACACTCAGGAATTTTTTTTTCGCTCTTTTTTTTTTTTTTTGCGCTCTTTTTTTTTGCGCTCCTCTTTTTTTTTTTTTTTTTTTTTGCGAAAAAATCACTATAATGGCGAGTGTCTCAAAACTCTTCCCAGGTCAAACTGACAGGATGGGCACAAAATTTTTTGACTATTTTTTTTTTCGGAAATCAGGGCAGCGACGACGAAAAAGTGCGACAAAAAATCACTATGATGGCGAGTGTCTCAAAACACTACCCGGGGCTTAAAAATAGGATAGGGAAAAAATATTTTGGGTTGCCGAAATTTTGGCCTAAAAACTGCCCGGGGGTCTCCAGACTCTTTTTTTTTTTTTTTTTTTTTCGAGACCTACTCAGGCAAGGAAACACGAAACGGAAAATATATGGATCTCTAAAACAAACCGACTATGAAAAGAACTCGGATTGGTGGTGGATATATGGCGGTAGTATATGGCAGCGGTGGTGGTATATGGATACGGATTCAAAGCGGTGGCGGATAAGCAATGGTGGTAGATGGCAAGGCGATGATGATGGTGCGGCGGCGGCGTGACAACTTATGACCAGAACTCGAAACTCTAAAAGACTAGACTCTAAGACCAGCAACTTGACACGACGATGCAACCGCAAATTCAACAAAGCAAAAACCCTAAAAAGATTATGCAAAGGCTCAGATTGGTTCGGATATGATGAACTAACCCTAATTTTTTTTTGTGGCTTTTTCGTGGACTGTAGGTATGAAGAACAGACTCGATCGAAACTACGAAAAACTGTAAAATCTCACCGAGCAACCTGGAAATCTGATACCACTTGATAGAGGCAAAGGTGTCCCGTCTTTCGATGAGATGATGAATATCGCTTTGATGGAAGTCGACTTTGACGATCCGACTACGAACGTGCGAGGACGTCGCGCCTTAGCAATCGCTAAACCAACTCCGAGAGGTTATCGACCACGCCGGAGCACGATCAACCTGACCACGAGGGTCTGTTTCCTGCGAGCAAACGAAGAACAGGCAAGAAACTGAGATTGCAATCTGGATATTGCGAATATAAGATGAAAGCTTTATTGATCAAGGTGGGGTTCTGTGACGCCTTTGTCTGGTCGCTGAACACAAACGAAGTACGCGAAGTTGCAGCTATGGCGAACTTTTAATCTAAACAAGACCCAAAGTCTAAACGACGCCCTAAGGGCTGTATATATGGAGGAAGAGGGGGGGAATTTCGTGGCCCTTGAGGAAGGGGTCCGAAACCAACCCTATCTCTTGTTTCCCCACACATACGGACTCTAAAAACAGCCTATACATATGTATTTCGAAATTACATGGGCCTGGCCCAATAATAAGGTGACGCAGCACCTAGAATAGCCTCTGGACGAAAGTTATGAAGTAGCCTCTTGTATATTTCGTCCAAGGCTTCATGCACGCATTATGGTGGCTTCAACGTCCTGAAATCATCACTTGTAACTCCGTTCTTGTTCCCCATGCGCATGCCATCATCTCCATGCTTGTTCTTGCTCCAATGTTCATCCTTCTCAAAGCTAGGCCCTTCATTTGTAAGCAAAACAAATGTATCCAATTTAGGCAGCATCATATTCTCATGAACATTAGAATCATTAGCAAGAAACGAAAGTACCTGGTAATTTAATTGGCGTGCGCGAGCTCTAGTAATTGGTCCAGTATGTATAGCAGCAGGGCCTGTGGGTGTAATAATTGTATTGATGTCCTCATCAGAGTTACTCGCATGCAAGGCGGCAGTATAACTGGCGACAAGCGTGGGAACGACACAGCTTCATCTGGAGAGCGACTCGGTTCGAGCCGTCGCGATGCTAAAGAAGGAGGAGAAGAATCTGTCTACCCTGGGACCGATTGTGGAAGAGGTTAAAGCTATGCTAGGTGCTTTCGCTTCTTTCCGTGTTTCGTGGGTGCGACGTAGTGCAAATGCCGCCGCAGATAGGTTAGCTAAGGTGGGAATGGGAGATGAACTTTCTCAAGTATGGCTCTCTTCCCCGCCAGAATGCATTTTGGACATTGTATCAGATGAGATTCCGAGTTTCATTTCATAAGTAAATAAAGCGGCGAGAGTTCCCATATAAAAAAAAGATCAGATCGTGCTAAAGTACGTGAAAAGGGTAAAAAAACGAAATTTAGCCACTCCAGGAGGGCCGGCATCTTATGTCGCGAGTGCTTTTTCTTCCCCCACCCACCGACAGCTACTACTGCGTGCCCACGAACTCAATCACGCAGCCAATCATTCCAACGTGAGCAGCTCCTCCCTTTTCTTCTCTATATATCCCTCTTTCTCTCTTTCCATCAATCGCTTTCGGCTCCTTGTATTGCGTTTGGATCCCCCCTGGTAGATTCAGGTGCTTGCGCGCGCGCTCTATCTCTATATACCTCTTCGGTTGATTTGTTTGATTTCTTACTATTACCTAGTTTTCTTACCGAACTTGGTGTTGACACATTTTAGCATTTAATTTGCATTCTTGTTTTTGGGAAATTTAATATGCATTCAATGCTGTCGTACCGAGGAGTAATTTGGTAGCGGGGTTGTAGCTTGTGTTTATTTTGCTTCTAGAGCGCTTATACTTCGATCTAGGTGTTACTGTAGATAAATTTCCCGTCTTTTCTACCTTGAAAAGGCGCCCATTTCTCCATACGGTTCCTTGATGCTTCTTTGTCCAACTTGTTTTTCGCGAACCCGTCTCTTTATGTTACCAGCTAAATGTTGAAACTTTGAACATGGGGTGCTTGCCACAGTTTGGTCAAAGCCATATCCTTTCTCAGATCTCACCGTGCTGGTAGCACCCCCCCCTCCCCCTCCTTTTATCTGATTTTATTGTAGTATAGTTAAATTATTGTGATTTGGAACGCGAAATGCATTGTGTTTCTGTCGTCTAATATTGCGCCGTTTTTGTTTCCTCCGTCAATCGTTGTCTTGTTTGATTAGTACGTATTCTGTTTTAGGGGTCTTGGCAAAAGTGCAGTTTTAGAGATCTTGCTTAAAATGCCGTTTTAGGGTGGCTTCTACAGTTTTTACCTAAATCTTGATCGCCTGGTGTTATTCCCGTGATACAGTGTTGCAAACTAGTTTTTCTTGTAATGTCATTTCTCATAAATTTTGACTGATTGCATATAATTTCACATGCATCTTTTGTCGATTTTCCACAGAGAATATATTCATCATCAGCATAACAGATTCTTTGTCTTTTATTTATGGTGCCATCAGTTGTATTTATGAGAGGTTTTCATCTTCAGATACCATCCATAAGCTCCATCAGGTTCTAGTGTTTGAGCAATGGTGCTGGGCCTCCGTACTAAGACAAAGAAGGATGCTGCCATCCATGTAGACTTCAACATCTTCATCCAGGAGATAAGCCCATGGCCCCCTTCTGAATCCCTCAAGTCTTTGCGTTCTGCGGTTCTTTTTTGGGAAAATGATGAGCGCAATTCAGGGAAGACAAACACCGTTGCACCTTCAGTCTGCTCAGGTTCCACAGCGGGGAAGATCGAATTTAACGAGTTCATAAGCATACAGGTTGTTTTTCAGAACGAGGGCTCATCGAAAAGTGGAAAGTGGCAAAAGAACTTGCTTGAGTTGAATTTATATGAACCAAGGAGGGATAAGCTGAAGGGGCAACATTTGGGAACTGCAACACTAGACTTGGCAGAACATGCACTGTTTCTTGAGGACACTGCTGTTCTGGTGCCTCTCAACTCGAAGAGGAGCTTTAAAAGTAATGCACATCCTATGGTTTATCTTCGAATCCAGCCATTGGATGGGGACAGCTCAAGCGTTTCCTCGAGAGATGCATTACCAAAAGAGGCATCAGTTGATAAGGATCCAAAGGACTTCATGTCGGCAACAATGAGTGAGGACTACACTGAGGATGCTGGGTTTGCTTCCTTCACCGATGACGATGAGGAAGGAACTCCATATCCGTACCACTCAGATGGAAATGTGCATACAGGTAGTAATAGATCTCAGGACTCTGTGAAGGTAAATACCAAATACAGATCCATATTTAGATGTAGACTGACTCGTGTAATAAACTAGAAACACTTGGGTAGGGCATAGGGAGCTTACTACTACCGTCTTGTTTCCACTTTCCATTACATTTATTAAGTTTTAATTGATATTTAAAGAGGCTTTTTGCAGTACCTTTTACTACTTGCACATCCTATGATATTTAAAGAGGTTTATAAGGCTTGCGTGTATCTCTAGGTTGACAAATAGACCAACATAACACTTATATGTCACAAAAAATATATCATTAGAAAGTTCAAGTCGTATGCTTTCTAACGGTATAATTTTTAGACTATACAACTCATCTTATGTTGGTCAAATTATAGATCTAGGGATACGCACAAGCTTTATAAACCGGAAAGGAGGTACTCGTTGATTTCCAATGGTATTTTGTAGACCTTTTGAGTAGGAAATTGTTATTTGTGGCACTCGTTGCCCCAGTCAGTATGGCATTTAATTAACCTTGAACCCTGATAACTGATTCTGAATTCCCTTCTTCTACGGCCATTCCTTTCTTTCCTTTACCATATTAAATTTTGGCAGAACAGATCGATTATGATTACAATCAGAGTACCATCTCCCTAGACATGTCAAGCTCTGAACTAACTGAACTAGAATTTGTACTGAAAGACTGAATTTAACAGCAAGTAGTGAACTTTAGGGGCATGTTTGGTTGCCTGCACCAATTTTAGCCTCCTTGCATCTGTGGCCCAGTAGAGCCTGGCTGAGTAAAAAACAGGCTCTGGGCCATGTTCGGCACCATGTTTGGTTGCCTGCATTAGGGCAGCAACTTTCCCGCAGGCGTTTAGTTGCCCACGTTCGTGATTTTTGGCTGGGCTGATGCAGCTGTTAGACCTTTCAGCCTGAGCATTTCATAGTTGTGGATGACACTAGGAGAGTTGGGACAATTTTCGTTGGTTTATTTCTCACACAAATGCCATGCCAACCTGAGGGGTTGGGGATACATACTTATAGGCTGCTAGCCAGCCAAGCATATGCTAAGATGCTAGTCTAAGATGCTGCTAAGATGCCAGTCTAAGATGCTAGTCTAAGATGCTATCCTAACTGCCAGTCCTTAATGGTCAGGGATTCTATCCTAACTGCCACAAGGACCATGTGCTGCAGCCAAAGGACCATGTGCTGCAGCCCCACAAAGACCTTAGTACATAGACTTATCCATCAGCAGCAGGCTGTGTTTGGTTACACGCATTCGGCCCGATGTCATGATCTTGCACCCCAATGTGGTGAGCTTACCAGCTACCACCCTAACCAGTGTTACGTACAATCACAGATAACAACAACACCACAATGACGATGAATTGGATGAAGATTATCAAGTTCTTCAGCCCACTTAACCCGATTTGATCTGCGCCCTTGCGTACTTCATGATTGCTCTTCTCTTTGAAGACGGACTTGGAGTAATCATTCTCTGCCTCCTCCCTATTCTTAACCCTTTGTAGCAGCTGTTTTTGTAACCGTTCACTTGTTCATGGCATGTCTGCAATGCCATGAACCATAGACTCCTGGAACCCTCTATGAGTACACCACATAACACTTCATCTACCAAGACAGAAGAACAAGATTTCAACAAGCAGGAAAAGTAACACAAGTGGAGAAGCACACATGGAACATAAAGAACATAAAAATGCATGATTCATATACCAAAAACCATCACAAGTTCATCCTATCTACTATGGTGTCATTCTACCACCACATAAAAAGAGGGTGTAATCCTACCACCGCAAGTTCACCATCACCATGAGGGGTGTATATATCACCTCATGAAAATATGTAGGCCATCAACAATTTTCAAGCCCTACCACAAAATATACATCATCATCATCATGCATGCATGCCATCACCACCAGACCTTTGCACTAGTAGTAGTGCTTGCCCAGCCAAGTCCTAAGCTAGAGGATCCTATGTTACGCTTCCATCCCAATAAACCCAATACCCTATGCCCTATTGTCCAGGAGGTGGCTAAGCGTCACCATCGGAGCCTCACTGAAACCAAATGATGTCCATGACAGCGCTGTAGCGGGAAGGGTGGACGTCGATGTGCTTGCTCTCCCTAATGGCAGATGCCACCTCCTTGACTACATTGATCATGATGCTAAAGACGCTCAACTCCTCCTCCATCAAGGGGCCCCTCTTCCTCTTCCTCTCATGAGCAAGACCGTGGTCACCAACAGCAACCTTCCCAGGGCCATCAAGGATGATGGTCTACAATTCCTGGGCATCTGGATACTCAGACATAGGCGAACCAAGAGGCTCGCTAGAGCCCATGGCATGCTTGCCGGTACCCAGACCCCAGGAGAAGATGATCCGCGTCTGAGAGTAGTTCTGCGTGGGCCTGTTGAGCTACTCAGCATCCTTGGGCATCCTAAGAAAGGAAGACAACATTGTTAGTTGTGATTGGCATGCTTGATCAAGTGAAACAAGTGGTAGGTTAGCTATCCGCGATGTGGTGAAGGTGTCCTGATCCCACTGTGCGCACTAAGGTCTCTAAGATTGGACACTTGGAATCATCCCGCTCTCCACTTCCTAAGATGGTTATACACCTGTGTTGAGGTCACCTATGTGCCACAAAACTCAAAATTTTGCTTGGCAACAACGTTCAGGTGCATCTCCTTGAGCCCTTATTAGTCCTCAAGCCACTCGCGATGTCTCACACATATTGTTAAAGACGAAGGTGGACAGGAAGGACTGCATTTCATCATGTCCCCCTTCATTTGATCCCCTCATCTGTGCCTTTCCAGCCTTTAGTGGCCGCCTTAGTAGTTGTCGTAGGCATCAACATTAAAGATGGGCGCACATGCCCCTAAAAAATATCTGAATCAGGAGGCATCAACTGAGATATCGGTTGGGAGTCCTCAACATAGGAGAGAAAGATATGGTTCTCGAACATAACAATGGCCTGACTAAGGTCCTCGGTGGTCATGTCCTACAATGGTTAGCATCAGCACTACTGAACAAAGACAATGCATACTACACATGGACTCATCATCAAGCTTAACACTAGCACATCTAGCAAACTAGCACTGATTGATCATGAAGGTCAACACACTACCACGTCTACCATACTAGCATTAAAACTGACATGGAAAACATGTACATCTACCACAACAGCATGAACATCGTCAGTGCCGAGAAGCAAAACCTACCATGCTACCAAAAGGCACCACTAGCATCTAATCTACCACATCCTCAGACAACATCATGAAGAAACACTTGCAAAGTCTACCATACTACCTACAGATCTACTCCTACCACGGTTAGAGATATAAGGTCTAACGAGTAGGGAGCGATTGAACTTGCAACCATCGGAGGAGCAGGGAGGAGGCAGGGAGCAACTCGGAGAAGAGGAGGACGAAGGATCGCTGCCGCCGATCGGAGAAGACGGCACCTCTTACCTGCTCGTAGGTGAAGGAGAGCTCGAAAGGGGGGGTGGGATGGTGGCGGGTGTGCGGGCGGTGAATCGAAGGGGTCTAAATAGGGTGAGGGAATCGGCGGGAGGTGACTCAATTCCTCCTGCCGTTTTTTTGGGGATGCGCGCAAGCTCACATCATCTCCCCTGGCCCCACAGATCAATACTAGTCTTTCCTGCGCACTTTGTCCTCACTAGTGCGCACCGAGGAGCAACTTTCTGGTCGGTCACCCATCCTGAAATTACTCTAAGCTAAGCACGCTTAACTTTGGAGTTCTTTCCGAATGCCCCCCCGGAAAAGAAGGAACTCCTTATTGATAGGAGTAGTCTATCATCCCTATTAAGCCAGGCTATCACATACACCCCCACTCAAAGGAACCGACGTCCTCATCGGGCCATAGGAACATTCCCTCTTGGCACATATGTCTGTGCATCCAGTCCGGCACATGTGCCATGTCGTGTCCCACGACGGGTCACAAACGTCATGCACAACATGACCGCGCACCTGTCCGCAAACATCCGTGTAACCGTGAGGGTCGGCTCTAATACCAACTTGTAACGCCCCGGACACACTCGCCGGCGGTCGTTACTCCTGGCTAGATCTAGACTGGCCCCACAGATCAATACTAGTCCTTCATGCGCACTTTGTCCACACTTGTGCGCACCCGGGAGCAACTTCCCTGTCAGTCACCCATCCTGAAATTACTCCAATCTGAACACGCTTAACTTTGGAGTTCTTTCCGAATGGGCTCCCGGAAAAGAAGGAATTCCTTATTGATATGAGTAGTCTATCATCCCTATTAAGCCAGGCTATCACACTCCAGAAGCAAGGATGGGCAGCCCAGGCCAAGCCCACCCCGACCGGCCCAACCCGACTCTTGTACGCCTGGCTCGACCACCTATATAAGGCAAGCCAGGAACCCTAGATGAGGAGGGGAAGAAAGTTGTAATAGTAGTTACACCTCACCGGAGAGCATTTCGCCTTTGGTGACCCCCCCCCCCCCCCCCCCACCCAAGATAATCTCAATAACAGAAGCAGGAGTAGGGTAATACTACCGACATTTTGAGCACTAGTACAAACTAACCTGAACCTTTACGAAAATAAATGCCCCATAACGATTTGAGGGTACTGTATTAGTCTCTATTTGACATTCCTTTGATTTTGTACACACTGTTACTCTCAAGTCAAGCCATAGCTGTTGGAATTGTTTTATTGTACATTCCATACTCTGTCTCTTGCTTTACTAACTTCATTGAGTAAGCACCGTGTGAACACATCACGAGATTCACATATCTGCCTACTACTTTCAGTAAGAATGGTAGTGGTGTAATTCAGTTCTGCTGTTCATTTTCTCTCCAATTAACTATATAATCTGCTTATTTGCACCATCTCAATGTAGTCTGAATTTTCCAGGGGAAGGATGCCAGGGTATTTGGCAATGAAGGCACCAGCTCATCATTAGATTCCCAGCGTGAAGTGCCATCTTCCAGTACAAAAGTGCGGAGGGAAGAAGTTGAAAAGCATCCAATTCAAATGCAAAAGACAACCATCCATCCAGGGACAGATTTACCGGGAGAAGAATCTCCATCTATTCCACAACACAATGCTCTCAGAACTGGTCGTAAAATGTCTTTTGCTTATGGTATGGCTGACTCCAACCAGAGACAATTTGGCGAGAGAACTTACAGCACTTTAACTAGTGATAGAGCTAAGAATATGAGGTTCAGTATGAGACTTCCAGATATTAATGGAAGCACCATAAGTAAGAAAGTTGATTCCCAGAAGGAAGAAGTGAAGGAAGTTGATTCAGAAGATATCTTGATCGCTCATGATACTAAGAACAGTGCTGTTAATGGAATGCAAGCCCAGGCACCAGTGCGTATTTCGAATAATAGAAGTGACAACAAAATTCGAGAACTTGAACGTAAGGTTGAGTTGCTTGAAACTGAGCTGCAAGAAGCCGCTGCTTCTGAGATAGGCCTTTATTCTGTGGCTGCTGAACATGGTAGCTCGGCAAACAAGGTCCATACACCTGCACGAAGGCTCTCTAGGCATTTTGTTCATGCATTTAAAAACTGTCCGAGAGAAAAGATGGGAAGTGCAGCAAGAAGTGCTTCCTCTGGGCTGGTTTTTGTTGCAAAAGCTTGTGGATATGATGTCGCAAGGTGCATAGGATTTTTCCTCTTATGTTCAGGTCATCATATTTCAAGGAATGGCTACTTTTTGGGGTGGAATATTAGATGAATTGATAACCTTTTGCTTGCACAGCTTTATTCTCTTGCATTATGTAGAGTGCAGTACTACGCTATTACTTCAGTAATTTTATGTATTTTGATATCTGTATTCTTCCATAATTTTTCCGATCAGGCTGAGTTTCTGGTTGTCAAACTGTGTGGTGCTGCGAGCAATTGTTACTGAAACTTCTAAGCAATCGGACATTGGAAATGACATTAATGCTACTGATTATAGTTCAAAAACTGCACCGAGGAGAAATTCTGCATCGATGTGGGAATCGCTTAATCGGAAGAAAGGGAATTTCCTTTCACCTGAGTTTGATAACTGGGAAGATATTGATACATTTATAGCTGCACTAAAGAAGATTGAATCATGGATATTCTCACGGATTGTAGAGTGCATTTGGTGGCAGGTTTGTTTCCTTATTAGTTTGAATCTTTATTGCATGTACTTTTGTCTGTAGGAATTTCTCAAATTTTGTACACTACAAAATCTTACTTTGCAGGCATTTACACCACATATGCAATCTGCTTATATCAGTACTAAATCAAAGACTGGTTTGAATGCAAAGAAATGTTACGGAAGGATTACTGTTGTGGGCAATCAGCAACAAGCAACCTTGTCAATAGACATATGGAAGAAGGCTTTCAAACAGGCATCAGAGAAGATTTGCCCTGTAAGGGCAGCTGGACACGAGTGTGGGTGCCTGCCTATGTTGGCCAAGTTGGTGAGCTTTGTATAATTGATATAACTCGCTCATGTTTCTTGCTTTACATATATAAATGCATATTTCTTGCCTTGGAAGGTACTTGTGATTATCAGATTGGATAATAAATTAGAATCAGAATTTCTGACATTTGTTATGAGATAGTTAGTTTTTAGAGCAGAGAATAAAATAAAAAACTAGCATTTTTTAGTTTCACCACAACTCACGGTAAACAGACTCCAGCTACTGTGTGAGCATCATGTTTATTATCTTCAAACTTTGGATCTTGTCCAATACGTATATGTACATAATTTGACCCTTAAATTCTTATGATGATACTTACTGCTTTTCCAAAAATTGCTAGTTATGCTGTTTATTTTTACATTTCATACTAAATTATTATATTACTGAATTAAATAAAACCACAACTTCACTAGGACCGTTAACCTTTTACCACTTGAACCTTTTTTCATAGAACCATAACTTGTGTTCTAATTAATTCACACAACACCCAAACTACTCTTTTCTTGGAACAAACTGGAATATTGGGCCCAGAAAACTGGAATTGCGACTCGGAAAAAGTCGAGCCTGCAGTTGCGACTAGTGACTCGAGTCGACACTAAGTTAAGTCAACATTTTTTTGTGACTCATCGACTAGTTGATGACTAGTCACGACTAGTCGCGCGACCCGAAAACCATGCACTGGAGCGACCTTTCTCCTGTAGATAATGGAGAAAGGACTCCATGTGTATCTATGCTTGGAGTTGTTGTAGGAGAATTCGGCAAGCGGTGAAGCCAAATGCCATTGTCCCTTCCTTTCTTCAGAAATGCAACGGATCAGATTAGTAGATTACCGAAAGTTTCTTCACCACTTTCGTTTGTCCATCTGTTTGTGGATGGGCAGTGTTAGAAAATTTAAATCAATGTTCAATTGCTTCCACAAGGTGAGATAAAATGGAGCAAGAAACTTGCTATCACGGTCTCAGACGATGGACCTTAGAACTCCATGAAGTCTGGCCACTTCTGGAAAGAATAGGTTTGCCACATGATGGCATCTGTTTTCTTGCGGCATGGAATGAAATGAGCCATTTTAGAGAATTTGTCCATGACCACAAACACAACATCACTCCCTCGAAGCCCATAGAGATATCCCTGTGTTCTGGATCTGGCATTTGCATGTTTGACATATGGGGCATTGCTAAACAAACTTTTCGGCATCTCTCTTTAGTTGTGGCCAAAAGTAACAAGCTTCTAAGTTAGTGATAGTCTCGTCGCCTCTAACATGTCCACTGAGATCACTTGAATGGAGCTCTTTAATCAGTTTGTCACCATCTTGCACCAAATATGCTGCAACAACTCCTTTATGTCACATAGAGAACCTCTTGGGATGTACAAACTATCATTCTTGAAGAGGCACCTAATGGCTGGCCCTATATGTGCTTTACCCAAACATGGCCAATGTCTCTGGCATCCTCATACAACTCCTTTATTTGATACATGCATGGAAGTTAAGCCTCAAAAGAAGTCAAGAGACATGCACGACAACTCAAAGCATCGGCCACTCAGTTGGTTACTCCAAATTTATGCACAATGAGATAGTTAAACCTCTCATATGCCGCACATCTTTCTAGCATGCGATCAACATGCTTTTGGTTTTCAAATGCTTCAAGGATTGATGGTCAGTGTAAAAACGTAATCTTTAGGCAGCAAACACCCAAACTACTCAGGGGTAGCGACTCGGAAAAATTCGAGCCTGCAGTTGCGACTAGTGACTCGAGTTGACAGTAAGTTAAGTCGACATTTTTTGCGACTCATCGATTAGTCGATGACTAGTCACGACTAGTCGCGTGACCCGAAAACCATGCACTGGAGCGACCTTTCTCCTGTAGATAATGGAGAAAGGACTCCATGTGGATCTATGCTTGGAGTTGTTGCAGGAGAATTCGGCAAGCGGTGAAGCCAAATGCCATTGTCCCTTCCTTTCTTCACAAATGCAACGGATCAGATTACCCAAAGTTTCTTCACCACTTTCGTGTGTCCATCTATTGTGGATGGGCAGTGTTAGAAAATTTAAATCAATGTTCAATTGCTTCCACAAGGTGAGATAAAATGGAGCAAGAAACTTGCTATCACGGTCTCAGACGACGGACCTTAGAACTCCATGAAGTCTGGCCACTTCTGGAAAGAATAGGTTTGCCACATGATGGGCATATGTTTTCTTGCGGCATGGAATAAAATGAGCCATTTTAGAGAATTTTTCCATGACCACAAACACAACATCACTCCCTCGCCTTATTCTTGCGAAACCGAAGACGAAGCTCATAGAGATATCCCTGTGTTCTGGACCTGGCCTTTGCATGTTTGACATATGGGGCACTGCTAAACAAACTTTTCGGCATCTCTCTTTAGTTGTGGCCAAAAGTAACAAGCTTCTAAGTTAGTGATAGTCTTGTCGCGTCTAACATGGCCACTGAGATCACTTGAATGGAGCTCTTTAATCAGTTTGTCACCATCGTTTATGAAGAGATACCCATCTTGCACCAAATATGCTGCAACAACTCCTTTATGTCACATAGAGAACCTCTTGGGATGTACAAACTATCATTCTTGAAGAGGCACCTAATGGCTGGCCCTATATGTGCTTTACCCAAACATGGCCAAAGTCTCCAGCATCCCCATACAACTCCTTTATTTGATACATGCCTGGAAGTTAAGCGTCGAAAGAAGTCAAGAGACATGCACGACAACTCAAAGCATCGGCCACTCAGTTGGTTACTCCAAATTTATGCACAATGAGATAGTTAAACCTCTCATATGCTGCACATCTTTCTAGCATGCAATCAACATGCTTTTGGTTTTAAAATGCTTCAAGGATTGATGGTTAGTGTAAAAACGAAATCTTTAGGCAGCAAATAGACTTCCCAAGTTTTTAAAGCTCGGAAACTGCATATAATTCTTGATGATAAGTACTTCATTTTTGCCTAGCTTTACTTAACTTCTCGCTAAATCAAGCAATTGGCTTTCTTTCTTGAGATAGAACAACCCCAATGCCTACTTCACTTGCATCACACTCCAACTCAAAAGTCTTGTTAAAATCAGGTAGCACCAAAATAGGAGCTTGTGAGAGTTTTTGCTTGATCTCATTGGTACTAATTTCAGCCACTTTTGTCCATTGGAACTTTCCTTCCTTCACACGGTAATTGGTGCCCTGATAGTGTTGAAATTATTCACAAATCGCAAAGTTGCAAAGGCCACGAAAACTTCTTACCTTGGGAATGGTCTTTGGAGCTGGCCATTCTCGGATTGATTCAACCTTAGAATCATCAACATGAATACCGTCACATTTTATGACAAATCCTAGGAATAGAACTTGTTTTTGCAGGAAAACACATTTCTTCAAGTTGTTGTAGAGCTCATTTTTGTTTAGTACTCCTAGCATATTCTGAATGTGAGCAAAGTGTTCATCCTCGTCCTTGCTATAGAACAAAATATGTCATTAAAATAAACCACAACAAAGTGAGATAAAATGGGTCGAAGGACCTGATTCATCAAGTGCATAAAGGTAAATAGTGCATTTGAAAGTCCAACTAGCATGAAAATCCATTCAAAAAAACCCTTACTTTGTCTTGAAGGTTGTTTTCCATTCATCCCCAGGCATGATGCAAATTTGGTGATATCCGCTTCTTAAATCTAGCTTGGTGAACACTCTTGCTTCACTAAGCTGATCCAATATATCATCCATGCAGAAAAATAGGAAATTTGTACCTTACAGTGATCTTGTTGATGGCTCTATTGCCCACACAAATGCGCCAAGATCCATCTTTCTTTGGTGTAAGCAGGGCTTGTACAACATATGGGCTAATACTTTCTCGAATGTGCCCCTTTTGCGGCAATTCCTCCACTTTCTTCTTCAATATACCATGCTCTTTTGGGCCCATTCTATAGTGTGGAAGATTAGGAAGACTTGCTCCCTGAATCAAGTCAATTCTGTGTTAAATTGCTCTCATCGGTGGTAGGCCTTGTGGCTCTTCAAGCATGTTCTAAAATTCTGCTAATAAGCCATGTACATTTCCTGGAATTTCGACAGCCGAGTGCTCTTATCCTTTTACAACAATTGCAACACACAAATTTGCCTCCTTCAAGTCTTCCATAAACTCATTAGAGGTGTGGGAGATGGTTAACATACTTTTCCCATCCTTCTTTGAGGTATTACCATTAGCTTTGTATGGTAGAACAATCATATTTCTCTTGTTCCAAATGAAAGAGTATGCATTTTCTTTGCCCTCGTGTGTAGTATCCACATCAAATTGCCAAGGTCTCCCAAGAAGTATATGGTTGGCATCCTTGTCAACCACATCACACTGTTGAAGTGTATATGTGGATTGCCTAGCCCTTTCCATTAGTTCGAACTTTTGGTTGCGTTGGCTAGTGCATGAAGCAACATGGTATCAGAGCCTAAGGTTTTAAGTTCATGTCATGCTTTTGCGGTTTATCCAAAAATTGATGTTGCCCCCCTCTGTGTGCACGTATAGGCCTCTTGAGCCATACGTCTCAGTCTATTCATGGGTTGACTTCTCGCATCACACGTGAGAGGGGGAGTTAAAGTGTCTATGTGTGATAGCCTGGCTTAATACGGATGATATAGACTACTCATATCAATAAGGAATTCCTTCTTTTCCAGCAACCCATTCAGAAAGAACTCCAAAGTTAAGCGTGCTCAGCTTGGAGCAATTTCAGGATGGGTGATTGAATGGGAAGCTGGTCCCAGGTGCGCACAAGTGAGAAGTGCGCATGAAAGACTAGTGTTGATCTGTGGGGCCAGTCTAGATCACGTCAGGAGTAATGGCCAGTAACTGGCCGGTGTGTCTGGGGCACTACAAGTTGGTATCAGAGCCGACCCTTGCGGTTACACGGATGTTTGCGGGTCAGATGCGCGACCATGTTGTGCATGACATTTGTGGCACGTCGTGGCACACGACATGGCACATGTGCCGGATCGGACACACAGACGTATGTGCCACAGGGAACGTTCCTATGGCCCGACGAGGACGTCGGTTCCTTTGAGTGGGGTTGTATGTGATAGCCTGGCTTAATAGGGATGACAGGCTACTCATATCAATAAGGAATTCCTTCTTTTCCGGGAGCCCATTCAGAAAGAACTCCAAAGTTAAGCGTGCTCAGCTTGGAGCAATTTCAGGATGTGTGACCGACTGGGAAGTTGGTCCCAGGTGCGCATGAGTGAGGACAAAGTGAGCAAGAAAGACTAGTGTTGATCTGTGGGGCCAATCTAGATCCCGATAGGAGTAACCGGCCAGTAACCGATGACGGGGTCCCATACCCGGGGTACCTGACGTAAGGGAGCCCGGCCTCAACCTTGAACAGGGCCCACCATGCCCAAAGGATACCAGGGAGCCCTAGGGAGGCGAAGACGATACACGTGTTCCCCAAGATGGAGGGTGGCGGCCGAACCAATCTCATCTACCCCCTCATGTGAACCCTAGGCCTCTCCTGTCTATATAAAGGGAGGCCTAGGTCCTCACTCAGAGGGCAATCTCATATCCAACTCTCGGTAGACATCCAGTACACCATTGTAATCCTATGCACGAGGTATCCCCTCACCATGAATAACAAGAAGCAGGATGTAGGGTATTACTCTTTGGAGGCACGAACCTGGGTAAATTGTGCAGACTTCGTCCCGGTACTTTTGATCTCGTCATGAACCCTACCGAGGGATCTGATGGGAATTTACTCCGTCAGTTGACGCGCCAGGCACGGGTGACGTTGATCGGAGAACAAACCCGACACGGAGAATCAAAAGAGACCGGCGATCTCTCGCCAGGCCATTGCCTCACGTTCGGCTCTTTCGAGCTAGTTGCTGATGGACCAGGGCAGTTCCTTGACATCTCGCCTTCTAGCCTCGTCAAACGCGTGTATAATAAACTAGGGCAGGCCCAAGGGTGGGCCCTCAACCTTCAATAGGGTCCACCAGGCCCAAGGGATACCAAGGAGCCCTAGGGAGGCGAAGACGATATGCGTGTTCCCCAAGATGGAGGGCGGCGGCCGAACCAATCTCATCTACCCCCTCATGTAAGCCCTAGGCCTCTCCTGTTTATATAAAGGGAGGCCTAGATCCTCATTCAGAGGGCAATCTCATATCCAACTCTCGGAAGACATCCGGTACACCATTGTAATCCTCTGCACGAGGTATCCCCTCACCATGAATAAGAAGAAGCAGGACCTGGGTAAATTGTGTGTGCAGACTCCGTCTCGGTACTTCCGATCTCGTCATGAACCCTACCGAGCGATCTAACGGGAATTTTCTCGGTCAACCGGCGGGTGTGTCCGGGGCATTACAATATGAGGATTGTCTAGCCCTTTCCATCAGTTCAGACTTTTGGCTGCGTTCGCTAGTGCATGAAGCTTAACACACACTACACATTTGGGTGATAACGCTTGCCCAAAGAAAGTGTCAGGTTGCATTGTTTGGTGATCCTCACGTGTTGATCCACCCAATAGTGTAGGGATTTGGATGATCATGAGTTTCAAGCTTTAAATGGTTCACAAAGTTCTACGAGATAAGATAATCGTAACTACAACTATTAATGACTAATTTTCACACCTTACCATTCACCGTGCATTTGCTCTTAAATATTTTCTTCCGTTGTGTGTCATCAGCTTGTGGTGTGGAACATAAGAGATGCTGAATCACACATACCACCTCTTCCCCTTCTTGACAAACCTCTTGTCCCTTTATGTCTTCAAAATCTTATTCTTCCTCATCGTCTTCACCATCATGGAGTGTTCAACCGTTGGATGTGTCTCTCTTCACCACATTTATAGCATTTTGGGCCTTCATTTCCCTTACCATTGGCTCTAGTTCTCTTAATGATGGGTTGTTCTGACTTTGCTGGAGCGGTATTTTCTTCCGTTCTATTAGTGTGCCCCCTAGACGAGCCTTCGGTATGAGGATATGGAGCCTTAGTTGTCTTCTTTTTTTGAAAAGGAGGAAGACCCCCGGCCTCTGCATCTGGGCGATGCATGCAACCACTTTATTAATTATTCCCAAAAGACCTTACAAAGAAATACAGCAGTAAGTATGAAGCCACCGTCTAGGCAACATCTGTTGCTACTCCTATCCAGTTGATGAAGGGATGCTGATAGTCTGGGCCTAATACCGAACATACCTCGCAGCCAAGCCTAACATCTAAGACATGAGGCCCCAACCAAGCCACTTGCCGGTTTGGGGCACACAACGGTCCGGCGCACACACAGAGGCCGCCGCCGCCAATTGCCACCAATCATCTTCAGAGTTGTACTGACGCATCAACCTTGCCCGGTCTAGCTGCCATCGATGCCACCACGACGCCAGACAACACCACCATCCTGCGCTCGTCCATCAGCACACGCCCAACAGCGAGACCCTGCTGCTCCTTTCCGCTGAGACCCGCCATTGTCGACGTGTCAGATGCAACACCGCTCCTCCTTCGCGAACACCACCTACAGCCACTGGTCCCATCCCCTCCACCTGCAGATCCTCTGTACTCCCATCCGAGCCCCAAGGCCCCGGACGACACCTCCAGGAAGGTCACGACGTGAACAGCGCCGCTGCTGCCAAATCCGAAGAGGATTGAAGGTTTTCACTCGGCAGGAAATCGGGGTGGGTAGATTGGGCTCTCAGTTGTGCCTTCATGAAGGAAAGCGACACTCATGGCGTCTCCGCCGCCGGGCCGGCCAGACCGGCCAAGGTTTCCCCCGGACCCAAGGTACACCACCAGGGCTCACCATCGTTAGAGCCTGCAGCCGCAAACCACCGGGACGACGAGAGAGGCGGCAGGAGAAAGGGTCCAGATCTGACGCCATGACAGCAACCCGCCAGAGGATCACCAGCCACCCGATCCAATCCCCGGCAGCTCACCCGCCCCATCGCGCTCGGACGAGGAGGCCAACCCAGGGCCCCCCGCCGCGGATCCAGGACCCTCCGCCCCAAATCAGGCAGAGCAGAGCCAGCCTGCCGCCACGTCCGCCACTGGGTCACCGGCCGGCCGCCACGCCGCCGCGCTCCAGATGGAGGCCGCCGTGGGCCAGATCGGCGCCGCCGCCATCGATCGGGGCCTCATCCTCGAGATCGGGGATCCCGCGCATCCCGAGCCCGGAGTGAGAGGGCGATCCCTCTGCCGCCGCCGTCACACGCGCGGGCTTAGCCCGGCACCGACCACCGGCGGGGGCGGAGGGGAGAGCGGAAAGGAGGAGGACCGGCGGCGGAGGGTTGGGTCCCCTCGGCCGTCCGCGCGCGGGCGGCGGAGGAGGTGGAGGGGGGAGGGGGAGGGGGGAGCTGTTGTGGGGTCTTGGAGTTTAGTTGTCTTTCTTGTCCTCCTTTAAGGCTAGAGCTTGTGCTTGATTAATGGATCATATTTGTTGCATCATCAATCGATCTTGAATCTGTCAGAATTGCCCTGAATTGTCTGATTTGGGTTCCTATGAATAATTAGCGCATTAGGTGCCGTTTTGTGTAAAAATCCAACAGAGGCAAATTGTTATAACGTCTTGTATTCTTGATCAAAGCTAGAGGCACCGATAATGAGTACATACTGATTTCATAGATCTTTTGTACCTGTACTAATTCCAAACAGTATTGCTATTTGTAGTTGATGGAACAGTGTATAGCTAGATTGGATATAGCAATGTTCAATGCTATTTTGCGGGAGTCGGAAGATGAGATACCGACAGATCCCATTTCTGACCCAATAACTGATCCCAAGGTTCTTCCCATCCCATCTGGGAAGTTTGGCTTCGGTGCTGGGGTCCAACTGAAAAATGCTGTAAGTACAATCATGGGCATATCGAGGTCATACCTAGATCAGTAGTTCTTGTTTATATGATTTATTACTTGCTATCAAGATTCGAGAGCATCAACTTATTTCTGCTATGGTGTTGGTAGATCGGGAGCTGGTCCAGATGCCTTACCGACTTGTTTGGTATGGATATGGACGACTATCCAGAAGTTGAGAATGGGGATGGTGAAAATGGCATTGCTGAAACCTACAGACCCTTCTATCTTCTAAATGCATTAAGTGATCTCCTAATGATCCCTAAGGATGTGCTCATGGAAACCAGTACCAGGAAAGAGGTATGAGTTCATTTGTTATTAAAAAAAATCAATTAATAATAATTTATCTACATGAACAATTTAGTTGTCTGGTCAGTTTGAAGTTATTTTATTATAATGCTATCTTCTATATTTTCACAGATTTGTCCCACCTTTAGTTCATCGATTGTCAGGAACATACTTGTTGGCTTTGTACCAGATGAATTTTGCCCAGACCCAATTCAAGATTCCTTGCTTCAGGCTCTAGAATTGGAGGTTAGTTTGTTGGATCTTTTGATGCAATGAGAATTTAGGACATATGTTGCTAATAAGCCTAGTTACTCAAAAGGTTAAACCATAACTTGCGTTGATTGCCTGCAATCTCACAAAGCTGAAGAAATCATATAAATTACATGACTATAAATCCATCAAGCTCCTATTTTGTGTGGGATAAGCAAACTAAGCAACTGAAGGCCAGAGCCTGACTTTTTAGATTTGGGGGGGGGGGGGGGGGGGGGGGGGTCCTTTCATACAACATGTGTACTTTTAAAATACTGACATCGAGCAGAGTTTTGTTACGATGTACCACAGAAAGCCAGAGCCCCCAGAGTCCCAAACAATTTATCCATTTAGCTGAAGCTAACTATGAAAATGAACTCCTTGCAAATTAATATTCTTTTAAAGGGATTGGGAAATAATTTGTGAACTGTAGTTATTTCGGACAATGTAAATATGTTTTGTTTAAGGATGTAGCTTCAGATTATAGGTTACTAGTTTCAGGAGGAACTACAACTAGGTTGGTAATTACCAGCATTGGAAGCATATTTATAACAAACTAAAAATCAACAAACTGTCATCATCATCTCCATTTAGAGTACTGGGCCATTTAAAATAAGCAAACAATCTTTTGTGTTGGCAGGATCATCTGGAGAGCAGTGACAAGGGCATACGGGCGATACCATGCAGTGCTTCACCCATCTTGTACTCTTACCCTGCATCTGGCACAATCCTAAGCATCATTTGTGATCCTAGGAAGAGCGGATTGGCAGTCCTCCGCAAGTCTAACACGAGTGATGACGAGCTCGATGAGCTGAGCTCGCCATTGAGCTTCATCTCCAAGGTGCCAACGAATCCGCTTGCCAAGCTGAAGCAGGTCAGCGGCTCAAACACGGCGAGGTACAGGCTCCTCCATGAGGTGTGGAAGCTAGACGACCAGTACTGACTTCCTCTTATGTCTCGGACGTACATATGTGTAAACTACCTTTTTGCCATTTTTTTTGAAAATGAGGATGACCCCCGGCCTCTGGGAGATGCATGCGGTCATTTTATTAATTATTCTCGAGGACCTTACAAAGTAGAACAATATGCCTGAATCCGTCATCTTGGCAACATCTGCCGCTACTCCTGTCCAAATGATGAAGGGTGCAAGCTAGGCCACATACCCAGACCTTTCACCGAACCATCTGCCAGGTCTGGGGCTCAAACCAGTCCGACGCACTCACACGTGTCGTCGTCGCCGTCTTCCATTGGTCCATCTTCAGAGCAGATTGAGGTGACAAACTTGGCAGGTCCTTCGTCATCGACGCCATCACGACGCCAAACGACGACCTTCACCTACGCGAGCCTTGGCAGGTCCTCCGCCATTGATGCCACCACGACGCCAGCCGACGACCGCCGTCGCCCACCACCCACAAGCGCCACCCAACCCTAAGGTTCCCAAAGCGGCGCCTTCAAGAAGGGAACGGTGCCGTGAGCGCCGCCGCCACCCAACAAAGTTAGGGCTTTCGCCCGGGAGACCTAGGGGAAGGTGAAGTGAGGAGATCAGTCCATACCGACACCTCCAAGGAGGGGAACGGCGCCCTCAGCCGTCGGCGCGGCCGGTCAGGGATTTCGCCCGAACTAGATCCCCGCCACCAGCAGCGCCTCTTGTATAGAACCGACGACCAAGAGGAAGCGGGGCCCGACCAGGCTGGCTCGCACGTCGAACAGGGGAGGAGGAGAGGCGCCAGATCGCGCGCACCGATCGCCGGATCCTGCCGCCCGCGCGGGTGGGACACCAGATCCATCGCCCGCACGGCTGCTAGCCGGTCGTGCCTTGCCAATGGAGCCGCCGCTCCAGATCCACGCAGAAGCAGGGCAACCGAGGCCCCCCCGCCGCTCCAGATCCTTGGCGCCCAGGGCTTGCCCAACGGCTGCCTAAGGCGGTGAGGAGGTGGGACGACGTGGGGAGGGGGCCGCGGTGGTGCGGCTAGGGTTTCCCCGCCGCCGCCGGGGGAGGCGACGCGGGGGTCGCGAGAGGAGGGGGTCTTTAAAAATCTTTTTTGCCATATTGTATGTGTGATCTTTCACAAGCACCGGAGTGGGTGTGATGGTACTACATTAACAAAATAATTTTGGCGCATCTAGAACACAGTGTTTTTCTTCAAGTAGTAAGCTACCTGTGAACATCAACGATGAATCAGGTATGGTATAACTTACACGCCGGAATTGGCAAAGGTAGCGAGACGTGTGTTTTCTTTGGTCGTGTCGAGTCCATTAAACACCTACTCCCCCCGTTCCTAATATTAAGTCTTTCGTAGAGATTTCAATATGGACTATAGACGGATGTATAGATACATAGTTTAGAGGATAAATTCACTCATTTTGCTCCGTATGTAGTCCATATTGAACTATGTAAAAAGACTTATATTTAGAAACGGAGGGAGTATTATTTTGGCATGTTCTATCTAGATCCTAGCCCCCCTCCCCCCTCCCGCGCGCGTCGGGGGGGGGGGGGGGCTAGCCGCCAGGCCCTTGGCCCCGCCTCCCTATCCTCCTCCCCGTTGCCGCCGGCAGGCGCTGACAGGCAAACCCCGGATGGCGTGGCGGCGGCGGGCCCTTCCTCCTCTGCCCGTGGAAGGTCGGTGCAGGGCGACGATCTCTGGTGCGGTGCTGGGCGGCCGCGGGGCCCAGCGCGCGGTGGCGGGGGCGTGATGCGGTGGCGCGTCCAGCTGCTGGCTGCACGCCGATGCTCTGCTTCCCGAGCGTGGCGCAACGACTACGAAGCTCCTGACTCGGGAGGTGGCGCGCGGTCGGCCTAACTGCGGATCCAACCGGGTCTGGAGGTGGGGGTCTGTCGGCGGCGCGGATTTGGTAGTTCCCGCGGCGGTGTGCTCTCTGGATGCTGGCTCGAGGAGGGGGGGCTGGTGTGGGGGGCGACGCGGATGTCCTGGGCGGATCGTGAAGGAAATATGCCCTAGAGGCAATAATAAAGTTGTTATTTATATTTCCTTATATCATGATAAATGTTTATTATTCATGTTAGAATTGTATTAACCGAAAACTTAGTACATGTGTGAATACATAGACAAACAGTGTCACTAGTATGCCTCTACTTGACTAGCTCGTTAATCAAAGATGGTTAAGTTTCCTAGCCATGAACAAAGAGTTGTCATCTGATAAATGGGATCACATCATTAGAGAATGATGTGATTGACTTGACCCATCCGTTAGCTTAGCACGATGATCGTTTAGTTTGTTGCTATTGCTTTCTTCATAACTTATACATGTTCCTATGACTATGAGATTATGCAACTACCGAATACCGGAGGAACACTTAGTGTGCTATCAAACGTCACAACGTAACTGGTGATTATAAAGATGCTCTACAGGTGTCTCTGATGGTGTTTGTTGAGTTGGCATAGATCAAAATTAGGATTTGTCACTCCGAGTATCGGAGAGGTATCTCTGGGTGGTCCTCTCGATAATGCACATCACTATAAGCCTTGCAAGCATTGTGACTAATGAGTTAGTTACGGGATGATGCATTATGGAACGACTAAAGAGACTTGCCGGTAACGAGATTGAACTAGGTATTGATATACCGACGATCGAATCTCGGGCAAGTAACATACCGATGACAAAGGGAACTACGTATGTTGTTGTGCGGTTTGACCGATAAAGATCTTCGTAGAATATGTAGGAACCAATATGAGCATCCAGGTTCAGCTATTGGTTATTGACCGGAGATGAGTCTCGGTCATGTCTACATAGTTCTTGAACCCGTAGGGTCCGCACGCTTAACGTTCGGTGACGATCAGTATTATGAGTTTATGTATTTTGATGTAACGAAGGTTGTTCGGAGTCCTGGATATGACCATGGACATGACGAGGAGTCTCGAAATGGTCGAGACGTAAAGATCGATATATTGGATGACTATATTTGGACATCGGGATGGTTCCGGGTGAGTTCGGGCATTTCCCGGAGTACCGGGAGGTTATTGGAACCCCCCGGGAAGTATATGGGCCTTATTGGGCCATAGTGGGAGAGAGGAGAAGGGAGCCTAGGAGGGGGCGCGCCCCCCTCAAGCCCAATCCGAATTGGGTGGGGGGCCGGCCCCCCTTTCCTCCCCCCTCTCTCCCCTTCCTCTCCTAATCCAACTAGGGAAGGGGGGGGGGGAATCCTACTCCCGGTGGGAGTAGGACTCCCCTTGGGCACGCCATAGAGGGCCGGCCCTCCCCCTCCTTCACTCCTTTATATATGGGGGAGGGGGCACCCCATAGACACACAAGTTGACAGTTGTCTTAGCCGTGCGCGGTGCCCCCCTCCATAGATTCCACCTCGGTCATATCGTTGTATTGCTAAGGCGAAGCCCTACGTCGGTAACTTCATCATCACCGTCATCACGCCGTCGTGCTGACGAAGCTCTCCCACGACACTCAGCTGGATCGAGAGTTCGTGGGACGTCACCGAGCCGAACGTGTGCAGATCGTGGAGGTGCCGTACTTTCGGTGCTACGATCGGTCGGATCGTGAAGACGTACGACTACATCAACCGCGTTGTCATAACGCTTCCGCTTACGGTCTACGAGGGTACGTGGACTACACTCTCCCCTCTCGTTGCTATGCATCACCATGATAGATCTTGCGTGTGCGTAGGAAAATTTTGGAAATTACTGTGTTCCCCAACAGTGGCATCCGAGCCAGGTCTGTGCGTAGATGTTATATGCACGAGTAGAACACAAAGAGTTGTGGGCGATGAGGGAGTCCTGGATTAGAGGGTCCTCGGGCGTCCGGCCTATTGGACATGGGCCGGACTGATGGGCTATGAAGATACAAGACCGAAGACTCTCCCCCGTGTCCGGATGGGACTCTCCTTGGCGTGGATGGCAAGCTTGGCGTTTGGATATGAAGATTCCTTTCTCTGTAACCAACTTTGTACAACCCTAGTCCCCTCCGATGTCTATATAAATCGGAGGGTTTAGTCCATAGAGGCAATCACCATCATACAGGCTAGACTTCTAGGGTTTTAGCCATTACGATCTCGTGGTAGATCAACTCTTGTAATACTCATATTCATGAAGATCAATCAAGCAGGAAGTAGGGTATTACCACCATAGAGAGGGCCCGAACCTAGGCAAACATCGTGTCCCCTGTCTCCTGTTACCATCGACCTTAGACGCATAGTTCGGGACCCCCTACCCGAGATCTGCCGGTTTTGACACCGACATTGGTGCTTTCATTGAGAGTTCCGCTGCGTCGTCCTCAAAGAGGTTCGATGGCTCCATCAATCATTTACAACAATGCTGTCCTGGGGGAAGTTTTCCTCCCCGGCCAGATCTTCCTGTTCGGCGGTTTCGCACTGCGGGCCAACTTGTTCGGCCATCTAGAGCAGATCGATAGCTGCGCCCCAGGTCACCTGATTAGTTTTGGAAACCTGGACTATGTCGCTGACGTTCGAGGAGACTTGATCTTCCAAGGATTTGCGACCCCAACTTCCGCTCTGGCCTTAGATCCGGAGCGCGTCGCCATGCCTGAAGACGGGCTTCTTGAGCCCGCCGGACTGTCTGCGGCCACTGAACCCAGTATGGGAGAGCTGGATGAAGCAGCATCGCTGTCAACCATCACCAAGCCAGACCCTTCTTCGGACACTGGCTCCGAACCCTCGGAGTCAGCACCGTGTGAGTTCGGCCGAGGAGTCTTCCTCCCGCCGTACTTCGCGAACTCTTTTCTCTCTGGACAAACCTCGCCTTTAAGCGAGGCTCTGGACTTAATGTGACCCCTTGTCATTACAGTGGAGCAACGTCCGAACTAGGCCCAGCTCGAACTAGGGGCTGAGAGCAGGGAATTTTATGCCCCACCCACCACCCACTTCAGTGCCACTGTCGAGGACTTAACCGACATGCTCGATTACGGCTACGTAGACATCGACGGTATGGACGACGATGCCGGAGATGAGCAGGCCCAAAACCCGCCATTTACTGGATGCTGGACTGCCACCTCTTCATATGACATGTACATGGTGGATACACCCAAAGATGATAACAACGATCACAAAGAAGACCCAGTCGAGGATAAACCTCCTGAGATATAGCCAAAGCACCGGCGTCAGTGGCGCCGCTCTAAATCACGCCGTAGAAAAGACAGCAATACCGGCACAGGAGACAATAACACTTCGGACGGTGCCGAAGACAGAGAAGACCCCGACGAACCAACTGCCGAACAGGACGATCGGGAAGATGGGCAGGTCAGCCCTGAGGAACAGGCGGCAAACGAAGACTCGGAGGACAGTAATTATCTCCCACTCTCCGAGGATGAGGTGAGACTTGGTGACGAAGACTTTATCGTGCCTGAGGAACCTCTCGAGCAGGAGCGCTTTAAGCGCCGGCTAATTGCCACTGCAAGGAGCCTGAAGAAGAAGCAGCAGCAGCTTCAAGCTGATCAAGATCTGCTCAATGACAGATGGACCAATGTCCCGGCAGCCGAGGAATATGGCCTCGAGCGCCCGACCAAAAGTTACCCGAAGCGCAAATTGTTACCTCAATTTGATGACGAGGCGCTGGAGCCCGTACCATTAGCGCGTAATGCGGCTGACCGCCCACCACGTGGCCGGGACAAAGCGGCGACTCAAGCCGAACACTAGCCCATAATACCTCACCGTAAAGGCAGAGACTTAACTGCTCGGGGTTATACATATGACCTGCGGCAGGACCTGGACAGTAGAGCATGTCAGACAAGATCGATCTACGGATCGCGGGGGCGTGCGCTGATGGCCATCTAGCCGGACGTGACAAACATAACCACGCCCGAGCCGAAAACCGCAGACGAACTCCATCCGAGCTACATCGCGACTTGGCGCGATACAGAGGCGCCGCACACCCCCTTTGCTTCACCGATGAAGTAATGGAACATGAATTCCCAGAAGGGTTTAAACCCGTGAACATCGAATCATATGATGGGACAACAGACCCCGCGGTATGGATCAAGGATTTTCTTCTCCACATTCATATGGCCCGCAGTGATGATCTTCATGCCATCAATTACCTCCCACTAAAACTCAAGGGACCAGCTCGGCACTGGTTGAATAGTCTGCCCGAAAACTCCATTGGCAGCTGGGAGGACCTGGAAGACGCCTTCCTCGACAACTTCCAAGGTACATATGTCCGACCTTCGGATGCTGATGACTTAAGTCACATAGTTCAACAGCCCGGAGAGTCAGCTAGGAAATTCTGGACTAGGTTCTTAACTAAAAAGAACCAGATCGTCGACTGTCTAGATGCCGAAGCCCTAGTGTCCTTTAAACATAGCATCCGCGACGAATGGCTCGCCCGACACCTCGGCCAAGAAAAGCCGAAGTCCATGGCAGCCCTCACGGCGCTTATGACCCGCTTTTGTGCGGGCGAAGATAGCTGGCTAGCCCGTAGCAATAACAATGCAAGCGAACTTGGCACTTCTGAAGCCAGAAATAGCAATGGCAAGCCCCGACACAACAGGCACAAGCGTCGAAGCAACGGTGATAATACCGACGACACGACGGTCAACGCCGGATTCAGTGGCTCCATGTCCGGCCTGCGGAAGAAGCCGTTCAAAAGGAACAATCCGGGCTCATCCAGCTTAGACCACATTCTCGATCGTCCATGTCAGATACATGGCACCCCCGATAAGCCAGCCAATCATACCAACAGAAGCTGTTGGGTCTTTAAGCAAGCCGGCAAGATAAACGCCGAAAACAAGGAGAAGGGGTCGCAAAGTGAGGACGATGACGAGGAGCCCTGTCCACCGAACACAGGGGACAGAAGAAGTTTCCCCCTCAGGTCAAAACGGTGAACATGATATATGTTACCCATATCCCCAAGAGGGAGCGCAAGCACGCGCTCAGGGACGTCTATGCGATAGAGCCAGTCGCCCCAAAATTCAACCCATGGTCATCCTGCCCGATCACTTTCGATCGCAGGGACCACCCGACCAGTATCCGCAACGGCGGTTCAGCCGCACTGGTCCTTGACCCAATAATCGATGGATTCCACCTCACACGAGTCCTCATGGACAGGGGCGGCAGCCTCAACCTGCTCTATCAGGATACAGTGCACAAAATGGGCATCGATCCATTAAGGATCAAGCCCACCAAAACTACCTTTAAAGGAGTCATACCAGGTGTAGAGGCCCGCTGTACGGGCTCAATCACACTGGAAGTTGTCTTCGGATCCCCGGACAACTTCAAAAGCGAAGAGTTGATCTTCGACATCGTCCCCTTCCGCAGTGGCTATCACACACTGCTCGGACAAAACACATTCGCTTGATTTAATGCGGTGCCACACTATGCTTATCTCAAGCTCAAGATGCCCGGACCACGCCGTGTCATAACAGTCAATGGAAACACGGAGCGCTCCCTTCGTACCGAGGAGCACACCGCGGCCCTGGCAGCGGAAGTACAGAGTGGCCTTTTAAGGCAGAATTTTAATTCAGCGGCCAAGCTCCCGGACACTGTCAAACAAGTCCGGACTACGCCGCAGCATGACAGTCCGGCTCGTCAGGAGTTAGACTAGCAATTCGGCCTCCATCTCAGTCCTGACCAAATGGCGGCGTACGTACCGCGCGTACATAACTACGCACTCAAAACACCATGGGAAGAGACGGAGGTATAACCAGACTGTGGTCCATAATACGGCTCGTCCTTCCTGGACACACATACTTTCACTTTTCCTTTTACCCTTTTCAGTTTTCTTTTCCACAGGCCCCTAGCGGCGGCCTGATCATCGGTCCTTTCGAAGGACGGACACACCAAGGTGGCAAGCACCATAGACGTGTGGGGGAATCTCTAGACGTTCTCTTCGACGATCATCCTACCTGTTTTCGGGACCCGCACGCAGCTCCCCCTTGATCTTGGCATGTTAAATAGCCCGGTTGCTCATCACACTATTTGTACAAATACGCTTTGACGTATTAATTAAATTAAAATGAGAACTGTTTGCGGCCCAACTTATGTGGCACTAGCTTACAATTTCATTTTATCAATGGCACACGTACACTCTGGTACGCTTTAATACGCCAGGGGCTTCATTGCGCCCCATACTATGGCAACAAAGTCCGAACACTTTTACAGTATAGTTCGGCACCCTGAATTCAGCATTATATGCATTGGCTCCGAATCATGTCTTTGGTCAATAGTTGGGTTGTCCGGCTCCTGTGCTTACTACCTTACGTTCCGCTCTATCGGCTAGGGTAGTAAAGGGAGAACTACTGCGATTGTGTTTCTGGTTTATCCGAGCAAACACCTCAGTAGAGAAAGCCGAAAACTGACTGTCATGATGTGGCGAGAGCTGGTCAGCTATTTGGAGGTTCAAAATCTTTTGCGATTTTCTCCGCCTTGTGCGACGGATCGACCTTCACCTGATCAGGTGTCTACAACACCCTAGTCCGGATTAAATACCAACCAGGGGCTGCGCCTATATTTTTTATTTGTCAAACTCCTACGGCCAAGTGAGGGTGATAAAGCCGAATAGTCTGATTGCCTGGTTCGTTGTGCTAAACACCTCCTTCAAGGACCAAACTTTTGGATCAAGAGTGTTTAGATTCCATCCCGAACACCCCAGTACTACCTACGTGGGGGCTGAAGCCGACGATTGGCCAACTCTCAAATTTAACAAAACGGCCGCACAGGAGGTAAAATTTTAAATAATAACAAATAATAACCAGCATTATATTACATATCAGCTTTGTTTCACCATACATGACAGGATAACATGAATGTATTCATTCAAAAATAATGTCCTTAGCACATTGCTCGCTACAGTACGGGATCCCTCCAGGGCATCATCAAAATACCGCTCGGGCGTGCGGTGCTCCTTGCCAGCGGGCGGTCCCTCGGTCGCGAGCTTGACGGTGTTCATCTTCGCCCACTGCACCTTGACACGGGCGAAGGCCATCCGCGCACCCTCGATGCAGACCGACCGCTTGATGACGTCAAGCCGGGGGCAGGCATTGACCAGCCGCTTCACAAGCCCGAAGTAACTATTGGGTATGGCTTCGGCAGGCCACAACCGGATTATCAAATCCTTCATGGCTAGCTCGGCCACCCTATGTAGTTCGACCAGCTGTTTAGCTGGTCGCTAAAGGGCACCAGATGTTCTGGCGCAAGGTATTGCGACCAGAACGGCTTCTCCGTCGAGCTCCCCTCTTCGGCTCGGAAGAATTCCGCAGCGTTGACAACACTACGCGGTAAATCCGCAAATGCTCCTGGAGAACTCCAAATCTGGGTTAGTAAGAGATACCTCTTCTTCACATATTTGCTCTTCATAATGAAGGCCTTACCCGCCGCGATTTTTCTAGCCTCTTGGATTTCCTGGAGGGCGCCCTGGGCTTCAACCCGGGCATCCTGTGCGCTTTGGCGAGCCTTGGCGAGTTCGGTCTCTTGATCCGCAATATTGCGCTCAAAGGACTCGCATTTCTTCACGGCGTCCTAGAGCTCCTGCTGGACCTCATCAACCCTGGCCTCGTGTTTTTCACGGGCGGCTTGCTCCTTTGCCGCTTTCTTTTGGGCCTCGGCCAGCGCCTTCTTGAGGGTTTCCACCTCAGTCGCCGCTCCTACAAATACCATGGCACTATAGTCAACATAAACCCTTAATCCTTTCTGATATACAGAAGGTCATTACATACCTTGCTTGTCCTCCAGTTGCTTCTTCACTCGACCGAGCTCTTCCTCGGCCCGCTCCAGACTCTGCTTTAGTCCGGCGACCTCGGCAGCATGAGAGGTCGCAGCCAGCAGCGACGCCTGCTTATTCGCATAGACATGTATGGTTAGTCCCCTCCGAAAATTATTTGATCCTCTGTCCAGCTTTTCTTTCCAAACACCGGACAGAGTCTCAGGGGCTACTGTCTACACTGTGACATTCTTCTTACACAATTACGCCGCTTACCTCAAAGCCTGTCAGAAGGCTGGTGCAGGTTTCGGTTAGTCCGCTCTTGACGGACTGAACCTTCTCAACCACCGTACCCATAAGGATACGGTGTTCCTCAACAGTGGAAGCACCTTGCAACACTTCCAGAAGAGTATCCGGTGCCTCTGGTTGGACAGAGGTCACCGATGGAACAGGCGCACCTCCTTCTTTCGAAGGAGGCTGCTTGCCTGAATCCGAAGCCGTACTGGCTTCCGGAATGGTATTCGGCTGGGGGCCACACTGGATATGGCCCCCATCGCCAGTCTCCAGGGGGATTTGCTCCCCCAGGTGTCCGGCAGCCAAGGTTTCGCCCTCCGGCGCCATCCCGATGGCCTCCTGCGTCTCTCCCTGGCCCGTGAAGGTCCTTCGGGACACCGCCTCGGCGTCGTCCGTGGCCTTGGGAGAGGTGGCTGTCAGCAGCGAATCGTTGTCCATAGCCTTTGGATCCAGCGAATCCCCGATGAGGATCGCTGGGAGCTGTCGTGGGCCGGACTGCAACACGTGATTCAACACATTAGAATTACGAGATAAAGGAGTCGGACATATAAGTGCGTCAGAGCCTTCGAATACTTACGATCCGGCCGGGGGCTTATCCCTGGGGTGCCACTCCAAGCTGCTGTCGGTATCCGGCGCGGTGTCATCCGCAAGGGAGGCTCTCCCCCTCTTGGACGCTTCGGCCTCCAGACGTGTGGAGGCCGCCCTTTTCTTCCTTCCCCCCTCAGGGGGGAGTTGCTTTCTTCCTCCTCCTCCTCCTCCTCGTCCTCCATGGTGGGTGGGGAATGGTGACGGTGTCCTGGACTAGGGGTACTCACCACGTTGTCTCCCGACCAGGTGGATTGGGCCGAGGACCCCCGTGGCGGTTCTATCATGGGCCACTTCGGACAGCCCATGCCGCATACAAGAAAGATTCCGCAAGACTTGGTGATCAAGACAAGGATTTCTCTCCACCAACGTATTCGGCTAGGACTCTTGTTATCCCAAGCCTCTGGTGCATTATATAAGCCAAGGCCAGGCTAGTCGATAGATTATTATGACATTATTCATCATATCCTTAGGTTTTAGACCACAACATATGATCTCGTAGTAGATCAACTCTTGTAATACTCATATTCATCAAGATCAATCAAGCAGGAAGTAGGGTATTACCTCCATAGAGAGGGCCCGAACCTGGGTAAACATCGTGTCCCCTGTCTCCTGTTACCATCGACCTTAGACGCACAGTTCGGGACCCCTACCCAAGATCCGCCGGTTTTGACACCGACAATGGTGCTTTCATTGAGAGTTTCGCTGTGTGATCGGCGAAGGATCAATGGCTCGTCGGCAGATTAACTGCGACGCCAGCATCTTCATCACCGGCTCGGCTGGTCACCTTGGTTCGACCGAGGACTGCACTCTGCGTCAGATCGTCATGTTCGGACTATGACCTTCATCAACATCAACTCCGATCTCTCTCAAGATCATGGAGGAATCATCCATGGAGCCCGGGGGCTCAACGTCAACATTGCCCTTGTGTGACCGTGCTGTTTTTTTGGATAGCAAACTTGCATCCGCTGCCACCACCTCCTCGAGCATCGCTTTGACGATTCTTTTGGTGGAATTGTGCGGAATTAAGTCTACAACAATCATGCAAAATTTCGTCGAGTTCCGATGGAGGAATCTCCGGCAATCTATGATATACCGGAGCCCTGTCAAATCTGGACAGGAATCTGGACGAGTTTAGGGCGTGGTCTCCAGCACTTAGCTCGGACGTCCTTTGGAAGATCCAACCGTTGATCGGCTGCGGAATTCCTATATCTACCACCCCTCAAAATTTTAGCTCGATCCGACCGTCCAAACTCCGGGAACCTTCCGATTAGTGCATCACTTTTCGGATATGTTTTCTGCGCGAATATGGATCTGACCAGAATTCATGCTTCTTTATGAACGTGATATTGGAGAACCTTTTTAAAAGGAATCTTCTTCTAGGGTATTGTGCGTTGTTCTTAACACGTGCCCATAAAATTTTAAGCCTTCTCTGAGGCACTCTTCACCATCGCGCTGGTGTCAAACCAGTCCGGTAACATTGCTCCACGTCTGCCGACCTGCGCTAGACAGAGTATCGCTTCATCGAGCCGAGCCTGACCTTATCGGATCATCAGCTCGGCAAGCCGAACAAGAGTTCGGCATCGCGAAGGAAAAATCATCACCAACACCATCACCCCACGGATTGCACGGGTCAGGCGTGCCGACATCGCTGCTCGGTCACTTCATCAATCCGGCATTGACCGCGTCACAAGTTATGACCAGCGTCGGCATGGTCGCACTGTTGCTTCTTCAAGCCGATGTCCATCACGCCGAACTGCTTCAACACCTCGGCTGACATGGCAGCTGCAACGTCTCCTTATCGACCCGCTCCGTCATCTCGGCTAGACCGGGGACTTTGCTATTTCTTCATCAACATACTCCGGTGACTTCGGCGTCACCAGTCGACCAGCTTCATCACGTTAACTGGACCGGGGGCTTTGCCTCGGTGAGCCCACCTTTGCCAGCATCACCATGCCGTCGCTTTATCGCCCATCAGGCAATGGGTGTGCGGATCGAGTCCCAATTTTAGGAGTAACCCTTCTTCATATTGCTACAACAGATAAACCAGGTGCTATCAATCCTAGTATTTTTTCTTGCTTGGGTTTATTTTTCCCAAGGAATTATTACTCTGGTTTGTTTCATCATTTGTACACAGGTTTATCAAATGGTGGCCGCATTAACGACGGCCGCGTGGTGGTTCGGTCAGTTTCCGTATACAGTTCGGCGAATGCCGCATCCGGAACTCGGACCTGCCTATGAATTCAGACTTTGCCACGCCTTCACCGCGTCACGCCGACGCCCCGCATCGACATTGACTTCGGAGCCAGGCCACATCTCTTTAAATAAATTATTTTTGCGAAAAGCAATTATCCTTTTTGGACCGCACTATTTTATGTGTGTAGGTGATCGACTTCGACTGCGTCACGCGGTCACTTCGGCAAGCCGACGTCGTTGTCCCAATCGGCTCGCGTGATCACCTTGTTGGTCGAATTGCCTTACCGACATGTTCGGTTGCCTCGGGGACTTCGGCATCGCTGAGAGAGCTCTACCTCATCGAGTGTTCGGCACACAGGCCATATTTCTTTTATTACTCACTTTGCATAAATTATTAATTATGCAACATTTTTTATTTTTATTTTTATTATTATTATTATTATTATTATTCCTATTATCTCCGGCTTGCACTATTTTCTGTGCACAGGTAAATGATCCGGGTCGGGCAGCGCTGTCACCTCGGCGTACCAATGTACCACGTCACCTCGGCTGGACCGAGGGCTTCGTTATCACTTCATTAACCCACGTCGGGGACTTCGGCGTCACACTGCCGGCCTGCATTGGCCGTGCTATGTCGCCACTTCGGAGTGCCGAGCTCTTCGCTTCGCCACCTCGGGACCGGCTTGGGGGCTGGGGCCTTGTTCCGCCGTAAGCTCGGGCCGTGCATCGACACCGAGCATATTAACCAGCTAAGTCGCTTTTATGCTCAAAATTTTCAATATTAAATTTTGTTCGGATCTACCAAAGCATTATATTTTCTTGGCAAAAAGTTGTATGTGAAAAACTTCCTTGTCAAAACTTTTTTTGTGACACACAAATTCAAACACCCCGTTTACTTGGGGGCTTCCTTTATGAAGCCTTTCCTCTTGCATATGATTATACTTGTACGGCTTCGTTCCCTGTTCATGTATTACGCCACAATATGCACCATGTTGACTTAAGTGTTCTGCAAGATGGGTTGCCTCGCTCCTGTGTTTACCCCTACGTTCCCGATTGTTCGGCTAGGGAGTAAAGGGAGCACCTCTGTGATTGTCACGATCGGGTCATCCGAGCTCGGACCTCAGACTGGGTGAAGCCGAAAGCTAGCACTCTTATTGTTTTCAATAATGGTCGGCACACAACGGAACTCATGAGTACAAAAAATCTATTGCACAAGTCTCATAGTAACAATGAGCAACCGAAGAAAGGTATCGGTGGGGGTACTATTTTCTTCGAAGATGCTTCTTACACTTCGTCAGTAATATAGCATAAGTTCCCTGAGCGCGCTTTGTCTGTTACAGCCTTATGGCCTGATTGCCTGGTTATCGGAAACACCGTCGATATTCTCGACAGGTGGAGTACATAAAACTTTTCGACCCTTGACCGAAGAGGGAGAAGCCGACGGTCGGTTAAGACGCGTTTAAAGTTCGGGTGAACACAGATATGATATAAGTACTTCGGTACATACAATCATAAAATTCTTTTACCCAAGTCACTTGGGGGCTCTTAAATTTATGTGAGCTGTTTTATAATAAGTGTTCTTCTTCTTAGTCGTTGCAAAGTCTTTTTCTATCACTCCTTTTTTCGACGCGAGTGTGTGGTCAATAGCCGGGGAGCCTAATTTCTCTCTCAAAGCCGCTAGAGGTTAGTTTGCTAAACTGGCCTAACGAGAAGTACTTCGCCTTCGGGATAGGAGGTTGAAGCCGTGGGCTGACCCGCTTGAAGTCTTGTGATAGGATGTGTCATGTTAAAGCACGACAGAAGCACAATTTTTTTCTAAGACCAATTTTTAGGTTGGCACCGAACACTTGATCTAGTTCGGACGTCAAGTTTTTACTGAAGTTTTTGGTTTTCCAAGCCTATGGCACTTTTGAACTATTTGTGTGTTTCCAGCATAAGTCTCGCAGTGCAACGCCGGACACCTTTAGAGGTTCGGCAAAAACATTCTCGGATATTGCTATATATGCATCGGTTTCAAATTGTGTCTTCGGTCAATAGTTGGGTTGCCCGGCTCCTGTGCTTGCCTCCTATGTTCCGCTTTGTTCGGCTAGATGTGCAAAGGGAGAACCACTACGATTGTGCTTCCAGCTAGCATGGTTAAAGCACCTCAGTGGAGAAAGCCGAAAACTGACTGTCACAATAAGCGCAAATTGGTCAGCGATTCGATGACTGTGTTAAACTATAAGATCGATAGATGTCACCCCGTGTTAAATGACGGGCCGTTCATAACATTGGACGAAGTGTTTACGGCTTGACCTCGACTGTCGCCGAACACTAACCGGGGGCTAGTAACTGGCCTCCCAACTTTAAACTCCTATGACTAAGTGAAAGTTATAAAGCCCGCATATCTGATTGCCTCATTTCTGCTAACACAACCGCCTTCGGGCACCGAGACGTTGGCTAAGGGTTGTCTTGTTATTGCGCAAACGCCCTGCGTAGCATCTACAAGGGGGCGGAAGCCGACGATGGGCCACTTTCAACTGATAAACGGTCGCAACGGAGTCAAAATAAACATATCATCGGCGTTTGTATTTAATATACGAGGGCCGCCTTCCGTAATCATCGTTATAAAGCCATAAATATGCATCAATTTGACTCAAGATTTTGGCCAAGCTGGGTTGCCTGGCTCCTATGCTTACCCCTACGTTCCCGATTGTTCGGCTAGGCGGTAAAGGGAGCACCTCTGTGATTGTTACTACCGGGTCATCCAGGTTAGTACCTTAGACTGGGTGAAGCCGAAAGCTAGCAATCTTAAAGGATATAATTGGTCGGCAACGACGGAAGTGACAATTTCGGTCCATTCAGACCTTAGAGTTCGGGAACTTTCCCCGAACTAAATCCTCAATATCTTTCTCCTGCATTGATCGGAGGTGAGGTTTCATGATCATGGTTGGCATGACAACCCAAAGAAAGGAACCGATAGCGGGACTATTTTCTTTGGAAGATGTTTCTTACGTTAAAAAGTAATATAACATATCTCTCCGCGTACCTTTGTTTATAAAACCGTATGACCGGATTGCCTTGTTTGCCGTAAATCTTTGCCCTCATAAAGAATTTATAAAGTGGGACAAACACTCCATGGCTTCTGGCCGAGGAGGTTGAAGCCGATGGTCGGTCAACAAAGTTTTGTACAATGCGGATCCGAGCATTAATGATGTAAAGTACTTGGATACATAGAATCATTACACATAATTTGTGATTTTCCTCTGGATATCGATCCTTAGTTCGGCCACCCGTGCCCGCATTACTGCTCGGGGGCTGCTGGACTTCGGGCTTATCATTTACTAATATTAAAGGGGCACATCGATCCCCTGATCTGGTGTTGCCACCCGACCAGTGGCTCGGGGGCTACTGCATTGACAATCCAATGCAGGAAATTTAAAGTGCAATATAGTTTTTGAGGAGATTATGATCCTCAGGTTGGTCGGCCGCACCCAACCTGAGTCTCGAGGACTTTGCACACCGCTTTTTGTATCCCGAAGTATTCTACCGAGCTAGGAGTTGATCCTCAGGCCGATTTTGCAAATCAACCTGAGTCTCAGGGGCTACTGGGATCAGCGGTCTTATTTCATCCTTCAGGTGCATCTTGGGTTTCAGACCAATACACACCTTGAGGGCTACTGACTATATATCTCGGCAGAGAATAAATTGCACCAATAAAAAATATTGACAAAAAATCGGCCCGCAGTCGGGGTGGTGCACCACCTCGGAAGCAGTCCGGCATAAAGCTCGGGCGCCAGTGGCTGGCTCCATAGAGGGCATTTCCGGCATTAAGCTCGGCTAAACTCCTTCAACTTTTTTGAACCAAGGTGATCTATGGCACCTCGGATATGGTCCGACGTTGGAGCTTGGACATAGTCCGGCGTTGGAGCTCGGATACATTCTGGCGTTGGCGCTAGGAAGCGGTCCGGCGTTGGTGCTCGGCTGCAAAAGATACCTCAAATACAGTCCGGCGTTGGAGCTCGGACGCAAGAGGACACTGCCGCCCGGGAACAACTTCAAACCCGAGGTGTGGCATAAAAATAACAAGGCATTGATAAAGGCCGGAAACTTAAAGGGGCTCCTCGGATGCCCGACATGTAAACTCTTCGGATTTACTTCGGCGATCCTCAAGATCAAAGATGAGAAGATTTGTTGAACCAGTTTTCAAGACCGACGAGCGAAGATGAAGAATAGTTCGGAAGAATCGAGGAGCATTCCTAACTTGAAGACCGGTTCAGGGTGCTACTGACGGTGTCTTGGACTAGGGGGTACTCACCACGCCGTCTCCCGACCAGGTGGATCGGGCCGAGGACCCCCGTGGCGGTTCTATCATGGGCCACTTCGGACAGCCCATGCTGCATACAAGGAAGATTCCGCAAGACTTGGTGATCAAGACAAGGACTCCTCTCCACCAACGTATTCGACTAGGAGTCTTGTTATCCCAGGCCTCTGGTGCATTATATAAGCCAAGGCCAGGCTAGTCGATAGATTATTATGACATTATTCATCATACCCTCAGGTTTTAGACCACAAAATATGATCTCGTGGTAGATCAACTCTTGTAATACTCATATTCATCAAGATCAATCAAGCAAGAAGCAGGGTATTACCTCCATAGAGAGGGCCCGAACCTGGGTAAACATCGTGTCCCCTCTCTCCTGTTACCATCGACCTTAGACGCACAGTTCAGGACCCCCTACTCGAGATCCGCCGGTTTTGACACCGACAAATGGGTCTCGGCATCTTCGGACGTCACGTCCGAAGTGCCCTTGTGGCGGAGACCGCCTCTGGTCCCCTTGGCCTTCTTCTTGGCCTTCTTCTCCGGCGCCTGGTAGGGCGCCGGAACCAGCATCTTCGTCAAAAGTGGAATTGCTGGGTCTTCGGGCAGTGGAGCTGGGCTCTTGACCAGCTCCACTTTCTTTGTCCAGCCCTGAAAAAGTAAGATGGGGAAGTTCAGACATTATCCTTGGGTATATAAGTAAAGAATACACCTTGAAAACACGGAAAACTCACCGGACTGGCGGGGTGGGTCAGGTTGTACCGACGGTCTTCGATCTCCTTCGGCCACGTCTCGTTGGCCTTGAAGAGCACCTTCCAAGTACCTTCGTGCGTAACGCCGAAGAAGTGTTGCAGGGTCTGGTGCTTGGTCGGACCAAACTCCCACAAATTGCAGGTCTAGCTTTGGCATGGAAGGATCCAACGAAAGAGCATCACCAGGATCACATTGACAAGCTTGATGTTCTTGTTGACCATGCTCTTGATGCGCATCTGCAGCGCTGTCAGCTCGTCCGACGAGGCCCAGTCTAGGCCCTTCTCTAGCCAGGAGGTGAGCCGCATCGGGGCCCCGGACCTGAACTCAGGAGCCTCGGCCCAGGTGGTGTCGCGGGGCTCTGTGACATAGAACCACTGATGTTGCCACCCTTTGATGGTCTCCACGAAAGTACCTTTGGGCCACATGACGTTGGGCACCTTGCTCATCATGGCGCCTCCGCACTCTGCGTGTTGGCCGTCCACCACCTTCGGCTTCACATTGAAGATCTTTAGCCACAATCCGAAGTGGGGTGAGATGCGGAGGAAGGCCTCACACACGACAATAAATGCCGAGATGTTGAGGAAGGAGTTGGGGGCCAGATCGTGGAAATCCACCCCATAGTAGAACATGAGTCCGCGGACGAATGGGTGGAGTGGAAATCCTAGCCCGCGAACGAAATGGGGGATGAACACTACCATCTCATGGGGCTCCGGAGTAGGGACGATCTGTCCCTTGGTCGGAAGCCGGTGGGCGACCTCCTTGGCCAAATATCCGGCTTCCCGGAGCTTGGTGATGTCTTTCTCCTTGACGGAGGAGACCATCCACTTGCCCTGCGCTCCGGATCCAGACATGATCGGAGTGCTTTCTTGAGGTGGAAGAGATGAGGACTTGGGAGCTGGAGCTCGAGAATGGGTGGGCAGAGAGAGAAGGCGTGGGTGAAAGGGGGTGAACCCTTATCTCCTTACAAAGGCAGCGAATATCAAGCGCCTCCCCACTCGCCTTAAAACTCGCCTGTGTCCCAAGGGCCGTGCAGACGGCACGGTTGGATTACCCACGCCCGTATTGATGAAAATCCCATAATAAGGGGGACACGATCTCTGCTTTGACAAGACGTGCCAATGAAACCGCATCTCAAAACATGGAGCGGCAGGCTAAAAAACGGTTTGAAATAATGACCGGGTGGTGACGTGGTGTCACGCTACAAAAAGTTGTCAGTGGATTGGACTCGTGAAATATTATACTCTCTACGGTTGTGTGCGGTACTTGTTTTGCAGAGCCGGATACGTTCTTTGTGTTCGAAGGATGTTTTGGAGTATTCGGAGAAGGAACCCTCCTTGCAATGCCGAAGACAATCTGCGCGCCGGACACCTCGTCATTGAAGCATGGTTCAGGGGCTACTAAGGAAGTCCTGGATTAGCGGGTCCTCGGGCGTCCGACCTGTTGGACATGGGCCGGACTGATGGGCTATGAAGATACAAGACCGAAGACTCTCCCCCGTGTCCGGATGGGACTCTCCTTGGCGTGGATGGCAAGCTTGGCGTTCGGATATGAAGATTCCTTTCTCTGTAACCGACTTTGTACAACCCTAGTCCCCTCCAGTGTCTATATAAACCGGAGGGTTTACTCCGTAGGGGCAATCACAATCATACATGCTAGACTTCTAGGGTTTTAGCCACTACGATATCGTGGTAGATCAACTCTTGTAATACTCATATTCATCAAGATCAATCAAGCAGGAAGTAGGGTATTACCTCCATAGAGAGGGCTCGAACCTGGGTAAACATCGTGTCCCCTGTCTCCTGTTACCATCGACCTTAGACACACAGTTCGGGACCCCCTACCCGAGATCCGCCGGTTTTGACACCGACAGGCGATAATAGTCATACTGCTTACCAACATGTCATACTTTGATTCGGCGGCATTGTTGGATGAAGCGGCTCAGACTGACATTACGCGTATGCTTACGCGAGACTGGTTCTACCGACGTGCTTCACACACAGGTGGCTAGTGGGCGTGAGTTTCTCCAACTTTAGTTGAATCGAGTGTGACTATGCCCGGTCCTTGTTGAAGGTTAAAACAACACACTTGACGAAAAATCGTTGTGGTTTTGATGCGTAGGTAAGAACGGTTCTTGCTCAGCCCGTAGCAGCCACGTAAAACTTGCAACAACAAAGTAGAGGACGTCTAACTTGTTTTTGCAGGGCATATCGTGATGTGATATGGTTAAGATATGATGCTAAATTTTATTGTATGAGATGATCATGTTTTGTAATAGAGTTATCGGCAACTGGCAGGAGCCATATGGTTGCCGCTTTATTGTATGAAATGCAATCGCCATGTAATTGCTTTACTTTATCACTAAGCGGTAGCGATAGTCGTAGAAGCAATAGTTGGCGAGATGACAACGATGCTTCAATGGAGATCAAGGTGTCAAGCCGGTGACGATGGTGATCATGACGGTGCTTTGGAGATGGAGATCAAAGGCACAAGATGATGATGGCCATATCATATCATTTATATTGATTGTATGTGATGTTTATCCTTTATGCATCTTATTTTGCTTAGTTCGACGGTAGCATTATAAGATGATCTCTCACTAAATTTCAAGGTATAAGTGTTATCCTTGAGTATGCACCGTTGCTACAGTTCGTCGTGCCGAGACACCACGTGATGATCGGGTGTGATAAGCTCTACGTTCACATACAACGGGGGCAAGCCAGTTTTGCACATGCACAATACTTCGGTTAAACTTGATGAGCCTAGCATATGCAGATATGGCCTCGGAACACTGAGACCGAAAGGTCGAGCGTGAATCATATAGTAGATATGATCAACATAGTGATGTTCACCATTGAAAACTATTCCATCTCACGTGATGATCAGACATGGTTTAGTTGATATGGATCACGTGATCACTTAGATGATTAGAGGGATGTCTATCTAAGTGGCAGTTCTTACGTAATATGATTAATTGAACTTTAATTTATCATGAACTTAGTACCTGATAGTATTTTGCATGTCTATCTTGTTGTAGATAGATGGCCCGTGCTGTTGTTCCGTTGAATTTTAATGCGTTCCTAGAGAAAGCTAAGTTGAAAGATGATGGTAGCAATTATACGGACTGGGTCCGTAACTTGAGGATTATCCTCATTGCTGCACAGAAGAATTATGTCCTGGAAGCACCGCTAGGTGACAAACCCGCTGCAGGAGCAACGCCATATGTTATGAACGTCTGGCAGAGCAAAGCTGATGACTACTCGATAGTTTAGTGTGCCATGCTTTACGGCTTAGAACCGGGACTTCAACGACGTTTTGAACGTCATGGAGCATATGAGATGTTCCAGGAGTTGAAGTTAATATTTCAAGCAAATGCCCGGATTGAGAGATATGAAGTCTTCAATAAGTTCTACAACTGCAAAATGGAGAAGAATAGTTCTGTCAGTGAACATATACTCAAAATGTCTGGGTACCACAACCACTTGACTCAACTGGGAGTTAATCTTCCTGATGATAGTGTCATTGACAGAGTTCTTCAATCACTGCCACCAAGCTACAAGAGCTTCATGATGAACTATAATATGCAAGGGATGGATAAGACAATTCCCGAGCTCTTCACAATGCTGAAGGCTGCGGAGGTAGAAATCAAGAAGGAGCATCAAGTGTTGATGGTCAACAAGACCACCAGTTTCAAGAAAAAGGGCAAAGGGAAGAAGGGGAACTTCAAGAAGAACAACAAGCAAGTTGCTGCTCAAGTGAAGAAGCCCAAGTCTGGACCTAAGCCCGAGACTGAGTGCTTCTACTGCAAAGAGACTGGCCATTGGAAGCGGAACTGCCCCAAGTATTTGGCGGAGAAGAAGGATGGCAAAGTGAAAGGTATATTTGATATACATGTTATTGATGTGTACCTTACTAATGCTCGCAGTAGCGCCTGGGTATTTGATACTGGTTCTGTCGCTAATATTTCCAACTCGAAACAGGGGCTACGAATTAAGCGAAGATTGGCTAAGGACGAGGTGACGATGCGAGTGGGAAATGGTTCCAAAGTCGATGTGATCGCCGTCGGCACGCTACCTCTACATCTACCTTCGGGATTAGTTTTAGACCTAAATAATTGTTATTTGGTGCCAACGTTGAGCATGAACATTATATCTGGATCTTGTTTGATGCGAGATAGTTATCCATTTAAATCATAGAATAATGGTTGTTCTATTTATATGAGTAATATCTTTTATGGTCATGCACCCTTGACGAGTGGTTTGTTTTTACTAAATCTTGATAGTAGTGATACACATGTTCATAGTATTGAAGCCAAAAGATATAAGTTTAATAATGATAGTGCAACTTATTTGTGGCACTGCCGTTTAGGTCATATTGGTGTAAAGCGCATAACGAAACTCCATGCAGATGGATTTTTGGAATCACTTGATTATGAATCATTTGATGCTTGCAAACCATGCCTCATGGGCAAGATGACTAAGACTCCGTTCTCCGGAACAATGGAGCGAGCAATGGACTTGTTGGATATAATACATACTAATGTATGCGGTCCGATGAGTGTTGATGCTCGCGGCGGGTATCGTTATTTTCTTACCTTCACAGATGATTTGAGCAGAGATGGGTATATCTACTTGATGAAACCTAAGTTTGAAACATTTGAAAAGTTCAAAGAATTTCAGAGTGAAGTGGAAAATCATCGTAACAAGAAAATAAAGTTTCTACGATCTGATCGTGGAGGAGAATATTTGAGTTACGAGTTTGGTCTTCATTTCAAAACAATGCGGAATAGTTTCACAACTCACGCCACCTGGAACACCACAGCGTAATGGTGTGTTCGAACGTCGTAATCGTAGTTTACTAGATATGGTGCGATCTATGATGTCTCTCACTGATTTACCGCTATCTTTTTGGGGTTATGCTTTAGAGACGGCTGCATTCACGTTAAATAGGGCACCATCTAAATCCGTTGAGACGACACCTTATGAACTATGGTTTGGCAAGAAACCCAAGTTGTCGTTTCTTAAAGTTTGGGGCTGCGATGCTTATGTGAAAAAGCTTCAACCTGATAATCTCGAACCCAAATCGGAGAAATGTGTCTTCATAGGATACCCAAAGGAGACTGTTGGGTACACCTTCTATCACAGATCTGAAGGCAAGATATTCATTGCTAAGAATGGATCCTTTCTAGAGAAGGAGTTTCTCTCGAAAGAAGTGAGCGGGAGGAAAGTAGAACTTGATGAGGTAACAATACCTACTCCCTTATTGGAAAGTAGTTCATCACAGAAACCAGTTCCAGTGATTCCTACCCCAGTAAGTGAGGAAGCTAATGATGATGATTATGAAACTTCTGATCAAGTTACTACAGAACCTCGTAGGTCAACCAGAGTAAGATCCGCACCAGAGTGGTACGGTAATCCTGTTCTGGAAGTCATGTTACTTGACCATGACGAACCTACGAACTATGAGGAAGCGATGATGACCCCAGATTCCGCCAAATGGCTTGAGGCCACGAAATCTGAGATGGGATCCATGTATGAGAACAAAGTATGGACTTTGGTTGACTTGCCCGATGATTGGCAAGCCATAGAGAATAAATGGATCTTCAAGAAGAAGACTGAAGCTGACGGTAATATTACTGTCTACAAAGCTCGACTTGTTGCGAAAGGTTTTCGACAAGTTCAAGGAGTTGACTACGATGAGACCTTCTCACCCGTAGCGATGCTTAAGTTCGTCCGAATCATGTTAGCAATTGCCGCATTTTATGATTATGAAATTTGGCAAATGGATGTCAAAACTGCATTCCTTAATGGATATCTTAAAGAAGAGTTGTATATGATGCAACCAGAAGGTTTTGTCGATCCAGAAGGTGCTAACAAAGTGTGCAAGCTCCAGCGATCCATTTATGGACTGGTGCAAGCCTCTCGGAGTTGGAATATACGCTTTGATAGTGTGATCAAAGCATATGGGTTTATACAGACTTTTGGAGAAGCCTGTATTTACAAGAAAGTGAGTGGGAGCTTGTAGCATTTCTGATATTATATGTGGATGACATATTGTTGATCGGAAATGATACCGAATTTCTGAATAGATAAAAGGATACTTGAATAAGAATTTTTCAATGAAAGACCTCGGTCAAGTTGCTTATATATTGGGCATCAAGATCTATATAGATAGATCAAGACGCTTAATTGGACTTTCACAAAGCACATACCTTGACAAAGTTTTGAAGAAGTTCAAAATGGATCAAGCAAAGAAAGGGTTCTTGCCTATGTTACAAGGTGTGAAGTTGAGTTAGACTCAATGCCCGACCACTGCAGAAGATAGAGAGAAAATGAAAGTCATTCCCTATGCTTCAGCCATAGGTTCTATCATGTATGCAATGCTGTGTACCAGACGAGATGTGTGCCTTGCTATTAGTTTAGCAGGGAGGTACGAAAGTAATCCAGGAGTGGATCACTAGACAGCGGTCAAGAATATCCTGAAATACCTGAAAAGGAATAAGGATATGTTTCTCGTTTATGGAGGTGACAAAGAGCTCATCATAAATGGTTACGTCGATGCAAGCTTTGACACTGATCCGGATGACTCTAAGTCACAAACCGGACACGTATTTTTATTGAATGGTGGAGATGTCAGTTGGTGCAGTTCCAAGCAGAGCGTCGTGGCGGGATCTACGTGTGAAGCAGAGTACATAGCTGCTTCGGGAGCAGCGAATGAAGGAGTCTGGATGAAGGAGTTCATATCCGATCTAGGTGTCATACCTAGTGCATCGGGTCCAATGAAAATCTTTTGTGACAATACTGGTGCAATTGCCTTGGCAAAGGAATCCAGATTTCACAAGAGAACCAAGCATATCAAGAGACGCTTCAATTCCATCCGCGATCAAGTCAAGGAGGGAGACATAGAGATTTGCAAGATACATACGGATCTGAATGTTGCAGACCCATTGACTAAGCCTCTCTCACGAGCAAAACATGATCAACACCAAGACTCCATGGGTGTTAGAATCATTACAATATAATCTTGATATTGACTCTAGTGCAAGTGGGAGACTGAAGGAAATATGCCCTAGAGGCAATGATAAAGTTGTTATTTATATTTCCTTATATCATGACAAATGTTTATTATTCATGCTAGAATTGTATTAACCGGAAACTTAGTACATGTGTGAATACATAGACAAACAGAGTGTCACTAGTATGCCTCTACTTGACTAGCTCGTTAATCAAAGATGGTTAAGTTTCCTAGCCATGGACAAAGAGTTGTCATTTGATAAATGGGATCACATCATTAGAGAATGATGTGATTGACTTGACCCATCCGTTAGCTTAGCACGATGATCGTTTAGTTTGTTGCTATTGCTTTCTTCATAACTTATAAATGTTCCTATGACTATGAGATTATGCAACTCCCGAATACCGGAGGAACACTTAGTGTGCTATCAAACGTCACAACGTAACTGGGTGACTATAAAGATGCTCTACAGGTGTCTCCGATGGTGTTTGTTGAGTTGGCATAGATCGAGATTAGGATTTGTCACTCCGAGTATCAGAGAGGTATCTCTGGGCCCTCTCGGTAATGCACATCACTATAAGCCTTGCAAGCATTGTGACTAATGAGTTAGTTACGGGATGATGCATTATGGAACGAGTAAAGAGACTTGCCGGTAACGAGATTGAACTAGGTATTGAGATACCGACGATCGAATCTCGGGCAAGTAACATACCGATGACAAAGGGAACTACGTATGTTGTTGTGCGGTTTGACCAATAAAGATCTTCGTAGAATATGTAGGAACCAATATGAGCATCCAGGTTCCGCTATTGGTTATTGACCGGAGATGATTCTCGGTCATGTCTACATAGTTCTCGAACCCGTAGGGTCCGGACGCTTAATGTTTGGTGACGATCGGTATTATGAGTTTATGTGTTTTGATGTACCTAAGGTTGTTTGGACTCCCGGATATGATCAGGGACATGACGAGGAGTCTCGAAATGGTCGAGACGTAAAGATCGATATATTGGATGACTATGTTTGGACATCGGAATGGTTCCGGGTGAGTTCGGGCATTTTTCGGAGTATCGGGAGGTTACCGGAACCCCCCGGGAAGTATATGGGCCTTATTGGGCCATAGTGGAGAGAGGAGAAGGGAGCCTAGGAGGGGGCGCGCCCCCCTCAAGCCCAATCCGAATTGGTGGGGGGTCGGCCCCCCTTTCCTCCCCCTCTCTCCCCCTTCCTTCCTCTCCTAATCCAACAAGGGAGGGGGGGGGGGGGAATCCTACTCCCGGTGGGAGTAGGACTCCCCTTGGGCGCGCCATAGAGGGCCGGCCCTCCCACTCCTCTACTCCTTTATATACGGGGGAGGGGGGCACCCCATAGACACACAAGTTGACAGTTGTCTTAGCCGTGTGCGGTGTCCCCCTCCACACATTCCACCTCGGTCATATCGTTGTAGTGCTTAGGCAAAGCCCTACGTCGGTAACTTCATCATCACCGTCATCACGCCGTCGTGCTGACGAAGCTCTCCCTCGACACTCAGCTGGATCGAGAGTTCGTGGGACGTCACCGAGCCGAACGTGTGCAGATCGTGGAGGTGCCGTACTTTCGGTGCTAGGATCGGTCGGATCGTGAAGACGTACGACTACATCAACCGCGTTGTCATAACGCTTCCGCTTACGCTCTACGAGGGGTACGTGGACTACACTCTCCCCTCTCGTTGCTATGCATCACCATGATAGATCTTGCGTGTGCGTAGGATTTTTTTGGAAATTACTGCGTTCCCCAACAGATCGGCCAGTCCTCCAGGCGGCCTTGGGGCTGGATCTGGTCGGTGGTTGTGGATGGCGTCCATCAGAGCGCAGAATCCGGGAGCCGACCTAGTCCGCGTTGGTCTTCCCCTCGCGTTAGTGCTCTCCTTCCTATTGCTCCATTGTGGCGTTGATCCGAGTAGGCGCCCGTGTTGCTGCTATGCTGCAGACGGATTGACAGTGCTGGCCATGGATGTGGCGGCGTGCGAGCTTGACTCGGTCTGGTTGTGGACCGTGCCGGTACTTGCTCGGAGGTGGCCGTCGGCAACTACTAGGCCGTGTTCCCCAGAGTCGACGATGATTGTCGGGGGACGCAAGTGTGGATGCCCCCTACTGCGGGGGCGCTCACCCAGGCCGGGTGGTTGATGCCGGGCTAGGAGCGGAAGGAGACACATCCCATTCCACCCACCGTGGCTGCGCGTTGTGAGTTCGTTGGTTGGTGATGACTCGGAACATGGATGCCGAGACGGCGGCCCCAGATGGTGGGCTGCATGGTTGGCTCTCCGGCGGGCACTATGGCGGCGATGGTGGCTCTCCTCTTGGTCCTTTGGGCGACGAGGGGGTAGCGTCAAGTGGCTCGGGCTCGCACTCTTTCGCTGGGGCGACGCCCAGATCCAGATTTGGGAGTCTGGAATCGCCGCGGGTGCCCTGGTGGCCTCGTGTGGCACGGGTGATTTGCCGAGCGAAAGCTCCGCGCTTTTGCGCCGACGGCGACGACGCTCATGGGCACTGCTTTCTTCTTGAAGACGTCGTTGTGGATCTCCTCTTCGTGCCAGGGTTCCGAGCAAAAGCTCATGTCCAGTTTGGACATGGCAGCGGCGACGCTTCGCACCGTCTTCCCTCCTGAGGGCGTTGTCGTGGAGCTTAGGTGTGCTAGGACGTAGCGTGGCGTTGTATCTAGACTTCCCTGTGTTATCCTTCGGTAGCGTAGTTTCCTGCGTGATCCGACTATCTCGAGATCTGCTTTGTAAGAGTGCTGCCTCTCCACCTTATATTGTTTGGTTGTGTACTTTGTTCGGTTGCTGCTCTATCTATAAAACGAGGCGAAAGCCTGTTTCGAGAGAGGAAGTATTATTTTTGTAAGTGAGCTTGTGCGCTGTGGGACATAATTTAAATAGCTTCAAACCTTTACCCCCTTTTGTGCGTATACATTGATGGCCAAGTGTTTCATCTTGTGTTTAAAAAGAATGTGTTTCATCTCGTGTACAAGTTATTTTTTTCTTGTGATAAAGTGTACAAGTTACTTACATAGGTATTCGATGGCTCTGTACTTGTCTATCTTTGGATAGGATTTACCCCATCTTAGGTTAGTCCTTATTTATTTTGCAACATGATATTCTTAGTAGACTTGTTGGCTGTGTGTGTTGTGTTATAATGACGCCAAACAAAATGAATGGCCACACTAAGGGGTGTTTAGTTGCAAGGGATTAGATCTTTTTAGTTCCAGGGACTAAAGAAAAAGACCCTACAGTAGAGTCTTTTTCTAGTCCCTAAAAAAAGTCCCTCTGTTCGGTTACATAGAAATTAAAAGAATCTTTTTTTAGTCTAGTCCATGTAACCAAACAGGACCTAAGCATCTCAAAAACACTAAAAATGAATGGAGCATACATTGATGGCCAACACTACAAATCATCCAGGCGAGGCTTTGACCAACCGTCTGATGTATGCCTGCTTGGTTATGTGTTTGACCGGATCACGTTGGCTGGTTTGGCCCACAAAAATCTCTTCCACACACATGACACTTAGCAAGAAAAAAAAAGAAACAGGATCACGGCGCACGAGTTTTGCAGCGATGCATTTTTTGACTCGGGATCATTGCTTGGATATTTTTGCTGGTTGTACATACGACATCAACAAACAAAAGCACAAAAGTGTAGCTAGCTGCTTGCGTTCACGACAAATTAAATCAGACTGTTGGTCTGATGAGGACATCAATACCATTGTTACACCCACAACCCCTGCTACTATACATATTGGACCGATTACTAGAGCTCGCGCACGCCAATTAAATTACCAGGTACTTTCGTTTCTTGGTAATGATTCTAATGTTCATGAGAATATGATGCTGCCTAAATTGGATACATTTGTTTTGCTTACAAATGAAGGGCCTAGCTTGGAGAAGGATGAACATTGGAGCAAGAACAAGTATGGAGTTGATGGCATGCGCAAGGGAGACAAGAACAGAGTTTCAAGTGATGATTTCAGGACTTTGAAGCCACCATAATGAGTGCATGAAGCCTTGGACGAAATATACAAGATGCCACTTCATAATTTTCGTCCAGAGGCTATTCTAGGTGCTGCATCACCTTATTTTTGGGCCAGGCCCATGTAATTTCGAAATACTTCAATATAGGCTGTTTTTAGAGTCCGTATGTGTGGGGAAACAAGAGTTAGGGTGGGTTTCGGACCCCTCCTCCAAGGGCCACAAAATTCCCCCCTCTTCCTCTATACAACCCCTAGGGCATCGTTTAGACTTTGGGTTTTGTTTAGATTAAAAGTTCGCCATAGCTGCAACTTCACGTACTTCGTTTGTGTTCAACGACCAGACAAAGGCGTCACAGAACCCCACCTTCATTAATAAAGCTTTCCTCTTTTATTCGCAATATCCAGATTGCAATCTCAGTTTCTTGCTTGTTCTTCGTTTGCTCGCAGGAAATAGACCCTCATGGTCAGGTTGATCGTGCTCCGGCGTGGTCAATAACCCCTCGGAAGTTGGTTTAGCGATTGCTAAGGCGCGATGTCTTCGCACGTTCGTAGTCGGATCGTCAAAGTCGACTCCCACAGAAAACGATTGCTATCTCATCGAAACATCGGGACACCTTTGCCTCTATCAAGTGGTATCAGATTTCCAGGTTGCTCGGTGAGATTTTACAGTTTTTCGTAGTTTAGATCGAGTCTGTTCTTCATACCTATAGTCAACGAAAAAGCCAAAAAAAATAGGGTTAGTTCATCCTATCCGAACCAATCTGAGCCTTTGCATAATCTTTTCTGTATTTGCTTTGTTGAATTTGCGGTTGCATCGTCGTGTCAAGTTGCTGGTCTTAGCGTCTAGTCCTTTAGAGTTTCGAGTTCTGTTCACCGGTTGTCACGTTGCCGCTGCCATATATCACCACCGCATCATCATCATCGCTGCTGCCATATACCACCACCGCACCAACTTCATTACCGCTGCCATATACCACCGCCACATCTTCACCGCCATACTCCGAGTCGTGACAGAGAAGGACTCCCAAACTTCTGTGTTACCCGCAGTAGAAAAATAGTTCCAGTTTCAAAAAAAACTAAGTCTGGAAAATTCTGGCTAGGCAGTTTTTAGGCCATTTGTAGACTTTTTCGAAAAAAAATTGTTGCGGAGCAAAAAAAAGAGGACAAAAGTGCAAAAAAGGGAAAAAAAGTGAAAAAAAATTCAGAGTGTGCTCCTCCCTTGTTTACGTGCAGCGCCGTGATTTTGTTAGTGTTCTAGGCTCGCGTCTCTAGCACGGTCTAGCCTAGGACCTGATGAGGACATCAATACCATTGTTACACCCACAGCCCCTGGTGCTATACATACTGGACCAATTACTAGAGCTCGCGCACGCCAATTAAATTACCAGGTACTTTCGTTTCTTGGTAATGATTCTAATGTTCATGAGAATATGATGCTGCCTAAATTGGATACATTTGTTTTGCTTACAAATGAAGGGCCTAGCTTTGAGAAGGATGAACATTATAGCAAGAACAAGCATGGACATGATGGCATGCGCATGGGGGACAAGAACGGAGTTACAAGTGATGATTTCAGGACGTTGAAGCCACCATAATGCGTGCATGAAGCCTTGGACGAAATATACAAGATGCTACTTCATAACTTTCGTCCAGAGGCTATTCTAGGTGCTGCGTCACCTTATTATTGGGCCAGGCCCATGTAATATGAAAAGAACTCGCCATCATAGTGATTTTTTGTCGCACTTTTTCGTCGTCGCTGGCCTGATTTCCAAAAAAAATAGTCAAAAAAATTTTGTGCCCATCCTGTCAGTTTGACCTGGGAAGAGTTTTGAGACACTCGCCATTATAGTGATTTTTCGCAAAAAAACAGAGGAGCGCAAAAAAAAAGAGAAAAAAAATTTCCAGAGTGTGCTTTTCCCTTGTTTACGTGCAGCGCCGTGATTTTGTTAGTGTTCTAGGCTCGCGTCTCTAGCACGGTCTAGCCTAGGACCAGCATAGTACCGTCGTTGAGCGTTTCTTCAACTTTGCATCTCTGAGTTGATTATTGCTGACCGTTTTTGCTACCATATTATAAGCCTTCCCAGCTCCACATACATCTACATCGTGCGTTTGACTCTCCCTGGTAATCGCTCTATCCAAGCTTTGAGAGTTTTGACTACAACGGTTGCCGATCACCACCTGCTGCTGGGTAAGAACTGGTAAGAATTTGAGATTCGCTGGAAGGTTTTGTGACACACCACCATCACCACCACTTCCTAGTAGTCTGCAGGATCATATTCTTTTGTGTTTCTATTGCTGCTAACTATGGCAGGATCACAAGCCGATGAGACTGATTGGGAGAACATGACGAACAAGGAGTTGCATGATAAATTTCAGCAAATGATGAGTGGCCAGGTGGGAGATGAGCTAAACAGATTTGAAGAGGCTATGGAGAAGATAGATGCCGTGGAGAAGTCGTTCGAGACAAAGCTGGATAACAAGTTTACTGAATTACTCAAGCGTCTTCCCCAACCACCACCGGCTACACATGTCGCACCTCTACAACAACAACAACCACATCTCCAACGCCGCCTTCCAAATCAAGTGGGACGAGCACAACGCGTTCCAATTGAGACTGGTCAAAATTCGGGTGCCGCTGCACCTACTGTTGATGCTTCTTTGGCTCTTGCTACTGCAGCGGCTGAGGAGGATGACGATTATGCGGGCGATTATGAGGATGAGGTTGATCAAAATCAGAACTACGTGCAGCCACCAGCACCACCACCAGCAGGTCGACCTCAGGTATATATTCGCAACGGTAGGCCGGCACCACCACCTTAGGTACGAGATCATGACCATCTCCCTAAACTGAAATTGAATATTCCACCATTTGAGGGTAGATATGTTCCTGATATATATCTTACTTGGGAGTTAGAAACTCAACAACGATTTACATGTTTACAATATCCAGAGGAGAGATGTGTTCCTGCTGCTGTTTGTGCTTTCACTAGCTTTGCATGTGTTTGGTGGTCTGAACATTGTAGATTATATCCTGTTCCAGCTACTTGGGCTGCTTTGAAAACTGCTATGCGTACTCGTTGGGTTCCACCATATTATCAACGTGAATTACTTCAAAAATTGCAGCGCTTAAGACAAGGAAAAAATTATGTAGAAGAATATTATCAGGAATTACAATCTGGCATGATTAGATGTGGTATTGTTGAGGAGAATGAAGCTATGCTTGCACGTTTTATGGGTGGATTAAATAAAGAGATTCAGATCATTCTAGAGTATAAGGATTATAATAATATCACTCATTTATTCCATCTTGCTTGTAAGGGAAGAGGACATTTTGCGAGAGAATGCAAATCTCAACGTGTGATGATTGCTACTGAGGATGGTGGGTATGAGTCCGCTAGTGACTATGATGAGGAGACTTTGGCTCTTATTACACATGAAGAACACGGTGGAGATGATTCTGATCATGAGACGCAATACATGGCTGCTGAAGATGCTGACAGGTATGAATGTTTAGTTGCTCAACGTGTTTTGAGTGTGCAGGTCACACAAGCAGAGCAAAATCAGAGGCATAATTTGTTCCATACAAAGGGAGTTGTGAAGGAACGTTTTGTTCGCGTCATCATAGATGGAGGGAGCTGTAACAACTTGGCTAGCATGGAGATGGTGGAGAAGCTATCTCTCACCACAAGACCACATCCACATCCTTACTACATCCAATGGTTCAACAACAGCGGCAAGGTTAAGGTAACACGTACTGTTTGTGTGCATTTTAGTATCTCTACATATGTTGATTATGTTGATTGTGATGTGGTACCCATGCAAGCATGTTCCTTATTACTTGGTAGACCATGGCAATTTGATAAAAATTCTGTACATCATGGTAGAAACAATCAGTATACTCTTGTTCATAAGGGTAAAAATATTACTTTGCTTCCTATGACTCCTGATTCCATTTTGAAAGATGACATTAATAGAGCTAATAAAGCAAAACAGGAGAAAAATAAGAGTGAAAATCAGATTGTGGCAAAAGAATTTGAGCAACAAATGAAACCTAATAATAAACCATCTAGTGTTGTTTCTGAAATTAAATTGAAAAGTGCATGTTTACTTGCCACATAATCTGATATTGATGAGCTAGATTTCAGCAAATCTGTTTGCTATGCTTTTGTGTGCAAAGAGGCATTATTTTCATTCGAGGACGTGCCTTCCTCTTTGCCCCCTGCTGTCACTAACATTTTTGCAGGAGTTCGCTGACGTCTTCCCACAAGACGTGCTACCGGGATTACCACCTATTCGAGGGATTGAGCATCAAATTGACTTAATTCCCGGTGCATCGCCACCCAACCGTGCACCATACCGTACCAATCTAGAGGAGACGAAGGAGATTATGCGTCAAGTACAGGAGCTGCTCGACAAAGGTTATATACGCGAATCTCTTAGTCCTTGTGCTGTTCCTATTATACTAGTGCCTAAAAAGGATGGTACGTCGCGTATGTGTGTTGACTGTAGAGGCATTAATAATATTACTATTCATTATCGTCATCCTATTCCTAGGCTAGATGATATGCTTGATGAATTGAGTGGCTCTACAATATTCTCCAAAGTTGATTTGCGTAGTGGATACCATCAAATTCGTATGAAATTGGGAGATGAATGGAAAACTGCATTTAAAACTAAGTTTGGTTTATATGAGTGGTTAGTCATGCCTTTTGGGTTAACTAATGCACCTAGTACTTTCATGAGACTAATGAACGAAGTTTTACGTGCTTTCATTGGACGATTTGTGGTAGTCTATTTTGATGATATACTGATTTATAGCAAATCTTTGGAAGAACATTTGGAACATTTACGTGTTGTTTTTATTGCTCTACGTGATGCACGTTTGTTTGGTAACCTTGGGAAGTGCACCTTTTGCACCGACCGAGTATCTTTTCTTGGCTATGTTGTTACTCCACAGGGAATTGAAGTTGATAAAGCCAAGATTGAAGCTATTGAGAGTTGGCCGCAGCCCAAAACGGTCACACAAGTGCGGAGTTTTCTTGGACTCGCTGGTTTCTATAGGCGTTTTGTGAGAGATTTTAGCACCATTGCTGCACCTCTCAACGAGCTTACAAAGAAGGATGTCCCTTTTGTTTGGGGTACCGCACAGGAAGAAGCCTTCACGGTATTGAAAGATAAGTTGACACATGCTCCTTTACTCCAACTTCCTGATTTTAATAAGACTTTTGAGCTTGAATGTGATGCTAGTGGAATTGGATTAGGAGGTGTGTTATTACAAGATGGCAAACCTATTGCATACTTTTCTGAAAAATTGAGTGGGCCTAGTCTGAATTATTCTACTTATGATAAAGAACTATATGCTCTTGTTCGGACTTTAGAAACGTGGCAACATTATTTATGGCCCAAAGAATTTGTTATACATTCTGATCATGAATCTTTGAAACATATTAAAAGTCAAGCTAAACTGAATCGTAGACATGCTAAATGGGTTGAATTCATTGAAACTTTCCCTTATGTCATTAAACACAAGAAGGGTAAAGAAAATGTTATTGCTGATGCATTGTCTCGTCGCTATACTATGCTTTCACAATTTGACTTCAAAATATTTGGTTTGGAGACCATCAAAGATCAATATGTGCATGATGCTGATTTTAAAGATGTTTTGCAGAATTGTAAAGAAGGAAGAACCTGGAACAAGTTTGTCGTTAATGATGGATTTGTGTTCCGTGTAACAAGCTATGCATTCCAGCTAGCTCTCTTCGTCTTTTGTTGTTGCAGGAGGCGCATGGAGGAGGATTAATGGGACACTTTGGCGTGAAGAAGACGGAGGACGTACTTGCTACACATTTCTTTTGGCCAAAGATGAGACGGGATGTTGAGCGTTTTGTTGCTCGCTGCACTACGTGTCAAAAAGCTAAGTCACGACTCAATCCTCATGGTTTATATATGCCTTTGCCTGTATCTAGTGTTCCTTGGGAGGATATATCTATGGAGTTTGTTTTAGGTTTACCTCGAACAAAGAAGGGGAGGGATAGCATATTTGTTGTCGTGGATAGATTTTCAAAAATGGCACACTTTATACCATGTCATAAAAGCGATAATGCTGTTAATGTTGCTGATTTGTTCTTCCGTGAAATTATTCGTTTGCATGGTGTGCCAAATACTATTGTTTCAGATCGTGATACTAAATTTCTTAGCCACTTTTGGAGATGTTTATGGGCTAAGTTGGGGACTAGACTGCTTTTTAGTACTACTTGTCGCCCCCAAACTGATGGACAAACTGAAGTAGTCAATAGAACATTGTCTACTATGCTTAGGGCTGTTTTGAAGAATAATATGAAAATGTGGGAAGAATGCTTGCCTCATATTGAGTTTGCTTATAATCGTTCATTGCATTCTACTACTAAGATGTGCCCTTTTGAAATTGTGTATGGTTTCCTACCTCGTGCACCTATTGATTTGTTGCCTCTTCCATCTTCGGAGAAGGTTAATTTTGATGCTAAACAACGTGCTGAATCGATCTTAAAATGCATGAGTTAACTAAGGAAAACATTGAGCTATGAATGCTAAATATAAACTTGCTGGAGATAAGGGTAGAAAACATGTTGTGTTTGCACCTGGAGATCTTGTTTGGTTACATTTGCGTAAGGATAGATTTCCTGATTTGCGCAAATCAAAGCTAATGCCACGTGCTGATGGTCCTTTTAAGGTGTTAGAGAAAATAAATGATAAAGCATTTAAACTTGAGCTGCCTGCAGATTTTGGGGTTAGTCCCACTTTTAACATTGCAGATTTGAAGCCTTATTTGGGTGAGGGAGATGAGCTTCCGTCGAGGACGACTTCATTTCAAGAAGGGGAGGATGATGAGGACATCAATACCATTGTTACACCCACAGCCCCTGCTGCTATACATACTGGACCAATTACTAGAGCTCGCGCATGCCATTTAAATTACCAGGTACTTTCGTTTCTTGGTAATGATTCTAATGTTCATGAGAATATGATGCTGCCTAAATTGGATACATTTGTTTTGCTTACAAATGAAGGGCCTAGCTTTGAGAAGGATGAACATTGGAGCAAGAACAAGCATGGAGATGATGGCATGCGCATGGGGAACAAGAACGTAGTTACAAGTGATGATTTCAGGACGTTGAAGCCACCATAATGCGTGCATGAAGCCTTGGACGAAATATACAAGATCCTACTTGATAACTTTCGTCCAGAGGCTATTCTAGGTGTTGCGTCACCTTATTATTGGGCCAGGCCCATGTAATTTCGAAATACTTGAGTATAGGCTGTTTTTAGAGTCCTTATGTGTGGGGAAACAAGAGATATGGTTGGTTTCGGACCCCTTCCCCAAGGGCCACGAAATTCCCCCCTCTTCCTCCATATATACAGCCCTTAGGGCGTCGTTTAGACTTTGGGTTTTGTTTAGATTAAAAGTTCGCCATAGCTGCAACTTCGCGTACTTCGTTTGTGTTCAACGACCAGACAAAGGCGTCACAGAACCCCACCTTGATCAATAAAGCTTTCATCTTATATTCGCAATATCCAGATTGCAATCTCAGTTTCTTGCTTGTTCTTCGTTTGCTCGCAGGAAACAGACCCTCGTGGTATGGTTGATCGTGCTCCGGCGTGGTCAATAACCTCTCGGAGTTGGTTTAGCGATTGCTAAGGCGCGACGTCATCGCACGTTCGTAGTCGGATCGTCAAAGTCGACTTCCACCAAAGCGATATCCATCATCTCATCGAAAGATGGGACACCTTTGCCTCTATCAGGACCAGCACAGTACCGTCGTTGAGCGTTTATTCAACTTTGCATCTCTGAATTGATTATTGCTAACCATTTTTGCTACCATATTATAAGCCTTCCCAGCTCCACATACATCTACATAGTGCGTTTGATTCTCCCTGGTAATCGCTCTATCCAAGCTTTGAGAGTTTTGACTACATCGGTTGCCGATCACCGCCTGCTGCAGGGTAAGAACTGGTAAGAATTTGAGATTTGCTTGACGAATTTGTGACACCCACCAGAACCACCACTTGTTAGTAGTCTATAGGATCATATTCTTGTGTGTTTCTATTGCTGCTAACCATGCCAGGATCACAAGCCGACGAGATTGACTGGGAGAACTTAACGAACATGGAGCTTCATGATAAGTTTCAGCAAATGATGACTGAACAGGTGCAAGATGTGCTGGACAATTTTGAAGAGGCCATCGAGAAGATCAATAGCCTTGAGAAGACGTTCGAAACAAAGCTCGATAACAGATTTAATGAACTGCTTGCGCGTCTTCCACCACCGGCTGCACTTGCCGCACCTCTGCAACAACAACAACGACTACCTCCACGTCGGGAAACAGCCCTCCGCCGAGCGAGCCATGTCCCTCTTCAGCCTGGCCAAACTGATGGTGCTGCTGTTGATACTTCTGTGGCTCCTGCTGCTGATGTGGAGGAGGATGATTATGCGGGAGATTACGAGGATGAGGTTGATCAAAATCAGAACTAGGTGCAACCACTAGCACCACAACCACCAGGTCGTCCACATGCAAATAATGGCAATGTTAGGGCTCCCCCTCAGGTACGAGATCATGACCATCTCCCTAAACTGAAATTGAATATTCCACCATTTGAGGGTAGATATGTTCCTGATATATATCTTACTTGGGAGTTAGAAACTGAACAACGATTTACATGTTTACAATATCCTGAGGAGAGACGTGTTCCTGCTGCTGTTTGTGCTTTCACTAGCTTTGCATGTGTTTGGTGGTCTGAACATTGTAGATTATATCCTGTTCCAGCTACTTGGGCTGCTTTGAAAACTGCTATGCGTACTCGTTGGGTTCCACCATATTATCAACGTGAATTACTTCAAAAATTGCAGCGCTTAAGACAAGGAAAAAATTATGTAGAAGAATATTATCAGGAATTACAATCTGGCTTGATTAGATGTGGTATTGTTGAGGAGAATGAAGCTATGCTTGCACGTTTTATGGGTGGATTAAATAAAGAGATTCAGACCATTCTAGAGTATAAGGATTATAATAATATCACTCGTTTATTCCATCTTGCTTGTAAAGCTGAACGTGAGGTGCAGGATCGACAGGCATTGGCGCGAACTAACTTTTCTGCAGGTCGACCTTCATCATGGACACCACGTGCATCATCTACTTCCACTGCACCATCACCTCCTTCAGGTGCCACCTCCAACCGTGATACAAGAAAGCAGGCACAACCATCACTATCTGCCAAGAGCACACCTGCCGGGCCTGCACAGAGCTCTTCTTCTTCCAAGGCGTCGACAGGGCACACAAGTGATATTATTTGTCGTCGTTGTAAGGGAAGAGGACATTTTGCGAGAGAATGCAAATCTCAACGTGTGATGATTGCTACTGAGGATGGTGGGTATGAGTCCGCTAGTGACTATGATGAGGAGACTTTGGCTCTTATTACACATGAAGAACACGGTGGAGATGATTCTGATCATGAGACGCAATACATGGCTGCTGAAGATGCTGACAGGTATGAATGTTTAGTTGCTCAACGTGTTTTGAGTGTGCAGGTTACACAAGCTGAGCAAACTCAGAGGCATAATTTGTTCCATACAAAGGGAGTTGTGAAGGAACGTTCTATTCGCGTCATCATAGATGGAGGGAACTGCAACAACTTGGCTAGCATGGAGATGGTGGAGAAGCTATCTCTCACCACAAGACCACATCCACATCCTTACTACATCCAATGGTTCAACAACAACGGCAAGGTTAAGGTAACACATACTGTTCGGGTGCATTTTAGTATCTCTACATATGCTGATTATGTTGATTGTGATGTGGTACCTATGCAAGCATGTTCCTTATTACTTGGTAGACCATGGCAATTTGATAAAAATTCTGTACACCATGGTAGAAACAATCAGTATACTCTTGTTCACAAGGATACAAATATTACTTTGCTTCCTATGACTCCTGATTCCATTTTGAAAGATGATATTCATAGAGCTAATAAAGCAAAACAGGAGAAAAATAAGAGTGAAAATCAGATTGTGGCAAAAGAATTTGAGCAACAAATGAAGCCTAATAATAACCATCTAATGTTGCTTCTGAAATTAAATTGAAAAGTGCATGTTTACTTGCCACCAAATCTAATATTGATGAGCTAGTTTTTAGCAAATCTGTTTGCTATGCTTTTGTGTGCAAAGAGGCATTATTTTCATTCGAAGACGTGCCTTCCTCTTTGCCCCCTGCTGTCACTAACATTTTGCAGGAGTTTGCTGACGTCTTCCCACAAGACGTGCCACCGGGATTACCACCTATTCGAGGGATTGAGCATAAAATTGACTTAATTTCCGGTGCATCGCTACCCAACCGTGCACCATACCGTACCAATCCAGAGGAGACGAAGGAGATTATGTGTCAAGTACAGGAGCTGCTCGACAAAGGTTATATCCGCGAATCCCTTAGTCCTTGTGTTGTTCCTATTATTCTAGTGCCGAAAAAGGATGGTACGTCGCGTATGTGTGTTGATTGTAGAGGCATTAATAATATTACTATTCGGTATCGTCATCCTATTCCTAGGCTACATGATATGCTTGATGAATTGAGTAGCTCTACAATATTCTCCAAAGTTGATTTGCGTAGTGGATACCATCAAATTCGTATGAAATTGGGAGATGAATGGAAAACAGCTTTTAAAACTAAGTTTGGTTTATATGAGTGGTTAGTCATGCCTTTTGGGTTAACTAGTGCACCTAGTACTTTCATGAGACTAATGAACGAAGTTTTACGTGCTTTCATTGGACGATTTGTGGTAGTCTATTTTGATGATATACTGATTTATAGCAAATCTTTGGAAGAACATTTGGAACATTTACGTGCTGTTTTTATTGCTCTACGTGATGCATGTTTGTTTGGTAACCTTGGGAAGTGCACCTTTTGCACCGACCGAGTATCTTTTCTTGGCTATGTTGTTACTCCACAGGGAATTGAAGTTGATAAAGCGAAGATTGAAGCTATTGAGAGTTGGCCGCAGCCCAAAACGGTCACACAAGTGAGGAGTTTTCTTGGACTCGCTAGTTTCTATAGGTGTTTTGTGCGAGATTTTAGCACCATTGCTGCACCTCTCAATGAGCTTACAAAGAAGGATGTGCCTTTTGTTTGTGGTACCGCACAGGAAGAAGCCTTCACGATATTGAAAGATAAATTGACACATGCTCCTTTACTCCAACTTCTTGATTTTAATAAGACTTTTGAGCTTGAATGTGATGCTAGTGGAATTGGATTAGGAGGTGTGTTATTACAAGATGGCAAACCTATTGCATACTTTTCTGAAAAATTGAGTGGGCCTAGTCTGAACTATTCTACTTATGATAAAGAATTATATGCTCTTGTTCGGACCTTAGAAACATGGCAACATTATTTATGGCCCAAAGAATTCGTTATACATTCTGATCATGAATCTTTGAAACACATTAAAAGTCAAGCTAAACTGAACCATAGACATGCTAAATGGGTTGAATTCATTGAGACTTTCCCTTATGTCATTAAACACAAGAAGGGTAAAGAAAATGTTATTGCTGATGCATTGTCTCGTCGTTATACTATGCTTTCACAACTTGACTTTAAAAAATTTGGTTTGGAGACCATCAAAGATCAATAGGTGCATGATGCTGAATTTAAAGATGTATTGCAGAATTGTAAAGAAGGTAGAACATGGAACAAGTTCGTCGTTAATGATGGATTTGTGTTTCGTGCTAACAAGCTATGCATTCCAGCTAACTCCGTTCGTCTTTTGTTGTTGCAGGAGGCGCATGGAGGAGGACTAATGGGACGCTTTGGCGTGAAGAAGATGGAGGATATACTTGCTACACATTTCTTTTGGCCAAAGATGAGACGGGATGTTGAGCGTTTTGTTGCTCGCTGCACTACATGTCAAAAAGCTAAGTCATGACTCAATCCTCATGGTTTATATACGCCTTTGCCTGTACCTAGTGTTCCTTGGGAGGATATATCTATGGACTTTGTCTTAGGTTTACCTCGAACAAAGAAGGGGAGGGATAGCATATTTGTTCTCGTGGATAGGTGCTCGAAAATGGCAGACTTTATACCATGTCATAAAAGCGATGATGCTGTTAATGTTGCTGATTTGTTCTTTCGTGAAATTATTCGCTTGCATGGTGTGCCAAATACTATTGTTTCAGATCGTGATACTAAATCTCTTAGCCACTTTCGGAGATGTTTATGGGCTAAGTTGGGGACTAAACTGCTTTTTAGTACTACTTGTCACCCCCAAACGATGGTCAAACTGAAGTAGTCAATAGAACATTGTCTACTATGCTTAGGGCTGTTTTGAAGAATAATAAGAAAATGTGGGAAAAATGCTTGCCTCATATTGAATTTGCTTATAATCGTTCGTTGCATTCTACTACTAAGATGTGCCCTTTTGAAATTGTGTATGGTTTCCTACCTCGTGCACCCATTGATTTGTTGCCTCTTCCATCTTCGGAGAAGGTTAATTTTGATGCTAAACAATGTGTTGAATTGATCTTAAAAATGCATGAGTTAACTAAGGAAACCATTGAGCGTATGAATGCTAAATATAAACTTGCTGGAGATAAGGGTAGAAAACATGTTGTCTTTGCACCTGGAGATCTTGTTTGGTTACATTTGCGTAAGGATAGGTTTTTTAATTTGCGCAAATCAAGGCATTAGAGAAATTAAATGATAATGCATATAAACTTGAGCTGCCTGCAGATTTTGGGGTTAGTCCCACTTTTAACATTGCAGATTTGAAGCCTTATTTGGGTGAGGAAGATGAGCTTCCGTCGTGGACGACTTCATTTCAAGAAGGGGAGGATGATGAGGACATTAATACCATTGTTACACCCACAACCCCTGCTACTATACATACTAGACCGTTTACTAGAGCTCGCGCACGCCAATTAAATTACCAGGTACTTTCGTTTCTTGGTAATGATTCTAATGTTCAAGAGAATATGATGCTGCCTAAATTGGATACATTTGTTTTGCTTACAAATGAAGGGCCTAGCTTGGAGAAGGATGAACATTGGAGCAAGAACAAGCATGGAGTTGATGGCATGCGCAAGGGAGACAAGAACAGAGTTTCAAGTGATGATTTCAGGACTTTGAAGCCACCATAATGAGTGCATGAAGCCTTGGACGAAATATACAAGATGCCACTTCATAATTTTCGTCCAGAGGCTATTCTAGGTGCTGCATCACTTTATTTTTGGGCCAGGCCCATTTAATTTCGAAATACTTCAATATAGGCTGTTTTTAGAGTCCGTATGTGTGGGGAAACAAGAGTTAGGGTGGGTTTCGGACCCCTCCTCCAAGGGCCACGAAAGTCCCCCCCTCTTTCTCCATATATACAGCCCCTAGGGCATCGTTTAGACTTTGGGTTTTGTTTAGATTAAAAGTTCGCCATAGCTGCAACTTCGCATACTTCATTTGTGTTCAACGACCAAACAAAGGCGTCACAGAACCCCACCTTCATTAAAGCTTTCCTCTTTTATTCGCAATATCCAGATTGCAATCTCAGTTTCTTGCTTGTTCTTCGTTTGCTCGCAGGAAATAGACCCTCGTGGTCAGGTTGATCGTGCTCCGGCGTGGTCAATAACCCCTCGGAAGTTGGTTTAGCGATTGCTAAGGCGCGGCGTCTTCGCACGTTCGTAGTCGGATCGTCAAAGTCGACTCCCACTGAAAATGATTGCTATCTCATCGAAACATCGGGACACCTTTGCCTCTATCATGGTCTTTGCAACAATTTCTACGGTAAAAAATCAAAAAATATTCTTCTCAAATGTTTTCTCTACTATCTAGAAATACATAAGGTTCAATTCTAAAAAAATACATAAGGTTCTTTTCCTGCCATAGACCGCGTCCTGCCCCGACTTTCGTCGAACCTCTTGCTCTCGCACGGTAAAAAAAATCTCTGGACCATCTCGCGTGCACGCCGGCGAGATGCTGAGATCAAGCCGATCTGGCACGCCGGAGGAGGTCTTCATCGCGAGAGCTGATGCTGGGATTCGGATGACCTCCATCGGATCCACGACTTGGGTGTCCTTGCACAAGCGACTTGAAATCCCAGCCTGGATCCGGATGCCGCCCCCCTCGGCGTGCCTGAATCTCGTCCCGCAAGACCCTCATCGTCCTGGAACTCGCCCTCAAGTCCAAAGGGATTGCAAATCTTCGAGATCCGGTGCATCGACTTCTGGCTTATCAAGGGGGGCGTCAAGAAGACAAAGCCTGAGGACACCGCCTAGCAGGGCCTGGCCTTGGCAATGCCTCATGAAGAGCTTGCAGCAGGCGCATCGGAAGCTCACCGCCATCCTCGACATCATCACCAAGGTACAGAAACGAACACCCTCGTAGGTACTCCCTCCGTTCCTAAATCTAAGATCCCATAACAAACTACATACAGATGTATATTAACATATTTTAGAGTGTAGATTCATTTGTTTTGATCCGTATCTAGTCTATAGTGAAATCTTTTAAAAAGACTTATATTTAGGAACGGAGGGAGTACATAAATAGACTTATATTACAAGACTGTGTCTCATGTACGACATGTTATTGTTAAATGATGGGATCATTCATCTGGATGGTATATAGTGAGGTCTAATGGTTGATTCTGCGTTGGTGGTATGTGCACAAATATGCGATTCATCCCTTTAGAGCATCTCCAACAGCGGCGGTAAATATCCTGCGCGGGGAAAAGCTAGTTTTAGCATGCGCGGAGCGGGTTCGCGCGCTCCAGCGGGCGTGGGAAATTCCGGCGCGCGGGAAAAGATCGCGCGCGCGGGGGAAAAGCCGGCCTTTCGCGCGCTAGATTCGGCGCGTGGCGTCCGTCACGCTCTACGAAATGTGCGCGTCCGATGCAGTCAGCCGCACACTCGATCGCTCCTGTCGACCCTTTCTTCCCCTCGCCGCCTCTTTCTTCTTCGCATCCGGCGCCCCGCCGCCGCCGCCGCGCCCTTCCCCGCCGTCGACATGCTGCCGCGTCCTCGAAGCAGCTCGGGCTATCGCGGCGTCCGCGTCCGCCCTTCCGACTGATTCTACGCGGAGATCCGCTCCGACAACGTGCGTCTCAGTCTCGGGACGTTCGAGACCGCGCACGAGGCCGCCAGCACCTATGACGTTGCGGCGTGGCACCACAGCAGGCCACGCTCATGATGAGGACATTACTACCATTCTTACAGCCACAACCCCTACTGCTACATATACTGGACCAATTACTAGAGCTCGTGCATGCCAATTAAATTATCTGGTACTTTCGTTTTTTTGGTAATGATTCTAATGTTCATGAGAATATGATGCTGCCTAAATTGGATACATTTGTTTTGCTTACAAATGAAGGGCCTAGCTTGGAGAAGGATGAACATTGGAGCAAGAACAAGCATGGAGTTGATGGCATGCGCAAGGGAGACAAGAACAGAGTTTCAAGTGAAGATTTCAGGACTTTGAAGCCACCATAATGAGTGCATGAAGCCTTGGACGAAATATACAAGATGCCACTTCATAATTTTCGTCCAGAGGCTATTCTAGGTGCTGCATCACCTTATTTTTGGGCCAGGCCCATGTAATTTCGAAATACTTCAATATAGGCTGTTTTTAGAGTCCGTATGTGTGGGGAAACAAGAGTTAGGGTGGGTTTCGGACCCCTCCTCCAAGGGCCACGAAAGTCCCCCCCTCTTTCTCCATATATACAGCCCCTAGGGCATTGTTTACACTTTGGGTTTTGTTTAGATTCCAAGTTCGCCATAGCTGTAACTTCGCGTACTTCGTTTGTGTTCAACGACCAGACAAAGGCGTCACAGAACACCACCTTCATTAATAAAGCTTTCCTCTTTTATTCACAATATCCAGATTGCAATCTCAGTTTCTTGCTTGTTCTTCGCTTGCTCTCAGGAAATAGACCCTCGTGGTCAGGTTGATCGTGCTTCGGCGTGGCCAATAACCCCTCGGAAGTTGGTTTAGCGATTGCTAAGGCGCGGCATCTTCGCACGTTCGTAGTCGGATCGTCAAAGTCGACTCCCACAGAAAACGATTGCTATCTCATCGAAACATCGGGACACCTTTGCCTCTATCATGGTCTTTGCAACAATTTCTATGGTAAAAAATCAAAAAATATTCTTCTCAAATGTTTTCTCTACTATCTAAAAATACATAAGGTTTGATTCTAAAAAAATACATAAGGTTCTTTTCCTGCCACGGACCGCGTCCTGCCCCGACTTTTGTCGAACCTCTTGCTCTCGCACGGTAAAAAAATCTCTGGACCATCTCGCGCGCACGCCGGCGAGATGCTGAGATCAAGCCGATCTGGCACGCCGGAGGAGGTCTTCATCGCGAGAGCTGATGCTGGGATTTGGATGACCTCCATCGGATCCACGACTTGGGTGTCCTTGCACAAGCGACTTGAAATCCTAGCCTGGATCCGGATGCCGCCCCCCTCGGCGTGCGTGAATCTCGTCCCGCAAGACTCTCATCGTCCTGGTCCTCGCCCTCACGTCCAAAGGGATTGCAAATCTTCGAGATCCGCTGCATCGACTTATGGCTTATCAAGGGGGGTGTCAAGAAGACAAGGCCTGAGGACACCGCCTAGCAGGGCCTGGCCGTGGCAATGCCTCATGGAGAGCTTGCAGCAGGCGCATCGGAAGCTCACCGCCATCCTCGACATCATCACCAAGGTACAGAAACGGACACCCTCGTAGGTACTCCCTCCGTTCCTAAATCTAAGATCCCATGACAAACTACATACAGATGTATATTAACATATTTTAGAGTGTAGATTCATTCATTTTGATCCGTATCTAGTCTATAGTGAAATCTTTAAAAAGACTTATATTTAGGAACGGAGGGAGTACATAAATAGACACCCTAATATTACAAGACTGTGTCTCATGTACGACATGTTATTGTTAAATGATGGGGTCATTTATCTGGATGGTATATAGTGAGGTCTAATGGTTGATTCTGCGTTGGTGGTATGTGCACAAATATGCGATTCGTCCCTTTAAAGCATCTCCAATAGCGGCGGCAAATATCGCGCGCGGGGAAAAGCTAGTTTTAGCATGCGCGGAGCGGGTTCGCGCGCTCCAGCGGGCGCGGGAAATTCCGGCGCGCGGGGGAAAAGCCGGCCTTTCGCGTGCTAGATTCGGCACGTGGCGTCCGTCATGCTCTACGAAACGTGCGCGTCTGATGCAGTTAGCCGCACACTCGATCGCTCCTGTCGGCCCTTTCTTCCCCTCGCCGCCTCTTTCTTCTTTGCATCCGGCGCCCCGCCGCTGCGCCCTTCCCCCGCCGCCGACATGCTGCCGCGTCCCCGAAGCAGCTCAGGCTATTGCGGCGTCCGCGTCCGCCCTTCCGACTGATTCTACGCGGAGATCCGCTCTGACAACGTGCGTCTCAGTCTCGGGACGTTCGAGACCGCGCACGAGGCCGCCCGCGCCTATGACGTTGCGGCGTGGCACCTCAGCAGGCCACACTCGTGATGAGGACATTAATGCCATTCTTACACCCACAACCCCTATTGCTACATATACTAGACCAATTACTAGAGCTTGTGCACGCCAATTAAATTATCTGGTACTTTCGTTTTTTTGGTAATGATTCTAATGTTCATGAGAATATGATGCTGCCTAAATTGGATACATTTGTTTTGCTTACAAATGAAGGGCCTGGCATGGATACGAGGGATGAACACTGGAGCAAGACCAAACATGTGATGAGGAAATCAATACCATTGTTACACCCACATCCCCTGCTACTATATATACTGGACCATTTACTAGAGTTCGCGCACGCCAATTAAATTATCAGGTACTTTCATTTCTTGGTAATGATTCTAATGTTCATGAGAATATGATGCTGTCTAAATTGGATACATTTGTTTTGCTTACAAATGAAGGGCCTAGGTTGGAGAAGGATAAACATTGAAGCAAGAACAAGCATGGAGTTGATGGCATGCATAAGGGAAACAAGAACGGAGTTTCCAGTGATGATTTTAGGACTTTGAAGCCACCATAATGAGTGCATGAAGCCTTGGACGAAATATATAAGATGCCACTTCATAACTTTCGTCCAGAGGCTATTCTAGGTGCTGCGCCACCTTATTATTGGGCCAGGCCCATCTAATTTCGAAATACTTGAATGTAGGCTATTTTTAGAGTCCGTATGTGTGGGGAAACAAGAGTTAGGGTTGGTTTCGGACCCCTCCTCCAAGGGCCACGAAATTCCCCCCTTTCCTCCATATATACAGCCCTTAGGGCATCGTTTAGACTCTGGTTTTGTTTAGGTTAAAGTTCGCCATAGCTGCAACTTCGCGTACTTCGTTTGTGTTCAACGACCAGACAAAGGCGTCACAGAACCCCACCTTGATCAATAAAGCTTTCTCTTATATTCGCAATATTCAGATTGCAATCTTAGTTTCTTACTTGTTCTTCGTTTGCCTGCAGGAAACAGATCTTCGTGGTCAGGTTGATCGTGCTCCGGCGTGGTCAATAACCTCTCGGAGTTGGTTTAGCGATTGCTAAGGCGCGACGACCTCGCACGTTCGTAGTCGGATCGTCAAAGTCGTCTTCCTCCAAAACGATAGCCACCATCTCATCGAAAGATGGGACACCTTTGCCTCTATCAAGTGGTATCAGATTTCCAGGTTGCTCGGTGAGATTTTATAGTTTTTCGTAGTTTAGATCGAGTCTGTTCTTCATACCTATAGCCCACGAAAAAGCCATAAAAATTAGGGTTAGTTCATCATATTCGAACCAATCTGAGCCTTTGCATAATATTTTTAGGGTTTTTGCTTTGCTGAATTTGCGGTTGCAACGTCGTGTCTAGTTGTTGGTCTTAGAGTCTAGTCTTTTCGAGTTTCGAGTTCTGGTCATAAGTTGTCACGCCGCCGCCGCACCATCATCATCGCCCCTGCCTTCTACCACCACTGCTTATCCGCCACCGCTCTGAATCCGTATCCATATACCACCACCAATCCGTATCCATATACCACCACCACTGCCATATCCTACTACCATATATCCACCACCAATCCGAGTTTTTTTCATATTAGGTTTGTTTTCGAGATCCATCTATTTTCTGATTCGTGTTTCCTTGCCTCAGTATGTTTCGAAAAAAAGAAAAAAAAGAGTCTGGAGACCCCCGGGCAGTTTTTAGGCCAAAATTTCGACGACCGAAAACATTTTTTCCCTATCCTATTTTAGGTGTTTTGAGTCTTTTGAGCCACGTGCCATCATAGTGATTTTTTGTCGCACTTTTTCGTCGTCGCTGCATGATTTCCAAGAAAAAATAGTCAAAAAAAAATTCGTGCCCATCCTGTCATTTTGACCTGGGAAGAGTTTTGAGACACTCGCCATTATAGTGATTTTTCGCAAAAAAAAAGCGCAAAAAAAAGAGAGCGAAAAAATAATTCCAGAGTGTGCTTTTCCCTTGTTTACGTGCAGCACCGTGATTTTGTTAGTGTTCTAGGCTCGCGTCTCTAGCACGGTCTATAGCCTAGGACCAGCACAGTACCATCGTTGAGCGTTTATTCAACTTTGCATCTCTGAATTGATTATTGCTGACCCTTTTTGCTACCATATTATAAGCCTTCCTAGCTCCACATAAATCTACGTCGTGCGTTTGACTCTCCCTAGTAATCGCTCTATCCAAGCTTTGAGAGTTTTGACTACAACAATTGCCGTTCACCACCTGCTGCTGGGTAAGAACTAGTAAGAATTTGAGATTTGCTTGACAGATTTGTGACACCCCACCACCGCCATTTTCTAGTAGTCTGTAGGATCATATTCTTGTGTGTTTCTATTGCTGCTAACCATTTCAGGATCACAAGCCGGCGAGCCTGACTGGGAGAACATGACGAACAAAGAGGTACATGATAAGTTTCAGCAAATGATGAGAAGACAGGTGGAAGATGTGCTAAACAGATTTGAAGAGGCCATGGAGAAGATAGATGGCATTGAGAAGGCGTTCGAAACAAAGCTCGATAACAAGTTTAATGAATTGCTCGCGCGTCTTCCACAACCACCAGCGGATGCACCTGTCGCACCTCGACAACAACAACAACAACATCGCCTTCCAAATCAAGTGGGACGAGCACAGCGCATTCCCCTTGAGCCTAGTCAAACTTCTGGTGCCGCTGTTGATGCTTCTGTAGCTCTTGCTGCTCCTGCAGAGGTGGAGGACCATTACGAGGATGAGGTTGACCAAAATCAGAACTACGTGCAACCACCAGCACCACCACCACCAAGTCGTCCTCATGCATATCATCGCAACGGTAGGGCTGCACCACCACTTGAGGTACATGACCATCTTCCTAAACTAAAATTGACTATTCCATGATTTGAGGATAGATATGTTCCTGATATATATCTTACTTGGGAGTTAGAAACTGAACAACGATTTACACGTTTACAATATCCTGAGGAGAGACGTGTTCCTGCTGCTGTTTGTGCTTTCACTAGCTTTGCATGTGTTTGGTGGTCTGAACATTGTAGATTATATCCTGTTCCAGCTGCTTGGGCTGCTTTGAAAACTGCTATGCGTACTCGTTGGGTTCCACCATATTATCAACGTGAATTACTTCAAAAATTGCAGCGTTTAAGACAAGGAAAAAATTATGTAGAAGAATTTTATCAGGAATTACAAACTGGCATGATTAGATGTGGTATTGTTGAGGAGAATGAAGCTATGCTTGCACGTTTTATGGGTGGATCAAATAGAGATATTCAGACCATTTTAGAGTATAAGGAGTATAATAATATCACTCGTTTATTCCATCTTGCTTATAAAGCTGAACGTGAAGTATAGGATCGACATGCATTGGCGCGAACTAACTTTTCTGCAGGTCGACCTTCATCATGGACACCACGTGCATCCTCTACTTCCACTGCACCAGCACCTCCATCAGGTGCCACCTCCAGCCGTGATACAAGAAAGCAGGCACAACCACCACTATCTGCCAAGAGCACACCTGCCGGGCCTGCACAACGCTCTTCTTCTTCCATGGCATCAACAGGGCACACAAGTGATATTATTTGTCGTCGTTGTAAGGGAAGAGGTCATTATGCGAAAGAATGCAAATCTCAGCGTGTGATGGTTGCTACTGAGGATGGTGGGTATGAGTCCGCTAGTGACTATGATGAGGAGACTTTGGCTCTTATTACACGTGAAGAACACGGTGGAGATGATTCTGATCATGAAACGCAATACATGGCTCCTGAAGATGCTGACAGGTATGAATGTTTAGTTGCTCAATGTGTTTTGAGTGTGCAGGTCACACAAGCTGAGCAAAATCAGAGGCATAATTTATTCCATACAAAGAGAGTTGTGAAGGAACGTTCTGTTCGCGTCATCATAGATGGAGGGAGCTGCAACAACTTGGCTAGCATGAAGATGGTGGAGAATCTATCTCTCACCACAAGACCACATCCACATCCTTACTACATCCAATGGTTCAACAACAACGACAAGGTTAAGGTAACACGTACTGTTTGTGTGCATTTTAGTATCTCTACATATACTGATTATGTTGATTGTGATGTGGTACCTATGCAAGCATGTTCCTTATTACTTGGTAGACCATGGCAATTTGATAAAAATTCTGTACACCATGGTAGAAACAATCAGTATACTCCTGTTCATAAGGATAAACATATTACTTTGCTTCCTATGTCTCCTAATTCCATTTTGAAAGATGATATTAATAGAGCTAATAAAGCAAAACAAGAAAAAAATAAGAGTGAAAATCAGATTGTGGCAAAAGAATTTGAGCAACAAATGAAGCCTGATAATAAACCATCTAGTGTTTCTTCTGAAATTAAATTGAAAAGTGCATGTTTACTTGCCACCAACTGATATTGATGATCTATATTGCAGCAAATCTGTTTGCTATGCTTTTGTGTGCAAAGACGCATTATTTTCATTCGAGGACGTGCCTTGCTCTTTGCCTCCTGCTGTCACTAACATTTTGCAGGAGTTTGCTGACGTCTTTCCACAAGACGTGCCACCGGGATTACCACCTATTCGAGGGATTGAGCATCAGATTGACTTAATTCCCGGTGCTTCGCTGCCAAACCGTGCGCCATACCATGCCAATCCAGAGGAGACGAAGGAGATTATGCGTCAAGTACAAGAGCTGCTTCACAAAGGTTATATACGTGAATCTCTTAGTCCTTGTGCTGTTCCTATTATACTAGTGCCAAAAAAGGATGGTACGTCGCGTATGTGTGTTGATTGTAGAGGCATTAATAATATTACTATTCGTTATCGTTATCCTATTCCTAGGCTAGATGATATGCTTGATGAATTGAGTGGCTCTACAATATTCTCCAAAGTTGATTTCCGTAGTGGATACCATCAAATTCGAATGAAATTGGGAGATGAATGGAAAACAACATTTAAAACTAAGTTTGGTTTATATGATTGGTTAGTCATGCCTTTTGGGTTAACTAATGCACCTAGTACTTTCATGAGACTAATGAACGAAGTTTTACGTGCTTTCATTGGACGATTTGTGGTAGTCTATTTTGATGATATACTGATTTATAGCAAATCTTTGGAAGAACATTTGGAACATTTACGTGCTGTTTTTATTGCCCTACGTGATGCACGTTTGTTTGGTAACCTTGGGAAGTGCACCTTTCGCACCGACCGAATATGTTTTCTTGGCTATGTTGTTACTCCACAGGGAATTGAGGTTGATAAAGCCAAGATTGAAGCTATTGAGAGTTGGCCGCAGCCCAAAACGGTCACACAAGTGAGGAGTTTCCTTGGACTCGCTGGTTTCTATAGGCGTTTTGTGAGAGATTTTAGCATCATTGCTACACCTCTGAATGAGCTTACAAAGAAGGATGTGCCTTTTGTTTGGGGAACCGCACAGGAAGAAGCCTTCACGATGTTGAAAGATAAGTTGACACATGCTCCTTTACTCGAACTTCCTGATTTTAATAAGACTTTTGAGCTTGAATGTGATGCTAGTGGAATTGGATTAGGAGGTGTGTTATTACAAGATGGCAAACCTGTTGCATACTTTTCTGAAAAATTAAGTGGGCCTAGTCTGAACTATTCTACTTATGATAAAGAATTATATGCTCTTGTTCGGACCTTAGAAACATGGCAACATTATTTATGGCCCAAAGAATTCGTTATACATTCTGATCATGAATCTTTGAAACACATTAAAAGTCAAGCTAAACTGAACCATAGACATGCTAAATGGGTTGAATTCATTGAGACTTTCCCTTATGTCATTAAACACAAGAAGGGTAAAGAAAATGTTATTGCTGATGCATTGTCTCGACGTTATACTATGCTTTCACAACTTGACTTTAAAATATTTGGTTTGGAGACCATCAAAGATCAATATGTGCATGATGCTGAAAGATGTATTGCAGAATTTTAAAGAAGGTAGAACATGGAACAAGTTCGTCGTTAATGATGGATTTGTGTTTCGTGCTAACAAGCTATGCATTCCAGCTAGCTCCGTTCGTCTTTTTTTGTTGCAGGAGGCGCATGGAGGAGGACTAATGGGACCATTTGGCGTGAAGAAGATGGAGGATATACTTGCTACACAATTCTTCTGGCGAAAGATGCGACGAGATTTTGAGCGTTTTGTTGCTCGCTGCACTACATGTCAAAAACCTAAGTCACGACTCAATCCTTATGGTTTATATATGCCTTTGCTTGTACCTAGTGTTCCTTGGGAAGATATATCTATGGACTTTGTTTTAGGTTTACCTCGAACAAAGAAGGGGAGGGATAGCATATTTGTTGTCGTGGATAGAGTCTCGAAAATGGCACACTTTATTCCATGTCATAAAAGCGATGATGCTGTTAATGTTGCTGATTTGTTCTTTCGTGAAATTATTCGCTTGCATGGTGTGCCAAATACTATTGTTTCAGATCATGATACTAAATTTCTTAGCCACTTTTGGAGATGTTTATGGGCTAAGTTGGGGACTAAACTGCTTTGTAGTACTACCTGTCACCCCCAAACTGATGGACAAACTGAAGTGGTAAATAGAACATTGTCTACTATGCTTAGGGCTGTTTTGAAGAATAATAAGAAAATGTGGGAAGAATGCTTGCCTCATATTGAATTTGCTTATAATCGTTCATTGCATTCTACTACTAAGATGTGCCCTTTTGAAATTGTGTATGGTTTCCTACCTCGTGCACCTATTGATTTGTTGCCTCTTCCATCTTTGGAGAAGGTTAATTTTGATGCTAAACAACGTGCTGAATTGATCTTAAAAATGCATGAGTTAACTAAGGAAAACATTGAGTGTATGAATGCTAAATATAAACTTGCTGGAGATAAGGGTAGAAAACATATTGTGTTTGCACCTGGAGATCTTGTTTGGTTACATTTGCGTAAGGATAGATTTCCTGATTTGCGCAAATCAAAGCTAATGCCACGTGCTGATGGTCCTTTTAAGGTGTTAGAGAAAATAAATGATAGTGCATATAAACTTGAGCTGCCTGCAGATTTTGGGGTTAGTCCCACTTTTAACATTGCAGATTTGAAGTCTTATTTGGGTGAGGAAGATGAGCTTCCGTCGAGGACGACTTCATTTCAAGAAGGGGAGGATGATGAGGACATCAACACCATTGTTTCACCCACAGCCCCTGCTACTATACATACTGGACCAATTACTAGAGCTCGCGCACGCCAATTAAATTACCAGGTACTTTCGTTTCTTGGTAATGATTCTAATGTTCATGAGAATATGATGCTGCCTAAATTGGATACATTTGTTTTGCTTACAAATGAAGGGCCTAGCTTGGAGAAGGATAAACATTGGAGCAAGAACACGCATGGAGTTGATGGCATGCGCAAGGGAAACAAGAACGGAGTTTCCAGTGATGATTTCAGGACTTTGAAGCCACCATAATGAGTGCATGAAGCCTTGGACGAGATATACAAGATGCCACTTCATAAATTTCGTCCAGAGGCTATTCTAGGTGCTGCGTCACCTTATTATTGGGCTAGACCCATGTAATTTCGAAATACTTGAATATAGGCTATTTTTAGAGTCCGTATGTGTGGGGAAACAAGAGTTAGGGTTGGTTTCGGACCCCTCCTCCAAGGGCCACAAAATTCCCCCCTCTTCCTCCATATATACAGCCCTTAGGGCATCGTTTGGACTTTGGGTTTTGTTTAGATTAAAGTTCGCCATAGCTGGAACTTCGCGTACTTCGTTTGTGTTCAACGACCAGACAAAGGCGTCACAGAACCCCACCTTGATCAATAAAGCTTTCCTCTTAGATTCGCAATATCCAGATTGGAATCTTAATTTCTTGCTTGTTCTTCGTTTGCCTGTAGGAAACAGACCTTCGTGGTCAGGTTGATCTTGCTCCGGCGTGGTCAATAACCTCTCGGAGTTGGTTTAGCGATTGCTAAGGCACGGCGTCCTCACAAGTTCGTAGTCGGATCGTCAAAGTCGACTTCCTCCAAAACGATAGCTACCATCTCATCAAATGACGAGACACCTTTGCCTCTATCAGCATGGAGATGATGGCATGCGCAAACGGAACAAGAACGGAGTTACAAGTGATGATTTCAGGACTTTGAAGCCACCATAATGAGTGCATGAAGCCTTGGACGAAATATACAAGATGCCACTTTATAAATTTCGTCTAGAGGCTATTCTAGGTGCTGCGCCACCTTATTATTGGGCCAGGCCCATGTAATTTTGAAATACTTAAGTATAGGCTGTTTTTAAAGTCTGTATGTGTGGCGAAACAAGAGTTAGGCTTGGTTTTGGACCCCTCCTCCAAGGGCTACAAAATCCCCCCTCCTCTTCCTTCATATATACAGCCCTTAGGGCGTCGTTTAGACATTTAGTTTTGTTTAGATTAAAAGTTCGTCATAGCTGCAACTTCGCGTACTTCATTTGTGTTCAACGAGCAGACCAAGACATCACAGAACCCCACTTGATCAATAAAGCTTTTCTCTCATATTCGCATTATCCAGATTGCAATCTTAGTTTCTTGCTTGTTCTTTGTTTGCTTGTAGGAAATAGACCCTCGTGGTTAGGTTGATTGAGCTCCGGCGTGGTCAAAAAACCTCTCGGAGTTGGTTTAGCGATTACTAAGGCGCGACGTCCTCGCACGTTCGTAGTCGAATCGTCAAAGTATACTCCATAAAAAATGATAGCCACCATCTCATCGAAAGATGGGACATCTTTGCCTCTATCAAGTGGTATCTGATTTCCAGGTTGCTCAGTGAGATTTTACAGTCTTTCATAGTTTAGATCGAGTTTGTTCTTCATACCTAGAGTCCACGAAAAAGCCACACAGAGAATTAGGGTTAGTTCATCATATTCGAACCAGTCTGAGTCATTGCATAATCTTTTCTGTATTTGCTTTGTTGAATTTTCGGTTGCATCATCGTGTCAAGTTGCTGGTCTTAGCGTCTAGTTTCCCTTAGAGTTTCGAGTTCTGTTCACAAGTTGTCACGCCGCCTCTGCTCCATCGTCATCCTGCCATATACCACAACCATCAACATATTCCTTACCGCTGCCAGATACATCCGCCTGTCCACCACCAACCCGAGTCCACATATACATCCGCCTGTCCACCACCAATCCGAGTCCACATATACATTTGGCTGTCTACCACAAATCTGATTTCTTTTTATATTAGGTTTGTTTTCGAGATCCAACTATTTTCTTATTCGTGTTTCCTTGCCTGAGTAGGTTTCGAAAAAAAAATGTCTGGAGACCCCCGGGCAGTTTTTAGGCCAAAATTTCGGCAGGCGAAAATATTTTTTCCCTATCCCTTTTTAGGTTTTTCCGAGTCCTTTGAGACACGTGCAATCATACTGATTTTTTCCGCACTTTTTGGTCGTCGCTGCCCTGATTTCCAAAAAAGAGTCAAAAAAATTCCGTGCCTCTCTTGTTATTTTGAGTTGGGAAGAGTTTTGAGACACTCGCCATTATACTAATTTTTCGCAAAAAAGAGCGCAAAAAAAAGAGCAAAAAAAAGTTTCCAGAGTGTGCTTTTCCCTTGTTTACGTGCTGCGCCGTGATTTTGTCAGTGTTCTAGGTTTGCGTCTCTAGTACGGTCTAGCCTAGGACCAGCACAGTATCGTCGTTGGGCGTTTATTAAACTTTGCATCTCTGAATTGATCATTGCTGATATTGTTGCTACCATATAATAAGCCTTCCCAGCTCCACATACATCTACGTCGTGTATTTGACTCTCCCTCGTAATCGCTCTATCCAAGCTTTGAGAGTTTTGACTACAACGGTTGCCGATCACCACCTGCTGCTGGGTAAGAACTGGTAAGAATTTGAGGTTTGCTTGACGGATTTGTGACATCCCGCCACTTTCTAGTAGTCTGTAGAATCATATTCTTGTGTGTTTCTATTGCTGCTAACCATGGCAGGACCACAAGCCGACGAGATTGACCGGAGAACATGACGAACAAGGAGTTGCATGATAAATTTCAGCAAATGATGAGTGGCCAGGTGGGAGATGTGCTAAACAGATTTGAAGAGTGTTTGACGACTTTTTGTGCACTATTGTATAAAATATATTTTTAACCATTTTTGATGCAGGCTATACGAGGAAAGGCAAGTTATAATATAAAGGCAAAAAAATTATTATCGTGGCGCATGCACGCATGGCAAATTCCCACGTCCTCAGCACATAGCTTATGCATGCACATTAAAAAAGGGTTTTTCCATGCACGTGACAAGCTTTGCCTTGACTTGGTATGTGTACATTATGTGTACGCAATTGGGTGTCTCGGTCGGCAAGCTCACGTGCATATATACCCAAATACCCGCAAAATGAAATATATACATACATGAAATATATGCACATATTAGCATTGGGTGTGAGCTGCAACTACACACGTACGAGCCTGGGAGCTGGCAAGATGTTTCCTTTTGTTGGTTTTGTATTGCATGCCTTCCAGATCAAGTAGTCGATCAACCAGGACGAGGCGCAATATCAAATTGGAAAAAGTTGTAACCAACCGGCAAGCATTAAACTTGGAAATAAATACAACACATAATAGACAAGTATCAAGATTGGAAAGAGAAGCAACCGTCGTTGGATCCAGAATCAACTTGGAGGAAGGGTTGATGCGTGACCAGGCTCACCCTACATAAATACATGAGACCTCACACCGAAATAACAGGGAAGGGGGCCAAGCAAAGACCGAAGGCAGACAAAACAAGGATAGCCGACGCAACAACAAACAAAACTGAGGAGACGATGGCGCGTCCGCGGCCGCACGTTTGCAAACCATGCACCAGATGAGCCCAGGAGGAAGAGACGCCGGCCACAGCGGTGGCCTGCCCACGGCGAGAATGCAGGCGCCCGAGGAGATGAAGAAACGGGAGCTGATCAAGCCCCATTGACTAATTTTATTCGGTATTGTGTATTTTATCTATCAGGTGATGAACATCCATCCAAGGACGTAGCCATAGAAGGGGACGCACCAAGGCAGCAGCGTCGAGCAGAGGAGAACTCACCATGTCGCAGCTAGCCGGCGAAAGAGCACGTTGCAGCAACACACCTATCCAGCCAACGCACCAAGACGCACACAGTGCCGTGTCTCGCTGAGGCAAGAGGCGCGCCCTGGTTGCAGCGTCGAGGAGAAAGGACGCGCCCATGGCGGTGGCACGTGCACCGAGCAGCGGTGCAGCAGCTGTGATGCACATGTGAGGAGGATATGCTCCAAGCAGGAAACCGAGCATCCAGGAGGGCGCATGCACCACGTGCAACGGCGCTGCAATAATCTTTCTTTTCCTATGTGTTATCATCTATTTTGCAGAATGACCTCCGCACGACGCGCCTAGCAGAGGTGGCCGAGGACGATGCAGCACTCTTCTCAGAGTTGAGGAGGTGAACGACGCGCCCAATGGAGGTGGCCACGGACGAAGAGGCGCTCTTCTCGTACAAGTGTTGTCGAGGCGGCGGACGACGCGCCCAGCAGAGGTGGCGGCGGAAGAAGAGGCGCTCTTCTTGTACCAGGTGCTGTCGAGGCAGCGGACAACGCGCCCGACGGTGGTGGCCGCGAACGAAGCTACACTCTCTCTTGTACCAGTGGCCCATCGCAACCATCATCAACACAGTGCCGCGGGGGACTGCGGTGTGGAGCACGCAAGGAGGATGTAGGTGTGGCGCTCGTTGGGGACGCCGTCGACGTTTGCTTCGTCAAGCTGGAGCCCGGAGGCGTGGAGGCTCGCGAGGATGCCGCCGTCGTGCCGCAGTGGATGGCGATACGGAGCTCGCTAGGATGACGACCATCGTCTTCTTCATCAAGCTTGTGCCATGGAGGACGAAGGCATGGAGGCTCACGTGGATGCCGCCGCCGTGCCGCGGTGGGTGGCGCCACGGAGTTCGCCAAGATGACACTAATGTCAACATCATCAATCCAGTGCCGCGTAGGACGAAGGCATAGAGGCTCACGAGGATTCCGCCGCCGTGCCCCGGTGGATGGCGACACGGAGCTCGCCAGGACGACACCCATAGTCTTCTTCATCAAGCTGGTGCCACGGAGGACGAAGGCGTGGAGGCCCGGATGCCGCCGCAATGCCGTGGTGGATGGCTGATGAGGACATCAATACCATTGTTACACCCACAGCCCCTGCTGCTATACATACTGGACCAATTACTAGAGCTCGCGAACGCCAATTAAATTACCAGGTACTTTCGTTTCTTGGTAATGATTCTAATGTTCATGAGAATATGATGCTGCCTAAATTGGATACATTAGTTTTGCTTACAAATGAAGGGCCTAGCTTTGAGAAGGATGAACATTGGAGCGAGAACAAGCATGGAGATGATGGCATGCGCATGGCGGACAAGAACGGAGTTAGAAGTGATGATTTCAGGACGTTGACGCCACCATAATGCGTGCATGAAGCCTTGGACGAAATATACAAGATGCTACTTCATAACTTTCGTCCAGAGGCTATTCTAGGTGATGCGTCACCTTATTGTTGGGCCAGGCCCATGTAATTTCGAAATACTTGAGTATAGGCTATTTTTAGAGTCCGTATGTGTGGGGAAACAAGAGATAGGGTTGGTTTCGGACCCCTTCCCCAAGGGCCACGAAATTCCCCCCTCTTCCTCCATATATACAGCCCTTAGGGCGTCGTTTAGACTTTGGGTTTTGTTTAGATTAAAAGTTCGCCATAGCTGCAACTTCGCGTACTTCGTTTGTGTTCAACGACCAGACAAAGGCGTCACAGAACCCCACCTTGATCAATAAAGCTTTCATCTTATATTCGCAATATCCAGATTGCAATCTCAGTTTCTTGCTTGTTCTTCATTTGCTCGCAGGAAACAGACCCTCGTGGTCAGGTTGATCATGCTCCGGCGTGGTCAATAACCTCTCGGAGTTGGTTTAATGATTGCTAAGGCGCGACGTCCTCGCACGTTCGTAGTCGGATCGTCAAAGTCGACTTCCATCAAAGCGATATCCATCATCTCATCGAAAGACGGGACACCTTTGCCTCTATCAAGTGGTATCAGATTTCCAGGTCGCTCGGTGAGATTTTACAGTTTTTTCGTAGTTTAGATCGAGTCTGTTCTTCATACCTACAGTCCACGAAAAAGCCACAAAAAATTTAGGGTTAGTTCAGTATATCCGAACCAATCTGAGCCTTTGCATAATCTTTTTAGGGTTTTGCTTTGTTGAATTCGAGGTTGCATCGTCGTGTCAAGTTGCTGGTCTTAGAGTCTAGTCTTTTAGAGTTTCGAGTTCTGGTCATAAGTTGTCACGCCGCCGCCGCACCATCATCATCGCCTTGCCATCTACCACTATTGCTTATCCGCCACCGCTCTGAATCCGTATCCATATACCACCACCAATCCGTATCCATATACCACCACCTATCCGTATCCATATACCACCACCGCTACCATATACCACCACCGCTGCCATATCCTACCACCATATATCCACCACCAATCCGAGTTCTTTTCATATTCGGTTTGTTTTGGAGATCCATCTATTTTCCGTTTCGTGTTTCCTTGCCTAAGTAGGTCTCGGAAAAAAAATATTCTACAACCAAAAATATTTTTTCCCTATCCTATTTTTAGGTCCCGGGGAGTGTTTTGAGACACTCGCCATCATAGTGATTTTTTGTCGCACTTTTTCGTCGTCGCTGCACTGATTTCCGAAAAAAATAGTCAAAAAAAATTTGTGCCCATCCTGTCAGTTTGGCCTGGGAAGAGTTTTGAGACACTCGCCATTATAGTGATTTTTCGCAAAAAAAAGGAGCGCAAAAAAAAGAGAGCGAAAAAAAGAGCAAATTTTTTTTCCAGAGTGTGCTTTTTCCTTGTTCACGTGCAGCGCCGTGATTTTGTTAGTGTTCTAGGCTCGCGTCTCTAGCACGTTCTAGCCTAGGACCAGCACAGTACCGTCGTTGAGCGTTTCTTCAACTTTGCATCTCTGAATTGATTATTGCAGACCATTTTTGCTACCATATTATAAGCCTTCCCAGCTCCACAAACATCTACATCGTGCGTTTGACTCTCCCTGGTAATCGCTCTATCCAAGCTTTGAGAGTTTTGACTACAACGGTTGCCGATCACCAGCTGCTGCTGGGTAAGAACTGGTAAGAATTTGAGATTCGCTTGAAGGTTTTGTGACACACCACCATCACCACCACTTCCTAGTAGTCTGCAGGATCATATTCTTTTGTGTTTCTATTGCTGCTAACTATGGCAGGATCACAAGCCGATGAGACTGATTGGGAGAACATGACGAACAAGGAGTTGCATGATAAATTTCAGCAAATGATGAGTGGCCAGGTGGGAGATGTGCTAAACAGATTTGAAGAGGCTATGGAGAAGATAGATGCGGTGGAGAAGTCGTTCGAGACAAAGCCGGATAACAAGTTTACTGAATTACTCAAGCGTCTTCCCCAACCACCACCGGCTGCACATGTCGCACCTCTACAACAACAACAACCACATCTCCAACGCCGCCTTCCAAATCAAGTGGGACGAGCATAGCGCGTTCCAATTGAGACTGGTCAAAATTCGGGGGCCACTGCACCTACTGTTGATGCGTCTTTGGCTCCTGCTACTGCGGCGGCTGAGGAGGATGACGATTATGCGGGCGATTATGAGGATGAGGTTGATCAAAATCAGAACTACGTGCAGCCACCAGGACCACCACCAGCAGGTCGACCTTAGGTATATATTCGCAACGGTAGGCCGGCACCACCACCTCAGGTACGAGATCATGACCATCTCCCTAAACTGAAATTGAATATTCCACCATTTGAGGGTAGATATGTTCCTGATATATATCTTACTTGGGAGTTAGAAACTGAACAACGATTTACATGTTTACAATATCCTGAGGAGAGACGTGTTCCTGCTGCTGTTTGTGCTTTCACTAGCTTTGCATGTGTTTGGTGGTCTGAACATTGTAGATTATATCCTGTTCCAGCTACTTGGGCTGCTTTGAAAACTGCTATGCGTACTCGTTGGGTTCCACCATATTATCAACGTGAATTACTTTAAAAATTGCAGCGCTTAAGAGAAGGGAAAAATTCTGTAGAAGAATATTATCAGGAATTACAAACTGGCATGATTAGATGTGGTATTGTTGAGGAGAATGAAGCTATGCTTGCACGTTTTATGGGTGGATTAAATAAAGAGATTCAGACCATTCTAGAGTATAAGGATTATAATAATATCACTCGTCTATTCCATCTTGCTTGTAAAGCTGAACGTGAAGTGCAGGATCGACAGCCATTGGCGCGCACTAACTTTTCTGCAGGTCGACCTTCATCATGGACACCGCGTGCATCTTCTACTTCCACTGCACCAGCACCTCCATCATGTTCCACCTCCAGCCGTGATACAAGAAAGCAGGCACAACCACCACTATCTGCTAAGAGCGCACCTACCGGGCCTGCACAGAGATCTTCTTCTTCCATGGCATCGACAGGGCACACAAGTGATATTATTTGTCGTCGTTGTAAGGGAAGAGGACATTATGCGAGAGAATGCAAATCTCAGCGTGTAATGATTGCTACTGAGGATGGTGGGTATGAGTCCGCTAGTGACTATGATGATGAGACTTTGGCTCTAATTACCCGTGAAGAACATGGTGGAGATGATTCTGAAAATGAGACGCAATACATGGCTCCTGAAGACGCTGACAGGTATGAATGTTTAGTTGCTCAACGTGTTTTGAGTGTTCAGGTCACACAAGCAGAGCAAAATCAGAGGCATAATTTGTTCCATACAAAGGGAGTTGTGAAGGAACATTCTGTTCGCGTCATCATAGATGGAGGGAGCTGTAACAACTTGGCTAGCATGGAGATGGTGGAGAAGCTATCTCTCACCACAAGACCACATCCACATCCTTACTACATCCAATGGTTCAACAACAGCGGCAAGGTTAAGGTAACACGTACTGTTCGTGTGCATTTTAGTATCTCTACATATGCTGATTATGTTGATTGTGATGTGGTACCCATGCAAGCATGTTCCTTATTACTTGGTAGACCATGGCAATTTGATAAAAAATCTGTACACCATGGTAGAAACAATCAGTATACTCTTGTTCATAAGGATAAAAATATTACTTTGCTTCCTATGACTCCAGATTCCATTTTGAAAGATGACATTAATAGAGCTAATAAAGCAAAACAGGAGAAAAATAAGAGTGAAAATTAGATTGTGGCAAAAGAATTTGAGCAACAAATGAAACCTAATAATAAACCATCTAGTGTTGTTTCTGAAATTAAATTGAAAAGTGCATGTTTACTTGCCACAAAATCTGATATTGATGAGCTAGATTTCAGCAAATCTGTTTGCTATGCTTTTGTGTGCAAAGAGGCATTATTTTCATTCGAGGACGTGCCTTCCTCTTTGCCCCCTGCTGTCACTAACATTTTGCAGGAGTTTGCTGACGTCTTTCCACAAGACGTGCCACCGGGATTACCACCTATTCGAGGGATTGAGCATCAAATTGACTTAATTCCCGGTGCATCGCTACCCAACCGTGCACCATACCGTACCAATCCAGAGGAGACGAAGGAGATTATGCGTCAAGTACAGGAGTTGCTCGACAAAGGTTATATACGCGAATCTCTTAGTCCTTGTGCTGTTCCTATTATACTAGTGCCTAAAAAGGATGGTACGTCGCATATGTGTGTTGATTGTAGAGGCATTAATAATATTACTATTCGTTATCGTCATCCTATTCCTAGGCTAGATGATATGCTTGATGAATTGAGTGGCTCTACAATATTCTCCAAAGTTGATTTGCGTAGTGGATACCATCAAATTCGTATGGAATTGGGAGATGAATGGAAAACTGCATTTAAAACTAAGTTTGGTTTATATGAGTGGTTAGTCATGCCTTTTGGGTTAACTAATGCACCTAGTACTTTCATGAGACTAATGAACGAAGTTTTACGTGCTTTCATTGGACGATTTGTGGTAGTCTATTTTGATGATATACTGATTTATAGCAAATCTTTGGAAGAACATTTGGAACATTTACGTGTTGTTTTTATTGCTCTACGTGATGCACGTTTGTTTGGTAACCTTGGGAAGTGCACCTTTTGCACCGACCGAGTATCTTTTCTTGGCTATGTTGTTACTCCACAGGGAATTGAAGTTGATAAAGCCAAGATTGAAGCTATTGAGAGTTGGCCGCAGCCCAAAACGGTCACACAAGTGCAGAGTTTTCTTGGACTCGCTGGTTTCTATAGGCGTTTTGTGAGAGATTTTAGCACCATTGCTGCACCTCTCAACGAGCTTACAAAGAAGGATGTGCCTTTTTTTTGGGGTACCGCACAGGAAGAAGCCTTCACGGTACTGAAAGATAAGTTGACACATGCTCCTTTACTCCAACTTCCTGATTTTAATAAGACTTTTGAGCTTGAATGTGATGCTAGTGGAATTGGATTAGGAGGTGTGTTATTGCAAGATGGTAAACCTGTTGCATACTTTTCTGAAAAATTGAGTGGGCCTAGTCTGAATTATTCTACTTATGATAAAGAACTATATGCTCTTGTTCGGACTTTAGAAACATGGCAACATTATTTATGGCCCAAAGAATTTGTTATACATTCTGATCATGAATCTTTGAAACCTATTAAAAGTCGAGCTAAACTGAATCGTAGACATGCTAAATGGGTTGAATTCATTGAAACTTTCCCTTATGTCATTAAACACAAGAAGGGTAAAGAAAATGTTATTGCTGATGCATTGTCTCGTCGCTATACTATGCTTTCACAACTTGACTTCAAAATATTTGGTTTGGAGACCATCAAAGATCAATATGTGCATGATGCTAATTTTAAAGATGTTTTGCAGAATTGTAAAGAAGGAAGAACCTGGAACAAGTTTGTCGTTAATGATGGATTTGTGTTCCGTGCTAACAAGCTATGCATTCCAGCTAGCTCTCTTCGTCTTTTGTTGTTGCAGGAGGCGCATGGAGGAGGATTAATGGGACACTTTGGCGTGAAGAAGACGGAGGACGTACTTGCTACACATTTCTTTTGGCCAAAGATGAGACGGGATGTTGAGTGTTTTGTTGCTCGCTGCACTACATGTCAAAAAGCTAAGTCACGAATCAATCCTGATGGTTTATATATGCCTTTGCCTGTACCTAGTGTTCCTTGGGAGGATATATCTATGGACTTTGTTTTAGGTTTACCTCGAACAAAGAAGGGGAGGGATAGCATATTTGTTGTCGTGGATAGATTCTCAAAAATGGCACACTTTATACCATGTCATAAAAGCGATGATGCTGTTAATGTTGCTGATTTGTTCTTCCGTGAAATTATTCGTTTGCATGGTGTGCCAAATACTAATGTTTCAGATCGTGATACTAAATTTCTTAGCCACTTTTGGAGATGTTTATGGGCTAAGTTGGGGACTAAACTGCTTTTTAGTACTACTTGTCACCCCCAAACTGATGGACAAACTGAAGTAGTCAATAGAACATTGTCTACTATGCTTAGGGCTGTTTTGAAGAATAATAAGAAAATGTGGGAAGAATGCTTGCCTCATATTGAGTTTGCTTATAATCGTTCATTGCATTCTACTACTAAGATGTGCCCTTTTGAAATTGTGTATGGTTTCCTACCTCGTGCACCTATTGATTTGTTGCCTCTTCCATCTTCGGAGAAGGTTAATTTTGATGCTAAACAACATGCTGAATTGATCTTAAAAATGCATGAGTTAACTAAGGAAAACATTGAGTGTATGAATGCTAAATATAAACTTGCTGGAGATAAGGGTAGAAAACATGTTGTGTTTGCACCTGGAGATCTTGTTTGGTTACATTTGCGTAAGGATAGATTTCCTGATTTGCGCAAATCAAAGCTAATGCCACGTGCTGATGGTCCTTTTAAGGTGTTAGAGAAAATAAATGATAATGCATATAAACTTGAGCTGCCTGCAGATTTTGGGGTTAGTCCCACTTTTAACATTGCAGATTTGAAGCCTTCTTTGGGTGAGGGAGATGAGCTTCCGTCGAGGACGACTTCATTTCAAGAAGGGGAGGATGATGAGGACATCGATACCATTGTTACACCCACAGCCCCTGCTGCTATACATACTGGACCAATTACTAGAGCTCACGCACGCCAATTAAATTACCAGGTACTTTCGTTTCTTGGTAATGATTCTAATGTTCATGAGAATATGATGCTGCCTAAATTGGATACATTTGTTTTGCTTACAAATGAAGGGCCTAGCTTTGAGAATGATGAACATTGGAGCAAGAACAAGCATGGAGATGATGGCATGCGCATGGGGGACAATAACGGAGTTAGAAGTGATGATTTCAGGACGTTGAAGCCACCATAATGCGTGCATGAAGCCTTGGACGAAATATACAAGATGCTACTTCATAACTTTCGTCCAGAGGCTATTCTAGGTGCTGCGTCACCTTATTGTTGGGCCAGGCCCATGTAATTTCGAAATACTTGAGTATAGGCTATTTTTAGAGTCCGTATGTGTGGGGAAACAAGAGATAGGGTTGGTTTCGGACCCCTTCCCCAAGGGCCACGAAATTCCCCCCTCTTCCTCCATATATACAGCCCTTAGGGCGTCGTTTAGACTTTGGGTTTTGTTTAGATTAAAAGTTCGCCATAGCTGCAACTTCGCGTACTTCGTTTGTGTTCAACGACCAGACAAAGGCGTCACAGAACCCCACCTTGATCAATAAAGCTTTCATCTTATATTCGGAATATCCAGATTGCAATCTCAGTTTCTTGCTTGTTCTTCGTTTGCTCGCAGGAAACAGACCCTCGTGGTCAGGTTGATCGTGCTCCGGCGTGGTCAATAACCTCTCGGAGTTGGTTTAGCGATTGCTAAGGCGCGACGTCCTCGCACGTTCGTAGTTGGATCGTCAAAGTCGACTTCCATCAAAGCGATATCCATCATCTCATCGAAAGACGGGACACCTTTGCCTCTATCATTGGCGCCACGGAGTTCACCAAGACGATGCCAATGTCAACATCATCAACCCGTATCGCAGAGGATCGTGGCGTGGAGCTCGCAAGGAGGATGCCACCAATGTCAAGATCATCAAGCTGGACCCCGGAGGCATGGAGCTCGCTGTGATGTCGCCATGTGCCGCGGAGGACGACGAGGACATGGAGCTCGACAGGATGACACCCATCATCAACATCATCAAGCTGGTGTCGCGGAGCACGGAGGCGTGGAGCTCGCGGGACGACATCACCGATGTCTACCTCATCAAGATGGAGCCCGTGACTTGGAGTCATGAAGATGACACATGTCCTTAGTGCTGCCCGCAACACGGAGCCCGCACTACGAAGAAGATGGGGCTACGCGATGACACGTCTTCACCGACCCTTACCACGATCCCGCGATGTGTTTGCTTTGTCTTGGTGGACCACCAAATACGGTGTCCAGCCGAGATGAGGTGCACTCTTCATGACATACAGGTCTCGGCGTATAGGCAGCGTGCTCTTTGTCTTAGCAGACCACCGAATACACCATCTAGCTAAGACGAGGCATCCACCATGCCCCTCCATGAGGCCACCTTTCTTTGGCACTGCGATGTTTTGCCCTTGTCTTGGTGGACCATCGAATACAGCGTCCAGCCGAGACGAGGTGCATCCTTCGTTGCACACAGATCTCGCTGTACGGGCGGCGTGATCCTTGTCTTAGTAGACCACCGAATACAACGTCTAGCTGAGACAGGGCATCAACCACGCACCTTCATGATGCCACTTTTCTTCGGCCTTGCGGCGTGATCCTTGTTAGGCAGACCACCGAATACGGTGTCTAGCCAAGATGAGGCATCCACATGCCCCTCTAAGATGTTACCTTTCACGACCTCGTGAGGCGGAGTCTTTGTCTCCATAGACTGCCGTAACGTCGACGGCTAGTCAAGACAAGATGCCAACCACAACAGCCATGCCCATGCGAGTGTGTGTTGGATTTGCATCGACGCCGGTCTCCACCAAAGAATACTCCCGCGAAGCGAACCCCTTGCGTACCCCGACAAAGCCGCTACATCGTTGTCGGAGCAAATGACCACGGGTAGCCTCATCAGCCTCCCATGGTATTTCAAGATATCGGGGCCGGCTGCGCCCCTCAAGAATCAAAGACCACAGCGCCGCCTTCTTGCGGCCGGCTAGTCCAAGTGGCCGGCTGCCAGAAGACGGCAAGGCCTAGAAGACGGCCTCGAGGTGGGCCGGCTCCTAGTAGGCGGCCTCCAAAGAGGTCGGCTCTGAGCAGGCGGCCCCAGCGCCCTCAAAGTTTGCACCACATTATGACGACGAGGCAGGGCGTGGCTATAGTGCGGCCTGCCACCCCCGAATCCGGGGCCGAGCGTGGCCACTGTGCAACGTACTGGGCGGACATCCCTCGCCTGGCGCGGCACTGTTGCCAGACAGCCCATGACATCACCCATGGCAGAGAAGGCCATGCTCCCATTACGGGCTGTCGGTACGGCCCACGCGCAGCGGGCCCTACCTATCAGTGAGAAGCGAGAAGGCGGCGAGCTCGGACCAGTCGGCACGAGGGGAAGCCGACTCCTAGGGGGCGGCCCTCTCCCTCCCTCAAAGTCCATGCGCCATTAATCAGAAGAGATGGGGAGTGGCTACAGTGATCGGCCGCCAGGCGGCGGTACTGTAGCCACGCCTCCCCGACAAAGCACACATCATCAGTGGCAGCGCCACAGTGCTAAGCAGCCGGTAGGACCCGCCAGCGGCGGGCGCGGCCTGTCGGCCAAGTACGAGACAGCCGGTGGGACCCACCAGGCGGCGGGCCCCAGCGGCCGGCGGAGAAGCCGGCGACCATAGACACTGAGAGCCGGGTCCTACACCCAGCTAGATTACCTTTGTACCCCTGGGGGGTAGGCCTATATAAACCCCCTAGGGAACCCATGCAAAGGGTTCAGACCTTAGTCCACCCACACACATACAAAGAGAGAGGGAGCTAGGGCTAGCCTTGTTCTTCTTCCCCCTCTAGAGAAACAGCTCAAGGAGCAAGCTTGTAGCCACCATTGTTGCTTGAGTGATCATGCGGAGACCCCGCAGAGCAGGAGTAGGGGTGTTATCTACTAGGAGAGCCCCGAACCTGGGTAAGATTCGCCAGCGGGCATGTTTGCGCCTTATCCCGTTTCCTGGCACCGGCGACGTATTATTAGCCCCCTCCATGATAAGCCATCCTTTGGCATATGTCGCACGACTCCCCCGACACTTGGCGCCCACCGCGGGGCTAGGTGCACCGGCGTCCAGAGATCTGTTCTGGACGGGAACCCTGTTCCTCCCGAGCGAGCGCAGCCAGCCCCGCACGCCTGATGGCGCTGGCGAAGTGCACCGCATGACGCTGAGCTCGCCTGCGTGGCGAGCTGCCTCGCTGACCTCGTTGGCAAGGTCCGCCTCTCCGACGACCCCACGCCCGACGCGGGAGCAGCCAGCTCTAAGAGCTGCCTCCTTGACCTCCTTGGCAAGCTCGACATCGCCAACGAGCCGGCCTCCGACCTAGAGTTGATCGGCTCCACCGACCCGATGCTTGACGACTCTGACACCGCGTCCCTTGACGCCTTCCCCACCAACGTGGTGGTCATCGACGACCCTCTCCCTCGCGCCGACAGCGGCGGAAGCACCGTCACGGAAGTGCTCATCATCAGCCACGACGGGGCCTCTGGTGGGGGTGCCCAAGACCCGCTGTAGGCGGCACTGCGGGATCTGTCTATGCCCATTGCAGAAGATGCCGGCGCCGAAACGCTGGAAGCCCGCCGCGTCTCGCTCGTCGAAAGCGCCAAGAAGTTGGACACCATGAGACGCCTCTTAGAGGCTTACCAGCGCAAGATCGACCGTGCTGTTGGCGACACGCCGGCTGCTGGCGGGCCCAGCCACATTGGCACGGTCCGGCAGCGCGGCGCTGCCGTCTCCAGCATGTTCAGGGCGGACCGCCCTGTCTATGCCACGCCCATGAAGAACCTACGAGCTGCCCAGGCGGCAGCAGACGAGCTGGACCACCTCGAGGGCGACGAGCGCTGCTGCATGACGGAGCGCGTTCAGCAGCTCATTGACGTGGCTGCTGCGCTGCAAGAGGCCGGCTGCCGCGCAGAAGATCCTGGCCAGCGGGTTGAGAACCCGCCCCCTCGCCGAGAGCAAGGCGCGACCACCTGGACGCCAACAGGTGGCGTCGGCGACAAACGAGACAAAGAGCCGGCTGCTAGCCGCAGCCGCACACGCATCACCATCGAGCGCGACCAAGATGGCCGCCCACGAGCAGTGGAACGATGGGACGACTACCCGCCACCTCCTCCTCCTCGCAGGGAGAGGCGCGCGTCCCCACCGCCTGTTGAGCACCCGACACTGGCAACCGGCTGGGCCGCCGAGAAGGAGTCTGAGAGAACGACGCGTGCCACCGGATCGACCGCCTTGCTCGGCCCCTGGCGTTAGAAGAAGAAGACATGATGGGCCCACCTTGTTTCGGCCCCCACATCCGCGACGAGCCCTTACCCAAAGGGTTCTCGCTCCCACGAGACACGCCCAAGTACAACGGCTCCGTGAAGCCGGAGGATTGGTTGGTTGACTACTCCACTGCAGTTAGCATACCGAACAACAACAAGCGTGTTGCCGTGAAGTACGTTCCCCTCATGCTCCAGGGCACGGCCCGGACATGGCTGAACAACCTGAAGCCCCGCGACATCAACAGTTGGGTAGATTTCACTGAGGTCTTCGTCCACAACTTCACCAGCACCTACAAGCGGCCTCCCAAGCCCCGCCAGCTCTCGCTGTGCATTCAAGGCCATGACGAGTCCACCCGCGACAACCTGACGTGGTGGGCTGAACTGCGCAACTCCTGCGAAGGGGTGCATGAGGTCCAAGCAATCGAGTACTTCACTGCCGGGTGCCGAGAAGGCACCTTACTCAAGCACCGAGTCCTCTGCGACGAGCCGTCCACACTCGACGAGCTGCTGATCATAGCAGACAAGTACGCCACTGCCGACTCCTCCACGAAGTCGGAGCTCCGAGTGGATGCTTCTGGGAAGGTGCTCCCCCCGGCTCCTCGAACGCCGGCTGGAGACAACAGTCGGCGCCAGCAGCCGAACGACAACAAGCGCAAAGCCCCCAGCCGGCTTCCACCAGTCGGCAAGTGGCGATAGTTGAGGATCAGCAACCTGAAGGACAACCACTCCCCAAGCGCCAGAAGGGCGGTAAGCCAGCTTGGTTGCCCGCTTTCTCCTTTGGGCAGACCCTCGATGCCCCCTGCAAGTTCCACAGCGGTGCGAAGCCTCCAACCATACAACTCGGAAGTGCCACTGGCTTGTCTGCATCGCTAAGGGAGAAGGACTGCCTCCTCCGCCTGCTAGCCCACCGGCTCCGCCTCCTCAGTAGCCGGCCGCCCGTCCAGAAGTCGGTGCAGTCCAAGATGATTACCCTGAAGAACATGGTGCTTACGTTGTCTTCACCAGTGTGGCCAGCGACAGACACAGCCGATGTCAGCAGCACCGTGAAGTGAATGCAGTTGCCTCGGCTGCCCCAGAGTTCATGCACTGGTCTGAGAAGCCTATCAGCTGGAGCCGTGCTGACCACCCGGAAGTGAGGCCTTCTCCGGGTTCCTATGCCTTGGTGTTGGATGCCACCCTTGCCACGGAGAGGCAAGCTGCTCGTTTTTCCCGAATTCTGATAGATGGCGGCAGCAGCATCAACATTCTTTACCGCGATACCATGGAGAAGCTACGCATCAAAGAAAAGCAGCTCCTGCCCAATCGGACTGTGTTTCATGGCATTGTGCCCGGCCTTTCCTGCTCACCAATCGGCAAGATCAAGATAGATGTCATCTTTGGAGACAGGAATCACTTCCGCCGGGAAGCGATCTGGTTTGAGGTGGTTGACCTGGAAAGCCCTTATCATGTGCTCCTAGGCCGGCCAGCTCTAGCCAAGTTCATGGTGGTACCCCATTATGCCTACCTCAAGCTGAAGATGCCAGGGACCACGGGCATTATCACGATCAATGTAGACTATGAGAAGTCGTCCGCCTGTGCTGCAGCCAGCAGCCGGCTGGCCTAGTCCCTTGTGATTGCTGCTGAGAAGAAGCTCCTGGACCGAGTGGTGGCCATGTCCAGCAAGCAGCCGGACCTGTCACCAGAACCCAAAGAGTCAGAGACCCAGGGCTCCTTCCATCTAGCCAAAGAAACAAAGAAGATTCCCTTGGACCCGGAGCACCCGGAGAGGCACGCTGTCATAGGTGCCAACCTTGATAGCAAATAGGAAAGCGAGCTCGTCGATTTCCTCCGTGAGAATCAGGACATCTTTGCATGGTCTCCCAAAGACATGCCGGGTGTTCCGACGGATTTCGCCGAGCACAAGCTACATGTCAGAGCAGATGCCAAACCAGTCAAACAACCCTCCACCGACTGTCGGAGGAGAAGAGAAGAATCGTTGGAGAGGAGATCGCCCGCCTTTTGGCAGCCGGCTTCATTATGGAAGTTTTCTTCCCAGAATGGCTTGCCAACCCAGTCCTTGTATTGAAGAAGAATAACAAGTGGCGCATGTGCATTGATTACACCAGTCTCAACAAAGCCTACCCCAAGGATCCGTTTGCATTACCCCGGATTGACCAAGTGATAGACTCCACAGTCGGATGCGAGCTGTTGAGTTTCTTGGATGCCTACTCAGGTTACCACCAGATCAAGTTGAACCCGGCAGACCGCCTGAAGACCGCCTTCATCACACCATTCAGAGCCTTCTGCTACCTGACCATGTCATTCGGCTTGAGAAATGCCGGTGCCACGTTTCAGCGTTGCGTGAAGAAGTGCCTCCTCAAGCAACTCGGCAGGAATGCCCACGTCTATGTAGACGATATTGTGGTGAAGACGGAGAAGCGCGGTACCCTCTTGGAAGATTTGAAGGAAACTTTTGAAAATCTGCGCCGGTTTCAGATCAAGCTCAACCCAGAAAAATGCGTCTTTGGAGTACCAGCCGACCAGCTACTTGGCTTCCCGGTCTCAGAGCACGGCATTGAGTGCAACCCTGTGAAGATCAAGGCCATCGAGAGGATGGAGAGACGCATCCGACTGAGACGTCCAGAAATTCACTGGCTGTTTGGCATCCATCAATCGCTTCATCAGTCGGCTAGGTGAGAAGGCTCTTCCCCTGTACCAGCTCATGAAGAAGGCCACTCATTTCGAGTGGAATGACAAGGCGGACGAAGCTTTTCTCCAGTTGAAGAAGATGTTGACCACGCCGCCTGTCCTGGCGGCCCCGACTGCTAAAGAGCCCATGTACCTCTACATCGCCGCCACCAGCCGGGTGGTCAGCACTATCATGGTAGTAGAGCGCCAAGAAGACGACAGAGCACAATCGGTCCAGAGGCCCGTGTACTATTTGAGTGAGGTGCTATCAACCTCGAAGCAGAACTACCCTCACTACCAGAAGATGTGCTACGGCGTGCACTTTTGCCGCCAAGAAACTGAAGCCATACTTTTAAGAGCACCCAATCATGGTTGTTTGCATTGCCCCGCTTGCCGAGATCATTGGCAACAGAGATGCATCTGTCCGGGTGGCCAAATGGGCCATCGAGTTGGCCCCCTACACCATCTTCTACCAGCCACGCACCGCCATCAAGTCCCAAGCACTGGCCGACTTCCTTGTCGACTGGGCCGAGACCCAGTACCTGCCGCCAGCTCCGGACTCCACTCATTGGCGAATGCACTTTGATGGCTCGAAGATGCGCACCAGCTTGGGAGCCAGTGTTGTTCTTGCTTCTCCCAAAGGTGACAAGCTCAGATACACATTGCAAATCCATTTCGCCGCCTCCAACAATGTGGCCGAGTATGAAGCACTAATACACGGCCTCCGGCTGGCCAAAGAGATCGGTATCCGCCGGATCCTGTGCTACGGCGACTCCGACTTGGTGGTCCAACAGTCGTGTGGTGACTGGGACGCCAAGGATGCAAACCTGGCAAGTTACCGCTTTCTCGTTCAGCAGCTCAACGGATATTATTTTGAGGGGTGCAAGTTCCTTCACGTGCCACGGAATGAAAACGAGCCAGCTGATACCCTGGCACGGATCGGCTCCACCTGTCAAGCAATACCAGCCGACGTGTCCCTTCAGTGCCTCCGCAAGCCGTCAATCAAGCCTTCTCCAGAATCTGAGTCCATCTTCGTGCCGGCTCCTCCCGAAGTAGTCGGATCCGACTCGGGGGCTGCAGCAGCCGTCCCTGGGACTTCAGCAGGCGGCGCGGGGACTACAGTAGTGGCACCCGGCCCGGGGACTTCACAACCCGGCGCGGGGGCTGCAGGAGTCGGCCCAGGGACTTCACCAAGCGGCTCGGGGACTGCAACAGTCGCACCCGGCCCGGGGACTTGACAAACCGGCCCGGGGGCTGCAGCAGTCGGCCCGGGGACTTCAGCAACGCAGCAAGCGGCAGCCGACTCCAACCCGCCGCCTCCCTACCCAACCGCCCTAGTACAAGTGGCCGTAGTGGCAGTAGAAGAAATTCAAGCACCTTCATGGGCATTGCCCATCCTCAAGTTTCTAGTGAACAAAGAGCTGCCGACCGATGAGATCTCGGCCCGGCAAGTGCAGCGCCGAGCAGGAGCCTACATGATAGTAAACAAAGAGCTTGTCAGGCGCAGCGTGACTGGAGTCTTCCAGCACTGCGTAGAATCAGAGAAGGGCCAAGCAATCCTCAAAGATATCCACCAAGGCGAGTGCGACCACCATACGGCGTCCAGATCCCTTGTCGCCAAAGCCTTCCGCCATGGTTTCTTCTGGCCGACTGCTTTGGAAGATGCCAACGAGTTGGTCAAGCATTGCAAAGGGTGCCGGAAGTTCAGTTCTAAGCAACATTTGCCGGCTTCTGCACTCAAGACCATCCCCCTCACTTGGCCCTTTGCCATGTGGGGGCTGGACATGGTGGGACCATTCAAGATAGCACGCGGCGGCATGACCCATCTGCTCGTCGCCGTGGACAAAATCACCAAGTGGATTGAAGCAAAGCCAATCAAGAAGTTGAACGGTCCGACTGCTGTGACCTTGATCGCAGACATCACCGTCCAATACGGTGTGCCACACAGCATCATCACCAACAATGGAACGAACTTTGCCAAGGGAGCCTTGGCCCGTTTCTGCGTGACGCAAGGCATCCGACTGGACTTAGCGTTCGTTGCCCATCCGCAGTCAAACGGCCAAGTCAGGCGAGCAAACGGCCTCATCCTCGCCGGCATCAAGCCTCGATTGGTCAAGCCACTGGAGAGGTCGGCTGGCTGCTAGATCGACAAGCTGCCAGCCGTCCTCTGGAGCCTCCGCACCACTCTGAACAAATCAACCGGCTTCACTCCATTCTTTCTCGTGTACGGTGCCGAGGCCGTCATCCCAACTGACATTGAGTTTAACTCACCTCGCGTCACCATGTACACGGAAGCGAAGGCAAAGGAAGCACGAGAAGACGGTGTCGATCTGCTGGAAGAGGGCCGGCTGTTGGCACTCAGCCGGTCCACCATCTACCAGCAGAGTCTGCGCCGCTACCACAGTCGGAAGGTCAAGCCAAGATCCTTCCAAAAGGGAGACCTTGTGCTCCGGCTGATCCAGCGAACAGCCGGCCAACACAAGCTCTCGACCCCTTGGAAAGGCCCCTTCATCATCAGCAAGACATTGGGCAACGACTCCTACTACCTCATCGACGCGCAGAAGCCCAGAGTACGCAAGAGAGACGATTCGGGCAAGGAATCGGAGCGCCCATGGAATGCAAATCTCCTCCGAAGATTTTACAGTTGATTCAGTATGTACCACGCTACCTTTTGTATTAAGCACTAAGACATCGGGTCCCTCGAGGAGCACTCGGGGGCTACCCTTTTTATCTATATGATAAGATCTATGCCTATGAATGTGTTATTTCATTATTCTGCCAGGCACCGGGTTCGACCAGTCGGCCCAGGGGCTTGCCGCCTTGTACTATGTCAATGCTACCTGCAGTCGGACAAGTAGTGTGCCCGCACCTAAGCCCTCTCTTGCCACAAGGCGCAGCTTGCAGAGCGACTGTCCAGCCGGCAAGAGTTAAAGGCAGGAAACGGTGCCCACACGAAAAATGGCTAAGGACTAAAGCATTTGCATAGGCCAAGCCGGCTCCTCGCCTCACCGACTGGCTGCTGAGCAGCCGGCCGGCCGGTTTCTAACTTAATTTGCTACACTCTACCAACGGCTAAAGTACTTGCCTTCCCAAAACGGCCAAGTACTTGACCCAGCCACAGACCGCAGAGCGGCTGTCCGGCTGGCAAGACGGCAGCCAACGGAAGGCGGCAAAGGAAAAAGCCAAAGGAGCAGAAAAGCAAGACAAGTCGGAAATCGGCAAAGACAATTTACACAGCAAAAGGCCCTCGGCCAGCATTCGACGGAGTTTGAATACAACCCCAATGCGTGGAACTGCGCGAACTTAACAATTTTGTTCAAGAGGTTACAAAACAGGAAAAGAAAAGATAATTCGGCCGCCTAGGCCAGAGGAGCAGCAGCCGGATCGGAGGGGTCGGCGGAGGTCGAGGCCCCGGCTGGTGAAGCGGCCGCCTGGTGGGTCTCAGCCTGGTCAGCATCGGCAGCAGTCGGCTCGCCGGTGCGCTGTTCGTTGGTCGAGACTTGGTCAGGCTGAGGCCGGCTATCATCGTCACCATCCGGCGTGTCGTCTTCACCGTCCTCATCCTCCTCCTCCTCGCCCTCATCGCTGGAGGCGATCTCCTCCACTGAGTCCTCGCCGCCTTCTGGGTTCAGCCCGAACCAGTTGGGCGGCACCTCGGCGCCCGCCTCATCTAGCTCGGGGAGGAAGACACTGGTGTCCGTGTACTCGACGATCGCCGCGGCGCGGTGATAGAGCTCGGGCGCCACCGCCTCCAACTCTTCGTCGGCTTCAACACGGAGAGTGGCCAGCTGGTCTAAGTTTAGCCCAGGGTACCATCCCTTGACGAACTCCAAGGCTCGCCGTGCACCCGCCCGGGCGGAGGAGCCCTTCCAGGCCTCGATGCAGCCAATGGCCACCTCCAACCAGTCGGAGGTCCGATTGACAGTGCGTAGAACGGGAGCACCCAGCCAGAGGGCGGAGACCACGTGGGCTCTGACGCACTGAAGACGGCGGATAGCCCGATGCGCCGGCTGGAGACGAGCTTGGATGGCAAGCAGCTGCCCGGCGAGGGTCCGTGGGGCGTTGGGCGTGATCGTGGCACCAGCCAGCCTCCGCTCATCACGACGAGCCTCGACGGCTTGGTTGGCGGCGATGGAGTAACCAGGGAAATACTCTGCATAACAAGAAAAAAGAAGTATGAAGCCAGAAGCCGGCTCGTATGACAAGTCGGCAGGCGGAAGAAAGAGAAGGACAACTCACCATCGAGTAGGTCCTCAATCTCGCCACTAGTGGACATTCTTTACATTGATTGATTGCATGATGTTGATCCACCTAGTACCATGATTCATGCTAGTGAGACTTCCTCATGTGATGATTTCTTGCCCATTTACGATGAGTATGATGATTCTCATGTGGAGTCTATTAGTTGTGATTGCATGTTACATAGGATTTCTTGTGACAATTCTTTAGGTCACATCATGTTTGACAATCCGCTTGACTTGTCGTATGCTATGCATGAGATCCACCATATGTCATATTTGCAATCTCATCGTAGTGACTATGCATATGCCATTAAAATTAACCCAATTTGCACATATGGCATAGATGACAAGCCCATGGTTATTGGCATTTGTTTTTCTTGTGATGATATTGATATGCTCCCTTTGCATCATTTATCTCATATGCCATGCCATGACTACCTAGCTTCGGATATGCATTGTTTTGGATGTTGTCCATTTTCTCCATATGATGTTTCCAATATTGCTCATGAGGAGACCCCCATAGTTTCCTCATACATGTTAGGAGATTTTGATCCATCCCATCCATTGCATGATCCCAATACTTGTGTGCACAATATGCTTCCCATGAATAAACATGCTATTGATGTGCCATATACTTCTATGCTAAATTTGTATCCCCATCGTGTTATACATAACAACTATTCTTTCATGATGGATGGCATGTTCTTATACCATGCATCAAATTCTTTGAGCGATGCTTATCTTGTGCTAACTCACACGTGCACATACACATCATAATGGATGATGTGTACATTTATCACGCACACAATTTCTTTGGTTTGTGTCTCTTTTGCGTAGGTACCCATGAATACTTGTCAACCTCGCAATCCCACGAGTTGACAAAACGAGCTCTAGAGAGCAATGATGACTTGGGATCCCATGGATTGCCTTTCCCACCGCTCTCTTCACGTGAAGTCTTCGCGCATTCATTCTACATGGCCCTCACATGGCTATGGGTTATTGTCCATTACATATTCTATGCCCATCTTGCCATGTTCACTTTGCATGATATGCTCATTCCTATGCCTTTGCCATGCATTTGTGACCCATGCTTTGCATTACACATGATGATTGATTCTAGTACTTGTATGTGTATTTGCAAGCTTGGTGGAGATATTGCTTGTTATTGCCATGATTGTTTTGTGCCCCATTCCTATGATGATACTATGATCTTGCTTTGTGTTTGTGCTTGCGATATGTCATGTGCATTGCCTATGCATATTATTTGCTCACATGACATGATTGCCATGATTTCCTCTAGTATGTTGCATCTTCGCACTACTAGCTTGCACGACTTGATCGATATGCTTGCTTATGTTGCATCATCCGTGATTCATACTTTCTCATTTCATGCGGTTGATGACAACCATTACCATGCTCTACACATGATTGTTCTTGCTTCTTGCCATATATCTCCATGTGTTGCCTCTCTCATTCTAGATGATTTGACATGTATTGAGTGCAACAATGCCTTTAGTCTTGATAATGAGTTTGCCCCCATAGCATTCTCACATATATTTGGAGATTTTGACATATTTCTTGTGAAGCATGCTTGCCTTACCTCTTTGCACCATATACCTAGTGCCATGAATATTGCCATTGTTGCATCATATTATTCATGCACTTGTGCTTCTAATGGTTATGTGCAAAAGAAGAGAACCATCATGATGGATGATGTGTTTATCTACCATGCGCATACGTTCTTTCTTTTGTTGTGTGCATGTGTAGGATACTTGGACTTTGTGTCGACTTCCACGTCATTGACAATTTGAGGTCTTGAGAGCGAACCACCTTCTACCATGACGATTCTACATCGCACTTGCTTGTGCTTCGGCATTGTGAAGGACGCACAAGGACACGCCTTCAAGGTGACATCTTTCTTGAGCATGGATATTGTGGATCATACTACTTGTGTTGCTTGCACCATGAGACTTATTGATCATCTTGGACCATTTGATTGCGCACATGTTAGAGATCTTGCTTCGACTTGTCACTTTCACCGTTCCATGCATCATGATATATATGCCTTGTGTGTTGCATCCAATTCTTGGATTACTTGCTCCGATCATATGTTTGGTTGCAACAATCTCACTTCTTCACATATGCCATGTCCCATTGCTTGTCACATGCTTGACTTGATTGCCTCACACATGATGAACACTTGCTCTTTCTATTGTGCTGAGTGCCATACTATCTTCACTACACCCTATGCACGTTACGCTTGGATTTTCTTACACTTGACCCATGTGTTTAGGCACTTCATTTTGTTTGGTGTTGTGAATGATTCTTATGCCTACCATAGACCTTTCATTGAGCAATTTGTGAATGCTTGCTATGAACTTGAGGTAGATGCTTATTCTCTTGTCAAACATATTTGCATCTCTACCTCACATTTATATGCTTGTCCCCATGATATCTTTGCTTGTGCTCAATTCATATGCTTACATGCCATGACACAATCCCTTTGTCACACCATATGCTTTGCATGATGCCGACACTTGTTGGGTGAATCACCGCTTGAATGCTTGGTTTTGCACTAACGCTAACCACATTTGTTTTTCCAAGTGTTTGTTGTCCTTACTCCTTTTGAAGGAATCACAAGACGATGCGACATTGGAGAGTGCCCATTTCGAGATTCAAGATGACAAGTACTTGCTGAACGTCCACTTCTACACGGCGAAGCCATCTCTTTCCCATGGTGATTTGGTTTTCGATCCGAGGTCGGATCTTTCCCAAGGGAGGGGAGATGATGCGGAGCATCCTATGGACATCACCATGTCAAGAGTCCATTCGGCAAGTGACACGTGCGACATCTACTTCACATACACAAAGGTGAATCATCTCCTTTACACGTGCTCACTTGACACCTTCGAGGATGGTATACTACTTGACACTCCACTCGTGTGCATGCATTGGTATTGTCGGAACACTACGGACGACGAGGAGGAGTGCAAGCGCCAAGGAACAACTACACATTCCGCGAGGGAAGCCTGGAAGCGACGACGAAAGAAGAAGACGGAGACAGCTCCCAGGACCCAGACATCCGGCCAGGACCCCGGACATACGGCCCCTGGAACCTCACCCACAGCAGTCGCCCAGCCGCCAAGTACCTACAGGCCCCAGACATCCGACCATAGCCCGGACATCCGGCCCAGCCCGGACATCCGGCCCTTCCCCGGAAATCCGGCATCGAATGACAGAACGCACCCGAAGTTTGGCCACTTCAGCCCGGACATCCGGCGTGAGCCCCGGACATCCGACGCCCCACGAACGGCCGGACATCCGGCCCCCAGCCCGGACATCCGGCGCCTGCCTGCGCGCATGGACAGGGCCCGAGGCCCATGTATCCCTTTTTCACTTACCCCTTCGTGGCTTAGACTATAAATAGACCACCCCCTCATCCATTCTAGGGTTAGCATAGGTTTAGCTCATATTAGAGATAGAGCTTTTCTCATCCATTAGGATCTACTCCACGAGAGAGACCGCGGCCCCTCTACGGAGAAGATCCCCCTTGGATTCAAGACCTCCTCACGGAGAAGACCCCCTTCAAGACCTCCTCACGGAGAAGAACCGGTTACCTTTGTATCGTCCTTTGTTGATTTTGGATCTTGTATCTCCTCTTGTGTTCCGAGGATCTAGCACATGTGTGACTATATCTTGTTGGTTTGAGAGTTCCTCCTGTGTTTTCCCTTGTGATTCCCCGTGTGTTCTTCGTGTTCTTAGTTGGGATCCACTCCTTTCGTGAAAGATCGGCCGTATAGGGTTCCACCCTACATCAAATGTGTTGCCTTTTCCCCCTGCCCACAACGAGTTGCCCTATTAGACATGAATATCTGAAAGTTTTTTTTTCTTTTAAGTGGTTTATGAAGCAATTTACTGATGATTACCTTGCAAACTACATGACCGGAGTGGAGGCAACTATTCTGAAAGTATATAATTCATACTACCATGATAATGGTCTAGAAGTCTTCCTGAAGGCGGTGAAGGATGGGCAGGCGATCGTCACAAGGGGTTGGAAAAAAGTTGTTTGCACCTATGGCATGCAGGAGGGCACAGTATGGGCATTCCGCTTCTTCAACACCATCGGCAGCCAAAATGATTTACACTTCTCTCTTCACCTTTACCACCTCTAAATATTGTGGTTCATCATAGTTAATTGCAGCCTAATCCTGTATTTACTGAACATATTGTACTGAGAATTTTATTTATGGATTGGTTGTTGAACCATTGTGCTGAGAATTTGAATTCCATGTTTCATATTTCAAATTTCCAATTTGAATAATAAACTACAGGGGAAAATAAAATTAGACAGGAGTGAATAAAATGACGTACACTAGGTTTGAAAGAAAACAACATGTGCGATGGAAAATATAGAATAGATAGTTCAATGATGTGAAACGTTTGCAATGCTCGACAGACACACTCAAAATTTTGTCTCATATGCGTGTGCGATTCATGGTAATAAGGCAAACGTTTCAAACATGTATGCGTGTGTAATATTGCATAAAAAGAAGACGGTGCATATATGGAGCCGTGTGTGATAGGAATGCCTATCGCACACAGTTATGAAAATCGACACGTTGGCGATAGTAGAGGCACTGACACAATTTACATTTTTGAACTGGGTGTGATAATGTACCTATCGCAAACACATTGGTAGATTAAATGTTTGTGATATCTACCTTTTCCGCATGACTATAGCAGTGTAATCGTTTCAGATGTCTCTCGGATCAGAAACGTAACATCGAGACATAGCGTGTGGGACATGCGCAACCTTCCATACGTTTATTTTATGGTAATTGTCAGTAGTCTCTCGCCTATCCCCAGCGGTTTCTGGGTCGTGTGGGAAGGACCCTCCTATCGCACACACTGACAAGACGATGGTTTAAAACTCCATCGCGGAAAGGGGGTAAAAACCGTTTGTATAGCACATAACGATACCAGTGAATTATGCTCTGCAGGCCATTACACTGCACACAGTTTGCGAAAGCAAAACGTCTATGATATACGTCAAGATCAGACACATTTCTCAGACCCACTACATGTGCGATGAATCTCTATTGCACACATGATCAGCCAAGAAAAATGTGTCAGATTAACAACAACAGCGCACACAGTTTCTTCTTATTCAATGTTTGTGAAAGTCACCTTATCATACACGCTTATGGATTGTTTATGATGTCGTGTGCTTCATAAATGTTTGCCCATAGAAGAACACGTGTGATAGGCCTTCACCCGACGCGGGTACGATGGATGAATCGTGTGGGATATATTCAAGCTTCGCATACAGTTTTATAGGGACAACTGTATGCATTCTTATATCGAATCACATATGGTCGAGGAAGAGTAAATGTTTGTGATAGTCTCCCTATCATACACGTTTACTATCGTGAACTGTTTGTAATGTAGCGCACATCGTAAACATTGCACAACAGAATACCGAGTGCGATGGTAATTCGAGCACACACGAGTAGCAAGGATGGAGCGTTTGGGATATTTGGCATATCACAAATAGTTGTGTGAGGACTCGCATTTGGGATAGATGACGGCATTGCATACGCTTAGTTCTACAAAACGTATGCATTCCTACTCCCTATCCCCAAAGATTTCTGGGTCATGTGGGAAGGACCCCTATCGCACACATAGGCAAGGAGAAGGTTTAAAACTCCAGCGCGGAAAGGGGTTAAAAACCATTTGTATAGAAGCTCGCTGTACGAGAGACTGTTTGTTTCAATTGTGCAATGTGAAGTTGAATTATTGTAGGTGCAATTTTGTATTGTTATGCGTGTGAGAAATAAATCGAATTTGGTTGTACTAAATACATGATAAACATATACAATTGCTATATTTCCTGGTTGTTAAGCATGCTTGGTTTGGTTAACTCTCTAATCTTCTAGTATGTTTTATTGTGCAATTTGGTGCTCACTTAAATGTTTGGTTTATTTGTTGTGGTGTTTAGTTAACTATTTTGTTCAATTCTGCAATGCGATGTTCAATTGTTGTGGGTACAATTCTAGCTTGCTATGCATGTGAGAAATAAATCAAGTTTGCCTATACTAAATACATGAGAAACATATACAATTGCTACATTTCCTAGTTCTTAAGCATGCTTTGTTTGGATAACTGACTTTTTGATGTGGCTCAAATTAATCTGCTGAATTTGCAATGTGTTTATTTCTTATCAACATATTTTACTGATAGTATGTCAACCCTCACTTAACCTGATCAATAACTACCTTATATGTGTTGCAGGGAAACAATGGGAGGCACTGAGGTTTACTATCAAGGTTAGCACATGCATGGTCCTTTGGCTAATAACACATTATTTTGCAATTGTAGGAACCATTCTAATATTTAGGTTTTTAACAATTTGGTCTTGAACATGTAGGTCCTGCTGTCAGAGATTTTGTACCACTGTTAGACCCACTTTACATATGAGGAAATGATATGTCCATGAATATCAGTCAAGTCAAGAAACTTGGAAAGGTTGTTAGGATAAAGAAACACGCGACGAGACACAACAAGATCTTTGTCTGCATAATGAAGAAGACATCAGTGAACTACATGATGATACTAACTCTTATACCTTGTTTTTTAATTCCTTTGCGCCATTTCAAAATTTAGAGAAGATATTTACGCATATCTTTGTTTTCGAGCCTTTCCAATGCAGTTCACTTATGATTACCTCTCAAACCACCTATATGGTCAAGAGGCGAGGAAGGTGTTCATACAACACCCGCGGTACAATATCAAAATCTTCCTCAAGAGGATGAAACATGGGCAGTCAATCATCCACAGGCACTGGCCTAAAGTTGTAAAGACCTTCACATCATTGAAGGCTCAATATTTGCCTTCCGCTTCAGCAGTTTTCCAGATGAGATTCATCTGTCTATCTACTGCCTATGATGCTAATTTCCAAAGGTTTAAGATCTTGCATGTGAAACTTGGTGCTATTGTATAATGGGGTAGCTAGCTATATGCCTATATGGTGTAACCGAGTGCTGAAGTTATATGATGTTGTACTCTGATGTATTTCAATTATGAAATCCTGGTCGACATAATAAAAAATGAAATATATTGCGTGTTTAATACGAAATGTCTAAATGGATTAAAAATAACAGGTCAATTAGCCTGCTTAATGGGTTTTTCTATTGCAAACGGTTATTGAGACAACACCATGGGCGATGACCTCTGACAACCCACACAGTTTCTAGGAAGTAAACGTGTTGGATCAATAAACAATCACAAACGACTTCCTCTGGAAAACTGTTTGCTATGGTCACCTTACACAAATGTTTTTCACATAAAAAGTGTGTGTGATGGATAGCCTATGCCACACAGTTTCCTCTAGGCACCGTGCGTAATGCATTCAATAAAGCAGACGATAAAATTATAAATATCGTCTGCAATGGCAACGCTATCACAGACGATGTGATGCGGAAAATTGTGTGTTGTGTACATATGAACGAACACATTTTCTAGGACTCACTAGTGGGATGTACATACAAACGGAAACGTTTGTCTGGGATTCACTGTGTGGGATGTACATACAAACGGAAATGTTTGTCTGGGATTCACTATGTGGGATGTACATACGAGTGGAAACGTTTGTTTGGGATTCACTGTGTGGGATGTACATATGAACGGAAACGATTGGGCATGTATAATTGTTTGTGATGGCTCGCTCGATCACACACGAGCTCTTCTTGCCCCGCGTGTGTGACCGTAGGACCTATCGCCAATAGTTTTTGGTCCATGTGGGATGGGCCCCTGATGTAGGGTGGAACCCTAGATGGCCGATCTTTCACGAAAGGAGCGGATCCCAACGTGGAACACGAAGAACACGAGGGGAAACACAAGAGAAACACTCAAACCAACAAGAGATGGTCACACATGTGCTAGATCCTCGAAACACGAGAGGAGATACAAGATCCACGATCAACAAAGGACGATACAAAGGTAACCGGTTCTTCTCCGTGAGGAGGTCTTAATGGGGTCACCCAAGAGGGGGTCTTGAATCCAAGGTGATCTTCTCCGTAGAGGGGCCGCGGTCTCTCTCCTGGAGTAGATCCGTAATGGATGAGCAATGCTCTATCTCACAAATGAGCTAAACCAATGCTAACCCTAGAAAGAGGGAGATGGGAGAGTATATATAGTCTAGGGGGGCGAAAGGGTACATGGGCTTCGGCCCTTTACTGTGCGCAGACAGGCGGAGCCGGATGTCCGGGCTGGGAGGCCGGATGTCCGGTCTGGCGGCGATAGCTTCCGTAGTTTCTGGTGCGTGGCCCGGATGTCCGGGCTTCTGGCCAGATTTTCGGGCTCGGGCCGGATGTCCAGGGCCTGTTGATGTGGAGCGGCTGGGCGGCGGATGAGGATGATGCTCCAGGGGCCGGATGTCCGGGGCCTGGAAGGTGATCTTGACCGTTTCCGTTGGTTATCTTCATCCATGGACTTGGCGGCTTGTCCGTCTCCACGAGCATCTTCAGGAGGTCCTCTTGACACCTGATCATGCATAGCATATCGGACTTAGGTAGTAGCCATGTCTCGAGTGGATCATATGTGATATCACTAAGCAAAGAGGTCACCTCGTTCTCGAGAGCTCTAGCTCGTGCTCGTGTCATGGGTCCTCTTGGCTCTTGATGAGATGATGGTAGGTCCATGGGGATGATCGTGGGATGCTCCGCATCATCTCCCCTCCCTTGGGAAAGATCCGACCTCGGATCGAAATCCTCATCACCATGGTATGGGGAGAGATCTTTGAGGTTGAAGATGTCGCTCACGGAGTACTTGTCGCGTGGAATGTCGATCTTGTAGGCGTTGTTGTTGTAGCGTGCAAGCACCTTGAAGGGTCCATCGGCTCGTGGTAGAAGTTTGGACTTGCGTTCGTTGGGGAAGCGGTCCTTGCGAAGGTGTAGCCACACAAGATCTCCAACATTGAATATCATGGGTTGCTTGTTGACGTTGAGCTTGGTCGCAAGTCGTTGTACTTGGCGCTCGATGGTGTGCCTTGTATCTTCATGCATCTTCTTGAGGTAGTTGACTCGGGCACTCGCGTCCATGTTTGTGCGCTTTTGTAGCGGTAGAGGTAGAATGTCCAATGGCGACAATGGGTCGAAGCCATAGACGACCTCGAAGGGGGACTTGCCGGTAGTCAAATGTCTTGCACGGTTGTAGGCGTACTCGGCGATAGGTATGCACTCCTCCCACTCCTTGATGTTCTTCTTTATCAACACGCGTAGTAGAGTGGAGAGCGTGCGGTTTGTCACCTCCGTTTGGCCGTCGGTTTGTGGATGGTATGCCGAAGAGAACAAAAGCTTGATTCCGAGCTTGGCGCATAAAGTCTTCCAAAAGTAATTCAAGAACTTGACGTCGCAGTCCGAGATAATCGTCTTTGGCACTCCATGAAGTCGCAAGATTTCCCTACAAAAGAGATTGGCAACATGTGAAGCATCGTCTATCTTGTTGCAAGGAATGAAATGTGCCATTTTATAGAATCGGTCCACAACAACAAACACGAAATCCTTTCCATTTCTAGTTCTAGGCAAACCAAGCACAAAATCCATGCTAATATCTTCCCATGGTTGATACGGAATTGGAAGAGGCATATAGAGTCCATGAGATTGAGCTTTAGAATTAGCTTTGCGACATGTAGAGCATCGGTTGGTGAAGCGGTTGACGTCGCGAAACATCTTAGGCCAAAAATAGTTGTTGGAGAGCGTGGCAAATGTTTTGTCGCGTCCAAAATGTCCCATTAGTCCTCCGCCATGAGATTCTTGAAAAAGCAACAAACGGAGAGAAGACTCGGGGATGCAAAGTTTGTTAGCTCTCATAAGATAACCATCCTTGAGGTAATATCGATCCCAAGAAGTATGTGTCAAACACTTGGCATAGGGAATAGCAAATGTAGGATCATGCTCATACAAATCTTTTATGTGCTCAAAACCAATGACATTCAATTTAAGTTGAGTAACAAGCATGCATATATGGGAAAGTGCATCCGCCACAATATTTTCCTTACCTTTAATATACTTGATGACATAAGGAAAAGACTCAATAAATTCACTCCACTTAGCATGACGCTTGTTCAACTTAGTTTGACCTTTAAGGTATTTAAGCGTTTCATGATCGGTATGGATGACAAATTCATGAGGGCGAAGGTAATGTTCCCATTCACGCAAAACTCGCACTAAAGCATATAGCTCTTTGTCATAGATGGGGTAGTTGAGTTGTGCTCCGGAAAGTTTCTCACTAAAATAAGCAATTGGGCGCTTCTCTTATGTTAACACACCTCCTATGCCATTACCACTAGCATCGCAATGAATTTCAAAAGGTTTGTCAAAGCTGGGTAATGCAAGCACGGGAGCAGGAGTAAGCAAATTCTTAAGCTCATTGAATGCGCTATCTTGCGATGGTCCCCAAACAAAGGGTGCATTCTTCTTGCTCAAAGCATGTAAAGGTGAAGCAATGGTGCTAAAATCCTTCACAAATCTATGGTAGAAACCGGCTAAACCAAGAAAGCTACGCACTTGTTGCAAATAGGTTGGTTGGGGCCAAGTTTTAGTAGCATTGATCTTAGAGTCATCAACATGAACACCCTTAGAAGATACTACAAAACCCAAGAAAACAAGCTTATCAACACCAAAGAGGCATTTTTCCATATTAGCATAAAGTTGCTCTTTTCGAAGAGTTTGTAGCACGGTTCGAAGGTGGGTGACATGCTCTTTGAGAGATTTGCTAAAAGCAAGGATATCATCAAAGTAGACAACAACAAATTCACCAATGTAAGGGCGAAACACATAATGCATAAGACGCATGAAAGTACCGGGTGCTTTCGATAAACCCATAGGCATGACTAACCACTCATATAGACCGAACTTAGTTTTGAAAGCGGTTTTCCATTCATCACCCTCTTGTATGTGTATTTGATAGTAACCACTTTTAAGATCAATTTTGGAAAAGATAGTGGCACCGCTAAGTTCATCAAGCATATCATCAAGGCGTGGAATGGGGTACCTATAACGAACGGTGATAGCATTGATGGGTCTATAATCGGAACACATGCGAAAGCTACCATCTCTTTTTGGCACAAGAATGACCGGTACGACACAAGGACTCAAACTTTCGCGCACATGTCCATGGTCTATGAGATGCTTTACTTGCCTTCGGATATCTTTGGTTTCTTCGGGGTTGACGCGGTAGGGAGCCTTGTTTGGAAGTGGCGCTCCGGGGATGAGGTCGATTCGGTGCTCAATGTTTCGAGGAACACGAAGAACACGAGGGGAAACACAAGAGAAACACTCAAACCAACAAGAGATGGTCACACATGTGCTAGATCCTCGAAACATGAGAGGATATACAAGATCCACGATCAACAAAGGACGATACTAAGGTAACCGGTTCTTCTCCATGAGGAGCTCTTGATGGGGCCACCCAAGAGGGGGTCTTGAATCCAAGGTGATCTTCTCCGTAGAGGGGCCGCGGTCTCTCTCGTGGAGTAGATCCGTAATGGATGAGCAATGCTCTATCTCATAAATGAGCTAAACCAATGCTAATCCTAGAAAGAGGGAGATGGGAGAGTATATATAGTCTAGGGGAGCGAAAGGGTACATGGGCTTCGGCCCTTTACTGTGCGCAGACAGGCAGAGCCGGATGTCCGCGCGACGTGCCGGATGTCCGGGCGACGGGCCGGATGTCCGGGCTGGCAGCGATAGCTTCTGTAGGTTCTGGTGCGTGGCGCCGGATGTCCGGGATTCTGGCCGGATTTCCGGGCTGGGGCCGGATGTCCGAGGCCTGTAGATGTGGAGCGGCTGGGCGGCTGATGAGGATGATGCTCCAGGGGCCGGATGTCCGGGGTCCTGGCCGGATGTCCGGGGCCTGGAAGGTGATCTTGACCGTTTCCGTTGGTTCTCTTAATCCATGGACTTGGCGGCTTGTCCGTCTCCACGAGCATCTTCGGGAGGTTCCTCTTGACACCTGATCATGCATAGCATATCGGACTTAGGTAGTAGCCATTTCTCGAGTGGATCATATGTGATATCACTAAGGAAAGAGGTCACCTCGTTCTCGAGAGCTCTAGCTCATGCTCGTGTCATGGGTCCTCTTGGCTCTCGATGAGACGATGGTAGGTCCATGGGGATGATCGTGGGATGCTCTGCATCAACCCCCCCCCCCCCCCACCTATCGCACAGAAAGGCAAGGCGACGATTTTAAACTCTGTCAAGGAAAGGGGGTAAAATCCGTTTGTATAGCAGGTCGTTGCACTAGTGTGAATGCAATTGTTGGGCTTTTGCCACGTAATTCACTTCTTCATTGGAGAGATGCCAATTCGAGCTTCAAGATGATGAGTGCTTCGTGATCGTCCACTTCTACACGGCGATGTCACCTCTTTCCCATGGTGATAAAGATCATGATCTGAGACATGATCTTTCCCCCGGGGGGAGGGGGATGGTGCGGAGCACCCTATGGACATAACCATGTCAAGAGCCCCATTTCTAAGAGACACGCGCAACATCTACTTCAAACATAATAAGGTAAATTCCATCCTTAATATGTGTCTTCTTGGTTCCGTCGAGGATGGTATACTACTTGACCTTCCTACCATATGCATGTATTGTTATGATCCCAATGATGAATGTGCCATGGAGGAGGTCATCCACAAGCGAGCGCCTACACCATCCGTGGGAGAAGCTTGGAAGTGGAGAAGGAACTATCAAGATGACGGCAAGGTTCCATTGGCATCGATGGGTGTCCACGAGAATCCAACAAGTTGCGAAGCCTCTAGATACCCCATGCACACGGGACCCTGTACCCCATGCCCAAGTACACACCTCATGCACGCGGCCTAAGGTGCCAACTCTCTGGATACCACATGCGCATGGGCTCCAATTCCCTGTGTCGGGGCTGCCTGCGTGTAGTTATTCAGATTTTCCCATGTAATTCCAATTACACCCCTGGTTACCCCTTCATTACATAGGACTATATATTGTTGGGGAACGCAGTACTTCAAACTTTTTACCTACGATCACGCAAGATCTATCTAGGAGACGCATAGCAATGAGCGGGGAGAGTGTGTCCACGTACCCCCGTAGACCGGAAGCGGAAGCGTTTAGTAATGCGGTTGATGTAGTCGAACGTCTTCGCGATCCAACCGATCCAAGCACCGAACGTACGGCACCTCCGCGTTCAGCACACGTTCAGCTTGATGACGTCCCTCGAACTCTTGATCTAGTTGAGGCCGAGGGAGAGTTCCGTCAGCACGATGACGTGGCGACGATTATGATGAAGTTACCGGCGTAGGGCTTCACCTAAGCACTACGACGATATGACCGATGATGAGGACATCAATACCATTGTTACACCCACAGCCCCTACTGCTACATATACTGGACCACTTACTAGAGCTCGCGCACACCAATTAAATTATCAGGTACTTTCGTTTCTTGGTAATGATTCTAATGTTCATGAGAATATGATGCTTCCTAAATTGGATACATTTGTTTTGCTTACAAATGAAGGGCCTGGCTTGGATAAGAGGGATGAACACTGGAGCAAGACCAAGCCTGGAGATGATGGCATGCGCAAGCGGAACAAGAACGGAGTTACAAGTGATGATTTTAGGACTTTCAAGCCACCATAAGGAGTGCATGAACCCTTGGACGAAATATACAAGATGCCACTTCATAAATTTCGTCCAGAGGCTATTCTAGGTGCTGCGTCACCTTATTATTGGGCCAGGCCCATGTAATTTCAAAATACTTAAGTATAGGCTGTTTTTAGAGTCTGTATGTGTGGGGAAACAAGAGTTAGGGTTGGTTTCGGACCCCTCCCTCATGGGCCACGAAATCCCCCCCCTCTTCCTCCATATATACAACCCTTAGGGCGTCGTTTAGATTTGGGGTTTTGTTTAGATTAAAGTTCACCATAGCTGCAACTTCGCGTACTTCGTTTGTGTTCAACTACCAGACAAAGGCAACACAGAACCCCACCTTGCTCAATAAAGCTTTCCTCTTGTATTCGCAATATCCAAATTGCAATCTTAGTTTCTTGCTTGTTCTTCGTTTACCTGCAGGAAACAGACCTTCATGGTCAGGTTGATCATGCTCCGGTGTGGTCAATAACCTCTCGGAGTTGGTTTAGCGATTGCTAAGGCGCGACGTCCTCGCATGTTCGTACTCGGATCGACAAAGTTGACTTCCTGCAAAATGATAGCCACCATCTCATCGAAAGACGGGACAACTTTGCCTCTATCAAGTGGTATCAGATTTCTAGGTTGCTCGGTGAGATTTTATAGTTTTTCGTAGTTTAGACCGAGTTTGTTCTTCATACCTACAGTCCACGAAAAAGCCACACAAAAATAATTTAGGGCTAGTTCATCCTATCCGAACCAATCTGAGCCTTTGCATAATCTTTTTCTGTATTTGCTTTGTAGAATTTGCGGTTGCATCGTTGTGTCAAGTTGCTGGTCTTAGCGTCTAGTTCTTTAGAGTTTCGAGTTCTGTTCACAAGTTGTCACGCCGCCGCCGCACCAACATATTCCTTACCGCTGCCATATACATCCGCCGGTCCACCACCAATCCAAGTTCACATATACATCCGCCTGTCCACCACCAATTCGAGTCCACATATACATGTGGAGACCCCCGGGTAGTTATTTAGGCCAAAATTTCGGTGACCAAAAATATTTTTTCCCTATCCTATTTTTAGGTCCCACAGAGCATTTTGAGACACTCACCATCATAGTGATTTTGGTCGCACTTTTTCGTCGTCGCTGCCCTGATTTTCGAAAAAAAATTGTCTAATTTTTTTATGCATATCCTGTTAGTTTGACTTGGGAAGAGTTTTGAGACACTCGCCATTATAGTGATTTTTCGCAAAAAAAGAGCACAAAAAAAAGAGCGCAAAAAAGGGCAATTTTTTTTCAGAGTGTGCTTGTCCCTTGTTTACGTGTCGCACCGTGATTTTGTTCGTCTTCCACAACCACCACCTGCTGCACCTGCCGCACCTCTGCCACAACAACAACAACAACGACTACCTCCACGTCACGAAACGGCCCTCCGCCGAGCGAGCCGTGTCCCTCTTGAGCCTGGTCAAACTGTTGGTGCTGCTGTTGATACTTCTGTGGCTCCTGCTGCTGATGAGGAGGAGGATGATTATGCGGGAGATTACGAGGGTGAGGTTGATCAAAATCAGAACTACGTGCAACCACCAGCACCACAACCACCAGGTCGTCCACATCCAAATAATCGCAATGGTTGGGCTGCACCACCCCCTCAGGTACGAGATCACGACCATCTCCCTAAACTGAAATTGAATATTCCACCATTTGAGGGTAGATACGTTCCTGATATATATCTTACTTGGGAGTTAGAAACCGAACAACGTTTTACATGTTTAGAATATCCCGAGGAGAGAGGTGTTGCTGCTGCACTTTGTGCTTTCACTAGTTTTGCTTGTGTGTGGTGGTCTGAACATCGTAGATTATATCTGAATAATATTCCAACTACTTGGGTTGCTTTGAAAACTGCTATGCGTACTCGTTGGGTTCCACCATATTATCAACGTGAATTACTTAAAAAATTGCAGCGTTTAAGACAAGGCAAAAATTCTGTAGAGGTATATTATCAGGAATTACAAACTGGCATGATTAGATGTGGTATTGTTGAGGATAATGAAGCTATGCTTGCATGTTTTATGGGTGGATTAAATAGAGGGATTCAGACCATTCTAGAGTATAAGGAGTATAATAATATCACTCGTTTATTCCATCTTGCTTGTAAACTTGAACGTGAAGTGCAGGATCGACATGCATTGGCACGAACTAACTTTTCTGCAGGTCGACCTTCTTCAAGGACACCGCGTGCATCCTCTATTTCCACACATTCTACTGCATCGGCACCTCCATCAGCTGCCACCTCCAGTCGTGATACAAGAAAGCAGGCACAACCACCAGTATCTACCAAGAGCACACCTGTCGGGCCTGTACAGAGCTCTTCTTCCATGGCATCAACGGCGCACACAAGTGATATTATCTGTCGTCATTGTAAGGGAAGAGGTCATTATGCGACAGAATGCAAATCTCAGCGTGTGATGATTGCTACTGAGGATGGTGGGTATGAGTCCGCTAGTGACTATGATGAGGAGACTTTGGCTCTTATTACACGTGAAGAACACGGTGGAGATGATTCTGAACATGAGACGCAATACATGGCTCCTGAAGATGCTGACACGTATGAATGTTTAGTTGCTCAACGTGTTTTGAGTGTGCAGGTTACACAAGCTGAGCAAAATAAGAGGCATAATTTGTTCCATACAAAGGGAGTTGTGAAGGGACGTTCTGTTCGTGTCATCATAGATGGAGGGAGCTGCAACAACTTCGCTAGCATGGAGATGGTGGAGAAGCTATCTCGCACCATAAGACCACATCCACATCCTTATTACATCCAATGGTTCAACAACGGCGTCAAGGTTAAGGTAACACGTATTGTTCGTGTGCATTTTAATATCTCTACATATGCTGATTATGTTGATTGTGATGTGGTACCTATGCAAGCATGTTCCTTATTACTTGGTAGACCATGGCAATTTGATAAAAATTCTATACACCATGGTAGAAACAATCAGTAGACTCTTGTTCATAAGGATAAACATATTACTTTGCTTCCTGTGTCTCCTGATTCCATTTTGAAAGATGATATTAATAGAGCTAATAAAGCAAAACAGGAGAAAAATAAGAGTGAAAATCAGATTGTGGCAAAAGAATTTGAGCAACAAATGAAGTCTGATAATAAACCATCTAGTGTTGCTTATGAAATTAAATTGAAAAGTGCATGTTTACTTGCCACCAAATCTGATATTGATGAGCTAGATTTTAGCAAATCTATTTGCTATGCTTTTGTGTGCAAAGAGGCATTATTTTCATTCGAGGACGTGCCTTCCTCTTTGCCTCCTGCTGTTACTAACATTTTGCAGGAGTTCGCTGACGTCTTTCCACAAGACGTGCCACCGGGATTACCACCTATTCGAGGGATTGAGAATCAGATTGACTTAATTCCCGGTGCATCGCTACCCAACCGTCCACCATACCGTACCAATCCAGAGGAGATGAAGGAGATTATGCGTCAAGTACAGGAGCTTCTCGACAAAGGTTATATACGCGAATCTCTTAGTCCTTGTGCTGTTCCTATCATACTAGTTCCGAAAAAGGATGGTACATTGCGTATGTGTGTTGATTGTAGAGGCATTAATAATATTACTATTCGTTATCGTCATCATATTCCTAGGCTAGATGATATGCTTGATGAATTGAGTGGCTCTACAATTTTCTCCAAAGTTTATTTGCATAGTGGATACCATCTAATTCGTATGAAATTGGGAGATGAATGGAAAACTGCATTTAAAACAAAGTTTGGTTTATATGAGTGGTTAGTCATGCCTTTTGGGTTAACTAATGCACCTAGTACTTTCATGAGATTAATGAACGAAGTTTTACGTGCTTTCATTGGACGATTTGTGGTAGTCTATTTTGACGATATACTGATTTATAGTAAATCTTTGGAGGAACATTTGGAACATTTACGTGCTGTTTTTATTGCTCTACGCGATGCACGTTTGTTTGGTAACGTTGGAAAGTGCACCTTTTGCACCGACCGAATATCTTTTCTTGGCTATGTTGTTACTCCACAGGGAATTGAAGTTGGTAAAGCCAAGATTGAAGCTATTGAGAATTGGTCGCAGCCCAAAACGGTCACACAAGTGAGGAGTTTCCTTGGCCTCGCAGGTTTCTATAGGCATTTTGTGAGAGATTTCAGCACCATTGTTGCACCTCTCAACGAGCTTACAAAGAAGGATGTGCCTTTTTGTTTGGGGTACCGCACAGGAAGAAGCCTTTACGGTATTGAAAGATAAGTTGACACATGCTCCTTTACTCCAACTTCCTGATTTTAATAAGACTTTTGAGCTTGAATGTGATGCTAGTGGAATTGGATTAGGAGGTGTGTTATTACAAGATGGCAAACCCTTTGCATACTTTTCTGAAAATTTGAGTGGGCCTAGTCTGAACTATTCTACTTATGATAAAGAATTGTATGCTCTTGTTCGGACTTTAGAAACATGGCAACATTATTTACGACCCAAAGAATTGGTTATACATTCTGATCATGAATCTTTGAAACATATTAAAAGTCAAGCCAAACTGAATCGTAGAAATGCTAAATGGGTTGAATTCATTGAGACTTTCCCTTATGTCATTAAACACAAGAAGGGTAAAGAAAATGTTATTGTTAATGCATTGTCTCGTCGTTATACTATGCTTTCACAACTTGACTTTAAAATATTTGGTTTGGAGACCATCAAAGATCAATATTTTGTGATGCTGAATTTAAAGATGTATTGCAGAATTGTAAAGAAGGGAGAACATGGAACAAGTTCGTCGTTAACAATGGATTTGTGTTTCATGCTAACAAGCTATGCATTCCAGCTAGCTTCGTTCGTGTTTTGTTGTTGCAGGAGGCGCATGGAGGAGGATTAATGGGACACTTTGGCGTGAAGAAGACGGAGGATATACTTGCTACACATTTCTTTTGGCCAAAGATGAGACGTGATGTGGAGCGTTTTGTTGCCACTACATGTCAAAAAGCTAAGTCACGACTCAATCCTCATGGTTTATATATGCCTTTGCCTGTACCTCGTGTTCCTTGGGAGGATATATCTATGGACTTTGTTTTAGGTTTACCTTGAACAAAGAAGGGGAGGGATAGCATATTTGTTGTCGTGGATAGGTTCTCGAAAATGGCACACTTTATACCATGTCATAAAAGCGATGATTCTGTTAATGTTGCTGATTTGTTTTTTCGTGAAACTATTCGCTTGCATGGTGTGCCAAATACTATTGTTTCAGATCATGATACTAAATTTCTTAGCCACTTTTGGAGATGTTTATGGGCTAAGTTGGGGACTAAACTGCTTTTTAGTACTACATGTCATCCCCAAACTGATGGACAAACTGAAGTAGTCAATAGAACATTGTCTACTATGCTTAGGGTTGTTTTGAAGAATAATAAGAAAATGTGGGAAGAATGCTTGCCACATATTGAATTTGCTTATAATCGTTCATTGCAATTTACTACTAAGATGTGCCCTTTTGAAATTGTGTATGATTTCCTCCCTCGTGCACCTATTGATTTGTTGCCTCTTCCATCTTCGGAGAAGGTTAATTTTGATGCTAAACAACGTGCTGAATTGATTTTAAAAATGCATGATTTACTAAGGAAAACATTGAGCGTATGAATGCTAAATATAAACTTGCTGGACATAAGGGTAGAAAACTTGTTGTGTTCGCACCTGGAGATCTTGTTTGGTTACATTTGCGTAAGGATAGATTTCCTGATTTGCGCAAATCAAAGCTAATGCCACGTGCTGATGGTCCTTTTAAGGTGTTAAAGAAAATAAATGATAATGCATATAAACTTGAACTGCCTGCAGATTTTGTGGTTAGTCCCACTTTTAACATTGCAGATTTGAAGCCTTATTTGGGTGAGGAAGATGAGCTTCCGTCGAGGATGACTTCATTTCAAGAAGGGGAGGATGAGGAGGACATCAATACCATTGTTACACCCACAACCCCTACTGCTACATATACTGGACCAATTACTAGAGCTCGCGCACGCCAATTAAATTATCAGGTACTTCCGTTTCTTGGTAATGATTCTAATGTTCATGAGAATATGATGCTGCCTAAATTGAATACATTTGTTTTGCTTACAAATGAAGGGCCTGGCAAGACCAAGCCTGGAGATGATGCCATGCGCAAGCGGAACAAGAACGGAGTTACAAGTGATGATTTCAGGACTTTGAAGCCACCATAAGGAGTGCATGAAGCCTTGGACGAAATGTACGAGATGCCACTTCATATATTTCGTCGAGAGGCTATTCTAGGTGCTGCGTCACCTTATTATTGGGCCAGGCCCATGTAATTTCGAAATACTGAAGTATAGGCTTTTTTTAGAGTCCGTATGTGTGGGGAAACAAGAGTTTGGGTTGGTTCGGGACCCCTCCCTCAAGGGCCACGAAATTCCCCCCTCTTCCTCCATATATACAGCCCTTAGGGCGTCGTTTGGACTTTTGGTTTTTTTAGATTAAAGTTCGGCATAGCTGCAACTTCGCGTACTTCATTTGTGTTCAACGACCAGACAAAGGCGTCACAGAACCCCACCTTGATCAATAAAGTTTTCCTCTTATATTCGCAATATCGAGATTGCAATCTTAGTTTCTTGCTTGTTCTTCGTTTGCCTGCAGGAAACAGACCTTCGTGGTCAGGTTGATCATGCTCCGACGTGGTCAATAACCTCTCGGAGTTGGTTTAGCGATTGCTAAGGCGCGACGTCCTCGCGCGTTCGTAGTCCAATCGTCAAAGTCGACTTCCTCCAAAACGATAGCCACCATCTCATCAAAAGATGGGACACCTTTGCCTCTATCAACCGAGGTGTGTAACTGTGGAGGGGGGCACCGCACACGGCTAAGAGAAGTCTTGGTGTGTCTTTGGGGTGCCCCCCTCCCACGTATATAAATGGGGGGAGGAGAGGTGGCCGGCCCAGGGGGCGCCATGGGGGGAGTCCTACTTGGACTCCCGGTCCAAGTAGGATTCGTCCCCCCTTTCCTATTCCCACTAGGAGAAGGGGGGAAGGAGGAGAAGGAGAGAAGGAAAGGGGGGCCGCCCCCAACCCTTGTCCAATTCGGATTGGGCTTGGGGGGCGCGCGCCACCACCTGGCTGCCGCCCCCTCTCTCCACTAGGGCCCATGAAGGCCCATTAACTCCCTGGGGGGGTCCGGTAACCGCGAGTACTCCGGAAAATGCCCGAACCTTTCCGAAACCATTCCGGTGTCCAAACATAACCTTCCAATATATCAATCTTTATGTCTCGACTATTTTGAGACTCCTCGTCATGTCCGTGATCTCATCCGGGACTCCAAAAAACTTTGGTTCATCAAAACACATAACTCATAATACAAATCGTCATCGAATGTTAAGCGTGCGGACCCTACGGTTTCGACAACTATGTAGACATGACCGAGACATATCTCCGGTCAATAACCAATAGCGGAACTTGGATGCTCATATTGGCTCCTACATATTCTACGAAGATCTTTATCGGTCAAACCGCACAACAACATACGTTGTTCCCTTTGTCATCAGTATGTTGCTTGCCCGAGATTTGATCGTCGGTATCATCATACCTAGTTCAATCTCGTTACTGGCAAGTCTCTTTAATCGTTCTGTAATGCATCATCCCGCTACTAACTCATTAGTCACATTGCTTGCAAGGCTTATAGTGATGAGCATTACCGAGAGGGCCCATAGATACCTCTCAGATACACGGAGTGACAAATCCTAATCTTGATCTATGCCAACTCAACAAACACCATCTGAGACACCTGTAGAGCATCTTTATAATCACCCAGTTACGTTGTGACATTTGATAGCACACAAGGTGTTCCTCCGGTATTCGTGAGTTGCATAATCTCATAGTCAGAGGAACATGTATAAGTCATGAAGAAAGTAATAGCAGAAAAAACAAAACGATCATTATGCTAAGCTAACGGATGGGTCTTGTCCATCACATCATTTTTTAATGATGTGATCCCATTCATCAAAGGACAACACATGTCTATGGCTAGGAAACTTAACCATCTTTAATTAACGAGCTAGTCAAGTAGAGGCATACTAGGTACACTATGTTTGTCTATGTATTCACACATGTATTCAGTTTCCGGTTAATACAATTCTAGCATGAATAACAAACATTTATCATGATATAAGGAAATATAAATAACAACTTTATTATTGCCTCTAGGGCATATTTCCTTCAGTCTCCCACTTGCACTAGAGTCAATAATCTAGATTACATAGTAATGATTCTAACACCCATGGAGTCTTGGTGCTGATCATGTTTTGCTCGTGAGAGAGGCTTAGTCAACAGGTCTGCAACATTCAGATCCGTATGTATCTTGCAAATCTCTATGTTTCCTTTCTTGACTTGATCGCGGATGGAATTGAAGCGTCTTTTGATGTGCTTGGTTCTCTTGTGAAATCTGGATTCCTTTGCCAAGGCAATTGCACCAGTATTGTCACAAAAGATTTTCATTGGACCCGAAGCACTAGGTATTACACCTAGATCGGATATGAACTCCTTCATCCAGACTCCTTCATTTGCTGTTTCCGAAGTAGCTATGTACTCCGCTTCACAAGTAGATCCCGCCACGACGCTCTGCTTGGAACTGCACCAACTGACAGCTCCACCATTCAATATAAATATGTATCCGGTTTGTGATTTAGAGTCATCCGGATCAATGTCAAAGCTTGCATCGACGTAACCATTAACGACGAGCTCTTTGTCACCTCCATAAACGAGAAACATATCCTTAGTACTTTTCAGGTATTTCAGGATGTTCTTGACCGCTGTCCAGTGATCCACTCCTGGATTACTTCGGAACCTCCCTGCTAAACTAATAGCAAGGCACACATCAGGTCTGGTACACAACATTGCATATATGATAGAACCTATGGCTGAGGCATAGGGAATGACTTTCATTTTCTCTCTATCTTCTGCAGTGGTCGGGCACTGAGTCTGACTCAACTTCACACCTTGTAACATAGGCAAGAACCATTTTCTTTGACTGATCCATTTTGAACTTCTTCAAAACTTTATCAAGGTATGTGCTTTGTGAAAGTCCAATTAAGCGTCTTGATCTATATCTATAGATCTTGATGCCCAATATATAAGTAGCTTCACCGAGGTCTTTCATTGAAAAATTCCTATTCAAGTATCCTTTTATACTATTCAGAAATTCAGTATCATTTCCGATTAACAATATGTCATCCACATATAATATCAGAAATGCTACAGAGCTCCCACTCACTTTCTTGTAAATACAGGCTTCTCCAAAAGTCTGTATAAAACCATATGATTTGATCATACTATCAAAACGTATATTCCAACTCCGAGAGGCTTGCACCAGTCCATAAATGGATCGCTGGAGCTTGCACACTTTATTAGCACTTTTTGGATCGACAAAACCTTCTAGTTGGATCATATACAACTCTTCTTTAAGATATCCATTAAGGAATGCACTTTTGAAATCCATTTGCCAAATTTCATAATCGTAAAATGCGGCAATTGCTAACATGATTCGGACAGACTTAAGCATCGCTACGGGTGAGAAGGTCTCATCAGAGTCAACTCCTTGAACTTGTCGAAAACCTTTCGCAACAAGTCGAGCTTTGTAGACAGTAACATTACCAACACCGTCAGTCTTCTTCTTGAAGATCCATCTATTCTCTATGGCCCGACGATCATCGGGCAAGTCAACCAAAGTCCACACTTTGTTCTCATACATGGATCCCATCTCAGATTTCAAGGCCTCATGCCATTTCACGGAATCTGGGCTCATCATCGCTTCCTCATAGTTCGTAGGTTCGTCATGGTCAAGTAACATGACCTCCAGAACAGGATTACCGTACCACTCTGGTGCTGATCTTACTCTGGTTGACCTACGAGGTTCGGTAGTAACTTGATCAGAAGTTTCATGATCATCATCATTAGCTTCCTCACTAATTGGTGTAGGAATCACTAGAACTGATTTCTGTGATGAACTACTTTCCAATTCGAGAGAAGGTACAATTACCTCATCAAGTTCTACTTTCCTCCCACTCACTTCTTTTAAGAGAAACTCCTTCTCTAGAAAGGATCCATTCTTACCGACGAATATCTTGCCTTCGGATCTGTGATAGAAGGTGTACCCAACAGTTTCCTCTTGGTATCCTATGAAGACACATTTCTCCGATTTGGGTTCGAGCTTATCAGTTTGAAGTTTTTTCACATAAGCATCAACGCCCCAAACTTTAAGAAACGACAAATTGGGTTTCTTGCCAAACGACAGTTCATATGGTGTCGTCTAAACGGATTTAGACGGTGCCCTATTTAACGTGAATGCAGCCATCTCTAAAGCATAACCTAGTAGTAAATCAGTAAGAGACATCATAGATCGCACCATACCTAATAAAGTGCGGTTACGATGTTCGGACACACCATTGCGCTGTGGTGTTCCAGGTGGCGTGAGTTGCGAAACTATTCTGCATTGTTTCAAATGAAGACCAAACTCATAACTCAAATATTCACCTCCACGATCAGATCATATAAACTTTATTTTCTTGTTACGATGATTTTCCACTTCACTCTGAAATTCTTTGAACTTTTCAAATGTTTCAGACTTATGTTTCATCAAGTAGATATACCCATATCTGCTCAAATCATCTGTGAAGGTCAGAATATAATGAACCACCGTGAGCCTCAACACTCATTGGACCGCATACATCAGTATGTATTATTTCCAATAAGTTTGTTGCTCACTCCATTGTTCCGGAGAACAGAGTCTTAGTCATCTTGCCCATGAGGCATGGTTCGCAAGCATCATGTGATTCATAATCAAGTGATTCCAGAAGCCCATCAACATGGAGTTTCTTCATGCGCTTTACACCAATATGACCTAAACGGCAGTGCCACAAATAAGTTGCACTATCATATTAAACTTGTATCTTTTGGCTTCAATACTATGAATATGTGTATCACTACTATCGAGATTCAACAAAAATAGACCACTCATCAAGGGTGCATGACCATAAAAGATATTACTCATATAGATAGAACAACCATTATTCTTTCATTTAAATGAATAACCGTCTCGCATCAAACAAGATCCAGGTATAATGTTCATGCTTAACGCTGGGACCAAATAACAATTATTCAGGTCTAAAACTAATCCCGAAGGTAGATGTAGAGGTAGCGTGCCGACCGCGATCACATCGACTTTGGAATCATTTCCTACGCGCATCGTCACCTCGTCCTTAGCCAATCTTCGCTTAATCCATAGCCCCTGTTTCGAGTTGCAAATATGACCAGCAGAACCAGTATCAAATACCAAGGCGCTACTACGAGCATTAGGAAGGTACACATCAATAACATGTATATCAAATATACCTTTCACTTTGCCATCCTTCTTATCCGCCAAATACTTGGGGCAGTTCCGCTTCCACTGACCAGTCCCTTTGTAAGCACTCAATCTCAGGCTTAGGTCTAGACTTGGGCTTCTTCACTTGAGCAGCAACTTGCTTGCCGTTCTTCTTGAAGTTCCCCTTCTTCCCTTTGCCCTTCTTCTTCAAACTAGTGGTCTTGTTAACCATCAACACTTGATGCTCCTTCTTGATTTCTACCTCCGCAACCTTTAGCATCGCAAATAGCTCGGGAATTGTCTTATCCATCCCTTGCATATTATAGTTCATCACGAAGCTTTTGTAGCTTGGTGGCAGTGATTGAAGAACTCTGTCAATGACACTATCATCAAGAAGATTAACTCCCAGTTGAGTCAATTGGCTGTGGTACCCAGACTTTCTGAGTATGTTTAGTGACAGAACTATTCTCCTCCATCTTGCAGCTATAGAACTTATTGGAGACTTCATATCTCTCAATCAGGGCATTTGCTTGAAATGTTAACTTCAACTCTTGGAACATCTCATATGCTCCATGACCACTGGTACGTGTTGGTCCTATACAAACGGTTTTTAACCCCTTTCCGCGATGGCATTTGGAACCGTCGCCAAGTGAGTGTGTGCGATAGGGGGGTCCTTGCCACATACCCAGAAATCGTCGGGGATAGGCCCTCCTCGGACACAGGCTGGGGCCGTGTGCGATCGGGCGAGGCATCGAAACCCAATCATTTTCATAGGTATGTACATCCCACACAGTGAATCCCAGAAAAACATTTCCGTAGGTATGTACATCCCACACGGTGAATCCCAGAAAAAACATTCCGTAGGTATGTACATCCCACACAGTTAATCCCAGAAAAACATTTCCATAGGTATGTACATCCCACACGGTGAATCCCAGAAAAACATTTTCGTAGCTATGTATATCACACACAGTCAATCCAAGGAATATGTTTCCGTTCTTATGTACATCCCACAAAGTCAATCCAGGGAAAACGTTTCCGTTCATATGTTCATCCCACACAGTTTTATGTGTAGGCTCGTGTGTGAAAGGTGTAACTATCACACACGCTCTGCCTTGGTTAACTGTTTGCTTTTATCAACTACATCACACACGATTTGATGAAGAAAACTGTGTGGCATTGGGCTATCCATCGCAAGCGCTTTTACTGCTAGAACCGTTTGCAAAGGTCCATGACACATTTAGCAGGTTGATTAGTTTACAATTAATAATTCCAGTATTACGCAAATTCACATTTCATATCGAACAGCTGTTTGCCAATTTCATATCAGGCACATAAATATATTATAACATCACACTACGATAGCTACATGAAAACAGCACTGTACAACACATAGCTAGTTCAACTTCATAAGAAAAGTATATTCATTTACCTAATCAAGATCATCCAGGCTTGTCTTATCCACCTCTGCTTCAGGTAAGTAAGAACCTGTTTTGCACGGGACAACTGGGAAAGTGCCTCCTCCTTCGCCAACACCATTTTAGCAAAGTCTGATTTAAAAAATCCGAGCTCATTTTCCACCTTCAACTTTTTATCCCGCATCTTCAAATATTCTTCAGCGTTGACAACAGTTTCTCTAAGCCTACGTCTGTTCTCTTAGTCATACATGCTCCAGAGTTTCGCTAGGCACATCTTCAAAGACTATGGCCACTATTGATCAACCCACTCCAAGTAAGAACACTTCCGTTCATCCTATAATATTTAAAACTAGATCAGTAACAATTGTAGGGGAAATGGGTTTATAGCAACATAGAAAATCACCAATGCTTATTTTGAAAAACTGAAGAAACATGTTAATTATGACATATCTTCTCAAAAAGTTCAATGTGCAAATGAATTAATTGCTACTGAGACAACAACCAAATTCTGGAACATCAGAAGCTATAATTAACTACAACAATGCTACAAGTTCTTACTCATGTACAATAAATAACAAATTCAACATTTTATGAAGAAGGTAAATATAACTGCAATAGCATAGCGACAGTGTTTGGATGACAGCAAATTGATACTAACAGGTGTGTACATGCACAAATTTAGTAACATAGAACTAATAGCACTAAGACCGTCCACTATGCATGCCAAAACTGGGGTAAAGACAACTGTTGCTACATCTCGCACCGGTGCCCCGCACTGGCGAGCCGATGCAGCGGAGAAAAATCATGGACCCGGACTCTAGAGCATGTAGTTGCTCCGATGCCCAGTTCCTTCATGCCATAAAGATTTAGTATTTTACTGCTTGGCTGCCCGGATGTGTGGACCAACGTTTGCTGAAGCGGTGCCAAATAATTTTCTAATGGCACCGCTGATGAGATGGCAACAATTTAAGATACTAGGTACAAACTGCGACACTGTCTTAGGATGCATTTGGTTGAAGGTGTGGTATGAATGGGTTGGGACTGTGATAGTGTCTGAATCACATCTAACAAATGATTTGTAACAACGAAATAGGGTCTAACTTTCTCTGCACATGCCAGAAACTTCCTCCCACTGTCCACAGATTCAAACGCAACTAGCTTCATGCATGGAGATTGATGGTGACAACGAGCAGATAGATCTTCAGCCACCCCGCTCCATTCGTTGCCACTGATGGTCCTAGGGAGCTACAAGAGGAAGAAATGGCTCAAATTGACCGCTAGGTAAAAATCCTTCATTCCAAGTCATAGCCCGAGAGAGAGAAGAGAGGCATACCCGGGTGGTGAAGGAGTCGTCGCCGGAGGAGGAACCGCTGGAGAGGTCTTTGAAGAAGACCATGGCGACCCCGGCGGTATGATGCGAGACGGCGAGATCAAGGAAGCGGCTATAGCTTAGCAAGGAAGGAAGGAAGAAGGAAACAGGGGAAATGTGACTTGTGGTGGGGGGGGAAAGGGGTGGGGAAGGGGGAAGGGGGCGGGGTAGATATTTTGGCGGTAGGCCAAAATTTTGGAAATGTGGAGGGAAACTTTGCACGCGGTGCCGCCAGACCATTCACTTTGAACGATTGTGTGCATCGCAAATGATTCTTCTACTTTACGTGCATGGGATGAGTTTGATAATTCAAATTTTGGTGGAAATTTCCCCGGGTACGTCATTGCATAATTTAACATCGCTTGCTAATTTGGGCACACAAAAGAGAGTACAGCAGACATACCACACTTACTGAATCAAGCAATTTTAGTAATTAAACAGAGCCAGTTGACCTAAACATTTCTCTAACAAAAGACCAACATTAAAAACAAAGCCTAAGTACGCATAATTTTAACAAATCCGCCGCCACGCCGGCGTATGCATCGCCGGTGTGAGATGAGACGTCGATGACTTGTCCTGGCGACATGCCGCCGTTGGTGGACTCCGCGTCCCCCTGCTGAAGTCGACCGCATCCTCGTCCTCGTTCTCGGCACCGCCCTCAAGGTTGTAGTACTCGTAGTAGTGGTTGCGCCAGAGCTCGCGTTGGTACTCCACCGCGGATTCCTCGACGGACAGACTCTTATCTACCCCAACCTCGACCATGCCCAACTCCTCCTCCCGGCGCTCCTCGATCTCCGCCGCCTCCTGCATCTCCAGCTCCCGGTCGACGACCTCATGAGGAAAAGGTGCTCCATGGCCACCACTGCCTTTTCGGACGTAGGTTGCATGCTGTAGTCCGAGGTGGCCTGGAATATCTTGGCGTGTGCATCCTCGATCTTGGCGTGGATGGCCTCGACCCGGGCCAGGGCGACATCGGCGGCACGGACGGCCGCTCCAGTGCTCTCGGCTGCTGCAGCTGCCCTGTCAGCTGCCGCAGACACCCTCTCGGGGAAGCGGTCGCACTCAATTCGTATGCGGCGACACTCTCGGCGTAGGCGGCGGCGCTCTCGGCGCAGGCGGCAGTGCTCGGGGGGGACTCGGCCATCGTACGGGCCTTCACGAAGCGTTTCCAAGGTGTCATCTTTGCAAGAAGGGGGTGCGGGAATGGGGATCGGGATTCGTGGATTCGGGGGTTGCCGGCACTGGAGCTGACGAGCCGGCGAAGCTTAAGGAGGGAGACTTAAATAGACCCAGATATTTCCATCACAAACGGTTCCTAGAAAAAAACTATGTGTACTGTTGTAGATATTTTTTATTAGCTGTGAAAGACGAATCTGGAGTAAAGTGGCAACGGATGGTGTTTTAAATGTACGACAAATTTTGTAGTACTAATACAACTGTCATGTCAAATTTTGGAAACTTTCAGGGGTCATTTGACCTTTTGAGACATTTAAGTGATTTTCTAGCCATTTAATGACCGTAATTCAAATTTGAACTACATCTACATGCAACGGCTAACCAAAACAGTTTGAAACATCATATTTGTGTACTTGTGTGCGAGTTAATTCCATGTGTAGTAAATTAGAAGGAGTTTTCAAACATATTTGTCTCGCGACATGGACACATGCATATGCATGGAGTGACATGGCATTGTAATTCCAAAAAATGAAAAAATATCAGAAACACATGAAACCTTGGTTGATGTAATGTCATGCCACCAAGACGATGTGGTAAAAAAATTGGCATGTTTGACGAAAGTTTGGACACAGACCCCTCACACACAGGAGCAACTCACTAGAAGGCTCATGGTTCCGAGCAGGAACAATGCATGTTTGATGACGAACGGGAGATAGCTTCCTCTTACGGCCTTCAATTTTTTTCGATGTCTAACGTGCACTACTACAACTGTAATGTGAAATTTTGGAAAATTCTAGGGGTCAATTGACCTTTTAAAGACATTTAAGTGATTTCCTAGCCATATTTAATGACTGTAATTTCAACTACATCTACATGCAACGGCTAACCAAAACGGGTTGAAAAATCATATTTGTGTATTTGTGTGTGAGTTAATTCCATGTGCAGTAAATTAGAAGGAATTTTCAAACATATTTGTCTCGCGACATGGACACATGCATATGTATGCATGGAGTGACATGGCATTTTAATTCCAAAAAAATAAAAAATATCAGACACACATGAAACATTGGTTGATGTAATGTCATGCCACCAAGAGGATGTGGTAAAAAAATTGGCATGTTTGACGAAAGTTTGGACACAAACCCCTCACAAACCGGAGCAACTCACTAGAAGGCTCGTGGTTCCGAGAGGGAACAATGCATGTTTGATGACGAACAGGAGATAGCTTCCTCTTACGGCCTTCAATTTTTTACGTCTAACGTGCACTACTACAACTGTAATGTGAAATTTTGGAAAATTCTAGGGGTCATTTGAACTTTTAAAGATATTTAAGTGATTTTATAGCCATTTAATGACCGTAATGCAAATTTGAACTACATCTACATGCAACGGCTAACCAAAACGGTTTGAAAAATCATATTTGTGTACTTGTGTGTGAGTTAATTCCATGTGCAGTACATTAGTAGGAATTTTCAAACATATTTGTCTCGCGACGTGGGCACATGCATATGTATGCATGGAGTGACATGGCATTTTCTTCCAAAAAAAACATCAGAAACACATGAAACCTTGGTTGATGTAATGTCATGCGACCAAGATGATGTGGTAAAAAAATTGGCATGTTTGCCGAAAGTTTGGACACAAACCCCTCACAAACAGGAGCAACTCACTAGAAGGCTCATGGTTCCGAGAGGGAACAATGCATGTTTGATGACGAACGGGAGATAGCTTCCTCTTATGGCCTTCAATTTTTTTTCTACGTCAAACGTGCACTACTACAACTGTAATGTGAAATTTTGGAAAATTCTAGGGGTCATTTGACCTTTTAAAGACATTCAAGCGATTTTGTAGCCATATTTAATGACCGTAATTCAAATTTGAACTACATCTACATGCAACGGCTAACCAAAACGGTTTGAAAAATCATATTTGTGTACTTGTGTGCGAGTTAATTCCATGTGCATTACATTAGAAGGAATTTTGAAACATATTTGTCCCACGACATGGACACATGCATACATATGCATGGAGTGACATGGCATTTTAATTCCAAAAAATTAAAAAAATTCAGAAACACATGAAACCTTGGTTGATGTAATGTCATGCCACCAAGATGATGTGGTAAAAAAATTAGCATGTTTGACGAAAGTTTGGACACACACCCCTCACAAATAGGAGCAACTCACTGGAAGGCTCATGGTTCCGAGAGGGAACGATGCATGTTTGATGACGAATAGGAGATAGCTTCCTCTTACGGCCTTCAATTTTTTTCTACGTCTAACGTGCACTACTACAACTGTAATGTGAAATTTTGGAAAATTCTTGGCGTCATTTGACATTTAAAGACATTTAAGTGATCTCAAGGCATTTAATGACCGTAATAACAATTTGAACTACATCTACATTTAACGGCTATTTAAACGGTTTGAAAAATCATATTTGTGTACTTGTGTGCGAGCTAATTCCATGTGAAGTACATTAGAAGGAATTTTCAAACATATTTGTCTCACGGCATGGACACATGCATATGTATGCATGGAGTGACATGGCATTTTAATTCCAAAAAATTTAAAAAATATCAGAAACAAATGAAACCTTGGTTCATGTAATATCATGCCACCAAGATGATGTGGTAAAAGAATTGGCATGTTTGAAGAAAGTTTGGACAGACACCCCTCACAAACCGGAGCAACTCACTAGAAGGCTCGTGGTTCCGAGAGGGAACAACGCATGTTTGATCACGAACGGGAGATAGCTTCCTCTTACGGCCTTTAATTTTTTTTCTACGTCTAACGTGCACTAATACAACTGTAATGTGAAAATTTGGAAAATTCTACGGGTCATTTGACCTTTTAAAGACATTTAAGTGATTTTTATGCCATTTAATGACCGTAATTCAAATTTGAACTACATCTACATGCAACGGCTAACCAACACGGTTTGAAAAATCATATTTGTGTACTTGTGTGCGAGTAAATTCCATTTGCAGTACATTAGAAGGAATTTTCAAACATATTTGTCTCGCGACATGGACACATGCATATGTATGCATGGAGTGATGTGGCATTTTAATTCCAAAAAATAAAAAAATCAGAAAAACATGAAACCTTGGTTGGTGTAATGTCATGCGACCAAGATGATGTGGTAAAAAATTAGCATGTTTGACGAAAGTTTGGACACACCTGTCACAAACAGGAGCATTTCACTAGAAGGCTCGTGGTTCCGAGAGGGAACAATGCATGTTTGATGACAAACAGGAGATAGCTTCCTCTTACGGCCTTTATTTCTTTTCTACGTCTATCGTGCACTACTACAACTGTAATGTGAAATTTTGGAAAATTCTTGGGGTCATTTGACCTTTTAAAGACATTTAAGTGATTTTCAAGCCATTTAATGACCGTAGTTACAATTTGAACTACATCTACATGCAACGGCTAACCAAAACAGTTTGAAGAATCATATTTGTGTACTTGTGTGCGAGTTAATTCCATGTGCAGTACATTAGAAGGAATTTTCAAACATATTTGTCTCACGACATGGACACATGCATATGTATGCATGGAGTGACATGGCATTTTAATTCCAAAAAATTTAAAGAAAATATCAGAAACAAATGAAACCTTGGTTGATGTAATATCATGCCACCAAGATGATGTGGTAAACAAATTGGCATGTTTGAAGAAAGTTTGGACACACACCCCTCACAAACCGGAGAACCTCACTAGAAGGCTCGTGGTTCCGAGAGGGAACAATGCATGTTTGATGATGAACGGGAGATAGCTTCCTCTTACGGCCTTCAATTTTTTTCTACGGCTAACATGCACTAATACAACTGTAATGTGAAATTTTGGAAAATTCTCGGGGTCACCTTTTAAAGACATTTAAGTGATTTTCTAGCCATTTAATGACCGTAATTTAAATTTGAACTACATCTATATCCAACGGCTAACCAAAACGGTTTGAAAAATCATATTTGTGTACTTGCGTGCGAGTAAATTCCATGTGCAGTACATTAGAAGAAATTTTCAAACATATTTATCTCGCGACATGGACACATGCATATGTATGCATCGAGTGACGTGGCATTTTAATTTCAAAAATTTAAAAAATATCAGAAACACAAGAAACCTTGGTTGACGTAATGTCATTACACCAAGATGATGTGGTAAAAAATTAGCATGTTTGACGAAAGTTTGGACACACACCCCTCACAAACCGGAGCAACACACTATAAGGCTCGTGGTTCTGAGAGGGAACAATGCATGTTTGATGACGAACAGGAGATAGCTTCCTCCTACGCCCTTCAATTTTTTTCTACGTCTAACGTGCACTACTACAACTGTAATGTGAAATTTTGGAAAATTCTAGGGGTCATTTGACCTTTTAAAGACATTTAAGTGATTTTCTAGCCACTTAATGACCGTAAAATTCAAATTTGAACTACATCTACATGCAACGGCTAACCAAAATGGTTCAAAAAAAATCATATTTGTGTACTTGTGTGCGAGTTAATTCCATGTGCAGTACATTAGAAGGTATTTTCAAACATATTTGTCCCCCGACATGGACACATGCATACGTATGCATGGAGTGACATGGCATTTTAATTCCAAAAAATTCAAAAATATCAGAAAGACATGAAACCTTGGTTGGTGTAATGTCATGCCACCAAGATGATGTGGTAAAAAAATTAGCATGTTTGACGAAAGTTTGGACACACACCTCTCACAAACAGGAGCAACTCACTAGAAGGCTCGTGGTTCCGAGAAGGAACAATCCATGGTTGATGACCAACGGGAGATAGCTTCCTCTTATGGCCTTCAATATTTTCTACGTTTAACGTGCAATACTACAACTGTAATGTGAAATTTTGGAAAATTCTAGGGGTCATTTGACCTTTTAAAGACATTGAAGTGATTTTCTAGCCACTTAATGACCGTAAAATTCAAATTTGAACTACATCTACATGCAACGGCTAACCAAAATTGTTCGAAAAATCATATTTGTGTACTTGAGTGCGAGTTAATTCCATGTGCAGTACATTAGAAGGAATTTTCAAACATATTTGTCTCACGACATGGACACATGCATACATATGCATGGAGTGACATGGCATTTTTATTCCAAAAAATAAAAAATCTCAAAAACACATGAAACCTTGGTTGGTGTAATGTCATGCCACCAAGATGATGTGGTAAAAAAATTAGCATGTTTGACGAAAGTTTGGACACACACCCCTCACAAACAGGAGCAACTCACTAGAAGGCTCGTGGTTCCGAGAGGGAACAATGCATGTTTGATAACGAACGGGAGATAGCTTCCTCTTACGGCCTTCAATTTTTTTCTACGTCTAACGTGCACTACTACAACTGTAATGTGAAAATTTGGAAAAATCTTGGGGTCATTTAACCTTTTAAAGACATTTAAGTGATTTTCTAGCCATTTAATGACCGTAATTACAATTTGAACTATGTCTACATGCAATGGCTAACCAAAACGGTTTGAAAAATCATATTTGTGTACTTGTGTGCGAGTTAATTCCATGTGCAGTACATTAGAAGGAATTTTCAAACATATTTATCCCCCGACTTGGACACATGCATACGTATGCATGGAGTGACATGGCATTTTAATTCCAAAAAATTCAAAAATATCAGAAACACATGAAACCTTGGTTGGTGTAATGTCATGCCACCAAGATGATGTGGTAAAAAAATTAGCATGTTTGACGAAAGTTTGGACACACCTCTCACAAACAGGAGCAACTCACTAGAAGGCTCGTGGTTCCGAGAGGAAACAATGCATGTTTGGTGACCAACGGAAGATAGCTTCCTCTTACGACCTTCAATTTGTTTCTACGTCTAACGTGCACTACTACAACTGTAATGTGAAATTTTGGAAAGTTCTTGGGGTCATTTGACCTTTTAAAGACATTTAAGTAATTTTCAAGCCATTTAATGACCGTAATTACAATTTGAACTACATCTACATGCAACGGCTAACCAAAATGGTTTGAAAAAATTATATGTGTGTACTTGTGTAAGAGTTAATTCCATGTGCAGTACATTAGAAGGAATTTTCAAACATATTTGTCCCCCGACTGGACACATGCATACATATGCATGGAGTGACATGGCATTTTTATTCCAAAAAATAAAAAATATCAGAAACACATGAAACCTTGGTTTGTGAAATGTCATGCCACCAAGATGATGTGGTAAAAAATTAGCATGTTTGACGAAAGATTGGACACACACCCCTCACAAACCGGAGCAACTCACTAGAAGGCTCGTGGTTCCGAGAGGGAACAATGCATGTTTGATGACGAACGGGAGATAGCTTCCTCTTACGGCCTTCAATTTTTTTCTACGTCTAACGTGCACTACTACAACTGTAATGTGAAATTTTGGAAAATTCTTGGGGTCATTTAACCTTTTAAAGACATTTAAGTGATTTTCTAGCCATTTAATGACCGAAATTACAATTTGAACTATGTCTACATGCAATGGCTAACCAAAACGGTTTGAAAAATCATATTTGTGTACTTGTGTGCGAGTTAATTCCATGTGCAGTACATTAGAAGGAATTGTCAAACATATTTATCCCACAACATGGACACATGCATACGTATGCATGGAGTGACATGGCATTTTAATTCCAAAAAATTCAAAAAAATCGGAAACACATGAAACCTTGGTTGGTGTAATGCCGTGCCACCAAGATGATGTGGTAAAAAAATTAGCATGTTTGACGAAAGTTTGGACACACCTCTCACAAACAGGAGCAACTCACTAGAAGGCGCGTGGTTCCGAGAGGAAACAATGCATGTTTGATGACCAACGGAAGATAGCTTCCTCTTACGACCTTCAATTTGTTTCTACGTCTAACGTGCACTACTACAACTGTAATGTGAAATTTTCTAAAGTTCTTGGGGTCATTTGACCTTTTAAAGACATTTAAGTGATTTTCAAGCCATTTAATGACCGTAATTACAATTTGAACTACATCTACATGCAACGGCTAACCAAAACGGTTTGAAAAAATTATATGTGTGTACTTGTGTAAGAGTTAATTCCATGTGCAGTACATTAGAAGGAATTTTCAAACATATTTGTCCCCCGACTGGACACATGCATACATATGCATGGAGTGACATGGCATTTTTATTCCAAAAAATAAAAAATATCAGAAACACATGAAACCTTGGTTTGTGTAATGTCTTGCCACCAAGATGATGTGGTAAAAAAATTAGCATGTTTGACGAAAGTTTGGACACACACCCCTCACAAACCGGAGCAACTCACTAGAAGGCTCGTGGTTCCAAGAGGGAACAATGCATGTTTGATGACGAACGGGAGATACCTTCCTCTTACGGCCTTCAATTTTTTTCCACGTCTAACGTGTAGTACAACAACTGTAATGTGAAATTTTGGAAAATTCTTGGGGTCATTTGACCTTTTAAAGACATTTAAGTGATTTTCTAGCCATTTAATGCCCGTAATTACAATTTGAACTATGTCTACATGCAACGGCTAACCAAAATGGTTTGAAAAATCATATTTGTGTACTTGTGTGCGAGTTAATTCCATGTGCAGTACATTAGAAGGAATTTTCAAACATATTTATCCCCCAACATGGACACATGCATACGTATGCATGGAGTGACATGGCATTTTAATTCCAAAAAATTAAAAAAATATTAGAAACACATGAAACCTTGGTTCATGTAATATCATGCCACCAAGATGATGTGGTCAAAAAATTGGCCTGTTTGAAGAAAGTTTGGACACACACCCCTCACAAACCGGAGCAACTCACTAGAAGGCTCGTGGTTCCGAGAGGGAACAATGCATGTTTGATGAAAAACGGGAGATAGCTTCCTCTTACGGCCTTCAATTTTTTCTACGTGTAACGTGCACTACTACAACTGTAATTTGAAATTTTGGAAAATTCTTGGGGTCATTTGACCTTTTAAAGACATTTAAGTCATTTTCTAGCCATTTAATGACCGTAATTACAATTTGAACTACGTCTACATGCAACGGCTAACCAAAACGGTTTGACAAATCATATGTGTGTACTTGTGTGCAAGTTAATTCCATGTGCAATACATTAGAAGGAATTTTCAAACATATTTCTCCCCCGACATGGACACATGCATACGTATGCATGGAGTGACATGGCATTTTAATTCCAAAAAATTCAAAAATATCGAAACACATGAAACCTTGGTAGGTGTAATGTCATGCCACCAAGATGATGTGGTAAAAAAATTAGCATGTTTGACGAAAGTTTGGACACACACCTCTCACAAACAGGAGCAACTCACTAGAAGGCTCGTGGTTCCGAGAAGGAACAATCCATGGTTGATGACCAACGGGAGATAGCTTCCTCTTATGGCCTTCAATATTTTCTATGTTTAACGTGCAATACTACAACTGTAATGTGAAATTTTGGAAAATTCTAGGGGTCATTTGACCTTTTAAAGACATTTAAGTGATTTTCTAGCCACTTAATGACCGTAAAATTCAAATTTGAACTACATCTACATGCAACGGCTAACCAAAATTGTTCGAAAAATCATATTTGTGTACTTGAGTGCGAGTTAATTCCATGTGCAGTACATTAGAAGGAATTTTCAAACATATTTGTCTCACGACATGGACACATGCATACATATGCATGGAGTGACATGGCATTTTTATTCCAAAAAATAAAAAATCTCAAAAACACATGAAACCTTGGTTGGTGTAATGTCATGCCACCAAGATGATGTGGTAAAAAAATTAGCATGTTTGACGAAAGTTTGGACACACACCCCTCACAAACAGGAGCAACTCACTAGAAGGCTCGTGGTTCCGAGAGGGAACAATGCATGTTTGATAACGAACGGGAGATAGCTTCCTCTTACGGCCTTCAATTTTTTTCTACGTCTAACGTGCACTACTACAACTGTAATGTGAAAATTTGGAAAAATCTTGGGGTCATTTAACCTTTTAAAGACATTTAAGTGATTTTCTAGCCATTTAATGACCGTAATTACAATTTGAACTATGTCTACATGCAATGGCTAACCCAAACGGTTTGAAAAATCATATTTGTGTACTTGTGTGCGAGTTAATTCCATGTGCAGTACATAGAAGGAATTTTCAAACATATTTATCCCCCGACTTGGACACATGCATACGTATGCATGGAGTGACATGGCATTTTAATTCCAAAAAATTCAAAAATATCAGAAACACATGAAACCTTGGTTGGTGTAATGTCATGCCACCAAGATGATGTGGTAAAAAAATTAGCATGTTTGACGAAAGTTTGGACACACCTCTCACAAACAGGAGCAACTCACTAGAAGGCTCGTGGTTCCGAGAGGAAACAATGCATGTTTGGTGACCAACGGAAGATAGCTTCCTCTTACGACCTTCAATTTGTTTCTACGTCTAACGTGCACTACTACAACTGTAATGTGAAATTTTGGAAAGTTCTTGGGGGTCATTTGACCTTTTAAAGACATTTAAGTAATTTTCAAGCCATTTAATGACCGTAATTACAATTTGAACTACATCTACATGCAACGGCTAACCAAAGTGGTTTGAAAAAATTATATGTGTGTACTTGTGTAAGAGTTAATTCCATGTGCAGTACATTAGAAGGAATTTTCAAACATATTTGTCCCCCGACTGGACACATGCATACATATGCATGGAGTGACATGGCATTTTTATTCCAAAAAATAAAAAATATCAGAAACACATGAAACCTTGGTTTGTGAAATGTCATGCCACCAAGATGATGTGGTAAAAAATTAGCATGTTTGACGAAAGATTGGACACACACCCCTCACAAACCGGAGCAACTCACTAGAAGGCTCGTGGTTCCGAGAGGGAACAATGCATGTTTGATGACGAACGGGAGATAGCTTCCTCTTACGGCCTTCAATTTTTTTCTACGTCTAACGTGCACTACTACAACTGTAATGTGAAATTTTGGAAAATTCTTGGGGTCATTTAACCTTTTAAAGACATTTAAGTGATTTTCTAGCCATTTAATGACCGAAATTACAATTTGAACTATGTCTACATGCAATGGCTAACCAAAACGGTTTGAAAAATCATATTTGTGTACTTGTGTGCGAGTTAATTCCATGTGCAGTACATTAGAAGGAATTGTCAAACATATTTATCCCACGACATGGACACATGCATACGTATGCATGGAGTGACATGGCATTTTAATTCCAAAAAATTCAAAAAAATCGGAAACACATGAAACCTTGGTTGGTGTAATGCCGTGCCACCAAGATGATGTGGTAAAAAAATTAGCATGTTTGACGAAAGTTTGGACACACCTCTCACAAACAGGAGCAACTCACTAGAAGGCGCGTGGTTCCGAGAGGAAACAATGCATGTTTGATGACCAACGGAAGATAGCTTCCTCTTACGACCTTCAATTTGTTTCTACGTCTAACGTGCACTACTACAACTGTAATGTGAAATTTTCTAAAGTTCTTGGGGTCATTTGACCTTTTAAAGACATTTAAGTGATTTTCAAGCCATTTAATGACCGTAATTACAATTTGAACTACATCTACATGCAACGGCTAACCAAAACGGTTTGAAAAAATTATATGTGTGTACTTGTGTAAGAGTTAATTCCATGTGCAGTACATTAGAAGGAATTTTCAAACATATTTGTCCCCCGACTGGACACATGCATACATATGCATGGAGTGACATGGCATTTTTATTCCAAAAAATAAAAAATATCAGAAACACATGAAACCTTGGTTTGTGTAATGTCTTGCCACCAAGATGATGTGGTAAAAAAATTAGCATGTTTGACGAAAGTTTGGACACACACCCCTCACAAACCGGAGCAACTCACTAGAAGGCTCGTGGTTCCAAGAGGGAACAATGCATGTTTGATGACGAACGGGAGATACCTTCCTCTTACGGCCTTCAATTTTTTTCCACGTCTAACGTGTAGTACAACAACTGTAATGTGAAATTTTGGAAAATTCTTGGGGTCATTTGACCTTTTAAAGACATTTAAGTGATTTTCTAGCCATTTAATGCCCGTAATTACAATTTGAACTATGTCTACATGCAACGGCTAACCAAAATGGTTTGAAAAATCATATTTGTGTACTTGTGTGCGAGTTAATTCCATGTGCAGTACATTAGAAGGAATTTTCAAACATATTTATCCCCCAACATGGACACATGCATACGTATGCATGGAGTGACATGGCATTTTAATTCCAAAAAATTAAAAAAATATTAGAAACACATGAAACCTTGGTTCATGTAATATCATGCCACCAAGATGATGTGGTCAAAAAATTGGCCTGTTTGAAGAAAGTTTGGACACACACCCCTCACAAACCGGAGCAACTCACTAGAAGGCTCGTGGTTCCGAGAGGGAACAATGCATGTTTGATGACAAACGGGAGATAGCTTCCTCTTACGGCCTTCAATTTTTTCTACGTGTAACGTGCACTACTACAACTGTAATTTGAAATTTTGGAAAATTCTTGGGGTCATTTGACCTTTTAAAGACATTTAAGTCATTTTCTAGCCATTTAATGACCGTAATTACAATTTGAACTACGTCTACATGCAACGGCTAACCAAAACGGTTTGACAAATCATATGTGTGTACTTGTGTGCAAGTTAATTCCATGTGCAATACATTAGAAGGAATTTTCAAACATATTTATCCCCCGACATGGACACATGCATACGTATGCATGGAGTGACATGGCATTTTAATTCCAAAAAATTCAAAAATATCAAAACACATGAAACCTTGGTTGGTGTAATGTCATGCCACCAAGATGATGTGGTAAAAAAATTAGCATGTTTGACGAAAGTTTGGACACACACCTCTCACAAACAAGAGCAACTCAGTAGAAGGCTCGTGGTTCCGAGAAGGAACAATCCATGTTTGATGACCAACGGGAGATAGCTTCCTCTTACGGCCTTCAATTTTTTCTACGTCTAACGTGCACTACTACAACTGTAATGTAAAAGTTTGGAAAATTCTAGGGGTCATTTGACCTTTTAAAGACATTTAAGTGATTTTGTAGCCATTTAATGACCGTAATTCAAATTTGAACTACATCTACATGCAACGGCTAACCAAAACGGTTTGAAAAATAATATTTGTGTACTTGTTTGCGAGTTAATTCCATGTGCAGTACATTGGAAGGAATTTTCGAACATATTTGTCTCGCGACATGGACACATGCATATGTATGCATGGAGAGACATGGCATTTTAATTCCAAAAAATTAAAAAATATCAGAAACACATGAAACCTTGGTTGATGTAATGTCATGCCACGAAGAGGATTTGGTAAAAAAATGGCATGTTTGACGAATGTTTGGACACAAACACCTCCCAAACCGGAGCTACTCACTAGAAGGCTCGTGGTTCCAAGAGGGAACAATGCATGTTTGATGACGAACAGGAGATAGCTTCCTCTTATGGCCTTCAATTTTTTTCTACGTCTAACATGCACTACTACAACTGTAATGTGAAATTTTGGAAAATTCTAGGGGTCATCTGACCATTTAAAGATATTTAAGTGATTTTCTAGCCATTTAATGACCGTAATTCAAATTTGAACTATATCTACATGCCACGGCTAACCAAAACGGTACAAAAAAAACATATTTGTGTACTTGTGTGCGAGTAAATTCCATGTGCCGTACATTAGAAGGAATTTTCAAAGATATTTGTCTCGCGACATGCCCACATGCATATGTATGCACAGAGTGACATGGCATTTTAATTCCAAAAAATTAAAAAATATGAGAAACACATGAAACCTTGGTTGATGTAATGTCATGCCACCAAGATGATGTGGTAAAAAAATTGGCATGTTTGACGAAAGTTTGGACACAAACCGGAGCAACTCACTAGAAGGCTCGTGGTTCCGAAAGGGAACATTGCATGTTTGATGACGAAAGGGAGATAGCTTCCTCTTACGGCCTTCAATTTTTTTCTACGTCGAATGTGCACTACTACAACTGTAATGTGAAATTTTGGAATATTCTAGGGGTCATTTGACCTTTCGAAGACATTTTAGTGATCTTCTAGCCATTTAATGACCGTAATTCAAATTTGAACTACATCTACATGTAACGGCTATCCAAAACGATTTGAAAAATCATATTTGTGTACTTGTGTGCGAGTTAATTCAATGTTCAGTAAATTAGAAGGAATTTTAAAACATTTTGTCTCGCGACATGGACACATGCATATGTATGCATGGAGTGACATGGCATTTTAATTCCAAAAAATTAAAAAATATGAGCAACACATGAAACCTTGGTTGATGTAATGTCATGCCACCAAGAGGATTTGGTAAAAAAAATGGCATGTTTGATGAATGTTTGGACACAAACCCCTCACAAACCGGAGCAACTCACTAGAAGGCTCGTGGTTCCGAGAGGGAACAATGCATGTTTGATGACGAACGGGAGATAGCTTCCTCTTACGGCCTTCAATTTTTTTCTACATCTAACATGCACTACTGCAACTGTAATGTGAAATTTTGGAAACTTCTAGGGGTCATTTGACCTTTTAAAGACATTTAAGTGATTTTGTAGCCATTTAATGACCGTAATTCAAATTTGAACTACATCTACATGTAACGGCTAACCAAAACGGTTTGAAAAATAATATTTGTGTACTTGTGTGCGAGTTAATTCCATGTGCAGTATATTAGAAGGAATTTTCGAACATATTTGTCTCGCGACATGGACACATGCATATGTATGCATGGAGAGACATGGCATTTAATACCAAAAAATTAAAAAAATATCAGAAACACATGAAACCTTGGTTGATGTAATGTCATGCCACCAAGAGGATTTGGTAAAAGAAATGGCATGTTTGACGAATGTGTGGACACAAACCCCTCACAAACCGGAGCTACTCACAAGAAGGCTCATGGTTCCAAGAGGGAACAATGCATGTTTGATGACGAACAGGAGATAGCTTCCTCTTATGGCCTTCAGTTTTTTTCTACGTCTAACGTGCACTACTACAACTGTAATGTGAAATTTTGGAAAATTCTCGGGGTCATCTGACCTTTTAATGATATTTAAGTGATTTTCTAGCCATTTAATGACCGTAATTCAAATTTGAACTACATCTACATGCCACGGCTAACCAAAACGGTTTGAAAAATCATGTTTGCGTACTTGTGTGCGAGTAAATTCCATGTGCAGTACATTAGAAGGAATTTTCAAACATATTTGTCTCGCGACATGGACACATGCATATGTATGCATGGAGTGACATGGCATTTTAATTCCAAAAAATTAAAAAATATCAGAAACACATGAAACCTTGGTTGATGTAATGTCATGCCACCAAGATGATGTGGTAAGAAAATTGGCCTGTTTGACGAACGTTTAGACACAAACCCCTCACAAACCGGAGCAACTCATTAGAAGGCTCGTGGTTCGGAGAGGGAACAATGCGTGTTTGATGACGAACAGGAGATAGCTTCCTCTAACGGCCTTCTATTTTTTCTACGTCTAACTTGTACTACTAGAACTATAATGTGAAATTTTGAAAATTCTAGGAGTAATTTGTCCTTTTAAAGACATTTTAATGATTTTCTAGCCATTTAATGACCATAATTAAAATATGAACTACATCTACATGCAACGGCTAACCAAAACTGTTTGAAAAATCATATTTGTGTACTTGTGTGCGAGTTAATTCCAAGTGCAGTACATTAGAAGGAATTTTCAAACATATTTGTCTCACGACATGGACACATGCATACGTATGCATGGAGTGACATGGCATTCTAACTCTAAAAAATTAAAAAATATCATAAACACATGAAACCTTGGATTGATGTAATGTCATGCCACCAATATGATGTGGTAAGAAAATTGGCATGTTTGACAAAAGTTTGGACACACACCCCTCACAAAACAGGAGCAACTCAAAAGAAGGCTCGTTGTTCCGAGAGGGAACAATGCATGCTTGATGACGAACGGGAGATAGCTTCCTCTTACGGCCTTCAATTTTTTTGTACGTCTAACGTGCACTACTACAACTGTAATGTGAGATTTTGGAAATTCTAGGGGTCATTTGACCTTTTAAAGACATTTAAGTGATTTTCTAGCCATTTAATGACCGTAATTCTAATTTGAACTACATCTACATGCAACGGCTAACCGAAATGGTTTGAAAAAACATATTTGTGTACTTGTGTGCGAGTTAACTCCATGTGCAGAACATTAGAAGGAATTTTCAAACATATTTGTCTCACAACATGGACACAAGCATTTGTATGCATGGAGTGACATGGCATTTTAATTCCGAAAAATTAGAAAAATAACAGAAACACACGAAACCTTTGTTGATGTAATGTCATGCCACCAAGATGATGTGGTAAAAAAATTGGCATGTTTGACGAAAGTTTGGACACACACCCCTCACAAATAGGAGCAACTCACTAGAAGGCTCGTGGTTCCGAGAGGGAACAATGCATGTTTGATGACGAACAGGAGATAGCTTCCTCTTACGGCCTTAAATTTTTTTCTACGTCTAACGTGCACTACTTCAAGTGTAATGTGAAATTTTGGAAAATTCAAGGTGTCATTTGTCCTTTTAAAGACATTTAATGACCGTAATTCAAATTTGAACTACATCTACATGCAACGTCTAACAAAAACGGTTTGAAAAATAATATTTGTGTACTTGTGTGCAAGTTAATTCCATTTGCAGTACATTAGAAGGAATTTTCAAACATATTTGTCTCACGACATGGACATATGAATATGTATGCATGGAGTGACATGGCATTTTAATTCCAAAAAACTAGAAAATATCAGAAACACATGAAACCTTGGTTGATTTAATGTCATGCTACCAAGATGATGTGGTAAAAATATTGGCATGTTTGACAAAAGTTTGGACACACCCCCCTCACAAGTCTGAGCAACTCACTAAAAGGCTCGTGGTTCCGAGAGGGAATAATGCATGTTTGATGACGAACGGGAGATAGCTTCCTCTTACGGCCTTCAATTTTTTTCTACGTCTAACGTGCACTATTACAACTGTAATGTGAAAATTTGGAAAATTCTAGGGGTCATTGGACGTTTTAAAGACATTTAAGTGATTTTCTAGCCATTTGATGACCGTAATTCAAATTTAAACTACATCTACATGCAACAGCTAACCAAAACGGTTTGAAAAATCATAATTATGTACTTGTGTGCGAGTTAATTCCATGTGCAGTAAATTAGAAGGAAGTTTCAAACATATTTGTCTCGCGACATGGACACATGCATATGTATGCATGGACTGACATGGCATTTTAATTCCAGAAAATTAAAAAAATATCAGAAACACATGAAACCTTGGTTGATGTAATGCCATGCCACCAAGATGATGTGGTAAAAATTGGCATGTTTGACGAAAGTTTGGACACAAACCCCTCACAAACCGGAGCAACTCACTAGAAGGCTCGTGGTTCCGAGAGGGAACAATGCATGTTTGATGACGAACGGGGATAGCTTCCTCTTACGGCCTTCAATTTTTTTCTATGTCTAACGTGCACTACTACAACTGTAATGTGAAATTTTGGAAAATTCTAGGGGTCATTTGACCTTTCAAAGACATTCAAGTTATTATCTAGCCATTTAATGACCGTAGTTCAAATTTAAACTACATCTACATGCAACGGCTAACCAAAACAGTTTGAAAAATCATATTTGTGTACTTGTGTGTGAGTTAATTCGATGTGCAGTAAATTAGAAGGAATTTTCAAACATATTTGTCTCACGAAACAGACACATGCATATGTATGCACGGAGTGACATGGCATTTTAATTCCAAAAAATTGAAGAAATATCAGAAACACATGAAACCTTGGTTCATGTAATGTCATGCCACCAAGATGATGTGGTAAAAAAATTGGCATGTTTGACAAAAGTTTGGACACAAACCGGAGCAACTCACTTGAAGGCTCGTGGTTCCGAGAGGGAACAATGCATGTTTGATGACGAACGGGAGATAGCTTCCTCTTACGGCCTTCAATTTTTTTCTACATCAAATGTGCACTACTACAACTGTAATGTGAAATTTTGGAAAATTCTAGGGGTCATTTGACCTTTCGAAGACATTTTAGTGATCTTCTAGCCATTTAATGACCGTAATTCAAATTTGAACTACATCTACATGTAACGGCTAACCAAAACGGTTTGAAAAATCATATTTGTGTACTTGTGTGCGAATTAATTCAATGTTCAGTAAATTAGAAGGAATTTCAAAACATATTTGTCTCGCGACATGGACACATGCATATGTATGCATGGAGTGACATGGCATTTTAATTCCACAAAATTAAAAAATATGAGAAACACATGAAACCTTGGTTGATGTAATGTCAAGCCGCCGAGATGATGTCGTAAGAAAATTGGTCTGTTTGACAAACCCCTCACAAACCAGAGCAACTCACTAGAAGGCCCGTGGTTCCGAGAGGGAACAATGCATGTTTGATGACGAACAGGAGATAGGTTCCTCTAACGGCTTTCAATTTGTTTTCTACGTCTAACTTGTACTACTACAACTATAATGTGGAATTTTGGAAAATTCTATGGGTAATTTGACGTTTTGAAGACATTTAAGTGATTTTCTATTCATTTAATGACCGTAATTCAAATTTGAACTACATCTACATGCAATGGCTAACCAAAACGGTTTGAAAAATCATATTTGTGTACTTGTGTGCGAGTTAATTCCATGTGCAGTACATTAGAAGGAATTTTCAAACATATTTGTCTCACGACATGGACACATGCATACGTATGCATGGAGTGACATGGCATTTTAATTCCGAAAAATTAAAAAAAATATGAGAAAGACATGAAACATTGGTTGATGTAATGTGATGCCACCACACACAGCCCTCACAAACAGGATCAACTCACTAGAAGGCTCGTGGTTCCGAGAGGGAAAAATGCATGCTTGATAACGAACGGGAGATAGCTTCCTCTTACGGCCTTCAATTTTTTTCTACGTCTAACATGCACTACTACATGTGTAATGTGAAATTTAGGAAAATTCTAGGGGTCATTTGACCTTTTAAATTCATTTAAGTGATTTTCTAGCCATTTAATGACCGTAATTCCAATTTGAACTACATCTACATGCAACGGCTAACCAAAACGGTTTGAAAAATCATATTTGTGTACTTGCGAGTTAACTCCATGTGTAGAACATTAGAAGGAATTTTCAAACATAGTTGTCTCACGACATGGACACATGCATATGTATGCATGGAGTGACATGGCATTTTAATTCCAAAAAATTAAAAAATATCAGAAACACATGAAACCTTGGTTGATGTAATGTCATGCCACCAAGATGATGTGGTAAAAAAATTGGCATGTTTGACAAAAGTATGGACACACACCCCTCACAAATCGGAGCAACTCACTAGAAGGCTCGTGGTTCTGAGAGGGAACAATGCATTTTTTATGACGAACGGGAGATAGCTTCCTCTTACGGCCTTCAATTTTTTTTACATCTAACGTGCACAACTACAACTGTAATGTGAAATTTTGGAAAATTCAAGGGGTCATTTGCCCTTTTAAAGACATTTAAGTGATTTTCTAGCCACTTAATGACTGTAATTCAAATTTGAACTACATGTACATGCAACGGCTAACAAAAACGGTTTGAAAAATCATATTTGTGTACTTATGTGCGAGTTAATTCCATGTGCAGTACATTAGAAGGAATTTTCGAACATATTTGTCTCACGACATGGACACATGCATATGTATGCATGGAGTGACATGGCATTTTAATTCCAAAAAAATAAAAAATACCAGAAACACATGAAACCTTGGTTGACTTAATGTCATGCCACCAAGATGATGTGGTAAAAAAATTGGCATGTTTGACGTAAGTTTGGACACACACCCCTCACATATCGGAGCAACTCACTAGAAGGCTCGTGGTTCCGAGAGGAACAATGCATGTTTGATGTTGAACGGGAGATAATTTCCACTTACGGCCTTCAATTTTTTTCTATGTCTAACGTGCACTACTACAACTCTAATGTGAAATTTTGGAAAATTCTAGGGGTCATTTGACCTTTTAAAGACAGTTAAGTGATTTTCTTGCCATTTAATGACTGTAATTCAAATTTGGACTACATCTACATGCAACGGCTAACCAAAACGGTTTGAAAAATCATATTTGTGTACTTATGTGCGAGTTAACTCCATGTGCAGAACATCAGAAGAAATTTTCAAACAAATTTGTCTCACGACATGGACACATGCATATGTATGCATGGAGTGCCATACCATTTTAATTCCAAAAAATTAAAAAAATGATCAGAAAAACATGAAACCTTGCTTGATTTAATGTCATGCCACCAAGATGATGTGGTAAAACAATTGGCCTGTTTGACGAAAGTTTGGACACACACCCCTCACAAACTGGAGCAACTCACTAGAAGGTTCGTGGTTCCGAGAGGGAACAATGCATGTTTGATGACGAATGGGAGATAGCTTCCTCTTATGGCCTTCAATTTTTTTTCTACGTTTAACATGCACTAATACAACTGTCATGTGAAAATTTGGAAAATTTCAGGGGTCATTTGACCTTTTAGAGACATTTATGTGATGTTCTAGCCATTTAATGACCATAATTCAAATCTGAACTACATCTACATGCAACGCCTAACCATAACGGTTTGAAAATCATATTTTTGTGTACTTGTGTGCGATGGAAAAAATCATCAGACGATGTAAATATCTGGTGTTCAAAAACGAAAACGTAAAGATCTAGCAAGACAACCGGCCCCCACACGATTTGCACTCTATCTCGCGGCCCGAGGTTTTGTAGGTGAGTGGCGGGGATCATTAATCAGACACGGTTCTGTATTGGAAACCGTCAGCTATTATGTTCACACATGGATTTTGCTGCGGGAATCATGTGTAATTCAAACTACAGTACTCGTAAATTCCGGCGACCGGTGTGTGTACTGTCCCCGTCGATCTAGATTCAGGCCGCCAATAAATTCTACCTTGCTCGCGTCGTCCCGCCTGCATTCTCATCTACATCCTCCCCTCGCTCGCCCTCTCTCTCTCTCTCTCTCTCTCAAATCTCTGCCATGGCGCCGCCGGTCTGCCCATGCGCCGATGAGGAGTCGCCGCCCCCCAAGGACGCTCACTCGATTAGCTGCGACGAGGACCCCTACGCACCTGACGAGGTTGCGCCGGAGCCCCCAACTTTGGATTGGTTTTGGGGCCAGTACAATCTTTGGGTGTGGAAGTCGCTGCCACCGGCTGAGAAAGCCAGGCAAGTGGCGTTCAAGAAGGAGATGGCGAATGAGGATGCTGGGTACTAGGCGGCCTGTGAAGCCCGTGATGCTGCCTGCAAAAAGGAGGCGGTGGAGCTTTGGGGGCGGGCGCGTCGTCGTGCGGAGGAGGTGTACGAAGACGGGTACTTCCCGAGGAAGGTCATAGGCGCTGGGCGCCTCGTCGCTGCGTGGAGGTGGGCCGATAAGCTCCAGCGTGCCACCGACGAGGAGCTCTGTTGGGCGCCCAACGAAATGGCAAGATTGTCTGCGCGCGTCCGCTAGCAAGAGGCAGATCGGTACGTCAAGCGCCGCGAGGCGGAGGAGGCGGAGTACTTCCTCCGCACTGGGAAGACGCCGTGCACCAGGGAGCTGCTGGCGAGGGGCTGCCGGTATACTAGCCCCAGGAGGGATTATTAGTTTTAGTATTGTTCATTTTCAATTTTATGCATTATACCTAGTAGTTAAGTATCATCACGTATATGCGATGATATTATATATATTTTTTGTGATGAACTAATGAACAATTAATATATATATATATATATTATGAATTCCATTTTCTATTTTTTTGTATACTAATTTGAATCTAGCTGTTATCATCCACATATAAGAATGGAAAGCGTATATACAAACATTGAAACAGAACAATAAACAGAGCAATACTATGATTGCTGTGAGTACATAGCTGTCCACGTAGAAATGACTCAACAAAATAAAACGTGTCCATGAGACCATGACCAGCAGCCCTTGCCTACGGTAGCTCTTGGCTCTGCCTGAACTCGTGCAGGCGTTCGTCCAAGCGGTCGACATGCTCGCGGTACATCTGGAGCGTGGTATTGAGCTCCAGGTTGGCTATTTCATCGGGGATCACCAGCTCGAGGATGCAACGGCCATGTTCCTCTACTACGCCCAGGTGGACACCTGGGCCAAGGAGGCGGGCGAGCCTACGGACCAGCGCATTGGCATCCAGCGGACCGCGGACAAGGCAATCGGTGCGGCAGCGTCCGGTGCAAGTACGGCGCTGCCGGCCTCTGGTGCAAGTATGGCGCTGAGGTCCTCTGCCCACTCCTGGCGAGGAATGGGGGTACTGACGGGACTTGTACCCAGCTGCGACGCCATGTCGACAGCAGGCAATCACCGATGGATCCGCTCTTGCTGTGTGGCGAGCCGCAGCCTATCAGCGCGGACGCGCCTAGCTTGCTCTGCGGCGCACCATCGATCATGTTGTGCGACGAGCTGCAGCCTGTCGGCACTGACATGCCTATCTTGATCCGCGACGCTCAAGCGCCATGCGCCAAAGGTCTGCTCAACCCTGGCGATGACGCGCATCATGGCGTCGTCCATCGCATTGCCTGGGAGCGCCTTGGCCTCGACGGGCCGTGGCGCCTGCTCGTTTTCCTCGTCGACGAGGTTGATGGCAGAGGCGGCGCTTTGATGTGTTGGCATGCTTGGAAAAGGTGGATGTGCTACAGGCTGCGCTTGTCGCCTCCGAGCATCGCGTGCCGCCTATGCGCAATATCGCTGGGTGGTGGGAAACAGGTGAGGAAATGGCGGGAAACTGTGGCCTGTTCATAAAACGCCATCAATTAATGGAAACTTAGCATAGAAGGAACATCAAGCCAGCACAAAAAGTAGATGATGATCAGATTAACACGGATCACACTAGGGAACCCGTCGGTGATGAATTCATTAATCGCAAACGGTTGAATATTAGCAAGCGTTTGCCCACAACACACACGGCCTATTCCATTACAAACAGGTCGGATGGATCAACTGTATGCCACGTATCGCACATTGTCAAAAAGTAATGCGGTAGACCTTCTTTAACATGTGTTAAAAATTAAAAAAATTAAAAACAAGGACCTCGAGGTTAAATTAACTCATGGGATGGGTCGTATCAGTCATTTAATTTGACAGATATGACCCATCCTATCAGTTAGTTTAACATCAACACAACTTCCCATCCAGTCACCCATCTAATGGCTGCTCCAGCCTGAGCACACTTAACTTGAGAGTTCTCTTACATGAGCTACTGGTGGAACAGCTAGTCCTTGCTGATAGGATGCCTCTTTGCATCCTTATGGCGTATCCAGATGACCGCCCGTCCCCCAATGGAAAATAGATGTTGTGTAGTCAGAGCATATCACATACTTCTTATTAGAAGCAATCGTCTATGTTATTATCGGTCTTCGCACACATTTCTGAGTACAGACTGTTTGCCACGTATCACACACATCTTGTTATATTGAACCGTTTCTTTTCTCTTGTCTCAATGCAAACAATTCATCCGAGTGAACCGCATGCCGTATATCGCACACACCTTCATCTGGCTCCCCATTTCTTTTGTATTTCCTAATCACAAAGAGTTCATCCGAGTGAACCGTATACTGTATATCGCACACACCTTCATCAGGCTGCCTGTTTCTTTTGTTCCTCCTCATCCCAAACAGTTAATTGAGCTGAACCGTATGCCCTGCATCGCACACGCAACTAAAATATGAACCATGTTTGATGCATCCTCCATTGCAAACGTTTTGCACCTTTTTTGACGGTTATTTTACACCACCGTTTGCGATTATGGCATCGCACATAGTTTCGTCGAAGGGTCTGTGATCGTAGTGTCGCGTTAGCAGCAACTTGCAGTACTGGACGTTCAAAACGTCGTTTAAGTCCCGATTCTAAGCCGTAAAGCATGGCACACAGAACTATCGAGTATTCATCAGCTTTGCTCTGCCAGACGTTCATAACATCTGGAGTTGCACCTGCAGCGGGTCTTGCACCTAGCAGTGCTTCCAGGACGTAATTCTTCTGTGCAGCAATGAGGATAGTCCTCAAGTTACGGACCCAGTCCGTGTAGTTGCTACCATCATCTTTCAACTTAGCTTTCTCAAGGAACGCATTAAACTTCAAAGGAACAGTAGCACGGGCCATTTATCTACAACAACATAGACATGCAAAATACTATCAGGTACTAAGTTCATGATAAATTAAAGTTCAATTAATCATATTACTTAAGAACTCCCACTTAGATAGACATCCCTCCAGTCATCTAAATGATCACGTGATCCATATCAACTAAACCATGTCCGATCATCACGTGAGATGGAGTAGTTTTCAATGGTGAACATCACTATGTTGATCATATCTACTATATGATTCACGCTCGACCTTTCGGTCTCAGCGTTCCGAAGTCATATCTGCATATGCTAGGCTCGTCAAATTTAACCTGAGTATTCTGCGTGTGCAAAACTGGCTTGCACCCATTGTATGTGAACGTAGAGCTTATCACACCCGATCATCATGTGGTGTCTCGGCATGACGAACTGTAGCAACGGTGCATACTCAGGGAGAACACTTGTACCTTGAAATTTAGTGAGCGATCATCTTATAATGCTACCGTCGTACTAAGCAAAATAAGATCATAAAGGATAAACATCACATGCAATTAAAATAAGTGATATGATATGGCCATCATCATCTTGTGCCTTTGATCTCCATCTCCAAAGCACCGTCATGATCACCATTGTCACCGGCTTGACACCTTGATCTCCATTGTAGCATCGTTGTTGTCTCGCCAACTATTGCTTCTACGACTATCGCTACTGCTTAGTGAGAAAGTAAAGCAATAACATGGCGATTGCATTTCATACAATAAAGCGACAACCATATGGCTGCTGCCAGTTGCCGATAACTTTTACAAAACATGATCATCTCATACAACACTTTATATATCATCACGTCTTGACCATATCACATCACAACATGCCCTGCAAAAACAAGTTAGACGACCTCTACTTTGTTGTTGCAAGTTTTACGTGGCTGCTACGGGCTTCTAGCAAGAACCGTTCTTACCTACGCATAAAAACCACAACGATTTTTGGTCAAGTGTGCTATTTTAACCTTCAACAAGGAACGGATGTAGTCAAACTCGATTCAACTAAAGTTGGAGAAATAGACACCTGCCAGCCACCTGTGTGCGAAGCACGTCGGTAACCAGTCTCATGAACGCGGTCATGTAATATCGGTCTGGGCCGCTTCATCCAACAATAGCGCCGAATCAAAGTAAGACGTTGCTGGTAAGCAGTATGACTATTATCACCCACAACTCATTGTGTTCTACTCGTGCATATAACATCTACGCATAGACCTAGCTCGGATGCCACTGTTGGGGAATGCAGTATTTCAAAAACTTTACCTACGATCACGCAAGATCTATCTAGGAGATGCATAGCAACGAGCGAGAAGAGTGTGTCCACGTGCCCTCGTAGACCGAAAGTGGAAGCGTTTAGTAATGCAGTTGATGTAGTCGAACTTCTTCACGATCCAAACGATCCAAGCACCGAACGTACGGCACCTCCGCGTTCAGCACACGTTCAGCTCGATGATGTCCCTCGAACTCCTTATCCAGTTGAGGCCGAGGGAGAGTTCTGTCAGCAGGAAGGCGTGGCGACGGTGATGATGAAGTTACCGGTGCAGGGCTTCGCCTAAGCACTACGACAATATGACCGAGGTGTGTAACTGTGGAGGGGGCACCACACACGGCTAAGAGAAGGCTTGGTGTGTCTTTAGGGTGCCCCCTCCACGTATATAAAGGGGGGAGGAGAGGTGGCTGGCCCAAGGGGGCGCGCCATGGGGGGGAGTCCTACTTGGACTCCCGGTCCAAGTAGGATTCGCCCCCGCTTTCCTATTCCCACTAGGAGAAGGAGGGAAGGAGGAGAAGGAGAGAAGGAAATGGGGGCCCCCAACCCTAGTCCAATTCGGATTTGGCTTGGGGGGCGCGCGCCACCACTTGGTCGCCGCCTCCTCTCTCCACTAGGGCCCATGAAGGCCCATTAACTCCCCGGGGGGGGGTTCCGGTAACCCCCGGTACTCCGGAAAATGCTCGAACCTTTCCGAAACCATTCCGGTGACCATTTCGAGACTCCTCATCATGTCCGTGATCTCATCCGGGACTCCGAATAAACTTCGGTTCATCAAAACACATAACTCATAATACAAATCATCATCCAACGTTAAGCGTGCAGACCCTACGGGTTCGAGAACTATGTAGACATGACCGAGACACATCTCCGGTCAATAACCAATAGCGGAACCTGGATGCTCATATTGGCTCCTACATATTTTACGAAGATCTTTATCGGTCAAACCGCACAACAACATACGTTGTTCCCTTTGTCATCAATATGTTACTTGCCCGAATTCGATCGTCAGTATCATCATACCTAATTCAATCTCGTTACCGGCAAGTCTCTTTACTCGTTCCGTAATGCATCATCCCGCAACTAACTCATTAGTCACATTGCTTGCAAGGCTTATAGTGATGAGCATTACCGAGAGGGCCCAGAGATACCTCTCCGATACATGGAATGACAAATCCTAATCTCGATCTATGCCAACTCAACAAACACCATCGGAGACACCTTTAGAGCATCTTTATAATCACCCAGTTACGTTGTGACGTTTGAGAGCACACAAGGTGTTGATACGTCCATTTTGCATCATGTTTTCTTACTGTCATTTACAATGTTTTTATCCATAATAATGCTTTTTGGAGTAATTCTAATGCCTTTTCTCTCATAATTTGCAAGGAACACACCAAGAGGGAGAATTCGGGCAGCTGGAAATCTGGACCTAGAAAAGCTACGTCAGGCCACCTATTCTGCACAACTCCAAACAAGTTGAAACTTCACGAAGAATTTTTATGGATTATTTAAGAAATATTGGAGCGAATAAACACCAGAGGGGGGCCACCAGGTGGGCACAACCCACCCGGGCGGGCCAGGCCCCCCAGGCGCGCCCTGGTGGGTTGTGGCCTCCTCAGGCCACCTCCGGTGCCCATCTTTTGGTATATAAGTCATTTTGACCTAGAAAAAATAAGGATAAGGCTTTCGGGATGGAGCGCCGCCGTCTCGAGGCGGAACTTGGGTAGGAGCACTTTTGCCCTCCGGTGGAGCGATTCTGCCGGGGGAACTTCCCTCCCGGAGGGGGAAATCATCGTCCTCATCATCACCAACAACTCTCCCATCTTGGGGAGGGCAATCTCCATCAACATCTTCACCAGATCCATCTCATTTCAAACCCTAGTTCATCTCTTGTATTCAATCTTGTTACCGGAACTATAGATTGGTGCTAGGGGGTGACTAGTAGTGTTGATTACATCGTGTAGTTGATTGCTATATGGTTTATTTGGTGGAAGATTATATGTTCAGATCCATTATGCTATTTAATACTCCTCTGATCATGAGAATGTTTGTCATTTGTGAGTAGTTACTTTTGTTCTTGAGGTCACGGGAGAAATCATGCTGCAAGTAATCATGTGAACTTGATATGTGTTCGATATTTTTATAGTATGTATGTTGTTATTCCCTTAGTGGTGTCATGTGAACGTCGATGACATGACACTTCACCATATTTTGGCCTAAGGGAATGCATTGTGGAGTAGCAAATAGATTATGTGTTGCGAGAGTAACAGAAACTTAAACCCTAGTTTATGCGCTATTCCGTAAGGGACCGATTGGATCCTAGAGTTTAATGCTATGGTTAGAATTTATTGTTAATACTTTTCTCGTAGTTGCGGATGCTTGCGGGCGGGTTAATCATAAGTATGAGGTTTGTTCAAGTAAGAGCAACACCTAGCACCGATCCACCCACATATTAAATTATCAAAGTAGTGAACACAAATCAAACCAACATGATGAAAGTGACTAGATGAAATTCCCGTGTACCCTCAAGAACGCTTTGCTTATCATAAGAGACCGTTTTGGCCTGTCCTTTGCCTCAAAAGGATTGGGGTACATTGCTGCATACTTGTTACAATTATCGTTACTTGCTCGTTACAAATTATCTTGCTATCAAACTACTCGCTACTTACAATTTCAGCACTTGCAGACATTACCTTACTGAAAACTACTTGTCATTTCCTTCTGCTCCTCAGTGGGTTCGACACTCTTACTTATCGAAAAGAGCTACAATTGATCCTTTATACTTGTGGGTCATCAGGTGTTCCTCCGGTATTCGGGAGTCGCATAATCTCATAGTCAGAGGAACATGTATAAGTCATGAAGAAAGCAATAGCAGAAAAAACAAAACGATCATTATGCTAAGCTAACAGATGGGTCTTGTCCATCACATCATTCTCCAATGATGTGGTCCCGTTCATCAAATGACAACACATGTCTATGGCTAGGAAACTTAACCATCTTTGATAATGAGCTAGTCAAGTAGAGGCATACTAGGGACACTATGTTTGTCTATGTATTCACGCATGTACTAAGTTTCCGGTTAATACAATTCTAGCATGAATAATAAACACTTATCATGATATAAGGAAATATAAATAACAACTTTATTATTGCCTCTAGGGCATATTTCCCTCATATATACCCTTCCTCCTCCATTTTAGAGATACCTGAGATTAGAACAAACACTAGAGCTTAGCTCATGTGTCTCCCCTTGTGGGCTTCCTCCTAGGAGAAGAACCATCCATGGTTGCAAGGCCACCATAGGTGAAGACTCCAAGGAGTACAAGACCCCTTTGAGGGAAGATCCATCTTGGATGCAAGCCCCAACTCTCCTAGAGATTTGGATGAACTACTGCTACTTCTCGGGCTTGCGTTGGTTTTTCCCTTGAAGAGGAAAGGGTGATGCAACAAAGTAGAGATAAGTATTTCCATCAGTTAAAAACCAAGGTATCAATCCAGTAGGAGAACAAAACACAAATCACCAATACCTGCAAAAACAATAAACACTTGCACCCAACGCGATAAAGGGGTTGTCAATCACTTCACGGTCACTTGCAAAAGTGAGATCTGATAGAGATAGATAAAACTAAACAAAAGATAAAGTAAATATTTTTGGGTTTTTTGGTTTATGGATATCAAAATAAAAGATTACAAAATAGTAGATCAGAAACTAATATGATGGAAAATAGACCCCGGGGGCATAGCTTTCACTAGAGGCTTCTCTCATGAAGGCAAATAATATGGTGGGTGAACAAATTACTGTCGAGCAATTGATAGAAAAGCGCAAAGTTATGACGATATCCAAGGCAATATGATTATGTAATATAGGCATCACGTCTGTGTCAATTAGACCAACTCCTGCCTGCATCTACTACTATTACTCCACACATTGACCGCTATCTAGCATGCATCTAGCATATTAAGTTCATAAAGAAGGGAGTAACGCCTTAAGTAAGATGACATGATGTAGAGGAATAAACTCATGCAATATGATATAAACCCCATCTTTTTATCCTCGATGGCAACAATTCAATATGTGTCTCGCTACCCCTACTTTGTCACTGGATGAAATCACGCTAGATTGAACCCAAAGCTAAGCACCTCTCCCATTGCAAGAAAGCCCAATCTAGTTGGCCAAACCAAACCGATAATTCGAAGAGAAATACAAAGATAATAAAGCATGCATATAAGAATTCACAGAAGATTCAAATAATATTCATAGATAAGCTGATCATAAATCCACAATTCATCGGATCTCGACAAACCCATCACAAAATAAGATTACGTCGGATAGATCTCCAAGAACATCGAGGAGAACATGGTATTGAGAATCAAAGAGAGAGAAGAAGCCATCTAGCTACTAGCTATGGACCCGTAGGTCTGATGTAAACTACTCACGCTTCATCGGAAGGGCAATAGAGTTGATGTAGATGCCCTCCGTGATCGAATCCCCCTCCGGCAAGATGCCGGAAAAGGCCCCAAGATGGGATCTCAAAGGAATAGAAGGTTGCGGCGGTGAAAAAGTGTTTTCGTGGATGCTTCTGGTATTTATGGAATATATGTGAATATATAGGAGGAAGGGCTAGGTCAGAAGAGTCCTGAGGAGGTGGCAAGGTAGGGGGCACGCCCTACACACCTGGGCGCGCACTCCACATTTGTTGCCGCCTCGCGGATCTTCTGACTTGGACTCCAAGTCCCCTGGGTGTCTTCTGGTCCATGAAAAATCATCGTGATGTTTTATTGTCATACCCTAATTTTTCATGCCACAACACTTAAGCTAATAAATCATGATAAAGTGTGGTTTGACAAAAACTTTTGCATTATTTGGCTTTTTATTTGGAGTTGGTTTTCTCTCTGTGATTTTCAAGTGCTCTTTAAAGTCAACACAACTCCACCTTCTATACCTCATCTCCTTGCCCCAAGCTTCTGCCCAATGATCATGCCATGTGTATAGAGCAATATAGTATTTTCTTACAAAAATAATTTGGCCAAAAAGTATTTTCTAAAACTAGTTTTCCAAAAAACCCTAAATTGAGGTTTGCACTTCAAGTACTTGATTTGGGGTGTGAAAAATATTTCAAAAGGTATATTTGAATCCTATTAGATATAGGACTCCCATAAACCACAAAAATATAATTTTAAAAGTTATTTTCCTATTTTATTTAAAAGCTTTTTCTTAAGGCCAGAAATGGTCTTTAATAGGGAAAAATTATTTTATTGTTTCAAAAATATTTCACAAAAATCAGGGAAACTCACTGGACATATATTTTCCATATATAAGAGTTTCAACACATGGTCATGTTCAAAATATTGGACAAAACCTCCCAAAACCATTTCTGCCCATTTCAAGGATTTGAAATATTTCTACAGGAAATATTTTCATAAAAATCTAAGGAAAATCCAGCAAGTCACAAATGCATATTGTGAACACCTTGCAAAGCCTCATATCAATCAAGGTCATTTTGGTTCACCAAAATGCCCCAAAACCCTCTCTGACCAGAATCAAATTTGAACAACTTTGTACTACCAACTTTCTCTCCTTGACCCCAACTTTTGTGAGCATGTTCACATGACCAAATGAGGCCACTACACCAAGTGGTGCATCAAGGGGAAGTGATTTGCTCAGCTAGATCTACACAAGTTCATTTCTGCTAATTTCTAGGGTTTACGAAAGTTGCATTGGCAACTTTGCCCAAATGAGCTCAAAATTGGTTGAAGGACCTAATTATATGTGCCATTTCACCCTGTGGAGTCTCAAGACAAATGGAGATCATCTACTTGCCCAAACCAATATCAAACACCTTCTGCCACTTTACCAAAATGCCATTTTGACCTCTTCCACTAATCTCCATGGGCTCAACTTTGTACCACAGCTGCTCCTGACCCTCTTCTACCTCCAGTAACTTTCCCCTAGCCATTGCTCAATGATTGAGGGGTGAAACACCCCCATTTACCTCCCTGGACAGCAGCTTCTCTCACTCCCTCAACCTCCCTCCTCACTCCAGTGGCCACCCAGGGCATCCAAAGCCCCTCCCCCTTTCTTTACTACACCCCAGAGCCACCAGACATATTTGGCCAAGCCCACCTGGCCTAAAAAATTGCCGTGCCAGCCGTTTGCACGCTCTGGAGCGCGCTACAGTGCGCTCTGGCACTGTAGCCGCCCCCTTCCAACCGCCTCCAGCCACCTCAGGCCTCCCTAGCGCGCCCGACGAGATGCCTCGACGTCTGAGACACGGCAGCTGGTCGGCCCCCTTCTTCCTCTCTCTCTCTCTCCTGCACCTGCTCGCACGCGCACCATGGCCGCCCGAGAGCTCCAATGAGCATGCTCACACGCGCGATGCCCTGACGCTCCCCCGCTCCTTCTCTCCCTTCCTTTGGGCGTAGACCACCCCTACAAACACCCTAGACACGCCCACGTGAGCCCCCGTGACATACAGCGACGGCAACAACCTCGCCGGCGCATGGGTCCACGGCAAGCATTGGCCCGGCTATATAAGACCTCCCCGAGCCCTCCTCTCCTCACCACTCGACCTCTGCAGCTCCAAAACACCCCCCTGAACCACCCACTCCTCTCCAGAAGCACCCGAGCTCGAGATCGAGCTCGAGCTCCGCTGCTTCGGCTCGCCGGAGTTCGCGAGGTACAGGCCTCCCTCGCTCCTCCTTTGCCTCGATCTGGAACCCCTGAACACCCCTGATTGTTTTCCCCCTGTTTCCCCTCTCTGTAGCTGTCGGAGACAGCCGGAACCGTCGCCACCCGAAGCTCCTCCGCCGCGTGACCTCGTCGCCGGCGAACCGGGCCACCCCGGCGACCGCAACCACCTCCACCTGAACGGCGACTCTGCGCTGAGTCCAACCCAGCCCTCCTCTCACCTCGCCGTGCCCTGCATCGTCGCCGGTGAGCCCGCCGGCCCTCTGTCGCAGGGTTAGGGATGACAGGCGGGCCCCGCCTGTCAGCCTCTCAACTCCATCGCCCCTCTCTCTCTCTCGCTGACGCCTGGGCCCCGCCCGTCAGGTTTAAACCTGGCGCGCGCGCGTGCACCAGTGCGCCGGGCCGCCTCTCGGACTGGGCCTGCTGCGCTGCGGCTCTTCTAGCCCAGTTGCACAGTGGCCTTTTTCCTTTTCTTTTTCTATCACTTTTCAAAAAATTCCACAGGATTAAATATTCATCCAAATGCAATAATCCCAACTCCCATATTTTTCTAAAAATCCCACCTATTTAATGGTTTAACTTTCTTTCATGTCCAACCAACTTTTATGTACTGTTCAAATTCAAATTCAAATTTGAATATATTTAAACCCCTCTGAAAATCCATTTCTCCTATTTTGCCACTCCAAATCCAAAACTAGGAATTTTCCCCTTCTTAGTTTTCACCCCTAGTATTTAACAAAAATAAGTTGACATTTTTCTGAGCACTTTTGTTTTTCTGTTTTATTATTGCCTTATTTTTCTCGTTATTATTTTGCGATAATAGATTGCGTTGCTGACAAAGGAGTTGGACCAGAAGACTTTGAAGAACCAGATGACTTTGCTGAGCTAGGCAAGCAGCCCTTTGACCATGTCTATGAAACCCTTCTTATGCATGTCATATAGCACTTTTATTGCTTGCATCGGAGACATGAAGATGAGGTGACCACATGGGGTGGTTTGCCACCGTTACTTCCTCGTTGATACTTGCATGGTGCATGACCCTACCTCCTTATGAGGGTTATCCCGGTGGGAGTAGATAGGATGCTATAGTAGTGGCTACGCAAAAAGGGACGGAAATATGCATGGTGATGGAGACAAAGTATTTTCAAAAGACTTTTCGAAAACCCCATCGGGTGCCACTTATGCCCGAGGGAGATAATGAGTTGGGTAACCACTTGATGACGAAGTGGTGTACCGAGGCAAGTGTGTGTGTTGTTTTCAAAACGGATTTGTTTAAGTTGCGACCGTTATTCCAACCTTACACGCGCAACCACTCTACCCTTATATGGGAAAGGGCATTATTAATTACCTAGGCCGATACTAGCAAGGTGCCCGCATTACTAGTGACGGGAGAGTTGTTGCTCTCTCGGGACGGGGTCGTGCCAGGTAGGGCGACCAAGAACATTTTTATGGGGCACCGGACACATCGTTGGTACCCCGTGCCAGTGGTATGCGATGAATATGGGAGCGAGGCTCCACAATTTTAATTTGTGAAATGTTGGGCACGGGGGTTAGTACCAATCGAGTGGACTCTATGTTAGTGTCGTCTAGGGAAAGATAGTGATCGGGTGCTTACCAAGGGTACTTGAGGTACCGTGGGTCGTGGATGACATGGAAGTTCCCCGGATCTTGTTGGTAAGGTGTGCAACCTCTGCAGAGTGTAAAACTATTCGAATAGTCGTGTCCACGGTGAAGGACAGTTGGGTAACTGCTCTTGGGCTACGTCCAAATGTTTGCGAAACCAGTGAGTGTGTATGGAAAAGTGGAAAGAACTACTTGGGTCAAGTCAAAGAGCTTGACATGATTGAGTTGGGTTGATGCCCACTCTAATTATGTTGATATCTGTAACTTGTTCTCATGGTTACTTGAAATCTCCTGACGCATGTCTTACAAGTTGTTGAACATGTCATTGCACTCAAACTAGCTTTCTCCAAAATGACCTACTTAGTGCTATGATGAGGACATCCCAGGTTCACCTCGTTTATCATCTCAGCCATCAAGTGAAGCTTCTACAAAGAAGATCTATTTGGGTCCCATGACAAGGAGCCGTGCCAAACAAATAGCACAAGAGGTGAACGCGCTCCTAGCTTATCATAATTCAAATGACCATGAGAACTTTATACTGCCTAAATCTCGTGTGCTGATTTTACTTAGGTACAATGTTGAGGACAACCAACAACAGCACATGAAGAAACAAGTTTTGGAGCCCATACAACAAGTTTGAAGAGAACAAGTTTCAACTCTGATGAAAGCCTTGTTTTGGTGACAAGGACGACTAGTTACACCGCAAGGAAGAATAGCAAGCCATCTCAACACTCTATTGTTGCATGTGCAGTTCCAGAATTCGTCCCAGAACTTGCTGAATCATGCAACGCAAATGAATGAGCATCCAACATGTGTGGGAGTACAAAATGGAGAGCATATGAAGTCTACTTTCAGGAAAATCAAACGGTGCATCATTTGGAGTCCTGAGTCAAAGGATATGAGAGTTCCAATGCAAGTTGTCCAGGGCATTAATTGCTGCGCGAGGCTCCATGAGTTTGCTCCCTTGACCAGCTGGTTAGCACTAATTTGAGCCCCTCTTTTGGCCTGGTTTCACACCTAAACTAGAAGGGCTGTTCCTAGTATAAATACCCCTTCCCACACTTCAGCCACAACTATTTGGCAATTTGATTTCAGCATAGGTTAGCTAAGTGCAACCAGAATATTGTTTGAGAGTTCACTTCCTCCTTAGCTCTTGTAATCTTGCCTTGTGAGAGGGTAAACCCACTTTGTGATTTTACAACAGCAGCCGTTGAGGCGGCGACCAGTTCGTGCTTCCAACTTCGTGCGTGTTTGCATGGATTGGAACTAAGAGTGTGGTTGGGCGAATAGTTGTCGCTGGTTGTTGCATTTGCAATAGTTAGCTTCGGTCTCATCAGGTTGCACTAGTTATCCTTTACCCGACAGCGTTGTTGGTTGGGATCGAGGGTTTCCTTCGTACCCTTCAGGTGGCGTTGATTCGCAACATAGAGCAGATCCTCCGTGAAGATTGGGCAACCCCGTATCATCTTGGCATCAGAGCTTCAGTTGACATGGTAGGATCTTGTATCCGTAGTTTAGTTCATGATTTTGTTCATCCTAAAAGTCCAGAAAATAGCCCCACAAAAAAATCCCTTTACCTAGCCCTCTGCAGCCTTTAATCTGTTATTTGGTGAGTTTTATCAAGTTCTTGTCCACTAGATCTTTGTTTTTAGTTGCTGAGTTTCCCCCCATCCAATCTTGTGTGTTTGTGTTCATTTTCGTGCACAGATTTCAGATCTGCATCCTCCACCAAATCATGCATATCTTTGTCATCCGGAGTCCATTTTGAGTGTTTTTGTGCATTTTGGAAAGCCCACATTGTGTGCTCTCCATTCATCCTTGTTAGATCTGATTCCCGTCGTGTTTTCCACCCAGTAAAATCAGATCAGTTCATGTGTGTTTGCTGCCAAAGTTTCAGGTGCATGTTCTTGTTGGTTGACTTCATCTATTGTGATTTTCGTGATTCCCCTAAAGTGTGTGTTCAGATCCAAGTCCCTTGTTGAAAGTTTGTCAAAAAAAGAGCAAAAAAAGAAAAGAGGCAAAAAAAGAGATCTGCCCAAAGAAAGAAAGTGTGTGCAAGAAGCAAAAGAGAGACAACTTGGGACAGTTCCTCACTTATATCTTGAGAAATCCCTGTTTGTGTTGTGAGCTGAAACGTGTCAAGTGTGCAAAGTCTTCAATCCTTGCTTGCAGCAAATCTGATTCCTTGGCGAGAGTTGCATGTACCTCACGTATATCTCATTCAGCAACTAAATGCATTAGAATCTTGTGTGGATGATTACTTGGTTCAACAATATCTAGATTGCAGATTAGTGCATCTTTTGCTACATATATACCCCACCCAAAATCCACCAAACAGCCCCGCATGTGCAACCCTAGACTTGTATTCGCTTGATTATCACTCTTTGTATACCAACCACCGACACCACGGTTGAGCATGATTCTGCTCTCACTTGGAAGTTACATGAGCTTCGGTTGGTAAGTGAGGTGAGCTTGAGTTGTTATCCACATATATGCTTCCAGTACTATAGGGCTTTTGGAGAACTAACCATGGCAGGTGAAGAAAACGAGTATGATGTTGAAGGAAATGGGCATCTCGATCAGCCCGTCACACGGTTTCACTTCAACGCATTATGTGATCATCTACGCCGAGAGTTCAGAAACAGCCTTGACCCAATTGAAGAGAAGCAAGACAAGTTGTCGAGAGATTTGTAGCAACTTATGGGTAATGTTGATGAGCAACTCACTCAGAACATGGCAGCCATGAGGACTGGTATTGTTGCTGATATTGTGCGAGAGCTTCGTCAGAACCGAGAAGATGCAAGTGTCCATGGTGAAGAACAAAATGTAACTGATGGGGAAGGTGCTGCCTCCAATGCACAAGCTAGAAGAAACCATGCTCCTGCTCCCCATGCCATGAGACCTCCCGGTCCCGGACGTGGAAATGACCATGGTAATGGACGTGGTCATCATGAAGCTACTGCTGGTCGTGGTCCTAGAGGAGGCCACCGAAGAGCAAATCTGCACCATGAAGGTAGTGGAGATGAGTTTGATGAAGATGAAGATGGCATGCACCAGAATGACAGATTTCATCATCGTAGAAACTATGGCCATGGACGGCAGGAGGAGGAGAGGTTTGGAAAGCTGAAATTTACCATGCCCAAGTTTGATGGTGGATCTGATCCAGAAAGTTATCTCACATGGGAATTGAAGGTTGACAAGATTTTCCGCATGCACAACTACTCTGAAGAGAAGAAATTAGCAATGGACTCACTTGAGTTTGAAGACTATGCTCTAATTTGGTGGGAGCAAGTTCAGATTCAGCGAGAAGAAGGAGAGCCTGCTGTTGCTACATGGACAGAAATGAAAAGAGAGATGAGGACATGATTTGTCCCAAGGCATTATAGATGTGACATCTTTGATAAGCTCCAGAATTTGAGGCAAGGAAAGTTATCAGTTGAGGAGTATCATAAGGAGATGGAGAAGGCAATGATAAGAGCCAACATACATGAAGATGAGGAGCAGTCCATGGCAAGGTTCCTCTATGGGCTGAATCCTAATGTTAAACGAGTGGTTGATTTGTAGCCATATCGTAATGTGGTAGAGCTGGTACATCTTGCTTCTAAGGCTGAACGTCAATTGCAAGAAGACTCGAAGCAAAACAGAACTACATCCTTCACAGCTCGAGCTACATCAAGTGGGAGTAAGTTTGTACCTCAATTCAACGTTGGTCGAGGTAGTATGACTAGTTCTGGCGGTGGAAATCAGCCCCATGCACGTGCAGCCACGAGCAGAAATGATGCATCAAATTTGAAGGAGAAGAGCAAATTTGCAGCTCCTAGTTCATCCTCCATTGGCTCCACGGGGAAAACTAGTGAGATAGAGTGCTTTACATGTAAGGGACGTGGCCACATGAAGAAGGATTGTCCCAACAAGCGTACCATGCTGATCACCGAGAATGGAGAATATGAGTCTTGTAGTGAACCTGAAGAAGAAACTGAAGATGGTGATGGTTCAGATGGTGATGAGCAAACCTATTGTGATTATGAGCAAGGTGCCTCTCTTGTTGTCACTAAAGTTTTGAGTGTGCAGATCAAAGAAGCTGAGAATGGACAACGACACAATCTGTTTCAAACAAGAGCCAAAGTGCAAGACAAGGTATGCAAGGTAATTGTTGATGGTGGGAGTTGTCACAATCTTGCAAGCAAAGAAATGTGTGATAAGCTTGGGCTGAAGCTGCTACAACACCCTCATCCATATCATATACAATGGTTGAGTGAATGTGGAGAGATTAAGATCACACACATGGTACAGGTGCAATTCAAGATTGGAGATTACAATGACACCGTTAAGTGTGGTGTGGTGCCAATGAAGGTGTGTCACTTGCTGTTGGGCAGACCGTGGCAATATGATCATTCAGCTCAACATTGTGGCAGAACCAATCAATACACCATCAAGTGGAGAGGAAAAGACTTGGTGCTTAGACCCATGACACCCCAACAAATCATGGCTGAGCACTTGCAGAAAGTTTCTAAAGTAAAAATAGTGAGTAAGAAAGAGGGAGAGAAAAAAGAGCGAGAGAGAGAGATCCACAAATCGGTGAGTGAGCGCCACAAGCCAAATTTGAGAGAGAAGAATAAAAGAGAGGGAGAGAACTTAGTAATGTTAGCCACTAAATCAGAACTGAGAGAGTGAGGCTCAACCCAAATCAAGTGGTCATTGTACTTGTGTACAAAGATGCTTTGCTTTCAGTTAACGACTTAACATGTCTCCCTAGTGCTGTTTGTGATGTCTTGCAGGAATTCGAGGATGTTTTTCCGGAGGAAGTACCCGCTGGTCTACCTCCCTTGCGTGGCATAGAACATCAGATTGACCTCATTCCAGGAGCATCACTTCCGAATCTACCTCCCTACCGCACCAATCCTGAAGAAACAAAGGAGATACAAAGGCAGGTACAAGAGCTTTTAGATAAAGGTTATGTCCGTGAAAGCTTAAGTCCTTGTGCTGTACCTGTGATTTTGGTGCCCAAGAAAGATGACACATGGCGATTGGTAATGGATTGTAGGCCTATCAATATTATAACTATTAGGTATCGTCATCCTATTCCTAGGTTAGATGATATGCTTGATGAATTGAGTGGCTCTACTGTTTTCTCTAAAATTGATTTGAGGAGTGGATACCATCAGATTAGGATGAAAGAAGGAGATGAATGGAAAACTGCTTTCAAAACAAAATTTGGGTTGTATGAGTGGTTAGTCATGCCTTTTGGATTAACTAATGCACCAAGTACATTCATGAGATTGATGAACCATGTTTTGAGAGCTTACATTGGCAAATTTGTTGTTGTGTACTTTGATGACATCCTAATCTATAGCAAATCCATTGAGGAACATATTGAACATCTAAAACAAGTGCTGAATGTGCTATCTTCATCACACAAAGTATTCAAATCATGCACAACCCTGATGACAAGCCAAGCAATTGTTTCATACTTTTGATGTTCTCAAACTTTTTCCACTTTCACGCAATACATGAGCGTGAGCCATGGACATAGCACTATAGGTGGAATAAAATATGGTGGTTGTGGAGATTCCAATCAATAGATATCAATGTGAGTGAGTAGGGATTTCCATGCAACGGATGCACTAGAGCTATTAGTTTATGAAAGCTCAAAAGAAAACTAAGTGGGTGTGCATCCAACTTGCTTGCTCACGAAGACCTAGGGCAATTTGAGGAAGCTCATCATTGGAATATACAAGACAAGTTCTACGATGAAAAATTCTCACTAGTATATGAAAGTCACAACATCGGAGACTCTCTATCATGAAGATCATGGTGCTACTTTGAAGCACAAGTGTCGAAAAAGGATAGTAATTAACATTGCCCAACTCTCTTTTCTCTCTTTTTTCCTCTTTTTTTATTGGTGGGCTTCTTGGCCTGTTTTATTTTTTTGTAAAGTCCGGAGACTCATCCCAACTTGTGAGGGAATCATAGCTTCCATCATCCTTTCCTCACATGGGACAATGCTCTAATAATGATGATCATCACACTTTTATTTACTTACAACTCAAGAATTACAACTTGATACTTAGAACAATTTATGACTCTATATGAATGCCTTAAGTGATGTACCGGGATGTGCAATGACTGAAGAGTGACATGTATAAAAATTATGAACGATGTCTCTGCTACAAATACTATGTCAACTACATGATGATGCAAAGCAATATGACAATGATGGAGCGTGTCATAATAAACGGAACGGTGGAAAGTTGCATGGCAATATATCTCAGAATGGCTATGGAAATGCCATAATAGGTAGGTATGGTGGCTGTTTTCAGGAAGGTAATAGGTGGGTGTATGGCACCGGAGAAAGTGGCGCGGTACTAGAGAGGCTAGCAATGGTGGAAGGGTGAGAGTGCGTATAATCCATGGACTCAACATTAGTCATAAAGGACTAACATACTTATTGCGAAAATCAATTAGCCATCAAAACAAAGTACTATGCGCATTCTCCTAGGGGGATAGATTGGTAGGACAAGACCATCGCTCGTCCCCAGCCGCCACTCATAAGGAAGACAATCAATAAATAAATCATGCTCCGACTTCATCACATAACGGCACCATATGTGCATGCTACGGGAATCACAAACTTTAACACAACTATTTATACAATCCACAATTACTCACTAGCATGACTCTAATATCACCATCTCTATATCTCAAAACAATCATAAGGAATCAAACTTCTCATAGTATTCAATGCACTTTATATGAAAGTTTTTATTATATCCCTCTTGGATATCTATCATATTAGGACTAAATTCATAACCAAAGCAAATTACCACGCTGTTTAGAGAGACTCTCAAAATAATATAAGTGAAGCATGAGAGTTCAAAAATTTCTACAAAATAAAGCCACCACCGTGCTCTAAAAAGATATAAGTGAAGCACTAGAGCAAAATTGCCTAGCTCAAAAGATATAAGTGAAGCACATAGAGCGTTCTAATAAATCATGATTCATGCGTGTCCCTCTCAAAATGTGTGTACAACAAGGATGATTGTGGCAAACTAAAAAGTAAATACTCAAATCATACAAGATGCCTCAAGCAAAATACATATCATGTGGTGAATAAAAATATAGCGTCAAGTAATGTTACCGATAGACGAAGATGAAAGAGGGGATGCCATCCGGGGCATCCCCAAGCTTAGGCTCTTGGTTGTCCTTGAATATTACCTTGGGGTGTCTTGGGCATCCCCAAGCTTAGGCTCTTGCCACTCCTTATTCCATAGTCCATCAAATCTTTACCCAAAACTTGAAAACTTCACAACACAAAACTCCACGGAAAATCTCATAAGATCCGTTAGTATAAGAAAATAAATCACCACTTTTGGTACTGTTATGAAATCATTCTTTATTTAAATTGGTGTAATATCTATTGTATTCCAACTTTTCCATGGTTCATACCCCCCGATACTACCCATAGATTCATCAAAATAAGCAAACAACACATAGAAAACAGAATCGGTCAAAAACAGAATGGTCTGCAGCAATCTGAATACTTTGAATACTTCTGTAACTCCAAAAATTCTGAAAAATTAGGACACGAGAGGCAATTTTTGTATCAATCTTGTGTAAAGAAATTCAAAATTTTATCATGCTTCTGTGCTTTTTAAAAATTCTGGGTCTGGGCTCAAAAGTTTCTATTTTTCAGCAAGATCAAATCAACTATCACCGTAACCATCCCAAAGGTCTTACTTGGCACAAACACTAATTAAAACACCAAAACACATATAACCAGAGGCTAGATGAATTATTTATTGAAAAACAGAACCAAAAAAGCAAGAACAAAAATAAAATTGGGTTGCCTCCCAACAAGCGCTATTGTTTAACGCCCCTAGCTAGGCATAAAAACATAGATCTAGGTATTGTCATCTTTGGTATGCAATTCCTTCCTCATCAAATCCTCCAAAACTCGTCTTAACAAATATATCCTTTCATTTATTTCCCTTCTAGTAGATGAGCTTAAATCATGAGAAGGACTTTGATTAGTGATTTTGACATTCATAAATCCGTAATCGGGATCATCACCATATATATCATCATACAGAACACGTATCTCGTTTCTAACGGGTTCCTTCATCATCTTATTCAACCAATCCCTATTAAATCCTACATAAATTCCCCTTGTAACCCAATCAAATTCTTCATAGGTTTCAAGGTACAAAGCTTGAGATATTTCCGAATAGGGAACTCTCCTCCTAAGATTCTCGCTATAAGATTGATAATCCCTAGATTCCAAACTACGCATAGTTTCTTTATCATGGAGGATATCTTCAACCGGAGGGTGTTCAACATCTTTATTATAGAAAGCAAAAATATCCCTAGCCTCTTGTATTATAAAATCAAATTCTCGCATAAGGATGATAGTGGCAATCTTTTTAGCTATATGATGATTAATATTGGGAAGTTCATAAAACACCTTTTGCAAAGTAGGATGGATGTGCACAAATTTTATTTCTAGTTTGTCATAACAATTTATATCGAGAAGAATAGATCTTTTACTAATAGGCATAGATCCCGTACAATCAAAGAATTCTTGAATAACACTTTTCCCAATAATATTACCATGCCCCCACGAAAAGTTTTTGCTTTGTAATTAGGGAAATTTCAGTTTCATGATCCAAAGAACAAGATCCAAGTTTTTCCTCAAGATTTTCAATGATAACTTCCCCAGATTCAGACATGGTGGCAACAAATCGATCTAGCAAATGAGCAAACCAAAAGCAAGTGAAAAGACGAACAGAAGAAGGGCGAAGAAAAGGGAAATCTTTTTGAAAAATCGTTTCAGAAGTGGGGGAAAGGAAAACGAGAGGCAAATGGCGAATAATGTAATGCAAGAGATGAGAGTTTTATGATGGACACTTGGTAGGCTTGATGTAGATCTTGACGTGGCATAGATCTCCCCGGCAACAGCACTAGAAATTCCTCCTGCTACTTCTTGAGCTTGCGTTGGTTTTTTCCTTGAAGAGGAAATGTGATGCAGCAAAGTATAGTTAAATATTTCCCTCAGTTAAGAACCAAGGTATCAATCCAGTAGGACAAGAACGCGCAAATCACCGATACCTGCACAAACAAACAAACACTTGCACGCAACGCGATAAAAGGGTTGTCAATCGCTTCACGGTCACTTGCAAAAGTGAGATCTGATAGAGATAGATAAAACTAAACAAAAGATAAAGTAAATATTTTTTGGTTTTTTGGTTTATAGATATGAAAATAAAAGATTGCAAAATAGTAGATCGGAAACTAATATGATGGAAATAGACCCGGGAGCCATAGGCTTCACTAGAGGCTTCTCTCATGATGGCAAATAATATGGTGGGTGAACAAATTATTGTCGAGCAATTGATAGAAAAGCGCAAAGTCATGACGATATCCAAGGCAAGGACTATGTAATATAGGCATCACGTCTGTGTCAAGTAGACCGACTCCTGCCTGCGTCTACTACTATTACTCCACACATCGACCGCTATCCAGCATGCATCTAGAGTATTAAGTTCATAAAGAACGGAGTAACGCCTTAAGTAAGATGACATGATGTAGAGGAATAAACTCATGCAATATGATATAAACCCCATGTTTTTATCCTCGATGGCAACAATTCAATATGTGTCGCGCTACCCCAACTTTATCACTGGGTGAAATCACGCAAGATTGAACCCAAAGCTAAGAACCTCTCCCATTGCAAGAAAAACCAATCTAGTTGGCCAAACTAAACCGATAATTCGAAGAGAAAGACAAAGATACCAAATCATGCATATAATAATTCAGAGAAGATTCAAGTAATATTCATAGATAAGCTGATCATAGATCCACAATTCATCAGATCTTGAGAAACACACAGAAAAAGAACATTACATCGGATAGATCTCCAAGAACACCGAGGAGAACATGGTATTGAGAATCAAAGAGAGAGAAGTAGCCATCTAGCTACTAGCTATGGCCCCGTAGGTCTGAGGTAAACTACGCAGGCTTCATCGGAAGGGCAGTAGAGTTGATGTACATGCCCTCCGTGATCGAATCCCCCTCCGGCAGGATGCCGAAAAAGGCCCCAAGATGGGATCTCACGTGAACAGAAGGTTGCGGCGGTGGAGAAGTGTTTTCGTGGATGCTTCTGGTGTTTCTGGAATATATGTGAATATATGGGAGGAAGGGCTAGGTCAGAAGAGTCCCAAGGTGGTGGCAAGGTAGGGGGTGCTCCCTACCCCCTGGGCGTGTCCTCCACCCTTGCCGCCGCCTCGCGGCTCTTCTGACTTGGACTTCAAGTCCCCTAGGTGTCTTCTGGTCCAAGAAAAATCATCGTGAAGTTTTATTCCGTTTGGACTCCGTTTGGTATTCCTTTTTTGCAAATCTCAAAAACAAGGAATAAAATAGAAACTTTCACTGAGCTCTAGGTTAATAGGTTAGTCCAAAAAATAATATAAAATAGCATATTAATACATATAAAACATCCAAAACAGATAATATAATAGCATGGAACACTCAAAATTATAGATACGTTCGAGACGTATCAACTACCCTTGTATCTTTATTTCCTTATTGTTGTTGGTCATGATGCACCTCTTGTATTGCCATTGATTTTAGGAGTACTTGGTGAGAATCTTGTCCAATAGAGTGTTCTTCTTGTGGTTCCCCTTTGTGTTCTTAGTGTTCCTCCTCCAATCCACCTCCAATTCGTGGGGATCCACCTAGGATCTCTACCCTACATCAGTTGTTCCAGTCACCATCTTGATGGTTGATTTTATGAGAGTTGTGCCATCAATGCAAAATTGATGTGTCCGTCGGAGATCGCAACAAAATGACCTCCATTGAGACTCCTACTTATTTTTGGCCGACCATCAAGTAGTCCAAGCCTAGCCAAGAGAATGACAAAGTGGACAATCTCAAAAGTGGAGTACCCCACTGCTGCCGTCCATGATAATAATAGGGAGTTGGACCAGCAAAAGGTTGGGTGGGATTTCTACCTCCTACGACCGATGCCATGACCAATGGGGAGCCACAAAATTAGCATCATAGATCAGGCCACTGCCACCAGAACATGAGCTAGTGATGCCCGAGTCATCAATAAACCACATTGAACCAACCAATAATGTAAGCTTCATGCACAAGTTATTCTAACTTATGAGCTTGCATGGTAGGAGCTTACTAGACTGGATCCTCAATCTCATGATGAAGCAGCGCATGCTGCCACACCTTATATGGAGCAATGCAAGACATGTTGCTGGTGTGAAGAATTGTAATACTCAACTACCCATGCTTACAAATCCACAAGCACCATACAGAAATGAAGGCCTAGTCATTGGTGACCATCAAGGTTTGGCCCAGCTGCACACCGGTGGTAGTGAAGGGAGAAGGCACCAAGGAGCAGATGCTAGTGGTGGCAACTAGATGCACCACCTGAGTCACCATACGAAGGTGGGGGTCGATCCTGTCTTTTCGGAGTTCTATATGTGGACCCATTTTTAGGTATAAAAGATTAAGAGAATTATAAGAGACCATGAGTTTAAAGTACTTTTTTGATTTAAACATATTTGTTGTTCTTGTGCATAAAGAACTCATGAATATTCCCCTTAAGAAAGAACTCATGATTTTTCATTTTTTCTATACCAAATCATTCTTTAGTTGTCAACATTTCTAATAGCATTACCCTCACTAATTAACATTTGCGTACACATTTCTAATAGCATTTCCCAGATGAGATTCACCTGTGTATTTACCGTGTATCATGCTACTTTCCAAAGGTTTTTGATGTTGCATGTGAAACTTGGTGCTGTTGTGTAATGGTGTAACTAAGTGCCAAAGCTATCTGACGTAATTCGATTATGAAACCCTGGTTGTTGTTATACGAATATGAAATATCTGGTGTGTTTTATAATAAATATCAATTTGATTAGTACATGGATTATCAATAATAGGCTAATTACCCTGCTTATTGGGGTTTCATATTGCAGACGGTTACTCAGACTGCACCGTGGGCGATGAACTCAAACAACCCGCACGGTTTCTAGAAGGTAGGCGTGTTCGATCAACTCACAATCACACACGGCTTCCGGCAGAGAACTGTTTGCGTTAGGCCACCTTGCACAAAAGTTTCCACACACAAAACTGTGTGTGATATACATACGAACGGAAATGATTTTCTGGGATTCACCGTGTGGGATGTACATACGAATGGAAACAATTGGATTTCGATGCCCCGACAGATAGCACACGAGCTCATTTTGCCCCAGCCAGTGCGCTAGGAGGGCCTATCCCTGACGGTTTCCGGGTCGTGTGGGAAGGACCCCCTATCGCCCACACTCACTTGGCGACGGTTCCAAACACCGTCACAGAAAGGGGTTAAAAATCGTTTGTATAGCACGTTGCTGTACCAGTGCCACTTTATGGTTAATGAAGGTACTGTCTTGGGACATAAAATTTCTGAATAGGGTATTGAGGTGGATAAACCTAAAGTTGATGCAATTGAGAATGCCATGTCCTGAAGATATCAAAGGTATTCATAGTCTCCTTGGTCATGTTGGTTTCTATAGAAGGTTTATTAAAGACTTCCCTAAAATTTCTAGGCCTCTTACAAATCTTTTACAAAAGGATGTTCCATTTTTTATGATGATTGTGTAGAAGCCTTTGAAACACTTAAGAAAGCCTTGATTTCAGCACCTATTGTTCAACCACCTGATGGAACTTACCTTTTGAAATTATGTGTGATGCAAGTGATTATGATGTTCATGCTGTTCTTGGACAAAGAGTTGATAAGAAATTAAATGTTATTCATTATGCTAGTAAAACTCTAGATAGCGCTCAACGAAATTATGCTACTACTGAAAAAGAATTCTTACCAGTGGTGTTTGCCTATGATAAATTTAGATCTTACATTGTTGATTCTAAAGTAATTGTTCACACCGACCATGCTGCTATAAAATATCTTATGGAAAAGAAAGATGTTAAACCTAGACTTATTAGGTCGGTTCTCTTGTTGCAAGAATTTAACTTACATATCATTGATAGAAAGGGAGCTGAGAACCCCGTGGCTGATAACTTGTCTAGGCTAGAAAATATTCTTGATGACCCACAACCTTAAATGATAGTTTTCCTGACGAACAATTAGCTGCAATAAATGTTTCTCATAACACTCCTTGGTATGCTGACTATGCTAATTACATTGTTGCTAAATATACACCACCTAGCTTCACATACCAACAAAAGAGAAAATTGCTCTATGATTTGAGAGATTACTTTTGGGATGACCCACATCTTTATAAGAAAGGAGTAGATGGTATTATTAGACATTGTGTACCTAAGCATGAACAGGGACAAATCCTACGGGAATGTCACTCTGAAGCTTATGGAGGGCATCATGCGGGAGATAGAACTACTCACAAGGTAATGCAATCTGGTTTTTATTGGCCTACTCTCTTCAAGGATGCCCGTAAGTTTGTTTTATCTTGTGATGAATGTCAAAGAATAGGTAATATTGGTAAGTGTGGGTGTCAAAACCGGCGGATCTCAGGTAGGGGGTCCCGAACTGTGCGTCTAGGGTCGATGGTAATAGGACACGGGGGACACGATGTTTACCCAGGTTCAGGCCCTCTTGATGGAGGTAATACCCTACTTCCTGCTTGATTGATCTTGATGAATATGAGGATTACAAGAGTTGATCTACCACGAGATCCTAATGGCTAAACCTAGATGTCTATCCTATATGATTGTGATTGTCCCCTACGGACTAAACCCTCTGGTTTATATAGACACCGGAGGGGCCTACGGTTGTACAGAGTCAGTTTACAAAGGAAGGAATCTACATATCCGAAAGCCAAGCTTGCCATCCACGCAAAGTAGAGTCCCATCCGGACACGGGAAGAAGTCTTCTGTCTTGTATCTTCATAGCCCATTAGTCCGGCCCATGTTACATAATCCGGACGCCCGAGGACCCCTTAATCCAGGACTCCCTCAGTAGCCCCGGAACCAGGCTTCAATGACGATGTATCCGGTGCGCTGATTGTCTTAGGCATTGCAAGGCGGGTTCCTTCTCCGATTACTTCAAAGTACCTGACCCGAAAAGCAGTACTCGGTTTGTGTTTTAATGTCACACCCTTTGGCTTCTGCGCCTCCATTGCTTCTGCTTCCGTGTGTCGAGCGAATACGAGAGGTCAGGGTATTTTTTCACATAACACCCCGGCCATGTAAGAAAGGCATCTATTTAAAAAGATTGGATCTCAGATCCCATTCCACACCAAGCGGAAAATCCTTAGAGCTCACTAGGAGAAACCATTCCAACATGGCTAGCATTCGCAGTTCTTCCTCCCGCCCCCACGGCTCCGAAAAAGGCGATTGGGAGAGATGTTCTGTATCCCACGGTCAGCTGATTAAGCTTCAAACGCAGGGATTTCTTCCCCCCGCGGATCTAGTCCCTGTTCGGGCAGGATTGACCTCCTTCGATGGCGAAGCCCAGGCGAAAAATTTCCCCAAACCAACCAGGGGGGAACGAGTGTGCTTCGTTTCCTACTTGTTAAGAGGCGTCGGGTTTCCAATCCACCCTTTCCTCCGAGGACTCCTAGAGTATTACGGCCTCCAGTTGCACAACTTCACTCCTTCCTCCATCCTGCATATCGCGGGTTTTGTTGCTCTTTGCGAGCTATTCCTGGGCTGTGAGGCCCATTTAGTTATAGAGAAAACTCTTCTGCCTCGTCCCTCGCACCCAAAAGGGATCCATATTCGAGGTGGGCGGTGCCGAAGTATGGCGCATAGCCGGGACCGGATACCTGTCCGGCACGCCGAAGAAGGCGTCTGAGGAGTGGCCCTCAGAGTAGTTCTATATTGAGGACGTCGCTCTCCCCGACCCAGTCCGAATGGGTCTTCTCGAATTTCCCAGTGTTCCCTTGAAGAAACACCAAAGCTGGCGCCCTCGGAGCCTCGAGGAGGAGGACAGTGCGGAAGTCCAACAATTAATGGGCAACATAAGGACACTCGCGCAGTCCGGAATATCAATAATCGAGGTAATGGCCACTTCCATAGCGCGAGGTGTTCAGCCGCTCCAATTCAGGGGGCTCCCTATGTGGCACTATAATGGGGAAGATGACGCCTCCCGCTGTGGACGAATAGGTCTGGATTCCCTCACTGCCCTGGCCGCAATATTGGCCGACCTGTATAAAGGGGAAAAAGAGGAGTTCACTCGTCTTACGCGCCGAGAGGGATTTTCCATGTACAATCCTCCTAGCTGGGTGAGTTTTAATCCTACCACGTTACTCAACCCTTTCCTCGAGCTACGTTTAATTGACATCAACTCGTCCATTCATAATAGGAATGGCGGAAGGTTACCGCGGGGATCTATAGCCCCGCTCCACAGCCGGAGGAGCATAACCGGGACCTTGGCCCTGGATTCGAAGAGGATCCGGACATATTTGTAGAGCTTGAGGAGGGAGTATTCTACCAGGCGAGCTATGATGGCACAGAAGTGGCCATCGTGGCCGATTATCCCGGCCTCCTTCCTGCCTCGCATGTAAGTAATCAGGAGACATCTCCTCCAAAAGAGCTTCCTCGTTACGCCTCACCCACCGCACTGTCTCATGCTCCAAAGGGGAGGCGCTCGGTGCGCCATGCTGCACCTGAGGCGACTCACAAGAGAGCCTTCATCAAAGAGGTATGGTTTTTTAAATATGCCCCTTGGCAGTCACATCAAATTGTGACATTGTCCATTGTGTCTTATCAGGAAGAGCGTTCGCCGGACTATGTCCGGGGATCCTGCCGGTCATGCCTCCACCAGCCAGGTTCCAGACCCTGCCTTAAGGATAGAGGCTGACATGGGAGTGACACCGGATTGTCCTTCTACAGAGGATTCGGATGATGTATCCGTTACGAACTCTGAAGTGGAGAGCGCCATGAATCACCGGCGCCGGAGGGCCGCTCTTCGTGACCCTGGCTTTACAAAAGAGGCATTCAATGCCTTCAGCTCGGCTAATGCACACATCCGAGCTGCTCGGGATGGGCTTACCAGAGCCACAGACCAGCATTTGAAAGATATGCGGGTAAGTGCGCATTGTACAGATCTGGTGATCATATACCAGTAGCCCCCGAGACTTGAAGTAGTTGATACAACTGATTTAAGGATCATTGTATAACTAGGCACTCACGGAGATGAACAACCTACTGTCTCAAGAGCTGGAAAAGTGCCGGACCAAGCTAGCTGCGGCAACTGCCGAACTGGAGAAATCCAAGGAGGCACCGCCTGGTAATGTTCCCCTCCATCGAGAAAAATATGATCATATACCAGTAATATTAATACTGTTGTATTTCCCATGGCAGGATCATTAGATCAACTGAAAGAGGAACTGAAAGTCGCGCAGGCGGGTGAACAAGAGGCCAAAAGGCAACTGGCCGTAGGCGAACGTGTGCTGACACGGGTCAGAGATGAAAAGAACAAGCTGCAGGATTCCAACACCCTGCTGGGCGAAGAACTAAAAGATGTGCGCGCCCAGCTAGCTGACGCCGTCAGTATGCTTTTGACCTTACCTTCATGTAATTCAGCGAAGAAATGATCTAACAGATTTATGTCTACAGGTATGCTGACTGGCCGTCCCGAAGAGGAAATGTCCGGCTCTCAAGGCGACCTGCTGCAAGAGCTGTCCCAACTGCACGAGCGAGCTCGGCAAGCATTGCGGAGCGTTGCCAAGGCTTTGTGGCCATCCGCCTCTCCTCCAGGAAGTATGGAGGAGCTTGTGAAGCTATTCCAAGGAGCTCGGCGGCGCTTCCGATTATGGAAGATATCGGCCTGCCGAGAAGGTGCGCGAGAGGCCTGGGCCATGGTAAAAACACGGTACATCAAGCTTGATCCGAATCATATGGCCCGGGACGGACCTCGGGGGTCAGATGGACAAGAAATTCCAGTTAGTTTGGTATATGACCAAGTAAAGATAGCCGCCAAATATTCCCAACAGGACTGTAAGCTAGACAGCCTGTTAGATGGCATAGAGGAAGAAGTTTTTGAGTCCAAGTGACTATGTACTTCAATTGAAAATTTTGTCCCTAGTCGGATTGTAAAACAATTGTCGTGGCAGACCTTTTCGCTTTGACCTCTGGACCCGAAGGTGCAGAGTGTTTCCGAATACCAGAGCGGCAATACAGACCGAGGTATGCGTGGAAACCAGGCATAGGGGTCATAGTTGCTTTAACAGACAAGTTGTATCCAGCTAGCTATGTTATATTACATGTTGATTGTAAGAAACATCTTCCAGGGAGAATAGTTCCGTTAAGGGATCCTTTCCCTGGGTGAACATGCGTTGGTATACATGTTCGAACTGTGATCGAAAAGTCGCAGTATACATAACATCCGGGGGTTCATAGTTTAATGAGTGTAAAACATTTTTAGTCCGTCGACCGAATATTCCTTTAAGAACACTAGCTTTCGGCTTCACCTAGTCTGAGGTACATGTCCGGATGACCCGGTTGTAACAAACGCAGAGGTGCTCCCTTTATGCCCTAGCCAAACAAACGGGAACGTAGGGCATAAGCACAAGAGCCAGGCAACCCAGCTTGGCCAAAACTTAAGGTCATAACGGTGCTTATAATGGCGAAGAAAAGGTACATATGAGGAAAGGACACATGTGTGGAGCTTGATGCTCGGAAAATAATAATAATAAGTTTCTGTAAAAGAAGCCCCCAGGCATTATGGGCGTATACATTTAAGAATGTGTATGTCATAGGTGCGCGGTTTAGCCGCACAAGAGCTTAAAGCTAGAAAAAAAGTTAAAGAGAGGAAAAAATGGAGACAAAGGGAGAAGAAAACGAACAAAGAGTCCGACTCTAGGCATAGAATCTTCGGAGTCTGGCGGCGTTCCATGGGTTTGTCTCTAAGTGATTGTCCGATGCATCACGCAGGTGGTACGCTCCTCCAGTGAGAACTTCATCTATGATGAAGGGACCCTCCCACTTGGGCTTGAGTTTGTCCTTTTTCTTTTTTGGCAAGCGTAGAACGAGTTCACCAACATTATAAGTCTTGGCCCACACCTCTCTGCTTTGATATCTGCGAGCCTATTGTTGATAGAATGCAGGACGGGCTTTTGCAACGTCGTGCTCCTCCTCCAAGGCATCTAGGCTGTCTTGTCGATCCAACTCGGCTTCTCTGTCTTCATACATGCGCACTCGAGGTGAGTCATGAATGATGTCGCAGGGCAAAACGGCCTCTGCGCCGTACACCATAAAGAATGGTGTGTATCCGGTAGTGCGATTGGGCGTGGTTCGTAGCCCCTAGAGTACGGAGTCGAGCTTCTCAACCCAGTGCTTGTCTGATTCTTTCAACGACCACACTAGTCTAGGCTTAATGCCGCTCATAATAAGACCATTAGCTCGTTCGACTTGACCGTTTGTTTGTGGGTGATATACCGAGGCGTAATCGAGCTTAATGCCCAATTTAGCACACCAGGATTTCACTTCATGGGCTGTGAAATTGGAGCCGTTATCGGTGATGATGTTCTGTGGGACACCATAACGGTGCACGACACCGGATATAAAGTCTATCACCGGTTCAGCTTCAGCCGTTTTCACTGGTTTGGCCTCTATCCATTTGGTGAATACATCTACCATGACTAGCAGATATTTTTTGTTTTGGCTTCCTCCTTTAAGGGGTCCGACCATATCAAGCCCCCAGACCGCAGAAGGCTAAGTAATGGGGATTGTTTGTAGAGCAGTAGGTGACATATGGCTTTGATTGGCGAAGAGCTGGCATCCGACACAACGTTGGACCAGGTCCTGTGCATCTGCCCGAGCTGAACGTGTGTAGAACTCGTAGGTGCCGTGCGTTCGGTACTTGATCGGTCGGATCGTGAAGACGTACGACTACATCAACCGCGTTGTGATAACGCTTCCGCTGTCGGTCTACGAGGGTACGTGGACAACACTCTCCCCTCTCGTTGCTATGCATCACCATGATCTTGCGTGTGCGTAGGAAAATTTTGAAATTACTACGTTCCCCAACAGTGGCATCCGAGCCTGGTTTTATGCGTTGATGCTATGCACGAGTAGAACACAAGTGAGTTGTGGGCGATATAAGTCATACTGCTTACCAGCATGTCATACTTTGGTTCAGCGGTATTGTGAGATGAAGCGGCCCGGACCGACATTACGCGTACGCTTACGCGAGACTGGTTTCACCGTTGCGAGCACTCGTTGCTTAAAGGTGACCGGCGGGTGTCTGTCTCTCTCACTTTAGTTGAACCGAGTGTGGCTACGCCCGGTCCTTGCGAAGGTTAAAACAGCACCAACTTGATAAACTATCGTTGTGGGTTTGATGCGTAGGTAAGAACGGTTCTTGCTAAGCCCGTAGCAGCCACGTAAAACTTGCAACAACAAAATAGAGGGCGTCTAACTTGTTTTTGCAGGGCATGTTGTGATGTAATATGGTCAAGACATGATGTGATATAATTTGTTGTATGAGATGATCATGTTTTGTAACCGAGTTATCGGCAACTGGCAGGAGCCATATGGTTGTCGCTTTATTGTATGAAATGCAATCGCCATGTAATAGTTTTACTTTATCACTAAGCGGTAGCGATAGTCGTAAAAGCAATAAGTTGGCGAGACGACAACGATACTACGATGGAGATCAAGGTGTCGCGCCGGTGACGATGGTGATCATGACGGTGCTTCGGAGATGGAGATCACAAGCACAAGATGATGATGGCCATATCATATCACTTATATTGATTGCATGTGATGTTAATCCTTTATGCATCTTATCTTGCTTTGATTGACGGTAGCATTATAAGATGATCTCTCACTAAAATTTCAAGATAAAAGTGTTCTCCCTGAGTATGCACCGTTGTGAAAGTTCTTCGTGCTGAGACACCACGTGATGATCGGGTGTGATAGGCTCTACGTTCAAATACAACGGGTGCAAAACAGTTGCACACGCGGAATACTCAGGTTAAACTTGACGAGCCTAGCATATGCAGATATGGCCTCGGAACACGGAGACCGAAAGGTCGAGCGTGAATCATATAGTAGATATGATCAGCATAGTGATGTTCACCATTGAAACTACTCCATCTCACGTGATGATCGGACATGGTTTAGTTGATTTGGATCACGTAATCACTTAGATGATTAGAGGGATATCTATCTAAGTGGGAGTTCTTAAGTAATATGATTAATTGAACTTAAATTTATCATGAACTTAGTCCTGATAGTATTTTGCAAATTATGTTGTAGATCAATAGCTCGCGTTGTTGCTTCCCTGTGTTTGTTTTTGATATGTTCCTAGAGAAAAATTATGTTGAAAGATGTTAGTAGCAAAGATGCGGATTGGATCCGTGATCTGAGGATTATCCTCATTGTTGCACAGAAAAATTATGTCCTTGATGCACCGCTAGGTGACAGACCTATTGCAGGAGCAGATGCAGACGTTATGAACGTTTGGCTAGCTCAATATGATGACTACTTGATAGTTTAGTGCACCATGCTTAATGGCTTAGAATCGGGACTTCAAAGATGTTTTGAACGTCATGGACCATATGAGATGTTCCAGGAGTTGAAGTTAATATTTCAAGCAAATACCCGAGTTGAGAGATATGAAGTCTCCAACAAGTTCTATAGCTAAAAGATGGAGGAGAATCGCTCAACTAGTGAGCATGTGCTCAGATTGTCTGGGTACTACAATCGCTTGAATCAAGTGGGAGTTTATCTTCCAGATAAAATAGTGATTGACAGAATTCTCTAGTCACCATCACCAAGTTAGTAGAACTTCGTGATGAACTATAGTATGCAAGGGATGAAAAAAGTAATTCCCGAGCTCTTCATGATGCTGAAATCGACGAAGGTAGAAATCAAGAAAAACATCAAGTGTTGATGGTTGACGAGACCACTAGTTTCAAGAAAAGGGCAAAGGGAAGAAGGGGAACTTCAAAAAGAACGGCAAGCAAGTTGCTACTCAAGTGAAGAAGCCCAAGTCTGTACCTAAGCCTGAGACTAAGTGCTTCTACTGCAAAGGGACTGGTCACTGGAGGCGAAACTACCCCAAGTATTTGGTGGATAAGAAGGATGGCAAAGTGAACAAAGGTATATTGGATATACATGTTATTGATGTGTACTTACTAGTGTTTATAGCAACCCCTCAGTATTTGATACTGGTTCAGTTGCTAAAGAGTAGTAACTCGAAAACGGGAGTTGCAGAATAAACAGAGACTAGTAAAAGGCGAGGTGACGACGTGTGTTGGAAGTAGTTCGAAGATTGATATGATCATCATCGCACACTCCCTATACTTTCGGGATTAGTGTTGAAACTAAATAAGTGTTATTTGGTGTTTGCGTTGAGCATGAATATGATTTGATCATGTTTATTGCAATACGGTTATTCATTTAAGTTAGAGAACAATTGTTGTTCTGTTTACATGAATAAAAAACCTTCTATGGTCATACACACCAACGAAAATGGTTTGTTGGATCTCGATCGTAGTGATACACATATTCATAATAATGAAGCCAAAAGATGCAAAGTTAATAATGATAGTGCAACTTATTTGTGGCACTGCCGTTTAGGTCATATTGGTGTAAAGCGCATGAAGAAACTCCATACTGATGGGATTTTGGAATCACTTGATGCTTGCGAACCGTGCCTCATGGGCAAGATGACTAAAACGCCGTTCTCCGGAACTATGGAGAGAGCAACAGATTTGTTGGAAATCATACATACAGATGTGTGTGGTCCGATGAATATTGAGGCTCGTGGCGGATATCGTTATTTTCTCACCTTCACAGATGATTTGAGCAGATATGGGTATATCTACTTAATGAAACATAAGTCTGAAACATTTGAAAAGTTCAAAGAATTTCAGAGTGAAGTTGAAAATCATCGTAACAAGAAAATAAAATTCCTACGATCTGATCGTGGAGGAGAATATTTGAGTTACGAGTTTGGACTACATTTGAAACAATGCGAAATAGTTTCGCAACTCACGCCACCCGGAACACCACAGCATAATGGTGTGTCCGAACGTCATAACCGTACTATATTGGATATAGTGCAATCTATGATCTCTCTTACCAATTTACCACTATCGTTTTGGGGTTATGCATTAGAGACAGCTACATTCACATTAAATAGGGCACCATCAAAATCCGTTGAGACGACGCCTTATGAACTGTGGTTTGGCAAGAAACCAAAGTTGTCGTTTCTTAAAGTTTGGGGTTGTGATGCTTATGTGAAAAAGTTTCATCTTGATAAGCTCGAACCCAAATCGGAGAAATGTGTCTTCATAGGATACCCAAAGGAGAAAGTTGGGTACACCTTCTATCACAGATCCGAAGGCAAGACATTCGTTGCTTAGTATGGATCCTTTCTAGAGAAGGAGTTTCTCTCGAAAGAAGTGAGTGGGAGGAAAGTAGAACTTGATGAGGTAACTGTACCTGCTCCCTTATTGGAAAGTAGTTCATCACAGATATCTGTTCCTGTGACTCCTACACCAATTAGTGAGGAAGTTAATGATGATGATCATGTAACTTCAGATCAAGTTACTACCAAACCTCGTAGGTAAACCAGAGTGAGATCCACACCAGAGTGGTACGGTAATCCTGTTCTGGAGGTCATGTTATTTGACCATGACGAACCTACGAACTATGAGGAAGCGATGATGAGCCCAGATTCCGGGAAATGGCTTGAGGCCATGAAATCTGAGATGAGATCCATGTATGAAGAACAAAGTATGGACTTTGGTTGACTTGCCCAATGATCAGCGAGCCATTGAGATTAAATGGATCTTCAGGAGGAAGACAGACAGTGATAGTAGTGTTACTGTCTACAAAGCTAGAATTGTCGCAAAAAGGTTTTCGACAAGTTCAAGGTGTTGACTACGATGAGAGTTTCTCACTCGTATCTATGCTTAAGTCTGTCCGAATCATGTTAGCAATTGCCGCATTTTATGAAATCTGGCAAATGGATAAACAAAACTGCATTCCTTAATGGATTTATTAAAGAAGAGTTGTATATGATGCAACCAGAAGGTTTTGTCAATCCTAAAGGTGCTCACAAAATATGCAAGCTCCAGCGATCCATCTATGGACTGGTGCAAGCATCTCGGAGTTGGAATATACACTTTGATAAGTTGATCAAAGGATATAGTTTTATACAGACTTGCGGTGAAGCCTGTATTTACAAGAAAGTGAGTGGGAGCACTACAACATTTCTGATAAGTATATGTGAATGACATATTGTTGATCGGAAATAATGTAGAATTATTCTGCAAAGCATAAAGGAGTGTTTGAAAGGGGTTTTTCAAAGAAAGACCTCGGTGAAGCTGCTTACATATTGAGCATCAAGATCTATAGAGATAGATCAAGACGCTTGATAAGTTTTTTCAATGAGTACATACCTTAACAAGATTTTGAAGTAGTTCAAAGTACAACAGTCAAAGAAAGAGTTCTTGCCTGTGTTACAAGGTATGAAATTGAGTAAGACCCAAATCCCGACCACGGCAGAAGATAGAAAGAGAATGAAAGTCATTCCCTATGCCTTGGCCATAGGTTCTATAAAGTATGCCATGCTGTGTACCAAATCTATTGTATACCCTACACTGATTTTGGCAAGGGAGTACAATAGTGATCTAGGAGTAGATCACTGGACAGCGGTCAAAATTATCCTTAGTGGAATAAGGAAATGTTTCTCGATTATGGAAGTGACAAAAGGTTCGTCGTAAAGGGTTACGTCGATGCAAGTTTTGACACTAATCTAGATGACTCTAAAGTCTCGGTCTAGATACATATTGAAAGTGGGAGCAATTAGCTAGAGTAGCTCCGTGCAGAGCATTGTAGACATAGAGATTTGCAAAATACTTACGGATCTGAATGTGACAGAACCGTTGACTAAAATTATCTCACAATCAAAACATGATCACACCTTAGTACTCTTTGGGTGTTAATCACATAGCGATGTGAACTAGATTATTGACTCTAGTAAACCCTTTGAGTGTTAGTCCAATAGACATGTGAACTATGGGTGTTAATCACATGGTGATGTGAATTATTGATGTTAAATCACATGGCGATGTGAACTAGATTATTGACTTTAGTGCAAGTGGGAGACTGAAGGAAATATGCCCTAGAGGCAATAATAAAGTATTATATATTTCCTTATATCATGATAAATGTTTATTATTCATGCTAGAATTGTATTAACCGGAAACATAATACATGTGTGAATACATAGACAAACAGAGTGTCACTAGTATGCCTCTACTTGACTAGCTTGTTAATCAAAGATGGTTATGTTTCCTAGCCATAGACATGAGTTGTCATTTGATTAACGAGATCACCTCATTAGGAGAATGACGTGATTGACTTGACCCATTCCGTTAGCTTAGCACCCGATCGTTTAGTATGTTGTTATTGCTTTCTTCATGACTTATACATGTTCCTCTGACTATGAGATTATGCAACTCCCGTTTACCGGAGGAACACTTTGTGTGCTACCAAACGTCACAACGTAAATGGGTTATTATAAAGGTGCTCTACAGGTGTCTCCAAAGGTACTTGTTGGGTTGGCGTATTTCGAGATTAGGATTTGTCACTCCGATTGTCGGAGAGGTATCTCTGGGCCCACTCGGTAATGCACATCACTATAAGCCTTGCAAGCATTGTGACTAATGAGTTAGTTGCGGGATGATGTATTACGGAACGAGTAAAGAGACTTGCCAGTAACGAGATTGAACTAGGTATCGAGATACCGACGATCGAATCTCGGGCAAGTAACATACCGATGATAAAGGGAACAACATATGTTGTTATGCGGTCTGACCGATAAAGATCTTCGTAGAATATGTGGGAGCCAATATGGGCATTCAGGTCCCGCTATTGGTTATTGACCGGAGAGGTGTCTCGGTCATGTCTACATAGTTCTCGAACCGAAGGGTCCGCACGCTTAACGTTACGATGACAGTTTTATTGAGTTTTGATGTACCGAAGGAGTTCGGAGTCCCGGATGAGATCGGGGACATGACGAGGAGTCTCGAAATGGCCGAGACGTAAAGATCGATATATTGGACGACTATATTCGGATTTCGGAAAGGTTCCGAGTGATTCGGGTATTTTTCGGAGTACCGGAGAGTTACGGGAATTCTTATTGGGCCTTAATGGGCCATACGGGAAAGGAGAGAAAGGCCTCAAAAGGTGGCCGCACCCCTCCCCATGATCTGGCCCGAATTGGACTAGGGAAGGGGGGCACCCCCTTCCTTCTTTCTCCTTCCCCCTTCCCTTCTCCTACTCCCACAAGGAAAGGAGGAGTCCTACTTCCGGTGGGAGTAGGACTCCCCCCTTTGGCGTGCCTCTCCCCTTGGCCGGCTGCCTCCCCCTTGCTCCTTTATATACGGGGGCAGGGGGCACCCCAGAGACACAACAATTGATCCTTCAGATCTCTTATCCGTGTGCGGTGCCCCCTCCACCCAATTACACCTCGATAATACCGTTGCGGAGCTTAGGCGAAGCCCTGCGTCGGTGGAACATCATCATCGTCACCACGCCGTCGTGCTGACCAAACTCTCCCTCAACACTCGGCCGGATCGGAGTTTGAGGGACGTCATCGAGCTGAACGTGTGTAGAACTCGTAGGTGCCGTGCGTTCGGTACTTGATCGGTCGGATCGTGAAGACGTACGACTACATCAACCGCGTTGTGATAACGCTTCCGCTGTCGGTCTACGAGGGTACGTGGACAACACTCTCCCCTCTCATTGCTCTGCATCACCATGATCTTGCGTGTGCGTAGGAAAATTTTGAAATTACTACGTTCCCCAACAGTGGCATCCGAGCCTGGTTTTATGCGTTGATGCTATGCACGAGTAGAACAGAAGTGAGTTGTGAGCGATATAAGTCATACTGCTTACCAGCATGTCATACTTTGGTTCAGCGGTATTGTGAGATGAAGCGGCCCGGACCGACATTACGCGTACGCTTACGCGAGACTGGTTTCACCGTTGCGAGCACTCGTTGCTTAAAGGTGACCGGCGGGTGTCTGTCTCTCTCACTTTAGTTGAACCGAGTGTGGCTACGCCCGGTCCTTGCGAAGGTTAAAACAGCACCAACTTGATAAACTATCGTTGTGGTTTTGATGCGTAGGTAAGAACGGTTCTTGCTAAGCCCGTAGCAGCCACGTAAAACTTGCAACAACAAAATAGAGGACGTCTAACTTGTTTTTGCAGGGCATGTTGTGATGTGATATGGTCAAGACATGATGTGATATAATTTGTTGTATGAGATGATCATGTTTTGTAACCGAGTTATCGGCAACTGGCAGGAGCCATATGGTTGTCGCTTTATTGTATGAAATGCAATCGCCATGTAATAGTTTTACTTTATCACTAAGCGGTAGCGATAGTCGTAAAAGCAATAAGTTGGCGAGACGACAACGATACTACGATGGAGATCAAGGTGTCGCGCTGGTGACGATGGTGATCATGACGGTGCTTCGGAGATGGAGATCACAAGCACAAGATGATGATGGCCATATCATATCACTTATATTGATTGCATGTGATGTTAATCCTTTATGCATCTTATCTTGCTTTGATTGACGGTAGCATTATAAGATGATCTCTCACTAAAATTTCAAGATAAAAGTGTTCTCCCTGAGTATGCACCGTTGCGAAAGTTCTTCGTGCTGAGACACCACGTGATGATCGGGTGTGATAGGCTCTACGTTCAAATACAACGGGTGCAAAACAGTTGCACACGCGGAATACTCAGGTTAAACTTGACGAGCCTAGCATATGCAGATATGGCCTCGGAACACGGAGACCGAAAGGTCGAGCGTGAATCATATAGTAGATATGATCAACATAGTGATGTTCACCATTGAAACTACTCCATCTCACGTGATGATCGGACATGGTTTAGTTGATTTGGATCACGTAATCACTTAGATGATTAGAGGGATATCTATCTAAGTGGGAGTTCTTAAGTAATATGATTAATTGAACTTAAATTTATCATGAACTTAGTCCTGATAGTATTTTGCAAATTATGTTGTAGATCAATAGCTCGCGTTGTTGCTTCCCTGTGTTTATTTTTGATATGATCCTAGAGAAAAATTATGTTGAAAGATGTTAGTAGCAAAGATGCGGATTGGATCCGTGATCTGAGGATTATCCTCATTGTTGCACAGAAAAATTATGTCCTTGATGCACCGCTAGGTGACAGACCTATTGCAGGAGCAGATGCAGACGTTATGAACGTTTGGCTAGCTCAATATGATGACTACTTGATAGTTTAGTGCACCATGCTTAATGGCTTAGAATCGGGACTTCAAAGACGTTTTGAACGTCATGGACCATATGAGATGTTCCAGGAGTTGATGTTAATATTTCAAGCAAATACCCGAGTTGAGAGATATGAAGTCTCCAACAAGTTCTATAGCTAAAAGATGGAGGAGAATCGCTCAACTAGTGAGCATGTGCTCAGATTGTCTGGGTACTACAATCGCTTGAATCAAGTGGGAGTTTATCTTCCAGATAAAATAGTGATTGACAGAATTCTCTAGTCACCATCACCAAGTTAGTAGAACTTCGTGATGAACTATAGTATGCAAGGGATGACGAAAGTAATTCCCGAGCTCTTCGTGATGCTGAAATCGACGAAGGTAGAAATCAAGAAAAACATCAAGTGTTGATGGTTGACGAGACCACTAGTTTCAAGAAAAGGGCAAAGGGAAGAAGGGGAACTTCAAAAAGAACGGCAAGCAAGTTGCTACTCAAGTGAAAAAGCCCAAGTCTGTACCTAAGCCTTAGACTAAGTGCTTCTACCGCAAAGGGACTGGTCACTGGAGGCGAAACTGCCCCAAGTATTTGGTGGATAAGAAGGATGGCAAAGTGAACAAAGGTATATTGGATATACATGTTATTGATGTGTACTTACTAGTGTTTATAGCAACCCCTCAGTATTTGATACTGGTTCAGTTGCTAAAGAGTAGTAACTCGAAAACGGGAGTTGCAGAATAAACAGAGACTAGTAAAAGGCGAGGTGACGATGTGTGTTGGAAGTAGTTCCAAGATTGATATGATCATCATCGCACACTCCCTATACTTTCGGGATTAGTGTTGAAACTAAATAAGTGTTATTTGGTGTTTGCGTTGAGCATGAATATGATTTGATCATGTTTATTGCAATACGGTTATTCATTTAAGTTAGAGAACAATTGTTGTTCTGTTTACATGAATAAAAAACCTTCTATGGTCATACACACCAACGAAAATGGTTTGTTGGATCTCGATCGTAGTGATACACATATTCATAATAATGAAGCCAAAAGATGCAAAGTTAATAATGATAGTGCAACTTATTTGTGGCACTGCCGTTTAGGTCATATTGGTGTAAAGCGCATGAAGAAACTCCATACTGATGGGATTTTGGAATCACTTGATTATGAATCACTTGATGCTTGCGAACCGTGCCTCATGGGCAAGATGACTAAAACGCCGTTCTCTGGAACTATGGAGAGAGCAACAGATTTGTTGGAAATCATACATACAGATGTGTGTGGTCCAATGAATATTGAGGCTCGTGGCGGATATCGTTATTTTCTCACCTTCACAGATGATTTGAGCAGATATGGGTATATCTACTTAATGAAACATAAGTCTGAAACATTTGAAAAGTTCAAAGAATTTCAGAGTGAAGTTGAAAATCATCGTAACAAGAAAATAAAATTCCTACGATCTGATCGTGGAGGAGAATATTTGAGTTACGAGTTTGGACTACATTTGAAACAATGCGAAATAGTTTCGCAACTCACGCCACCCGGAACACCACAGCATAATGGTGTGTCCGAACGTCATAACCGTACTATATTGGATATAGTGCAATCTATGATCTCTCTTACCAATTTACCACTATCGTTTTGGGGTTATGCATTAGAGACAGCTACATTCACGTTAAATAGGGCACCATCAAAATCCGTTGAGACGACGCCTTATGAACTGTGGTTTGGCAAGAAACCAAAGTTGTCGTTTTTTAAAGTTTGGGGTTGTGATGCTTATGTGAAAAAGTTTCATCCTGATAAGCTCAAACCCAAATCGGAGAAATGTGTCTTCATAGGATACCCAAAGGAGACAGTTGGGTACACCTTCTATCACAGATCCGAAGGCAAGACATTCGTTGCTTAGTATGGATCCTTTCTAGAGAAGGAGTTTCTCTCGAAAGAAGTGAGTGGGAGGAAAGTAGAACTTGATGAGGTAACTATACCTGCTCCCTTATTGGAAAGTAGTTCATCACAGAAATCTATTCCTGTGACTCCTACACCAATTAGTGAGGAAGTTAATGATGATGATCATGTAACTTCAGATCAAGTTACTACCAAACCTCGTAGGTAAACCAGAGTGAGATCCACACCAGAGTGGTACGGTAATCCTGTTCTGGAGGTCATGTTATTTGACCATGACGAACCTACGAACTATGAGGAAGCGATGATGAGCCCAGATTCCGGGAAATGGCTTGAGGCCATGAAATCTGAGATGAGATCCATGTATGAGGAACAAAGTATGGACTTTGGTTGACTTGCCCAATGATCAGCGAGCCATTGAGATTAAATGGATCTTCAGGAGGAAGACAGACAGTGATAGTAGTGTTACTGTCTACAAAGCTAGAATTGTCGCAAAAAGGTTTTCGACAAGTTCAAGGTGTTGACTACGATGAGAGTTTCTCACTCGTATCTATGCTTAAGTCTGTCCGAATCATGTTAGCAATTGCCGCATTTTATGAAATCTGGCAAATGGATAAACAAAACTGCATTCCTTAATGGATTTATTAAAGAAGAGTTGTATATGATGCAACCAGAAGGTTTTGTCAATCCTAAAGGTGCTCACAAAATATGCAAGCTCCAGCGATCCATCTATGGACTGGTGCAAGCATCTCGGAGTTGGAATATACACTTTGATAAGTTGATCAAAGGATATAGTTTTATACAGACTTGCGGTGAAGCCTGTATTTACAACAAAGTGAGTGGGAGCACTACAACATTTCTGATAAGTATATGTGAATGACATATTGTTGATCGGAAATAATGTAGAATTATTCTGCAAAGCATAAAGGAGTGTTTGAAAGGAGTTTTTCAAAGAAAGACCTCGGTGAAGCTGCTTACATATTGAGCATCAAGATCTATAGAGATAGATCAAGACGCTTGATAAGTTTTTTCAATGAGTACATACCTTAACAAGATTTTGAAGTAGTTCAAAGTACAACAGTCAAAGAAAGAGTTCTTGCCTGTGTTACAAGGTATGAAATTGAGTAAGACTCAAAGCCCGACCACGGCAGAAGATAGAAAGAGAATGAAAGTCATTCCCTATGCCTTGGCCATAGGTTCTATAAAGTATGCCATGCTGTGTACCAAATCTATTGTATACCCTACACTGATTTTGGCAAGGGAGTACAATAGTTATCTAGGAGTAGATCACTGGACAGCGGTCAAAATTATCCTTAGTGGAATAAGGAAATGTTTCTCGATTATGGAAGTGACAAAAGGTTCGTCGTAAAGGGTTACGTCGATGCAAGATTTGACACTAATCTAGATGACTCTAAAGTCTCGGTCTAGATACATATTGAAAGTGGGAGCAATTAGCTAGAGTAGCTACTCCGTGCAGAGCATTGTAGACATAGAGATTTGCAAAATACTTACGGATCTGAATGTGACAGAATCGTTGACTAAAATTATCTCACAATCAAAACATGATCACACCTTAGTACTCTTTGGGTGTTAATCACATAGCGATGTGAACTAGATTATTGACTCTAGTAAACCCTTTGAGTGTTAGTCCAATAGACATGTGAACTATGGGTGTTAATCACATGGTGATGTGAATTATTGATGTTAAATCACATGGCGATGTGAACTAGATTACTGACTCTAGTGCAAGTGGGAGACTGAAGGAAATATGCCCTAGAGGCAATAATAAAGTATTATATATTTCCTTATATCATGATAAATGTTTATTATTCATGCTAGAATTGTATTAACCGGAAACATAATACATGTGTGAATACATAGACAAACAGAGTGTCACTAGTATGCCTCTACTTGACTAGCTCGTTAATCAAAGATGGTTATGTTTCCTAGCCATAGACATGAGTTGTCATTTGATTAACGAGATCACCTCATTAGGAGAATGACGTGATTGACTTGACCCATTCCGTTAGCTTAGCACCCGATCGTTTAGTATGTTGCTATTGCTTTCTTCATGACTTAAACATGTTCCTCTGACTATGAGATTATGCAACTCCCGTTTATCGGAGGAACACTTTGTGTGCTACCAAACGTCACAACGTAAATGGGTGATTATAAAGGTGCTCTACAGGTGTCTCCAAAGGTACTTGTTGGGTTGGCGTATTTCGAGATTAGGATTTGTCACTCCGATTGTCGGAGAGGTATCTCTGGGCCCACTCGGTAATGCACATCACTATAAGCCTTGCAAGCATTGTGACTAATGAGTTAGTTGCGGGATGATGTATTACGGAACGAGTAAAGAGACTTGCCAGTAACGAGATTGAACTAGGTATCGAGATACCGACGATCGAATCTCGGGCAAGTAACATACCGATGACAAAGGGAACAACATATGTTGTTATGCGGTCTGACCGATAAAGATCTTCGTAGAATATGTGGGAGCCAATATGGGCATCCAGGTCCTGCTATTGGTTATTGACCGGAGAGGTGTCTCTGTCATGTCTACATAGTTCTCGAAACCGAAGGCTCCGCACGCTTAACGTTACGATAACAGTTTTATTGAGTTTTGATGTACCGAAGTAGTTCGGAGTCCCGGATGAGATCGGGGACATGACGAGGAGTCTCGAAATGGCCGAGACGTAAAGATCGATATATTGGACGACTATATTCGGACTTCGGAAAGGTTCCGAGTGATTCGGGTATTTTTCGGAGTACCGGAGAGTTACGGGAATTCGTATTGGGCCTTACTGGGCCATATGGGAAAGGAGAGAAAGGCCTCAAAAGGTGGCCGCACCCCTCCCCATGATCTGGTCCGAATTGGACTAGGGAAGGGGGGCACCCCCTTCCTTCTTTCTCCTTCCCCCTTCCCTTCTCCTACTCCCACAAGGAAAGGAGGAGTCCTACTTCCGGTGGGAGTAGGACTCCCCCCTTTGGCGCGCCTCTCCCCTTGGCCGGCTGCCTCCCCCTTGCTCCTTTATATACGGGGGCAAGGGGGCACCCCAGAGACACAACAATTGATCCTTGAGATCTCTTAGCCGTGTGCGGTGCCCCCCTCCACCCAATTACACCTCGATAATACCGTTGCGGAGCTTAGGCGAAGCCCTGCGTCGGTGGAACATCATCATCGTCACCACGCCATCGTGCTGACGAAACTCTCCCTCAACACTCGGCTGGATCGGAGTTCGAGGGACGTCATCGAGCAAAACGTGTGTAGAACTCGGAGGTGCCGTGCGTTCGGTACTTGATCGGTCGGATCGTGAAGACATACGACTACATCAACCGCGTTGTGATAACGCTTCCGCTGTCGGTCTACGAGGGTACGTGGACAACACTCTCCCCTCTCGTTGCTATGCATCACCATGATCTTGCGTGTGCGTAGGAAAATTTTGAAATTACTACGTTCCCCAACACGAACACCATGGAATAAGGCCTCGTATTCGGCTGCATTGTTGGAGTTTGTGTATAGTATTTGGGGTACATACTGGACTGTGTCTCTAGTGGGGGACGTTTAAACGACACATGCTCCTAAACCTGCCAGCATTTTAGAGCCATCGAAGTGCATGACCCAGTTGGAATATGTGCCGTACTCTTTAGGGAGTTCGGCCTCTGTCCATTCGGCGACGAAGTCGGCCAATACTTGGGATTTAATGGCTCGACGTGGTTTGTACGTTATGTCGAATGGCAGGAGCTCAATTGCCCACTTAGCAATCCTGGCCGTAGCGTCGCGGTTGCTTATTATGTCATTGAGTGGTACTTCGTAAGCCACCGTGATAGAGCACTCTTGAAAGTAGTGCCGTAGCTTCCGGGATGCCATAAAGACCACATATGCTATCTTTTGGTAATGAGGGTACCAGGATTTGCATGGTGTGAGGACAGTGGATACGTAGTATACCGGTTTCTGGAGTGGGAATTTGTGTCCGTCTGCCTCTCGCTCAATGACGAGCACCGCGCTCACCACTTGGTGTGTTGCAGAGATGTATAATAACATTGGTTCACCGATGTTCGGCGCGGCTAGGATTGGGTTGCTCGCTAAAAGAGCCTTTATTTCTTCCAGTCCAGCCGTTGCCGCATCCGTCCACTCGAAGTGGTCGGTGCGTCGGAGAAGGCGATAAAGTGGCAATGCTTTTTCTCCTAATCTGGAGATAAAGCGGCTTAAAGCTGCCACGCATCCGGCTAGTTTTTGGACCTGTTTAAGGTCTGTTGGTATAGCCAATTGTGACAAAGCCCGGATTTTGGCTGGATTTGCCTCAATTCTATTGGAAACGATGAAGCCCAGCAGTTTTCCGGCGGGAACGCCGAAAACACACTTTTCCAGATTGAGCTTGATGTCAGATGTGTGGAGGTTGTCGAATGTGAGACGCGGATCGTCTATTAATGACTCGACGTGCCTAGTCTTGATGACGACGTCATCCACATATGCTTCAACTGTCTTGCCAATTTGTTTCTCCAGGCATGTTTGAACCATACATTGGTAGGTAGCGCCGGCGTTTTTGAGCCCGAAGGGCATAGTGTTGAAGCAGAAAGGCCCGTATGGGGTGATGAATGCCATTGCGGCTTGATCGGACTCCTTCATTTTGATTTGATGGTATCCGGAGTATGCGTCGAGGAAACACAGTGAGTCGTGTCCTGCGGTAGCATCGATAATGTGATCGATGCGGGGGAGGGGGAAGGGATCCTTAGGGCAGGCCTTGTTGAGGTCTTTGAAATCGACGCACAGGCGCCAGGATTTATCCTTCTTTGGCACCATCACCAGGTTTGCTAGCCAGTCCGGGTGTTTTATTTCTCTGATGAATCCGGCCTCAATTAACTTGTCTAGCTCCTCCCCCATAGCTTGTCGTTTGGGTTCGGAAAAGCACCGCAGTGTTTGCTTGACCGGCTTATATCCCTTCAATATATTGAGGCTGTGTTCGGCCAACCTGCATGGGATCCCTGGCATATCAGAAGGGTGCTAGGCGAATATGTCCCAGTTTTCGCGTAGGAATGCTCGTTGTGCGGCATCAACCGTTGGGTCCAGCTGTGCCCCGATGGAAGCTGTCTTCTTGGGGTCCGTTGGGTGGACATGAAATTTGACTATTTCGTCTGCTGGTTTGAAAGAGGTGGATTTGGGCCGCTTATCAAGGATTACGTCATCCCTGTCTACCGTGGAGCGTAGTGCGGTTAACTCTTCGGCCGCGAGGGCCTTGGACAGTGCCTCGAGGGCCAAGGATGCGGTTTTGTTTTCGGCGCGGAGGGTTATGTCCGGATCACTGGCGAGAGTGATAATACCGTTGGGCCCGGGCATCTTGAGCTTCATATACCCGTAGTGAGGTATGGCTTGAAAGCGTGTGAACGCATCTCGCCCCAACAGGGCGTGATATCCACTATTAAAAGGGGCCACTTGGAAGGTTATTTCTTTGGACAGGTAGTTCTCCGGCGTGCCGAATACCACGTCAAGTGTGATTTTTCTTGCACACCGCGCCTCCCAGCTGGGAATGATTCCTCGGAAGGTCATATTACTTTGCTCGATGCGGCTCCTGTTGTAAGTGCATCTAGTGCCCCTTAGTGATTTTGGTGTATTGAAGACTTATCGGTTAAGGGACTAATGTGTTTATGAGTGTACACAGGTCTATAAGTCTATGAGGAGTTTGATATTTACAGAGAAAGTCGACCCCTAAAAATGAAGTTCTTCGACTGAAGACTTTGGAATTCTGAAGACTTTCTGAAGACTTTGAAAGTGAAGAAATTGGTGTAACCTTGAAGACTTGGTATTCATTTGAGGAACATGAAGCGTGAAGACGTTTGTTTTCGTCGTTTCATTTTCTCTTTCTTGAGTCATAGGAAACACCGTACTATTAAAGGGGGTCGAGGAAATACTAAGGAAAAATTTCCATGTGATGCTCAACTCAAAATCCTACACCTACCAATCCCTTCGAGTGAAGCCATTGGAAATCTCATACAGTTCAGTCATATTCTTCAGTGACAGAGACGAAGTTCTTCTGGTCTCTGAGGAATTTGTTCTGACAGAGGAGTTAGGAATTCGCCAGTGCGGATTGCCTACACAGTGAGGAACATGATAGCCCTGAGGAATTTGATACTCAAATTTCCGACCGTTGATGTGCTATGCGCCAGCTGTCCCAAAATATCTACCCACCTAACGGTCATATCATTGAAGGGCATTTATGTCTTATCATGACGGGCTGCTCCCTAGGCTATAAATAGCCGCCCCCTACAACCACTAGCTGGTTGGCTGCTCCGAGAGAAACTGACACTTGTCATTTGAGAGCATCCCATCCTCTGAGGACTTTGAGCGAAAATCATCAAGTGAGGAAAACCCCAAACCCAAACACCTACAAACCCAAAGTGATTGAGCATCACTGAAGAGATTGATCCCGCGTGGATCCGACGCTTGTTACCTTTGAAGACTGTGCTTCTTCCAGACGGTTAGGCGTCATGGTCTAGAGCATCCAAGAGGAAATTGTGGATCGCCGAGTGACCGAGTGTGTGAAGGTTAGGAAGTCACCTGAAGACTTACCAGAAGTCATTGGACGAGGTCTGTGTGACCTTAGTTCAAGGAGAATACGGTGAGGACTAAGTGTCCTGAACTGCGTGTTCAGGACTGGGTGTCCTCAGGTTTAAATACCAAGCTGCTCCAACCAGACGTACAACTGAGACAACAGTTGGAACTGGTCTACCAAGTCATTGTCTTCACCAAGCTTACTGGTTCTATTACCTCAACTCTTTCATTTCCTCATTACTGTGTTGCATGCTTGTTCATATCTGTGTTTGAAGACTTTAACTGAAGACTTTCTCAATTTCCTCAGTTCAATTTCTTCAGTCTGTTTGTCTGTGTTTACGCTTTCTGTACTCTGTGCTTGTTTTCATTTCATCATGATGACTATGCTAGTGTTCTGCTATGCTTAATTTTGAGTACTTATTCCGTTGCAAGTAGTTCCTCGCTAAGGAATTTCCTCACTAGCAAATTCCTCAGTGAAGAATTCATAAAAATCGCCTATTCACCCCCCCTCTAGTCGATATAACGCACTTTCAATTGGTATCAGAGCAAGGTACTCCCTTGTTCTGTGTGATTTTGGTTTAACCGCCTGGAGTTTTAGTTATGTCGACCGCAGATATGATCAAGATCTCTGCTGGGTGTCCTACCTTCGATGGGACGGACTACCCCTACTGGAAGAATAAGATGCGAATGCATCTTGAGTCAATTGATAACGATCTCTGGTATGTTGTGGAAAATGGTGTTCCCTCTGTCTCACCCTCACTGAATGCTACCGATGTGAAGAGATTCAAGCAACTCGATTCTCAAGCGAAGAATATCATATGTGGCCATCTGAGCAAAGGACAGTATGGAAGAGTGAGTGCTTTGGAAACTGCTAAGCTTATCTGGGATAGGTTGTCCAAAGTCAATGAAGGAGTCTCAACACAGCGTGACTCTAGAGTTGATGTTCTTCGCAATCTCTTCAACCGCTTCAAAAGGCTCGACAATGAAAATGTACAATAGACCTTCGATCGCCTCACTGACATCTCAAATGAGCTTCAAGCGCTCGGTGCCACTGACATCACCGACCATGAGGTGGTGAAGAAACTGCTGAGATCGCTTGATTCTTCATTTGATACTCTGGCATTGATGATACAAGAGCGTGCTGATTACAAGTCACTTGATCCCGCTGATATCCTCGAGAGGCTAAATACTCATGAGTTCCAGCTTGCTGAAAAGAGAGATCTCTATGGTTCGAGCTATGGCAGATCATGTGCATTGAAGGTCAAGGCAGTTTCTGAGTCTGAAGATGAAGACTCTGACAGCAGCCTTGGTGATCCTGAAGAACTGAGCCATGATCTAGCACTGCTCGTGAAGAAATTCCAGAAGCTCTCAAGACGTGGTCGCTTTGGAAGACCCTCAAGGAGCAATGATTCCTCATCCAATGACTACAAGAAGAGGCTTTGTCACAAATGCAAGAAACCAGGACACTACATTCAAGATTATCCTCAGTGGGAAAAGGAATCAAAGAAGAAGAAATACAAGGATTACAGTTCTGATGATACGAAGAAAAAGAAGAAATCATCAAAATCCTCAAAGTCTTCATCTCACAAGAAGAGCAGCTCCAAAAAGGCTCGGGCATTCATTGGCAAGGAAATGGACTCTGAGGCTGAATCTGAAGAAAATGAGGAAGAGGAGGCATCTGAGGATTCCGAATCCGGTGTGGCTAGCCTAGCCCTCGCTACTGCATTCGTCGGCAAGTCTATCTTCAACACTGAAGAAAATGATCTCACCAACAAGGCTGATGAAGGCAATGATGACTATGCTCCCACCTATTGCTTCATGGCAAAGGGTGCCAAGGTACTCAAATATACCTCCTCTGAATCAAGTGAGAATGAATCTGATGAAAACCTTAAGCCCAACTATTCTAAACTTGCTAAGATTGTTGTGAAACAACAAAGGGCCCTTGAAAAGGTTCAAAACATTCTAGACAAAAGTGATGATATGTTGGGTGAAGAAATGGATCGCACTAAAACCTTGACTGAAAATCTTCAGAGACTTCAGACTAGGTTTGACAACCTTCAAGGTCATCATAACACTCTCTTTTCTGATCATGAGAAGCTTTCTTATGAATTTTTTCAAAGAAAGCAAGATCTTGAGAAGCTAAAAGTGAGTTATGAAGATCTTCAGAAGGAGCGCGATTCATTACTTGCTCAACAAATCAGCGCTGCTCAGGAAGAATTTGTTCCTCCATGTTTGAAATGCATTGAACGTGAATCTGCTAATTCTTCACCTGAATGTTCAAATGCTTCTAATGCTACAAATTCCTCAACTGTCTCTGCTGTCATTAATTCCTCATCTTAGGACATTGCTAGTATCACTAACGATGCAGGGCTGAAGGAATTGTACATGACAGGCATGTACAAAAGCCTCAAAGGGCATCAGACTCTTTGTGATGTGCTTAAAAAGCAGATCCTCAATAGGAACCCTAGGAAAGAGGGTATTGCCTTTGAGAGGAAACTCAATGCTGATGGTACATATTGGAAGCCTCAGCAGTACCCCAAAACCTCATGGGTTGCTGCAAAGGGACCTCCAGTTGATCCATCTAATTTATCTGGCTTTACATGTGAATCTTCTCATTCTTCTGATGAGTCATTTGACTCCAACTACAAACTGTTTAAAACTCAGAATGGTGAAGTATTTGCTAGATATGTTGGCACTAACTGCAGGAACGGTTCCCCTATGAAGAAAATCTGGGTTCCCAAAAGGTGCCTTGAAAGTCTTCAGGTGAATGTCCTCATGACACCACCTGTGAAGATTAGGAACCCCAGATCAAATTCTTCATATGGATCCAAGTCCTCATACGGACCAAATTCCTCACATGGATCATATTCCTCAAGAGGATCAAAGTCCTCATATGAACATCATCGTGCTAACAACTCTGTTTCGCAGGGAAGAGCCAAGGGCTATGCATATGAGCATTATTCTTCTAATCATTATGTTCATAAGTCCTCAAAGAATTTCTCTGCTTATTCATATGCTTACCCTAACTTCTCTTATGTGAAACGAAACGGATTGGCTTCTATGCCACCTTTCTCATATGGAGCTCACAGAGTGATGAACTCTCTGCCACCCCTTCAGATGTGGGTGGTGAAGAAAAAGAACTAATCTCTTCTGCAGGGTCAGGTCTCCAGACGTGCTTGAACATCTCAAGAATTTGCTGGAGACCTAAAGAGTGCCTGAAAGGACGCAGGCTAATCATGAAGAAATGAACTTTCATTTCTCACGTCCTCATACTGTTTTTAACTGTTGCATTGCTTGATGAAATTGGTCTGATGAATTGTGATGTCATATTCTTCACTGATGAAGTATATGAAGTTCGTAAGCTGCACTAATTCATCTGCAGGATGATCAACCCAAAGCCACTGAGTGGGTCCTCGATAGTGGATGTACAAATCACATGACTGGTGACAAGAATCTATTGATTGATGCTCCCTTATCACCATCGCATCTGAAGCATATCATCTGCGTTGACAAAGGCAAAAGTTAGGTATTGGGTCTAGGTAAGGTTGCGATTACAAAGGATCGACACATGGACAAAGTCATGCTTGTCGAGTCCTTAGGATACAACCTCATGCCTGTCTCAATGCTTTGTGATCTTGATATGGTAGTTGTCTTTGGGAAGTATCGTTGTGTTGTGGTTATGGAAGCTGACAATTCCAAAGTCTTCGAAGGCTTTAGGAGAGGAGACTTGTATATTGTTGATTTCTCTACAGGACCGCAACCGGCCGTGTGCCTACTCGCAAAAGCTTCAGAAGGTTGGCTATGGCATCGACGACTTGGTCATGCAGGCATGAGGAATTTGCACACGCTTGCAAAGAAGAAGCATGTCATTGGCCTTGAGAATGTCAAATTCCTCAAGGATCACTTGTGTGGAGCTTGTGAAGCTGGAAAGATGACCAAGGCTAAGCATCCAGCGAAGACTATCATGACCACTACTCGACCATTCGAATTGCTTCACATGGACCTCTTTGGTCCTAACCATTACTCAGCTGTCACAAATGACGCATCTCTCTATGGGCTTGTTATTGTTGATGATTACTCTCGTTACACATGGGTACACATTGTTACTTACAAACATGAAGTGCAGGAAGTCTTCAAACGATTTTCCTCGAGGGCTTCAACCAACTTTGGTGTGAAGATCAAGCACATCAGAAGTGACAATGGAACTGAGTTCAAGAATTCTGGTCTTGATGACTATCTTGATGAACTTGGTATTACTCATGAGTTATCTGATCCTTATACTCCTCAGCAAAATGGCGTCGTGGGGCGCAAGAACAGAACTCTTGTTGAGATGGCTCGCACTATGCTTGATGAGTACAAGACGCCTCGTCACTTCTGGATTGAGGCAATTTATACTGCGTGCCACATCATCAACATGGTATATCTTCACAAATTCTTCAAGAAGACTACCTATGAACTCCTCACTGACAAGAAACCCAATGTGAGTTATTTCAAAGTCTTCGGTGCTAAATGTTGGATTAGAGATCCTCATCACAATGCTAAATTTGCACCGAAAGCACATGAAGGTTTTATGCTTGGTTACGGAAAGGACTCGCACACCTACAAAGTCTTCAACACCGTTCTTCACAAGGTTGTTGAAACTGTAGATGTGCGGTTCGATGAAACTAATGGCTCGCAAAGAGAGCACCTACCCTCTGTGATAGATGAACCAGCACCTGAGGAGACTATCAAGTTCAAGGCTACTGAGGATGTCATTCCTACCGAAGAATCTGCTGAAGAATTCATTCCAGAACGTGAAGAACGTCGAGCTAATGCACCTGAAGAAATTGCTGAAGAAAATGCTGATCAAATTCCTCGACGGCAACCTACTCATCCTCGCGTTGCAAAAGAAGTGCAAGTTGAGAAGATCATCGATGACATTGAAGCACCAGGTCCTCTCACACGCTCAAAAGCTTCACATTTATCTAACTTTTGTGGGCACTATGCTTTTGTCTCTATCACAGAGCCCACTAAGGTAGATGAAGCATTTCTGGAGCCTGAGTGGATTCAGGCCATGCAAGAAGAATTACATCAGTTCAAGCTCAACAACGTTTGGGAAGTGGTCAATCGTCCAGATCCTCGCAAACACAATATCATTGGCACAAAGTGGATCTACCGCAACAAGCAAGATGAAAATGGCCTTGTGGTGAGGAATAAGGCACAGCTTGTAGCTCAAGGCTACACACAGGTTGAAGGACTTGATTTTGATGAAACTTTTGCACCTGTTGCTAGACTTGAAGCTATTCGCATATTACTTGCTTATGCTAACCATCATGATATCACTTTATATCAAATGGATGTGAAAACTGCATTCCTCAATGGTAAGCTTGAGGAAGAAGTATATGTTGCTCAACCCCCAGGTTTTGAAGATCCTAAGCATCCTGACAAAGTCTTCAGACTAAATAAGGCCCTCTATGGCCTCAAGTAGGCCCCTCGGGCGTGGTATGATACTTTGAAGGAATTCCTCATGAAGGAAGGCTTCAAACCTGGTTCACTCGACCCTACTCTTTTCACTAAATCATATGATGATGAATTGTTTGTATGCCAAATATATGTTGATGATATCATCTTTGGCTGTACTGACCAACGTTATAGTGATGAAATTGCCTATATGATGAGTGAAGAATATCAAATGTCTATGATGGGAGAGTTGAAATTCTTCTTAGGTCTTCAAATTCGTCAACAACGCAATGGCATATTCATATCTCAGGAGAAATACCTCAAGGATGTACTGAGGAAATTCGGCATGCAAGATTGCAAAGGCGTCAAAATTCCTATGCCCACAAATGGCCATCTATGCACTGATGAAAATGGTATTGACTTTGATCAAAAGGTATACCGCTCCATGATTGGTTCTTTATTGTATTTATGTGCATCTAGGCCAGATATTATGCTTAGTGTTTGCATGTGTGCCCGATTTCAAACTACACCGAAGGAATCACACCATAAGGCTGTGAAACATATTCTTTGATATCTAGCTCACACACCAACACTAGGATTATGGTACCCCAAGGGCTCGGCTTTTGATCTCATTGGATATTCTGACTCTGACTATGCTGGTGATCGTGTGGACCGCAAGTCAACATCTGGTACATGTCATTTCCTCGGACGATCTTTGGTCTGTTGGTCCTCGAAGAAACAGAACTGCGTATCACTGTCTACTGCTGAAGCTGAGTACATTGCTGCTGGTTCTTGCTGTGCTCAATTGCTGTGGATGAAGCAAACTCTCAAGGACTACGGCGTCAACGTGAAGAATGTGCCTCTCTTCTGTGACAATGAGAGTGCCATCAAGATTGCTCACAACCCAGTTCAGCACTCGAAGACAAAGCACATTCAGATTCGTCATCGTTTTCTTCGCGATCATGTGTTGAAGGGCGACTTTTCTATTGAGCATGTGAAGACTGAAGAACAGCTAGCCGATATCTTCACAAAGCCCTTGGATGAGAAGAGATTTAACAAGTTGCGGTGTGAGCTAAATATCTTAGAATCTTCGAATGTTCTTTGAAGAGGACACTCATCCTAACACTTATGCAAAATTGATGACTTAGATGTGCAACACATGAAGAAACGTTTTTCTTCAATCAATGAAGAATAACACTCTAAGTGTGAAGAAATTAATGAAGAATTTGATCCCAGAACCCTACGACAATTGTACGCGGTGTCTGAAATCATCATTCTTATACGGTGGGTCACGCCACCACAAAAGTTGAAAATCTTCAACTTGAGTTTTTTCTCAGTTTTTGAAATTCCTGAGTTGTTCATATTCTTCAACTTTGCAAAATCTTCACTGTTTCCGTCGTTTTTCTTCATTGGCTATATATATATATATATATATATATATATATATATATATAAAAGTTTATGTCCTCTACAGCATTCACTTATGGCTAATTCTTCAAGTTGGTTTTTCTGCTAAGTGAATGTGATCGGACCCTTCCCCCTCTATGCTATACTCAACCCAATCTATTGACAAATTCTTCATGTGCGTTCTATTTGAAACTCGTTCAAAATCTTCACCGTGTCCTTGTCAGCTGAAGAATTTGCGAACGGAACTTTTAACTTATCTTATCCAAATTTTTGGCTTTGCCGCTCAAACCGTTCCGCTTCTCAGTACGTGGGTGACACATGCCAAGCGAATGAGAAGGGTCAGGGGCACGTTCGTCCAATTTCTTCGGGCGAACAGTTTTTCATCATGGCTATAAATACCCCCTCTCCCCTTCCTCACTTCTTTTACTCCGCTCGACCTCTCTCCAGCTCGAGCTTCTCAAACCCGGCGCCGCCGCTACATCATCATCGCCGGTGAGGAAGAGCTTCACTGCCTCGACCTCGTCGCCGCCGTACTCGCGCCGGCCGTGGAAATCTTCACTCCGCCGCCGCCGTAGCCGTCTTCCTCCGCCAAGTTAGGGCATGGAAGATCTGCACAGACGAGCTTCACTTCTCCACATCCCAGTTCGTCGTGTTCTTCGTACAGGGTAATTAAAAGTTACTTTTACTGCCCTCTTTGATTCAAATGACTTCTACAAAATCTTCAAAGGTGCTTATTCCTCAAATTTTTCACACACTGAACACCTCACTTGTCATCTATTCTTGATTCGTTTCTCTAAGCATCATTTTTTTCAAGATTCCTCAATTGTGTGGATCTTCGATCTATACAACTCTGGAACCTAAGACAAAGAACGCTTAGTGAAATTCTTCAAGACTCATCTGGTCAAATTCCTCAAACTTGTTCTTTTTAAGAACCTTCTGAGAACGCATATGACCTCTCCAAATTCCTCGCAACTATACTCTATTCACAGGTACTCATGTCCGCCGCTGAATCACTAGGTTCTCATCAACTTATCTCATTTGCAGCGTTCCTCGAAGAAAAGTTACTTCTTCAGAGGGTTCACTTGTTCAAATTCCTCAACTGAAGAAAATGGCTGATGGAAAGAAGCCACAGAAAGGAGGAAAGAGGCCTGAGGTCAATACTGCCTTTGAAATCCCTGAGGACATTTATGTTGGGTACTGCACACCCCCTGAGGAAGATAAGAATCAGCGCAAGGTGCGCATTCAGAGGATAGAAAGGAGATGGGAAAAAGAGTGGAGGGAGTACAGGTATGTGACTCCAAAATACATGAAGAAATTCGCTGTTACTCCTCCATGCTCAAGACCACCATTGGCACCTGGCCAAGAGGCAGATCCCACTAGCATCAAGCGCGGTGAGGATTTTCCTGAAGAATGGGACAAGCGCCAGGCCAAGTTGGCCAAACAGGCAAAAGATGCAGTGAATAAATTCAACGAAGATTCCACTGCTGCTGCTGAGGCCTCTATAAGGCCGAAGAAATCCATGGCAAAGAAGCCTGCGCACAAGCCAAGTACCTCTTCTTCAATGCCCTCATGGCCAATTTCCTCAGCTCAGCCCTCACGGCCAATTCCTCAAGCCGCTCCTTCTCCTCCAAAGTCCTCAGCTGCTCCGACAAAATCCTCAGCACCTGTGCATATCGCCACGTGCCAAAGGACTACAGGCATCTCTATTGCCTCAGGAGCTTCGGCTAGTTCCTCAGTTGCACCAAATTCTTCAACAAGACCCTCTCTGCTGAAGACAAAGACCACTGCTGGACGAGGCTCTCGCCCAAGTCCTCACAAGAAGCAGGTCGCCTTCCAAGTGCCGTCTGAAGAAGACGAAGCTGATGATGAAGAACTTGCTGAGATCATCAGAGATAGGCAAGTCAGGGCCGCTAGAGCCAAGGGCACAAATGTGCCACTGCTTTTGGATCCAAAGTTGATCCTCGACTACATTGATCTCTGGCACAAGGACCCAAACACTCCTATGCCAGACTTCAAGCTGACTCTTGGTCAAAGTCATATGTTGACTACCTTCATCCAAGAAGAAAATGGAAATTTGAGAAGGCCAGACAGCTCAAGAAAGCTCAGTACAGGAAGGAGAAATTCCTGAAGAACAACGTTGTCTCTATGACAACTGATGAACTTGTGAAGATCCAATCTAAAATCAAAGTCCTCAGCGATGATTTCAATGCTTACTATGCTGATTGGAAAGGAGCCAAGGTCAGGTTTGTCAAACTGACTAAGATGTTCAATAACAATACAAAATTGCATACATGAGACTTATTGATCATCTTGGACCATTTGATTGCGCACATGTTAGAGATCTTGCTTCGACTTGTCACTTTCACCGTTCCATGCATCATGATATATATGCCTTGTGTGTTGCATCCAATTCTTGAATTACTTGCTCCGATCATATGTTTGGTTGCAACAATGTCACTTCTTCACATATGACATGTCCCATTGCTTGTAGCATGCTTGACTTGATTGCCTCACACATGATGAACACTTGCTCTTTCTATTGTGTTGAGTGCCATACTATCTTCAATACACCCTATGCACGTTACGCTTGGATTTTCTTACACTTGACCCATGTGTTTAGGCACTTCATTTTGTTTGGTGTTGTGAATGATTCTTATGCCTACCATAGACCTTTCATTGAGAAATTTGTGAACGCTTGCTATGAACTTGAGGTAGATGCTTATTCTCTTGTCAAACATATTCGCATCTCTACCTCACATTTATATGCTTGTCCCCATGATATCTTAGCTTGTGCTCAATGCATATGCTTACATGCCATGACACAATCCCTTGTCACACCATATGCTTTGCATGATGCCGACACTTGTTGGGTGAATCACCGCTTGAATGCTTGGTTTTGCACTAACGCTAACCACATTTGTTTCTCCAAGTGTTTGTTGTCCTTACTCCTTTTGAAGGAATCACAAGACGGTGCGAGATTGGAGAGTGCCCATTTCGAGATTCAAGATGACAAGTACTTGGTGAACGTCCACTTCTACACGGCGAAGCCATCTCTTTCCCATGGTGATTTGGTTTTCGATCCGAGGTCGGATCTTTCCCAAGGGAGGGGAGATGATGCGGAGCATCCTATGGACATCACCATGTCAAGAGTCCATTCGGCAAGTGACACGTGCGACATCTACTTCACATACACAAAGGTGAATCATCTCCTTTACACGTGCTCACTTGACACCTTCGAGGATGGTATACTACTTGACACTCCACTCGTGTGCATGCATAGGTATTGTCGGAACACTACGGACGACGAGGAGGAGTGCAAGTGCCAAGGAACAATTACACATTCCGCGAGGGAAGCCTGGAAGCGACGACGGAAGAAGAAGACGGAGACAGCTCCCAGGACCCGGACGTCCGGCCAGGACCCCGAACATCCGGCCCCTGGAACCTCACCCACAGTAGCCGCCCAGCCGCCAAGTACCTACAGGCCCCGGAAATCCGCCCATAGCCCGGACATCCGGCCCTTCCCCGGAAATCCGGCATCGAATGACAGAACGCACCCGAAGTTTGGCCACTTCAGCCCGGACATCCGGCGTGAGCCCCGGACATCCGACGCCCCACGAATGGCCGGACATCCGGCCCCCAGCCCGGACATTCGGCGCCTGCCTGCGCGCATGGACAGGGCCCGAGGCCCATGTATCCCTTTCCCACTTACCCCTTCGTGGCTTAGACTATAAATAGACCACCCCCTCATCCATTCTAGGGTTAGCATAGGTTTAGCTCATATTAGAGATAGAGCTTTGCTCATCCATTAGGATCTTCTCCACGAGAGAGACCGCGGCCCCTCTACGGAGAAGATCCCCCTTGGATTCAAGACCTCCTCACGGAGAAGACCCCCTTCAAGACCTCCTCACGGAGAAGAACCGGTTACCTTTGTATCGTCCTTTGTTGACTTTGGATCTTGTATCTCCTCTTGTGTTCCGAGGATCTAGCACATGTGTGACTATATCTTGTTGGTTTGAGAGTTCCTCCTGTGTTTTCCCTTGTGATTCCCCGTGTGTTCTTCGTGTTCTTAGTTGGGATTCGCTCCTTTAGTGAAAGATCGGCCGTATAGGGTTCCACCCTACATCAAATGTGTTGCCTTTTCCCCCTGCCCAAAACGAGTTGCCCTATTAGACATGAATATCTGAAATTTTTTCTTTTAAGTGGTTTATGAAGCAATTTACTGATGATTACCTTGAAAACTACATGACCGGAGTGGAGGCAACTAATCTTAAAGTATATAATTCATACTACCATGATAATGGTCTAGAAGTCTTCCTGAAGGCGGTGAAGGATGGGCAGGCGATCATCACAAGGGGTTGGAAAAAGTTGTTTGCACCTATGGCATGCAGGAGGGAACATTATGGGCATTCCGCTTCTTCAACACCATCGGCAGCCAAAATGATTTACACTTCTCTCTTCACCTTTACCACCTCTAAATATTGTGGTTCATCATAGTTAATTGCAGCCTAATCCTGTATTTACTGAACATATTGTACTGAGAATTTTATTTATGGATTGGTTGTTGAACCATTGTGCTGATAATTTGAATTCCATGTTTCATATTTCAAAATTTCCAATTTGAATAATAAACTACAGGGGAAAATAAAATTAAACAGGAGTGAATAAAATGATGTACACTCGGTTTGAAAGAAAACAACATGTGCGATGGAAAATATAGAACAGACAGTTCTATGATGTGAAACGTTTGCAATGCTCGACAGACACTCACAGTTTTGTCTCATATGCGTGTGCGATTCATGGTAATAAGGCAAACGTTTCAAACATGTATGCGTGTGTAATATTGCATAAAAAGAAGATGGTGCATATATGGAGCCCGTGTGTGATAGGAATGCCTATCGCACACAGTTATGAAAATGGACACGTTGGAGATAGTAGAGGCACTGACACAATTTACATTTTTGAACTGGGTGCGATAATGTACCTATCGCAAACACATTGGTAGATTAATTTTTTGTGATATCTACCTTTTCCGCATGACTATAGCAGTGTAATCTTTTCAGATGTCTCTTGGATCAGAAACGTAACATCGAGACATAAAGTGTGGGACATGCGCGACCTTCCATACGTTTATTTTATGGTAATTGTCAGTAGTCTCTCGCCTATCCCCAACGGTTTCTGGGTCGTGTGGGAAGGACCCTCCTATCTCACACACTGACAAGGCGATAGTTTAAAACTCCATCGCGGAAAGGGGGTAAAAACTGTTTGTATAGCACATAACGGTACCAGTGAATTATGCTCTGCAGGCCATTACACTGCACACAGTTTGCGAAAGCAAAACGTCTATGATATACGTCAAGATCAGACACATTTCTCAGACCCACTACATGTGCGATGAATCTCTATTGCACACATGATCAGCCAAGAAAAATGTGTGAGATTAACAACAACAGCGCACACAGTTTCTTCTTATTAACAACAACAGCGCACACAGTTTCTTCTTATTAAATGTTTGTGAAAGTCACCTTATCATACAAGCTTATGGATTGTTTATGATGTCGTGTGCTTCATAAATGTTTGCCCATAGAAGAACACGTGTGATAGGCCTTCACCCGACGCGGGTACGATGGATGAATCGTGTGGGATATATTCAAGCTTCGCATACAGTTTTATAGGGACAACTGTATGCATTCTTATATCGAATCGCATATGGTCGAGGAAGAGTAAATGTTTGTGATAGTCTCCCTATCATACACATTTTACTATCGTGAACTGTTTGTAATGTACCGCGCATCGTAAACATTGCACAACAGAATACCGAGTGCGATGGTAATTCGAGCACACACGAGTAGCAAGGATGGAGCGTTTGGGATATTTGGCATATCACAAATAGTTGTGTGACGACTCGCATTTGGGATAGATGACGGCATTGCATACGCTTAGTTCTACAAAACGTATGCATTCCTACTCCCTATCCCCAAAGATTTCTGGGGCATGTGGGAAGGACCCCCTATCGCACACATAGGCAAGGAGAAGGTTTAAAACTCCACGCGGAAAGGGGTTAAAAACCGTTTGTATAGAAGCTCGCTGTACGAGAGACTGTTTGGTTCAATTATGCAATGTGATGTTCAATTATTGTAGGTGCAATTTTGTATTGTTATGCGTGTGAGAAATAAATCGAATTTGGTTGTACTAAATACATGATAAACATATACAATTGCTATATTTCCTAGTTGTTAAGCATGCTTGGTTTGGTTAACTCTCTAATCTTCTAGTATATTCTATTGTGCAATTTGGTGCTCAGTTAAATGTTTGGTTCATTTGTTGTGGTGTTTAGTTAACTATTTTGTTCAATTCTGCAATGCGATGTTCAATTGTTGTGGGTACAATTTTGGCTTGCTATGCATGTGAGAAATGAATCAAGTTTGCCTATACTAAATACATGAGAAACATATACAATTGCTATATTTCCTAGTTCTTAAGCATGATTGGTTTGGATAACTGACTTTTCGATGTGGCTCAAATTAATCTGCTGAATTTGCAATGTGTTTATTTCTTATCAACATATTTTACTAATAGTATGTCAACCCTCACTTAACCTGATCAATAACTACCTTATATGTGTTGCAGGGAAACAATGGGAGGCACTGAGGTTTACTATCAAGGTTAGCACATGCATGGTCCTTTGGCTAATAACACATTATTTTGCAATTGTCGGAACCATTCTAATATTTAGGTTTTTAACAATTTGGTCTTGAACATGTAGGTCCTGCTGTCAGAGATTTTGTACCACTGTTAGACCCACTTTACATATGAGGAAATGAGATGTCCATGAATATCAGTCAAGTCAAGAAACTTGGAAAGGTTGTTAGGATAAAGAAACTCATGACGAGACACAACAAGATCTTTGTCTGCATAATGAAGAAGACATGAGTGAACTACATGATGATACTAACTCGTATACCTTGTTTTTTTAATTCCTTTGCGCCATTTCAAAATTTAGAGAAGATATTTATGCATATCTTTGTTTTCGAGCCTTTCCAATGCAGTTCACTTATGATTACCTCTCAAACCACCTATATGGTCAAGAGGCGAGGAATGTGTTCATACAACACCCGCGGTACAATATCAAAATGTTCCTCAAGAGGATGAAGCATGGGCAGTCAATCATCCACGGACACTGGCCTAAAGTTGTAAAGACCTTCACATCATTGAAGGCTCAATATTTGCCTTCCGCTTCAGCAGTTTTCCAGATGAGATTCATCTGTCTATCTACTGCCTATGATGCTAATTTCCAAAGGTTTAAGATCTTGCATGTGAAACTTGGTGCTATTGTATAATGGGGTAGCTAGCTATATGCCTATATGGTGTAACTGAGTGCTGAAGTTATATGATGTTGGACTCTGATGTATTTGAATTATGAAATCCTGGTCGACATAATACAAAAAAGAAATATATTGCGTGTTTAATACGAAATGTCAATTTGAGTCTAAATGGATTAAAAATAACAGGTCAATTAGCCTGCTTAATGGATTTTTCTATTGCAAACGGTTATTGAGACAACACCATGGGCGATGACCTCTGACAACCCACACAGTTTCTAGGAAGTAAACGTGTTGGATCAATAAACAATCACAAACGACTTCCTATGGAAAACTGTTTGTGTTAGGTCACCTTACACAAATGTTTTTCACATAAAAAGTGTGTGTGATGGACAGCCTATGCCACACAGTTTCCTCTAGGCACCGTGCGTAATGCATTCAATAAGGCAGACGATCAAATTATAAATATCGTCTGCAATGGCAATGCTATCACAGACGATGTGATGCGGAAAATTGTGTGTTGTGTACATAGGAACGAACACATTTTTCTAGGATTCACTAGTGGGATGTACGTCACGACCGGTTTTCCAATAAAAATATTTATTGAGAGACTGTCCCTTTTACGGACCAGTAGAGAAGAATTCCTTCTTACTGGTAGACAAAATCTTGATCACAGAAGAGAATACCAGGAGTACTGAATATAATACAAGGTTGAGCGGAGACTGCCCAACAATTTATTACATGCACACCATTAAAACATAATGGCGGATAGGGTGGCATAACTACTAACTCACGATAGAAGTGATGGTGGAAATATCACTGCGATGTGGGTGATATGACTCCTGAAAACTAACAACTCTTCGAGCGTCGGAGTGAGGCTCGATGAGACTTATTGCGGGTGGCGGAAGCGTATATAATACAAGTGACCAATATCCAGGATCGCATGGGACTGACTGGGATTCCTCTAGGCGTCGGACTCACTATCAAACTCTTCATCCATGAGATCGCCTTCGTCAACATCTGGCCAAATCAACAAGCCAGGTGAGTACTATGAAAGTACTCGCAAGACAGTTCGGACATAAGATATAACAAATGTAAACATGATGCATATGAACAGATTAACAAGTGCACTCAGACACAGAGATAATAATGCATGGGAAATAAAAGAGAAGTCGGGCGGTAGTCCTCCCGAAATCCCAAAGTAAATACTGAGGGCCAAGCGAGTGTCTGAATGACTCCTCGAGAGGAAAATACGAGAATAATTAATGCCGCAGTCGGGCGTCAAGGACACCACATAAAGGGCTTATAATAGAAAATAAATGACAGTGCGTGCCACAGTCGGACGTCTGAGCGACATCACATAAAGGGCTTATATTGAACATAAAAGACAAACATGCCACAGTCGGACGTCTAAGCGACATCACATAAAGGGCTTATATTGAAAGTAAAAGGCAAACATGCCACAGTCGGACGTCTGAGCGACATCACATAAAGGGCTTATATTGAAAGTAAAAGGCAAACATGCCACAGTCGGACGTCTGAGCGACATCACATAAAGGGCTTATATTTCATAACTTGATAATTTAGTAGTTCAGGACTTTAATACCACAACAAGGGAATATTCAGATATGAGATAAACAACAGGGTTAGTCCATCCACAGGAATAACGTTCAACCAAGTTTACCGCTCAAGCTTAATTACCGGGGAAGGAGTATACCATGAGGATTTGACACAGACATGGATACACTGATCACGTTACTTGACCATGGATATGATGACTCGGAAGGATTTGACTCTGCAGAGTTTGTACTTTAACCACAGCCAACGGATTTCAGTAGTCACGGGGACTAGTTCCGTTTACGGTGTTTTGGAAGAAACACATCTAACCAGTACACACCCATTCAACATTCCGAAGCCAGGAATCACCCTCGGCAACGTTCAAGAAAAACCTTGAGACGGGGAGGCTACAACCTCGCATAGCATGGGATCAAATTTATATACGCGCGCTCTAAGGGGTGCCCCCCTCTCGGTCCCAACCGGAAACACCCATGCCCCCTGACCGGATGACTGGCTTTAATCCAGGGCCATGGAACCCTCATCCCGGCCCCTCTATTTGGTGTGTACACGGAAAGAGGTTACCAACTTACTAAACCGCATTCTGGCAGAAAACATGTGGTAGCACGGAAGGGGGAAGAACGATAACGTGACTCCGTCCATGTTAACGTCGGAAATTATCGGATGACGTAAGGCTGGCATGCCACAACAGTACCACCTTACTGCCCTTCATGTCACCACATGACTAGGCCATCTCTCCTCAGAGATCATAGTAACTTCGGAACACACGGGTAGTTGCCTTACATGCAACGAGATACTCACCGATGCTCTTATGTCATGCACAACCATTCAAGAAAACATGCAAAACACCTATCATATCAAAGGTTCAAACATGCTTGCCTGGTTCGGAGAAGTCGGAGTCTAGCTCGGCGAAGTTCGCGGCTCCGTCACCTCTTCCGGAACCTACGGTATAGCGAAAATGCATACTAACGTGAAAACCAACGCGTGCATAAAAGTTGTCTAAATTTTTTTCCAAATAAATCCTATAAAAAACTAGACACAAATATAAGACTGTCAGAAAAAGAATCACTCAAAAATCACTTTTTATTAAAAAGTTATAAGGGTTTTTGTCCAGGGACCAATCTGTGATGAAACAGAAAATATCCAGGGACTCAACTGAGAAAGCAGAAAACGGTTCGGAGTAAAAGACGTCAGCCCAAGGAGAAAACGTACTCTGCCCGAAGGCGCCAACAGAAAACGGTTCGCGGGGAAAGAAAGAGAGGCTGACGTGGGGGGTCCACATGTCAGGTTCAAATCCTCGCCGGCGCCCGAAGGCTGCGGTGGTCGCCGGCGTCGAACTACGGCGAGTCAGGGAGATCGGAGTGTACCAAGAGGTTCAGTGTGTCCTTCCGCGTCGGTGGGTGGTGGACTTGGTCGTCGGAGAGCACCACGTCGACGGCGACACTTTCTCCGGCGGACGGCGGCTCGGGTGATGGTGGAGAACTCCGGTGGTGTGCTGCAAACTCCGAATTGAAGCGCGGGTCAGGAGAGTGGATGCATAAGGAAACTTCTGGCAAGAGATGAGAGGCAGAGGTGCACGCACGGGAGCGAATCGAGCTGGATCCCGTGGCTGGTCGCGACGCCGGAGTCGAGGAAGAAGGCTCCCTCGGGGCTCTTCCAGTGGCTAGGCGGGGTGTTGGAGGTGTGCAGAGGTGGTGTGGGTTCGAGGTGGAGCTCGGGGCCTCTATTTATAGGCGGATCGAGGGGAGTGCCGTGAACGGGATCGCTCCGGCGAGCAATTACAGCGAGGCAGGGGCTTGGCAAGGAGCTTAAGTGGCCAGGCAGCATCAGTGAGGTGTACTGGTGCCGTTCCCCCGCTAATCCTGGTCGGTCTTGGCGTAATGGCGCCGGTCCACGGCGGGGTGGCCGTACGGGCACGGCGGCGGCAGAGAGCGCGCTCCGCGCCCAGCGGTTCATGACGAGGGTGGCAGCGCGCACTGGGAAGTGGAAGACCACGCGGCGGCCTCCGGTGGCTTGGGCGGCGCTGGACGGCGCCGTCTGCACTGCGCCTCTCTCTGGCGGCCGCAAAGCCGCCGCTGGCGTCGGTCATGGGGCGGCGCACCTCCTCCTGCTCGTCGCCGACGCCCGTAACCTTCCAGGTGCTCGTGCGGTGCAGAGGACAAGGGGGAGGGGACAGGAAGCACGGCGACGCCGGGGCACTAGCGAGATCGACAACAGACACTAAAGAAACGACAGTAGTTTCAGACACTGTTAACTGAACTTTACTGAACATTTGAGAAACTGTGTCCAGCAGGTGTTCGATGAAATGATTTGGTAAGAAGAAAATTTTTCCTGGAGCTAGGACTTGGTGAGGTGACCTCTCAATGCACCCAGAGGCTGCCTGATTTTTCTCAGATTTTTAGGAGAAAGATTTGAATGAATTTCATCAAATTTGGCAAATCTGGTCCAAACTTGCAGCAAGTGTAGTTTGAAGAATTTGAACTGAAGACTAGTGGATCTTCATGGATCTTGGTTGAGGGTTCAAAGGACTAGCTAGGGAAATTGGTTTGGGGGAAAAAATCAAAACAGAAAGGGTAGCTCCTTTGTAAATCTCCAAGGGCTAGAATAGAAGGCAGAAATTGTTTTTGATAAGAAATAAATGGAAACAATTATATGGAGAGGTTCAACTTGCTGGATTTGAAGTACATCATGATCCAAAGATGAGGAAAGGCTTATGAGAGGGGATTTACACTTAGGTCATGGCAAGAGAGATTTTTGAAAGTGGAAAAGGATCATTCCAAAAGCCATGGGGCATTTTCAAAGGAATTTTCAAAACACATTTTTTTTCCAAGTGAAAAGCATTTTGGTTTGAGTCCAAATAAAAAGGAAAACCTCCAAGACCAAAGATCAAGTCTTGGGTGAATCCAAAACAAAAACACTTGTCATAAAAAGAATATTTTGAGAGGGAGAGTTCTTTAGAAGAAAATTTTAAATCACCTCCCTCAAATCAAATAAAAGTTTTGGAAAAGCCAAATAAAATTTTGGGTGTCACAACACCTATCCCCTTAGGAAAAATCTCGTCCTCGAGATTTCAGCTGATCCTCAAATAGATATGGATATTCTGCCTGAAGAAAATCTTCCCTTTCCCATGTAGCTTCATCCTCAGTGTGGTTGCTCCACTGGACCTTGAAAATTTTTGTTGTTTTCTGACGGGTCCTCCTTTCAGACTCTTCCAAAATCTTTACTGGCCGCTCTCTGTAGGTGAGGTCTGGTTGCACATCAATGACTTCATGGGATACATGCTTCTCCGGGTTACTTACACATTTTCTCAATTGTGAGACGTGGAACACGTCATGGACGTCTGACAGTTCCTTGGGTAGGTCTAGTTTGTAGGCTACGTTGCCTCTTCGTGCAATTATACTGAAGGGTCCGATAAATCTCGGGGCTAGCTTCCCTTTAATTTTGAACCGTTGCAGGCCCCTCATAGGAGACACTCGGAGGTATACGAAATCACCGGGTTCAAAGCTGACCTCACGATGTTTTTTATCGTAGTAGCTCTTTTGTCGGCTTTGTGCTGTCTTGAGTCTGTCCCTGATCTGCTTAACTTTCCCCTCAGCTTCCTTGAGCATGTCTGGGCCGAAGATACGACTGTCACCTGTTTCTGACCAATTTAGTGGGGTACGACACCTCCGTCCGTACAATGCTTCAAAGGGTACCATTTGTAAGCTGGCTTGGTAACTGTTGTTGTAAGCAAACTTGGCATACGACAAAATTTCTTCCCAACTGGATCCATAGGTGAGTACACAGGCTCTCAGCATGTCCTCTAGGATTTGGTTCACACGTTCTGTTTGTCCATCAGTCTGAGGGTGGTACGCTGTACTGAAAGCTAGTTGCATGCCCAGAGCTTGTTGCAGGTGATCCCAAAATTTGGAGACAAATTGGGTGCCTCGGTCGGATATTATAGTCTTTGGGACTCCATGCAAACAAACTATACGGGAGAGATAAAGCTTGGCCAGCCTTTGTGTGGAGTAGTTAGTCTTCACGGGAATGAAATGAGCAACCTTGGTTAGTCGGTCTATGATGACCCATATGGCGTCATTTCCCCGTTGTGATCGAGGTAGTCCGACGATGAAGTCCATTCCTATTTCATCCCATTTCCACTCCGGTATCCTGTTTGGCTGGAGTAGCCCTGCTGGCTTTTGATGCTCGGCCTTGATGCGCTGACATGAATCGCAACAAGCAATAAATGCGGCTATATCCCTTTTCATACCGTGCCACCAAAATCTTTCCTGAATGTCTTTGTACATTTTGGTTCCTCCAGGGTGGATCGAGTATGGAGCGGTGTGGCTTTCGGTTAGGATTTGTTGCTTGAGTTCCTCAATGTTAGGCACGCAAAGTCTGTCTCCGTACCATAATATTCCTTCACAGTCTGTGACGAACTCTGAAGCCTTACCAAGGTTCATTTTCCTCTTTATACCTTCGATGCTGGGATGTCCCTGCTGAGCCTTCTTAATTTGTTCCAGTAGGGTGGGTTGTATCTCCAAATTTGAGACGGTGCCCTCAGAGACTAACACCATGTTGAGCCTAGCGAACTCTTGCTGAAACTCAGGCCTCAAGTTTTGTGGACCGTCGTTGTCCGGGCTGGGGTTCCGACTAAGGGCATCAGCCACTACATTTGCTTTCCCTGGATGGTAGTGAATGCCGACATCATAGTCCTTGACCAATTCCAACCAGCGTCGTTGGCGTAAATTTAGCTCTGGCTGTGTGAAAATATATTTAAGGCTCTTATGGTCCGTATATATTTCACAGCGATTTCCCAACAGAAAGTGCCTCCACTCCATGAGTGCATGGATGACCGCTGCTAGCTCCAAGTCATGTGTTGGATCATTTTCCTCATGCTTCCGTAGCTGCCTGGAAGCATACGCGACAACTTTGCCATCCTGCATCAGCACACATCCGAGGCCCTTCCGGGACGCGTCACAATATACTTCAAAACTCTTGTGTAGGTCTGGCACAGTTAAGACCGGTGCGGTTGTTAGTTTCTTCTTGAGTTCTTGGAAGCTTTTCTCGCATGCTTCTGTCCATACAAACTTCTTGTCTTTCTTGAGCAACTGGGTCATTGGTTTCGACACAGTGGAGAATCCTTCAATAAATCTTCTGTAATATCCAGCCATTCCCAGGAAACTCCGCACATCTGTTACGTTGGCGGGTGGTTTCCAGTCAAGTATGGCTTTGACTTTTTCTGGGTCTACGGCCACGCCTTCTTGGTTTAATATATGGCCTAGGAAACCAACTTTCCTTAGCCAAAATTCACACTTGCTAAATTTGGCGTACAACTGATGTTTCCTTAATTCTCCCAAAACAATTCTGAGATGCTCAGCATGCTCTTCTGGTGTCCTTGAGTAAACCAGAATATCGTCAATGAACACCACAACAAATTTGTCCATGAATTTCATGAACACTTTGTTCATGAGGTGGACAAAATATGCGGGGGCGTTCGTTAGTCCAAAAGGCATCACTGTGAACTCATATAATCCGTATCTGGAGGTAAATGCTGTCTTAGGGATATCTTCTGTCCGTACTTTCAATTGATGATATCCCGATCTCAAATCAATTTTTGAGAACACCTTGGCTTGTGCGAGATGGTCAAACAAATCATTTATCCGTGGCATCGGATATTTGTTTTTGATGGTGATCATATTGAGAGCTCGATAGTCTATACACAGTCTCAGTGTCCCATCCTTTTTCTTGGCGAATAATACTGGCGAACCCCAAGGTGAGGAACTGGCTCGAATAAAACCTTTGTCCAGTAATTCCTTTATCTGTTTCTTCAATTCTACCAATTCTGAGGGTGCCATTCTATAAGGTTTCTTATAGATGGGAGCGGTGCCAGGTTCTAGTTCGATGCTAAATTCTATCTCTCGGTCTGGTGGCATGCCTGGTAGTTCTTCAGGAAATACGTCAGGAAACTCGCATACCACTGGAACTTTTCTCAGTTCTGAAATGTCCACTTTGTTCAATTTTGGTTGCTGTGACCGTGGTCTTTCTTGAGCTATAACCTTTATTGTCTTGCCGTGATGATGAGTGAGGATCACAGTCCGATTGAAACAATCAATAAATCCTTTGTTGGTGGTTAACCAGTCCATCCCTAAAATGACATCCAGTCCTTTATTTTCCAACACGATGAGATTAGCTTGGAACTTTAGTCCTTCGAACTCAATGATCACTCCTTGGTAGTAACTCTGAGCGATCTGCTTATTTCCGGGGGACTTGATGATCATAGATTTCTCCAAGGGAAGTATCGGAAAACCATGTTGCAAAACAAAACTCTTCGAAGCGAACGAATGGGAAGCTCCAGAATCAAACAAAACCGTGGCAGGTACTGTGTTGACAGGGAACGTACCGAGCACGATGTCTGGGGCATTCTGTGCTTCTTCTCTGGTCACATGGTTCAGGTGACCCTTCCTGTGGTTGTTGTTGGGATTGAAATTGTTGCGCTTGGGGGCTGGATTGTTCCCACCATTGTTCGGCTTGGGGGCCGAGTTCCTTGGCTTTGGGCACTGTTTAGCATAGTGCCCTTCTTCACCACAAGCATAGCAAGTGACCCCGGGACGGTATGTGAAGTCCTTGTCCCTGGAATGAAACTGTCTGGTTGGCCTTAGATCAGTAGTCGTGGATTTCCTTGCTTCAGTCCTCTGATCCTCAGTCTTGCTTCGGTTGTTGCGAGCAAGAGTCGTCTTATCCCTCTTTCGCTTGCGGATATCCTCCAGACTACGGCGCTCATTCTCCAAGGTAATGGCCTTGTCAACCAGAGTTTTAAAATCCGGGAAAGTGTGTACAACCAGTTGGCATCTTAGTGCCGGTGTCAGGCCGTCCAAGAATTTTTCCATCCTCTTGTTCTCTGTCATGTGCTCGTCGTAGGCATCACGAGATAGCTGGGTAAACTGACCGTTGTATTCTGTCACTGTCATGCCTCTTTGCTTGAGGTCATCAAATTCTCTCTTCTTGATTTTTATGATGCTCCTGGGGATGTGTGCCCCACGAAAGCCTTCCTTGAACTCTTCCCAGGTGATGTTGTGTTCACTGGGATGCATGTGTAGGAAGTTTTCCCACCATGCTGCAGCTGCTCCAGTAAGGTAGTGCGGTGCATAAAGCACCTTCTCATGATCCGAACACTGAGCAATAATCAGCTTCCTTTCGATGTCACGAAGCCAATCATCGGCTTCCAGCGGCCTATCGGTGTGAGCAAACGTCGGAGGGCGTGTCTTCTGCAATTCAGACAGCTTGGAGTGTGGTTGATAGGGCTCACGGTGGTTTCCCATATTGATGACGTGATTCATCATCTCTTGGTGCTGTTGCTAGCTTTGTTCGAAAAGGCGGCATACTTGAGACAAGGCTGCTTCGCTGTCCTGTTGGCTGGACTGTCCCTGAGTGAAGTTGTTGCTAGTCTGTGTCCCATAAACTTCTTCTGGCTGATTGGGCATGGAACGAGTCCACGGACGAGACATTTTTCCAGTCTGGGGTATTATTTTGCAAAATTTATGAGAAGAACTGTGTGGCACAAGGAAAATCTTGCAAAGGCAAAAATTCAAAAGACCTCAAGATTTTTCAAGAAAGCATAAACGATTTCGCACGGAGAAGAACTGCTTAGCACATATCTTACACGCGACACGCAAACATACGATACAGCACTCAGGATGTGCGTACACATTCCCGACATGTTATTAGACCAGCACACTCCTTCGGAAAGCAGCGTACATAACTACTACAAACTAACGTACAGATAAAACACATCATACAAGCAAACATAACGCGCGGCTACTCGGCGTTCTCAGTCGGAGATGGTGACGATGTCCTTTCCCTTGCCGAGGGCAAGACTCAGCGGTGCAGGAGATTCAACCTCCACCTCCTCTCTAGCAGGCTCCTGGCACGTAGCACTGCGCTGCGGTGATGGCGCGGGTGCGATAGGCGGTAGTGCGGGTGCGGCAGGCGGTGCAGCTCTGACTGGAGTAGGAGCGATGACTCGGTCGAACTCCTCAGTGGTAGGCTGACGGCGAGCAGTGGCCAAAATGGCCGGTGCATAAGATGCTGAAGACGAGACGAATGTCAGAGGCGGTGCCGTGTGGAGAAGCTCCTTCCTGCTGGCAGGACCGCCCCGAACTAAGTCCATGCGGGCAGCCACAAGATCGTCCACGAGGTTGTCGAAAGATTCCTCCAGAGCCTTGAGGTACTCAACAACCATCTCGATGGCTTCATATCGCTCTCCCCGATGGCAGGCGAATGCATAGTGACAAGTATATGGCACATGGCATGGGAGGTAGCGGTAGCGACGAGTCTTCATCATAGGAAGGATGTCCCGAAGACGAGCTATCGCCTCACGGGCAGCCATCTGCATGGCATGCCTCTCCGTAGGCATGGCCCTTCCCACAAAACGGAAGTGGCGAGATGCAGAACATCCTCCCTTGAATTGCACCACGGCCTGGTGCATAGACACGTCGTCGCTGAGCTTGTGCTGATAAAGCGTGAACTCCGGACGAGTCGCTGGTCCGATCGCGAGCTTGGTGATGGAGACGAGGAGTTTGACAAACCCCTCGGGCACGTTAGTGAACACCCAAGTCTCGCAGTTGCTGCCAGCCATCTACAAAAGTAGGCAAAAATTCTGAGTAGTCATGTCATAAATCTATGATGACCAACAGAAAATAGCTACATTTGCAAAAATGCTGAAAAAGCACAAAGGACGCTAATAACCGATTAGCGATCGCACCTAGTGGCTTCCTAAAGTCAGCCTGGCTCTGATACCAAGCTTGTCACGACCGGTTTTCCAATAAAAATATTTATTGAGAGACCGATCCCTTTTACGGACCAGTAGAGAAGAATTCCTTCTTACTGGTAGACAAAATCTTGATCACAGAAGAGAATACCAGGAGTACTGAATATAATACAAGGTTGAGCGGAGACTGCCCAACAATTTATTACATGCACACCATTAAAACATAATGGCGGATAGGGTGGCATAACTACTAACTCACGATAGAAGTGATGGTGGAAATATCACCGCATGTGGGTGATATGACTCCTGAAAACTAACAACTCTTCGAGCGTCGGAGTGAGGCTCGAGGAGACTTATTGCGGGTGGCGGAAGCGTATATAATACAAGTGACCAATATCCAGGATCGCACGGGACTGACTGGGATTCCTCTAGGCGTCGGACTCACTATCAAACTCTTCATCCATGAGATCGCCTTCGTCAACATCTGGCCAAATCAACAAGCCAGGTGAGTACTATGAAAGTACTCGCAAGACAGTTCGGACATAAGATATAACAAATGTAAACATGATGCATATGAATAGATTAACAAGTGCACTCAGACACAGAGATAATAATGCATGGGAAATAAAGAGAAGTCGGGCGGTAGTCCTCCCGAAATCCCAAAGTAAATACTAAGGGCCAAGCGAGTGTCTGAATGACTCCCCGAGAGGAAAATACGAGAATAATTAATGCCGCAGTCGGGCGTCAAGGCGACACCACATAAAGGGCTTATAATAGAAAATAAATGACAGTGCGTGCCACAGTCGGACGTCTGAGCGACATCACATAAAGGGCTTATATTGAACGTAAAAGACAAACATGCCACAGTCGGACGTCTGAGCGACATCACATAAAGGGCTTATATTGAAAGTAAAAGGCAAACATGCCACAGTTGGACGTCTGAGCGACATCACATAAAGGGCTTATATTGAAAGTAAAAGGCAAACATGCCACAGTCGGACGTCTGAGCGACATCACATAAAGGGCTTATATTTCATAACTTGATAATTTAGTAGTTCATGACTTTAATACCACAACAAGGGAATATTCAGATATGAGATAAACAACAGGGTTAGTCGATCCACAGGAATAACGTTCAACCAAGTTTACCGCTCAAGCTTAATTACCGGGGAAGGAGTATACCATGAGGATTTGACACAGACATGGATACACTGATCACGTTACTTGACCATGGATATGATGACTCGGAAGGATTTGACTCTGCAGAGTTTGTACTTTAACCACAGCCAACGGATTTCAGTAGTCACGGGGACTAGTTCCATTTACGGTGTTTTGGAAGAAACACATCTAACCAGTACACACCCATTCAACATTCCGAAGCCAGGAATCACCCTCGGCAACGTTCAAGAAAAACCTTGAGACGGGGAGGCTACAACCTCGCGTAGCATGGGATCAAATTTATATACGCGCGCTCTAAGGGGTGCCCCCCTCTCGGTCCCAACCGGAAACACCCATGCCCCCTGACCGGATGACTGGCTTTAATCCAGGGCCATGGAACCCTCATCCCGGCCCCTCTATTTGGTGTGTACACGGAAAGAGGTTACCAACTTACTAAACCGCATTCTGGCAGAAAACATGTGGTAGCACGGAAGGGGGAAGAACGATAACGTGACTCCGTCCACGTTAACGTCGGAAATTATCGGATGACGTAAGGCTGGCATGCCACAACAGTACCACCTTACTGCCCTTCATGTCACCACATGACTAGGCCATCTCTCCTCAGAGATCATAGTAACTTCGGAACACACGGGTAGTTGCCTTACATGCAACGAGATACTCACCGATGCTCTTATGTCATGCACAACCATTCAAGAAAACATGCAAAACACCTATCATATCAAAGGTTCAAACATGCTTGCCTGGTTCGGAGAAGTCGGAGTCTAGCTCGGCGAAGTTCGCGGCTCCGTCACCTCTTCCGGAACCTACGGTATAGCGAAAATGCATACTAACGTGAAAACCAACGCGTGCATAAAAGTTGTCTAAATTTTTTTCCAAATAAATCCTATAAAAAACTAGACAAAAATATAAGACTGTCAGAAAAAGAATCACTCAAAAATCACTTTTTATTAAAAAGTTATAAGGGTTTTTGTCCAGGGACCAATTTGTGATGAAACAGAAAATATCCAGGGACTCAACTGAGAAAGCAGAAAACGGTTCGGAGTAAAAGACGTCAGCCCAAGGAGAAAACGTACTCTGCCCGAAGGCGCCAACAGAAAACGGTTCGCGGGGAAAGAAAGAGAGGCTGACGTGGGGGGTCCACATGTCAGGTTCAAATCCTCGCCGGCGCCCGAAGGCTGCGGTGGTCGCCGGCGTCGAACCACGGCGAGTCAGGGAGATCGGAGTGTACCAAGAGGTTCAGCGTGTCCTTCCGCGTCGGTGGGTGGTGGACTTGGTCGTCGGAGAGCACCACGTCGACGGCGACACTTTCTCCGGCGGACGGCGGCTCGGGCGATGGTGGAGAACTCCGGTGGTGTGCTGCAAACTCCGAATTGAAGCGCGGGTCAGGAGAGTGGATGCATAAGGAAACTTCTGGCAAGAGATGAGAGGCAGAGGTGCACGCACGGGAGCGAATTGAGCTGGATCCCGTGGCGGGTCACGGCGCCCGGAGTCGAGGAAGAAGGCTCCCTCGGGGCTCTTCCAGTGGCTAGGCGGGGTGTTGGAGGTGTGCAGAGGTGGTGTGGGTTCGAGGTGGAGCTCGGGGCCTCTATTTATAGGCGGCTCGAGGGGGTGGCCGTGAACGGGATCGCTCCAGCAAGCAATTACGGCGAGGCAGGGGCTTGGCAAGGAGCTTAAGTGGCCAGGCAGCATCAGTGAGGTGTACTGGTGCCGTTCCCCCGCTAATCCTGGTCGGTCTTGGCGTAATGGCGCCGGTCCACGGCGGGGTGGCCGTACGGGCACGGCGGCGGCAGAGAGCGCGCTCCGCGCCCAGCGGTTCACGACGAGGGTGGCAGCGCGCACTAGGGAGTGGAAGACCACGCGGCGGCCTCCGGTGGCTTGGGCGGCGCTGGACGGCGCCGTCTGCGCTGCGCCTCTCTCTGGCAGCCGCAAAGCCGCCGCTGGCGTCGGTCACGGGGCGGCGCACCTCCTCCTACTCGTCGCCGACGCCCGTAACCTTCCAGGTGCTCGTGCGGTGCAGAGGACAAGGGGGAGGGGACAGAAAGCACGGCGACGCCGGGGCACTGGCGAGATCGACAGCAGACACTGAAGAAACGACAGTAGTTTCAGACACTGTTAACTGAACTTGACTGAACATTTGAGAAACAGTGTCCAGCAGGTGTTCGATGAAATGATTTGGTAAGAATAAAAATTTTCCTGGAGCTGGGACTTGGTGAGGTGACCTCTCAATGCACCCAGAGGCTGCCTGATTTTTCTCAGATTTTTAGGAGAAAGATTTGAATGAATTTCATCAAATTTGGCAAATCTGGTCCAAACTTGCAGCAAGTGTAGTTTGAAGAATTTGAACTGAAGACCAGCGGATCTTCATGGATCTTGGTTGAGGGTTCAAAGGACTAGCTAGGGAAATTGGTTTGGGGGCAAAAATCAAAACAGAAAGGGTAGCTCCTTTGTAAATCTCCAAGGGCTAGAATAGAAGGCAGAAATTGTTTTTGATAAGAAATAAATGGAAATAATTATATGGAGAGGTTCAACTTGCTGGATTTGAAGTACATCATGATCCAAAGATGAGGAAAGGCTTATGAGAGGGGATTTACACTTAGGTCATGGCAAGAGAGATTTTTGAAAGTGGAAAAGGATCATTCCAAAAGCCATGGGGCATTTTCAAAGGAATTTTCAAAACACATTTTTTTCCAAGTGAAAAGCATTTTGGTTTGAGTCCAAATAAAAAGGAAAACCTCCAAGACCAAAGATCAAGTCTTGGGTGAATCCAAAACAAAAACACTTGTCATAAAAAGAATATTTTGAGAGGGAGAGTTCTTTAGAAGAAAAATTTAAATCACCTCCCTCAAATCAAATAAAAGTTTTGGAAAAGCCAAATAAAATTTTGGGTGTCAAAATGTACATACGAACGGAAACATTTGTCTAGGATTCACTGTGTGGGATGTACATACAAACGGAAATGTTTGTCTTGGATTCACTATGTGGGATGTACATACGAACGGAAACGTTTGTCTGGGATTCACTGTGTGGGATGTACATACGAACGGAAATGATTGGGCATGTATAATTGTTTGTGATGGCTCGCTCGATCGCACACGAGCTCTTTTTGCCCCGCGTGTGTGACCGTAGGACCTATCGCCAATAGTGTGGAACCCTAGATGGCCGATCTTTCACGAAAGGAGCGGGTCCCAATGAGGAACACGAAGAACACGAGGGGAAAACGAGGGAAAAAACAAGAGAAACACTCAAACCAACAAGAGATGGTCACACATGTGCTAGACCCTCGAAACACGAGAGGAGATAAAAGATCCACGATCAACAAAGGATGATACAAAGGTAACCGGTTCTTCCCCGTGAGGAGGTCTTGATGGGGCCACCCAAGAGGGGGTCTTGAATCCAAGGTGATCTTCTTCGTAGAGGGGCCGCGGTCTCTCTCTTGGAGTAGATCCGTAATGGATGAGCAATGCTCTATCTCACAAATGAGCTAAACCAATGCTAACCCTAGAAAGAGGGAGATGGGAGAGTATATATAGTCTAGGGGGGCGAAAGGGTACATGGGCTTCGGCCCTTTACTGTGCGCAGACAGGCGGAGCCGGATGTCCGGACGACGGGCCGGATGTCCGGGCTGGCGGCGATAGCTTCTGTAGGTTCTGGTGCGTGGCGCCGGATGTCCGGGCTTTTGGCCGAATTTCTGGGCTCGGGCCGGATGTCCGGACTGGGGCCGGATGTCCGGGGCCTGTAGATGTGGAGCGGCTCGGCGGCTGATGAGGATGATGCTCCAGGGGCCGGATGTCCGGGGTCCTGGCCGGATGTCCGGGGCCTGGAAGGTGATCTTGATCGTTTCCGTTGGTTCTCTTCATCCATGGACTTGGCGGCTTGTCCGTCTCCACGAGCATCTTCGGGAGGGTCCTCTTGACACCTGATCATGCATAGCATATCGGACTTAGGTAGTAGCCATGTCTCGAGTGGATCATATGTGATATCACTAAGGAAAGAGGTCACCTCGTTCTCGAGAGCTCTAGCTCGTGCTCGTGTCATGGATCCTCTTGGCTCTTGATGAGATGATGGCAGGTCCATGGGGATGATCGTGGGATGCTCCGCATCATCTCCCCTCCCTTGGGAAAGATCCGACCTCGGATCGAAATCCTCATCACCATGGTATGGGGAGAGATCTTTGACGTTGAAGATGTCGCTCACGGAGTACTTGTCGCGTGGAATGTCAATCTTGTAGGCGTTGTTGTTGTAGCGTGCAAGCACCTTGAAGGGTCCATCGGCTCGTGGTAGAAGTTTGGACTTGCATTCGTTGGGGAAGCGGTCCTGTCGAAGGTGTAGCCACACAAGATCTCCAACATTGAATACCATGGGTTGCTTGTTGACGTTGAGCTTGGTCGCGAGTCGTTGTACTTGGCGCTCGATGGTGTGCCTTGTATCTTCATGCATCTTCTTGAGGTAGTTGACTCGGGCACTCGCGTCCATGTTTGTGCGCTCTTGTAGCGGTAGAGGTAGAATGTCCAATGGTGACAATGGGTTGAAGCCATAGACGACCTCGAAGGGGGACTTGCCGGTAGTCGAATGTCTTGCACGGTTGTAGGCGTACTCAGTGATAGGTAGGCTCCCACTCCTTGATGTTCTTCTTTATCAACACGCATAGTAGAGTGGAGAGCATGCGGTTCGTCACCTCCGTTTGGCCGTCGGTTTATGGATGGTATGCTGAAGAGAACAAAAGCTTGATTCCGAGCTTGGCGCATAAAGTCTTCCAAAAGTAACTCAAGAACTTGACGTCGCGGTCCGAGATAATCGTCTTTGGCACTCCATGAAGTCGCAAGATTTCCCTACATAAGAGATTGGCAACATGTGAAGCATCGTCTATCTTGTTGCAAGGAATGAAATGTGCCATTTTAGGAATCGGTCCACAACAACAAACACGGAATCCTTTCCATTTCTAGTTCTAGGCAAACCAACCACAAAATCCATGCTAATATCTTCCCATGGTTGATACGGAATTGGAAGAGGCATATAGAGTCCATGAGATTGAGCTTTAGACTTAGCTTTGCGACATGTAGAGCATCGGTTGGTGAAGCGGTTGACGTCGCGAAACATCTTAGGCCAAAAGTAGTTCTTGGAGAGCGTGGCAAATGTTTTGTCGCGTCCAAAATGTCCCATTAGTCCTCCGCCATGAGATTCTTGCAAAAGCAACAAATGAAGAGAAGACTCAGGGATGCAAAGTTTGTTAGCTCTCATAAGATAACCATCCTTGAGGTAATATCGATCCCAAGAAGTATGCGTCAAACACTTGGCATAGGGAATCGCAAATGTAGGATCATGCTCATACAAATCTTTTATGTGCTCAAAACCAATGACATTCAATTTAAGTTGAGTAACAAGCATGCATATACGGGAAAGTGCATCCACCAAAATATTTTCCTTACCTTTAATATACTTGATGACATAAGGAAAAGACTCAATAAATTCACTCCACTTAGCATGACGCTTGTTCAATTTAGTTTGACCTTTAAGGTATTTAAGCGTTTCATGATCGGTATGGATGACAAATTCACGAGGGCGAAGGTAATGTTCCCATTCATGCAAAACTCGCACTAAAGCATATAGCTCGTTGTCATAGATGAGGTAGTTGAGTTGCGCTCCGGAAAGTTTCTCACTAAAATAAGCAATTGGGCGCTTCTCTTGTGTTAACACACCTCCTATGCCATTACCACTAGCATTGCAATGAATTTCAAAAGGTTTGTCAAAGCTAGGTAATGCAAGCACGGGAGCATGAGTAAGCAAATTCTTAAGCTCATTGAATGCGCTATCTTGCGATGGTCCCCAAACAAAGGGTGCATTCTTCTTGCTAAAAGCATGTAAAGGTGAAGCAATGGTGCTAAAATCCTTCACAAATCTACGGTAGAAACCGGCTAAACCAAGAAAGCTACGCACTTGTGGCAAATTGGTTGGTTGGGGCCAAGTTTTAATAGCATTGATCTTAGAGTCATCAACATGAACACCCTTAGAAGATACTACAAAACCCAAGAAAACAAGCTTATCAACACCAAAGAGGCATTTTTCCATATTAGCATAAAGTGCTCTTTTCGAAGAGTTTGTAGCACGGTTCGAAGGTGGGTGACATGCTCTTTGAGAGATTTGCTAAAAACAAGGATATCATCAAAGTAGACAACAACAAATTCACCAATGTAAGGGCGAAACACATAATGCATAAGACGCATGAAAGTACCGGGTGCTTCCGATAAACCCATAGGCATGACTAACCACTCATATAGACCGAACTTAGTTTTGAAAGCGGCTTTCCATTCATCACCCTCTTGTATGCGTATTTGATAGTAACCACTTTTAAGATCAATTTTGGAAAAGATAGTGGCACCGCTAAGTTCATCAAGCATATCATAAAGGTGTGGAATGGGGTACCTATAACGAACGGTGATAGCATTCATGGGTCTACAATCGGAACACATGCGAAAGCTACCGTCTCTTTTTGGCACAGGAATGACCGGTACGGCAGAAGGACTCAAACTTTCGCGCTCATGTCCATGGTCTATGAGATGCTTTACTTGCCTTTGGATTTCTTTGGTTTCTTCGGGGTTGACGCGGTAGGGAGCCTTGTTTGGAAGTGGCGCTCCGGGGATGAGGTCGATTCGGTGCTCAATGCCTCGTAGTGGAGGTAGACTCGGAGGTAGCTCATCGAGGAAAACATCTTGGAATTCATGCAATATAGAAGATAACACTAGAGGAAGATTGTGAGAGGTGTTAGCTTTTGATGCCTCGTCCTTGCACAATAGGACATAGTGTAGGACACTTGATGGGTTCTCACACACTTCTCTCATCTCACGTTTGGTGGCAAATAGAACTAAGTTTTTGTTGTCGCTCATCGTGGAGGCACTTAATTTGGGCTTGTGGCGCTCACTCTCTTTTTGGTGGTTCGCTCTCTCACTATTCTCTCCACGATGGGTGGCTTGTTTGTCGACGAGCACTTGGCTTGGAGACATAGGTCATAGTACCAACTCCTTCCCTTTCATCTTGAAGCTATAGTGGTTTGTATGCCCGTTATGGATGACACCTTGGTCAAATTGCCATGGCCGTCCAAGAAGGAGGTGGCAAATGGTCATCGGAATGACATCACACTCCAAAGTGTCTTTGTAATCTCCTATCTTGAAAAAGACTTGTACCCTATGCTCAACTTGGATGGTGCCGGTGTCGCTTAGCCATTGTACTTTGTAAGGGTGCGGGTGCTTCATCTTGACCAATTGGAGCTTGGATCATAGTTCTTCACTTGCAAGGTTATGGCAACTTCCTCCATCGATGACCACCTTGACGGACCTTCCATTGATGCCGGCCTTTGTGTGGAAGATATGGCATCTTTTGTCTTCTTCTTGTTGATGTTGAAGAGTCAAGACCTTGGAGACAACAAGAGCGGGGCTCGAATCTTCGTCACAAAAGACTTGATCATCTTCATCTTCGTTGTTAACTTGTCGGTGCATGGCCACTTGCTCAAGGGCTTCCATTTCTCCTTCACTCATTGAGTCATAGGTTCCGTCGTCGTTGAGGATCATGGTGCGCTTGTTGGTGCACTCAAAGGACTTGTGGCCTCGGCCTCCACATGTGAAGCATTTGAAGGAACTTGTCTTGACGGTCTCATCGGTTGGGGTAGATGATGATGAAGCTCTCGGCTTGAAGTTGCTTGTAGCAGGAGGACGACTTGAGCTTGTCGAAACTTTCTTGTAACTTGACTTGTCGCCGTTGCTTGTAGATGGCTTCGTTGAGGTTGAAGTTGTTGGAGTCGGTGAAGCTTGAGAGTTGGAGAAGCCATATGACTTGGATGAGAACTTGGCATACTTGAAGTCGTCTTGTACTTGTCGTTCCGCTTTTGTAGCTTGATGCACTAGCTCGATGAGGTTCGAGTATGGTTGGAACTCGACGATCTTCTTGATAGGATGATTGGGTCCATTCAAGAAACGCGCCATAGTTTGCTCATCATCTTCTTTGGCACTGGCTCGTATCATGGCAATCTCCATTTCCTTGTAGTACTCTTCAACGCTCTTGGTTCCTTGCTTGAGTAGTTGGAGTTTCTTGAAGAGGTCGCGGTTCTAGTAGTTTGGCACGAATCGTGCTCTCATGACATCCTTCATTTGCACCCAAGTAGTGATGGGTGGTTCACCTCTTGCCTCTCGGCGCTCAATCACTTGTTCCCACCAAATGAGGACGTAGTGTTGGAATTCAATGGATGCCATTGCGATCTTCTTCTCTTCTTCGTAGTTGTGCAAACGGAAGATTTTGTCGACCTTCAATGCCCACGATATGTACTCTTCGGGGTCATTGCTTCCGGTGAACTTGAGTATGGTGAACTTTAGCTTGCCGTATCGTTGCTCTTCATTGTGTTGAGGTCTAGGATGATGACGCCCATGTCGTTGAGGATTGACAATGTCATGTTGCTCTTGACGAGGAGGATTGTCGACCTCATGTTTCTCTTGTCATGGAGGGAGTCCATTGTCTTCATGCTCTCGATGGACTTGATGTTCTTGTCTCGCTTGAGGAGGCGCTTGTCGATCTTGACGAGGAACTTGTGGAACTTGACGATGCACACGTGCTTGGAAAATCCTTTCTTGAGCTTCGTCGCGAAGTGCTTCTTGATGTAGACGAGCTTGTCGGCCTTGGTTGGCTATGGCTTGACTTGAATCTCGAAGGGCACGTTGCGCCGCAAGTGCTTGTGCTTCACGAAGTTGTTGTTCTTGATGTTGTGCCTCGGCATCTTGTGCATCGTGATGTTGTCGCGCTTGCTCCTCTTGTTCTTGCTGTCGTTGTAGTTGTCGTTCTTGTGCTTGCGCGAATGCGGCTTGGGCTTGACGTTGACGATGCTCTTGAGAATCGGTGTCATGTAGAGGATTGCGGTTTGCATGACGGTCTTGATGCGCGGCACGACGAAGAGTGTTCGATGTCGGTGTACTTGAACCGAAGATAGTGTCGTCGGAGTGTCGACTTGAGCGGCTCCGTCTTGAAGAGGACGAAGTTGTAGAAGAGCGGTTGACCATCATGGTTCGGATATCTTCTTTGAGGGAACTCATGGATGTGTCAAAGTAGTCTCTTGTACGTTGCTCGGATTGTCGTAGGTCGGTGGCGAGATTGTTGATGCGGTCGCCCAAAGCAAGTTGTTCTTGATGCAAAGCTCGATGTGCACCAAATAGTTGAGTCTTGGTGACGTAGGATGACATGTCGTCGTCTTGCTCCAAGAAGAGTGGGTTGGTAGAATTTCTTGGCCTATCCATCATTCCAAACAAAGATATTTTAGTGGGAGAAAGAGAAGAACCAATACCAAATGTACCTTGACCGATGTTGAAGATGGATCAAGATCACGCAATGTGTAACAAGGAAATAGCACAATTGGTACCAATTCTTGTCGGTTTCTCACACCTACACAAGTAAAAGCTTATGGTGGAGCTTGGTTAGGATGGTGGCACAAAATTTGATGCAATTGTAAGTGAGCTTCAATATTGTTGGAAAAGATTCACAAATTTGCAAATGCAACAAGTAGACCAAGCAAGAGAAGGTACACGGAGACACACACGCAAATAGATAAGTGGGGTCGTGCAACCAAGGGTGAGCCAAAATGTGGAATCCACCAAGATGCTCTTGTTGCACAACACTAGAGAGACGCTAGCACGATTGCACAATAGGCGGATACGAACTTGTGCACAACCTACTAAGCAAAAATGCAACGACTTCTATCCCAAGTATGCTATATGTATGGTATGATCCAAGATGATCGAGTATGACAATCTTAATGTTGTATGATGCTATGGTTCTTGCTTATAAGCTCTTTGCTTATCTTTCCCTTTTGCTTAAAAGCTTGTTTGGCTCTTTGTTGTTTGAGCTCTTTTCTCATGCAATGCTTCACGAACCAAGATAGCAATTGTGTATATGCGATGACAACTTTGTGACACAAGAGATGATACCAAGATATGCACCACGATGATGGTATGTATGCTATGTGAAGTATGATCACTAATGTGCACAAGTCACGTTGCCGGCAATACTCAAAGGCTAGTCTCGATGGGTAAGCTACGCAAAAAGTAAGGCTATGGGGTTATCAATGCAAATGCAAGAGTGTATGAGGATATCATGATACCAAGATGATACCAATGTGATGTAGCCGTTCGTAGTAGTCCTTGGCGAAGATGACCGGTGGTGATGTTGATGTCGAGCCGTACCTGGATAGCCGAAACACAATAGGACACGGAAACCACAACTCAAATTCTCAAAGCCAAACGGGTCAAAATTGTTGGAGTTGGTAGCGGGAAAGGCTATGGTGGTGCTATGCGGAAATGGTGGTGGTATGCGGCAGTGTATGTGGGCACCGGGACAAAATTTGGCGAAAGTTAGGCGGAATTCGGGCAGCGGATGGAAGTATTGCTGCCAGGGACCGGATGTCCGGGCTGGTCGCCGGATGTCCGGATCGGGCCGGATGTCCGGGCTATTGGGCCGGATGTCCGGGCTCTGGATCAGTGGACGAACTTGAAGAACACCGCGTGGAGAGGTCAAATCCGGGGCAAAATTCGAAAGATTTTGTGGATGGAAATTGGGGAAAAGATGGGGAAAAGCTAGATCTACCTGCAACACACAAAATCCGCGGATCAAATCCAACAAAACTTCTTCACACCAACAAATCACAAAAAAAATTGGGGCTATTTTTTGGTGGGGATTTTCGGATTAGGATAAAAATAACAAAATCAAGCTAGAAAACAAAGAGAGGGGGCTCCGAAATCATGATCAACGTGGCTCATGATACCAAGATGATGTGGGGTGGAACCCTAGATGGCCGATCTTTCACGAAAGGAGCCGATCCCAACGAGGAACACGAAGAACACGAGGGGAAAACGAGGGGAAACACAAGAGAAACACTCAAACCAACAAGAGATGGTCACACATGTGCTAGATCCTCGAAACATGAGAGGAGATACAAGATCTACGATCAACAAAGGATGATACAAAGGTAACCGGTTCTTCTCCGTGAGGAGGTCTTGATGGGGCCACCCAAGAGGGGGTCTTGAATCCAAGGTGATCTTCTCCGTAGAGGGGCCGCGGTCTCCCTCTTGGAGTAGATCCGTAATGGATGAGCAATGCTCTATCTCACAAATGAGCTAAACCAATGCTAACCCTAGAAAGAGGGAGATGGGAGAGTATATATAGTCTAGGGGGGTGAAAGGGTACATGGGCTTCGGCCCTTTACTGTGCGCAGACAGGCGGAGCCGGATGTCCGGGCGACGGGCCGGACGTCCGGGCTGGGAGGCCGAATGTCCGGGCTGGCGGCGATAGCTTTTGTAGGTTCTGGTGCGTGGCGCAGGATGTCCGGGATTCTGGCCGGATTTCCGGGCTGGGGCCGGATGTCCGGGGCCTGTAGATGTGGAGCGGCTGGGTGGCTGATGAGGATGATGCTCCAGGGGCCAGATGTCCGAGGCCTGGAAGGTGATCTTGACCGTTTCTGTTGGTTCTCTTCATCCATGGACTTGGCGGCTTGTCCGTCTCCACGAGCATCTTTGGGAGGGTCCTCTTGACACCTGATCATGCATAGCATATCGGACTTAGGTAGTAGCCATGTCTCGAGTGGATCATATGTGATATCACTAAGGAAAGAGGTCACCTCGTTCTCGAGAGCTCTAGCTCGTTCTCGCGTCATGGGTCCTCTTGGCTCTTGATGATACGATGGTAGGTCCATGGGGATGATCGTGGGATGCTCTGCATCAACCCCCCCTATCACACAGAAAGGCAAGGCGACAATTTTAAACTCTGCAAGGAAAGGGGGTAAAATCCGTTTGTATAGCAGGTCGTTGCACTAGTGTGCATGCAATTGTTGGGCTTTTGCCACGTAATTCCACTTCTTCATTGGAGAGATGCCAATTCGAGCTTCAAGATGATGAGTGCTTGGTGATCATCCACTTCTACACGGCGATGTCACCTCTTTCCCATGGTGATAAAGATCATGATCTGAGACATGATCTTTCCCCCGGGGGGGATGGTGCGGAGCACCCTATGGACATAACCATGTCAAGAGCCCCATTTCTAAGAGACACGCACAACATCTACTTCAAACATAATAAGGTAAATTCCATCCTTAATATGTGTCTTCTTGGTTCCGTCGAGGATGGTACTACTTGACCTTCCTACCATATGCATGTATTGGTTTGATCCCAATGATGAATGTGCCATGGAGGAGGTCATCCACAAGCGAGCGCCTACACCATCCGCGGGAGAAGCTTGGAAGTGGAGAAGGAACTATCAAGATGAAGGCAAGGTTCCATAGGCATCGATGGGTGTCCACGAGAATCCAACAAGTTGCGAAGCCTCTAGATACCCCATGCACACGGGACCCTATACCCCATGCCCAAGTACACACCTCATGCACGCGGCCTAAGGCGCCAACTCTCTGGATACCACATGCGCATGGGCTCCAATTCCATGTGTCGGGGCTGCCTGCGTGTAGTTATTCAGATTTGCCCATGTAATTCCAATTACACCCCTGGTTACCCCTTCATTACATAGGACTATATATTGTTGGGGAACGCAGTATTTCAAATTTTTTACCTACGATCATGCAAGATCTATCTAGGAGATGCATAGCAATGAGCGGGGAGAGTGTGTCCACATACCCTCGTAGACCGGAAGCGGAAGCGTTTAGTAACGCGGTTGATGTAGTCGAACGTCTTCGCGATCCAACCGATCCAAGCACCGAACGTACGGCACATCCGCGTTCAGCACACGTTAAGCTTGATGACGTCCCTCGAACTCTTGATCTAGTTGAGGCCGAGGGAGAGTTCCGTCAGCACGACGGCGTGGCGACGGTTATGATGAAGTTACCGGCGCAGGGCTTCACCTAAGCACTACGACATATAAGCGATGATGAGGACATCAATACCATTGTTACACCCACAGCCCCTACTGCTACATATACTGGACCACTTACTAGAGCTCGCACACACCAATTAAATTATCAAGTACTTTCATTTCTTGGTAATGATTCTAATGTTCATGAGAATATGATGCTTCCTAAATTGGATACATTTGTTTTGCTTACAAATGAAGGGCCTGGCTTGGATAAGAGGGATGAACACTAGAGCAAGACCAAGCCTGGAGATGATGGCATGCGCAAGCGGAACAAGAACGGAGTTACAAGTGATGATTTCAGGACTTTCAAGCCACCATAAGGAGTGCATGAACCCTTGGACGAAATATACAAGAAGCCACTTCATAAATTTCGTCCAGAGGCTATTCTAGGTGCTGCGTCACCTTATTATTGGGCCAGGCCCATGTAATTTTGAAATACTTAAGTATAGGCTATTTTTAGAGTCTGTATGTGTGGGGAAACAAGAGTTAGGGTTGGTTTCGGACCCCTCCCTCATGGGCCACGAAATCCCCCCCCCTCTTCCTCCATATATACAACCCTTAGGGCGTCGTTTAGACTTGGGGTTTTGTTTAGATTAAAGTTTGCCATAGCTGCAACTTTGCGTACTTCGTGTGTGTTCAACTACCAGACAAAGGCATCACAGAACCCCACCTTGCTCAATAAAGCTTTCCTCTTATATTCGCAATATCCAAATTGCAATCTTAGTTTCTTGCTTATTCTTCGTTTGCCTGCAGGAAACAGACCTTCGTGGTTAGGTTGATCGTGCTCCGGTGTGGTCAATAACCTCTCGGAGTTGGTTTAGCGATTGCTAAGGCGCGACGTCCTCGCACGTTCGTACTCGGATCGACAAAGTTGACTTCCTCCAAAATGATAGCCACCATCTCATCGAAAGACGGGACACCTTTGCCTCTATCAAGTGGTATCAGATTTCCAGGTTACTCGGTGAGATTTTACAGTTTTTCGTAGTTTAGACCGAGTCTGTTCTTCATACCTACAGTCCACGAAAAAGCCACACAAAAATAATTTAGGGCTAGTTCATCCTATCCGAACCAATCTGAGCCTTTGCATAATCTTTTCTGTATTTGTTTTGTTGAATTTGCGGTTGCATCGTCGTGCCAAGTTGCTGGTCTTAGCGTCTAGTTCTTTAGAGTTTTGAGTTCCGTTCACAAGTTGTCACGCCGCCGCCGCACCAACATATTCCTTACCGCTGCCATATACATCCGCCGGTCCACCACCAATCCAAGTTCACATATACATCCGCCTGTCCACCACCAATTCGAGTCCATATATACATGTGGAGACCCCCGGGCAGTTATTTAGGCCAAAATTTCGGCAACCAAAAATGTTTTTTCCCTATCCTATTTTTAGGTCCCACGGAGCATTTTGAGACACTCGCCATCATAGTAATTTTTGGTCGCACTTTTTCGTCGTCGCTGCCCTGATTTAAAAAAAAAATGTCTAAAACATTTTCGTGCCTATCCTGTTAGTTTGACTTGGGAAGAGTTTTGAGACACTCGCCATTATAGTGATTTTTCGCAAAAAAAGAGGAGCGCAAAAAAAAGAGCGCAAAAAAAGAGCAATTTTTTTTCAGAGTGTGCTTTTCCCCTGTTTACGTGTCGCACCGTGATTTTGTTCGTGTTCTAGGCTCGCGTCTCTAGTACGGTCTAGCCTAGGACCGGCACAGTACCGTCGTTGAGCGTTTATTCAACTTTGCATCTCTGAATTGATTATTGCTGACCTTTTTTGCTACCATATTATAAGCCTTCCCAACTCCACATACATCTACGTCGTGCGTTTGGCTCTCCCTGGTAATCGCTCTCTCCAAGCTTTGAGAGTTTTGACTAAAACGGTTGCCGATCACCACCTGCCGGTCCACCACCACCATTTTCTAGTAGTCTGTAGGATCATATTCTTGGTAAGAACTGGTAAGAACTGGTAAGAATTGGTAAGAACTGGTAAGAATTTGCCTGACGGATTTGTGACGCCCCACCACCACCATTTTCTAGTAGTCTGTAGGATCATATTCTTGTGTGTTTCTATTGCTGCTAACCATGGCAGGATCACAAGTCGATGAGACTGACTGGGAGAACATGACGAATAAGGAGTTGCATGATAAATTTCAGCAAATGATGACTGAACAGGTGCAAGATGTGCTGAAATTTTTTGAAGAGGCCAAGGATAAGATAACTGGCTTTGAGAAGACGTTCGAAACAAAGCTCGATAACAAATTTAATGAAGTGCTTGCGCGTCTTCCACAACCACCACCAGCTGCACCTGCCGCACCTCTGCCACAACAACAACAACGACTACCTCCATGTCACGAAAAGGCCCTCCGCCGAGCGAGCCGTGTCCCTCTTGATCCTGGTCAAACTGTTGGTGCTGTTGTTGATACTTCTGTGGCTCCTACTGCTGATGAGGAGGAGGATGATTATGCGGGAGATTACGAGGATGAGGTTGATCAAAATCAGAACTACGTGCAACCACCAGCACCACAACCACCAGGTCGTCCACATCCAAATAATCGCAATGGTTGGGCTGCACCACCCCCTCAGGTATGAGATCATGACCATCTCCCTAAACTGAAATTGAATATATCCATCATTTGAGGGTAGATACGTTCCTGATATATATCTTACTTGGGAGTTAGAAACCGAACAACGTTTTACATGTTTAGAATATCCCGAGGAGAGAGGTGTTACTGCTGCACTTTGTGCTTTCACTAGTTTTGCTTGTGTGTGGTGGTCTGAACATCGTAGATTATATCTGAATAATATTCCAACTACTTGGGCTGCTTTGAAAACTGCTATGCGTACTCGTTGGGTTCCACCTATTATCAACGTGAATTACTTAAAAAATTGCAGCATTTAAGACAAGGAAAAAATTCTGTAGAGGAATATTATCAGGAATTACAAACTGGCATGATTAGATGTGGTATTGTTGAGGATAATGAAGCTATGCTTGCACGTTTTATGGTGGATTAAATAGAGAGATTCAGACCATTCTAGAGTATAAGGAGTATAATAATATCACTCGTTTATTCCATCTTGCTTGTAAAGTTGAACGTGAAGTGCGGGATCAACAAGCGTTGGCACGAACTCACTTTTCTGCAGGTCGACCTTCTTCATGGACACCGCGTGCATCCTCTATTTCCACACATTCTACTGCATCGGCACCTCCATCAGCTGCCACCTCCAGTCGTGATACAAGAAAGTAGGCACAACCACCAGTATCTACCAAGAGCACACCTGTCGGGCCTGTACAGAGCTCTTCTTCTTCCATGGCATCAACAGCGCACACAAGTGATATTATTTGTCGTCATTGTAAGGGAAGAGGTCATTATGCGACATAATGCAAATCTCAGCGTGTGATGATTGCTACTGAGGATGGTGGGTATGAGTCCGCTAGTGACTATGATGAGGAGACTTTGGCTCTTATTACACGTGAAGAATACGGTGGAGATGATTCTGAACATGAGACGCAATACATGGCTCCTGAAGATGCTGACCGGTATGAATGTTTAGTTGCTCAACGTGTTTTGAGTGTGCAGGTTACACAAGCTAAGCAAAATCAGAGGCATAATTTGTTCCATACAAAGGGAGTTGTGAAGGAACGTTCTGTTCGCGTCATCATAGATGGAGGGAGCTGCAACAACTTGGCTAGCATGGAGATGGTGGAGAAGCTATCTCTCACCACAAGACCACATCCACATCCTTATTACATCCAATGGTTCAACAACGGCGGCAAGGTTAAGGTAACACGTATTGTTCGTGTGCATTTTAGTATCTCTACAGATGCTGATTATGTTGATTGTGATGTGGTACCTATGCAAGCATGTTCCTTATTACTTGGTAGACCATGGCAATTTGATAAAAATTCTGTACACCATGGTAGAAACAATCAGTATACTCTTGTTCATAAGGATAAACATATTACTTTGCTTCCTATGTCTCCTGATTCCATTTTGAAAGATGATATTAATAGAGCTAATAAAGCAAAACAAGAGAAAAATAAGAGTGAAAATCAGATTGTGGCAAAAGAATTTGAGCAACAAATGAAGCCTGATAATAAACCATCTAGTGTTGCTTCTGAAATTAAATTGAAAAGTGCATGTTTACTTGCCACCAAATCTGATATTGATGAGCTAGATTTTAGCAAATCTATTTGCTATGCTTTTGTGTGCAAAGAGGCATTATTTTCATTCGAGGACGTGCCTTCCTCTTTGCCTCCTGCTATTACTAACATTTTGTAGGAGTTCGCTGACGTCTTTCCACAAGACGTGCCACCGGGATTACCACCGATTTGAGGGATTGAGAATCAGATTGACTTAATTCCCGGTGCATCGCTACCCAACCGTGCACCAAACCGTACCAATCCAGAGGAGACGAAGGAGATTATGCGTCAAGTACAGGAGCTTCTCGACAAAGGTTATATACGCGAATCTCTTAGTCCTTGTGTTGTTCCTATCATACTAGTGCCAAAAAAGGATGATACATCGCGTATGTGTGTTGATTGTAGAGGCATTAATAATATTACTATTCGTTATCGTCATCCTGTTCCTAGGCTAGATGATATGCTTGATGAATTGAGTGGCTCTACAATTTTCTCCAAAGTTTATTTGCATAGTGGATACCATCAAATTCGTATGAAATTGGGAGATGAATGGAAAACTGCATTTAAAACAAAGTTTGGTTTATATGAGTGGTTAGTCGTGCCTTTTGGGTTAACTAAGGCACCTAGTACTTTCATGAGATTAATGAACGAAGTTTTACGTGCTTTCATTGGACGATTTGTGGTAGTCTATTTTGATGATATACTGATTTATAGTAAATCTTTGGAGGAACATTTGGAACATTTACATGCTGTTTTTATTGCTCTACGCGATGCACGTTTGTTTGGTAACCTTGGAAAGTGCACCTTTTGCACCGACCGAGTATCTTTTCTTGGCTATGTTGTTACTCCACAGGGAATTGAAGTTGGTAAAGCCAAGATTGAAGCTATTGAGAGTTGGCCGCAGCCCAAAACGGTCACACAAGTGAGGAGTTTCCTTGGCCGCGCAGGTTTCTATAGGCGTTTTGTGAGAGATTTCAGCACCATTGCTGAACCTCTCAAAGAGCTTATAAAGAAGGATGTGCCTTTTGTTTGGGGTACCGCACAGGAAGAAGCCTTTACGATATTGAAAGATAAGTTGACACATGCTCCTTTACTCCAACTTCCTGATTTTAATAAGACTTTTGAGCTTGAATGTGATGCTAGTGGAATTGGATTAGGAGGTGTGTTATTACAAGATGGCAAACCGTTGCATACTTTTCTGAAAAATTGAGTGGGCCTAGTCTGAACTATTCTACTTATGATAAAGAATTTTATGCTCTTGTTCGGACTTTAGAAACATGGCAACATTATTTACGGCCCAAAGAATTGGTTATACATTCTGATCATGAATCTTTGAAACATATTAAAAGTCAAGCCAAACTGAATCGTAGAAATGCTAAATGGGTTGAATTCATTGAGACTTTCCCTTATGTCATTAAACACAAGAAGGGTAAAGAAAATGTTATTGTTGATGCATTGTCTCGTTGTTATACTATGCTTTCACAACTTGACTTTAAAAAATTTGGTTTGGAGACCATCAAAGATCAATATTTGCATGATGCTGAATTTAAAGATGTATTGCAGAATTGTAAAGAAGGGAGAACATGGCACAAGTTCGTCGTCAACGATGGATTTGTGTTTCACTCTAACAAGCTATGCATTCCAGCTAGCTCCGTTCGTCTTTTGTTGTTGCAGGAGGCGCATGGAGCAGGATTAATGGGACACTTTGGCGTGGAGAAGACGGAGGATATACTTGCTACACATTTCTTTTGGCCAAAGATGAGACGGGATGCTGAGCGTTTTGTTGCTCGCTGCACTACATGTCAAAAAGCTAAGTCACGACTCAATCCTCATGGTTTATATATGCCTTTGCCTATACCTCATGTTCCTTGGGAGGATATATCTATGGACTTTGTTTTAGGTTTACCTCGAACAAAGAAGGGGAGGGATAGCATATTTGTTGTCGTGGATAGGTTCACGAAAATGGCACACTTTATAACATGTCATAAAAGCGATGATGCTGTTAATGTTGCTGATTTGTTTTTTCATGAAACTATTCGCTTGCATGGTGTGCCAAATACTATTGTTTCAGATCGTGATACTAAATTTCTTAGCCACTTTTGGAGATGTTTATGGGCTAAGTTGGGGACTAAACTGCTTTTTAGTACTACTTGTCACCCCCAAACTGATGGACAAACTGAAGTAGTCAATAGAACATTGTCTACTATGCTTAGGGCTGTTTTGAAGAATAATAAGAAAATGTGGGAAGAATGCTTGCCTCATATTGAATTTGCTTATAATCGTTCATTGCATTTTACTACTAAGATGTGCCCTTTTGAAATTGTGTATGGTTTCCTCCCTCGTGCACCTATTGATTTGTTGCCTCTTCCATCTTCGGAGAAGGTTAATTTTGATGCTAAACAACGTGCTGAATTGATTGAAAAAATGCATGAGTTTACTAAGGAAAACATTGAGCGTATGAATGCTAAATATAAACTTGTTGGACATAAGGGTAGAAAACATGTTGTGTTCGCACTTGGAGATCTTGTTTGGTTACATTTGCGTAAGGATAGATTTCCTGATTTTTAAGGTGTTAAAGAAAATAAATGATAATGCATATAAACTTGAGCTGCCTCCAGATTTTGGGGTTAGTCCCACTTTTAACATTGCAGATTTGAAGCCTTATGTGGGTGAGGAAGATGAGCTTCCGTCGAGGACGACTTCATTTCAAGAAGGGGAGGATGAGGAGGACATCAATACCATTGTTACACCCACAGTCCCTACTGCTACATATACTGGACCAATCACTAGAGCTCGCGCACGCCAATTAAATTATCAGGTACTTTCGTTTCTTGGTAATGATTCTAATGTTCATGAGAATATGATGCTGCCTAAATTGAATACATTTGTTTTGCTTACAAATGAAGGGCCTGGCATGGATAAGAGGGATGAACACTGGAGCAAGACCAAGCCTGGAGATGATGGCATGCGCAAGCGGAACAAGAACGGAGTTACAAGTGATGATTTCAGGACTTTGAAGCCACCATAAGGAGTGCATGAAGCCTTGGACGAAATATACAAGATGCCACTTCATAAATTTCGTCGAGAGGCTATTCTAGGTGCTGCGTCACCTTATTATTGGGCCAGGCCCATGTAATTTCAAAATACTTAAGTATAGGCTATTTTTAGAGTCCATATGTGTGGGGAAACAAGAGTTAGGGTTGGTTTCGGACCCCTCCCTAGGGCCACGAAATTCCCCCCTCTTCCTCCATATATACAACCCTTAGGGCGTCGTTTAGACTTTGGGTTTTTTTAGATTAAAGTTCGCCATAGCTGCAACTTCGCGTACTTCGTTTGTGTTCAACGACCAGACAAAGGCATCACAGAACCCCACCTTGATCAATAAAGTTTTCCTCTTATATTCGCAACATCGAGATTGCAATCTTAGTTTCTTGCTTGTTCTTCGTTTGCCTGCCGGAAACAGACCTTCATGGTCAGTTTGAGCATGCTCCGACGTGGTCAATAACCTCTCGGAGTTGGTTTAGCGATTGCTAAGGCGCGACATCCTCGCGCGTTCGTAGTCCGATCGTCAAAGTCGGCTTCCTCCAAAACGATAGCCACCATCTCATCGAAAGACGGGACACCTTTGCCTCTATCAACCGAGGTGTGTAACTATGGAGGGGGCACCGCACATGGCTAAGAGAAGGCTTGGTGTGTCTTTGGGGTGCCCCCTTCCCACTCGGATGGGGGGCGCGCAATGGGGGAGGAGAGGTGGCCGGCCCAACGGGGGGCGCGCCATGGGGGGTGTCCTACTTGGACTCCCGGTCCAAGTAGGATTCGCCCCCCTTTCCTATTCCCACTAGGAGAAGGGGGAAGGAGGAGAAGGAGAGAAGGAAAGGGGGGCCGCCCCCAACCCTTGTCCAATTCGGATTGGGCTTGGGGGGGCGCCACCACCTGGTCGCCGCCTCCTCTCTCCACTAGGGCCCATGAAGGCCCATTAACTCCCCGAGGGGGCGGGGGGGGGGGGGGGTTCTGGTAACCCCTAGTACTCCGGAAAATGCCCGAACCTTTCCGAAACCATTCCGGTGTCCAAACATAAGCTTCCAATATATCAATCTTTATGTCTCGACTATTTCGAGACTCCTCTTCAGATCCGTATGTATCTTGCAAATCTCTATGTCTCCTTTCTTGACTTGATCGCGGATGGAATTGACGTCTTTTGATGTGCTTGGTTCTCTTGTGAAATCTGGATTCCTTTGCCAACGCAATTGCACCAGTATTGTCACAAAAGATTTTCATTGGACCTGATGCGCTAGGTATTACACCTAGATCGGATATGAACTCCTTCATCCAGACTCCTTCATTTGCTATTTTCGATGCAGCTATGTACTCCGCTTCAGAAGTAGATCCCGCCACGACACTCTGCTTGGAACTGCACTAATTGACAGCTCCACCATTCAATATAAATACGTATCCGGTTTGTGACTTAGAGTCATCCGGATCTATGTCAAAGCTTGCATCGACGTAACCATTTACGACGAGCTCTTTGTCACCTCCATAAACGAGAAACATATCCTTAGTACTTTTCAGGTATTTCAGGATGTTCTTGACCGCTGTCCAGTGATCCACTCCTGGATTACTTTGGAACCTCCCTGCTAAACTAATAGCAAGGCACACATCAGGTCTGGTACACAACATTGCATACATGATAGAACCTATGGCTGAGGCATAGGGAATGACTTTCATTTTCTCTCTATCTTCTGCAGTGGTCGGGCACTAAGTCTGACTCAACTTCACACCTTGTAACATAGGCAAGAACCCTTTCTTTGACTGGTCCATTTTGAACTTCTTCAAAACTTTATCAAGGTATGTGCTTTGTGAAAGTCCAATTAAGCGTCTTGATCTATATCTATAGATCTTGATGCCCAATATATAAGTAGCTTCACCGAGGTCTTTCATTGAAAAATTCCTATTAAAGTATCCTTTTATACTATTCAGAAATTCAGTATCATTTCCGATCAACAATATGTCATCCACATATAATATCAGAAACGCTACAGAGCTCCCACTCACTTTCTTGTAAATATAGGCTTCCCCAAAAGTCTGTATAAAACCATATGATTTGATCATACTATCAAAAGGTATATTCCAACTCCGAGAGGCTTGCACCTGTCCATAAATGGATCGCTGGAGCTTGCACACTTTATTAGCACTTTTTGGATCGACAAAACCTTCTAGTTGCATCATATACAACTCTTCTTTAAGATATCCATTAAGGAATGCACTTTTGACATCCATTTGCCAAATTTCATAATCGTAAAATGCGGCAATTGCTAACATGATTCGGACAGACTTAAGCATCGCTACGGGTGAGAAGGTCTCATCGGAGTCAACTCCTTGAACTTGTCAAAAACCTTTCGCAACAAGTCGAGCTTTGTAGACAGTAACATTACCATCAGCGTCAGTCTTCTTCTTGAAGATCCATCTATTCTCTATGGCTTGCCGATCATCGGGCAAGTCAACCAGAGTCCACACTTTGTTCTCATACATGGATCCCATCTCAGATTTCAAGGCCTCATGCCATTTCACGGAATCTGGGGTCATCATCGCTTCCTCATAGTTCGTAGGTTCGTCATGGTCAAGTAACATGACCTCCAGAACAGGATTACCGTACCACTCTGGTGCTGATCTTACTATGGTTGACCTACGAGGTTCGGTAGTAACTTTATCAGAAGTTTCATGATCATCATCATTAGCTTCCTCACTAATTGGTGTAGGAATCACTGGAACTGATTTCTGTGATGAACTACTTCCCAATTCGAGAGAAGGTACAATTACCTCATCAAGTTCTACTTTCCTCCCAATCACTTCTTTTGAGAGAAACTCCTTCTCTAGAAAGGATCCATTCTTAGCGACGAATATCTTGCCTTCGGATCTGTGATAGAAGGTGTACCCAACAGTTTCCTTTGGGTATCCTATGAAGACACATTTCTCCGATTTGGGTTCGAGCTTATCAGTTTGAAGTTTTTTCACATAAGCATCACAGCCCCAAACTTTAAGAAACGACAAATTGGGTTTCTTGCCAAACCACAGTTCATATGGTGCCGTCTCAACGGATTTAGACGGTGCCCTATTTAACGTGAATGCAGCCGTCTCTAAAGCATAACCTAGCGGTAAATCAGTAAGAGACACCATAGATCGCACCATATCTAATAAAGTGCGGCTACGATGTTCGGACACACCATTACGCTGTGGTGTTCTAGGTGGCGTGAGTTGCGAAACTATTCCGTATTGTTTCAAATGAAGACCAAACTCATAACTCAAATATTCACCTCCACGATCAGATCGTAGAAACTTTATTTTCTTGTTACGATGATTTTCCACTTCACTCTGAAATTCTTTGAACTTCCAAATGTTTCAGACTTATGTTTCATCAAGTAGATATACCCATATCTGCTCAAATCATCTGTGAAGGTCGGAAAATAATGATACCCACCGTGAGCCTCAACACTCATTGGACCGCATACATCAGTATGTATTATTTCCAATAAGTTTGTTGCTCGCTCCATTGTTCCGGAGAACGGAGTCTTAGTCATCTTGCCCATGAGGCATGGTTCGCAAGCATCAAGTGATTCCAGAAGCCCATCAGCATGGAGTTTCTTGATGCGCTTTACACCAATATGACCTAAACGACAGTGCCACAAATAAGTTGCACTATCATATTAAACTTGTATCTTTTGGCTTCAATACTATGAATATGTGTATCACTACTATCGAGATTCAACAAAATTAGACCACTCATCAAGGGTGCATGACCATAAAAGATATTACTCATATAAATAGAACAACCATTATTCTCTGATTTAAATGAATAACCGTCTCGCATCAAACAAGATCCAGATATAATTTTCATGCTTAACGCTGGGACCAAATAACAATTATTCAGGTCTAAAACTAATCCCGAAGGTAGATATAGAGGTAGCGTGCCGACCGCGATCACATCGACTTTGGAACCATTTCCTACGCGCATCGTCACGTCGTCCTTAGCCAATCTTCGCTTAATCCGTAGCCCCTGTTTCGAGTTGCAAATATGAGCAGCAGAACCAGTATCAAATACCCAGGCGCTACTACGAGCATTAGGAAGGTACACATCAATAACATGTATATCAAATATACCTTCACTTTGCCATCCTTCTTATCCGCCAAATACTTGGGGCAGTTCCGCTTCCAGTGACTAGTCCCTTTGCAGTAGAAGCACTCAGTCTCAGGCTTAGGTCCAGACTTGGGCTTCTTCACTTGAGCAGCAACTTGCTTGCCGTTCTTCTTGAAGTCCCCCTTCTTCCCTTTGCCCTTCTTCTTCAAACTAGTGGTCTTGTTAACCATCAACACTTGATGCTCCTTCTTGATTTCTACCTCCGCAGCCTTTAGCATCGCAAATAGCTCGGGAATTGTCTTATCCATCCCTTGCATATTATAGTTCATCACGAAGCTTTTGTAGCTTGGTGGCAGTGATTGAAGAACTCTGTCAATGACACTATCATCAGCAAGATTAACTCCCAGTTGAGTCAATTGGCTGTGGTACCCAGACATTCTGAGTATGTTTACTGACAGAACTATTCACCTCCATCTTGCAGCTATAGAACTTATTGGAGACTTCATATCTCTCAATCAGGGCATTTGCTTAAAATATTAACTTCAACTCTTGGAACATCTCATATGCTCCATGACCACTGGTACGCGTTGGTCCTATACAAACGATTTTTAACCCCTTTCCGCGACGACATTTGGAACCGTCGCCAAGTGAGTGTGTGCGATAGGGGAGTCCTTGCCACATGACCCAGAAATCGTCAGGGATAGGCCCTCCTCGGACACAGGCTGGGGCCGTGTGCGATCGGGCGAGGCATCGAAACCCAATCATTTTCGTAGGTATGTAAATCCCACACAGTGAATCCCAAAAAACATTTCCGTAGGTATGTACATCCCACACGGTGAATCCTAGAAAAAACATTCCGTAGGTATGTTGATAGAGGCAAAGGTGTCCCCATGTTTCGATGAGATATCAATCGTTTTCTGTGGGAGTCGACTTTGACGATCCGACTACGAACGTGCGAAGACGTCGCGCCTTAGCAATCGCTAAACCAACTTCCGAGGGGTTATTGACCATGCCGGAGCACGATCAACCTGACCACGAGGGTCTATTCCCTGAGAGCAAACGAACAACAAGCAAGAAACTGAGATTGCAACCTGGATATTGCGAATAAAAGAGGAAAACTTTATTAATGAAGGTGGGGTTCTGTGATGCCTTTGTCTGGTCGTTGAACACAAACGAAGTACGCGAAGTTGCAGCTATGGCAAACTTTTAATCTAAACAAAACCCAAAGTCTAAACGATGCCCTAGGGGCTGTATATATGGAGGAAGAGGGGGGGGGGATTTCGTGGCCCTTGGAGGAGGGGTCCGAAACCCACCCTAACTCTTGTTTCCCCACACATACGGACTTTAAAAACAGCCTATATTGAAGTATTTCGAAATTACATGGGCCTGGCCCAAAAATAAGGTGACGCAGCACCTAGAATAGCCTCTGGACAAAAATTATGAAGTGGCATCTTGTATATTTCGTCCAAGGCTTCACGCACTCATTATGGTGGCTTCAAAGTCCTGAAATCATCACTTGAAACTCTGTTCTTGTCTCCCTTGTGCATGCCATCAACTCCATGCTTGTTCTTGCTCCAATGTTCATCCTTCTCCAAGCTAGGCCCTTCATTTGTAAGCAAAACAAATGTATCCAATTTAGGCAGCATCATATTCTCAAGAACATTAGAATCATTACCAAGAAACGGAAGTACCTGGTAATTTAATTGGCGTGCGCGAGCTCTAGTAATCGGTCCAGTATGTATAGTAGCAGGGGTTGCGGGCGTAACAATGGTATTGATGTCCTCATCATTCTCCCCTTCTTGAAATGAAGTCGTCCTCGACGGAAGCTCATCTTCCTCACCCAAATAAGGCTTCAAATCTGCAATGTTAAAAGTGGGACTAACCCCAAAATCTGCAGGCAGCTCAAGTTTATATGCATTATCATTTATTTTCTCTAACACCTTAAAAGGACCATCAGCACGTGGCATTAGTTTTGATTTGCGTAAATTAGGAAACCTATCCTTACGCAAATGTAACCAAACAAGATCTCCAGGTGCAAAGACAACATGTTTTCTACCCTTATCTCCAGCAAGTTTATATTTAGCATTCATACGCTCAATGTTTTCCTTAGTTAACTCATGCATTTTTAAGATCAATTCAGCACGTTGTTTAGCATCAAAATTAACCTTCTCCGAAGATGGAAGAGGCAACAAATCAATGGGTGCACGAGGTAGGAAACCATACACAATTTCAAAAGGGCACATCTTAGTAGTAGAATGCAACGAACGATTATAAGCAAATTCAATATGAGGCAAGCATTCTTCCCACATTTTCTTATTATTCTTCAAAACAGCCCTAAGCATAGTAGACAATGTTCTATTGACTACTTCAGTTTGACCATCAGTTTGGGGGTGACAAGTAGTACTAAAAAGCAGTTTAGTCCCCAACTTAGCCCATAAACATCTCCAAAAGTGATTAAGAAATTTAGTATCACGATCTGAAACAATAGTATTTGGCATACCATGCAAGCGAATAATTTAACGAAAGAACAAATTAGCAACATTAACAACATCATCGCTTTTATGACATGGTATAAAGTGTGCCATTTTCGAGAACCTATCCACGACAACAAATATGCTATCCCTCCCCTTCTTTGTTCGTGGTAAACCTAAAACAAAGTCCATAGATATATCCTCCCAAGGAACACTAGGTACAGGCAAAGGCATATATAAACCATGAGGATTGTGTCGTGACTTAGCTTTTTGACATGTAGTGCAGCGAGCAACAAAACGCTCAACATCCCGTCTCATCTTTGGCCAAAAGAAATGTGTAGCAAGTATATCCTCCGTCTTCTTCACGCCAAAGTGTCCCATTAGTCCTCCTCCAGGCGCCTCCTGCAACAACAAAAGACGAACGGAGCTAGCTGGAATGCATAGCTTGTTAGCACGAAACACAAATCCATCGTTAACGACGAACTTGTTCCATGTTCTACCTTCTTTACAATTCTGCAATATATCTTTAAATTCAGCATCATGCACATATTGATCTTTGATGGTCTCCAAACCAAATATTTTAAAGACAAGTTGTGAAAGCATAGTATAACGACGAGACAATGCATCGGCAATAACATTTTCTTTACCCTTATTGTGTTTAATGACATAAGGGAAAGTCTCAATGAATTCAACCCATTTAGCATGTCTACGGTTCAGTTTAGCTTGACTTTTAATGTGTTTCAAAGATTCATGATCAGAATGTATAACAAATTCTTTGGGCCACAAATAATGTTGCCATGTTTCTAAGGTCCGAACAAGAGCATATAATTCTTTTTCATAAGTAGAATAGTTCAGACTAGGCACACTCAATTTTTCAGAAAAGTATGCAACAGGTTTGCCATCTTGTAATAACACACCTCCTAATCCAATTCCACTAGCATCACATTCAAGCTCAAAATTCTTATTAAAATTAGGATGTTGGAGTAAAGGAGCGTGTGTCAACTTATCTTTCAATATCATGAAGGCTTCTTCCTGTGCGGTACCCCAAACAAAAGGCACATCCTTCTTTGTAAGCTCATTGAGAGGTGCAGCTATGGTGCTAAAATCTCGCACAAAACGCCTATAGAAACCAGCGAGTCCAAGAAAACTCCTCACTTGTCTGACCGTTTTGGGCTGCGGCCAACTCTCAATAGCTTCAATCTTGGCTTTATCAACTTCAATTCCCTGTGGAGTAACAACATAGCCAAGAAAAGATACTCGGTCGGTGCAAAAGGTGCACTTCCTAAGGTTACCAAACAAACGTGCATCACGTAGAGCAATAAAAACAGCACGTAAATGTTCGAAATGTTCTTCCAAAGATTTGCTATAAATCAATATATCATCAAAATAGACTACCACAAATCGTCCAATGAAAGCACGTAAAACTTTGTTCGTTAGTCTCATGAAAGTACTAGGTGCATTAGTTAACCCAAAAGGCATGACTAACCACTCATATAAACCAAACTTAGTTTTAAAGGTTGTTTTCCATTCATCTCCCAATTTCATACGAATTTGATGTTATCCTCTACGCAAATCAACTTTGGAGAATATTGTAGAGCCACTCAATTCATCAAGCATATCATCTAGCCTAGGAATAGGATGACGATAATGAATAGTAATATTATTAATGCCTCTAGAATCAACACACATACGCGACGTACCATCCTTTTTCGGCACTAGAATAATAGAAACAGCACAAGAACTAAGGGATTCGCGAATATAACCTTTGTCGAGCAGCTCCTGTACTTGACGCATAATCTCCTTCGTCTCCTCTGGATTGGTACGGTATGGTGCACGGTTGGGTAGCGATGCACCGGGAATTAAGTCAATTTGATGCTCAATCCCTCAAATAGGTGGTAATCCTGGTGGCACGTCTTGTGGGAAGACATCAGCGAACTCCTGCAAAATGTTAGTGACTGCAGGGGGCAAAGAGGAAGGCACGTCCTCGAATGAAAATAATGCCTCTTTGCACACAAAAGCATAGCAAACAGATTTGCTAAAAACTAGCTCATCAATATTAGATTTGGTGGCAAGTAAACATGCACTTTTCAATTTAATTTCAGAAGCAACACTAGATGGTTTATTATTAGGCTTCATTTGTTGCTCAAATTCTTTTGCTACAATCTGATTTTCACTGTTATTTTTGTCCTGTTTTGCTTTATTAGCTCTATGAATATCATCTTTCAAAATGGAATCAGGAGTCATAGGAAGCAAAGTAATATTTGTATCCTTATGAACAAGAGTATACTGATTGTTTCTACCATGGTGTACAGAATTTTTATCAAATTGCCATGGTCTACCAAGTAATAAGGAACATGCTTGCATAGGTACCACATCACAATCAACATAATCAACATATGTAGAGATACTAAAATGCACCCGAACACTACGTGTTACCTTAACCTTGCCGCTGCTGTTGAACCATTGGATGTAGTAAGGATGTGCATGTGGTCTTGTGGTGAGAGATAGCTTCTCCACCATCTCCATGCTAGCCAAGTTGTTGCAACTCCCTCCATCTATGATGACGCGAATAGAACGTTCCTTCACAACTCCCTTTGTATGGAACAAATTATGCCTCTGATTTTGCTCAGCTTGTGTAACCTGCACACTCAAAACATGTTGAGCAACTAAACATTCATACCTGTCAGCATCTTCAGCAGCCATGTATTGCGTCTCATGATCAGAATCATCTCCACCGTGTTCTTCATGTGTAATAAGAGCCAAAGTCTCCTCATCATAGTCACTAGCGGACTCATACCCACCATCCTCAGTAGCAATCATCGCACGCTGAGATTTGCATTCTCTCGCAAAATGTCCTCTTCCCTTACAACGACGACAAATAATATCACTTGTGTGCCCTGTTGACGCCATGGAAGAAGAAGAGCTCTGTGCAGGCCCGACAGGTGTGCTCTTGGCAGATAGTGGTGGTTGTGCCTGCTTTCTTGTATCGCGGTTGGAGGTGGCACCTGAAGGAGGTGATGGTGCAGTGGAAGTAGATGATGCACGTGGTGTCCATGATGAAGGTCGACCTGCAGAAAAGTTAGTTCACGCCAATGCCTGTCGATCCTGCACTTCACGTCCAGCTTTACAAGCAAGATGGAATAAACGAGTGATATTATTATAATCCTTATACTCTAGAATGGTCTGAATCTCTCTATTTAATCCACCCATAAAACGTGCAAGCATAGCTTCATTCTCCTCAACAATACCACATCTAATCAAGCCAGTTTGTAATTCCTGATAATATTCTTCTACATAATTTTTTCCTTGTCTTAAGCGCTGCAATTTTTGAAGTAATTCATGTTGATAATATGGTGGAACCCAACGAGTATGCATAGCAGTTTCCAAAGCAGCCCAAGTAGCTGGAACAGGATATAATCTACAATGTTCAGACCACCAAACACATGCAAAGCTAGTGAAAGCACAAACAGCAGCAGGAACACGTCTCTCCTCGGGATATTGTAAACATGTAAATCGTTGTTCAGTTTCTAACTCCCAAGTAAGATATATATCAGGAACATATCTACCCTCAAATGGTGGAATATTCAATTTCAGTTTAGGGAGATGGTCATGATCTCGTACCTGAGGGGGAGCCCTAACATTGCCATTATTTGCATGTGGACGACCTGGTGGTTGTGGTGCTGCTGGTTGCACGTAGTTCTGATTTTGATCAACCTCATCCTCGTAACCTCCCGCATAATCATCCTCCTCCACATCAGCAGCAGGAGCCACAGAAGTATCAACAGCAGCACCAGCAGTTTGGCCAGGCTGAAGAGGACACGACTCGCTCGATGGAGGGCTGTTTCCCGACATGGAGGTAGTCGTTGTTGTTGTTGTTGTTGTTGTAGCAGAGGTGCGACAGGTGCAGCCGGTGGTGGAAGACGCGCAAGTGGTTCATTAAATCTGTTATTGAGCTTTGTTTCGAACGTCTTCTCAAGGCCAGTGATCTTCTCCATGGCCTCTTCAAAATTGTTCAGCACATCTTGCACCTGTTCAGTCATCATTTGCTGAAACTTATCATGAAGCTCCTTGTTCGTTAAGTTCTCCCAGTCAATCTCATCGGCTTGTGATCCTGGCATGGTTAGCAGCAATAGAAACACACAAGAATATGATCCTATAGAGTACTAACAAGTGGTGGTGGTGGGTGTCACAAATCCGTCAAGCAAATCTAAAATTCCTACCAGTTCTTACCCAGCAGCAGGCGGTGATCGGCAACCGATGTAGTCAAAACTCTCAAAGCTTGGATAGAGCGATTACCAGGGAGAGTCAAATGCACGATGTAGATGTATGTGGAGCTGGGAAGGCTTATAATATGGTAGCAAAAAGGGTCAGCAAAAATCAATTCAGAGATGCAAAGTTGAATAAACGCTCAACGACGGTACTGTGCTGGTCCTAGGCTAGACCGTACTAGAGACGCGAGCCTAGAACACTAACAAAATCACGACGCTGCACGTAAACAAGGGATGAACACACTCTGAAATTATTTTTCTTTTTTCGCTTTTTTTTGCACTTTTTTCCTCTTTTTTTTGCTCCGCAACAATATTTTTTCGAAAAAGTCTACAAATGTCCTAAAAACTGCCTAGCCAGATTTTTTTAAACTGGAACTATTTTCTTCTGCGAATGGCTCGAAAGTTGGGGAGTCCTATTCTGTCACGACTCGGAGTATCGCGTGATCTGGAAATCGAGAACAAAGCAATAATTACTGGACTCGGACTAGGACTGGTGGCGGAGATGAATCTGGTGGAAACTCGGACTGGTGGCGGATATTTGCAGGGCGATGGAACACGGACTGGTGGCGAATCTGTGATGGAGGTGGACTCGAATTAGCGTGATGGCGGTGGATATGTGGTATATGGTAACGGCGATGACGATGGTGGTATATGGCAGCGGTGATGATGATGGTGGTATATGGCAGCGGTGATGATGATGGTGGTATATGGCAACGGTGATGACAATGGTGGTATATGGCAGCGGTGATGACGATGGTGCGGCGGCGGCGTGAAACTTGTGAACAGAACTCGAAACTCTAAAGTACTAGACGCTAGGACCAGCAACTTGACACGACGATGCAACCGCAAATTCAACAAAGCAAATACAAAAAAGATTATGCAAAGGCTCAGATTGGTTCGGATAAGATGAACTAACCCTAATATATATATTTTTTGGCTTTTTCGTGGACTATAGGTATGAAGAACAGACTCGATCTAAACTACGAAAAACTGTAAAATCTCACCGAGCAACCTGGAAATCTGATACCACTTGATAGAGGCAAAGGTGTCCCGATGTTTCGATGAGATAGCAATCGTTTTCTGTGGGAGTCGCTTTAACGATCCGACTACGAACGTGCGAAGACGTCACGCCTTAGCAATCGCTAAACCAACTTCTGAGGGGTTATTGACCACGCCGGAGCACGATCAACCTGACCACGAGGGTCTATTTCCTGCGAGCAAACGAAGAACAAGCAAGAAACTAAGATTGCAATCTGGATATTGCGAATAAAAGAGGAAAGCTTTATTAATGAAGGTGGGGTTCTGTGACGCCTTTGTCTGGTCGTTGAACACAAACGAAGTACGTGAAGTTGCAGCTATGGCAAACTTTTAATCTAAACAAAACCCAAAGTCTAAAAGATGCCCTAGGGGCTGTATATATGGAGGAAGAGGGGGGGGGGATTTCGTGGCCCTTGGAGGAGGGGTCCGAAACCCACCCTAACTCTTGTTTCCCCACACATACGGACTCTAAAAACAGCCTATATTGAAGTATTTCAAAATTACATGGGCCTGGCCCAAAAATAAGGTGACGCGGCACCTAGAATAGCCTCTGGACGAAAATTATGAAGTGGCATCTTGTATATTTCGTCCAAGGCTTCATGCACTCATTATGGTGGCTTCAAAGTCCTGAAATCATCACTTGAAACTCTGTTCTTGTCTCCCTTGCGCATGCCATCAACTCCATGCTTGTTCTTGCTCCAATGTTCATCCTTCTCCAAGCTAGGCCCTTCATTTGTAAGCAAAACAAATGTATCCAATTTAGGCAGCATCATATTCTCATGAACATTAGAATCATTACCAAGAAACGAAAGTACCTGGTAATTTAATTGGCGTGCGCGAGCTCTAGTAATCGGTCCAGTATGTATAATAGCAGGGGTTGTGGGTGTAACAATGGTATTGATGTCCTCATCATATGTACATCCCACACAGTGAATCCCAGAAAAACATTTCCGTAGGTATGTACATCCCACACGGTGAATCCCAGAAAAACATTTTCGTAGCTATGTATATCACACACAGTCAATCCAAGGAATACGTTTCCGTTCTTATGTACATCCCACACAGTCAATCCAGGGAAAACGTTTCCGTTCGTATGTACATCCCACACAGTTTTATGTGTAGGCTCGTGTGTGAAAGGTGTAACTATCACACACGCTCTGCCTTGGTTAACTGTTTGCTTTATCAACTACATCACACGCGATTTGGTGAAGAAAATTGTGTGGCATTGGGCTATCCATCGCAAGCGCTTTTACTGCTAGAACCGTTTGCAAAGGTCCATGACACATTTAGCAGGTTGATTAGTTTACAATTAATAATTTCAGTATTACGCAAATTCACATTTCATATCGAACAGTTGTTTGCCAATTTCATATCAGGCACATAAATATATTATAACATCACACTACGATAGCTACATGAAAAACAACACAGTACAACACATAGCTAGTTCAACTTCATAAGAAAAGTATATTCATTTCCCTAATCGAGATCATCCAGGCTTGTCTTATCCACCTCTGCTTCAGGTAAGTAAGAACCTGTTTTGCACGGGCCAACTTGGAAAGTGCCCGCTCCTTCGCCAACACCATTTTAGCAAAGTCTGATTTAAAAAATCTGAGCTCATTCTCCACCTTCAACTTTTTATCCCGCATCTTCAAATATTCTTCAGCGTTGACAACAATTTCTCTAAGCCTACGTCTGTTCTCTTACTCATACATGCTCCAGAGTTTCGGTAGGCACATCTTCAAAGACTATGGCCACTCTTGATCAACCCACTCCAAGTATGAACACTTCCGTTCATCCTATAATACTTAAAACTAGATCAGTAACAATTGTAGGGGAAATGGGTTTATAGCAACATAGAAAATCACCAATGCTTATTTTGAAAAACTGAAGAAACATGTTAATTATGACATATCTTCTCAAAAAGATCAATGTGCAAATGAATTAATTGCTACTGAGACAACAACCAAATTCTGGAACATCGAAAGCTATAATTAACTACAACAATGCTACAAGTTCTTACTCATGTACAATAAATAACAAATTCAACATTTTATGAAGAAGGTAAATATAACTGCAATAGCATAGCAACAGTGTTTGGATGACAGCAAATTGATACTAACAGGTGTGTACATGCACAAATTTAGTAACATAGAACTAATAACACTAAGGCCGTCCACTATGTATGCCAAAACTGGGGTAAAGACAACTGTTGCTACATCTCGCACCGGTGCCCTACACTGGCGAGACGATGCAGCGGAGAAAATCAGGGACCCAGACTCTAGAGCACGTAGTTGCTTCGATGCCCAGTTCCTTCATGCCATAAAGATTTAGTATTTTACTGCTGGGCTGCCCGGATGTGTGGACCAAAGTTTGCTGAAGCGGTGCCAAATAATTTTCTAATGGCACCGCTGATGAGATGGCAACAATTTAAGATACTAGGTACAAACTGCGACACTATCTTAGGATGCGTTTGGTTGAAGGTGTTGTATGAATGGGTTGGGACCGTGACAGTGTCTGAATCACATCTAACAAATGATTTGTAACAACGAAATAGGGTCTAACTTTCTCTGCACATGCCAGAAACTTCCTCCCACTGTCCACAGATTCAAACGCAACTAGCTTCACGCATGGAGATTGATGGTGACAACGAGCAGATAGATCTTCAGCCAGCCCGCTCCATTCGTTGCCACTAATGGTCCTAGGGAGCTACAAGAGGAAGAAATGGCTCAAGTCGACCGCTAGGTAAAAATCCTTCATTCCAAGTCATAGCCCGAGAGAGAGAAGAGAGGCATACCCGGGTGGTGAAGGAGTCGTCGCCGGAGGAGGAACCGCTGGAGAGGTCTTTGAAGAAGACCATGGCGACCCCGGCGGTATGATGCGAGACGGCGAGATCAAGGAAGCGGCTATAGCTTAGCAAGGAAGGAACGAAGAAGGAAACAGGGGAAATGTGACTTGTGGTGGGGGAGAAAAGGGGGTGGGGAAGGGGGAAGGGGGGCGGGGTAGATATTTTGTTTGTAGGCCAAAATTTTGGAAATGTGGAGGGAAACTTTGCGCGCGGTGCCGCCGGACCATTCACTTTGAACGATTGTGTGCATCGCAAATGATTCTTCTGGTTTACGCGCATGGGATGAGTTTGATAATTCAAATTTTGGTGGAAATTTCCCCGGGTACGTCATTGCATAATTTAACATCGCTTGCTAATTTGGGCACACAAAAGAGAGTACAGCAGACATACCACACTTACTGAATCAAGCAATTTTAGTAATTAAACAGAGCCGGTTGACCTAAACATTTCTCTAACAAAAGACCAACATTAAAAACAAAGCCTAAGTACGCATAATTTTAACAAATCCGCCGCCGCGTCGGCCTATGCATCGCCGGTGTGAGATGAGACGTCGATGACTTGTCCTGGCGACATGCCGCCGTTGGTGTACTCCGCGTCCCCCCTGCTGAAGTCGACCGCGTCCTCGTCCTCGTTCTCGGCGCCGCCCTCAAGGTTGTAGTACTCATAGTAGTGGTTGTGCCAGAGCTCGCGTTGGTACTCCACCGCCGATTCCTCAACGGACAGGCTCTTATCTACCCCGACCTCGGCCATGCCCAACTCCTCCTCCCGGCGCTCCTCGATCTCTGCTGCCTCCTGCATCTCCAGCTCCCGGTCGACGACCTCATGAGGAACAGGTGCTCCATGGCCACCACCGCCTTTTCGGACGTGGGTTGCATGCTGTAGTCCGAGGTGGCCTGGAATATCTTGGCGTGTGCATCCTCGATCTTGGCGTGGATGGCCTCGACCCGGGCCAGGGCGACATCGGCGGCACGGACGGCAGCTCCAGCGCTCTCGGTTGCTGCAGCTGCCCTGTCGGCAGCCGCAGATACCCTCTCGGGGAAGCGACCGCGCTCACTGCGTATGCGGCGACACTCTCGGCTTAGGCGGCCGCACTCTCGGTGCAGGCGGCGGCACTCGGGGGGACTCGGCCACCGTACGGGCCTTCACGAAGAGTTTCCGCGGTGTCATCTTTGCAAGAAGGGGGTGCGGGAATGGGGATCGGGATTCGTGGATTCGGGGGTTGCCGGCACTGGAGCTGACGAGCCGACGAAGCTTAAGGAGGGAGACTTAAATAGACCCAGATATTTCCATCACAAACGGTTCCTAGAAAATAACTGTGTGTGATGTTGTAGATATTTTTTATTAGCTGTGAAAGACGAATCTGGAGTAAAGTGGCAACGGATGGTGTTTTAAATGTACGAGAAATTTAGTAGTACTAATACAACTGTCATGTCAAATTTTGGAAACTTTCAGGGGTCATTTGACCTTTTAAGACATTTAAGTGACTTTCTAGCCATTTAATGACCGTAATTCAAATTTTAACTACATCTACATGCAACGGCTAACCAAAACGGTTTGAAACATCATATTTGTGTACTTGTGTGCGATTTAATTCCATGTGTAGTAAATGGGAAGGAGTTTTCAAACATATTTGTCTCGCGACATGGACGCATGCATACGCATGGAGTGACATGGCATTTTAATTCCAAAAAATGAAAAAAAAAATGAGAAATACATGAAACCTTGGTTGATGTAATGTCATGCCACCAAGACGATGTGGTAAAAAAAATTGCCATGTTTGACGAAAGTTTGGACACAAACCCCTCACAAACAGGAGCAACTCACTAGAAGGCTCGTGGTTCCGAGAGGTTACGATGGATGTTTGATGACGAACGAGAGATAGCTTCCTCTTACGACCTTCAGTTTTTTTCTACGTCTAACGTGCACTACTACAACTGTAATGTGAAATTTTGGAAAATTCTAGGGGTCATTTGACCTTTTAAAGACATTTAAGTGATTTCCTAGCCATATTTAATGACTGTAATTCAAATTTGAACTACATCTACATGCAACGGCTAACCAAAACGGTTTGAAAAATCATATTTGTGTATTTGTGTGTGAGTTAATTCCATGTGCCGTAAATTAGAAGGAATTTTCAAACATATTTGTCTCGCGACATGGACACATGCATATGTATGCATGGAGTGACATGGCATTTTAATTCCAAAAATTAAAAAGTATAAGAAACACATGAAACCTTGGTTGATGTAATGTCATGCCACCAAGAGCATGTGGTAAAAAAATTGGCATGTTTGACGAAAGTTTGGACACAAACCCCTCACAAATCGGAGCAACTCACTAGATGGCTCGTGGTTCTGAGAGGGAACAATGCATGTTTGATGACGAACAGGAGATAGCTTCCTCTTACGGCCTTCAATTTTTTTACGTCTAACGTGCATTACTACAACTGTAATGTGAAAATTTGGAAAATCCTAGGGGTCATTTGACCTTTTAAAGACATTTAAGTGATTTTATGGCCATTTAATGACCGTAATGCAAATTTGAACTACATCTACATGCAACGGCTAACCAAAACGGTTTGAAAAATCATATTTGTGTACTTGTGTGTGAGTTAATTCCATGTGTAGTACATTAGAAGGAATTTCCAAACATAGTTGTCTCGCGACATGGACACATGCATATGTATGCATGGAGTGACATGGTATTTTACTTGCAAAAAATTAAACAAATATCAGAAACACATTAAACCTTGGTTGATGTAATGTCATGCCACCAAGATGATGTGGTAAAAATATTGGCATGTTTGCCGAAAGTTTGGACACAAACCCCTCACAAACAGGAGCAACTCACTAGAAGGCTCGTGGTTCCGAGATGGAACAATGCATGTTTGATGATGAACGGGAGATAGCTTCGTCTTATGGCCTAAATTTTTTTTTCTACGTCTAACGTGCACTACTACAGCTGTAATGTGAAATTTTGGAAAATTCTAGTGGTCATTTAACCTTTTAAAGGCATTTAAGCGATTTTGTAGCCATATTTAATGATCGTAATTCAAATTTGAACTACATCTACATGCAACAGCTAACCAAAACGGTTTGAAAAATCATATTTGTGTACTTGCGTGCGAGTTAATTCCATGTGCAGTAAATTAAAAGGAATTTTCAAACATATTTGTCTCGCGACATGGACACATGCATATGTATGCATGGAGTGACATGGCATTTTAATTCCAAAAAATAAAAAAAATCAGAAACACATTAAACCTTGGTTGATGTAATGTCATGCCACCAAGATGGTGTGGTAAAAAAATTGGCACGTTTGATGAAAGTTTGGACAGACACCCCTCACAAATCGGAGCAACTCACTAAAGGTTCGTGGTTTCGAGAGAGAACAATGCATGTTTGAGGATGAACGGGAGATAGCTTCCCCTTACGGCCTTCAATTTTTTTCTACGTCTAACGTGCACTAATACAACTGTAATGTGAAATTTTAGAAAATTCTAGGGGTCATTTGACCTTTTAAAGACATTTATGTGATTTTCTAGCCATTTAATGATCGTAATTCAAATTTGAACTACATCTACATGCAACGGCTAACCAAAACGGTTTGAAAAAATCATATTTGTGTACTTGTGTGGGAGTTAATTCCATGTGCAATACATTAGAACGAATTTTCAAACATATTTATCTCACGACATGGACACATGCATATGTATGCATGGAGTGACATGGCATTTTAATTTAAAAAATTAAAAAAAATCAGAAACACATGAAACCTTGGTTGATGTAATGTCATGCCACCAAGATGTTGTGGTAAAAAAATTGGTATTTCTGATGAAAGTTTGGACACAAACCCCTCACATACCGGAGCAACTCACTAGAAGGCTCGTGGTTCCGAGAGGGAACGATGTATGTTTGATGACTAATGGGAGATAGCTTCCTCTTACGGCCTTCAATTTTTTTTCTACGTCTAACGTGCACTACTACAACTGTAATGTGAAATTTAGGAAAATTCTAGGGGTAATTTAACCTTTCAAAGACATTTAACTGATTTTCTAGCCATTTAATGACCGTAATTCAAATTTGAACTGCATCTACATGCAACGGCTAACAAAACAGTTTGAAAAATCATATTTGTGTACTTGTGTGCGAGTTAATTCCATATGGAGTAAATTAGAAGGAATTTTCAAACATATTTGTCTCGCGAAATGGACACATGCATACGTATGCAAGGAGTGACATGGCATTTTAATTCCAAAAAATTAAAAAAATATCAGAAACACATAAAAACCTTGGTTGATGTAATGTCATGCCACCAAGATGATGTGGTAAAAAAATTGGCATGTTTGACGAAAGTTTGGACGCACGCCCCTCACAAAGAGGACCAACTTAGTAGAAGGCTCGTGGTTCCGAGAGGGAACAATGCATGTTCGATGACGAACGGGAGATAGCTTCCTCTTACAGCTTCAATTTGTTTCTACATCTAATGTGCACTACTACAACTGTAATGTGAAATTTTAGAACATTTTAGGGGTCAACATTTAAGTGATTTTCTAGCCATTTAATGACCGTAATTCGAATTTGAACTACATCTACATGCAACGGCTAACCAAAACGATTTGAAAAATCATATTTGTGTACTTGCGTGCGAGTTAATTCCATGTGCAGTAAATTAGAAGGAATTGTCAAACATATTTGTCTCGCGACATGGACACGTGCATATGTATGCATGGAGTGACATGGCATTTTAATTCCAAAAAATAAAAAAAATCAGAAACACATTAAACCTTGGTTGATGTAATGTCATGCCACCAAGATGTTGTGGTAAAAAAATTGGCATGTTTGATGAAAGTTTGGACACACACCCCTCACAAATCGGAGCAACTCACTAGAAGGCTCGTGGTTTCAAGAGGGAACAATGCATGTTTGATGACGAACGGGAGATAGCTTCCTCTTACGGCCTTCAATTTTTTTCTATGTCTAACATGCACAAATACAACTGTAATGTGAAATTTTAGAAAATTCTAGGGGTCATTTGACCTTTTAAAGACATTTAAGTGATTTTCTAGCCATTTAATGATCGTAATTCAAATTTAAACTACATCTACATGCAACGGCTAACCAAAACAGTTTGATAAATCATATTTGTGTACTTGTGTGCGAGTTAATTCCATGTGCAATACATTAGAAGGAATTTTCAATCATATTTATCTCACGACATGGACACATGCATATGTATACATGGAGTGACATGGCATTTTAATTAAAAAAAAGAAAAAAAATCAGAAACACATGAAACCTTGGTTGATGTATTGTCATGCCACCAAGATGGTGTGGTAAAAAAATGGTATTTCTAACGAAAGTTTGGACACAAACCCCTCACATACCGGAGCAACTCACTAGAAGGCTCGTGGTTCTGAGAGGGAACGATATATGTTTGATGAGTAATGGGAGATAGCTTCCTCTTACGGCCTTCAATTTTTTTCTATGTCTAACGTGCACTACTACAACTGTAATGTGAAATTTTGGTAAATTCTAGGGGTAATTTGACCTTTCAAAGACATTAACCTGATTTTCTAGCCATTTAATGACCGTAATTCAAATTTGAACTACATGTACATGCAACGGCTAACAAAACAGTTTGAAAAATCATATTTGTGTACTTGTGTGCGAGTCAATTCCATATGGAGTAAATTAGAAGGAATTTTCAAACATATTTGTCACGCGAAATGGACACATGCATACGTATGCAAGGAGTGACATGGCATTTTAATTCCAAAAAATTAAAAAAATATCAGAAACACATCAAAACCTTGGTTGATGTAATGTCATGCCACCAAGATGATGTGGTAGAAAAATTGGCATGTTTGACGAAAGTTTGGACACACGCCCCTCACTAACAGGAGCAACTCAGTAGAAGGCTCGTGGTTCCGAGAGGGAACAATGCATGTTTGATGACGAACGGGAGATAGCTTCCTCTTACGGCTTCAATTTGTTTCTACGTCTAACGTGCACTACTACAACTGTAATGTGAAATTTTAGAACATTTTAGGGGTCAACATTTAAGTGATTTTCTAGCCATTTAATGACCGTAATTCGAATTTGAACTACATCTACATGCAACGGCTAACCAAAACGGTTTGAAAAATCATATTTGTGTACTTGTGTGCGAGCTAATTCCATGTGCAGTAAATTAGAAGGAATTTTCAAACATATTTGTCTCGCGACATGGGCACATGCATATGTATGCATGGAGTGACATGGCATTTTAATTCCAAAGAATTAAAAAAATATCAGAAACACATGAAACCTTGGTTGATGTAATGTCATGCCACCAAGATGATGTGGTAAAAAAATTGGCATGTTTGACGAAAGTTTGGACACAAACCCCTCACAAACCGGAGCAACTCACAAGAAGGCTCGTGGTTCCGAGAGGGAACAATGCATGTTTGATGACGAACGGGAGATAGTTTCCTCTTAGGGCCTTCAAATTTTTTCTACGTATAATGTGCACTACTACAACTGTAATGTGAAATTTTGGAAAATTCTAGGGGTCATTTGACCTTTCGAAGACATTTAGGTGATTTTCTAGCCATTTAATGACCGTAATTCAAATTTGAACTACATCTACATATAACAGCTAACCAAAACGGTTTGAAAAATCAAATATGTGTAATTGTGTGCGAGATAATTCCATGTGCAGTAAATTAGAGTGACATGGAATTTTAATTCCAAAAAATTAAAAAAATATCATAAAAACATGAAACCTTGGTTGATGTAATTTCATGTCACCAAGATGATGTGGTAGAAAAATTGGCATGTTTGACAAAAGTTTGGACACAAACCCCTCACAAACCGGAGCAAGTCGTTAGAAGGCTCGTGGTTCCGAGAGGGAACAATGCGTGTTTGATGACGAACAGGAGATAGCTTCCTCTTACGGCCTTCTATTTTTTCTTCGTCTAACGTGCGCTACTACAACTATAATGTGAAATTTTGGAAAATTCTAGGGGTCATTTGACATTTTAAAGACATTTAAGTGATTTTCTAGCCTTTTAATGACCATAATTCAAATTTCCACTACATCTACTTGCCAAGGCTAACCAAAACAGTTTGAAAAATCATATTTTTGTACTTGTGTGCGAGTAAATTCCATGTGTAGTACATTAGAAGGAATTTTCGAACATATTTGTCTCGCGACATGGACACATGCATATGTATGCACGGAGTGACATGGCATTTTAATTCCAAAAAATTTAAAAATATCAGAAAAACATGAAACCTTGGTTGATATAATGTCATACCACCAAGATGATGTGGTAAAAAAATTGGCATGTTTGACGAAAGTTTGGACACACACCCCTCACAAACACGAGCAACTCACTAGAAGGCTCGTGGTTCCGAGAGGGAACAATGCATGTTTGATGACGAACGGGAGATAGCTTCCTCTTACGGCCTTCCATTTTTTTCTACGTCTAACGTGCACTACTACAACTGTAATGTGAAATTTTGGAAAATTCTTGGGGTCATTTGACCTTTTAAAGACATTTAAGTGATTTTCAAGCCATTTAATGACCGTATTTACAATTTGAACTACATCTACATGCAACGGCTAACCAAAACGGTTTGAAAAGTCATATTTGTGTACTTGTGTGTGAGTTAATTCCATGTGCAGTACATTAGAAGGAATTTCCAAACATAGTTGTCTCGCGACATGGACACATGCATATGTATGCATGGAGTGACATGGCATTTTACTTCCAAAAAATTAAAAAAATATCAGAAACACATGAAACCTTGGTTGATGTAATGTTATGCCACCAAGATGATGTGGTAAAAAAATTGGCATGTTTGCCGAAAGTTTGGAGACAAACCCCTCACAAACAGGAGCAACTCACTAGAAGGCTCGTGGTTCCGAGAGGGAACGATGGATGTTTGATGACGAACGAGAGATAGCTTCCTCTTACGACCTCCAATTTTTTTCTACGTCTAACGTGCACTACTACAACTGTAATGTGAAATTTTGGAAAATTCTAGGGGTCATTTGACCTTTTAAAGACATTTAAGTGATTTCCTAGCCATATTTAATGACTGTAATTCAAATTTGAACTACATCTACATGCAACGGCTAACCAAAACGGTTTGAAAAATCATATTTGTGTATTTGTGTGTGAGTTAATTCCATGTGCAGTAAATTAGAAGGAATTTTCAAACATATTTGTCTCGCGACATGGACACCTGCATATGTATGCATGGAGTGACATGGCATTTTAATTCCAAAAATTAAATTATATCAGAAACACATGAAACCTTGGTTGATGTAATGTCATGCCACCAAGAGGATGTGGTAAAAAATTGGCATGTTTGACAAAAGTTTGGACACAAACCCCTCACAAACCGGAGCTACTCACTAGAAGGCTCGTGGTTCCAAGAGGGAACAATGCATGTTTGATGACGAACAGGAGATAGCTTCCTCTTACGGCCTTTAATTTTTTTTCTACGTCTAACGTGCACTTCTACAACTGTAATGTGAAATTTTGGAAAATTCTTGGGGTCATTTGACCTTTTAAAGACATTTAAGTGATTTTCAAGCCATTTAATGACCGTAGTTACAATTTGAACTACATCTACATGCAATGGCTAACCAAAACTGTTTGAAAAATCATACTCCCTCCGTCCGAAAAAACTTGTCATCAAAATGGACAAAAAGGGGTGTATCTAGAACTAAAATACATCTAGATACATCCCCTTTTATTCATTTTGATGACAAGTATTTCCAGACGGAGGGAGTATTTGTGTACTTGTGTGCGAGTTAATTCCATGTGCAGTACAATAGAAGGAATTTTCAAACATATTTGTCTCACGACATGGACACATGCATATGTATGCATGGAGTGACATGGCATTTTAATTACAATTTTTTTAAAGAATATCAAAGACAAATGAAACATTGGTTGATGTAATATCATGCCACAAAGATGATGTGGTAAAAAAATTGGCATGTTTGAAGAAAGTTAGGACACACACCCCTCACAAACCGGAGAACCTCACTAGAAGGCTCGTGGTTCCGAGAGGGAACAATGCATGTTTGACGACGAACGGGAGATAGCTTCCTCTTACGGCATTCAATTTTTTTCTACGTCTAACATGCACTAATACAACTGTAATGTGAAAATTTAAAAAATTCTAGGGGTCATTTGACCTTCTAAAGACATTTAAGTGATTTTCTAGCCATTTAATGACCGTAATTCAAATTTGAACTACATCTACATGCAACGGCTAACCAAAACGGTTTGAAAAATCATATTTGTGTACTTGTGTGCGAGTTAATTCCATGTGTAGTACATTAGAAGGAATTTTCAAACATATTTGTCTCACGACATGGACACATGCATATGTATGGATGGAGTGACATGGCATTTTAATTCCCAAAAATTTAAAAAATATCAGAAACAAATGAAACCTTGGTTGATGTAATATCATGGCACCAAGATGATGTGGTAAACAAATTGGCATGTTTGAAGAAAGTTTGGACACACACCTCTGACAAACCGGAGCAACTCACTAGAAGGCTCGTGGTTCCGAGAGGGAACAATACATGTTTGATGACGAACGGGAGATAGCTTCCTCTTACGGCCTTTAATTTCTTTCTACGTCTAACGTGCACTACTACAACTGTAATGTGAAATTTTGGAAAATTCTTGGGGTCATTTGACGTTTTAAAGACATTTAAGTGATTTTCAAGCCATTTAATGACCGTAATTACAATTTGAACTACATCTACATGCCACGGCTAACCAAAACGGTTTGAAAAAACATATGTGTGTACTTGTGTGCGAGTTAATTCCATGTGCAGTACATTAGAAGGAATTTTCAAACATATTTGTCTCGCGACATGGACACATGCATATGTATGCATGGAGTGACATGGCATTTTAATTCCAAAAAATTAAAAAAAATCAGAAACACATGAAACCTTGGTTGATGCAATGTCATGCCACCAAGAGGATGTGGTAAAAAAATGGCATGTTTGAAGAAAGTTTGGACACAAACACCTCACAAACCGGAGCAACTCACTAGAAGGCTCGTGGTTCCGAGAGGGAACAATGCATGTTTGATGACAAACGGGAGATAGCTTCCTCTTACGGCCTTCAATTTTTTTTTGTACGTCTAACGTGCACTACTACAACTGTAATGTGAAATTTTGGAAAATTCTAGGGGTCATTTGAGCTTTTAAAGAAATTTAAGTGATTTTCTAGCCATTTAATGACCGTAATTCAAATTTGAACTACATCTACATGCAACGGCTAACCTAAACGGTTTGAAAAATCATAATTGTGTACTTGTGTGCGAGTTAATTCCATGTGCAGTACATTAGAATGAATTTTCAAACATATTTGTCTCGCGACATGGACACATGCATATGTATGCATGGAGTGACGTGGCATTTTAATTTCAAAAAATTTAAATAAATCAGAAACACATGAAACCTTGGTTGATGTAATGTCATGCCACCAAGATGATGTGGTAAAAAAATTAGCATGTTTGACGAAAGTTTGGACACACACCTCTCACAAACGGGAGCAACTAACTAGAATGCTCGTGGTTTCGAGAGGGAACAATGCGTGTTTCATGACCAACGGGAGATAGCTTCCTCTTACGGCCTTCAATTTGTTTCTACGTCTAACGTGCACTACTACAACTGTAATGTGAAATTTTGGAAAATTCTTGGGGTCATTTGACCTTTTAAAGTCACTTAAGTGATTTTCAAGCCATTTAATGACCGTAATTACAATTTGAACTACATCTACATGCAACGGCTAACCAAAACAGTTTGAAAAAATCATATGTGTGTACTTGTGTAAGAGTTAATTCCATGTGTAGTACATTAGAAAGAATTTTCAAACATATTTGTCTCACGACATGGACATATGCAGACGTATGCATGGAGTGACATGGCATTTTTATTACAAAAAATAAAAAAAATATCAGAAACATATGAAACCTTGGTTGGTGTAATGTCATGCCACCAAGATGATGTGGTAAAACAATTATCATGTTTGACGAAAGTTTGGACACACGCCCCTCACAAACAGGAGCAACTGAGTAGAAGGCTCGTGGTTCCGAGAGGGAACAATGCATGTTTGATGACGAACGGGAGATAGCTTCCTCTTATGGCCTTCAATTTTTTTCTTCGTCTACCGTGCACTACTACAACTGTAATGTCAAATTTTGGAAAATTCTAGGGGTCATTTGAACTTTTAAAGACATTTAAGTGATTTTCTAGCCACTTAATGACCGTAATTAAAATTTGAACAACATCTACATGCAACGGCTGACCAAAACGGTTTGAAAAATCATATTTGTGTACTTGTGCGCAAGTAAATTCCATGTGCAGTACATTAGAAGGAATTTTCAAACATATTTGTCCCCCGACCTGGACACATGCATACGTATGCATTTAGTGACATGGCATTTTAATTCCAAAAAATTCAAAAATATCAGAAACACATGAAACCTTGGTTGGTGTAATGTCATGCCACCAAGATGATGTGGTAAAAAATTAGCATGTTTGACGAAAGTTTGGACACACGCCCCTCACAAACAGGAGCAACTCAGTAGAAGGCTTGTGGTTCCGAGAGGGAACAATGCATGTTTCATGACGAAAGGGAGATAGCTTCCTCTTACGGCCTTCAATTTTTTTCTACGTCTAACGTGCACTACTACAACTGTAATGTGAAATTTTGGAAAATTCTAGGGGTTATTTGACCTTTAGACATTTAAGTGATTTTCTAGCCACTTAATGACCGTAATTCAAATTTGAACTACATCTACATGCAACGGCTGACCAAAACGGTTTGAAAAATCATATTTGTGTACTTCTGTGCAAGTTAATTCCATGTGCAGTACATTAGAAGGAATTTTCAAACATATTTGTCTCACGACATGGACACATGCATACATATGCATGGAGTGACATGGCATTTTAATTCCAAAAAATTCAAAAATATCATAAACACATGAAACCTTGGTTGGTGTAATGTCATGCCACCAAGATGATGTGGTAAAAAAATTAGCATTTTTGATGAAAGTTTGGACACACACCTCTCACAAACAGGAGCAACTCACTAGAAGGCTCGTGGTTCCGAGAGGGAACAATGCATGTTTGATGACCAACGGGAGATAGCTTCCTCTTACGGCCTTCGATTTGTTTCTACGTCTAACATGCACTACTACAACTGTAATGTGAAATTTTGGAAAATTCTTGGGGTCATTTGACCTTTTAAAGACATTTAAGTGATTTTCAAGCCATTTAATGACCGTAATTACAATTTGAACTACATTGTGACGCCCGGATAATTAAGCTACAGTGAACCTCTACCTAATGATGCCACGTCATCTCGGTTACTGTTGATAAACTCGCGTTGATTCGAAATCGATTCAAATTTAAATTCAAAATCAAGTCAAACGATAAAGCTTTTGAAATATTAAAACTAGATTGTTCGGGTTGTGCCAAATAGTGCATAGGTAATTATTGCAGAGAAACCACACTTTTATAAAATGTCTCAATACTCTAAAATGAGTAAAACAGTAGCAAAAACAATTATTTAAATGCTTTTAAAATAATAAATAATTACAAACTATTATATTTAGGTGCCAAGTTAATTGTGGCAGTGGTAAATTACTATTTCTAATTTACGAGCTGAATATAGGTTTTACAAAACTAAAGAAACTAAAAGTAAAAAAAAACAGAAAGCAAAAAAGACAAAAAGGCTAACACCCCTCCCACTGGGCACAGGCCCAGCAGGCGACCGGCCCACCTGGCCCAACCAACCGGCCGGCCCACTCCCTTTCCATATCCCCCGAAACCCTAGCCGTAACCCCCTGTCACCCCACTCGCTCCCCCCACTCCCCCACGATCCCCACCCCACGTCTCACTCCTTCCCCCTCCCGATTCTGGATCGGGGCACTCGCCCCCGCCGCCGCCGCTGCCCGGTGCCGCCCCACCGCGTGCGCCTCCTACCCACCCCCGGCCTCGCGCGTCCTGCCGGCGACCTCGCTGGATGCCCCTCGCCGCCTCGACATCGTCGTCGTCGCTGCCTCCTCATCCCCACTGACGAGCTCCGTCGCCGGATCGACCGGGTCGACCCCGACGCCGGCATCTCCCCGAACGACGCCGTCTTCCGCCGCCCCCATCGCCGACGACACTGCCGCCACCTCCCCGAGCCCGCTGCCTTCCCCTGCAGCTCCCCTGTGAGGAACCCCCCCTCATTTCCTCCCTTTCCTCCCGTCGCCGCGCCGTGTACCACGCCCCGTCCGGCATGCCCCTGCTAAAGCGCCCCCGCGTCTTGCCGCGCGCCTCGCCCGCATCGCCTGCATTCGCTGCCGACTGTGGTCCGCGCTTCCCCTGCTCGCACCGCCGCGCCGCCCTGTCCCCTCGCCCCGCCACGCCGCTGCTCCGGCCCCGGCCACGGGCCACGTGCCGACCCCTTCCCTCCTCCCCTGCTGGCCGCGTCGGGCGCCGGCGCCCACGCGCCCGCTCCGGCCCCGTTCCGGCCTTGCTGTGCCCTGGCTTCGCCCAATGGTCGCGTGCGCGCGGCACATCCGTGGCTGGCCGGCCACAGCCGGCGCCCCACCCTGGGTCACTGACCACAGGGGCCCCCGCCCTGGCCAGATAGGCCTATGACAGTGAGGCCCGCCCCCAAAACGTTTAAAAAAAGATAGATAAAAAATTAAAATAAAATTAATTAATTAACAAATTAATTAACTTAATTAATCCCGCTTAGTTAAACTAATTAAACTTAATTAACCTAAATATCTAATTAAACTAACTAATCTGTTAGTTAGGGCAATGTGTCAATGACAGATGGGACCCACACGTCAGCTTGATCCAGTCAACACCTTTGTTGACTGATGACGTCATGCTGACGTCATGCTGGTGCAGTAATGCCATTTTCGGATTAAATTAATAATAATAATTTATAAATTAATTTAAATCTTTAAAAATGAATATAAAATAATCTGTAACTCGGATGGGAAAACTTTGTACATGAAAGTTGCTCAGGACGACGAGACGAATCCGAATACGTAGCCCGTTCGTCCACCACACATCCCTAGCATAGCGAACATGCAACTTTCCCCCTCCGGTTCATCTGTCCTAAAACGCGAAACACCGGGGATACTTTCCCGGATGTTTCCCCCCCTTCGTCGGTATCACCTCCTACCGCGTTAGGGCATACCTAGCACCGCGTTTTGCCTCCTTATGTTTTGTGATGCTTTGTTTGCTCCGTATTTACTGTTTCTTCCCCCTCTCCTTCTCCGGTAGACTACGAGACCGACGCTGCTGCTGCCCAGTTCGACTACGGAGTTGACGACCCCTCCTACTTGCCAGAGCAACCAGGCAAGCCCCCCCTTGATCACCAGATATCGCCTATTCTTCTCTATACTGCTTGCATTAGAGTACTGTAGCATGTTACTGCTTTCCGTTAATCCTATCCTGATGCATAGCCTGTCCTTGCTACTACTGTTGTTACCTTTACCTGCAATCCTACATGCTTAGTATAGGATGCTAGTTTTCCATCAGTGGCCCTATATTCTTGTCCGTCTGCTGTGCTATATTATCGGGCCGTGATCACTTGGGCGGTGATCATGGGTATATACTTATATACTCTATACATGACACCTGTGGTGACTAAAGTCGGGTCGGCTCGTAGGAGTACCCGCAAGTGGATCTTTGTGGCGGAGCGACAGGGCAGGTTGAGACCACCTAGGTGAGAGGTGGGCCTGGCCCTGGACGGCGTCCGCGGTTACTTCAAAATAACGCGCTTAACGAGTTCTTGGTATTTGATCTGAGTCTGGCCACTTGGTCTATACTCACTAACCAGCTACGCGGGAACAGTTATGGGCACTCGACGTCGTGGTATCAGCCGAAGCTCTTCTTGACGTCAGCGACGGAGCGGCGCGCCGGATTGTACTGGAACGCCTGCTAGGCTAGGTCTGCTTCCGGCCGCCCTTGCAACGTGCAGGTGTGCAATGGGCGATGGGCCCAGACCCCTGCGCGCATAGGATTTAGACCGGCGTGCTGACCTCTCGGTTGAGCCTAGGTGGGGCTGCGACGTGTTGATCTTCCGAGGCCGGGAATGACCCAGAAAAGTGTGTCCGGCCAAATGGGATCGAGCGTGTTGGGTTATGTGGTGCACCCCTGCAGGGAAGTTTATCTATTCGAATAGCCGTGTCCCTCGGTAAAAGGACGACCCGGAGTTGTACCTTGACCTTATGACAACTAGAACCGGATACTTAATAAAACACACCCTTCCAAGTGCTAGATATAACCCGGTGATCGCTCTCTAACAGGGCGACGAGGAGGGGATCGCCGGGTAGGATTATGCTATGCGATGCTACTTGGAGGACTTCAATCTACTCTCTTCTACATGCTGCAAGATGGAGGCTGCCATAAGCGTAGTCTTCGACAGGATTAGCTATCCCCCTCTTATTCTGGCATTCTGCAGTTCAGCCCACTGATATGGCCCTTTACACATATACCCATGCATATGTAGTGTAGCTCCTTGCTTGCGAGTACTTTGGATGAGTACTCGCGGTTGCTTTTCTCCCTCTTTTCCCCCTTTCCTTTCTACCTGGTTGTCGCAACCAGATGCTGGAGCCCTGGAGCCAGACGCCACCGTCGACGACGACTCCTACTACACTGGAGGAGCCTACTACTACGTGCAGCCCGCTGACGACGACCAGGAGTAGTTAGGAGGATCCCAGGCAGGAGGCCTGCGCCTCGCTCGATCTGTATCCCAGTTTGTGCTATCCTTCTTAAGGCAAACTTGTTTAACTTATGTCTGTACTCAGATATTGTTGCTTCCGCTGACTCGTCTATGATCGAGCACTTGTATTCGAGCCCTCGAGGCCCCTGGCTTGTATTATGATGCTTGTATGACTTATTTATGTTGTAGAGTTCTGTTGTGATATCTTCCCGTGAGTCCCTGATCTTGATCGTACACATTTGCATGCATGATTAGTGTACGGTCAAATCAGGGGCGTCACAAGTTGGTATCAGAGCCAGCTGCCTGTAGGAATCCCCCTTTCCAACTCCTTGGCCGAAGTTGAGTCTAGTCATTGCTAAACTTTTACTAACATGGCTGTGTGGCTTACGGGCCCACGTCGCCATTGGGTGGTATTAGGATCTTTTACTCCTTGTCTATACTCTGGGACTCTGACCTCTCTTCTATTCGGGTTAATTGAATTTTGCTAAATCTGACATTAGGATCTCGTTATCACTTTCACCCGGAGAGCCCCTTATTACTGATGATCGTCTGCTGCACGTGAAGACCCTAAAGATACTCTCCGCTGATAACCCGAGAACTTGTGTTCATCGCTTTTGCAATTCCCTTTCATCGATAAACTCCTATGGATAACCACGTATACTCGCCATTCATACAATGTTTCCCAGTTGATCTGGTTATTACAAGATACCCCGTAATTCTCTTTGCTGCTCCGAGAATCCTTTGAGCTTACTGCCTTGCTGTTCTTTGCCACATGAATACCACTATGGATAATTTCTAGCACTCACCGGATATTTGCTCATCCCCAGTTGATTCATGTATTTCCCAAAAGTCTTCAAAATACTATTTGAACTTCCGAAATCCTGAGTAGCCTATTGCTCTTGAAATTCTTACTTGCTTGCATTATGGTTAATCCCATAAGTCTATAATCTTATTGGCATCTCTTGTCATTATCATTTTGAGTCTGTTGATTCAATTTGTTGCGAATGCTCGCAATGCCCAAATCAGATCCTAGTATTCATCCTTCCGGCTCAGACGTCATTTTAAACGTGAGCTGGGTCTCGACCAATCAAATTTGCCATCGATTGTACCCGTAAGTTTACTCGACTTATCCATCCTCAATCAGAGCGTTTGCTTCTGATCCCTTGAATTTGAAATTATAAATCCTTTGCATTGAGCTTTGAGTTAGTCAGTTGTTTCTATAATCTGATCTCCTTGCATTCTTTCTTCCTCTGGTTGAGTACTGATGCTCACATCAGATCCCTTGTGGACCACGAGACCCTTTTGTCGGATTTTATCCGACAATGTCCTCCATATTAAATAAGCTTGTGAGCATTTCCTCGGATACATGATGCCTTTGGTAAATTGTATCCTCTGCTTTGTGAACCATGCTCTACTTTCGAGCTTGTATTATTTACTCCGAAGTTTGTGGTATATGTTGCTAAGATGCCCTGATGGGTTGAACCTACACCTTCCCTAATCCGTGTGAACCCGAAAGATTTCACGGGTCATACTTATCTGGTATTGCATCAGGTAAAAACTTTCAACAACTAATGTCATTTCCGAAATACGAGAGGTAAATGAAAGGTTATGCGTTGAACAAGTGGGAGTCGACCTTGAACCCTGTGTTCATGCCCATGGACACGATGTCTACCTTATCATGGAAGCTTCTCTTAAAATAATTATCCCCTTGTAATAATTTCATCTGGTATCCGTGGACGTGGTTCCGACCATGTTCTCCTTTAAATACCATTTCTCGTACAAGTTTAAGCACTTGTCTTCTGTAAGAGCAATACCCCAGTCCAACCTCTACTTTGGTTTGTCGTCGAGTATTACCCCCTGGTATCTCGAGATTATCACGGAACTGCATAACTTCTTATGAGTTCTCCATCAAGTATTACATTCTCATTGATTCCAATTTTTCACGGGCTCCGAGTTATTAAACACTCAAGGACATCGATAACTGAATCGAGTCTGCATCACGATTAAACAACTCTTAGTAATCTCCTTTGCTTACGAGTTCGTACTCGATCACGTCATCCCTAGCCTGCTCGGCTATGTCATTATCGTGCCGATTTTAACTGTGCTACCTGGTCCTTCCCAGCGCACAAATTTCGATAGTGAGCTAATCTTGCGTCGATCTTCCTCGTCTTATCATTCACCTCGAACAGAAAATTTGATTTCGAGTTTGTGTCCTACTCGTGGTTCCAATAACCTTTCGCTTTCATCATTCCTCTGACTTGATGTCATCGCCGATAGATTACATCTTCATGAAATCTCTCGACAAATGTGTCGTGATCAGCACCAACATTTTGAGCTCTTCCAGGATATCAGTCGAAATTCAGGATGAGAAATACCATCCTTGCCCCTCGATGATTTGTGTTATCATCGGCAACGTTATTGCCCCCCCTCCAATTCAGACTTGATCATGTTATGGAGCTCTTTCCTATCTAGCTTATGTTATGTTCTACATTGAAGTATTATTGTCCTTCATGTCAAGGATGTTGTGAGGATTGCCCCACCTCTTAAGAATTCCTGATATAGTAATACTTCTCGCCATCTCCATTCATTTCCAGGTTCACGTGTTGATTCTAATCGGGATACCAACAGGTGAACTGTGTTGTTTGGATTCTGCCCTTCTAGCAACCCTATTGCTTCGAAGTTAATGGTCGATATTTCATTCTTAGACCATTGGTTATCGAACCACCATTCTAATATTGATCATGCTACTTAAGCCCATATTTCGGGTGCACCTTTCAACCAATGTTTAACTGTGTATGTTTTCCTCGAGCATACATCATTATATCATTTGCACTGACTAATGTTATCTCCTTGTTCACATAATTGTGGAAACCCATCTTTTGGAAGTCTCGATGAATTGTCGCTGAGTTCATCAGCTACCACCTTTTCCCTTCATTGGTTTAATGATGAGCTTTTGTTTCGGAACCCGCTTTCGTAGTAATTTTCCCGAGAATCTTACAATATCGTCTCGTCAATTTGTTTTGCACCTTTTCTTCTCAGGCATCCTGAGTCTGAGGTATCCTGACACCAATCAGATCTGAATCTCGGTCAGATATGATGGTTGGAGCATTTTTCCAAGAGTCATAGTATTGGTCTTTATATAACCCAGTAGGGTGATATCATGCCTAGAGGCCCTATTGTTATAGATTCCTTTTCAGCAAGGTTATCCATTCTTCCATGAGGAAAGTAAGACTTATTCTATAAGTTGTTCCTGATGGATCCTTTTTGTTTCCAAAGTCTGATCTTCACCTGTTGACCATGTCAATGCTATCTCGAAGCATGTCTATGGTACTCCGATTTTCAACAGGAACATTTGATGCCCAATGCTAAATGTTTCCTGCTCAATTATCCAAACACCGTTGTATGGGTAATGTCATGAAATTTCTCTCCCCTACCTAAAGAGTTTTCTACATTATATCCTGTCATGGATATCATGCTCAGCTTGTCCTTGGGAAGGATATACCCTTGAAATATGTGTTTAAACACATTTTCCTTTCCATTGTTCTGTTTAATATGATGATCACCCTTTTCCTTTCCATTATTTTATTTAATCTTTCTTGTGATCTATATGATCTAAGCAGTAATAATTCACTGCTTATGTAAACACCTCGGTGTACTACTCTGTCAATAAGACCCTGTTACTATTGTTGATGACATTCCGGTAGCCACCGATGGACGAGAACCTTGCCTATTGGTCCGCCTCGTTCAACGAGCAGGAAAATGGTTCTCTTCGTCCCTCGCCCTTGGTACCGATATTGTCGCCAACATAATTGACAGACTATCCTCTGACATGCCTTGCTTACATGATCATGCAAGATGTCAGCCCCCCTTTCTACTTTAACCCACATGGTGGGCCCATAACCCACAGTTCCACAGGATTGAAACCTGACTCTCCTGTACACCCCTATTTTGAAAGTTGTCCCTTACGCTTGGCTTCGTATGCAATTCATGAGCCACCTTCCTAGTGATCTGTTCTGATATCAGATGCAATCCTTAATCTCGATGCTCTGAAACCCTTTCACACACTTTTTCGGACATCGAACGATTGCCTATCCGCTTGAAACTTCTTATTGCACCTTCTTACCTTGCTCTCGATATCTTCTTAAGTTTCAACTCAAGGGATACTTATGCTTCTTCCCTGAGTTAACCGTCCGATGCCCGATCTTGTTAGGATCCGTCCTGATAGAGTTTTCCCCTCTTATCTTTTCGTAAGTACGGTGAAGATCCTGAAGGAAGGACGACAACTTCTTCATAATGCATTGAGGCATAGGAATGAAGACATCAACGCTATGGAACGACCTCTTCGAGAAGAGCAACCAAGACCGAGAAGATTCGTTAGAAATTTGTAACCAAACCTTTCCCTCTTACTCCACCTCTTAAATCTCGGGACGAGATTTCTTGTAGTGGAGGAGAATTGTGACGCCCGGATAATTAAGCTACAGTGAACCTCTACCTAATGATGCCACATCATCTCGGTTACTGTTGATAAACTCGCGTTGATTCGAAATCGATTCAAATTTAAATTCAAAATCAAGTCAAACGATAAAGCTTTTCAAATATTAAAACTAAATTGTTCGGGTTGTGCCAAATAATGCATAGGTAATTATGGTAGAGGAACCACACTTTTATAAAATGTCTCAATACTCTAAAATGAGTAAAATAGTAGCAAAAACAATTATTTAAATGCTTTTAAAATAATAAACAATTACAAACTATTATATTTAGGTGCCAAGTTAATTGTGGCAGTGGTATAATTACTATTTCTAATTTAGGAGCTGACTATAGGTTTTACAAAACTAAAGAAACTAAAAGTAAAAAAAAAAACAGAAAAAAAGAAAAAAACAAAAAGGCTAACACACCTCCCACTGGGCTCAGGCCCAGCAGGCGACCGGCCCACCTGGCCCAACCAACCGGCCGGCCCACTCCCTCTCCATATCCCCCCGAAACCCTAGCCGTAACCCCCTGTCACCCCACTCGCTCCCCCACTCCCCCACGATCCCCACCCCACGTCTCCCTCCTTCCCCCTCCCGATTCTGGATCGGGGCACTCGCCCCCGCCGCCGCTCCCCGGTGCCGCCCCACCCCGTGCGCCTCCTACCCACCCCTGGCCTCGCGCGTCCTCCCGGCGACCTCGCCGGATGCCCCTCGCCGCCTCGACATCGTCGTCGTCGTTGCCTCCTCATCCCCACTAACGAGCTCCGTCGCCGGATCGACCGGGTTGACCCCGACGCCGGCATCTCCCCCGAACGGCGCGGTCTTCTGCCGCCCCCATCGCCGGCGACACTGCCGCCACCTCCCCGAGCCCGCTGCCTTTCCCCTGCAGCTCCCCTGTGAGGAACCCCCCCTCATTTCCTCCCTTTCCTCCCGTCGCCGGGCCGTGTACCACGCCCCGTCCGGCATGCCCCTGCTCACGCGCCCCCGCGTCTTGCCGCGCGCCTCGCCCGCATCGCCTGCGTTCGTTGCCGACTGCGGTCCGCGCTTCCCCTGCTCGCACCACCGCGCCGCCCTGTCCCCTCGCCCCGCCACGCCGCTGCTCCGGGCCCGGCCACGGGCCACGCGCCGACCCCTTCCTCCCCCCTCCCCTGCTGGCCGCGTCGGGCGCCGGCGCCCACGCGCCCGCTCCGGCCCCGTTCCGGCCTCGCCGTGCCCTGGCTTCGCCCAGTGGCCGCGTGTGCGCGGCACATCCGTGGCTGGCCGGCCACAGCCGCCGCCCCACCCTGGGTCACTGACCACAGGGGCCCCCGCCCTAGCCAGATAGGCCTATGACAGTGAGGCCCGCCCCCAAAACGTTTAAAAAAAAGATAGATAAAAAATTAAAATTAAATTAATAATAAAATTAATTAACTTAATTAATCCCGCTTAGTTAAACTAATTAAACTTAATTAACCTAAATATCTAATTAAACTAACTAATCTGTTAGTTAGGGCAATGTGTCAATGACAGATGGGACCCACACGTCAGCTTGATCCAGTCAACACCTTTGTTGACTGATGACGTCATGCTGACGTCATGCTGGTGCAGTAATGCCATTTTCGGATTAAATTAATAATAATAATTTATAAATTAATTTAAATCTTTAAAAATGAATATAAAATAATCCGTAACTCGGATGGGAAAACTTTGTACATGAAAGTTGCTCAGGATGACGAGACGAATCCGAATACGTAGCCCGTTCGTCCACCACACATCCCTAGCATAGCGAACATGCAACTTTCCCCCTCCGGTTCATCTGTCCGAAAACGCGAAACACCGGGGATACTTTCCCGGATGTTTCCCCCCCTTCGTCGGTATCACCTCCTACCGCGTTAGGGCATACCTAGCACCGCGTTTTGCCTCCTTATGTTTTGTGATGCTTTGTTTGCTCCGTATTTACTGTTTCTTCCCCCTCTCCTTCTCCGGTAGACTACGAGACTGACGCTGCTGCTGCCCAATTCGACTACGGAGTTGACGACCCCTCCTACTTGCCAGAGCAACCAGGCAAGCCCCCCCTTGATCACCAGATATCGCCTATTCTTCTCTATACTGCTTGCATTAGAGTACTGTAGCATGTTACTGCTTTCCGTTAATCCTATCCTGATGCATAGCCTGTCCTTGCTACTACTGTTGTTACCTTTACCTGCAATCCTACATGCTTAGTATAGGATGCTAGTTTTCCATCAGTGGCCCTATATTCTTGTCCGTCTGCTGTGCTATATTATCGGGCCGTGATCACTTGGGCGGTGATCATGGGTATATACTTATATACTCTATACATGACACCTGTGGTGACTAAAGTCGGGTCGGCTCGTAGGAGTACCCGCAAGTGGATCTTTGTGGCGGAGCGACAGGGCAGGTTGAGACCACCTAGGCGAGAGGTGGGCCTGGCCCTGGACGGCGTCCGCGGTTACTTCAAAATAACGCGCTTAACGAGTTCTTGGTATTTGATCTGAGTCTGGCCACTTGGTCTATACTCACTAACCAGCTACGCGGGAACAGTTATGGGCACTCGACGTCGTGGTATCAGCCGAAGCTCTTCTTGACGTCAGCGACGGAGCGGCGCGCCGGATTGTACTGGAACGCCTGCTAGGCTAGGTCTGCTTCCGGCCGCCCTTGCAACGTGCAGGTGTGCAATGGGCGATGGGCCCAGACCCCTGCGCGCATAGGATTTAGACCGGCGTGCTGACCTCTCGGTTGAGCCTAGGTGGGGCTGCGACGTGTTGATCTTCCGAGGCCGGGCATGACCCAGAAAAGTGTGTCCGGCCAAATGGGATCGAGCGTGTTGGGTTATGTGGTGCACCCCTGCAGGGAAGTTTATCTATTCGAATAGCCGTGTCCCTCGGTAAAAGGACGACCCGGAGTTGTACCTTGACCTTATGACAACTAGAACCGGATACTTAATAAAACACACCCTTCCAAGTGCTAGATATAACCCGGTGATCGCTCTCTAACAGGGCGACGAGGAGGGGATCGCCGGGTAGGATTATGCTATGCGATGCTACTTGGAGGACTTCAATCTACTCTCTTCTACATGCTGCAAGATGGAGGCTGCCAGAAGCGTAGTCTTCGACAGGATTAGCTATCCCCCTCTTATTCTGGCATTCTGCAGTTCAGCCCACTGATATGGCCCTTTACACATATACCCATGCATATGTAGTGTAGCTCCTTGCTTGCGAGTACTTTGGATGAGTACTCACGGTTGCTTTTCTCCCTCTTTTCCCCCTTTCCTTTCTACCTGGTTGTCGCAACCAGATGCTGGAGCCCTGGAGCCAGACGCCACCGTCGACGACGACTCCTACTACACCGGAGGAGCCTACTACTACGTGCAGCCCGCTGACGACGACCAGGAGTAGTTAGGAGGATCCCAGGCAGGAGGCCTGCGCCTCGCTCGATCTGTATCCCAGTTTGTGCTAGCCTTCTTAAGGCAAACTTGTTTAACTTATGTCTGTACTCAGATATTGTTGCTTCCGCTGACTCGTCTATGATCGAGCACTTGTATTCGAGCCCTCGAGGCCCCTGGCTTGTATTATGATGCTTGTATGACTTATTTATGTTGTAGAGTTCTGTTGTGATATCTTCCCGTGAGTCCCTGATCTTGATCGTACACATTTGCATGCATGATTAGTGTACGGTCAAATCAGGGGCGGCACATACATCTACATGCAATGCCTAACCAAAACGGTTTGAAAAAAATCTTATGTGTGTACTTGTGTAAGAGTTAATCCCATGTGTAGTACATTAGAAGGGATTTACAAACATATTTGTCTCACGACATGGACACATGCATACGTATGCATGGAGTGACATGGCATTTTTATTCCAAAAAATAAAAAAATCAGAAACACATGAAACCTTGGTTGGTGTAATGTCATGACACCAAGATGATGTGGTAAAAAAATTAGCATGTTTGACGAAAGTTTGGACACACACACCTCACAAACAGGAGCAACTCACTAGAAGGCTCGTTGTTCCGAGAGGGAACAATGCATGTTTGCTGACGAACGGGAGATAGCTTCCTCTTACGGCCTTCAAATTTTTTCTACGTCTAACGTGCACTACTACAACTGTAATGTGAAATTTTGGAAAATTCTAGGGGTCATTTGACCTTTTAAAGACATTTAAGTAATTTTCTAGCCATTTAATGACAGTAATTCAAATTTGAACTACATCTACATGCAATGGCTAACCAAAACGGTTTGAAATATAATATTTGTGTACTTGTGTGCGAGTTAATTCCATGTGCAGTACATTAGAAGGAATTTTCAAACATATTTGTCTCGCGACATGGACACATGCATATGTATGCATGGAGTGGCATTCCATTTTAATTCCAAAAAAATTAAAAAATATCAGAAACACATGAAACCTTGGTTGATTTAATGTCATGCCACCAAGATGATGTGGTAAAAAATTGGCATGTTTGACGAAAGTTTGGACACACACCCCTCAGAAGTCTGAGCAACTCGCTAGAAGGCTCGTGGTTCCGAGAGGGAACAATCCGTGTTTCATGACCAACGGGAGATAGCTTCCTCTTACGGCCTTCAATTTGTTTCTACATCTAACGTGCACTACTACAACTATAATGTGAAATTTTGGAAAATTCTTGGGGTCATTTGACCTTTTAAAGACACTTAAGTGATCTTCAAGCCATTTAATGACCGTAATTACAATTTGAACTACATCTACATGCAACGGCTAACCAAAACGGTTTGAAAAAAATCATATGTGTGTACTTGTGTAAGAGTTAATTCCATGTGCAGTACATTAGAAGGAATTTTCAAACATATTTGTCTCACGACATGGACACATGCATACGTATGCATGGAGTGACATGGCATTTTTATTCCAAAAAATAAAAAATATCAGAAACATATGAAACCTAGGTTGGTCTAATGTCATGCCACCAAGGTGATGTGGTAAAAAAATTAGCATGTTTGACGAAAGTTTGGACACACGCCCCTCACAAACAGGAGCAACTGAGTAGAAGGCTCGTGGTTCCGAGAGGGAACAATGCATGTTTGATGACGAACGCGACATAGCTTCCTCTTATGGCCTTCAATTTTTTTCTACGTCTAACGTGCACTACTACAACTGTAATGTGAAATTTTGGAAAATTCTAGGGGTCATTCGACATTTTAAAGACATTTAAGTGATTTTCTAGCCACTTAATGACCGTAATTCAAATTTGAACTACATCTATATGCAACGGCTGACCAAAACGGTTTGAAAAAAATCATATTTGTGTAATTGTGTGCAAGTAAATTCCATGTGCAGTACATTAGAAGAAATTTTCAAACATATTTGTCCCCCGGCATGGACACATGCATACGTATGCATTTAGTGACATGGCATTTTAATTCCAAAAAATTCAAAAATATTAGAAACACATGAAACCTTGGTTGGTGTAATGCCATGCCACCAAGATGATGTGGTAAAAAAATTAGCTTGTTTGACGAAAGTTTGGACACACGCCCCTCACAAACAGGAGCAACTCAGTAGAAGGCTCGTGGTTCTGAGAGGGAACAATGCATGTTTGATGACGAACGGGAGATAGCTTCCTCTTACGGCCTTCAATTTTTTTCTCCGTCTAACGTGCACTACTACAACTATAATATGAAATTTTGGAAAATTCTAGGGGTCATTTGACCTTTTAAAGACATTTAAGTGATTTTCTAGCCACTTAATGACCGTAATTCAAATTTGAACTACATCTACATGCAACGGATGACCAAAACGGTTTGAAAAATCATATTTGTGTACTTGTGTGCAAGTTAATTCCATGTGCAGTACATTAGAAGGAATTTTCAAACATATTTGTCTCTCGACATGGACACATGCATACGTATGCATGGAGTGACATGGCATTTTAATTCCAAAAAATTCAAAAATATCAGAAACACATGAAACCTGGGTTGGTGTAATGTTATGCCACCAAGATGATGTGGTAAAAAAATTAGCATGTTTGACGAAAGTTTGGACACACACCTCTAACAAACAGGAGCAACTCACTAGAAGGCTCGTGGTTTCGAGGGGGAACAATGCATGTTTGATGACCAACGGGAGATACCTTCCTCTTACGGCCTTCAATTTGTTTCTACGTCTAACGTGCACTACTACAACTGTAATGTGAAATTTTGGAAAATTATTGGGGTCATTTGACCTTTTAAAGACATTTAAGTGATTTTCAAGCCATTTAATGACCGTAATTACAATTTGAACTACATCTACATGCAACGCCTAACCAAAACGGTTTGAAAAAATCTTATGTGTGTACTTGTGTAAGAGTTAATTCCATGTGCAGTACATTAGAAGGAATTTTCAAACATATTTGTCTCACGACATGGACACATGCATACGTATGCATGGAGTGACATGGCATTTTTATTCCAAAAAATAAAAAATATCAGAAACACATGAAACCTTGGTTGGTGTAATGTCATGACACAAGGATGATGTGGTAAAAAAATTAGCATGTTTGATGAAACTTTGAACACACACCCCTCACAAACAGGAGCAACTCACTAGAAGGCTCGTGGTTCCGAGAGGAAACAATGCATGTTTGATGACGAACGGGAGATAGCTTCCTCTTACGGCCTTCAATTTGTTTCTACGTCTAACGTGCACTACTACAACTGTAATGTGAAATTTAGGAAAATTCTAGGGGTCATTTGACCTTTGAAAGACATTTAAGTAATTTTCTAGCCATTTAATGACCGTAATTCAAATTTGAACTACATCTACATGCAACGGCTAACCAAAACGGTTTGAAATATAATATTTGTGTACTTGTGTGCGAGTTAATTCCATGTGCAGTACATTAGAAGGAATTTTCAAACATATTTGTCTCGCGACATGGACACATGCATATGTATGCATGGAGTGACATTCCATTTTAATTCCAAAAAAATTAAAAAATATCAGAAACACATGAAACCTTGGTTGATTTAATGTCATGCTACCAAGATGATGTGGTAAAAAAATCTGCATGTTTGACGAAAGTTTGGACACACACCCCTCACAAGTCTGAGCAACTCACTAGAAAGCTCGTGGTTCCAAGAGGGAACAATGCATGTTTGATGACGAACGGTAGATAGTTTCCTCTTACGGCCTTCAATTTTTTTCTACATCTAACGTGCACTACTACAACTGTAATGTGAAATTTTGGAAAATTCTTGGGGTCATTTGACCTTTCAAACACATTTATGTGATTTTCTAGCCATTTAATGACCATAATTCAAATTTGAACTACATCTACATGCAACGACTAACCAAAACGGTTTGAAAACTCATATTTATGTACTTGTGTACGAGTAAATTCCATGTGCAGTACATTACAAGGAATTTTCAAACATATTTGTCTCGCGACATGGACACATGCATATGTATGCAGGGAGTGCCATGCCATTTTAATTCAAAAAATTTAAAAATAATCAGAAACACATGAAACCATAGTCGATGTAATGTCATGCCACCAAGATGTGGTAAAAAATTGGCCTGTTTGACGAAAGTTTGGACACACACCCCTCACAAATCGGAGCAACTCACTAGAAGGTTCGTGGTTCCGAGAGGGAACAATGCATGTTTGATGACGAACGGGAGATAACTTCCTCTGACGGCCTTCAATTTTTTTTCTACGTTTAACGTGCACTAATACAACTTTCATGTGAAAATTTGGAAAATTTAAGGGGTCATTTGACCTTTTAGAGACATTTAAGTGATGTTCTAGCCATTTAATGACCATAATTCAAATTTGAACTACATCTACATGCAACGCCTAACCATAACGGTTTGAAAAATCATATTTTTGTGTACTTGTGTGCGATTGAAAAAAAATCATCAGACGATGTAAATATCTGGTGTTAAAAAAAGAAAACGTAAAGATCTGACAAGACAACCGGCCCCCACACGATTGGCACTCTATCTCGCGGCCCGAGGTTTTGTAGGTGAGTGGCGGGGATCATTAATCAGACACGGTTCTATATTGGAAACCGTCAGCTATTATGTTCACACACGGATTTTGCTGCGGGAATCATGTGTAATTCAAACTACAGTACTCGTAATTCCGGCGACCGGTGTGTGTACTGACCCCGTCGACCTAGATTCGGGCCGCCAATAAATTCTACCTTGCTCGCGTTGTCCCGCCTGCATTCTCATCTACATCCTCCCCTCGCTCGCCCTCTCTCTCTCTCTCTCTCTCTCTCTCTCTCTCTCTCAAATCTATGCCATGGCGCCGTCGGTCTGCCCATGCGCCGACGAGGAGTCGCCGCCCCCCAAGGACGCTCACTCGATTAGCTGCGATGAGGACCCCTACGCGCCGCCTGACGAGGTTGCACCGGACCCCCCAACTTTGGATTGGTTTTGGGGCCAGTACAATCTTTGTCTGTGGAAGTCGCTGCCACCGGCTGAGAAAGCCAGGCAAGTGGCGTTCAAGAAGGAGATGGCGGAGGAGGATGCCGGGTACTAGGCGGCCTATGAAGCCCGTGATGCTGCCTACAAAAAGGAGGCGGTGGAGCTTTGGGGGCGGGCGCGTCGCCGTGTGGAGGAGGTGTACGAAGACGGGTACTTCCCGAGGAAGGTCATAGGCGCTGGGCGCCTCGTCGCTACGTGGAGGTGGGCCGATAAGCTCCAGCGTGCCACCGACGAGGAGCTCTGTTGGGCGCCCAACGAAATGGCAAGATTGTCTGCGCGCGTCCGCCAACAAGAGGCAGATCGGTACGTCAAGCGCCGCGATGCGGAGGAGGCGGAGTACTGCCTCCGCACTGGGAAGACGCCGCGCACCAGGGAGCTGCTGGCGAGGGGCTGCCGGTATACTAGCCCCAGGAGGGATTATTAGTTTTAGTATTGTTCATTTTCAATTTTATGCATTATACCTAGTAGTTAAGTATCATCACGTATATGTGATGATATTATATATATATATTGTGATGAACTAATGAACAAATAATATATATATATTATGAATTCCATTTTTTATTTTTTTGTATACTAATTTGAATCTAGCTGTTATCATCCACATATACAGAATGGAAAAGCGTATATACAAAGATTGAAACAGAGCAATAAACAGAGCAATATACTATGATTGTTGTGAGTACATAGCTATCCACGTCGAAACGACTCAACAAAATAAAACGCGTCCATGAGACCATGACCAGCAGCCCTTGCCTACGGTAGCTCTTGGCTCTGCCTGAACTCGTGCAGGCGTTCGTCCAAGCGGTCGACATGCTCACGGTACATCTGGAGCGTGGTATAGAGCTCCAGGTTGGCTATTTCATCGGGGATCACCAGCTCGAGGATGCGACGGCCATGTTCCTCTACTACGCCCAGGTGGACACCTGGGCCAAGGAGGCGGGCGAGCCTACGGACCAGCACGTTGGCATCCAGCGGGCCGCGGACAAGGCGAACGGGGCCACCCATGCAAACGGTGCGGCAGCGTCCGGTGCAAGTACGGCGCGGCCAGCCTCTGGTGCAAGTACGGGGCTGAGGGCCTCTGCCCACTCCTGGCGAGGAATGGGGGTACTGACGGGACTTGTACCCAGCTGCGACGCCGTGTCGACAGCAGGCAAGCGCCGATGGATCTGCTCTTGCTGTGTGGCGCACCGCGCCTCTTGCTCTGCGGCGCTCCAACGGTCTCGCCGTGGGGCGAGCCGCAGCCTATCAGCGCGGACGCGCCTAGCTTGCTCTGCGGCGCGCCATCGATCATGTTGTGCGGCGAGCTGCAGCCTGTCGGCGCTGACATGCCTATCTTGATCTGCGGCGCTCAAGCGCCATCCGCCAAAGGTCTGCTCAACCTGGCGATAACGCGCATCATGGCGTCGTCCATCGCATTGCCGGGGAGCGCCTTGGCCTCGACGGGCCATGGCGCCTGCTCGTTTTCCTCGTCGACGAGGTTGATGGCAGAGGTGGCGCTTTCGTGGGTTGGCATGCTTGGAAAAGGTGGATGTGCTACAGGCTGCGCTTGTCGCCTCCGAGCGTCGCGTGCCGCCTATGCGCAATATCTCTGGGTGGTGGGAAACAGGTGAGGAAATGGCAGGAAACTATGGCCTGTTCATAAAACGCCATCAATTAATGGAAACTTAGCATAGAAGGAACATCGAGCCAGCACAAGAAGTAGATGATGATCAGATTAACACGGATCACACTAGGGAACCCGTCGGTGATGAATTCATTAAAAGCAAATGGTTGAATACTAGCAAGCGTTTGCCCACAACACACACGGCCTATTCCATCACAAACAGGTCGGATGGATAAACTGTATGCCACGTATCGCACATTGTCAAAAAGTAATGCGGTAGACCTTCTTTAACATGTGTTAAAAAATAAAAAAAATAAAAACAAGGACATCGAGGTTAAATTAACTCATGGGATTGGTCGTATCAGTCATTTAATTTGACAGATATGACCCATCCTATCAGTTAATTTAACATCAACACAGCTTCCCATCCAGTCACCTATCTAATGGCTGCTCCAGCCTGAGCACACTTAACTTGAGAGTTCTCTTACATGAGCTACTGGTGGAACAACTAGTCCTTGCTGATAGGATGCCTCTTCGCATCCTTATGGCGTATCCAGATGACCGCCCGTCCCCCAATGGCCAATAGATGTTGTGTAGACAGAGCATATCACATACTTCTTATGAGAAGCAATCGTCTATGTTATTATCGGTCTTCGCACACATTTCTGAGTACAGACTGTTTTCCACGTATCACACACATCTTGTTATATTGAACCGTTTCTTTTCTCTTGTCTCAATGCAAACAATTCATCCGAGTGAACCGCATGCCGTATATCGCATACACCTTCATCTGGCTCCCCATTTCTTTTGTGTTTCCTAATCACAAAGAGTTCATCCGAGTGAGCCGTATACTGTATATCGCACACACATTCATCAGGCTGCCTGTTTCTTTTGTTCCTCCTCATCCCAAACAGTTAATTGAGCTGAACCGTATGCCCTGCATCGCACACGCAACTAAAATTTGAACCATGTTCGATGCATCCTCCATCGCAAATGTTTTGCACCTTTTTTGACGGTTATTTTACACCGCCGTTTGCGATTATGGCATCGCACATAGTTTCGTCGAAGGGTCTCTGATCGTAGTGTCGCGTTAGCAGCAACCTGCAGTAGTGGACGTTCAAAACGTCGTTGAAGTCCCGATTCTAAGCCGTAAAGCATGGCACACTGAACTATCGAGTAGTCATCAGCTTTGCTCTGCCAGACGCTCATAACATCTGGAATTGCTCCTGCAGCGGGTCTTGCACCTAGCGGTGCTTCCAGGACGTAATTCTTATGTGCAGCAATGAGGATAGTCCTCAAGTTACGGACCCAGTCCGTGTAGTTGCTACCATCATCTTTCAACTTAGCTTTCTCAAGGAACGCATTAAACTTCAAAGGAACAGTAGCACGGGCCATTTATCTACAACAACATAGACATGCAAAATACTATCAGGTACTAAGTTCATGATAAATTAAAGTTCAATTAATCATATTACTTAAGAACTCCCACTTAGATAGACATCCCTCCAGTCATCTAAATGATCACATGATCCATATCAACTAAACCATGTCCGATCATCACGTGACATGGAGTAGTTTTCAATGGTGAACATCACTATGTTGATCATATCTACTATATGATTCACGCTCGACCTTTCGGTCTCAGTGTTCCGAGGTCATATCTGCATATGCTAGGCTCGTCAAATTTAACCTGAGTATTCTGCGTGTGCAAAACTGGCTTGCACCCTGTGAACTTAGAGCTTATCACGCCCGATCATCATGTGGTGTCTCGGCATGACGAACTGTAGCAACGGTGCATACTCAGGGAGAACACTTGTACCTTGAAATTTAGTGAGGGATCATCTTATAATGCTACCGTCGTACTAAGCAAAATAAGATGCATAAAGGATAAACATCACATGCAATCAAAATAAGTGATATGATATGGCCATCATCATCTTGTGCCTTTGATCTCCATCTCCAAAGCACCATCATGATCACCATCGTCACCGGCTTGACACCTTGATCTCCATTGTAGCATCGTTGTTGTCTCGCCAACTATTGCTTCTACGACTATCGCTACTGCTTAGTGAGAAAGTAAAGCAATAACATGGCGACACATAGAATAAAGCGACAACCATATGGCTGTTGCCAGTTGCCGATAACTTTTACAAAACATGATCATCTCATACAACACTTTATATATCATCACGTCTTGACCATATCACATCAAACATGCCCTGCAAAAACAAGTTAGACGACCTCTACTTTGTTGTTGCAAGTTTTAGTGGCTGCTACGGGCTTCTAGCAAGAACCGTTCTTAGCTACGCATAAAAACCACAACGATTTTTCGTCAAGTGTGCTATTTTAACCTTCAACAAGGACCGGACGTAGTCAAACTCGATTCAACTAAAGTTGGAGAAATAGACACCTGCCAGCCACCTGTGTGCGAAGCACGTCGGTAACCAGTCTCATGAACGCGGTCATGTAATATCGGTCTGGGCCGCTTCATCCAACAATATCGCCTAATCAAAGTAAGACGTTGCTGGTAAGCAGTATGACTATTATCACCCACAACTCTTTGTGTTCTACTCGTGCATATAACATCTACGCATAGACCTGGCTCGGATGCCACTGTTGGGGAATGCAGTATTTCAAAAAATTTACCTACGATCACGCAAGATCTATCTAGGAGATGCATAGCAACGAGCGGGGAGAGTGTGTCCACGTGCCCTCATAGACCGAAAGTGGAAGCGTTTAGTAATGCGGTTGATGTAGTCGAACTTCTTCGCGATCCAACCGATCCAAGCACCGAACGTACGACACCTCCGCATACAGCACACGTTCAGCTCGATGACGTCCCTCAAACTCCTTATCCAGTTGAGGTCGAGGGAGAGTTCTGTCAGCAGGACGGCGTGGCGACGGTGATGATGAAGGTACCGGTGCAGGGCTTCGCCTAAGCACTACGCTAATACGACTGAGGTGTGTAACTGTGGAGGGGGGCACCACACACGGCTAAGAGAAGGATTGGTGTGTCTTTGGGGTGCCCCCCTCCCACATATATAAAGGGGGGAGGAGAGGTGGCCGGCCCAAGGGGGCGCGCCATGGGGGGAGTCCTACTTGGACTCCCGGTCCAAGTAGGATTCGCCCCCCTTTCCTATTCCCACTAGGAGAAGGGGGGAAGGAGGAGAAGGAGAGAAGGAAAGGGGGGCCACCCCCAACCCTAGTCCAATTCAGATTGGGCTTGGGGGGGGGGGCGCCACCACTTGGTCGCCGCCTCCTCTCTCCACTAGGGCCCATGAAGGCCTATTAACTCCGAGGGGGGGGGGTTCCGGTAACTCCCGGTACTCCGGAAAATGGTCGAACCTTTCCGAAACCATTCCGGTGTACAAACATAACCTTCCAATATATCAATATTTATGTCTCGACCATTTCGAGACTCCTCATCATGTCCGTGATCTCATTCGGGACTCCAAATAAACTTCGGTTCATCAAAACACATAACTCATAATACAAATCGTCATCGAATGTTAAGCGTGCAGACCCTACGGGTTCGAGAACTATGTAGACATGACCGACACACATCTCCGGTCAATAATCAATAGCGGAACCTGGATGATCATATTGGCTCCTACATATTCTACGAAGATCTTTATCGGTCAGATATGGACCGAACTGTCTCACGACGTTCTGAACCCAGCTCACGACCACATTAATGGGCGAACAGCCCAACCCTTGTAACCACCTACAGCTACAGGTGGCGAAGAGTATGTTACTTGCCCGAGACTCGATCGTTAGTATCATCATACCTAATTCAATCTCGTTACCGGCAAGTCTCTTTACTCGTTCCGTAATGCATCATCCCGCAACTAACTCATTAGTCACATTGCTTGCAAGGCTTATAGTGATGAGCATTACTGAGAGGGCCCAGAGATACCTCTCCGATACACAGAGTGAAAAATCCTAATCTCGATCTATGCCAACTCAACAAACACCATCGGAGACACCTTTAGAGCATCTTTATAATCACCCAGTTACGTTGTGACGTTTGAGAGCACACAAGGTGTTGATACGTCCATTTTGCATCATGTTTTCTTACTTTCATTTACAATGTTTTTATCCATAATAATGCTTTTTGGAGTAATTCTAATGCCTTTTCTCTCATAATTTGCAAGGAACACACCAAGAGGGAGAATTCCGGCAGCTGGAAATCTGGACCTGGAAAAGCTACGTCAGGCCACCTATTCTGCACAACTCCAAACAAGCTGAAACTTCACGGAGAATTTTTATGGATTATTTAAGAAATATTGGAGCGAATAAACACCAGAGGGGGGCCACCAGGTGGGCACAACCCACCCCGGGCGCGCCAGGCCCTCCAGGCGCGCCCTGGTGGGTTGTGGCCTCCTCGGGCCACCTCCGGTGCCCATCTTTTGGTATATAAGTCATTTTGACCTAGAAAAAATAAGGAGAAGGCTTTCGGGACGGAGCGCCGCCGTCTCGAGGCGAAACTTGGGCAGGAGCACTTTTGCCCTCCGGCGGAGCGATTCCGCCGGGGGAACTTCCCTCCCGGAGGGGGAAATCATCGTCATCATCATCACCAACAACTCTCCCATCTTGGGGAGGGCAATCTCCATCAACATCTTCACCAGCACCATCTCATTTCAAACCCTAGTTCATCTCTTGTATTCAATCTTGTTACCGGGACTATAGATTGGTGCTAGGGGGTGACTAGTAGTGTTGATTACATCTTGTAGTAGATTGCTATATGGTTTATTTGGTGGAAGATTATATGTTCAGATACATTATGCTATTTAATACTCCTCTGATCATGAGCATGTTTCTCATTTGTGAGTAGTTACTTTTGTTCTTGAGGTCACGGGAGAAATCATGCTGCAAGTAATCATGTGAACTTGATATGTGTTCGATATTTTTATAGTATGTATGTTGTTATTCCCTTAGTGGTGTCATGTGAATGTCGATGACATGACACTTCACCATATTTTGGCCTAAGGGAATGCATTGTGGAGTAGCAAATAGATTATGGGTTGCGAGAGTGACAGAAACTTAAACCCTAGTTTATGCGCTATTCCGTAAGGGACCGATTGGATCCTAGAGTTTAATGCTATGGTTAGAATTTATTGTTAATACTTTTCTCGTAGTTGCGGATGCTTGCGGGAGGGTTAATCATAAGTATGAGGTTTGTTCAAGTAAGAGCAGCACCTAGGCACCGATCCACCCACATATTAAATTATCAAAGTAGTGAACACAAATCAAACCAACATGATGAAAGTGACTAGATGAAATTCCCGTGTACCCTCAAGAACGCTTTGCTTATCATAAGAGACCGTTTTGGCATGTCCTTTGCCTCAAAAGGATTGGGCTACCTTGCTGCATACTTGTTACAATTATCATTACTTGCTCATTACAAATTATCTTGCTATCAAACTACTCGCTACTTACAATTTCAGCACTTGCAGACATTACCTTACTGAAAACTACTTGTCATTTCCTTCTGCTCCTCATTGGGTTCGACACTCTTACTTATCGAAAAGAGCTACAATTGATCCCCTATACTTGTGGGTCATCAGGTGTTCCTCCGGTATTCGGGAGTTGCATAATCTCATAGTCAGAGGAACATGTATAAGTCATGAAGAAAGCAATAGCAGAAAAAACAAAACGATCATTATGCTAAACTAACAGATGGGTCTTGTCCATCACATCATTCTCTAATGATGTGGTCCCGTTCATCAAATGACAACACATGTCTATGGCTAGGAAACTTAACCATCTTTGATTAATGAGCTAGTCAAGTAGAGGCATACTAGGGACACTATGTTTGTCTATGTATTCACGCATGTACTAAGTTTCCGGTTAATACAATTCTAGCATGAATAATAAACGCTTATCATGATATAAGGAAATATAAATAACCACTTTATTATTGCCTCTAGGGCATATTTCGCTCATATATACCCTTCCTCCTCCATTTTAGAGATACCTAAGATTAGAACAAACACTAGAGCTTAGCTCATGTGTCTCCCCTTGTGGGCTTCCTCCTAGGAGAAGAACCATCCATGGTTGCAAGGCCACCATAGGTGAAGACTCCAAGGAGTACAAGACCCCTTTGAGGGAAGATCCATCTTGGATGCAAGCCCCAACTCTCCTAGAGATTTGGATGAACTACTGCTACTTCTCGAGCTTGCGTTGGTTTTTCCCTTGAAGAGGAAAGGGTGATGCAACAAAGTAGAGATAAGTATTTCCCTCAGTTAAAAACCAAGGTATCAATCCTGTAGGAGAAGAAAACGCAAATCACCAATACCTGCAAAAACAATAAACACTTGCACCCAACGCGATAAAGGGGTTGTCAATCACTACACGGTCACTTGCAAAAGTGAGATCTGATAGAGATAGATAAAACTAAACAAAAGATAAAGTAAATATTTTTGGGTTTTTTGGTTTATAGATATCAAAATAAAAGATTACAAAATAGTAGATCCGAAACTAATATGATGGAAAATAGACCCGGGGGCATAGCTTTCACTAGAGGCTTCTCTCATGAAGGCAAATAATATGGTGGGTGAACAAATTACTGTCGAGCAATTGATAGAAAAGCGCAAAGTTATGACGATATCCAAGGCAATATGATTATGTAATATAGGCATCACGTCCGTTTAAATTAGACCAACTCCTGCCTGCATCTACTACTATTACACCACACATTGACCGCTATCCAGCATGCATCTAGCATATTAAGTTCATAAAGAACGGAGTAACGCCTTAAGTAAGATGACATGATGTAGAGGAATAAACTCATGCAATATGATATAAACCCCATCTTTTATCCTCGATGGCAACAATTCAATACGTGTCTCGCTACCCCTACTTTGTCACTGGGTGAAATCACGCTAGGTTGAACCCAAAGCTAAGCACCTCTCCCATTGCAAGAAAGCCCAATCTAGTTGGCAAAACCAAACCGATAATTCAAAGAGAAATACAAAGATAATAAATCATGCATATAAGAATTCAGAGAAGATTCAAATAATATTCATAGATAAGCTGATCATAAATCAACAATTCATCGGATCTCGACAAACACATCACAAAATAAGATTACATCGGATAGATCTCCAAGAACATCGAGGAGAACATGGTATTGAGAATCAAAGAGAGAGAAGAAGCCATCTAGCTACTAGCTATGGACCCGTAGGTCTGATGTAAACTACTCACGCTTCATCGGAAGGGCAATAGAGTTGATGTAGATGCCCTCCATGATCGAATCCCCCTCCGGCAGGATGCCGGAAAAGGCCCCAAGATGGGATCTCAGAGGAACAGAAGGTTGCGGCGGTGAAAAAGTGTTATCGTGGATGCTTCTGGTGTTTATGGAATATACGTGAATATATAGGAGGAATGGCTAGGTCAGAAGAGTCCTGAGGAGGTGGCAAGGTAGGGGGCACGCCCTACACACCTGGGCGCGCCCTCCACATTTGTTGCCGCCACGCGGATCTTCTGACTTGGACTCCAAGTCCCCTGGGTGTCTTCTGGTCCATGAAAAATCATCGTGATGTTTTATTGTCACACCCTGATTTTTCATGCCACAACACTTAAGCTAATAAATCATGATAAAGTGTGGTTTGACAAAAAACATTTGCATTATTTGGCTTTTTATTTGGAGTTGGTTTTCTCTCTGTGATTTTCAAGTGCTCTTTAAAGTCAACACAACTCCACCATCTACACCTCATCTCCTTGCCCCAAGCTTCAGCCCAATGATCATGCCATGTGTATAGAGCAATATAGTATTTTCTTACAAAAATAATTTGGCCAAAAAGTATTTTCTAAAACTAGTTTTCCAAAACCCCCTAAATTGAGGTTTGCACTGCAAGTACTTGATTTGGGGTGTGAAAAATATTTCAAAAGGTATATTTGAATCCTATTAGATATAGGACTCCCATAAACCACAAAAATATAATTTTAAAAATTATTTTCCAATTTTATTTAAAAGCTTTTTCTTAAGGCTAGAAATGGTCTTTAATAGGGAAAAATTATTTTATTGTTTCAAAACTATTTGACAAAAATTAGGGAAACTCAGTGGACATATATTTTCCATATATAAGAGTTTCAACACATGGTCATGTTCAAAATATTGGACAAAACCTCCCAAAACAATTTCTGCCCATTTCAAGGATTTGAAATATTTCTACAAGAAATATTTTCATAAAAATCCAAGGAAAATCCAGCAAGTCACAAATGCATATTGTGATCACCTTGTAAAGCCTAATATCAATCAAGGTCATTTTGGTTCACCAAAATGCCCCAAACCCTCTCTGACCAGAATCAAATTTGAACAACTTTGTACTACCAACTTTCTCTCCTTGACCCCATCTATTGTGAGCATGTTCACATGACCAAATGAGGCCACTACACCAAGTGGTGCATCAAGGGGAAGTGATTTGCTTAGCTAGATCTACACAAGTCCATTTCTGCTAATTTCTAGGGTTTACAAAAGTTGCATTGGAAACTTTGCCCAAATGAGCTCAAAATTGGTTGAAGGACCTAATTATATGTGCCATTTCACCTTGTGGAGTCTCAAGACAAATGGAGATCATCTACTTGCCCAAACCAATATCAAACACCTTCTGCCACTTTACCAAAATGCCATTTTTGACGTCTTCCACTAATCTCCATGGGCTCACTTTGTACCACAGCTGCTCCTGACCCTCTTCTACCTCCAATAACTTTCCCCTAGCCATTGCTCAATGATTGAGGGGTGAAACACCCCCATTTACCTCCCTGGACAGCAGCTTCTCTCACTCCCTCAACCTCCCTCCTCACTCCAGTGGCCACCCAGGGCATCCAAAGCCCCTCCCCCTTTCTTTACTACACCCCAGAGCCACCAGACATATTTGGCCGCGCCCACCTGGCCTAAAAAATTGCCGTGCCAGCCGTTTGCACGCTCTGGAGCACGCTACAGTGTGCTCTGGCACTGTAGTCGCCCCCTTCCAACCGCCCCCGTCCACCTCGGGCCTCCCTAGCGCGCCCGACGAGACGCCTCGAAGTCCGAGACACGGCAGCTAGTCGGCCCCCTTCTTCCTCTCTCTCTCCTACCCCTACTCGCACGCACACCATGGCCGCCCGAGGCCTCCAATGAGCACGCTCACACGCGCGATGCCCTGACGCTCCCCCGCTCCTTCTCTCCCTTCCTCTGGGCGTAGACCACCCCTACAAACACCCCGGACATGCCCACGTGAGCCCCCGTGACATACAGCGACGGCAACAACCTCGCCGGCACATGGGTCCATGGCAAGACCTGGCCCGGCTATATAAGACCTCCCCGAGCCCTCCTCTCCTCACCACTCGACCTCTCCAGCTCCAAAACACCCCCCTGAACCACCCACTCCTCTCTAGAAGCACCCGAGCTCGAGATCGAGCTCGAGCTCCGCCACTTCGGCTCGCCGGAGTTCGCGAGGTACAGGCCTCCCCCGCCCCTCCTCTGCCTCGATCTGGAACCCCCGAACACCCCTGATTGTTTTCCCCCTGTTTCCCCTCTCTGTAGCTGCCGGAGACAGCCGGAACCGTCGCCACCCGAAGCTCCTCTGCCGCGTGACCTCGTCGCTGGCGAACCAGGCCACCCCGGCGACCGCAACCACCTCCACCTGAACGGCAACTCTGCGCTGAGTCCAACCCTGCCCCCTCTCGCCTCGTCGTGCCCTGCATCCTCGCCGGTGAGCCCGCCGGCCCTCTATCGCAGGGTTAGGGATGACAGGCGGGCCCCGCCTGTCAGCCTCTCCCCTTCATCGCCCCTCTCTCTTGCTAACGCCTGGGCCCCGCCCGTCAGGTTTAAACCTGGCGCGCGCGCATGCACCAGTGCGCTGGGCCGCCTCTCGGACTGGGCCTGCAGCGCTGCGGCTCTTCTGGCCCAGTTGCACAGTGTCCTTTTTCCTTTTCTTTTTCTGTCACTTTTCCAAAAATTCCACAGGATTAAATATTCATCCAAATGCAATAATCCCAACTCCCATATTTTTCTAAAAATACCACCTATTTAATGGTTTAACTTTCATTCATGTCCAACCAACTTTTATGTACTGTTCATATTCAAATTTAAATTTAATTATATTTAAACCCCTCTGAAAATCCATTTCTCCTATTCTGCCACTCCAAATCCAGAACTAGGAATTTTCCCCTTCTTATTTTTCACCCTAGTATTTAACAAAAATAAGTTGACATTTTTCTGAGCACTTTGGTTTTTCTGTTTTATTATTGCCTTATTTTTTCTCGTTATCATTTTGCGATGATAGATTGCGTTGCTGACGAAGGAGTTGGACCAGAAGACTTTGAAGACCCAGAAGACTTCGCTGAGCCAGACAAGCAGACCTTTGACCATGTCTATGAAACCCTTCTTATGCATGTCATATAGCACTTTTATTGCTTGCATCGAAGACATGAAGATGAGGTGACCACATGGGGTGGTTTGCCATCGTTAAGATACTTGCATGGTGCATGACCCTACCTCCTTATGAGGGTTATGCCGGTGGGAGTAGACAGGATGCTATAGTAGTGGCTACGCAAAAAGGGACGGAAATATGCATGGTGATGGAGACAAAGTATTTTCAAAAGACTTTTCGAAAACCCCATCGGGTGCCACTTATGCCCGAGGGAGATAATGAGTTGGGTAACCACTTGATGATGAAGCGGTGTACTGAGGCAAGTGTGTGTGTTGTTTTCAAAACGGATTGGTTTAAGTTGCGACCGTTATTCCAACCTTACACGCGCAACCACTCTACCCTTATATGGGAAAGGGCATTATTGATTACCTAGGCCGATACTAGCATGGTGCCCGCATTACTAGTGACGGGAGAGTTGTTGCTCTCTCGGGATGGGGTCGTGCCAGGTAGGGCAGCCAAGAACATTTGTATGGGGCACCGGACACACCGTTGGTACCCCGTGCCAGTGGTATGTGATGAATATGGGAGCGAGGCTCCACAATTTTAAGTTGTGAAATGTTGGGCACGGGGGTTAGTACCAATCGAGTGGACTCTATGATATTGATCGGGTGCTTACCCCGGGTACTTGAGGTACCGCGGGTCGTGGATGACACGGAAGTTCCCTGGATCTTGTGGGTAAAGTGTGCAACCTCTGCAGAGTGTAAAACTATTCGAAGAGCCGTGTCCACGGTCAAGGACAGTTGGGTAACCGCTCTTGGGCTACGTCCAAATGTTTGCGAAACCAGTGAGTGTGTATGGAAAAGTGGAAAGAACTACTTGGGTCAAGTCAAAGAACTTGACATGATTGAGTTGGGTTGATGCCCACTCTAATTATGTTGATATCTGTAACCTGTTCTCATGGTTACTTGAATTCTCCTGATGCATGTCTTACAAGTTGTTGAACATGTCATTGCACTCAAAACTAGCTTTCTGCAAAATGACCTACTCAGTGCTATATCATGCATTGTTGTACCTTGTTTTCAAAACACGGGTTGCTTGCGAGTACATTCAAAGTACTCATTGGCTTGCCACTGGTTATTTTATTGGCCAGTCTTGAAAGAACAGGATATGATGAAGAATACTTCGGCGACGAACATGCGAACTAGGACGCTTTCCCAGTCAGAATGCATGTAGGGTTAAGGCAGATGGCATGGGTCCAAGTTATCGACGAAGATTTCCGCTCCGAAGTTATACTCAATACTTGACCATAATGGTCATAATTTATGTAAGACGGTGTGTATGGATGTAAGACTCTTGTTATTCAGCTTCTGTGTGTTCAGTGAGCATTGATCTCTGGGATCACTGTACACGTGCATTCGATGATCACGACTTATGAGTCGGGGTCCCCACAGAGCTGGTATCAGAGCCATCCTGACTGTAGGAAGCCTTAGTTAGCATGGGCGTTAGATAGGAGAAAACCCGTTTTGCAAAAACCCTCTATACTCCTCTTCTTTTATGAGATTTCCCAAACCTAAGGGATATTTTTCCTTATTGACCTCTCCTATTCAACTTTGTAGAGGGTCGTCGCCCCCTTGAGACTCCTTATGACAGGATTTCCATCACTCCAAAAAGACTGCCTCCAACAATGCCACTATCCCTTGCTGCCCATATACACCCTGCATGAACTGGAAAATGATGTGCTCGAGAAGGAGTTCTACGCCAAGGTTTTTGTGCCTGCCAAGACCTCACCCCAGGGTGGTTCTTCATTGGACCACCCATGCGAACAAGAGACCTGGCCATTTAGCAAGTGGCATATGAAGCGCTCCTCCGTCTTCGATACCTCCTTCCAGAAATGAAAGAAGAACACGCCACCCGCTACCTACCTGGTAAGAACGGATTTGGTGCCCCAACTCAAGTGATGATTTCCCCAGAAGATGAGGATCCAACCCTCAAGTACCAGATCCGCTTCATCAATGCAGGAGACTACCTTCTACGTCACCTTACCGAAGCATTCCTTAAGGCTCGCCAAGACCTTCCTTCACTTCTGCACCTCCACTGCCTCGAGAAGAAGAAGGTGGCCGAGCAAGGACAGCAAATCACTCCCTTACAAGCCCACATTGCCAATCAGGAGCAACAAATTGAGGAACTTCGAAAAACCCGCAACCAAACCCCTCGCAGGAGGCATAGGAATGAACTTCCATATCCACCTCGCAGAAGATCATCGTCAGGCCACCGACGACATAACCCAACACTGAATAACAACCTTTTTGCTTGCGCCACTTGTCACGGGTGTGGTGAACTTGGGCACATTAAAAGGATGTGTCCCAACAGGCGGCCGACTGTCGCATACCCATTGGCACCACAAGGGGAACCCAGAAACTGAAGACTAAACGCCCTTCTCTCCAAGCAAGCACGACTACCGAGTCCGAGAACCCCTAGGGTAGGACTAGTCGTGTACCCCCATATGCGTAGTCGAGTCCGTGTGATGGTTCGAATGCAACCACGTTCTGTGTTGCTTGTTTTTATTTTGTGTTTTGATATAAGTCGCACTTTTGCCCTAGGCAACATGTACGCGACTATATCACCTATCTTATCTTAATGAATGTGCGTGGCCTTCAAGGCACTTGTTTGCTTGCACTTGCACTATAGAACCCCCTTTAGGCATTCCCCTCCTCTATGCTACTTTTCCCTCTCATCTCTCTCCTCAACTGAAGGCCAGCAAGACAAGATACACCAAGGATTCTACCTCGGCGACCAACAAGCACTGAAGAATTTTTCTACAGCCTCCTCGACCAAGTGGAACCCCGTAGAGCTGTGTTTACACCTCAAGACTAGAATCCTATCCCTAGACCCTACAAGACTTCACGAGATACCCCAGCTCGAAACCTTAACCATGAGCTTAACCTACGGAATCACAAGAGAACAAGTTAAGTTGCAGTAAGCCTTGCTTATCACTGGGTTCATTAGGGAACTAATGGGCATAGTGAACGAGCACATTATCATCCTAAGATAGCACCAGAACTGACGATGCCATAGGGAAGACCAATTTGAGGATATAAGAATAGGGCACAAATGACTTGATGAGTTTATATCAGTGACCTTGAGGAACTATCTGAGACTCTTTGGTGGATTATATGGCTTTCATGTTGAACTTGGTGGGATCATGTTAATAGAGTAGCGTAGCTTTCATTACCCCTAAGTAAATTGGATTTAATAGGACAATTATGATCGCAAGCTGAGATTCTTGGAGGTGCAAGGATTTGACTTGATCAGATGATATTGATAGGAGACAATTGATATTACGTAAATAACTTGAGGGAAACATGTAGGAATTCTCGTTGGACACGAGGTTTGGATTTAAATAGGTAATCCTAGTGGAGTATAGGTGGTGAGTAAGTCTACATGTTCAGAGTAAATTGGATTTAGACTGATGATCCGGATCATGATACCATGTTCCTCGGTGGACTTTAAACTAGGAGATTGGATTAATTGTCGGAGTTGATTTAGGGATCTATATAAGCTTGACCTTGGATTTTACTTGACCATGATAATGGAAACTGGTGGACTGACTATAGTAAGGTAGCCCTTTCAAGTATTTGTGGATTATAGGGACTTTAGGAGATCGCATGGAACATCGTAGACATCGGATTTGTAGAATTAATGGATTGTGTAGTGATCGATGGAAGTTAATTAATGGGCTTTTGGAGTTGATTCATAGGAAGGAAACAAGATCTTGGAGTGGTATACGACGTGTTTCCTTAGGATAGAGATGCATTATCTTAGACTTTGGAAGAATAGAGTGAGCACTTGGATTGTCGTGTTTTATTCCAGCTTGGAAGCTTGTATGCTCTACCCATGGATTTTTAGGGGTAGCCATACATATGAGTTCGGGGATCGTAGACATATATGATTTTGTTACACCTCCTCTCGGGAGCCATGAGGATATGAATCACATGAGTGATGATTGGAGTTGACCTATACGAAATGATGCTTTCAGCGGTATAAGGTGATCTCTTTGGAGGACTAGATAGAACAATTGGCATCTCAGGAATTGTGCTCAAGGATAAGATGATAAACGTTCACTAGCACCCTAGAATCCTTGAAACCCTTAAGCCCTATCAAGCTACAACATGGTCGGATCATGACCTTGGGGTCTTGACTCTAGATCGAGAACACCTTGGCCCACACTCAACCGTTACCACCACCAATGCCCCAGCCTACCTTATGTACCCCATGAACAGAAACTTCATGGAGTACTTGGTCATGTTGGTTGTCACTTTCACTTGGTGACCTACTCGTCTAACTGAAGATGGAAGAAGAATCGTTCAGCTGGTTAGGAAACATTTGAAGACCGCCATGCCAAGAAGGAAGAACTATGCCAACCACCATCGTCAAGGAGTGAACTTTCTCGTCGAAGACCAGGTGTATCTGCAAGCCACTTCTCTCAAAGGAACCAAGCATTTCCATGTCAAAGGGAAGCTTACACCAAGATTTATTGCCCCTCTCCAAGATCACTGCAAGAAGAAGAATAGACGGCTACCATCTAGAGTTACCACCTGAGTCACCCACTGTGCACAACATTTTTCCACACGACACCACTCCGAAAATGTTTCCAACTTCCTAACTAGTCCGATCTCTACAAGGACATCGATCACCGAGCCATCGACCTCCAGCCCAATATGACCTACGCAAGAGACCCCAATTGTGATAGAGGCGGGGGTGTCCCGATCTTTTGATGAGATGATAACTATCGATTTGGTGGAGACGACTTTGACGTTCCGACTACAAGCGTGCACGACGTTGCGCCTTAGCAATCGCTAAACCAACTCCGAGAGGTTATTGACCACGCCGGAGCACGATCAACCTGACCACGAAGGTCTATTCCTGGAAGCAATCGAAGAACAAGCAAGAATATGATAAAGCAATCTGAATATTGCGAATATATATGAAGTATTGATAATGGTGGGGATCCGTAAGCGGTCTTGGTCTGGTCGTTGGACACAAACGAAGTACACGAAGTTGCAATGGCTAACTTTTAACTAAACAAATCCCAAGGAAAAAGCTACTAGATGGATCTACTTATATAGGAGCAAGGGGTGGCGGCCAAGGAGGTGGGAGGACGTCCCAAGGCAGCCTAAAACCAACCCTAGGTCGTACAAGGCTCATGGGCCCAAGTGCAGGTGATGCAACACCTTTGGACTTGTTGTTTGACTCGGATTCTGCTGCAGCGTCAGATTGTTTCATCCATATCTCAACGCTCCGGACGAATTTAAAGGTGAATCCAATTGGGTTGGAAAGAGGACGAAATCTACTTTCCAACAAAAAAAGAATCACCCAATTCGGAGTTCGTATGAAGAAGTTGTTGGTGTTTTGAGTCAGGTATGTCTGTGCAGTCCGAATCTGAATCCAGAACGTGAGAGACTTGGACTCTATCTTCTCTTGGCCCAAAAGTGACGTGAGAGGACTTTTTGAACAGAACCTAAACTTCTCCTTTTGCCTTATCTTCATATGTGGATTGTACAAATGTCCCATACACCTGCAATTTGACAAAACACAAAAGTGTGTGAAGTATTTTTGTTCTGGATAACGTAAGTAGATTATTGAATAGTTTGCACTAGAAATCACCTGACAAATATGCATGTATGCAATATTTTTGGTCGTATCCAAGGTAGTCATGTCCTCATCAAATTGCAATCTGGATCAAGCAGAATGTCATACACGAAGCCACGCCCTCAAGCACTCCAAGGATTCAATGGAGCACCACACGGAAGCAGAAGCAGTATGAGGACGTGAAGACTGCCCCACATCAAAGTTTCCGTATTCCTTTCCGCGCCTAGTTTGGGAATCTCGGGGATGAGATTCTTGTAAGGGGGTAGGTCTGTCACACCCTGATTTTTCATGCCACAACACTTAAGCTAATAAATCATGATAAAATGTGGTTTGACAGAAACTTTTGCATTATTTGGCTTTTTATTTGGAGTTGGTTTTCTCTCTGTGATTTTCATGTGCTCTTTAAAGTCAACACAACTCCACCTTCTATACCTCATCTCCTTGCCCCAAGCTTCTGCCCAATGATCATGCCATGTGTATGGAGCAATATAGTATTTTCTTACAAAAATAATTTGGCCAAAAAGTATTTTCTCAAATTGGTTTTCCAAAAACCCCTAAATTGAGGTTTGCACTGCAAGTACTTGATTTGGGGTGTGAAAAATATTTCAAAAGGTATATTTGAATCCTATTAGATATAGGGCTCCCATAAACCACAAAAATATAATTTTAAAAGTTATTTTCCAATTTTATTTAAAAGCTTTTTCTTAAGGCAAGAAATGGTCTTTAATAGGGAAAAATTATTTTATTGTTTCAAAAATATTTGACAAAAATCAGGGAAACTCGGTGGGCATATATTTTCCATATATAAGAGTTTCAACACATGGTCATGTTCAAAATATTGGACAAAACCTCCCAAAACCATTTCTGCCCATTTCAAGGATTTGAAATATTTCTACAGGAAATATTTTCATAAAAACCCAAGGAAAATCCAGCAAGTCACAAATGCATATTGTGATCACCTTGAAAAGCCACATATCAATCAAAGTCATTTTGGTTCACCAAAATGCCCCAAAACCCTCTCTGACCAGAATCAAAATTGAACAACTTTGTACTACCAACTTTCTCTCCTTGACCCCAACTTTTGTGAGCATGTTCACATGACCAAATGAGGCCACTACACCAAGTGGTGCATCAAGGGGAAGTGATTTGCTCAGCTAGATCTACACAAGTTCATTTATGCTAATTTCTAGGGTTTACAAAAGTTGCATTGGCAACTTTGCCCAAATGAGCTCAAAATTGGTTGAAAGACCTAATTATATGTGCCATTTCACCCTGTGGAGCCTCAAGACAAATGGAGATCATCTACTTGCCCAAACCAATATCAAACACCTTCTGCCACTTTACCAAAATGCCATTTTGACCTCTTCCACTAATCTCCATGGGCTCAACTTTGTACCACAGCTGCTCCTGACCCTCTTCTACCTCCAATAACTTTCCCCTAGCCATTGCCTGAGGGAGATAATGAGTTGGGTAACCACTTGATGACGAAGTGGTGTACCGAGGCAAGTGTATGTGTTGTTTTCAAAACGGATTGGTTTAAGTTGCGACCGTTATTCCAACCTTACACGCGCAACCACTCTACCCTTATATGGGAAAGGGCATTATTGATTACCTAGGCCGAGACTAGCTTGGTGCCCGCATTACTAGTGACGGCAGAGTTGTTGCTCTCTCGGGACGGGGTCGTGCCAGGTAGGGCGGCCAAGAACATTTTTATGGGGCACTGGACACACCGTTGGTACCCCGTGCCAATGGTATGTGATGAATATGGGAGCGAGGCTCCACAATTTTAAGTTGTGAAATGTTGGTCACAGGGGTTGTACCAATTGAGTGGACTCTATGTTAGTGTCGTCTAGGGAAAGATAGTGATCGGGTGCTTACCTCGGGTACTTGAGGTACCGCGGGTTGTGGATGACACGGAAGTTCCCTGGATCTCGTGGGTAAAGTGTGCAACCTCTGCGCAGTGTAAAACTATTCGAATAGCTGTGTCCATGGTCAAGGACAGTTGGGTAACCGCTCTTGGGCTACGTCCAAATGTTTGCGAAACCAATGAGTGTGTATGGAAAAGTGGAAAGAACTACTTGGGTCAAGTCAAAGAACTTGACATGATTGAGTTGGGTTGATGTCCACTCTAATTATGTTGATATCTGTAACCTGTTCTCATGGTTACTTGAATTCTCCCGATGCATGTCTTACAAGTTGTTGAACATGTCATTGCACTCAAAACTAGCTTTCTGCAAAATGACCTACTTAGTGCTATATCATGCATTGTTGTACCTTGTTTTCAAAACACGGGTTGCTTGCGAGTACATTCAAAGTACTCATTGGCTTGCCACTGGTTATTTTATTGGCCAGTCTTGAAAGAACGAGATATGATGAAGAATACTTCAGCGACGAACATGCGAACTAGGACGCTTTCCCAGTCAGAATGCCTGGAGGATTAAGGCAGATGGCATGGGTCCAAGTTATCGACGAAGATTTCCGCTGCGAAGTTATACTCAATACTTGACCATAATGGTCATAATTTATGTAAGACGGTATGTATGGATGCAAGACTCTTGTTATTCAGCTTATGTGTGTTCAATGAGCATTGAGCTTTGGGATCACTGTACACGTGCATTCGGTGATCACGACTTATGAGTCGAGGTCCCCACAGAGCTGGTATCAGAGCCATCCTGACTGTAGGAAGCCTTAGTTAGCATGGGCGTTAGATAGGACAAAACCCGTTTTGCAAAACCCTTTATACTCTTCTTCTTTTCTGAGATTTCCCAAACCTAAGGGATATTTTTCCTTATTGACCTCTTCTTCCTAACATATTTATCCATGTAATTTTCTTTATTGTGGCATGAATGTTCAGATCCATAAGATTCAAAACAAAAGTTTAATATTGACATAAAAATGATAATACTTCATGCATACTAACAAAGCAATCATGTGTTCTCAAAATAACATGGCCAAAGAAAGCTTATCCCTACAGAATCATTTAGTCTGGCTATGCTCCATCTTCATCACACAAAGTATTCAAATCATGCACAACCCTGATGACAAGCCAAGCAATTGTTTCATACTTTTGATGTTCTCAAACTTTTTCCACTTTCACGCAATACATGAGCGTGAGCCATGGACATAGCACTATAGGTGGAATAAAATATGGTGGTTGTGGAGATGCCAATCAATAGATATCAATGTGAGTGAGTAGGGATTTCCATGCAACGGATGCACTAGAGCTATAAGTTTATGAAAGCTCAAAAGAAAACTAAGTGGGTGTGCATCCAACTTGCTTGCTCACGAAGACCTAGGGCAATTTGAGGAAGATCATCATCGGAATATACAAGACAAGTTCTATAATTAAAAATTCCCACTAGTATATGAAAGTCACAACATCGGAGACTCTCTATCATGAAGATCATGGTGCTACTTTGAAGCACAAGTGTCGAAAAAGGATAGTAATTAACATTGCCCCAACTCTCTTTTCTCTCTTTTTTTCCTCTTTTTTTATTGGTGGGCTTCTTGGCCTGTTTTATTTTTTTGTAAAGTCCGGAGACTCATCCCAACTTGTGAGGGAATCATAGCTAACATCATCCTTTTCTCACATGGGACAATGCTCTAATAATGATGATCATCACACTTTCATTTACTTACAACTCAAGAATTACAACTTGATACTTAGAACAATTTATGACTCTATATGAATGCCTTAAGTGGTGTACCGGGATGTGCAATGACTGAAGAGTGACATGTATAAAAATTATGAACGATATCTCTGCTACAAATACTATGTCAACTACATGATGATGCAAAGCAATATGACAATGATGGAGCGTGTCATAATAAACGGAACGGTGGAAAGTTGCATGGCAATATATCTCAGAATGGCTATGGAAATGCCATAATAGGTAGGTATGGTGGTTGTTTTGAGGAAGGTAATAGGTGGGTGTATGGCACCGGAGAAAGTGGCGCGGTACTAGAGAGGCTAGCAATGGTGGAAGGGTGAGAGTGCGTATAATCCATGGACTCAACATTAGTCATAAAGGACTAACATACTTATTGCGAAAATCTATTAGCCATCAAAACAAAGTACTATGCGCATTCTCCTAGGGGGATAGATTGGTAGGACAAGACCATCGCTCGTCCCCGGCCGCCACTCATAAGGAAGACAATCAATAAATAAATCATGCTCCGACTTCATCACATAACGACACCATATGTGCATGCTACGGGAATCACAAACTTTAACACAACTATTTCTACAATCCAAAATTATTCACTAGCATGACTCTAATATCACCATCTCTATATCTCAAAACTATCATAAGGAATCAAACTTCTCATAGTATTCAATGCACTTTATATGAAAGTTTTTATTATATCCCTCTTGGATATCTATCATATTAGGACTAAATTCATAACCAATGAAAATTACCACGCTGTTTAGAGAGACTCTCAAAATAATATAAGTGAAGCATGAGAGTTCAAAAATTTCTACAAAATAAAGCCACCACCGTGCTCTAAAAAGATATAAGTGAAGCACTAGAGCAAAATTGCCTAGCTCAAAAGATATAAGTGAAGCACATAGAGTATTCTAATAAATCATGATTCATGAGTGTCCCTCTCAAAATGTGTGTACAGCAAGGATGATTGTGGCAAACTAAAAAGTAAATACTCAAATCATACAAGGCACTCCAAGCAAAACACATATCATGTGGTGAATAAAAATATAGCCTCAAGTAATGTTACCGATAGACGAAGATGAAAGTGGGGATGCCATCCGGGGCATCCCCAAGCTTAGGCTCTTGGTTGTCCTTGAATATTACCTTGGGGTGCCTTGGGCATCCCCAAGCTTAGGCTCTTGCCACTCCTTATTCCATAGTCCATCAAATCTTTACCCAAAACTTGAAAACTTCACAACACAAAACTCAATAGAAAATCTCAGAAGATCCGTTAGTATAAGAAAATAAATCACCACTTTTGGTACTGTTATGAAATCATTCTTTATTTAAATTGGTGTAATATCTATTGTATTCCAACTTTTCCATGGTTCATACCCCCCGATACTACCCATAGATTCATCAAAATAAGCAAACAACCCATAGAAAACAAAATCTGTCAAAAACAGAATGGTCTGTAGCAATCTGAATACTTTGACTACTTCTGTAACTCCAAAAATTCTGAAAAATTAGGACACGAGAGGCAATTTGTATATCAATCTTGTGTAAAGAAATTCAGAATTTTATCATGCTTCTGTGCTTTTTAAAAAATTTGGGTCTGGGCGCAAAAGTTTCTATTTTTCAGCAAGATCAAATCAACTATCACCGTAAACCATCCCAGAGGTCTTACTTGGCACAAACACTAATTAAAACACAAAAACACATATAACCAGAGGCTAGATGAATTATTTATTGAAAACAGAACCAAAAAGGCAAGAACAAAAATAAAATTGGGTTGCCTCCCAACAAGCGATGTTGTTTAACGCCCCTAGCTAGGCATAAAAACATATATCTAAGTATTGTCATCTTTGGTATGCAATTCCTTCCTCATCAAATCCTCCAAAACTCGTCTTAACAAATATATCCTTTCATTTATTTCCCTTCTAGTAGATGAACTTCAATCATGAACATGACTTTGATTAGTGATTTTCACATTCATAAACCCGTAATCGGGATCATCACCATATATATCATCATACAGAATACGTATCTCGTTTCTAACGGGTTCCTTCATCATCTTATTCAACCAATCCCTATTAAATCCTACATAAATTCCCCTTGTAACCCAATCAAATTCTTCATAGGTTTCAAGGTACAAAGCTTGAGAGATTTCCGAATAGGGAACTCTCCTCCTAAGATTCTCGCTATAAGATTGATAATCCCTAGATTCCAAACTACGCATAGTTTCTTTATCATGGAGGATATCTTCAACTGGAGGGTGTTCAACATCTTTATTATAGAAAGCAAAAATATCCCTAGCCTCTTGTATTATAAAATCAAATTCTCGCATAAGGATGATAGTGGCAATCTTTTTAGCTATAAGATGATTAATATTGGGAAGTTCATAAAACACCTTTTGCAAAGCAGGATGGATGTGCACAAATTTTATTTCTAGTTTGTCAACGAGCATAACAATGGCATCTGCATAACAATTTGTATCGAGAAGAATAGATCTTTTACTAATAGGCATAGATCCCGTACAATCAAAGAATTCTTGAATAACACTTTTCCCAATAATATTACCATGCCCCCCACGAAAAGTTTTTGCTTGTAATTAGGAGGAGTTTCAGTTTCATGATCCAAAGAACAAGATCCAAGTTTTTCCTCAAGATTTTCAATGATAACTTCCCCAGATTCAGACATGGTGGCAACAAATCGATCTAGCAAATGAGCAAACCAAAAGCAAGTGAAAAGACGAACAGAAGAAGGGCGAAGAAAAGGAAAATCTTTTCGAAAATCGTTTCAGAAGTGGGGAGAGGAAAACGAGAGGCAAATGGCGAATAATGTAATGCAAGAGATGAGAGTTTTATGATGGATACTTGGTAGGCTTGATGTAGATCTTGACTTGGCGTAGATCTCCCCGGCAACAGCATTAGAAATTCTTCGTGCTACTTCTTGAGCTTGCGTTGGTTTTTCCCTTGAAGAGGAAATGTGATGCAGCAAAGTATAGTTAAATATTTCCCTCAGTTAAGAACCAAGGTATCAATCCAGTAGGACAAGAACGCACAAATCACCAATACCTGCACAAACAAACAAACACTTGCACCCTACGCGATAAAAGGGTTGTCAATCCCTTCACGGTCACTTGCAAAAGTGAGATCTGATAGAGATAGATAAAACTAAACAAAAGATAAAGTAAATATTTTTTGGTTTTTTGGTTTATAGATCTGAAAGTAAAAGATTACAAAATAGTAGATCAGAAACTAATATGATGGAAAATAGACCCGGGGGCCAAAGGCTTCACTAGAGGCTTCTCTCATGAAGGCAAATAATATGGTGGGTGGACAAATTATTGTCGAGCAATTGATAGAAAAGCGCAAAGTCATGACGATATCCAAGGCAATGATTATGTAATATAGGCATCACGTCTATGTCAAGTAGACTTACTCCTTCCTGCATCTACTACTATTAATCCACACATCAACCGGTATCCAATATGCATCTAGAGTATTAAGTTCATAAAGAACGGAGTAACGCCTTAAGTAAGATGACATGATGTAGAGGAATAAACTCATGCAATATGATATAAACCCCATGTTTTTATCCTCGATGGCAACAATTCAATATGTGTCGCGCTACCCCTACTTTATCACTGGGTGAAATCACGCAAGATTGAACCCAAAGCTAAGCACCTCTCCCATTGCAAGAAAAACCAATCTAGTTGGCCAAACTAAACCGATAATTCGAAGAGAAAGACAAAGATACCAAATCATGCATATATTAATTCAGAGAAGATTCAAGTAATATTCATAGATAAGCTGATCATAAATCCACAATTCATCAGATCTCGAGAAACACACAGCAAAAGAATATTACATCGGATAGATCTCCAAGAACATCGAGGAGAACATGGTATTGAGAATCAAAGAGAGAGAAGAAGTCATCTAGCTACTATCTATGGCCTCGTAGGTCTGAGGTAAACTACGCAGGCTTCATCGGAAGGGCAATAGAGTTGATGTAGATGCCCTCCGTGATCGAATCCCCCTCCGGCAGGATGCCCAAAAAGGCCCCAAGATGGGATCTCACGTGAACAGAAGGTTGTGGCGGTGGAGAAGTGTTTTCGTGGATGCTTCTGGTGTTTCTGGAATATATGTGAATATATGAGAGGAAGGGCTAGGTCAGAGGAGTCCCAAGGTGGTGGCAAGGTAGGGGGTGCTCCCTAATCCCTGGGCGTGTCCTCCACCCTTGCCGCCGCCTCGCGACTCTTCTGACTTGGACTTCAAGTCCCCTGGGTGTCTTCTAGTCCAGGAAAAATCATCATGAAGTTTTATTCTGTTTGGACTCCGGTTTTTTTGCAAATCTCAGAAACAAGGAATAAAATAGAAACTGGCACTGAGCTCTAGGTTAATAGGTTAGTCCCAAAAATAATATAAAATAGCATATTAATGCATATAAAACATCCAAAACAGATAATATAATAGCATGGAACACTCAAAAATTATAGATACGTTGGAGACGTATCAACTACCCTTGTATCTTTATTTCCTTATTGTTGTTGGTCATGATGCACCTCTTGTATTGCCATTGATTTTACGAGTACTTGGTGAGAATCTTGTCCAATAGAGTGTTCTTCTTGTGGTTCCCCTTTGTCTTCTTAGTGTTCCTCCTCCAATCCACCTCCAATTCGTGGGGATCCACCTAGGATCTCTACCCTACATCAATTGTTCCAGTCACCATCTTGATGGTTGATTTTATGAGAGTTGTGCCATCAATGCAAAATTGATGTGTCCGTCGGAGATTGCAACGAAATGTCCTCCATTGAGACTCCTACTTATTTTTGGCCGACCATCAAGTAGTCCAAGCCTAGCCAAGAGAATGACAAAGTGGACAATCTCAAAAGTGGAGTACCCCACTGCTGCCGGCCATGATAATAATAGGGAGTTGAACCAGCAAAAGGTTGGGTGGGATTTCTACCTCCTACAACCGATGCCATGACCAATGGGGAGCCACAAAATTAGCATCATAGATCAGGCCACTACCACCAGAACATGAGCCAGTGATGCCCGAGTCATCAATAAACCACATTGAACCAAGCAATAGTGTAAGCTTCATGCACAAGTTATTCTAACTTATGAGCTTTCATGGCAGGAGCTTACTAGACTGGATCCTCAATCTCATGATGAAGCAGCGCACCCTGCCACACCTTATATGGAGCAATGCAAGACATGTTGCTGGTGTGAAGAATTGTAATGCTCAACTACCCACGCTTACAAATCCACTAGCACCATCCAGAAATGAAAGCCTAGTCATTGGTGACCATCAAGGTTTGGCCCAGCTGCACACCGGTGGTAGTGAAGGGAGAAGGCACCAAGGAGCAGATGCTAGTGGTGGAAACTAGATGCACCACCTGAGTCACCATACGGAGGTGGGGGGTCGATCCTGTCTTTTCGGAGTTCTATATGTGGACCCATTTTTAGGTATAAAAGATTAATAGAATTATAAGAGACCATGAGTTTAAAGTACTTTTTTGATTTAAACATATTTGTTGTTCTTGTGCATAAAGAACTCATGAATATTCCCCTTAAGAAAGAACTCATGATTTTTCATTTTTTGTACCAAATCATTCTTTAGTTGTCAACATTTCTAATAGCATTACCCTCACTAATTAACATTTGTGTACACATGAGGTGATGAAAACAATAGCTAATAATCTGCAATTGACAATGCTCCTATGGATTAATCAGGACACGTTTTCCTTTCCTTTACTTTACAATATCACACTTCCCTTTCCTTTACAATCACATACGTATGTACAACACCACTTATCATAGTAAAAGGGGGTGGGTATACATATAGGTACACAATAGAAACACTTCTGCAACATTGTTAGCTATTTGACTTTATGTTCAAGGCATCCCTAAGACCGACACTAAGGTTATACTGATGGCCTTTCTTCCCAAAGCCTGTGGTCGATTTTTGCATCATGGCCACAAACTCATTGTAATCTATGCGTCCATCCTGCAGGAAAATTGCCCACCAAATATGTTTGTCAGATTCGAAATGCATGATTGGATGATATTTTGTTGTTATAGAAATAATCATGGTTAATAAAACTGCAAGTGTATTGTTGATTGTTTAAATTTGGTGATCTTACATTGTCCTGATCTACTTCGCCTATCATGTCCTCAAGTCGAACATCCTCAATCCCAAACTCGTCGCAAGCCTGTTGGAGCTCGTCAGCCGTGATGTATCCACTGCCATCCTTGTCAAAGTATTGGAAGGCAGCATATAGATGGTCTTCCCTCTCAACTTTGTTCAAGTGTAGAGTGGCAGCTATGAACTCTCCATAGTCTATGGTACCACTGTTGTCAATATCGGCCTTAAGAATGAAGTGAAAAAATGAAAAATTACATCACTTTTGGGTTAAAAGTAGTAGCGAAGTTAATCAATATACCAACGTTCCATCATCTTTACAATTACCATAACATGTAATACTTTGATTGATCAATACCTACTACCAAATGCAAGAACTTGACTCGTAATTATTTTGTGTGAGATGAATTAATTGTATTTTTACATGATGCATCATATTGGTTATTATGTTTGTTTGATCCCTCTCAATAATTTAAATGGAAGACTATGAGTCCTAAAGGATTATGAACTTCCTAATTAGCCAAGGCATGCACAACAGAGACCAAAAAACACAGGGCGGGCTCGGGACTTGATTTGCAGCACAAATACATTTTAATGCCGAGCTTGTGATTTAGTCTCAGCCCAAAACTAGCCCTGCCTAGCACCACGCATGAATTTTTCCATGAGAGGCCCAACAATATCGCAATAAGCAGCCAATGTTTCCTCCTCGCTTTGAAACTCCTCTCTCCCTCCCTCCCTCCCTCCCTTTCTCTCTCTATGCGTGTGTGTCTATGTGTGTGTATCTATTTTACCCCTAGCCGACAGAACACAAGCACACACAAACACCCACCGACCTCTCTGCACCTTGTCACTTTGTGCCTCCGAACGTCCAGCTACTACTTTTGTCGCTATGTTTACTGCTCTTGTTGTCGATAGATCAAGATGCAAGCATGCAAGAGAAAGTGGAGAGGAATACATCCACTAAGCTGGTCTGAGTCAACAATGGGAAGATGTAACCCTCTTGTTGGTTGTGAGAAAAATGCAGATGGTGGTGTTATTGAAACCACTGAACAACCACATGTTACTCCTCCTCTTCCAAAACCATTTAAGTAAAATTGTTGGAAGAATTTCAAAAGGATTGAAAGTGTTTATGATGAGGTGATTATTGATTGTATAATATGCCAAAAGTTCTTCATGGCAATCTGAAAAATGGTAGTTATTATCTGTTAAGAGCTTCTAAAAATGTGCATCCTTGCAGTACAAATGAAGTCAACAACCGTTTTTCTGAAATTTGAAAACAGTCATGATTTTCCCTCACTGTTTGAAAAATGGAAAGTTTGATCATGAATATACCCGAGTTCCAATATCCCAATTTTTTATTGGAGGTTTTCATCCATGTTCTCTTGTAGAAGAGTATTGTGATAGAACTATGATGACTAAAGCTTGTCCTGAATTCAAGAACATTAGTTGTTAACTATCAAAAAGGAAATTATGACAATGTTTGAAGAACACACGGAGAGGAGTTGATAGAGGTTATTCACACCTTTCCTAGTCGGTTCAGTTAGAAACGAGAATAAAAAATATGATGTCCCAAAGTTCTGTTGGGAATGTAAACTCGACACAAAAATCACAAAAAGCCTTAGATTCCTGTGAAATGTTTCTGAGTTGGAAACTACATTGAGAAAAACATGAAGATCCCCAGGGAGATGTAAAGACAATAGGGAAAGATGCCTCGGAGGTCACGAGGACTTGTAGCTGTACAGGTTTTGCATTTGCTTCTTCGATAGGTACTTTTCCCTAGTCCTCGATGACTAGCAATGTAGAAGCTCATCAATGACCATCATCTCAATCACAGGAGATTCAAAGAGATTAATGAGGCCGAGAATCCAAGAGGAGATCACATATAGCGAGGCCAACCACTAAAGGTGGCGAAGAAGATTATCAAGACACGACTATTGACTCGATGACACAACAATGCCTTTTGTGACATCTGCCCAAGGGGACTCACTTTGAGAGGATAGCTAAATTTTACCGGGGCTTGCACTTAGTTCTACAGGGTATCCACATGAACATTCAACGTAAATCAAAGATGATCAACACAAGTCAAGGATAGTCAACGAGAGTCCAAGAAAACCACTATGGTAAAAAAGTCAAAAGAATATGAGGGAATAAGAAAATCTAGTCTTAGATGGTGAAAAGAAGCAAAGATGGACATGTCTAGAGGAGGCCCAACTAGCTATTTCTTATTCATGAATGGGTGAGAATGATTGTCCCAGCATGATCCATAAACACCCTCGCCTTTGACTAGTACTCATAGAACCATGGACCTTTTATTACCCATGTATCCCTCCAACCTAAAACCTTCAAGGGTAGCCTTGGTCATTTGTCAAGAATCAAGGCTATAAATAGTCACCCCAAGGGTATGTACTCTCATTCAATCCCACTTGAATAAACTCAATAGGAGATCCACATGCCCCCCTCCTTAGGACCAAGGTTCATGGATGCCGGGTTTCGGACTCCAAGGGACCTTCTGAGACTCGGACCATCGGGAGTCATGAGACTTCGAAAGACGCATTTTCTAAATGTTCCATGCAATGAGCACTTATATTGATGTCTCTCCTCCTCACAAAGGTCGCAGGTTGTGCTCCCATGAAGCGATTATACCTATTTACAAAACATCATTGTGTCACTTTGTCGATGTACGATGACCTTAGCTATAATATTGTTTCCATTGCAACAACAATTAATATGATTGTTCTTTGGAATTCGATCTACGAAATGCTTGAGGGTTATGTATACTTTAAATGTCTCCTTTTTTATTTGCTAGGTGACATAACATATTCAAATCACATTTCTTGTGAACTCCTGGTTAATGGGATAAGCTTGCCATCATTCTTAGTTTTGTAAGACTTTCTATGATGTCACATTGGTATTTTTCGACTCAAAGTATCTGATTTCCAATAGGTACCTCAACTTTGTGTTTCATGGTGAATGCACGCTTATAGCAGGCACATGCTGTCGAGGAAATTTCAAGGCTCTAATGTTGGGTGATATGAAACAGAAGTTTGGAAAATCTTACCTTGATTATACTGAGTTCTTTTGTGTGTTGTTGTTCTTGATTTGCATTATAAACTAGGATTTATAAGAATTTGCAATAACAAATTGCATTAACCTGGAGAGGCCCAACATCGGGTTCATGAAGATAGAAATACTTTGGTCAATCTTTTTAATGAGTGCAAAGGCTTTGCTGTTAGGAATTGTTCATCCAATAGGGTTGGTATTGCACTTGTGGAAGTGAGGCAGACATATTCATTGATTACTTTCATGAGCACTAGCCAAATACACAAAGACAATTCACAGTTCTAGAGTATTTGAGCATTCTAGAGTATTAGAGTAAGTCATCTATGAGATATCTCAAGCTAGCGTTTACGGCTGGTGGTATTCGTGTTGTCCCCGCCCAGAGTGTTGGTTCCGAGTAAACTCTTATTATGAGCCAAAAAAGTGATTTGTTGTTATGTCTGGTTGATTGCTATATACTTGTATACTAAACATTATAGTAGTCAAAATAATGGAAGCACAATCTTTAAAGATCCCTTCTAAAGTTGACGAGATATTATTTTCTTAATTTAACTAGTAACTACTACATTAAATGCTATAACTTATTGTTTGTTAATTTATTTATATTTTTGTACTAACTAAATTTCATCTCCTAAATATTGTATCTTGGAACTGGTGCAAATGTGTGATCTTGTAACTAGCCACTGAGGTTGGAGGCTGATGGTCATGAAGTTTGATGTTTTAATGGTTGTGAACACAAAAACTTCAAAGATGGATGGGAACTTCGATGTGCGTAATGACAATATTTGAGCTACTTTTGTTTTATAATGTGGATGAGGTAGACATCAAGCCTGTAGTGTTGAGATTGAAGTTGTACCGGGTATGCTTGTGTTGCAACTTGGAATTTGGTTGCATATAGTTGTTTTAACTTGTTATGGTGTTCAAGATTTCAAGTTTATGTGCGTGGGATAATGTTATGATTTTGTGTTTGCACTTTTTTTCTCGAATATGCACGAGTGTGCTTATCCCTTTATAAAGGAGAAGGGGGAAAAGTCTTCCCCTCAGTTTACAACGACTGTTACACGGCTTTCGCCGACCACCTCCGCAAGATCCGCCTACAGACAGAGCAACTACTCACCCACTACCCACCTTGCTAGTCATGCGAAAACTCCGTCTAGATCCCCTCCTAGAAGCCCTGCTTGTATCCATATCCTAGCCTCGCTATCGAACCGTCGCATGACATGGGTAGTGGAGGCTACCGCGCCGTTGAACACGATATCAGTTCGGTGCTTCCAGATGACCCACATGCCTAGCAGACACAGTGCTCGCATGGTTCACCATTGTTCCGTGCGTTTCCCTTGTCTAATGCACCATGGGCCTAAGTGTCGTCGTCCATTGGCTCCAACTATGGCCGACCTGTTGCCATGCTAATCCAGTGCCACACCTCCTTGGATAGGATGCAGTTCACTAAGATGATTCATTGTCTCGTCATACTGGTCACAAAATGGGCATGCGTCCTGGTGGGGTAGTCCACGCCTCGCCAACCGGTCAGACCTCTAGCAATGGTTCTTGAAGGCCAGCAATTGTAGCGGTGCCCTCGACTTCCAAGTGAATTCAGCTGTTGGGACAACCTCCAATCCCGCAAACCTCACCACATATGCTGAGCGTGCGGAGAACTGGCCATTCTTCTCCCAAGCCTAATTGATAGCGTCTTGCACATCATTATTGAGCTGCACCGTCTCTACTCTCATCCAGAGTGTTACGAACTGTTGCAGTGCGATCTCATCCATGTCCGACACAATGTCTCACCGCCAGGCTGCATTCTCCATAGCTGCAGCCACTATTCTCGTTGTCCTAACCCTCTTTGGGACCCTGTTGCAGATCAGCGGCGCATGCTCGCCAATGCAGAATCCGTGTAACCATTGATCCTCCCAGAATAGTGTTTCCTTCCCGTCTCCTACAACCGCCGTCACCGCTGCCTAGAATAAGGCCACGAATCTTTCGGCACAGTGATAGGGAGTCCCGACCAGGGTATCGCCTTGTCTGTTCTCTAGAGCCTAGGCCATCTCACTTGCAGAGCCATATTAATCCATCGAAGGTTCAGGATTCCTAGGCCGCCAGCCCTTTTAGGCCTACAGACCATGTCCCATGCGACCGCACAAGTTCCACCATTAGCCTCCTTTTTGCCGCACCATAGGAATCCATGACATATCTTGGCCATCGCTGAAAGCGTCTTTGGAGGTAAGTCGAGTGCCAGCATCGTGTGTACTTGAATCGCGCATAGCACCGAGGTAACCAGAATTAGACACCCACTCTTTGGTAGTAATGCTGCCCGCCAGCTGGGCAGGCAGTTCGCCAGCTGGTCAACCAGACCCTAAAACTGCGCCTTCGTTTGCTTTCGAATTGTTAGAGGTAGACCCAAGTACTTGCATGGAAACGCCCCACTCGCGCAGCCCATCAAGGTACATATTGTGTGCACCTCCTCCTGAGAGCACCTGATAGCCATTGCAGCACTTCCTGTCATGTTGACGTGTAATCCCGATGCATGTCCGAATAGGTCGAAGATGGCTCTGCACACCCTGGACTCAAGCTCCACCGGCTTGAAGAAAACGATCACATCATCTGCGAACATCGAGACTTGCTGGTGCGTGCCGGAGTGGGCAAGGGGTGCTAACAAGCCTTTGGCCGCCACCAATCTGAACATGTACTATACAACGGCTCCATGGAGAGAATAAAGACCATTGGGGATAACTGCACCCCTTGCCGTAGCCCTTGACAGTTAAAGATTGGCATCCCCGGTATCCTGTTTACCATGATCCTTCTCGAGGAAGTTGCTAGCAGTCTGCACAACCAGGAGATCCATCTCCTCCCAAAGCCCATCTACGTCAGCGCCTCCAGGATAAATGGCCATTGGACAGCGTCAAAAGCCTTTAAAATGTCAAGTTTCAGCATGATCGTCGGTTGTTTCAAGACATGTAAATGCCTCGCTGTGGATTGTACCACCATGAAATTGTCGTGCAGAGAGCGTCCCCGAACAAATGCACTTTGGTGGTGCCCAACGAGTTTCGGTAGGTCGTCAGTGAGTCTTGTTGCGAGAACTTCTTCAAATATCTTCACCGCTCCGTGCACTAGGCTCACTGGGCGGTAGTCTTAGATATCCACAGCCCCTTCTTTCTTTGGCAATAGGATAACAATCACTTTGTTGATGCTCGGCAGTCCCCTCATATCCCCATAGAAGAAGTCATCCAGTGCTCGCATGAAATCTAACTTGATTATGTGCCAACAAGTCACAACGAAGCGATCTGTGAACCCATCCGGCCCCGGCGCTTTGTCCATTGGCATGGACTTGATTGTCTTCTCTACCTGTTCCACCGACAAAGGCTCCTCCAGATGTGCCAAGTCCATGGAAGGAAGGCCTAGCGTATCCAAGTCGATGGTGTGATTTCTTGCCGGCGCCGAGCCAAACAAGGCCGCATAGTACTCATCCACCACCTCCGTGATGCGGTCCTGCCCAGTGACTACCTTGCCATTGTGTTGCATGGCCGTGATCATGTTCTTTTGATGGCGATGCCATGCATGTCGATGGAAGAATTTCGTGTTCGCATACCCTCCTTCAAGCGGAGGAGGTGAGACCTCCGCCTGGCGATAGTCTGCTCTAGAGAGCTGAAGCCCAACAGCTTCCTTTTCAACACATTTCGTAGACCATGCTCTTTATCAGATAGGGGCCTCAAGTTCGCATCCATATCAAGCCTGTGTATGACTTCCATCGCAAGAGCCACTTGCAATCGCACATTCCTGATCCACTTGTCACTCCACCTCTGCGGTGCCCTTTGCGATCGCTTGTAGCTTGGTGTCTAGTGCCATGTACGCATTTCCTATGGATGGTACGGATTGCCATGCCTCAGCCACCACCTCATAGAAGCCCTCGACCTTCGGCCAAAAAGGACTCAAACCTGAATCGGTGCCCCATCATGAAGTCCGCGTCTAAGTCCAGCAAGAGCGGGCAATGATCCGATATTAATGATCCAAGGGCAATCAGTAGGCTAACTGGAAACTTGTCCTCCCGTGAGTTAGTGACAAAACCATGGTCTAACTTCTCCATTGTAGGTTCTCGCCTCTCATTTGTCCACGTATACCTCCGCCCATTTAGGTATATCTCTTTGAGCTCAAGTCGGTTTAACAATTCCCGCAGACGAGCCATCCTCCTCCCGTTAATCAGTGTATTGCTCTTGTCCTCCGGGTTGACAATCAAGTTAAAGTCACCCACTAGAGCCCAAGGCCCCGCATGCAAGTCACAGACGTCCTTGATCTCATGGAGGAACTGCACATTTTCCGCATCTCCTTGGGGACCGTATACTCCCGTTAACCACCACATGCAGTCACTCACTCCTGCTAGAGTCACAAGCGACGTGAGCGTGTTCTCAGTTGTGTGTGGGTTTGAAAGTGCCACCACTACAAGATCCCATGCAATGAGCACACCTCCGCGTGTCCCTAGAGCCGGCAGGTAGAAAAGTTTCTCAAATTTATTTTCGAGACAATGCCAGACAATTTAGATTGTTACAATTTCCATTTTCGTCTCTTGGAAGCAAACTATGCTTTGATTAGCTGCCACCATGACTTAGTATATTGCATTCTGCCTCGCTAGAGACTTTAAGCTGTGGATGTTCCACACGAGAAGCTTCGGAGGTTGTGAAGCCATATGGAAGACCCACACAAGACCACCGAGCCGCATAGTCTACTGCCCATCAACCAAGTCCACCAGCCCATCCTGTAGTGGAAGTATCTCCTGCGACCATCCGAACAAAGCTAGGATGGTCGTGATGTGGCTGTTAGTGAGCGGCTTCTCAAACAACTTTGCATACGCTTGGAGGGCTTCCTCTCCTATGATCTCAGCTTCACTTGCCAAGCATAGCTTCCGAATGAGAACGACCTGCTACTTAGTTGCCTTAGAGCCATTGGCCTTCCCCTTGGCAATGCGAACACTATGTCGCGGCGTCGTAACCAGCGGTCTTGTTTGTCTGGGCCTCCTCGCCAGCGTTGGCTGTGCACGAGTAGTCGGCTGAGCGAGAATCGGTGTCAGCGCGTGATGTATCTCAACGCACAACTGCTCAACCTCGGAGCGTAGTGACATCGACTGGGCTGCATGTGCCTCCGGCGACACAAACTCCTATTGCGCTGAGAGGCTAACAGTGAGCCACTTGTTTTATGTCTCCATGGGCACGTCTCCTCATGCTCGTGCAAATGGGCCATCTCCATCACAGGGCCATCCAGCAAATCCCTTATCTCATAGCTACCCACGTCCCTATCCAGGTCATGGCCCACCATCGAGGGAGTTGGCCTGGCCTCAGCAACGGCCACATGATCTTGCGGCAACAGATCCCACGAGCCAATCCTCAAACACGGCGATCTCGCTGGGCCCGCATCGTTGTGTTGCTCCTAGCTCCCGACAGCTGCCAGCCTGTCCTCACCACCTGACCGATGGCATGGCTAGTGAACAGAAGCAGGGGAGCAGTTGCCCAAGCGGTATCGAAGCTCCCTGGCGCACGAGATTTGTCGAGAAGAACAGGACAAGAGCGGGGTGGATAGGATTCCTGCTTCACGCACCCCACTTTGTGCAGAAAGTACCTGGTCGTTCATCGCTAAGTGCAGCACGCAACCTTCCTACGCAGGCCCCCATACACTTTTGGCAGGGATACGACTTTCTCCACCTGCAATAGCTGCCATGCAGCTGCCATCATCCACCTGTTCGACAGGCAGGGGTTGACGGGGACCCCCGACAGTTTGAACCACCCGATGCCCCACCGGCGGTGCCGGAGCAGTTGCCAGTAGCGATCCTAGCAACGGATGTACAGGAGCACCGCACCTAGTCTTGGAGCGCCCACATCTTGAACTGTGGCTCAGCCCGTCGTCCCGGGCATCATCTTCCGGCGGCGGCGGTGGCCCTGAAAGCACAAGTGCTCCCTGGGTGATTTTGGTAATTAATGTCAACAGATCACTTGTTGGAATAATACCTTTATCTAGTATATTTCAGATGAGTTCAATAATGGCGTGGCATGGACAAGAGGATGTGGAACCCCTTCAAATTGCTAAGGACAAAGATTGGCTCAAGGCTCAAGACTCTTCATTTTTGTTTTAGTGATCCAAAATCACATTGAGACCATAGGAAAGCCAATACTATTAAAAGGGGATGGGTGTTGCTTAATATCTACTTGCTTAAAGTTCTTAGTGATATTGCTCCAAAACCTTCAGCCACTTTCCCATTTCCACATTAGTCCAAAACCTAAAGTCAAACTCGGCCCCATCGATTTGATCTATCCAGCGCCACCGAGCTCTTTTGACATAGCCCAATGCAAAAAACCTTAGACAACTCGATCTCACCGATAGGGATCTCGGTCTCACCGAGATGGCCTTGCAAACTTGCTGTTGCCTGTTGTATGTATTTCGGTCTCACCGAAACATGCAATCGGTCCCACCGGGTTTGTCAGACCAACTCTCTGTTAGCTCATTGCTGAAATCGGTCTCACTGAGTTCATGCAATCGGTCTCACCGAGATGAGGTTTTTCCCTAGCCGTAGCACATCGGTCCCACCAAATTGATCGTGTTGGTCCCATGGAGATCCATAACGTTCACATTTTGAACTGAATCGGTGTCACCGAGTTTCCTATTGGACCTGACCGAGTTGGGTCAAATGTGTGTAACAGTTGGATTTTGTGTGGAGGCTATATATACCCCTCCACCCCCTTCTCTATTCAAGAGAGTGCCATCAGAACGTGCCTACACTTCCACTACTCATTTTCCGAGAGAGAACCACCTACTCATGTGTTGAAACCAAGACATTCCAATCCAACCACAAGAATCTTGATCTCTAGCCTTCCCCAAGTTGCTTTCCACTCAAATCATCTTTCCACCATAGCCAAATCTGTGAGAGAGAGAGTTCAGTGTTGGGGAGACTATCATTTAAAGCACAAGAGTAAGGAGTTCATCATCATCACACCATCTATTACCTTTTGGAGAGTGGTGTCTCCTAGATTGGTTAGGTGTCACTTGGGAGCCTCCGACAAGATTGTGGAGTTGAACCAAGGAGTTTGTAAGGGCAAGGAGATCGCCTACTTCATGATGATCTACCCGAGTGAGGCATGTCCTTCGTGGGCGATGGCCATGGTGGGATAGACAAGGTTGCTTCTTCGTGGACCCTTCGTGGGTGGAGCCCTTCGTGGACTTGCGCAACCATTACCCTTCGTGGGTTGAAGTCTCCATCAACGTGGATGTACGATAGCACCACTTATCGGAACCACACCAAAAATCTCCGTGTCTTCATTGTGTTTGCACATTCCAATCCCATCCCTTTACTTTCTTGAAATTAGCATGTTTTACTCTTTCCGCTACTTATACTATTGCCATGCTTGCTTGAAATGTATTGTGAATGCTTAAACTTGTGCTAAAACTCCATCTTAACTTAAAGAAGTTAAGAACTGCTACTTTTGCTTGTTGAGGTCTAATCACCCCCCTCTAGGCACCTCTTCTCAATCCTTTCAATTGGTACCAAACCTTTGCTCTCCATTGCTTTGGTTTAATCACCATTCAAGGAAGATGGATGTGTCTACAATTGGGAGTATTAGATGTAGAGTGCCTATTCTTGATGGCGAGTTCTATAGTGCTTGGAAAAATGAGATGCTTGAGATTTTCAATGGATATAATTTGAACAAGTATATTACTAGCCCTTGTGTGCCTCCTAATTATCCCTTGCATCCTACCCCCGATGAGTATCTTGACATGACTCGCAATCTTAGAGCTATTGATCTTATCATTAGAGGATTGCCTAGAAATTTGCTTGTATGCTTGCCTACATTTGAATGTGCTTATACTATATGGAGATATCTTGAGGAACGATTTCCAAACTATTCTTTGAAAAATCTAGATGAGATTCTTCAAAAGTCCATTGCTTTTCATAAAATGAGTCCTAGTGATCCTAAATTTGGTGACTATTTATTTCAGCTTCGTGACCTCAGCGTGCCAAAGGAGATGTTGGAGTCATTAGCGGCATCATCTCACAGGTCATTAGAATTCATAAAGATGCACATTGTCATGGTCATAAATCTAATGAATCACTCTCTCTAGGTGATGATCAATCACAAGACGATGTTGAACATGGATATTATGACGAGGATGATGATAGTGACTTTGATCTTGATGAGTCGATGAGACACTTTGGTCTTATGACTAACCTTCATGGTTACATGGCTGGAGGAAAGAAATGGGTTCTTGATAGTGGATGTACCGATCACATGAATGGAGACAAGGATATGTTTCGTGAGCTTGCTGAGAATGACGCCCCCGAAAGTATGTCACTTTTGGTGATAACTCAAAGGTAAGGTGGTTGGCCTTGGTAAGGTGGCCATCTCACATGACAGCTCCATCCAAAATGTTATGCTCGTTGAATCTCTTGGCTACAATTTACTTTCCGTGTCTAGGCTAGCCGATTTTGGTTTCAATGTTCTATTCACTGAAGTAGATTGCTAAGTGTTTCTAAGAGATAATCATAATACGGTCTTTACTGGTATGCGTAGAGGTGATCTATATATTGTTGATTTCACTAAAAAGGCTCAACCTAAAACTTTCTTAATTGCTAAGTCTTCTAAAGGTTGGTTGTGGCATAGAAGTTTAGGTCACGTGGGCATGTGAAATCTTGATAAGCTTATTAAAGGTGATCATATCCTTGGTGTTAAAGATGTCATATTTGACAAGGATAGACTTTGTAGTGCTTGTCAAGCAGGAAAACAAGTTGGAGGAAGTCATCCCGTGAAGAACATCATGACTACGAGAAGACCACTCGAGCTACTTCATATGGATCTTTTTGGTCCCAACGTCTACAAGAGTCTCGGTGGTAACTCGTTCAGATTGGTCATTGTTGATGATTTTTTAAGATTTACGTGGGTGTTCTTTCTTGATGATAAATCGTAGGTCCAAAAGATCTTCAAGAACTTTGCTAGGAAGACCCAAAATCAATTTGAAGTGAAGAACAAGAAGGTTCGGAGCGACAACGGAACGGAGTTCAAGAACGCCAATGTGGATACCTTTCTTGACGAAGAAGGGATTTCACATGAGTTCTCGGCTACGTACACACCTCAACAAAATGGATTTGTTGAGAAGAAGAACCGGACACTTATTAAGATGTCAAGAACGGTGCTTGAAGAATACAAGACGCCAAAACACTTTTGGGCGGAAGCGGTTGAGACAGCTTGTCATGCAACAAATCAACTATATCCTCACAAGCTTCTCGGCAGGACGGCATATGAGCTTCTCACCGGTACAAACCCCAAGTTGGATACTTCCGAGTATTTGGCTCAAAGTGCTACATTCTTGATAAGCATCGTCGTTCGAAATTTGCCCCTAAATCTCATGAAGGTTTCCTACTCGGTTATGGCTCAAACTCTCACACTTACCGTGTCTACAACAATTTCACCCGAAAGGTTGAAGAGATGGTAGATGTGAAGTTTGATGAATCTAACGGCTCGCAAGTAGAGCAATTGCCAATTGATGTAGGAGATAAAGATCCCTCGGAAGCAATTCAAGACTTGTCTATTGGCAAGATTCGCCCAATGTAGGTGAAGGAGAGTACCTCGTCCGTTCAAGTGGAAGCCTCAACTTCACGACAAGGTGAACCACAAGTTCACTTGGAGGCATCCACAAGTGGAACACGTCAAGACGAAGGTAATGAGGAAGTACAACAAGATGAACCTCATCGACCTCCTTCTCCACCTCCACAAGAGAACAACAACGCCAACAACAATGAAGAAGAACAAGAAGAAGACAATGAAGAGGATGTTCCACCCCGACCCAAACAAAATCTCTTACAAGTTAGAGCAAGAGTCTCGAGAGACCATCCCGTCGAACAAATCTTTGATGATATTCAAACCGGGAGAATTACTCGCTCTAAAACTCGTTTGGCTAACTTTTGTGAACATTACTCATTCATTTCTAGTATTGAACCTATGACGGTTGAAGAAGCTCTTGATGATCCGGATTGGGTGAACGCCAAGCATGAAGAGCTACATAACTTCGAAAGGAATCAAGTGTGGACATTGGTAGAAAAGCCGGACAACAACCAAAATGTCATTGGAACCAAGTGGGTGTTTCGGAATAAGCAAGATGAGGATGGACAAGTTGTACGCAACAAGGCCCATCTCGTCGCCCAAGGCTACACTCAAGTCGAAAGTCTCGATATGGTGAGACATATGCCCCTATTGCTAGACTTGAGTCCATACGCATCTTACTTGCTTATGTCAATCACCATGATATCACGTCATACCAAATGGACATTAAAAGTGCTTTTCCAAATGGTGAAATTGAGGAGGAAGTCTATGTTAGACAACCTCCCGGCTTTGTTAATCCCAAGAAACCTAATCATGTTTACAAACTTCACAAAGCTCTTTATGGTCTTAAACAAGCTCCTAGAGCATGGTATAAATGCTTGACTAAGTTTCTTATTGAAAAAGGCTTTGAAATTGGGAAAATTGGTTCTACACTTTTTACTAAAAGGGTTAATCATGAACTATTTGCGTGCCAAATTTATGTGGATGACATCATATTTGGTTCGACTAACCCACATTTTAGTGAAAAGTTTGGAAGGCTAATGTCAGAGAAGTTTGAGATGTATATGATGAGTGAACTCAAATTCTTTCTTGGTTTGCAAGTCAAGCAAACTAAGGAGGGTACCTTTGTTTCCCGAACAAAGTATACAAGGACTTATTCAAGAAGTTCAACATGCAAGAAAGAAAGGTATCAAAACACCCATGCCTATAGTGGACATCTTGACTTGACTAAGGATGGCAAACCGGTTGACCAAAAGGTTTACCGCTCTATGATTGGTTCATTGTTATATCTATGTGCCTCCCATCCCGATAATATGCTAAGTGTGTGCATGTGTGCACGATATCAAGCGGCCCCTAAAGAATGTCATCTTAAGGCTGTGAAAATGATAGTGAGATATTTAATTCATACACCAAACTTTGGCATTTGGTATCCTAAGAGGTCTTATTTTGATCTTGTTGGATACTCCGACTCGGACTATGCCGGTGACAAGGTTGATAGAAAGTCCACTTCGGGTACTTGTCAATTTCTTGGTAGATCTCTTGTATCTTGGTCCTCCAAGAAACAAAACTCGGTATCCTTATCCACCGCCGAAGTGGAATATATTGCCGCCGGATCATGTTGTGTTCAATTACTTTGGATGACCCAAACCCTTAAGGATTACGGGATATATGTGAAACATGTTCCATTGCTTTGTGATAATGAAAGTTCTATTAATTAAGATTGCTCACAATCCCGTGCAACATTCTTGAACTAAGCATCTTGAAGTTCGTCATCATTTCATTCGAGATCATGTTGCTAAAGGAGACATCAATCTTAAGCATGTTCGAACCGATAAGCAATAGGCGGATATATTCACCAAACCGCTTGATGAGAAAGTATTTTCCCGTTTGAGAGGTGAATTGAATATGGTTGATGCCTCAAACTAGGAGTAGAAACTCCATTTGGATACATGCAAGGCACGAGGCTTTTTGACTAATCCTTGATATTTCTCTTATGATGATGATCATATGTCTTGGATCTATACTTGTACCCTTGCATGTTATCTAACCCTTGTAGGTACTTGGATGAGCCCAAATCTGTGAGATTGCAAGTCACTCACATCTTGAGCAATCTCTACATCACCAAGTTTCTACTATATGGTTATTGAATTCAAGGAAGCATGAATCCACTCGACATATCCTTTGACAATTTCTATATATCAAATTTCATTTGGTATCAAGTTTCATGATTGTCATTTTGGATACACAAATGCTTGTCCTTGCAAGACTAACCCATGTAGGAATATGGACTCAAACTATAAGTGGTATCATCCTTGAGCATCCAACACAAGTTTGACTACATCACAAATATCAACACCACCCAAGGTATGTTATTCCATCTTAGAGAAACTTTACTCCAAGTCATGAGTCAAAGCAACTCTACAAGATGAGAATACATCAAAGTGCTTAAACGAAAAATGGTAACTCCATTTTGAGCTTAAACGATGAGTATGACCAACGATCAAGTGTTATCACTTGACTCATCAGTCAATATACTCTAACATAGGTGACTTTGTCGCCGACCCCTTCTAGATGAAGTTCCCTAGTGTTTCTTTGTTTTGTGTTTTGCGTATGTCTTTTGCCATCTTGTTTCCCCTTTTCAAAAAAAATAAAAACTTCATCTAGATCTCTTTCCTTTTGTATATTTTCTCTGTATTTTATGCATCTAATTCATTGCAAATCTTTCAGTAAATTCCTTGCAAATCTTTGTGAGATTTCAATTGTCAAGTGAGCTGAGCTAACAAAACTTTTCCTCTGCATTGAACTCGGCCTCACCGATTCAAGCCTATCAGCTAGACCGAACTACAGGGATTACTTGTAGATAGTTCATCAAAACAACCGACAGGGAATAACCCGGTCTGACCAATATGCATCATCAATGACACTGCCAACTCGGTGTCACCGATGAAAACGGATCGGCGTTACCGATTTCACTACTGAGAAAACTTTTTTCCATTGCAAATTTCATTTCTTCTCCAGCTCCACTCGATGATTCTTATCCTCTACCCACATCTTAAACTACGTGCTGCTTTGTAGTGTGTCTCAAGGACCATACCTACTGGACTCATGCTCCAGAAGATCTCTTCTTGGAAATTGATTTCAAAGAGGGAGAGAGAGCACATCAAAGCTTATCACATGGGAGATGCTTATTAACACTAGTGGAGAGAAGTCACATGTCTTTAAGAGGGGAAAGACATGTTAATATACAGTTGACTGTACCATTTTCTTGCTCTGATTTTCTCTTACCCTACCTTCTCCCATTATCCAATATCATATTCAGGGGGAGAAAGAGTTCATATCTAGGGGAAGAAAATCTTTGGAATTCATTGCATATCTTTAATCTTTGGGGACATATCTATATCCAAATAGGGTACTAAGTGCTCACCCATTACATGGCATCCCAGTCTTGGTACTCTTGTGGTTTCCTAAAATTGCTTTAATTAGAGTGTTCTTGTGTTATCCAACCCTGTTTCCTCAAGTTCACCTCTTCTAAAGCCAGCTCAATACCACAAGGTAAGTATATGCATCACACTCATGTGCATGATGATCTCTTCCTGCTGCACATATAGTTTGCAAGAAGAATTCATGAACATGAAGGTACACTTCCTTTATTTAAAGCATTTGCTCTGATGTATATAGCCAAGATACATGTACTCATTGCCTGCTATGACATGCTTATGCATTCACATGCTCTTACATTCTAACTTTACATGATTGCATATATGTAGGAGGAGCCTATGCTGTTACATGTCTTTCCAAAGCTTTACTTGTTACTCTTCATATCGTTACCTAAAGCTTTGATGTATGTTGTCATCAATTACCAAAAAGGGGGACATTGAAAGCACAAGTGCTCCGTAGGTGATTTTGGTAATTAATGTCAACATATCTCTTGTTGGACTAATACCTTTATCTAGTATATTTCACATGAGTTCAACAATGGCGTGGCATGGACAAGAGGATGTGGAACTCCTTCAAAATGCTAAGGACAAAGATTGGCTCATGGCTCAGGACTCTTCATTTTCATTTTAGTGATCCAAGATCACATTGAGTCCATAGGAAAGCCAATACTATTAAAGGGGGATGAGGTGTTTCTTAATGATCTACTTGCTTAAAGTGCTTAGTGATATTGCTCCAAAACCCTTAGCCACTTTCTCATTTCCACATTTGTCCAAAACCTAAAGTCAAACTCGGCCCCACCGATTTGACTACCCGGCGCCACCGAGTTCTTTTGACATAGCCACTGCTAGAAACCCTAGACAATTCGGTCTCACCGATATGGATCTCGGTCTCACCGAGATGGCCTTGCAAACTCTCTATTGCATGTTGTAAGTATTTCGGTCTCACCGAAACATGCAATCGGTCTCACCGAGTTTGCCTGACCAACTCTCTGTTAGCTCATTGTTGAAATTGGTCTCACCGAGTTCATGCAATTTGTCTCACCGAGATAAGGTTTTGCCCTAGCGCTAGCACATCGGTCCCAGTGAATTGATCATTTCGGTCCCACCGAGATTCCTAACGTTCACATTTTGAACTGAATCGGTCTCACCGAGTTCTTCTATTCGGTCTAACCGAGTTGGGTCAAATGTGTGTAACGGTTGGATTTTCTTTGGAGGCTATATATACCCCTCCATCCCCTTCTCTATTCAAGAGAGAGCCATCAGAACGTGCCTACACTTTCACTACTCATTTTCTGAGATAGAACCACCTACTCATGTGTTGATACCAAGACATTCCAATCCAACCATAAGAATCTTGATCTCTAACCTTCCCCAAGTTGCTTTCCACTCAAATCATCTTTCCACCATAGCCAAATCTGGGAGAGAGAGTTGAGTGTTGTGGAGACTATCATTTGAAGCACAAGAGAAGGAGTTCATCATCATCACACCATCTATTACCTTTTGGAGAGTGGTGTCTCCTAGATTGGGTAGGTGTCACTTGGGAGCCTCCGACAAGATTGTGGAGTTGAACCAAGGAGTTTGTAAGGGCAAGGAGCCTACTTCGTGAAGATCTACTCGAGTGAGGCAAGTCCTTCATGGGCGATGGCCATGGTGGATAGACAAGGTTGCTTCTTCATGGACCCTTCATGGGCGGAGCCCTCCGTGGACTCGCGCAACCATTACCCATCATGGGTTGAAGCCTCCTTCAACGTGGATGTACGATAGCACCACCTATCGGAACCACGCCAAAAATCTCCATGTATTCATTGCGTTTGCACACTCCAATCTCATCCCTTTACTTTCTTACAATTAGCATGCTTTACTCTTTCCGCTGCTTATACTCTTACCATGCTTGCTTGAAATGTATTGTGAATGCTTAAACTTGTGCTAAAACTCCACCTTAACTTGACGAACTTAAAAACTGCTACTTTTGCTTGTTGAGGGTCTAATCACCCCCTCTAGACACCTTTTCTCGGTCCTTTTTGGCCCCAAGTCTGCGGACCTGCGCGCAAACGCCGAGGCCTCCTGGAAGATCTCCAAGGGGTACCACAGGATGTTGGCGGCCCCATCATCGTGCCTGATGGACCGGCGCCCCTGCTGCTCAACCACCAGAATGCGGCGAGGAGGAATTGCGCTAGGTCGTCAGTGCGTAGCCAGACGCGAAACATTAACATGTCGTCTCGCCGTACAATCCGCCACCTTGACCACAACTCCCAACCCCTAGAGAACTGCTTCCGCCGCACGACGGGTTCAAGCATTCGCCAGAATGCCACGCAGAGCCAGTGGCACTATGACCGGAATTCTGATGCTACTGGCTTGCGCCTGGCGCAGCCAGGGGCATAGCGAGAGCGTGAACTACGCCGCCATAACACGGCCTCCGTCCACCAACCGGTTGCGCATGGGCACGTCCAGGCACAGGACCAAGAAGTCCGCCAGGAAGTATGCACGGATGGACATATCCTGCGGCCTGATCTGGAATTCCGCGTGGATCGCTACTGCCGCCACTGCCGGCCGCGGGCCAACCACCGTGACTAGCACTGCCCAGGCATGTTCTGCTTCCAGCTCACGCAGGTCCGCGGCCGCCTCCAGGAAGCAACAGTCCGCCGGGTCTTGACGATCCCTTGCATCCGAAGATACCGGCTCGAACGGCACCGAGATTCGAGGCTTCTCAACGCTGCCGGTCGAAGACCCACATGCCACCTGACACCACAATGACCCGAATCGAATTGTGCTGGTTGGGGGTGGACCCGGAGGTGGGGGAGGCAGAGCATCCGAGCCCGGCCCGATGGGGGTGAGCCGCACGACTCCAGGGGGAGGCGGCGGCGACAATGTCGTGCTGGCTGGCGAGTGGGCCAGGCGCCCGTGGGTGGCCGCCGCAACCGTCCCAGGGCGAAGCGCCGGCGTGGGCGCACGGGTTGGGTAACCGGGGATGCGCTGCGCGGCCGCGTACAACCCCGTGAGATGTGGTTGATGCTGCCGCAGCGGACATATCTGGTTGGGCTTTTGCATTCCGTGGAGATGTGGCCGTCGTCGCTGCACAGTTGTAGCAACAGCCATAAAGCTTAGCGGGAAGGAGCGAGTCCGGCCGGGGCCGAGCTGTGGGCAGGTTGCTCTGCCTTTGGCGGTGAAGCGGCCAGCGGAGGGGGTGGGGCGCAGCCGGGCGGCTTTGTTGTGGCGGCTCGTCTTGACTTGACACGGAGCGACCGCCGGTGCCGGGGCAGGGGTGCGGGAAGGACCAGCCGCCACGGCGTTGCCCTGCACAATCGGGCCGACGGCCGTGCCGAGGACCGCAGACATGATGATAGAGCGCAGCTGTGGCCGCGCCGGGGGAGCGGGGGAAGGCGGGCCGGACAATGACGAGCCCGATGAGCCTGAGAGAGAGAGAACCGGGAGGCCATGCGCGCGGTGAGTGGGCACCGTCTCTGGAGCGGAGGGCGGCGCGGGGGGTGGCCGCCGGAGCCGGAGCGGCTATCGGCGCGTCGCGCGGCTAGGGAGAGGAAGAGGGAATCACACAAAAAGTAAGTATGTACTTGTGATGATGTTGATAGACCAACAAATTATCCCCTGTGTTTGCACTTAGAATAGTTGTGTGATGCATATGCTTGTTGAACCGTGAATACATGCATGTTGAATATTTTTTTGGAATGAAGGCTCAAGGGGGAGCCCGGCTTTGAATTAACGAAGCCATCAACCGGCCAGGATTACACAAGGCCACCTAGCGATAGCGACCGAAAGATACAATGGAGCTTAATGGACAGCTAACAATGCAACACACACTAGAGCAGAAAGAAAATACATGAAGAGCCCTGCTAGTAGTGTCGAAGCCTACTGCACATAGTCAGCAGAGAGAGGAGTAGCAGAGAAGCCTCGATGGTCAGCCAAAGGCCAGAGAAAGGTGTGAACTGTCTGAACCCAAGGGCAAGGGAAGAACATCGCTCCCAACGCCGAAGAGGAACCCTTTCCTCTCGCCTAGGCTCGAAGGCGCCGCACCGTCGGATCGTTGGCGCTCACCTGAGAACTAGAGCAGACGCCAGCCGGATCCCCATCGCAGACAAGTTGCACAGCCCTCGCCACGCCGCAGGCACACACCACAGCTGCACTGCCACCTCTCCGGAATAACCAAGAGCAGAAGGATAGCCGTCGGGAGGTCGCCGAAGAAGAAAGCTGCAGAGGCCAAGAGGCGGAGCAGGGGAGCACCAGGTCCCGTTCCATGGCCGCAAGAAGGACTCTTGCAGGAACGAGCACCCTCCACAGAAAAAAGCAAACTTGGCCTCGCAGCCGACGGACGCCCACCAACCACCTCATCCCTCTCCCAAAGAACCAGACACCCAAGACGGCGCCTCCAACAAGGACGCGACGCACTAGGCGCTGCCGCCGGCCAACCCGAGACGGGCTTTGGGTTTTCACCCGGGGTCTGGAACGGGGGTGAAGAGGAGAGCCCTCGACGGCGCTTCCAGCAAAGAACACAACGCGCACACGCGCTGTCGCCGTCGTGACCGAAGGGCCAGCCAAGGGTTTCCCCCGGGCTCGAACCTGAGCACCCGCACCCCACCAGCACCGGATCTGGCGACCAGAGTCGCAGAAGGGTATGACCGGCGGGGAGGAGAGAGCAAGGGAGGAGGGCGCCTGACCTTCAGATCTGGGGCAGAGGGACTCTGCGCCGCGACCGCCCGCCGTATCCTCGCTGCCCGGGCAGCTGAGGATGCCGACCACCTCTTCCTGCGCGCGCCGCCAGTCGCGGAGGCAGCGCCGCCTTGCCGTCCGGGGCTGCTGCCCTGGCTTCCAGGTCCTTCGCGGGGGCACGAAGCAAACGCAGCACCTCACCGCCACCTTCATCGACGACCCAGCAGGCTTGCCTGTCGATCCCCTCGGGTGGCGGCGAGGAGGGGCTGGGAACGCATGTTGAATATATGTTGTTGTTCTTTTATTTGAACCTTGCTTGCCGACCTCCTTTTTAGATTGCCGAATGTTCTACTACAATGATGATTCCGTCGTAACCAACCGGCTTTTGGTCGGGCATTGGGCTTTATTGACGGGCTTGTGTTTTAGTAAACGCTTGGTCTTTCGCACGCCCAGCCCGGGGATTGGCTTGATATTTTTTAGCAAAAAAAGGGTTCTAGAACGATATATGTCAAGATGTGAGGGGAGGAAGCTTACAGCCTGCATGAGCTGAGATATGTCCGACTCCTTCATGTTGGCGCCCACCCTCTCCAGTCCAGCCTTGAGCTCCTCGTAGTTGATCTGCCCGCTATTGTCGGTGTCCATCATCTTGAACATCTCCTTGAGCCCTGCAATCTCCTCCTCTGATAAGTTCTCGGCAATCACCTGCAGGCGCGCAGCCACAAATCTCCTCAATTCCCAGACTCACATGGATACGGTGGCCTTATACTAGCATAGATGACGGCAATGACACCGGTGCTCACTCTCAATGCCATCTTCTTGAGCTTGTTCATCGCCGAGAACTGCTTCAGGCGGGAGAGAACCGCCGAGTCGAGCGGCTTGTCGGGTGCCTCTCCGCTCATCTGCAGCCACGGGTGGCCTGCATGCAGCATAGAACATTTGCAAGATGTCAGTAGGTCTAGGTCTAAGTGCAACGCGACGGCGGCGAGCGGACTGACAGAGGACTTGGTGCGCGGTGAGCCGCTTCTTGGGGTCCCTGACGAGCACCTTCCGGAGGAGGTCCTTGGCGCCCTCCGACACGCTGGGCCACGGGTCCGACTCGAAGTCCAGCGTGCCGTTCAGCACCTGCTCGAATATCCCCTGCTCTGTCTCTGCAATCCATGGCAAAAAGCATGTTGTGCCGCGGTTTCAGAGCTGCATATGTGACCGGCATGACATGAGTCTACCTGCCCAGAATGGAGGCACGCCGCATAGCAGGATGTACACGATGACGCCGGCGCTCCACACATCAGCGTCCTGGCTGTAGCTCTTCTTGAGCACCTCCGGCGCCACGTAGTACGGGCTCCCCACAACGTCGCTGAACATCTCGCCTGCACCAAAATTCCTGCCTCAGCTCACTGCTCAGGCTTGAGGTCAATTGTATTCATGGAGGTTTACCTGGTCGGAAGAACATGGAGAGGCCGAAGTCGATGGTCTTGAGCGCCGCGTCCTCCTCATTACCCACGAAGAGGAAGTTCTCAGGCTTGAGGTCGCGGTGCATTACGCCCAGCGAGTGGCACGACTCGACGACGGCCACGATGACACGGGCGAGCTCGGCAGCCTGCCGCTCGGTGTAGTGCCCCCTGCGCACGATCCGGTCGAACAGCTCCCCGCCGGCGCACAGCTCCATCACAACGTGCACCGCTACCGCGTCCTCATAGGCTCCCCGGATGGAGATAATGTTCGGGTGGCCGGCGAGGTGGTGCATGATCTGGATCTCCCGCCGCACGTCCTCCACGTCCTCGTCGGTGATGAGCTTCCGCTTGGCGATGGACTTGCACGCGTACTCCAGACCAGTTGCCTTGTCCACGCACAGGTACGTCGTGCCGAACTGCCCCTGCCCCAGCTTCCGGCCGAGGCTGTATTTGTCCTTGAGGTTGTCGGTCTTACGCCGGAGGACCGACTGCACCTGCAGCCCGGCACTCGAGATGCGCTTGATGTGCCCCGACGGCTTCTTGGGCCGCGACTGCTGTCTCGGCTGCGGCTGAGCCGGCTGCGATGACGGCTGCTGCTCCGACGGAGGAGGAGGAGGAGGGGTATTGGCCTCTTTCTCCGCTGGCTGAATGTGCTGTTGGGGGGGCGGTCTCGCCGGTTCGGAGATGACGATGGGAGCTGGAGGGGCCGTAGGGGTTGGCTCAGGCGTAGGCGGCTTGACCTCGGGGGGAGGAGCAGAGGCGGTGGGCTGTACAACGGGGACGGAGCGGGAGGTGGTGGTAGGCTCGGAGGGGCTACTCGAGGGAGCGGCGGAGCGGTTGCGCCAAATGGAGCCGGAGATGGTGCTGAAGAAGCCGTTCTTGGCGAAGCTGCGGCGCGCGTCGACGCAGACGTTGCCCATCGGGCGCGTGCTGCGGCGGCAGCGGCGGCGAACGATGACGACGGCGATCAGAGCACAGGGTCTGTCCTCCGCTGTATGAGTGGCATGGCCACGGCAGCGGCGGCGGAACGGGGCGCGTTCCGCCGGGAAACAACGACCAATGTCGGAAGCGGAGAGGCGTGGGTTATTGGTGGTCTCGGTTCGTGGGAGAAGATAGCCGGGGAACAAACAGGAGCTAAAATTGGAAAGTGAGAGGAGAAAGAAACAGAGTGGTAGCAGGAAAACACTAATTTTGGAGGGAAATGAGGGAGGATGCGGTTAACAACTCAACTGTGAGGCCTTGTACAATGGGCGATGCTAAGAGAGGTGCTTAGAAAAAAAAACCGAATTTTTCTGAAGCACCGGTGCCTATTTCTACAGGAGAGACGCTTAGAAATAGGCACCGGTGCTTAAGAAAAGCCTGATTTATTTTTCTAAGCACTTTCCCTAAGCACCTCTCATTGTACAAGGCCTGATAACGCGCGTGAGATTGGTGTGAGCGTGGGACGAGTTTGCTCATATTTGCGTCTCGCTGTCATAATTGTATGTGCTTGTGGGAAATACACTTTGCTTTCTGGTTGTATATCTATCCTATATAGATTTTTTTAATAATTACACAAAAAGCTTTAGAATAAACTTAACTTACTTGCGCACTAGTATATAAATTAAAAAACAACAACATTGACTTCATAGGAAAAAGACAACATCTCTTTGCTATTATAGGTCACTATTCATGTTATTTTGATAAAAAATTATTTTTTTAAGAAGTCAAAGAGGAATTTTCTTTCTTTGGAACTTTTCTCACGAGTATAATGAAAGGTCAAGTTTATTTTAAAAAAAATTCAAAATTTTTGACTTTTTGTTGAATTACTAAAAAAATGCATATAGAGTACATATGTATCCATAAACCAAACATTCGCGTCCATGTCCTTCTTCATTAATCAAGGACAAGTCTAGCCAGTGGCCGATTTTTCGCTAGTCGTTCCCAGCCGCCGGCCTAAAATAAAATTTTTTGATCCCCTAATCTATAAAAGGTACTCCCTTCGTCCCGTAATGTAAGACGTTTCTTGACTCTAGTGTAGTATAAAAGAACGTCTTACATTATGGGGCGGAGGGAGTAATAATTTGTCCTCTCTAATTGATATAAGAAAAGAATTCTAGTAATTCACATATTACTCCCTCCGTCCTGAAATGTAAGACGTTTTTTGACACCATCGTAGTGTAAAAAACCGTCTTATATTTTGGGATGGGGAAGTAGAAAAAGTATTACGTAAACAAAAAGTATTACTAAAGTATCCATGTGAACAGGTGTGAATGTATGTAATTCGAGTCTTCAAATTTTTAAAAAGTCATAACTTTTAAACCGCGTGTTGGAGTTAAGATATGTTTTCATCGTTGGAACCCTCGCGCTCTTCGCAACTAGATCCCACATAGGTATGTTTTGACAAACATTTTTGTGTGTAATTTAGTCTTTGTTTAGTGCAACTGTTTAACTGTCGATGTGCAACTAGCTAACAGTCGATGTATAACTTTTTTCTCTAACCATGGACATGTGTAACTAGCTAACCATGGACATGCCACCGAGAGTGTGAACTCCAAGGTCGTGCGTGAGCACCTACCGCAGCAGTACATGTGCAACTATGCGGACGAGAGTGTGCAAATCCGCGGCCACACATGTGCGACTATGCCGACGAGAGTGTGCAACTCCGCGGCCGTGCGTGAGCTAGTGCGCCAATGAGAGTTTGCAACTTCATGGTCATGTGTGTTTGACTATCCTGTCACTCAGGTGCAACTCCCCCAATGTTATGTAAATTACTATGCCGGCGAGAGTGTGCAACTCCCGCAGGAAAGTGAGTGGGCTCCTATGCCGATGAAAATGTGCAACTTTGCACCCGTGCGTGTGCAACAATGTGAGCAAGATTGTGCAACTCCGCTGTCACGCACGTGTGACTATGCCGACGAGAGTGTACAAATCTTCAAGGATGCTCGTAAGTTTGTCTTGTCTTGTGATAAATGCCAGAGAATTGGCAATATTGGTAGACATCAGGAAATGCCTATGAATTATTCACTTGTTATTGAACCATTTGATGTTTGGGGCTATGATTATACACATATTTTAGTTGTTGTTGATTACGTTACTAAGTGGGTAGAAGCTATTCCAACTAGTAGTGCTGATCATAACACTTCTATTAAGATGCTTAAAGAAGTTATTTTTTCCGAGGTTTAGAGTCCCTGGATATTTAATGACTGGTGGTGGTTCACATTTTATTCATGGTGCTTTCCGTAAAATGCTTGCTAAGTAAGGTGTTAACCATAGAATTGCATCTCCATATCATCCTCAGTCTAGTGGTCAAGTAGAACTGTGCAATAGAGAAGTTAAAATGATTTTTGCAAAAGACTATTAATAGATCTAGAAAGAATTGTTCTAAGAATCCTATGGGTATGTCTCCATATAAAATGGTTTATGGAAAAGCATGTCACTTACCTCTCGAACTAGAACATAAGGCATATTGGGCTATTAAAGAGCTCAACTATGATTTCAAACTTGCCGGTGAGAAGAGGTTATTTAACATTAGCTCGCTTGATGAATGGAGAACCCAAGCCTATGAGAATGCCAAGTTGTTTAAAGAAAAAAAGTTAAAAGATGGCATGACAAAAGGATACAAAAGCGTGAGTTTAACCTAGGCGATCATGTTTTGCTATACAACTCTCGTTTAAGATTTTTTTGTAGGAAAGCTTCTCTCTAAATGCGAAGGTCCTTACATTATCGAGGAGGTCTATCGTTTCGGTTCCATAAAAATTAACAAAGGCGAAGGCACAAATCCGAAGGTGGTAAACGGTCAAAGAATCAAACATTATATCTCAGGTATTCCCATAAATTTTGAGACAATTGACACATTAACACCAAAGGAGTACATAAGGGACACTTTCCAGAATGTTTCAGACTCCAAAAAGGAATAGGTATGTGGTATGGTAAGTAAACCGACTCCAAAACTGTTCTAATGGCAATTTTTCTCCGTTTTGGAATATTTAAAAAATTAGGAAAATTATAAGTAGTCCGAAAGAGACACGAGGCGACCACAAGGGTGGAGGGCGTGCCCTAGCCCCTGGGCGCGCCCCCTACCTTCTGGCCACCTCGTGTGCCCTCCGGACTCTGTTTTCTTTCACGATACTTCTTTTGGTCGGTAAAAATTCATTATATAATCTCCTGAAGGTTTTGATGGCCGTACCGCGGCAATATCCCCTATTTCCGTTTTGAGTTGTTTTCTGCCAGAGTTTTCAAGGCCAGGCATCATGTCATCCTCCTCCACCAACAACTTTGGCGACGATGCTTAGCTAATGAAGATAGAGATGACGAGAGAAGAACTTGGGGAAATCAACGAGGGTGATAAGATCAAGAAGGACGTGGAAGATCAAGCTCAAGTAGCAGAAGAAGAAGACATCCGTCAGCCATACTACAATCGTCTTACCCCTACTGAAATTGAAGCTTTCAAGATTATTGAAATAATTCATGTGCAAAATAAATATCTCACTCGTGAAAATATCCTATTGCAAGAGCATATCACCGCACTCAAGGGCATTATTCGTAAATTGGAGCATCTCCTACGCTCGATGTGTGGCACTATTTCATCGACAACTCCATCATCACTACCTCTGAAGAAAGAGACATACATACATGGGTATGGGCACTCCCCTTGGCAACTGCCAAGCTTGGGGGAGGTGCCCCGGTATCGTATCACCATCACATCTTTATCGTTTTTCTTAGTTCAATCCTTTTGGTTATATCTTGATCTAGTAGAATAAAGTTTTTAGCATGATCTAGCTTTGAGTTTTGCTTTATGTTCCCTCTATGTAATCGAGTCTGTGAGCTATATATAATAAAGAGTAGTTTTGAGTTGAGGGCTTTGCTCTCTTGCTATGATCTTGAGGAAATTAAATAAAAGAAAGAATAAAAAGAAATAAAAAGATCATATATTGATCTTACGGAGAGTAATGACTTCACATATAAAGAGTATAATGAATAAAAGTTGTTGAAAGTTGATAAACATAGTTTTGGTCATTGTTGCAATTAATAGGAAGTAATAAAGAAAGACAGGCTTCACATATAAATATACTATCTTGGACATCTTTTGTAATTGTGAGCACTCATTAAAATATGATATGCTAAAAGGTTGATGTTGGGCAAGGAAGACAACATAATGGGTTATGTTTTCTTATATCCGAATAGAAGTTATATTGTCATGGATCATCCAACATGTTGAGCTTGCCTTTTCCTCTCATGCTAGCCAAATTCTTTGCACCAAGTAGAGGTACTACTTGTGCTTCCAAACATCCCATAAACCCAGTGTTGCCATGAGAGTCCACCATACCTACCTATGGATTGAGTAAGATCCTTCAAGTAAGTTGTCATTGGTGCAAGCAATAAAAATTGCTCTCTAAATATGTATGATCTATTAGTGTGAAGAAAATAAGCTTTTATATGAATTTGTGATATGGAAGAAACAAAAGCGACAGACTGCATAATAAAGGTCTTTATCACAAGCGGCAATATAAAGTGATGTTCTTTTGCATTAAGCTTTTGTGCATCCAACCATAAAAGCGCATGACAACCTCTACTTCCCTCTACGAAGGGCCTATATTTTAGTTTTATCTTTTACCCTTATACAAGAGTCATGGTGATCATCACCTTTCCTTTTTACACCTTTTCCTTTGGCACGGACTATGTGTTGGGGAGATCCGGATATATATATCCATTCGGATGTAGGTTTTCATAAATTATTATTGTTGACATTACCCTTGAGGTAAAAGGTTGGGAGGCGAAACTATAAGCCCCTATCTTTCTCTGTGTCCGATTGAAACTTTGTACACATAAGTATCGCGTGAGTGTTAGCAATTGTGAAAGTTTAAATGATAGTTGAGTATGTGGACTTGCTGAAAAGCTCTTATATTGACTCTTTCCGATGTTAAGATGAATTGCAATTGCTTCACTGACTGAGATCATAGTTTGTTAGTTTTCAATGAAGTTTCTGATTCATACTTTACCCTGTGAACGAATTGTTACTTTAGCACAAGAAATTTTTATGACAATATATGTTGCTGTTCTAAAGATGATCATGATCCCCTCATGTCTGTATTTTATTTTATCTACACCTCTATCTCTAAACATGTGGACATATTTTTGGATATCGGCTTTGGCTGGAGGACAAGAGAGGTCTAAGCTTGGGGGAATAGATACGTCCATTTTGCATGATGCTTTTATGTTGATATTTATTGCATTATGGGCTGTTATTACACATTATATCATAATACTTCTGCCTTTTCTCTCATTTCATAAGGTTTACATGAAGAGGGAGAATGTCGGCAACTCGAATTCTGGACTAGGAAATGAGCAAATATTAGAGACCTATTATGCACAACTCCAAAAGTCCTGAAACTTCACGGAGAAATTTTTGGAATATATAAAAAATATTGGGCGAAGAAAGCCCAAAGGGGGGCCACCAGCCAGCCACAAGGGTGGAGGGCACGCCCCCCGTCCTTGTGGGCCCCCTGGCAGGCCTCCGACGCCCATCTTCTGCTCTATGGTGTGTTTCGACCTGGAAAAAATAAGAAGGAAGCTTTCGGGACAAAGCGCCGCTGTTTCGAGGCAGAACTTGGGCAGAACCAATCTAGGGCTGTGGCAGAGCTGTTCTGTCGGGGAAACATTCCTCCCGGAGGGGGAAATCGAAGCCATGATCATCACCAACGATCCTCTCATCGAGAGGGGGTCAATCTCCATCAACATCTACACCCGCACCATCTCCTCGCAAACTCTAGTTTATCTCTTGTATCCGATCTTTGTCTCAAAACCTCAGATTGGTACCTGTGGGTTGCTAGTAGTGTTGATTACTCCTTGTAGTTGATGCTAGTTGGTTTATCCAGTGGAAGATTATATTTTCAGATCCTTAATGGTAATTAATACTCCTCTGATCTTGATCATGAATATGCTTTGTGAGTAGTTACGTTTGTTCATCGGGACATGGGAGAAGTCTTGTTATAAGTAATCATGTGAATTTGGTATTCGTTCGATATTTTGATCAGATGTATGTTGTCTCTCCTCTAGTGGTGTTATGTGAACGTCGACTACATGACACTTCACCATTATTTGGGCCTAGGGGAAGGCATTGGGAAGTAATGAGTAGATGATGGGTTGCTAGGGTGGCAGAAGCTTAAACCCTAGTTTATGTGTTGCTATGGTTAGGTTTACCTTAATTCTTCTTTCGTAGTTGTGGGTGCTTGCAAGAGGGTTTAATCATAATTGGGAGACTTGTCCAAGGAAGGGCAGCACCGAAGCACCGGTCCACCCACATATCAAATTATTGTAACATCCCAGATTTTCAATTTGGAATGTTATACATTAGATCATCATTGCATATCATATTTTATTGCATTTTGGACCCACGGAGAGAGTTGAGGATTTCGTTATTTTCATATTTGAGTTTTCTCAAATTTTGAAAGGAGGATCATTTGGTTTTGATTATTTTCCCTTCCTAATATTTCAAAAATAAAAATATATGAGAGGAGATAAAATGACTTCTCCAAAATAGATGAAATATTACAGGGAAAATATTAAAAACCAAATAAATATTTTATTTGGATTTTATTGCAATTTTATTTGAATTAGAAAAATTGCACGTTTTCAAATTGCATTTTAGGGCCAAGAAAATGTTCATCTTGTTCTAAATATTTTATTTAGACGGCGAAAATTTGTTTTGGCATTTTTAGATAATTATTTATTTTTCTAGGATTTATTTTCGGCAGAACGTTATTTAAAAAAAGTCAGCGCCCGACTGGGCCGAAGCCCAGCCGAGCCGGCTGGCCCAACCCCGCGCTGCCGCCGACATCGCGAGGCGAGTCCGAGCCGGACACGCCTCGCCGCCACCGTGCCCCCTCGCCCAAGCCACCTCCGCCCCCTCCTTTATAAGCAACCTCGGGGCCCCCTCGGGACCCCAAGTCGCCGCCCTCCGCCGCCGCCTGCCGGAGCACCGCCGCCCGCAAGCCACCGCCGCGCCGCAGCACCTCGCCGCCGCGCCTCACCGTCGCCCCACCGCCGCCTCGCCGCCGCCCCGGAGCCCCGCCGCTGCAGCCGAACCCCGCCGGAGCCGCCCCGCCTCGCCGGAGGTATACGCCGCCATCGCCGTCGTTCGGTTTTATTTTAAAACCGATTCGTTTTTTTAGAAAACCCTAGTTTTCATTTTTTTAGAATAGATCGGTTTTATTTTTGTCAGTTTATTTATTTAGCGGACGTTCGTCCGTACATTCGTTTTAACGAACGGTGTTCACTCGTTAGCCGCAGACAGCGAACGTTCGTTCGTTAGCCTGTTCGTCAGTTTTTCTTTTTCTCGGATTTTTCCGCGATTATTTTTTATCGCGATTTCTGATTCGATTTTCGTTTTAGTATAACTTTTTGCTCGTTTATCGGAATCAGGCGATGCAAGCGCCTAGAGATTCGTCTCGAAACCCTCTTTCTGTTTAACCATATTAAACAAGATTTTGCTACTGTAAAATTTGACTTTAGTCCAGATTAGTAAACAAAGCTTGTTTCTTTTGCCGTTTGAGTTTTGTTGCTTCGTTTGATTTGATTCTTTTTGCAAACCGGAGTTCTTAAGTTGAACTTTCTGGTTAGATCTCTTATTTGAGTTTTACCCGTGCCCTTGCTTGATTGCTTATTGTATGCTTGTTTGTTTGCGATAGAGTACCCGGAGTGCGAAGCGTGCTACTACGAGTCTCTAGGTTTCGCGGATCATCAGCAAGGCAAGTAACACTTTGATCATACCTCTTTACTACCCAGTTTTATTGCATTAGATCAACCCTCAAACAGTTGCACGGTTAGGATCTGAATTAAATTGTGGGTTTGGGAAGTAGATGAGGTAGTGCCTATTCACCTGTTTATTATCAAACTCTGGGAGTTACTTCTACGTTGCTTATATTGCTATGCTATGCTCGTAGATGTGGTTTGGGTTTGAGAGTATTTCATGACAGTTGTGAGATTGTTAATTAATGGTTAACTTAAGGTGGCAACTTTAACACACATCTGGGTGGATTGAGGCACCTGGGGAATTCCAGTGATTGCCTGTATTTTTGGAAATCCTGGGGTACCGTGTGATTCTCCTATGGACTGCCACCCAGGCTCAAAGGGATCATAAGATTTTTCATGCTAGAAACTTCCGTGTGCAACCACATCCCATTATGGGCTCTGGCATAGTTGAGTAAGTTGTGGGAAACCTTTCCATGATGGGCTAGCAGATGTAGGGGATTGTAGGTGTACCGGCCTATCTATCGGTTAAGGGGACCTCTTCGGAAAGACTGTGTCTCGGTCATCCGTTTCTCAAACATTTTGTAGTGCGAGAAATCCAACGGAGGAGATCGAGTCTTGTGGGGAAAAGTGCACAAACCTCTACAGAGTGTACAATCTAATCATGGTTAGCCGTGTCCCCGATCATGGACGTTTTGATTATCTAGTTCTTGGATTATCACGTGGATCTCATCACTCTTAATAATAAAACTTGATTGGGTTATTAATTACTTTTAATTAGGATTGAGATGGGGTTTACCATTCTCAATCTTTAACAACCACCATGATAGTTAAATAAAATATATTTCCTTTGCAGTAGGGAAAAATTGGCTTTTCGCAAAACATATTAACCATATAGCCTCCACTAGCCATATATGCATGTAGTGATAGCATTATTCTGTTCATTACTCTTTTGTGTTACCTTGCCAGCATATTCCATGTGCTGACCTGTTTTCGGGCTGCAACATATCATGTTGCAGACTTTTCAGACGACGAGTAAGGAGCCTTAGGTCGTGATCTTTCACTCAGTGATGCTGTTGGAGTTGATGGACTCACTTGATCTTCCAAGCCTTCCGCTGTTATCGTATTAGATGGCCTTAAGCCATATTTATTGTAATAAGTTCTCTTTTGAGACATACGATGTAATAAGTGTGTGATTGCTACTCTGTTAAAAATCCTTCAAGTACTGTGTGTGTCAGCATTACCGATCCAGGGATGGCACTTATGCACAGGGATCAGACTGTTTGAGGTCTGGTCGCTACAAAGACGGTATCAGAGCACACGCTGACTGTAGGACACGACCACTAAGCTAAAGCCCTAGATCACTACTCTCTTCTCGTTTCTGAACCCATAAGTATCGCGTGAGTGTTAGCAATTGTGAAAAATTATATGATAGTTGTGTATGTGGACTTGCTGAAAAGCTCTTTAATTGACTCTTTCCGATGTTATGATAAATTGCAATTGCTTCCATGACCGAGATCATAGTTTGTTAGTTTTCAATGAAGTTTCTGATTCATACTTTACCTTGTGAACGAATTGTTACTTTAGCATAAGAAATCATATGACAATATATGTTGTTGTTCTAAAGATAATCATGATGCCCTCATGTCCGTATTTTATTTTTATCGACACCTCCATCTCTAAACATGTGGACATATTTTTCGATATCGGCTTTTGCTTGAGGACAAGCAAGGTCTAAGCTTGGGGGAGGTGATACGTCCACTTTGCATCATGCTTTTATATTCATATTCATTGCGTTATGGGCTGTTATTACACATTATATCACAATACTTGTGCTTATTCTATCTTATTTTATAAGGTTTACATGAAGAGGGAGAATGCCGGCAGCTGGAATTCTGGGCTGGAAAAGGAGCAAATATTAGAGACCTATTCTGCACAACTCCAAAAGTCCTGAAACTTCACGGAGCATGTTTTTGGAATATATAAAAAATTGGGCGAAGAAAGTACCAGAGGGGGCCACCAGGCAGCCACAAGGGTGGAGGGCGCGCCCTACCCCCTGGGCACGCCCCCCGACCTTGTGGGCCCCCTAGCAGGCCTTCAGTGCCCATCTTTGGCTATATGGTGTGTTTTTACCTGGAAAAAATCAGAGAGAAGCTTTCGGGACGAAGCGCCGCCATCTTAAGGCGGAACCTAGGCAGAACCAATCTAGGGCTCCGGCAGAGCTGTTCTGCCGGGGAAACATCCCTTCTGGAGGGGGAAATCATCGCCATCTTCATCACCAACGATCTTCTCATCGAGAGGGGGTCAATCTCCATCAACATCTTCACTAGCACCATCTCCTCTCAAACCTACTTCATCTCTTGTATTCGATCTTGGTCCCAAAACCTCAGATTGGTACCTGTGGGTTGCTAGTAGTGTTGATTACTCCTTGAAGTTGATGCTAGTTGGTTTATCCGGCGGAAGATTATATTTTTATATCCTTAACGATAATTAATACTCCTCTAATTATGATTATGAATATGCTTTGTGAGTAGTTACGTTTGTTCATCAGGACATGGGAGAAGTCTTCTTATAAATAATCATGTGAATTTGGTATTCGTTCGATATTTTGATGAGATGTATGTTGTCTCTCCTCTAGTGGTGTTATGTGAATGTCGACTACATGAAACTTCACCATTATTTGGGCCTAGGGGTAGGCATTAGGAACTAATAAGTAGATGATGGGTTTCTAGAGTGACATAAGCTTAAACCCTAGTTTATGTGTTGCTTCGTAAGGGGCTGATTTGGATCCATATGTTTCATGCTATGGTTAGGTTTACCTTAATACTTCTTTCGTAGTTGCGGATGCTTGCGAGAGGGGTTAATCATAAGTGGGAGTTTTGTCCAAGGAAGGGCCGCACCCAAGTACTGCTCCACCCACATATCAAATTATCAAAATAACGAGCACGAATCATATGAGCATGATGAAAACTAACTTGACAACAATTCCCATGTGTCCTCGGGAGCGCTTTGCTTTATATAAGAGTTCTTCCAGGCTTGTCCTTCGCTACAAAAAGGATTGGGCCACCTTGCTACACCCTAGTTACTTTATTTACTTGTTACCTGTTATGATCTATCTTATCACAAAACTATCTGTCACCGATAATTTCAGTGTTTGCAGAGAATACTTTCCTGAAAACCACTTGTCATTTCCTTCTTCTCCTCGTTGGGTTCGGCAGTCTTATGATGTCTACAACACAACCTTCTTCTTGTAGACATTGTTGGGCCTCCAAGTGCAGAGGTTTGTAGGACAGTAGCAAATTTCCCTCAAGTCGATGACCTAAGGTTTATCAATCCGTGGGATGTGTAGGATGAAGATGGTCTCTCTCAAACAACCCTGCAACCAAATAACAAAGAGTCACTTGTGTCCCCAACACACCAAATACAATGGTAAATTGTATAGGTGCACTAGTTCGGCAAAGAGATGGCGATACAAGTGCAATATGGATGGTAGATATATGTTTTTGTAATCTGAAAATATAAAAATAGCAAGGTAACTAATGATAAAAGTGAGCACAAAAGGTATTGCAATGCTTCGAAACAAGGCCTAGGGTTCATACTTTTACTAGTGCAAGTTCTCTCAACAATAATAACATAATTGGATCATATAACAATCCCTCAACGTGCAACAAAGAGTCACTCCAAAGTCACTAATAGCGGAGAACAAACGAAGAGATTATTGTAGGGTACGAAACCACCTCAAAGTTATCCTTTCTGGTCGATCTATTCAAGAGTCCGTAGTAAAATAACACGAAGCTATTCTTTCCGTTCGATCTATCCTAGAGTTCGTACTAGAATAACACCTTAAGATACAAATCAACCAAAACCCTAATGTCACCTAGATACTCCAATGTCACCTCAAGTATCCGTGGGTATGATTATACGATACGCATCACACAATCACAGATTCATCTATTCAACCAACACAAAGAACTTCAAAGAGTGCCCCAAAGTTTCTACCGGAGAGTTAAGACGAAAACGTGTGCCAACCCTTATGCATAAGTTCACAAGGTCACTAAACCCGCAAGTTGATCACCAAAACATACATCAAGTAGATCACGTGAATATCCCATTGTCACCACAGATAAGCACATGCAAGACATACATCAAGTGCTCTCAAATCCTTAAAGACTCAATCCGATAAGATAACTTCAAAGGGAAAACTCAATCCATTACAAGAAGGTAGAAGGGGAGAAACATCATAAGATCCAACTATAATAGCAAAGCTCGCGATACATCAAGATCGTGCCAAATCAAGAACACGAGAGAGAGAGAGAGATCAAACACATAGCTACTGGTACATACCCTCAGCCCTGAGGGTGAACTACTCCCTCCTCGTCATGGAGAGCGCTGGGATGATGAAGATGGCCACCGGTGAGGGATCCTCCCTCCGGCAGGGTGCCGGAACAGGGTCCCGATTGGTTTTTGGTGGCTACAGAGGCTTGCGGCGACGGAACTCCCGATCTAGGTTATGTTCTGGAAGTTTGGGTATATATAAGAGGTGTTATCATCGGGAACAAGTCAGGGGGGTCCACGAGGCGGCCACGAGGTAGGGAGCGTGCCCAGGTCGGTAGGGCGCGCCCCCACCCTCATGGTGTCCTCGGGACTCTTCTGGTCCATCTCCGGTACTCCGTGGGCTTCTTCTGGTCCAAAAACAATCTCCATGAATTTTCAGGTCAATTGGACTCTGTTTGGTATTCCTTTTCTGCAATACTCAAAAACAAGGAAAAAACAGAAACTAGCACTGGGCTCTAGGTTAATAGGTTAGTCCCAAAAATCATATAAAATAGCACATAAATGCATATAAAACATCCTAGATGGATAATATAATAGCATGGAACAATAAAAAATTATAGATACGTTCGAGACGTATCATCTTACTTATCGAAAGGACTGCGATAGATCCCCTATACTTGTGGGTCATCACATACTTTCTCTTCTTGGATCGTATGCACTTTTGATTGGAACTCTAGCAATCATCCGCAACTACTAAAGATCATTAAGGTAAAACCCAACCATAACAATAAAGTATCGAGTCCCCTTTATCCCATACGCAACAACCCCCTTACACGGGTTTAAGCTTCTATCACTCTAGCAACCCACTATAAGCGAATCATGAACATATTGCAACACCCTACAGCGGGAATCCTTCACATGTGCGCGGCACGGAAGGCACCATAGGACAACACCAAAATAAAACATACAACTCAACCAATCTAAATCATCAATCAACCCAAAACACAAAAGAAATCTACTCAAAACATCATAGGATGGCAACACATCATTGGATCATAATATGTGGCATAAAGCACCATGTTCAAGTAGGGGATTACAGCGGGGTGTGGGAGAGTGGATCGCATAAAAGAGATGAGGATGTTGATGTTGATGAAGGCGACCACCGCGGCGGTGGTTCCCCCGGTGGCACTCCAGCGCCACAAAATGAGAGGGGGGGAGAGTCTCTGCCTTTTGCTTCCTCCTCCATGGCATCCCACCCTAGATGGGGGGAGGTTCTCCCTCTGGTCCTTGGCCTCCATGGCGATGATGGCCCCCTCTGGGATCTTCCTCCACGGCCTCCGATGATGATGGCCCCCCTCCGGCAGGGTGCCGGAGAGGGCCTAGATTGATTTTTCGTGGCTACAGAGGCTTGCGGTGGCGGAACTCCCGATCTAGGTTTATTTCTGGAGTTCCCTCAATTTATAGGAGTTTTTGGCGTCGGGGACAAGTCAAGGGGACCCACGAGGCGACGACAAGATAGGGGGGCGCGTCCTAGGGGGCGCCGGTGGGGCGCCCCCACCCTTGTGGTTACCCCGGGACTCCTCTCTGGTATCTTTTCGCTCCAGTATTTTTATATTTTCCAAAAATATTCTCTGTAAATTTTCAGCCCATTCCGAGAACTTTTATTTCCGCACAAAAAACGACACCACGGTAGTTCTACTGAAAACAGCGCCAGTCCGGGTTAGTCTAATCAAATCATACCAAAAGATATAAAATTATTATAAACATGGCATGAATACTTCATAAATTATAGATATGTCGGAGACGTATCAGCATCCCCAAGCTTAATTCCCGCTCTTCCTCGAGTAGGTAAATGATAAAAGAAATAATTTATGAAGTTTGAATGCTAGCATAGTGTATAAGTTTGATCAATGATAGTTCCAAACACTTTTTGTAGCATCATTATATATCATAAACAGTATCTCATCTCATAAAACTTCTCATGATCAAGTAGCAAACTATTCACAAGTTAAAGTATAGACCAAAGTTTCTTGAAAACTATCAAACCATGTTCTTAGTCATCAAACAATTGCAATTCATCTTATTTTCAGGAAGGTTCTATGTAAGAGCTTTAATTTAGCAAATCCCACATACTCAACTATCATATAGTCTTCCATGATTGCTAACACTCAAAGCATATTTTTAGAACAAATAGCATCCTTCAAACACAGAGAAAGATAGGGGCTTAATGTTTCGCCTCCCAACTTATTTATCATATAGATAATTGTCAACAATAATAATTCATGATCAAATATATTTTAATGGCCATATATGCTTGGATCTTTCCCCACCACATGATGCTTGCCAACTAAAGAATAATTGAGGTTGAAATAGTAAGGGATACTATTGACTCTTGCATAAAAGTAAATACATGAAAGTAAAAGATAGGCCCTTCGCAGAGGGAAGCAGAGGTGTCCATGTGCTTTTAAATGTTGGATGTGCAAACTCTTAATGCAAAGGAATGTCATGTTGTATTGCCCTTTGTGATAGCAACCTTTATTATGCAGTCCGTCGCTTTTATTTCTTTACCACCACAAGTTCGTACAATGCTTATTTTCCCTTACAATAAAATATCATGCATATTTAGGAGATTTTATTGCTTTTTGCACCGATGACAACTTACTTGAAGGATCTTATTCAATCCATAGATAGATATGGTGGACACTCATGGCATGAAACTGCATTTAAGGGTTTTCGATGCACAAGTAGTATGTCTACTTAGTACAAAACTTTGGCTAGCAAAAGATCCTAAGCAAGCACCACATGTTAGAGGATCCATAACAATATAACTTTTATGCAAATATACCCAAACATAACTCATTACGTTGTCTTCCTTGTTCAACTTCAACTAATTTGCTCAAGTTTGAAAATAATTAATGGGGCTCACAATCATAGAAGATGTCCCAGATAGTATATTTATATGTGAAACATCTCTTCCTTCAATGTTCTTTCATGAATTGTTCAAGTGAACAATGTTGAGTTTGCTAACTTTCAATAAATTTTACCGCCTATACTTCTTATAAGTGAAGTCATTACTCCCCATGGGATAAGCATGTGAAGCATATATAATTTCAGATCTATGGTATTAAATTCATTCAACCATTTACTCATAGGATATAAGTGACGCACGTGAGTAAATGTCAAACTACTCCAAAAAGATATAAGTGAAGAACACTGAGTAGTCAAATAATTAACTAGCCATGGGAGGACTCTATCTCATTCGAGATTTCAGATCCAATGATTTTATTCAAACAGAGACTAAAATGAAAATACGCTCCAAGCAAAACACATATCATGTGACAAATAAAAATATAGCTCCGAGTAAGGTATACCGATGGTTTTGAAGATGAAAGAGGGGACGACTTCCGGGGCATCCCCAAGCTTAGGCACTTGAGTCTTCCTTGAATATTACCTTGGGTTGCCTTGGGCATCCCCAAGCTTAGGGTCTTTCCACTCCTTATTCTCCTCATATCGATATCTAACCCAAAACTTGAAAACTTCAATCACACAAAACTTAACGGAACTTCGTGAGATGGGTTAGTATGATAAAGAGTAACTCATTCACATTGGTACTATCAAAGATAAGATTCATAATTGTTCTCACACAATGCCTACTGTACCATATCATTTCTACAATTTATATTGAGCAATATAATCCATAGAAACTAGAAAACAAGCAAACTATGCATTGAAAACAGAATCTGCCAGAAACAGAACAATCTGTCATGATCTGAACAACAACTATACTTCTGCTACTCCAAAACTTCTGAAATATTAGGAAATCCTAGGGAATTCTTATATCAATTTTCTATAAAAAAAATTCAGATCAAAAGCACTCTTCTGTGATTTTTTAAAATTCTACCAATGAGCGCAAAAGTTTCTGTTTTTCAGCAAGATCAAATCAACTATCACCATAAGCCATCCCAAAGGTCTCTTGGCACTTTATTGGAAAAAAATCTATAAAACATGATTACTACAGTAGCTTAATCATGTGAACACACAAAAACAGTAAGGATAAATATTGGGTTGTCTCCCAACAAGTGCTTTTCTTTAATGCCTTTTTAGCTAGGCATGATATTATAATGATACTCTTCCAAGCCCAATTCCGATGGTAGTATTATTCATACTCCAATAGATATAAGTGAAGTTCATGGAGCATTCTACAATTAATATAGATTTACCAATATCCAAGCTCAAAATATATAATTGAAGCACATGAAGCATTCTATAAAGCCGCACTCAAAAGATTTAGTGAAGCACAAAGAGCATTCTATAAAGGCATACTCAAAAGATTGAAGTGAAGCACAAAGAGCAGTCTATAAAGGCATACTCAAAAGATTTAAGTGAAGCACAAGGAGCATTCTACAAATCAAAGAAGGGCTATCTCACACTAGGACGGAGCATATAGGAAAAGAAAAGAGATATAAACACAAAAGACGCATATCATGTGAACAAAACAAAAACCGAGGTATACCGATAATTGTTGAAGAAGAAAAATGGGATGCAAATCGGGGCATCCCAAGCTTAGATGCTTGCGTATCCTTGAGATATTTACTTGGGGTGCCTTGGGCATCCCCAAGCTTGAACTCTTGCCTCTCCTTATTCTTCTCATATCGGCAACTCCTCGTTCTTCGAACACTTCATCCACACAAAACTTAATAAAAAACATTATGAGATCCATTAGTATAATAAAGCAAATCACTACCTTTAGGTACTGTTGTAAACTCATTCCAATTTCATATTAGCATTATATCTACTGTATTCCAACTTCACCATGGTTCATACCCCCGATACTACCCATAGATTCATAAAAATAAGTGAACAACACATAGAAAACAGAATCTGTCAAGAACAGGACACTCTGTAGCAATCTGGAACTTTTGTATACTTCTGTAAATTCAATAATACTAAAAAAATAGGAAAATCTAAACAATTTGCAGAGCAGTACTGTGTAAAAGTTTCAAGATTTTATCACACTCTAGTAAAAAAATGTGAATTCAAACACTACAGCCAAAGTTTCTGTTTTCTGCTGCACACACCAAACGAGCAATTTAAACATTCTAAAGCCAAGCCTTGACACATTATTTTTATAATGCAATGAATATATACAAGGGGATACTTGTTTTTGAGAAACTTCCATGAAACATTCTACATTGTTTCCATGAGCATGAACACAAGTGTTCAAGGTCGACCCTCACTTCTCCAATGCATAACCTTGCAATCACTTCTCTTTTGAAAATGTTTTTAGGCATAAGAGGCAAGTAAATTTTGTTGTACTTTCATTCTTTTATTTTTTTTTGTTTCACCCACAACTAAACAAAAATAAAAGGGAAAACAAAATCTACTTAGTGAAGAAAGCAAACAAGCATACACGAGAATATTAACCCCACGCTATTGCTCCCCGGCAACGGCGCCAAAAAAGAGCTTGATAATCCCCAAGTGCAAGGAATCATCATAGCAATTTCCAAAGGTGGAAGTGATAAGTATGGAGTGTCGAACCCACAAGTAGCTAAAGGTAAGATCAATATTCTCTCAATTCCTATCTGCCGCTGATACGACTCTACGTACACCGAACGTTTGCTTCCATCTAGAAATGAGAAATAAAACTATGTTGCGGGTACCAAGAGGATAGCTTTGCATGATATCGGAGAACTAAAATATAAAAGTAGGTGCTATTAATATAAATTTAGAATATATTTCTATATATTGTAAATAGCAAGTGTGGAATAATGATGGATCGGTGTGTGGAATTATCCAAGGCAATTGTTAACAATATCAGTGGTCGTCATTGCAATTTTATATGAGGGAGAGGCATAAGCTAAAATACTTTCTCCTCTTGGATCATATGCACTTATGATTGGAACTCTAGCAACCTTCTGCAACTACTAAAGATCATTAAGGTAAAACCCAACAATAGCATTAAACTATCAAGTCCCCTTTATCCCATAAGCAACAACCCCCTTACTCGGGTTTAAGCTTCTTTCACTCTAGCAACCCACTATAAGCGAATCATGAACATATTGCAACACCCTACAGCGGGAATCATTCACGTGTGCGCGGCACGGTAGGCACCATAGTACAGCACCAAAATAAAACATACAACTCAAACCAATCTAGATCTTCAATCAACCCAAAAGATAGAAGAACTCTACTCAAAACATCAAAGGATTACAACACATCATTGGATCATAATATGTGGCATAAAGCACCATGTTCAAGTAGGGGATTATAGCGGGGTGTGGGAGAGTGGTCCGCGTAAAAGAGATGAGGATGGTGATGTTGATGAAGACGATCACCGTGGCGACGGTTCCCCCGGTGGCACACCGGCGCCACCGAAAGACAGAGGGAGAGAGTCTCCCCCTTGTGCTTCCTCCTCCATGGCCTCCCCCCTAGATGGGGAGAGGTTCTCCCTCTAGTCCTTGGCCTCCATGGTGATGATGGAGCCCTCCGGGATCCTCCTCCATGGCCTCCGGTGATGATGGCCCCTTCGGCAGGGTGCCGGAGAGGGCCTACATTGATTTTTTCTGGCTACAGAGGCTTGCGACGGCGGAACTCCCGATCTAGGTTTATTTCTGGAGTTTCCTCAATTTATAGGAGTGTTTGACGTTGGGGACAAGTCAGGGGGACCCACAAGGCGATGACAAGATAGGTGCGCGCCCTAGGGGGGTGGGGGTGCCCCACGCTTGTGGTTACCCCGGGACTCCTCTCTGGCATATTTTCACTCCTGTATTTTTTATATTTTCCAAAAATATTCTCCGTAAATTTTCAGCCCATTCCGAGAACTTTTATTTCTGCATAAAAAACGACACCATGGTAGTTCTGCTGAAAACAACATCAGTCCAGTTAGTTCTAATAAAATCATACCAAAACCAAATAAAATTGTTATAAAGATGGCATGAATACTTCATAAATTATAGATACGTCGAAGACGTATCAAGGGCGCAGCCAAGGCCACGCCCGAGGAGGTTGGCGAAGGGAGCGCCGTTGAGGCGGCGAAGGTGTCAGGGACGAAGCGGCCGACGAGGGTGGCGTGGGGGCGCGAGGTGCAGCTCATCCCACGGCGCGAGGACCACCAAAGCCCAGAGGCGGTCCAAGAACCGAGCGGGGACGTCCACCTGACGGGGTCGCCGGAAGGCTGTGATAGGTCTCCAACGTATCTATAATTTATGAAGTACTCATGCTGTTATATTATCATTCTTGGATGTTTTACAATCATTTTATAGAAACTTTATATAATTTTTTGGGATTAACCTATTGACATAGTGCCCAGTGCTAGTTGTTGTTTTTTGCTTGTTTTTTACATCGGAGATAATCAATATCAAATGGAGTCCAAATGCAGCGAAACTTTTGGAGAATTTTGTGGACCAGAAGACATCTAGTGGGCCAGAGAATCACCTAAGCGGTGCCTCGAGGGGGGCACAACCCAACAGGGCCCGCCTGGGAGCCCAGGCGCGCCTAGGTGGGTTGTGCCTACCTCGGTGTCCTCCAGTACCCCCTGTTCGCCCTATATATCATCAAATATTCCAAAAACCCTCGGGGTAACCCTAGATCCGAAGTTTCGCCGCCGCAAGCCTCTGTAGCCATGAGAAACCAATCTAGACCCCGTTCCGGCACTCCGCCGGAGGGGGAATCATCACCGGTGGCCATCATCATCATCCCGGTGGCCAGCATGATGAGGAGGGAGTAGTCCACCCTCGGGGCTGAGGGTTTGTACCAGTAGCTATGTGTTTAATATCTCTGTCTCTCTCTCTCTCTCGTGTTCTTGATGGCATGATCTTGATGTATCGGGGGCTTCGTTAATATAGTCGGACCATATGGTGTTTTCCCCTCTCTATCTTGTTGTGATGAATTGAATTTTCCCTTCGAGATTTCGTTTTATCGGATCGAATACTTTTATGGATTTGAGAGCACATGATATATGTCTTGCATATGAATATCTGTGGTGAAAATGGGGTATTATTTTCATTCACTTGATATATGTTTTGGCACTCAACTCACGGATTCCCGAGGTGACATTGGGTAATCGACGCATATGGGTTGATGCACGTTCTTGTCTTTGTTTCTCCGTTAGAAATCTTAGGGCAATCTTTGAGGTTCTTTGTGTTGGATTGAGTATTATGAATCTGAAAGTATTTGGCGTTATTTTAGTACAAACTCTTTGATAGATCGATCAGAAAGAATAGCTTCAAGGTGGTTTCGTACCCTACAAACAACTTCTTCTTATGTTCTCCGCTAGATAGGAACTTTGGAGTGATTCTTCATCGCATGTTGAGGGATGGTTATATGATCCAATTATTTTAGCATTGTTGAGAGATTGCACTAGCGAAAGTACGGACCCTAGGCCTCATTTTCAAGCATTGCAATACCGTTTGTGCTCTGTTTTATCATTTGCTACCTTGCTGTTTTTTTACTTCCAGATTATAAAAATATATTCCTACTATCCATATTACACTTGTATCACCATCTCTTCGCCGAACTAGTGCACCTATACAAATTACCATTGTATTTGGTGTGTTGGGGACACATGAGACTTTTTATTAATTGGTTGCAAGGTTGTTTGAGAGAGACCATCTTCATCCTACGCCTCCCACGGATTGATAAACCTTAGGTCATCCACTTGAGGGAAAATTGCTACTGTCCTACAAAACTCTGCGCTTGGAGGCCCAACACGTGTCTACAAGAATAAAGTTGCGTAGTAGACATCAAGCTCTTTTCCGGCGCCATTGCCGGGGAGGTGAGTGCTTGAAGGTATATCTTTACATCTTGCTATCGAATTTTTAGTTTCTTGTTTTATCACTAGTTTGGTTTATAAAAGAAAACTACGCAAAAATGGAATTGAGGTTGCATCATATTATTCATCTTTATAATGTATTTCATGAAAACGATGGAAAGGAAAATTGTGCTCAATTGATAGCAGAAGAATTCAATATAATGTTTGGCATAAATGATGAGCATGATTGCAATTTTATTAGTATGAATTCTTTGAATATCCATGATGCTAATGATATGCAAGGCTACAAGCTTGGGGATTCTATGTTTGATGAAGATGATATTTTTAGTCCCCCAAGTTTTGATGAGAAAGTTTATTATGATGAAAGCATGCCTCCTATTTATGATGATTATATTGCTGAAAGTGGGTTTGGAAGAGTGTCAACTCTAGGAAGTAATGATCCCACTATTTTGCAGGGTGTTGAATCTTATTATAATAATTATGAGAGTGGATTTGGAGAGGTCATGACTTTATTTAATGACGAATCCACTATTTCGGAAGAGGTTTCAATTGATTATGAGAACAAAGTTGTTATCTATGCTGATTATGGTGATGACATGTATGCTATAAAGAGTAATGATAATCATGAAACTTGTCATCATGATTTTAATTTTCAATCCCATGATAGTTATTTAGTTGAGTTTGCTCCCACTACTATTCATGAGAATAAATTTGCTTATGTGGAGAGTAATGAAATTTCTACATTGGTGGATCATGAAAAGAATGCTTTATGTGATAGATATATTGTTGAATTCATTTATGATCCTAGTAAAAATTATTATGAGGGAGGAACATATGCTTGTAGGAACTACAATAATATCACGTTTCCTCTCTTTATGTTGAAAGCTTTGAAGATATGCTTGTTTTGCCTTCCTATGCTAGTTGATTATTGTTCCCATAAGTTGTTTGCTCACAAAATCCCTATGCATAGGAAGTGGGTTAGACTTAAATGTGCTAGTCATATGCTTCATGATGCTCTCTTTGTGTTTCAATTCTTATTTTTCATGTGAGCATCATTGAAATAATCATGCCTAGCTAAAAAGGCGTTAAAGAAAAGCGCTTGTTGGGAGACAACCGAAAACTTTTACCTACTGTTTTTGTGTGTTCACATGATTATGCTACTGTAGTAATTTTCGCGGATTTGTCACGGCAGATGTCCTTAATGTCAGGACTTAGTCATGAGGCCAACGCATCTATGTGGTAGCTTGAGAGGGGTTGAGTGGGACGAGAGACGCAAGGCGGATCAGCACGCAAGAAAATGATTTAAACAGCTTCGGGCCCCGGGAAACATCGTCCGGTAACAACCCTACATGTTGTTTGTGGTAGGTCTCATTATGCTCATGAGGGAGTCGCCGTAAACCGGCTCTCCTAGTTGTGTCTAGCCCTCACCATTATTTTCTTCCCCTCTTGGGGTGCCCTACCCCTCCTTATATATGTTGAAGGGGTGGCTTACATGACTAGTCCTAGTAGGATTAGGATTACTCTATTACAAGTGGAGTCCTAGTCTTGCTTCCTTGTGGGAGAATATTCCTTAGGCCTTTCCTATTAAGCCGGCCCACCATCACATGAACCGGCCTTCTGGGCCTTGGGCCTGGTCATCCATCTGACCCGACGTCGGGGTCATCAGTGAGTCGCCAAGTATCAGCCGGGTCTCTGGTGAGTCGCCAAGTCCGGCCGGGTCATACTTCCGGCCGGGTCATACCGCGGGGTATATCTCCGACATTAGTCCCAAGTTTAATTTGGATTTATCCATGTTAAAGTGGTCTTGCAACATAAACACCAGAATAGAGTTGGCTGGTTGTGCTCTGGGTTAAGAATTTTTGTAAGCCGGCACCTGATCATCCTTAAGTCCTTGTCATTTCCTCCTGGATGAGTGTCCATGATCTCATAGCAAATCTCCTTTAGTAGATATGTTCAAATTTTGCCAATGCTAAAAATCCGGGCTCTTCTTCTGAAAAATCCGGGTCATTAGGCCAGCTTCATAATCAATTTGCTGATGTTGGTTTCTCACAGAGAAATATTGTGAAGAATAATTCATTTGATTCGGCTCCCAATGCTTAACAAAAATATTGGTCTTTGAAATACTCATCTGATATTCAGCCGGCTTGAAGATATAGAACTTGCCGGTTTATCATTGCCAAAATTGCTGGGTTATAAAAACTGTTGATTCTGGTTTATGACTGTTATACACACCGGGTCATGATTGTTGCGAATGCCGGGTCACACAATTAATCTTCCTGATTTGCTTAAAACTGAGAATTTTAAGACGTTCCTCCTTTATATGCATATTACGTGTAGCCCCCAAGTCTTAAGAAGGGAGCGTAGCAACAACTTAAGACTTGCTTCAATATAAATGCCGCAACCTTGAAGAAATACGGGTTGTTCATCTCAATCACCAGTCATAAATTGAATATTCCACCTATGTAGCCCCCAAGTGCCGGGTTGTCATGCTTGCAGCAACCTGGGACTTGCAATTGCCTGATGCCCATAAAAACTTCAACCAGTGTAGCCCCCAAGGGCCGGGTCATTATGCAATAATGAGCAGGGACTTTGTAGATATGATCATGTAGACTTTGAACAACCACGTGTAGCCCCCAAGGGCCGGCTCAGCAAGATAATACTGAGCTGGGACTTTATATATATACTTCATTGAAAATACCATCATATGATGTAACCCCACCATGGGGCTTGAACCCACGTCCACAAGGTTAAGAATCTTGTCCTCTACCAACTGAGCAATAAACCCTTCAATATAATGGATTAAGTCTTGTGTACCTTGAATTTTTGATAGGAGCAATTGGTAGCCCCCAAGGGTCGGCTCATTACAATGTGATGAGTCGGGTCTTCAATAAGGTGAGCAAAAAATAACCTTGCATTAGCCCCCAAGTGCCATGGTGCATGCTGGCAGTGACATGGGACTTGCATATTTGATGTAATCTCAATTTGAATAATGTAGCCCCCAAGTGCCGGGTCGTAAGCCTGCAGCGACTCAGGACTATTCCTTCCATTGTAGAATAAATCATATCCGTTGATAAACTAAGAATCATTGCGCTAAAGCGACTTTAAAAACCTCAATCATAATATTGGTTATTGATAACCATAATAAAAATCCAGCCATGTTGGCTATTAAATATTTGAATAATATAACCTGGTTTTAAAACCGGTTCCTGCAATATAAACCAGTATATCTATACATATATGATGCACGCTATGATGATGTAATTATGATGCAATGTATGATGCAATGTATGATGATGTATGTGCATGATGACAGAGTACTTCAATGAAACTAGCATGATAGCCACTGGAGTATCCTCGCATTCTGTAGCCGGCTCTCACATAACCCAACGATGTTTGAACCTGGATAAGTTTGAATACGACTTATCGAGGGTACACGAGGTTGGAGTAGCAGCAAGCCAACATGCAGGTTTAACCAAGTTTCAATGAAGGCGGCTTAGTAGCCTGGGTTCATCCTCGCAATCTGTAAGCCGGCTCTCACATGACCCAAGCGATGATTGAACCTGGATAAGTTCGAATACGACTTATCGAGAGTACACGCGGTCAGAGCAGCAGCAAGCAAACAGGCAGGATGACCCGGAAAGGATATGTCCTCTTTGGTCGAATACGCCTATGTTTGAACAAGATAACCTGGTCAAGAGGGTAGTAACGCCATGTTCTCTTTGGTCGAATACGCCTATGTTTGAACAGGAAGCCCCCAAGTGATATGCTTACAAGTGTGGCATTGAGACGATCAAGAGGGATATTCACAGCTATGCTCGATGAGCAGGAAGCCCCCAAGTGACCATAAGTGTGGCATTGCGCCGATCAAGAGGGATATTCACAGCTATGATTCGAATACGATGAGGAAGCCCCCAAGTGACCATTAGAAGATGAGCACATAAGGTAGGATACCCATGTTTGAACCACGCATCATGGCGGCAAATTCTCTTTGGCAACCTTTAATTTTTCTGAGAACTCGAACTTTGTGAGAGACGGATTCTTTTTGAACCGGAATTGTAAACTGGATATTGAGAGCTTTCAAAGCTTTTGTGAGACACAGATTTCCCTTGAGCCGGATTTTAAACTGGATATTCTGAGAGCTTCAGTGAGACTGATTTCCCTTGAGCCGGATTTTAAACCGGATATTTTGAGAGCTTCAGTGAGAATGATTTCCCTTGAGCCGGATTTTAAACTGGCTATTGAGAGCTTCAACGCTTTGTGAAAAACAAATTCCTCTTGAACCGGATTTTGAACCGGAATCTTCATTTTGAGCCAGAAATTTTCTGACATCCTTTAAATTTTCATCAATATAACAACGGTCTCCGGGACCGGGTTATCTTCCCTCCAATGACCCAGAGTTCTTGAATCTGCTGGAACTGACAACATTTACTGAGTCATGTCATCGTAACCCCCGAGTCTTAAGACTACTCGAGGAGTGGGCTTGAGACTCTCCATACTTGACCGTGATATAAACCGGCATGAGTCATTCAACAGCTCAGCGATACAATAATCCCCTTTGCAGTAGACCACTTGTCCATGGTGAAGCTGAAATCAATCACGGCCAAGTTGGTCGCGGGAACAGACAGATGAGCCGGCCGCGACGTTGTAAGCCAGCATGGACGGGTGAGTCAATCGCAGGCGCAGTAAGCTGCGTGGACGGGCGAGTCCATCGCAGGCGCGGTAAGTCGCGCAGACGGGCAAGGCAGCCATGTCGTGTTGGTGTAGCAGGGGTGGCGACTTGCTCATGTATCCGTCCAGCCGCACAGCATGGACAAACGCTAGTGCAAAAATACTATTGGCGCATGCCCTTTCGCGATACCTTTGTCACAAATAATGATCCTGCGAAAAATACCACAGACCAAAGTAATTATTCTCAAACAATTTAATATGTACTGATAAAATACGTAGAAAGGATGGCACCTGATATTTTTGCTTGGCGAAAGCGGACGTTGGGACTGCATAAAGCTGGACATACTTAGATCAAAAGATAGCCGGTCAGATGCATATGGACAGTGTTGCTACCATCGCTTGACATGTGTAGTATAACGAGTGAGCTGGAGGATGCACTTTAAATGAAAATATCCTGCACCCCTGTTCTGTCTCACGCCCACATGCTCAGCACAGTACTCCATCCGTTCTACTGCTCCATACTTATAGTGCAGCAATTCAGCAGAGGCGGCTCAGGGTGCAGCGGTCCAAGGCCATGACCACGCGCAGCCGGGGCAGTCGTCTTGGGAAATAAACTAGAGCGACGGTGGGTCAGCAGCCGGCGGCTCGCGACAGTAGACCAACGGTGGAACGAGACCGCAATGGCTCGAGCACAGTCCGGTGGTGATGGAAGAGGTGCTCGGGCGCGGGTGCCAGCAGGTGCCGCAAGAGGTGGCCGAACACAGCAGAAAAACAGAACCGGCCCGCGCGGACCTAGCAACACACGGCAACCACAGCGGCTCATGGCGGCGGCTCAGACCAGAGGCTCAACAGCGCGGCGGTGAAGGTGGCGCCGGCTTGAAACGGCGCTGGCAAGGGGAGGTGGGTTGCGTCAGAGGCAATAGCATAGGTGACGGGGCACGGGTCACAGCCAGCGCGGACGGGTCAGCGGCGAGCTGATCTGAGGCGGCGCGAAACCCGCGTAGCACCCGGCCAGAGCAGCGGCGGGCGGCTTGGCCCCACTGTGGTTGAGGTGTATCGGTGAACGACTTAGAGTCCGGCAGAGTTGGAGCTGGGTGACTTTGAGAAAAAAGCAGAAGACGACCGAGGCAGGTTCTTCCTCCTCTTCCGGGTCGGACAAAGTTCGTAGGCGGAGGCAGGAGCTGGCCCCGAGGCAAGCGGCGGATTGATTTTCTTCGTTTCCTTGCCTTCAACAGTAGACCACATGGACTAGTAATGACTTTAGGTGATTTTAATCTCCGAAACGCACATGGGCTGGGATCCCCATCGGGACCAAAGGAAACCAGCGATCCTCCTAGTAGTAGGTTTTCTCCTGGTTGTCTAGTAGCGATCGGATTCATGAAAAGTAGCAGCAGAAAAACACGCCTGAGCTCCTCGGGAGTAGACGTCGACTTGACGAAAAAACATGTCCAGCTGATTTTCTTGGCGGGTGTAATAACAACCATGCGTAATAAACACGCATCCATTGTAGTGATCAGCGCATTAGGTTGCATCAGAACTGATCGTGTCACATGCTAATCCGGATATATATGTATTCTTTCCTTGGTCGGGCTTGGCGACTTGCTATGGCGCAAACCGACATAACTCTAGCTTCTCACAAATTCTTCTTCGTCTGATCAATCGCAAACTTCTCAATCCCTGGGAGAGATCCCACCAAGAACTCAACACCACCGTGCGCAAGCCCCACGATGGGTGCCAACTGTCGTGGATTTGTCACGGCAGATGTCCTTAATGTTAGGACTTAGTCGCGAGGCCAACACATCTATGTGGTAGCTTGAGAGGGGTTGAGTGGGACGTGAGACGCAAGGCGGATCAACACACAAGACAAGGATTTAGACAGCTTCGGGCCCTGGGAAACATCGTCTAGTAACAACCCTACATGATGTTTCTGGCTAGGTCTCATTATGCTCATGAGGGAGTCACCGTAAACCGGCTCTCCTAGTTGTGTCTAGCCTTCACCATTATTTTCTTCCCCTCTTGGGGTGCCCTGCCCCTCCTTATATGTGTTGAAGGGGCGGGTTACATGATTAGTCCTAGTAGGATTAGGATTACTCTATTACAAGTGGAGTCCTAGTCTTGCTTCCTTTGTGGGAGAATATTCCTTAGGCCTTTCCTCTTAAGCCGGCCCACCATCACATGAACCGGCCTTCTGGGCCTTGGGCCTTGTCATCCATCTGACCCGCCGTCGGGGTCATCAATGAGTCGCCAAGTATCAGCCGGGTCTCTGGTGAGTCGCCAAGTCCGGCCGGGTCATACTTCCGGCCAGGTCATACCGCGGGGTATATCCCCGACAGTAATCATGTTTTATTGCTTTTGTTTCAATAAAGTTCCAAGTAAATCCATTTGGATAGTGTGGATGATAGTTAATTTGAATCTGTGCAAAAACAGAAACTTTTGCGCTCAGTCCAGGAATTTCCAAAATTCACTGGAACTTGCTTTTGATCTCAATTTTTTACAGGTGATATATATACAAATTCCCTACATTGTCCTAATTTTTCAGAATTTTTGGAGTAGCAGAAGTATGATTGTGTTCCAGATCATTACAGACTGTTCTGTTTTTGACACATTATGTTTTCAATGCATAGTTTGCTTGTTTTCTAGTTTCTATGGCTTATATTTCTCAATATAATTTGTAGAAATGATAGGGTAAGTAGGCATTGTGTGAAAACAATTATGAATCTTGTCTTTGACAGTACCAATGTGAATGATTTGATTTATCATACTAACCTATCTCACGAAGTTCCGTTAAATTTTGTGTGATTGAAGTTTTCAAGTTTTGGGTGAGATATCGATATGAGGAGAATATGGAGTGGCAAGACCCTAAGCTTGGGGATGCCCAAGGCACCCCAAGGTAATATTCGAGGAAGAGCCAAGCAACTAAGCTTGGGGATGCCCGGGAAGGCATCCCCTCTTTCGTCTCCAACAATATCGGTAACCTCACTTGGAGCTACATTTTTATTCGTCACATGATATGTGTCTTACTTGGAGCATCATTTTATTTTGTTTTGATTCGCTTGCTGTTATTGAGAATAATGTTTTGTATCTTTTACTTCAATAAAAATGTCAAGTATAGCCTTTGCCATGCTTATTTTACAAGTATATGAGTTGCTGTTTCAAAATAGAAAGTTTATTGCTGTTGCAAAAATTCCCTAGAAAAGTCAGAATGTGATAAAATGTTGAAACTTTTTGCACAATAAGCTCTGATAAATTTTCTACAGTGTGGTAAATGTTCATAATTTTTGGAGTTCAAGAAGTATTGATACTCTTGCATTATTTACATACTGTACTGTTTTGGCAGATTGCTATTATGGTTGCATTGTTTGCATATGTTTACTTGTTTAATGATTCTATTTGAGGATAGGAGTATTAAATATGCAGAGGCATTTAGTATGCAATGTTGAATAATAATTTTGGTGATTTTCTACGGTAGAGAATGATAAGGTTTTGCATTGATTTATACTAACTTATCTCACAAGGTCTTGTTGAGCTTTGGGTGGATGAAGCTTTTGAGACTTAGGAAAACCGTGATATGAGAGGAATTAAGGAGACATAAAAACTCAACCTTGGGGATGCCCAAGGCACCCCAAGATAATATTTCAACAAGTCTCAAGCATCTAATCTTGGGGATACCCCAGTAGGCATCCCACCTTTCTTCAACAACAATTATCGGTTAGTGTCGGTTGATCCTAAGTTTTTGCTTCTTCTCATGAGTTGTGCTATTCTTGGAATGTCATTTTGTCTTGTTTTGCTTGCTGTTTTAATAAAATACTTAGATCTGAAAGTTTTTAAATAAGAGGGAGTCCTCAAATAGCTACCCATTTACTTCACTACTCGTTTGATCTTCACTTATATCTTTTTGGAGTAGCTTGTCATTTACTCTTGTGCTTCACTTATATCGTATGAGTAAATTCTTGAATAAATTGAATATAATGAAGCTGAAATTATATGTTCATATCATGCCTAGTGGTAGCTTCACATTGGGTTTAGAAAGTGAAATCTTTTGAAGCTTGACAATCAAAATATTCACTACTGCAGGATGCTGCTAACGCGACACTATGATTAGAGACCCTTCGACGAAACTGTGTGCGATGCAATAATCGCAAACGGTGATGTAAAAAACCATCAAAAAAGGTGCAAAATGTTTGCGAACACGGATGCATGAAACACGGTTCAGATTTTAGTTGCGTGTGCAATGCAGGGCATACGGTTCAGTTCAGTGAACTATTTACAATGAGGAGGAACAAAAACAAATGGGCAGCCAGATGAAGGTGTGAATGATATACATCATACGGTTCACTCGGATGAACTGTTTGTGGTTAGGCAACACAAAAGAAATGGTCAACCAGATCTAGGTGTGTGCGATATACGGCATACGCTTCACTCGGATGAACTGTTTTCGATTAGGCAACGCAACAGAAACGGTTCAACCAGATCAAGGTGTGTGCAATGGAGGGCATACAGTTCATTCCGATAAACTGTTTGTGTTGAGCCAAGAGAACAGAAATGTTTCACATAAACAAGATGTGTGTAATACGCGGCAAACATCCAATTACATAGGTGGCTAATACACACATGACATTTCCACACACCAAAGTAAACTATTACATGCATAATTAACTAGGATAAACCATCATATGATTATCATCTACTTCTTGTGCTAGCTCGATGTTCCTTCTATGCTAAGTTTCCATTAATTGATGGCATTTTATGAACACACCGCCGTTTCCCGCCATTTCCTTACCTGTCGTCGAAGTGTCACGGCAGATGTCCTCATGGAAGGACTTAGTTGTGGAGCCATTGTGACGAGGTTAGCTTAAAGGGGTTAAACGGGACAAAGGACACGAGGAGTTTATACTGGTTCGGCCCCTTGCGGTGAAGGTAAAGGCCTAGTCCAGTTTGAGGTGGTATTGCTAGGGTTTTGATTACCAGGGAGCAAATGCGCTTTGCCTAGCTCTCGATCTGTTGTTTCTTGCCCTAAGCCGCCCCCGGGTCGTCCCCTTATATACACGGGTTGACGCCCTGCGGCCTACAAAGTCCTGGCCGGATCATACAAACCTGTCCGGCTCCGTGACTTATCTTACATGCCTTATAATACAAGCTTACATATACATGGCAGTTTATACTTATGGGCCTTAAGCCGCCTCTCGGTTTGGGCCCTTTAACAGGCCTACGTCATGAACCGCCACCTTCACATACTCATGGGCTTTGTTTAGATGAACCGTCATTGGGATAACCCGGCCCCTCCTAGGCGGGTCATATCCAATAGTCATATCTCCAACATTAGGCCCCAGGTTGATTTGAACTTGTTCATGTCAATCTTCAACACTTAGAAAATCCCTCTTCATCTTCCTGTGAAAACATCGTAACCCACCATGACGTCATCTCTGGAAATTGTGGTAACCCGCCATGACGTCACCTGTGATTAATGCCACACACGGCCCAAATCTTTAATAAATCTTTTCTTTTACTAACCCTCCGAAAATCGAGGCGCCCACGCCGTCACATATCCACTTTTCTGTCTCCTTGATTCCCGCGCATGCCACTTATCCGTCCAGCTTTATAAATAGGGCCACGGGTTCACTTCTCATTCTCCCCCTTTGCCTTCTCTCCTTTTCTTCCTACTCACGACGCTCCAGTGTGCCCGAACTCCGCCGTCGTCGACCTTCGTCCCCTTCGTCAACTTCGGTCGCTGCATCACCCTGCACGAACCAGAAACGCCACGGCGCTCCTCCGCTGTCTCACCAGCGTGGGTAAGTCTTCTCTTTCCTCGTAATAGATCTGTCTTTTAGGCTTTCAGTTTTCATCGGTGTTCGTCCCCGCCCTTCCTTCTCCTTGCTTAGATTCATAGCTTAGATCCGAAAACCACATAAATCTTACGCGGTAGCAGTTTTAGCATTTGTTCTTTGATATCAGAATATATCCCCATTGCAAATAGATCTCATCTGGACGTCCCTATTTTTCGGCCACCGCCACCTTGAGCTTAGATTTTATTTCATTTTTCTGAACAGCTGCAGATCCAATCTTATAGCTTCAATCTATGAAACTTGTTTGTCCCAACACTTAGTAGAATTTGCTCCTGCTAGATCTTGAATATCCGTGCTGGTCATGGCGGCTTACCTCACCGGCTTATACTTACTGATATATCATTAGTCCTCACTGCTGTCATTCTGAATATATACTGTAAATGTTAACTTGTGACTTCACAAATTGATTTGAACTGGCAAAATTTTCCTTTCCTTTAGGCTTTCTCCCTTTACAATGCCGCCGAAGACAGTCTATACATGCAATTGGGTTCCGTCTGTTGTCACTGAGGGCTCATTCAGAGACTTTGTCAAAGTCGGGTACTTGCCCGCAAAGGGTGTTATGCATTACCGTGCTCCTGAACCGGGCGAAGAAAAACCTCAGCTAAAGGATGGCGAAGTCATTATATTCACTGATCACATGAACCGGGGCTTCTCACCACCCGGCTCTAAGTTTTTTCGGGATGTTCTGCACTTCTTCCACCTCCATCCTCAAGACATCGGACCCAACTCCGTGTCAAATATCTGCAATTTTCAAGTCTTCTGCGAAGTATACCTTCAAGAGGAGCCCATCGTCGATCTCTTTAGAGAATATTTTTATTTGAACCGCCAGACTGAGTAGACGAATGGGCCCAGCTTGGAACTTGGCGGAATCTCGATTCAACACAGAAGAGATGCCATCTTCCCTTATGCCTGCCTGCCGAGCCACCCCAAGGATTGGAACCAGACGTGGTTTTACTGCAAACATACCTCTCCTGCTGATGAGAATCCACTGTCGGGTTACCGTGTTGAGAGCCTAGACCCAAAGCACAATCTTCCTGAAAAATTACCACTGCCGAACGGGCAAAAATTGCTCCTACCATTGCAAAGGTTAAAGCTCTGCTAGGAAACGGGTAACAGGCGTTGATTTGGTCAGGTGTTGGGTTTCTTGGCGGATCATACCCTTGAGTTGCCACACCGGCTTAATGTGTACTTACATTGGTGGTGCAAAGGATCCACTGCGCCACAGCTCCGCACCATTAACTGACGAGGCAGTTAACGAAATGGTTAAGTCGCTTCTGAATGAAGATCCGGAAGATTGCATTAAAGTGGGTCTGGCCCCTTTCTGCAAGCTTAACCCGTCACCGGATGTGAGTTTCTGAACTTACTTACCTTTACTTCATTATTCAAATTCCTTATTAACTCAACCTTTAATGACCTTTACAGGCTAAGTCTGACTTTTGGAAAAAGAAGTATGATCATGAAGCTGCTAAGAAGTCCAGGGCTGTCAAGAAAGCCGCCAAGAAGACCACCAAAAGAAAGAAGAAACCAAGTGCCTCTGACATGCTTAATCTGGATGACACCTCTGAGTCGGAGGTAGCCCTTGATTCTCTTGGATCGTTTTTCAATCATCTTATTGACACTGACTATTATCAGGATGACATTGGAGCCAGCCAAGCAGCTGAAGAAGAGGTAACTATTATTTCCTCCGGCTCAGAATCTTTGCCAAGATAGAAACTTCGACAAGTAACCCGGAAAGTAAGGTTTTCACACCCCTTGGCTTATTTAGATCCTCACTTTCTTTTGAAGCAACAGCAACACGAGAATCGACGTCAGACCCGGACCAGTGGAGGTGAAGAGTTGTCTTTAGGCTTACCGAACACTCCCGCTCCTCGAAAACGTCGAAACGAGGTTCTTTTTAACTTAAGCTCTTTTTACCTGCTGGCCGGTTTTATTTGCTTACCACGTAACTCTTGTTTGATTCAATTGACCAGGAAATTGCTCGTTCTTCCTCTGGTGATTCATCGCAAACCGAGTTGCCGGCTTTCAAGACTGCCCCTGGGTAACAATGATTACCTTATATTCTGTAACTCTTTACACTCTGATACTTATACTGACTTGTCACCACCTGTGCAGCGGTCAAGCAAAGCCTAGCAAGAAAACAAAGGTTTCCAAGCCAACTGAGGATCCTAAAGTTATTGAACCGGAACAACAAGTCTCTGCACCTAATGCTTCTGAAAAACAACCAGATGACCTTGCCCTTGATGTTTGACCTGAGATTCCGGATCTCTGCATTGATGACCCCAATATTAATTCTTCAAACCCTGCACCATCAAGTCCACCTAAGCCGTCGGAGACTCATACTGATGATATTATGATCACTGGCACCGGCTTTACAGCACCAGGAAATCCAATAGCTTTGGCCATGCATACTGCCAAGCAAGAGGTTATTGAGAGGCGGAAGATGAAGTTTGACATCTCCCATTATACACAACTGAGCAGCAGTGAGATACTCTCTAGTTATCTCAGCCAAGTACACTCCAACCGTGATCTTGAAGTTGATATGGTGAAACAAATGCACCAAAAGTATGAGGTATAACTTCCCACTTTAAATAATTATGTACATCCTGCCAGCCCCCAAGTCTACTGATTATGATAAAATTGTAGGTTGTATACTTAGAATAATCCATAAACTTCTATCATAGAATCCCTCCAAGGCCGGTTGTCATACTTAAAATTAAACCAGATGTTTAAGCAAATTAGCATTGCATCTGTAGTCCCCAAGGGCCGGTTTAATCAACATGAATGAGCCGGTCCTATTTACCATTGTTGAAGAAAGGAGAGCTTATCTGTGTAGAGTTGGCTGTGGCTGTTTACAGCACAGCCGGCTCATCAATAAGAAGATACAAGCGATATGCATTAGCCCCCAAGTGCCAAGTAGTCTTGCTTGCAAAGTTCTTGGGACTTTATTCATAAGAGACATTTTACGTGAAGAAATTATTTGATAGACATTAGCCCCCAAGTGCCAAGTGTTGTTGCTTGCAAAAGACTTGGGACTTATACTCTTATAACCCGGATATAAATGTATTTGTAATTCTGCTTCATACAGGCTGCTACTGCTGAACTTGAGTCACAGTTAAATGATGCAAAGACTCGGCTGGCGACTCAAGAATCCGAGACCAAGAAAGCTGAGTCAAAATTCCAGTTTAGCATAGCTGAATCGGAAAAATTGAAGACCAGTTTTGAGGCTGAGAGAAGCACTTGGGCTGACGAAAACACTGCTTTAACACAACGAGCTGAAAAAGCAGAGGGCAGCTCTTCAAGAGGTAACCACTGAGCTCACCGGCTTAAAACACCGTGTATCTAAGATGGTTTCTTCTATCTTTGGTGAGTCGCCTTCCTACTCATCAAAAGTGAATACTTGTCATGATAATATAAGTCGGCATTAACCAATCTGTGATTTATTCACGTCCTAGGAGTAGCAACCTGAACCAAGACATGCTTGTAAAGCTGAAGGCGGTCTATACCCTTGTCGAGCAGCTGTATACTGGAGCTCAGCGTACACTGCCTACAATCTCTCCGACTAATCAAGCACCAACATTGTTGATAGATGTCTTGAAAAGACTCTCCGTGCTACCAGCCAGGATTGATGAAATGAAGCGTTCTTCTGCAAGAGTTGGTGCTGTGACAGCTTTGAGCCGGGCCAAGGCATGGGTACCAGAGCTTGACCCGTTTGAGGTAGCCACTGGTTATCCAAGCTTCAAAGAAGATGGCACGCCGTTTGATCAGAAGGACTTCTCTGCTTGTGTGAAAGAGATACGTCCCATGGCGACTATGATTGCTAATGACTCGGACCTTTCAAAGTACCATCAGGCTTATAACAAGGAGAACCAGAAGATGCCGACCCCAGCATACAGAGTGATGGACTTAATCCCCCCAATCCGTAAGCACACTTTTGCCCCTGAAGTTGAGCCGTCTGATCTTATAGATGACGAGGCTGAATTTCAAGCTTTATCTGGCATCCATTGGTCATCACCAAATTTTCAGACAGCGGAGGAGGACGAAGAACCGGAAAGGGATGACCTAGAGGCCTCTAATCAGTAAGGCCAAGAAGATTGAACCGCCGGGCGGCTTATATATTTGATCTTTGAAAAAACACTTGATCTCATTCGGCTCATGGAGCCATGTAATAGGGTAGTAAAAACTTGATTCTGCCGTGCCATCGTGCACGTTTCTGCTTTCTTGCACAAGACTATTGTTCTTCATTGTGAGAAAACATCACTGTATGCTTATGACAAGATGTGATTTATGCTGATCTGATCAATTATTGTGCTGCACACAAAGAAAGTACAAATGCCCTGGCGGCTTACCGCTGGGCGGGTCATGATACCCCATTGAAACCACTGAGGACGAATGGTCCATAACAAGAGCCGGCCTAACAATTGTGAAATAAGATGTCATACCTGTAGTATATGCTTATACTGCCGACTTATCAGCTTCGTGCAGTTAGAGGTGTTAGAGCTGTAAATCTAAACATAAGAGTATGATACTCTGGCGACTTAAAGTCTGCCATCCTGGCGGGTTATAGAGACCCAAAAGATGCTTCAAATATGAGCCAGAAGTAGGGCAGCTAGGACCGACTTGTAAAAAACCAGAAGGCAAAGAAAATATCATAGAGTATAAATAAGAAATCAAAAGAAATTCAAGGCTTTTGTAGGCTGCCAAGCCAAAGTGTGTTCTTCAATGAAACTAGCCTGAGCCACTGGAAGGTAAGTGCTTTCCATGAGCCTGACTCATAGTACCCAATCGACATTTGAACCTAGATAGAGTCAGGTCAGGAGTACGCGGGCTCAGAGTAACAGCATACATCACGGGCCGATTTATCCAAGTTTCAAGGAAGGTGGCTTATGAAGCCTGGATCTATCCTGACTATCTGTAAGCTGTGCTCTCGCATGACAAGCCGCCGTTTGAACCTTAACAAGCTCAGATCTTGGTCGAATACGCCGTAAAGATTGATCGTTAAGAGTTCGACGGGTCAATCGGGATTACCCGATGGAGTTGAAGCAGCTGGTATACAGGTAGGATGACCCGGAAAGGTAATGTCCTCTTTGGTCAAATATGCCTATGTTTGGCAGATAACCTAGTCAAGAGGGTAGTAACGCTATGTTCTCTTTGGTCGAATACGCCTATGTTTGAACAGGAAGCCCCCAAGTGACATACTGACAAGTCATGCTCGTCAGGGACCTATGTTTGAGCCGTGTTGTGCATCCAACTCTCTTTGGTCCCAGAAGTTTGGCAGTCTAGCCTCTTAAATGAATATGATGATAAAGACTTAGCTTCGAGGAAGTGAAACGACAAAGGCCCTGAATTATCAGGGATGCCGGCTTTATTATACTGCTTATAACATATACATTGAGTAACTATGTACATCATGAGAGCCGGTGGCTCAAGTATAGTAGGGTCGAAGATGAGCTATATTCCACGGCCGACGAGTCTCCTCCTCCGACTTGCATGAGTCCTTGTGGTCTCGAACGTCAATAAGATAGTATCACCCATTATGCAGATTCTTGCTGACCATAAAAGGTCCTGGATGAGCTGGAGCACTAAGTCGCCTTCTTGAAAGGTTCTGGTTTTGACCCGGTGGCTGTGATAACGACGTGGGTCTTGCTGATAAATCGCCGAACAAGCCACCGCGAGATCACGCTCTTCATCCAATAGGTCAAGTGCATCTAGACGTGCCTTTTCATTGTCAGCCTCAACGTAAGCCGGCCACCCGGGCTGAATCGTGACGGATGTCACTAGGGAGAACCGCCTCTGCTCCATAAACCATGAAGAAAGGTGTGTAACCCGTTGATCTATTGGGGGTTGTATTGATACTCCATAACACTGAGGGTAACTCCTCGACCCAACAACCCGGCATTCTTTGCAAAGGAACCATAAGCCGGGGCTTGATACCTCGCAGAATCTCTTGATTTGATCGTTCTGCCTGACCATTGGACTGAGGGTGAGCCACAGAGGAAACGTCAAGCCGGATATGCTCCTTTTGACAAAATTATGTCATGGCGCCTTTAGAGAGATTAGTACCATTATGTGTTATAATGCTATATGGAAAGCCAAAACGGAAGATCACCTTCTTCATGAATTGAACCGCCGTTGCTGTATCACACTTACTAACCGGCTCTGCTTCAACCAACTTAGTAAACTTATCGACCGCCACCAAAAGGTGGGTCTTCTTATCCTTGGACCTCTGAAAAGGCCCAACCATATCAAGCCCCCAAGTTGCAAACGGCCAAGTAATTGGAATCATCCTCAATTCTTGAGCCGGCACGTGAGCTCGTCGTGAAAATTTCTGACAACCATCACACTTGCTTACCAAATCCTCAGCATCAGCATGAGCCGTCAACCAATAGAACCCATGACGAAAAGCATTGGCTACAAGAGATTTAGAGCCGGCATGATGACCATAATATCCTTCGTGAATCTCCCGTAGAATCTCACAACCTTCTTCAGGAGAGACACAACGCTGGAACGCCCTTGTGACACTGCGATAGTGCAACTCCCCATTGACAATTGACATTGACTTGGACCACCGGGTTATCTGTCTGGCCAAGATCTCATCCTCTGGTAACTCACTCCGGGTCATGTAAGCCAAATACGGAACCGTCCAATCAGGAATAGCATGAAGAGCCGCCACTAATTGTGCTTCCGGGTCAGGGACAGCAAGATCCTCCTCTGTAGGCAATTTGACAGAAGGGTTAAACAAAATATCCATGAACGTGTTAGGTGGCACCGGCTTACGCTGAGACCCTAACCGGCTTAAAGTATCAGCCGCCTCATTCTTCCTGCGATCAATATGCTCAACTTGATAACCCTTAAAATGACCCGTAATAGCATCAACCTCTCATCGATAAGCCGCCATGAGTGGATCCTTAGAATCCCAGGTGCCAGAGACCTGTTGAGCTACCAGATCTGAATCGCCAAAACACCTCACCCGGCTTAAATTCATCTCTTTAGCCATCCGAAGACCATGGAGCAGGGCCTCATACTCAGCTGCATTGTTAGTACGAGAGAACATTAGCCGGAGAACATAAGAAAATTTATCACCTCGTGGGGAAGTCAAGACAACTCCAGCCCCCGAGCCCTCCAACTGCCTAGATCCATCAAAGTGAATAGTCCAATATGTGTTATCCGGCTTTTCCTTAGGTGCCTGCAACTCTGTCCAATCATTGATGATCCACAAGTGCTTGGGACTTGATGGCCGTACGAGGCACATACTTTAAACCGTGAGGTCCAAGCTCAATGGCCCATTTAGCAACCCGGCCTGTGGCTTCCCTGTTTTGGATGATGTCTCCTAAAGTAGAAGAGCTAACCACAGTGATGGGATGACCCTGAAAATATTGCTTAAGCTTCCGGCTTGCCATGAAAACCCCATACACAAGCTTCTGCTAGTGTGGATATCTCTGTTTGGACTCAATAAGCACCTCACTGATGTAATAAACCGGTCGTTGAACCGGGTATTCCTTGCCTGCCTCTTTCCTTTCCACCACAATAGCAACACTGACGGCCCGGCTATTAGCAGCCACATATAACAACAGAGGCTCCTTATCAATAGGGGCAGCAAGAACGGGCGGCTCAGCCAACTGTTTCTTCAGATCCTCAAACGCTTGATTAGCAGCATCACTCCAAACAAAATGATCTGTCTTCTTCATCATCTCATAAAGAGGAATAGTCTTTTCACCTAACCGGCTTATAAACCTGCTTAGAGCTGCAATACGACCCGCCAGACGCTGAACATCATTAACACACGCCAGCTTAGCCAACGAAGTAATGGCTTTGATCTTCTCCAGGTTAGCTTCAATGCCTCTGTTAGAAACCAGAAAGCCCAAGAGCATGCCTGCTGGTACACCAAAAACACACTTAGCCGGGTTAAGCACATCTTGTAGACCCGGAGATTGTCAAACGTTTCATTCAAATCATTAATCAAGGTTTCCTTCTTCCTGGATTTCACCACAATGTCATCTACATAAGCATGAGCATTACGCCCGATCCGATTGTGAAGGCAATTCTGCATACACCGCTGGTAAGTCGCTTGGGCACTCTTGAGCCCAAAAGGATGGATACATAGCAGAAGGCTCCAAATGGAGTAATGAAAGCTGTCTTCTCCTGGTCCTTAACTGCCATCTTGATCTGATGATAACTAGAATAAGCATCCAGAAAACTCAAACGCTCACAACCTGCTGTAGCATCGATGATCTGATCAATACGAGGGAGAGCAAATGGATCAGCCGGACAAGCCTTGTTTAAGTCCGTGTAGTCCACACACATTCGCCACATGCCGTTCTTCTTAAGCACCAGCGCCGGGTTAGCTAACCACTCAGGATGAAAAACTTCAATGATAAACCCGGCCGCTAAAAGCAGGGCCACTTCTTCACCAATGGCCTTCCGTCTCTCCTTGTTAAAATGACGAAGAAATTGCTTAACCGGCTTAAACTTCGGATCAATATTAAGAGTGTGCTCAGCGAGTTCCCTTGGTACACCTAGCATGTCTGAAGGCTTCCATGCAAAGATGTCCCGGTTCTCACGGATGAACTCGATGAGCGTGCTTTCCTATTTCGGATCCAAATTAGCACTGATACTGAACTGTTTAGATGAGTCACCAGGAACAAAGTCAACCAATTTAGTATCATCTGCCGACTTAAACTTTAACGAAGGATCATGCTCTGTGGTGGGCTTTTTCAAGGATGTCATATCTATCGGGTCAACATTATCCTTGTAAAATTTTAGCTCCTCTTGCACAAACTGATTCAGCATAAGCCGCATCACCTGCCTCACACTCCAAGGACACCTTGCGACTCCCATGCACTGTGATGGTGCCCTTATAACCCGGCATCCTAAGCTGCAAGTAAACATAACAAGGCCTTGCCATGAACTTAGCATAAGCCGGTCGCCCAAACAGAGCATGATAATGGCTCTTGATCTTGACCACTTCGAAAGTCAAAGTCTCAGACCTGGAATCATGCTCATCTCCAAAGGCAACTTCCAAACATATCTTACCCACTGGGTAGGCTGACTTACCCAACACCACACCATGAAAAACAGTGTTTGACGGCTTAAGATTCTTATCCGTCAGTCCCATGTGACGGAGGGTCTCATAATAAAGTATGTTAATGCTGCTACCTCCATCCATGAGTACCTTAGTAAATTTATAACCCCCAACCTGAGGCGCCACCACCAGAGCCAGGTGACCCGGATTATCAACCCGGGGTGGATAATCCTCACGACTCCACACAATAGGCTGCTCTGACCATCGTAAATAACGTGGCACCGCCGGCTCAACAGCATTCACAACACTCTTGTGAACCTTCTGATCCCGCTTACACAAACTGGTGGTGAAGACGTGGTATTTCCCACTATTCAGTTGCTTCGGGTTGCTCTGATAACCAGACTGTTGCTGTTGCTCATTCCCCTGATTATTCTGCTGGTTGTAATTACCTTGGTTGTCGTGGCCTTGAAACCCGAAATTTGAGCCGACGCCTCAACGACCTGGACCATGAGAGATGGACCCTGAACCGCTGTCCAGGCCATGGTTGTGTTGGATGGACTCCCTAAAGCTTCTCATTATGTTGCAATCTTTCCACAGATGAGTAGCCGGCTTCTAATCCGTTCCGTGTTTTGGACATGGCTGATTTAATACTGCATCAAGGTCAAACCTTGTCCCTTGAGCCGGCGGTCCCTTACGATGCTGGTTATAACTGCGCGCACCGGTGTTAGCCACAAAATCATCAGCCTTGCGGTTACCGTTGCCGCCCTGATTGGTAGGGTTGTACTGCTGCCCCTTCATGTCGCTACTCTTCTTTCCCTTTCCTGATCTTTCATCCTCGGATTCGGGGTCCTTGGTACCATCAGAGTCGGCATACTTAACAAGACCCGCCATAAGCTCCCCCATGTCATTGCTCTGACGCTTAAGCCATCCAAGCTTCTGCGTGAGTGGAATAAAACGGAAATTTTTCTCCAACATTAGAACCGCTGAGCCGACGTTGATGTTATCTGAAGAATATATGATAGTCGAGACCCGGCGCACCCAGCTGGTCGTTGACTCGCCCTCAGCTTGAACACAAGAAACCAAATCCACGATCGACATTGGCTGCTTGCATGTATCTTTGAAATTCTGGATGAACCGGGCCTTCAGCTCTGCCCATGACCTGATGGAGTTAGCCGGTAGCACCTTCAACCAGGTACGAGTCGTCCCTTCCAGCATCATGGTGAAGTACTTAGCGTATGCAGCCTCACTAACATCCAGCATCTCCATAGCCATCTCATAACTCTCCACCCAAGCCTCAGGGGGCTGATCTGCCGTGTAATTGGGCACCTTGCGAGGGCCTTTGAAGTCCTTGGGCAAAAGCTCATTCCGTAGAGCCGCCATTAGACACGGCACACCGAAAGCTCTAGAGGTTACAACCGCCTCAACTGAAGCCGTCGGGTAAACTGGCGCGTGCTGATGAGCCGCCAGCTCGGCCTCCCGGCGCGCTCTGCCCTGGTCCACCAAATCCTGTGCATTGGCACCATTGCGCACCGGGTCATGACCATGAGGTTGGTTATGACGCTGCTCAGTACTCGAAACTACTGGCGAGTCAATGTGCCTACTTTAGCTCCGGATTGGACGAGGGGTCGAATGAATCCGATCGCGACTATAGGAATAAGCCTGCTACTGTACCAAAGCCGTTTGAAGAAGCTCTCTGGCCCTTCTGGTTTCAATCGCCGTTGGAGTTTCGCCCTCGACTGGCAGAGCCGCCAATCGCGTAGCTGCAACAATCATGTTGTCTAGAGGGGTGGAGTAATGACCCAGCGGTGTCACCACATGCTAAGGTGGGGTGTTATTCATATGCGGAGAGCCTATCACGCGCGGCTGACCCGGCATCCGCCCCCTCGTGCTTCAGCCGTCTGATTTACCACCGGCGAGTTACTGGCCCCCTCCCCAGGTGTGTTGAAGAGGTCCCTCGACTCATACACCGAGGGCAGACGACTCCAGTGCTTTCTCCTCAAGACTTCATTTGAAGCGTTTTGATCCACCATAAGCCGGTATGAATCCGCTGCGCTTGGGCATTCAAAACGGCCCGTTCTGCAACCATCCTGGCGTTTTCCGCTGCCAAGTCCGCCTTAGCTTGCGCAATCTCATCACGCAATTTAGCCACTTCCACCTTATGCTGTTCCTGGTTGTCTGGGGTTACATCAACCTCCATCAGAGTCGCCAGAGCGTCTAATAGATCTGCCAACACATGAGCCGGCGGCCGTGCTGAACCGCCAGCACCCGCTGCTGTCACCGCTGCTGCACTAGAAGTCACGACCGCAGCGGTTGTCGAACCAAGAACCGGCTGAGTGCCAGCCATGAAGATCGCCACCCTGTTCGGCGGCTCACGGGGGTCCGGAATACTGTCGCCATCGGAACAGCCCCCAAGCCGTCCGTCTTGTAGTTGATACATTGAGTTGGTCTCACCGCCAGACACAGAGCCTTCCAATTCAGCCCCATGGATACATCCAACAAAGGCATGCTTCACGGTGGGCTTAACTCGGGCGGGTCGTGCATGCTGAGCCGTCTCGACGATGTCGGTGCAGATGTCTGGCTCAGGGCCCGGTTCGCCGATCTTGCCGATGAAGACGTGGATTCAGACGAAGGGGACCTGGTACCCGTACTCAATTGAGCCGGCCTCGGGGCCCCAGCCTGCATCGTCGATGTAGAGCTTGCCGCGACGACTCTTGGTCATCTGGCCCACAGCGTATCCCTTGATCCCTTCGAAGCTGCCCTTCAAGAACTCAAAACCACCGTGCGTTGGCCCACGGTAGGTGCCAACTATCGTGGAAGTGTCACGGCAGATGTCCTCATGGAAGGACTTAGTTGTGGAGCCATTGCGATGAGGTTAGCTTAAAGGGGTTAAACAGAACAAAGGACACGAGGAGTTTATACTGGTTCGGCCCCTTGCAGTGAAGGTAAAGGCCTAGTCCAGTTTGAGGTGGTATTGCTAGGGTTTCGATTACCAGGGAGCAAATACGCTTTGCCTGGCTCTCGATCTGTTGTTTCTTGCCCTAAGCCGCCCCGGGTCGTCCCTTATATACACGGGTTGACGCTCTGCGGCCTACAGAGTCCCGGCCGGCTCATACAAACGTGTCCGGCTCGGTGACTTATCTTACATGACTTATAATACAAGCTTACATATACATGGCGGTTTATACTCATGGGCCTTAAGCCGCCTCTTGGTTTGGGCCCTTTAACAAGCCTACGTCATGAACCGCCACCTTCACATACTCATGGGCTTTGTTTAGATGAACCGTCATTGGGATAACCCGGCCCCTCCCGGGAGGGTCATATCCATTAGTCATATCCCCAACATTACTGGTTTCCCGCGACCCAACGATATTGCGCATAAACCTAGGCAGCGCGCGACGCACGGAGGCAACAAGCACAGCCTGTAGCACATCCACCTTTTTCTAGCACATCCACCTTTTTCAAGCATGCCAACCAACCAAAGCGCCGCCTCTGCCATCAACCTCGTCGATGAGGAAAACGAGCAGGCGCCACGGCTTTTCGAGGCCGAGGCGCTCCCCGGCAACACGATGGACGGTGCCGTGATGCGTGTCATCGCTAGGGTTGAGCAGACCCTTGGTGCATGGCGCTTCAGCGCCGCAGATCAAGATAGGCATGTCAGCAGCGACAGGCTGCAGCTCGCTGCACAACATGATCGATGGCGCGCCGCAGAGCAAGCTAGGCGCGTTCGCGCTGATAGGCTGCGGCTCGCCGTGCGGCGAGACCATTGGAGCACCGCAGAGCGAGAGGAGCGGCGCGCCGCACAGCAAGAGCGGATCCATCGGCACTTGCCTGCTGTCGACAGGGCATCGCAACTCGGTACACGTCCCGTCAGTACCCCCATTCCTCACCAGGAGTGGGCAGAGGCCCTCTACATCGTATTTGCACGAGAGGCTGGCCACGCCGTACTTGCACTAGACGCCTGCCGCGCCGTTCGCATGGGTCGTGCCATTCGCCTTGTCCGCGGCCCGCTCGATGCCAACGTGCTGGTCGGTAGGCTCGACCGCCTCCTTGGCCCAGGTGTCCACCTTGGCACAGTAGAGGAACATGGCCGTCGCATCCTCGAGCTGGTGATCTCCGATGAAATAGCCAACTTGGAGCTCGATATCGCGCTCTAGATGTACCGCGAGCATGTCGACCGCTTGGACGAATGCCTGCACGAGTTTAGGTAGAGCCAAGGGCTACCATAGGCAAGGGCTGCTAGTCATGGTCTCATGGACGTGTTTTATTTTGTGGAGTCGTTTCGACGTGGATAGCTATGTATTCAGAGCAATCATAGTATTGCTCTGTTTATGGCTCTGTTTCAATGTGTCTACTATGTTTTCCGTTCTTATATGTTCTCTTTCAATGTGTGTATATACGCTTTCCATTCTGTATATGTGGATGATAACATCTAGACTCAAATTAGTATACAAAAACAGATAGAAAATGGAATTCATAATATATATATATATATATATATATATATATATCTATATTAATTTTTCATTAGTTCATCACAGAATATATATATAATATCATCACATATACGTGATGATACTTGACTACTAGGTACAATGCATAAAATTGAAAACGAACAATACTAAAACTAATAATCCCTCCTGGGGCCAGTATTCCGGCAGCCCCTCACCAGCAACTTCCTGGTGCGCGGCGTCTTCCCAGTGCGGAGACAGTACTCCGCCTCCTCCGCCTCGTAGCGCTTGATGTACTGATCTGCCTCTTGCTGGCGGATGAGCGCGAACGATCTTGCCATTTCGTTGGGCGCCCACCAGAGCTCCTCGTCGATGGCCGCCGGAGCTTATTGGCCCACCTCCACGTAGCGACGAGGCGCCCAGCAGCTTTGAACTTCCTCGCGAAGTACCCATCTTCGTACACGTCCTCCGCATGACGACGCGTCCGCCCCCAAAGCTCCGCCGCCTCCATTTTCCAGGCGGCATCACGGGCTTCACAGGCCGCCTAGTACCTGGCTTCCTCCTCCGCCATCTCCTTCTTGAACGCCACTTGCCTGGCTTTCTCAGCCGGCGGCAGCGACTTCCACAGACAAAGATTGTACTGGCCCTAAAACCAATCCAAAGTTGGGGGGTCCGGCGCAACCTCGTCCGGCGGCACGTAGGGGTCCTCATCGCTGCTATTCAAGTGAGCGTCATCGGGGGCGACGACTCCTTGTCAGAGCGTGGGCATACCGGCGGCGCCATGACAGAGATTTGTGTGTGTGTGTGAGAGAGAGAGAGAGAGAGAGAAAGAGACAGATAGGGCGAGTGAGGGGAGGATGTAGCTAAGAATGCAGGCGGGATGATGATACGTCTCCATCGTATCTACTTTTCCAAACACTTTTTCCCTTGTTTTGGACTCTAACTTGCATGATTTGAATGGAACTAACCAGGACTGACGCTGTTTTCAGCAGAATTGCCATGGCATTATTTTTGTGCAGAAATAAAAGTTCTCGGAATGACCTGAAACTTCACGGAGAATATTTTTGGAATTAATAAAAAATACCGGCAAAAGAATCAAGGCCAAGGGGCCCACACCCTGTCCATGAGGGTGGGGGCGCGCCCCCCTGCCTCGTGGGCCCCCTGGTGCTCCACCGACCTCAACTCCAACTCTATATATTCACGTTCGGGGAGAAAAAAATCAGAGAGAAGGTTTCATCGCGTTTTACGATACGGAGCCGCCGCCAAGCCCTAATCTCTCTCGGGAGGGCTGATCTGGAGTCCGTTCGGGGCTCCGGAGAGGGGAATCCGTCGCCGTCGTCATCATCAACCTTCCTCCATCACCAATTTCATGATGCTCACCGCCGTGCGTGAGTAATTCCATCGTAAGCTTGCTGGACGGTGATGGGTTGGATGAGATTTACCATGTAATCAAGTTAGTTTTGTTAGGGTTTGATCCCTAGTATCCACTATGTTCTGAAATTGATGTTGCTATGACTTTGCTATGCTTAATGCTTGTCACTAGGGCCCGAGTGCCATGATTTCAGATCTGAACCTATTATGTTTTCATGAATATATGTGAGTTCTTGATCCTATCTTGCAAGTCTGTAGTCACCTATTATGTGTTATGATCCGTTAACCCCGAAGTGACAATAATCGGGATACTTACCGGTGATGACCATAGTTTGAGGAGTTCATGTATTCACTAAGTGTTAATGCTTTGGTCCGGTACTATATTAAAAGAAGGCCTTAATATCCCTTAGTTTCCAATAGGACCCCGCTGCCACGGGAGGGTGGGACAAAAGATGTCATGCAAGTTCTTTTCCATAAGCACGTATGACTATATTCGAAATACATGCCTACATTACATTGATGAACTGGAGCTAGTTCTGTGTCACCCTATGTTATAACTATTGCATGAGGAATCGCATCCGACATAATTATCCATCACTGATCCAATGCCTACGAGCTTTTCACATATTGATCTTTGCTTAGTTACTTTTCCGTTGCCACTGTTACAATTACTACAAAACTGCTACTGTTACTTTTGCCACCGTTACCATTACTTCCATACTACTTTGCTGCACATATTAAGTTATCCAGGTGTGGTTGAATTGACAACTCAATTGCTAATACTTGAGAATATTCTTTGGCTCCCCTTGTGTCGAATCAATAAATTTGGGTTGAATACTCTACCCTCGAAAACTGTTGCGATCCCATATACTTGTGGGTTATCAAGACTATTTTCTGGCGCTGTTGCCGGGGAGCATAGCACTATTCTTTGAGTCACTTGGGATTTATATCTGCTGGTCACTATGAGGAACTTGAAAGACGAAAGAACTAAGATTTTTCCCTCAACTACGAGGGGAGGTAAGGAACTGCCATCTAGCTCTACACTTGATTCACCTTCTGTTTTGAGTAAGCTTGCGACACCTAAACCTGCTTCTGCCATTAATTCTGATATGTCGCATGTTATTGATGATGCCACTTCTGCTATGCATGATACTTATGATGGAACTACTTCTATGCTTGATACTACTGTGCCATTGGGTGAATTTCTTGATGAACAACTTGCTAGGGCTAGAGAGAATGAAATTATTGAAACTGATAATATTGATGAAAGTGATGATGAAGATTCTCCCCCTAGATATGAATTGCCTGTTGTGCCTGAGGGTTATGTTATGGATGAAGAAACTGCTAGAGACTTTCTTGCTTGCAATGATAGAAATGATCTTAAGAAATTATTAGCTAAGCTGAAAGAAAAATCTCTGAATGCTAGAATGAAATACGACCCTGCTTTTGCTACTTCACCTATCTGTGTTACTGATAAGGATTATGATTTCTCTGTTGATCCTGAGATAATTACTTTGGTTGAATCTGATCCTTTATATGGCTACGAATCTGAAACTGTTGTGGCACATCTTACTAAATTATATGATATAGCCACCCTGTTCACTAATGATGAGAAAACTCGCTACTACTATATCCTCAAGTTATTTCCGTTCTCATTAAAGGGTGATGCTAAAACATGGTTTAATTCTCTTGATCCTGGTTGTGTGCATAGTCCCGAGGATATGATTTATTACTTCTCTGTTAAATATTTCCCCGCTCATAAGAAACAAGCTGCTTTAAGGGAAATATATAATTTTGTGCAAATTGAAGAAGAGAGTCTCCCACAAGCTTGGGGGAGGCTTCTCCAATTACTTAATGCTTTGCCTGATCACCCTCTCAAGAAAAATCAAATACTTGATATCTTTTATAATGGACTAACCGATGCTTCCATAGACCACCTGGATAGTTGTGCTGGTTGTGTTTTCAGGGAAAGAACAATTGATCAAGCTGAATTGCTATTGAATAATATGTTGACTAATGAAAATAATTGGACACTTCCTGAACCAACTCCTAAGCCAACTCCGAAGAAAAGGGGTATTCTATTTCTCAGTCCTGAAGATATGCAAGAGGCAAAGAAATCTATGAAAGATAAAGGTATTAAAGCTGAAGATGTTAAAAATTTACCACCTATTGAAGAAATACATGGTCTTGATAACCCGACACAGGTAGTAAAGGTAAATTCTCTCTATAGATTTGATGAAGGTGATATTCCTCGTTATAAGTCTGCTAGCCAATGCTTAGATGAGTTTGATAATTTTATTGTTAAACAAGAAAACTTTAATGCTTTGTTGGTAGACAATTGAAATGAAATGCTTATATGATTGAACACTTGAGTGATTATATGTCTAGAGTTAAAGGTGAAATTAAACTCATTAGTGAACATGCTTCTATGGTTACCACTCAAGTAGAGCAAGTGCTTAAATAACAAGAAAAATGATAATGCTGTTAGAGTTATGACTAGAGGGGGTAAAATGACTCGGGAACCTTTGTATCCTGAGGGCCACCCTAAGAGAATTGAGCAGAATTCTCAGAAAACTAATGTTGATACACCTTGTCCTTCTAAAAGGAAGAAAAAGAAAAATGATAGGACTTTGCATGCTTCTAGTGAGCCTGTTGTAGACACACCTAAGAATCCCAATGATATTTCTATTTCTGATGCTGAAACATAATCAGGGGATGAACATGAACCTAGCGATGATGTTAATGATGATGTTCATGTTGATGCTCAACCTAGCAATGACAATGATGTAGAGATTGAACCAGCTGTTGATCCTGATAACCCACAATCAAGGAATCAACGTTATGATCAGAGAGACTTCGTTGCTAGGAAGCATGGTAAAGAAAGAGAACCACGGGTTCAGAAACCCATACCTTTTCCTCCTAAACCATCCAAGAAAAAGGATGATGAGGATTTCGAGTGCTTTGTTGAAATGATTAGACCTATCTTTTTGCATATGCGTTTGACTGATATGCTTAAAATAAATCCTTATGCTAAGTACATGAAAGATATTGTCACAAATAAAAGAAAGATACCAGAAGCTGAAATTTCCACCATGCTTACTAATTATCCTTTTAAGGGTGGAATACCTAAGAAACTTGGAGATCCAGGAGTGCCAACTATACCATGCTCCATTAAAAGAAACTATGTTAGAACTGCTTTATGTGATCTTGGAGCCGGTGTTAGTGTCATGCCTCTCTTTATATCATAGACTTGATTTGAATAAGTTGACACCTACTGAAATATCTTTGCAAATGGCTGATAAATCAACTGCTATACCTGTCGGTATTTGTGAGGATGTGCCTGTTGTGGTTGCAAACGTTACTATTTTAACGGACTTTGTTATTCTTGGTATTCCCGAGGATGATAGTATGTCGATTATCCTTGGTAGACCCTTTTTGAATACTGCAGGGGCTGTTATTGATTGCAACAAGGCAATGTCACTTTTCATGTTAATGGTAATGAGCATACGGTACACTTTCCGAGGAAACAACCTCAAGTCCACAGTATCAATTCTATTGGAAAAATTTCAACTATTTCTATTGGAGGTTTTGAATTTCCTCTTCCTACTGTCAAGAAGAAATATGATATTCTTATTGTTGGGGATGGCATATCCCCGTTGACGTAACCTAGTGTTATTCGAAATTTCTCCGGTTCCAAAAGAGTTTGTTAACAAGACTTGATCAACCTTGTTAGTGGATTCCTTTTGATGAGCATGAGATGGATGAAGTTAGAAAGAACAACCTTCTGTACCCTCCTTTTACTTTCTGTTATTTAGATTAAATAAAGCAAAATTAGCATATTCTGTCTGTTTTGTGAATTATCCGTGCAATAAAAAATACCCCGAAAATAAAAGTTCTCCAAATGCCCTGAAAATGAAATATGATTTTTTCTAGAATATTTGAGAATATCTGGCACTGAGAACACATCAGGGGGAGCAAGCACCTGGCCACGAGGGTCCAGGGCGCGCCCACCCCCTGGGCGCGCCCCCTGCCTCGTGGGCCCCTGGTGACCCCCTCCACTTATTCCAGCAACCACACACTCCTTCTTCCTCCCAAAAAAATCACCAACCAGCTCAAGCACGAGTTCTAGCTCATCTTGCTGCCATTTTTGATCTCCTTGCTCAAAGCTCCACTCATAAAACTGCTTTGGGGGATTGTTCTTCGGTATGTGACTCCTCCAATGGTCCAATTAGTTTCTGTTCTAGTGCTTTATTCATTGCAAATTTTTCTGCTTAGGTGACCCTGTTCTTGAGCTTGCATGTCAAATTTAGTTGGTTCCAAGTAGTTCTAATGCATGATATAGTCTCTAGGCACTTGTGGGAGTAGTTGCTATCAATCTTGTTGAGTTTGGTTCACTTTTATTTTGAGTTACTAAAAATTTCAGAAATTTTCAGAAAATGATGAAGAGATTATTGAGGGGCTCTTCGAGCCGAAGCTCGAAGGATAAGCAAAGTGAAGAGGATAAGAAGCCCAAATATAATCTCCCTCGCACTGCGGAGGTTCTGCCGTGTGAATGGCCTTGTGATGAGTTCATGAGAGCAGCCGGGATTCATGATGATTTTTATTATTTGGCTGAGAATGCAGGCCTCACCGACTTCCTCCACGACCAGCTCGATCAGTATCTCCTACTCACTAATATTTTTGTGCAAAATTTTCATTTCCATGCTAGTTTATGTTCTTTTCTAGTCTTCTTCTTGTGTGTTTGAATAACCTTAAGAAAAACCAAAAAAATTTAGTTGTAGCTTTTAGCTAGTTTACTTTCCATGCTTGTAATAGTAATAATTAAAAGAAAACCCAAAAAGATTTCTTGTTCTTCTTTTGCTTGTTGGGAGCTTTCCCGTGTAAATAGTTTTATTTCTTTTCTTTTCTTTGGGGGTCGAGAGGAGAAGACCATTATGAAAATGTTGAAGTGGCTCTTATATGCATTATTGTTGATTTAACCAGGAGCCCATGTTACCTTGTCTTCTCCTTTGTATTAAGATGCCTGCAGATTCTAGCTTAGTCCAATGCACATGCACTATTATTATTATCCACACCGTTCGGTCGTGCAAGAGAAAGGCAATAATGATGATATATGATGGACTGATTGAGATGAGAAAAGCTGGTATGAACTCGACCTCTCTTGTTTTTGTAAATATGATTAGTTCATCGTTCCTCATTCAGCCTATTATGAATGAAACATGTTTGCAATGACAATTAGAGATTATAGTTGCTTATGCCATGCTTAATTAGCTAGGAGTTTATAATGGTTTACCTTGCGTGCAAACATGCTATTAAAATGGTTGTGATGTGGTATGATAGGGTGGTATCCTCCTTTGAATGATTTAAGTGGCTTGACTTGTCACATGTTCATGCATGTAGTTGAAACAAAATCAACATAGCCTCCACGATATTTATGTTCATGGTGGATTATATCCTACTCATGCTTGCACTCAATGTTTATTAATTTTAGTGCATGTTCATGACTGTTGTCTCTCTCTAGTTGGTCACTTCCCAGTCTTTTTCTAGCCTTCATTTGTACTAAGCGGGAATACTACTTGTGCATCCACTTCCATAAACCCCAAACTTATTCCATATGAGTCCACTATACCTTCCTATATGCGGTATCTACCTACCGTTCCAAGTAAATTTGTATGTGCCAAACTCTAAACCTTCAAATGAAATTCTATTTTGCATGCTCGAATATCTCATGTATCAACTAGGGCTGTCTGTATCTCCCATGCTAGGCGGGTTATTCTCAAGAGGAGTGGACTCCGCTCCTCACTCACGAGAAAATGGCTGGTCACCGGGATGCCCAGTGCCGTGCTCTAAGCAAATCAAATCGAAATAATTGCAAACAAAACTCTCCCGGGGCTGTTGCTAGTTGGAGGCACTCGTTGTTTCGAGCCAGCCATGGATTGATGCTTGTTGGTGGTGGGGGAGTATAAACTTTACCATTCTGCATGGGAACCACCTATAATGTGTGTAGCATGGAAGATATCGAGATCTCTCGGTTGTTATGTTGACAATGAAAGTATGCCGCTCAAAATATTATTCATCTCTATTTCAAAATCGAGCTCTGGCACCTCTACCAATCCCTGCTTCCCTCTGCGAAGGGTCTATCTATTTACTTTTATGTTGAGTCATCACCCTCTCATTAAAAAGCACCAACTGGAGAGCACCGATGTCCTTTGCATCCATTATTATTAACTTATATTGAGTATGACTATGACTGGATCTCTTTTACCATGAATTACAATGTTTAGTCAGTCCTTGATCTTCAAAGGTGCTCTGCATTTATGTTTCGCGGTCTCAGAAAGGGCTAGCGAGATACCATCTTATTATATCATATTATGATTGTTTCGAGAAAGTGTTGTCATCCGAGATTTATTATTATTGCTCGCTAGTTGATTATGCCATTGATATGAGTAAATATGAGACCTAAATGTTATTGTGAATATGGTTAGTTCATAATCTTTGCTGAAACCTTGAATGCTGGCTTTACATATTTACAACAACAAGAGCAAACAGAGTTTGCAAAAGTTTTTCTTTATCACTTTCAGTTTGTCAACTGAATTGCTTGAGGACAGGCAAAGGTTTAAGCTTGGGGGAGTTGATACGTCTCCATCGTATCTACTTTTCCAAACACTTTTGCCCTTGTTTTGGACTCTAACTTGTATGATTTGAATGGAACTAACCCGGACTGACGGTGTTTTCAGCAGAACTGCCATGGTATTATTTTTGTGCAGAAATAAAAGTTCTTGGAATGACCTGAAACTTCACGGAGAATTTTTTGGAATTAATAAAAAATAATGGCGAAAGAATCAAGGCCAGGGGCCCACAACCTGTCCACGAGGGTGGGGGGCGCGCCCCTCTGCCTCATGGGCCCACTGGTGCTCCACCAACCTGAACTCCAACTCTATATATTCTCGTTCGGGGAGAAAAAATCAGAGAAAAGGATTCATCGCGTTTTACGATACGGAGCCGCCGCCAAGCCCTAATCTCTCTCGGGAGGGCTGATCTGGAGTCCGTTCGGGGCTCCGGAGAGGGGAATCTGTTGCCGTCGTCACCATCAACCTTCCTCCATCACCAATTTCATGATGCTCACCGCCGTGCGTGAGTAATTCCATCGTAGGCTTGTTGGACGGTGATGGGTTGGATGAGATTTACCATGTAATCGAGTTAGTTTTGTTATGGTTTGATACCTAGTATCCACTATGTTCTGAGATTGTTGTTGCTATGACTTTGCTATGCTTAATGCTTGTCACTAGGGCCCGAGTGCCATGATTTCAGATCTGAACCTTCATGAATATATGTGAGTTCTTGATCCTATCTTGCAAGTCTATAGTCACCTATTATGTGTTATGATCCGTTAACCCCTATATGACAATAATCGGGATACTTACCGGTGATGACCATACTTTCAGGAGTTCGTGTATTCACTAAGTGTTAATGCTTTGGTCCGGTACTCTATTAAAAGGAGGCCTTAATATCCCTTAGTTTCCAATAGGACCCCGCTGCCACGGGATGGTAGGACAAAAGATGTCATGCAAGTTCTTTTTCATAAGCACGTATGACTATATTCGGAATACATGCCTACATTACATTGATGAACTGGAGCTAGTTCTGTTTCACCCTATGTTATAACTATTGCATGAGGAATCGCATCCGACATAATTATCCATCACTGATCCAATGCCTACGAGCTTTTCACATATTGATCTTTGCTTAGTTACTTTTCCGTTGCCACTGTTACAATTACTACAAAACTGCTACTGTTACTTTTGCCACCGTGACCGTTACTTCCATACTACTTTGCTGCAGATATTAAGTTATCCAGGTGTGGTTGAATTGACAACTCAACTGCTAATACTTGAGAATATTCTTTGGCTCCCCTTGTGTCGAATTAATAAATTTGGGTTGAATACTCTACCCTCGAAAAATGTTGCGATCCCCTATACTTGTGGGTTATCAGACGACGTGAGTAAGGTAGTATTTATTGGCGGCCGGAATCTAGATTGACGGGAACAATACACACGCCGGTCGCCGGAATTTACGATTACTGTAGTTTGAATTACACATGATTCCCGCAGTAAAATCCATGTGTGAACATAATAGCTGACGGTTTCCAATACAGAACCGTGTCTGATTAATGACCCCCGCGACTCACCTACCAAACCTCGAGCCGCGAGATAAGAGTGCCAGTCATTTGGGGGCCGTTTGTCTTGCCAGATCTTTACATTTTCTTTTTTGAACACCAGATATTTACATCGTCTGATGATATTTTAACTCACACACAAGTAGACAAAAATATGATTTTTCAAACCGTTATGGTTAGCCGTTGCATGTAGATGTAGTTCAAATTTGAATTACGATCATTAAATGTCTAGAACATCACTTAAATGTCTTTAAAAGGTCAAACTTTCTCCAGTTTGTGAGTTGCTCCGGTTTGTGAGGGGTGTGTGTCCAAACTTTCGTCAAAGAGGCCAATTTTTTTACCACATCATCTTGGTGGCATGACATTACATCAAGCAATGTTTCTTGTTTTTCTGATCATTTTTTAAGTTTTTGGAATTAAAATGCCATGGCACTCCATGCATGTACGTCCATGCCGTGAGACCAATATGTTTGAAAATTCCTTCTAATTTACTCCACATGGAATTAACTCGCACACAAGTACACAAATATGATTTTTCAAACTGTTATGGTTAGCCGTTGCATGTAGATGAAGTTCAAATTTGAATTACGGTCATTAAATGGCTAGAAAATCACTTAAATGTCTTTAAAAGGTAAAATGACCCCTGAAATTTTCTGAATTTTCACATGATAGTTGTATTAGTGCATGTTAAATGTAGAAAAAAAATTGAAGGACGTAAGAGGAAGCTATCTCCCATTCGTCATCAAACATGCATTGTTCCCTCTCCAAACCACGAGCCTTCTAGTGAGTTGCTCCGGTTTGTGAGGGGGTGTGTCCAAACTTTCATCAAACAGGCCAATTTTTTTACCACATCATCTTGGTGGCATGACATTACATCAAGCAAGGCTTCTTATTTTTCTGATCTTTTTTTTTGGAATCAAAATGCCATGGCACTCCATGCATGTGTCCATGCCGTGAGACCAATATGTTTGAAAATTCCTTCTAATTTACTGCACATGGAGTTAACTCGCACACAAGTACACAAATATGATTTTTCAAACTGTTATGGTTAGCCGTTGCATGTAGATGTAGTTCAAATTTGAATTACGGTCATTAAATGCCTAGATAATCACTTAAATGTCTTTAAAAGGTCAAATGACCCCAAGAATTTTCCAAATTTTCAAATGACAGTTCTAGTAGTGCACGTTAAACATAGAAAAAATTTGAAGGCCGTAAGAGGAAGCTATCTCCCGTTCATCATCAAACATGCATTGTTCCCTCTCGGAACCACGAGCCTTCTAGTGAGGCTCCGGTTTGTGAGGGGTGCGTGTCCAAACTTTCGTCAAGCATGCCAATTTTTTTACCACATCATCTTGGTGGCATGACATTACATCAAGCAATGTTTCATGTTTTTCTGATCATTTTTTAATTTTTTGGAATTAAAATGCCATGGCACTCCATGCATGTGTCCATGCTGTGAGACCAATATGTTTGAAAATTCCTTGTAATTTACTGCACATGGAATTAACTCACACACAAGTACACAAATATGATTTTTCACACCGTTATGGTTAGCCGTTGCATGTAGATGTAGTTCAAAACTAAATTACGGTCATTAAATGGCTAGAAAATCACTTAAATGTCTTTAAAAGGTCAAATGACCCCTAGAAGTTTCCAAATTTTCACATGGTAGTTGTAGTAGTGCACGTTAAACATAGAAAAAATTGAAGGCCGTAAGAGGAAGCTATCTCGTGTTCGTCATCAAACATGCATTGTTCCCTCTCGGAACCACGAGCCTTCTAGTGAGTTGCTCCGGTTTGTGAGGGGCGTGTGTCCAAACTTTCGTCAAACATGCCAAATTTTTTACCACATCATCTTGGTGGCATGACATTACATCAAGCAAGGTTTCATGTTTTTCTGATCATTTTTTAATTTTTGGAATTAAAATGCCATGGCACTCCACGCATACATATGCATGTGTCCATGTCGTGAGACCAATATGTTTGAAAATTCCTTCTAATTTATTGCACATGAAATTAACTCGCACACAAGTACACAAATATGATTTTTCAAACTATTATGGCTAGCCGTTGCATGTAGATGTAGTTTAAATTTGAATTATGGTCATTAAATGGCTAGAAAATCACTTACATGTCTTCAAAAGTCAAATGACCCCTGAAATTTTCCAAATTTTCACATGACAGTTTTATTAGTGCACATTACACGTAGAAAAAATTTGAAGGCCGTAAGAGGAAGCTATCTCCCGTTCATCATCAAACATGCATTGTTCCCTCTCGGAACCACGAGCCTTCTAATGAGTTGCTCCGGTTTGTGAGGGTTGTGTGTCCAAACTTTCGTCACACCTGGCAAATTTTTTACCACATCATCTTGGTGACATGACATTGCATCAACCAAGGATTCATGTGTTTCTGATATTTTTTTTAATTTTTTGGGATTTAAATGCCATGGCACTCCATGCTTAATTGTGTCATAGCCGTTAGACCAATATGTTTGAAAATTCCTTCCAATTTACTGCACATGGAATTAAATCGCACAGAAGTACACAAAATATGACTTTTCAAACTGTTATGGTTAGCTGTTGCATGTACATGTAGTTCAAATTTCAATTACGGTCATTAAATGGCTAGAAAATCACTTAAATGTCTTAAAAGGTCAAATGACCCCTGAAATTTTTCCAAAATTTGACATGACAGTTGTATTAGTACTACAAATATTCTCATACATTTAAAACACCATCTGTTGCCACTTTACTCCAAATTCGTCTTTCAAAGCTGATAAAAAATATCTACAACATCACCCACAGTTGTTTTGTAGGAACCATTTGCGATGAAAATATCTGGGTCTATTTAAGTCTTCCTCCTTATGCTTCGCCGTCTCGTCTGCTCCATTGTCGGCAACCCACGAATCCACGAATCCCGATCCCCATTCCCGCACCCCCTTCTTGCAAAGATGACACCATGGAAATGCTTCGTGAAGGCCCGTACGATGGCCGCGTCCCCCCGAGCGCCGAGAGCACGGCCGCCTACGTCGAGAGTGCCACCGCATCCGCATTGAGCGCGGCCGCTTCCGCCAAGAGGGCGTCTACGGCAACCAACAGGGCAGCTGCAGCAGCCGAGATGGCTGCAGTTGCTGCTGCAACATCGGCTCCAAACACCAAGAGCGCTCGAGCTACCGTCTGTGTCGCTGATGTCGCCCTGGCCTGGGTCGAGGCCATCCACGCCAAGATCGAGGATGCACATGCCAAGATATTCCAGGCCACCTCGGAATCCAGCATGCGACCCACGTTCGAAAAGGCGGCAGTGGCCATGGAGCACCTGCTTCCTCATGAGGTCGCGGAGCGAGAGATGGAGATGCAGGAGGCGGCGGAGATCAAGGAGCGCCGGGAGGAGGAGTTGCGCATGGCCGATGTCGAGGTAGAGAAGAGTCTGTCGATCGAGGAATTAGCGGTGGAGTACCAATGCGAGCTCTCGCGCAACCACTACTACGAGTACTACAACCTTGAGGGCAGCGCCGAGGATGAGGACGAGGACGCGGTCGACTTCAGCAGGGGGGACGCGGAGTCCACCAACGGCGGCATGTCGCCAGGACAAGTCATCGACGTCACATCTCACACCGGCGATGCATAGGCCGGCGCGGCGATGGATTTGTTAAAATTATGCGTACTTAGGCTTTGTTTTTAATGTTGGTCTTTTTTAGAGCAATGTTTAGGTCAACTGGCTCTAATTAATTACTAAAATTGCTCGATTCAGTAAGTGTGGTCTGTCTGCTGTACACTCTTTTGTGTGCCCAAATTAGCAAGCGATGTTAAAATATGCAATGACGTACCCAGGGAAATTTCCACCAAAATTTCAATTATCAAACTCATCCCATGTGCGTAAAGCAGAAGAATCGTTTGTGATGCACACAATTGTTCAAAGTGATTGGTCCGGCGGCACCACGCGCAAAGTTTCCCTCCACATTTCAAAATTTTTGGCCTACCGCCAAAATATCTACCCCTGCCCCCTCCCCCATCCCCCACCCCCTTTTCTCCCTGACCAGAAGTCACATTTCCCCTGTTTCCTCCTTCCTTCCTTCCTTCCTAAGCTATAGCCGCTTCCTCGCTTGCTTCCTCGCTCTCGCCGTCTCGCATCCTACCGCCGGGGTCGCCATGGTCTTCTTAAAAGACCTCTCTAGCAGTTCCTCCTCCGGCTACGACTCCTTCACCACCCAGGTATGCCTCTCTTCTCTCTCTCGGGCCATGACTTGGAATGAAGGATTTTTACCCGGCGGTCGATTTGAGGCACTTCTTCCTCTTGTAGCTCCCTAGGACCATCAGCGGCAACGAATGGAGCGGGGTGGCTAAAGATCTATCTGCTCGTTGTCACCATCAATCTCCATGCGTGAAGCTAGTTGCGTTTGAATCTGTGGACAGTGGGAGGAAGTTTCAGGCTTGTGCAAAGAAGGTTAGACCCTCTTTCGTTGTTACAAATCATTTGTTAGATGTGATTCAGACAGTGTCACGGTCCCAACCCATTCATACCACACCTTCAACCAAACGCATCCTAAGACACTGTCAAAGTTTGTAGCTAGCATCTAAAATTGTTGCCATCTCATCAGCGGTGCCATTAGAAAATTATTTGGCACCGCTTCAGCAGTTTGTGCAGCCAACTTTGGTCCACACATCCGTGCAGCCAAACAGCAAAATACTAAATCTTTATGGCATAAAGGAACTGGGCATCGGAGCAACTAGGTGCTCCGGAGTCCGGGTCCCTGATTTTTTTCCGCTGCATCGGCTCGCTAGTGCAGGGGAACGGTGCGAGATGTAGCAACAGTTTCCTTTACACCAGTGTTGGCATACATAGTGGACGGCCTTAGTGCTATTAGTTCTATGTTACTAAATTTGTGCAGGTACACACCTGTTAGCATCAATTTGCTGTCATCCAAACACTGTCACTATGTTGTTGTAGTTATATTTACCTTCCTCATAAAATGTTCAATTTGTCATTTATTGTATATGAGTAAGAACTTATAGCGTTGTTGTAGTTAATTATAGCTTCTGATGTTCCAGAATTTGGTTGTTGTCTCAGTAGCAATTAATTCATTTGCACATTGATCCTTTTGAGAAGATATGTCATAATTAACATGTTTCTTCAGTTTTTCGAAATAAGCATTGGTGATTTTCTATGTTGCCATAAACCCATTTCCCATACAATTGTTACTGATCTAGTTTTAAATATTATAGGATGAACGAAAGTGTTCTTACTTGGAGTGGGTTGATCAAGATAGGCCACAGTCTTTGAAGATGTGCCTAGCAAAGCTCTGGAGCATGTATGAGGAAGAGAACAGAGGTAGGCTTAGAGAAAGTGCTGTCAACGCTGAAGAATATTTGAAGATGCGGGATAAAAAGAGGAAGGTGGAGAATGAGCTCAAATTTTTTAAATCAGACTTTGCTAAGATGGTGTCGGCGAAGGAGGAGGCACTTTCCTAGTTGGCCAGTGAAAAACAGGTTCTTACTGAACTGAAAGTAGAGGTGGATAAGACGAGCCTGGATGATCTCGATTAGGGAAATGAATGTATTGTTCTTATGAAGTTGAACTAGCTATGTGTTGTACTATGTTGTTTTCATGTAGCTATCATACTGTGATGTTATAATATATTTATGTGCCTGATATGTAATTGGCAAACACCTATTCGATATGAAATGTGAATTTGCGTAATACTAGAATTATGAATTGTAAACTAATAAACCTGCTAAATGTGCCATGGAACTATGCAAATGGTTCTAGCAGTAAAAGCGCTTGTGATGGATAGCCCAATGCCACACAGTTTTCTTCATCAAATCGTGTGTGACGTAGTTGATAAAAGCAAACAGTTAACCAAGGCAGAGCCTGCGTGATAGTTACACCTTTCACACACGAGCCTACACATAAAACTGTGTGGGATGTACATACGAACGGAAACGTTTTCCCTGGATTGACTGTGTGGAATATACATAAGAACAGATACATATTCCTTGGATTGACTGTGTGTGATATACATACAAACGGAAACGTTTTCCTTGGATTGACTGTGTGGAATGTACATAAGAACGGAAACGTATTCCTTGGATTAACTGTGTGTGATATACATACGAACGGAAAATGTTTTTCTGGGATTCACCATGTGGGATGTACATACGAACGAAAATGATTGGGTTTCGCTGCCTCGCCCGATCGCACACGAGCTCATTTTTCCCCAGCCTGTGTCCCAGGAGGGCCTATCCCCGACGGTTTCTGGGTCGTGTGGGAAGGACCTTTGTTTCCCTCTGCGAAGGGCCTACCTTTTACTTTTATGTATTTACTTTCATGCAAGAGTCAAGGTTTTTCTCTCTATTCCTTTTTATTTTTCTCTTTTGGCAAGCATCATGAGGTGAGGAAATATCTAACACATATATCCAGTTGGATATTGGTAGCATGAGTTATTATTGTTGACATCACCCTTTAGGTGAATACGTTGGGAGGCGAAATTATAAGCCCTATCTTTCTATGTGTCCGGTTGAAACGTTTTGCTCATGTGTATGCGGTGAGTGTTAGCAATCATAGAAGACTATATGATGGTTGAGTATGTGGAGCTCTTACTTAGACTCTGTTGAATATGTTTAATTGCAATTGTTTGGTGACTAAGAATATAGGTTGTTGAGTTTCAAGAGAATTCATTGTTTCAACCTTAACATGTGAATTGGTTGCTACTTTGTCATGATGAGTTTTATGATAAAGAGTTGTTGTTATGATCCCAGGGAAAGTGATTGAAATTATCATTGATCAAACTTGTGCACTTTGCTAGCATTCACACTTCATAAATTATTTCTTTTATCATTTACCTACTCGAGGACGAGTAGGAATTAAGCTTGGGGATGCTGATACGTCTCCAACATATCTATAATTTATGAAGTATTCATGCTATTATATTATAATTCTTGGATGTTTTACAATCATTTTATAGAAACCTTATATCATTTTTTGGGACTAACCTATTAACATAGTGCCCAGTGCCAGTTGCTGTTTTTTTGCTTGTTTTTTCACATCGGAGAAAATCAATATCAAACGGAGTTCAAATGCAGCGAAATTTTTTGGAGAATTTTTGTGGACCAGAAGACATCCAGTGGGCCAGAGAAGCACCTGGGGGTGCCCCGAGGGGGGCACAACTCACCAGGGCGCGCCTGGGGGCCCAGGCGCGCCCAGGAGGGTTGTGCCCACCTCGGTGGCCTCCCGTACCCCCTCTTTGCCCTATAAATCGTCAAATATTAAAAAAAAACTCTGGGTAACCCTAGATAAGAAGTTCCGCCACCGGAAGCCTCTGTAGCCACGAGAAACCAATCTAGACCCCCGTTTCGGCACTCCGTCGGAGGGGAAAATCATCACCGCGATTCACTTGATATATGTTTTGGCACTCCACTCGCGGATTCCCGAGGTGACATTGGGGTAATCTACGCATAGGGGTTGATGCACGTTCTTGTATTTGTTTCTCCGGTAGAAATCTTGGGGCACTCTTTGAGGTTCTTTGTGTTGGATTGAGTATTATGAACCTGAAATTATTTGGTGTTATTTTAGTACGAACACTTTGATAGATCGACCGGAAAGAATAGCTTCTAGGTGGTTTCGTACCCTACAAACAATTTCTTCTTATATTCTCCGCTAGATAGGAACTTTGGAGTGATTCTTCATCGCACGTTGAGGGATGGTTATATGATCCAATTATATTAGCATTTCTGAGGGATTGCACTAGCGAAAGTACGGACCCTATGCCTCATTTTCAAGCATTGCAATACCGTTTGTGCTCCGTTTAATCGTTTCCTACCTTGCTGTCTTTTATTTTCAGATTATGAAAATATATTCCTACTATCAGTATTACACTTGTATCACCATCTCTTCGCCGAACTAGTGCACCTATACAAATTACCATTGTATTTGGTGTGTTGGGGACACAAGAGACTTTTTATTATTTGGTTGCAGGGTTGTTTGAGAGAGACCATCTCCATCTTGCGCCTCCGACGGATTGATAAACCATAGGTCATCCACTTGAGGGAAAATTGCTACCGTTCTACAAAACTCTGTGCTTGGAGGCCCAACACGTGTCTACAAGAATGAAGTTGCATAGTAGACATCAGGCCGGCGATGGCCGGCGGCGACGGGGCGATGGAAGGTACCTGTTGCTGAAAGGGAAACACCTTCTCATCAAAGTAAACGTGTCAGGAGGTGAATACACGATGTGGGACAGGGTTGTAGCAGCGGTAGCCTTTAGTGTTAGGTGGGTATCCCAGGAAGATGCAAGCGACAGACCGAGGTAAGCTTATGAGGCGCAGTGGCGGTGATGCTAGGATAGTAGAGACAACCGAAGATGCGAAGCTCATCATAAGAGGATGGTGCACTGAAGAGAAGATGATGGGGTGCAAAGTTCCCACGAGTACAACATGGGCGGATATTAATGAGGAGTGATGTGGTGACAAGAGTGTCAGGCCAAAAGCGCGGATGCACATTGGCATGAAGGAGAAGCGTATGAAAGCAGACATAAGAGTGCGAAGAACGCGCTCAGCACGACCGTTTTTTTGCGAAGTGTACGAGCATGTGAGACGAAAAGTCGTGCCATGTGTGGTGAGGAGAGTGTGAACAGGTAAGTTGTTGAACTCCTTCCCATTATCTGTTTGAAACACAAGGATGGGACAACCAAACTGCATGAAAACATAAGAGTAGAATGCAACGAGAGTGGAGATGACATCGGACATGCGCCCCAATGGGAAGGTCCACACATAGTGCAAATATTCATCAAGAATAACAATATAATAAAGATAGCCCATATTACTCGCTACTGGAGAGGTCCAAACATCACTCTGAATTAACTCAAATGGTTATGATGCAACATGAGAGGATGCCCTAAAAGGAAGGCGAACATGTTTGTCGAGGCGACAAGCATGACAAGAGTGATCGTCGATCTTATTACACGTGAATGAAAAACTCCGAAGTATATGACGAAGGGTGGCTGATACGTCTCCAACGTATCTATAATTTTTTATTGTTCCATGATGTTATGTTATCAATCTTGGATGTTTTACAATCATTTATAGTAATTTTATATCAATTTTTGCTACTAACCTATTGACATAGTGCCAAGTGCCAGTTGCTGTTTTTTCCATGTTTTTTACATCGTAGAATCAATACCAGACGGAGTCCAAATGCCACGAAACTCCACGATGATTTTTTATGGACTAGAAGGAAGATGTTGGGCCCTGGTTGCACCTGGGGGGAGTCCCGCGGAGGGGACAACCCACCAGGGCGCGCCAGGAGGCCCAGGCCCGCCCTGGTGGGTTGTGCCCACCTTGGGTGCCCCCAGAGCGCCTCTTTGCTCTATAAATAACCCAATATTCTAGAAACCCTAGAAGCGTCGACGAAATATTCATCCAGCCGCCGTAGAGTCCAGAACCACAAGATCCAATCTAGACACCATCTCGGATGGGGTTCACCACCTCCATTGGTGCCTCTCTGATGATGCGTGAGTAGTTCTTTGTAGACCTTCGGGTCCGTAGTTAGTAGCTAGATGGCTTTCTCTCTCTCTCGCTGGATTCTCAATACAATGGTCTCTTGGAGATCCATATGATGTAACTCTTTTGCAGTGTGTTTGTTGGGATCGATGAACTTTGAGTTTATGATCAGATCTATCTTTTTATATCCATGAGAGTTATTTGAGTTTCTTTGATCTCTTATATGCAAGATTGCTTGTAGCCTCGTATTTCTTCTCCGATATTTGGGTTTTGTTTGGCTAACTTGATCTATTTATCTTGCAATGGGAAGAAGTGCCTAGTAGTGGGTTCGATCTTACGGTGCTTGATCCCAGTGACAGAAAGGGAAACAACACGTATGTATCGTTGCTACTAAGGATAAAACGATGGGGTCTATCTCTACATAGATAGATCTTGTCTACATCATGTCATCGTTCTTATTGCATTACTCCATTTCTCCATGAACTTAATACACTAGATGTATGCTGGATAGCGGTCGATGTGTGGAGTAATAGTAGTAGATGCAGGAAGGAGTCAGACTACTAATCTTGATGCCTATATAATGATCATTGCCTGGATATCATCATAATTATTTGAAGATCTATCAATTGCCCAACAGTAATTTGTTCACCCGTCGTTTGCTATTTTTCTCGAGAGAAGCCACTAGTGAAACCTACGGCCCCCGGGTCTTCTTTCTCATATATTTGCCTTTGCGATCTACTTTTCTCTTGCATTTATTTTCAGATCTATTAAACCAACAATACAAAAATACCTTGCTGCACTTTATTTTATTTGGCATTCGATCTATCAATTTACTACAAAATTATCTCACATCTGTTTGCCTATCTTCAGGCGCCGTACCCCGGAAGGGATTGACACCCCCTTTAACACGTCGGGTTGCGAGTGGTTGTTATTTGTGTGCAGGGGTTGTTTACGTGTTGCTTGGTTCTCCTACTGGTTCGATAACCTTGGTTTCATATCTGAGCGAAATACCTACCACCCCTGTGCTGCATCATCCCTTCCTCTTTGGGGAAATACCAACGTAGGTTCAAGAGACATCAAAAGAATTTTCTGGCGCCGTCGCCGGGAGAATGTTCAACATATACCAGATTCCTAAGCACAAATCTCATCTCCTCGCAATTTACATTATTTGCCATTTTCCTCTCCCCTACTTCACAAAATTTGCCGCTTTATTCGCCTCTCTTTTCCGTTCGCCGTTTTCTTGCCGGATCTGTTTTTGAGTGCAATCTTGTTGTGTGGTCACCATGACTCAGGAGAACACCAAGTTATGTGATTTCTCAAAGACCGACAACAATGATTTTATTGGCACTCCGATTGCTCCTCCCGCCACTAGTGCGGAGTCGTGTGATATTAATACTGCTTTCCTGAATCTTGTTATGAAAGATCAATTTTCCGGTACTCCTAATGAGGATGCCGCGTCCCATCTTAATACCTTCGTGGAATTATGCGATATGCAAAATAAAAAAGATGTGGACAATGATGTGGTGAAGATGAAATTATTTCCGTTTTTTGTGTGATTCTGCAAAAATTTGGTTCTCTTCTTTGCCTCGCAATTATATCGATTCCTGGAATAAGTGCAAAGATGCTTTTATCACTAAGTATTTTCCTCTCGCAAAAATTATTTCCCTTAGAACCCAGATCATGAATTTCAAGCAACATGAACATGAGCATGTTGCACAATCTTGGGAAAGGATGAAAATGATGCTAAGGAATTGCCCAACTCATGGGTTAAATCTTTGGATGATCATACATAATTTTTATGCGGGATTGAATTTTGTTTCTCGTAATCTTTTAGATTCCGCCGTGGGTGGTACCTTTATGGAAATTACTTTGGGTGAATATACCAAATTGCTTGATAATATTATGGCAAATTATTCACAATGGCATACCGAAAGGGCTCCTACTAGTAAAAAAGTTAATTCTGTTGAAGAAATTTCTTCTTTGATTGAAAAAGTTGATGCTCTTATGAAATTGGTTGCTAGTAAAAGTGATCCTATTGATTTTAATGATATGCCTTTGCCTACTTTGATTGAGAAAAATAGTGATGCCATAGATGTGAATTTTATCTCTCGAAATAATTTCAACAATAATGCTTATAGAGGTAATTTTAATCCTAGGCCTTTTCCTAGTAATTCCTCTAATAATTATGGTAATTCCTATGGAAATCAATCTTATAATAATAATAGGAACACCTCTGATCTTGAGAATAATATCAAAGAATTTATCAACACACAAAAAGTTTTCAACACTTCCATAGAAGAAAAGTTGAGTAAGATTGATGACTTGTCTAGAAGTGTTGATAGAATTGCTCATGATGTGGAAAATCTTGAGATGAAATTTTTTGTGCCTAAAGTAGATGAATCAATTAGAGCTCTTTATTTTGCTATAGATGAAATTAAGAAAAGAACCGCTATGCTTAGAGCTAAAATAGAATTTTTAGAAAAAGCGTTTTCTAGTGATTTCTTTCACAAAAGTGATGAAGATCTTAAAATGATTGGTGTCTCTTCTATTGATTCCTTGTTTAGTAAAGTTAAGATTGATGAAAAAGGAACTGGAGAAGAGTCAACTTTGGTAGAAGGCGTCCCAATATTTCGGAGGGTGAAAATCTTGTTGAGAAAATTGATGAAAGTGGGTTTGGAGAGGTCAAAACTTTAACTAGTGATGTGCCCACTCTTTTGGATTACAAGGACTTTAATTATGATAGTTGCTCTTTGATTGATTGTATTTCTTTGTTGCAATCCATGATAAATTCACCCCATGCTTATGAACAAAGTAAAGCTTTTACTAAACATATTGTTGATGCCATGATGAAAGCTCTTGAAGAAAAATCATAATTAGAAGTTTCAATTCCTAGAAAATTGCATGATGAATGGGAACCTACTATCAAAGTCAAGATTAAAAATTATGAGAGTTTTGCTTTGTGTGACTTGGGTGCTAGTGTTTCTACAATTCTGCAATCTTTATGTGATGTGCTTGGTCTTACCGATCTTGAAGAATGTTCTTTGAAATTGCACTTGGCGGATTCTACTATTAAAACGCCCATGGGAAGAATTAATGATGTTCTTATTCTAGCAAATAGGAATTATGTGCCCATATATTTTACTGTTCTTGATATTGATTGCAATCCTTCTTGTCCAATTATTCTTGGTAGACACTTTTTACGCACTATTGGTGCCGTGATTGATATGAAAGAAGGCAATATTAAGTTCCAATTTCCTTTGAGGAAGGGTATGGAACACTTTCCTAGAACTAGAATTAAGCCACCTTATCGATCAATCATGAGGGAATCTTATGGATCTCGAACCAAAGATGACAAAACTTAGATCCTTGCTTTATGCCTAGCCAAGGGCGTAAAACTATAGCGCTTGTTGGGAGGCAACCAAATGAATAAAATTTATTTTTGCTTTTTTCTTTCTGTTCTTGAGTGTTAGCACAATTATTCTACTGTTATGATTGTGTTTTTTGTGTTTTAATTAGTGTTTGTGCAAAGTAGAACCGATAGGATCTTCTTGGGTGATAGTTGTTTGGTCTAGCTGAAAAAGGCAGAAACTTTGCGCTCACGAAAATAATTCTCATTTTTTTTATCAAAAAGTGATTTTGCCCTGATTATTTTTGCAGAAGATTAATATAAAAATTTCTCAGGTCGTCCTATTTTTTCAGAATTTTTGGAGTTCCAGAAGTTTTCGTTTAAGTCAGATTGCTACAGACAGTTCTGTTTTGACAGATTCTATTTTCTTTGTGTTGTGTGCTTATTTTGATGGCTCTATGGTTTTCTTTGATGAGTTTTTGCCATACAAAAGTTGGAAAAGTAGATATAATACAAAAACAAAATATGAATTGGTTTGATACAGTACTTATAGTAGTGGTTTACTTTCTTACACTATCGGATCTCACGGAGGTTTTGTTGAGTTTTGTGTGATTGAAGTTTTCAAGTTTTGGGCTATCTGACGATGGATGAAGGAAGGATAGAAGAGCCTAAGCTTGGGGATGCCCCGGCATACCAAGCTATTATCCAAAAATGAGCAACCAACTAAGCTTGGGATGCCCCCGAGTGGCATCCCCTCTTTCTTCCAACAACTATCGATATTTTACTTGAAACTATATTTTTATTCGTCAAATGATATGTGTTTTGCTTGGAGCATCTTGTATGATATGAGTTTTGCTTGTTTTATTTTGTGTTTTAAGTCATCAATCCTTGCTGGACACACCTATTTGACAGAGCCAGAATTATGTCATGACTTGTTAGAATTGCTCTCTTTGCTTCACTTAAATTTTTATCAGCAATGGATTTGCTCTAGTGCTTCACTTATATCTTTTTGAGCACGGTGTGCTTTATTATTTTTGAACAAATGCTCTCTTGCTTCACCTAGATTTGTTTGAGAGTTAGTAAAATTTTCAAGAAATTCTCTTTTGTTTCACTTCAATTATTTTGAGAGAAAGAAAAAGAATTATGCTCATGATCTTCACTTATATTCGTTTGAGCTTATGAAAAGCAACACATGAAAATTAGTTCCAGAGTGATAGATATCCAAGAAGGATATAATACACTTCAATTATTTTGAGAGAAAGAAAAAGAATTATGCTCATGATCTTCACTTATATTTGTTTGAGCTTATGAAAAGCAACACATGAAAATTAGTCCCAAAGTGATAGATATCCAAGAAGGATATAATAAAAACTTTCATGAAGATCATTGGACAAAATAAACTTGATTCTTAGTAATAGTTTTGAGATATGATGATGTGATATGTGAGTTATGTTGGTGAGTAATTATGCTTTAGTAAGAATATTGGTGTTAAGGTTTGTGATTCCCTATGCAAGTACAAAAGTCAATAGTCATGCAATGAAATTATATCCTACTTGTGGTGCATTATTCGGTGTTATTTATGCTTAATGCTTGCTTATGAGATTATTCGTTTCTTGGTTGGTCGCTTCCCAATCTTTTGCTAGCCTTCATTTTGCACTAAGTATGACCTCTACTTGTGCATCCAAAATCCCTTAAACCAGTTTTGCCACATGAGTCCACTATATCTACCTATATGCGGTATTCTTTTGCCGTTCTAAGCAAATTTGCATGTGCCATCTCTAATTTTCAAAATAAACTTCTCTTTTCTGTGTTTGTTTCACTCGCGAAGCGGTGAAGGGTGGCTAATATTTTCCATGCTAGATGTGTTATTCTCACGATGAGTGTTTATTCACTTCTCATTGCACGAGAGTAAGGCAAAGGTATTAGGGATGCCCAGTCCCAAAATGCAAAAAAAATGAATTTACTTGATGTTGTCAAATAATAAATTCCTTGGAAAGTGTTGGTATGGATGGCACCCGTGGATACGGTTAGCCATGGAAAGTGAAAGTATGGTGGAAAAAGGAATAAACTTTATTTTCTGTTTGGGAACCGCCTATGGCATACCTAGCATGGAAATTGTTCGGAACTCTATGTCGTTTTCGTTTGTGGGATGGATACACCTCCCAAAATGTTTTTATCTCTAAGTTTTTCGCTTTGAGCTCTGGCACCTCTACAAATCCCTACTTTCCTCTGCGAAGGGCCTTTCTTTTACTTTATGCAATTTTTATTTTGAGTCTCCATCTTCTATTATAAAAGCACCAACTAGGAAGCAGTATGATCATACTTAAGTATTGGGTGTAGCTAATATTCGAGTGTGTTTCATGAATGGATCAATGTTTGAGCATGATGGGCTAGGGATAACTTATTTTAGCATCGATATTTTGAAAGACATGGTTGCTTGTTGATATGCTTGAGTATCTAAATTATCATGTCAAAACTAGACTATTGCTTTGAACAACTAAAAGTCCAAATGTCCCTGCTATATAGAAAGAAATATGATATGACATGTGAGGCAGCATTCCACATCAAAAATTCTGTTTTTATCACTTACCTACTCGAGGACGAGCAGGAGTTAAGCTTGGGGATGCTGATACGTCTCCAACGTATCTATATTTTTTGATTGTTCCATGCTGTTATGTTATCAATCTTGGATGTTTTACAATCATGTATAGTCATTTTATATCATTTTTCGGTACAAACCTATTGATATAGTGCCAAGTGCCAGCTGCTGTTTTTTCCATGTTTTTTACATCACAGAGAATCAATACCAGACGGAGTCCAAATGCCACGAAACTCCATGATGAATTTTTATGGACCAGAAGGAAGATGTTGGGCCCTGGTTGCACCTGGGGGGAGTCTCGAGGAGGGGACAACCCACCAGGGTGCGCCAGGAGGCCCAGGCGTGCTCTGGTGGGTTGTGCCACCTCGGGTGCCCCCTGGACCACGTCTTTGCTCTATAAATACAACAATATTCCAGAAACCCTAGAAGCATCGACGAAATATTCAGCCAACCGCCGCAGAGTCCAGAACCACCAAATCCAAAATAGACACCATCTCGGATGGGGTTCACCACCTCCATCGGTGCCTCTCCGATGATGCGTGAGTAGTTCTTTGTAGACCTTCGGGTCCGTAGTTAGTAGCTAGATGGATTTCTCTCTCTCGCTGGATTCTCAATACAATGGTCTCTTGGAGATCCATATGATGTAACTCTTTTGCAGTGTGTTTGTTGGGATCGATGAACTTTGAGTTTATGATCAGATCTATCTTTTTATATCCATGAAAGTTATTTGAGTTTCTTTGATCTCTTATATGCATGACTGCTTGTAGCCTCGTATTTCTTCTCCTATATTTGGGTTTTTTGGCCAACTTGATCTATTTATCTTGCAATGGGAAGAGGTGCCCGATAGTGGGGTCGATCTTACAGTGCTAGATCCCAGTGACAGAAAGGGAAACAACACGTATGTATCATTGCTACTAAGGATAAAACAATGGGGTGTATCTCTACATAGATAGATCATGTCTATGTCGTGTCATCATTCTTATTGCATTACTCCATTTCTCCATGAACTTAATACACTAGATGCATGTTGGATAGCGGTCGATGTGTGGAGTAATACTAGTAGATGCAGGCAGGAGTCGGTCTACTAATCTTGGACGTGATGCCTATATAATGATCATTACCTGGATATCGTCATAATTATTTGAAGTTCTATCAATTGGCCAACAGTAATTTGTTCACCCATCGTTTGCTATTTTTCTCAAGAGAAGCCACTAGTGAAACCTACGGCCCCCGGGTCTTCTTTCTCATATATTTGCCTTTGCGATCTACTTTTCTCTTGCATTTATTTTCAGATATATTAAACCAAAAATACAAAAATACCTTGCTGCACTTTATTTTATTTGGCGTTCGATCTATCAATTTACTACAAAATTATCTCACGTCCGTTTGCCTATCTTCAAGCGCCGTACCCCGGAAGGGATTGACACCCCCTTTAACACATCGGGTTGCGAGTGGTTGTTATTTGTGTGCAGGGGCTGTTTACGTTGTGTTGCACTGTTCTCCTACTGGTTCGATAACCTTGGTTTCATATCTGAGGGAAATACCTACCGCCGCTGTGCTGCATCATCCCTTCCTCTTTGGGGAAATACCGACGTAGCTTCAAGCGACATCAGTGGCGGGGTTGGGATGACCCAAGAGAGCATGCCAAAGATCCATACCTGTGGCAAGGGAAACAATTGCAGCGAGGTGGTGGAGGCACTGGAGTGGACCAGGTAGAGCTCGTCGGGGCTGTCACATCGGTGGAGTACCATCGGGGTACGGGTATCCTTAAAAGAAAAACCACACTCATCAAACTCAATGGTAACATGATTTTCACGTGTAAAAGAACGAACAGAGACAATATTTTTTATAAGCTCAGGAGAAACTAAGATGTTAGATAATCACAATGGAGTAGATGTAGACGGAAAAGATGCATGTCCTATGTGAGTAATGGGAAGTGAGGAACCGTCATCGACGGTGACGCGAGCGAAAGTGTGGACATGATAGGAGGTGTGGAGGTTACCGGGATGAGCAGCCATATGCGCTGTAGCTCCAATGTCCATATTGTCGGCGTTCTGGGAACGAGGGTCCCTAGACTTGCCTGCCTGCGGCCCACGGCGCGGCTGTGCTAGCAGGCCCGTATGGCCCATCTTCATCAACAAGACATTCAAGACCCTCGCGAGGGGCCAAGTGATAGAGGCAAAGGTGTCCCATCTTTCGATGAGATGATGGATATCGCTTTGGTGGAAGTCGACTTTGATGATCTGACTACGAACGTGCGATGACGTCGCGCCTTAGCAATCACTAAACCAACTCCGAGAGGTTATTGACCACGCCGGAGCACGATCAACCTGACCACGAGGGTCTGTTTCCTGCGAGCAAACGAAGAACAAGCAAGAAACTGAGATTGCAATCTGGATATTGCAAATATAAGATGAAAGGTTTATTGATCAAGGTGGGGTTCTGTGACGCCTTTGTCTGGTCGTTGAACACAAACGAAGTACGCGAAGTTGCAGCTATGGCAAACTTTTAATCTAAACAAAACCCAAAGTCTAAACGACGCCCTAAGGGCTGTATATATGGAGGAAGAGGGGGGAATTTCGTGGCCCTTGGGGAAGGGGTCCAAAACCAACCCTATCTCTTGTTTCCCCACACATACGGACTCTAAAAACAGCCTATACTCAAGTATTCCGAAATTACATGGGCCTGGCCCAATAATAAGGTGACGCAGCACCTAGAATAGCCTCTGGACGAAAGTTATGAAGTAGCATCTTGTATATTTCGTCCAAGGCTTCATGCACGCATTATGGTGGCTTCAACGTCCTGAAATCATCACTTGTAACTCCATTCTTGTTCCCCATGCGCATGCCATCATCTCCATGCTTGTTCTTGCTCCAATGTTCATCCTTCCCAAAGCTAGGCCCTTCATTTGTAAGCAAAACAAATGTATCCAATTTAGGCAGCATCATATTCTCATGAACATTAGAATCATTACCAAGAAACGAAAGTACCTGGTAATTTAATTGGCGTGCGCGAGCTCTAGTAATTGGTCCAGTATGTATAGTAGCAGGGGCTGTGGGTGTAACAATGGTATTGATGTCCTCATCATCCTCCCCTTCTTGAAATGAAGTCGTCCTCGACGGAAGCTCATCTCCCTCACCCAAATAAGGCTTCAAATCTGCAATGTTAAAAGTGGGACTAACCCCAAAATCTGCAGGCAGCTCAAGTTTATATGCATTATCATTTATTTTCTCTAACACCTTAAAAGGACCATCAGCACGTGGCATTAGCTTTGATTTGCGCAAATCAGGAAATCTATCCTTACGCAAATGTAACCAAACAAGATCTCCAGGTGCAAACACAACATGTTTTCTACCCCTATCTCCAGCAAGTTTATATTTAGCATTCATACGCTCAATGTTTTTCTTAGTTAACTCATGCATTTTAAGATCAATTCAGCACGTTGTTTAGCATCAAAATTAACCTTCTCCGAAGATGGAAGAGGCAACAAATCAATAGGTGCACGAGGTAGGAAACCATACACAATTTCAAAAGGGCACATCTTAGTAGTAGAATGCAATGAACGATTATAAGCAAACTCAATATGAGGCAAGCATTCTTCCCACATTTTCTTATTATTCTTCAAAACAGCCCTAAGCATAGTAGACAATGTTCTATTGACTACTTCAGTTTGTCCATCAGTTTGGGGGTGACAAGTAGTACTAAAAAGCAGTTTAGTCCCCAACTTAGCCCATAAACATCTCCAAAAGTGGCTAAGAAATTTAGTATCACGATCTGAAACAATAGTATTTGGCACACCATGCAAACGAATAATTTCACGGAAGAACAAATCAGCAACATTAACAGCATCATCGCTTTTATGACATGGTATAAAGTGTGCCATTTTTGAGAATCTATCCACGACAACAAATATGCTATCCCTCCCCTTCTTTGTTCGAGGTAAACCTAAAACAAATTCCATAGATATATCCTCCCAAGGAACACTAGGTACAGGCAAAGGCATATATAAACCATGGGGATTGAGTCGTGACTTAGCTTTTTGACATGTAGTGCAGCGAGCAACAAAACGCTCAACATCCCGTCTCATCTTTGGCCAAAAGAAATGTGTAGCAAGTACGTCCTCCGTCTTCTTCACGCCAAAGTGTCCCATTAATCCTCCTCCATGCGCCTCCTGCAACAACAAAAGACGAAGAGAGCTAGCTAGAATGCATAGCTTGTTAGCACGGAACACAAATCCATCATTAACGACAAACTTGTTCCAGGTTCTTCCTTCTTTACAATTCTGCAAAACATCTTTAAAATCAGCATCATGCACATATTGATCTTTGATGGTCTCCAAACCAAATATTTTGAAGTCAAGTTGTGACAGCATAGTATAGCGACGAGACAATGCATCAGCAATAACATTTTCTTTACCCTTCTTGTGTTTAATGACATAAGGGAAAGTTTCAATGAATTCAACCCATTTAGCATGTCTACGATTCAGTTTAGCTTGACTTTTAATATGTTTCAAAGATTCATGATCAGAATGTATAACAAATTCTTTGGGCCATAAATAATGTTGCCATGTTTCTAAAGTCCGAACAAGAGCATATAGTTCTTTATCATAAGTAGAATAATTCAGACTAGGCCCACTCAATTTTTCAGAAAAGTATGCAACAGGTTTACCATCTTGTAATAACACACCTCCTAATCCAATTCCACTAGCATCACATTCAAGCTCAAAAGTCTTATTAAAATCAGGAAGTTGGAGTAAAGGAGCATGTGTCAACTTATCTTTCAATACCGTGAAGGCTTCTTCCTGTGCGGTACCCCAAACAAAAGGCACATCCTTCTTTGTAAGCTCGTTGAGAGGTGCGGCAATGGTGCTAAAATCTCTCACAAAACGCCTATAGAAACCAGCGGGTCCAAGAAAACTCCACACTTGTGTGACCGTTTTGGGCTGCGGCCAACTCTCAATAGCTTCAATCTTGGCTTTATCAACTTCAATTCCCTGTGGAGTAACAACATAGCCAAGAAAAGATACTCGGTCGGTGCAAAAGGTGCACTTCCCAAGGTTACCAAACAAACGTGCATCACGTAGAGCAATAAAAACAGCACGTAAATGTTCCAAATGTTCTTCCAAAGATTTGCTATAAATCAGTATATCATCAAAATAGACTACCACAAATCGTCCAATGAAAGCACGTAAAACTTCGTTCATTAGTCTCATGAAAGTACTAGGTGCATTAGTTAACCCAAAAGGCATGACTAACCACTCATATAAACCAAACTTAGTTTTAAATGCCGTTTTCCATTCATCTCCCAGTTTCATACGAATTTGATGGTATCCACTACGCAAATCAACTTTGGAAAATATTGTAGAGCCACTCAATTCATCAAGCATATCATCTAGCCTAGGAATAGGATGACGATAACGAATAGTAATGTTATTAATGCCTCTACAATCAACACACATACGCGATGTACCATCCTTTTTAGGCACAAGTATAATAGGAACAGCACAAGGACTAAGAGATTCGTGTATATAACCTTTGTCGAGCAGCTCCTGTACTTGACGCATAATCTCCTTCGTCTCCTCTGGATTGGTACGGTATGGTGCACGGTTGGGTAGCGATGCACCGGGAATTAAGTCAATTTGATGCTCAATCCCTCGAATAGGTGGTAATCCCGGTGGCACGTCTTGTGGAAAGACGTCAGCGAACTCCTGCAAAATGTTAGTGACAGCAGGGGGCAAAGAGGAAGGCACGTCCTCGAATGAAAATAATGCCTCATTGCACACAAAAGCATAGCAAACAGATTTGTTGAAATCTAGCTCATCAATATCAGATTTTGTGGCAAGTAAACATGCACTGTTCAATTTAATTTCAGAAACAACACTAGATGGTTTATTATTAGGTTTCATTTGTTGCTCAAATTCTTTTGCCACAATCTGATTTTTACTCTTATTTTTCTCCTGTTTTGCTTTATTAGCTCTATTAATGTCATCTTTCAAAATGGAATCAGGAGTCATAGGAAGCAAAGTAATATTTTTATCCTTATGAACAAGAGTATACTGATTGTTTCTACCATGGTGTACAGAATTTTTATCAAATTGCCATGGTCTACCAAGTAATAAGGAACATGCTTGCATGGGTACCACATCACAATCAACATAATCAGCATATGTAGAGATACTAAAATGCACACGAACAGTACATGTTACCTTAACCTTGCCGCTGTTGTTGGACCATTGGATGTAGTAAGGATGTGGATGTGGTCTTGTGGTGAGAGATAGTTTCTCCACCATCTCCATGCTAGCCAAGTTGTTACAGCTCCCTCCATCTATGATGACGCGAACAGAACGTTCCTTCACAACTCCCTTTGTATGGAACAAATTATGCCTCTGATTTTGCTGTGCTTGTGTGACCTGCACACTCAAAACACGTTGAGCAACTAAACATTCATACCTGTCAGCGTCTTCAGGAGCCATGTATTGCGTCTCATTTTCAAAATCATCTCCACCATGTTCTTCACGTGTAATAAGAACCAAAGTCTCCTCGTCATAGTCACTAGCGGACTCATACCCACCATCCTCAGTAGCAATCATTACACGCTGAGATGTGCATTCTCGTGCATAATGTCCTCTTCCCTTACAACGACGACAAATAATATCACTTGTGTGCCCTGTTGATGCCATGGAAGAAGAAGAGCTCTGTGCAGGCCCGGCAGGTGCGCTCTTGGCACATAGTGGGTGTTGTACCTGCTTTCTTGTATCACGGCTGGAGGTGGAACCTGATGGAGGTGCTGGTGCAGTGGAAATAGAAGATGCACGCGGTGTCCATGATGAAGGTCAACCTGCAGAAAAGTTAGTTCACGCCAATTCTTGTCGATCCTGCACTTCACGTTCAGCTTTACAAGCAAGATGGAATAAACGAGTGATATTAGTATACTCCTTATACTCTAGAATGGTCTGAATCTCTCTATTTAAACCACCCATAAAACGTGCAAGCATAGCTTCATTCTCCTCAACAATACCACATCTAATCATGCCAGTTTGTAATTCCTGATAATATTCTTCTACAGAATTTTTCCCTTGTCGTAAACGCTGCAGTTTTTGAAGCAATTCACGTTGATAATATGGTGGAACCCAACGAGTACGCATAGCAGTTTTCAAAGCAGCCCAAGTAGCTGGAATAGGATATAATCTACAATGTTCAGACCACCCTACACATGCAAAACTAGTGAAAGCACAAACAGCAGCAGCAACCCGTCTCTCCTCGGGATATTGTAAACATGTAAAACGTTGTTCAGTTTCTAACTCCCAAGTAAGATATACATCAGGAATGTATCTACCCTCAAACGGTGGAATATTGAATTTCAGTTTAGGAACATGGTCATGATCTCGTACCTGAGGTGGTGGTGCAGGCTTACCGTTGCGAATATATACCTGAGGTCGACCTGCTGGAGGTGGTGCTGGTGGCTGCACGTAGTTCTGATTTTGATCAACCTCATCCTCATAATCGCCCGCATAATCGTCATCCTCCTCAGCCGCCGCAGTAGCAGGAGCCAAAGAAGCATCAACAGTAGGTGCAGCGGCACCCGAATTTTGACCAGTCTCAATTGGAACGTGATGTGCTCGTCCCACTTGATTTGGAAGGCGCCGTTGGAGATGTGGTTGTTGTTGTTGTAGAGGTGGACAGGTGCAGCCGGTGGTGGTTGGGGAAGACGCTTGAGCAATTCATTAAACTTGTTATCCAGCTTTGTCTCGAACGACTTCTCCACGGCATCTATCTTCTCCATAGCCTCTTCAAATCTGTTTAGCACATCTCCCACCTGGCCACTCATCATTTGCTGAAATTTATCATGCAACTCCTTGTTCGTCATGTTCTCCCAATCAGTCTCATCGGCTTGTGATCCTGCCATGGTTAGCAGCAATAGAAACACAAAAGAATATGATCCTACCCACTACTAGGAAGTGGTGGTGATGGTGGTGTGTCACAAATCCTTCAAGCGAATCTCAAATTCTTACCAGTTCTTACCCAGCAGCAGGTGGTGATCGGCAACCGTTGTAGTCAAAACTCTCAAAGCTTGGATAGAGCGATTACCAGGGAGAGTCAAACGCACGACGTAGATGTATGTGGAGCTGGGAAGGCTTATAGTATGGTAGCAAAAAGGGTCAGCAATAATAAATTCAGATATGCAAAGTTGAATAAACGCTCAACGACGGTACTGTGCTGGTCCTAGGCTAGACCGTGCTAGAGACGCGAGCCTAGAACACTAACAAAATCACGGCGCTGCACGTAAACAAGGGAGGAGCACACTCTGAATTTTTTTCCTCTTTTTTTTGCTCCGCAACAATTTTTTTTCGAAAAAGTCTACAAATGGTCTAAAAACTGCCTAGCCAGAATTTTCCAGACTTAGTTTTTTTTTGAAACTGGAACTATTTTTCTAGTGCGGGTAACACAAAAGTTTGGGAGTCCTTCTCTGTCACGACTCGGAGTATGGCGTGATCTGGAAATCCAAAACAGAGTAACAAAATACTGGACTTGGACTAGGACTGGTGGCGGAGATGAATCTGGTGGAACTCGGACTGGTGGCGGAGATGAATCTGGTGGAACTCGGACTGGTAGCGGATATATGTTGCAGGTGTACTCGGATTGGCGTGATGGCGGCAGATATGTGGTGGCGTATATGGACTCGGATTGGCGGTGAATATGTGGTGGTGGGATATGGCAGTGGCGATGAAGTTGGTGCGGTGGTGGTATATGGCAGCAGCGATGATGATGATGCGGTGGTGATATATGGCAGCGGCGACGTGACAACCTGTGAACAGAACTCGAAACTCTAAAGGACTAGACGCTAAGACCAGCAACTTGACACGACGATGCAACCGCAAATTCAACAAAGCAAACACAGAAAAGATTATGCAAAGGCTCAGATTGGTTTGGGTAGGATGAACTAACCCTAATTTTTTTTGGCTTTTTCGTGGACCATAGGTATGAAGAACAAACTCGATCTAAACTACGAAAAACTGTAAAATCTCACCGAGCAACCTGGAAAACTGATACCACTTGATAGAGACAAAGGTGTCCTGTCTTTCGATGAGATGATGGATATCGCTTTGGTGGAAGTCGACTTTGATGATCTGACTACGAACGTGCGATGACGTCGCGCCTTAGCAATCACTAAACCAACTCCGAGAGGTTATTGACCACGCCGGAGCACGATCAACCTGACCACGAGGGTCTGTTTCCTGCGAGCAAACGAAGAACAAGCAAGAAACTGAGATTGCAATCTGGATATTGCAAATATAAGATGAAAGCTTTATTGATCAAGGTGGGGTTCTGTGACGCCTTTGTCTGGTCGTTGAACACAAACGAAGTACGCGAAGTTGCAGCTATGGCGAACTTTTAATCTAAACAAAACCCAAAGTCTAAACGACGCCCTAAGGGCTGTATATATGGAGGAAGAGGGGGGAATTTCGTGGCCCTTGGGGAAGGGGTCCGAAACCAACCCTATCTCTTGTTTCCCCACACATACGGACTCTAAAAACAGCCTATACTCAAGTATTTCGAAATTACATGGGCCTGGCCCAATAATAAGGTGACGCAGCACCTAGAATAGCCTCTGGACGAAAGTTATGAAGTAGCATCTTGTATATTTAGTCCAAGGCTTCATGCACGCATTATGGTGGCTTCAACGTCCTGAAATCATCACTTGTAACTCCATTCTTGTTCCCCATGCGCATGCCATCATCTCCATGCTTGTTCTTGCTCCAATGTTCATCCTTCTCAAAGCTAGACCCTTCATTTGTAAGCAAAACAAATGTATCCAATTTAGGCAGCATCATATTCTCATGAACATTAGAATCATTACCAAGAAACGAAAGTACCTGGTAATTTAATTGGCGTGCGCGAGCTCTAGTAATTGGTCCAGTATGTATAGCAGCAGGGGCTGTGGGTGTAACAATGGTATTGATGTCCTCATCACCAAGCCTCGTGGGGCGGATGACGCAAGACCCCCTCAGGAGCAGCCTCACCGCGCTGCCTTGCAAGGAGCGGAGAAATCAAGGCAGGGCAAACCTCGCGAGGCTCTCGTGACGTGAGCCATGACGCCTCAAGACCAGGCAGGCGCCAGCGCGCGCAGCGTCCTCATTTCCTCTTGGGTGCTAAGGAGGCAGGTGCAGGCGCGGAGTACCGAGGCATCAAGCAAAGGTTTCCATATCATTGCAACGAGACCAAGACCAGCTGGACGGCACGACGGAGGTCACCGTGGAGCCCAAGACGGCGTCATCACCAGAGCCTTTCGCAGGCGAAGACCGCTTTTGTCAGGATAAGCTGTACTACTTGTTCCCTTTCAAATTGGCCGTTGTTGGCTCCCTTCCCGCTCAATATTTGGGAAGAGGACCAGAGCCTCTATAAATAGGACTAGCCACCACAGTAGGAGGCAACTGATTCAGATCATCCTCACATCCACAACTTCGCAGAGCACAAGAACACCTCAACCTCAGGAGGCTGTTCTTCCCTTTGTACTGTTGTTCATCAGCCCAAGAGGCAATCCACCACCACCACACTGGAGTAGGGTATTACACCACAACGGTGGCCCGAACCAGTATAAATCTTGTATCTTTGCGTTGAGAGTTTGTCGAGTTCGTCCACAAGATCTTAGCGAGCTAGGGCGTAGATCGGTAGGTAGAAATCTTCGTGCGCACCCCAGTGTTCGAACCTTAAGGGTTTTGCCGGAACCCGTGATCCGAAATTTGGCGCGCCAGGTAGGGGTGCGCCGAAGTTTCCTTTCCGTCGTCTCGCGTCCAGTTGCTCCGTCGGCCCCATGGCCGACGCTCGTCGTGCTCGTGCTGAGCGCCGGGCTGCGCTAGCCACCCGCGTCGCTCAGATGGCTCCCGTCGGTGGGCCACCTCGTCGTTCTCCGTCTCCTGCCGCCACCTGTCCAGCGGGGAATGAGCAGCAAGCGTCCTCGCTGCACCCCTCAGTGCGGCGAGACGGCCGCACCGCCACTCCATCCCTGACCTCGGCCGGCTCCTCGTCCCATGCTCGTCGCGCTCCCATGGACGCACGGGCCGCGCTCCTCATGGCGCACGAGCTCCTGCGCTACCGCCCGGTCGACGACCTCTACGAGGACTGGCTCGACCGCATCACCGAGCTCGTTCGCGCCGCAGGGGGCTCCCCTGCGCCGTCCCTCTCTCCGCCTCACCCTCCGCCAGCTACGGGCAACATAGCTCACGGAGCGCCTCCACCACCTCTGCCCCAAGACGGTGCCCTGGCGCCAAGGCGCGCGGCCCCACGACGCGACCCGCCGCGTCCTATGCCCGCGCGCGAAGAAGGAAGTTGTCAAGAAGTCCCTCCGCCACAGGAGAACGCTCCGCCACTCCTCGCACCGCCGCACCAGGATTGTCTGCCACGGCCGTGGCCGCACGTGGGCGTCAAGATCAAGCTACACCTCCAAGATGGGCCCCGGCGACCACGGCCGGCTGCCGCGCCTTCACCCCCGAGTTGCGTAGCATCGCCTGGCCGGGCAAGTTCAAGCTAGATCTGCCTCCTCGCTACGACGGCACCCCCGACCCCGCGGAGTTCCTGCAGCTATACGAGCTGAGCATCGAGGCGGCCAACGGCGACGAAAAGGTCATGGCGAACTGCTTCCCCATGGCACTCAAAGACGGCGCCCGCTCGTGGCTCCTGAACCTGCCTCCGGACTCGATCTCCTCCTGGGACGAGATGCGCGACCGCTTCGTCGCCAACTTCCAGGGCACTCGTGACCGCCCGCCGGCCGCGGGTGACCTGCGCCGCGTCAAGCAACAACCAGGAGAGACCCTCCAGAAGTTCATCCAGCGCTTCAACAACATTCGCCTCAAGATCCGCAAAGTGACGGACCAGGCCATCAACTCTGCGTTCTCTGATGGCGTCCGAGACGTCAAGATGAAGGAAGAGCTCGCTATCCATGAGGAGTTGTGCACATGTCAGGAGCTGTTCAACCTGGCGACCAAGTGCGCAAGAGCTGAGGAGGGGCGCCTCTCCCTCTTCGAGCTGCCGGCTGCGGACCCGGAGGAGAAGAAAGCCAAGGCCAAGGACGTGAAGCGCAAGGGAGCAGCCGTGCTCGCAGCGGAGCCGGACACCAAGCGAGGCAGAGATCAGCCCGAGTCATCCAAAAGCATCCGACCGTTCTGCGCCTTCCACAACCTGAATACCCATAACACCAGCGACTGCCAAGAGCTCAAAGCCATTCGTGAAGGATGTTTCGGTCGATGCCCCGAGCGTAGCGACCGGGGAAACGGCCGAGGAGGAGGATGTGGTGGCGGGCGCTGGGACGACCGTGGCCCGCGCCAGGAGTGGCGCGACCGGCCTCGTGAGGACCGCTGGGAGGATCATCCTCGCGAGGGCGCCTGGAGGGACCAGCCTCGCGAGGATCGCCCTCAGGGCAACGCCGGTCTTCCCCCGCTGCCACCACCACCGAGAAGGAACGACGACCACCATCAGGACGAAGGGGCTGGGGGCTTCCAGGAGCCGCGCGCTATCGCCTGCATCTTGGGCGGAGCCCAGGCCCCAGCCTCGCAGCACATCTTCAAACAGTTTGCTCGTGAGGTGAATGCAGTCCTCCCCAAGCTTGAGGCCACACGCCCGCTCAGGTGGTCCCAGTGCGCCATCACCTTCAACTCGGTAGACCAGCTCAAGTGCGCTGTCACCGCTGGCGCCCTCCCGATGCTTTGTTCCCTAGTCATCAGCAACGTGCAAGTTACCAAGACCCTCATCGACGGCGGCGCAGGACTCAACGTCCTGTCCGTCGACACGTTTGATAACCTCCAAGTGCCATATGACCAGCTTCAGCCTACCAAGCCTTTCTCAAGAGTGACCGACCGCTCCACCACACCGATAGGGCAGGTCCGCCTCCCTGTCACCTTCGGAGAACGCAAGAACTACCGCACCGAGCTCATCGACTTCGACGTCGCGCACATTCGTCTGCCATACAACGCCATCCTCGGGTATCTAGCCCTGACCAAGTTCATGGTGGTGACACACCACGGCTACAACGTCCTCAAGATGCCGGGAAGCGGCGGAATCATCACGGTCCCATGCGAAGAAAGAGACGCGGTGTGCTCCCTCGAGCGTGCCTTCCAAGCTGCAGCAATCGACGACCCCGACAGCAAGGGCGAGGGTCCTCCAGAGGCCACCCCCAAGAAGAAGAAGCAGCTGCACCGTGCAGGATCTCAGGAGGTTGGCATTGTAACTGGAGCCTCGTCAGGATCAGCGCCGCTCCAGGGGCGCCCCCCTCCATCGCATAGGAAGGCGCGCCCAGCGCCCTCCTCGGGCAGGCCTCAGGGGCTCTCTTTTGGAGGGCCTCAGACCTTGCCAATATCACGAGGGAGGCGCTTGGGCACCACTTGGAGGTGTGCTTCACGGCACGGTTCCCTCAGGAGGACACGGGGCGAGGAGCGCCCACTGCTCAGGAATTCATCACCAAGACCACTCAGGAACTGCAGGACGCAAGGGCCATGTGCGGCGACCGCCGCTCATGAGGCGCAGCTCCCCATCCAGGCGAGGATGCCGGGCTGCACGTCTGCATGGACATTCCAGGGCTCAACAGGGCCGCTTCTCAGGAGCTTTTCTGGCCTTCGCGTGTGGGCCGTTGCGAGGTCCACCACACAGCTACGTGTGCATGCCTTTCGGCCTGCCGAGCGTGTCATGAGCCTATCAGTGCAACCTGCGGCGTGTCTTGGCAGCTCAGGAGGCCGGGCATCACGCCGTCTTGGCAGACATGGAGACGGTCCTCAGGGAACCACCTGAGCCCCGGAGCTTCCCGAGGCTCATGGCCACGGTGGCTCGTGAGGAGCAATCCCTTCGTCGCATACCTTCAGCTGCCCCAACTCTCCTTCGTCAATAGAACCAGGTGACATTTTCCAAGTCCATTCCACTAGGAGCGCCCCTCGGGCTGCATCATTCCCAGGCTGTGTGGGTCCGTCCCTGTGGCATGTATCCCTTTTTATGTCTTTAGCTTACCTTGTTGGGGCGCCCCTCGGGCTGCATCATCCCCAAGCCACTCGGGCCTGACCCAGTCGCATGTATCATCCCTGCTTTTACTTAAACCTGCTGCTCTCATGTTTAACCCACCCATGGTTACTACCTTCTCGATCGACGCCTCCCACGGGGCCTCCTCACGCCGGCACGGCGCTAGTGCACGGGTCCGTCCCTGCCACATCGATAAACCTGAGCGGCCGAGCTCTGGCTCGCGGCACGCCCCATGCACGTCACCTCAACGGGCCCTCAGTGTCTTCGCCCCCTCGCGGAGCAACTAGCGGCGGGCTGGCGACCATAATGGAAGATTGTGTTCTTTGTTGTGCTGGCTCGTAGGAATCTCACGAGGATAACACCAAGCGGAACCGCGAGCTCCCACCTTTTCGAAGTAATCCGCTTGCACGTTAAAAGGGGGGCTCCTGAGCATCGCGACTCAGGAGCTCTTACTGGCTCTCCAGCCCTCACCCCCTGGCCTTGACCACGACATCGCGACCTGGCATACCAGCGGCGGCTGAGCTCACTCGAGGGCCGGGACCTGAGGACGTAGAGCACGAAGGAGAGCATTGGAAGGGGGAGGACCTGTACGGGCCTAACCTAGCTACGCTGCGAATGTTTGCGCACAGGTCTGGCGCATCGCGGAGAATCGACCCCGGACCGCCAAGATAAGTCACGAGCCCAGGATGACTAAGTTGTTGGAACCTAGGGGACACGCTCACCGCAGCCCTGTCGCGGCCATGTTGCCTCCCTTTCTTATCTTACCACAGCTGCTTGACCCCCTGAGCATCGCGCCTCAAGAGCTCTTACTAGACCTCGGGCCGCTCACCTCCTGGCCTTGACCACGGCACGCGACCTGGCATACCAGCGACGGCTGTAGCCTGCCTGGGGACCGGGACCTGTCAGCGTAGAGCAATAAGCTGTCGCGAGGTTGGAAAGGGGAGACCGAGCCTTAACAGGACATGCATTCGCAGATTTTCATAATAAGGAAGACATACACAAAAGACATCACAAATCCTTACACGCCCCCGCGGGGCATTTCTTGATTCCTCGCAGGGAACAAAAGACGAGAACTTAGTAGAATCGTATCTACATCCTCCCGTGGCTGACGCCATCATCAACAGTGGGCCGCGTGAGGCCGGCGCCAACCTCATCCAGATCAACGGCGGCAACGGCTGGATGCCGCAGCCCTGCTCCGTGCCCGGCGAGAGCTCGGGGGCACGTAGCTGTCGTCGCTCGTCTCCGGAGTCTCGTAGACCTCAGGAGAACCGCTGGACTCGCGCGGGTCGCTGCTGCTGGAGTTGCCACGAGTGGAGCGCGCGTCATTCTGGTGCTCTCCTCCAGGGCAACACTCCAAGCGGCGTCCCTCCGCGTCGAAGACCTTGAAGAAAAGCGTGGAGGTGCCGCCATACTCAAAGTGGATCGCGAGGGCGCCTTCCGCGCGGAAAACGCTCGCGACCTCACCCCAGCCGCGAGTCATGAAGATCTTGCCCGTAGAGACTGCTTTGACTTCTGCTCCGGTCGCCGGAGCATCGAAGTCCGCATGCTGCAGCCAGAGCTCGAGGGGCCCCCTCGGCGGCATCACGTCGGAGAAGAACCACGGGAAGGGGATCCAAGAGCTTGGGGGCATCGGCGCCCATAGCACAAGCTCATGCGAAGAATCCGCGGCGTGGATTCCGGGAGCAACAGCGCGTGTCGCCATCGCACGACGACCGAGGACGCAGGGCGGGCGGCGCCGCTCGTCGCTCCTTCCTCCTGAGCCCTCGGCTCGGGCGTACAAGGGTAGCGGGTACCCTGGAGGAGGCCGCTCGCACCAAGGCCTCGTCACCACCTGCATCGCCGCTTCATCGCGACGGTGAACCGACCTCTTCTTCGGCGGGAGTGGCCCTGGATCATCGCGAGGGGGGGGGGGGCTTTCCTTTCTCGCCGGCGGAGAACCTTCAGATCGGCACCATTGCAGCTGCAGCTAGCAATGAAGCAAGGAGGAGGAAGCAAGCGAGCCGCTAAGAGATGGGCGACGGGGGCTCTACCCCCCTCCCCATTTATAGCAGGAGAAGGCCAACCTGCGCCTCCCACGATCGCAGGTAATGATGGTTTTCCTTGCATGTCGCAGGGACTTGTCAAGTCGAGCAGTTGCCGAGGCAGCGTGGGGAAGCGGAGACGCCCACGTCCAATCAATCGCCACGCGTCGACCGAAGCCGCAGGCTTTTGGGGCCCGCGGTGCTCTGTGCTTGACCTTTGGCTTCACCTCAAAGCCAAGCCCGAGTGCGCCTTGGGCCCGGGGGCTACTGTCGGCGTTCTGGGAACGAGGGTCCCCGGACTTGCCTTCCTGCGGCCCACGGCGCGGCTGTGCTAGCAGGCCCGTACGGCCCATATTCATCAACAAGACATTCAAGACCCTCGCAAGGGGCCAAGCCTCGCGAGGCGGACGACGCAAGACCCCCTCAGGAGTGGCTTCACCGGGCTGCCTCGCGAGGAGCGGAGAAATCAAGGCAGGGCAAACCTCGCGAGGCTCTCGTGACGTGAGCCATGACGATCAAGATCAGGCGGGTGCCAGCGCGCGCAGCGTCCTTGTTTCCTCTTTGGTGCTAAGGAGGCAGGCGCAGGAGCGGAGTACCGAGGCATCAAGCAAAGGTTTCCATATCCATGCAACGAGACCAAGACCAGCAGGACGGCAGGACGGAGGTCACCGTGGAGCCCAAGACGGCGTCATCACCAGAGCCTTTCGCAGGCGAAGACCGCTTTTGTCAGGATAAGCTGTACTAGCTATCCCCTTTCAAATTGGCCGTTGTTGGCTCCCTTCCCGCTCAATATTTGGGAAGAGGACCAGGGCCTCTATAAATAGGACTAGCCACCACAGTTGGAGGCAACTGATTCAGATCATCCTCACATCCACAACTTCGCAGAGCACAAGAGCACCTCAACCTCAGGAGGTTGTTCTTCCCTTTGTACTATTGTTCATCAGCCCAAGAGGCAATCCACCACCACCACACTGGAGTAGGGTATTACACCACAACGGTGGCCCGAACCAGTATAAATCTTGTGTCTTTGTGTTGTGAGTTCGTCGAGTTCGTCCGCGAGATCTTAGCGAGCTAGGGCGCAGATCGGTTGGGAGGAAATCTTCGCATGCACCCCAGTGTTTGAACCTTAAGGGTTTTGCCAGAACCCGTGATCCGACACATATACCAGTCGCCACCACCGGTGTAGGTGGACGGAGAGGGACCGGAGTGCAGGGCGCCAAGAACGCCGTGTCCCAAGGCGCAGGTGGGAGCGCCGGGACCAACGACTGGGACGGGGCCGTCAGGAGCAGCGGCGGCAGCCCTCCTAGCTGCGGCGGCCGGCCATAGGAGAGAGGCCCGTAGGGCGCCACGTAGGGCTGCGGCGCAGTGTACAATGTATGATGCGAGGGAGGCCTCACGCCGAGGATGCCTGGTGCAGAGCGCGGGGAACCGACATAGAATAAGCATGCACAACACTGGTCCACGGGTTCTGGCCGGCGTACCACGGAGCTGGCTGGAACTACTGATGGGGACGGGCGGCTCCTCCCTGAGCCTCGTTGCCCTGCTGCTGCTTGCGGCCACCTCGGCGGCCCCCGCGGCGACCCCTGTTAGCGGCCGGCGGGGGTGGCTAGAAGGGGGTGGTCGGCACCTGTGGGAAGGCCGGCGGGGGAGGGAGGGCCGGCGCGGGACGCGGCGGTGGCAGCGCTGACGCCCCACGATTGTCGGTGGTTAGAGCGGTGTTGGTCGCCCGGGTCCGGGCCATCTTCATCCGCCTCTCCTCCAACTTGAGATACGCCACCACCTTGGCAAAGGTAGGCTCCGAGATGAGGGTAAGGTTGGAGGTGGCATTCCCAAAGTCCTCGTTGAGACCGGCGGTGAGGGTGCTGATGAGGAGCTCATCGCCGACCATCTCGCCGAGATCACCGAGCTCGTCGGCGAGCTTCTTGAGGCACATGCAAAAGTCGTCAATGGACGAGTCAAGCTGCTGGCACCCATAAAACTCGCCGTGGAGGAGGACCTTGCACTGAAGCTTGTTGTCGATGAAGAGACTGTTGAGCTTGGTCTAGACAACGTAAGCGTCGTCATCATCGTCCACCAACGTGTGGAAGAGGTCCTTGGAGATGGTGAGGTAGAACCAGCGGATGATGGTGGCATCGAGGATCATCCACTCCTCGTCGTTGACTATGAGGATGGAGTCCACAATGTCGTCGACATGGCCATGGAGCAGGTACTCTCGGAACACAAAGGAAAAATACCGCTTCCATGTGGAGTAGCAGGCGGTGGATTGATCAAGGACCACCGGGACACACTCGTGGATATTCAGATCGCGAACGAAAGTCACGTCTTGACCGGCGAAGGGATTGGTGGCGGTGGAGGATCCCTTGGCGCAAATGGTTAGGGTTGCAGGGCGGCTAGGGGAGGCATGGCTAGGGTGCGGTGGGGTGAGAGGGGTGCAGCTAGGGTTGGGTGCGGAAGCGGTAAGGGTGGCGGCGGCAACCTGCGGCAGCGGCTAGGGGAGACCGGCGGCGGCGGCGGGTGGAGAAGTTGGCGGCGGTGAACCGCGGTGGCAGCGGCTGGGGAGAGGCCGACGGCAGTGGCGGGTGGCGGCGGCGGTGGAGGAGGTTGGCCGCGGCGATCGGCGGTGGCGGCTGGAGAGAGCCAGCGGCAGCGGCGGCGGGTGGAGGAAGCGGCGGCGGCGCGATGGAGGCACGGTGCCGACGGCTAGTGTAAGGTTAGGACTGACTTGTGATAGATACCATGTGGAAGACTAGATTAGGCCATGCAACACAATTGCATTGATCGGTGCACTGGGCACGTATATATGATGTACAGGATGGGGGCCACAACGTCAACTATACAAGAAAAATAGGAGGTGGGCCCTAGACACAATATACATGCACAATATATTCAACAGTCACTATTCCCTCTGATGTAGCAATTGCTCAAACATGACGGGAGAAAATCGGCGGGAACAACCGAAATGGCCTACCTAACCCCCTCCACATGGACGTCCGCTGCGATCAGGGACCGGCGACGTAGGACTCCTTCATCATGGACCCCGCATCGCCATACGCTGGGGCTTCTCGCTATAGCCCGGGCTTGTTGTTCAACAAGGTTCAAGCATCTGACCCGATTGCATACCACGTCACAAGGTTCATCTACGATGGTTCATGGAGAGGCCGGTGCCGGCAGGCACGTGGCACACGGTGGCCAATGGGGTACGTCGCGGTGGCCACCAACAGTGGTGCCGTGGCGTTATGGAGGTGTGTTGGCGGCGGCTGGCGTATGTTGGGGCGGAGGCGGCAGCGGTAAGGCCTGTAGGAGGCCCATGGATCATACGACCCATAGGAGGACCATGGATGCTACGACCCGTAGGAGGGCCATGGTTACAATGGCCCATATGTGGACCATTGTTATTGCAGCCACTAGGAAACCGAGGAAAGAGAACTGTAGGATATTACTGCGACTACATGCAAACAAATAAACAAGACTATAAGAAAATAAATAAGCAAGGAACTAACACTAGGATATTACAGCGATTACACAGATTACATCCACTTGGCATCAAAGTTGCCAATAGAGCAACTATAGGGAACAAAGCAGCATATTACATACACTGGGCATTAAAGTTGGCCACCAGCACAAACAAACATAGCAACAAAACAAGTCCTGAACTGAAACCACTTCAAAAGAGCTCAAGAAACAATTCCTGGGTACCCACGATACTGGCGAGAAGCTTAGCAGGCTTATTAGCTTTCTATTGTTTGGTTCTTAAATCATTCAACTCTTGCTATTGCACCAGAACGTGTGTATCTGTATTATGTAGGGATTTTCTCAGTCCTTCGTCTTCTTGTCGCAGCACAACTGATCGATGTCTTTCAACTTGTAGTTGAGACTCAAGAAGCCGAACTAATTCAGGCAGCGAGTTCGAAGAGCTTGTGCCAGCATTAGTGGCCAGTAACTTGAACACTACATCAAGATAGGACTTTGGGGTTGTCTCACTATCTTCAAGATAGTTTTTATCAGCTTACTTGGAGACCAACAGGGATATCTCACTATATTAAACCTTATCTGCATTACTTCCTTCACCATTGCATAATGTGGTTCTCTTCTCCAATATTTTGTCAGCATTCCAAAAGGGAAACAAGCAGAGACATCATAGGTTTAGCATGTTGTATATGAAAATCATTTTGGTAAACCAATTCAGTAGTAAAATGGACATGATAACAACATGAAACAAACATATATCTATGTACTATGATCACTGCATGGTCTATATCATTCTAGTTTATGTTGCCAAATCGAGATAGAGACACAGTTCAAATCATATATGTTGAAGACAAAGCATCATAGAAGAATATAAGTGTGAGAAACAACACAACACTAACAATACTTGTAATGTGCATGACATGAGAACATAACTTTTTATACAATTGAAACTGAAACCAACATAGAGCAAGTTACAACAACAAACCAGTGAAAGAAACAGGTTTAAAACATACCTGTTGCACCATTGGAGTTTCAATTGTATCCTACAAATTTGAAATTAGTTGGTAGGAGTAAATACAGTGATGCAAGGGCAAAGGACTATGAACCATAGCTACAGAACCTAACCTGAGAACAATTCTTCTTCTACTTTAAGTGTTGAGTTGGGGTTCGGAGTGGTGGTCCTCATGCTTTGGGCACTGCACTTGCCTTACAAACTGCTCGTGTTTGGGTGCTCTGGAGAGGGTGATGTGTCAACTGGAACTGGGTTACTATCTGCTGGGTAGGTGTTAGAAGGGGTGTAGCTGGTTCTCTGTCCAACTGGGTAGGGGTAAAATTTGCAAGAGTCTGGGTTATGTGTGGTGGGAATGGTTCTGGGGCAAGTACAACCGTGGCTCTATCTGCATCGACGGGTAGCACTGTCTTTTCTGAAGACCGTGTTTTTACTCCCTTAGATACTACCATCACCCCTTCCAATTGAAATGGCTGATAAAAAAGAAAAATCATTGAATGTACAAATGTTGTATGATAGACAGGTGCAATGGATAGAAGAGGCATGAAATAATTAACATTTATGTTGTCTAACCAAACAGGATAGCATGACACAATTTCACATATATTATGGCTAACTAAACAGGATAGCATGACACAATTTCACATATATGACGGCTAACTAAATACGATAGAATAACATAATTCAAAATATGATGACTATGTAAACAAGATGACATGATATAACTATATGATGTGTTTATTAAATACGTTGGCATGCCATAATTCACATACATGCCATCTATGGAAACATGATGCTATGATATAATTCACGGATAGAATGACGTAATTCAAAATATGATGATTGTGCAAACATGATGAGACGGTATAACTACATTATGTTTTTATTAAATGGGCTGGCATGCCATATTTCAGATACATGTTGTCCATGTAAACATGATGGCATGATATAATTCAAATGTATAATTTATATACCAAGCAAGTAAGCAGATGGCAATCGCATATATGTTGTCTAAACTAAGAAGATGGCAATCAATATTGTGTATATGATGTAAAAACTAAGCAATGCAAGACAATACATGCATGACATGAGTAATATAACCCTGCCAAGTTTGAGCATACACCTCAGGGGAAAATAGGACCGGTCATCTATCTCTGAATCCTCCTATGAGGAGTTATATGTAACCAACAAGATATCTGCTTCAGGAGGTAGCATTTTCTGCTCTCAAGACCTTGTTTTCAGTCCAGATTTTCCATCACCGATTCAAATGGCTTATGGATAGGAAGAGTAGTTGAATATACAAACATTGTCGACAAATAGAATACATAAAACAAAAAAGGGATGGCATGATATAATTCACATATATGATGCTTGGCTAAACAACATGGCATTGCATAATTCACATATATAATGCCTTGCAACAAGATATCATTGCATAATTCACATGTAGCCTTGCAACAAGATGGCATTGCATAATTCACATATATGGTAATTAGACACTAAATAGGTGGCATTCGCACAAAGTATGTCTAAACGAAGCAAATGACATAACAATGCAAGACACCATATGCACGATATGAGCAATATAACCCTGCCAAGTTAGAGCATTGATATCGCTTGAAGCTATGTAGGTAATTCCCCAAAGAGGAAGGGATGATGCAGCACAGCGGCGGTAGGTATTTCCCTCAGAAATGAAACCAAGGTTATCGAACCAGTAGGAGAACCAAGCAACACAACGTAAACAGCCCCTGCACACAAATAACAACACCTCGCAACCCAACGTGTTAAAGGGGTTGTCAATCCCTTTTGGGGTACTGCGCCAGAAATTGCGTGTTGACGGGAGAAAGTTGTAATAGATTGAATAAATAGATCGCAAATAAAATAAAGTGCAGAAAATTAGTTTTCTATTTTTGTTTTAATAGATCTGAATAAAAAGTGCAAATAAAATAGACGCATAGCAAATATATGAGAAATAAGACCTGGGGGCCCTAGGTTTCACTAGTGGCTTCTCTTGAGAAAAATAGCAAACGGTGGGTAAACAAATTACTGTTGGGCAATTGATAGAACTTCAAATAATTATGACGATATCCAGGCAATGATCATTATATAGGCATCACGTCCAAGATTAGTAGACCGACTCCTGCCTGCATCTACTACTATTACTCCACACATCGACCGCTATCCAGCATGCACCTAGTGTATTAAGTTAATGGAAAAACGGAGTAATGCAATAAGAATGATGACATGATGTAGACAAGATCTATCTATGTGGAGATAGACCCCATCGTTTTATCCTTAGTAGCAACGATACATACGTGTCGGTTCCCTTTCTATCACTGGGATCAAACACCGTAAGATCGAACCCACTACCGGGCACCTCTTCCCATTGCAAGATAAATAGATCAAGTTGGCCACACAAAACCCAAATATCGGAGAAGAAATACGAGGCTACAAGTAATCATGCATATAAGAGATTAAAGAAACTCAAATAACTTTCATGGATATTAAATGATAGATCTGATCATAATCTCAAAGTTCATCGATCCCAACAAACACACCGCAAAAGAGTTACATCATATGGATCTCCAAGAAACCATTGTATTGAGAATTCAGCGAGAGAGAGAAAGCCATCTAGCTACTAACTACGGACCCGGAGGTCTACAAAGAACTACTCACGCATCATCGGAGAGGCACCAATGGTGGTGGTGAACCCCATCCGAGATGGTGTCTAGATTGGATCTGGTGGTTCTGAACTCTACGGTGGCTGGATGAATGTTTCGTCGGCGCTTCTAAGGTTTCTGGAATATTGTGGTATTTATAGAGCAAAGAGGCGGTCCGGGGGGCACCCGAGGTGGGCACAACCCACCAGGGCGTGCCTGGGCCTCCTGGCGCGCCCTGGTGGGTAGTCCCCTCCTCGGGACTCCCCCCAGGTGCAACCAGGGCCAGAAATCTTCCATCTGGTTCAAAATAAATCATCGTGGAGTTTCGTGGCATTTGGACTCCGTCTGATATTGATTTCCTGTGCTGTAAAAAACATGAAAAAACAGCAACTGGCACTTGGCACATGTCAATAGGTTAGTACCAAAAAATGACATAAAATGACTATAAAACATCCAAGATTGATAATATAACAGCATGGAACAATCAAAAATTATAGATACGTTGGAGATGTATCAGCATCCCCTAGCTTAACTCCTACTCGTCCTCGAGTAGGTAAGTGATAAAAACAGAATTTTTTATGTGGAATGCTGCCTATCATGTCATATCATATTCTTTTCTTTAGAGCATGGACAATTGGACTTTTATGTGATTCAAAGCAATAGTCTAGTTTTGACATAATACTTTAGATAATCAAGCATATCAACAAGCAACCAAGTCTTTCAAAATATCAATGCTAAAATAAGTTATCCCTACCCTATGATGATCAAACATTGATCCATTCAGGAAACACACTAGAATATTAGCTACACCCAATACTTAAGTACGATCATATTGCCTCCTAGTTGGTGATTTTTATGAGAGACTATGGAGACTCAAGTTCAAAATAAAAATTGCATAAAGTTAAAGAAAGGCCCTTCGCAGTGGGAAGTAGAGATTTGTAGAGGTGCCAGAGCTCAAAGCGAAAAACTTAGAGATAAAAACATTTTGGGAGGTGTACCCATCCCACCAACGAAAATGACTTAGAGTTCCCAACACTTTCCATGCTAGATATGCCATAGGCGGTTCCCAAACAGAAAATAAAGTTTATTCCTTTTTCCACCACACTTTCACTTTCCATGGCTAACCGTATCCATGAGTGCCCTCCATACCAACACTTTCCAAGGAATTTATTATTTGACAACATAAAGTAAATTCATATTTGCATTTCGGGACTGGGCATCCCTAAGACCTTTGCCTTACTCTCATGCAATGACAAGTGAATAAACAATCATCTTGAGAATAACACATCCAGCATGGAAAATATTAGCCACCCATTACCGTTCCGCGAGCGAAACAAACACACAAAAGAGAAGTTTATTTTGAAAATTAGAGATGGCATATGCAATTTTTCTTAGAACGGCAAAAGAATACTGCATATAGGTAGATATAGTGGACTCATGTGGCAAAACTGGTTTAAAGGATTTTGGATGCACAAGTAGAGATCATACTTGGTGCGAAGTGAAGGCCAGCAAAAGATTGGGAAGCGACCAACCAAGAAACGGATAATCTCATAAGAAGCATTAAGCATAAATAACACCGAATAATGCACCACAAGTAGGATATAATTTTCATTGCATGACTATTGACTTTCATACTTGCATAGGGAATCATAAACCTTAACACCAATATTCTTACTAAAGCATAGTTACTCATCAACATAACTCACATATCACATCATCATATCTCAAAAATATTACGAAGAATCAAGTTTATTTTGTCCAATGATCTTCATGAAAGTTTTTATTATATCCTTCTTGGATATCTATCACTTTGGGACTAATTTTCATGTGTTGCTTTTCATAAGCTCAAACAAATATAAGTGAAGATCATGAGCATAATTCTTTTCCTTTCTCTGAAAATTATTTAAGTGAAGCAAGAGAGAATTTCTTTAAAATTTTACTAACTCTCAAATAAATCTAAGTGAAGCAAGAGATCATTTCTTCAAAAATACTAAGCACACCGTGATAAAAAAGATATATGTGAAGAACTAGAGCAAGTCCATTGCTCATAAAAATTTAAGTGAAGCATAGAGAGCAATTCTAACAAGTCATGACAAAATTTTGGCTCTATCAAATAGGTGTGTCCAGAAAGGATTGAAAACTTAAAACACAAAATAAAACAAGCAAAGACTCATATCATACGAGATGCTCCAAGCAAAACACATATCATGTGACGAATAAAAATATAGTTTCAAGTAAAATACCGATAGTTGTTGGAAGAAAACGGGGATGCCACTTGGGGGCATCCCCAAGCTTAGTTGGTTGCTCATTTTTGGATAATACCTTGGGATGTCGTGGTGTCCCCAATCTTAGGCTCTTCTATCCTTCCTTCATCCATCGTAAGATAACCCAAAACTTGAAAACTTCAATCACACAAAACTCAAGAAAACCTTCGTGAGATCCGTTAGTGTAAGAAAAATAAACCACTACTATAAGTACTGTATCAAACTAATTCTTATTTTGTTTTTGTGTTATATCTACTGTATTCCAACTTTTTTATGGCAAAAACTCATCAAATAAAACCATAGAGCCATCAAAATAAGCACACAACACAAAGAAAACATAATCTGTCAAAACAGAAGAGTCTGTAGAAATCTGATTTGTTCGAATACTTCTGGAAGTCCAAAAATTCTGAAAAACTAGGACGACCTGGGTAATTTGTATATTAATCTTCTGCAAATAGAATTGGCATTTTATCATGTTCTGGTGATTTTTAACAATTATTTTTGTGAGCACAAAGTTTCTGTCTTTTTCAGCAAGATCAAACAACTAACACCCAAGAAGATCCTATTGGCTCTACTTGGCACAAACACTAATTAAAACACACAAAACACAATCATAACAGTAGCATAATTGTGATAACACTCAAGAACAGAAAGAAAAAAAGCAAAAATAAAATTTATTCATTGGGTTGCCTCCCAACAAGCGCTATAGTTTTACGCCCTTAGCTAGTCATAAAGCAAGGATCTAAGTTTTGTCATCTTTGGTTCGAGATCCATAAGATGCCCTCATGATTGATTCATAAGGTGGCCTAATTCTTGCTCTAGGAAAGTGTTCCATACTCTTCTTCACAGGAAACTGGAACTTAATATTGCCTTCTTTCATATCAATCGCAGCACCGATAGTGTGTAAAAAGTTCTACCAAGAATAACTGGACAAGACGGATTGCAATCAATATAAAGATCAATAAAATCTATGGGCACATAATTCCTATTTGCAAGAATAAAAACATCATTAATTCTTCCCATAGGCTTTTTAATAGTAGAATCCGCCAAGTGCAAATTCAAAGAACATTCTTCAAGATTAGTAAGACCAATCACATCACATGAGGATTTCGGAATTATAGAAACACTAGCACCCAAGTCACACAAAGCAAAACACTCATAATTTTTAATATTGACTTTGATGGTAGGTTCCCATTCATCATGCAATTTTCTAGGAATTGATACTTCTAATTCCAATTTTTCTTTAAAAGCTTTCATCATAGCATCAACAATATGTTTAGTAAAAGCTTTATTTTGTTCATAAGCATGGGGTGAATTTATCATGGATTGAAACAAAGAGATACAATCAATCAAAGAGCAACTATCATAATTAAAGTCTTTGTAATCCAAAAGAGTGGGCACATCACTAACTAAAGTTTTGACCTCTCCAAACCCACTTTCATCAATTTTCCCAACAAGATTTTCACCCTCCGAACTATTGGGACGCCTTCTAACTAAATTTGACTCTTCTCGAGTCCCTTTTTCATCAATCTTAACTTTACTAAACAAATAATCAATAGAAGAAACACCAATCATTTTAAGATCTTCATCACTTTTGCGACAGAAATCACTAGAAAATGCTTTTTCTAAAAATTCTCTTTTATCTCTAAGCATAGCGGTTCTTTTCTTACTTTCATCTATAGAAACATAAAGAGCTTTAATTGATTCATCTACTTTTGGCACAAAATATTTCATCTTGAGATTTTCCACATCATGAGCAATTCTATCAACACTTCTAGACAAATCATCAATCTTACTCAACTTTTCTTCTATGGAAGTGTTGAAAACTTTTTGTGTGTTGATAAATTATTTAATATTATTATCAAGATCAGAGGTGTTCCTATTATTATTATAAGATTGATTTCTATAGGAATTACCATAATTATCATAGGAATTACTAGGAAAAGGCCTAGGATTAAAATTACCTCTATAAGCATTGCTGTTGAAATTATCTCGAGAAATAAAATTCACATCTATGGCATCACTATTTTTCTCAATCAAAGTAGACAAAGGCATATCATTAAAATCAATAGGAGCACTTTTACTAGCAACCAATTCCATGAGAGCATCAACTTTTTCACTCAAAGAAGAAATTTCTTCAACAGAATTAACTTTTTTACTAGTAGGAGCCCTTTCGGTATGCCATTGTGAATAATTTGCCATGATATTATCAAGAAATTTGGTAGCTTCACCCAAAGTAATTTCCATAAAAGTACCACCCACGGCGGAATCTAAAAGATTACGAGAAACAAAATTCAATCCCGCATAAAAAGTTTGTATGATCATCCAAAGATTTAACCCATGAGTTGGGTAATTCCTTAGCATTATTTTCATCCTTTCCAAAGATTGTGCAACATGCTCATGTTCAAGTTGCTTGAAATTCATGATCTGGGTTCTAAGGGAAATAATTTTTGCGGGAGGAAAATACTTAGTGATAGAAGCATCTTTGCACTAATTCTAAGAGTGGATACTATTGCGAGGCAAAGAAGAGAACAAATTTTTGCAGAATCACGCAAGGAAAACGGAAATAGTTTCATCTTAACCACATAATTGTCCACATCTTATTTCTTTTGCATATCGCATAATTCCACGAAGGTATTAAGATGGGACGAGGCATCCTCATTAGGAGTACCGGAAAATTGATCTTTCATAACAAGATTCAGCAATGCAGTATTAATATCACAAGTTTCCGCACTAGTGGCGGGGGGAGCAAGCGGAGTGCCAATAAAATCATTGTTGTTGGTATTTGAGAAATCACATAACTTGGTGTTCTCTTGAGTCATGCTGACCACATAGCAAGATTGCACTCAAAAACAGATCTGGCAAGAAAATGGCGAACGGAAAAAGAGAGGCGAATAAAACGACAAATTTTTGTGAAGTGGGGGAGAGGAAAATGAGAGGCAAATGGCAAATAATGTAAATTGCAAGGAGATGAGACTTGTGATTAGGAACCTAGTATATGTTGAAGATCCTCCCTGGCAACGGCACCAGAAATCCCTTTTGATGTCGCTTGAAGCTACATCGGTATTTGCCCAAAGAGGAAGGGATGATGCAGCACAACGGCGGTAGGTATTTCCCTTAGAAATGAAAGCAAGGTTATCAAACCAGTAGGAGAACCAAGCAAACATAAACAGCCCCTGCACACAAATAACAAAACCTCGCAACCCGACGTGTTAAAGGGGTTGTCAATCCCTTTCGGCGTACGGCGCCAAAGATTGCGTGTTAACGGGAGAAAGTTGTAATAGATTGAATAAATAGATCGCAAATAAAATAAAGTGCAGCAAAGTATTTTTGTATTTTTGGTTTAATATATCTGAATAAAAAGTGCTAATAAAATAGATCGGAAAGCAAATATATGAGAAATTAGACCCGGGGGCCGTAGGTTTCACTAGTGGCTTCTCTCGAGAAAATAGCAAACGGTGGGTAAAGAAATTACTGTTGGGCAATTGATAGAACTTCAAATAATTATGACGATATCCAGGCAATGATCATTATATAGGCAACACGTCCAAGATTAGTAGACCGACTCCTGCCTGCATCTACTACTATTACTCCACACATCGACCGCTATCAGCATGCATCTAGTGTATTAAGCTCATGGAAAACGGAGTTATGCAATAAGAACGATGACATGATGTAGACAAGATCTATCTATGTAGAGATAGACCCATCATTTTATCCTTAGTAGCAACGATACATACGTTTCGATTCCCTTTCTGTCACTGGGATCAAGCATCGTAAGATCGAACCCACTACCGGGCACCTCTTCCCATTGCAAGATAAATTGATCAAGTTGGCCAAAAAAACCCAAATATCAGAGAAGAAATACAAGGCTACAAGTAATCATTCATATAAGAGATCAAAGAAACTCAAATAACTTTCATGGATATAAAAAGATAGATCTGATCATAAACTCAAAGTTCATCGATCCCAACAAACACACCGCAAAAGAGTTACATCATATGGATCTCCAAGAGACCATTGTATTGAGAATTCAGCGAGAGACAGAAAACCATCTAGCTACTAACTACGGACCCGAAGGTCTACAAAGAACTACTCACGCATCATCGGAGAGGCACCAATGGAGGTGGTGAACCCCATCCGAGATGGTGTCTAGATTGGATCTGGTGGTTTTGGACTGTGCGGCGGCTGGATGAATATTTCGTCGATGCTTCTAGGGTTTCTGGAATATTGTGGTATTTATAGAGCAAAGAGGCGGTCCAGGGGGCACCCGAGGTGGGCACAACCCACCAGGGCGCGCCTGGGCCTCCTGGCGAGCCCTGGTGGGTTGTCCCCTCCTCGGCACTCCCCGAGGTGCAACCAGGTCCCAACATCTTCCATCTGGTCCATAAAAAATCATCGTGGAGTTTCGTGGCATTTGGACTCCGTCTGATATTGCTTTCCTGCGATGTAAAAAACATGGAAAAAATAGCAACTAGCACTTGGCACTATGTCAATAGGTTAGTACCAAAAAATGATATAAAATGACTATAGAATGATTATAAAACATCCAAGATTGATAATATAACAGCATGGATCAGTCAAAAGTTATAGATACGTTGGAGACGTATCAAGCATACTCCTCGGGGGGGGATAGGATTGGAAATCTGTCTCTGAATCCTGCTCTGAGGAGCTATCCGCAACTAGCAAGATATGAGCTTCATTAGATAGCATTGTCTGCTCTCAAGACCTTGTTTTCACTCCAGATTTTTCCATCATTGTGTCCAATGGCTGATGCACAGGAAGAGCAGTTGAATGTACTAACATGGTTGACAAATATAATACGTAATGAGAAAAAGAATGGCATGCTATAATTCACATATAAGATGACTGGCTAAGCATGATGGCATTGCAAAATTCACATGTATGATGCCTAGCTAAATGATGTCTACTATGCAACTTTTTCTTGTAGACTTGTGTTGGGCCTCCAAGCGCAGAGTATTGTAGGACAGTAGCAATTTTCCATCAAGTGGATGACCTAAGGTTTATCAATCCGTGGGATGTGTAGGATCAAGATGGTCTCTCTCAAACAGCCCTGCAACCAAATAATAAAAAGTCTCTTGTGTCCCCAACACACCAAATACAATGGTAATTTGTATAGGTGCACTAGTTTGGTGAAGAGATGGTAATACAAGTGTAGTAATGATAGTAGATACTGATTTTTGTAATAGGAACAATAAAAACAGCAAGGTAGCAATTGATAAAACGAAGCACAAACGGTATTGCAATGCTTGAAAATGAGGCCGGGGGTCCGTACTTTCGCTAGTGCAATATCTCAACAGTGCTAATATAATTGGATCATATAACCACCCTTCAAAGTCCGATGAAGAATCACTCCAAAGTTCCTATCTAGCGGAGAACATAAGAAGAAATTATTTGTAGGGTACGAAACCACCTCGATGCTATTCTTTCCGATCGATCTATCCAAGAGTTCGTACTAAAATAACACCAAATAATTTTAGATTCATAATACTTTTCAATCCGATAAAATGAAATCTTAAAGGGAAAACTCAATTCAAAACAAGATAGAGAGGGGAAAACACCATATCATCCGACTATATAAACAAAGCTCGCGATACATCAAGATCGTGACATCTTGAGAACATGACACAGAGAGAGAGAGATTAAACACATAGCAACTGGTACAATACCTCAGCCCCGAGGGTGGACTACTCCCTCCTCATCGTGGTGGCCGCCGGGGTGATGAAGATGGCCGCCGGTGATGATTCCCCCCTTGGCGAAGTGCCAGAATGGGGTCTAGATTGGTTTTCGGTGGCTACAGAGGCCTGCGGCGGCGGAACTTCTGATCTAGGTTAAACCCGAGGGTTTTTGGAATATTTGGTAATTTATAGGCTAAAGAGGGGGTGCGGGAGGCCACCGAGGTGGGCACAACCCACCTGGGCGCGTCAGGGAGTTGTGCCCCCCTCGGGGCACCCCCCCATGTGCTTCTCTGGCCCACTGGTGATCTTCTGGTCCATAAAAAATCCACAAAAAGTTTCACGGTGTTTGGACTCTGTTTGTTATTGATTTCCTGCGTTGTAAAAAACAAGCAAAGAATAGTAACTGGCAGTGGCACTGGGTCAATAGGTTAGTTCCAAAAAATAATCTAAAGGTGCTATAAAATGATTGTAAAACATCCAAGAATGATAATATAAAAGCATGGAACAATAAAAAGTTATAGATACGTTGGACACGTATCAGCATCCCCAAGCTTAATTCCTGCTCATCCTCGAGTAGGTAAATGATAAAAATAGAATTTTTGATGTGGAATGCTGCCTAACATGTCATCTCATATTCTTTTCTTTATAGCATGCACATTTGGACTTTTATATGGTTCAAAGCAATAGTCTAGTTTTGAGAAATTCAGATCAAAAGCACGTTCCAGTAAATTTTCAAAATTCCTGGAGTGAGCGCAAAAGGTTCTGTTTTTGGACAGAATCAAATAACCTATGATCCACACTATCCGAAAGGCTTTACTTGGCACTTTATCGAAACAAAAGCAATAAAACATGATCACTACAGTAGCATAGTCATGTGAACACACAAAAACAGTAGGTAAAAGTGTTGGGTTGTCTACTAACAAGCGCTTTTCAATACCATTTATCTAGGAATGATGAGTTCAACGATGCTCACATAAAAGTAAGAGTTGAAACATAAAGAGAGCATCATGAATCACATGGCAAACAAATTTAAGTCTAATCCACTTCCTATGCATAGGGATTTGTGAGCAAACAATTTATGGGAACAAGAATCAACTAGCATAGGAAGGCAAAACAAGTGCAACTTTAAAAGTTTCAGCACATAGAGAGGAAAATTGATATTATTGCAACTCCTACAAGCATAAGTTCCTCCCTCATAACAATTTTCAGTAGCAGACCCTAAGCTTGGGGGTGGGCAAGGCACCCCCAAGGGAATATTCAAGGAAGATCCAAGTGTGTTTTAGTATTTTTGAAGAAATTCTCTCTTGCTTCACTTAAATTAATTTGAGACAAAGAAATATTATGCTCAAGATCTTCACTTATATTTGTTTGAGCTTTTCAAAAGCAATACATGAAAATTAGTTCCAAAGTAATAGATATCCAAAAAGGATATAATTAAAACTTTCATGAAGATCAGTGGACAAAATAAACTTGATTCCTCGTAATAGTTTTGAGATATGATGATGTGATATGTGAGTCATGTTGATGAGTAATTATGCTTTAGTAAGAATTTGGTGTTAAGGTTTGTGATTCCCTATGCAAGCACGAAAGTCAATAGTTGTGCAACGAAATTACATCCCACTTGTGGTGCATTATTCGGTGTTAATTATGCTCAATGCTTGCTTATGAGATTATTCATTCCTTGGTTGGTCACTTCTCAATATTTTGCTAGCCTTCAGCTTGCACTAAGTATGATCACTACTTTTGCATCCAAAATCCCTTAAACTAGTTTTGCCACATGTGTCCTACCTATATGCGGTACTCTTTTGCCGTTCTAAGCAAATTTGTATGTGCCATCTCTAATTTTCAAAATAAATTTCTCTTTTGTGTGCTCGTACCGCTTGCCAGGCGGTGATGGGTGGCCGATATTTTCCATGCTAGATGTGTTATGATCACGATGAGTGTTTATTCACTTGTCATTGCACGAGAGTAAGGCAAAGGTATTAGGGGTGCGTAGTCCTGAAATGAAAAATGAATTTACTTTATGTTGTCAATTAATAAATTCCTTGGAAAGTGTTGGTATGGAAGGCACCCGTGGATACGGTTAGCCATGGAAAGTGAAAGTATGGTGGAAAAAGGAATAAACTTTATTTTCTGTTTGGGAACCGCCTATGATATATCTAGCATGGAAAGTGTTGGGAGCTCTATGTCGTTTTCGTTGGTGGGAAAAGTATGCCTCTCAATATATTTTTATCTCTCAATTTTTGCTTTGAGCTCTGGCACCTCTACAAATCCCTACTTCCCTTTGCGAAGGGTCTTTCATTTACTTTATGCAATTTGTATTTTTAATTCGAGTCTCCACCTTCTCTTAGAAAGCACCAACTAGGGGGCACTATGATCGTACTTGAGCATTCGGTGTAGCTAATATGTGAGTGTGTTTCATGAATGAATCAATGATTGAGCATGATGGGCTAGGGATAACTTATTTTAGCGTTGATATTTTGAAAGACATGGTTGCTTGTTGGTATGCTTGAGTATTTAAGCCCTCATGTCAAAACTGTCGATATGAGGAGAATAAGGAGTGAAAAGACCCTAAGCTTTGGGATGCCGAAGACACCCCCAATGAAATGTTCAAGGAAGATCCAAGCAACTAAGCTTGGGGCTTCCCCAGAAGGCATGCCCTCTTTCGTCTCCAACATTATCGGTAACCTTACTTGAGGCTATATTTTTATTCATCACATGATATGTGTTTTGCTTGGAGTGTCATTTTATTTTGCTTGGATTTGCTTGATGTTATGTTTGCATATGTTTGTTTGTTTAATGATTCTATTTGAGATTAGAAGTATTAAATATGCAGAGGCATTTAGTATGCAATGTTGAATAATAATTTTAGTGATTTGCTACTGTAGAGAATGATAAGGTTTTTGCGTTGGTTTATACTAACTTATCTCACGAGTTCTTGTTGAGTTTTGTGTGGATGAAGTTTTTGAGATTTAGGGAAACGGTGATATGGGAGGAATTAAGGAGACAGAAAAGCTCAAGCTTGGGGATGCCCAAGGCACTACAAGATAATATTTCAAGAAGTCTCAAGCATCTAAGCTTGGGGATGCCCCGGTAGGCAAGCCACCTTTCTTCTTCAACAATTATCAGTTAGTATCGGTTGAGGCTAAGTTTTTGCTTCTTCACATGATGTGTGGTATTCTTGGAATGCCATTTTGTTTTGTTTTGCTTGCTATTTTAATAAAATTCTTATATCTGAAAGATAACTTGAATAAGAGAGAGTCCTCAAATAGCAACCTATTTACTTAACTACTCGCCTGATCTTCACTTATATCTTTTTGGAGTAGCTTGTCATTTGCTCTAGTGCTTCACTTATATCTTTTTTAGCATGGTGTGTGTCGGATTGCGGGTTCCGGCAAAACCCTTAAGGTTCGAACTCTGGGGTGCGCACGAAGATCTCTCCCTCCCCCTAGCTCACTCACTCACCACGATCTCAAAGCTCAGCTCGTCGAACTCGAAGAACAATGGACACAAGAGTTTATACTGGTTCTTGCCACCGATGTGGTGTAATACCCTACTCCAGTGTGGTGTGGTGGATTGCCTTATAGGCTGAGGATGAACAAGTACAAGGGAAGAACAACCTCCTGAGGGGAGGTGTTCTTGAGCTCGGTGAGCTTGTGCATGTGAGGGTGGAATGGATATGATCCAAAGTCCGTCCCTTTCCTACGGTGGTGGCCAGTCCTATTTATAGAGGCCCCGGTCCTCTTCCCAAATGTTAGGCGGGAAGGGATCCCACAACAGACAATTTGAAGGGGGACAACTAGTACAAGCTATCCTGACAAAAGGTGGCCTTCGCCTGCTAAAGGATGTGGTGGTGACGCCGTCGTGGGCTCCACAATGACCTCCGTCCTGCCGTCCTGCTAGTCTTGATCTTGTTGCACCGATATGGAAACCTTTACCCGATGCCTCGGGACTCTTTGCCTGTGCCTGCTCCTTTAGCACCGAAGAGGAAACCAGTACTCTGCGCCCGCTGGCGCCCGCCTGGCCTTGATCGTCATGGCTCACGTCACGGGAACCTCACGAGGTGCCCCTCACCTTGGTCTCTGAGCTCCTCGTGAGCCAGCCCAGTGAGGTCGCCCCTGAGGAGGTCTTGTGTCGTCCGCCTCGCGAGGCTTGGCCCCTCGCGAGGGTCTTGAGTGTTTGCTGGTGAAGATGGGCCGTACCAGGCCGCTAGAGGAGCCACGCCATGGGCCGTAGGCAGGCAAATCTGGGGACCCCTGTTCCCAGAACATCGACAGTAGCCCCCGGGCCCAAGGATCGCTCGGACTTGGCTTTGAGGCGAAGCCAAGGGGCAAGTGCGGAGCACCGCGGGCCCCAACCACCTGTGGCCTTGATTGACACGTGGCGATTGACGGGACGTGGGCGTCTCTGCTTCCCAACGCTGCCTTGGCAACTGCCCGACTTGACGAGTCCCTGGTGCATGCAGAAAAAACCATCATTACCTGCGATCGCGGGGGTCGCCGGTTGGCCTTCTCCTGCTATAAATGGGGAGGGGGGCAGAGCCCCCGTCGCCCATCTCTTTCCATTCCACTTGCTTCTTCTTCCTTGCTTCACTGCTAGCAGCGAGACCCATTGCACTGATACGGAGATTCTCGGCTGCTGAGAAGGGAAAAGCCCCCCACGACGAGCCGGGGCCACCACCGCGACGTCGTCGTGAGGCCGGAGGTGATGAGGCCTTGGCATGAGCGGCCTCCCCTCGGATATCCGCTGCCTTTGTATGCCAGGCTAAGGGCTCCGGAGGAGGAGGCGGCAATCAGCACCATCCATGCCGCGGCCTTGGTCGCCGCGCCGCGGTGGCGCGCGCCCTCGCCCCAGGAACCCACACCGAGGGCTACTCGTGTGAACTAGTGGTGTGGGCAGCGATGCCTCCGCGCTCCTGGATTCGCTTCCCGTAGTTCTTCTCTGCCGAGATGCCACCGAGGGGTCCCCTCAAGCTATGGCTGCAGCACGCCGAGTGCGATGCCCCGGCGAAGGGGGCGGAGGTTGAGATCGTCTCCCCGGGAAAGATCTTCATGACTCTCGGATGGGGTGAGGTCGCCCGAGTTTGCCATGCGGAGGGTGCCCTCGCCATCCACTTCAAATACGACGGCGCCTCCATGATGTTCTTCAAGGTCTTCGACGGGGAAGGCCGCCGCCTGGAGTGCTACCCTGGAGGGGGTCGTCGGGGCGACACAGCGGCAGGAGCTGGGCCAGATGCTGGCCTCACCAGTGGTTCCTTCAGCAGCAGCGATGGTTCTTGGGAGTCCAGCGACTCTCCCGAGACCTACGAGACTCCGGAGATGAGCGACGACAGCTACGTGCCCCCGAGCTCTCGCCGTGCCCGGAGTGCAGCTGTGGCGTCCGCCCGCCGCCGCCGTTGATCTGGATGGGGTTGGCGTCGGCCTCCCGTGGCCCACTGTTGATGATGGCGTCAGCGGCGTTGGCGCTTGTAGATAGGGCTCCTAGAAACCTTCTTCTTTTGTTCCTTGCGAGGAATCGAGACGAACCCCGTGGGGGCGTGTAAAGGATCTATAGTGCCTTTTTGTTAATATTGCCCTTATTATGAAGATTTACGACTGCATGTCTTGCTTCGGCTCCGTCCCCCTTTCCGACCTCGCGTTAGCTTGGTGCTCTACGCCGACAGGTCCCGGTCCCCAGGCAGGCTGCAGCCGTCGCTGGTATGCCAGGTCATGATGCCGTGGTCAAGGCCAGGAGATTAGCGGCCCGAGGTCCAGTAAGAGCTCCTGAGGTGTGATGCTCATGAGGTCCCCTTTAGCGTGCAAGAAGCTACCTGAAGGTAGGAAAGGAAAGCGGCGTCGTGGTAGCAAGGCTGCAAGAGATGGGAATCCTACGCCGCAGCGCGTGGCCGACCCAGGTGCGAAACTTATCTTAGCGGTCCAGAGTCGACTCCTTGTGCTGCGCCAGGCTCGTGTACAATGGCCATAGTGTAGCCGGGTTAGGCCCGTGCGAGCTTTCGCATTTTTACCACGCTCTTCCGTGTGCTCTACGTCCTCAGGTCCCGGCCCTTGAGCGATCTCAGCCGCCGCTGGTATGCCAGGTCGCGATGCCATGGTCAAGGCCATGGGGTGAGGGCTGGAGAGCCAGTAAGAGCTCCTGAGGCGCGATGCTCAGGTGCCCCCTTTAAACGCGCAAGAGAATTGCATGGGAAAAGAAGGTGCTCGCGGTACCGCCCGCTGTCATCCTTGGGAGGTTCCTGCAGGTTAGTTGGAGAGAGAGCATAGCACGTGATCGCTCTGGTTACCTAGCTGCTGATTGTTCCACAAGAAGACGAAGGCACTGAGGATCTAATGAGGTGACGTGTGTGGAGTGGGCCACGAGCCAGAGCTCGGTCTCTCCGGTTTATCAGCGTTGCAGGGACGGACCCGAGCACAAGCGCCGTGCCGGTATGTGGAGTTTTCACCACGGGGTAAACAGGAGATCGGTTAGCAACGCGGGATGCCGCAGGATGTAATCAAACAAGCGACAGCCGTAAGAAAACCACGCAAGGAGATAAGCTAGTTCAGATAGATGCAAGAATGATGCATGCCACTGGGACGGACCCGAGCGGCTTGGGAGGAGAGAGAGAGAGAGATTAAAGACACTGCTACTGGTACAAACCCTCAGCCCCGAGGGTAGACTACTCCCTCCTCATCGTGTTGGCCGCCGGGATGATGAAGATGGCCACTAGTGATGATTCCCACCTCCGGTGGTGTGCCGGAACGGGGTCTAGATTGGTTTCCAGTGGCTACAGAGGCCTACGGCGGCGGAACTTCTGATCTAGGTTAACCCCGAGGGTTTTTTGGAATATTTGGAAATTTATAGGGTAAAGAGGGGGTGCGGGAGGCCACCGAGGTGGGCACAACCCACCTCGGGCGCTTGGACCCCCAGGCGCACCCTGGTGGGTTGTACCCCCCTCGGGGCACCCCGAGGTGCTTCTCTGGCCCACCGGTGGTCTTGTGGTCCATAAAAAATCCACAAAAAGTTTCGTGCTGTTTGGACTCCGTTTGATATTGATTTCATGCGATGTAAAAAACAAGCCAAAAACATCAACTGGCACTGGGCACTGGGTCAATAGGTTAGTCCCAAAAAATGATATAAAGTTGCTACAAAATGATTGTAAAACATCCAAGAATGATAATATAACAGCATGGGACAATAAAAATTTATTGGTACCTTGGAGATGTATCACTAAACAAGATGGCATTGCATAACGCACATATATGATATAGAAACTAAATAGATGGCATTCACACAAAGCATGTCTAAACTAAGTAGATGGCATATTTGATGTATAAAGTAAGCAACGCAAGGCGCCATATGCATGATATGAACAACATCAGCATGCCAAGTTAGAGAAAAGACCTCAAGGGGTAAATAGGAGTGTTCTGCTCCCTCTGAATCCCCCTCAGAACAGTTATCTTCCTCTTGATTACAGTCTGGAATGGGGGGAGGGGGCTGCCTCTGCGCCCACCATGGAGCGATGTCTGCATGGCATTTTATTTCCTCGCAAGGCTCATCTCTTTTGCTCTACATGTTCAGTATAATTGTGTACAATAACTAACATGCATAGGAAAAAAACATAGTAAGATTATGTAAGGAGTGCATGCAGAAATCCAGAGTGATGGTAGCAAACTGTGGATAGACCGATAACCAATGATAGTAGGCAACTAATAGCTTTTGTTAAAAAATGCACATAATGGCTCCTTTACTATTTGTTTACCACCCAACATGAAACTCATAGTAGACACCCGAGATTAACCAGATACTAGACAAATACTATTTGTTGCTGCCCCGATATGTACCCCCAACACTTTAAAAACCCAAGTTTGAGCAGTAGTTTGGACCTGACTCGGAGTCTCAGAGGTGAACAAGACGATAAAGTAGCAGGTAATATTAAGCGATGCATAACATAAGCAGACACGAAATAGTGTGACCTCTCTTACAGACCCGTGTAGTCCTCAAGGTCATCTGCTCAGTTGATGATGGTAATGCACTTCTAGTGGCTGCCGGCGGCGGGGAAGAAGATCTGAGGTGGCGAAAGACAGTCTGGAGGGCGGATCCCTGCTGTGATGGACCATTCCATCATTGGAGCATCTGAGCTGGGGTGGACGATGGCGCGGTAGGAGCGGGACAAACCACACAAGGTTTTCTTCGACATCTATCCGTAACAGAAGTAATTCTGTAAGGGTGTCACAACCCTAGATTAAAGTTTGTAAATAGTGGCATTGCATCCATGCATCATGTCTAAATTTATTTGAAATATGAATTGGGGGTGATCAAACCCTAGCACCAAAATAACTCAACTAGGTTCAACTTAAAAATATTTTCAATGAACCCAAAGTGCCTTAAGAAAAGCTCATGATTTTTGGTTAAGGTGGAAACCTCTACCAAAAATGATGAATATATTTCTATGAAATTATGGATTTTTGAATTAATTCATATTGTATTTGGGTTGGAGAAGATAAATACTATAAATATTTTTACTGCTCCAATAATTCTGAAACATTTTGTGGAGCTCTGGGATAAACCATATTGCATCCACAAAAGGTTCGAGAAGCTGCAAAAATAATTTGGTTAGTAAACCAAATTCAAAACAGAAGAAAAAATAGAAAAGCAGAAGGAAATAGGAAAGCAGAGAGAGAGAGAGTGCTCACCTGGCGGCCCACTACTATGCGGCCCAGCCCAGATGCACAACTTGTCGTCTTCTTCGCTGGACAGAAGGATAGAGCATGTGGTCGCCGCGCTCCGGCCACCTCCACCCTGCCTGGCTTCCCCCTCATTGCCCTGGACGCCTCCCACAACGCCACGCAGCCTCTCGACCCTCTCCCACTCTCCCTCGGCCTCATCCCCTCGTCCGTTTCGCTCTTCTCCCCTCAACCGACCGCTGCCGTTGCCGCCGCTCGTCGTTGCCATAGCCACCGCCTCCCCCTCATTTCTCCGGCCGGTCCACGAGCTCCGCCATCGACTGCTATGTCATCTCCGCTGATCCACGTGACCGGAAGGCCCTCGGGGTGCCGTCCCCGACCTCTTCTTCAGCGTCGGCTACCATGGACCTCCACCATCAATTTGCCACCATCCGAGCTTCCACAAGCACACTGGCCATCCCTACGGCACTGTTATGAGCCCCCGAGCATTTTCCCCCTCTTCCCGTGGTCAACCACTTCCTCTAGCCAGCCTAACCACCGGAGCCGAGAGCTCCATGCCGCCGGCCATGGCGCCGCCTTGGCCAGAGCCTGAACCAGCCGCTCCCGCGTGCGTCATCATTCTCCTCACCTCACTAGGAGCCCGATGAGCCCCTCGGAGAGCTCCTCCGTGAGCTTTAGCATCGTTTCTGACGTAGCCCGTGGCTCTGCCGCCGCCAAACCTCGACGCCGACGGAGTTCCCGACCACGCTAACTCCAACCAGTGGCACCACTAGATGCGGCACACTCCCAGGAGTTGAACAAGCCTAGCCGCACATCAAACCATCACCGGACGGCGATTTCCGAAGAACTCCGGCACGGTTTCGGTCACCGGCGGCTAAATGTTGACGATGATGACATGGCCAAAGTAGTTTAAGGGTTAATGACATAGTTAGTTAACACCTAGTGACACTGACCGTGGACCCCACCATGTTAGTTAACCACATGTTTATTTCGGGTTAAGATTAGATTTAATCCAGTGGGCCCTGATTCTCAAGTTTGACCAGCCCACTCAGCGTTGACCTGGCCGCACTGGTCAGCCTCCGCTCCTGTCCTATTACACTTACATGCAGGCCCCACAGGTCAGGTTTGACCTGGACCGGTTCCGTGGACTGCTGACATCACAGTGACATAGTGCTGACGCAATAATACATTTTCTAGATTTAATTTAATTTAAATAACCAGGAAATTCCAGAAATTGTTTAAAACTTCTAAAAATCATAGAAAATTAACCGTAGCTCCAAATGAAATAATGTAAATATGAAAAATCATCAGAAAAATATGAAGAATCCGTTTATCCTACTTTCATGCATGTTTGAACAAGTTAACCTCACTAAATAGGAAAAATGATAATTAGGGCAAATTTGATAATTCGCTTTGGATTGGAATTTGATATAATATATATATTCGAATTCCACTTCAACTATATGAACTTGTTGTTGCATTAGTTCAATTCAATACCTTAATATGTCATATCATTCATTTTTTGTGCATTGCATTGAATGTGTTCTCTTGTTTGCCTGTGTTTGTTCCTTCTCAGTAGGAGACGATTCCAACGCAGTGATCGTTGACACCGATGAAGAGATATACTATCTTCAGAAGTGTTAGGCAAGCAAACCCCCATTGGGAATTCTGATCAATCCCACTCTCTTGCTCTTACTCTCTACTACTGCATTAGGACAACAATGATTCAACTGTTACATGTTGCAGTAGTTGAACCCATTCCTTCGCATGACCTGTCTTTGCCACAGTAATTAGTAAAAACCCACTAGCATGAGTAGTAGTTGTTTGAGCCATGATGTGCACTCATTCGTGCTTGCTTGTTATGCCTACTATGCTTAGAGTTGTGTCAGGTATGATTCATGTGGGATGGATTGGAATGGGAATGAACATGTCCTATTGTTGAGAGCTAAGTGTGTGAACACGATTTGGTAAAGGTAGCGATGAGAGGCCATGTAGGAGTACATTGTGGGTTGTCTCATTGAAACCGTCCTCAGGAACTGAGTTATGTGTTTGTGATCCAGGACAGTTACTACCACACATTGGGATCCTTAATTGACTATCTCGATTTATTAGCTGTCTTGGTCCCTATCTAGGAGTTGCAACTAGGTTCTGGTGTTTGTAGGATATGTGTTGGAGGCCGTGCATAGCGCTAACCCTAGGGGTGGGCTGTGATGCGATAGATACACCGTGGCATGGTGTACTGGGGCACCCGTTTGGTGCACACATCATTCGCGGCCGTAGTGGAAACCGCGGCTGGACTTCCTTGCGGATGGAACTCAAATAGGCGATAAACCTGGACTAGAGTCTTGCGTGGTTAGTTAGGTCGTGGACGACACCCTCGCCAGGCTTCCGCTTGAAGGTTGCCGAGATACATGACATGGTGGGAGCGTGTGTGAAGAAGTACACCCCTGCAGGGTTATAAATGATCTATTCCAATAGTCGCGTCCGCGGATATGGACTACTTGGAAAGCTTATATGGTTCATAGATAACTTGAATTGGATACTCTAAAATGCGCAAGATAAGCATGAGTGCTATGGATGGCCTTCTCGTAGGGAGAAGGGAGCAGATCCATAGTGGTGTATTGATATGGTGAATTTGTGGACTCGTGTGCGCTTTCTCACCCCAAAAAATGCTAGTAGACGTAGTACATGATAGCCACTGAGTCAAAGCTGGCTTAATGTTGTTAAACTCCACAAACCCCTTATCGATACTGATGCATATGTAGCTAGTTTTGATGTAAGTTTTGCTGAGTACATTTGTACTCACGTTTGCTTAATTAATGTTTGCAGAGAGACTTCAGTCTCACTAGTAGTTCTACATGGGCTTCGATGATTAGCTTGGGAATCCCAGATAGAGGTCTGGTTCCTTTGGAGGGTCTTGTAGATAGACATGCTAGTTCCTATCCTTCTTTCTATTCAGCTGTGTGTACTTAGACAGGATTAGCGTCCGCATGTGCTTGTTGCTTGTATGACTTTGTATGTTGGGTCATGAGACCCATGTTTGTAATGTCGTGCTATGTATGGCTCCTTGGAGCCTTTTAAATAAACACTTGAGTCATAGATGTCGGCGTCCTGGGAACGGGGTACCTAGACTTGCCTGCCTGCGGCCCACGGCGTGGCTCCATCAATGGCCCGGTACGGCCCAGCTTCAGCAACAACAACTCAAGATCCTCGCGAGGGGCCAAGCATCGCGAGGCAGACGACACCAAGACCTCCCTGGGGGGCGGCATCACTAGGCTGGCTCCCGAGGAGCAGAGATATCTATGCAAGGTACACCTCGCGAGGTTCATATGACGTGAGCCATGACGACCAAGGCCAGGCAGGCGCCAGCGGGTGCAGTGTACCAGTTTCCTCTTTGGTGCTAAGGAGGCAAGCGCAGGCGCGGGGTCCCGAGGAATCAAGCAAAGGTTTCCATATCGGTGCAACAAGACCAAGACCGCTAGGACAGCAGGACGGAGGTCATCGAGGAGCCCACCGCGGCGTCACCACCAGAGCCTTTTGCAGGCGAAGACTACTTTTGTCAGGATAGCTTGTACTAGTTGTCTCCCTTCGAATTTGGCCGTTGTGGGATCCCTTCCGGCCTACATTTAGGAAGAGGACCAAGGACATTATAAATAGGACTTAGTGACCACCATAGGGAGGAGGGATCCATTCCACCCTGACCACCTCATCAGCTCATCGAGCTCAAGAACACCTCACCTCCCGAGGCTGTTCCACCACTATACTAGTTCATCCTCTACCCCTCGAGGCAATCCACCACAAAAGCTGGAGTAGGGTATTACGCCGCAAGGTGGCCTGAACCAGGAAAAACTGATGTGTCTTTTGTCCCTTGGGTTCGTAGAGCTAGGTCATGGAATCATTGAGCAGGCAGACTGGGAAGGGGGAGTTCTTCACACGCACCCCAAAGTTTGAACCTCTAAAGGGTCTGCGGAACCTTGAATCCGACATTTGGCGCGCCAGGTAGGGGGTGCGTCGAAGCCTCTCTTCCGTCGGTCAACGCGCCGCCGCTCCACCGCCTCCATGGCGTCGAGCCCGTGCCGAGCGTCGAGCCGCTCTCGTCGCTCGCGTCGCCCAGAAGGCACCCGTCGGCGGACCTCCCCGTCATTCCCCATCACCTGCCACCAACGCCGCCACCGGCTCGGCGGGGCACGAGCAGGAAGCTTCATCGCTGCACCCCTCCATGTGACGAGATGGACGCACCGCCACCCCATCACTGACTCTGGCTGGCTCGTCGTCTCACGCTCGTCGCGAGCCAGCGAACGCGCAGGCTGCGCTGCTAATGGCGCGTGAGCTCCTGCGCCACCGCCCCGTCAACAACTTCTACGAGGACTGGCTAGACCGCATCACCGAGCTTGTCCACGCGGCTAGGGGCTCGCCTGCACCGTCCCTCTCGCTACCTCACTCGCAGCCCGCTGCGGGCGATGTAGCCCATGGAGCACCTCCGCCACCTCCCCGTCAGGACGTCGCCATTAGTCCAAGACGCGCGGCCCCACGGCGTGACCCACCGCGCAGGGCGCCCACGCGCGAAGATGAAAGCTGCCAGGAGGTCCAGCGTCCGCAAGAAGGTGCTCAAGCGCTCCCTGCACCACCGCGTCAAGACCGCGCGCCGCCTGCGGTGGCGGCGCGCGAGCGCCAAGACCAGGCTCCACCTCTACAACGGGCTCCCGTGACCATTGCAGGCTGCCGAGCCTTCACTCCCGAGCAACGCAGTGTCGTCTGGCCTGGCAAGTTCAAGCCCGACCTGCCTCCGCACTACGATGGCACCCCTGACCCTACGGAGTTCCTGCAGCTCTACGAGCTGAGCATCGAGGCGGCCAACAACGACGAGAAGGTCATGGGGAACTAGTTTCCCATGGCTCCCAAGGATGGTGCACGCTCGTGGCTCCTGAAGCTGCCCGTGGGATCGATCTCCTCCTGGGGCGAGATGCGCGAGCGTTTCGTCGCCAACTTCCGATCTCCTCCTGGGGCGAGATGCGCGAGCGTTTCGTCGCCAACTTCCAGGGCACTCGCGAATGCCCGCTTGCTGCAGATGACCTGCGACGCATCAAGCAGCAGCCAGGGGAAACCCTGAGAAGTACATCCAGCGCTTCAACAGCGTTCGCCTCAAGATCCCCAAGGTTTCGGACGAGGCCATCATTTCAGCATTCTCCGATGGCGTCCGTGATGTCAAGATGAAGGTGGAGCTCGCCATCCATGAGGACCTGTGCACAGCTCTGGAGATGTTCAACATGGCAACCAAGTGCGCGAGAGCTGAGGAAGGATGCCTCTCCCTCCTCGAGCTCCCAGCAGCCGACCTAGAAGACAAGAAGGCCAAGGCCAAGGACGTGAAGCGCAAGGGGTAGGCCGTGCTCGCGGCTGCGACCACCCAGAGTCATCCAAATGGAGCCGTTCGTTATGCGTCTTCCACAACGTATACAGCCACAACACCAATGACTGTCAGGAGCTCAAGCCATACGCGACGGGCACCTCGGTCGATGCCCTGAGCGCAACGATCTAGGCTACGGCCACGGAGGAGGTCGAAGTGGAGAACGCTGGGACGACCGCGGCCCCCGCCAGGAGTGGCAAGATCAGCCGCGTGAGGACCGTTGGTGGGGCCAGCCTCGCGAGGGCGCCTGGAGAGATCAGCCTCATGAGGACCGTCCTTAGGGCAACGCTGGCCTCCCTCCGCTGCCACCACCACCAAGGAGGAACGATGACCACCACCAGGACGAGGGGGCTGGGGGCTTCCAGGAGCCACGCACCATCGCCTGCCTCTTGGGCGGCGCTCAGGCCCCAACCTCTCAGCGCATCTTCAAGATGTTCGCTCGTGAGGTGAACGCGGCCCTCCACAGGCTCGAGGCCACATGTTCGCTTAGGTGGTCAAAGTGCACCATCACCTTCAGCTCGTCCGACCAGCTGAAGTGCGCGGCAACTGCCGGCGCCCTCCCAAAGCTTTGCTCGCCCGTTATCAGCAATGTCCTTGTCACCAAGACCATCAGCGATGGCGGTCCGGGGCTCAATGTTCTTTCCATTGAGACGTTCGACCGCCTCCAAGTGCCATATGATCTGCTGCAGCCCACCAAGCCTTTCTCAGGAGTGACCGACGGGCTCCACCACCCCGATAGGGCAGATCCGCCTCCCTGTCACCTTCGGCCAATGCGACAACTACCGCACCGAGCTCATCGTCTTTGACGCCGCCCACATCCGCCTTCCGTACAATGCCATCCTTGGGTATCCAGCCCTGGCCAAGTTCATGGCGGTGACCCATCATGGCTACAATGTTCTCAAGATGCCAGGGAACCGCGACATCATCACGATCTCCTGCGAGGAGAAGGACGAGGTGTGCTCTCTCGAGCGCGCCTACCAGACCACGGCGGTCGAGGACCCAGAAAACGAAGGCGCCATCTACCCTCCTGAGGCTGCCCCAAGAAGAAGAAGCAGCTGCTCTGCCAAGAGCTTCAGAAGATCGGTGTCTCCAGCAGCACCACCTCAGGACCTGCGCCCACGGATGGGGCGCCTCCCTCTCTCACATAGGAAGGCGCACCCGACACCCTCCTCAGGCTGGGCTCGGCGGCTCTCTTCTGGAGGGCCTCTAACTTTGCCAATGTCACAAGGGAGGCGCTCGGGCACCACATGGAGGCATGCTGCATTGCACGCTTCCCTCACGAGGGCACAAGGCATGGGTGCCAGGTGCTTAGGAGTTCATCACCAAGTCGACCGAGGAGCTTCAGGAGGGCCACTGGGAGGTTCGCCATACTCTAGGAGATGCTTTGGAGGTGGAGAGTAGCAGGGGGAAAGGCTGGCTCGCCGGAATCAAGGCGGGGCTCAGCTGCGGCCGAGGCGACAGAGGGAGCTGGGGAGGCACTCCGATGATGCTCTAAGGGGTCGGGAAGAGAGCTGGGAGGTGGAGGAGGCTGATGAGATGCTCGAGAGGGGCGCAAGCTCTATTTATAGCGGGGGCAGGGTGCAGCCGAGTTGAGCTTCACCGACGAGTCTGGCAAAAGCTCTGGCAGGCACAGAGGTCATGAGGAGGAGCAAGAACACGACGAGAGGGGAGCAGACGAGCTACAGAGGTTCACAGAGACGAGCAGTGCCGAGGGTCACGAGGTGGAAGAGGACAAAGTATGAAGACGACGACCGGCAACAGTTTGTCCATGGGCACACGGCGACGAGCTCCAATGAGCGAGCTACAGGAGGGGGAGAGGGGTCCAGGGGGATGGAGATGGCTCAGGGAGGCTGCTAGACATGCACGGGCGCGCTGGAACAACGATCACGAGCAGGGCCCGAGCAAAATGGCATCCTGGACGCACTCACTTCATGCCAAGTCGATGGTCACCACAGGTGTAGGCATGGAGAGAACAAGAGGGACTGCAAAGAGTTGTCTGGTGATTAGTCCCTCCAAGTTAGGTTACAACATAGGTGATAGCTCGATTAAAGACGCTGTGGTTAGATGGGAAGTGACCTCTGAAGTTTGCTGTAGCAAACAGTTGCATGAAACTATGATCTACATGGATCTCGGTGATAAAATAGCATGTCTCAGAGGTTTAGGGTAGGAGGAGCAAGAGTCCTGTTAATTATGAGATCATTTGGACTAGTGTTTAGCATAGTTACTTTACAACTACACAAATTGGTCCAGAAAGAAAACCAGGAAGTAGCACTCACATAGATTGATGCCTTGGGCTAAAAATGGGCATGGCAGGATTATTTGGGCATATGAGAGTGCCATAAAAATTTCATGCCATTTGGCCAAACCAAAATGGTACTTCCTTCATCAAGCACCTCTTTGGACAGAATGTTGGGAAAAATCCTGAGGGAAAATGGCAGAATGAAATGAGCCAAAATCTTGTGGAGATAGGTTATATAGATAGGAGAAGGCTTAGGAAAAATTTCAGCCATAATGGAACAAGATAAAATATACTTGCTTCACAAACTGAAAATTTGGATAGAAGCAAAGAATTGATCCTGGGCTCACATAGATCAATGCAATGAGATGAAACTTGGAGGAGGGTGATGATATGAGCACGTGAAGGAGTGTGCAAAATTTCAACTCATTGGGTTATCCTACCTAGTACTTCCTTCACAAAGAATTCCCTAAGTCAAGAACTTTGAGAAATTGCTCAGAAATATTTACTAGGAAAATTGAGTTGAATTTTGACAGGAGGTAATGATATGGACATGAAAAGGTGTCCAAAAAGTTTGGGGTCAATCAAGCAAAGATTTAACGATGACAAGGCAGAATAAGAAAAGGAATATTAGTGAATTATCTTTAATGATGACAAGGAAGGATTTTGACATATCTGTGGAAGATATGACCCAAACAATTTATGAGGATTATTTGGGATTTTGGGAGTGATAGAAATATAGGTTGCTTCACAACCTAGGGCAGACATGGTTATTCCTTTAAAATAAAAAGGAATATTGCCAATAAAAAGAATATTGGGATTGGGCTAAGATGAAAATGGCAAGGTCCTCGGGATGATATGAGAATGGCAAGCCACTCTGGAAAGAAAGGAGACATTGTCTCCTCCAATTTCCAGATCACATAGCCAGGGAAAAAGAATCTTCAGGCCAAAATCTCATAAAATCAAAAGAAAAAGAAAGGGCCAAAATTCACGGTGTGACAACCGTGTTCTAGTTTGTCACTTTTCGGGGCTCATTTACCATAATAAGGCCATTGTGTGCATTTTCTATGCACATAATTCAAATTCAGACAGTCGGTGCATGAAAAAGTGCACAAAAATGGTCTCGAAAATCTTGCTCCTCGTATTTAGTGTTTTTTCATGCCTTTTACCAGAAATGGGCAGAGATTTCAAGGATATGTGTGGCAAGAGTCAGCCACAAACATGTAGTTTACCGGTTTTTCCACTCTAGAAAAATGAAAAACATGATACCTGGCATGGTGCCATGGTCTGATATCACTGTCCTGTGGTAAATTTTTGAGATGGTTTGGTTAATGTCGTCATACACACTTTTCATAAATCAAACCATTACCAAGGATGTTTTGTGGTTTTGAGAGGGAAATCACCAAGATTGAAGGGGAATCTAAGTTTCCTTCGTCGTTTGTCCTTGAGTTTTTTTTCTACAATCGACGTACACCCTACAAAGCAACATGTTCAAATTTGACACTTTTCTGGGCTCATTTACCATATTTAGATCATTGTGTGCATTTTCAATACATTTGGCACAGGTACATCAAATCTCAGTTGCAGCTACACGGGTGTGATGAGAGGGACATGGACTGTCGTTCAATCGCGGTGCATCCTACTGTGCACCCGCGCGATCCGCGTGGCTGGGGTTCCAACCAATTAGAACGCAACCCACAATAGGGTGAGCGCACACGGTTTCTAGAGGCTACAGAAATGAACTATGTGCGATAATAAATGACCAAAATTGCAGGAGAATCCAAATTTCCTCCATCATTTGTCCTTGAGCTCTAAAAAACCACCGCACTCTACAGTTGTCTGGCCACTCCACCCAGAGTTCTATCCATGTGTCGTTCATGCCACCGTGCCGCACACTAACTCGTAAGGAAGCGATGACATCCCGCCGTGCTGAGTTCCTCGTTGCCAGCAACCACCCACTAAATGGACTTAGATTTTATTTACCATTATCGAATGTGTCTCCCTTGTCAGTCTCATCACAAACAATCTATATAACGGACTTGACGACGATCTTCGACATTACTGCACACAGTTGGTTTCTTCAACTGTGTGCCCTATAGAGCGCAGAAATATCACACTCGAGTATCCATCATTGCTCTTCTATGTATCTTTTACCTCATTACCCATGGGCAAACTTATTGTTGAACATGTGCAATGCTCTAAGTCATTCCACACACTTCGTTTTTGCAAAGCTTTTTGTTAATAAACACCCACAATTTTCCCCACTTCTTGCCGACTCGTGGACAAGCTAGGCGGGTGGGAAGCTTGTGTGGTTGCGTGCGGTAACCTGCGTGGTTGCGTGGGAACATACTCACCAACGATACATTTGGCACCTCTTCAAGCCCACGGTCAAACGAAACGCGTGTGGGATCCTCAAGTGTGCACTGAAATCCTCAGCAAGGAACGTGGTGACAAGACATTATGATTACAGGCCGGCCGGCCCCCATTTATTACAGCGGCCATTTAACCCTTGGGACATTTCCATTTTCCCCATAACTTTGTCCTGACCTCATCTTTACCCCTAAAAAAGCGGTGCTCAACTATATCCCTATTCCGTTAGAAACCCTTAAGGAAATACCCTTCCGTGTCATTTCCGTCGAGTAAAGGCCTTTGACCATCATCCACACATCTCCTAGACATAGTTGCCCCTGTGTGGATATGCCACTTGCAAATCTCTCTCACCTTCATGTATCACTTACATGTGGAACCTAAAGAAGAAGAAAGAAAAAAACACTCTTCCTCCCCCCTCTCTAACTTACATGTGGCGACTACCAAAAAATTAATAAAAAAGAAAAGGAAAAACTCCCTCTCTCTCCACCTCATGGTCTCTCTCTCTCATCTCCGACGATCCCCGCGCTACCGTTGCCGCTTGCTCGCAACGCATGGCCGCCCTCTTCCTCCTTCATTGCTCTCTCTCTCTCCTGCACACACACACACACACCAAAGAACGACATAAGCGCCTGGTTCATGCCGTAGTCGGATTGGACCTCACACGCGCAGCCAACGATAGCTCCAAACATCAAAAACATGTCGACGAGCTCCAACAACCTCCACCGCATCTTCCAGTGGAGGAATTGGACCGAGGTGTGTCGTAGCGACAGATCCTTCCCGGTCTTCCCCGACTCTGGCGTCGTGTCGCCGCTGCCGATCTCCACCAACAGTGGACATCGACGAATTCCCTTGCGTTATCTAGCTTTCTAATGACCCCCAGAATATCATGGCACACCCACGAGTATCCTCGCGTCCGTGAGCCACCACCCTCGAGCAGCCGCACCAGCGTGCGCCATTGATGAGGAGGTCATCTCTGAGTGCCTACAACCTCATAGACCCACTCTACATGCTTAGGTGTGAAGCTTCCATAGCCATCCACCTTGACCAACACCTCCACACCCTCTGCCATACCACCCCGAGCCCGACCCCATGGTCATCAGTCTTAGGCGCGGCGCCCTTGCCAGTGATGGCTATTGGCTGAGCCGTGCATGCCTCACCACGACCAAGCATAGACCAATTTTGACCCTCACCGTGGGTCCCATGGCCCACACGTCACAAAGAGAGAGGTTGAGACTTTTTTGTTTGAGGGTCCTCGGTCCACTTGTAAGAGACAGGTGAGGTGAGAGAAAAAGATATAGTTTCTATTTTCTTTTTCCAAGGTAGGTCCCATGTGTAAATGAAATAAGCTCACAGGGGCAATTATGTCCAGGAAATGTGTGGATGATGGTTAAAGGCCTTTGACCGGACAGAAATAGTACGGAAGGGTATTTCCATACGGGCTCATAACAAAACAGGGGCAACGTTGAGCACCGGTTTGTTTTAGGGGTAAAGATGAGGTCGAGATAAAGTTAGGTGGAAATGGAAATATCCTTTAACCCTTGTGTCTCTTCAACCTTTCGATCGCACCCCAGTATTGCAAGAAGCACACCACGACGAAAAATTCTGAGAGGTTATCCTGCGCGACTCCAATGGCGCTCCCAACGGCTACCGACGACGAGCGGAAGTTCACCATGCATGTCGTAGTGGACACCCACAGAAGGTTCTCGGAGTTCTCGGTGGTGTACACCTACAACCCGACTTGCCTCGAGAACTCCATCCACACTATGGAGTTATTGCTTGTTGCGGAGAAGTACAAGGTGGTTGGGTTCGACCTCAAGTACACTCGCGCTCCTATCAGGTCTTGTCACAAGGTCGCCGTGGCCCAGATGTGTGTGCGCAATCACATCCTTGTCTAACACTACTGCTGGCCACAAGGCCTTGCGAGCATTTCGCCGGGTTTGTCAATAGTCCCCACTACGTGTTCACTATGGTGGACATCACCAACGATGTAAAGGTGCTGAAGAATTCGGGCATCATCTGCTAGAATCTTGTCGACATCTGGTGCCAATACAAGATTTGGGGCAACAAGAAGCATGAGAAGAACTCACTGGTTCACCTCGCCGAGTGTAACAGCCCCAACATTGGGTTGTCAATTTTTGTGCTGTTATTCTCTCCTGGCACTCATTTTCAAAATTTTCTCCTGAGTTTGCTGGATGACCCTAAGAAAATTTTGTCATTTCCAACCTTTCAAAATCCTGCTCATGTCTTTTTCAGTGGGCAAGACCTCATTTGCATCAGCTCAATTCCTCTTAAACCCTAATTCCAAATTTTGGAATTTGGATATGCCCTTGTGATTACAAAGGAGCCACCATTTTCCTTGTTCTGTTGATCCTCCCAATTGATCCCAGAGATCATCCTATCTTTCTTAACCTTGGATATGCAAAAATATTGCTAAGTCCAATGCAATATTTTTGAATTATGATTTATTCCTTTTCTTGCCTTTCTGAGGAATAAAATCCAAAGGCATATCTAGCCATCTCCTAAATTCATGAGAGTTGGTGGAGTTGACACTTATGCCTAATCCAAGCTCTGGCAAGTATATTGGCCATAATTAAATAAGGAAAATTGCCTTTTCCTATTTAATGCCAATATTGCATTTCTGCCAATTTCCAAAGGAACTACTATTTTTATAGCAGAGAAAATTCCCACATAAATTGTGGAGCTTGTCCTTGCTATATAATCACTAGTTCCATCCTAATATCATGATTCCACAGTTCAAAATTTGGCACATGATCCAATGCAAGTTTCTGCCTTCTTTGAAATTTTGCAAAGGAAGTGCTTTATTGCTAAGTCCAATTGAGCTGCAATTTGGAAGGGTGCTTAACATTGTTAAATAACCCATGCATACCAAAGATGAGCTCAATCCATTCACCCTAGCTCCCTGTGCAATTTTTCAAAGTTTCTGACCAGAACACAAGTTTGTGAAGGAAGTACCTTCATAGTGTTTCCAAATGGGATGAAACTCTTCCATCCTCTCAAGTATCTCAAATCATTATCCTCCACCCAAATTCAGTTCATTTCATTGAACTATGTGAGCACAGGAGCAATTCTTGTTTTCTGTCCAAATTTTTAGTTTGTGAAGCAAGTGTATTTTATCTTGCTCCATTATGGCTGATAATATTTCCAGGCCTTCTCCTACTCATATAACCTATCTCCACAAGATTGTGGCTCATTTCACTTGACAAATTGCCCTGAGGATTTGTCTGAAGTTTTTGGACAGAAATGATAGCTGTGAAGGAAGTACCATTTTGGTGAGTCCATTTGGTATGAACTTTTTACAGCATCATGGTATGTTCAAATCATCAGGCTTTGCCAAGTTATAGCCCAATCCATCACTCCTAGTGAGTGTTTCATCATGATTAAGTTTCTGGGTCAGTTTTGGTGGTTGTACAACAACTATGGTAAATAGTTGTCCATTTTACCTCAAAACTCCCAGGACCGTAGTCCTTTCTACCCCAAGCCTCCCGGACATCAAGTTTACCATTTACCCTCTCTGGTTTAATCTCTAGGATGTTGCCAAGTTTGCAACAGCAAACTTGTGGAGCTTGTTTCACTCATCTCCATTTGTCTCTGCCCGATCTTTCACCATGGTAACACTCCACGCTGGAAGGACTACGCGGTAGACATGAACTTACATCAGTAAAAAAACCCAGAGCGTGCCATGCCAGTGGTGACCACGCGTGTAACCAGCCAAAACGGTGGTCTAGCCACTGTGGTCGTCGGCATCGCTGCCCCGACCGCCTCTGGCCTCACCATTAATGTCCAGTAGCCCCCCCTCGTCGTCGTCTTCCCTCTGGACCGCTGCCCCCCTTCGTTTTCTTCTCTGACGAGCCGTGCTAACGACCGAGCAGTGCGCGCCCGTGAGCTCGTCGTCTTCCTCGCCTCTGTCCTCTTCCTCCTTTCGTCCCCGAGCGCCTCTCGTCTCTGTGAGCCTCTGCTACTCGTCTTGACCCTCCTTGTCGCCTTCCCGTGCGCCTCCGTGACTGCTGCGGTCGGCAAAGCCGTGGACGGACGCGCTCGGTGGTGCTCGGCTCGGCAACCCCTCGCCCCGGCTATAAAAGGAGCCCGCGACCCGCTCGAGCTCTTCATCAGCTTCCTCACCCTCCTCTACGCCTCCCCAACCCCTCCTCTCGTCCCCGGTGTCACTCCTCCACTTCCATCGCCGCCGTGGTCGCCGCCTCGGGTCCCTCTCGATTCTGGCGATCCCGCGCGCTCCTTGCCATTTAGACTCCACCAGATCCTCGCCCGGAGTCCGTCAAGCCTCCTCGTCGCCTCGCCCGACCGTTTTCCCCACCGGAGCCCATAGTTCACCGGAGGCCGAAGCCCCTCTCCGCCGCGGGCTGTGTGACTCCCTCTCCCGCGCTCGTTGCCCGCAACGGAGACCTCCATCCGATGCGCCTCTCCGCCCTGAGCGTCTGGGTAGGTCGCGCGGCCCGTGTGGTAGCCGGACGCGCCGACGACCGCCGTCGAGGTGACCCCCTCCCTCGGCCTCGCTCGATCCCGAGCGGGAGGTTGAAGACGCCAGGGCCAGGCGGGCCCCCTTCCCGCGCGGCCCCACCTGTCGGCGACCGTAGGGCATGGCCCCGCTTGCCACGTCGGATAAGTGGCGGCGCCCCGCCGTGAAGTCGTTTTCCCCGCGCGAAAGCGCATTTCTGGAAATTGCGCTTTCAAACTCTGAAAGCGTATTTTCCCTCTCCTTCGGCCGGGAATACGTTTCCCTCTCTGGAAAACGTATTTTCAGAAAAGACACGTTCTGTTTAAACTACCAGGGACCTGTTTGTAGAAGTATTTTACAGACTAGTCCCTGAGCTTTAAACGTCGGTATCTTTTTACCCGTAACTCCGAATAAGGTGATTCCAACGCTCAATTTTTCTGTTCGTCGAGCCCTTTTCGATGGGACCATTTTCTTGATGTTTGAACATTCTGAAAATGACCATTTTGCCATTGCCCGTAAACAGCCCCTCCAAGAGAGAACTGTTTCCGGCAACTCTTTCCGCGATCGCTCCGCATTTTTTTCCGGAGTATTCCTCGACCCCCAGGCAAGCCAACCTCTTATCATGAGCCCCGAACTTGCATGTTGACTTTGCTTGCACCTTGTGCGTGTGTGTAGTTGCAGTTGTTTCATATCGTTTTCATCTATAGTTATTCCTTTATGCCTGTCATGCATGCTAGCGTTTTCATGATATCTTTTGCCATGCTAATTAAAATGTTGTTATTGATAATGCCATGTCACTACTCTACTTTATTTGCATGTCATCGTTATACAATGTTATGAGGATTGTAATGCACCGTTGATATGCTATTACTTGGTATTGTCATGTTCTTTATGCTATAGCTGTGCACTTGAGTAGTTCAATATTTTGTTCATGCAATTGTATGCTGCATGCTCATTGTTGCATTCATGTTCATGATGATGGAGAAGGAATTAAAATGACTTAATAATAACGAACCTCCTCCATCATCGATGGGATCGAGTCATAGTGCCACCAAATCGAACTTTTTCAGTGCAGCCACATTTGCCTTTGTGGGAAGGCCTTAATGCGAGCTATTGTCGTGACCTCTCGCCGGTGCCTCCCACTAGGGAAGGTTATGGGCATGCTTACCCTGATCAGGTAAGCGGACATAACCTTGTGTGCCCGTTTTGAGATTTTTGGTACCAGTCCCCGAGTGGGAGTGTCCCCGAGTGGGAGTTGACCACGACGGTGGTCGGGGTGTCTTTGGTAGACACGGGGCCACCCAGGACCAGCCCGTTGGGGATTGGGTCGGAGTGGCCGGGAGAGCGTCATGGAAGTAGGTTGGTTTTGTCGGAATGCCGTTGGTCCACCCGAATGGGATGACGAGGCCATGGGTTCCGTGGTGTGGGTACAGTGTGCTACCTCTGCAGAGTGTATAAAGTCTATCGATAGCAACAGTTCGTAGTAGGTCCCACTATCAGGTCTTGGTCGAAATGGAGGATAAACCTGAAATAATTAAATTGGTAAATAAATATGTGATAACAAAAATGTGGTGACTTGGACTATGAGATAGTCGTGAGAAGTCACGATGATGTTTTGATATGATCACGAGACGAGGTCTCGATAAGTGTTGGAGACCAAGTGTTGGTCATGGTTGTGATCGCCGAAATGATCACCGCTCGGTTGCGAGGCAACACGTTGGTAAGAGAGTCCGAGGGACTCGGTGTACGAGTTTGGTTACATTGCATGAGTAATATGTTGCATTTAAAAACCTAAGGCAGAACAGAAGATGATTGTATATAGTTAACACGCTATGTCTGCATTGGATATAATCGGTAGTTTATTTTCAGCATAGTTTCATGATGCCATGCCATGCTTCAATTGACATGTTAAATTATGCCATGATTGAGATGATATGCTTTGCCATTGCCATGTTAGAAGCATGATCTGATATGCCATGTCATTGCCATGTTAGTAGATGTTATGATTTGGTTCATGCTTAGTTGAATTTTTATCATGCCATGTTTAGTAATTGATATGAGATAGGTTGTTGCATGCGCTTGGTTCTTGCTTTGTCTTCTGCTTGTTTGGATGCTATGTATTTGGTTGTCTTGCAAGTACATTCAATGTACTGACCTGGCGTGTCATGCCAGTTTTGTAGGTCATACCCGAATTGTTCGCTTGATCCGTCGTGCTAGGCCGTAACCTTGCCAGTCCTGTGAGTTGTGGAGCCCAGCCAGAGTTGTTATGCTGCCAAACCAAGACTTCCGCCGCCATTTTTTCCAGACTTCCGTTGTCATTTAATAGCCTTAGGGCTATGCCAGATAATTGTATTCATCAATGATGTAATCTCATATACATGTATTTGATGAATATTTTTGTACCTGGAATGCTGTATTATGGACCTGTCGTGCGTCAGGTGTTATCCTGGGCTGATGTGCGAAGGCCCCTGCTCCATGCAGATCGGGGTGCCACAGGGCATGGTATCAGAGCAGCAAGGCTGGCATAGGTTATCCTAGTATTAGATCACCGCTCCCATTAACCAGTAATGGCCCTAAGGGATTTGACCCATCCCTGCATCCGGCATGGCCACTGTTAATCAACAGGTGGCGTAGTCGGGATGGACACGTCCTCACCCCGCTGTCCCCGCCTAGTTATCCGTGGTGCGAATAGCAACCATATCCTTTCTGGTCGGCCACACCGCTCACCCTTCGCCATTAAGGGAAAGGGGCCACACCATGCGGGCATGTCCCGCATAGCTGCCTATAAAAGCCTCCTTTCCGCTCGCTGTATCGCTCACCCCTCAGTCAGCCATGTCCCTGCAGAGAAGCCTAGCTAGTAGCACTCCAGCCATGACTGGCACCTTCAAGGCTCCCAAGTTTCACACCCGCACCGGTGCTGTCAACCACCCCGGCTTTCCACCCCTTCTTGCTGAGATGCTCACCAAAGCCTTTGGCTGTAAGGCTAGCCCCGATTACCTGGTGTTCCAATCATCACCCATCCCTCACCTTCATCGTTTCGATGCAAGAGTGTGCATCAGCCTAGCAGCGGATGGCCAGCCGTTGGTTTTTCAGGGTAGAGCTATGCCTACCTCTGATTTAGCCATTCAGGCCGCTGCTGTGGAGGCTATGCTTCACCTCCGAACCAGATACCCGCATATGGCAGCAAGGCGTGATTTCTGCTTCTACCCCATTGTGACAGAGGTAGGAATGTAGCCTTCTCCCGCTAGGCAAGGAGATGACCCCGCAATCGCTCGCCTAGTGCAGTATATTACCGCCCAGGGGATGATGATTTCCTAGATGCTTGTCGAGTTTCAAACTTTGGACAACGATGCGGTGCGAGTCGTCAAGGAAGCTTACCGTGAGGCTCGTAAATTCGCATCTCGAGTCATTTGTCCAACGCCATCCGAACCAGTGCTGTCCTCTCAACCCGTCTTGTGGCCTAGACCCAACATCGTCACCCTCGACAAGGCTCTTTTACAGATCCACCAACAGCATTTGCTCGGATCAATTTCAGCCACACCCCCAGCAGCCGAACCCCAACCCATAGTAGTGTCGGATGATGAAGATGGAGATTGGTTCAGTCTTCGTCCTCCCGGAGAGCCCCAGCAAGGCAAATCCTCTGCATGACCTCAGTCAAGCAGTAAGATGATCAGTCTGTCAGTTCATCCTCGATATGAGGGTAGAACTATGTATCCCTAGATGAGTTGCTTCGTTTAGCGCGTAGCACGTTCGTGTTCTGTTGTTTGCTGGTACTGTTGTAGTCCGTATGCCGTGTTCTATGTATGTTTTTGTGCTTTTGTTTTTGTGTTGTTTTTGCTTGTCTCTCTGTCAAGCAGAAATGTTTGACAGGGTTGACACTGTGTTGCTAACAAGATTTTAATTAGTAGATCACATACACTAAATTAACCCTGACTCATCTCGAGTCTATAATAAAATGCGCGCTGGTGTAGGTATATGTATACCAGGAGTACATATACCCACTAGCATTAAAACACCGTAGAATGATTTTGCCTGGTGTCTTTCCCGTTGCATGTTTATTGCCGCTGTCTGTTTGCTAGTTTAGATTTTTCTGCATACTGCACGCATACCCGGTTCACCCACAAGTACATTCGGGCAGTACTCGGGGAAATGCAAAGTCACATATCCCTATCTATCTGTGCATACGCCGTGTGCCGGATTTCCAACTCTAGAAACCCCGCAGAGGCATTTTCGCTTGGAAATTCCTCGTCTCTAATTCTTTTTCCTGATTTCATTTACGAGAAACACTGCCAATTTTATTTCACTCGATCCAGTACATCTACCCCGATACAGGTTTCACCCTTGATTCTACCTCGACACCTATGTTTCGTGAAGGAATCCGCGATTTTTTTTTCTTGGTGCCCCCAACTCGTTTGAATTTAACCAAAGGGTTAAAATCAACCCCGAGGTTTTTCTCCGGAGTTGTTATTCTTTCGTTTGTGCAGTAACCCTAGGAATCTCGAGGACGAGATTTCTTTTTAAGGGGGGAAGAGTTGTAACAGCCCCAAAATTGGGTTATCAATTTTTGTGCTGTTATTCTCTCCTGGCACTCATTTTCAAAATTTTCTCCTGAGTTTGCTGGATGACCCTGAGAAAATTTTGTCATTTCCAACCTTTCAAAATCCTGCTCATGTCTTTTTCAGTGGGCAAGACCTCATTTGCATCAGCTCAATTCCTCTTAAACCCTAATTCCAAATTTTGGAATTTGGATATGCCCTTGTGATTACAAAGGAGCCACCATTTTCCTTGTTCTGTTGATCCTCCCAATTGATCCCAGAGATCATCCTATCTTTCTTAACCTTGGATATGCAAAAATATTGCTAAGTCCAATGCAATATTTTTGAATTATGATTTATTCCTTTTCTTGCCTTTCTGAGGAATAAAATCCAAAGGCATATTTAGCCATCTCCTAAATTCATGAGAGTTGGTGGAGTTGATACTTATGCCTAATCCAAGCTCTGGCAAGTATATTGGCCATAATTAAATAAGGAAAATTGCCTTTTCCTATTTAATGCCAATATTGCATTTCTGCCAATTTCCAAAGGAACTACTATTTTTATAGCAGAGAAAATTCCCACATAAATTGTGGAGCTTGTCCTTGCTATATAATCACTAGTTCCATCCTAATATCATGATTCCACAGTTCAAAATTTGGCACATGATCCAATGCAAGTTTCTGCCTTCTTTGAAATTTTGCAAAGGAAGTGCTTTATTGCTAAGTCCAATTGAGCTGCAATTTGGAAGGGTGCTTAACATTGTTAAATAACCCATGCATACCAAAGATGAGCTCAATCCATTCACCCTAGCTCCCTGTGCAATTTTTCAAAGTTTCTGACCAGAACACAAGTTTGTGAAGGAAGTACCTTCATAGTGTTTCCAAATGGGATGAAACTCTTCCATCCTCTCAAGTATCTCAAATCATTATCCTCCACCCAAATTCAGTTCATTTCATTGAACTATGTGAGCACAGGAGTAATTCTTGTTTTCTGTCCAAATTTTTAGTTTGTGAAGCAAGTGTATTTTATCTTGCTCCATTATGGCTGATAATATTTCCAGGCCTTCTCCTACTCATATAACCTATCTCCACAAGATTGTGGCTCATTTCACTTGACCAATTGCCCTGAGGATTTGTCTGAAGTTTTTGGACAGAAATGATAGCTGTGAAGGAAGTACCATTTTGGTGAGTCCATTTGGTATGAACTTTTTACAGCATCATGGTATGTTCAAATCATCAGGCTTTGCCAAGTTATAGCCCAATCCATCACTCCTAGTGAGTGTTTCATCATGATTAAGTTTCTGGGTCCGTTTTGGTGGTTGTACAGCAACTATGGTAAATAGTTGTCCATTTTACCTCAAAACTCCCTGGACCGTAGTCCTTTCTACCCCAAGCCTCCCGGACATCAAGTTTACCATTTACCCTCTCTGGTTTAATCTCTAGGGTGTTGCCAAGTTTGCAACAACAAACTTGTGGAGCTTGTTTCACTCATCTCCATTTGTCTCTGCCCGATCATTCACCATGGTAACACTCCACGCTGGAAGGACTACGCGGTAGACATGAACTTACATCAGTAAAAACCCCAGAGCGTGCCATGCCAGTGGTGACCACGCGTGTAGCCAGCCAAAACGGTGGTCTAGCCACTGTGGTCGTCGGCATCGCTGCCCCGACCGCCTCTGGCCTCGCCATTAATGTCCAGTAGCCCCCCCCTCGTCGTCGTCTTCCCTCTGGACCGCTGCCCCCCTTCGTTTTCTTCTTCGACGAGCCGTGCCAACGACCGAGCAGTGCGCGCCCGTGAGCTTGTCGTCTTCCTCGCCTTTGTCCGCTTCCTCCTTTCGTCCCCGAGCGCCTCTCGTCTCCATGAGCCTCTGCTGCTCGTCTTGACCCTCCTCGTCGCCTTCCCGTGCACTTCCGTGACTGCTGCGGCCGGCAGAGCCGTGGACGGACGCGCTCGGTTGTGCACGGCTCGGCCACCCCTCGCCCCGGCTATAAAAGGAGCCCGCGACCCCCTCGAGCTCTTCATGAGATTCCTCACCCTCCTCTACGCCTCCCCAACCCCTCCTCTCGTCCCCGGTGTCACTCCTCCACTTCCATCGCCGCTGTGGTCGCCGCCTCGGGTCCCTCTCGATTCCGGCGATCCCGCGCGCTCCTTGCCATTTAGACTCCACCAGAGCCTCGCCCGGAGTCCGTCAAGCCTCCCCATCGCCTCGCCCGACCGTTTTCCCCACCGGAGCCCCTAGTTCACCGGAGGCCGTAGCCCCTCTCCGCCGCGGGCTGTGTGACTCCCTCTCCCGTGCTCGTCGCCGGCAACGGAGACCTCCATCCGATGCGCCTCTCCGCCCTGAGCGTCTAGGTAGGTCGCGCGCCCCATGTGGTGGCCGGACGCGCCGGCGACCGCCGTCGAGGCGACCCCCTCCCTCGGCCTCGCTCGATCCCGAGCGGGAGGTTGAAGACGCCAGGGCCAGGCAGGCCCCCTTCCCGCGTGGCCCCACCTGTTGGCGACGTAGGCCGTGGCCCCGCTTGCCACGTCGGATAAGTGGCGGCGCCCCACCGCGAAGTCGTTTTCCCCGCGCGAAAGCGCATTTCTGGAAAGTGCGCTTTCAATCTCTGAAAGCGTATTTTTCCTCTCCTTCGGCCGGGAATACGTTTCCCTCTCTGGAAAACGTATTTTCAGAAAAGACACGTTCTGTTTAAACTACCAGGGACCTGTTTGTAGAAGTATTTTTACAGACTAGTCCCTGAGCTTTAAACGTCGGTATCTTTTTACCCGTAACTCCGAATAAGGTGATTCCAACGCTCAATTTTTCTGTTCGTCGAGCCCTTTTCGATGGGACCATTTTCTTGATGTTCGAACATTTTGAAAATGACCATTTTGCCATTGCCCGTAAACAGCCCCTCCAAGAGAGAACTGTTTCCGGCAACTCTTTCCGCGATCGCTCCACTTTTTTTCCCGGAGTATTCCTCGACCCCCAGGCAAGCCAACCTCTTATCATGAGCCCCGAACTTGCATGTTGACTTTGCTTGCACCTTGTGTGTGTGTGTAGTTGCAGTTGTTTCATATCGTTTTCATCTACAGTTATTCCTTTATGCCTGTGACGCATGCTTGCGTTTTCATGATATCTTTTGCCATGCTAATTAAAATGTTGTTATTGATAATGCCATTTCACTACTCTACTTTATTTGCATGTCATCGTTATACAATGTTATGAGGATTGTAATGCACCGTTGATATGCTATTACTTGGTATTGTCATGTTCTTTATGCTATAGCTGTGCACTTGAGTAGTTCAATATTTTGTTCATGCAATCGTATGCTGCATGCTCATTGTTGCATTCATGTTCATGATGATGGAGAAGGAATTAAAATGACTTAATAATAACAAACCTCCTCCGTCATCGATGGGATCGAGTCATAGTGCCACCAAATCGAACTTTTTCAGTGCAGCCACATTTGCCTTTGTGGGAAGGCCTTAATGCGAGCTATTGTCGTGACCTCTCGCCGGTGCCTCCCACTAGGGAAGGTTATGGGCGTGCTTACCCTGATTAGGTAAGCGGACATAACCTTGTGTGCTCGTTTTTGAGATTTTTGGTACCAGTCCCCGAGTGGGAGTGTCCCCGAGTGGGAGTTGACCACGACGGTGGTCGGGGCGTCTTTAGTAGACACGGGGCCACCCAGGACCAGCCCGTTGGGGATTGGGTCGGAGTGGCCGGGAGAGCGTCATGGCAGTAGGTTGGTTTCGTCGGAATGCCGTTGGTCCTCTCAAATGGGATGACGAGGCCATGGGTTCCGTGGTGTGGGTACAGTGTGCTACCTGTGCAGAGTGTATAAAGTCTATCGATAGCAATAGTTCGTAGTAGGTCCCACTATCAGGTCTTGGTCGAAATGGAGGATAAACCTGAAATAATTAAATTGGTAAATAAATATGTGATAACAAAAATATGGTGACTTGGACTATGAGATAGTCGTGAGAAGTCACGACGATGTTTTGATATGATCACGAGACGAGGTCCCGATAAGTGTTGGAGACCAAGTGTTGGTCATGGTTGTGATCGCCGGAATGATCACCGCTCGGTTGCGAGGCAACACGTTGGTAAGAGAGTCCGAGGGACTCGGTGTACGAGTTTGGTTGCATTGCATGAGTAATCTGTTGCATTTAAAAACCTAAGGCAGAACAGAAGATGATTGTATATAGTTAACATGCTATGTCTGCATTGGATATAATCGGTAGTTTATTTTCAGCATAGTTTCATGGTGCCATTCCATGCTTCGATTGACATGTTAAATTATGCCATGATTGAGATGATATGCTTTGCCATTGCCATGTTAGAAGCATGATCTGATATGCCATGTCATTGCCATGTTAGTAGATGTTATGATTTGGTTCATGCTTAGTTGAATTTTTATCATGCCATGTTTAGTAATTGATATGAGATAGGTTGTTGCATGCGCTTGGTTCTTGCTTTGTCTTCTGCTTGTTTGGATGCTATGTATTTGGTTGTCTTGCAAGTACATTCAATGTACTGACCTGGCGTGTCATGCCAGTTTTGTAGGTCATACCCGAATTGTTCGCTTGATCCGTCGTGCTAGGCCGTAACCTTGCCAGTCCTGTGAGTTGTGGAGCCCAGCCAGAGTTGTTATGCTGCCAAACCAAGACTTCCGCCGCCATTTTTTCAGACTTCCGCTGTCATTTAATAGCCTTAGGGCTATGCCAGATAATTGTATTCATCAATGATGTAATCTCATATACATGTATTTGATGAATATTTTTGTACCTGGAATGCTGTATTATGGACATGTCGTGCGTCAGGTGTTATCTTGGGCTGACGTGCGAAGGCCCCCTGCTCCATGCGGATCGGGGTGCCACACAGAGGCCATCATCGACCCCTACTACAGAGACATGAAGGATTCCTGCAACAAGGACAAGCGCGCCTGGCACTCGGCCTGGATGGAGAAACTCGACAAAGCTCACATCGTGTACGCGGCCAAGGAGGCGTACACGAGATACGACATGTACAGGCGGATCATTGACATGAGGATGTGCCTCCTTCCCCAAAATGGCCAGGGATCCAGCCGGAAGCAGAGCAATGGCAAGCGTCGTCACAACAAGAAGTAGATGATTACATGATCATTTCTCCTAGTATAGTATGCATGTAATTGTTTACTTTGGTGTGTCCAAATGTTATGTGTGGGGTCAATTATGTAATTGTATGTTTGGTTTGGTTATGCAATCATGTTCTTATAAGTATATATGCTGATGTTCTGTAGACAGAGCGTAGATGTTGTGCGGACAGAGTAAATCACATCGCACATGGACTAAACTAGGGAAACTGTTGGTGATGATTTCATCAATTGCCGACAATTGTATACCAGCAAGTGTTTGCCCACAACACACATGGCTTGTTAATAGATATCTTCTATGTTGTTATCGGTCTTCCCACACATTTTTATTACTGACCTATTTGCCATGTATTACACACATCTTGTTATGTTAAACCATTTCTGTTGTTTTGGCTCATCACAAAGAGTTCGTCCAAGTGAACTATATGGCAGCTATCGCACACACCTTGATCTGGCTGACTGTTTTGGTTGTGTTGGCTCACCGTAACTAGTTCATCTGAGTGAACTGTATGCCGTACATCGCACACACCTTGATCTTGCTGATTGTTTCTGTTGTGTTGCCTAATCAAAAACAGTTCATCCGAGTGAACTGCATGCTGTATATTACACACACCTTGATCTGGCTGACCATTTTTGTTGTTCTGATCATCACAAACAACTCGTATGGATCAATTGTATGCCACGTATCGCACATGCAACTCTAATCTGAATCATGCTTAATGTCTCCGCCATTGCACACAATTCGTCTTATTGGCGACGGTTTTATTTGAACACCATTTGCGATTAATGCATCACACATAGTTTGGTCAAAGGGTCTCTGATCCATGTGTCGCATTTGGACCATCCTGAAGCAGGGTACATGAGCCAAAAGACGCAAACGGTCCTACCCAAGGTTGTAGCAGCAGCCGTCAGTGACCGTGCGTGAGGCCGCAAAGTGATATAATGTGTTACTTGCTAGATCGGTGTGACTTAGGATCGGGGTCGCGACAAGATATGGCTGCAGCGGGAACTTCTACAACGGTGACTATGCGATCCTAGCGCAGCTCAATTCCACAGGGATCTGACGAGGTGCCTTCTCGCCTACTGTTGTATCAATTGAGTCTTCTTAATAGCTTCCTACCTGGCCATGTCAAATGCTGTGAGTACATTGAATGTACTCGCAAGTCCAAAGTATCTCACAGTCGCACCAAACAAACACAACAAGTTACTCAAGCATGAGATTGCTCTCAGACCATCAACTATAATAACAACTAGTATGAACATCTATCAGGTCTTATCTACTCGAGTAAAACACTAATCAACATGCAAAGCTTGAACTAGCAATATGCCAGTGCAACCATGATAAGCTAGGGCTTATCCTGAACATGATTAATTACTAAACTAAAGTCCGTCCACTGATGTGATCCATGCAATAGCTTAAAAAGCACTTGTAAAAACAACAGTACAATAGCAACACTGCCATACGATGATCACTACTAGATTAAGTCTTTCCACCAACTGTGATCATCACAATAGCAAAAAATAGTAAGCATTTCATGTTCTTCGTGGTATTATGAACATCTTTCTCAAGCTCTAGGCATTGGTCAAGTCCTCACATCCACGATGCAGGCCATCTTGCACCAACCTCTTGCTTTAAGAACTGGTATATTAAAGTTAATGGAGGTATTCAAGTTATTAAAGGTGTTGCCTCCGACTAGATAATCCTTGTGTGACTTCCTAAAACTGGATCCATTACCGAGGACATGGCTATTCAAATAGATTTTAAACACACACTTTGCAAAGGTTGTACACTTTAACCACGCTACGGACATCAGTCCGACAAATCCGACTCACAAGCATGACACTCTTACCGCATCACCGGGCATCCACTGAAGCTCATGGGAGAGAGGATCTGGGACCCTGCCACCCCATTGCACAACTTATTGCACCCGAGAACCTATGAAGTTTTGGATATATCCTCAACCATCCCAGGCCCTCAAAGTGTTGCATAGTAATCTTGAATTAGAGACATTACTGTCTCCAACCTTCCCCTTGGGTCACACACGAAAGAGGCATTCGCGCAAAGCCCATATAGGACTTTCCCACTTAGGCAAGTGTGGTTGTATGTGTTAGTTTGGTTATGTGACACTTTGTCCCATCTGTCTGGAGGAGGTTGTTATCAGTTCCAGTTTACTACTGTACTAGGGTGTACCCGCAACATATGTCTTGCACAAAAAATAAACAAGTGACATTAATAAGTAATAAGAGTATATCTCCAGTTAGTATTACCACTAGTAAGTAGGACAAAGCATAAATAATAAGCATTTACGGTACAATGGAAGTAAATAACAAAGGGTAACAAATCACACAAACATGTCGGTAGAAACCGACCAATGAAGCCAAAAATAGGCAAGAATAAGAACGAGTGAAAACACTAGGTCTTCATCAAAGAAATTGACTTGCCTGGATAGTTGGGGTCTATCACGGAGTTCTGGTAGTGCCCGGTAACACATAGGGGGATTTCAGGGTTCCAAAATGGCCTAACAAGGGCCAACGGCAAAATGGTCTTTTCACCCTATGCGAAGTTAGTGTTAGTGCTGCCAACATGGAGTGCTCGACAAGTAGGGAATGTAGTGTTGGAATTGACAAAATCGGGTGTACGATAAAGAAGTTGTGAGAGGCAGAAGTCCAGGGACCTATATATGACTAAACTAATTACCAGGAGGCCCCAAGGTTCAAATCAGCTGGTGCCTTTTACAGAAATACCTTTTCCATATAGGAAAGCCTATTCTGGCGCTTTAAACTTTTTGTGATTGAAAGTGCATCTGCCTCCAATACATTTTCTTTATCAAAAATGTATTCTACCTAATATGCAACCAGTTCAATAGATCGGGCCTGCCAGCCATAGGCTAATACCTCTTCGCTCTCTCACTTACTGGTGGGTCCCGTGTGTCTTCTGTCTCTCCTCCCCTACCTCCTTTTTCTACCTTGACAAGGAACAGAGGAGGGCTCGCCCTCGGTCGCTACTGCTACTCCAGCATGAGGGAGGGTTAGGCAAGGCGGGATAGATTCCTATCTTAATCCTATGCCCGTATGTGGTGGACTAGGGGCGGCAAAAATGACAAATCTGACCTATGGACAGAAGTAATTCACAAAATGAACCGTCCAGCAAAAATTCACATAGCTGACCCCTATGTGTAGCGCCCGACAACCAGGCGCACTACACTGTGCAGCGCCTGGCACTCACGCGCTACACATCTGGCCAGCATGCCACACCTGGGCCAGGCCCGACCCCACGCCTAGCCGTGCATCGCCTTACAACTAGGCGCCACACATGTAATGTGCAGCGCTTAGTAGTTAAGCGCTGCACATTCTGTTAACAAGGCCCTGGTTGGCCCCCCTCCCCCACTTCCCCACCCACACACAACCCCCCACCCCAACCCCCACCACATCTCTTCACACCAGCGATTTCCCCTCTCTCCCCCTCTCAAATCCTTCCCCAAATCTTGCAGATCTGAAGATTTTCTCTGTTGATTTTGAACTCAATCCCTCCCTCAAGGTAATCTCCTATGATCCCCTCATTTTCATCCAAAAAATGCTCACATTTGCTCATTTCTTGCTAGTTTGGGCAAAGCCTAGTTTTTCATGGATTTTGAAATTTGTATCGAAATATGAGATGTCTGTTTGACAATTTGCTAGGGTTAGGCTTCTTAGTAAGTTTGGGTTAGGGTTATGGGTGTTGTTATGTTGGGGTTAGGGTTAGGGTTGTTAGTATGTGAGGGTTATGCTTATGGTTATTGTTAAGTCGGGGTTAGGGTTATTGTTTCATATCTATGTTAGAACTTTATTTTGTGTTAATCTTCGGATGAATACTTACGGAATATGTTGCGTTGTGTTTTTGTATTTATTCTAGGGATGGAAAGAACATGTGTTTATGTTCATCATGTGGACAAAGACGCCTTTTTGAAAGGCAATATTGAATCGGACCCGGATGAGCTTGACATGGTGTTTGAGAGTAGTCCTAGCTATGTCGAGGTCTTGGAACAAGTGAGGAAAGATTTTAATTGGATGAACCCAAGTTATATCGTTTAGTTGGAGGGAAGGCATAATGTGGGTTTTGGAATGCACATCCATTGGAAGACCATGTGTGTGAACTCCGAGAAACGTTGGGTTTCATACAAGGAGACAGTGGCCGAATCACTAGACAAGGCTTTGGAGTTATTTGCTACGAAGAAGGTTGAGTCTAGTTTGCATTTGGACTTGAAATGGGACGCCTTCCTGTTAGTTGCTACTAGTCCACACCCATGAACCAAGATAAAATGAGTGAACCTGCTTTGACTCAACAAGTGAGGTGAACATTGAGCCTGATTTCAAACAACTAAAATGAAGCTTTGCAAGAGAAGAATGATGATTATGAGGACGATGACAATGAAGTTGATCTCCATGAAACAATGTGGGTGATCTCGATAAATATTATGTGGAAGAGGCAATGGACCATTCCATTCCTAATTCCCTTGGCTATGCATCGGAGTCGGATGACAAAGGTCCCAAGGAAGAAGTTGACGAGGAGGGGTTCATGGTGAAGGAGGCCCAAGCTTTCTAGAAGGTATTCCGGCGGGATCACCGGACACCATTGTTCAGTCTCGCGGATGAAGCCGTAGTAGGCCAACTTCTCACCGGTATTAGGAATGGGAACACGACAAGAATGGGATTTATCCTGGGTCTGAGTTTGGAACCTTCTTGGAATTGAAGATGTGGCTCGACGTCTACTCATTTACGCATTATCGTCCACACAAGGTAGTTCACTCGGACGCCAATGTGCGTTACATGGTTGCATGTCAGGAGGACCGATGCCCATGGATTGTGCGTGGAAGACCATGGAAAGGAGGACCCACTTGGCACATAGTGAGTTGTGTACCAAGTCACATGTGCCGAGGCAAGAAGGTGGATGGCAAGGTTGTCTCCCAAGACCACAGACACCTCACACCCAAGTTCATTGCTTACAGGCTTTCCAACTCAATATCCGCACTTCCAACCATGAGCATTCAAGCCGTCCTGGACCTTGTCAAAGCCATATTTCATTACAAGGTGGAACACGACAAGGCATGGAAGGCGAAGCAAGCCGCATTCAATATGTTGTATGGTAATTGGGAGGAAGCATACAACCAAATCCCTAGGTTGTTGGGAGCTACGTCGTCCACTAACCTAGGCATGGTGCATGTGGTCGAGCCACATGGGGAAAAACAAGCATTCACAATGGAAGGGCCGTATGAGTATTTGGCCATGCATTTTAGGCGTTCGAGCAATGCGTGAGGGCTTTTGAACACTATTGGCCAGTCATAGCCATTGATGGCACATTCTTGACCGTACAATGCAAGGGCACTGTATTGGTTGCAATAGCAAGTGATGCTAATAACCGGGTGTTGCGTTTGGCTTTTGCTTTGGTTGAGGTGGAGAACAATGATAACTGTGATTGGTTCTTGCATCTTTTGAGAACCAAGGTATTACCGGCTCAAAGGGAAATTTCTGTCATATTGGATCGCCATCAAGGAATTCTTAACGCGGTGGGCATTGACATTCCCGGGCATGCTCCGGTGCACCATTGATGGTGCATGAGGCACTTTTGTTCAAACTTCTATAGGGCATGTTGCCTTAAGGAGTTGGCCGATGATCTTCAAGAGTGCTATCTCGCTTTCTCCAACTAGTTGTTCGCCAACTTGTACAACCAATTGCTCACACACAAAAAACTTGATCCTGGGGGTCTTGACTTTCTCAGAGAACATTCAAGAAAGGAATAAGTGGGCACATCCTTTTGACGAAGATGGCCAGAGGTTTGGTCAAATTACAAGCAACATGGTAGAATGTTTCAATAGGGTGCTCAAGGGTGTACATGCATTACCTGTGACGGCAATAGTTCAATACACATTTGACAAGATGAATGCATACTTTCTAAAGTATTCAATGGAAACAGATAAGAAGATTGCGGGTGAGAACAAGCACAAGTACAATAATTCCCACCAAAGATTGATGAATGGTTGGAATTTCAATCATGGAAGGAGGACTCCCAACAAACTATATTATATAACAACGATGATTGGTTGCATGAAGTGAAAGAGGCAGGAGGAACCACAAACGATGGACGCCAACATGGAGGACGGGCTTTCAAGGTCTCCCTAACATGGTGTGATTGCTCTTGCGGGAGGCCATTGTTGCTTCATCTCCCATGCTCGCACTTGTATACCGGAGCTTGCGTTAGGAATGTGGACGTCAATCACCCGCTCACCGTGAGTGAGTCTGAGTTCTCAATCATGACGATTAAGAATACATGGGATCCTCGATTACACCCATACTTTGATGTATCACAATGGCCAGAGTACCATGGAGTTCAACTATGGCCCGATCCGGATTGGAAGGTCATTAACCGGGGAAGACATAAGACAAAGCATCTTAGAGGTGACATGGATGGATGGGGCCGTGGTGGTAGTCGAGAATTGGGCAACGGACAATTCCAAGAGCCTCGTGAGGTAGCCCATTGTGGGGAGTGCAAAGGTGGGGGAGACAACACAAGAACTTATACCAAACCAAGAAAGAGATCAAAGAAAAATGATGCAAGCTTAAGCCAACAACGAGATACACAAGTTCCTAGCCAAGCAAATAGTACCCAACAAGGGCCAAGCCAAGCAAGTGGTAGCCAACCAAGTGCTAGCCAACAAGTGCCAAACCAACCAAGTAGTAGCCAACAAGGGCCAAGCCAAGGAGCAACCAAGCAACAAAGATGGAAGCAATTAGGACTTACAAGAGGTCGTGGTGGTGGTAGAGGCCATGGTGGTGGTCTTGGCCGTGGTGGTGCTCTAGGCCGTGGTGGTGGACATGGTTGTGGTGGTGGTCTTGGCCAAGTTCGGGGTAGAGGAATGTTTGGATACCTAGATGGACCATTTTCATATGTGGCTCACTAACTATAATGTTGCAATTTACATGTTTTTTCATATGTTGTTCTTGTCCTTATCACTAGCATCGTGGACTTAACACGGTAGATGCCCTAGCAAAAGGACTTAGGTGTGGAGCCATCGTAGCTAGGTTAGCTTGAAAGGGTTAAACGGGACAAAGGACACAGAGAGTTTACCCAGGTTTGGCCCCTCTCAACGAGGTAAAAGTATACTCCTGCTTTAGGTTGTATTGCTTGGGTTTCGATTACTAGGGAGCGAATACGCTTGACCTAGTTCTCGATGAGTTGTTTCTTGAGTTAACCCGCCGTCGGGTCACCCCTTAATATACAGGCAGACTAAGGCATATCCAGGTTCAAGGCATGGTACTTGCAATTTGGGTTTGTTGCACCAATTATAGTAGGGGGTTCCCTTACAGTCTTTCTATCAAAAAAACCCTTAATATACAGGTTGATGCTCCGTGGTTTACAGAGTCTGGCCGGCTCAGACAAACGTGACAGGCTCAGTTTCTACTAAGCTTGCCTTACAATACAAGTTAAACATATGGCGGCTCATCCCTTTGGGCCTTAAGTCGCCCCTGGGTCTTGGGCCTTCAATAAGCCTTCTTTATGAACCGCCATCTTCATGTCTTCTTGGGCTTCATCGGGCTTCTTCATCTTTAAGCCGCCAACGGCGTGACCCGGCCCCTCCCGGGCGGGTCATATCCAATAGTCATATCCCCAACATTAGGCCCAGGTTGATTTGAACTTGTTCACATCAATCTTCACTTCTTGACTTAGCTGAATCTTCCATCGCCAATTCTGTACTTATTCATTGTAACCCGCCATGACGTCACACCTCAGCATCATGTTAACCCGCCATGACAACATTTCGCATTAACTTTGCACAAAGCCCAGGACCTCTCAACAGATCTTTTTCTGTAATGGACCTCCCGAAAATCGAGGCGTTCATATAGCCAAATAATCATTTTTTGGCCTCCTCGATTCCCGCACATGCCATCTATCCACTTCCTTATAAATAGGGACATGGGGTCCTTCTTTCACTTTTGCCTTGCCCCCTCGTCTTCGACTTCTTCCTCGCGACGCCTCAGCCAACCCAAGCTCCGCCTCGGCCGTCTCCATCTAGCGTCCTCAACTCCGACCACTGCATTGACCAGATAGGACTAGAGCACTGCGGCACACCTCCGATGTTCCTCAACATCAGTAAGTATTCACTTTTCCCCATAGCAGATCTGCATTAGGGTTTTCACCGTTCATCGGTGTTCTTCACCATTCCTCATTTTCCTTTCTTGGTCATGTAGTTTGATCTGAATATGGTACCGAAGTTGTGTGGCAGTAGTTTAGCACCCCTTTTCAATCACAGAAGATCCTCCCTCTGTACAAAAAATCCCATCTGAGCATATGAGTTCTTTCGCTGCCGCCACCTTAGGTTTAGAATTTACTTTATTTTTCTGAACTGCTACAGATCCAAAACCATAGAACCAATCTGCAGAACTTGTTTGTCCATCACTTTGCAAAAATTCACTTATAGATCTGTAAACGTATAGGCGGCTTATAGGAATTGTTGTACTGAAAACATATAGGTGGCTTATACGACAGCCCTAACCCACCATATAGCATTACTCCCATCGTTAAGCCATCAGTATATGCTCACAATCTGTATAACCCAGCATTGTCTTCCGGTTTAACCATACCGATCTTTATATCCCTTATTCTTCTGATTATGAACCGACCTTGCATTACGCACTAACTTTTTGATCACTGACCAGCTTAACAGCATAACCTTAAACCGGTAATATCTTTCTTTTTAGGCTTTCCTCAACAAAATGACCAAAACTCTCACCTCCTGCAACTGGGTTGCTTCCCGGGTTACCGAGCAAACACTGAACGAGCATGTTCAAGTGGGCATCTTAGCCGCGAGAACGTGATTCATTGGAGAGTCCCAGGCACAGAAACCACTCCTGACCCCAAACAAGGCGAGGTTATTTTCTTTACTGATCATATGCTCCAAGGGTTTACCCCACCTAGCTCAAAATTATTTCGTGATGTGCTGCATTTCTTCAAGCTTCATCCTCAAGATATCAGGCCCAATTCTGTTTCAAACATCTGCAACTTCCAAGTCTTCTGCGAAGTGTATCTTCAACAGGAGCCCACTGCTGAACTGTTCAGGGAATTCTACTACCTGAACCGCCAGACTGAGTTCATAGATGGGCCCAACTTAGAACTAGGGGGCATTTCAATTAAGAGGCGAAAATATACACTTCTCCAGAAGGTGAAAATCCTCCTAGCCATCCGAAGGATTTGAACCAGACTTGGTTCTATTGCAAAGACACTTCTCCAGAAGGTGAAAATCCTCTGCTGGGTTATTGTGAAAGCTGGCTTCGCAACAGTCATCCCCTCCCGGAGCGAATCAGTAACAAAGAACGGGCCAAATATATGCCCATATTTTCAAAGATCGGAGCATTGATGGCCAATGGCTTGATTGGAGTCGACCTAGTTCGTTGCTGGGTCGCATGGAAGATTTTGCCCTTATGTTGCCGGTCCGGCTTAAGGTGCGAATATACCGGCAATGTTAAAGATCCGCTGCGTTATTCTCCAATCCGTCGGGATGGCCAACAGATTAACAAAATGACTAAGACTCTGCTTCACGAGAACTTAGAGACTTGTAGCAAGGTGGGGCTAAACCCCTAGTGCACCCTCGACAAGCCGCCGACTATAAGTATTTTTCGAGCATCTTTCAATTAACTCATTGTTTATCAATCTGCCTTCTCATTATTATTTGAATTTCTGCAGGCTGACTCCCCCTTCTGGAGCAAAAAACTTCAGGATAAATCGGCCAAGAAGACCAGGACCAAGAATAAGGCTATCAAAAAGCCTTCCAAAAAGAAGACAGATGCAATTGACCCATTTACTCTTGATGATGAGTCGGAGGTAGAACTTGATTCCCTTGTCTCTTTCTTTGTTCATCTTATTGACATTGATTACTATCAGGATGATGGGGAAGGCAGCCATGCAGATGGTGAAGAGGTAACTATCCTTTCCTCCGACTCAGAACCTCTGCCAAGACAGCAAGTTCGTCAAGCGAGCCGGAAAAGTAAGGTTTTCTCACCCTTTAGCTTACTTGGATCCCAACTTTCTTTTGAAGAAACAGCAACATGAAGTTCGCCGCACAACCCGAAACAGTGGTGGTGGGATTCTCTCCTCCGGCTTACCCAATACGCCGGCTCCTCACAAGCGCCCTCCAGAGGTTTAATAGATTTCCGACTTAGCTTTTCCCAAGGCGGGTCTTATTCGACAACCTCTTAACCCTTTTCATTCAAACTATCAGGGAACTTCTCACTCTTCATCTGGTGATTCAACTAGGACTCAGGTTCCTTTGTTCAAGACTGTTCCTGGGTGACAACACTTAAGCCTGCTTGCTTTAACACTTTACTCAACTGATATACTAATCTCATCATGTATTTTTTCTTTTAGTGCTATGGACAAACCCAGCAAGAAACCGAAAGTGAGTAAGCCGACTGAAGACGCCAAAACTGATGACCCGGAGAAATAGACAATATCTGAATCTTTGCATCAAACCTCCGAAGAAGCCATGGACGATCCACCGCCAGAGGAGCACCATGTCACCATGGACTCCATGAATGTTGACCCAGAGAATGCTAAGCTGCCTAGTCACGCTCAGCCGGATTAAGAGACTGAAGACGTAATGGCCACTGGGACGGCTTATACAGCACCAGGCAACCCCACCGTCTTATCCAAGCACAGTGCCAAGGAAGAAATTTCAGCTGTTGATAAGGGCAAGTGGAAACTGGATCTGTAGAGCTATGCTCAATTCAGTGCCCACGAGATTCACGCAGGTTATCTAAACTGCTTTCACACCAGCCGAGACTTTGAAGACGGCATGGTTAACCTCATGAAGGAGGGCTTTGAGGTAAGCACTAACAAAAACTTCTTATATAAGTATATATCTGTCAGCCGCCAAGTCTACTGAATATGGAAAACCTGAATATGCTGTAGACTTAAATATCCTGGTTGATCTTGTAGACATGTCATAACAATTTTTAATTGCTGAATCAAAACGAGTAGTCCCCAAGGGCCGGCTTAAACTGGAAAGTTAAGCTGGGACTTCAAATAGTAGTGCTTAATTTCGCACATGTAACCCTCAAGGGTTGGCTTAATCAGCATGGCTTAGCCGGGACTTATCACCATATTTATGAATAAACTGCAAACATGTAGCCCCCATGAATCAACTATAGTTGTAGAAATTTAGCCTAGTCCTCATAAAGTTGTCTTCAAAAAGAGCAATGTAGATTAGCCCCCAAGTGCCAAGTAAAATACTTGTGTTATGCTTGGGACTTTAAAGAAGGCGATCATCATAATCATATAATGCCGCTGACTCGCCTTATATTTCAGGCTGAATTAAATATGAAATAATCTCAAGTGGCGAATCTGCGTCAAAACATCCAGTCCCAACAATTAGAAACTTCAAAGGCCAAACCAGAGCTGAAAACCGCCTTAGAAGAGACCGAAAGGTTGAAAAGGGATTTCAACGCTCAGAGAACCGACTGGGACACGGAGAAGGCAGCTCTACTAAAAAGAGAGGAAGATGCCGAAGCTGCCCTTAAGCCGGTGACTGACAAGTTGTCCAGCTTGAAGCATGAAATCAATAGCACGAAAGCCGCCATCTTTGGTAAGTAATATTATACCTCAATCTTTCATATCAATGTTGAACAATCATTCAGACGGTTTATCCATATCGTTGGTAATGCAGGCCCCAGGGTTTCCCACTTTGGCTCAGATATGCGCATGAAGCTGAAAGCTGCCTACACTCTTGTGGAACAATTATACACTAGCGCGCAACGAGCTATAGCTGCCGTCTCTTATACCAAACAGCCACCTACTTTTATCAGAGAAACAATTGGACAAGCTGTCAGTTGTACCCCAAAGGGCAGAGGAAATAAAACGGTCAGCTGCCAGGTCTGGCGCCATTACTGCCCTGAGCCGGGCCAAAGCATGGCAGGCAGAGCTTGACCTGACGGAGTTGGCTACTGGCTGCCCAAGCTTAAAAGAAGACGGGTCTCCCTTCACTGCAGAAGACTTCACCAAAATTGTCAGGGAGATGCGGCCGTTCGCAAGCAAACTGGCTAAGGAATCTGAGCTCTCCAAATATCACACGGCTTATACCGCTCAAAATGAAAAATTGAATGCGCCGGTTTATCCAGTCATGGACCTGATTCCTCCAACACGTACGCACACTTTTTCCCCTGACATTGATCCCTTCACACTCATAGATGATGAGGCTATATTCAAAGCTGTAACTGGTGTCAACTGGACATCACCTGATTTCCAGCTAGTGGAGGAGGAAGAACCGGTGTAGGATGACCCGGAAACTTCAAACCGTCAAGATCAAGGCAACTGAACCACAAGGTTTCTCTGATACTGACTTCCGGCTCTTCGTAAAAAAACAATGAATCATTTGGGCTTGGAAAGCCATGTAATAAGGTACTAAAAACAATGATCTGCCATGCCATCGTGCATGTTTATGTGCATAACATTTTGAGCCGTCGATCTGATACTGAAGGTCTGCTGCTTATGCTCATAATTTTATCAATCATGCTGATCATGTTATCATAATCCCTGTACACAAGTAAATAGCATGTGCCCTGGCGGTTCACACCAGGGCGGGCTATCAGACCTTGCATACTCATAACAAGTAAATAACATACCTATGAGATTTGTTCATACTACCAGCTTACAACACCAGATGCAGGAAGGGTAACAGCCTAAAAACTTAGAGCACATAACTCCAAGTGCATAATCAAATCATACTGGTGACTTATCGTCCAAAGCCAGGCCGGGTTATTAAAACCTTAGATACACTAAAATATGAGCCATAAAGATTACGGCTACATGGCCTGAATCGTTTTAAACCATACGTTAACATGGTACAAGAATATGAACCCAACAACATTCAAATAAAAGAATAAACCAGAAAAACAAGGCTTTCATAGGCAGCCAAACCTTAAAATCAAGTGTTGTTCAAGGGCCGCACAACCACTAAGTTAATCCTTTATTCAAACATGTAAGCCGGGCCTCGCATGACCAACCGTCGTTTTAATTTTGACAAGTTCAGGGTCTTTATAAGATTGACTGTCAAGAGTACAGCGGGTCATTCCAGGATTACCTGGGCTGAGTGGCAGACATACAAAGGCAAGATAACCCGGAGTTTTAGTGAATACACCCGGCGCCCAAGCCGATCAAAACGGTAAATATAGCTATGTTCATTGAATAGGAAGCCCCTAAGTGACCTTTAACAAGCCATCAAGGCAGGTTACCTATGTGTGAACTGTACATTGTAACAAGTTCTCTTTGGCAACCTTTTAACTTGGCAGAAAAGACCCCAAGTCATTTGGAACAAGGCGTATAAGCCGGATCAAAGGGTAGTCATAGCTATGCTCAGTGAGCAGGAAGCCCCCATGTTATTGGTAACAAGGCGTGTAAGCCGGATCAAGAGGGTAGTCATAGCTATGCTCAATGAGCAGGAAGCCCTAAAATGATCTTATGAATTGACAATAAAGACTCAGATACTCATAAATGAAACGACAGAGGCCCTGAATTATCAGGGATGCCGGCTTTATTATACTAATCATAATATATACATTGGTAGAAATATTTATAACACAAGAGCCAGTGGCTCAGGTGTAATAAGGCCGAAGATGAGCAATGTTTCGTGGCCGGCGGGTCTGCTCCTCTGACGTGCGCGAGTCCTTGTGGTCTCGAACATCAATGGGGTAGTATGACCCGTTGTTCATATTTTTGCTGACCACAAAGGGGCCTTCCCAAGGTGGGGATAACTTGTGCATATCTATTTGATCCTGGATGAGCCTGAGCACCAAATCACCTTGTTGAAAGGTTCGGGTTTTAACCTGGCGGCTATGATTACGACGCAGATCTTGCTGGTAAATCACAGAACGAGCCGCCGCAAGGTCACGCTCCTCATCCAGAAGGTCAAGATCATCCTGACGTGGTTTCTCATTATCAGTTTCAACAAAAGCCGCCAAACGGGGTGAGTCATGACGGATGTCACTGGGAAGAACCGCCTCTGCTCCATAAACCATGAAAAAAGGCGTGTGACCCGTAGATCTGTTGGGGGTAGTATTGATACTCCATAGTACCGAGGGCAACTCCTCAACCCAACAACCCGGCGTCCTCTGCAAAGGGACCATAAGCCGAGGTTTTATGCCTCTCAAAATTTCCTGATTGGCTCTTTCAGCTTGACCATTAGATTGGGGGTGAGCCACTGATGAGACATCAAGACGAATATGTTCTTGTTGACAGAATTCTTTCATAGCACCCTTAGACAGATCAGTTATGATGCTGTGAGGACAACCAAAACAGAAAATCACCTTTTTGATGAATTGAACCGGTCGTTGCCGTGTCACACTTGCTGACCGGCTCTGCCTCGACCCACTTCGCAAACTTGTCAACTGCCACCAGGAGATGAGTCTTTTTGTGCTTGGATCTTTTTAAAGGCCCAACCATATCCAGCCACCAGACTGCAAACGGCCAAGTAATTGGAATCATCCTCAATTCTTGAGCCGGCACATGAGCTCGTCTGGAAAATTTCTGACAGCCATCACATTTGCTAACCAGATCTTCTGCATCAGCATGAGCCGTCAGCCAATAGAACCCATGACGAAAAGCCTTAGCCACAAGAGATTTAGAGTTGGCATGATGGCCACAATCTCCTTCATGAATCTCCTGTAAAATCGCACGACCCTCTTCAGGAGAAATACAACGCTGAAACACCCCTGTAACACTGCATCTGTGCAACTGACCATTGACAATAGTCATCGACATAGACCGCCGAGTTATCTGCCTGGCCAAGGTTTCATCTTCAGGTAACTCACCCCAGGTCAGATAAGCCAAATATGGAACTGTCCAATTAGGAATAACATGAAGAGCCGCCACCAATTGTGCCTCCGGGTCAGGGATAGCAAGATCCTCCTCCGTAGGCAATTTAACTGATGGGTTATGCAAACTATCAAGGAAAACATTGGGTGGCACCGGCTTACGCTGAGAGCATAGCCGGCTTAAAGCATCAGCCGCCTCATTTTACCTACGATCAACATGTTTCACTTGATAACCGTTAAAATGACTAGCAATAGCATCAACCTCTCGGCGATAAGCTGCCATGAGTGGGTCCTTGGAATCCCAAGTTCCTGAAACTTGCTGAACTACCAAATCTAAGTCAACAAAGCACCTTACCCAGCTTAGATTCATGTCTTTGGGCATCCGAAGACCATTGAGCAAGGCCTCATACTCAGCTGCATTGTTAGTACAAGGGAACATCAACCTTACGACATAACAAAATTTATCACCTCATGGGGAAGTCAAAATAACTCCAGCCCCTGAGCCTCCCAATTGCCTAGACCCATCAAAATGAATAGTCCAATATGTGTTATCAGGCTTTTCCTCAGGCATGTGTAGCTTTGTCCAATCATTGATAAAATCCACAAGTGCTTGAGACTTGATAGCTTCTCTATTTTGAATAATATCCCCTAAAGGAGCAGAACTGACCACAGTGATGGGATGTGTCAGATTGCGGGTTCCGTCAAAACCCTTAAGGTTCGAACTCTGGGGTGCGCACGAAGATCTCTCCGTCCCCTAGCTTGCTCACTCACCATGATCTCAAAGCTCAGCGCGTCGAACTCGAAGAACAAGGGACACAAGAGTTTATACTGGTTCGGGCCACTGATGTGGTGTAATACTATACACCAGTGTGGTGTGGTGGATTGCCTTGTAGGCTGAGGATGAACAAGTACAAGGGAAGAACAACCTCCTGAGGAGAGGTGTTCTTGAGCTTGGTGAGCTTGTGTGGTCGATGGTGATCTGAATGATCCGTCCCCTTGCTAAGGTGGTGGCTAGTCCTATTTATAGAAGCCCGGGTCCTCTCCCCAAATGTTAGGAGGGAAGGGATCCCACAACGGCCAATTTGAAGGGGGGTAGCTAGTACAAGCTATCCTGACAAAAGGTGGTCTTTGGCCTGCCAAAGGCTCTGGTGGTGACGCCGTCATGGGCTTCGTGATGACCTCCGTCCTGCCGGTCTTGGTCTCGTTGCACCGATATGGAAACCTTTGCCTGATGCCTCGGGACTCCTCACCTACGCTTGCTCCTTTAGCACCAAAGAGGCAACGGGTACTCTGCACCTGCTGCCGCCCGCGTGGCCTTGGTCGTCACGGCTCACGTCACGGGAACCTCACGAGGTGCCCCTCGCCTTGATATATCCACTCCTCGCAAGCCAACCTAGTGAGGCCGCCCCTGAGGAGGTCTTGTGTCGTGTGCCGACGAGGCTCGGCCCCTCGCGAGGGTCTTGAGTGTTTGCTGGTGAAGATGGCCGTACTAGGCCGCTGGAGGAGTCGCGCTGTGGGCCGCAGGCAGGCAAGTCTGGGGACCCCCATTCCCTGAACGCCGACAGTAGCCCCCGGGCCCAAGGCGCGCTCGGACTTGGCTTCAAGGCAAAGAGAAGGAGCAAGTGCGGAGCGCCGCGGGCCCCGACCGCATGTGGCCTTGATTGACGCGTGGCGACTGATGGGACATGGGTGTCTCCGCTTCCCCACGCTTCCTCGGCAACTGCCCGACTTGACGAGTCCCTGGTGCATCCAGAGAAAACCATCATTGCCTGTGGTCGTGGGGGTCGCGAGTTGTCCTTCTCCTGCTATATATGAGGAGGGGGACGGAGCCCCCGTCGCCCATCTCTTCCTATTCTGCTCGCTTCTTCTTCCTTGCTTCATTGCTTGCAGCGACACCCATGGCACCTATACGGAGATTCTCGGCCGCTGAGAACGGAAAAGCCCCCCGCGATGAGCCGGGGCCGCTTCCGCCGAAGGAGAGGCTGGCCCGCCGCCGCGACGTAGTCGTGAGGCCATAGGTGTCGAGGCCTTGGAATGAGCGGCCTCCCCCTGGATACCTGCTGCCTTTGTACGCTCAGGCCGAGGGCTCCGGAGGGGGAGGCGGCGACCAACGCCGTCCACGTCGCGGTCGTGGTCGCCGCGTCGTGGTGGCGCACGCCGTCGCCCCAGGAACCCACGCCGAAGGCTCCTCGCCTGAACTGGTGGTGTGGGCGGCGATGCCTCGGTGCTCTTGGATTCGCTTGCCACAGTTCTTCTCTGCCGAGATGCCGCCGAGGGGTCCCCTCGAGCTATGGCTGCAGCACGCCGAGTGTGATGCCCCGGCGACGGGGGCGGAGGTTGAGGTCGTCTCCCCAGGCAAAATCTTCATGACTCGCGGATGTGGCGAGGTCGCTCGAGTTTGCCGTGCGGAGGGCGCCCTCGCCATCCACTTCGAATATGACGGCGCATCCACGATGTTCTTCAAGGTCTTCGACGGGGAAGGCCGCCGCCTGGAGTGCTACCCCGGAGAGGGTCGTCGGGACGACACAACGACAGGAGCCGGGCCAGCCGCTGGCCTCACCAGCGGTTGCTCCAGCAGCAGCGATGGCGCTTGGGAGTCCAGCGACTCTCCCGAGCCCTACGAGACTCCGGAGACGAGCGACGACAGCTACGTGCCCTCAAGCTCTCGGCGTGCCCAGAGCGCAGCAGCGGCGTCCGCCCACCGCCGCCGTTGATCTGGATGGGGTTGGCTTCGGCCTCCCGTGGCCCACTATTGATGATGGCGTCAGCGGCGTTGGCGCTTGTAGATAGGGCTCCTAGAAACCTTCTTCTTTTGTTCCCTACGAGGAATCGAGACGAACCCCGTGGGGGAGTGTAAAGGATCTATAGTGCCTTTTGTTTAATATTGCCTTATTATGAAGATTTACGACTGCATGTCTTGCTTCGGCTCCGTCCCCCCTTTCCGACCTCGCGGTAGCTTGGTGCACTACGCCGACATTTCCCGGTCCCCAGGCAAGCTGCAGCCGTCGCTCGTATGCCAGGTCGCGATGCCGTGGTGAAGCCAGGAGGTGAGCGGCCCGAGGTCCAGTGAGAGCTCCTGAGGCGCGATGCTCAAGAGGTCCCCTTTAGCGTTAAAGCAGCTACCTGAATGTTGGAAAGGAAAGCGGCGTCGTTGTAGTAAGGCTGCAAGAGATGGAATCCTATGCCACAGCGCGTGGCCGAACCAGGTGCGAAACTTATCTTAGCGGTCCAGAGTCAACTTCTCGTGATGCGCCAGGCTCGTGCGTCAATGGTCGTAGTGTAGCCGGGGTAGGCCCGTGCGAGCTTTCCCCCTTTTACCATGCTCCTCCGTGTGCTCTACGTCCTCGGGTCCCAGCCCTCGAGCGAGCTCAGCCGCTGCTGGTATGCCAGGTCGCGATGCCGTGGTCAAGGCCAGGGGGTGAGGGCTAGAGAGCCAGTAAGAGCTCCTGAGGCGCGTTGCTCAGGTGCCCCCCTTTAAACGCGCAAGCGAATTGCATGGGAAAAGAAGGTGCCCACGGTACCGCCCGCTGTCATTCTCGGGAGGTTCCTGTAGGTAGGTTAGTTGGAGAGAGAGCATAGCCCACGATCACGCTGGTTACCCAGTTGCTGATTGTTCCACAAGAAGACGAAGGCACTGAGGATCTGATGAGGTGACGTGTGCGGAGAGGGCCGCAAGCCAGAGCTCGATCTCTCAGGTTTATCAGCGTTGCAGGGACGGACCCAAGCACAAGCGTCGTGCCGGTATGTGGAGTTTTCACCACGGGGTAAACAGGAGATCGGTTTGCAATGCGGGATGCCGCGGGGTGTAATCAAACAAGAGACAGCCGTAAGAAAACCACACAAGGAGATAAGCTAGTTCAGATAGATGCAAGAACGATACATTCCACTGGGATGGACCCGAGCGGCCTGGGGATGATGCAGCCCGAGGGTCGCCCCCGACAGAGCAAGCTAAGGATGCAAAAGGATACATGCCGCAGGGATAGGCCCATGCGACCTGGGAATCATGCATCCCGAGGGGCGCTTCCAGCTGTCACATCCCTAGTTCTGGTATGAGCTAGACTAGCTAGTCATGTGTGCATCATGTCTAAATTTCATTTAAATTTGAAATGGGGATCTGTGAAACCCTCAGAATCATTTCTGGAAATGACCCAAATAAAAATTGCTCCAAAAGGGTCCAAGAAAATGTTCATGTTGCTCTCTGAAAAATATTGGACAGAGATAAAAAATCAAACCAATATTTTCAGGAGCTCATAAATATTTATTTTGGGCATTTGGAATTAATGCAGTAATTATTTCCTTTGGATATATATTGTTATATATATATAATATTGTCCAAAAATTATGCCATCTGTTGAGGAGTTCTGGAATAATACCACTAGCCCCTACAAAAAAATTGGCATAAGTAAATAAAATGGTTTAGTATTTTTATTAAACCAAACAAATGTCAGAAAATTAGAAAAGAAAAAGAAATAGGAAAAAGGGAGCTTACCTGCGGCCTGGCACTGTGCGGCCTGGCCTGGCCCAGCAGGCCGGCCCAGCTGACTGGCCAGCGCCAGTCGTCCCCCTCCTCACGCCAGAGGGACAGGGCGCGTGGTCGCCGCACGCCGCGCGCATGCACGCCACGGCAGCTGCCTGCCTGCCCTCTCCCCTCTTCGACCTGGCCTCGCCAGAAGCGCCTAGCTTCCCCCTGGCCTCACTCCCTCTCTCCTGCGCCTATCCCCTCCTCTCTCCCGCTCTCTCCCGCGACGCCCGAACGTGCCGGTCGCCGCCGTTCGCTGCCCCGCGCTCCCCGCCATCCCCTCGCACCTCCGTCGTGTCCCAGAGCTCCGCCTCCTCGCGCTGAACCCCTCCGCTGAGTCACGCAAGCCGGAACGCCCTGGAGCGCCTCCATCACCGTCGTCCTCAACTCCGGCCGCCGGAGATCGTCTTCGCCGCCCCACCGTCTCCAGTGCGTCCCCGAGCTCTCCGACGACGCCGTCGAGTCCACCGTGAGCTCCTGCCCCGTTCCCCTCTCTCCGTTTCTCCGTTCCCGCGCTGTAGCCCCGACCCCCACCATGGCCGTAGCTCCTCGCCGCCGTCCATGTCACCGCCGTCGCCCTGGCCACCGCAGGCCGCAACCGAGCGCGTCACTGTGCTTTTGGTGACGCCAGGAGGCCGTAGCGCCTCTCCGCTCACGCCCCCGTGCACTGCAGCACTGCGCCCGCCCTTGGCCGAACTTCGGCCACCGCCGCGAGCTTCGCTCCGGCGAGCTCCGGCCACCCCACGGTCTTCCGCGTGTCCCACTGGATGCGCGCGAGCCTGGGCTTCGCGTAGGTGGCCTCCGCTGCCCAAATGGTCGCCGGAGCGACGAACCCGACGAGCTCCGCCGCGCTCGGCCTCGCCGGCGACCAACCGCCGATCAACCCGGGTCAACCGCACTAATTACCCCCCCTGTGACACTGACAGTGGGCCCCTGCGCCTAATCCTATAATTAGAATAAATTAAACCCTCGGTTTAAAACGTGTGACACTAACGTGTGGCCCCCACACGTCAGGTTGACCAAGTCAGAACCGTTGACCCGCTGACGTCATGATGACGCAGTGCTGACGCAATAAACCCTTTTCTGGATTTAAATTAAATCAGGAAATTCCAGAAAATGTTCAAAACTTCTAAAATTCATAGAAATTCAACCGTAGCTCAGATTTAAATAATTTATATATGAAAAATTATCAGAAAAATGCAATCTATCCATCTGTACTAGTTTCATGCATGACAAACCAACTTATACCTACTGTATAAGTGAAAACATATAAATGGCATATATAAGGACTTAAATTAGAGTTGCATTTGAACCTTTGGTTCAAGTGGGTCTCTTCCACGTTGAATGCTAAATGCATTGGCTCAAAATACATCACATATTCATGCCATATTCATGCATCATATTGTTGCATATGATTGTGTTTTGACTGTCGACACCGTCCCCTCTCGATAGGTCCTGCTCCGGAGAGTGTTCCAGAGTACCTGTCTGAGGAGCAGTGCCACCCTGTTGATCTACCAGGCAAGCAAACCCCCTTTGTTCATTCCGATACAATCCTACTCTCTCGCTCCTGCTCTCTTTTACTGCATTAGGACAACAACGATTCAACTGCTACTTTATGGTGCGGTAGTTGAACCCATTCCTCTGCATGACCTGTCATTGCCACAGTAAATAGTTGAAACCCACTAGCATGCGTAGGAGTTGATTGAGCCATGTTGGTTCCTACCATGCCTTGCCTGCTATTGCTTAGAGTTGTGTCAGGTCTGGTTCATTGGGAATGAATTGGAGTGTTACGATATGTTCTGGTGCCGAGAGTTAAGCGTGTGAACACGATTTGGTAAAGGTAGCGGTGAGAGGCCATGTAGGAGTACATGGTGGGTTGTCTCATTGGAATCGTCCTTAAGCACTGAGTTCTGTGTATGTTGTCCAATGACTAGCTACTACCACACATTGGGTTCCGGTAACTCGACCCCTCTCGACTTATTAACCAACTTGATCTCTGTCCGGGAGTTGCAACTAGTTTCTGGTGTTTGTAGGTAGTGCTATTTTTCTACCGAGTGGCACCCGGCAGGGTGGGCTTGGGACAGACTAGGCACACGTGGCCCGGTGTACCGAGTGGCACCCGGATGGTGGGCTCGGGAACCCTGCACACATTGTTTGGGGCCGTGAGCGACACCCCGGCCGGATCTCCTTGCGGATGGAACCCGAATAGGCGATAAACCTGGACTAGAGTCTTGCGTGGTTAGTCAGGTCGTGGCCGACACCCTCGCCAGGCTTCCGCTTGAAGGTTGCCGAGGTACATGACGTGTACATGGCGGTAAGTGGCGAGAGCGTGTGTGACGCAGTACACCCCTGCAGGGTTATCATGATCTATTCGAATAGCCGTGTCCTCGGTTATAGACTTCTTGGATGCTTACGTGGTACATAGACAACTTGAAGTGGATACTCTAAAATGCTCAAGATAAGTGTGAGTGCTATGGATGGCTTCTCGTAGTGAGACGGGAATGAATCCATAGTGGTGTATTGAGGTGGTGATTAGTGGACTCGTGTGCGCCTTCTTACCTCAAAGAAGTTTCTCGTAGTCATAGAACAGGATAGCCACTGAGTCAAGCTGGCTTGCTGCAACTAAACCCCACACTACCTTCTTGATACAAATGCATGTAAGATAGGATCTGATGTAAGTCTTGCTGAGTACCTTTGTACTCATGTTGCTTTATTTATGTTTTGCAGCGGAGACTTCAGTCTTACTAGTAGCTCCGCTTGGACTTCGACGAGTAGCTTGTACCTCAGCTACGATCTTGTACCCTTGGGAGGGTCTTGTAGATAGTCAAGCTTCTCAGCCTTTTTCTTTTGTAGTTGTCTGTACTCAGACATGTAATGCTTCCGTTGCTTGTATGCTCTGAATGATGGGTCATGTGACCCTTGTTTGTACTTAATGCTATGTGGCTCTTCTGGGCCTTTTATCTATATGAGTTCGCGTTATGTTGTGATACCATGTTGTACAGCACATACATGCATGTTATGCGTACGTGTAACGTGTATTGCTATGTGTGGGATCCAACAATCTAGTTGTTTATCCTTGGCAGCCTCTCTTATGGGGAAATGTAGTCTAGTGCCTCCTTGAGCCATAGTAGTCCGCTACAGCCCGGTTCACCGGAGTCCTGCTAGCCCAGCACTACTGCTCTGGACACTTGACTGGCCGGCATGTGTTTCACATCGTTCCTGCGTCTGTCCCTTCGGGGAAATATCACGCGGTGACATCCGGAGTCCTGCCTAGCCTGCTACAGCCCGGGTTCCCGGAGTCTTGTTAGCCCAGTGCTACAGCCCGGATTCATACGCTGCTGACCGACACGCTCGATGTTGATTCATGTATGCCTGTTCCCATACGTTAGTGCCGCTTTGGGTTCACGACTAGCCATGTCGGCCCGGGTTCTCTGTCATATGGATGCTAGCGACATTGTCATATACGTGAGCCAAAAGGCGCAAACGGTCCCGGGCCATGGTAAGGCGACACCCGTGGGAATACCGTGCGTGAGGCCGCAAAGTGATATGAGGTGTTACATGCTAGATCGGTGTGACTTAGAATCGGGGTCCCGACACTAGCTGAGTAAACTTGGAAAATGTCACCTGGTATTGTTGTCGAAGGAGGGTCCAGGTAGCCAAAGGCGCACGATGAAGGAGTCGCTCCTCATGAGCCGCCGGGACCCTGAGCCTCGGGAGGCTCCGGGGGCCCGGGTGGGTCTTCGAGGCCCGTTGCCATCTCCGCACGCACTGCGTGATGCCTGGCTTCCTTAGCAGACAGGACACTCCGCAGGTGGAGCTGGAAGGCGGTCGCCACGTTCGGCAAGCCAAATGGCATGCAGACGTAGCTGTGGGGTGGACCCTCGCAGCGCCCAACGCGCGAAGGCCAGAAGTGCTCCTAAGACGCGGCCATGTTGAGCCTTGGAATGTCGATGCAGACGCGCAGCCCGCCTTCCTCGCCAGGATGGGTAGTTGCGCCAGGTGGGCGGCAGTCGCGGCGCATGGTCCTTGCTTCTTGAAGCTCCTGGGTGGCCTTGATGATGAACTCCTGAGCACCGGCGCTCCTCGCCCAATGCCCTCTTGAGGGAAACGTGCCACAAAGCATGCCTCCACGTGGTGCCCGAGCGCCTCCCTCGCGATGCTGGCTAGGTATGAGGCCCTCCAGAAGAGAGCCCCCGAGCCTCGCCCGAGGAGGGCACCGGGCGCGCCTTCCTATGCGAGGGAGGGAGGCGCCCCAGGTGCGGGCGCTTATCCTGAGGTGGCACCGCTGGAGACACCGCTCTCCTGAGGCCCTGTGCGGAGTAGTTGCTTCTTCTTCTTGGGGATGGCCTTAGGAGGGTACAGGGTACCCTCGCTGTCGGGGTCTTCGATTGCTGGGGCTTGGAAGGCGCGCTCCAGGGAGCACACCGCATCTCTTTCTTCGCAGGGGAATGTGATGATTCCGCCGCTTCCTGGTATCTTGAGGACGTTGTAGCCGTGGTGGGTCACTGCCATGAACTTGGCTAATGCTGGATACCCAAGGATGGCGTTGTACGGCAGACGGATGTGGGCGACGTCGAAGTCGATGAGCTCGGTGCGGTAGTTGTCGTGCTGGCCGAAGGTGACAGGGAGACGGACCGGCCCTATCGGGGTGGTAGAGCCGTCGGTCACTCCTTAGAAGGGTTTGGTAGGCTGCAGCTAATCATATGGTACTTGGAGGCTATCGGATGTCTCGACGACCAGGACATTGAGCCCTGCGCCACCGTCGATGAGGGTCTTGGTGACTTGGACGTTGCTGATGACGGGCAAGCAAAGCATCGGGAGAGCGCCGGCAGTCGCCGTGCACTTGAGCTGGTCCGACGAGCTGAACGTGATGGCCCATTTGGACCAGCTGAGCGGGCGCGTGGCCTCGAGCTTGGGGAGGGCCGCGTTCACCTCGCGAGCAAACTGCTTGAAGACGCGCTGGGATGCTGGGGCTTGAGCTCCGCCCCCGATGCAAGCGCGCGCGGCTCCTGGAAGCCCCTAGCCCCCTCGTCCTAATGGTGGTCGTCATTTCTTCTTGGTGGTGGCGGCAGTGGAGGGAGACCAACATTGCCCTGAGGGCGTTCCTTGCGCGGCTGGTCCCTCCAGGCACCCTCATGAGGCTGGTCCTGCCAGCGGTCCTCATGAGGCCAGTCGCGCCACTACTGGCGGGGGCCGCGGTCGTCCCAGCGTCCCCCACCTCGTCCTCCACCTCGGCGGTAGCCCCGGTCATTGCGCTCGGGGCGTCGACCGGAGCGTCCATCTCGGATGGCCCTGAGCTCCTGACAATCGTTGGTGTTGTGGCTGTGTACGTTGTGGAAGGTGCAGAACGGACGGTTGCCCTTGCACGACTGGGGGTGGTCCCAGCCGTGCTTCGTGTCTGGATCCGCCACGAGCACGGCCACCCCCTTGCGCTTCACGTCCTTGGCCTTGGCTTTCTTCTCCTCTGGGTCAGCAGCATTGAGCTCGAGGAGGGAAGGTGCCCTTCCTCAGCTCTTGCGCACTTGGTTGCCCTGTTGAACATCTCCAGAGCCGTGCATAGCTCCTCGCGGATGGCGAGCTCCTCCTTCATCTTGACGTCGCGGACGCCATCGGAAAACGCTGAAAGGATGGCCTCGTCCTTCACCTTGGGGATCTTGAGGCGAACGCTGTTGAAGCGTTGGATGTACTTCTGCAAGGTCTCTCCTGGCTGCTGCTTGATGCGTCGCAGGTCACCCGCGGCCGGAGGGTGGTCGCGAGTGCCCTAGAAGTTGGTGACGAAGCAGTCGCGCATCTCACCCCAAGAACAGATCGACCCCGGGGGCTAGTTCAGGAGCCACGAGCGAGCACCATCCTTGAGAGTCATGGGGAACCAGTTCACCATCACTTTCTCATTGCTGTTAGCCGCCTCAATCCTCAGCTCGTAGAGCTGCAAGAACTCCCCAAGGTCGGGGGTGCCGTTGTAGCGAGGAGGTAGGTCTGGCTTGAACTTGCCTGGCCAGACAACGCTAAGCAGCTCTGGAGTGAAGGTGCGGCAGCCTGCTGTGACCACCGGGGCCCTTTGTAGAGCTGGAGCCTGCTCTTGATGCCCGCACACCGCCACCGCAGGCGGCACGTGGTCTTGTCGTGGTGGCGCCAGGAGCGCAGGAGCGTTTTCTTGCGACCGGGGAACTTCTTGGCACCTTCCTTCTTCACGCGCGGGCGCCCGGCGCGGTGGGTCGCGCCGAGGGGCCGCGCGTCTTGGCGCCAAGGGGCTGTCTTGGTGCAGAGGTGGCGGAGGCGCTCCGTGGGCTACGTCACACGCGGCTGGAGGAGGGCGAGGTAGTGAGAGAGACGGGACAGGTGAGCCCTCGGCAGTGCTGACGAGCTCGGCGAGGCGGTCCAGCCAGTCCTCATAGAGGTCGTCGACCGGGCGGTAGCGCAGGTGCTCGCGTGCCATGAGCAGCACGGCCTGCGCCTCCATGGGTGCGCGACATGCGTGGGACGATGAGCCGTCTGGAGTCAGCGACGGGGTAGCGGTGTGGCCATCCCGCCGCACCGAGGGGTGCATCGAAGATGTTTGCTGCTCATTTCCTGCCGGGCTGGTGGCGGCGTTGGCGGCGGGTGATTGAGAACGACGGGGAGGCCCGCCGACAAGGGCCGTCTGAGCGACGCGGGCGGCCAGGGCTGCCCGGCGCTCAGCGCGAGCTCGGTGTGCGTCTGCCATGGACGTGGTGGAGCGGTGGAGCGTGGATTGATGAAAGGAAAGCTTCAGCGCCCCCCTACCTGGCGCGCCAAATGTCGGATTGCGGGTTCCGACAAAACCCTTGAGGTTCGAACTCTGGGGTACGCACGAAGATCTCTCCTCCCCCTAGCTCGATCACTCACCACGATCTCAAAGCTCAGCGCGTCGAACTCGAAGAACAAGGGACACAAGAGTTTATACTGGTTCGGGCCACCGATGTGGTGTAATACCCTACTCAAGTGTGGTGTGGTGGATTGCCTTGTAGGCTAAGGATGAACAAGTACAAGGGAAGAACAGCCTCCTGAGGAGAGTGTCAGATTTCTGGTTCCGGCAAACCCTTCAGGTTCGAACACTGGGGTGCGCACGAAGATCTCTCTCTCCCTAGCTTGCTCTCGCAACGATCGCAAGGCCTAGCACGACGAACCCAAAGAACGAGAGACACAAGAGTTTATACTGGTTCAGGCCACCGATGTGGTGTAATACCCTACTCCAGTGTGGTGTGGTGGATTGCCTCTTGGGATGAGGATGAACAGTTACAAGGGGAAGAACAGCCTCCTGAGGAGAGGTGCTCTTGTGCTTGGTGAGCTTGTGTCGTGGATACGGATGGAATGGCTCCGATCCAAGATGAGATGAGGTGAGATGAGATCAGATGCCTCCTATGGTGGTGGCTAGTCCTATTTATAGAGGCCCTAGTCCTCTTCCCAAATATTGAGCGGGAAGGGATCCCACAACAGCCAAATTCGAAGGGAGACAACTAGTACAAGTTATCCTGACTAAAGGTGGTCTTCGCCTGCCAAAGGCTCTAGTCGTGATGTCGTCTTGGGCTCCACGGTGACCTCCGTCCTGCTGGTCTTGGTCTCGTTGCACCGATATGGAAACCTTTGCCCGATGCCTCGGGACTCCTCGCCTGCGCTTGCCTCTTTAGCACCAAAGAGGAAACGAGGACTCTGCGCGCTGGCGCCCACCTGGCTATGGTCGTCATGGCTTGTGTCACAGGAACCTCGCGAGGTGCCCCTTGCCTTGATCTATCCGCCACTCGCGAGCCAGCCTAGTGAGGCCGCCCCCGATGAGGTCTTGTGTCATCCGCCTCGCGAGGCTTGGCCGCTCGCGAGGGTCTTGAGTGATTGCTGGTGAATACGGGCCATACAGGGCCGCTAGTGGAGCTATGCCGTGGGCTGCAGGCAGGCAAGTCTGGGGACCCCCGTTCCCAGGACGCCGACAGTAGCCCCCGGGCCCAAGGTGCGCTCGGACTTGGCTTCGAGGCGAAGCCAAAGGGCAAGTGCGGAGCGCCGTGGGCCCCAACAGCCTGCGGTCCTGCTTGACGCGTGGCGATTGATTGGACGTGGGCGTCTCCGCTTCCCCACGCTGCCTCGGCAACTGCCCGACTGACAAAAGACTGGCGCGGTCAACGCTTGCCTTCATTGCTTTCCTTCGTCTTGTTCCAGATCCCCTTTCGTGCTCCCGGCTTCCGAAATCTCCAGATCTGCTTCGATTCCCTTCCGAGACAGCGACCAATGGCACCCCGAAAGGTCAAGGTTGCTTCGCCGTCCGCCTGGTACGAGCCGGCTCTGGACGCGCCCAATGTCTCAAAGAAGAACCTCACCACCACGCGTCTGCTGACGGCGGGGGAGAACAACGAGAAGGGGAAGACCGAGCTCTGGGCAGGCTCCGTCGAGCCAAAGGCTTCGAGAAGTACCTTCTACCCCTTCTTCATGAGCAGCGTCGTTGCGGGGCTGGTTCCCTCCTTCTCCGACTTCTTCTACGCTGTCCTCGGCTATTACAGGCTGCAGGCCCTTCATCTTCATCCCAACTCCGTTCTTCTCCTGTCGATCTTCGCCTTCTACTGTGAGGCGTACGTCGGGGTGATGCCGTCCGTGGCTTTGCTGTGCCACTTCTTCTTCCTCCGGATCAATGACGGCCACACCTCGGGGTGCGCCAACTTCATCGTAGCCGGCAAGGCCAACGCGATCTCGAAGGCTGGAAAGAACGCCGAGGGCTTCGGGAGCAAATGGGTCATGCTGGATGCCAAGTGCGTCCACCCACGGTTGACGCTACCGATGGAGATGCCCCAGTCTGACGAAGGGTGGCTCTGCGCGAAGCTTAAAGACGACCGGGTGAAGCCAGTGCTGGAGTAGATGACCGCCGACCTGAAGCCAGGCAACGCGAAGGCGGTGAAGATGACAGGGGCCATGCTCCTGAGGGAATTCTTGATGTTGCGCATGGCTCCACTCCAGGCGCGCTCACGCCCCTTGTGGATGGTTGGGGGCGAAGGAGATAAGCTTCGCTTGAGTCCGGAGGCCTTGTCTGGAGAAGAGCAAGCTGTGGCTCTCCGCTTCTTGGTCGGAGACGACCAGGAGTATTCGCCGAGTGCCTTCATTACCTTGTTCCTTCGCAAGGACGGGGCGCAGGTCGCGGCCGCCATGCCCACCTTTGACGGGTGCGGGCTAGTGCCGCCGGCGCCCCCTGGGGTCCCGATGGCGACGACACCGGTGGTCGTGTCTTCTGGAGATTCCCGCGGGGAGGAGGAAGAGGAGCGCGACTCAGAGGCGACCCCCGAGGGGATGGGGAGACCTCCCCCATGCGCAAGGGCGACATCCTCCGCACCCTGCCTAACGACGATGACGAGGCTGATGTCCTCCTGGAGAGAGAAGAGCCGCCCGTGTCTGGGGGCTCCTCGAGGCCCAAGGCCAGCCCCCTGAGGAGGCCACCGGCCGAGGTTCCGACGAGGGCCAGGTCGACACTGATCTCCCGATACGACGCTCCTGCTCCGACACCGCTGGGAGCTGCTTCCGGCCCATCTGCTGCCCCCTCTTCCACTCCTGGAGCCTGCGCGCCTGCGCCTCAGGATGCGAGGCTCTCGGGCTACAAGCTTAAGAAGCGGAGGGACTACACCACGGCGGACCAGTAAGTGTTCTTGTCTTGCCTTGTTCTTGCTTCTGCTGCTTATCCTTGACGCTTCTCCGTTGTGCAATTAGGCCGACACCCGCGGCGAAGAAGAGGAAGGAGGAAGAGGTGGTGCTGCTCGGGATCAGATCGCCTACGGTGGCCGCACCCCTCTCCATGGGTGAGGGCAGCGACCGCGCTCGCGCTTCTCCGGCTCGATCATCCTCGCGAGGCTTGGGGGAGCATCCTCGGGAGGAGTCAGACCCCGTGGCCCCGCTGGCTCTGGAGGTGCCAACGCCCGGCTCAGTCACCGAGGTCCCCAAAGCTCAGGAGCTTCCTGCCTCCCAGGCCATGCTGACGATGTCGCCTCCTCCCCCTTTTGCCGCACTGCTATCTCCGGGTCCTTCCGCCTCCCCTGACGTCCTGGAATGCGCCGTTTCCGCGATGACCCTGCTGCGAGAAGATCTTCAGGGCGCCGACCCCCGCCTGGTAGCCGGGCGCCTGGAGCTGGTTTCTGGCTGGCTTCACTCAGACATGTCCGTTCGGGCGGCGCTGAGCCAGGCAGCAGCAACCTCCGAGAAGGACAGGCAGGCCGCCGCCCAGGCCGCAGCCGTTCTCGAGGTGGCGCTGAAGGACGTCGGGGCCGCCCAGGATCGCTGTCAGTCGCTGGAGGCCGAGCTGGAGACCATGTGCAGCGAGCATGCGGCTGAGGCTCGAGACCGCAAGGCGGAGGAGGAGAAGATGACGGCCCGAGAGGACGCCACCAGAGGTCGCGACGCCGAGCTAGAGCAGTTGGCGAAGGCGCAGGCCGCGGAGCGCAGCCGGCTGGAGAAGGTGGAGCAGAAGGTGGAGGCGGAGAAGGCCGAGCTGGAAGCCAAGGCGCAGGTCCTGGCCGAGGACCGCGCGACCTTCAAGCTCCTCGAGGAGAGGTCTCGCAAGGCGCTGTGGTCGCTCTACAAGAAGGGCTTGGAGGAGCCGCTGGCTACCAACAACGAGGGCCCCGCCCAGCTGCTTCCTTATCTGGTCGCGGCGCTTGAGGAAGTCGTGAGCGGCATCAGCCCCTTGGCAGAGGAAGAAACCCGCACCTTTCCTCAGCCACGTTGATGCGCGTCTTTAGCCACATCCATCTTCACGATCCCACCGCCCACCTTGACGAGCTGCTGGAGCCTGTGAACACCAGGCACTGCACAGCTGCTGCCAAGGCCATGAAGGGTCAGGTGGAGGCCGTGCTGAAGAGGTGTCGTGCCTTCGACCCCGCGCCCTCGACTGGCGGTGCTGCTGATCCTGCAACTACGGCGAGTGGTGTAGGTGAGACCAACGCCGCTAGAGAAGAAGCATCCCTTGCGGGCGACGGCGACGACGTCCGGGGATGACGAGATGACTTGCTGGCGGCTCCTTTCTTGTTTAGTTTCTGCAAAATGCACCATGACTCGTTGAGGCATTTAGACTTGCATTTGGTACCGGGAGAACAATATGTCTTGTAATATTTGCTTGAGATTTTGCGATTTCCTTCCCATTTGCTTTATGTTCTACGTCGGCAGGGCCCGACCCCGCGCATACCTCAGCCGCCGTTGGGTCGTCCGGATCACCAGGACGAGACCAAGGGGTGAGGGGCTACGTGGCCAGTTAGGCTCCTGGTCGCGATGCTTAGGAGTCCCCCTTGACGCTCAAACGACCTTCATACCTTTTCCTCGCCGAGGCTTGGCTTGGGAGTGGCACGCGACGACCAGGTCCGGGGGACCTGGCGGGGTGGCATACGCTTGGGCGTGACCTGACCGCAGCCCCCGTGCCCAGCCCCCTCGCGCGACTCTCCTGAGGGGAGGTGTTGCGATGAGGCCAGACACTGGGCTCAAGGGTTCCCTGAGGTTGATACGGCCATGGGGCCGCCCTCGGTTGTTTATCACCAGCGCGGAGCATAGTGCTTTCGCACTTGCACGAGCATAACCGCTCCTTGGTAGTGTCGACTGCCAGCACGGAGCATGGTGCTTCCACTGGTGCGTGGGTGAGGGCTCCCTCTGAGTGGAGCCCCCGGGGCGTGTACAGCCCCGCCTTGACACGTGGCTTGCACGGCAGGGCTAGACGAGGTGTGTCTGCACTCGTGAGACAGCGTGGGACTCACGAGGCCCTACCTCAAGGCGGGTTGCGCCTGGTCTTGGTTCTTGTTGGCTGCGGTGGTCTTGCGAGATGGTTAGGCAACCTGTGCCGAATGAATTTCCTGAGGTTATCGCACGAATGGCCAAGCACCAACAACCCCAGGAGGTGACGTGAACGGGACCGGCCTGCCAGACAGAGCTCAGCCGTTGGATTTATCGATGCTGCAGGGACGAACCCGAGGACAGACGCCGTGCCTAGCCTTCTTATGCGAAGGATCCTGAAGAAAGACGATCGGCGCGCGGCTCCCGTGGTGGGTGACAATCAAGCAGGTGATAACCATAGATGGATTATGCATGGAAAGCGAGGTAGCTTAGGTAAATGCAAGAACGATACATGCCACTGGGTCGGACCCGAGCGGCCTGGGGATGATGTAGCCCGAGGGGCGCCCCCAGCAGAGTAAGCTAAAGACATAAAAGGATGCACGCCGCAGGGACAGTCCCACGCGGCCTGGGAATGATACAGCCCGGGGGGCGCTCCCAGCTAAATAAACTTGGAAAATGTCTTATGTTTCCGTTGTCGAAGGGATGTTGGGGTAGCTGAAGGTGCGTGGCGAAGGGGTTGCTCCTCATGAGCCACCGAGGCCCTGAGCATCGGGAGACTCTAGGGGTCCAGGCGGTTCCTCGAGGACCTTCTCCATCTCCGCTAGGACTGCGTGATGCATGGCCTCCTCAGCCGCCAGGATGCTCTGCAAGCTACGCTGGAAGGCGGCTGCCATGCTCGGCAGGCCGAATGGCGTGCGAACATAGCTGTGAGGTGGGCCCTCACAATGTCCCACGCGCGAAGGCCAGAAGAGCTCCTGAGATGCGGCCCTGTTGAGCCTTGGGATGTCGATGCAGACGCGCAGCCCGCCATCCTCGTCTGGACGGGGAGCTGCGCCAGGTGGGCGGCAGTCGCCGCGCATGGCTCTTGCATCCTGCAGCTCCTGAGTGGCCTTGGCGATGAACTCCTGAGCGCCGGGCGCTCCTAGCCCGGTGTCCTCCTGAGGGAAACGTGCCACAAAGCACGCCTCCACGTGGTGCCCGAGCACCTCCCTCGTGATGTTGGCTAGGTCTCAGGCCCTCCAGAAGAGAGCCCCCGAGCCCTGCCCGAGGAGGGCGCCGGGCGCGCCTTCCTTTGCGAGGGAGGTAGGCGCCCCAGGCGCGGGTGCCGATACTGATGTGGCACCGCTAGAGGCGCCGCTCCCTTGAGGCCCTGTGTGGAGCAATTGCTTCTCTTTCTTGGGGATGGCCTTAGGAGGGTACTGCGCACCGTCGTTGTCGGGTTCTTTGATTGCTGCGGCGTGGAAGGCGCGCTCGAGGGAGCACACCGCATCTCTTTCTTCGTAGGGTACTGTGATGATCCCGCCGCTTCCTGGCATCTTGAGGACGTTGTAGTCGTGGTGGGTTACTACCACGAACTTGGCCAGGGACTGTTACCCAAGGATGGCATTGTACGGCAGACGGATGTGAGTGACGTGGAAGTCGATGAGCTCGGTGCGGTAGTTGTCGCGCTGTCCGAAGGTGATAGGGAGGCGGACCTACCCTATCGGGGTGGTGGAGCCGTCAGTTACTCCTGAGAAGGGCTTGGTGGGCTGAAGCTGATCATATGGCACTTGAAGGCTATCGAATGTCTCGACGGACAGGACGTTAAGCCCTGCACCGCCATCAATGAGGGTCTTGGTGACTTGTACGTTGCTGATGACGGATGAGCAGAGCATTGGGAGGGCGCCAGCAGTGGCCGCGCACTTGAGCTGGCCCGCCGAGCTGAAAGTGATGGCGCACTTGGACCACCTGAGCGAGCGTGTGGCCACAAGCTTGGGAAGGGCTGCGTTCACCTGGCGAGCAAACTACTTGAAGATGTGCTGAGAGGCTGGGGCCTGAGCTCCGCCCAAGATGCAGGCGATAGCACGCGGTTCCTGGAAGCCCCCAGCCCCCTCGTCCTGATGGTGGTCGTCGTTCCTTCTTGGTGGTGGCGGCAGCAGAGGAAGACCAGCGTTGCCCTGAGGGCGGTCCTCGCGAGGTGGATCCCTCCAGGCGCCCTCATGAGGCTAGTCCTCTCAGCGGTCATCGCGAGGCCGGTCGCGCCACTCCTGGCGGGGGCCACGATCGTCCCAGCATCCTCCTCCTCGTCCTCCTCCTCGACCGTAGCCCCGGTCGTTGCGCTCAGGGCGTCGGCCGAAGCATCCATGTCGCATGGCCCTGAGCTCTTGACAGTCTTTGGTGTTGCAGCTGTGTACGTTGTGGAAGGCGTAGAACGGTCGGCTGCCTTTGGACAACTCGGGATGATCCTGGCCGCGCTTCATATCCGGCTCCTCCGCGAGCACGGCTACTCCCTTGCGCTTCACGTCCTTGGCCTTGGGTTTGTTCTCCTCCGGGTCGGTAGCTAGGAGCTCGAGGAGGGAAAGGCGCCCCTCCTTAGCTCTTGCGCACTTGGTCGCCAGGTTGAACAGCTCCAAAGCCGTGCATAGCTCCTCGTGGATGGCGAGCTCCTCCTTCATCTTGACGCCGCGGACGCCATCAGAGAATGCCGAAATGATGGCCTCGTCTATCACCTTGGGGATCTTGACGTGAACGCTGTTGAAGCACTGGATGTACTTTTGCAGGGTCTCTCCTAGCTGCTGCTTGATGCGGCGTAGGTCACCCGCAGTCGGAGGGCGGTCACGAGTGCCCTGGAAGTTGGCGACGAAGCGGTCGCGCATCTCTCCCTAGGAGGAGATCGAGCCCGGGGGCAGGTTCAGGAGCCACGAGCGAGCACCATCCTTGAGAGCCATGGGGAACAAGTTCGCCATGACTTTCTCGTCGCCGTTGGCCGCCTCGATGCTCAGCTCGTAGAGCTGCAGGAACTCCGCGGGGTCGGGGGCGCCGTCGTAGTGAGGGGGCAGGTCCGGCTTGAACTTGCCCGGCCAGGCGACGCTACATAGCTCAGGAGTGAAGGCACGGCAGCCTGCCGTGGCCACCGAGGCCCTTTGCTGGCGCAGAGCCTGCCCTTGATGTCCGTGCACCGCCACTGCAGGCGGCGCACGGTCTTGTCGCGGTGGCGCTGGGAGCGCGGGAGCATTCTCTTGTGGCCGGGGATCTTCTTGGCAGCTTCCTTCTCGCACGGCGCCCGACGCGGTGGGTCGCACCCGGGGGCCACGTGCCTGGGCGCCAGAGCGTCGTCTTGGTGCAGAGGTGGTGGAGGCGCTCCGTGAGCCACGTCGCCTGCAGCTGGCGGAGGGCGAGGCAGCGAGAGGGATGGCGCGGGGGAGCTCCCGGCGACGCTGACGAGCTCGGCGATGCGGTCTAGCCAGTCCTCGTAGAGGTCGTCGACTAGGCAGTAGTGCAGGAGCACGCGTACCATGAGCAGCGCGGCCTGCACGTCCGTGGGAGCACACCGAGCGTGAGACGACGAGCCGGCCGGAGTCAGCGACGGGGTGGCAGTGCGGGCGTCCCGCCACACTGAGGGGTGCAGCGAGGATGCTTGCTGCTCGTTTCCCGCCGGGCCGGTGGCGGTGTTGGCGGCGGGCGACGGGGAACGACGGGGAGGCCCGCCAACAGGAGCTGTCTGAGCGACGCAGGCGGCGAGGGCGGCCCGGCGCTCAGCGCGGGCTCGACGAGCGTCCGCCATGGATGCGACGAAGCGATGGGACGCGGACCGGCAGAAGGAAAGCTTCGGCGCACCCCTACCTGGAGTGCAAAATGTCAGATTTCGCGTTCCGGCAAACCCTTGAGGTTCGAACACTGGGGTGCGCACGAAGATCTCCAAATGTCGGATTTCGGGTTCCGGCAAACCCTTGAGGCTCGAACACTAGGGTGTGCACGAAGATCTCTCTCCCTGGCTCGCTCTCGCAACGATCGCAAGGCCTAGCTCGACGAACCCAAAGAACGAGAGACACAAGAGTTTATACTGGTTCGGGCCACCGATGTGGTGTAATACCCTACTCCAGTGTGGTGTGGTGGATTGCCTCTTGGGGGAGGATGAATAGTTACAAGGGGAAGAAGAGCCTCCTGAGGAGAGGTGCTCTTGTGCTTGGTGAGCTTGTGTAGTGGGTATGGATGGAATGGCCCGATCCAAGATGAGATGAGATGAGATCAGATCAGATCAGATGCCTCCTACGGTGGTGGCTAGTCCTATTTATAGAGGCCCTGGTCCTCTTCCCAAATATTGAGCGGGAAGGGATCTCAAACGGCCAAATTCGAAGGGAGACAACTAGTACAAGTTATCCTGACTAAAGGTTGTCTTCGCCTGCCAAAGGCTCTGGTGGTGGCGCCGTCTTGGGCTCCACGGTGACCTCCGACCTGCCGTCCTGCTGGTCTTGGTCTCGTTAGACCGATATGGAAACCTTTGCCCGATGCCTCGGGACTCCTCGCCTGCGCTTGCCTCTTTAGCACCAAAGAGGAAACGAGGACTCTGCGCACGCTAGCGCCCGCCTGGCTACGGTCGTCATGGCTTGCGTCACAGGAACCTCGCGAGGTGCCCCTTGCCTTGATCTCTCCGCCCCTCACGAGCCAGCCTGGTGAGGCCGGCCCCGAGGAGGTCTTGTGTCGTCCGCCTCACGAGGCTTGGCCCCTCGCGAGGGTCTTGAGTGATTTCTGGTGAAGACGGGCTGTACAGGGCTGCTAGTGGAGCCATGCCATGGGCCGCAGGCAGGCAAGTCTGGGGACCCCCGTTCCCAGGACTCCGACGGAGAGGTGTTCTTGAGCTCGGTGAGCTTGTGTGATCGAGGGTGATCTGAATGATCTGTCCCCTTGCTAAGGTGGTGGCTAGTCCTATTTATAGCGGCCCGCGTCCTCTCCCCAAATGTTAGGCGGGAAGGGATCCCACAATGGCCAATTTGAAGGGGGACAGCTAGTACAAGCTATCCTGACAAAAGGTGGTCTTTTTCCTGCCAAAGGCTCTAGCGTGACGCCGTCGTGGGCTCCGCGATGACCTCCATCCTGCTGTCCTGCCGGTCTTGGTCTTGTTGCACCGATATGGAAACCTTTGCCTGGTGCCTCGGGACTCCTCGCCTGCGCTTGCCCCTTTAGCACCAAAGAGGCAACGGGTACTCTGCGCCCGCTGGCGCCCGCCTGGCCTTGGTCATCACGGCTCACATCATGGGAACCTCACGAGGGTCCCCTCGCCTTGATCTCTCCGCTCCTCGCGAGCCAGCCTAGTGAGGCCGCCCCTGAGGAGGTCTTGTGTCATCCGCCTTGCGAGGCTCGGCCCCTCGCGAGGGTCTTGAGTGTTTGCTGGTGAAGATGGGCCGTACCAGGCCGCTGGAGGACCCATGCCGTGGGCCGCAGGGAGGCAAGTCTGGGGACCCCCGTTCCCAGAACGCCGACAGGATGACCAAGGAAATATTGCCTCAACTTACGACTAGCCATGAACACTCCATAAACCATCTTCCGCCAATGTGGGTACCTCTTCTTAGATTCAATGAGCACCTCACTGACATAGTAAACGGGCCTCTAAACCGGATATTCCTTGCCTGATTCCTTTCTTTCCACAACAACTGCTACACTGACAGCTCTGCTGTTAGCAGCCACATATGAAAGCAAGGGCTCCTTATAAGTGGGAGCTGGAAGGATTGGCGGCTTAGCCAACTGCTTTTTCAGTGCCTCGAAAGCTTGATTAGCAGCATCGCTCCATACAAAGTGATCTGTTTTCTTCATCATCTGGTATAAAGGGATAGCCTTCTCTCCCAGGCGGCTTATAAACCGGCTCAAAGTCACAATATGACCTGCCAAACACTAAACGTCATTGATACATGCCGGCTTAGCCAAAGAAGTGATAGCCTTGATTTTCTCCGGGTTAGATTCAATGCCTCTCTCAGAAACCAAAAAGCCCAACAGCTTACCGGCTGGCGCAATGAAAACACACTTGGCCGGGTTAAGCATCATTTTGTACAGCCGGAGGTTGTCAAAGGTTTCCTTCAAATCATCTAACAAGGTTTCCTTCTTCCTGGACTTCACAACAAGATCATCTACATAAGCATGAACATTGCATCCAATGTGGTTGTGAAGGCAATTCTGAACACAGTGTTGATAAGTCGCCTGGGCACTCTTGAGCCCAAAGGGCATAGAGACATAGCAGAAGGCTCCAAACGAGTGATAAAGGCTGTCTTCTCCTGGTCCTTAACTACCATCTTGATCTGATGATAACCAGAATAAGCACATAGAAAACTCAAACACTTACAACCCGTCGTAGCATCAATGATCTGATCAATATGAGGGAGAGCAAAAGGATCAGACGGACAGGCCTTGTTAAGGTATGTGTAATCCACACACATATGCCAAGCGCCGTTCTTCTTAAGTACCAGCACCGGGTTAGCCAACCACGCATGATGGAAAACTTCAATAATAAACCCAGCCACCAAGAGACGGGCCACTTCTTCACCAATGGCCTTGCGCCTCTCTTCATTAAAACGACGAAGGAATTGCTTGACCGGTTTAAACTTTGGATCAACATTGAGAGTGTGCTCAGCGAGTTCCCTCGATACACCTGGCATGTCTGAAGGCGTCCATGCAAAGATGTCCCGGTTCTCACGGATGAACTCGATGAGCGTGCTTTTCTATTTTGGATCCATATTAGCACCGATACTGAACTATTTGGATGACTCGCCAGGAACAAAATCAACTAGCTTGGTGTCATCCACCAACTTAAACTTCAACAAAGAGTCATGCTCTGTCGTTGGCTTCTTCAAGGGGGTCATATCTGCCGGGTCAGCATTATCTTTGTAGAACTTCAACTCCTCTATTGCACAAACAGACTCAGCGTAAGCAGCGTCGCCCACTTCACACTCCAAAGCTATTTTCCTGTTGCCATGTACTATGATGGCACCCTTATGACCCGACATTTTAAGCTGTAGATAAACATAACAAGGCCATGCCATAAATTTAGCATAAGCTAGCCGTCCAAACAAGGAGTGATAAGGGCTCTTGATCTTGACCACCTCAAAGGTCAATGTTTCAGTTCTGTAATCATGCCCGTCGCCAAAAGCCACTTCCAAGGCTATCTTACCCACTGGATATGCCGACTTACCAGGCACCACCACATGAAAAACAGAAGAAGATGGCTTAAGATCTTTGTCAGTTAAATTCATACGATGAAAAGTATCATAGTAAAGGATATTGATGTTGCTGCCTCCATCCATAAGCACTTTTGTAAACTTGTATCCTCCAACCTAAGGGGCAACCACCAAGGAAAAGTGACCCGGATTGTCAACTCGGGGCGGGTGATCCTCACGGCTCCATACGATAGGCTGCTCAGACCATCGCAAGTATCAAGGGACTACAGGCTCAACCGCATTCACTGCCCGCTTGTGAATCTTCTGATCTCGTTTGCATAAGCTCATGGTAAACACATGATATTGACCACTATTTAGCTGCTTCGGATTACTCTGATAACCGGACTGCTGGTGCTGATTCCCTTGACTAGATTGTTGATTAAAATCACCTTGATTGCCTTGGCCCTGAAAACCGAAGCTTGAGCCGCCACCTCCAAAGCCACGTCCATGAGAGCCGGAGCCTGACCCGCCATACGGGCCATGATTGTTCTGGAAAAAGCCAGAATTTCTATACTCCCTCGTGATGAAGCAATCCTTCCATAGATGACTCGCTGGCTTCTCTTGTGTACCGTGCTTTGGGCAAGGCTGATTCATAATCGCCTCAAGGTTGAACTTTGGCCCGCCAAACAGGGGTGTTGACGATTTCCCCTTACGATGCTGATTATTACTCTGCGTGTTAGTATTGGCCACAAAGTCTGAACCGCCGTCCATATGCTTGTGCTTACCATTATTACCTTGACCCGCCATATTATGTTGCTGTCCCTTTGCATTGCCACTCTTCTTCCCCTTGCCAGCCTTCTCCTCATCAGCATGAGGGTCCTTAGTACTATCAGATTCGGCGTATTTGACGAGAGCCGCCATGAGCTCTCCCATATCATTGCAGTGGCGCTTAAGCCGCCCAGCTTCTGCTTAAGGGGAAGGAAATGGAAATTCTTTTCCAATATCAGGAGGACTGAACCGACATTGATACTGTCCGATGAATGGATAACGGCCGAGATTTGGCGCTCCCAATTGGTTGTTGATTCGCCCTTACCCTGGATACAAGAGTCTAAATCAAGAATCGACATAGGCTGCTTGCACGTGTATTTGAAATTCTGGATAAAATGCGTTTTCAATTAGGGGGCAATCCTTTCAGCCAAGTGTGTGCCGGCCCATCCAACATCATGGTGAAATATTTAGCACACGCAACATCACTAGCATCCAACATCTCCATGGCCATCTCATAGCTCTCAATCCAGGCCTCTGGGGGCTGATCCTCGTGTAATTAGGCACCTTGCGGGGGCCCTTAAAATCCTTGGGCAAGCCCTCATTATGTAAAGCCAGCACTAAGCACGGCACACCAAGGGTTCTAGAGGTTATTCCCGCCTCCACAGACACCAATGGGTAAACCGGAGATTGTTGATGAGCTGCCAACTGAGCCGCCAACTCAGCCTCCCGACGTGCCCTGCCCTGATCCACCAAAGCCTGAGCATTGTTATCAGCACGCGGCGGGCCATGCCTACGAGGCTGGTTATGGTGCCACTCACTGCTTGAAACCGCTGGCGAGTCAATATGCCTGCTATAACTCTGGCTTGGACGAGAGGTTGAATGAATCCGATCACGACTGTATGAGTAAGCCGCCTATTGAGACACCGCTGTCTGAAGAAGCTCCCCGGCCCTCCGTATCTCCATCATGGCTGGAGACTCGCCTTCAACAGGGAGAGCCGCCAATCGCATGGCTGCAGTGATCATATTGTCTAGAGGGTTAGAATAATGACCTGGCGGTGTCGAAGCGTGCTGAGGCGGGGTCAAATTCAAACGAGGCGGGTCTGCCACACGCGGTTGAACCGTCGCCCCGGTCACGGGCGCCTCGACAACCCGGTTTACCACGAGCGGGTCACTGGTTCTTGCCCCAGGGGTGTTGAAAAGGTTCCTAGCCTCAAACTCTGTGGGTAGACGTGTCTGGTGCCTCCTCCTCATGACGGCGTTTGAAGCGTTCTGGTCCAAGGTAAGCCGGAACGACTCTGCCTGAATCTGTTGGGTTGCCGCATCCAAAGCGGCTTGTTCTGTTGCCATCCTAGCATTCTCAGCATTAAACTCCTCCTTGGCTTGAGCTATCTCATCTCGCAGTTTCGTAACATCTACCTTATGTTGTGCCTGATTTTCTGGTGTCACCTCTACAGCCAATAAGGTCGCCAAAGCCTCCAAAAGCTCGGATAACACTTGAGCCAGCGGGCGCGCAGAGCCGCTTGCCCCGACCGTCACCGCAGTCATTGAATTGGAGGTCATAGCCGCAGCATTCGTTGAATTGAGCACCGGTTGCATGCCGACCATGAAGACCACAACCCTGTTCGGCGGCTCATAGGGGTCCGGAATACTGTCGCCATTGGAACAGCCCCCAAGCCCACCATCTTGCAATTGATACATGGAATAGGTCTCGCCGGTTGAGGACTCATCACCAGAATAGATGGTCGTCTCTCCACCGGACACAGATCCTTCCTCAAGATCCACTCCGTGAGCAAAACCCTCAAAAGTGTGCTTCACGGCGGCTTGAACCTTGGCAGGTCATGCATGCTAAGCCGTCTCGACGAAGTCGGTGCAGGTGTCCGGCTCAGGCTCCGACTCACCTATTTAGTCGATGAAGATGTGGATTCCGCCGAAGGGGACCCGGTACCCGTACTCGATTGAGCCGGCCTCGGGTCCCCTGCCAGCGTCGTCGATGTAGAGCTTGCCGCGGCGGCTTTTTGTCATCCGGCCGACGGCGTATCCCTTGATCCCTGCGAAGTTGCCTTTCAAGAACTCGAAACCACCGTGCGCTGGCCCCATGGTGGGCGCCAACTGTCGTGGACTTAACACGGCAGATGCCCTAGCAAAAGGACTTAGGTGTGGAGCCATCGCAGCTAGGTTAGCTTGAAAGGGTTAAACAGACAAAGGACACATAGAGTTTACCCAGGTTCGGCCCCTCTCAACGAGGTAAAAGCCTACTCCTGCTTTAGGTTGTATTGCTTGGGTTTCGATTACCAGGGAGCGAATACACTTGACCTAGTTCTCGATGAGTTGTTTCTTGAGTTAACCCGCCGCCAGGTCACCCCTTTATATATAGGTTGATGCCCAGTGGTTTACAAAGTCTGGCCGGCTCACACAAACGTGACCGGCTCGGTTTCTACTAAGCTTGCCTTACAATACAAGTTAAACATATGGCGGCTCATCTCTTTGGGCCTTAATTCGCCCCTGGGTCTTGGGCCTTCAATAAGCCTGCTTTATGAACTGCCATCTTCATGTCTTCTTGGGCCTCATCAGGCTTCTTCATCTTTAAGCCGCCAACGGCGTGACCCGGCCCCTCCTAGGCGGGTCATATCCTGATGAGGACATCAATACCATGGTTACACCCACAACCCCTGCTACTATACATACTGGACCGATTACTAGAGCTCGCGCACGCCAATTAAATTACCAGGTACTTTCATTTCTTGGTAATGATTCTAATGTTCATGAGAATATGATGCTGCCTAAATTGGATACATTTGTTTTGCTTACAAGTGAAGGGCCTAGCTTGGAGAAGGATGAACATTGGAGCAAGAACAAGCATGGAGTTGATGGCATGCGCAAGGGAGACAAGAACAGAGTTTCAAGTGATGATTTCAGGACTTCGAAGCCACCATAATGAGTGCATGAAGCCTTGGACGAAATATACAAGATGCCACTTCATAATTTTCGTCCAGAGGCTATTCTAGGTGCTGCGTCACCTTATTTTGGGCCAGGCCCATGTAATTTCGAAATACTTCAATATAGGCTGTTTTTAGAGTCCGTATGTGTGAGGAAACAAGAGTTAGGGTGGGTTTCGGACCCCTCCTCCAAGGGCCACGAAATTCCCCCCCTCTTCCTCCATATATACAGCCCCTAGGGCATCGTTTAGACTTTGGGTTTTGTTTAGATTAAAAGTTCGCCATAGCCGCAACTTCGCGTACTTCGTTTGTATTCAACGACCAGACAAAGGCGTCACATAACCCCATCTTGATCAATAAAGCTTTCTTCTTATATTCGCAATATCCAGATTGCAATCTTAGTTTCTTGCTTGTTCTTCGTTTGCCTGCAGGAAACAGACCTTCGTGGTCAGGTTGATCGTGCTCCGGCGTGGTCAATAACCTCTCGGAGTTGGTTTAGCGATTGCTAAGGCGCGACGTCCTCGCACGTTCGTAGTCGGATCGTCAAAGTCGACTTCCTCCAAAACGATAGCCACCATCTCATCGAAAGACGGGACACCTTTACCTTTATCATATCCCCAACAACTAGTATGTCACAATTTACCTGTTTTTCATATGTTGTTCTTGTCCTTACTAACTATTATGTTTCTCTCATCGTAGATATGGCGGCTTCTCAACCCAACAAACAAACAATGAAGGGGGTGGAGGACAAGGATGGGGAAGGTGAGATGCCGGGGTGGTGGGAGAAGGCTGCGAGGAAGCTGAGCGAGGAGGATGCAGTCGCACTAGAGAAGAAGAAGCAAGGTGAGTTCGAAGAGAGGCTGAAGGAAAAATAAAGAATGGTATTTATGGAGATCGCGATGAGGGACAAGGTGAAGAAGCAAGCGGAGAAGAATGTTGTGCAACGGCAAAAGGATTTTGAAGAGAGATGTACGGAACTTTGGGCTTTCGAGGATGCAAAGAAAGAGAGGGAGAATAAGATATTCATAGAGAGGATGGTTCATGAGGCTCATCGCATAAGAAAAAGGGAGGAGTAAGAAGAAGAAGAGAGAAATAACAAGATGTGAAAGGGGCCTTGCTCAACATAATAGAGTAATGTTGTGACCTATGCCATGAACTCTTCTATATGCCTTGTATTTCGAACCTTGTCATCATCTAGACTATGATGTTTGAACTAAGCCATGTGCTCCTCAAGATATTGTGCACTCCTCTATTTGTATTTCTACATGCTGTTATGTACTATGCTCCTAAAACAATGTCATGGTGTGTATCTAATTTGATATGTGTTGTCTAATTTCATATGTGCTTTGTAGAATATTCCCAAAAATATGTTGTTTTGAATAGGTTTGATAAAATACACAGTGTAGCGCCTTAGGCTCAGGCGCCACACTACACAGTGCCGTGCCTAAGTCTAAGGCACTGCACATATTAAACTGGCAAAATTGGAGCTGTCTAGAGAGTCCAGAGAGCAAACTAGGCTCTCTGAGGGCCCAGAAATGGCTAAGTTAATGTGCAGTGCCTTAGGCTCAGGCGCCACACTACACAGTGCAGCGCCTAACTCTAAGGCGCTGCAATTATTAAAGTGGCCAAACTGGAGCTGTCCAGAGAGTCCAGAGAGCAAACTGGGCGATGGCGGCAGAGTCGCGGCCCCTCTGCCAAAATTAAGGCAGAGGGAGGGGCTCCACTTGATCCTGTGGGCTTCGGCAGGGGATCTAGGAGAGGTGTGGAGGAGGGGTGGATGATTGGGAGATCTAGGGGTGGCTCTTCTACTGGGGCTAAACTAGAGCAGAGACGGAGGCCATGGCGGCTGGAGATGGGGCAGAGGGGCTCTGGCACTCCTCTAAGGGAACCAATCGAGAGAGGGGAGGGTGAGGAGTCTGGTGTGAGGATTTGGAGAGTTCGGGGATGCTTATTTATAGTAGGAGATGGGGCGACGTGTTTGGCCGACAACCGTCGTCAGCGTCCGGTGCTGCAGGAGGTAGGCCGGCGCAGGCTGCCCTCATCGGCGAGCAGTAGGGGAGGTAGGCCGGTGTAGCGGCAAGGCCACACAGGAGGGGCGTCATGCCGAAGCCACGAACAAAAAAAGTGACGACTATGTTTTCCGGCGATGATGGCACCATAGGGGGGCTCGGGCCCGTGCAGCACGCAGGGACATGCCAGGGCGAGCGGGCGAGGAGCCGGCTGTGGACAGCGGCAGACGACAAACGAGGCATTGTCCGTGCCTAGAGCACACTAGGCACCAGCCATAACCCTGGTCATCATGGCCTCTAGAAGCTCGGGGCGATTTGGCCAGGTAAACCATGTCCAGAAGATGTGCCTAAGTGTGGTTAGTATGCCTAAGTGGTTTAGGGGCTTAGTTTAATTTGAGATCAAGTGGAGCATCCAATCTTCATTTCTGTCAGAAGATGTTTGATTATGGCCATCTGAATTTGGCAGAGCCAACCATGCTGATCTTTGGTGGAGTGGAGTGTGGTATGATGATGACTATGTATGCACAGTTTGGTGCAAACTGGCTGGGTCTACCTGGCACTTTCTGTACAAACTAGAGATCTGTTCAAAAACTTGGTGATCTTGTTGTGGTCAAATGGTGTCGGGGTACGACGATCTATGGGATTGGTGAGGATCCCTTTGTAGTTTGGTTTGGGATATCGATGAGCATGGAGAGCAAATCCAAGAGTACATGCGCGAGGTTTTCTATGGTTTAGGCCACCCTAGCGGCGTAAAACCCTACTCCTGTCTGTTGGGTGGACTTACTTGGGGCTCAATTTACAAGCACAGGTTGCTGGAAATGTGCGAGCAAGGTACATCTACTCTGTAAGAGTGAGTAAGGTGTCGACCCGTGCCAAGGTAGCCATGGGCCTCCTTTTAAAGACGGAAAGGGGTCACTACAATGCCAACATCGTCATTACATGTATGTTAGTGGTATTGATGCTATCCAACCTAATCCCACCGGCCTGGGAGAAGGGCGTTTAATGCGCTGTGAACTGATAGCAATCCTTTCGCAAATGGCGTCTCTCCTTCTGTGTCATCGACGTGGATGAGCCTATCTCCTCGACACGTCCACTAAACAGGTGTCAATAAATTGGATTTGCATGCGACGTGCTGACATGCATCCTGATGATGCTCACCAAGTCGCTCGCCGACTCCACACCTAATCTTGACAAGCCATCTTCTAGTCGATGAGGTAGAGTGGTCGAGAAGCGACAAAGGGGAAGCTTTCCGGCAAGGAGCTTGTCGGGTCTTGGGTTGCCGGTGCGAGGCTTGCCAGCAACTGAAATCATGATCTTCAGTACTAACTAAGTACTTCTAAGTCACCTGCCTGGACGTCTTCTCCATGCTATCGGTGCCCAAATGTTGAGGATTGGGTCGAGTTATCCTCCGACAAGGCCTTGCCGATCGTAGGGCTGCAACTGCCTGTGCAAGAGTCTGGGGGTACTAACAGACCCCTAATTTAATGCACCGACAGGAGCCCCCGGGCCTGGGCCATACACGCATGCGAGGCATCGTTGGGCTAGGCCCAAATAGTGCACATGCATGCGTGGTAGAGAATAACTATCATAATCTTCTCTTTTACCATGCCCCCCATGATGCACACTAAATGCAATGTGGGAGAGGTGGAACAAAGCGGCTGCTAGGGGTAGTGCGCGTGAAAAGCGCATCCATGTAGGACGGTAAAGAACCAGCCCATCGCGTTCCCCATAAAAAGGAAACCATGAGAGGCGCTTCTCATTTACCCCCTTTCGCCTCCAATCTAGCAGCCGCCCCCTTCGTCTTCTTCCTTGCACAAGAACATAGCACCCCGCTCCTTCCGCCACTGCTCCACCAGCCATTCCTCAATCCCCCGCTGTCGGTGTCAAAACTGGCCAATCTCGGGTAGGGGGTCCCGAACTGTGCGTCTGAGGATCAAAGGTAATAGGAGACAAAGGGGACATGATGTTTACCCAGGTTCGGGCCCTCTTAATGTAGTTAATACCCTACTTCCTGCTTGATTGACTTTGATGAGTATAGGGGTTACAAGAGTTGATCTACCTCGAGATCGTAATGGCTAAACCCTAGATGTCTAGGCTATGTAAATTCTGATAGCCTCTACAGACTAGACCCTCCGGTTTATATAGACACCGGAAGGGCCTAGGGTTGTACAGAGTCAGTTTACAAAGAAAGGAAATCATACATCCGGATGCCAAACGTGCCATCCACGCAAAGGAGAGTCCCGTCCGGAAACGGGGGAAGGCCTTCTATCTTGTATCTTCATGGTCCATCAGTCCGGCCCATGTTACACAACTCGGACACCCGAGGACCCCGTAATCCAGGACTCCCTCAGTAGCCCCTGAACCAGTCTTTCGATGACGATGTGTTCGGTACGCAGAATGTCTTCGGCATTGCAAGGCGGGTTCCTTCTCCGAATACTCCAAAATAGTCTTCTGAATAAGAGAAGTGTATCCGGCTCTATACAACAGTCACAACCCTCAACCGCAAGGGCACAATACTTAATCAAAATAAGGTTTGTCTACTGACAACTTTTTGGCGAAACGTTACGTCTGGCCTCTTTATCATTTCGAACCATTTTTTGGCCTCCTGTTTCGCGTTTCGAGGTACGGCCTCCATTGACACGTCTTGTCAAAACAGATATCGTTTCCACTTATTGTGGGATTCCCAGCAATACGGGTATGGGTAATCCAACCGTGCCATTTGCACGACCCCTTGGGAACAGGCGAGTATTAAGGCTTGAGGGGGGGCGTTTGATATTCACTGCCTATATAAACGGATAAATATCCATCTTTTTACCCCACGCCTTCTTCCTTCCTCTACCTCCCCATCCTTTGAGCTCCAGCGCCCAAGCTTCATTCTTTCCCACCGCCACCAACCTCTCCAGCCATGTCCGGATCTGGCTCATAGGGCAAGTGGGTGGCCTCCTCCATCACAGAGAAGGACGTCAAGGAGCTCCGGGAGGCAGGGTACCTGACCGCGGAAGTTGCACACAGGCTCCCTGCCAAGAAGCAAGTATCCCCACTCCGGAGCCCCGCGAAAGAGTGGTGTTTATCCCCCACTTCCTCTGCGGACTAGGGTTTCCCCTCCACCCCTTTGTCTGCGGCCTCATGTTCTATTACAGGTTGGATTTTCACGATCTAATGCCAAATTCCTTCCTCCACATCTCGGCGCTCATCGTCGTGTGCGAGGCGCTCCTCTGCATCCCTCCACACTTCGGCCTATGGCTCAAGGTCTTCAACGTGAAGCCGAAGGTGGTCGACATGCAGCATGCGGACTGCGGTGGCGCCATGGTGAGCAAGCTCCCAACACTACCTGGCCCAAAGGGGCTTTCGTGGAGACCGTCAAAGTATGGCAGCAAGAGTGGTTCTACATCACCGAACCACGTGGTGCCACATGGGCGACCACCCCTGCATTTAGATCCGGACCTCCAATGCGGCTTGCATCATAGACCAACAAGCGTCTGGACTGGGGGTCGACTGTTGTGGAATTGTCACGGCAGATGTCCTAGCAGAAGGACTTAGTCGTGGAGCCATCGCATCTAGGTTAACTTAAAGGGGTTAAACGGGACAAAGGACACAGGGGTTTATACTAGTTCGGCCCCTTGTTGTGAAGGTAAAGGCCTAATCCAGTTTGAGGTGGTATTGCTTGGGTTTCGATTACCAGCGAGCGAATACGCTTGACCTAGTTCTCTATGTGTTCTTTCTTGTCCCTAAACCGCCGCCGGGTCGTCCCTTTATATACACAGGTTGACGCCCAGCGGCTCATGGAGTCCCGGCCGGCTTATACAATGTGTCCGGCTCGGTGACTAACTACTCAAGCCTTACAATACAAGTCACACATATATGGCGGCTTACACCTACGGGTCGTAAGCCGCCATTGGCCTCCAGCCCTTCAGTAAGCCTGCTTTATGGACCACCGTCTTCAACATCTTCACGGGCTTTTGTTAATGATGAATCACCAGTGGTATGACCCAGCCCCACCTGGGTGGGTCATACCCAATAACTATATCCCCAACATTAGCCCCAGGTTGATTTGAATTCATTCATGTCAATCTTCAACACCTAGGAAAATCCTTCTTCATTTATTCGTGCGAGACCCTGTAACCTGCCGTGACGTCATGTTCTAAGATCGTGGTAACCCGCCGTGATGTCACCTGTCTTTAATGTTACATAAATCCAAAATCGTAATATATCTCCTCTTTTAATGAACCTTCGAAAATCGAGGCATCCGCGCCGTCACATATCCATTTTTTGGCCTCCTCGATTCCCGCGCATGCCACTTATACTTTCGACGTTATAAATAGGGCCAGGGGTCCCTTTCACTTACCCCCCTTGCCTCTTCGTCTCTGTCTTCATCCTCGCGTTGCTCCAGCGCCTGAGCTCCGCCGCCGTCGTCGACCTCAGCTACTGCCTCGACAACACCCGCTGCATCAACCTGATTTGTCCAGAGTTCGGTCCCGTGCCTCCGCCGCTCAATAGCTCTGGTGAGTTTTCCTACTTCCCTTTCCTCTAGATCCCATTAGGGTTTCCTTCGAGTTCGTCAGAGTTCATCCTTGTTCCTTGCTGTAGCTTGTAACTTTTTAATCCGAACTTGGTACCTCTCCTGTGCGGTGGTAGCTATAATATTCATTTTTGCTACCAGGGCATCTCCTTTTGCATAAAAAATCCGATCTGGACATATGAACCGCTCACGCACCATAATTTAGGTCTGGATATTTTTTCATTATCTGTAGTGCCGTAGATCCAAAGTCATAGCATCAATCTGTGAAACATGTTTTTTATCACTTCGCAATTTTTCCTTTCTCAGATCTTTAACTCAATATTTGTACGGGCGGCTTAACTTTAGAAAGCATAACCCGCCAGGTATCATTAGTCCCCTCTTAAGCCGCCAATAGCTTATCTTTATAATTTCAATGCCATCTTTCGGTTTACCACTTATGCATGCTTCATTATTATTCACCTTGTAACTCAACAACCAGCTTAACCATAGAATCTTGAACCGGCACAATCTTTCTTTCAGCTCGTCGATAATGGCTAAGACATATTCTGCTTGTAACTGGGTCCAATCCCGGGTTACTGAGGAAGAACTGAACAACTACGTTGCAACTAGCGCTTTAGCAAAAAAAGAGGTCATTCACTGGAGGGTCCCTGGTGAAGAATTTCCTCCTAAACCCAAGGACGGAGAAGTAATCGTTTTTGCTGATCACCTGAGTCGGGGGTTTAGGCCACCCGACTCAAAATTCTTTCGTGATGTTCTTCATTTTCTCCAACTTCACCCTCAGGATATCGGACCCAACTCCGTGTCGAACATTTGCAATTTTCAAGTCTTTTGTGAAGCTTATCTTCAGGAGGAGTCCACAGTTGACTCATTCAGAGAGTTGTACTATTTAAACCGCCAGACTGAGTTTGTTGATGGGCCCAACACTGAACTCGGCGGGGGTGTCAATTCAAAAGAGGAAAGGCGTAAGCTTTCCCTATGCTAAGCTGCCAAGTCATCCCAAAGACTGGAACCAGACTTGGTTCTACTGCCAAGACACAACTCCAGCCGACGAAAATCGCTTACCGGGTTATCGCGATCACCGGCTTAGCAACACGCATCCACTCCCGTCACTGCTCAATGCAGAGAATCGGGCTAAATATGCACCAGCATTCTCAAAGCTGAGAGCCCTTATGGCCAATTGTTTAACCGGTGTCGACCTTGTCTAGTGCTGGGTGTCCTGAAGTATCTTGCCATTAAGCCGTCGCCCGGCTTAATGTGTGAATGTACTAGCAATGTGAAAGATCCTCAGTGCCACTCTGACATCCGACTGTCCTATGCGGAAATCAATGAAGCCACCAAGAAAGTGCAGAACAAACCTTTAAAAGAATGCACCAAAACCGGACTTAGTCCTTTTAGCACCTTCAACAAGCCGCCAGCCGTAAGTTTGCACACCTTCTGCACCATCAGTATTTTCAATAATTATGCCCACTCATAATCTTTTTGACTTTAACAGGCTGATTCTCCATTTTGGAAGAAGAAACCGCAAGATAAGTCGGCCAAACCGGCTCGTACCAAAACCAAGGTCACCAAGAAACCTGCCAAGAAGAAGACCATCGAACCCGTCGGTGTAAACATTGATGATGACGATAGTGATCATGAGTCAGACGTAGAACTTGACTCTCTTGGCTCGTTTTTTATACACCTCATTGACAATAATTCTTATCAGGACGACGCAGAGGCCAGCCGTGCCGGTGATGCAGAGGTAATTATTCTTTCCTCCGGCTCAGAACCTCTGCCAACACAGAAAAGCTGACAAGCAAGCCGAAAAGTAAGCTTTTCTCACCCACTAGCTCACTTGGATCCCAACTTTCTTTTGAAGAAATAGCAACATGAAGCTCGCCGCACCACCCCGCATAATGGCGGCGTGATTACTTCCTCCGGCTTAACGAACACACCGATTCGCAAACGCCGCCCAGAGGTCTTACATATTTCTGATATACTTTATCCCAAGGCGGGTTATTTCCGCCATCCTCATAACTCGTCTGATTCAAACTATCAGGGGACTTCTCATTCCTCTTCTGGCGAGTCAACTTCTCAATTCCCCGCTTTCAAGACTGTACCTGGGTAAGAATATGCTCAATTATTTAGACCTTATACCTGATCATTGTACTGACCTCTTTACACTTCTTATTTTCAGGGGTGAGGCCAAACCCAGCAAGACGGCCAAGCTGAATAAGCCGATCGACGACGCCAACCCGTCTGAACCAGAAAAACAACAATCAGAACCTTCTAACCTGATTGCTCAGGCCACCCTTGACGATCCACCACCATAAGACCATGGAGTCTCCACATATGATAAGGATGTTGAACCGGCTATCTCTAAACAACCAAGCCCAATCAAGCCCGCTGAGGAAAAGACTGATGATATTGTTGTCACTGGTTTTGGATTCACCACCCCGGGTCAACCTACTTTCTAATCCAAGCACAGTGCTAAAGAAGAAATTTCTGCTGAAGATAAAGACAAATGGAAAGTAGACTTGGAGAGCTACACCCATTTCAGTGCCCAAGACATCCACTCTGGTTACTTGAACCGTCTGTACACCAGCCGTGACTTTGAAGCCGGCTTAGTAAATCTGATGAAAGAGCGCTATGAGGTAAACGCCGCAACTCCTTTTTATATGAGTATGCATTCCTTAGCCGCCAAGTTATTGGGCATGATAGAATAGAATGCACTGTAAACCTCAATAGTTGCATTCGACTCACAATATTTTGTCTATGTTTATATCACAGGCTGAACTTTCTGAGAAGAAAACGCAGCTCAATGATCTAAAGGCCAATATAACGACTCACCAGTCTGAAACATCCAAGGCCAAGTCAGAATTGAAGACTGCTTTAGAGACCATTGAGCAGCTCAAGAAGAACTTCAACAATGAAAAAGATGGCTGGGAAACTGAAAAGGCAGCTCTGTTGAGGAGAGTAGAAGAAGCTGAAACCGCGCTTAAGCCGGTGACAGAAGAGTTATCTGGCTTAAAATAGCAGATTAATATTATGTCCTCACCCATCTTTGGTAAGAACATATCTCCTTGTATCTTAATAATCATATTATAAATGGCTACCGACTTAACCATAACTTTTAATGATATAGGTTCGCGGAGCACGAAGCTGGGCTCAGACATGGGCATCCGGCTTAAGGCTGTCTACACTCTTGTAGAACAGTTATACACTGGTGCCCAACGAGCCATTGCTTCTACGCTGCACAAGAAAACTCCCTCCACACCTATCGAGGATACACTGAAATAGTTATCCATGCTGCCAAAAAGAATTGATGACTTAAAACGGGGAGCTGCAGTTCAAAAAGTTTCAGAACCGTTTGACGTTTCAGTAAAAAAATGTAAAATCGCACACTACAGCCAAAGTTTCTATTTTGCACCGCACAAACCAACAAGCAATGTAAACATCCTAAAGGAAAATCTTGGCACATTATTTTTATGATACAATGGATTTGTACAAGGGGATAATTATTTTTGTTGAAAAGTTTCTGTAATCAAGGGTCACAAAGTTTCCATGGGCATGAACAAAGTTCAAGGCTAGCTCCCACTTTAACAATGCTCGTCTTTCTCACTTTTACTTTTCTTTTTGAAAAAGTTTTAGGTTCCCCTCTTTATTTTTTTGTTTTTAAACTTTATAAAAGCACACAACAGAAATAAATGACTCTCTAAAACTTCCGGGTTGTCTCCCTGGCAGCGCTTTCTTTAAGGCCATTAAGCTAGGCATATAGTGCTCAAGTAATGGATCCACCCGGATCCCAAGGTATATCAAAGCCAGTTTTAATTAACAATGATTTGTTATTTAGTAGTGAGCACAAAGTAACAAATATCATGCAACAACGAAGTCTAACTCTCTTCCTATGCATCGACATGTCATAAAAGAACAATTCATGCACACATAGTAAAGGCCAATGCATAGTATAAAAAGTTGCTTGCAATTTTATCTTATTGGAAACATGGAGAGGCGGAGATGTAGTTCCTCTCTCATAATAATTGCAAGTAGGAGCAGCAAGCACATGCATATTATATCTATCAAAATCATCATGTGTTTTAGTAAAACGCACCTATCAATATAATCCTTAATAAGGGCAAACTTCTCTGATATAGTGTAGTCGGGAGAATTCAAAAAGATAATACGACTATCATGCATAGGTGCAATAGCAACAATTTCATGTTTAACATAAGGAACTATAGCAAATTCATCTCCATAAGCATAATTCATATTGGCATCTTGGCCACAAGCATAGCAAGCATCATCAAAAAGGGATATTTCAAACGAATCAACGGGATCATAACAATCATCATAGCAATCATCCTCCGGTAAGCACGAAGGGAAATTAAACAATGTATGAGTCGAAGAGTTACTCTCATTAGAAGGTGGGCATGGGTAGCTAATCCGCTCTTCCTCCTTTTGTTCTTCGCTCTCCTCATCATGTTTTTCATCCAATGAGCCCACAATGTCATTAATTTCTTCTTCCATAGACTCCTGCAAAATATTAGTCTCTTCTTGGATAGCGGAGACTCTCTCAATAAAATCATCAATATCAGAATTGAATTCATAATTCTCATAGCAATATTTAAGAATAGCACAATTTTGAGGTCTATAAACAGCATCATCAAGACTTTCACACTCTTTAAACAAACATTCTATTTCATAAGCACCCATAAAAGCAACAAATTCTTCTATTTGTTCCACATCATAGTAATCATATATACCATTAGCATAATAAGCCAAGGTTTTATTATCATTAAATCTGCATGAAAAGGGAAGGTGTGGAGCCTTCATCCTAGATCAACAAGTATAATCATATCTCAAGCATAGTTGCCGAGCACCAATGCAACATATGAATTTGATCCCATAATAGTTTCCCTTTTTGAGTCAAGCGATAACCCCTAAAGTATTCAAGTTGATCCAACGTGTCTCCCATTATATAATTGAATGGGGTTTTGTTAGGATTATTAAAGTAGTGCATAATATCTTTCGCATAATGAGCATCGAGGGTTTTAGGAGGTTCCCCATCTCCATGAGTAGCAAGTACACCTATTGTTTTTGGTATTTCATGTTCCATATCCATAAATAAAGATAGAGAACAACTTAGAACAGCAAATAAAAATTACTTAGTGATAAAGCAAACAAGCACACATGAGAATATTCACCCCACGCTATAAATCCCCGGCAACGGCGCCAGAAAAAGCTCTTGATAACCCACAAGTATAGAGGATCAATTGTATCCTTTTTCAATAAGTAAGAGTGTCGAACCCAACGAGGAGCTAAAGGTAGAACAAATATTCCCTCAAGTTCTATCGACCACCGATACAACTCTACGCACGCTTGACGTTCGCTTTACCTAGAACAAGTATGAAACTAGAAGTACTCTGTAGGTGTTTTTGGATAGGTTTGCAAGATAATAAAGAGCGCATAAATAAAAAGTAGGGTCTGTTTAGATAAAGAAGTAATAAAGATAGTATAGCGACTTTGGAAAAGTGGTGGTAGGAGTTGCGAAATTGTCCCTAAGCAATTGACTACCTTACTAGACCGATAACAAGTTTTATGTGGGAGATGCCACTGCTAGCATGTCATCCCTGACTTGGAAATCTATGCACTTATGATTGGAACTATTAGCAAGCATCTGCAACTACTAATGTTCATGAAGGTAAAACCCAACCATAGCATTAAGATATATTGGTCCCCCTTCAATCCCGTATGCATCAATTTCTATGCTAGGTTGAAGCTTCCGTCGTTCTTGCCCTCCAATACATAGTCCTATCAACATACAACTAACCCTATGGTGTGTTCCACACGCGCGCTCATATGATGGGCACCAAAGGACAGCAACATAACCACAAGCAAATTAAACCAATCATAGCAATTCACCAATTACCGATAGGACAACGAAAATCTACTCAGACATCATAGGATGGCAACACATCATTGGATAATAATATGAAGCATAAAGCACCATGTTCAAGTAGAGGGTACAACGGGTTGCGGGAGAGTGGACCGCTGTAGATAGATGGGGGAAGATGATGAAGATGTTGGTGAAGATGACGGACGTGTTGGTGTAGATTGTGGTGATGATGATGGACCCGACGGTGTTCCGGCGCCACCGAGAGAGAGAGGGGGAGAGAGCCCCCCTTCTTCTTCTTCTTCCTTGACCTTCTCCCTAGATGGGAGAAGGGTTTCCCCTCTGGTCCTTGGCTTCCATGGCATGGGAGGGGTTTAGGGTTTAGGGTTTAGGGTTATGACACTTCTATGATGATAATTGTGACAAAACCCGGTATCATCATAGATGTGGCGGGCTCCTACTTCTATAACAAAAAATCATGATAGAAAATGGGCTTTTCATCATGGGCGGGCCGGAGACGCAGCTGCATGACATTCTTTGGGCCGTCCATGACGGAAAAAACCGTGGTAGAAGCAAGGGCGAGGAAAATATCGGGGAGTTCCCGGTTATGGTGGGTGGTCGGGGCCGAGCGATGCATGAAGGTTTGCGTGTTTCTCTCGTACACGTACGCACGTGTGTGCGAGGCGTTGCGCTCTAACTGAACCCAAGCGAGGCGTTGGGCTCTAACTGAACCCGAGTGATTGCACTAGCTATGTTACTGAACCCCAATTGATCCCTTGCTGTTAACTGAACCCGGTGATTCCTTCGCTACTGCTGCTAACTGAAGCCGATCAAACCCTGCTGCCTCTTTCCCTTGATGAACATTGAGCGTTGTTGGGGGGGGGGGGTTGGATGAATAGTTCCTGATGGGGGGTTGGATGAATAGGACCCCGTGGTGTTGCCGCTGGATGAACAGGACCCCGATCGATCGAGCCGGTTGGGGGTGGATGAACAGGACCCCGTGGAGGGCTGGATGAACAGGACGACCCCGTGGAGGGCTTGTTAAACAGTAGCCGGTGGAGGGCTGGTTGAACAGTAGCCCCATGGAGAGGTGGTTGAACAGGACCCCGTGGAGAGGGCTTGTTGAATAGTAGCCGGTGGAGGAGCGGTGGAGGCTGGATGAACAGGAGCCCATGGATGAACAGTCATAGGTGGAGGCTAGAGGAGGTCGACGGTCGATGAACAGCAGCCTGTGGAGGCTGGAGGAGGTCGACGGTAGAGATGAACAGTATCCCGTGGAGTCCCGTTTTGCGGTATGCCACACCCCTCCAGATGAACAGGACCCCCGTTTTGACCGTAGCGCTCCAAAACAAGTCCGTTTCCTTTGTTTTGCGGTACGCCACACCCCTCCCGATCAACAGGACCCCGTTTCGGCCGTAGGAGGTCCAAGAGAAGTCCGTTTCCTTCGTTTTGCGGTACGCCAGACCCCTCCCGATGAACAGGATCCCTTTTCGACCGTGGCCGGTCGAACACAAGGCCGTTTCCTCCGTTTTGCGGTACACCAGGCCTCGTTTCGATCGGCTGTTCCGTCCAAGCCAGTTGGCACCCGATGAACATGGTGACGACGCAGTTTCCCTGTTCCGACCCAGCTATGTACATGAGCCATGGCCGTACGTATGCACGAGTAGGCGGTCGAGACCCCTCCCGTATGTACAAACATGGCCGTATTTACTTTCTTGCACCCTGGCTGTACGTACGTGTACATGCTACGTCCGCGCCTCTACTACGACATGTGCCCTTCCTTACTTGGCCACGGTTCATCGCTACAGCCTACAGACAGACCGATCGACCAGTATGTATGTACACGTTCGCGACCAAAATGACAACGCTACATACGCTTCGACCAGGTGGGTCCCGACTGTCAGGCACTTCCTTGCATGGGAAGATGTAGCTGGTGGGTCCCAGCAGTCAGGGGGAATCATTTTTTCCCGTAATATGGACGCACTTCCTTACGTGCGAAGATGTAGCTGGTGGGTCCCAACAGTCAGTGGGAGAAAACATTATTTTTCAAGGTAAAAAGGATGTAGTTGTGAGCATGCGTCCATGGCCGTGGTGCGTCCCCACTGCCAGCCTCTCACATACAGTCATCTTCCGATGGCTCTTGTTTGTTGACCACTTGACCACACCGTGCCGAGCGCACCATGGCCGGTGGACGATGGCGAGGCCCCAGACTGGAACGACCCAGGGATGGGGAAGACGCGGCAGTGGAGTCGCATATGGAGAGGAGTGGGAAACTTGACTGGTTTGGGTGTGCGGCAGCACTACCGCCCACGGGAGACAGGAGCAAGAACAGAGGTTGAAGAAGGAGCACGGCTGTTGGATAACATCCGACGGTCCAGCTGCTAGAATTTTTTGTTGATTAAGTTGACAAAACTCTGCGTACATGTCTGCTTAGTAGGCCCACAAGTCACCCACCAAATCTGCCGGGTCCCAGCTGTCATCGGGAGGAATAGTTTTTTTTTCAAGTAACAAGGAGGCACTTCCTTCCGTGCGAAGATACAACCAGTGGGTCCCAGCTGTCAGGGGGAGGAAGCAGCTTAATAAGGAGGAGCTTTCCTTGTGTGCGACAATGGACCTCATGGGTCCAACCCATCAGGCTCTCCACGTACAGTCCTCTTCCGATGACTCTCACTTGTTGACCACACCGCGCCGAGCGCAGTGAGGCGGTGGACGACGGCGAGGCCCCAGACTGGAATGACCCGGAGATGGGGAAGACACGGCAGTGGAGTCGCAGACGGAGACGAGTGGGAAACTTGACTGGTTCGGGTGCGGGGTGGGCCTACACTCGGCAGAGAATAACAGGAGGTGCGGAGTGGAGTCGCAGACGGAGAGGAGTGGAACGACCCGGAGATGGGGAAGACGTCTATTACTGCATTGGTCAGTAAAATCTTTGCAAGCTTATGTACGCAATAACTAGGAGTTAACTTGCCAGGTTATATATAAACAATTATTATTATTATTTTGTAAGAACTTTCAATTTAAGAAATAAAATATCATTTTAATTTGATGAGTTAATAGGACGCGGGGTATTATTATTTTTTAGGCTAGACGTGGGACAGTTGAGTTGGTTCTAGGGAAAAGTACTGGGAGAAAACTCAGTTTACATCGAAAAAGAAAGTGGGAGAAAATTCAGATATAGGATTAATGATAACGAAAAATAAAGGAAGTGGGAAGGTCTATAAAATGGTTGGACGAATGACAGGTTTAATGGAACCCTATGTTTCTATTATAGAAGGGAAAACATAGGTTCAGTTTTGCATTCTTATAGAAAAATAGAACTGAGATGTGCGTCGTCTTGAAAAAACGAACATATCTTGGGCTGCTGATGTTATAGACAAGCTAGGTTGCGAGGCCCAGAGGCTTCTTGATACCTACTGGATCCAAAAAACATTGAAACATGTCGTGGGCTGCCCATGTTAAACAACAAAACCTAGGCCATGGACCTGGTGGGCCCTGGACTGTCAGCCTCTCGACGAAGAGTTGTCTCCTGATTCCTCTTGTTTTGCTGACCATGTTGGGAACAGCAGACGGCGGCGCCGCGGCGATACCACCAAGGCGGAGGACGACGTCGAGACCTCGGACCGAACGAACTGGAGCGGGGGAAGACGCAGGCGGAGGGGAGTACGAGGGTTGACTTGTTCGGGTGAAGGGTGGGCCGGTGGGGCTGCCGCCGCCGGACAATGTGTGGGAGTAGAGGGATGGCCTGGCCAATGCCATAGGGTATGATGGCCAGCCACTGTATAGGAAGAGGACGGAAGATTGAACAAAATAAAGAAATACAAATGGATAGGTGGTTGGTCCCATATGTCTGTGTACGAGACCTGCTGGGTCCACCTGAGAAGGGGAATATGTTGGGAGGAAGGAGATTCAAAGAACGGCAGCCGAGTGAACTAGTTACATACATAAGCAAATAGCCACTAAAAAAGCAAACGGGTTAATGGGTTCTTAGAAGAAATATTTCAGACAAAATAGATAATTATGACACATAGGCTAATGCATGAAGCACTCAGATGATAAAGGTGCTTAAACAGATAAAGTACAACATCTAGACCTTCCTGGCATGCTTGATCATGACGCTGCGGCTGTCCGTGTACTCGTCAATTACGGGAAGCAAACACGCCCTCATGTCCAAGATCCGCTTGTACATGTCGTAGCATGTGTATGCGTCCTTGGCCGTGTAGGTTATGTAGGCTAGATTCAGAGGTACCTCCCACGTGTTCAGGTCCTTGGTATCGTTGTCTTCTTTCATGTTGGCGTAGCAGGGGTGATGATGGTCTCGGCAAGGTCAACCACGGAGTCCTTCTGATAGAGGCGAGGGTGTCCCAATCTTTCGATGAGATGATAACTATCGATTTGGTGGAGTCGACTTTGACGATCTGACTACAAACGTGCACGACGTTGCGCCTTAGCAATCGCTAAACCAATCTCCTGAGGTTACTGACGATGCCGGAAGCACGATCAGCCTGACCACGAAGGTCTATTCTTGCAAGCAATCGAAGAACGAGCAAGAATATGATGAAGCAATCTGAATATTGCGAATATATATGAAGTATTGATAATGGTGGGGATCCGTAAGCGGTCTTGGTCTGGTCATTGGCACAAACGAAGTACACGAAGTTGCAATGGCTAACTTTTAACTAAACAAATCCCAAGGAAAAAGCTACTAGATGGATCTACTTATATAGGAGCAAGGGGTGGCGGCCAAGGAGGTGGGAGGACGTCCCAAGGCAGCCTAAAACCAACCCTAGGTCATACAAGGCTCATGGGCCCAAGTGGAGGTGATGCAACACCTTTGGACTTGTTGTTTGAATCGGATTCTGCTGCAGCGTCAGATTGTTTCGTCCATATCTCAACGCTCGGGACGAATTTAAAGGTGAATCCAATTGGGTTGGAAATAGGATGAAATCTACTTTCCAACAAAAAAAGAATCACCCAATTCAGAGTCCGTATGAAAAATTTGTTGGCGTTTTGAGTCAGGTATGTCTGTGTAGTCCGAATCTGAATCCAAAACGTGAGAGACTTGGACTCTATCTTCTCTTGGCCCAAAAGTGACGTGAGAGGACTTTTTGAACAGAACCTAAACTTCTCCTTTTCCCCTATCTTCATATGTGGATTGTAAAAATGTCCCATACACCTGCAATTAGACAAAACACAAAAGTGTGTGAAGTATTTTTGTTCTGGATAACATAAATAGATTATTGAATAGTTTGCACTAGAATCACCTGATAAATATGCATGTATGCAATATTTTTGGTCGTATCCAAGGTAGTCATGTCCTCATCATCCTCCCCTTCTTGAAAACAAAGCTGTCCTCGGCATTGCTTAATCTGAAATGTGGCTAACAAAAGAGACAAGGTGTACATGTTGTATATGTATATGTCATCCATTTTTACTTTCCTTTGTTTTTGCACATATGGCACATGTATACATGAGTAACCTTCATAGTTGATAAAATCTAAAGCCAAAATATTATCACAAGAAGTAGAAGGCATGAAAATATTGCAACTCAGTTTGCACATATAAGCGAAGCTCTTATTCATTTCAAAAGGTTGACAATGTTCATCATTAAACCATCCCAACATTGGTGAATAAACCTTACTTGCATCAAATTTACATGCTACAACATGCTTAAATAAGCAAACATGCAATAAGTCATTAGACACATAATCATTACCAAGATTAGAGGTCATATCAAAATGATTAAACATTGGTTCTTTTGCATCAACAGTTAATTCAATGGGTGCACTCAAAATTGTTGGTACTTCAACTGTTTGATATGACGCATTCATGACAGTAACACGATTCTCTAAAATAGGTGATGTGCTCAAATCAACAGGTAACTCAACACATGATGTATTCAAGTTAACTAGGCATGCATCATTCTCATGTGAAGTTATATCATCAATACATTTACAGTTACCTTGTCGCAAAGATGTAGCTGATGTAGGTACAGATGATGGCAATGTACCATACTCTTGAGATGATGTCGCGCTCACAATCTGAGGTGTGGCTGCTCTAGTAGGTGCAACGGTCGAGGAACCAACCGGTGGTGGTGAGCATGAACTGGAATAGTTGTTGTTGTAGTCACCCAATGCGTCCTCCTGTAACTGTCTCTCAAAGGTACAAGCACGAACATACATACCAGTAATGCAACGAGGAATATACTGAAATCGTGCCTGAATATCATGGTTCAAACCACCAAAAAATCTATTCATTGCATCATCCACATATTCTTCTATGTCACAATGATGCATATAAGATTTGAACTCTTGGTAGTAAGCATGAACAGTGTTACTGCCTTGTTTTAATTGTTCCAATTTGCGAAGCAATTCACAACGATATTAAGGAGGAAAAAATTGTTGTCTCATTACAGCTTGCAAATCTTTCCAAGTTGTGGGTTGGTTATCAATGTTTTTCTTACAATGCACACTCCACCAAACAGAAGAAAAACCAGTAAATGCTCTAGTGGCAGCTCGTACTCGCTCAAGTTCAGAAAAGTCATGGTGACTAAAAAATTGTTCTACTTCAAGCTCCCAAGCTAGATAAATAGCAGGATTAAATCTACCCTCAAATGACGGTAAAGAGATAACCTGACCATGTGCTTGTGTGTGTTGTCCCAACTCTCGTGATGGTGAAGATGTGTCTGTCGTCCAAGAACGTCTATCTCCGGAACCTGTCATGATTAGTAGAAACAAGAAACAAAATTCGAGAATAATGTTCCTATGAACTACTAGGATGTGGTTGTAAAGTGCTCACAGTAAAGCAAATATCAATATCTTACAAGTTCTTACCAAGCAGCAGGTAGTGACAGGCAACCAGCGGTGTCAAATAACTCTAAAGGTTGTGTAAAGCGATTGCCAGGGGAACGTACGTATACACGGTGCAGAAATATGTGGAGCTGGGTTGGCTATATGTGGTAGCAAAATATTAGCAATAATCAATTCACAGATGCAATGTTGAATAAACGCTCAACGACGGTACTGTGCTGGTCCTAGGCTAGACCGGACTAGAGACGCGAGCCTAGAACACTAATGAGGTCATGGCGTAGCACAACTAGCATCAATGAAGGATACTAAGTAGCTCTGGACAGCAAGATATAAGTGAAGATCACAACGGCAGTAAAGAAAATGATGAAAAACAACTACCAAGCAGGATATACAACAACTCCCTCTCCAACTTTCCTCTTGAAAAAGTTTGAGCCAATTGTCTGATAACTTTTTTTCAAAGAATGCTACTAACTCAAGCTTTCCAATGCAAAAATAATCACTCAATTCCGAAATTGATATGAGGAGTCAAATAATTCTAAAACTGGCTTGAAAAACTGGAATAAGCTGTGTCCGCGAACTTCGGAGGGCAAAAAGACCTATTTAGAAGACGATTTTGAGGTGTCAAATATTGAACTAGCCTTTGCAACTATCTAGATGCGGCTCGTCGCTAGCTTTCATTTGAGTACTCGCAGAGCCAAAACGGACTTCGTATGGGGAAGTTATGCCTGTTTTACTGAACAGTGCACAAAACAGATTCCAATCCGAATTCAACTACTAGATTGAGTCTAGATAGATCCGAATTTTGTTTTTTTCTTCTCTTTTTTCTCACACTTTTTTTCTTTTTCTTTCTCTTTTTTTTGACTTTTTTCTTTTTTTTCTCTTTTTTTCTCTCTGTCTTTTTCTCTCTCTCTCTCTCTCTTTCCAAGACAAACTAGATAAGATGCAGATTGGATCAAGCGAAGATGTGAACGACCTCAACTATGGTTGTGACAATGAACTATGGGTAGCACATGGGTGGATTGATGGATGGTGTGGTGGACAGCGGAAGGGATAACGATGCAGCGGCGACGTGACTAATGTGAACAGAACTCGAAACTCTAAACGAACTAGACACTAAGACCAGCAACTCGACACGACGATGCAACCGATAATTCAATAATGCAAACAATGAAAAGAAAATTGCAAAGGCTCAAACTGGCTTGCACAAAAGGATGAATATATCTAACTTTTTTGTGGCTTTTTCTTGGACAATAGGTAAGAAAATAAATCTAATCTAGGGGAAATTAGAAATTCTCACCGAGCAACCTGAAAACTGATACCACTTGATAGAGGCGAGGGTGTCCCAATCTTTCGATGAGATGATAACTATCGATTTGGTGGAGTCGACTTTGATGATCCGACTACAAACGGCATGACGTTGCGCCTTAGAAATCGCTAAACCAATCTCCTGAGGTTACTGACGATGCCGTAAGCACGATCAGCCTGACCACGAAGGTCAATTCCTACAAGCAATCGAAGAACGAGCAAGAATATGATAAAGCAATCTGAATATTGCGAATATATATGAAGTATTGATAATGGTGGGGATCCATAAGCGGTCTTGGTCTGGTCGTTGGACACAAACGAAGTACACGAAGTTGCAATGGGTAACTTTTAACTAAACAAATCCCAAGGAAAAAAGCTACTAGATGGATCTACTTATATAGGAGCAACCACCTGATAGAGGCGAGGGTGTCCCGATCTTTCGATGAGATGATAACTATCGATTTGGTGGAGTGGACTTTGACGATCCGACTACAAACGTGCACGACGTTGCGCCTTAGCAATTGCTAAACCAATCTCCTGAGGTTACTAACGATGCCGGAAGCACGATCAGCCTGACCATGAAGGTCTATTCCTGCAAGCAATCGAAGAACGAGCAAGAATATGATAAAGCAATCAAAGAACGAGCAAGAATATGATAAAGCAATCGAAGAACGAGCAAGAATATGATAAAGCAATCTGAATATTGTGAATATATATGAAGTATTGATAATGGTGGGATCCGTAAGCGGTCTTGGTCTGGTCATTGGACACAAACGAAGTACACAAAGTTGCAATGGCTAACTTTTAACTAAACAAATCCCAAGGAAAAAGCTACTAGATGGATCTACTTATATAGGAGCAAGGGGTGGTGGCCAAGGAGGTGGGAGGACGTCCCAAGGCAGCCTAAAACCAACCCTAGGTCGTACAAGGCTCATGGGCCCAAATGGAGGTGATGCAACACCTTTGGACTTGTTGTTTGACTCGGATTCTGCTGCAGCGTCAGATTGTTTCGTCCATATCTCAACGCTCGGGACGAATTTAAAGGTGAATCCAATTGGGTTGGAAATAGGACGAAATCTACTTTCCAACAAAAAAGAATCACCCAATTCAGAGTCCGTATGAAAAAGTTGTTGGCGTTTTGAGTCAGGTATGTCTGTGTAGTCCGAATCTGAATCCTGAACGTGAGAGACTTGGACTCTATCTTCTCTTGGCCCAAAAGTGACGTGAGAGGACTTTTTGAACAGAACCTAAACTTCTCCTTTTCCCCTATCTTCATATGTGGATTGTAAAAATGTCTCATACACCTGCAATTAGACAAAACACAAAAGTGTGTGAAGTATTTTTGTTCTGGATAACATAAATAGATTATTGAATAGTTTGCACTAGAAATCACCTGATAAATATGCATGTATGCAATATTTTTGGTCGTATCCAACGTAGTCATGTCCTCATCACCTTCTCCTGCCCGTTGCCGATGATCTTTTATTGCTTCACCTTTTTTCTTTCTTAAGTTAAGGAATTTACAACAAGTCTCTTGCGAAGTTTCATTTTCCCAGAATGTATCCTAATTTTTGGATGTTTTCTCTTTCTTTTCCTTTTTGTTTGTTTCGAGAAAGATATCATCCGATTCTCCTTCTATTGATTCAAGACCAACTTGAGGACTCAAGCCAACCGCTGACTGACTTCTCGATGGCCCGAGAAAAGCAATTCGATTCCAAATTACTCCTTTCCGGCCAAGAAGAGAGGATCTACAGGGTACAACGTAAAGTGGGATGTCGACAAGCTTGTTGCACCAGATGGCGAAATCGTCGCGTTCTTCCTTCTCTCCCCATAGCGAAGGTGCAGTCGGCGCTGCCGATGAAATGGGTGAATGCTCCAGAATCTCTGATGGCCCTACAACAGTTGTAGACGAGAACCTCGTCCCGCACGCATACCTGGGCGACCACGATCCACTGATCCCTGTCAGGAGACGAATGGATGGGCACAAGGTTTAGTCCAGCGACCTTGTGCTTTCTCGTCATGTAGGTACTGCTTGAACTCGGCGAGGCAGAGCTTCACCGACTCTGAATCATTGGTGTACATGACATTCAACTAGGTGCAACCATGGGACTTAACGGCAAACTCAAAGGTGAACTCCTTGCTGAAGCCCATATCCAGCAAGCGCACGCCTCGGATCGCCATTGGAGTCTCTTAAAGTGAACGAGTGGATAGGTGGCGGCAGCAGGTCATTTTTCAGCTCTGGGGGGAATAGATTCAACAGTAAACTGAGTGTGTACAGGTGACAACAGTTACTACCCATCCCTCGCCCGCTGCACGCCCGGCAGAACATGCACCCTTGGCGCATTCAAACGCCTCCATTAAGAAACCTATTCCGGCCACACGTCGGTTCACGAGCGGGTCTATATTGGTACTGTAATAGCAAGTGTTAGTGGTCACTTTACTTAAATTTAATTAGCTTTAATAGAAATTTATTCTTAAAACAAGCAATGCCTTGGCTCGTTCTATTAGCGCCACAGGATTAACATGCACAACATTAGAATTATTATTCTCATGACGCACATGATCAACACATTTGTCGCACTTTCACACGGATAATACTACCAAGTTTGAACTGTTTGTTATGGTTGTTGTCCTCTGCATCATCATGCCGTGTTTCCCAGCTTGCAAGATTCAGAACCAACAAATAAGATTCAAATAATAAGTACATCAAAGATGCCTAAACATCTCATTAATTCCCAGCTTGCAAGATTCAGAACCAACAAATAAGATTCAAACAATAACTACAACAAAGATGCCTACACATCTCATTGATTACCAGCTTGCAAGATTCAGAACCAACCCATTAGAGCCTTTTGATAAACTGAATATCAGGATTAAATCCATCTTGGCTAGCCATGTCATACAACCCAAGAACTTGGCGAATGCTCTTGACCATCACAACATCTGTAATTGAGTATTCCTGTTTGCACAGATAAGAAAGAGCATCATTACTATAATAGTAGCACTAGTTGAAGCAAACTTTCTTTCCAAAACGAGAAAAGATTGCGATAGAATAGCTTTATTTAAAAAATAGAACATTAGCACAGTATGACAAAGCACAATCATGTTGATAAAGGACAGTACTGACCGGTGTGAGGGGCCTTATGCCGCCACTACTCGATGTGGTGAACCTGCAACTCCACTCAGATGAGGTCAGCCTGGAGATCCATGATTCAATTCATGCCCCTTTTTCTGCAGTTCACCTGAAATGAAGCAAAGATTGCATCATTCAGCTTGCAAGAAGTACTTGCTCTCGTGAGCTCGTAGGTTCTTCTTTAGTAGTTGCACTAAAATTCAGCAACATTAAGGTTGGCTGTCCTGCTCATGTAAGGTGTGATAACCCACAAGTGTAGGGGATCGCAACAGTTTTCGAGGGTAGCGTATTCAACCCAAATTTATAGATTCGACACAAGAGGAGCCAAAGTATATTTGAAGGTATTAGCAGCTAAGTTGTCAATTCACCCACACTTGGAGATTAATTATCTGCAGCAAAGTGATCAGTAGTAAAGTAGTATGATAGTTTTGATAGTAGTGACAACAGTAACGATAACGGTAACAATGATAGCCGTGATTTTATAGCAAGTGTAACAATGATGATAGCAGTAGTAACTTAGCAGAAACAGTATAAGATAAATTCGTGGGCATTGGATCGGTGACTTGTTGGATGATATTCATCATGACACGGTTATAACCTAGGGCGATATGGCACTAGCTCCAGTTCATCAATATAATGTAGGCATGTATTCCGTAAAAAGTCATACGTGCTTATGGAAAGAACTTGCATGACATCTTTTGTCCTACCCTCCCGTGGCAGCGGTGTCCATATTGGAAACTAAGGGATATTAAGGCCTCCTTTTAATAGAGAACCGGAACAAAGCATTAACACATAGTGAATACATGAACTCCTCAAACTACGGTCATCACTAGGAGAAGTCCCGGTTATTGTCACTCCGGGGTTGCCGGATCATAACATGTAGTAGGTGACTATAACTTGCAAGATCGGATCTAGAACATGGATATAATTATGATAACATAAATGGTTCAGATATGAAATCATGGCACCCGGGCCCAAAGTGACAAGCATTAAGCATGGCAAAGTCATAACAACATCAATCTTAGAACATAGTGGATACTAGGGATCAAGCCCTAACAAAACTCACTCGATTAGATGAAGAATCTCATCCAACTTCCCACCGACCAGCGATCCTACGAAGGAATTATTCACTCCCGGTGGGCATAATGGAATTGGCGATGGAGAAGGGTTGGTGATGACGAAGAACGAAGATCCCCCTCTCCGGAGCCCGAAACAGACTCCAGATCTGGCCTCCCGATGAAGAATAGGAGGTGACGGCGGCTCCGTCTCGTGGATCGCAATAATTCTTTCTGCCTGATTTTCTCTGGAAAATAGGATTTTATAGCGTCGGTTTCAGGGTCTGCGGGGCCACCAGGTGGGGACAACCCACCTGGGCGCGCCAGGAGAGGGGGGCATGCCTTGGTGGGTTGTGCCCACCCAGGTGCCCCTCTATGGTGGATCTTGGCTCCAGAAATTCTTATTTATTGAATAAAAAATTCTCGCAAAGTTTCGTTCCATTCCGAGAACTTTTATTTCTGCACAAAAACAACACCATGGTAGTTCTGCTGAAAACAACGTCAGTCAGGGGTTAGTTTAATTCAAATCATGCAAATTAGAGTCCAAAACAAGAGGAAAAGTGTTAGGAAAAGTAGACACGTTGGAGATGTATCAACTCCCCCAAGCTTAAACCTCTGCTTGTCCTCAAGCAATTCAGTTGATAAATTGAAAGTGAAAAAGAAAAACTTTTACGGACTCTTTTTCTCTTGTTTTCATGAATACGCTTAAACAACACCCAGGTTTTCAGCCACATTAAAACTAACCATGTCGACAAGAACTCCTAAAGATTATAATGACTCATATCAATGACATAATTAGCTAGCGACAATAATAAGATATCTCAAACGACAACACGTTGTCAAAATAACCATGATATAATATGACAATAGTGGTATCTCGCTAGCCCTTTCTGAGACCGCAAAACATAAATGCAGAGCACCTCGAAAGTTCAAGCAGCGACTAAACATTGTAATTCATGGTAGAAAAGATCCAGTCATGATGCACCCAACATTAGCTACACACAATGCATAAGTCATGACAGCTGTGCTCTCAGGTTCTAGCGCTTGTTTTAGAAGGTGATGACACAACATAAAAGTAAATACATAGTCCCTTCACAGAGGGAAGCAGTGATATGCAGATGTGCCAGAGCTCAATTTTTTTAAAACAGAGGTAAACGATATTTTGAGACATGCACCCTTCTCATTTACTTCACGACCATCGGTTATCAATATCTTCCATGCTAAGCACGCTAGTGGCGGTTCCCAGGCGATAAAAGTAAAGGTTTTGACTCCATTGGGAGTTTTTGTTTGATTATTTGGGACTGGGCATCCCTATTACCGCCCTTTTCTATGCGATGGCGAGTGAATAAACACTCGACCTGAGAATAACCCGCTTAGCATTGAAGATACCGACCACCTCCTGTTGTTCCATGAATGATCCAGGCACACAAAACGGATATTTAGTTAGAAGTTTTTAGAGGTGGCACATACAAATTTACTTAGGATGGCGGGGTAATACCGCATATAGGTAGGTATGGTGGACTCATCTGGAATAACTTTTGGGTTCAAGGTTTTTGATGTACAAGCAGAATTCCCACTTAGTACAGGCGAAGGCTAGCAATTAGATTGAGAAGCGGCCAGCTAGAGAGCAACAATGGTCATAAACATGCATTATGCATAAGTAACATTGGACACTAGCATGAGTAGGATATGAACACCATGAACATAAACATCATAGAGGCTATGTTGGTTTTGATTCAACTACATGAATGAACATGTGCCAAGTCAAGCCACTCGAACATTCAGAGGAGGATACCATACCATCATACTACATCACGATCATTTTAACGCGATGTTGATATCCAAGATAAATCATTATCCACTCCCAGCTACTTATGCATGGCATGAGAAACTATAATCTCTAATTGTCATTGCAAACACGTTTAATCATAATGGGCTGAATCATGGATACTAGGTTAAACATATTTACACAAACAGAACAAGTCGAGTTCATACCAGTTTCTCTCTGCCACGGCCAGTTCATCGAATGTCGTCATTATTGCCTTTCACTTGCACGACCGAACGATATGAAAATAATAATAGTGCAAGAGTGCCGTGGACTAAGCTGGAATCTGCAAACATTTTATTCAACAGGAGAAGACAAGGTAAAATGTGCTCTTTATTAGATCAACAGTTGTTCATATGAGAGCCACTCAACATTTTCATCATGGTCTTCTCCTCGGTACAACTCGCATAAAAAGAAAAGAAATTCAGAGAAACACACATAAATAATTTTGGAGTTTTTGGTTTTCTTGAACAAGCAAATAAAAGGGAAAAGCAAAAATGAGAAAACTATTTACACGGGAAAGCTCCCAACAAGCAAAAGAAGAACAAGGAAATCTTTTTGGGTTTTCATTTTAATATTACTACTAAGCATGCATAGAAAGTAAACTACTACAACTATTTTTTTTGGTTTTTCTAAAGTTTTTCAAACACACAAGAAGAAGGCAAGAAAATAAATCTAAGCATGGATGATACAATGAAAAAGTGTGAACACCGACTAATGAAATATGTGGACATGAATGTAATGTTGGTGGGAACACGTACTCCCCCAAGCATAGGCTTTTGGCCTAACTTGGTAGTCGATCAGTAGCCTGGATAGTAGTTGGCGTGGTAGCTCACGGAGGATCTCGGTGCGGATGCCACGGCCTGCCTTGCTGCCTCCACTGCTGCGTTGTGAGCTTGGGCCTCGCTCTCGAGAACAAAATATCTTCCTTTGCTGTCATATTAAAAAAAGCAGGCGTAGGCAAATATGTGTGCACAACAGATTTTTGGTTAAAAATTAGATTGTAAGTGAAGTTATCAACCTTTCCCTTGAGAATCTTATGATCTTTTAAGGTGTCAAAATCTAAATACTGTGTGGGTAGGATAGGATCAAAGGGCAAAGGTGATACACCCGTCCCTCGTGCTAAACGCGTAGCATATATTGCACCATAGAAATAGCCACTGTTAACGTTGTGCTGAAGTCTGCGTGCAACAATTGCTCCAAGGTTATAATTCCTTTCACCGGTGAGAGCAATGTGAATGAGGCCCAAGTCTGGAGCACAGAGTGTACTATAGTCTTGCTTGCCTGCTATACATTTCCCATTAAATAATGCAAAGTACTGAATTGCGGGAAAGTGAATGCTCTTTATTCTACCTTGTGTCACTCCCCTCGTCTCACCGCAGCAAAGACTAGTTAAGAATGTTTGATACTCAGCCCTTGGCAGTTCGTCAAGCGAACCCTAGAACGGGAATTTGCAGTGGTAAGAAAAATTCTCTAGTGATATGGTAAATGGATTATCATAAAGCATAAACGACACCCTAGACTCACGGGGAAGGAATTTAAATCCTTTGACAAATGATTCAGTGAGAAGGTGGTGTTGTTCGCACTTATCTGAAAGGAAGGGACTGAGACCGGCATTGCGAACATATTGCTCAAATTCCTCTTTAATACCCACACACATCATATACTCATCGCAACGCCATAAGCATGTTTTGGTGGCGGCATCTCGAGTAGAACTTTCACTTGGTTCATGATGTCTACTGCGCAACTTTATTCTTGTAGACACGTGTTGGGCCTCCAAGCGCAGAGTTTTGTAGGACAGTAGCATTTTCCCTCAAGTGGATGACCTAAGGTTTATCAATCCATGGGAGGTGGTTACAGAGGCCTGCAGCGGCGGAACTTCTGATCTAGGTTAACTTCTGATGGTTTCTCTATTTATAGGATTTTCTGGCGTTGGTTTCATGCTATGATGGGCCTCGAGGTGAGCACAACCTACCGGGGCATGGACAGTCCACCAGGCGTGCCCTGGTGGGTTGTGCCCTCCTTGTGGCCCTTCTGGCCCTCCCACAAAGCTTCGGGGTCTCTTTTGTTCAAAAAAATCGTCAAAAAGTTTTGTCCAATTCCGAGAACTTTTATTTCTGCACAAAAAACAACACCACGGTAGTTCTGCTGAAAACAGCGTCAGTCCGGGTTAGTTCCATGCAAATCATACCAAAACCATATAAAATTGTTGTAAACATGGCATGAATACTTCATAAATTATAGATATGTTGGAGATGTATCAGCATCCCCAAGCTTAATTCCTACTCGTCCTCGAGTAGGTAAATGAAAAAAGAAATAATGTATGAAGTGTGAATGCTAGCAAAGTGCATAAGTTTGATCAATGATAATGTCAATCACTTTTCCTAGCATCATAACAGCAATTCTTTCTCATAAAATTTCTCATGTTAAAGTGGCAACCAATTCACATGTTAAGGTTCAAACAATGAATTCTCTTGAAACTCAACCTATGTTCTCAGTCACCAAGCAATTGTAATTCAACTTATTCAACAAAGTTTAAGTAAGAGCTCCACATACTCAACCATCTTATATTCTTCTATGATTGCTAGCACTCACCGCATACACATGAGCAAAACATTTCAACCAGACACATAGAAAGATAGGGGCTTATTGTTTTGCCTCCCAACATATTCACCTCAAGGGTGATGTCAACAATAATAACTCATGCTACCCATATTCAACTGGACATATGTGCCTAGACCTTTCCTCACCACATGATGCTTGCCAAAAGAGAAAAATAAAAGGAATAGAGAGAAAAACTTTGACTCTTTGCATACAAGTAAATACATAAAAGTAAAAGATAGGCCCTTCGCAGAGGGAAGCAGAGTTTTCCATGCGCTTATTTGTTTGTATGCTCAACCCCTTAGTGCAAAAGAACGCCACGTTATATTGGCCCTTGTGATGGCAACCTTTATTATGCAGTATGTCGCTTTTATTGCTTTACCATCACAAGTTCGTACAATGCTCAACTTTCTCTTACACTAAATGATCTTAGACTTTTAGAAGCAATTTTTATTGCCTTATTGCACCGATGACAACTTACTTGAAGGATCTTGCTCAATCCTTAGGTAGGTATGGTGGACTCTTGAAAATAAGATCTGGGTTTAAGGGTTTTTGGATGCACAAGTAGTATCTCTACTTGGTGCGGAATTTTGGCTAGCAAAGATGGGGGGCAAGCACCACATGTTGAAGGATCTATGACAATATAACTTCTATGTGAATATGAACAAACATAAATCATCATGTTGTCTTCCTTGTCCAACGTCAATAATTTTGGCATATAATATTTTGATGGGGGCTCACAATCACAAAAGATTTCCATGATAGTGTATTTGCATGTGAAAGTTATCTTCCTTATACTAATTATTCGTGAATTGCTTGTATGACCAATATTGTGATTGTCAAGCCTCAAAATCTTTCTAAACCCAATGTGAAGCTACCAGTAGGCATAATATGATTCAACTTCATGACAATCAATTTATTCAACAATTTACTCATAGGATATAAGTGAAGCACAAGAGTAATTCCATACAAAAGAGCTTCGTTGACGGGATGTAAATACCGCTTACCTAGCCTCCCTGGCAACTATTTGAGGACTCTATTTTATTTAAAAACTTTTAGTTCTAAGTATTTTATTAAAACAACAAGCAAAAAAAAATGACAATCCAAGAATAGCATAACTCATGTGAAGAAGCAAAAACTTAGGCTCAACCCATACTAACCAATAATTGTTGATGAAGAAAGGTGGGATGCCTACCGGGGCATCCCCAAGGTTAGATGCTTGAGACTTCTTGAAATATTATCTTGGGATGCCTTGGGAATCCACAAGCTTGAGCTTTTGTGTCTCCTTAATTCCTCTCATATCACGGTTTCCCTAAATCTTAAAAACTTCATCCACACAAAACTGAACAAGAACTCGTGAGATAAGTTAGTATAAACCAATGCAAAAACTTTATCATTCTCTACTGTAGCAAATCACTAAAATTATTATTCAACATTGCATACTAAATGCCTCTACATATTTAATACTCCTATCCTCAAATAGAATCATTAAACTAGCAAACATATGCAAACAATGCAAACATAACAGCAATCTGCCAAAACAGTACAGTCTTTAAAGAATGCAAGAGTATCAATACTTCCCTAACTCCAAAGGTTATGAAAATTGGCCACACTATAGAAAATATATCAGAGCTCATTTTGCAAAAAGTTTCAACATTTTATCACATTCTGACTTTTCTATGGAATTTTTGTAACAGTGGTAAACTTTCTGTTTTCAAACAGCAACATGTAGACTTGTAAAATAAGCATAGTAAAGGCTATCCATGCCACTTTTATTGAAATAAAAGTGGCAAAACATTATTATAAATAAAAGCAAGCAAATCCTAACAAAATAAACTGATGCTCCAAGCAAAACACATATCATGTGACGAATGAAAACATAGCTCCAAGTGAGGTTACCGATAATGTTGGAGACGAAAGAGGGGATGCCTTCCGAGGCATCCCCAAGCTTAGTTGCTTGGATCATCCTTGAATATCACCTTGGGGTGCCTTGGGCATCCCCAAGCTTATGGTCTCATCACTCCTTATTCTCCTCATATCGACATCTCACCCAAAACTGGAAAACTTCAATCACACAAAACTTAACAGAACTTCGTGAGATAGGTTAGTATGATAAAGAGCAAACCATTTCACTTTGGTACTGTTAAAGACAAGATTCATAATTTTTTCCACACAGTGCCTACTGTAGCATATCATTTCCACAATTTATATTGAGCAATATAAGCCATAGAAACTAGAAAGCAAGCAAACTATGCATCGAAAACAGAATCTGTCAAAAATAGTCTGTAATGATCTGGATAACTACCATACTTCTGCTACTCCAAAAAAATTTATATTAATATTCTGCAAAAAGAATCAACTCAAAAGCACTCTACTATTAAAAATGAGAATTATTTTCGTGAGCGCAAAAGTTTCTGTTTTCAGCAAGATCAAATAAACTATCACCCAACATGACCCCAAAGTCTTTACTTGGTACTTTATTGAAACAAAAGCAATAAAACATGATCAATACAGTAGCATAATCATGTGAACACACAAAACCTGTAGGTAAAGGTGTTGGGTTGTCTCCCAACAAGCGCTTTTCTTTAATGCCTTTTAGCTAGGCATGATGATTTCAATGATGCTCGCATAAAAGATAAGAATTGAAACACAAAGAGAACATCATGAAGCACATGGCAAGCACATTTAAGTCTAACCCACTTCCTATGCATAGGGATTTTGTGAGGAAACAATTTATGGGAACAAGAATCAACTAGCATAGGAAGGCAAAACAAGCACACCTTTAAAACTTTCAACATAAAGAGAGGAAACTTGATATTATTGCAATTCCTACAAGCATATGTTCCTCCCTCATAATAATTTTCATTGGCATCATTGATAGAGGCAAAGGTGTCCCGTCTTTCGATGAGATGATGGATATCGCTTTGGTGGAAGTCGACTTTGACGATCCGACTACGAACGTGCGATGACGTCGCGCCTTAGCAATCGCTAAACCAACTCCGAGAGGTTATTGACCACGCCGGAGCACGATCAACCTGACCACGAGGGTCTGTTTCCTGCGAGCAAACAAAGAACAAGCAAGAAACTGAGATTGCAATCTGGATATTGCGAATATAAGATGAAAGCTTTATTGATCAAGGTGGGGTTCTGTGACGCCTTTGTCTGGTCGTTGAACACAAACGAAGTACACGAAGTTGCAGCTATGGCGAACTTTTAATCTAAAAAAACAAAGACTAAACGCCGCCCTAAGGGCTGTATATATGGAGGAAGAGGGGGGAATTTCGTGGCCCTTGGGGAAGGGGTCCGAAACCAACCCTATCTGTTGTTTCCCCACACATACGGACTCTAAAAATAGCCTATACTCAAGTATTTCGAAATTACATGGGCCTGGCCCAATAATAAGGTGATGCGGCACCTAGAATAGCCTCTGGACGAAAGTTATGAAGTAGCATCTTGTATATTTCGTCCAAGGCTTCATGCACGCATTATGGTGGCTTCAATGTCCTGAAATCATCACTTGTAACTCCGTTCTTGTCCCCCATGCGCATGCCATCATCTCCATGCTTGTTCTTGCTCCAATGTTCATCCTTCTCAAAGCTAGGCCCTTCATTTGTAAGCAAAAGAAATGTATCCAATTTAGGCAGCATCATGTTCTCATGAACATTAGAATCATTACCAAGAAACGAAAGTACCTGGTAATTTAATTGGCGTGCGCGAGCTCTAGTAATTGGTCCAGTATGTATAGCAGCAGGGGCTGTGGGTGTAACCATGGTATTGATGTCCTCATCATCCTCCCCTTCTTGAAATGAAGTCGTCCTCGACGGAAGCTCATCTCCCTCACCCAAATAAGGCTTCAAATCTGCAATGTTAAAAGTGGGACTAACCCCAAAATCTGCAGGCAGCTCAAGTTTATATGCATTATCATTTATTTTCTCTAACACCTTAAAAGGACCATCAGCACGTGGCATTAGCTTTGATTTGCGCAAATCAGGAAATCTATCCTTACGCAAAGGTAACCAAACAAGATCTCCAGGTGCAAACACAACATGTTTTCTACCCTTATCTCCAGCAAGTTTATATTTAGCATTCATACGCTCAATGTTTTCCTTAGTTAACTCATGCATTTTTAAGATCAATTCAGCACGTTGTTTAGCATCAAAATTAACCTTCTCCGAAGATGGAAGAGGCAACAAATCAATAGGTGCACGAGGGAGGAAACCATACACAATTTCAAAAGGGCACATCTTAGTAGTAGAATGCAATGAACGATTATAAGCAAACTCAATATGAGGCAAGCATTCTTCCCACATTTTCTTATTATTCTTCAAAACAACCCTAAGCATAGTAGACAATGTTCTATTGACTACTTCAGTTTGTCCATCAGTTTGGGGGTGACAAGTAGTACTAAAAAGCAGTTTAGTCCCCAACTTAGCCCATAAACATCTCCAAAAGTGGCTAAGAAATTTAGTATCACGATCTGAAACAATAGTATTTGGCACACCATGCAAACGAATAATTTCACGGAAGAACAAATCAGCAACATTAACAGCATCATCGCTTTTATGACATGGTATAAAGTGTGCCATTTTTGAGAATCTATCCACAACAACAAATATGCTATCCCTCCCCTTCTTTGTTCGAGGTAAACCTAAAACAAATTCCATAGATATATCCTCCCAAGGAACACTAGGTACAGGCAAAGGCATATATAAACCATGAGGATTGAGTCGTGACTTAGCTTTTTGACATGTAGTGCAGCGAGCAACAAAACGCTCAACATCCCGTCTCATCTTTGGCCAAAAGAAATGTGTAGCAAGTACGTCCTCCGTCTTCTTCACGCCAAAGTGTCCCATTAATCCTCCTCCATGCGCCTCCTGCAACAACAAAAGACGAAGAGAGCTAGCTGGAATGCATAGCTTGTTAGCACGGAACACAAATCCATCATTAACGACAAACTTGTTCCAGGTTCTTCCTTCTTTACAATTCTGCAAAACATCTTTAAAATCAGCATCATGCACATATTGATCTTTGATGGTCTCCAAACCAAATATTTTGAAGTCAAGTTGTGAAAGCATAGTATAGCGACGAGACAATGCATCAGCAATAACATTTTCTTTGCCCTTCTTGTGTTTAATGACATAAGGGAAAGTTTCAATGAATTCAACCCATTTAGCATGTCTACGATTCAGTTTAGCTTGACTTTTAATATGTTTCAAAGATTCATGATCAGAATGTATAACAAATTCTTTGGGCCATAAATAATGTTGCCATGTTTCTAAAGTCCGAACAAGAGCATATAGTTCTTTATCATAAGTAGAATAATTCAGACTAGGCCCACTCAATTTATCAGAAAAGTATGCAACAGGTTTGCCATCTTGTAATAACACACCTCCTAATCCAATTCCACTAGCATCACATTCAAGCTCAAAAGTCTTATTAAAATCAGGAAGTTGGAGTAAAGGAGCATGTGTCAACTTATCTTTCAATACCGTGAAGGCTTCTTCCTGTGCGGTACCCCAAACAAAAGGCACATCCTTCTTTGTAAGCTCGTTGAGAGGTGCAGCAATGGTGCTAAAATCTCTCACAAAACGCCTATAGAAACCAGCGAGTCCAAGAAAACTCCGCACTTGTGTGACCGTTTTGGGCTGCGGCCAACTCTCAATAGCTTCAATCTTGGCTTTATCAACTTCAATTCCCTGTGGAGTAACAACATAGCCAAGAAAAGATACTCGGTCGGTGCAAAAGGTGCACTTCCCAAGGTTACCAAACAAACGTGCATCACGTAGAGCAATAAAAACAGCACGTAAATGCTCCAAATGTTCTTCCAAAGATTTGCTATAAATCAGTATATCATCAAAATAGACTACCACAAATCGTCCAATGAAAGCACGTAAAACTTCGTTCATTAGTCTCATGAAAGTACTAGGTGCATTAGTTAACCCAAAAGGCATGACTAACCACTCATATAAACCAAACTTATTTTTAAATGCAGTTTTCCATTCATCTCCCAATTTCATACGAATTTGATGGTATCCACTACGAAAATCAACTTTGGAGAATATTGTAGAGCCACTCAATTCATCAAGCATATCATCTAGCCTAGGAATAGGATGACGATAACGAATAGTAATATCATTAATGCCTCTATAATCAACACACATACGCGACGTACCATCCTTTTTAGGCACTAGTATAATAGGAACAGCACAAGGACTAAGAGATTCGCGTATATAACCTTTGTCGAGCAGCTCCTGTACTTGACGCATAATCTCCTTCGTCTCCTCTGGATTGGTACGGTATGGTGCATGGTTGGGGAGCGATGCACCGGGAATTAAATCAATTTGATGCTCAATCCCTCGAATAGGTGGTAATCCCGGTGGCACGTCTTGTGGGAAGACGTCGGCGAACTCCTGCAAAATGTTAGTGACAGCAGGGGGCAAAGAGGAAGGCACGTCCTCGAATGAAAATAATGCCTCTTTGCACACAAAAGCATAGCAAACAGATTTGTTGAAATCTAGCTCATCAATATCAGATTTTGTGGCAAGTAAACATGCACTTTTCAATTTAATTTCAGAAACAACACTAGATGGTTTAGTATTAGGTTTCATTTGTTGCTCAAATTCTTTTGCCACAATCTGATTTTCACTCTTATTTTTCTCCTGTTTTGCTTTATTAGCTCTATTAATGTCATCTTTCAAAATGGAATCAGGAGTCATAGGAAGCAAAGTAATATTTTTATCCTTATGAACAAGAGTATACTGATTGTTTCTACCATGGTGTACAGAATTTTTATCAAATTGCCATGGTCTACCAAGTAATAAGGAACATGCTTGCATGGGTACCACATCACAATCAACATAATCAGCATATGTAGAGATACTAAAATGCACACGAACAGTACGTGTTACCTTAACCTTGCCGCTGTTGTTGAACCATTGGATGTAGTAAGGATGTGGATGTGGTCTTGTGGTGAGAGATAGCTTCTCCACCATCTCCATGCTAGCCAAGTTGTTACAGCTCCCTCCATCTATGATGACGCGAACAAAACGTTCCTTCACAACTCCCTTTGTATGGAACAAATTATGCCTCTGATTTTGCTCTGCTTGTGTGACCTGCACACTCAAAACACGTTGAGCAACTAAACATTCATACCTGTCGGCGTCTTCAGGAGCCATGTATTGCGTCTCATTTTCAGAATCATCTCCACCATGTTCTTCACGTGTAATAAGAGCCAAAGTCTCCTCATCATAGTCACTAGCGGACTCATACCCACCATCCTCAGTAGCAATCATCACACGCTGAGATTTGCATTCTCTCGCATAATGTCCTCTTCCTTTACAACGACGACAAATAATATCACTTGTGTGCCCTGTTGATGCCATGGAAGAAGAAGAGCTCTGCGCAGGCCCGGCAGGTGTGCTCTTGGCAGAGAGTGGTGGTTGTGCCTGCTTTCTTGTATCACGGCTGGAGGTGGCACCTGATGGAGGTGATGGTGAAGTGGAAGTAGAGGATGCACGTGGTGTCCATGATGAAGGTCGACCTGCAGAAAAGTTAGTTCGCGCCAATGCCTGTCGATCCTGCACTTCACGTTCAGCTTTACAAGCAAGATGGAATAAACGAGTGATATTATTATAATCCTTATACTCTAGAATGGTCTGAATCTCTTTATTTAATCCACCCATAAAACGTGCAAGCATAGCTTCATTCTCCTCAACAATACCACATCTAATCATGCCAGTTTGTAATTCCTGATAATATTCTTCTACAGAATTTTTCCCTTGTCTTAAGCGCTGCAATTTTTGAAGTAATTCACGTTGGTAATATGGTGGAACCCAACGAGTACGCATAGCAGTTTTCAAAGCAGCCCAAGTAGCTGGAACAGGATATAATCTACAATGTTCAGACCACCAAACACATGCAAAGCTAGTGAAAGCACAAACAGCAGCAGGAACACGTCTCTCCTCAGGATATTGTAAACATGTAAATCGTTGTTTAGTTTCTAACTCCCAAGTAAGATATATATCAGGAACATATCTACCCTCAAATGGTGGAATATTCAATTTCAGTTTAGGGAGATGGTCATGATCTCGTACCTGAGGTGGTGGTGCCGGCCTACCGTTGCGAATATATACCTGAGGTCGACCTGCTGGTGGTGGTGCTGGTGGCTGCACGTAGTTCTGATTTTGATCAACCTCATCCTCATAATCGCCCGCATAATCGTCATCCTCCTCAGCCGCCGCAGTAGCAGGAGCCAAAGAAGCATCAACAGTAGGTGCAGCGGCACCCGAATTTTGACCAGTCTCAATTGGAACGCGCTGTGCTCGTCCCACTTGATTTGGAAGGCGGCGTTGGAGATGTGGTTGTTGTTGTTGTAGAGGTGCGACATATGCAGCCAGTGGTGGTTGGGGAAGACGCTTGAGTAATTCAGTAAACTTGTTATCCAGCTTTGTCTCGAACGACTTCTCCACGGCATCTATCTTCTCCATAGCCTCTTCAAATCTGTTTAGCACATCTCCCACCTGGCCACTCATCATTTGCTGAAATTTATCATGCAACTCCTTGTTTGTCATGTTCTCCCAATCAGTCTCATCGGCTTGTGATCCTGCCATGGTTAGCAGCAATAGAAACACAAAAGAATATGATCCTACAGACTACTAGGAAGTGGTGGTGATGGTGGTGTGTCACAAATCCTTCAAGCGAATCTCAAATTCTTACCAGTTCTTACCCAGCAGCAGGTGGTGATCGGCAACCGTAGTAGTCAAAACTCTCAAAGCTTGGATAGAGCGATTACCAGGGAGAGTCAAGCGCACGATGTAGATGTATGTGGAGCTGGGAAGGCTTACAATATGGTAGCAAAAATGGTCAGCAATAATCAATTCAGAGATGCAAAGTTGAATAAACGCTCAACGGCGGTACTGTGCTGGTCCTAGACTTGACCGTGCTAGAGACGCGAGCCTAGAACACTAACAAAATCACGGCGCTGCACGTAAACAAGGGAAAAGCACACTCTGGAATTTTTTTTTGCTCTTTCTTTTCGCGCTCTTTTTTTTTGCGCTCCTCTTTTTTCTTGCGAAAAATCACTATAATGGCGAGTGTCTCAAAACTCTTCCCAGGTCAAACTGACTGGATAGGCACGCAAAATTTTTGACTATTTTTTCGGAAATCAGGGCAGCGACGACGAAAAAGTGCGTCAAAAAATCACTATGATGGCGAGTGTCTCAAAACACTCCCCGTGACCTAAAAATAGGATAGGGAAAAATATTTTTGGTCGCCGAAATTTTGGCCTAAAAACTGCCCGGGGGTCTCCGGACTTTTTTTCGAGACCTACTCAGGCAAGGAAACACGAAACGAAAAAGAGATGGATCTCTAAAACAAACCGAATATGACAAGAACTCAGATTTGTGGTGGATATATGGTGGTAGGATATGGCAGCGGTGGTGGTATATGGTAGCGGTGGTGGTATATGGATATGGATCGGTGGTGGTATATGGATACGGATTGGTGGTGGTATATGGATACGGATTCAGAGCGGTGGCGGATAAGCAATGGTGGTAGATGGCAAGGCGATGATGATGGTGCGGCGGCGGCATGACAACTTATGACCAGAACTCGAAACTCTAAAAGACTAGACTCTAAGACCAACAACTTGACACGACGATGCAACCGCAAATTCAACAAAGCAAAAACCCTAAAAAGATTATGCAAAGGCTCAGATTGGTTCGGATATGATGAACTAACCCTAATTTTTTGTGTGTCTTTTTCGTGGACTGTAGGTATGAAGAACAGACTCGAGCTAAACTACGAAAAACTGTAAAATCTCACCGAGCAACCTGGAAATCTGATACCACTTGATAGAGGCAAAGGTGTCCCGTCTTTCGATGAGATGATGGATATCGCTTTGGTGGAAGTCGACTTTGACGATCCGACTACGAACGTGCGATGACGTCGCGCCTTAGCAATCGCTAAACCAACTCCGAGAGGTTATTGACCACGCCGGAACATGATCAACCTGACCACGAGGGTCTGTTTCCTGCGAGCAAACGAAGAACAAGCAAGAAACTGAGATTGCAATCTGGATATTGCGAATATAAGATGAAAGCTTTATTGATCAAGGTGGGGTTCTGTGACGCCTTTGTCTGGTCGTTGAACACAAACGAAGTACGCGAAGTTGCAGCTATGGCGAACTTTTAATCTAAAAAAAACCCAAAGTCTAAACGACGCCCTAAGGGCTGTATATATGGAGGAAGAGGGGGGAATTTCGTGGCCCTTGGGGAAGGGGTCCGAAACCAACCCTATCTCTTGTTTCCCCACACATACGGACTCTAAAAATAGCCTATACTCAAGTATTTCGAAATTACATGGGCCTGGCCCAATAATAAGGTGACGCAGCACCTAGAATAGCCTCTGGACGAAAGTTATGAAGTAGCATCTTGTATATTTCGTCCAAGGCTTCATGCACGCATTATGGTGGCTTCAATGTCCTGAAATCATCACTTGTAACTCCGTTCTTGTCCCCCATGCGCATGCCATCATCTTCATTCTTGTTCTTGCTCCAATGTTCATCCTTCTCAAAGCTAGGCCCTTCATTTGTAAGCAAAACAAATGTATCCAATTTAGGCAGCATCATATTCTCATGAACATTAGAATCATTACCAAGAAACGAAAGTACCTGGTAATTTAATTGGCGTGCGCGAGCTCTAGTAATTGGTCCAGTATGTATAGCAGTAGGGGCTGTGGGTGTAACCATGGTATTGATGTCCTCATCAATCATGAATGAATTTAACAATATAACCATCACATAAAGCATTCTTTTCATGATACAAAAGCATAGAAAACTTATTACTCTCCACATAAGCAAATTTGTTCTCATCAATAGTAGTGGATGCAAACTCAACAAAATAACTATCATGTGATTGAAAATTAAAATCATGATGACAAGTTTCATGTTTATAATTATTCAATATAGCATACATGTCATCACCATAATCATCATATATAGGAACTTTGTTGTCATAATCAATTGCAACCTCCTTCAAAATAGTGGATTCATCATTACAAAAGTCACAACCTCTCCAAATCCACTTTCATCAATATAATCATCATAAATAGGAGGCATGCAATCATTATAACAAATTTGCGAATCAAATCTTGGGGGACTAAAAATATCATCTTCATCAAACATAGCATCCCCAAGCTTATGGCTTTGCATACCATTAGCATCACAAATATTCAAAGAATTCATACTAACAACATTGCAATCATGCTCATCATTAAAATATTTTGTGCCAAACATTTTATTGACTTCTTCTTCTAACAACTGAGCACAATTTTTCGGACCATCATTTTTAAGAAATATATTATAAAGATGATCAATAATATGATGCAACCTTAATTCCATTTTTTGTAGTTTTTTTATAAACCAAACTAGTGATAAAACAGGAAACTAAAAGATTCAATTGCAAGATCTAAAGATATACCTTCAAGCACTCATCTCCCCGGCAACGGCGCCAGAAAAGAGCTTGATGTCTACTACACAACTTTATTCTTGTAGACACGTGTTGGGCCTCCAAGCGCAGAGTTTTGTAGGACAGTTGCAATTTTCCCTCAAGTGGATGACCTAAGGTTTATCAATCCGTGGGAGGTGGTTACAGAGGCCTACGGCAGCGGAACTTCTGATCTAGGTTAACTTCTGATGGTTTCTCTATTTATAGGATTTTTTGGCGTTGGTTTCACGCTAAGATGGGCCTCGAGGTGAGCACAACCCACCGCGGTACGGACGGCCCACCAGGCGTGCCCAGGTGGGTTGTGCCCTTGATGCGGAGCATCCTACGATCATCCCCATGGACCTACCATCGTCTTATCAAGAGCCAAGAGGACCTATGACACGAGCACGAGCTAGAGCTCTCGAGAACAAGGTGACTTCCTTCCTTAGTGAGATCACATATGATCCACTCGAGACATGGCTAGTACCTAAGTCCGATATGCTATGCATGATTAGGTGTCAAGAGGAGCCCCCCGAGGATGCATGTGATGACGGACAAGCCGCCAAGTCCATCGATGAAGAGAACCAACGGAAACGGGCAAGTTCACCTTCCAGGCCCCGGACATCCAGCCAAGACCCCGGACATCCGGCCCCTGGAGCAACCACAGCAGCAGCAGCCCAGACGCCCAAGTCTACATGGCCCGGACATCCGGCGTCCAGCCCGGACATCCAGCCCAACCCCGGAAATCCGGCCAAAAGCCCGGAAATCCGGCGCCACGCTACAGAACATCCAGAAGCTGAGCCCTCCAGCCCGGACATCTGGCCACCAAGCCCGGACATCCGGCCCCTCGGGAAGGCCCGGAGATCCGGCCCGTCGCCCGGACATCCAGCCCCCCCTGTCTGCGCACAGTAAAGGGCCGAGACCCGTGTACCCCTTCGACCCTCTAGACTATATATACTCCTTCTCCCCCATCTTTCTAGGGTTAGCATTGGTTTAGCTCATATGTGAGATAGAGCATTGCTCATCCATTACGGATCTACTCCACGAGAGAGACCGCGGCCCCTCTACGGAGAAGATCACCTTGGATTCAAGACCCCCTCTTGGGTGGCCCCCATCAAGACCTCCTTACGGAGAAGAACCGGTTACCTTTGTATCGTCCTTTCTTGACTTTGGATCTTGTATCTTACCTTTGTGTTCATCGATCTAGCGCATGTGTGATCTATTCTTGTTGGTTGGGTGATTTCTCTCGTGTTCCCCTCGTGTTTCCCTCGTGTTTCCCCTCGTGTTCATCACGTTCTTAGTAGGGATCCACTCCTTTCGTGAAAGATCGGCCATCTAGGTTCCACCCTACATCATCTTGGTATCATGAGCCACGTTGATCACGATTTCGGAGCCCCCCTCTCTTTGTTTTCTAGCTTGATTTTGTTGTTTTTCGTCCTAACCCGAAAATTGCCCCACAAAAATAGCCCCAATTTTTTTTGTGATTTGTTGGTGTGATGAAGTTTTGTTGGATTTGATCCGCGGATTTCGTGTGTTGCAGGTAGATCTAGCTTTTCCCCATCTTTTCCCCAATTTCCATCCACAAAATCTTCCAAATTTTGCCACGGATTTGACCTCTCCACGCGGTGTTCATCCACGGATCCCGAGCCCGGACATCCGGCCCGGCCCAGACATCCGGCCATCAGCTCGGACATCCGGCCCCTAACAGCATTACTTCCATCCTCCACTCTGTTTACCGCCTAACTTTCGTCCAATTTTGTTCCGGAGCCCACATACACTTCCGCATACCACCACCACTTCCGCATACCACCACCATAGCCTTTCCCGCTACCAACTCCGACAATTTTGACCCGTTTTTCTTTGAGAATTTGAGTTGTGGTTTCCGTGTCCTATTTGTGTTTCGGCTATCTAGGTACGGTTCGGCATCAACATCACCACCGCTCATCTTCGCCAAGGACTACTACGAACGGCTACGTCACTTTGGTATCACCTTCACCTTCATATCATCTTGGCATCGTGATATCATCATACTCTCTTGCATTTGCATTGATACGCCATAGCCTCACTTTTGCGTAGCTTACCCATCGAGACTAGCCTTTGAGTATTGCCGGCAACGCGACTTGTGCACATTAGTGTTCATACTTCCCATAGCTTACATACCATCATTGAGTTGCATATCTTGGTATCATCTCTTGTGTCACAAAGTTGTCTTCGCATACACAATTGCTATCTTGGTTCGTGAAGCATTGCATGAGAAAAGAGCTCAAACAACAAAGAGCCAAACAAGCTTTTAAGCAAAAGGGAAAGATAAGAAAAGAGCTTATAAGCAAGAACCATAGCATCATACAACATTAAGATTGTCATACTCGATCATCTTGGATCAAAGCATAGAAACATCATACATATAGCATACTTGGGATAGAAGTCGTTGCATTTTTGCTTAGTAGGTTGTGCACAAGTTCGTATCCGCCTATTGTGCAATCGTGCTAGCGTCTCTCTAGTGTTGTGCAACAAGAGCATCTTGGTGGATTCCACATTTTGGCTCATCCTTGGTTGCTCAACCCCACATTATCTATTTGCGTGTGTGTTTCCGTGTACCATATCTTGCTATTGGTCTACTTGTTGCATTTGCAAATTTGTGAATCTTTTCCAACATTATTGAGTCTCGCTTACAATTGCATCAAATTTTGTGCCACCATCCTAACCAAGCTCCACCATAAGCTTTTACTTGTGTAGGTGTGAGAACCGACAAGAATTGGTACCAATTGTGCTATTTCCTTGCTACACATTGGAGTGATCTTTGATCCATTTTCAACATCGGTCAAGGTACATGTGGTATTGGTTCTTCTCTTTCTCCCACTCACATATTTTTGTTTGAAATGATGGATAGGCCAAGTACTTCTACCAACCCACTCTTCTTGGAGCAAGACGACGACATGTCATCCTACATCACCAAGACTCAACTATTTGGTGCACATCGGGCTTTGCATCAAGAACAACTTGCTTTGGGCGACCGCATCGACAATCTCGCCACCGACCTACGACAATCCATGAGTTCCCTCAAAGAAGATATCCAAACCATGATGGTCCGCTCTTCTACAACTTCGTCCTCGTCAAGACGGAGCCGCTCAAGTCGACACTCCGACGAAACCCTCTCCGGTTCAAGTACACCGACATCAAACACTCTTCGTCGTGCCGCGCGTCAAGACCGTCAAGCTAACCGCAATCCTCTACACGACACCGACTCTCAAGAGCATCGACATCGTCACAACCAAGCTGCTTTCGCACAAGCACAAGAATGGCAACGCCAACGACAACAAGAACAAGAGGAGCGAGCGTGACAACATCAAGATGCACAAGACGCCGAGGCACAATGTCAAGAACAACAACTACGTGAAGCTCAAGCACTTGAGGCGCAACGTGCCCTGCAAGATTCAAGTCGTGCCGTAGCCAATCGAGGCCGACAAACTCGGCTACATCAAGAAGCACTTCGCGACGAAGCTCAAGAAAGGATTTACCAAGCACGTGTGCATCGTCAAGCCCCTCGTCAAGATCGACAAGCTCCTCATCAAGATCGACAAGCTCCTCCTCAAGCGAGACAAGAACGTCAAGTCCATCGAGAGCAAGAAGACAATGGACCCCCTCCTCGCCAAGAACAACATGAGGTCAACAACCCTCCTCGCCAAGAGCAACATGAGGAAGAAAACCCTCCTCGCCAAGAGCACATGAGATTGCCAATCATCACCGACATGGGCGTCATCATCCCCGACCCCAACACAATGAAGAGCAACGATATGGCAAGCTAAAGTTCACCATGCCCAAGTTTACCGGAAGCAATGACCCCGAAGAGTACATATCATGGGCATTGAAGGTCGACAAAATCATCCGCTTGCACAACTACGAAGAAGAGAAGAAGATCGCAATGGCATCCCTTGAATTCCAAGACTACGTCCTCATTTGGTGGGAACAAGTCATTGAACGCCGAGCGGCAAGAGGTGAACCACCCATCACCACTTGGGCACAAATGAAGGATGTCATGAGAGCACGATTCGTGCCAAACTACTACAACCGCGACCTCTTCAAGAAACTCCAACAACTAAAGCAAGGAACCAAGAGCGTTGAAGAGTACTACAAGGAAATGGAGATTGCCATGATACGAGCCAATGTCAAAGAAGATGATGAGCAAACTATGGTGCGTTTCTTGAATGGACTCAATCACCCTATCAAGAAGATTGCCGACTTCCAACCATACTCGAACCTCATCGAGCTAGTGCATCAAGCTACCAAAGCGGAACGGCAAGTACAAGATGACTTCAAGTATGCCAAGTTCTCATCCAAGTCCTATGGCCTCTCCAACAATCAAGCTTCGACGACTCCCACTACAAGCAACGGCGACAAGTCAAGTTACAAGAAAGCTTCGACAAGCTCAAGTCGTCCCTCTACTACAATCAACTTCAATAAAGCTTCATCATCATCTACCCCAACCGATGAGACCATCAAGACAAGTTCCATCAAATGTTTCACATGCGGAGGCCGAGGCCACAACTCCTTCGAGTGCACAAACAAGCGCACCATGATCCTCAACGACAACGGAACCTATGACTCCATGAGTGAAGGAGAAATGGAAGCCCTTGAGCAAGTGGCCATGCACCGACAAGTGAACAATGAAGAAGAAGATGATCACATCTTTTGTGAGGAAGACTCAAGTCCCGCTCTTGTTGTCTCCAAGGTTTTGACTCTTCAACATCAACAAGACGAAGATCAAAGATGCCACATCTTCCACACAAAGGCCGGCATCAATGGACGGTCCGTCAAGGTCATCATCGATGGAGGGAGTTGCCATAACTTAGCAAGTGAAGAACTATGCTCCAAACTCCAATTGGTCAAGATGAAGCACCTGCACCCCTACAAGGTTCAATGGCTAAGCGACACCGGCACCATCCAAGTCAAGCATAGAGTACAAGTCTCTTTCAAGATCGGCGCCTATGAAGACACTTTGGAGTGTGATGTCCTTCCGATGACCGTGTGCCACCTCCTTCTTGGATGGCCATGGCAATTTGACCGAGGTGTCATTCACAAAGGGCGTACAAATCACTATAGCTTCAAGATGAAAGGGAAAGAGTTTGTGCTACGTCCTATGTCTCCAAGTCAAGTGCTCGCCGACAAGCAAAACACCCATCCTGGAGAGAATAGTGAGAGAGCGAACCACCAAAAAGAGAGTGAGCGCCACAAACCCAAATTGAGTGCCTCCACGATGAGCGACAAGAAAAACTTAGTTCTCTTTGCCACCAAACGTCAGATGAGAGAAGTGTGTGAGAACCCATCAAGTGTCGTACACTATGTCCTATTTTGCAAGGAGAAGCACCAAAAACTAACAACTCTCACGATCTACCTTTGGTGTTATCTTCTTTATTGAAGGAATTCCAAGATGTTTTCCCCGATGAGCTACCACCGGGTCTACCTCCACTACGAGGCATTGAGCACCGAATCGATCTCATCCCCGGAGCACCGCTTCCAAACAAAGCTCCCTACCGCGTCAACCCCGAAGAAACCAAAGAAATACAAAGGCAAGTAAAGCATCTCATAGACCATGGTCATGTGCGTGAAAGTTTGAGTCCTTATGTCGTACCGGTCATTCTTGTGCTAAAACGAGACGGTAGCTTTCGCATGTGTTCCGATTGTAGACCTATCAATGCTATCACCGTTCGTTATAGGTACCCCATTCCACGCCTTGATGATATGCTTGATGAACTTTGCGCTGCCACTATCTTTTCCAAAATTGATCTTAAAAGTGGTTACTATCAAATCCGCATACAAGAGGGTGATGAATGGAAAACCGCTTTCAAAACAAAGTTTGGTCTATATGAGTGGTTAGTCATGCCTATGGGTTTATCGGAAGCACCCGGTACTTTCATGCGTCTTATGCATTACGTGTTTCGCCCTTACATTGGTGAATTTGTTGTTGTCTACTTTGATGATATCCTTGTATTTAGCAAATCTCTCAAAGAACATGTCACCCACCTTCGCACCGTGCTACAAACTCTTCGAAAAGAGCAACTTTACGCTAATATGAAAAAATGCCTCTTTGGTGTTGATAAGCTTGTTTTCTTGGGTTTCGTAGTCTCTTCTAAGGGTGTTCATGTTGATGAATCTAAGATCAATGCTATTAAAACTTGGCCCCAACCAACAAATTTGCAATAAGTGCGTAGTTTTCTTGGTTTAGCCGGTTTCTACCGTAGATTTGTGAAGGATTTTAGCACCATTGCTTCACCTTTGCATGCTTTGAGTAAGAAAAATGCACCGTTTGTTTGGGGAACATCCCAAGATATCGCTTTCAATGAGCTTAAGAATTTGCTTACTCATGCTCCCGTGCTTGCATTACCCAACTTTGACAAACCTTTCGAAATTCATTGCGATGCTAGTGGTAATGGCATAGGAGGTGTGTTAACACAAGAGAAGCCCCCAATTGCTTATTTTAGTGAGAAACTCTCCGGAGCGCAACTCAATTACCCCATCTATGACAAAGAGCTATATGATTTAGTGCGAGTTTTGCATGAATGGGAACATTACCTACGCCCTCATGAGTTCATCATCCATACCGACCATGAAACGCTTAAATACCTTAAGGGTCAAACTAAGTTGAACAAGCGTCATGCTAAATGGAGTGAGTTTATTGAGTCTTTTCCTTATGTCATCAAGTATATTAAAGGTAAGGAAAATGTTGTGGCGGATGCACTTTCCCGTATATGCATGCTTGTTACTCAACTTGAGTTAAATGTCATTGGCTTTGAGCATATAAAAGACTTGTATGAGCATGATCCTACATTTGCTATTCCTTATGCCAAGTGTTTGACGCATACTTCTTGGGATCGATACTACATCAAAGATGGATATCTTATGAGAGCTAACAAACTTTGCATCCCCGAGTCCTCTCTTCGCTTGTTGCTTTTGCAGGAATCTCATGGAGACGGACTCATGGGACACTTTGGACGCGACAAGACATTTGCTACGCTCTCCAAGAACTACTTTTGGCCCAAGATGTTTCGCGACGTCAATCGCTTCACCAACCGATGCTCTACATGTCACAAAGCTAAGTCCAAAGCCCAATCTCATGGCCTCTATATGCCACTTCCAATTCCATATCACCCATGGGAAGATATTAGCATGGACTTTGTGCTTGGTTTGCCTAGAACTAGAAATGGCAAGCATTCCGTTTTTGTTGTTGTTGACTGATTCTCCAAAATGGCTCATTTCATTCCTTGCAACAAGATAGACGATGCTTCACATGTTGCAAATTTGTTTTGTAGGGAAATCTTGCGCCTTCATGGAGTGCCAAAGACGATTGTCTCGGACTGCGATGTCAAGTTCTTGAGTTACTTTTGGAAGACCTTGTGCGCCAAGCTCGGAATCAAGCTTTTGTTCTCTTCGGCATACCATCCACAAACCGATGGCCAAACGGAGGTGACGAACCGCACGCTCTGCACTCTACTACACGTGTTGATAAAGAAGAACATCAAGGAGTGGGAGGAGTGCCTACCTATCGCCGAGTACGCCTACAACTATGCAAGACATTCGACTACCGGCAAGTCCCCCTTCGAGGTCGTCTATGGCTTCAACCCATTGTCACCATTGGACATTCTACCTCTACCGCTACAACAGCGCACAAACATGGACGCGAGTGCCCGAGTCAACTTCCTCAAGAAGATGCATGAAGATACAAGGAACACCATCGAGCGCCAAGTACAACGACTCGCGACCAAGCTCAACGTCAACAAGCAACCCATGATGTTCAATGTTGGAGATCTTGTGTGGCTACACCTTCACAAGGATCGCTTCTCCAAGGAACGCAAGTCCAAGCTACTACCCCGAGCGGATGGACCCTTCAAGGTGCTTGCACGCTACTACAACAACGCATACATGATCGACATCCCACGCGACAAGTACTCCGTGAGCTACATCTTCAACATCAAAGATCTCTCCCCGTACCATGGTGATGAGGATTTCGATCCGAGGTCGGATCTTTCCCAAGGGAGGGGAGATGATGCGGAGCATCCTACAATCATCCCCATGGACCTACCATCGTATCATCAAGAGCCAAGAGGACCTATGACACGAGCACAAGCTAGAGCTCTCCAGAACGAGGTGACTTCCTTCCTTAGTGATATCACATATGATCCACTCGAGACATGGCTACTACCTAACTCTGATATGCTATGCACCATTAGGTGTCAAGAGGAGCCTCCCGAGGATGCACGTGAAGACGGTCAAGCCGCCAAGTCCATGGATGAAGAGAACCAACGGAAACGGGCAAGTTCACCTTCCAGGCCCCGGACATCCGGCCAAGACCCCGGACATCCGGCCCCTGGAGCAACCACAGCAGCAGCAGCCCAGACGCCCAAGTCTACAGGGCTTGGACATCCGGTGTCCAGCCCGGACATCCGGCCCATGCCCGGAAATCCGGCGCCACGCTACAGAACATCCAGAAGCTAAGCCCTCCAGCCCGGACATCCGGCCACCAAGCCCAGACATCCGGCCCCTCGGGAAGGCCCGGACATCCGGCCCGTCGCCCGGACATCCCGCCCCCCCCCCCCCCCCCCCGTGTCTGCGCACAGTAAAGGGCCGAGACCCGTGTACCCCTTCGACCCTCTAGACTATATATACTCCTTCTCCCCCATCTTTCTAGGGTTAGCATTGGTTTAGCTTATATGTGAGATAAAGCATTGCTCATCCATTATGGATCTACTCCACGAGAGAGACCGCGGCCCCTCTACGGAGAAGATCACCTTGGATTCAAACCCCCTCTTGGGTGGCCCCCATCAAGACCTCCTTACGGAGAAGAACCGGTTACCTTTGTATCGTCCTTTGTTGACTTTGGATCTTGTATCTTACCTTTGTGTTCATCGATCTAGCGCATGTGTGATCTATTCTTGTTGGTCGGGTGATTTCTCTCGTGTTTCCCTCGTGTTTCCCCTCGTCTTCATCATGTTCTTAGTAAGGATCCGCTCCTTTCGTGAAAGATCGGCCATCTAGGCTTCCACCCTACATCAGCCCTCCTCGTGGCTCTTCTGGCCATCCCAGAAAGCTTCGGGAGTCTCTTTTGTTCCAAAAAAATCGTCAAAAAGTTTCTTCCAATTCTGACAACTTTTATTTCTGCACAAAAAACAACACCGCGCTAGTTCTGCTGAAAACATCGTCAGCCCGGGTTAGTTCCATGCAAATCATACCAAAACCATATAAAACTGTTGTAAACATGGCATGAATACTTCATAAATTATAGATATGTTGGAGACGTATCAGTTCAACATATGATCGGCGAGCGGAGCTGTCACTAGAAGATGCCCCCGAGGATCTCCTCCTCGAAGAACTCCTTCCAAATAGGTTCATCATGTTCGCGTACAATTTTCTGAAAATTTTTGGATGAAAAAAATTGTCAACAAAACTTCAATAAATTGATAGCAACTACTCATAAGGATGCATAGAGGCCATAAAAAGCATTCAAACTACTTAGAACTCTAAGAACTCAACATGCAAGCTCATCTACAGCAGCACCAAGAGCAGCTAATTATTCAAAATATAAACCACTAAAACAAAAACTAATTGGAAAAATGGTGGAGTCACATACCAAGCAACAATCCCCCGAAACAGTTTAGGAAACGGAGCTTCGAGCAAAGAGATCGAAATCCGCGGGTTTTAGAGCAAGAACACGGGAGAGAGGGCAATGGAGATTTTTTCCTGGAGGTAAGTGATGATGTGGGAAGAAGAGATAAGTGAGGGGGCCCACGTGGGGACCACAACCCACCAGGGCGCGCCTGGGGGTCCTGGCATGCCCAAGTGGGTTGTTCCCACCTGGTGCACCTCCCTCTGATATTATTTGCACCAGAAATTCAGAAATATTCAGAAAAAACCGTATTAAATTTTCAGAGCATTCTGAGAACTTTTATTTTTGGGTCATTTTTTATTGCATGGGAAATTCAGAAAATAGACAAAACATGGCATTTTATTTTATTTAACTAATAAATACAGAAAAAATGTAGGGACAGAAGCTAGTGCTTACTAAATTCATCAACTTCATACCATTCAAAAATGATCCATTATTAAGGTTGACCAGGTCTTATTAACGACCACTTTCGATTAGCGTGAAACCGAGGAACTTTCGTAAATCACTAAGTTACCTCAATGGGGATATGAATGTCCCCAACAATAAGCATTTCATATTTCTTTTTGACAGTAGGTAGAGGTATTTGAAAACTTCAAATAGTGATTGTCAAAGATTTTTCAATAACATTAATACCATTCACCTGGAATTGTTTCTTCGGAAAGTGACCTTGCTTTTATTGCAATCAATAACAGCCCCTGCACTGTTCAAGAAGGGTCTACCAAGGATAATCGACATGTTGTCATCCTCGGGCATCTCAAGTATAACAAAGTCAGTCAAAATAGTAACATTAGCAACAACAACGGGCACATCCTCACAAATACCGATAAGTATGGCAGTTGATTTGTCAGCCATTTGCAAAGATATATCAGTAGGTGTGAGTTTATTAAATCAAGTATTTTATATAAAGAGAAATGCATAACACTAGCACCAGCTCCTAAATCACACAAAGCAGTTTTCACATAATTCTTTTTGATAGAGCAAGGTATAGTTGGTATTCCCAGATCTCCAAGTTTTTAGGCACTCCATCTTTAAAAGTATAATTAGCAAGCATAGTGGAGATTTCAGCTTCTTGTATTTTTCTCTTATTAGTGATGATGTCTTTCACGTACTTTGCATAAGGAGGCATTTTCAAGATATCAGTCAAGCGAGTACGCAAAAAGACTGGCCTCAGCATTTCAGCAAAGCGTTCAAATTCTTCATCATCTTTCTTTTTAGTTGACTTGGGTGGAAAAGGCATAGGTTTTTGAACCCACGGTTCTCTTTCTTTATCGTGTTTTCTAGCAATGAAGTCTCTTTTATCATACCTTTTATTCTTAGGTTCTGGGTTATCAAGATCAACAGGTGGTTCTATCTCAACATCATTATCTGGTTCTTTTTCATTATTTGGTTGAGTGTCTTCATGAACTTCATCATTATATTTTTCATTGTCACTAGGTGAGTGTTCATTACCAGATTGATTTTCAGCATCAGAGATAGAAGTTTCATTATCATTATCAGGAGGTTTTTCTATTTCAGGTTCACTAGAAGTATGCAAATTCCTATCATTTTTCTTCTTGTTTTTCTTTCTAAAAGGACTAGGTGCATCAGCGTTAACTCTTCGTGAATCTTGTTCAATTATTTTTGGGTGTCCCTCAGGATAAAGTGGTTCCTGAGTCATTTTACCTCCTCTAGTTGCAAGTCTTATAGCAAAGTCATGCATATTATGATTCATTTCATCAAGCAATTCTCTTTGTGATTTAGCACTTCTTCTAACTGAGTTGAACCATAGAAGCATGTTTTCCAACACCTCTAACATCATTTGAAATTCTAAATAACAAGTCACTCAAGCAAGCAATCATATCAGAATTGTATTTCAATTGTTTCATAACATTTGCATTGAAGTTATCTTGTTTTCTAATATAGTTTTCAAACTCATAAAGGCATTGGCTAGGGAGCATATTGTGAGGATTGTCATTATCATTGAGCTTCATTAAAGAATTTACCTCTACCACCTTAGGCAGTGGTGGTGTATTAAGCACATGTATTTCTTTAACATCCTCAGCTTTAATACCTTTTTCCTTCCTAGATTTCTTTGCCTCTTGCATATCTTCAAGACTGAGATATAATATACCCCTCTTCTTCGGAGTGGGTTTAGCCGGTGGTTCAGGAAGAGTCCAATCATCATAATTTTTCAATATATTATTCAATAATTCTTCAGCTTGTCCAACAGTTCGTTCCCTGAAAACACAACCAGAACAACTATCTAGGAAGTCCCTAGAAGCATCGGTTAGTCCATTCTAGAAGATATCAAGTATTTCATTTGTCTTAAGGGGATGATCAGGCAAATCATTAAGTAACTGGCAAAGCCTCCCCAAAGCTTGTGGGAGACTCTCTTCTTTAGTTTGCACAAAGTTAAATATTTCCTGTAAGGCAGCTTGTTTCTTATGAGCATGATTTTTTTATCCAGAGAAGTAATAAATCATATCTTGGGGACTACGCACACAACCAGGAGCAAGAGTATTGTACCAAGCTTTCGCATCGCCCTTTAATGAGAAAGGAAATAATTTGAGAATATAATAATAGCGAGTCTTCTCATCATGAGTAAAAAGTGTGGCTATATCATTCAACTTAGTAAGATGTGCCACAACAGTTTTAGTTTCATAACAACGGAAAGGATCAGATTCAACCAAAGTAATTAACTCTGGGTCGACAGAGAATTCAAAATCCTTATCATCAATAAAGATAGGTGAAGTAGCAAACTTAGGATCATATTTCATTCTAGCATTCAGAGATTTTTCTTTATACTTCCGTAATAATTTCTCAAGATCATCTCTATCCTTACAAGCAAGAATATCTCTAGTTGTCTCCTCATTTATATCTAGGTACCTTAGGACCTTCCGGTACCTTAGGAAATTCATATCTAGGAAGGCTAGTTCTAGCAGGTGTTTGACGAGATTCAATTTCAAGCTCATCATCAGATTCAACAACATCATGTTGTATTACTCTAGCAATTTGTTCATCAAGAAATTCACAAAGTGGGACATCATCATCAAGCAAGGTACTAGCATCATCATAAGCATCATTCATAGTAGAAGTAGCATCATCAATAACTTGTGACATGTTAGAATTGATGGCATGTGGTGGTGTTGCAAGTTTACTCATAAGAGAAGGTGAATCTAAAGCAGAACTGGATAGTAGTTCCTTACCTCCCCTCGTCTTTGAGCGATAAATCTTAGTCTCAGGATCCTTCAGATTCTTCCTAGTGATAATATGATAATAATCCCAAGTGACCCAACAAATATAGCTATGCTCCCTGCCAACGGCGCCAGAAAAAGGTCTTGATAACCCACAAGTATAGGGGATTGCAACAGTTTTCGAGGGTAGAGTATTCAACCCAAATTTATAGATTCGACACAAGGGGAGCCAAAGAATATTTGAAGGTATTAGCAGCTGACTTGTCAATTCAACCACACCTGGAGATTAATTATCTGCAGCAAAGTGATCAGTAGCAAAGTAGTATGATAGTTTTGATAGTAGTGACAGCAGTAACGGTAACGGTAACAGTGATAGCAGTGATTTTGTAGCAAGTGTAACAATGATGATAGCAGTAGTAACTTAGGAGAAACAATGTAAGATAAATTCGTAGCCATTGGATCGGTGACTTGTTGGATGATATTCATCATGAGACAGTTATAACCTAGGACGACACGGCACTAGCTCCAGTTCATCAATATAATGTAGGCATGAATTCCGTAAATAGTCATACGTGCTTATGGAAATAACTTGCATGACATCTTTTGTCCTACCCTCCCGTGGCAGCGGGGTCCATATTGGAAACTAAGGGATATTAAGGCCTCCTTTTAATAGAGAACAGGAACAAAGCATTAACACATAGTGAATACATGAACTCCTCAAACTACGGTCATCACCGGGAGAAGTCCCGGTTATTGTCACTCCGGGGTTGCCGGATCGTAACACGTAGTAGGTGACTATAACTTGCAAGATCGGATCTAGAACTTGGATATAATTATGATAACATAAACGGTTCAGATCTGAAATCATGGCACCCGGGCCCAAAGTGACAAGCATTAAGCATGGCAAAGTCATAGCAACATCAATCTTAGAACATAGTGGATACTAGGGATCAAGCCCTATCAAAACTAACTCGATTACATGATGAATATCATCCAACTCCTCAGCGACCAGCGAGCCTATGAAGGAATTACTCACTCCCGGTGGGGAGCATCATGGAATTGGCGATGGAGAAGGGTTAGTGATGACGAAGAACAAAGATCCACCTCTCCGGAGCCCCAAACAGACTCCAGATCTGGCCTCCGGATGAAGAACAGGAGGTGACGGCGGCTCCGTCTGGTGGATCACGATAATTCTTTCTCCCTGATTTTTTCTGGAAAATAGGATTTTATAGCATCGGTTTCAGGGTCTGCGGGGCTACCAGGTGGGGACAACCCACCTGGGCACGCCAGGAGAGGGGGGCGCGCCCTGGTGGGTTGTGCCCACCTAGGTGCCACTACTAGGGAAAACCCTAGTAGTAGCGCCGGTTTTGAGGCTATCAGCAGCGCGGGCAGCCGTGCTACTACTACGGTGCTACAGCTAACTGTTAGTACTAGCGCGGTCTGTACCCGCGCTACTAATATTGACTATACCAGCAGCGGTTTTCCAGAACGCGCTACTATTAGTTAGCTGTAGCGCTTTCCTAGCCCCGCGCTACTACTATAAGTTTCATCATGCCCCCCCCCCCCCGCTTCCTACCCCATTTCAGTTTCAATAAACTACAATTTCCAGATACTAGGTACTACTAGATATCTGCAATTTCCAGATATCAATTTCATAAAGCATTATAGGTATTGGGTAGTACTCCCTCCGTTCCAAATTACTCGTCGTGGTTTTAGTTCAAATTTGAACTAAAACCATGACGAGTAATTTGGAACGGAGGGAGTACTAGATAACAATTTCATATATAGTCAACATCCATCCTCAAACAGTACTAGGTGATATCGACGACGATCATCATATGTAGTTCGAGATGATATCGACGACGATCATCATATGTAGTTCTAGATAACATCGACGTCGATCATCATATGTAATTCTAGATGATATAGCCACACACACATATGTAGTTCTAGATGATATCAACGATGATCATCATCCTAAAACATGGGTGGTGGGTGTTCCTGATTGTAATTAGGATGGCCTGTCCAACACGAAGATTCTTGCCAACGAGGAATCTCTTCCACCCAACCGAGTTTAAGTGTGTGCGACCGTCTGTGTCCATGCGGTAAGTACAGGTGGTGACGGAGCCCCTTGCGGTAAGGCGTAGTCAGCTGAGCCTTCTTCATCAGGCTCAATAAGACAACTCACAGATAGGTTCTTTGGCAATTTCTTAATAAGAAAAACATATCAATTAATAAATAGCCTCGCACATACTCTTGCAAATATATTTCTATTAAGTATATATTTCTACACTATCAAAAGACACAGTACTACACATTTGTACTAATTAAGCATGAATTCTACTAATAAGTATATATGGATTATCTACACTATATCCTTGGATTCTACACTAATAAGCATGTGATCAGACTCTACACTAATGCATATCATCGACTAGATTCCACACAGCATATCATTGGACTCTACACTAAGCATATCATCGGATTCACTAAGCATATCATCGGATAATTCGCATTTGTAAGTATAACAATAAAGCATATATATATATATATATATATATATATATATATATATATATATATATATATATCATCAAATTACTACAGTCAGTATAACATACCATTTCATGCCGATCGACCATAGTACTTGTCAGGCGGGTCACGAATGGCACCCCGACAAAGTCATCACGTGGCGGAATTATGTCCCATAGGTTGCACACCTCCTCCTCGCTCAGCCTCATTCTTTGAGCTACGATGGCTTCATGAAGTGGGCGACGAAACAGGCCCATCCATCTCCTCCAATCTACGACATATTGTCCTTTCTCGACCTCCATAGTGTACGGCCCCCAGGAGCCTCAAATGTCACATTGTCTCATGTCAGCTTCTTGAATTTCAACCTCACATTGCATGGGACGATCTGTGTGAAAAAAGCAAAATGACACAATGCAGTAATGCCAACACTAAAAATAAAATAGTTGTTACACTTCATCTAATTTCTTACCGCTGCATGACGAAAACTCGGCTGGAAGTAGATGCCGAACAGCTCGCCAGTTGCAAGGCTGCTGGCGCACCTTGACTTGCACAGTCGACATGGTGGTGATGGTGGTGGCGCCATTTTCCTAAAGCAATATGAGCAAACGATTAACGATCCACTTCACAGGAAAGAAAAACAGTAGCATGTGATATTTTTGGTTCTTCCGCGAGAAGCAATTTGATGGACAATTATAATCCTAAGATCTAGAAACATATTAGATGACAAGGTAGCACCTACCAAAGCATTTCGGTGGCACCTATTGCTGAAAAAACTTTTCACTAATATCTACCAAATAGGGGTACCACCTACCAAGACATTTCATCTAATTTGGCCCCTATTGCTTAAGATAATTGATTAAAAAAACAAGTGGCAAATTTAACTAAATTGGCACCTACATTTTGCCAAAAAATAACTTATTACAGAAAAACAAAAGCATCTAGCTATCCATGTACAGAAAAATAACAATAAATGGTGCATACTAAATCAACTAAATCAAATAGCCTACTAAATCAACTAAATCAACTAGCATACTAAATCAACTAAATCAAAATGTTCTAAATCAACTAAATCAACTAGCCTACTAAATCAACTAAATCAAAATGTTGCATATGAACCAGCCTACTAAATCAAAATGCAGGGAGGAGGGGTTGTGGATGGAGGAGGGAGGAGGGAGAAGGAGGGGCGACTCGAGGAGGGAGAAGAGAGTAGGACAGAGGAGGAAGGCAGAGCGAGGAGGGGCCGGCCGGCGGCGAGTGGAGGGAGGACGCGGGAGGAAGGCAGAGCGAGGAGGTGCCGGCCAGCGGCGAGTGGAGGGAGGACGGAGGAGTAGGGCGGTACCGAGTCCTGCGAGGAGGAGGAGGTGATGACGGCGTAGAGGGAGGAGGGGCAACGGGGGAGGACCGGCGTGGGGGGGTTGAGTGGGAGATCGAGTGAGTGTGAGTGTGAGTGGATCGGATAGAGGAGAGTGGAGAGTGGGAGATGTAATGGCTTAGCAGTAGCGCACTATAGAGAAAGGCGCTACTGCTAAACGACCTAGCAGTAGCCCCTTTCACAAAGAACGCACTACTGCTATGTGTCAGCATGTAAAAATAGACATCAAAAATACATTGATCAGCAATGATCTTTTTGTGTACAATCTTATTTGTCAATATGAGTCCTCACCGGTTTAGTAACCGGGGAAGACTCATATTGCAGCCACAAATTTTACACATAGAGTTCAGTGAAGAACAAGTGCTTGTGATAGTTTGAGAAGTAACATATTTAAGGTGGTAGAAACCCTCTTCGCGGAGCGAGGTGGGACTAATTTATTTAGTAAACTTAGTAGTATCGGGTATTATTGGAATGCACTAGTGCTATGATCTGCAGCAGTAGCGCTCTTCGCGCTAACGGCCTGCTGCTAAAACTAGCTTCGCGGCGGGATCGGGGAATTATAGCAGTAGCGCGGCTTTGAGGAGGCGCGCTACTACTAATTTTATTTCAGCAACGAGTTCTGCTCTAGCGCGCTGCCGCTATATAGCAGCAGCGCCTTATTTTAAAACACGCTGCTGGTAAGATTCTGTGTATAGGCTCTCCGGTGGATCTTGGCTCCAAAAATTCTTATTTATTGAATAAAAAATCCTCACAAAGTTTCGTTCCATTCCGAGAACTTCTATTTCTGCACAAAAACAACACCATGGTAGTTCTGCTGAAAGCAGCGTCAGTCCGGGGTTAGTTTCATTCAAATCATGCAAATTAGAGTCCAAAACAAGAGGAAAAGCATTAGGAAAAGTAGATACGTTGGAGACGTATCAAGGTGCAACTATAATTTGCTTATCCTTTTGTGGAGTTCCACTAAAATAAAGTGCCATTGTGGTGACAGTGATGGCTCATCTTGCAAATGCTAATAAAATGTTGCACGAGATTACCAGCAGAATTTGATGGAGATTTTGGAAACTCCAATCACCTTTTGTGCAGTTCCACCAAAATTGAGAGATGTTTCCCACGTGACATTTTAGTTGAACTGCACAAGACACTCATTCCAAAAAAGTGTTTTGTGTAGTTGTAGCGATCCGACCCCAGACGGTCAAATCTCTGTGTTCAGTGTCATCCCTGGATCGGTAATGCTGACACACACAGTACTCGAAGGATTTATAACAGAGTAGCAATCACACACTTATTACATCGAATGTCTCAAAAGAGAACTTATTACAATAAATATGGCTTAAGGCCATCTAATACGATAACAGCGGAAGGCTTGGAAGATAAAGTGAGTCCATCAACTCCAACGGCATAGCTGAGTGCATGACAAACGACCTATGTCACCTTACTCGTCATCTGAAAAGTCTGCAACATGATACGTTGCAGCCCGAAAACGGGTCAGCACATGGAATATGCTGGCAATATAACACAGTAGAGCAATGAACAGATAAATACTATCACTACATGCATATATGGCTGGTGGAGGCTCTAAGGTTATATGTTTTTGCGAAAAGCCAATTTTTCCCTACAACAAAGGAATATATTTTATTTAACTATCATGGTGGTTGAAACATTGAGAATGGTACCCCCATCTCAATCCCAATTAGAAAGTAATTATCAACCCAACAACTTAATTTAGAGTGATGAGATCAAACCAATAATTCAAGTACCAGATACTCAAGATGTCCATAACCGGGGACACGGCTAACCATGATTAGTTTGTACACTCTGCAGAGGTTTGCGCACTTTTCCCCACAAGACTCGATCTCCTCCGTTGGATTTCTTGCACTACATGGAGTTTGAGAAATGGATGACCGAGACACAGTCTTTCAGAAGCATTAACTCTAACCCCGGGTAGACAGTACCAACCTACATCCCCTACATCTGCTAGCCTACCACTGGAAGAGGTCACGCAACATACTCAACTATGCCAGGGCCCATAATGGCTTGTGGCTGCACACGGAAGTTTCTAGCATGAATAATCTTATGATCCCTTTGAGCCTGGGTGGCGGACCATAGGAGAATCACACGGGTACCCCGGGATCTCCTAGGACAACACTGGTATAACCCAGGTGCCCAAAACCAACAATCCACCCAGATGTGTATTAAAGTTGCCACCTTAAATTGAACCATTAATTAATAATCTCACATCTGTCATGGATTCACTCAAACCCAATCCACGTCTACGAGCATAGCATGGCAATATAAGCATAACGTAGAAGTAACTCCCAAGGGTTTGATAATAAAACAGGTAATAGGTTCTACCGCATCATCTACTTCCCAATACCCACAAGTTAATCACATCCTAATCGTGCAATGTTTGAGGATTGTAACTAATGCATAAAAATTGGGTATGAAAACAGTACGATCAATGTGTTACTTGCCTTGCTGACGATCCGCAAAACCTAGTGACTCGTAGTAGCACGCTTCGCACTCCGGGAATTCTATCGCAAACAAACAATAGCATACATAGGCAACCAAGCAAAGATGCATGTGTAAAACTCAAATAAGAAGATCTAACCAGAAAGTTCAACGGAAGAACTCCGGTTTGCAAAAAGAATCAAATCAAACGGAGCAACGAAACCCAAACTGCGAAAGAAACAAGGTCCGATTCCTAATCTGGACTAAAGTCACATTTTACAGTACCAAAATCTTGTTCAAGTTGGTTAAACAGAAAGAGGGCTTCGAGACAAAGATCTAGGCTCTTGAATCGCCTGATTCCGATAAACAAGCGAAACGATAAACTAAAACGAAGATCGGGGCAGAAATCGCGATCGAAAATAATCGCGGAAAAACCCTGGAAAAAGAAAAATGGACGAACAGGCTAACGAAGGAATGTTCGCTGTCTGTGACTAACGGGTGAACAGCGTTCGTTAAAATGAACATACGGACGAACGTCCGCTATTTAACTAAACCGGGAAAAATCGAACCGATCTAAATAAATAAAAAAACGAATCTAGGGTTTTCGAAATAAAACCGATCGGTTTAAAAAAATGGCGGCTACCTCGGCGAACGTGTCAGCGGCGGCGGCAGAAACTCCGTTGGGGCGGCGGGCAACTCCGGCAGGGTGACCGCGAGCGGAGCGGCGGCGACGGGCGGCGGGGTCGGCGGGCTCCGGCGGCGGCGGGACGACGCGGCGGCGGCGGCGGATCCGGAGGCGGTGGCGCGGATTGGGCGGCGGGGCTGCGGCTAGGGTTTCGGGGGCAGGCGCGGGGTGGGCTGAGGCGGCGGCTCGGGCGGGCTTTAAAGGGGCCCCGGGCGCAGTGTCCTAGCCGGACACGGCCCGGTAAGTCGGTGCTCCTCTTTTTTTAAAAAAAAAACTGACGCGGAAAAACAATTAAAAGAACGGACTCCAAAAATCCGGAAATAAATTTTCACGGTCCTCTAATAATATTGCGGACAAAGTGAACATTTATTTGGGCCTCTAATGCAATTTTGAAAAATGCATATTTTTCCTAATTCAAATAAAATTGCAATAAACTCCAAATATAATTTATTTATTGATTTTAAATTTTTATAAACATGTTATGTCCAAAATTTAATGAACGTGCTCCGGTTTCTATGAAAATAATCCGATTTCATGTAGTAATTCATTTATTTATTTATTCTTCTGCGGGTGGTTTGCATGTAATTCGTGAGGTCTGAAATGTAAAGTACCCCAGCATATGCTCCGAGTCGTGCATGCACTACGACCCAGAGGCTCTATGTCCCACATGTCGGCGAAAGGAAGCACGTGGAAATAGCCTAGGAGTACATATAGGAGGATAAATGCGTGAAAAAATATGTACTGTGAAGCGTAGCTGCGGTTCGAAAAGGAGACCTAAAGTGATGACATGTATAGGTCGCACGCACCCAACTAGTGGTACTAGACATACGACTACTTTTTCCCTAAAAAAAGAGGTACGAGTGTTCAGTACTCCCTATTCTATCAACACGAGTCCCATCTGACAACAGCGTCCGTGCTACACCTAGCTCTTCTCCCTCGTTTCTCTCTTCTAATTCTAAACTCAACCGACGCACGGTGGGCGGGGTGGGGATTTGCCGATGGTCGGTTTGCTCAACTGTGGCCCCACCTCATAGTGAAAACGTTACGACTGGAATAAAAATGCCATATGTACTATACTAATAAAACATTAAGGCCACGAGGCGATGCAGTGTTGGTTACAAGAGGCAAGAAGAAAGATGCATCCATCTACTACGTCCACATCCTCGACTCAGGGCGCCGGCCCACAGAATGGCGGCTAAGTAGTAGCTGCTTTCAAGGCCAGGTCGACGTGCTTCTGAACAATGGCGTCCAAAGATTCCAGCCGCTGGAAGAAGGCCAACGTCTTTCTGGCCTCGTTGGCCTTGTAGTGGCCTATGTAGACAATTTCCTCGTAGACGTGGATGTGCACGTCGACGGTTTCTTACATGGCGAGGTGTTGCGCGACGAGCGCGGCCTCGAGGTGCACATTCTTCGTCGTGACCTTCGGCACCTGCACGGCCACCAGGGATTGAAACAGTTCGTCACCATGGAGTCCGATGAGGGTGGCAGGCAATGAGGAGCCTGGGCGCGCGGGCTGGAGCAGTATGGCAAGGTCGTCATCACGCTTCTTAACAGCGGTGATCTTGCGGATGGAGTGGACCATCATGTCGTCCATGCGAGAGGCGAAGCCGGCGTCGGCGAGGGCTACAACACCGGCAGTCTCCAGCACCGTCTGGAAACGCTGCATGGTGCGGGGCCGCAGGCTGGCGTCTTGGATGATTTGGCACAGCCGACTGCCACTCGCATCCATCGCCTCGTAGGTGCTTGTGGCTTTTGGACTTGGTCTTGGATTGGAGTGAGCAGTGTTGCGCAGAGACTAGGAGTAGATGGATTGGAGTGGTGGGGCGCCTTTATATGAGAGTCCAAACTCTGTTGCATTCACATCATGCTGGCTCTATTCTGCTTCTCCAATTAATTCCCTCTGCATGCTAATTGAGGATGCATCTTTGACCGTTCAATGTCTCGGGAACCGATACCCTCTCCCTCCTTGGCATTCAAGCCATATCAATGTAAATGCGGGTCAAGAAGATACTAGTTACTAGTACATTGTGCACCGCGACCGTGTGGGGGTGCGACGCGAACGACACATGCATGTTGTACTTGTTCCACTTTCTCGTTTTGAACTCGTGACTTGTAGTAACGCTCAGTTTTGAATATACTTTACAAGTTTGGTTGTTGCGCCAATATATACAACACTCCCTCCATGTAGGTGTAACGCCCACGACGCGGCTATATCTCCCACGTGTCGAGGCACGACTTAGAGGCATAACCGCATAGTGGTTTTGTCGCAAGAAGGGTCATCTTCACACAATCCCATGTAATGAACAAGAATGGGATAAAGAGTTGGCTTACAATCGCCACTTCACACAATACATAAATATAATTCATACATCATCCAAAATACAAACATATAGACCGACTACGGTCAAAATCCAGATGAAAATAAGATAACCCCAAATGCGAGATCCCCGATCGTCCCAACTGGGCTCCACTACTGATCATCAGGAAAAGACACATAGTAACGACCACGTTCCTCATCGAACTCCCACTTGAGATCGATCCCATCATCTGCACTGGCATCGTCGGCACCTGCAACTGTTTTGGTAGAATCTGTGAGTCACGGGGACTCAGCAATCTCACACCCGCGACATCAAAACTATTTAAGCTTATAGGAAAAGGATGGTGTAATTAGGTGGAGCTGCAGCGGCAATAAGCATATATGGTGGCTAACATACGCAAGAGAGAGCGAGAAGAGAAGCAACGGAGCGGTCGTCATCTAGCAATGACCAAGAAGTGATCCTGAACTCCTACTTACGTCAAACATAACTCAGACCGTGTTCACTTCCCGGACTCCGCCGAGAAGAGACCATCACGGCTACCCACGCAGTTGATGTATTTTAATTGGGTCAAGTGACAAGTTCTCTACAACCGGACATTAACAAATTCCCATCTGCCTCATAACCGCGGGCACGGCTTTCGAAAGATATTACCCTGCAGGGGTGTCCCAACTTAGCCCATCATAAGCTCTCACGGTCAACGAAGGATAAACCTTCTCCCGGAAAGACCCGATCAGTCTCGGAATCCCGGTTTACAAGACATTTCGACAATGGTAAAACAAGACCAGCAAAGCCGCCCGAATGTGCCGACAAATCCCGATAGGAGCTGCACATATCTCGTTCTCAGGGCACACCGGATAAGTCAAGCTACGAGTAAAACCAGACCTCGAGTTTCCACGAGGTGGCCCCGCAGGCTGCTCGGTTTGGACCAACACTCGAAGGAGCACTGGCCCGGGGGGGTTAAAATAAAGATGACCCTCGGGCTCGCGAAAACCCGGGGGAAAAGGCTTAGGCGGCAAATGGTAAAACCAAGGTTGGGCCTTGCTGGAGGAGTTTTATTCAAGGCGAACTGTCAAGGGGGTCCCATAAATCACCCGACCGCGTAAGGAACGCAAACTCAAGGAACATAATCCCGGTATCTCATAAACTAGGGCGGCAAGAGTGGAACAAAACACCAGGCATAAGGCCGAGCCTTCCACCATTTACCAAATATATATAGATGCATTAATTAAATAAGAGATATTGTGATATCCCAACATATCCATGTTCCAACATGGAACAAACTTCAACTTCACCTGCAACTAGCAACGCTATAAGAGGGGCTGAGCAAAAGCGGTAACTTAGCCAAACAACGGTTTGCTAGGAAAGGATGGTTAGAGGCTGACATGGCAAAATGGGAGACATGATATAGCAAGTGATAGGTAGCGTAGCATGGCAATAGAGCGAACAACTAGCAAAGCAAAGATAGAAGTGATTTCGAGGGGTGGTCATCTTGCCTGCAAGGTTCTCAGAGTTGTCGAAAGCTTGATCCTCGTAAGCGTACTCGACAGGTTCCTCGTTCACGAACTCGTCTCCCGGCTCTACCCAAGACAAGAACACAAACAAACGGAACCACAATCAACAACGAGAAATGCACAAGCAACATGATGCAAAACATGTAAGATATGCAAGATATGATATGCGATGCATATGCGTGCTCCGGAAGGAAAAAGATGAAAAAGGCAGTAACTTGGCAAACCAAGCATGCCACTGGAAAGATGGGATGATTTCGGTCGAAATCGATATAAAGTTCACCGGAAACGGATGCACGGTTTGCAAATGGCAAGCAAAACAAGAATGACATGAATCTGCGATTAACAGCATGATAGCACATAAAAGGCAACAAGCAGCAATGCTACAGCACTCCAACGTAGCAACAAAGAATATGGTAGTAATCTACAGGAGATGCTTGACAAAATATGAACACTGAGCTACGGCTAGATCACAACATATCAAGCTCAAACAAGCATGGCAAAAGTGCAAAAGATATCAGGATCACAGACAGTGAAATTACTGGGCATGCAGAAAACAGCATCAGGTAGCAATGTTCAGAGCACGAAATCAACATGCTACAGGAACTTAACATGGCAAAACTTGGCATTGAAGTATTCTACTAAATGCATATGACAAAAGTCCCTTACTGACCATAAGCCAAAAAGTATCAGAAGATATGATGGCAAGCATGTAAACATAGCAAGTTCCGTTATCAGGTTTCAGACTTGGCAGAAAACAGAGCATGGCAGAAATAATAATATGAAGGCATGTTGGTGAGCTTGATGCACTCACTACAGATCAATGCATGACAAAACAAGCATACCTACAGTAATATGGCATGTTTATGAAGCTATCCATGTCAAGAACAAGAGCATAGAATTTATGAATCAACTACAATAAGCTTGGCAAAATTGCATATCATGTTAAGAATCTGCCAGAAATATTTTATAGCAAAAGTAGAGCAATATTGAGTCATGCTATGGTACTCCATAATTGCAAACAAGGGCAGGAATGGATCAATTGCAACAATAGCTACAAAACATCCTTACTGAACATCTCCAAACTATGCATGGATCTCTCTGTAGCATCAAGTTTACATGGCAACAAAATAACAGCAGACAAGGACTTGGAGAAATCACTAAGTCCCTGAAATCAGAAACATTACGGGGCCTAGTTTGCATGCTTGTGCTAGTCACCACAGAGATCACAAAAATACATGGCATACACCCCTGGAAATATGGCATGGCATAAAACAAAACACATGTAGAGCTCATGCCCATAAGATGCACAGATTAAATGATACAAAAATGACAAATCTCCAAGTTCTGATAAGAACCAGAGGATAACAGCAACTAGCCCTCTTGTAACAGAGATTTTGGCATCAAGATGACCTCTAATGAACATGGTACAACTGAACAAAATGTAGAGCATCACGAGACGAACAATTTGACATATTACACGCGCCAAACGGAGCTACATGCAAGGAGTTATGATGCTATGAACTAAGGCATGTAAAGAGAAAATTGCAAAAACTTAGGAAAAATTCGGGCACGAGAAAGTCAACGCACACAGTGGATCCTCCAGATCCGATCGGGCCGGCTCGATGGAGCTTGAGGACGCCGGCGCTGGGGAAGAGGAGGGAGCGCGCGCGGCTCCGGCGACGCGGGAGGAGGGAGAGGAGGCGGCGGCGCCGGCGAGGAGGGCGGCGGGGCCCGCGGGCGACGGCGGCGGCGAGCACGGCGGGTGGCCGGCGGGTCGCCGGTGGCGGGGCGCGGCGGCGCCGCGGCGGCGGGGCCGGCCGGCGGGAGGCGCGGACGGCGGGGCTCGGGCCGCGGGGGCCGGGGCGGGCCGCGCGGTGGAGGAGAGAGAGGGTGACGTGGCGGCACCCGATTCGCTGGACGCGGCGGCGGAGATGTCCGACGGGCGCCGGACACGTCCGGTGGCGGCGGGGGAAGTTAGGGTTCGTCTGCGTTTCGTTTTCGGGAGGGGATGCTCTTTTATAGCTAGAGGGAGCTTGGAGGCTCCAAATGAGGTGCGGTTTTCGCCCACACGATCGTGATCGAACGACCTAGAGCATGGAAGAGAGTTTGGTGGGTTTTGGGCTGGTTTTTGAGAGGGGTTTTGCTGCAACACACAGAAGGACTTTGCGGATGCCCGGTTAACCTTGGAGTACCAAACGACCTCCAAATGGATCGAAACTTGACCGGTGGTCTCCGGGTGGTATATAAGGCCACTTGACAAGCCTCGGTCCATTCCGAGAAAGTTTGACACCCGCTCACGAAAGAAAACAAGAGGGGTGCACCGGAGGAGATAGGAGCGCCGGATTGCAAAACGGACAACGGGGAAAATGCTCGGATGCATGAGACGAACACGTATGCAAATGCAATGCACATGATGACATGATATGAAAAGCATGACATGAACAAAATGCAAAACGAAAGACAAAACCCGACCACGGAGGGAATATCATAACACATAGCCGAAAATGGCAAGAGTCGGAGTTGCAAATATGGCAAGTCACATGCGGGGTGTTACAGTAGGTTGGGTCGCTAAAGTCAAAATTAGACACAAAACACGATGGAGACGGACCAGTCTACCTCCGTCCTAGTTTATTTCTCCCCGTCGTAATCTGTGCCAAATTTTGACCATAAATTTGACTAGCAAAAGGTTCATGCATGTCACGAAAAACATATCGTTTAAAACTATGTTCAAATGCAAATCAAATGATATAATTTTTTGACATGCACTAACATTTTGTCGGTTAAATCTTGGGTCAAAATTTAGCACAAATTACAAAAGGGACTAATAAACCAGGACCTAGGTAGTAGTACACCAGGTCATAGGGGTGAGTGTATGCACGTGTATATGAGTGCTTGCATCCGTACCGTGTTAAAAAATGTAAATGCATGTCAAAAAGAGACTAGTCAGTACTAGCCCTGCCGGGACCTTTTTCACAAGAGGTGTAGTGGCCTTGGATCTCTTGCTATCGGAACACTCCGGCAAGTCATCGACAGGCGCAACATACTCCGAAGAGGTACGCTTCCCAGATTCCTTGCTGGTGTCCCTGCTAGCCTTCTTCTTTCCTTTGATTTCCTTGGTGGGAATTGTGGCTGCCGCGGCCTCTGCCGCGACTGCGTCCCGGTACATCTTATCCACACAAATAATTGTGTCCTTCTCGTCCGACGGAATGGAAATGACTCCCACTCGCCCTGGCATCTTCAAGGTGTTGTAGGCATAGTGGGACGCCGCCATGAATTTTGCCAGAGCTGGGCATCCAAGGATTCCATTGGACGGCAGGGGGAGGTCGACCATATCAAACACAACCTTTTCTGTGCGGTAGTTCAAAACTCCTCCGATTGTCACTGGCAACGTGATCTTTCCCTTAGGATGACTCCTACCGGGGTTGATTCCTTGAAGAGTGCCTGTGACCTTGAGTTCATCCTCTGCTATCTGAAGATTGCTGATGACCTTTGGGGAAATCAGATTCAACCCGGCCCCGTCGTCAACCAACATCTTGTTGACTTTGAGGTTGCGGATCGTTGGTGAGACCAACAACGGCAAGCATCCTACCGTAGTGGTGCGATCAGGATGGTCCTCTTCATCAAAGATGATGGGCGTGCGTGACCACTCACTACAAAAGACACATCCGTGACATTTTGGGCCGAACGAATTTTTTTTCTGTCATGCTTATGACACTTCTATGACGATAACTGTGACAAAACCCGGTATCATCATAGATATGGTGGGCTCCTACTTCTATGAAAAAAATCATGACAGAAAAAGGGCTTTTCGTCCTGGCCGGGCCGGAGACGCGGCTGCATGACATTCTTCAGGCCGTCCATGATGGAAAAACCGTGGTAGAAGCGAGGGCGAGGAAAATATCGGGGAGTTCCCGGTTACGGTGGGTGGTCAAGGGCCGAGCGATGCACGTTTCTCTCATACATACACGCGTGTTTGCGAGGCGTTGCACTCTAACTGAACCCGAGTGAGGCGTTGGGCTCTAACTGAACCCGAGCGATCGATCCCTTGCTGTTAACTAAACCCGAGTGATTCCTCTGCTACTGCTGCTAACTGAAGCCGATCGATGCTGCCTCTTGATGAACAATGAGCGTTGTTGGGGGGGGGGGGGGTTGGATGAACAGTTCCCGTTGGGGGGTTGGATGAACAGGACCCCGTGGTAGTAGAGGCCGTTGCCGCTAGATAAACAGGACCCCGATCGAGCCAGTTGGGGTGGATGAACAGGACCCCGTGGAGGGCTGGATGAACAGGACCCCGTGGAGGACTGGTTGAACAGTAGCCAGTGGAGGGCTGGATGAACAATAGCCCATGGAGGGGTGGTTGAACAGGACCCCGTGGAGAGGGTTGGTTGAACAGTAGCCAGTGGAGGAGCGCGCTGTGGAGGCTGGATGAACCGGAGCTCGTGGATGAACAGTCGCAGGTGGAGGCTGGAGGAGGTCGATGGTGGATGAACAGTAGCCCGTGGAGGCAGTCGATGGTGGAGATGAACAGTATCCCATGGAGTCCTGTTTTGTGGTACGCCACACCCCTCCCGATTAACAGGAACCCCGTTTCGACCGTAGCGCTCCAACACAAGTCCGTTTCCTCCGTTTACGGTACGCCACACCCCTCCCGATCAACAGGACCCCGTTTCGACCAAGAGAAGTCTGTTTCCTCCGTTTTGCGGTACGCTAGACCCCTCCCGATGAACAGCATCCCGTTTCGACCGTGGCCGGTCGAACACAAGGCCGTTTCCTCCGTTCTGTGGTACGCCAGGCCTCGTTTCCGTCGGCTGTTCCGTCCAAGCCGGTTGGCTCCCGATGAACACGACGACGCATTCCGTTCCGACCCAGCCGGTTGGCTCCCGATGAACATGATGATGCATTCCGTTCCGACCCAGCCGGTTGGCTCCCCATGAACACAACGACGACGCAGCTTCTCCGTTCCGACCCAGCTATGTACACGAGCCCTGGCCGTATGTATGCGCGAGTAGGCGTTCGAGACCCCGCCCGTATGTACGTACGTGGTCGTATTTACTTTCTTGCACCCTGGCCGCCGTACGTACGTGTACATGCTACGTGCGCGCCTCTACTACGACATGTGCGCGCCTCTACTACGACACGTGCCCTTCCTTACACGGCCACGGTTCAGCCTGCAGGCACACCGATCGACCAGTATGTACGTACACGTTCGCGACCAGAATGACAATGCTACGTATGCTTCGACCAGGTGGGTTCCGACTGTCAGGCACTTCCTTGCGTGCTAAGATGTAGCTGGTGAGTCCCAGCAGTCAGGGGCCAATCATTTTTTTTGCCCGTAATATGGACGCACTTCCTTGCGTGCGAAGATGTAGCTGGTGGGTCCCAGCAGTCAGGGTGGAAACATTTTTTTTTGCGAAATACGGTGGCCCGTCAGGCGGGTCCCTGTTGTCAGGTGGAGGAATCATTATTTTGCATGTAATAAGGAGGCATTTCCTTGTGTGCGGCCGTGGACCCAGCTGTCAGCCTCTGCACATACAGTCCACGTGTGATGGATGTCGTTCGTTGACCATGTTGACCACGGCATGCCGAGAGCACCAGGGCGGTGAACGACGGCGAAGCCTAGGAAGGGAACGACACGGAGCCGAGGAAGACGCAGAAGTGGATGCCCACACGGAGGGGAGTATGTGGGTTGACTGCTTCGGCTACGGTGTGAGGCTGCCGTCGTTGGAGAATAACTGGAGGTGTGGGTGAGTATAGAGGGATGGCATGGCCAGCGGTGGCAGCACAGCCGGACACGGGAGGCAGGAGCAGGCGGCACGGCCGACGCTTGTTTGGGCGGCTGGAGCAAGAAGACCAGAGGTTGAAGAAGCACTACGGCCGTTGGATGGACATCGTACGGTCACTGGAGCTAGAATTATTCATATTGACTAAGTTGACAAAGGCATCCGTCCCCGTCATCTTAGTAGGCCCACAAGTCAGCCTCCCACTATGGTGGGTCCCAGCTAGCAGGGGGGTATTCATTTTTTTGTGCGTAATAATGAGGCACTTCCTTGCGTGCGAAGATATAGCTAGTGGGTCCGACCTATCAGCGGGGGGAACATTTTTTCGCGAAATACAAAGGCCCTTCCGGTGGGTCCCAGCTGTTAGGTGGAGGAATCATTTTTTGCGCGTAATAAGGAGGCATTTCCTTGTGTGGGCCCCTACTGTCAGCCTCTTCCGATGGCTGTTGTATGTTGACCATGTTGACCTCGCTGCGCCGAGAGCACAAACACGGTGGACGAGGGCGAAACCCAGGAAAGGAACGACCCGGAGCCGGCGACGCCACCGCAGCGGATGCCCACGCTGAGGGGAGTACGCGCGCTGAGTGGTCAGCTGCCGGGTGAGGCTGACGTCGTCGGAAAATAACAGGATGTGCGGGTGGGTAGAGGGATGGCCTGGTAGCAGCAGAGCCAGCCACGGGAGGAGGGAGCAGGCAGTCCCGCTGGCGCTGGTTTGGGCGGCTGGAGCAGGAAGATCAGAGATTGAAGAAGCACGACGGCCGTTGGATGGACATCCAATAGTCACTTCTCTGTGTTGAGTAGACAAAGCCTTGCGTACGCGTCAAAACAAAATTAGGACAGCGTCATTGTCAACCTAGTAGGCCCAGAAGTCAGCCTCGAAATCTGTCGAAAACAGCATACAACCCATTTGCCATTATTTTCAATAATTTACAGCCCATTTGCTAATTCTTAAGGATATTTGAAGCCAATATTCTTTTTATTAGCATTACAGACCATGTATTCTGGGCACTGCTAAAAAATTCAACGAAATTTTGCATATTTCGGGTGGGGTCTGAACTCTTTTAATCATGAAATTTCGAGTCACGTTAAAAATAATTTTTAAAAATTATATCAAAATGAAATTCAAAAAACAATTCTCCGCAGAAAGTATGAATGAAATTTAAAATCTTAACTAGCAAGATGCCCGTGCATTGCACAGAACATGAAGATGCGTTTGTATGAGTAGTTTATTTTGCAGGAGAAAAGACGATATTTTAATGTAATTGCCAGTTGGCTTTAGTTTTTATAAGAGAGTAGAGAAATCCAAAAAAATGATATTTTAATGTAATTGCCTGTTGGCTTTGGTTTAAAAATTTACAGCCCATTTCTTACAACTTATAGCCCATTTTCTAGGGAAGCCCATTTCTTACTACTTACATCCCTCCTCGTCTTGAAAGATTTGCAGCCCAGCAGGGTTGAGAAAAGCAAGTAGGCCTCAGTTTTGGTATTCTCCAACAAAAAAACAACTGGGCTAGCCATTTTCAGAAAGAAAAAATATATCAACTAGGCTCATCTGGTGCTTAAATAAAAGCGTAAGCGTGGGCTAGACGGGCCATAGCCCCCACACAGCGCGCAGTTGAGCTCCGTCTCTGATACTAAAAAACAGCTCGGCGAGCTGCTGGGTCCCTGGTGTTATCCACTTTGTTGTGTAATTTTATCATTTATTGACTACATTGACAATGGCGTGGGACCTAGTTGTCAAACAATTAGGAGGTAGTATTTTTTGGCTTGTAATAACGAGGCACCTAATTGCATAATGCAATGACCCTGGTGGGTCCCTACTGTCAGGCTCTCCACGTACAGTCATCTCCTGATTCCTCTTGGTTGTTGACCATGTTGACAACGCCAGACGGTGGCGGGCACAGCGAGCGAACCAAGCGGGGAACGACGGCGAGGCCTCAGACGGGAACGAACATCAGCCGTGGAAGATGCAGCAGTGTAGTGGCAGGTGGAGGGCAGTATGAGGGCAACAACATGCAACTCAAGCTTACAAACGGTACAAAAAACCGAAGGATTAATTGTATATCAAATTTTTAGACAAAACCCAGATTGAACTTGGCAGTAACATCTAACCCAACCACTCTTTTTCGCAGTCACAAACAAATGGATCAGTCTGATCCATAAAATCAACATCATGTGCAAAAAAAAAAATCAGGATGGCTACAACTTGTTGTAAATGGAAGCCGAGCATGTTTAGAAGCCCATTTGTCCACCTGAAACTTCTTTTTTTTGCTGTTCAATGTGTCCTTCCATGAGAAATCTCTTGCAGTAAAACTTAAGCCTCATGTGACAAAGCTTCTGTTTGCCTGGTTGGATGCATATCCTTCCATCGTTATTGTCCTCAAACGAGTGTCATGAGAACTGAGAAAATCCTTGTGCTTATTACGCCACCGATTGGTTATACGTTTTTCTCCATGTGTCGCAGTACCTAAGTAGACATGAAGATTGAAAACAGTTAAGGTCTGAAAAAAGAGTATGTCGAAACAGCGACAGCTGAACGGTTAGTTCTAGTACAATATATATGGGCTTTCAATGTGCATGAAACCATCACCTCTATATATAAATTCCCCAGAGATTGAAAGCATCGTAGCAAGCCAATAATTATGTTCAGATCAAAACTAGACATTTCGATATATAAGATCTTGACAGAATCCAGCAGCATTGATAGGCTATCCATGGACGAACTCTTCATTGAGCATATAACTAATATTAGTACCCAAAGTGTACTCCAAGATGATATAAAACTTATGCGCACAAATGAAAAATGTAGCTTATGATTACAAATGTGTAGATGATAATATACAGTACCTGAAAAAGTGAGGAGCCAAACACCAAATTCCTGTGATTATTAAACGGATCACGAATTACACCCAAGGTCTCCAGTTTGGGCGTAGAGACGATAGTTATTTGCGAATGTTTATAACAATTATCAAGGAGCGACCTTTGAAGTGAAGGGGCATCTTCAATGATGAGTTGTTGTCCTTAGGTGAGGCGAGTTTATTTGTAGACAATTGATAGGGATTTCTATTCCCAAAACAATCAGCAAGCGCTCCAGGGCGGGGTAACTAGAGTGGATGATGCTGTGCAGTGAGGCTTCCGACAGATAAACCACCATAAGCGAAAGTATTTTTAGCAGTGGGAGTCGAAGCATTTGTACCAGATCATCTGGTAGATGGCACCAGGCGAAGGTGGCAGTGTGGAGAGAGGAGGAAAACCACGAGATGGACAGTGATGGTGTGGGCACGAATTATTGGTGTGTTCGTGGTATGAAACTTTCATGGTAATGGTAGAACTCAAACTGCTGGTGTTTTCTGAATTCAGGGGATGTCAGCCAAGCGTCCACCATGCCGGGTATGGACAGCAGGTAGCGTGTCAAGATGCAGAGGCGTTGAACAGGGCCCTGCCGGTGAGATGAGACGATGGCTCTGAGGAGATCAAATTTAGGAAGGACAGATATCTGACGACAGTCAAGATTGAGGGGGGCGGTGCGCCATAGAGGGCACCACCGAGTTGAGAGGACTTGTGTGCGGCAGCAATCCTTGGTGGGCAGAAGTGAGATGATCTCCTCAAGGATGACGTCCGGGAGATCGCTGATGCGGTCCACCGGAGATTCTACCAGTTCCTCAGATCCGGGTGGGGGGGCTCGCCGCTTCCCCCCGCGCTGCCGGGTGCGTGATCTACAATCGGCGTCGCCGCTGGCGGGAGCCTCATCTTCTTGGCGCTGGGGCCAACCGACTCCATTTTCCTTGTGGGCATCGCGCCGAGCTCACGGGTTTGAGCAGAGTAGCTAGAGACGAGCCTAGTGGCAGTGCGAGTGGGGAAGAAGGAGGGCTGGGGTTTTCTGTAGGAGTGGAAGATGAGGAGCATGCGTTTTATGTACGAGTGAGGAAGAAGGTGAGCGGGGGTTTTCTGGACGAGTGAGCAAGATGGGGAGCGGGGGGAATTGGGGGAGACGGAAGCGGGAGAGCGAGCTGCAGTATACGTGGAAGCGAGGAGGAAGGAGGGTTTTTCTGGGATCGCCCACTCTATAAGAAATATGGGCCTCTCCTTGCAAAAAACAAAAACAAATGGGCTTTAAGATGGATAGGCTTTTGTATCGGCCCAGTAAGCTGCCCGTGTTTCGTACTGGAGGGCCTTGTGCTAGAGGCAGCCCGAGACACTCTCTAGCTTATTGCCTGTAACATCCCAAATTTTCAATTTGGAATGTTATACATTTTGTCATCATTGCATATCATATTTTTTATTGCATTTTGGCTTGATCCTAGAAATTCTACGCAACTCAAGGACCCACGGAGAGAGTTGGGAATTTCGTTATTTTCGTATTTGAGTTTTCTCAAATTTTGAAAAGAGGATCGTTTGATTTTAATTATTTTCTATTTGAATATTTCTTTTATGAAAATAAAAGAGAGAGGATTAAATGACTTCCTCAAAATAAAGAAATATTGGAGATTTAATATTAAAATCAAATAAGAATTTTATTCGGAGTTTTATCGCTATTTTATTTGAATTAGGAAAAATATGCGTTTTCAAAATTGGATTAGAGTCCCAAATAAATGTTCACCTTGTCCGGTAGATTTTTAGAGGACGGGGAAAATTTATTTCAGGATTTTTGGATTCCGAACCGACTCCGGGCCGTAACCGGACAGGACTCCCCAGCCGGCCCCCTCTTATAGGCCGCCGCCCGCGACCCCCAGCCCACCCGAGCCCACCCGCGCCTAACCCTAACCCTAAGCCGCCGCCGCCGCCGGATCCGCCGTCACCGCCGCCGCCGCCGGATCCGCCGTCACCGCCGCCGCGGACTTCGCCGCTGATGCCGCCTCCCGACGCCGCCGCCCCTCGCCGCCTCGCCGCCGACCACCGCCACCACTGTCGCCCCACCGGAGCCCCGCCGTCGCCCCGCCGCCCCGCCAGACTCGCCGTAGCCTCGCTGGAGGTTGCAACAGCCGCCGCCGCTGGTTTTCTTTGGAAAACCGTACGGTTTTTTTTAGAACCCGCGGCATATTTTTTTATATAGATCATTTTTTCGGTTTAGCTTATTTAGCGAATGCCCGTTCGTCCGTTCATTTTAACGAACGAATTTCACCGTTTAGCCGTAGACAGAGAACGTTCGTTCGTTTAGATTTTTTCGATCGTGATTTCTGACCCGATTTTCGTTTTAGTTTATCTTTTCGCTCGTTTATCGGAATCAGGCAATTCAAGTGCCTAGAGTTCCGTCATGAAGCCCTCTTTTTGTTTAACCAACAACAAGGTTTTGCTACTGTAAAATTTGACTTAAGTCGAGATTAGTAAACGAAGCTTGTTTCTTTTGCAGTTTGAGTTTCGTTGCTTCGTTTGATTTGATTCTTTTTGCAAACCGGAGTTCTTAAGTTGAACTTTCTGGTTAGATCTTTTATTTGAGTTTTACCCGTGTTTCTTATTGAGTGCTTATTGTATGATTGTTTCTTTGATAGAGTACCCGGAGTGCGAAGCGTGCTACTACGAGTCTCTAGGTTTCACGAATCATCAGCAAGGCAAGTAACACTTTGATCATACCTCTTTACTACCCAGTTTTATTGCATTTAGATCAATCCTCAAATAATTGCATGATTAGGATCTGATTAATATGTGGGTTTTGGGAAGTAGATGAGGTAGTACCTATTGTCCTGTTTATTACCAAACCTTTGGATGTTACTTCTACGTTGCTTATATTGCTAGGCTATGCGCGTAGACGTGGATTGGGTGGGCGTATCCATGACAGATGTGAGTATTGTTAATTTATGGTTAACTTAAGGTGGCTACTTTAATACACATCTGGGTGGATTAAGGCACCTGGGGAACCCAGTGTTGCCTGTATTTTTTGGAAATCCCAGGGTACCGTGTGATTCTCCTATGGACTGCCACCCAGGCTCAAAGGGATCATAAGATTATTCATGCTAGAAACTTCCGTGTGCAGCCACATGCCATTATGGGCTCTGGCATAGTTGAGTAAGTTGTGGGAAACCTTTCCATGATGGGTTAGCAGATGTAGGGGATTGTAGGTGTACCTGCCAATCTATCGGTTAAGGGGACCTCTTCGGAAAGACTGTGTCTCGGTCATCCGTTTCTCAAACATCATGTAGTGCGAGAAATCCAACGGAGGAGATCAAGTCTTGTGGGGAAAAGTGCGCAAACCTCTGCAGAGTGTACAAAATAATCATGGTTAGTCGTGTCCCCGGTTATGGACGTTTTGAGTATCTAGTTCTTGGATTATCATGTGGATCTCATCACTCTTAATATAAGTTGATTGGGTTTAATGATGATGCTTAATTGGGATTGAGTTGGGTGAACCTTCTCAAAGTTTAACAACCACCATGTTAGTTAAATAAAATTTATTCCTTTGATGTAGGGAAAAATTGGCTTTCCGCAAAAACATATTAACCATACAGCCTTCACCAGCCAAATATGCATGTAGTGATAGCTATTATTCTGTTCATTACTCTTGAGTTACCTTGCCAGCATATTCCATGTGCTGACCCGTTTTCGGGCTGCAACGTTCATTGTGCAGACTTTTCAGACGACGAGTAAGGTGCCTTAGGTCGTGATCTTTGACTCAGTGATGCCGTTGGAGTTGATGGACTCACTTTATCTTCCAAGACTTCCGCTGTTATCGTATTAGATGGCCTTAAGCCATATTTATTGTAATAAGTTCTCTTTGAGACATTCGATGTAATAAATGTGTGATTGCAACTCTGTTATAAATCCTCAAGTACAATGCGTGTCAGCATTACCAATCCAGGGCAATCCAGGGATGACACTGATGCATAGAGATCAGACCATTTGAGGTCTAGTCGCTACAAGATGGTATTAGAGCACACGCTGACTGTTGGACACGACCACTAAGGTAAAACCCTAGATCACTACTCTCTTCTCATTTCTGACTCCTCTCCATTTTCTACTCTTTAGGATGGCGGATGCAAGGATCAAGTTCACTCAACCGGATGAAGATACACCATTTGGACGACACCTGAAGGAAGTCACTAAATACCAGAACATTGGAATACAAGGCTTCACCGGGACCTACAACGCCACTTTACCAGAAGAGGAGCACTGGATGATTCGAGTTCAAGTTCAAGGAAGGACATTTACGCCAGTTACTGAGCCCATAGAGTTTTCCTTTGATGCACCCACCTGGACTCTAGGCAAGAGCATGGCAGCCCACATCACCATGGGACGCATTGGAGAAGTTTACCACCGGGATCTCAAGGATACTATCTACCAGATTTGTGGGCGCCAAGATGAGCAATGGGAGATGATCAGCACCAGGAAGGATAGATCGATTGCCGCTTTCATCCAGGAGTTAAACCAGCACATTCGTTGCCAGGAGAACCAGATGTGCGCAGGAATGATAGACCTGAAGAAGGCAATGACCAAGATCACGGAGCTGGAAGAAGAACTCAAGTCTACACGTGCTGGATATGAGGAGGAAATGACCATACTCGTGGAAATAAATGATGATCTGAAGAAGAAGAAGCTAGGAGTGTTCAGGGGAGACCCCGCGCCAGGAGGAGAAGACAACGATTCCGCTTCCCCGGAGAACTACATCATCATCGACGACACTGACTCGGACCCTGACGATAGCGATAGTTCTAGACCGATTGTATGCCCTTGCTTGATTGATTGAGTGATATGATTGTGTTTGTCTCATGTGCATATGGGTAGTGCTTGCTCACTAAACCTCTTTTCTATTCTAATCTCTCTCCTCTAAACCCATCTGATGCCGCCGAGACGTGACACCGGATATGTTTTCCCACCGGAGATCACCCAGTTGATCCAACAGCAGAATGCATTGATGCAAATACTAGTCCAGAATCAGAATCAAGGGAACAACAACAACAACAACAACAACAACAACAACCCACCACCACCACCACCTGTTGATCACTTAGCCCGTTTTCTAAGGCTGAATCCGCCGGTGTTCTCCAGTATCACCGAGCCGATAGTTGCAGATGATTGGCTTCGCAAGATTGGAAGGGAGTTGACCACTGCAGGATCCACAGATGCGGAGAGAGTGCGTTTTAGCGGACATCAGCTTGATGGACCCACAGCATCATGGTGGGAGAATTTCACAGCCACTTACCGCATCGACACTATTACATGGGACCAGTTCCAGCAGGCTTTTCGCACTGCCCATGTATCAACAGGAGCTATGGCCATGATGAAGCGCGAGTTTTGGAACTTACGCCAAGGAGGATGCACAGTTGGCCAGTATGTGGATGATTTTAGTATGCTAGCACGTTATGCCTCAGATGACGTTGCTACAGATGCAACTAAGCAGGAGAAGTTTCTGGAAGGACTGAATGATGAGCTGAGCATGCAGTTGATGGTTGCAACTTTCAACAACTACCAGGAGTTAGTAGATAGAGCTTTCATGATTGAAGGGAAGCAGCAGCAGATTGACAGCGGCAAGAGGAAGTATGGACAAGGCAACTAGAATTCTGGAGCTCAACAGAGACCCCGTTTTACCCCGAACTCAGGAGGACCTTTTCAGCATAACCATGGAGGTCACAATCACAATGGAGGAAGTTCGCACAACCATAGTGGCCCAAAGAATGGGAATGGTAATGGAGGAAGCAACGGCCAGAATCGTTCCAACCCAGCAACGCCCGCCAAGAAAGACCTAAGCCACGTTACTTGCTACAAGTGCCAGAATACTCGACATTACGCCAATGAATGTCCTGAAGCAAAGAATGGAAATGGCAATGGAAGCTCTGGGAAGAAGCCCAACCCTTTCAATAGGGGACAAGTGAACCATGTTTGCATGGAGTTCCGAGGACCATTGTATCAGATAGAGGAACCCAGTTTACCTCAAAGTTCTGGCATCAGTTGCACGAAACTTTGGGAACCGGGCTAGATTTCAGTACAGCCTTTCACCCGCAGACAGATGGACAGACTGAGAGAGTCAATCAGATTCTGGAACACATGTTGAGAGCTTGTGCGCTAGATTATGGATCTAGTTGGGACGACAGTTTGCCTTACGCAGAGTTCTCTTATAACAACAGTTATCAAGCCAGTTTGAAGATGGCCCTTTGGAAGCTTTGTACGGAAGGAGGTGCAGGACACTGTGTTGTGGGATGAAGTTGGAGACCGTCAGTTGCTTGGACTAGATTTGATTAAAGAGTCTGAAGAGAAGGTTAGCTGATTCGTGATAGACTCAAGGTAGCCCAGTCCAGGCAGAAGAGCTATGCGGATTCTAAACGCAAGGAGAAAGTTTACGAAGTTGGAGATAGAGTGTATCTTCGTGTATCACCCCTTCGAGGAGTGAAGCGTTTTGGAGTTAAGGGAAAGTTAGCACCACGTTTTGTGGGACCATACAAAGTTTTGGAACGTATGGGAGAAGTTGCTTACAAGTTGGAATTGCCCACAGGATTGTCAGGAGTTCACGATGTGTTCCACGTTTCTCAGTTGAAGAAGTGCCACGCAGAGATGGCAGACATCCCTCTGAGAGATACAATGCCACTGGAAGCAATTCAGTTGGATAGCGATTTGACCTACGAGGAGAAACCAGTCAAGATTCTCGAGTTTGCCAGCCGAGTTACACACAGTAAGGTTATCAAGTTCTGCAAGGTTCAGTGGAGCCACCATACTGAAGATGAAGCCACATGGAAATGGGAGGAACACCTACGGAAGGACCACCCTCACCTATTTTATAGCCAACCCGAATCTCGAGGGCGAGATTCATCTTAAGGGGGGTAGGTTTGTAACATCCCAAATTTTCAATTTGGAATGTTATACATTAGGTCATCATTGCATATCATATTTTTATTGCATTTTGGCTTGATCCTAGATATTCTACGCAACTCAAGGACCCACGGAGAGAGTTGGGAATTTCGTTATTTTCATATTTGAGTTTTCTCAAATTTTGAAAAGAGGATCGTTTGATTTTAATTATTTTCTCTTCGAATATTTCTTTTATGAAAATAAAAGAGAGAGGATAAAATGACTTCCTCAAAATAAAGAAATATTGGATATTTAATATTAAAATCAAATAAGAATTTTATTCGGAGTTTTATCGCTATTTTATTTGAATTAGGAAGAATATGCGTTTTTCTAAATTGCACTAGAGTCCCAAATAAATGTTCACCTTGTCCGGTAGATTTTTAGAGGACGGGGAAAATTTATTTCAGGATTTTTGGAGTCCGTATAGTATTTCTTTTCTTCGTTTTTCTGCACGAAATTATTTAAAAAAATGAACCGACTCCGGGCCGTAACCGGCCAGGACTCCCCAGCCGGCCCCATCTTATAAGCCGCCGCCTGCGACCCCCAGCCCAACCGAGCCCACCCGCACCTAACCCTAACCCTAAGCCGCCGCCGCCGCGCCGACGCCACCGCCGCCGCGGACTTCGCCGCCGACGCTGCCTCCCGACGCCGCCGCCCCTCGCCTCCTCGCCGCCGACCACCGCCACCACTGCCGCCCCGCTGTTGCCCCGCCGCCCCGTCGGACTCGTCGGAGCCTCGCCGGAGGTAGCAACTGCCGCCGCCGCCGGTTTCTTCGGAAAACCGTATGGTTTTTTTAGAACCCGCGGTTTATTTTTTTATATAGATCGTTTTATTTTTTCCGATTTAGCTTATTTAGCGAACGCCCGTTCGTTCGTTTGTTCGTTATAACGAACGAATTTCACCGTTTAGCCGCAGACAGCGAACGTTCGTTCGTTAGCCTATTCGTCAGTTTTATTTTTCCAGCGTTTTTCCGCGATTATTTTCGATCGTGATTTCTGACCCGATTTTCGTTTTAGTCCATCTTTTCGCTCGTTTACCAAAATCAGGCGATTCAAGCGCCTAGAGTTTCGTCACAAAGCCCTCTTTCTGTTTAACCAACTTGAACTAGTTTTTGCTATTGTAAAATTTGACTTAAGTCCAGATTAGTAAACAAAGCTTGTTTCTTTTGCAGTTTGAGTTTCGTTGCTTCATTTGATTTGATTCTTTTTGCAAACCGGAGTTCTTAGGTTGAACTTTCTGGTTAGATCTTTTATTTGAGTTTTACCCGTGTTTCTTGTTGTGTGCTTATTGTATGCTTGTTTGTTTGCGATAGAGTACCCGGAGTGCGGTTTTGGGAAGTAGATGAGGTAGTACCTATTGTCCTGTTTATTACCAAACCTTTGGGTGTTACTTCTACGTTGCTTATATTGCTATGCTATGCTCATAGATGTGGATTGGGTGAGTGTATCCATGACAGATGTGAGTATTGTTAATTAATGGTTAACTTAAGGTGACTACTTTAATACACATCTGGGTGGATTGAGGCACCTGGGGAACCCAGTGTTGCCTGTATTTTTTCGAAATCCCGGGGTACCGTGTGATTCTCCTATGGACTGCCACCCAGGCTCAAAGGGCTCATAAGACTATTCATGCTAGAAACTTCCGTGTGCAGCCACATGCCATTATGGGCTTTGGCATAGTTGAGTAAGTTGTGGGAAACTTTTCCATGATGGGCTAGCAGATGTAGGGGATTGTAGGTGTACCGGCCTATCTATCGGTTAAGGGGACCTCTTCGAAAAGACTGTGTCTCGGTCATCCGTTTCTCAAACATCATGTAGTGCGAGAAATCCAACGGAGGAGATCGAGTCTTGTGGGGAAAAGTGCGCAAACCTCTGCAGAGTGTAAAAACTAATCATGGTTAGTCGTGTCCCCGGTTATGGACGTTTTGAGTATCTAGTTCTTGGATTATCATGTGGATCTCATCACTCTTAATATAAGTTGATTGGGTTTAATGATGATGCTTAATTGGGATTGAGTTGGGTGAACCTTCTCAAAGTTTAACAACCACCATGTTAGTTAAATAAAATTTATTCCTTTGATGTAGGGAAAAATTGGCTTTCCGCAAAAACATATTAACCATACAGCCTTCACCAGCCAAATATGCATGTAGTGATAGCTATTATTCTGTTAATTACTCTTGTGTTACCTTGCCAGCATATTCCATGTGCTGACCCGTTTTCGGGCTGCAACGCTCATGTTGCAGACTTTTCAGACGACGAGTAAGGTGCCTTAGGTCGTGATCTTTGACTCAGTGATGTCGTTGGAGTTGATGGACTCACTTTATCTTCCAAGACTTCCGCTGTTATCGTATTAGATGGCCTTAAGCCATATTTATTGTAATAAGTTCTCTTTTGAGACATTCGATGTAATACGTGTGTGATTGCTACTCTGTTATAAATCCTCAAGTATTGTGCGTGTCAGCATTATCGATCTAGGGATGAGACTGATGCACAGAGATCAGACCGTTTGAGCTTTGGTCGCTACAAGATGGTATCAGAGCACACGCTGACTGTAGGACACGACCACTAAGATAAAGCCCTAGATCACTACTCTCTTCTCATTTCTGACTCCTCTCCATTTTCTACTCTATAGGATGGCGGATGCAAGGATCAAGTTCACTCAACCGGATGAAGATACACCATTCGGACGACACCTAAAGGAAGTCACTAAATACCTGAACATTGGAATACCAAGCTTCACCGGGACCTACGACGCCACTTTACCAGAAGAGGAGCGCTGGATGATTCAAGTTCAAGTTCCAGGAAGGACGTTTACGCCAGTTACTGAGCCCATAGAGTTTTCCTTTGATGCACCCACCTGGAGTCTAGGCAAGAGCATGGCAGCCCACATCACCATTGGACGCATTGGAGAAGTTTACCACCGGGATCTCAAGGATACTATCTACCAGATTTGTGGGCGCCGAGATGAGTAATGGGAGATGATCAGCACCAGGAAGGATAGATCGATTGCCGCTTTCATCCCAGGAGTTAAACCAGCACATTCATCGCCAGGAGAACCAGATGTGCACAGGCATGATAGATCTGAAGAAGGGAATGACCAAGATCACGGAGCTGGAAGAAGAACTCAAGTCTACACGGGATGGATATGAGGAGGAAATGACGATACTCGTGGAAAAAAATGATGATCTGAAGAAGAAGCTAGGAGTGTTCAGGGGAGACCCCGTGCCAGGAGGAGAAGATGATGATTCCACTTGCCTGGAGAACTACATCTTCATCGACGACACCGACTCGGACCCTGATGATTGCGATGATGACTATGTTGATGAAGCTGGAGCAGACATTATGGAGTCTTCCACCGATCAATTTTTCTAGTCGACCACCATATCAGTAGTAGTATTTCCCCATGTACATAGTAGTAGTCCGAGCACTTTTAATGATAGTTCTAGACCGATTGTATGCCCTTGCTTGATTGATTGAGTGATATGATTGTGTTTGTCTCATGTGCATATCGGTAGTGCTTCCTCACTAGACCTCTTTTCTATTCTAATCTCTCCCCTCTAAACCCATCAGATGCCTCCGAGACGTGACACCGGATTTGTTTTCCCACCGGAGATCACCTAGTTGATCCAGCAGCAGAATGCATTGATGCAGATACTAGTCCAGAATCAGAATCAGGGGAACAACAACAACAACCACCCACCACCACCACCACCTGTTGATCACTTCGCCCGTTTTCTAAGGCTGAATCCGCCGGTGTTCTCCAGTAGCACCGAGCCGATAGTTGCAGATGATTGGCTCCGCAAGATTGGAAGGGAGTTGACCACTACAGGATGCACAGATGCGGAGAGAGTGTGTTTTGCCGCACATCAGTTTGATGGACCCGCAGCATCATGGTGGGAGAATTTCACAGCCACTTACCCCATCGACACTTTTACATGGGACCGGTTCCAGGAGGCTTTTCGCACTGCCCATGTATCAACAGGAGCTATGGCCATGAAGAAGCGTGAGTTTCGCAACTTACGCCAAGGAGGACGCACAGTTGGGCAGTATGTGGATGATTTTAGTAAGCTAGCATGTTATGCCCCAGATGACGTTGCTACAGATGCAACTAAGCAGGAGAAGTTTCTGGAAGGACTGAATGATGAGCTGAGCATGCAGTTGATGGTTGCAACTTTCAAAAACTACCAGGAGTTGGTAGATAGAGCTCTCATGATTGAAGGGAAGCAGCAGCAGATTGACAGCCGCAAGAGGAATTATGGACAAGGGAAGTATAATTCTGGAGCTCAGCAGAGACCCCGTTTTACCCCGAAATCGGGAGGACCTTTTCAGCATAACCATGGAGGTCACAATCACAATGGAGGAAGTTCGCACAATAATAGTGGCCCAAAGAATGGGAATGGTAATGGAGGAAGCAACGGCCAGAACCGTTCCAACCCAGCAATGCCCGCCAAGAAAAACCTAAGCCATGTTACTTGCTACAAGTGCCAAAATACTGGACATTACGCCAATGAATGTCCTGAAGCAAAGAATGGAAATGGCAATGGAAGCTCTGGGAAGAAGCCCAACCCTTTCAATAAGGGACAAGTGAACCATGTTTGCATGAAGTTCCGAGGACCATTGTATCAGATAGAGGAACCCAGTTTACCTCAAAGTTCTAGCATTAGTTGCATGAAACTTTGGGAACCAGGCTAGAGTTGAGTACAGCCTTTCACCCGCAGACAGATGGACAAACTGAGAGAGACAATCAGATTCTGGAAGACATGTTGAGAGCTTGTGCGCTAGATTATGGATCTAGTTGGGACGACAATCTGCCTTACGCAGAGTTCTCTTATAACAACAGTTATCAAGCCAGTTTGAAGATGGCCCCTTTCGAAGCTTTGTACGGAAGGAAGTGCAGGACACCGTTATTGTGGGATGAAGTTGCAGACCGTCAGTTGTTTGGACCAGATTTGATTGTGCAGTTCCCCTGAAATCATCTTCAATGTCCTGAATCTGAAAAGATAGGAAAACAATAGCTATACTTTAACGGTGTTGCAAAACAGTAGCAACATATCAATAGCTCAGCATGACAAAACACGATCATGTGGAGGAAGGGGATACTGATCTGCCTGAGGAAGATTATATATAATTACATAAGTCCTTGGTTGATTTCCACCTTCGGCTGCACTGCTTGTTTTCTCCTCCACACATGACAGGATCGTTCCGCACTGCAATCGGCAAGTCAACGTACGAATAAGCTTATTTCATCTTGCGGTGGTCATTGTACCTAGTTACGAATGTAGGAATACCTGGAGCACCATGAGGTTAGCTGACAGCAGGTAGATGTAGCCATATAAATTTTGTGTGGTGCTACCAAAATTGAGGTTTGTATCCTTCCCCGTTATGAGAATTCTTCTTGAAGTTGGTAGATTGTGACGGCTTGTTCTTTGCATCAAACTTGCCTTTCCCCTGAGATTTGTTCGTGTTGTTTTGGGGCTGGTTGGGCTGGAAGTTCTTCTCGTGTACCATGTTGGCACTAGAAGCTCCCTCAGCGACCCGAGCACGTGAGTCTTTTGCTCTCGCCTTCTCTTAAAAATGAAGAGTGCTAATGAGATCCGGAACGGAAAACTCACGTCTCTTGTTTTTCAGAGAAGTAGCAAAATCGTTCCACGAAGGTGGAAGCTTGGCAATGATGGACCCAGGAACAAATTTGTCCGGCAACACACACTTAAAGTACTCAAGTTCCTTAGCGAGTGACTGTATCTCATGAGTCTGCTGAACAACAGAGCGCTCATCAGTCATCTTGTAGTCACATAATTGCACCATGACATACAACTCGTTGCCAGCACCCGAGGCCCCAAATGTGTCCTCGAGCGCGGCCCACATGTCTTTGCCGCTGTCAAACGACATATATGAATCCACAATGGAATCGTCAAGAACACTCAGCAGGGTGGCTTTGAATAGGGTATCCATGTTCTCAAAAGCTTCCTCTTGTGTAGGATTAAGATCGCCCTCAGGCTTACCCTTAGTGGCGTCATAGCATTACATGATCTGAAACCAATATACTGCTCTTGTGCACCACCTTTTATATTGCACCCCCTTAAAAGTAGGCGGCTTCAAAAGCGCAGCAGAACCACTCGGAGTAAATTGCCTTTAATCAGGTTTTTGGATTGGATTGTTGAATATAGAGCAATTTACTATGAGATTTAATCTGACTTAACAGTAAATAGAACATGATGACAATTGCAAAGATCAAAGTAATGATGTGGACTAAACCAGGAGGACAGAATCACATACTGTACAACGAGAGCAGAACCGTTGTGGTTGATGTTGTCACTCATGTCGTTGATGAAGAGGTTACCGAGGTCGGGGAAGAAGGCTGTCGTTCGGAGGACTGCAGTCCCTTCTCATGGTGCATGCTGGAAGGAGGGCTGAAGAAGAATTGCGTGGCGGTGCTAAGATCTGGAACAGTGCAAAACCATATGATACAGCAGCGGCTAGGGTAGAGCGTGTCAGGTCGGTCGTGCGAGTAAGACCAAGTATAATAGTAGGCCTTTGACCCAAACCCCACGTCCAAGTCAATAATAGCCCCACTATCCAAAAGAATTAGAAATGGCTGAGTAATTAAGGCCTTCGTTAATTATTAATTAATGACTAAATAAATTTTCCGACCAACAAAAATATAGACCATGTGGATAGCTTTTGTCCTTGGACAGGCTCATTCCCGAAGAGCGCGCGTGTAGGTTTCCTACTATCATGCTCATGCAAATGCTAGAATAGATCACATTATAAAGTGGTGCAACTCACACTCACCTAGCAGTATGGGACTAAACTTTAGTCCCACTCACACAACACTTAGAGCATGGTTAATAGTATATCCAACATCCGGCTATATGAAGTTGACACATCATCTAGAACCAACCTAATAGCCTACTAGTACAATAGTTAGTCCCTTTAGTATAATACTATAGCATTAATAATGGCCCCACCTTTTGTCTCACAAAGTATGTTGGAGCTCCTGCTACATCCTGCTACAAGTTTACAACCCTCTTCTCTTCTCTCTCCTCTTCTCTCTCCTTCAACTAAGCACAAAATACTATATTTAAATCCTTATAGCCTGCTTATGTCATCTAATTGTAGTACTTGCTCTAAAGTTACTCTCCACTGTGTAGTCTGAAATGTCGAGCATGTAGCGGGCGGTGCGCCGCTTCAACGGCGGAAGCAGTGAGAGGTCACGTCGCCCTGACTTGCCATCAATGTGGAGCGGTGGGCTCAGCTGGCGCCAGGCAGGAAGTGCGCGCGGGAGGGGGGAGGGGTTTTTGTTGGGCCAAGAAGGTGAGAAGCCAACTTGGGATCGGTCCGGACGGGGAAATATCATGTGCTCCCACACTCACTAGTAGTTTGATGCATATGACACTAGTCTATGCTACTACTCCCTCCTTTCCGGTTTATAGGGCTTATCTCAAAAACTTAGTTTTTCCATTTTATAAGGATCAATTTGGTTGTTCCCCATCACAAGTTTAGATTTCAAGGTGCATTAAATAATTGCATGCAAGTATTAAGAGAAAATTGACCAATGCATGTACTTTATCTATGCATGCATTGCAATTAATATAAACATAAATTTTTGAGGAAAACAAGATCATTAATTAGGTGCTTTTGCAAATTACAAAAAGTATTCCACCACTCATCATCTACCTTGGTTGGTGAGATTTTCGAATTGAGCCCTATAAACCGGAAAAGGAGGGAGCCCTATAAACCGGAAAGGAGGGAGCCCTATAAACCAGAAAGGAGGGAGTAGTACAGTAATGTTATGATGGCTTCATGTATTACCTTGTAGACTCATCTTGTCTTGGGAAACGCTATGTTACAGTAACATATTATGTTACCACTTCTCATTAACTACTTACCACGTAAGAAATTTTTTCTTGGAGTGCGCGAAGCGACTCCCACTATAACTAGCCGTACAAAGTGTGGGCTATGTAGAGGGCGTAGTAAGCAAGCTTCTCATCGTTCTGCGAGTTTACATGACACATCAAAGTAGTAGTTTTTTTTCAAAATGTACATCAAAGTACCAGTGTAGTAGTCTCCAAAAAGGGCCGACCATGTCCATGGCTACCATCCCATCCCGTGCTCCGTCATTGAGTATGTGCATGATTCACATGCCATTCAAGAAAAAAACTGCGTACGTTCCATTGAAGAAAAAAACTAAAAACAAACACGCCACCGCGTTATGGTCGAACTTTGATTCGTCCACGCGTGGTTCCCGACCCTCCACTAAGTGAACAATTACCAAATGCATCAAATTATCACGGGAGCTGCCTCTTCATTAAGAAATGAGCTCCACCGTGTACCCGCGCGCGTGTGTTAGGGAATGAGGCACAGAGTACGTGCGTCCGCGCGTGCAATTTTTCTCTTCGTGCACGTACTCCTTTTTTGTGAGTGATTCATGCACGTACTCAGCCTACGTTGGTGATCGTTGGTGAGTCTCACTTATCTCTACATCTCAACATGTACATCTGCATCTACGTCTACACTACATCTACATCTACATCTACATATACATATACCTCTACTATAGTACAACAAGTTTTAAACATGAGACCAGCCATTTTCTTGCACCCTAGATTGTTCATTGTGTTTACTGCTTTGTTAGGTATTGTTGAACTTCTGCATATTGGACATTCATGTAAAAGTAGAACTTCCTTTGGTGTAGGTTTGCGGATTAGAACTCAGCTGCCTTTTTACTTGCATTTTTTGTGGTTGGTGATGAATTGAATAGTTCTGAGAAAAAAATGTCTGCGATCAAGATGGAGCTTCAGAAGATAATACTGATACTCCAATATCTGATGCGGCTAAGTCACCTATTATTCCTTTGACTGTGATTGCTGAGGTTGCTTCGAGCCTTGAGAAAAATTTAAGCCTCGAGGATCTTGCTTCTGCAGCTCTTGCTTCACCTAGTATGTGCAACTCCTTTTCTTTTTATTTTAAATTCTTGAGCCATGTTTTTTGAACTTGTTCCTGTCGTTTGTTTTAGTATTTGTTCCTGACTATTTTCTTTTTTGCTATGTTTTTTGTGTTCTTGCAGATGTATCCACAGAGGAGGAAGCTGTGAACACCATCAACGATGTTCTATCTAAGTTGGGTGTGTCAGAAAATACTACTACGACCGAGTAGGGGGCTCCATCAGTCGAAGGTTGTGATTCCGTTTTGGAGCCTTTGTGCTCTCTTCAGATGTCAAAGACGCAGTCGTAGTCTGTTGATGGCACTGGACCTGTCACACAACCTAAGGATGTGCCCCTTCAGGTTCTTCTAGAGGACCAACGCAAGAGGAAGAAGCAAAAAGATTTTGACAAGAAGATGGCGGCCCGCCTTCACTAAGGTTCTGTTGTTCTTGAATCTGTTGATGTTGCTGAGCTCGCGGTTGGGCATTTCTCTGTTGCTGAAGAAGATGTGTCGTGTGGCACTGATGGCATGGTTGTCCCAGTGAAGAAGAAAATCAAGAAGACCACTTCGAGGAAGCATTTAGTTGGTGAAGTTACTCCTCGGAGGAGCCCACGTGTTTCAAGGGCTGCAGAACTTGCTGAAGAGGAAGGACAAGCCCTCGATGGTACGCCACGTCGTAGTCCTCGTGTGCTTGCCACTGCGGCACCTACTGAAGGAAATATGCCCTAGAGGCAATAATAAAGTTATTATTTATTTCCTTATATCATGATAAATGTTTATTATTCATGCTAGAATTGTATTAACCGGAAACATAATACATGTGTGAATACATAGACAAACAGAGTGTCACTAGTATGCCTCTACTTGACTAGCTCGTTGATCAAAGATGGTTATGTTTCCTAGCCATAGACATGAGTTGTCATTTGGTTAACGGGATCACATCATTAGGAGAATGATGTGATTGACTTGACCCATTCCGTTAGCTTAGCACTCGATCGTTTAGTATGTTGCTATTGCTTTCTTCATGACTTATACATGTTCCTATGACTATGAGATTATGCAACTCCCGTTTACCGGAGGAACACTTTGTGTGCTACCAAACTTCACAACGTAACTGGGTGATTATAAAGGTGCTCTACAGGTGTCTCCAAAGGTACTTGTTGGGTTGGCGTATTTCGAGATTAGGATTTGTCACTCCGATTGTCGGAGAGGTATCTCTGGGCCCACTCAGTAATACACATCACTATAAGCCTTGCAAGCATTGTGACTAATGAGTTAGTTGCGGGATGATGTATTACGAAACGAGTAAAGAGACTTGCCGGTAACGAGATTGAACTAGGTATCGAGATACCGACGATCGAATCTCGGGCAAGTAACATACCGATGACAAAGGGAACAACGTATGTTGTTATGCGGTCTGACCGATAAAGATCTTCGTAGAATATGTAGGAACCAATATGAGCATCCAGGTTCCGCTATTGGTTATTGACCGGAGAGGTGTCTCGGTCATGTCTACATAGTTCTCGAACCCGTAGGGTCCGCACGCTTAACGTTACGATGACAGTTATATTATGAGTTTATATGTTTTGATGTACCGAAGGTTGTTCGGAGTCCCGGATGTGATCACGGACATGACGAGGAGTCTCGAAATGGTCGAGACATAAAGATTGATATATTGGAAGCCTATGTTTGGACATCGAAAGTGTTCCGGGTGAAATCGGGATTTTTCCGGAGTACCGGGAGGTTACCGGAACCCCCCGGTAACTTAATGGGCCTTATTGGGCCTAGGTCGAAGAGAGGAGAGGAGGCCAGGGCAGGGCCACGCGCCCCTTCCCCCCCAGTCCGAATAGGACAAGGAGAGGGGGGCGGCGCCCCCCCTTCCTTCCTCCCCTCCACCTCTTCCCCCTCTCTCCTAGTCCAACATGCAAAAGGGGGGGAGTCCTACTCCCGGTAGGAGTAGTCCTCCTCCTAGGCGCGCCTCTCCTCCTTGGCTGGCGGCCTCCCCCTTGCTCCTTTATATACGGGGGCAGGGGGGCACCTCTCGACACACAATTGATCTACGATCTTTTAGCCGTGTGCGGTGCCCCCCTCCACCATATTACACCTCGATAATATCGTAGCGGTGCTTAGGCGAAGCCCTGCGTCGGTAGAACATCATCATTGTCGCCGTCGTGCTGACGAAACTCTCCCTCAACACTCAGCTGGATCGGAGTTCGAGGGACGTCATCGAGCTGAACGTGTGCTGAACTCGGAAGTGCCGTGCGTTCGGTACTTGATCGGTCGGATCGTGAAGACGTACGACTACATCAACCGCGTTGTGTTAACGCTTCCGCTTTCGGTCTACGAGGGTACGTGGACAACACTCTCCCCTCTTGTTGCTATACATCACCATGATCTTGCGTGTGCGTAGAATTTTTTTGAAATTACTACGTTCCCCAACACCTACACCTTTTCCGCTTGGTGCTGGTGCATCTGGTAAGGGCAAGAAATGCAGCGTTCGCGCAAGGTTGCACCGGCAAAGGATAACAAGGCTTGCAAGAAGCGTTCTCGTGTTAATCCAGAGGAGAAGGATGATGCTGATTTCAACACTGATGACGAGGATGGTGCTGCTGCTGCTGATCAGGTATGAATCTCTCATGTTTACTCCTTTTGAGAACTTTTGTAGATTTGTTGTTATATTTGAGTTTGTTGCACTGTCTTGGCGTACATAGCTGACCTTCTGCTTCATATACACTAATAAATTAGCTGAACTGCTTGGCTTATGTGGTATTACTGCCTTTGTGTACATAGGTGAACTTATGGATATATACATGAATAAATTAGCTTAACTTGTTGGTATACATATTTTTTTAACTAGAGATACGTCAAGAGTGTAGATGAAGTTACAGCTCTCCTGCCAGGGCTTGGCGCCGATCTGCTCGCATGAAGGAATTGAGGATGTCTCCGATGTGTAGAGAAGACAATGCAAACCTTTTTTTGGAAGTTTCACGAGACCCATTGGTAGATGATGAACTGCTTCAAAGATCACCAAACGCATGCCAGATCAGGTATATATTGCAGTAATGATTTGTTTATTTTGTTAATAGAAAATTAAACTGGTGGATTTATTGTCATGAACATCTAATTATGATTCAAAGATCTGAAGGTAAACTGAAATTACAAATGAACTTGAAACTTCAAGTAGTAGATTGGATATTGTTTCAACTTTCACCCCCAGAATAGGCCGAGTAATTCACAACTATCCCTTGTGTGAGGGATTAGGTGAGGGCTTCCAATCAGGATGGGGATGGAAAATTAACATTGACCAAGATCGGGACAACAACACCAGAAAAAGAAGCGGAGGTAATAGTGTAAATATGGCTATGGTGGTTGTGTGAAAGAATAAATAGAGTAGAGGCTAACCTAGTTTTTTATTTCCCTATTTTTTCTATTTTCACCATGGACGTTGAAGACGTATGTAAAACTTAATTGATGGCATGGTGGGTAATTTTCTTGAACTCTAATGACAATACACTCTTTGGGAGATCCAATGGTTGTGATCGCCTAGTTAATTTAGTCGATTGATGTTTATTTCTAATTATTATGCGATTTTCAAGGAAAATTATCATTCATCGGGTTAACTCGTCAATTATACGGCTATCTATTCTAAGAAACAAAAAAAATCTAAGCAGAGTTCACAAATATATATGCTATAAATTGTAACTTCACAATGGTGTAAAAGTACACATAATCATTTACTTGCATATCGATGGATACACAAAAAAATAAATCTAAGCAGTGTGTGTGCGCGAGTAGAAGTACACAGAATCATTTACTTGCACATTGATGGATACACACACAAAAATGTAAGTAGAGTTCAACCGAAAGATATCATGTTATGTAATGTAATGTAATGTTTACCTGCCTCTAGGTTGTGTTGGATCCAATGATGTTGCACAGATGTATGTGTCGGTGTACAAAAGTAGGGGCCTTTCTTTACCCCTTACTTGTGCACGGGGAGTCGTAGCCACACCTAGGGCCACGCTTAGCGGAGCAGAAGAAGCAAAGGTACGAGACTGCCAAGGCAGTACTCGAGCCAGAAGCATGAAGAGCAAAGGGGCAAGATGGATTCCCCCCGGCAACACCCTTGCTGGGGCTGCCTACATAGCCCCGGCAAGAGCCTTGCCGGGGCGACTTGCCCAACACCAGCAAGGCCACCACCCATGAGCCTGAGAGTTCTGACACCATCGACAACGTCGAGACCAAGACGCAGGGGCGCCTGCATGGTGGCATGCAGATCTTTGTAAAGACCAAAGGCCTGCAAATCTGGATCAGAACCAGAAGACGAAGACGCCCGACAAGGTCCTTGCCGGGGACAGACGAAGACCCCTGGCAAGGTCCTTGCCAGGGACAGACGAAGACCCCCAGCAAGATCCTTGCTAGGGACGGCCACGAGACCCCGGCAAGACCCTTGCCGGGGGGCATCTGCGGGGCCACGGCTAGGCCCGAGCCCACCACCTTTCCGCTGCCCCTCGCCCCTTCCGGCACGGCAACCAGCCCACCAACTAGGCAAGCGCCTGCGTGGCAGCTTGCAGCTTCTAGGCCAACTAGTCAAGCACCTGCGTGGTGGGATGCAGATCTTGTGAAGACCCTGTCACCGCACCAGCTTAGCCACCAGCCAGCCAGCATGGCGCTGCATGCCTCGTCAGCTTGGACGTGCGTTGAAGCAAGGCGAGGCGGCGACGGATGGGACGAACTTCATTGCCGTCCCCGATAAAGCAAGAGGGCACGTAGGCAGTGCATTAAATGCGTTTGTCCTACGGTGCCAGGTGATAAACTTGTACACTGTAGACACTTTCCACCTCCTGTGTGCCCCTGTGGCGACCCCTTTAACATATAAAAGGAGGCCCGAGGCATACTGTGGAAGGATTCAGACTTCTTTGGACTGGGCATGCACCGCAGCTAGTTCAAGAGCTCAAGAACACCAAATATACACAGACAAGCAGGACTAGGGTTTTACACATCGTTTGCGGCCCGAACCTGGGTAAAAATCCCCTCGCGCTGATCTTTTAGACCTGCTCTTTGTGCAGCTCCACGCTCCGCCAACCGTAGAAGTGATTTCCCGGGATCCCATAGGTGCGTTTCCACTGACATATTTGGCGCGCCAGGTAGGGGGTGCGGGGCTGTGAAAATCTTGTTTAGGAGTTGGTGCATCGACTTCTTCATCACGACGGCTCCGAGGAAGAAAGCGGCCCCAGCGGTCGGCTTGTCTGGAGTTTGCCTGCACCAGCGCGGGCAAGCAACAGGGCACACGCTGGCTGCGGAGGAGGTCAAAGTCATCTCCATTGCTCTGGTGGCATCGTCCTGGCGAGCAGTGTGTCTGCATCCGCAACAACCATTCGCGTGGCGACGAAAAGCTAAGTCACGCAAAACCTTGAGCAATTTTCCTTTTTTATAGGGTTATTTTCCTCGAAAGATCTTGTTTCTTGTATGGAGAACCTGCAAGCGAAGGAACCCTTCCGCTATTGGCAACGCCCTTGTTCTGTTTCGAGTTCGCTCAACAGTTCAAGTTGCTGCACCGAGAATAGCAAGGTGGTTTGCCCGACAGCAAGGACCCCCGACAGGCTGCAAAGATCCGTCCCTCAAAGCGCCATAGCACGGGTTTACGTGCCGGCAAACCTATCCAACTAAGCGTAGGGTGCATACATACAAAGAAAGATCAAACAGGAAGATAGCACGCACTATTTCAGAATAATGCAAAATTATAATACATCAATGGTTGCCGCGGTTCTAACTTAAGAGAAAATTGTCTTGTGCATGAACTCGCAGCGGCAATGAGAAACGGGGTGGCTAGTCCCGGTGCTGGCCTTCCAGCCTCTTGACTCTGTTGACGCAGCTGATGATGGGCTCGATATGCTCCTCGAGCGCTGTGAGGTCCGCATCCTTCGGCAAGCTCTCAAGCGCGTTGGCGAAGTCGACGCTGGGGTTCCAGAACGCCACCTTGGTGAGCACCTTGGTCAGGGCACCCCGGCAAAGCTTCCGGCCCTCATTGGCGAGATAAGTCCCTACATTGGAGCGGAGCTGCTCTAGGGCGTCAAGGATGTGCTCAAAGCACAAGGTCAGCCTGACATTGGGGCTTATGTTCGCCTCCTGGGAGTACCTGACGTCCGGCATGCCCATGACGGCTAGCTGCGTGGTGAGCTTCCCTGCAACGTCGATGAGGCGGCCGATCCAAAGATTGACGCTGTCCACATAGTCCTTGTGGGCAGCGGCGTTATCCTTCCGCAGCTGCCTCTCGCTCTCAAGGGCCTTGTTCAGGGTCTCCTCACGGGCCTTGACCTCCGAAAGCGTCCCTTCCAAGCCGTCCAGTTTCAGCTTCAGATCGTTGATGGAGTCGTTGGCCTCGGAGAGCAGCTTGGTCTTGTCGGAGATGGTGACCTGTGAATCCACCAGAGAGCGGTTAGCCGTGTCTCTGTCTTCCGTCAGCTTTAAGACCTCCTTCTTCAGCTCCTCCCGCTCCAGCTCCAGCTTCTCCACCTTGCCGGCATGGTCCAGGGCCAGAGCATCAAGTGCATCCTTGTGCTTCCGCTCCAGCTCCTGGCTCCGCTGCGCGACGATCTTCCCGATGTTCTCGTCCTTGCCGCGAAGCATGGCGGCAAGCTCTTGCTACTGCCGCCGGACAGCTTCGTCCTTGGCGGCCTGCTGTTTTGCCGCCTCTTGGGCCTTCTCGATGTCGGCCTGCTTCAGGAGGAGCTCTTGCTTGTGCTCATCCAGCTCACCCTGGGCGGTCCTCGGTTCCTCCCGGGCCTCGCCGAACCAGACATGCGTCTGAGCAATGCACTCCTGAAAATCTGCTTCTGCCTTGTCCATGGCCGCCATCCTGGTGTTCACCTTATCTTGGCGAGCACAGTGGAGCGCCTGAAGCCTCTGGAAGTTGGCGCTCATGGCCCGGAGGAGCTGCTCTTCTTGGGAACCACCACTGTTGGCGCTCGGTTCATCGACAACTTGGAGCCCAGCGGTGGCGAGGGCCTCGTCGTCAAAGACCTCCCCTTCGGCTGGCGCTCGGGTGTTTGCCGTCCCTGGGAGGCGGATGAACAGATCATCACCCACCTTCAAGTGCTTGCCCGTGCCGGGGGCTGCGGAGGAGTAAGGTTGGTCATCGGCCGCGCCCTCCCCGGCAGGCTCCTTGTCGGCCTCCTCGGCAGCAGCCTTGCCAGCCTCCCCGACAGCGATCTTGGTGGCCTCAACTTCGGCATCCTTGGCGACCTCCTCGAGGACGGTGTTGATGTCCACCTGGTCCGTCGAGGGAGGGTCTGGAAACCAGAAAGGGGAATGAAGCAAGGCCAAAATCAAAGTTCAGAATAAAGAGAAAAAAGAACACCACGTGGCAGAGATGGCGAGGGACGAGGCACAGGCAGCTTACCTGGGCTGAGCTGGGGAGAAGTGGTTCCCTCCCCGCCAACATCCGTTGCCAGGACGGAGCCACCAATGCCCATGCTTGCCCCCTCTTCCTCCATGCGCGTGGGCTCGGCGGTAGGTGCCCTTGCCGGAGACGCCCCTCTGGGTGGCGTGGTCGACGGGGGCGGCGCGTCAGGGGCAGCCCTCGGTGGCTCCTCCTGTTGCCGCTCTCCAACTACAAACTCGGCAAGGTCAACACCAAGGATATGTGCCCCAACGCCCGCCAATGGGGAGTGAATAACAGACTCATGCTGGGGGCTCGAGCGGGGGCTGCGCTGAGGGCTTCTGTCCGGGCTGATCACCACCAACCTCGGCATGCGCGGAGCGCTTGCCGGGGTCTCACCGCCCGTCGAAGCCTAGGCCCTCTTCACCACCCTCAGGGCCAGCGTCTCCGTGTCGCTGTGAAGACAAGACCAAGTCAGAGAAATATGGCACAGGCGGAGGGTCAGGAAATGATGAGGGGCAAGGTGCTTACTCGTCCTCCTCCGCTGGCCTCCTCTTCCTCTTCGGGCTAAAGGACCCAAGGTCGAAATCGGCCTCCGGGGCGCTGTCCAAAGGAGGAGGAGAAGGGGACGGGGTCCTGCGCCGCTTGGGTGAGGAAGAGGCGGCGGTCGCGGCTTTCTTCGCTGCCGCAGCCCTCGTTTGGCGCGCGGGCTGCACCTGGGCCTGTTGCTGCTGCGTGGTCCTGTCGGGCCGGACCGGCTCGCCAGAGCTAGTCCGCCGCAGGACGCGTTTCCTCCCCGGGGCCGAGGAGTCATCCGCCTCGGTCTCCCCTTCGACCGACTCCTCGACCGCTTCTTCAACAAGGGGGGCCCCACCATCGGCGCCGCTGGCTTCCCCGGCAGACCGTGTCCACTCGGCAAACTCCCTCTCTTCCGCCGCCATGTCGGCCTCGTCCTCCATAGTACCGAGGCTTCCTGCCTCCTCGGCAAGTGCTGCCTCCTCCGCCCTGGCGACAATGTACACCAGCTCTTCTTCAGTGGTGTCGCGGATGAGTTGCGGCTCGTCGTGAACGTACCTCTCCGACAAGTTGTCGAAGAATGCCTGCACCAGCTCCGCTTGTGGCTCGGCCCAGGTTGGATCGAGGCCGTGCGCATTGAAGACCGACATCATGGCGATGATGGCGGTCTGGCAAGAGTTGTTGCTCAATCGGACCACCCCCGCTGGCAACCCGAACAGAGACTTGCCGGCCTTGCCAGCCTTGACGGTCTTCTCGGCCTTGCTGGTCCTCTTGACCCTGCCGACCTCATCAACCTTGAGCCTCTGGCAGAGATGAGCGTGCTGCAGCACCGTGAAGTTGTGGTTCAGGCCGAGGCGGAGCCTCATGATATTGGCCGCATTCCTGAAGTCCCAGGCCAGCCTCCCCTTATTGTGTAGAGGGGCAATCCAGCGGCGGATGAAGTCAGCACCGATCATCTCGAGAGTGAGCCCGCCCGAGGTGAGGATATGGATCCTGGTGGTGGCGATCGTGAGCTTATTGTCATCAGCATCGACATCGCCCCAGTCCTTGCTGCAGACTGGCGGCTTCCGACGGACCCGGCAGAACTCCTGTGAGTCTGCCTCCACAATCCAGCACCACCGGCCCCGGCACTCGTCCCACCCCTCCTTCTAGGCACCCTCCGAGTACGTGCCCCTGCTCTGGTTCCTCGGGATCCAAGTGATGCAACCAGAGATGACGCCCCCTGGCTGGATGCGAGGGGTGAAATAATGGCGGAAGAGCGTCGTGCTGGGGAGCACTCCAGTGAAGCCCTCACAGAGATGTGCAAAGAAGGCCATGCACGCCACAACGTTCGGCACAAGGTCCAGAAGGTGGAATCCGTAGGTGTCCATGATGTCGTTGAAGAAAGCTGAGAAAGGGGGATAGAGCCCATAGGAGAAGTAGTCGACGAAGAAAGGATACCGATTTGGACCGGCCTTGGCGCAGGAGGCGGAGATGATGCACGTGGCGGGATGCCCCGACGTCTCCCTTCCCCACAGGGGCCTGAACTTATCCTTGAGGGTGAGTGCATCGACTGTCGAGGTGAAGAGGGCGTACTGCATCCGCATCTCCACCAACTCGCTCTCCGGCGCCTCCTTCCCCCGACGTCCTTGGCCGCTCCCTTACCCTACTTGTCTTGGGCTCCATGGGGGGTGAGGGATCAAGGGCAATGGGGGTGCGGCGGCAGCGAGCAGAGGCGAGAGCTTCGATTTCAGCTTGGAGAAGAATAGGGGAACGACGGTTCCAAGATTGGGAAGGGCGCAGAGGGTAAATGAGCAGCGCCCCTGCGGTTTCCTCTTTTTTATGGGGAAGACGCGGGCCGCCTCTTTACTATTTATTGCGAGGTGACGCAAGCGTGCTGCAATAGTCCCTCGCACGACCCCCACGTCACGCACTCAATGGGGGTCATTGGGAAGCGCAACTAGCGAAGGAGTTACCACAGTTAAAACTCTGCCATGCGTGCCCGCACACCGTTTTGGGCCTAGCCCAACAACGCTTCGCGCTTATGTGTGGTGGCCCAGGCCCGGGGGCTCCTGTCGGGGTACAAAACTAGGGGCCTTTCTGTACCCCTTACTTGTGCACGGGTGGTCGTAGCCACACCTGCGGCCATGCTTGGCAGAGCAGAAGAAGCAAAGATACGAGACTGCCAAGGCAGTACTCGAGCCAGAAGCATGAAGAGCAAAGGGGCAAGATGGATTCCCCCCGGCAACACCCTTGCCGGGGCAGCCTACATAGCCCCGGCAAGAGCCTTGTCGGGGCGACTTGCCACACACCAGCAAGGCTATCACACATGAGCCTAAGAGTTCTGACACCATCGACAACGTCGAGACCAAGACTCAGGGGCGCCTGCATGGTGGCATGCAGATCTTTGTAAAGACCAAAGGCCTGCAAATCTGGATAAGAACCAGAAGACGAAGACCCCCAGCAAGATCCTTGCGGGGGACAGACGAAGACCCCCGGCAAGGTCCTTGCCGGGGACAGATGAAGACCCCAGGCAAGATCCTTGCCGGGAACGGCCATGAGACCCCGGCAAGACCCTTGGCGGGGGGCATCTATGGGGCCGCGCCACGCCCGCACCCACCAACGTTCCGCTGCCCTGCGCCCCTGCCGGCGCAGCAACCAGCCCGCCAACTAGGCAAGCGCCTGCGTGGTAGCATGCGGCTTCTAGGCCAACTAGTCAAGCACATGCGTGGTGACATGCGGATCTTCGTGAAGACCCATTCACCACACCAGCTCAGCAACCAGCTAGCCAGCATGGCGCTGCATGCCTCGTCAGCTCGGATGCGCGTTGAAGCAAGGCGAGGCGGCGACCGACGGGACGAGCTTCATTGTCGTCCCTGATAAAGCAAGAGGGCACGTAGGCGGCGCATTAAATGCGTTTGTCCTACGGTGCCAGGTGATAAACTTGTACACTGTAGACACTTTCCACCTGTTGTGTGCCAATGTGGCGACCCCTTTGACATATAAAAGGAGGCCCGAGGCGTACTGTGGAAGGATTCGGAGTTTTTTGGACTGGGCATGGACCGCAACTAGTTCAAGAGCTCAAGAACACCAAATATACACAGACAAGCAGGACTAGGATTTTATGCATCATTTGCGGCCTGAACCTGGTTAAAAATCCCCTCGCGCTGATCTTTTAGACCTACTCTTTGCGCAGCTCCACGCCCCGCCAACCATAGAAGGGATTCCCCGGGATCCCATAGGTGTCTTTCCCCCGACAGTATGCATGGTGAATAAGTATATGGGCAAGATTGAAATCTTAGGACATTGATATGCATGCACGTGGAGGAGAGCCGACTGGGCAGAACATCATACATGTGGTCGTCGTCTGGGACAACGTGCAAATCAATATACGGTGTCCGCTGTAGCGTACGGTATGAAGGACCTGGTCACGGTTCTATCCAAGGTTTTCATGGCAGCTTGCATCATAATTGTCGAGCATGCATGAAGACAATACGTGAAGCAAGTCCTCAATCTTGTTGCCACTGTGTGTAGCAAAATATTTGATCCATCTGCCAGCATTCATGCACAGGGAGAGGAGGGCTGGTCGATCACCGACGACACTAAGGAGAAGGAGAACATGACTACGATAGCGACGGCCGCATGCATGAGGAGTTACGACGTCGTCCGCATGCGTGAGGAATTCTCGATCTGATTTGGCAGTGACGGTGGTGGCCGCGTGCGTGAATTATTCTCAAGCTGAGTACCTAACCCTATGTTTTTTTACTTTTGACCGTGGAGTTAACCTTTAAAACTAAGGGCATAGGTGGGAAATTAATATCAACTTTAGCATCAATAGATTAATTCAGAGATCCATCGGCTGTGATAGATTAATTAACTTAATTAATGGTTGGATGTTTCTGATTTTTATGGTAATTTCTAGCATAATTAACATTTTCTGGTGAGTCTGTACAACACTTTTTATATATAAATAGATGCCTTGGTGTACATGGTTGAAATTCTGCTCTATAAATTTCTAACATTTCGAAAGCATCTTAACTTCTGGTCATACATGGTTGTACTGCCTATGTAGACATAGTTGGACTTCTGAAATGTACTGCCTATGTAGACATTAGTCGAATTGTGGTGTAGTTTGTCTATCTCATTGTTCTGCCTTTTTTCCTTGTCATTGTGTTTTTTTTCAGTATCAGCTTGTCGAGCATCCTGAGAGGAGGAAGAGAGGAGGCAAAGCAGCCGAAGAAGGTGATGAAGGAGGAGATGAGGTGAAACGTTTTAACCAGACGGTTCGCTGCTCACTGAAAGAGGTCAAGACGTGTGTCGGATTACGGGTTACAGCAAACCCTTGAGGTTCGAACTCTCGGGTGCACACGAAGATCTCTCTCTCCCTAGCTTGCTCTTGCAAAGATCACAAGGCGTAGCTCGCCGAACCCAAGGAACAAGAGACACAAGAGTTTATACTGGTTCGGGCCACCGTTGTGGTGTAATACCCTATTCCAGTATGGTGTGGTGGATTGCCTCGTGGGCTAAGGATGAACTAGTACAGTGGATGAACAGCCTCCTGAGGGGACGTGTTCTTGAGCTCGATGAGCTGGTGAGATGGCCTTGGTGGAGTGGATCCAATCCAAGATGAGCCGATCCTGACCATGATGGTGGCTAGTCCTATTTATAGAGGCCCTGGTCCTCTTCCCAAATGTTAGGCGGGAAGGGATCCCACAACGGCCAATTTTGAAGGGAGACAACTAGTACAAGCTATACTAACAAAAGGTGGTCTTTGCCTGCCAAAGGCTCTGGTGGTGACGCTGCCGTGGGCTCCGTGGTGACCTTCGCCCTGCCGTCCTGCTGGTCTTGGTCTTCAAGCACCAATATGGAAAACTTTGCCTGATGCCTCGGGACTCCTCGCCTGCGCTTGCCCCTTTAGCACCAAAGAGGAAACTGGTACTGTACGCCCGCTGGCGCCCACCTGGCCTTGGTCGTCATGGCTCACATCATGTGAACCTCGCGAGGTGCCCTTTGCATAGATATCTCCGGTCCTCAGGAGCCAGCCTAGCGAGGCCGCCCCTGAGGAGGTCTTGGTATCGTCCACCTCGCGAGGCTTGGCCCCTCGCGAGGGTCTTGAGTGGTTGCTGCTGAAGGTGGGCCGTACCAGGCCGTTGGTGGGCCACGCCCTGGGCTGCAGGCAGGCAAGACTGGGTACCCCCATTCCCAGGACACCGACAGTAGCCCCCGGGCCCAAGGCACGCTCGGACTTAGCTTCGAGGCGAAGCCAAAGGGCAAGTGTGGAGTGCCGCGGGCCCCAACCGCCTGCGGCCTTGATTGCCACGTGGCTATTGATGGGATGTGGGCGTCTCCGCTTCCCCATGCTGCCTCGGCAACTGTCAGTCCCTGCTGCATGCAGAAGAGAAACCATCATTACCTGCGGTCATGGAGGCCGGCGGTTGGCCTCCTTCTGGCTATAAATGAGGAGGGGGACGGAGCCCCCATTGCTCATCTCTTCCTCCATTCCGCCTGCTTCTTCTTCCTCTTTGCTCCACCGTCTTGCTGCGACACCCATGGCACCGATAAAGAGGTTCTGGCCGTGAAGAAGGGGAAGACCCCCCGCGAGGAGCAGGGACCACATCCCCCAAAGAAGAGGTTGGCTCGCCCCCGCGACGCCGTCGCGAGGCTGGAGGTGACGAGGCCTTGGTACGAGCGGCCTCCCCCCGGCTATCCGCTGCGCCTGCATGCCCAGGTAGAAGGCTCTGGAGGGAGAGGCAGCGGCCAGCGCCGCTCGCGCCACGGCCGCGGTGGTCGTGCTGTGGTGGCCCGCACCGCTAGCCCACGAACCCACGCTGAGGGCTCCTCGCGCGAATTCATGGTGTGGGCGGCAATGCCCCCACGGACGTGGATCTGATTCCCGTAGTTCTTCGCTGAAGAGATGCCGCCGAGGGGTCCACTTGAGCTGTGGCTGCAGCACGCCGAGTGTGGTACCCCGGCGACGGGAGCAGAGGTCGAGGTCGTCTCCCCGGGCATGATCTTGATGACCCGCGGATGGGGTGAGGTGGCCCCTCGCCATCCACTTTGAGTATGACGGCGCCTCCGCGATGTCCTTCAAGGTCTTCGATGGGGAGGGCCGCCGTCTGGAGTGCTGCCTTGGAGGGGGTTGCCAGGACGGAGCGACGACTAGTGCTGGGCCCGCCCTTGGCCATGCCGACAGCTCCTCCAACAGCAATGATGGCGCTTGGGAGTCCAGTGACTCTCCCGAGCTCTACGTGACTCCGGAGACGAGCGACGACAGCTACGTGCCCTCGAGCTCTCGCCGTGCCCGGAACGCGGTAGCGGCGTCCACCCGCCGCCGCCGTTGATCTGGATGGGGTTGGCGTCGGCCTCCCATGGCCCACTGTTGATGATGGCGTCAGCGGCGACGGCTGTAGATATGACTCCTAGAAACCTTCTTCTTTTGTTCCCTGCGAGGAATCGAGGTGAACCCCGTGGGGGTGTTGTCGGTTCTATATCCGACGTATCTCATAGTAGGGGTCCTAAGCTAGGCGTCTTGGAGCGATGGTAACATGGACACGGGATTTTACCCAACTTCGGACTCTCTCGAAGAGATAATACCCTACATGCTGCTTTTGATTGTATTCATATGGGGTGTAGTACAGAGTACATGTATCTACCACGAGATAGTAGTAAGGAATATGGGATTGTCCATTGACTAGCCTGGCCTCGGTTTATATAACTCACCGGAGGCCTAGGGTTTTGGAGAGTCCTTGGCTCGAGCGCCAAGTCTTGTGGAGTCTTCCTTGTATCCGGCATGGGCTGTCCGAACTGGCCCAATAGTGAACCACCACGGGGGTCCTCGGCCCGATCCAGCTGGTCGGGAGATGACGTGGTGAGTACCCCCTAGTCCAGGACACCGTCAGTAGCCCCCTGAACCGGTCTTCAAGTTGGGGACGCTCCTCGATTCTGCCAAACCGTTCTTCATCTTCAGTCGTCGGTCTTGAAAACTGGTTCAACAAATCTTCTCATCTTTAATCTTGAGGATCGCCGAAGAGAATCCGAAGAGTTTACACGTCGGGTATCCAAGGAGCCCCTTTAAGTTATCGGCCTTTATCAATGCCTTGTTAATTTTACTCCCACCTCGGGTTTGAAGTGTTTCCCGTGCGGCGGTGTTCTCTTGCGTCCGAGCTCCAACGCCGGACTGCATTCGAGGTATCTTTTGTAGTCGAGCACCAACGCCGGACTGTATCCGAGGTCCAACGCCGGACTGTATCCGAGCTCCAACGCCGGACTGTATACGAGGTGTTATAGATCACCTTGGCTTGAAGAAGTTTTAAAGGAGGTGAGCCGAGCTAAATGCCGGATAGGTCCAGATGGTACCTATTGTTGTCTGAAGACGCATTTGCCCATAGTTCGGTCAAGCCGAACACTAAGTACTTTGAATTTTCTGTATTGAATAGGCAATGCAGTAGCCCCCGAGACACTGGTCGGGTGGCAACACCAGATCAGGGGATCGATGTGCCCCTGTAATTTTTGTAAATAATATGCATGAAGCCTAGTAGCCCCCGAGCCTTAATGTAGGCACGGGTGGCCGAATTAAGGATCGATATCCGTTTACAGAAAATGTTTTTGTGTTTAACACAAACTTCTCGAAAAGAGAATAAAGATCTCAAAAAGGAGATAAAGCTAACGAAAGTTGAGCTCACCAAGTTCGTCCTTAAGGGGCTTAATAGGAAATCAATGCCAATAGGGAACTATGAGAGCGTTATGTCAGCTGATCGGTTGTCTCAAAGAGACTGTGCCATTGACTCTTTGAAAGATTGGCTGCGAGAAAATTGATTTTTGCTCACAATTTAAGTGTAATGACTCTATGTACCGAAGTACTTTACATCATTAATGTACTGAGTTAGTCCCGCTATCGGTTCCTTTCTTTGGGTCGTCATGCTTATCATGATCATGAAACCTCACCTCCGATCAATGTGGGAGGAAAATATTGAGGATTTAGTTCGGGGAAAGTTCCCGAACTCTATGGTATTAATGAACCAAAATTTTCACTTCCGTCGTTGCCGACCAATGTGATCCTTTAAGATTGCTAGCTTTCGGCTTCACCTAGTCTGAGGTACTAACTCGGATGACCCGGTAGTAACAATCACAGAGGTGCTCCCTTTACCGCCTAGCCGAACAATCGGGAACGTAGGGGTAAGCACAGGAGCCATGCAACCCAGCTTGGCCAAAATCTTAAGTCAAATTGATGCATATGTATGGCATTATAACGATGATTACGGAAGGCAACCCTTGTATATTAAATACAAATGCCGATGATATGTTTACTTTGACTCCGTTGCGACTGTTTATCAGTTGAAAGTGGCCCATCCTCGGCTTCCACCCCCTTGTAGATACTACGCAGGGTGTTTCCGCAATAACAAAACAACCCTTAGCCGACGTCTCGGTGCCCGAAGGCGGTTGTGTTAGCAGAAACGAGGCAATCAGATATGTGGGCTTTATTACTTTCACTTAGTCATAGGAGCTTTAAGTTGGGAAGCCAGTAACTAGCCCCGGGTTAGTGTTCGGCGACAGTCGAGGTCAAGCCATAAACGCTTCGGTCGATGTTATGAATAGCCCGTCATTTAACATAGTCATCGGATCGCTGACCAGTTTACGCTTATTGTGACAGTCAGCTTTCGGCTTTCTCCACTGGGGTGCTTTACCATGGGAGCTGGAAGCACAATCATAGTGGTTCTCCCTTTGCACACCTAGCCGAATAAAGTGGAACGGAGGAGGCAAGCACAGGAGCCGGGCAACCTAACTATTGACCGAAGACACAATTCGAAACTGATGCATATATAGCAATATCCGAGAATGTTTTTGCCGAATCTCTAAAGGTGTTCGGCATTGCACTGCGAGACTTATGCTGGAAACACACAAATAGTTTAAAAGTGCCATAGGCTTGGAAAACCAAAAAACGTCAGTAAAAACTTGACGTCCGAACAAGATCAAGTGTTCGGTGCCAAACCGAAAATTGGTCTTAAAAAAAAAGTGCTTATGTCGTGCTTTAATATGACACATCCTATCTCAAGACTTCAAGCGGGTCAGCCTACGGCTTCAACCTCCTATCCCTAAGGCGTGGTACTTCTCGTTAGGCCAATTTAGCAAACTAAACTCTAGCGGCTTTGAGAGAGAAATTAGGCTCCCCGGCTATTGACCACACACTCGCGTCGAAAAAGGAGTGATAGAAAAAGACTTTGCAATGACTAGGAAGAAATCATTTATTATAAAACGACTCATATAAATTTAAGAGCCCCCAAGTGACTTGGGTAAAAGAATTTTTATGTATAATGATCGTATGTACCAAAGTACTTGTATCATATATGTGTTCACCAGAACTTTAAACGCATCTTAACTGACCGTCGGCTTCTCCCTCTTCGGTCAAGGACCGAAAAGTGTTATGTACTCCACCTGTCGAGAATATCAACGGTGTTTCCGATAACCAGGCAGTCAGGCCATAAGGCTGTAACAGACAAAGCGCGCTCAGGGAACTTATGCTATATTACTGACGAAGTGTAAGAAGCATCTTCGAAGAAAATAGTACCTCCACCGATACCTTTCTTCGGTTGCTCATTGTCATTATGAGACTTGTGCAATAGATTTTTTGTACTCATGAGTTCCGTTGTGTGCCGACCATGATTGAAAACAATAAGAGCGCTAGCTTTCGGCTTCACCCAGTTTGAGGTCCGAGCTCGGATGACCCGATTGTGACAATCGCAGAGGTGCTCCCTTTACTCCCTAGCCGAACAATCGGGAACGTAGGGGTAAACACAGGAGCAAGGCAACCCAGCTTGCGGAACACTTAAGTCAATATGGTGCATATTGTGGAGTAATACACGAACAATTAACGAAGCCGTACAAGTATAATCATATGCAAGAGGAAAAGCTTCATAAAGGAAGCCCCCAAATAAACGGGGTATTTTAATTTGTGTGTCACAAACAAAGTTATGACATGGAAATTTTTCACAAACAACTTTTTGCCAAGAAAGTATAATGCTTGGTCGAACCGAACAAAATTTAAAACTGAAAGTTTTTGAGCATGAAAGCAACTTCGCTGGTTAATGTGTTCAGCATTGATGATGCGGTCCGAGCTTGATGCGGGACAAGGTCCCAGCCCCCGAGCTGGTCCCGAGGTGGCGGAGCAAAGAGCTCGGCACTCTGAAGTGGCGGCGTAGCACGGCCAATGTGGCGAGGTGGAACCCCCAGTTCGACTGAGGCGATGGAGCTAGCCGGCAGTATGACGCCGAAGTCCCCGACGTGGGTTAATGAAGTGATGACGAAGCCCCGGTCGAGCTGAGGTGACATGGTACGTCGGTACGCCGAGGTGACAGCGCTGCCGGAACCCGATCATTTATCTATGCACAGAAAATAGTGCAAGCCAATAATAATAAGATATTTTAAAAAGAAATCTCTTCTACTTAATTAATTTAAGTGATGTAAATGATTTAGAAAAAAGTGGCCTGAGCGCCGCGGTCAGCTCGATGGAGCGGTCGCACGGAGGCGTCTGCGGAGGCCGATTGGCCGAGGTGATGACACAGCCACAATCAATTTTAGATGTGTGCCAGGCTTATGAAAAAGCGATCGCCCAATCGAGACATTGGTCAGACTGACGCAGACAGAAATCGCCACGTACAAATGCCGATAGAATATTTCTGCAAAACTAAGGCAGTAGAAAGCAACAGAAAAATGCTCTGTGCGTAATAATAATTTTACGTGCTAAAGGGAATAGACAGGAGAGATTAAACCTGTTTGATGACCCTGTCCATAGCGGATCAAAGCAAATAAATAGCAGTCTATACAAATCTATAGTCCTGTGTGCTGTGTATGCTTAAGGTCCTTGCCTCCACTATGTAGCAATCCGAGGAGAGAGATTTGTTGCTTCCATTACGTGGGCACAGGCAGCACTAGTAATAGTATTAGTGCTTACATGTGGGAAGTGCACGAAGACAGATGATTAGTCAAAAGCATAGTCTGCTTTAGTAATAATTAAATCATAAATAAAAGAGGAAAAGGATCAGGTCTCCCTGTTGTACGGCCATCGATCTGAATTCTCGTTGGCCCCTGTGCGTTGTTCTGCATGGGCAGTACTAGTGCTGTGCAGTCTCCTCGCCGGGTCGGATTTCCTTTTCTTGCAGGTGAGTTCTTATCCAGCCAGTGTATGATTTTGGACCTGATCGGGTTGGCTCGACACGCGTCCCCAACGCTGGGACAAAGTTCGGTCGCCAGGCCTCTCGCCGCCTTGATAGCCTGCATGGGCCACCAGTATCTGGCGCCGAAGTCGATGTTGATGCTGGGCGCCGGCGTCACAAAGTGAAGGCATGAAAAAACCCGAAATCACAGGGCGGTTCGAGTTTCCGATGTTGCGTTCGTAGGACCGCGGATAGGACTGCACCATTATATAGGCCGTACTTTAATCTGGCGCAACAATAGCAGATGCTGTAGCAATTAGTCATCAGGTTAAAATCAATATGGCATAGGAGATATTAGTATCTCATGCGGAGGTTAGCAAGTAGTAGTAGTATAGTACTACTCCTCACGCTGGGGTCAAGCTAATCCTGTATATGAAATATGCACGGGACAAGCCACCAGCGCAAAAGACTTCATTAAATAATATAAAAAAAGGAAGGAAGGAGGGAATCTCCCAGTGTTTCCGCATAGATGAGTTACCGCCGGCCTGGTGTGTTGCCGTACGCTAGAAGTACTATGCATGCGTGATTAGCGCCGCTGGCCGGATCGCCTCGGCAGCACGGGGTATATATAAATTGCCTTTGGGTGTGCTCCTAGTAGCATCACACCTCAGATCTGACGTTCTGGCAGGTAGCGGACAAGGCCGCCGCCGCTAGAAAATTTCTTGACCTCGTTCTGCAAATAAAGTAGCACGACGCGGAACCAATGATTTTGCAAAAAGAGATAATATATATGGAATAGATCTAACTGAAAAATATCACCTGATCATCACATCGATCCGTGTCGATCACCTAGTAGGCTCTCAACGAGTGCACCAATTTCGGTTCTATATCCGGCGTATCTCGTAGTAGGGGTCCTAAGCTAGGCGTCTTGGAGCGATGGTAACATGGACACGGGATTTTACCCAGCTTCGGGCTCTCTCGAAGAGATAATACCCTACATGCTGCTTTTTATTGTATTCATATGGGGTATAGTACAGAGTACATGTATCTACCATGAGATAGTAGTAATGAATATGAGATTGTCCATCGACTAGCCTGGCCTCGGTTTATATAACACACCGGAGGCCTAGGGTTTTGGAGAGTCCTTGGCTTGAGCGCCAAGTCTTGTGGAGTCTTCCTTGTATGCGGCATGGGCTGTCCGAACTGGCCCAATAGTGAACCGCCAAGGGGGTCCTCGGCCCGATCCAGCTGGTCGGGAGACAACGTGGTGAGTACCCCATAGTCCAGGACACTGTCAGGTGTGTAAAGGATTTGTAGTGCTTTTGCATCAAATGTTATTTGTATTATGAAATTCGCGATCGCATGTCTTGCTTCAGCATTGTTCCCCCTTTTCGCCCTTGTAGCAGCTTAGCGCTCTACGTTGACAGGTCCCAGTCCCCAGGCAGGCTACAGCCGTCGCTGGTATGCCAGGTCACGATGCCGTGGTCAAAGCCAGGAGGTGAGCGGCCTAGTGTCCGGTAAGAGCTCCTGAGGCGTGATGCTCGAGAGGTCCCCCTTGGCGTGCAAGCAGCTTCCTAAAGGTGGAAAAGGAAGGCGACATTGCTGGAGTCAGGCTGCAGGAGCCGGAAATCCTAAGTCTCATGACGGCCTTATTTCAATGCGTGACTTATCTTATCGAGCCTGAGGCGCTTTTTCGTGTGCAGCGTCCGATTCGTGCGTTAGCGGTTGCGGGATGACTGGGCTAGGCTCGCGCTAGCCTCCCTTCCTTTTTCATGATCTCCTAGGTACTCTGCGTCCTCGGGTCCCGACCCTCGAGCGAGCTCAGCCACCGCTGGTATGCCAGGTCGTTATGTCGTGGTCAACGCCAGGGGGTGAGGGTTGGAGAGTCAGTAGGAGCTCCTGAGATGCGATGCTCCAGAGCCCCCCCTTTAACGCGCAAGCAGATTGCGTGAAGAAAGAAGGAGCCTGCGGCGCCGCCCGTTGTCAGCCTTTGGAGATTCCTACAGGATAGCGCGAGGGAGGAATACAGATTGCAACCGTGTTTGCTGGTCTGCCACTGGTCATCTTGCAAGAAGATGAAGGCACTGAGGGCCTGGTGAGGTGACGTGCGCGGGGCGTGCCGCGAGCCAGAGCTCGACCACTCAGGTTTGTCAGCGTTGTAGGGATGGGCCCGAGCACAAGCACCATGTCGATATGTGTAGCCCCCGTTGCGGGATGAGCAGGAGGCCGGTCAGCAATGCGGGTGGCCGCGAGGGGTAACAGGTAAGCAGGTGATAATCATGAAATAACTCAAACAATGAGGCAGGTTAGCTCAGATAGATGCAAGAACGATACATGCCACTGGTACGGACCCGAGCGACCTGGGGATGATGCAGCCCGAGAGGCGCTCCCAACAGAGAAAGCTAAAGATGCAAAAGGATACACGTCGCAAGGACAGACCCATGCGACCTGGGGATAATGCTGCCCGAAGGGCGCCCCCAACTGAATGAACTGGAAACAGTCACCTGATACCGTAGCTAGAGTGGTGTTGGAGTAGCTGAAGATGCGTGCAAGAGAAGTCGCTCCTCACGAGCCGCCAGGGTCCTGAGACTCAGGAGGCTCCTTAGGCCCAGGTAGCTCCCGAAGAACTGTCGTGATCTCTGCCAGGACAACGTGATGCCTGGCCTCCTGAGCCGCCAGAATGCTCCGTAAGAGGCGCTGGAAGGTGACAGTCGCGTTCGGGAGGCCATGGTATGCGAACATAGCTGTGAGGTGGACCCTTGCACCGTCCAATGCGCGAAGGCCAGAAACGTCCCTGAGATGCGGCCCTGTTGAGCCCTGGAATGTCGACGCAGACGCGTAGCCCGCCGTCCTCGCCAGGATGAGGAGCTGCGCTGGGTGGTGGGGGACGGTCGCCACGCATGGTCCTTGCCTCTTGAAGCTCCTGGATCGCCTTGGTGATGAACTCCTGAGCACTAGGCGCTCCATGCCTTGTGCCCCCTTGAGGGAAACGTGCGGTGAAGCACGCCTCCACATGGTGTCCGAGTGCCTCCCTCATGATGTTGGCTAGGTCTGAGGCCCTCCAGAAGAGAGCCCCCGAGCCCAGCTTGAGGAGGGCGCCGGGCGCGCCTTCCTATGCGAGGGAAGGAGGAGCCCCAGCTGCGGGCGCAGATCCTGAGGTGGTGCCGCTGGAAACAATGCTTTCCTGAGGCCCTTGGCGGAGGAGCTGCTTCTTCTTCTTGGGGATGGCCTCAGGAGGGTACAGGGTGCCTTCGTTGTTGGGGTCTTCGGCCGCTGCAGCTTGGTAAGCGCGCTCGAGGGTTCACACCGCGTTCTTTTCTTCACAGGGGACTGTGATGATGCCGCTGCTCCCTGGCATCTTGAAGACTTTGTAGCCATGGTGGGTCACTGCCATAAACTTGGCCAAGGATGGATACCCAAGGATGTCGTTGTACGGCAGGCGGATGTGGGTGACGTCCAAGTCGATGAGCTCGGAGCGGTAGTTGTCACGCTGGCCTAAGGTGACAGGGAGGCGGACCAGCCCTATCTGGGTGGTGGAGCCGTCGGTTACTCCTGAGAAAGGCTTGGTAGGCTGTAGCTGATCGTATGGCACATGGAGGCTGTCGAATGTCTCGACGGACAGGACATTGAGCCCTGCGTCGCCGTCGATGCGGGTCTTGGTGACTTGAACGTTGCTGATGACGGGTGAGCAGAGCATTGGGAGGGCGTCGGCGGTTGCCGCACACTTGAGCTGGTCTGGCGAGCTGAAGGTGATGGCACACTTGGACCACCTGAGCGGGCACGGGGCCTTGAGCCTGGGAAGGGCCGCGTTCACCTCGCGAGCAAATTGCTTGAAGATACGCTAAGAGGATGGGGCTTTAGCGCCACCCAAGATACAGCTGATGGCGCGTGGCTCCTGGAAGCCCCCAGCCCCCTCGTCTTGATGGTGGTCGTCGTTCCTTCTTGGTGGGGGCAGCAACGGAGGGACGCCGGCATTGCCCTGGGGGCGGTCCTCATGAGGCTAGTCTCTCCAGGGGCCCTCGCGAGGCTGGTCCTGCCAGCGGTCCTCACGAGGCCGGTCGCGCCACTCCGGGCGGGGGCCGCGGTCGTCCCAACGTCCTCCACTTCGTCGTCCTCCTCGGCCGTAGCCTCGGTCGTTACGCTCGCGGCGTCGACCGAAGCGCCCATCTCGGATGGCCCTGAGCTCCTGACAGTCGCTGTTGTTGTGGCTGTGAACGTTGTGGAAGGCGCAGAATGGGCGGTTGGCCTTGGATGACTCAGGGTGGTCGCGGTCGCGCTTCATCTCTAGCTCCGCCGCGAGCACGTCAACCCCCTTCCGCTTCATGTCCTTGATCTTGGCCTTCTTGTCCTCCTGGCCAGCAACTGGGAGCTCGAGGAGGGAAAGGCGCCCTTCCTCAGCCCTTGCGCACTTGGTTGCCATATTGAACATCTCCAGGGCCGTGCATAGTTCCTCGTGGATGGCGAGCTCCTCCTTCATCTTGACATCACGGACGCCATCGGAGAACGTGGAGATGATGGCCTCGTCCGTCACCTTGGGGATCTTGAGGCAGACGTTGTTGAAGCGCTGGATGTACTTCTGCAGAGTTTCCCCTGGCTGGTGCTTGATGCACCGCAGGTCGCCTGCGGCCGGCGGGCGGTCGCGAGTGCCCTGGAAGTTGGCGACGAAACGCTCGCGCATCTCGCCCAAGGAGGAGATCGATCCCGCGGGCAGGTTCAGGAGCCACGAGCGCGCGCCATCCTTGAGGGCCATGGTGAACCAGTTCGCCATGACCGTCTCATCGCCTTTGGTCGCCTCGATGCTCAACTCGTAGAGCTGCAGGAAGTCAGCAGGGTCGGGGGTGCCGTTGTAGCGCGGAGGTAGGTCGAGCTTGAACTTGCCGGGCCAGACGACGCTGCGCAACTCGGGAGTGAAGGCACGACAGCCTGCTGTGGTCATCGGAGCCCGTCACGGAGGCGGAGCCTGATCCTGATATCCACGCGCCGTAGCCGCAGGCGGCATGCGGTCTTGAGGCAGTGGTGCTGGGAGCGCAGGAGCGTTTTCTTGCGGCCTCGGGACTTCTTGGCAGCTTCCTTCTTCGTGTGCGGGCGCCCGACAAGGCGGGTCATGCCGCGGGACCGCGCGTCTTGGTGCGAGGGCGGCTTCTTGATGCAGATGTGGTGGAGGTGCTCCATGGGCTACGTCGCCCGCAGCTGGAGGTGGGCGAGGCAACGAGAGAGACGGTGCGGGAGAGTCCTCAGCAGCGCTAACGAGCTCGCCGATGCGGTCCAGCTAGTCGTCGTAGAGGTAGTCGACCGGGCGGTAATGCAGGAGCTCTCGTGCCATGAGCAGCGTGGCCTGCGCGTCCGTGGGTGCGTGGCGAGCGTGGGACGACGAGCCGGCCGGAGTCAGCGACGGGGTGGAGGTACGTCCGTCCCGCTGCACGGAGAGGTGCAGCGATGAAGCTTGCTGCTCGTTCCCGGCCGAGCCGGTGGAAGCGTTGGCAGCAGGCGAGGGGGAACGGCGGGGAGGTCCGCCAACGAGCACCGTCTGAGCGAGGCGAGCGGCAAGGGCGGCCTGGCGCTCAGCACGGGCTCGGCGAGGATCAGCCATGGATGTGGTGGAGCAGTAGTGGGTCGATTGACGGAGGAACTGCTTCAGCGCACCCCTACCTAGCGCGCCAAATGTCGGATTATGGGTTCCGTAAACCCTTGAGGTTCGAACTCTGGGTTGCGCACGAAGATCTCTCTCTCCCTAGCTTGCTCTCGCAACAATCTCAAGTCCTAGCTCGCCGAACCCAAGGAACAAGAGACACAAGAGTTTATACTGGTTCGGGTCACCGTTGTGGTGTAATACCCTACTCTAGTGTGCTGTGGTGGATTGCCTCGTAGGCTAAGGATGAACTAGTACAGTGGATGAACAGCCTCCCGAGGGGAGGTGTTCTTGAGCTAGATGAGCTGGTGAGATGGCCTTGGTGGAGTGGATCCAATCCAATATGAGCCGATCCTGACTACGGTGGTGGCTAGTCCTATTTATAGAGGCCCTGGTCCTCTTCCCAAATGTTAGGCGGGAAGGGATCCCACAACGGCCAATTTTGAAGGGAGACAACTAGTACAAGCTATCCTGACAAAAGGTGGTCTTCGCCTGCCAAAGGCTCTGGTGGTGACGCTGTCGTGGGCTCCGCGGTGACCTCCACCCTGCCGTCCTGCTGGTCATGGTCTTGTTGCACCAATATGGAAATCTTTGCCTGATGCCTCGGGACTCCTCGCCTGCGCTTGCCCCTTTAGCACCAAAGAGGAAACTGGTACTCTACGCCTGCTGGCGCCCGCCTGGCCTTGGTCGTCATGGCTCACGTCACGTGAACCTCGCGAGGTGGCCTATGCATAGATATCTCCGCTCCTCGGGAGCCAGCCTAGCGAAGCCGCCCCTGAGGAGGTATTGGTGTCGTCCGCCTCGCAAGGCTTGGCCCCTCGCGAGGGTCTTGAGTGGTTGTTGCTGAAGGTGGGCCATACCAGCCGTTGGTGGGGCCATGCCCTGGGCCGGAGGCAGGCAAGTCTGGGTACCCCCTTTCCGAGGACACCGACAGCGTGCGCGAAATTGCTTCAGCTTAGGCACAAGGCGAGGGTTATCAAGACTGGTTTTGGTTGTGTGTTTGTCTTGAAGGTTGATTCCAATATTTCTCGTCCTTTGATGGGCCACATCTACACGAGGATTGACCCTTCAACTATGATTCTGGACATGGGTGAGGCGAACAAGGTTCTGCGTATTACAAGTGATGTTGTTCACCATCTTTTTGGATTCCCTCAAGGTGACCGTACCCCTCCTAGGACCTCGGAGGATGGGTTTGATATGCTGTTATGAGGCTGAAGGCCAAACTTGGCTACGCTAGGAGTGATCACATCAAGACAAAGGATCTGCGGAATATCCTCCGGGAACTTGTGAAGGATGAGACGAAGGATGATCTGGCTCTGCAGGTGTTTTACCTGATTCTTTTCATGAAGGTTGTTATTCTCGGTACGTCTACACGAGTGTTCAGGGAGGCAGCAATGGCTGAGAATCTTGTCTTTGAAGATATGATGAATATGGACTATTTCCAGTTGGTTGTTGATGATATTCGAAGGGCTGTTATTAGGTATCAGCAAGGGACTAGCAGAGGAAAAATTGTCACAGGTTGTGCCATCGCGCCGCTTCTTATGTATCTGGACTTCCTTATCATTGGCAAGACGCCTAATCCTGACTTTAGGACCCTTGCATCAATTTCATGGATCAGGCCAAGCTTCTTGAGCTTGCTGCGGCTGACTTGGTTAAGAAGGGTGATGATGACCCAATCAACTGGGTGTTTGGGAAATTGTCTGTGAGTGTTTCTATACATCATTCTTTCCTGTGTAGCTTAACTTGAACTTCTGATATTGTCTTCTATATTTTTGTTTCCATGTTCCTTCTTTTGTTTTCTGACGCGTTGACTTTTGTTTTGTATGCAGTGGAAGACACAGAATGAGGTTGTGTTCTTTAGGCGTATCGAACATCCTGTTCTTACTATGCCTAGGGAGTGGAACTTCCCCAAGATTTGAATTCTCCCGGTATGTCAATACTGGTGCCCCTGTAGATCCAGTAAGTTCTTCTGCCAGTGTGAGTGCTGCAGGTGGCGTATCTTCCGAGGGTTTGTTTGATGCTGCCAATTTTTCCCTAGTTAGGATTGATGGTCTTCTGGAAACTGTTTGTGGGGAGATGGCGCGTGTTCCAACAACTGTTGAGCGTCTTAGTCGCGCTGATGGGATTCTTCCTCCCGGCCACGGTTTTGATGCTAAATCTTCGAAGGAGGTTTTGTCAATTGAAGCTAGACTTCTTGATGAGCTTCGTCAGAGCACTTCCCACCTCCAGACTAGCTTTGGGCTGTTCAAGGAAATGCAGGATGCTCGTTGCAAGCCTTTGAAGATGAGGCTAGTGTTGTTGTCAGACAGATTCAGAGGCAAGATTCTGTTCGTTTGGGTCGTGAAGGAGGCCACGTGGAGCACACCGAAGAGGTTTTTTTATGTTGGCTTTTGATAGTTCTTTGCATTAATGTTCATTGTTAGCTTTCAGTTATTACTGTTTTTAGCCATAGGTGACCCTTATTGATTTCATGTGTTCTAAACTTCTTCTTTTTAGTACTAGTGTTTCCTAGGTGACCTTCTCTGTTTACAGTACCTGAACTTCAAAGGCTACAACATCTGAACTTCTGAGCTTTCCATAACTGGCCCTTTTTGTTCCCTTTTGTATTATAGTAGTTCGATATCCGACCTTCTATGGTTACTGTATTTGGACTTCCACTATCTGTCAGTGGTGATAGCTAACCTTCTTTAATTATGTAATCTGAACTTCTGCTGATTAGACATTTGTGTTCTATATGATTTTTTTGTAGGCTTTTGATGATGGTGCTAGGGTTGAGGAGGATGTTTTACCTGAAAGTGCAACTGCCCCTGTGCATGAACCTGCTACCGCAAGTGATATATTAGTTGATGAGGTTCATGCGAGTGACCATAAAGTACCATTTTTGTTGTCCATTTGTTTCATTTTTTATTTTACTTGTTGTGCATTTTATCACCATGTGCCCATTTGTAATGACTTTTTGTTCTTGCTGCAGAATGGATGCTAGTGTTCCTTCAGAGAAGGTTGCAGACAAGGCCGTGTCAGGCACCGGTTGCTCTGATGGGGTGGACCAAACAGAACCTCAGTCGTCTATCGGCACTGGGATTTCTGATGCTGAGCAGGGCAAGATAGCTGGATATATCACTTTGGAGAAAGATCCTATCGAGGCTGTTGTTGAGACTAGGAGTGCTGCTGCAGGCCTGGAGAAGTCTCCTGCAGCAGAACCAACACTTTTTGTTGTTTTAGATTCTCCAGTTGCTGCTGGTGCCCTTGCCGACAACACTACAATGTCTACAAGAGATGACAATGAAGACACTAAAAGCGATAACTTGGGAGAGGAGATTGATCATTCCAGTCCTGCAACTGGTCTAGGCAAGAATCCATAAAGAGAGGAGCATGCTTCTCTCTTCTTTCCCCATCCCCATGCCTTTTTCGTTGGTTTTAGTCCATGATATCCCTGTGTACTCTCTGTGTGGTGCAAGTTGAACTTCTGGTTTGTGCTTTGTCGTGTGGTTTGTAAATAAAGTGAAGTGAACCTGTTTTTATGTGGGGAAAGGTTTGTAATGCATGGGTTGTGATGTTTATAATCCTATGGTTTTAAATTTTGTGGTGTAGCAGCTGAGATGTGCTTGTGTTTTTTTGTTTCTCCCGTCGTGATCTATGTCTTTGTATGTTGGTCTTAATTTCTATTTCTTTTGCTGAGCAGATAGTGAACTTGCTGTCGTCCGAAGGAAGGTTGATGACTTTTATTTCAGTGTAACTAGGATTAAGAATGATCGTTCTAAGAGGTGAGTGCAGCTAGTCAGAATTTATATCCATCTACCTTTATGAAGTGCCTGTGGTTTTATACCTGAACTTCTTTACTCTCTGTTCCCGAACTTCTTTTACTTCTCCGGTGCTGAACATCTAGCTTTTTGTACCGCCTGTTGTGATGTAGCTGAACTTCTGTGCTTTTTTATGTAATGAACTTCTTGAGTTCCTGATGCTGAAATTCTTTTATTTTCTATTGCTTGTTTTAGATCAAAGATTATGTTCCAAAACAATAATTGTGAAGCTACCATTGAAGACGTTGCAATATCTTTTTCTCCACGCGGAATGCTTCGATCTAATGTAGCTGAGGTTGCACTGCATTGTCTACGTGCCAAATATCAGGGATCAGATAAACTCATCCTGCCATATTGGGTTTATGTAAGTCAACCCTATAGTAATTTCTTTTCTATTTTGTTCTTTACCATATTAGTTAAAACTTGTTTGTCTCATTGTATTTTCATATGTTGCTGTTGTCTGCATTATTTTAGGACAAGATTTTTAGAGGTTAGTTTGATTCCCGTGTAAGGAAGTACTTCTTGGCGACTGGTCCAGATAGCATGGATGCGCATGATTCTGTAAGAAATATATTTTTCTTTGTCTCTGTATTAGTTTCCACTATGATCCACTCTGTTTATATTGTTTTATTTTTCTTTGTATCGTTGATATTAATTTCCAGTTTTTAATGATTTGTGTGTTTATCTTTCTACAGGTTGTTTTCCCCACTGATAACATCAAGAAGCTTTGGAACGATGCTAGCAATGACAGGGAGACACCCTTCAGTCCTCTTCCTATTGACCATTCCCTTTGGATTGGATTGATGTCCCCCAGCAGACTAACAAGTATGAGTTCCACTTTTCTCTCTATCACTTCTGCTTAATTGTAGTTGTACGTAAGCTGCAACGTCTTTTATTCTTTTGCTTTCTTTTTGTTTTACCACTGTTCTTTTTTTGTTTGATGACAGTATTGACTGCGGATTCTTCATGCTTACGAATGTTAATTCGTTTCATGAAGGTGTTCTTGCAAAATTTTCCCATGAAAATATCACGGATATCAGGAAGACATGGCAGTACTCAATTGCATCTTCTAACTTGTTTGACATAGACTTCCATGGTCTATTTGGCTACTATACATGTAAGTGTTGAAACTTGGACTGCATTTTTTTGTTTCAATATTATATTCATTTTCATTGCTTACTCGGACAACAGCATTTCTCCTACTTGAACTTCAGAGAAGATACATTATTATGCTTTTGTTAGCTGTAGTTGAATGTTTTCCATTTCATCGGTTTTTATTTTGAACTATGCCTTGGGTTGTGCTTGAACTTCATTAGTTTTTAAATTCAACACTTTTTTAGGTCAGCTTTAGTAGTAACCTTGTCATCAATATTAGTTGGACTGTACATTGTGTTGTATCTGAACTTCAGTTATATTTAATGGTCTTTTTTCCTTTTCTTTTCTTGGTAGTGGAGCCGTTGGACTTGACCGATTACCACTACTCATTCCTCGGGTCACAGGAATACCAGCCTAGGGAGGAATCGATGAGTACAACTTCGAGAGAAGATGATAGCTCTCGAACCCTTATTCCTTCCAAGTTGGGGAAGCAGGCTATCGGTATCTGTGCTGCTCGGAACACCCCTTGCTCCAGGAAGGTTGGTGTAGTCGAAGCATTCAAAGCAGAAGTGATTTCTTTGGATGATGATTTTGAGAAGATTGCTTACCTGAAGAATGGTAAATCTGCTGCTGGTACTGTTGTTGGGAGAGTTGGGAAGAATGCTATCATCACCAGGAGGAAACCGACAGTTGAGTCGGGGAACATAACTTCCTCGAAGAGAGCGTCAAGATTGCCTTTGAAGTGGCGTTCTACTATCACTCCCCTAAATAAATATAGTTACCCTCATCTATCCGAGGCCTGGAGATTGAGACAGTATGTGCTTAGTGAAGATGGTCTGAAGAAGTATTATGAGTGAGTATTTTTCTACTTATTTTTTGTTGCTGCCAGACATGCTACTTGTTGTGAACTTCTGATGTTATAGTATCTGAACTTCTATTCATTCTCCTTTGCCTTGGAGTTGCGCTTCTAATATTTTCCCCATCCTTTTTGTCGGTGTTTTGGGAACGGGGGTCCCCAAACTTGCCTGCCTGCGGCCCATGGCGTGGCGCTGCTGGCGGGCCCGTACGGCCCATCTTCACCAACAGGCATTCAAGACCCTCTCGAGGGGCCAAGCCTCGCGAGGCGGATGACACAAGACCTCCTCGGGAGCGGCCTCACCAGGCTGGCTCGCGAGGGGCAGAGAGATCAAGGCAAGGCAAACCTCGCGAGGTTCTCATGACGTGAGCCATGACAATCGAGGCCAGGAGGGCGCTAGTGCGCAGAGTGTCCTTGTTTCCCCTTTGGTGCTAAGGGGGCAAGCGCAGGCAATGAGTACCGAGGCGTCAAGCAAAGGTTTCCCAATCGATGCAACGAGACCAAGACCAGCAAGACGGCAAGACGGAGGTCACCGTGGAGCCCAAGGCGGCGTCACCACCAGAGCCTTTTGCAGGCGAAGACCACCTTTAGTCAGGATAAGCTGTACTAGCTGTCCCCTTTCAAATTGACCGTTGTTGGCTCCCTTCCCGCTCAATATTTGGGGAGAGGACCAGGGCCCCTATAAATAGGACTAGCCACCATAGTAGACGGATCGGAAGCCATTCAGATCATCCTCACCCACACAAGCACAAGAACACCTCAACCTCAGGAGGTTGTTCTTCCCTTGTAACTGTTCATCCTCAGCCCAAGAGGCAATCCACCACCACCACACTGGAGTAGGGTATTACACCACAACGGTGGCCCGAACCAGTATAAATCTTGTGTCCCTTGTGCTGCGAGTTCATCGAGCCTAGCCTTAGATCGCGGAGTGTGTGAGGGCGCAATCGGTGAGGGGGAGATCTTCGTGCGCACCCCAGTGTTCGAACCTTGAGGGTTTTGCCGGAACCCGTGATCCGACATTTGGCGCGCTAGGTAGGGGTGTGCCGGAGCTTCCTTTCTGTCGATCTGCGCTCCACCATCTTCGCGCCCGTTCCTCATGGTCGGCGTTGCTCTTCCGGCCGGATCTGCGGACGCCCGCGGCGGCGCCTGGGGGCTCTGAGCCCTCACTCCCTCTATGCGGCGGGTACAGTGCCCGCCCAAATTCAAGCCGGCGATGCCACCGCGGTACGACGGCGCGGCGGACCCGTCGGCCTTCTTGCTGGCGTACGAGGAAGCTGTTCTCAAGGCCGGGGGCGACGACAAGGTCATGGCCAACTGGCTCCCCATGGCCCTCACGGGGGTGCCGCGCGCCTGGCTGCTCACCCTCCCAGGATCTTCCGTGGCGTCTTGGGAGGAGCTGCGCGACCTCTTCACCGCGCGCTTCGCGGCGCCGCCACCCCTTGCTATCGCGGCCCTCCTTGGAGGCTCACAAGCACCGCCCTCGGATCATCACGTCAAGCCATTCCTGCGCCAGATCGGTGCCACTTCCAAGTGCCCGGGGGCTCCCCCGGGTTGGGCAGCACCAGAGGCTGACCTCACCTTCAACTCGGGGGACCATCCCGTCAACACCACCGGCTCGGGTGTGCTCCCAATGCTTTGCACGCCCACCATATGCAACATGTCCGTCACCAAGACGCTCATCGACGGCGGCGCCGGCCTCAAAATGCTCTCCGTGGAGGCCTTCAGCCTCCTTCACGTACCACTCGAGCGGCTCCGCCCCAGCAAGCCTTTTTCAGGGGTTGGCGGGGGCTCCGCCCACTCCCTGGGGCGGATCCGCCTTCCTGTAACCTTCAGCACGCGCGACAACTACCGCACCAAGCTGGTCGACTTCGACGTCGCCCGCATCGGCCTCCCGTACAACGCCATTCTTGGGTACCCGGCGCTGGCTCAGTTCATGGCGGCAACCCACCCTGCCTACAATCTCATGAAGATGCCCGGGAGCAAGGGCGTCCTCACGGTGGCTGGAGATACCAAGGAGGCCCTGGCGACGCTCAAGCTTGCCCTCAAGGCCGCTGCGACAGCGCAGCCTGCCGACACGGACACCACCAAGGCCAAGAAAGCTGCGCCAACCAAGAAGAATCAGTTTTTCACTCAAGACAAAGCAGAAACCAAGCAGGTGTCAGTTGAGGAAGATGGGTCCTCGGGGGCCGCCTTTATCATAGGCGCCAACCTCGAACCTGATCAAGAGGAGGCGCTGGTGAAATTCTTGCGCGCAAACAAAGAAGTGTTCGCTTGGGAGCCCGATCAGCTGGTAAGAGTACCGAGAGGGGTGATAGAGCACCACTTGAAGGTGTGCCCCAATGTGCGCCCCGTGAAGCAGAGGGCGAGACGGCAGTCCACGGAGAAGCAGGCCTTCATCGTTCAAGAAACCTGCAAGTTAGAAGCAGCGGGTGTCATTCGCGAGGTTCGGTACCCCGAGTGGCTGGCGAACCCCGTTGTCGTGCCGAAGAAAGGCGGGAAGGAGCGCATGTGTGTCGACTTCACCAACCTCAACAAAGCCTGCCCCCAAGATCCATTCCCGCTTCCGCGCATCGATCAGATCATCGACTCCACTGCTGAGTGCGATCTGTTGTGCTTCCTGGATGCGTTCTCAGGCTACCACCAAATCAAGATGGCGGTAGAGGATGTGGAGAAGACAGCCTTCCTGACCCCGTGTGGGGTGTACTGCTACACATGCATGCCGTTCGGGCTGCGCAGCACCGGCGCAACCTTCCAACGGCTGATGCACATTGCCCTGGGCCAGCAGCTTGGGAGGAATGCCGAAGCTTACGTCGACGACATCAAAGTCTCGGGAGGCAGGGACTTTGATTCAGGACCTGGAGGAGACCTTTGAGAGCCTCCGCCAGGTGGACTTGCGGCTCAACCTGGAAAAGTGCGTGTTTGATGTCCCTTCCGGCAAGTTGCTGGGCTTCCTCGTGTCTTACAGAGGAATCGAGGCCAACCCGGAGAAGGTCAATGCAATTGAAGACATGAGTCCACCACAAACCCTCAAAGAAATGCAAAAACTTGCCGGCCGGGTGACCGCATTGGGGCGCTTCATCTCCAAGCTGGGAGAGCGCGCCCTACCCTTCTTCGAGCTGATGAAGAAGAAGGGCCCATTTGAGTGGACTCCGGAGGCCGACCAAGCGTTTCAAGACCTCAAGAGATACCCGACCAGCCCTCTGGTAATGGTGGCGCCACGCCCTCTCGAGCCCCTGGTGCTCTACCTCACGCGGCACTCCTTACTCCACCAGCGCAGCTCTAGTGGCGGTTCGTGAAGAGCGCCAGGCCAAGGGCACACCGCGACGAGCTGCGCCCCCAGCGGTGGCAATTCAAGGCCAGAAGGACGCCACAAAAGCCGCAGCAGCGGCAGCAAAGGACCAAGCTCAGCAGGACGACGCCCCTGGGCCTGTAGAGGCCCCAGCAAGTGATCAGGCGCCGGAGGGCGAACTGCCTAAGGAGGCGCCCAGCTCACGGAAGGCGCGGGACTCACCGATACACCCACCCTCGTCGAGCACCCGGTGTATTTCGTCAGCACGGTGTTGCGGGATGCAAGGTCACGGTAGCCCATGCCTCAGAAGCTCTTACTTGCACTCTTGGTGGCCTCGCACAAGTTGCGGCACTACTTCCAAGGTCACCCCATCAAGGTCGTCTCAGCCTACCCATTGGAGAGGGTGCTCAGGAGCCCCAATTCCGCTAGGAGGGTCGCCGATTGGAACATCGAGTTGCAGGCGTTCCAGTTGGAGTTCAGCACAACCAAAGTCATCAAAGGGGCCGCGCTCGCTGACTTCGTAGTGGAATGGGCAGATGCTCCGGGGCTCGAAGTTGGCGAGGATCGGTCCCTTTCGACAGGAAGTGAAGCGCCAGACAGCTGGGTTATGTACTTCGATGGTGCCTTCTCACGCCAGGGCGCCGGGGCTGGAGCGGTGCTCATCTCACCCACTCAAGACAAGCTCTACTACACCGTGCAGCTCTGCTTCCAGTAGGGCGAGAAGGTCTCCAACAACATAGCAGAGTACGAAGGCCTCATAACTGGCCTGAAGGCTGCAGTGGCCCTGGGGGTAAAGCGCCTCACCATCAAGGGCGACTCGCAGCTCCTCGTCAACTTCTCCAATAAGGTATACGAGCCGAAGGACGAGCACATGGAGGCGTACCTCGCGGAGGTGCGCAAGATGGAAAAGCAGTTCCAAGGCCTGGAGTTGCAGCACGTGCCCCGCGGCACCAACAAGGAAGCCGACGACATCGCCAGGAGAGCATCCAAGCGGCTCCCCCAAGAGCCTGGTGTCTTCGAGGAGCGGCTATTCAAGCCATCGGCAACACCACCGCTGTCGAGGACGGCGCAGCCTCGGGAGGAGCTCCCACAGCCACCAGCCTCGGGAGCCCCGGCTTGTGGCCCGACCTCTGGGGCGCACCTACTCTTGGCACTCGAGCCTCAGGAGGGATGCTGGACCAAGGAATTCAAGGAGTACCTCACGCAGGGGACGTTGCCGGAGAAGGAGGAGGACGCGGAGCGTGTGGCCCAGCAAGCCACGGCATACTGCATCCAGGACGGTGAGTTATACAGGAAGCGGCCAAATGATGTTTCCCTGCGCTGCATCTCTAGGGACCAGGGGAAGGAGCTGCTAGCTCACATACATGGCGGGGACTGCGGGCACCACTCGTCATCGCGGACCCTCGTCAGCAAGGTATTCCGCAGCAGATTCTACTGGCCCACGGCGCTCAACGACGTAGCTGAGCTGGTGAAGTCCTGTGAAGCCTGCCAGTTCCACGCCAAGCAGATCCATCAACCGGCTCAAGGCCTCCAGGCCATCCACTCACATGGTCGTTCGCGGTCTGGGGGCTGGATATCTTGGGCCCATTCCCTCGAGCGCCTGGGGGCTACCGCTACCTCTACGTCGCCATCGACAAGTTCACCAAGTGGGCGGAGGTGGAAGCTGTCCGCACCATCCCAGCTGGCTCCGCGGTGAAGTTCATCAAGGGTCTCGTGAGCCGTTTCGGGGTCCCCAATCGCATCGATAATGGCTCGCAGTTCACTAGTAATCTCTTCAAGACATATTGTGCTAACCTTGGAACGCAGATCTGCTATGCTTCAGTGGCGCACCCCAGGAGCAATGGTCAGGCCGACGCGCTAACGCAGAGGTCCTGAGGGGCCTCAAGACCATGACCTTCAAGAAGAAGCTCGAGGCCTGCGGCAGGGGCTAGTACGATGAGCTCCAGTCCATGTTGTGGTCCATCCGCACCACCGCCACCAAGCCAACGGGCGAGACCCCGTTCTTCCTCGTCTACGGAGTAGAAGTGATCCTCCCTCACGAGGTCAAGCATCGCTCCGCACGGGTCCTGGCATTTGATGAAACACAACAGGACGCCACGCGAGGGATGGGCCTCGTGCTGGGGGAGGAACGCCGCCACGAAGCTGCACTGCGGGCGGCAAGCTATCAGCAGGCGCTGCGGCGGTACCACTGCCACAACATCCGCTCCAGGACGCTCGAGGCGGCTGACCTCGTCCTGAGGCGGGTCCTCTCCAAGGAAGGGCTGCATAATCTCTCACCCATGTGGGAGGGCCCGTTCAAGGTCGTCCATGTCTCCAGGCCTGGCGCCGTGCGCCTGGAGACACAGGACGGGGTACCCATCCAGAACGCTTGGAACATCGAGCACTTCCGAAAGTTCTACCCATGAAGGCAGGCCCAGTGCCTATGAAGATCGCCGCCCGTGACACTCTCACATAATAACGAGTGGGACTGTACACGCCCCGGAGTCTCAGGAGTGCTGCCCTAGGGCCTCGGGGGCTCCCTCCCTCGTCCTAGTGGCAGCACTTAGCTCCGCGCTGGTGAGAAGACTTGTAGACTAGACTATGTGCTGGACGCAGCTTTTCATTTGCTTTCCGTAGTTGGCTCGCCTCCTTTTAATTGAAGTTTGCTTCTGGTGTTCCTTGCTGATTTTGGTTCCGTCGCCTTTTGCCTCTGTTTCCGTCTCCAGTTTAGCCTGTACTCTCTCTCTCTCTCGCATACCTCATGACGGGGCTGGGCAGGTGCCCTCGTGAGCGTTTTTCCTCCTTGTGAGCACTTTTCCTTTCTCTGCCTTTTCGCGAGGCACCCTCGTTCGAGCGCGCAAGCTGGCGCACCTTTCTCAATCCATGCCCCATAGGTACCGCGATACAAAGCACTAGGTCACAGCCAGCAGCACCCGCGACCAAGGCTAGGGAAAATGGCAAGTTTTCTAATGAATTTTTGCAGTTCTCAGGTGCCCACCAGACCAAAGAGGCCTCGCCAGGCACTGGGAAGCAGACCTCGCGAGGTGGAGGCTACTTCGAGCGCGACAAGCTAAGTTATTTCCACAAAAGCAAAGATGCTACGACCCAATCCAGGAGCGATAAACATAAGCACAATAGCTGGGGAATCATAATCCTGTTACACACCCCTCTGGGGCCCCATACTTGTCTCTTTCTTGAGTGCAGGAAGGAAAGGGAGAACGAAACAAAAGTGGCACGTGCCCCTACAGTGGTACGCGCGCGCGGGCTCTTGGCGCCGCCCCAAGCTCAGCCGGACCCCTCCTCGCGCTTCACGGAGGCGCGCCGACGAGACCGACGCCACTCGCCGCTTCTTCCACCTAAGCCCTCGGCTTGGGCGTACAAGGGCAATGGGTATCCAAGAGGCGGCCGCTCGCACCAGGGCCTCGTCACCTCCGCCCTCGCGACCACGTCGTGGCGATGCTCCGGCCTCTTCTTCGGCGGAAGCGGCCCGAGCTCGTCGCGGGGAGCCTTTCCTTTCTCCGCGGCGGAAAATCTTTGAATCGGCGCCATTGGTGCCGAAGCTGGCTATGGAGCAAGGGAGAAGAAGCAAGTGGAGCAGGAAGAGACGGGCTATGGGGGCTCCGCCCCCACCTCATTTATAGCCTGAAGGAGGCCAACTATCGACCTCCATGATCGCAGGTAATGATGGTTTTTCCTTGCATGCCGCAGGGACTTGTCAAGTCGGGCAGTTGCCGAGGCAGCGTGGGGGAAGCGGAGACGCCCACGTCCAATCAAACGCCACGCGTCGACCAAGGCCGCAGGCTGTGGGGTCCTGCAGCGCTCCACACTTGCCCTTTGGCTTCGCCTCGAAGCCAAGTCCAAGCGCGCCTTGGGCCCGGGGGCTACTATCGGCGTTCTGGGAAAGGGGGTCCCCATACTTGCCTGCCTGCGGCCCATGGCGTGGCGCTGCTGGCGGGCCCATACGACCCATCTTCACCAACAGGCATTCAAGACCCTCGCGAGGGTCCAAGCCTCGCGAGGAGACAGGCCTTGCGAGGCGGACGACAAAAGACCTCCTCGGGAGCGGCCTCACCAGGCTGGCTCACGAGGGGCGGAGAGATCAAGGCAAGGCAAACTCGCGAGGTTCTCATGATGTGAGCCATGACGATCGAGGCCAGGCAGGCGCCAGCGCGCACAGTGTCCTTGTGTGCCCCTTTGGTGCTAAGGGGGCAAGCGTAGGTGAGGAGTACCGAGGCGTCAAGCAAAGGTTTCCCTATCGATGCAACGAGACCAAAACCAGCAGGACGGCAAGACGGAGGTCACCGTGGAGCCCAAGGCGGCGTCACCACCAGAGCCTTTTCCTGGCGAAGACCACCTTTAGTCAGGATAAGCTGTACTACCTGTCCCCTTTCAAATTGGCCGTTGTTGGCTCCCTTCCCGCTCAATATTTGGGGAGAGGACCAGGGCCCCTATAAATAGGACTAGCCACCATAGTAGACGGATCGGAAGCCATTCAGATCATCCTCACCCACACAAGCACAAGAACACCTCAACCTCAGGAGGCTATTCTTCCCTTGTGACTGTTCATCCTCAGCCCAAGAGGCAATCCACCACCACCACACTGGAGTAGGGTATTACACCACAACGGTGGCCCGAACCAGTATAAATCTTGTGTCCCTTGTGCTGCGAGTTCATCGAGCCTAGTCTTAGATCGCGGAGTGTGTGAGGGCGTGATCGGTGAGGGGGAGATCTTCATGCGCACCCCAGTGTTCGAACCTTGAGGGTTTTGCCGGAACCCGTGATCCGACACTTTTAAGTCTACAGCACAAGCTACTGCATGTTTACCATCCCTGGGAATGTGATTGACCTCACAGGATGTGTCCATTATACTCTTTTCGGTGCAGGGCAGTAAATGGAAGGAGACGTATTGGATTATCTCATAAACTTGTGGAAGGATAAGCCGGAGACCTCACTACAAAAAAAGACACATCCGTGACATTTTGGGCCGAATGAAATTTTTTTCTGTCATACTTATGACACTTCTATGACAATAATTGTGACAACACCCGGTATCATCATAGATGTGGTGGGGTCCTACTTCTATGACAAAAATTCATGACAGAAAATGGGCTTTTCGTCCTTGGCGGGTCGGGGACGCAGCTGCATGACATTCTTTGGGCCGTCCATGACGGAGAAAACCGTGGTAGAACCAAGGGCGAGGAAAATATCGGGGGAGTTCCCGGTTATGGTGGGTGGTCGGGGGCCAAGTGATGCACGTTTCTCTCGTACGTACGCGCGTGTGTGCGAGGCGTTGCGCTCTAACTGAACCTGAGCAAGGCGTTGGGCTCTAACTGAACCCGAGCGATTGCACTGCAGGGTACGCGTTACACTAAACCCGAGCGATCGATCGATCCCTTGCTGTTAACTGAACCCGAGTGATTCCTTCGCTGCTGCTGCTAACTGAAGCCGATCGATGCTGCCTCTAGATGAACAGTGAGGATTGTTGGGGGGTTTGGATGAACAGTTCCCGATGGGGGTTGGATGAATAGGAACCCGTGGTAGTAGATGCTGTTGCCGCTGGATGAACAGTACCCCGATCGATCGAGCCGATGGATGAACAGGACCCCGTGGAGGGCTGGATGAACAGGACCCCGTAGAGGGCTGGTTGAACAGTAGCCGGTGGAGGGCTGGTTGAACAGTAGCCGGTGGAGGGCTTGATGAACAGTAGCCCATGGAGGGGTGGTAGAATAGGACCCCCGTGGAGAGGGCTGGTTGAACAATAGCTGGTGGAGGAGCGCGCGGTGGAGGTTGGATGAACAGGAGCCCGTGGATGAACAGTCGCAGGTGGAGGCTGGAGGAGGTCGACGGTGGATGAACAGTACCCCGTGGAGGTTGGAGGAGGTCGACGGTGGAGATGAACAATATCCTGTGGAGTCCTGTTTTGCGGTACGCCACACCCCTCCCGATGAATAGGACCCCCGTTTTGACCGTAGCGCTCCAACACAAGTCTGTTTCCTCCGTTTTGCGGTATGCCACACCCCTCCCGATCAACTGGACCCTGTTTCGACCATAGGAGGTCAGTTTCCTCCGTTTTGCGGTACGCCAGACCACTCCCGATGAACAGGATACCATTTCCACCGTGGCCGGTCGAACACAAGGTCGTTTCCTCCGTTCTGCAGTACGCCAGGCCTCGTTTCCATCGCCTGTTCCGTCCAAGCCGGTTTGCTCCCGATGAACATCACGTGTTCCGTTGCCTCCCGATGAACACGACGCATTCCGTTGCCTCCCTATGAACACGATGACGACGCAGTTTCTCCGTTCCGACCAAGCCATAGCCATGTACACGAGCCCTGGCCGTACGTATGCGCGAATAGGCGTTCGAGACCCCGCCCGTATGTACGTACGTTGCCGTATTTACTTTCTTGCACCCTCGCCGCTGTACGTACGTGTACATGCTACGTGCGCGCCTCTACTACCACATGTGCGCGCCTCTACTAGCACACGTGCCCTTCCTTACACGGCCACGGTTCATCCCTGCAGCCTACAGACAGACCAATCGACCAGTATGTACGTACACGTTCGCGACCAGAATGACAACGCTATGCACGCTTCGACTGGGTGGGTCCCGACTGTCAGGCACTTCCTTGCGTGCGAAGATGTAGCTAGTGGGTCCCAGCAGTCAAGGGGAGAAAACATTGTTTTTCGGGGTAAAAAGGATGCAGTTGCATGCATGCGTCCATGGGCGTGGTGCGTCCCCACTATCAGCCTCTCATGTACAGTCATCTTCCAATGACTCTCGGTTGTTGACCACGTTGACCACACCGTGCTGAGCGCACCAAGGCGAGTGGACGACGGCGAAGCCCCAGACTGGAACGACCCGGAGATGGAGAAGATGCGGCAATGGAGTCGCAGACGGAGAGGAGTGGGAAACTTGACTGGTTCGGGTGCGCGGCAGCACTGCCGCGGTGCCGCCCACGGGAGACAGGAGCAAGAACAGAGGTTGAAGAAGGAGCACGGCTGTTGGATTAACATCCAACGGTCCAGCTGCTAGAATCATTTGTTGATTAAGTTGACAAAGCCCTGCGTACACGTCCGCTTAGTAGGCCCACAAGTCAGCCACCAAATCTGACGGGTCCCAGCTGTCAACGAGAGGAATAATTTTTTTTCATAACAAGGAGGCACTTCATTCCGTGCGAAGATACAGCCGGTGGGTCCCAACTGTCAGGGGAAGGAAACATTTTTTTAGCTTAATAAGGAGGAACTTTCCTTGCGTGCGACCATGGACCTCGTGGGTTCCATCCGTCAGGCTCTCTACGTACAATCCTCTTCCGATAACTCTCGTTTGTTGACCATGCCGCACCGAGCGCAGCGAGGCGATGGACAACGACGAGGCCCCGGACGGAAACAACCCAGAGATGGGAAGACGTTGCAGTGGAGTCGCAGATTGATACGAGGAGAAGGGTTATAACTGGTTTTGGTGTGGCGTGGGGCTGCAGTCGGTGGAGAATAACAGGAGGTGTGGAGAGGTGGAGGGATAGCCTGGCCGGCGGTGGGGTAGTGCTTCGCAGCGATGCGTGCTAAGCAGAGCCGCTAGCCGCCGGAGGCCGGACCAGGCGGTCCCGGCGACGATGGAGGAAGAAGACGAGAGATTGAAGGTGCATGCCGGCCGCTGGATATAAATCCAATTGCTATGGATGTCATAATCATTTGTTGACCAAGTTGACAACGCCTTGCGTAGGCTTCGACCTATTGGCCCACATGTTAGCCTGCAAAAATGTGGCATATATTTAACCCATGTTTTGTCCATTTGCTGGCTGGGTGAACAAATAATTTCGCGTCAATGCGGCCCATTTATATTTTCTAAGAAATCCCAGCCCATTTGCACTTTCTTGAAATACACGAATTAGCTGGGCTCATTCTGTATATAATGTTAGGTTAGAAGGAGCAATTAATGTCAAAAAATAAACCGGAGCGACACATTATATATATATAAAATAAACAAATTAGCGAGTATTGCTCAAAATAAAAATGAGCGCGTTATTATTACATTGGTCCTTAAAATCTTGGCAAGCTTTTGTATGCAATCACCAGGATTTTCCTTGCCTGTGAGTCAAAAACAACCAGGATTTTCCTTCCCAACTTCTGGTAAACATTTACTATTTACTTTTATAAGTTAATAACACATGGGATGTTTTTATAGTGTATATATATAAGTCTCTATAAAATATACGATAATAGTAATAATATAAATATATATAATGTGGTTAGAAGGGAAAACATAAATTGGAGACATCATTATTATTCTTATATATAGATAAATAGAACAGAGATCGGCGTTTTATTAAGAAAAATACATTGGGCTGCCGATCTTTAAGAAAAAGCCCATAGGCCGGTATGGACCTCAAAAAATAAGTTGAAATCACAGTCTCCGTATGTCGTGCGCTACACGTGTTAAAAAACAAAACCTAGGCCTAGCTGATACTTGTTCGCCCTGTGGAAAAAAATGATACCAACTAGATCCCCGAGCGAACATGATTAAAGAGGGGGCCGGCGGCGCGATTGATGAAGCACATCAGGAGCGATTTTTTTCTTCAGTGGATGGCTCTCGATGGCATTTTTTTACTTGCCTCTGCACCATACAACTTGAATTTTTAGCCTCCTAGTCCGTGGTGGACCAGCAGCCCATTTGCTGGGCGGGCCAACCTACAGAAACCAGCACTCGGTTTTCATCAAGCCCCAAAAACAACGCAGTACTATGTTTGTTTTGAGGCCGAAAACATTACAGCAGGGGTTGAGCGGGGGAGGGGGGAAGACAGAGCAAAAAGATTAAAAAGAGCTGATGCACCGTTGCTACCCTAACAAAGCAGGTGCAATTCTTCTCGGGAAGAAGGTGTGCCGTTGACACCCACACGTCACAAATCCCACAGTAGGGATACTAACAAGTTCACACACAACTACAACAGAAAAGGTAAACATTCGTATCAAACTCAGGTTCACAGGACACGTTCATATTCATAGCCAACATTCACAATCAACAACTCAAAAGATTCATATATACACAAGTTCAACATGTCTATGCATCCAAATGATTGATAGATCACATGACAATATTCATAGATAATTCACAAAAAGATTCAGATATACACATGTTCAGTATGTTTATGCATCCAAATGATTGAGATCACAGCCAATATCATCCATGGACGAACTTTAATTACCTAGGGTACAGACTGGTAAATGGTGTTCAGTCGGGGTACTTCTTGCTAAAATTAATGCTTGTACGAGTAAACTTTCGAGTACATAAGAGGTAGCACAGACAATCTGAACTTTGCTTGTAGGTTTATCCTCAAATAGTGGCCTCGTGCCGAGGGAGGTTTGAGCAACTTGGCCACTACTTTCATCCAACTAGTTTACTGGCTCATCTTGGTCATGTAGCTCGCCAAAATTCTAGATTACAGACAAGAAAGGAGGCAGTTGAGAAAATGAACCAGCCAAATTTTTTGTGCAGTTCAACTGAAATGGAGCATCCATGACGTGTAGACTGATTAAGTGCCAAATGAATATACGCGTCAATAAACTTGTCTGGAATCTTTAGACTCCATGCCATATGTGCCGATAACCAAAAGGCACAAGTTGGGACCAAAGACTGGACTGCGTTTTTTGGGCTATGCGCCAAGCAATATTTTTGGCGTTCACTATCCTAATACTTGGAGTTTGACAACTGGTTGACGCCGGTTGATACTCGAATGAATATAGGCACTTCTTCTTGTCAACATCGATGCTTGTCTGAGTGAACTTTGGAGTACATAGCAGTAGCATAAGTACATGTCCATCTGATCTTTTTGTGCAGTTCTACTGAAATAACCCAATGTAATGATTTTCCTGCGAGTTCAGGCTCCAAGTTACTCCTTTATGAAATCGGCAAATAGTAGCACAATACCAAATTACCAATACATATGACAAGCACAATAATCAGGATAAAGACCAGTACCAACCTGTGTGAGGTAGCATATCAATTACTATTTCCTTTGACTAGAAGCCAAGATAAGCCAAGCGACTGACAACAAAGGAAGAATGCAAGCCGAGATTAGCGACTGACAGGAAAGGAAGGAAGTTGTCGAGGCAATGAAGCACCTAAGTTTTTGTGCAGTTCCACCAAAATCGAGCATCCCTGTTGGCACATATATTTAGAGAGTGAGATTACTGTAATAGTGGGACTAGTTGATGAAACATACACTAACAAATAGAAGCACCCTCATTATCTTAATGGGTAAAGTTAGCAACATAATAGTCTTGCTTAAAGAGAGGTATTTGTTTATTTAATCAGTGCCAATTAGCTCAACACTCAAAGCATTGCCATGTATCATAGGTTGCAAAATTTTAACGTGCAAAGATAAAGGAGTTTCTCATGACGGTAGCACGATACAAATAGAGATGACAGCAAACTAATATGGATGAAGGCCTTAGGCCGGTACCAACCTGAGAAAAAAAGCTTATTCATGTAGTCCCAGAAGAGATGATAAAGCACTCACTGGAATCACTCAATAGTATATATTTTTGTGCACTTCAAATGTATGATTGAAATCACTCTTGTTTACCAGTGCTGAGATTATATCGAAAGATTATCAAGAACTTCCAGCAGAGTTAAAGCACTGGCTGGGATACAGTTCATTGTATTGTCTTGTGTAGTTCCACTAAAATGTATGATTGGCACAACATGATCCCTGTTTGCACAAGTACGAACAAGGTGAAACCTTCATTAGCTTAGTGAGAAAGGATAGAAAGACATTACCATATTACTCTAACAGTAGCATCAAATTCATCATGGACAATACGCACAAGTGGAAGGGCTCCCTGGATTATCGTCTCATATGTAAGGTAGAAGTTGCCGGAGCCGTTTAATGGCCTCGACTGAGGCCTCAGCTTCAACAATATCACCTTGGCACTGTTTATTCTTCTTCTTCCTCTTCATGCTTTGTTTCTCTTTCTCCTCACCAGTTGGTGAAACCAAGTACATGATTGGCCTTCTATTTCAGAATTGGTTTTGTCAGTGAGGGAGTACAAGTGTACCAGTAAACAATAGCATTATTTTCTCATGGCAGTCGCAAAATAGAGATGAACACATGCATTAAATATCATTCTTAAATAAAGGAAGGTTATGGTGCCAATATGGATGATGAGGATTGGAACACAGATCTCCCTTTGTGCAGTTCCACCCAAATGAACCAGTTGTTCCATTCTGACATTCCAGTTAAACAACACAAAAGTCACTTCTTTTAAGAAGTGTTTTGTGCAGTGCACCAAAAGGTCACAACAGCAACCAGGTGAAATGGATATCCCTGTTTGCACAAATAGCTACAGAGGAAACAGTCAGAGTCTCAAACAATTACAGGCAAAAACATTTGGCTAAACTTGTCATGGCTTATAAAGTGGCATGGCTTCATTTTACCAGGGGCATTAGATTAAGAACAGCTAAATATTTGGTATAAGGGCATGGGACCGTGGGTGCACCAGCAGTCCAGCACCATGTACCTGAACCGGGGCATAAAGTGGTGATTCAGAGTTTGTTGCCCCGTGAAACAAACATCTAAGAAACATATCTGGGTTGGTCCCATTTTTGTTCACTCTAGCCACCTACTCCTATGTTTTTTTTGGAAATGGAGGCATGTCCCCGGCCTTTGCATCATAATGATGCATGCAGCCATCTTATGTGTGGATAGCTAATCTAGTCCTGGTCATACCACTGTGTACAACGTTTCCCCTATATTTCCCTTTTCGACCAAGAGACCGGTTGGATGACCAGTCTGTACTACTTTCACCCCCTATCCTTCCTGTTTGTACCAACTCCGATGCACATACTAAATTCCCCCACCCCCACTTTATTTCTTGTTTGAACCAAGTACAAGATTCGACTCCATGAAGTAGCTTTACCTCTAACAATAGAAGAAGAAAAATAGGTGACGTTGGACCATCCGATCGAGAGGGGATGAGAGCCAGAAAATGATGCACATGCAGTGACGTAGCGAGCTGGGGAAGTAGAGCTATGACGGTTTCGAAGGAAGATATACCTGAGGGTCGTCGGTATGTGTATAGGTGGGCGGCGGGAGGCCGGATCCGCCCACACTAGGGCAACCACGAAGGGATTGGAGGACCTCCCGCGCCGGCGCTCGACCAGAGATAATGGTGCGGCCGGCAGTGGGTTTCCTCCCTCGCTGTTGACGATGGCCTAAACGCTGCCCCTCCTCCCCTTCACCGGCGGAGGGGGATACTTCCGGATCTGTAACCAGCGGTGAGGATAGAAAGACAGTGTTTTTTGAAGGGAGAAAGACAGTGTTACCACCGCTATGTTGTTCAGATCTGGAGAGGATGAGAGTGTGTGAATAGAGCAACCCTAGCAAACAAGCGCGAAGGCTCCGTTCTATATATACGTAGTGGGGTAGTTTTCCTTTTTCACTCTATCAAAAAATCATTTAAAATTGTGTACGTGCCAGGTCGCCATTTTTTTAGTTGTTGATTGTTTTTTGAGATAGCTACCCGCTTATTCCAAGTGGTGTTACGGTGTGCCAGTTCGCACTTTGTATCGTTCAAGTTTGGTACAAGACCTTCCATTAAATGAACAACCACCCCCTCGTAAAAATTGTGAACAAGCCCACGGCTAAAATTATCGGAAACGTGGGCTGCCCCCAACATGCAGTATTATTTATATTTTCTACTCCCTCCGTTCCTAAATATAAGTCTTTTTAGACATTTGAAATGGACTACAACATACGGATGTATGTAGACATATTTTAAAGTATGGATTCGTTCATTTTGCTCCGTATGTAGTCACTTGTTAGAATCTCTAAGAAGACTTATATTTGGGAACGGATGGAGTATGTGGGAGTATCCGCAAAACAAAATGTGAGAGTACGATATTTATTGGGCCCCTTTGTAATTGGTGCTAAATTTTGACCAAAGATTTAACTGACACAATGTTAGTGCATGTTAACAAAAATTATATCATTTGATTCGTATTTGAACATAGTTTTCAATGATGTAGGGGTTGTTTGGTTTCCAGCCACATATTGCCACACTTTGCCACACCTCACCTTAGGAAAATTTGAACAAGTTAGGTAGGTGTTTGGTTCTAGCCACACCTAAGACAAGAATTTTTTTATTAGCAGTGAACCCCACATGTCATAGACACAAAAAGTGTGGCCAGATTCCCTTAGGCAAGCCAAAGTGGGTCTAACAATTTGAGCAACTCAAGTTAGGCAAGTGTGGCAAAAATAATGTGGCAACATAAGACAAACATAGTCACAATCCAAACAGCCCCGTAATTTTTTTGTGACATGCATGAAAATTTGGTTAGTTAAATTTATAGTCAAAATTTGGCAAGGTGCACCAAATCAACACATGCAAGTATCAAAAGGAAAGTCACGGCATGCATGCATGCGTTGTACTCCCTCCGTTTCCAAATATAAGTCTTTTTAGAGATTGCAACAAGTGACTACATACGAAGCAAAATGAGTGAATCTACACTCTAAAATATGTCTACATACATCCGTATGTTGTAGTCCATTTGTAATATCTAAAAAGACTTATATTTAGGAACGGAGGGAGTAACTAATGCATCGGTAAACGCAAATTATTGAAATATATCGAGTGCAGTGCTTTGATGTGTTGCGTCAACTCATACAAGACCGAGAAGTTTGATTACTATAACGCCCTCTCGCCTTAACCGCACCTTCCTTTGGCTGCATTGCAGGTGGGCCACCCACCAGTTGGGCCCACCTGTCATCGATGCAAAGGCAGGAGCAGTAAGTCAATGAAGCTGCGTCCCTCCCTCGCCCATGAGCGTGGTGGCTGGCAGGACTAGGAGAAGCTTTCATTCGCTACACGCTCTCCCTCCCACACGCGGTGGACATGCAGCAGTTCAATCGGTGTCAGATGGCCAGAAGCATACTGTAGTACTCCTCCACTGAAGTAGTACTCCATCATTGTTCGACTTCCTGAAGAAGCGAAGAGCCAAGCGCAGCCCGGACGCTCGTGTGGCAGTTTCATGTGTAGAGTAGTCTAGGATAGCGTGTATCGTGCCTGTAAGCTTAAAATCGTTGGGGTCGGCTCCATGCTTTTTTTATTAAAATAATCTTCTGGCCCTACCTGTCATCCTGGTGATTCTAGTTTGCACACTCATCTGGTCAAGACAGGAATATATATTTTAATTTGTGGTGGGGTAAATGTTAGAGGTTGCATCAAATGGAGTATTGTACACTGCGGGTCTTTCAGCCAAGTTTAGAGGCAACCATGTGGGGCCAGTGCTATTATGTGTCGCGTCAACTCGTACAACGAGGAGAAGCTTGATTTTACTACTACACGCCTTCTCCCTCGCCCATGCACGCGGTGGCTATCCCTCCCGCACGCGGTGGACAGACATGCAGTAGTGGATTCGATACTTTAGAAGTAGTAGTAACATCATTGTTCATCTTCTCAAAGAGGCGAAGAGCCAAGCGCAACCCGAACGTGGCAGTTGCGAACGCTCGCGTGGCAGTCTTTGTGTAGGGGTGGGGCGTGCTGCGGAGCCTTGGAGCACGCATATAGCCAGGCTCTTGCATGAGACAAAATTGCTATTTGACCCCACTATTGTAGTACTACTAGTACTTGCTAGTATAGCCCTGTAAACCGGAAAGGAATAGACTACACCGCGTGCAGTACTGGCTCAAGTCCCAAATCTCATCAACCAAGGCATTTTGTGATTGGAGGAATGTATCTCGTGCTTTACAAAACTAACCTAATTAAACTCATGTCAGGACCCCGATTCCAAGTCACACCGATCTAGCCTGTAACACCTCATATAACATTGCGGCCTCACGCACGGTACTCCCACGGGTGTCGCCTTACCATGGCCCGGGACCGTTTGCGCCTTTTGGCTCACGTATATGATAATGTCGCTAGCATCCATATGACAGAGAACCCGGGCCGACATGGCTAGTCGTGAACCCAAAGCGGCACTAACGTATGGGGACAGGCATACATGAATCAACATCGAACGTGTCGGTCAGCAGCGTGTGAATCCGGGCTGTAGCACTGGGCTAACAGGACTCCGGATGTCACCGCGTGACATTTCCCCGAAGGGACAGACACAGGAACGATATGACTCACATGCCGGCCAGTCAAGTGTCCAGAGCAGTAGTGCTGGGCTAGCAGGACTCCGGTGAACCAGGCTGTAGCGGACTACTATGGCTCAAGGAGGCACTAGACTACATTTCCCCATAAGAGAGGCTGCTAAAGATAAACAACTAGATTGTCGGATCCCACACATACCAAGCATTTCAAACATACACACAATATGCTCGATATGTGCAAATACAACATGGCATCACAACAAAACTCTACAACTCAAGTACTTTATTTAAAGGGCTCCGGAGAGCCTTACATAACTTGTTCATACAGATAGGGGTCACATGACCCGACACTCAAGTCATACAATCATACAAGCACATGCGGAAGCAAACTGTCTGGGTACAGACACTAGAAAGAAAGAAGGCTTGAGGAAGCCTGTCTATCTACATAGGCCCTTCACAAGCCTAGATCACCACCTGGGTGGCGCGTCACTCGTCGTCGTCGAGTTCTACGTAGAACCCGTCAGAAGGGGCGGTGTTGTCGTCTGAAAACAGTAATTAAAGCAACATGAGTACAAAGGTACTCAGCAAGTCTTACAACAGATCCTACTATACATGCTCATTCTCAAGGAGGTAGTGGGGTTATTGCAGCAAGCCAGCTTTGACTCTTGGCTAAGCTATCCTACGGTACACCACTTGTGAAATAGTTTTCGCACACGAGTCCACTAATCACCATCTCAATACTCCACCGTGGATCCTCCCTCGTCATCCAACGAGAGGGCCATCCGCGGTACTCACACTTATCTTGAGGCTTTTAGTAGTATCCATTTACTTGTCTATGAACTGCATAAGCGACCAAGTAGTCCTTTACCACGGACGCGGCTATTCGAATAGTTTCATACCCTGCAGGGGTGTACTTCGTCACACACGCTCTCACCACTTATCGTCGCTACACGACATGTACTCGGCAACCTTCAAGCGGAAGCCCAACGTGGGTGTCGGCCACAGCCTACCTAAACACTCGAGTCTCTAGTCCAGGTTTATCGCCTATTCAGGTTCCATCCGCAGGGAGTCCGGCCGAGGTTTCCACATACGGCCCCGAACGATGTGTGCAGGGTTCCCGGTCACCAAACGGGCGACTCGGTACACCGGGCCACGAGCCTACCGCATCACAGCCCACCCCTTGGTCAGCGCTGTCCACGGCCTCCAGCTTACTACAAACACCAGAAACTACGTGCAACTCCTGGACAGAGGACAAGGGTGATTAAGAAGCCGAGGGGGTCCATTGGTTTCGGGCCCAATGTGTGGTAGTAGCTGAATCTTAAATCACGCATACAGATCTCAGTTCTTAGGGACGGTCTCAATGAAACAACCCACCATGTACTTCTACATGGCCTCCCATCGATACCTTTACCAAATCGTATTCAACACTTTACTCTCCTTACCGACACACACACTTTCACTCTAGTTCATCACCCTGATGAGCCAGACCTGACACAACTCTAAGCATAGCAAGCATAGCATTGTAGGAACACAACAAGGCTCAATCAACTCCTACACATGCTAGTGGGTTTCATCTAGTTACTGTGGCAATGACAGGTCATGCAAAGGAAAGTGGGTTCAACTACCGCAACACACAGCAGTTTGAAACGCGTTGTCTTAATGCAGTAAATGAGAGCAGAAGCGAGAAGATGGGTTTGTATCGAAATGATCAATGGGTTGCTTGCCTGACAGAGTGGTGGTGGGATACTGCCCTTCAGTTGGATACTCGTGAATATCCTCGGAGGCAGGGCCTACCACAATGAACACATCGAAGCACAATCAACATCAAGCAAGTGCAACAATATGATGCATGCATGGGACATGGCAAAATGGATGTATTGGGCTAATGCAACTAAGGCCAGAAGGGTTTGGACTAATTTGAATCAAAGATTCAAATTCCAAGTTCATAAATGGCCCATATTAGTGCTTTATCTTGTTCTGTATAAAACAGTAGGTTAACTTGCTTAATCATGCATGAAACCAGTACAGATGGATAGAGTGGATTTTTCTGATCATTTTTCATATATAAATCTTTTCATTCTGAGCTATAGATTATTTTCTATGATTTTTTGAAGTTTGTGATAATTTCTGGAATTTCCAATATAAGAATAATTCCAGTAAAAGCTTTACTGCGTCAGCCTGACGTCAGCAGGTCAACAGGGTCGTCCAGGTCAATCCTGACGTGTGGGTCCCCTGTGTCAGTGTCACTGTTAGGTAATTAGTTAATTAGGATTAGTTTGAACTCTAACTCAGATTAGTTAGCAGGCGGGCCCCACTCGTCAGTGACCCTGGGGGGGTTAAACCGTGGTCAAACCACGTTGACTCGCCGGCGTTTAGCCGCCGGCGACGTCCAGACGCGGCGGTGGAGTGCGGGATCCCCCTCCGGCGACCAAAAGGACGGCGGAGAGTACCTATGTGTAGCTGGGGGCGAACCGCGTCGACTGGTGGTGGTAGTGGAGCTCGGGGTCGCCGGAATCGACGCCGGCGACGAGCCGTGCAGTTGCCGGGGTACGGGCGTAGTCGGAACCGTAGCTAGAGAGCACGGCGAGGGGCAAGCGATGGCGCTACGGGTTCCTGGCGTTGCGGTGAGGCTAATGGCTACGGTGGTGTGGTCGTTGGATGGCCGGAGCCTCGTCGGCGACGAGCTCGTGCGGCGGCGCGTTCGGGTGAACTTCGTGCGGTGGCTGCAGAGCTCGAGAGAGAGAGAGGAGAGGATGGAAAGGTGGCCATGCTCACGGCGGTTGCGACGGAGCAAACGGCGAGGTCGGAGACGAGCTGTAGCAGTGGCGACGGCGGAGGGGATCTCCGACGGTGAGCGGCGAAGGCGAGGTCGGTGACGGAGCTTCGGGGCAAACGAGCGCTCGGGGCTCGGCTTGCTCGAAGGAGTGGGTGACGGCGGTGCTGTAGGACACGTTAGTACGGCGCGAGGTCGACGGTGGCCGCGGTTACTCCGGTGAGGTGGCTGCGGCGGCGTCGGCCATGGTGGGGAGAAGGCGAGGGAGTGGCGATGGGGAGAATGGCAATGTCCAGGGGCTCGGGGCGCGTCGAGGGAGGTCGGCCAGCTCATCCGCGGCGGGGGCGGCAAGCTGCTGGCGCCGTGGCGAGCTCACGCTCGCCGGCGTCACCTCTCTGCCTGCTCTGGCGAGAGCAGGCAGCTGACTGGCGCGGGCCAGCACAGTGCTGGGCCGCCAGGTGGGCTGCCAGGTAAGTTTTCTGCCTTCTGTTCTTTTCTCTTTTTTATTTATTTCTGTACTGTGTTTTGAAATAGTAAAAATACTATTTCATTTGGAAAAATCCTGAAAATATTCTGAGGCACCTTTGAGATTATTCCCAACAGCCTAAAAATACCTTCAAGATTATTTGGGCATTTAAAAATATTTATAGCTTTTAAAATGCCCAAATGCAAATACTTATGGCTTGTGCAAAAATCCAAGATGGCCTCCAAAAATATGAAACCATTTTTGGCAGAGGTTTTAGCCAAGACCAAAGGTGGTGAACATTTATGGAGGGCATTTCAGGTTCATTGGAAAAATTTTAGTAAACCCTAGTTGTTCCAGGGGGGGTGCTGGGGGTTTTCTGGCATTCCCATTTCAGGTTTCTGTGAAATATAGACATGATGCAACACTCTGATGCATGAACTAACTAGGATGTGACAACTCACCCCCACTCAAAAGAATCTCGTCCCGAGATTTAGGATCCGTTGGGAAGAAGGTGGGGTACTCAAGTCGAAGACGATCCTCCCTTTCCCAAGTAGCTTCTTCCTCGGAATGGTGTGACCATTGAACTTTGAGAAACTTGATGTTTCGGCGTCGAGTGGTACGCTCGGCTTGATCAAGGATTCGAACGGGATACTCCCGATATGTGAGATTATCTTGGAGATCAAGCGTTTCGTGGTCCACTCCACGGATAGGATCCGAGAAGCAACGCCTGAGTTGGGAAACGTGGAAGACGTCATGAACCTTGGAAAGATGCGGAGGAAGTTCCAATTGGTAGGCAACTTCTCCTCGCTTGGCAAGAATGCGAAAGGGTCCAATGTAACGAGGAGCCAATTTGCCTTTGATACCGAATCGATGGGTTCCCTTTAAAGGAGTCACCCGAAGGTAAGCCTTCTCGTCAACCTCAAAAGTCATAGCCTTATGTTTGCGATCATAATGGCTCTTTTGGCGAGATTGGGCTGCTTTCAATTTCTCACGAATAATGCGAACCTGCTCTTCTGCTTCCTGAATCATATCCGGGCCAAAGAGTTGTCTTTCCCCGGTCTCTGACCAGTTAAGAGGCGTTCGACATTTTCGTCCATAGAGAACCTCGAAAGGGGCTTTTCCCAAACTAGCTTGCTAACTATTGTTATAAGCGAACTCGGCGAATGGAAGGCATTTCTCCCAATCCATGCCGAAGGAGATGACAGAAGCTCGGAGCATATCCTCCAGGATTTGATTAACTCGCTCTACCTGACCACTTGATTGAGGGTGAAAGGCGGTGCTAAAAGAGAGACGAGTTCCCATAGCATTTTGGAAACTTTCCCAAAATCGAGAGGTGAAGAGACTTCCACGGTCTGAGTTAATTTCCAATGGAACACCATGCAGAGACACTATTCGGGAGATGTACAAGTCTGCTAGCTGGCTAGCGGTTATACTCTCACGAACAGGTAGGAAGTGGGCTACTTTGGAAAGACGATCGACAACAACGAAGATAGCATTGTTTCCCCTCTTGGTCCTGGGGAACCCAGTAATGAAATCCATACCGATTTTATCCCAATTCCATTCAGGAATAGCCAGAGGCTGAAGGGTGCCAGCAGGTCGCTGATGCTCTGCTTTAACACGTCGGCAGACGTCGCAATTAGCAATGTATTGAGCAATTTCTCTCTTCATCCTAGTCCACCAAAACCTCTGGCGTAGGTCTTGATACATTTTAGTACTACCGGGATGAATGGTGAGAGAAGATTCATGAGCTTCTTTAAGGATCAATCGCCTCAGGTTGCGCACCTTAGGAACCACTAGGCGGTCTCCAAAGAACACAACACCTTGGTCATCAACGGAGAAACAATCCGCAACTCCTTTCTTGATGTTTCTCTTAATGCGGGAGATTCCCGGATCTACCTTCTGAGCTTTAATGATCTGATCCGTAAGGGTAGGTTTCGCCACCAGGGTGGATAGAAATCCTTGATGAACAATGTAAAGGTTAAGCTTATAGAATTCCTCGTGGAGAAGTGGTTGGCTTTGTTGTAACATCAAGTTGTTACAATAGGATTTACGGCTTAGCGCATCAGCCATGACGTTGGCTTTGCCCGGGGTGTAAGTTATTTCTAAGTCGTAGTCTGAGATCAACTCGACCCAACGTCTTTGCCTGAGATTCAAATCCGGTTGGGTGAAAATGTATTTCAGACTCTGATGGTCGGTGAAAATCTCGCAACGGTTACCGAGAAGGTAATGTCGCCATGTTTTGAGTGCATGGACTACGGCTGCAAGCTCTAGATCATGTGTGGGATAATTATCCTCATGTGGACGCAACTGTCGGGAAGCGTAGGCAATCACATGACGGTCTTGCATGAGTATGCAACCTAGTCCTTGTCGCGAGGCGTCGCAATAAATAACGAAGTCTTTAGAAAAATCTGGTGGTACGAGTACGGGGGCAGACGTCAGGCGTCTTTTCAGTTCCTGGAAGCTGAACTCGCACTGTGGGGTCCACTCGAACTTCTTATCTTTCTTGAGGAGTTCGGTTAGAGGTTTAGCAACCTTGGAGAAATTCTCGACGAAGCGACGGCAGTAGCTCGCTAAGCCAAGGAAACTCCGAACTTGCTTGACCGTTTCAGGGGGAGTCCAGTCAAGGATGGCTTGAACTCGTTCGGGATTGACAGCAATACCCTTACCAGAGATCACGTGGCCTAGATAGGTCACTTCTGGCAACCAGAATTCACACTTGGAGAATTTGGCATAAAGGCGATGCTCTCGAAGTTTCGTTAGCACTAGCCTTAGATGCTCGGCATGTTCTGCCTCGTTCTTGGAGTAGATGAGTATATCATCGAGGTATACTACGACGAATTTATCCAAATACTCCATGAAGATTGAGTTCATTAACCGAGAGAAGGTGGCTGGAGCATTGGTTAACCCGAAGGACATGACTGTATACTCGTATTGGCCATAACGAGTAACAAAGGCCGTTTTAGGAATGTCCCCGTTCTTGATTTTGATTTGATGGTAGCCCAACCTCAAATCCATTTTAGAGAAGACTGAGGATCCAGCGAGCTGATCATACAGGTCGTTGATCCTGGGAAGCGGATACTTGTTCTTGATGGTTACTAGGTTGACGGGTCGGTAATCTACAACCATCCGATCCGTACCATCCTTCTTCTTGACGAAGAGGACGGGGCAAGCCCACGGAGAAGAACTGGGACGGATGAAACCCCTTTTCAAGGACTCATCGAGTTGTTTCTTAAGCTCGGCTAGCTCTAGGGGTGCCATCTTATAGGGTCTTCTGGAGATTGGGACGGTTCCTGGAACAAGGTCTATCACGAACTCAACATCCCTGTCAGGTGGAATACCTGGCAGTTCTTCAGGGAAGACATCCGGAAAGTCACGGACTACCGGCACATCTTCGAGGTCTGGAAGAGGGTTGGCATTTAATGAGTAGAGCTGACGCTTAGACACTCGGGTCAAAACATTGACTGTCTTGCCCGACGGATGGGTGAGTTGAACAGTTCTAGTGGAGCAATCAATCTTAGCATAATGAGCTGACATCCAGTCCATACCCAAGATGATGTTTATGTCCGAGGACTTGAGAGCTATTAGTGATGCAAGGAAGACCAGTCTGTCAACAAGAATTTCATTTCCATGGCTTATCTTAGAGGTTTGCCATCTAGAACCAGGAGTTTGAATTTCCATGGAAGTAGGCATGTCACTAAATGTGGTGTTGTGTAATCGAGCATAGCTCTCAGAGATAAATGAATGAGATGCTCCAGTATCGAAAAGAACAGTTGCCGGATGGCAATTAACAAGGAGCGTACCAAGGACGACGTTGGGATCCTCATGAGTTCCTTCAGCAGAGACATAGTTGACATGGCCACGTGCAGTGGTGGCTGGCTTGGCGTAGTAAGTCTTTCCTGCTGGCTTACCACGGCCAACGGACTGTCCAGGTTGATTGAGGTTGTTTCGGGGGCACTCGCGCAAATAGTGACCCGTTTCTCCACACTTGAAGCATGTCACAATATTGGGGCGGGGAGCAGCATTAGCAGCGGGGCCACCATAAACCTTGGGCGGTGCATGCTGCTGGTTGGGGCGAGGCGCCTCGAAGGATGGCCTCGGAGTGAACCTGGGTGGCAGGGCAGTATTTGGAATCCAGACCCGGCGCTTCTGGGATCCGGAGCCAGATGAGGAACCAAAGTCACGAGAGTGCTTGCGTGCAGCGTCATAGTCAGTTTGTCCTGTCTCGGCACTGATGGCCTTATTGACCAACTTCTGGAAAGAGGTGCACTCATGCAGACGGAGATCACGGCGAAGCTCGGGGCTAAGTCCCTTGCGGAACCTTGCCTGCTTCTTGGCGTCGGTGGATACCTCTTCAGGAGCATAGCGTGCTAGATTTCCAAACTCACGGCTGTAAGCATCCACGGTCAGTCTGCCTTGGGTGAAGTTGCAGAATTCTTCCCGCTTACGATCTATGAGACCCTCCGGAATGTGATGCTCACGGAAAGCCTCACTGAATTCAGCCCAAGTAGTGATTTGGCTAGCTGGGCGCATAGCCTCAAAGTTCTCCCACCAAAGGCTAGCAGGGCCTTCGAGGTGATAGGCAGCATAGGTAACCTTATCAGCTTCGGCTACGTTGGCAGAACGTAGCTTATGGGTGATGCTGCGAAGCCAATCATCCGCATCAAGGGGCTCGACGGAGTGGTTGAACTTCGGTGGGTACAGCTTGATAAAGTCATTGATGGACACCAGGTCGTATCCCACAAGACACGCAGGACTGTGGAGATTACAACTGTTACAATACTAGTAGAGCTACTACCAACTCAGACGTCTCCGTAGTAATCCTCATAGAAGTCACCGCCATGTCCTGGGAGCTGAACATGATCATCCGGAAACAGTCGGTCCTGTGGAGCTTGCGGTCCATAGGGACTCGGGTGTGGCCTTGGTCCAACAAACGGTGGCAGACGAGGTCCACGAGGAGGGGTGATGCCTCCTACATCACGCCATTCCATACATTCTGGCAGGCCAGATCGCACGGGATATATGTCCCTCATGTCCATGAACCCAGCTTGCACGGCAGGTGCAAACCGTGTCAGTGTGGCCCAGTGATCAGCACGAGCATTAAAGAGCTCCATTCGCAAGGCACGATTCTCACGGTCCTTGTCCTCAAGCATCTCGGTGGTGGTACGGAGTAGTGAGCCCTCATGGGTAGAATCACAGTAAGTGGCCTGATAGTACCCCTGTGCCCCAGGGAGTGCTGCTGGCATATAGCAGAAGTCGGTGTTCTGAAGCAAGGCAGTTCTGGCTCGCATGATAGTCATCATTGAGTAAGCTGCGTCCTGCACAGACATCTCGATAGTAACCCCAACTCCATAAGAGCAATGGAGGGGTTCAGTGGCTCCAGGGTAGGATGGGAAGATCCTGACTGTGCAAAGATACTGACTTGATTAAAGTCTCGGAACTGCTCCTCGACGGTATACTCGGGATACCAACGATAGCCTGTCTCAACCATCACTCGGACCAACATGGCCGTGTGACCAGGTACGCCGATGCACCGGGTCAGACGAACCACTTGGTTCTGGGAACGGGTGGCCATCTGAAAGCACGAAATAATACAAGGCATTAGTATTTCTAGGAGAATTTGGACAGCATAACGGTTGTAATGCTCGGAAAAAGGATTTGAGACATTCGCAACAGTTTGCAATACCACTCAACAACATCATGTCAAGGTTCTGGTTCAACCGACAACATACTAGGGTAATAGAAACTAAACCGAAGCATGGAACCAACAATCCTATAAGTTACTACGGATTAGTAACACGTGAACCTGATAGAGAGGAGAGAGCCTAGTCCTTAACCCGCGTAGAATGAGAAGAGTATGACTCAGATCAGAGGGCATGAGGTAAAGGAGTAAAAGCACCTTACGTTCCCTCCCACAATCAATTCCCCTACATATAACTAAAGCATTTCTAGACTCGACATCGACCAGTTTGGCTTATCGCACCTACAGGCAGCCTGGCTCTGATGCCAACGCTGTCAGGACCCCGATTCCAAGTCACACCGATCTAGCCTATAACACCTCATATAACATTGCGGCCTCACGCACGGTACTCCCACGGGTGTCGCCTTACCATGGCCCGGGACCGTTTGCGCCTTTTGGCTCACGTATATGATAATGTCGCTAGCATCCATATGACAGAGAACCCGGGCCGACATGGCTAGTCGTGAACCCAAAGCGGCACTAACGTATGGGGACAGGCATACATGAATCAACATCGAACGTGTCGGTCAGCAGCGTGTGAATCCGGGCTGTAGCACTGGGCTAACAAGACTCCGGATGTCACCGCGTGACATTTCCCCGAAGGGACAGACACAGGAACGATATGACTCACATGCCGGCCAGTCAAGTGTCCAGAGCAGTAGTGCTGGGCTAGCAGGACTCCGGTGAACCGGGCTGTAGCGGACTACTATGGCTCAAGGAGGCACTAGACTACATTTCCCCATAAGAGAGGCTGCTAAAGATAAACAACTAGATTGTCGGATCCCACACATACCAAGCATTTCAAACATACACACAATATGCTCGATATGTGCAAATACAACATGGCATCACAACAAAACTCTACAACTCAAGTACTTTATTTAAAGGGCTCCGGAGAGCCTTACATAACTTGTTCATACAGATAGGGGTCACATGACCCGACACTCAAGTCATACAATCATACAAGCACATGCGGAAGCAAACTGTCTGGGTACAGACACTAGAAAGAAAGAAGGCTTGACGAAGCCTGTCTATCTACATAGGCCCTTCACAAGCCTAGATCACCACCTGGGTGGCGCGTCACTCGTCGTCGTCGAGTTCTACGTAGAACCCGTCAGAAGGGGCGGTGTTGTCGTCTGAAAACAGTAATTAAAGCAACATGAGTACAAAGGTACTCAGCAAGTCTTACAACAGATCCTACTATACATGCTCATTCTCAAGGAGGTAGTGGGGTTATTGCAGCAAGCCAGCTTTGACTCTTGGCTAAGCTATCCTACGGTACACCACTTGTGAAATAGTTTTCGCACACGAGTCCACTAATCACCATCTCAATACTCCACCGTGGATCCTCCCTCGTCATCCAACGAGAGGGCCATCCGCGGTACTCACACTTATCTTGAGGCTTTTAGTAGTATCCATTTACTTGTCTATGAACTGCATAAGCGACCAAGTAGTCCTTTACCGCGGACGCGGCTATTCGAATAGTTTCATACCCTGCAGGGGTGTACTTCGTCACACACGCTCTCACCACTTATCGTCGCTACACGACGTGTACTCGGCAACCTTCAAGCGGAAGCCCAACGTGGGTGTCGGCCACAGCCTACCTAAACACTCGAGTCTCTAGTCCAGGTTTATCGCCTATTCAGGTTCCATCCGCAGGGAGTCCGGCCGAGGTTTCCACATACGGCCCCGAACGATGTGTGCAGGGTTCCCGGTCACCAAACGGGCGACTCGGTACACCGGGCCACGAGCCTACCGCATCACAGCCCACCCCTTGGTCAGCGCTGTCCACGGCCTCCAGCTTACTACAAACACCAGAAACTACGTGCAACTCCTGGACAGAGGACAAGGGTGATTAAGAAGCCGAGGGGGTCCATTGGTTTCGGGCCCAATGTGTGGTAGTAGCTGAATCTTAAATCACGCATACAGATCTCAGTTCTTAGGGACGGTCTCAATGAAACAACCCACCATGTACTTCTACATGGCCTCCCATCGATACCTTTACCAAATCGTATTCAACACTTTACTCTCCTTACCGACACACACACTTTCACTCTAGTTCATCACCCTGATGAGCCAGACCTGACACAACTCTAAGCATAGCAAGCATAGCATTGTAGGAACACAACAAGGCTCAATCAACTCCTACACATGCTAGTGGGTTTCATCTAGTTACTGTGGCAATGACAGGTCATGCAAAGGAAAGTGGGTTCAACTACCGCAACACACAGCAGTTTGAAACGCGTTGTCTTAATGCAGTAAACGAGAGCAGAAGCGAGAAGATGGGTTTGTATCGAAATGATCAATGGGTTGCTTGCCTGACAGAGTGGTGGTGGGATACTGCCCTTCAGTTGGATACTCGTGAATATCCTCGGAGGCAGGGCCTACCACAATGAACACATCGAAGCACAATCAACATCAAGCAAGTGCAACAATATGATGCATGCATGGGACATGGCAAAATGGATGTATTGGGCTAATGCAACTAAGGCCAGAAGGGTTTGGACTAATTTGAATCAAAGATTCAAATTCCAAGTTCATAAATGGCCCATTTTAGTGCTTTATCTTGTTCTGTATAAAACAGTAGGTTAACTTGCTTAATCATGCATGAAACCAGTACAGATGGATAGAGTGGATTTTTCTGATCATTTTTCATATATAAATCTTTTCATTCTGAGCTATAGATTATTTTCTATGATTTTTTGAAGTTTGTGATAATTTCTGGAATTTCCAATATAAGAATAATTCCAGTAAAAGCTTTACTGCGTCAGCCTGACGTCAGTGTGACGTCAGCAGGTCAACAGGGTCGTCCAGGTCAATCCTGACGTGTGGGTCCCCTGTGTCAGTGTCACTGTTAGGTAATTAGTTAATTAGGATTAGTTTGAACTCTAACTCAGATTAGTTAGCAGGCGGGCCCCACTCGTCAGTGACCCTGGGGGGGTTAAACCGTGGTCAAACCACGTTGACTCGCCGGCGTTTAGCCGCCGGCGACGTCCAGACGCGGCGGTGGAGTGCGGGATCCCCCTCCGGCGACCAAAAGGACGGCGGAGAGTACCTATGTGTAGCTGGGGGCGAACCGCGTCGACTGGTGGTGGTAGTGGAGCTCGGGGTCGCCGGAATCGACGCCGGCGACGAGCCGTGCGGTTGCCGGGGTACGGGCGTAGTCGGAACCGTAGCTAGAGAGCACGGCGAGGGGCAAGCGATGGCGCTACGGGTTCCTGGCGTTGCGGTGAGGCTAATGGCTACGGTGGTGTGGCCGTTGGATGGCCGGAGCCTCGTCGGCGACGAGCTCGTGCGGCGGCGCGTTCGGGTGAACTTCGTGCGGTGGCTGCAGAGCTCGAGAGAGAGAGAGGAGAGGATGGAAAGGTGGCCATGCTCACGGCGGTTGCGACGGAGCAGACGGCGAGGTCGGAGACGAGCTGTAGCAGTGGCGACGGCAGAGGGGATCTCCGACGGTGAGCGGCGAAGGCGAGGTCGGTGACGGAGCTTCGGGGCAAACGAGCGCTCGGGGCTCGGCTTGCTCGAAGGAGTGGGTGACGGCGGTGCTGTAGGACACGTTAGTACGGCGCGAGGTCGACGGTGGCCGCGGTTACTCCGGTGAGGTGGCTGCGGCGGCGTCGGCCATGGTGGGGAGAAGGCGAGGGAGAGGCGATGGGGGAGAATGGCAATGTCCAGGGGCTCGGGGCGCGTCGAGGGAGGTCGGCCAGCTCATCCGCGGCGGGGGCGGCAAGCTGCTGGCGCCGTGGCGAGCTCACGCTCGCCGGCGTCACCTCTCTGCCTGCTCTGGCGAGAGCAGGCAGCTGACTGGCGCGGGCCAGCACAGTGCTGGGCCGCCAGGTGGGCTGCCAGGTAAGTTTTCTGCCGCCTTCTGTTCTTTTCTCTTTTTTATTTATTTCTGTAGTGTGTTTTGAAATAGTAAAAATACTATTTCATTTGGAAAAATCCTGAAAATATTCTGAGGCACCTTTGAGATTATTCCCAACAGCCTAAAAATACCTTCAAGATTATTTGGGCATTTAAAAATATTTATAGCTTTTAAAATGCCCAAATGCAAATACTTATGGCTTGTGCAAAAATCCAGGATGGCCTCCAAAAATATGAAACCATTTTTGGCAGAGGTTTTAGCCAAGACCAAAGGTGGTGAACATTTATGGAGGGCATTTCAGGTTCATTGGAAAAATTTTAGTAAACCCTAGTTGTTCCAGGGGGTGCTGGGGGTTTTCTGGCATTCCCATTTCAGGTTTCTGTGAAATATAGACATGATGCAACACTCTGATGCATGAACTAACTAGGATGTGACAACTCATGCATTAATTACGTAGTTCTCTCGTTTTCCTCTCCGCCTTGGTCGCGGTTCACAATATTGAGCACTCCTATATGACTAGCCGCTCTATCTACATGCGGGACATCAAAGCATCCGGGCCCGCGTGCCATCCACTAAATCACAGTGAGGTGCTACAGTCGAGACTCACCGGTCACCCCAGTGTGGCTGTCATGACCCGTCATATCACAAAACCCACCTTTACTAGCAGTGGTAAAGTGGCCTCGAAGTTGGACTGGACGAAGCAACCATCATTTCACTGGAACGCTCGTTGAAGCCCTTTCTCCCCTTTGTTGAAGAAAACCTCACTCCAGGCTACTCACTTCTGCCATTTTTCTTCTGTACCGACGAAGGAAAGGTAGGCGAATCAGTGATGCTGCTATATTTTCATTCCAAGAATCTTCTTTTTGCGAAGCACCTACAGATTCTCACAGCCTATTCTTTTCCTGTTTTCATTGCGATTGTGGTTTCCTTTCGATTGCTTTTTGTTTGTCACTTCATTGATGGACCCTGGAACACTAGCCAAAGAGTTGTCGGCGGACAACCCACTGGAGACAGCAATCTCCAGGAAGCGAGCACCGACCAACGAGTTGACCATGTTGGCGGGCCAACCCATGGAGACGAAGAACTCCAAGAAACAAGCACTAGCCAAAGAGTTGACGACGTTGGCGGACGAATTCCTCAAAGGAAGTTGGAAGAACAGCAAGGGCCCCACTGTGCCTACCCCAGAAACTCTAATGGCCACCTTTGCGAGGCTCAAGGCCGAGTTTGAGGAGATAGTCGCCGTTGAGAAGCAGTATTCCCCTGGCAAGGTGATGGTGAAAGTGTGTTATATCGACTAGAGGGGGGGTGAATAGGCGATTTTTATGAATTCTTCACTGAGGAATTTGTGGGTGAGGGAATTCCTAAGCGAAGAACTACTTGCAGCGGAATAAGTACTCAGATGTAAACATAACAGAACACAAGCATGGTCATCATGATGAAATGAAGACAAGCACAGAGTACAGAAAGCGTAAACACAGGATAACACAGGATGAAGACAAACAGACTGAAGAAATTGAACTGAGGAAATTGAGAAAGTCTTCAGTCAAAGTCTTCGAACAAATATGAACAGGCACACAACACAGTAATGAGGAAATGAAAGAGTTGAGGAAATAGAACCAGTAAGCTTGGTGAAGACAATGATTTGGTAGACCAGTTCCAACTGCTGTGTCAGTTGTACATCTGGTTGGAGTGGCTAGGTATTTAAACCTGAGGACACACAGTTCCGGACACACAGTCCACACCGTATTCTCCTTGAGCTAAGGTCACACAGACCTCGCCCAATCACTCGTGGTAAGTCTTCAGGTGACTTCCAAACCTTCACAAACTCGGTCACTCGGCGATCCACAATTTCCTCTTGGATGATCAGACCATGACGCCCAACCGTCTGGAAGAAGCACAGTCTTCAAAGGTAACAAGTGTCAGATCTACGCAAGATCAATCTCTTCAGTGATGCTCAATCACTTTGGGTTTGTAGGTGTTTGGGTTTGGGTTTTTCCTCACTTGATGATTTTCGCTCAAAGTCCTCGGAGGATGGGATGCTCTCAAATGACAAGTGTCAGTTTCTCTCGGAGCAGCCAACTAGCTAGTGGTTGTAGGGGGCGGCTATTTATAGCCTAGGGAGCAGCCCGACATGATAAGACATAAATGCCCTTCAATGATATGACCGTTAGGGGGGTAGATATTTTGGAACAGCTGGCGCGTAGCACAGCAATGGTCGGAATTTCGAGTATCAAATACCTCAGGGCTATCATGTTCCTCACTGTGTAGGGAATCCACACTGGCGAATTCCTAACTCCACAGTCAGAACAAATTCCTCAGAGACCAGAAGAACTTCGTCTCTGTCACTGAAGAAATTGACTGAGTTGTGTGAGATTTCCAATGGCTTCACTCGAAGGGATTGGTAGGTGTAGGATTTTGAGTTGAGCATCACATGGAATCTTTTCCTTAGTATTTCCTCGACCCCCTTTAACAGTACGGTGTTTCCTATGACTCAAGAAAGAGAAAATGAAACTACGAAAACAAAAGTCTTCACGCTTCATGTTCCTCGAATGAATACCAAGTCTTCAAGATCACACCAATTTCTTCACTTTCAAAGTCTTCAGAAAGTCTTCTGAAATCCAAAGTCTTCAGTCGAAGACATTCATTTTTAGGGGTCGACTTTCTCTGTAAATATCAAACTCCTCATAGGCTTATGGACCTGTGTATACTCACAAACTCATTAGTCCCTTAACCTATAAGTCTTCAATACACCAAAATCACTAAGGGGCACTAGATGCACTTACAATCTCCCCCTTTTTGGTGATTGGGACAATATAGGTTAAGTTTTCAACGGGGATAAATATATGAAGTGCAAATACTGATATTGAGGAATTTGATAGCAAGATATGGAAGAACTCCCCCCTGAAGATGTGCATAGTGAGGAATTTGCTTTTGAAGCAATGCACACTTGAAGAGTAGAATCATGGAGATCTCCCACTAAATCTTGTAATTCATACACGCATTTGACATATAATATGAGGAATTTGAAATGCATGATGAAATATGGTGACTGATGTAATTCAGCATGCGTGCATTAACATTAATGAGGAATTAGCATGCAGAAAATCTCAGCAAAAGTATCAAACCACCGTAGAGTTTAAGTTTACAACTCGATCCAATAAAGTCTCAGAAGAACGAGGGTTGTAACTTAGCAAAAAAACACCCATATAGGTAGGCCCACTTGAAGACTAACTCAAATTTCTCCCCCTTTGACATCGAATGACCAAAAGGATCGAAAAGTGAGGACTAATGCCCCTGAAGAATATCAAGATGATGGAGGAGCGCCAGTGTTGTTGGGGTCGTTTGTTGTTGTAGGGCCTGCCGCAGTGTCGTCCAAGTCTTCATGCAGCTCGTCGGTTTCACATGATGAAGAATATGAGCTGGCCACCAAAGAAGGAACCTTGACCTTCTTGAATTTCTTCCGTGGAGGAGCAGACCAGTCAAAATCCTCCTTGAGACCCATTTGCTTCAGATCTTCTTCACTATATAGATGTGACAGAATAGCCCAGGTGCGATCGAAGACTTCATGGAGGTAGTAATGGTTTTTCTTCACTGCATTGTGTGTAGCAGTCATGTTGTGAAGAATAGAACTAAACTGACGCTTAACCCATTTGTGGTTTCGATCTACCTTCTGGTGAAGACTAAGAGGAAGCTCACGGTCAGTCATCACCCCGGAAGCTGTGGCTTGAGGATTTGGCTTTGAGCATGAGCGGCAGAATCATGAGTAGCAGAATCATCATTGGTGGAGTAAGATGCAGCTTTGCGAAACTGACCATCCAATGGACGATTGCCTTCATCAATAACAGTAGTTGCCTTGCCCTTTTCATCAGCTGAGGAAAATGTCCGCATGAGGACTTCAATTGGGGGCAAGTAACTTAGGTGATTCTGAAAATCAGCTTTGTAGTTGACTTAAGACCTTATTCTGAGGAATCTCATAATCCAAGGTGTGTAAGGCTTCAACTCAAACGGAGAGAGTGCAACATTTGCCAGATTCGTCATGAAGAAATCATGATAGTTGACAGGAATGCCATGCATGCTATTGAACAGCAGATTCTTCATGATGCCAACGACTTCTTCATCAGTCGAGTCATGGCCTTTGATTGGACTCATAGTCTTCGTCAGAATGCAATAAACTGTTCTTGGCACATATAGCAATTCCTTCACGAAGAATTTGGTCCTTGGGGCTTGACCGGGCTTCAGAGGTGATGCGGAGCATCCTACGATCATCCCCATGTACACTCGAGGCTACGCCATTAGACCTAAGTTATGGAGAACCCAAGGACCAAGGCCAAGCGTGTGCGGAAGCGAAGGAAGGAGAAGGAAGAAGAGCCAGCTGCTACAGGCCCCGGACATCCGGCCCCAGCCCGGACATGGCCCAGCCCGGACATCCGGCCCGATCCCCGGAAATCCGGCGCCCATCACAGAAGGCACCCGAAGCTGAACCCCGTCAGCCCAGACATCCGGCCAGAGGCCCGGACATCCGGCTCTTCCCGAGCCGCCGGACATCCGGCCCCCAGCCCGGACATCCGGAACCCGCCTATCCAGAGCGCTCCGAGATCGGCCACGCCAGCCCGGACATCCGGCCTCCCTGCCCGGACATCCGGCCCGTCGCGAAGCCCCGGACATCCGGCCCGTCGCTCGGACATCCGGCGCCTGTCTGCGCACAGTGAACGGGCCAAGGGCCCATGTATCCCCCCTTTCACTTACCCCTTCGTGGGCTAACACTATATATAGACCCCCCCACCTCCTCCTAGTTAGGGTTAGCATTGGTTTAGCTCATATGTGAGATAGAGCATTGCTCATCCATTACGGATCTACTCCACGAGAGAGACCGCGGCCCCTCTACGGAGATCACCTTGGATTCAAGACCCCCTCTTGGGTGGCCCCCATCAAGACCTCCTTACGAAGAAGAACCGGTTACCCTTTGTATCATCCTTTGTTGGACTTGGATCTTGTATCTTACCTTTGTGTTCATCGATCTAGCGCATGTGTGATCTATTCTTGTTGGTTGAGTGATTTCTCTTGTGTTTCCCCTCGTGTTCATCACGTTCTTCGTAGGGATCCGCTCCTTTCGTGGAAGATCGGCCATCTAGGGTTCCACCCTACATCATCTTGGTATCATGAGCCATGTTTATCACGAATTTGGAGCCTCCCCATTGTGTTTTCTAGCCTAGTTTTGTTGATTTTGTCCCAAATTCGAAAATCCCCACCAAAAAATAGCCCCCAAATTTTTTTGTGATTTGTTCGTTTGACGATGTTCTGTTGATTTTGATCCGTGGATTCGTTGTGTCTTGAGTAGATCTGCCATTTCCCCAAGTTTCCCCAATTTCCATCCACGAAATCTCCGCAATTTTGCCCCCGAAATCATCAATTTCCGCCCCTAAAATCGAGTTCCTCGAGTTCATCCTCGCATTTGGAGCCCGGACATCCGGCCCGTAGCCCCGGACATCTGGCCCCCCGGACATCCGGCCCGTGCCCCGGACATCCGGCTCCTGGAGCGCATTTTCGCGCGCGGTTCTGGACATCAGGTCCCGGATGTCCGGCCCCTGGGATTTCAGCCTTCCCCGTTTCACCGTTTTGTGCATAACTAATTCATTCGGAGTCCGTTTTGACGTTCTTTAGCTCGTTTTGAAGCTATTGACATCCCCATCCCATAAAAATACCACCATCATCATTTGACTCCATCATATTTTTGGAACTTTGGCCTCTTTGCCTAGGGCTTCCACCATAACTTCCGCAAAACCACCACCGACTTCCGCAACCTAACCCATTTTGTTCCCCTTTGCATTTGAGGTTGTTTGAGTTGCGATTCGAGTATCCTAAGGTGTTTCGGCTACTTAGGGACGATTGCTTCTTCATCAACCGCCACCATAACTTCCGCATAGGCTTACCCACCATACACTTCCACCACCTCAACTTAACCCAATTTTGTTTGTGTTGTGAGTTGTGTCTCTTAAGGTGTTTCGGCTACTTAGGGACCGTGCTTCCAACTCCGACACCGTGTATAGTCTACCACCTAACCCTCCACTTCCGCATTGCGTCTCAAAACCTCATCAGTGCATTTCCGCAATCCCATTGAGCTTCCACAAACCCACCACCGCATTCCCGCTACCACCATTTGACATTTGACATTTGAGATTTTGAGTTCGCGGTTTTTCCGTTTCATAAGGTGTTTCGGCTACTTAGGGACGAGTATCCATCATCTTGGTATCTATACCTTCCATTGCATATTCATCATCGCCTCGGACGGTAACCTCCATATCATCTTGGTATCGTGGTATCCCTCCTTTGTATATTCCCTTGCAATTGCATTGATAACCCCTAGCCCATTTTGCGTTACTTGCCTATCGAGACTAGCCATTTGAGTATTGCCGGCAACGTTACTTGTGCACATTAGTGATCTATACCTTCCATTGCATACATACCATATCATATTGGTATCATATCATCCCTTGTGTCACAAGATTGTTCCCGCATATACACAATTGCTATCTTGGTTTGTGCATTTCGCAAAGTGGGCATACAAAAAAAAGAATAAGCTTCTAAGCAAAAGAACAAAGAGCTTGTAAGCAAGTGCCATAGCATCATACCACATTGCATATAAGATTGTCATATCCGATCATCTTGGATCATCTTGAAAGGAACACCGGGAACCATACATATATAGCATACTTGGAATAGAAAGTTTATCCATTTTGCATATCATAGGTTGTGCACAAGTGTCGTATCTGCCTATTGAGCAATCGTGCTAGCGTCTCTCTTGAGTTGTGCAACACAAGCGTTTTCCGTGGACTCCATATTTTGTGCTCATTCCTTGGTTGCACGACCCCATTTATCTATCCGTGTGTGTGTTTCCGTGTGCCATTCTTTGCTATTGGTCTACTTGTTTCACTTGCGAATTTGTGAATCTCTTTCAACATTATTGACTCTTGCTAACATTTTGCATCAAATTTTTTGTGCCACTATCCTCACCGAGCTCCACCATAAGCCTTATTTGTGTAGGTGTGAGAAACCGACAAGAATTGGTACCAATTGTGCTATTTCCTTGTTACACATTGAGTGATCATTGATCCATCTTCAACATCGGTCAAGGTACATTTGGTATAGTTCTTCTCTTCCTCCCACTCATATTTGCTCGAGTCTTGTGATGGATAGGCAAGGCATTTCATCTCCGGTCTTCGACAACAACGACGGCGCGAACAACTACATCACCAAAATGTCCATCTTTGATCTACAACGACAAATGCAAGGCGCACAATCTACCTTGCGAGAGCGCCTCGACAACCTCGCCATCGACATGCGACACTCCGAAGCAAGGAAAAGGGAATGCATCGACACCAAGTTGGGCTAGCTAAAGGATCAACTACGAGACATGGTGGCCGACTACAAGTCTTCTTCCCCTTCATCATCCTCAAGGTAGCGGCGAGCAAGTCGATCATCTTCCGAACGCAAACAAGATGCAAGCGCAAGTCATCCACGTCCACATCTCCATGGCGACCATCGCCAACATCGTCATGAAGGGCAAGACACCTCCAAGCATCATGTGCACAACAACGACGAACGACATCTACTACGAGCTCAAGTGCGACAACGACACCATCAACATGAAGATGCTCCACAAGCGCAAACGTACAAGTCCCAACAAGCCCTACTTCACGCCAAGTCCAAGCTTCATGAGCAAAAGAGAAGATCGCGAGACGAGCACCACCAAGACGGAGCTACGGCTACCACCACCACTTCGACATCTTCGCCAAGTGCTATGAAGGCATCTTCGCCTGTGGACGTACGACATCTTCGCCTACTTCCCATGAGTTCGCCTACATCGACATCTTCAACAACAAGGCGACCACCTACGAGCGAGGGCGACACTTCCATCTTCGGAAGCCCCTCACGAAAGATGGCCGAGCATGGGACATTCTCTTCGGTCATGGAGACGAGCTATGAGGTGGCACATCATATGGGCCTCCAACAACAAGACGGCGTCAAGACGGTTGAGCAAGGGCCATCCCCCTTCGACCACGGCGACGAGCATGAACCTCTTCAACAACATGAAGACGGCGCCCCTATGTGACTCATACTCCGAGTCAAGCTACGAGACCGCACATGAGACCTTATCTTTGGTCTTGGAGGAGAGTGATGATGTGCCATCTTCGGCCTTCATCCACGGATACGACTACGACATGATTGAGCATGGAGACGTTTGCACCTACACCTCTCCGACACCCACATATCATGAGATGACCCAATTGCCATGTGAGGAGAGCCACCACCACATGAGTGACATGAGTGACTCCACCATATGTGAAATTGAGAGCATTTCCTATGAGAGGATGAGTGTGACCACCACTAGCCCCACACTTGAGAGCATGCCACACATCCTATGTGAGGTTGAGAGCCATTTGAGTGACTCCACCAACCATACGAGTGAGAGCATCATATTGGGAGTGAGTGAGCCACAACACTTAGTGAGTGAGGTAGTTGACACGGCACGTGAGGCCACTATCATTTCTAACAACTTAACCTCTACTTCGAGTGTGTTTTCTTTGGTGCCAGGTCTCCTACATGACGACATGCCTATCCTCAACGAGTCCATACCTAAAATGGGAGAACCGATGGCCATGATGGACGATGATGCACCCCCACATGGTTCCATCAAGATGAAGATGACCACGGCTTGGTCTTCGACACCTCACCTACAACACATGAACGATGCTCCAAAGGTAACATAGGTGATGGTGCTTCTCTTGTCCCACTAGTGTACTATCTTACCAATGATTGCTTGCATGATGTTGACACACCTATTGCCATGATTCATGCTAGTGCAACTTCTTCATGTCATGACTTACCTATTTATGATGAATATGATGATGAGCATGTTGAGTTGGCTAGTTGTGATGCTATGCTTCAGAGGATATCATGTGAAAATTCTATTGGTCACTTCATGTTCGACAATCCATTGAACTTGTCATATGCTATGAGTGAGATCTCCCATATTGCATCATTTCAATCTCAACATAGTCACTATGCATGCCCCATTAAAATAAATCCCATTTGCAATTATGGCATAGATGACGAGATGATGGTCATTGGCTTCTGTTTTTCTTGTGATGATATTGCCATGCTTCCTTTACATGATTTGCGCAATTCATCTACTATGCCATGCCATGATCACATTGTTCCAAATATGCATTGTTTTGGATGTTGTCAATATTCTCCATGTGATGTTTCCATTAATGCTCATGAGGAGACCCCCATAGTTTCCTCATACATATTAGGAGATTTTGATGCATTCCATACTTTGCATGATTCCCATAATTGCGTGCACCATATGCATTCCATGAATAATAATGCTCTACATATTTCTTGCCATGCTCCATTATGCTATACATAATAACAAACCTATCATGATGGATGACATGTTTCTATATCACACATCTCATTTATTTGAGCATTGGCTATTTTGTGCTAACCAACACATGCACATATGCATCATGATGGGTGATGTGTACATCTACCACGCACACACAATTTTTCCTTTGCCTTTGTTTTGTGTAGGTACTCACGTATACTCGTCAACCTCTCAATCCCAAGAGTTGACGAAACGAGCTCTTGAGAGCAACGACGATTTGGGATCCCGTGGACTATCCTTACCACCATTCCCTTCGTGCAAGCACTACGCGCATCTTTTCTACTTGGTTCTCACACGGCTTTGGGCTATATATCACTTGTTACCTTATGCCCATTCTATCGTCTTCACTTTGCATGTTACACCCCTTTTCATGACCTTGCCATGCAATTGTGACGCTTGCTTGCGATTACCCATGATTCACCATTATGATACTCCTATGTGTATCATGCTTGGTGGAGATCCTTGTTGCTATTGCCATGTTTATCATGTGCCCCATGCTATTGATGCTATTTTGCTCATATCTTGCCTTTATGCTTGTGAAATGTCATGTGCATTATATATGCCCACTATTTGCACACATGACATGTTTGCCATGATTCCTTCTAGTACGTTGCATCTTCGCACTACTAGCTTGCTTGACTTGATCTCTATGATTGCTTTCTTTGTTGCATCACCCATGTTCCATAACTCGCTTTCTTGGGTTGATGACATATATGCTCATGCCTCTCACATGATATATCTTGTTTATTGTCGCTTGCCTCCAATAATTGCCTCTATGCTTAATGATCTTGGAGACTTGGACACTTCACTTGTGATGCATGCTTGGTTGATTGAGCCTATTGTATTTGGTTGTTCTCGCATCATATGCCTCCATACTATGAAATGCTCCCTTGTCCTTTCTTATGATGAGCATGATGCATACACTTGTTGGGTATCTTACCACTGGAATGATAGGTTTTGCATTTACGTTAACCTCATTTGTTTTTTCGAGTGTTTGTCATGTTCTTTCATTTTGAAGGATTCAAAAGGAGGTACCATCACGAGACATATTGGTTATGTGAAGGCATACAAGATGTGCAACTCCATCATCCTTGAGAATCTCCTAAAGGTGAACTCTTTCCCTTTGAGCCATCCTCAATTACGCATATTGGATGGGTCATTCTTTCATTGTTGTCTCCTTCTTCTTGTCTACATGATACAACTATTGGAGGGAGGACCAGCATTGAAGATTGGCTCTATGGACCTTCACATTGAGGAGCGCTCGCACTTATTGGATGCACCTTCGAACCTCCACTCATGCAACGACATCGAGCATTGGTACATCAACACTCCTTTGACACATTGCACCCCCACCTTCATATTTGTTGATTGTGCTCATACATGTCATCCTCGATGGACATATCATACTCATCACAAGTTTGCACCCTATGCATGGATTGACTCACATTATGATTGCCTTGTTGCATCTTCCATTTCTATGTCATCCATGATATATGAGCTTGTGCACTTTCTTAGCAAATTTGTTGTGATCTTTCTTGATGGCTTATTCATACATTATGATCATATTGCCTACCATCAATTGCATGATCTCATACTCACATTGAGCACCAATTGTCATATTCATGCTGTTGATAAACCGTCTCACTATGACATCATTTTGCACCGTGGTTGCATTGATCATATTCACAACACATTTGTGTGCACAATGAATGCTTTTGCTCCCATGAACGCTTTGCATATCATTCTATATCATCTTGATAAGCTTCATGTGCTTTGCCATGAACAATCTTGCCGCACGGACTCATTCTTACATGATGGACACTTTGTGTGCGCTAACCATTGTATTTCTGAGTGCCGCTTGTGTTTGCTCTTTTTGCATGTATACCACTTCGGAGACACCTTGGAGTACTGGGATTGTGCAATGTCTTCCACTTTGTCCTACTACAAGTCCGTCCATGACAACCGTTTCCATGGTGATGAGGATTTCGATCCGAGGTCGGATCTTTCCCAAGGGAGGGGAGATGATGCGGAGCATCCTACGATCATCCCAATGTACACTCGAGGCTACGCCATTGGACCTAAGGTGAACTCGCTCCTTTCCAAATCTTCCCTTTCCGCACGTAATACATGGATGCTACTTCAAGCGCGGACGTTGTTCATACTCAGGTACACCCGAGGAGACCATGGAGAACCCAAGGACCAAGGCCAAGCGTGCGCGGAAGCGAAGGAAGGAGAAGGAAGAAGAGCCAGCTGCTACAGGCCCCGGACATCCGGCCCCAGCCCGGACATCCGACCCGATCCCCGGAAATCCGGCGCCCATCACAGAAGGCACCCGAAGCTGAACCCCGTCAGCCCGGACATCCGGCTCTTCCCGAGCCACCGGACATCCGGCCCCCAGCCCGGACATCCGGAACCCGCCTATCGAGAGAGCTCCGAGACCGGCCACGCCAGCCCGGACATCCGGCCCGTCGCGAAGCCCCGGACATCCGGCGCCTGTCTGCGCATAGTGAACGGGCCAAGGGCCCATGTATCCCCCCTTTCACTTACCCCTTCTTGGGCTAACACTATATATAGACCCCCACCTCCTCCTAGTTAGGGTTAGCATTGGTTTAGCTCATATGTGAGATAGAGCATTGCTCATCCATTACGGATCTACTCCACGAGAGAGACCGCGGCCCCTCTACGGAGAAGTTCACCTTGGATTCAAGACCCCCTCTTGGGTGGCCCCCATCAAGACCTCCTTACGGAGAAGAACCGGTTACCCTTTGTATCGTCCTTTGTTGGACTTGGATCTTGTATCTTACCTTTGTGTTCATCGATCTAGCGCATGTGTGATCTATTCTTGTTGGTTGAGTGATTTCTCTCGTGTTTCCCTCGTGTTTCCCCTCGTGTTCATCACGTTCTTCGTAGGGATCCGCTCCTTGCGTGAAAGATCGGCCATCTAGGGTTCCACCCTACATCAAGAGGCTTCATTAGCACTTGCATGTAATGGGCTGTGAGTTCAGGCTCATGGTACAGGCAACGAGCTCCTTCAAGGGGAGGACTGATTGGCAGGGCGTGAAGTAATTCAGAGGCCGGTGCTTTGTAGTGAGTGTTTTCGGTCATCCAGTCCAATACCCAAGAGTTGATATCATCAGCGTCTCCGGTGACGTGCAGAGTTGCATAGAATTGAAGAATGAGCTCTTAATTCCAATCGCAAATATCCGTGCAGAAGTTGAGTAGTCCTGCATCATGAAGCACACTGAGGACTGGGGTAAAGCAAGGCAGTGATTCCATGTCCACGTGAGGAATATGCTCATGGTCGAAGACTTTGTCCTTGTTGAAGAGCAGTGAAGAATAAAAATTCGCTTGGCTGGCAGTCCAGAAGCGCTTCCTTCTAAGACGAGCAGAGTCATAGGGATTATAGTCCGTGAAGAACACATGCTCGCCGAAGAAGTCATCAGCCTTGAATTTCTGCTTCTTCGAGAAGGGATCCTTTGGCTTGGGCTGAGGAGTATCAGTCAATTGCATCACCACCTTAGGAATCGCAATCTCAGGTTCCACAGGCTGAGGAATTTCAGCTTCTGCGTCAGTGGCAGACTGGGTCTTCAATTCTTCATTAACATTTTCTTCAGCACTAGTGGGTGGAATCTCTTCATGAACAAATGGTGTGGCATGAGGTTCTTCAGATCCCATCTGTACTTCAGTATTCATAGGGGACTGAGGAATTTGTTGAAGGGGTGTGAACAGAGGAGAATTGGGGTTCTGACTTTCCCAAAAGTCATCGCTCAACACTGGAGTTGTGCACCCAATGTCCACATCTTCTTCTTCACTCTTTTCTTCAACGCCGGCCTCTTCAGCAGTGAACTAATTAGGGTTTAGGGTTGAACGGATTGCATCCGCTTCAATTTCTTCATCCAACTGTTCTAACAAAGCAGCAGAAGGAATCTCTTAATCTGATCCACTTGGAATCACATATTCTTCATCAAAAGGAACAAGGTCCTTTGATGGCATTGATGAGACCGGAATAGCATCAATTGGATTCTCAAAAGAGCTGGTTAATGGCTTCATCTTCTTCTGAGCTGAAGAAACTGAAGAAGTTGATGCTTTCCTTTTCTTCATAGCTGCACGCTCTGTAGCCTTGGTCTTCTTCACATCTGATGCAGAAGGAAGAATTGGACTTGGTGTAGGCGCAGGAGGAGCAGAGGGAAATTGCTCATTTACTTCAGGCTCAGCGGCAGAAGCTTCAGCTGGCCTGACAGATTCTTCAGGCGCAACACTAGTGGTTGCCCTGGCAATTTCTTCAGCGGCTGGAATGCAGTCATCAGCCCTGGTACTCTAAGTCTCTTCAGCAGCCTGAGTTTCATCAGCGGTGCTGGCATGATCTTCAGTCGGCTGAGCAGATGCCTCAGCCTGAGGAATTTCTTGTTGCGATGGAGCTGCAACATTGGTAGTAAACTTCTCAGTTAAATTCACAAACCTGACTTTGGCTCCAAGCCAGTCAGCGCAATATTTGTCAAATTCATCACTTAGTTTCTTAATCTCAGATTGAATAGTGATAAGGTCTTCAGTTGTCATAGAGACAATGTTTTTCTTCAGGAAACGCTCCTTCCTATACTGCCCTTTCTTCAACTGCCTGGCCTTTTCAAGTTTCCATTTTTCTTCCTGAATAAAGGCAGTCAGCATATGACTTTGGCCAGGAGTCAACTTGAAATCAGGCATAGGAGTGTTGGGGTCCTTGTGCCAGAGATCAATGTAATCAAGGATCAATTTTGGATCCAAAAGCAGAGGCACATTTGTGCCTTTGGCTCTAGCAGCCTTGGGCTGCCTGTCTCTGATGATTTCCGCAAGTTCTTCATCATCAGCTTCGTCTTCATCAGACGACATTTGAAAGACGGCCTGCTTCTTGTGAGGACTTGGTCGAGAGCCTCGTCCAGCAGTGGCCTTTTTCTTCAGCAGAGAGGGGCCAGTTGATGAATTGGGTGGAGCTGAAGAACTAGCAGAAGCTCCTGAGGCAATAGAGATGCCTGTTGTCCTTTGGCACGTGGCGACATGCACAGGTGCTGAGGATTTTGTCGGAGGAGCTGAGGACTTTGGCGGAGGAGCTGAGGACTTTGGCGGAGGAGCTGAGGACTTTGGAGGAGCTGGAGCAGCTTGAGGAGTTGGCCGTGAGGGCTTTGAAGAATCTGGCCATGAGGGAATTTGGGGTGAAGCACTTGGCTTATGAGCAGACTTCTTTGCCATGGCCTTCTTTGCCTTGCTTGCAGAGGCCTCAGTAGTGGTAGCAGCAGCAGCAGAGTCTTCATTAAATTTCCTCACTGCTTCCTTAGCTATTTTGGCTAGCTTGGCCTGGCACTTGACCCATTCATCAGGATAGTCCTCACCACGCTTGAGGCTGGTGGGATCAGCTTCTTGGCAAGGTGCCAAGGGAGGTCTTGGGCATGGAGGATTAAGAGCGAATTTCTTCATATACTTGGGAGTGACATATCTGTACTCCCTCCATTCCCGTGCCCATCTCCTGTCTATCCTTTGTATGCGCACCTTGCGCTGATTTTTGTCCTCCTTACCAAATTTGGCCTCATCAGGAGTGCAATAATCCTTGTATATGTCATCAGGAATCTCAAAAGCAGTATTGACCTCAGGCCTCTTTCCACCCTTCTGTGGCTTCTTACCGTCACCCATTTTCTTCAGCTGAGGAATTTGAGGAATGGAATTTTCTGAAGAGGTGTGCAACTTTTCTTCAAGGAACGCTGCAAATGAGTTAAGTTGATGAGAACCTAGTGATTCAGCAGCGGACATGTGTACCTATGAACATAATATAGTTGCGAGGAATTTGGAGAGGTCATATGCGTTCTCAGAAGTTTTTGCAAAAAGAACAAGTTTGAGGAATTTGACCAGATGAGTCTTGAGGAATTTCACTAAGCGTTCTTTGACTTAGGTTCCAGAGTTGTGAAGATTGAAAAATCCACACAATTGAGGAATCTTGAAGAAAAACGTTGCTTAGGGAAACAGATCAAGAACAAATGTTATGAGAGGTGTTCAGTGTGTGAAGATTTGAAGAATAAACACCTTTGAAGATTTTGTAGGAAACATTTGAATCAAAGAGGACAGTAAAAGAAACTTTTAATTACCCTTGATGAAGAACACGACGAACTAGGAAGTGTAGATGTAAAGCTCGTCAGTCCAGATCTTCCACGCCCTAACTTGGCTGAGGAAGACAGCTACGGCGGCGGCGGAGTGAAGAAATCCGCAGCCGGTGCGAGTACGACGGCGACGAGGTCGAGGCAGTGAAGCTCTTCCTCACCGGCGACGATGGAAGTAGTGGCGGCGCTAGGGTTTGAGAAGCTCGAGCGGAGTAAAAACGAAGTGAGGAAGGGGAGGGGTATTTATAGCCGAGGTGAAAAACTGTTCGCCCGAAGAAATAGGACGAACATGCCCCTGACCCTTCTCATTCGCTTGACATGTGTCACCCATGTACTGAGAGGTGGCGATCGTGTGAGACCGTGGGTGAATAGATAAACATTTCACAGAATGCGGAATGGTTTGAGCAGCAAACACCGAAAATTTAGATAAGATAAGTTTTAACGTTACGTTCACAAATTCTTCAGCTGACAAGGACACAGTGAAGATTTTGAACATGTTTCAAATAGAACGCACATGAATAAATTGTGAATAGACTGGGTTGAGTTTAACATAGAGGGGGAAGGGTCCGGTCACATTCACTTAATAGAAAAGGCAACATGAAGAAATAGCAATAAGTGAATGCTGTAGAGTATATATATATATATATATATATATATATATATATATATATATATATATATATATATATCCAATGAAGAAAAACGACGGAAATGGTGAAGACATTGCAAAGTTGAAGAAATTGAGCAACTGAGGAATTTCAAAAACAAAAAAAACTCAAATTGAAGATTCTCAACTTTTGGTGGTGGCGTGACCCACCGTATAAGAATGATGATTTCAGACACCGCGTACAATTGTCGTAGGGTTCTGAGAATCAAATTCTTTGTTAATTTCTTCACACTTAGAGAGTTAGTCTTCATTGATTGAAGAAAAACGTTTCTTCATGTGTTGCACATTTAAGTCATCAATTTTGCATAAATGTTAGGATGAGTGTCCTTTTCAAACAACATTCGAAGATTCTAGGATATTTAGCTCACACCGCAACTTGCTAAATCTCTTCTCATCCAAGGGCTTAGTGAAGATATCGGCTAGCTGTTCTTCAGTCTTCACATGCTCAATAGAAATGTCGCCCTTCAACACATGATCACGAAGAAAATGATGACGAATCTGAATGTGCTTTGTCTTCGAGTGCTGAACTGGGTTATGAGCAATCTTGATTGCACTCTCATTGTCACAGTAGAGAGGCACATTCTTGATGTTGACGCCGTAGTCCTTGAGAGTTTGCTTCATCCACAGCAGTTGAGCACAGCAAGAACCAGCAGCAATGTACTCAGCTTCAGCAATAGACAGTGATACGCAGTTCTGTTTCTTCGAGGACAAACAGACCAAAGATCGTCCGAGGAAATGGCATGTGCCTGATGTTGACTTGCGGTCCACACGATCACCGGCATAGTCAGAGTCTGAATATCCAATGAGATCAAAAGCCGAGCCCTTGGGGTACCATAATCCAAGTGTTGGTGTGTGAGCTAGATATCGAAGAATATGCTTCACAGCCTTATGGTGTGATTCCTTCGGTGTAGCTTGAAATCGGGCACACATGCAAACACTAAGCATAATATCCGGCCTAGATGCACATAAGTACAATAACGAACCAATCATGGAGCGGTATACCTTTTGATCAAAGTCAATACCATTTTCATCAGTGCATAGATGGCCATTGGTGGGCATAGGAATTTTGACCCCTTTGCAATCTTGCATGCCGAATTTCCTCAGTACATCCTTGAGGTATTTCTCCTGAGATATGAATATGCCATTTCGCTATTGACGAATTTGAAGACCTAATAAGAATTTCAATTCTCCCATCATAGACATTTCATATTCCTCCCTCATCATATAACCAAATTCGTCAGTGTAACGTTGGTCAGTACAGCCAAAGATAATGTCATCAACATATATTTGGCACACAAACAATTCACCATCATAAAATTTAGTGAAAAGAGTAGGGTCAAGTGAACCGGGTTTGAAGCCTTTCATCATGAGGAATTCCTTCAAAGTATCATACCACGCCCGAGGGGCCTGCTCGAGGCCATAGAGGGCCTTATTGAGTCTGAAGACTTTGTTAGGATGCTTTGGATCTTCAAAACCTGGGGGTTGAGCAACATATACTTCTTCCTCAAGCTTACCATTGAGGAATGCACTTTTCACATCCATTTGATATAAAGTGATATCATGATGGTTAGCATAAGCAAGTAATATGCGAATAGCCTCAAGTCTAGCAACAGGTGCAAAAGTTTCATCGAAATCAATTCCTTCAACCTGTGTGTAGCCTTGAGCTACAAGCCGTGCCTTATTCCTCACCACAAGGCCATTTTCATCTTGCTTGTTGCGGTAGATCCACTTTGTGCCGATGATATCGTGCTTGCGAGGATCTGGACGTTTGACCAGTTCCCATATGTTGTTGAGCTCGAACTGATGTAATTCTTCTTGCATAGCTTGAATCCACTCAGGCTCCAGAAATGCTTCATCTACCTTTGTGGGCTCTATGATAGAGACAAAAGCAAAGTGCCCACAAAAGTTAGACAAATGTGAAGCTTTTGAGCATGTGAGAGGACCTGGAATGTTGATGTCGCAGATGATTTTCTCAATCTGCACTTTGTTTGCAACACAAGGATGAGCGGGTTGTCGTCGAGGAATTTGATAAGCATTTTCTTCAGCACCATTTTCATCAGGTGCGCCATCATGACGTTCTTCACGTTCTGGAATGATTTCTTCAACAGATTCTTCGGTAGGAATGACATCCTCAGTAGCCTTGAACTTGATAGTTTCCTCAGGTGACTGTTCATCTAACACAGAAGGTAGGTGCTCTTTTTGCGAGCCATTAGTTTCATCGAACCACACATCTACAGTTTCAACAACTTTGTGGAGAACGTTGTTGAAGACTCTCTAGGTGTGTGAGTCCTTTCCGTAACCAAGCATAAAACCCTCATGTGCTTTCGCTGCAAACTTAGAGTTGTGATGGGGATCTCTAATCCAACATTTAGCACCGAAGACTTTGAAATAACTCACATTAGGTTTCTTGTCAGTGAGGAGTTCATAAGGAGTCTTCTTGAAGAATTTGTGAAGATATACCATGTTGATGATGTGGCACGCAGTATCAATTGCCTCAATCCATAAACGACGAGGCGTCTTATACTCATCAAGCATAGTGCGAGCCATCTCAACAAGAGTCCTGTTCTTGCGCTCCACGACGCCATTCTGCTGAGGAGTATAAGGAGCAGATAACTCATGAGTAATACCAAGTTCATCAAGATAGTCATCAAGACCAGAATTCTTGAACTCGGTTCCATTGTCACTTCTGATGTGCTTAATCTTCACACAAAAGTTGGTTGAAGCCCTCGAGGAAAATCATTTGAAGACTTCCTGCACCTCATGTTTGTAAGTGACAATATGCACCCATGTGTAACGAGAGTAATCATCAACAATAACAAAGCCATATAGAGATGCATCATTTGTAACTGTTGAATAATGATTAGGACCAAAAAGATCCATGTGAAGCAATTCAAATGGTCGAGTAGTAGTCATGATAGTCTTTGCTGGATGTTTGGCCTTGGTCATCTTTCCAGCTTCACAGGCTCCGCATAGGTGATCCTTGAGGAATTTGACATTCTCAACGCCAATGACATGCTTCTTCTTCGCGAGCGTGTGCAGATTGCTCATGCCAGCATGACCAAGTCGTCGATGCCATAGCCAGCCTTCTGAAGCTTTTGCAAGTAGACATACAGCTGGTTGAGGTCCTGTAGAGAAATCAACAATATACAAATCTCCTCTCCTAAAGCCTTCGAAGACTTTGGAATTGTCAGCTTCCACGATCACAACACAACGATACTTGCCAAAGACAACAACCATATCAAGATCACAAAGCATTGAGACAGACATGAGGTTGTATCCTAAGGACTCGACAAGTATGACTTTGTCCATGTGTCGATCCTTTGTGATCGCAACCTTACCTAGACCAAGTACCTTGCTTTTGCCTTTGTCAGTAAACATGATATGCTTCAGATGCGATGGAGATAAGGGAACATCCATCAATAGATTCTTGTCACCAGTCATGTGATTTGTACATCCACTATCGAGGACCCACTCATTTGCTTTGGGTTGATCATCCTGCAGATGAATTAGTGTAGCTTACGAACTCATATACTTCATTAGTGAAGAATATGACATCAATTTCATCAGATCAAATTCATCAAGCAATAAAACAGATAAAGCAGTATGAGGACGTGAGAAATGAGGATTCATTTCTTCATGATTAGCGTGTGTCCTTGCAGGCATTTTCAGGTCTCCAGCAATTCCTTCAGCATTGATTTTGGGGTACTGCTCAGGCTTCCAATATGTTCCATCAGCATTGATTTTCCTCTCAAAGGCAATACCCTCTTTCCTAGGGTTCCTGATGAGGATCTGCTTTTTAAGCACATCACAAAGAGTCTGATGCCCTTTGAGGCTGTTGTACATGCCTGTCATGTACAATTCCTTCAGCCCTGCATCATCAGTGATACTAGCAATGTCCACAGACGAGGAATTTGTGATAGCAGAGACATGTGAAGAATTTGTAAGATTAGAAGCATTTGAACATTCAGGTGAAGAATTAGCAGAATCACGTTCAATGCACTTCAAACATGGAGGAACAAATTCTTCCTGAGTAGCGCTGATATGTTGAGCAAGTAATGAATCGCGCTCCTTCTGAAGATCTTCATAACTCACTCTTAGCTTTTCAAGATCTTGCTTTCTTTGAAGAAATTCATAAGAAAGCTTCTCATGATCAGATAAGAGAGTGTTATGATGACTTTGAAGGTTGTCAAACTTAGACTGAAGTCTCTGAAGATTTTCAGTCAAGGTTTTAGTGCGATCCATTTCTTCACCTAACATATCATCACTTTTGTCTAGCATGTTTTGAACCTTTTCAAAAGCCTTTTGTTGTTTCACAGCAATCTTCGCTAGTTTAGAATAGCTAGGCTTGAGGTTTTCATCAGATTCATCCTCACTTGATTCAGAGGAGGGGTATTTGAGTACCTTGGCACCCTTTGCCATGAAGCAATAGGTGGGAGCGTAGCCATCATTGCCTTCTTCAGCCTTGTTGGTGAAGCCATTTTCTTCAGAGTTGAAGATGGACTTGCCGACGAATGCAGTAGCGAGAGCTAGGCTCGCCACACCAGACTCGGACTCCTCAGATGCCTCCTCTTCCTCATGTTCCTCAGATTCAGCCTCAGAGTCCATTTCCTTGCCAATGAATGCCCGAGCCTTCTTGGAGCTGCTCTTCTTGTGCGATGAAGACTTTGAGGATTTTGATGATGAAGACTTTGAAGATTTCTTCTTCTTCTTCGCATCATCAGAACTATAATCCCTGTATTTCTTCTTCTTTGATTCCTTTTCCCACTAAGGACAATCTTGAATGTAGTGACCAGGTTTCTTGCATTTGTGGCATAGCCTCTTCTTATAGTCACTGGATGAGGAATCATTACTCCTTGGGGATTTTCCAAAGCGACCACGTCTTGAGAACTTCTGAAATTTCTTCACGAGCAGTGCTAGCTCCTAGCTCAGTTCTTCAGGATCACCAAGGCTGTTACCAGAATCTTCATCTTCAGATTCAGAAACTGCCTTGGCCTTCAGGGCACGTGATCTGCCATAGCTTGAACCATAGAGATCTCTCTTCTCAGCAAGCTGGAACTCATGAGTGTTTAGCCTCTCGAGGATGTCAGCGAGATCAAGTGACTTGTAATCTCCACGTTCTTGTATCATCAGTGCCACAGTATCAAATGAGGAATCAAGCGATCTCAGCAATTTCTTCACCACCTCATGCTCGGTGATGTCAGTAGCACCGAGTGCTTGAAGTTCATTTGAGATATCAGTGAGGCGATTGAAGGTTTGTTGAACATTTTCATTGTCGAGTCTTTTGAAGCGGTTGAAGAGATTGTGAAGAACGTCAACTCGAGAGTCACACTGAGTTGAGACTCCTTCATTGACTTTGGACGACCTATCCCAGATAAGCTTAGCAGTTTCCAAAGCACTCACTCTTCCATACTGTCCTTTGCTCAGATGGCCACATATAATGTTCTTTTCTTGTGAATCGAGTTGCTTGAATCTCTTCACAGCAGTAGCGTTCAGAGAAGGTGAGACTGAGGGAACACCATTTTCCACAACATACCAGAGATCGTTATCAATTGCCTCAAGATGCATTCGCATCTTATTCTTCCAGTAGGGGTAGTCCATTCCATCGAAGGTAGGACACCTAGCAGAGACATTAATCATACCTGTGGTCGACATAACTAAAACTCCAGGTGGTTAAACCAAAATCACACAGAACAAGGGAGTACCTTGCTCTGATACCAATTGAAATTGCGTTATATCGACTAGAGGGGAGTGAATAGGCGATTTTTATATTCTCCTTGAGCTAAGGTCACACAGACCTCTCCCAATCACTCGTGGTAAGTCTTCAGGTGACTTCCAAACCTTCACAAACTCGGTCACTCGATGATCCACAATTTCCTCTTGGATGCTCAGACCATGACGCCTAACCGTCTGGAAGAAGCACAGTCTTCAAAGGTAACAAGCGTCGGATCTACGCAAGATCAATCTCTTCAGTGATGCTCAATCACTTTGAGTTTGTAGGTATTTGGGTTTGGGTTTTTCCTCACTTGATTATTTTCGCTCAAAGTCCTTGGAGGATGGGATGCTCTCAAATGACAAGTGTCAGTTTCTCTCGGAGCAGCCCACCAGCTAGTGGTTGTAGGGGGCGGCTATTTATAGCCTAGGGAGCAGCCCGACATGATAAGACATAAATGCCCTTCAATGATATGACCGTTAGGTGGGTAGATATTTTGGAACAGCTGGCGCGTAGCACAGCAACGATCGGAATTTTGAGTATCAAATACCTCAGGGCTATCATGTTCCTCACTGTGTAGGCAATCCACACTGGCGAATTCCTAACTCCTCAGTCAAAACAAATTCCTCAGAGACCAGAAGAACTTCGTCTCTGTCACTGAAGAAATTGACTGAACTGTGTGAGATTTCCAATGGCTTCACTTGAAGGGATTGGTAGGTGTAGTATTTTGAGTTGAGCATCACATGGAAACTTTTCCTTAGTATTTCCTCGACCCCCTTTAACAGTACGGTGTTTCCTATGACTCAAGAAAGAGAAAATGGAACTATGAAAACAAAATTCTTCAAGCTTCATGTTCCTCGAATGAATACCAAGTCTTCAAGATCACACCAATTTTTTCACTTTCAAAGTCTTCAAAACTCTTCAGAAATCCGAAGTCTTCAGTCGAAGACATTCATTTTTAGGGGTCGACTTTCTCTGTAAATATCAAACTCCTCATAGACTTATAGACTTGTGTACACTCACAAACTCATTAGTCCTTAACCTATAAGTCTTCAATACACCAAAATCACTAAGGGGCACTAGATGCACTTACAGATGGCCCCCATCGAGGATGAGGAGGTGGCCCCCGGAGGGATGGGATCCCCCGGGGAGCTGCACAAGGTAAAGAATAATGGCTTACCATAGTTGTGGTTTTTGATTATTTGCAATGTGCTTGCTAATATGTTAGGGTTGTGCAGGTGCCGGTAGACGTCCTTGATGATTCCGATGTCGCGGCCCGTCCTGTGAACAACGCCCGAGAGATCGTTTTCGATGTCGCGATCCATCCAGTTGGTATCGCCCCGGAGATCGATTCCGATGCCACCGTCCATCCTATGGACATCGCCCCAGAGATTGATTCCGATGTCGCGGTCAGTCCTATGGACATCGCCCCAGAGATCGATTCCCATGCCGCTGTCCGTGCTGTGGTCATTGCCCGAGAGATCGATGACAAGACATAGTTGGTCGCACTAATCCTTCAGGGTAGTTTGCATTGCCCTTTGTTTAATTACCAGAATGATGCGTGTTATCAAACCATCATAGGGCTAGTGCACTGTCTTGTGTGGGTGGTACTTGCTACTTTTGTTTGATAGTGAATCATGCGAACCCTCTCCGAGTTATGGAAACACATGTATCCTCACCAGCTTTTGATGTAATATATCGCATGCTTAGATGTAAGTTTGAACTGTTTATCATATCAGCAGTGCTTGTTTGATGATTCTTGGTGTTAGTAGGCTAGGTACTGTGCTAGCTATAGTACTTGCAAAACACTCACCGAAGAGAAACGTTGGGGCTGATGAGCTCATGGTACGCTTATAATTATCCATCGTCGATCGGCCAATAGCCCAAGCTCCTAAAATTGTTGGCTTAGCAATCGATCAGACAATAGTTGACACAGATACATTCAGGCCTCATTTGGTTCATAGGGTAGCAAAATCGTAGCAAAAGTACAGAGACGTACAACACAAAATCATAGCTGTATAGAGACGTACTCCCTCCATTCCAAAATAGATGACTCAACTTTGTACTACTAACTTAGAAACGGAGGGAGTACAAATCCTAGGCGGGTTAGTTTGGCCTAGTGGGTTTCAGTGATATGACGTGGTACAGTGCCGTCCAGTCTTCGCGTGTGGTAGCAGTATTGCGGGTACAGTAAGTTTTCTTGAAGAAGTGGAATTCAACAAAGTCATGATGGTTCCTTCGTCCGACCAACTTACAGCGGGAAAGGTTGGGCCCACGCTACGACCGGGGTGGACCAGGATAATTTTGTGCATGGCAGGTGGACCAGGATGGTCGATGTCCCACATGTCGGCGAATGGAAAGTATTCTTTTCTGATATAGAGGACGAGCAACGAATATTCATTATTTACTTTTGACGAAAGCTATTGTCTCCACTGTTACGACGGAGGAGTGTGAAACACGGCAGCCCAGTGAACTTGGCATGTGCACCACTCCCTCCTTCCTCATGTAATACTACCATAGTTTGACTATAAGGTTGGCTATAAAGGTTACAACTTTTTCTCACTTTCTCTCTATCTATTACCTCTCAAATGTTTTTTACCTTTCTTTTTTTAGACACAATTGTTTTTTATGCCTCTTTTTTAGAATTAGTTTTTTTATACCTAGGAGCATGTGTAGAGACGGGCTCTTGCAGAGCCCACTCCTTGACTTTGTCAATGCCTCTCTCTCCTCCACATAAGCGGGCTTATAGGCCAGTATTTTACTGGTACTACTTGCTATGAATGCGGGCAGCTGGCGTCTGAGGGGGGAGGGCTTGGAAGCGGTCCGGACTCCCGCATGGCCCACCTCATATTATGACCATATATTTCTTGGACTCCGTGCGCGGCGGGCGGGCGATCTCATCTCCCTCCCCCATCTGTCTCTTCTCAGCCGACGCCCGCCAAGCGATTAGATTACGGCTATCGATGGTTTATTCAATTGCAGTCCCACATGTCAGTGAAATTGCAAGACAACGCGTGTCCCTTTTGGTGAGCGGCATGCGAGCCGGACTATCAGGGGTGCGAACCGTACGAGTCGTAAGTGTGTCGCCTTTTCTTTTGAACTTGCAAAGCGAAACATTTTCGTGTGATCGATCGATAGGAATCCAAAACAAAATGATGAGGGCGGTGCTTTCCCGCGCGTTAGGAGGGCTAGTTTGAGTGATATGACGTGCTACAGTGTCGTCCACTTGCTCCATTTTTATGTAAGCAAGAGTTTACACTCTTACGTGGGAGGAGTGCGAAACACGGCGGATCTGATTTTGATCGAGGGATAACTGTAACCTGCCAAATAATGGAGCACTGTTAATCTCCAGCGCTGGCCCACAAATTTACGCTGGCATCTATCCGAGGACACTAATGGATGCCATCCAATGCTGCCCGCATACCTTTCGACAACTATATGAACTAACCAGACGAAATTCATGCAAACAAAGCAAATTTCAAATTAACCGGATGAAATTCATTACATTTCAAAAACTTTTCCTACAAACTGGACGAAATTCATTACATATTTCGCACAAACCGTACTAAAACCTACTGTAAACCTAATCTAAATGATCGTCGGCGCCCGACCACCATGTTCGGCCATGAACCCGAGAAAGCCGGCCATTGCCTTTGCCTCCTCCTCATCCGCCTCGATAACCTCCTCCTCCGGAGCACAAGGTTCTGAAGATTTTCGCCTCCACGTCACCATCAAGAGGCTAATGGGCCGCCGTTGTTTATCCCACCAAGCTTGGCGTTGACTGAGTGGAGGAGCGGTGGCCTTCCTGGGACCAGAGCGGCGGCGACCTACCGTGTACTACTCTTCCTCGCTGCCGGCTGGGCCGCGCACGCGCGCCGGCTTCGTGGTAGTGGCAGCGGAGGGCGGCTGGGGGGGAGCCAGCGATCTCCTTGATCTGCTCCTGCGACAGTACGTCCAAGAGAGCTTTCGAGCGCGCCCGAAGCGGAGCCGCTGATGTCCTTCGTCTGCTCCTGCGACAGTACGTCCAAGAGAGCTTTGGAGCGCCAGGAGGCCATGGTTGGAGTGGTGCCGACTGAAGGAAGGGACCGGAGGAGAATGAGTGTGGGTCTTTGGCTATGGCTGGGAGCTGGGGCTCAAGTTAATATAGCGGGCGAATGGAAATGAGCCGCGGCAGACGAATGGACGGCTGGCGCCGGAGTAGGTTCGTTGGGCGTGAATGCGGATGCTGCTTCAGTGACTTAACTGCAGGTGCGTTGGGTCACTGACATGTGGGCCCAACGGGCATCTGGCCCGCATGTCAGTGACACACCAACTGCACCTGCAGTTAAGTCCGGTGAATGTGGCATTGACGTTCTGGAGAGATGGTGACCATTTCAGGCGGGAAGCACGCGCTAGCGATGGAAGGGGTTTTGGTAGGCCAGGGCGGTCAGATGCTGGCGTGGTGGTAAAATGTTAACTAATGGATGACGAGCCTTTGAAGTGTATGCGGCACGTATTTACAACCAGGCGTCCATGCAACCGGTCTTGTCGCTAGCTAGCCTTCGACGACCACCATTAGACACCACACAACCATGCATAACTTACGAATAATGGACGAATCGATCAGACACACACTCGTGTGCAGTGGCACTATGATCGGTCGCTCACGATAGTACATACTCCGTACCATAGTACCCTCTCTCTCTAGCTAGGCTGTTTTATATATTGTTGTTGTGATGGACGATATACATGAGCAAGGCGCCGAGTCCCGAGTATGACCGTTGGTGTTGAGCCAGGTGAATACATGCTCGGCGTTCGCGGAGGCCTCCATCAAACGTCTAAATAGTAATGTCAGGCACCGCCGGGGCGCGCAGGTGACGGGCTCACCGTTTGCGTTGCGCCATGAGCAGGACTTTGATTGAGAGGGCGACGTGCATGCATTAGCATGGTTTGACAGCGTGAGCGTGAGTGTCTGCACGCGTACATGCTACTTGCCTCTATGGACGGTGTGCGCTAATGTGGGCATCACGTATAATATAATGATCAAAGTGAGCTATCATCACAAGTTCGATGACCGCCAATGCATTTTACTCAGTAATAAATGACCAGGATTGAAGGGAAATCCAAATTTCATTCGTCTTCTGTCCTTGAGCTCTTAACAAACCAATGCACTATACGGTTGTCCGGCCACTCCACCCCAAAGCTCTCATCAAGTGTCGATCATGCCACCGCGCCGCACACTAACCGGTAAGGAAGCGATGGCATCCCGCTGCGCCGAGTTCCTCGCTTCCCATGACCGCACACAAAATGGTAGGGCAGCGATGGCATCCCGCCGTGCCGAGTTCATCGCCGCTCGCGACCTCACACCTACATGGGCGGAATTTGAAGCTGCCAAGGCCAAATGGGCGGTAGAGCAAGAGGCGGCCAAAGCCGCACAGAGGGAGCGGAGAAGTCAGAAAGCACTCAACAAAAGAGAGGCCCGCCGCCGCAAGAAAGAAGAGGACGCATGCGCTGCTGCGGAGAGGCCGGCGGAGATCCAAGCACGGTGGGGTGTCGCCGACAAAGCCGGGAAGGAGAACAACGGCGTCTGGCCAGCATGTGAGAAGTAGTAGTACTAGTAGTTAGTGTGTGTGTCTGTGTCTGAGTACAAGCATGTACCGGTACTACTATTTACTACTGTAGTTTCTAGAGCAAATTACCAGTACATTAGCCTAGACTCAATGGAAAATTCCTATCCTATGCATCAAATGGCATCACTTTCTCTATAGGAATTGAGATGCATGTCATCTCACTTCCTATGATTTTCATATTCCTATAAAATTCCTATCCTATGAATGAAAGGAGGCCTCTGCTGGAGTAACTACTATTGCTAGCAGTACTGCTGGTACAGTAGTTTTCTTCAAGAAGCAGAATTCAACGAAGTCATGATGGTTCCTTCGTCCGAGCAACTTCACAGTGGGAAAGGTTGGGCCTGTGATTTGACGACTCATTAGTCATTATTACTATGGCGCGACGACCGGGGTGACTCTCCCTTGGAGTTCTGCGTGCATGGCAAGTGGACCAGGATGGTCGATGTCCCACATGTTGGCGAACGAAAGTATTCTTTTCGATATCGAGGAGCAAGGAAACCGCTGGTATAGTATCACTGCTGATTTATATTTTTTTCTGATGAATGCTAGCGTTTCAACTCTTACGACGAAGGAGTGCCAAACATGGCACGTGCTGGATGTCCCACACGTCAGCGAAAGGACTGGGACATGAACAGCGTGGTAGAGCGTCTCCACTTCTTCCACTTCTGGGTCGGAGACCACATGTAGTAGTACTAGTGGTATGAACGATAGAAAGTGCGACCCACAGAGAAAGACATGTCTAGTTGGAAGGTCTCGGGGCATACACGTAAACAAATATAAAACCTAATATGTGCCTCCAATTAATATAGTAGTAGTAGAGTACCTAGGCACGTACTCCATAACATCACCGTGCATCTCACGTAGAACATTTAGTGGTACGTAGTAGACAAATGCCTATATGCCACACATGTTCATACTATTTGTGCCTTTCTACTTCACTTACTGCGCTACATTACTCAGGTTCGTACGTCCACTCCTGGGTACATGTCTGTCTCGTAGTTCCATTCCCACGTGTTCTTCATAGATGGAACGATCCATATCATCGTAGTTAGTGTGGCTCCCCACGATGGAGACTCATCCAAACTATGGCCAGCCTCGACGCGGAGCAGTCGCGTGCACCGGGAAGCGGCGCTCTCTCGGCCGTCGCGCTGCTTCAAAGCCAGCGCCAGTGAGGGGTCACCTCCGCTCTGGCCGAGCATTAATGCGGCACTGACGCTCCAGGACGACGCTGACCGTTTCACGCGGGAAGCGCGCGCTGACAAGGGAGTATTGGTTTTGAACCATTTCAGGTGTAGTGCTGGTAGTTTGCAAAACTACTCAATTATTGCACTCAGTTTCCTAAGAAATTGTGGTAAAAAATGTTACTCCACAGCCCGCTTCCCTTCTCCTTCATCTTCCACCGCCCGCGCACGTCCGCGGGAAGCGACCGGTCAACCCTTATATAGGAGTGCTAGCACAAAAAGATGCATGCATGACCACGAAAATTTCCAGATTAAAGCGCCGCTCCGGCGGGAGTATGGTGTATGTCGTTTCCTTCGGCCGGGCCATGGCTAACGGGCGACGGCGACCAGAGAAGAGGCGGCGGGAGGGGAATGAATGCAGCTACTGTTTGGGTTCGCCGTCTGGCTTAAATAAATGCGCACTATCACGTGTACCCGCGGGTGCACAAATTGTAACATCCGTGTCTGCTTAAGTGGTGTCTGGTGTGTGTGTGCGATTCTGAGAGACAGAGTGCGTGTGTGCGACTCTACTCTTCGGACATGTACTCAACCTTATGCATCGGGATATAAGTATAATGGTATTAAACTTAGCTAGTGATTTACGTGGCCATGTTAACGTGGTTGTGTAAAAAAAATGTCACTTCCTGCTCGTGATTTGCGTTATATAATTACAAGCAAGATGCTCGTGCATTGCACGGAACATCAATATGCATTTTTTTACAAAACACCTGTTGTGATTGACCCATGCAGGAGTAATCCCATGTGTAAAAACTAATGATATCTCGAGAATTTTATCAGAAAACTGGTATCTCGAGAATTTCATCGAAAAAATGAAAGATGAGAGATAAGGTGAGGAGGAGTGGAGCGTGGTGGTGACTGGTGGTCGACTGGGCGGAGGCATGGGGATGGACGACGCCGGCAGGAGGCAGCGGCCACCATGCTAGATTGTTCCAGAGACTTCCTTTTTTAATTGCTCAGCAATGAGGTTGTGGGAGATAAGGATGTGGAGAGAGGTGCAGGTATCTTTTGTAAAATTATCATAGTTTGCTTTCTATCCGTCAGATATCGATCGGACGGTCTATATTACAAGATGGCAGGCACACCATCATCACCAACTCGGTTTTTTATAAGAGTAGAGATGATAAGTTTGCTAACTACTAAAGTAAAGTGAAACTTGTCCATGTTACACAAGTAAATTAAGGTGATTGTTTATCATATGGGTAAGGTTGGACGAAGGGTGGTAGGAACAAATGCTCCGCCTAGAGCATGTGTGTGTGAGATGGAGTCTTAGTGTGTGCGTGTGTGTCTGGGGGTGGGTGGGTGGGTGCATGCGTGTGTGTGTGTGAGATGGAGTCTTAGTGTGTGTGGGGGGGGGTGGGTGCGTGTGTGTGTGTGTCGCGGGGTCCTCGGTGGCGGATGTAAATTAAGTGTGTGTGGCTTCATCATAGAGAGCTGATGTGTATGGAAGAGGCCACCAACGATGGGGTGCGAGAGAGAAAAGGCCCGTAGAGAGGGAAGAGAAGGTGTGTGCGTGTGAGAGGAGTCGACATCGAGAGAACATGTTTGTTAGAGAGACACCGAGGAAGACTACTATATATCGATGGTGCATGTAGGCGGGAATTAAATGAAGGGATGGTCTTATTAGTTTCGGTGATATAGGGGAAGAGTGAGAGGGGGTAGCTAGAAGGAGATTGTTAAGTGTGAGTGTGTGTTTTACCCATCCAAGCGGAAGTTATGTGCACACAAGAAGAGAACGATTCGATGTGGCGTTAGCGTTGAGGGTAATTAACTACGTATGGAGACATAGAGACCTTGAACGTGCATGTGCGAGAGGTATACATGTATACGTGGATGTGTGTGTGCGCGCGCATGATCGAGATAAAAGAAAGAAGACATAAGTCATAAGATCAACGACATGGGAGAGACGGATCGGTATGACAATATGCATGCATGTGAGAGTGCAGGGAAGAAGACCCGACAATTGAGCATGTGTTTTTGTCTTTAAGAGATAGTGGCGTGGGCTGGAGCATGCATCTATGACGAGCAGAGGGAGTGACACACAACGATTGTGCAAAAGAGATCAACCTATAAATACATGTATGGAGAGACATATATAGTGTGGGTGATAGGAAGCAAGAGTGCGTGCGAGAAAGAAATGTTGACGGAGAAACTACAGATAGATACAGAGATGGAAATGCTAGCTAGAGGGACATCGACTAGTTTGAGTGTTGGAGATGACCGCCGGGTGGTTCAGAGGGTGAAGTTATGTGTGTGTGAGAGAAAGATAAAAACAGGGCACTTGACTGCATGTAGAGAGAAACATACATAGTGTGCATGATAGGAAGCAAGAGTGAGGGCGAGAAAGAAGGTTGATGGAGAAACAGATAAATAGAAAGATAAAGATGCTAGCTAGTGTGCGTTAGAGATAGGAGTCGAGTGGATCCGAAGGCTGAGTTATGTGTGTGGGTGTGAGAGAGATGAAGAAAGGGTGCGTGCGACTCACATACAAAAGAATATCGGAGAGAAATGAGATCCCGAGAGACGGAGTTTTGTGTCTGCGAGAGAGAGAGAGATATTTCACAATGAGAGTGATAGCTAGAGAGACATATGAGGGGATGCAAGATATCTCTAGGGAGAAAGAGTGTGTGAGCGACAGACAAGAGAATGGTGGAGAGATATGAGACCCTGGGAGACAGAGTTTGTGTTTGTGTGTGAGGAAGAGATATTTAAGAGGAAGAGTCATAGCTTCTCGTACCTAAGGAGCAAAAGACATCTCTGTGTGAGAGGGTGTGTGCGAGTGGCACCCAGGGGAATAGTAGAGAGAAATGAGACCCCGGGAGACGAAGTTTGTGTTTGTGTGAGAGAAAGAGATTTCACATGGAGAATCATAGTTAGAGACACATAGCAGGTAGTGAGATATACTTAGAGAGAGATAGAGTGATGGAGGTCGAGGGAGAGAGTACCGTCAGTGTGTTACGAAGATAAAAGATCATTGTTGACATACAGGTAGCATGAGAGATACCCGAGAGACGATGAACGTGTATAGGTCTAGAGAGATACTCCTATATAAGCATGAGTGATAGCTATATGAGACGAATATCTGGATTAAAGGGGATTCAACTATTTAAACTGGAGATCACGACATCGATAATGTCATAACGCAAATTGGTGTATCAAACATGCATATTCATTTGAATTTTGGGACACGTGTAATGTTATATAGTTTATCAATATTAGTGATCCATAGATTCTTTAATTAGAGACAATGCATGGTTTATATGCAATTAATGTCTAAATGGGATTACACTATATGTTGGGTGTGTGAAACACATTATACATGTTTGAGAAGTAAAAAAATAAAAACCCGCATGAAACACACATTAATTGGAGACAGCTAGCGAGGAATGCATACATTGGATTTCAACATAAAGTGGTTTCAAATATTTGAAAATCCAAATTAAGATGGATAAAACCTTATGAATCTGAGATCATGCCATTTGTAAACCATATTTATGTATAAAGGGTGCTGTGATTTTGAAAGTGTATATATAAAAATTGATGTGTATAGAATTTTATTCCAATCGAAAATGGATCCTGCCCGAACAAAAATAGAATACAAACAGGATTCGAATTGAGTTGGCATGGTAAACGTGCACTCTTGCTCTGCAAAAATTTGAACAAAGCGGGGAAAGTCACAGTATCCGCCCGAAACCAAACTCTGGATGGAAATTACTGCCTATCCCTGCCACGCAAAGCCTATCGACTCGATTTCTATAGGTTTCGATAGGGGTAGGTTTGTAATTTCACTCAAACGTGACATAACCGCCTCTCACCCGGATTCATACATGGTGGGCGCCAAAACACAGTGTCTCCTTGGCCGAAATTGACTACCTCCCTGATTCATACACGATGGGCGCCAAAAACAAACTCTCGTCGGCAAATATTTGGTGTATGCGAGATTACCGTCCTATCCCTAACCGACTAATATTGCTGTGATGTAGGAAATTTTAAACGGGGGCTAAGTTTGTAAATTTCCTCGCATTTGAGACAATTGCACCTTGAAGACATGGTTCCCCCCTTCCCCTCTCCCTCCATTTCACCATTCGTACTCCGTGGGCGCCAAAACACCCTCTCCACCCCAGCCTCCTCCGTCCGCCACCCCATCCACCACCGTCCTCCTCCACCATGCCGGAGCTGATACCCCGACACCGTCGGCCATTACAAGAGATCGATTTTTGAGAGCTTGCCGGTGCAAAGGGAGGGGCTCGGGTGGGGACGGTGGTTGTGGGGGCGGTGGTGGGGCCACGCCGAACGAAGAAAAATCGACGCGGGTGGGGGCGGGGGTGGGGGGTGCACTACAAAAAAAAGACACATCCGTGACATTTTGGGCCGAACGAATTTTTTTCTGTCATACTTATGACACTGCTATGACAATAATTGTCACAAAACCCGGTATCATCATAGATGTGGTGGGCTCCTACTTCTATGACAAAAAATCATGACAGAAAATGGGCTTTTCGTCCTGGGCGGGCCGGAGACGCAGCTGCATGACATTCTTTGGGCCGTCCATGACGGAAAAAACCATGGTAGAAGCGAGGGAGAGGAAAATATCGGGGTGTTCCCGGTTACGGTGGGTGGTCGGGGCCAAGCGATGCGCGTTTCCCTCGTACATGCATGCGCGTGGGTGCGAGGCGTTGGGCTCTAACTGAACCCGAGCGAGGCGTTGGGCTCTAACTAAACCCGAGCGATTGCACTGCAGGCTACGCGTTACTGAACCTGAGCGATCGATTGATGGCAGTTAACTAAACTCGATCGAGCGATTCCTTCGCTACTGCTGCTAACTGAAGCCGATCGATGCTGCCTCTAGATGAACAGTGAGCGTTGCTGGGGGGGTTGGATGGACAGTTCCCGGTGGGGGTGGATGAACAGGACCCCATGGTGTTGCCTCTGGATGAACAGGACCCCGATCGATCGAGTCGGTTGGGGCTGGATGAACAGGACCCCGTGGAGGGCTGGATGAACAGGACCACCCCGTGGAGGGCTGGATGAACAGTAGACGGTGGAGGGATGGATGAATAGTAGCCTGTGGAGGGGTGGTTGAACAGGAGCCCGTGGAGAGGGCTGGTTGAACAGGAGCCGGTGGAGTAGCACGCGGTGGAGGCTGGATGAACAGGAGCCCGTGGATGAACAGTCGCAGGTGGAGGCTGGAGGAGGTCGACGGTGGATGAACAGTAGCCCGTGGACGCTGGAGGGGGTCGACGGTGGAGATGAACAGTATCCCGTGGAGTCCCATTTTGTGGTACGCCACACCCCTCCCGATGAACAGGACCCCCATTTCGACCGTAGCGCTCCAACACAAGTCCGTTTCCTCCATTTTGCGGTACGCCACACCCCTCCCGATCAACAGGACCCCCGTTTCGACCGTAGGAGGTCTGTTTCCTCCGTTTTGCGGTACGCCAGACCCCTCCTGATGAACAGGATCCCGTTTCGAACGTGGCCGGTCGAACACAAGGCCATTTCCTCCGTTCTGCGGTACGCCAGGCCTCGTTTCCATCGGCTGTTCCGTCCAAGCCGGTTGGCTCCCACGCGTTCCGTTGCCTCCCGATGAACACGACGCATTCCGTTGCCTCCCCATGAACACGACGACGACGCAGTTTCTCCGTTCCGACCCAGCCATGTACACGAGCCCTGGCCGTACGTATGCGTGAGTAGGCGTTCGAGACCCCGCCCGTATGTACGTACGTGGCCGTATTTTCTTTCTTGCACACTGGTCGTTGTACGTACGTGTACATGCTACATGCGCGCCTCTACTACGACACGTGCACGCTCTACATCGACATGTATGTAGGTACACGTTCGCCACCAGAATGACAACACTACGTACGCTTCGACCAGGTGGGTCCCGACTATCACGCACTTCCTTGCGTGCGAAGATATAGCTGGTGGGTCCCAGCAGTCAGGGGGCAAATCATTTTTTTTACTCGGACGCACTTCCTTGCATGCGAAGATGTAGCTGGTGGGTCCCAGCAGTCAGCGGGGAAACGTTTTTTTGCAAAATACGGTGGCCCGTGCGGTGGGTCCTTGCTGTCAGGTGGAGGAATAATTATTTTGCGCGTAATAAGGAGGCACTTCCTTGCGGCCGCCGTGGAACCAGCTGTCAGCCTCTCCACGTACAGTACTCTTCCGATGGAAGTCGTTCCTTGACCACGTTGACCACGCCGCGCCGAGAGCACTAGGGCGGTGCATGACGACGAGGCCTAGGAAGGTGACGACGCGGAGCCAGGAAAGACGCGACTGTGGAAGCCCGCGTGGAGAGGAGTACGAGGGTTCACTGGTTCGGCTGCGGTGTGAGGCTGCCGTCGCCGCAGAATAACAGGGGGTGTGGGTGAGTAGAGGGATGGCCTGGCCAGCGGTGGGAGTAGTAGGGGGCGGTGAGGCCTCCGCGGCATCACAGCCGGCCACGGGAAGCAGGAGCACGCGGCACGACCGGCGCTGGTTTGGGTGGCTGCAGCAAGAAGACCAGAGGTTGAAGAAGCACTACGGCCGTTGGATGGACATCGTACGGTCACTGGAGCTAGAATCGTTCATATTGACTAAGTTGACAAAGCCCTCCGTCCCCGTCAACTTAGTAGGCCCACAAGTCAGCCTCCCACCAAGGTGGGTCCCAACTAGCAGGGGGAGTATTCATTTTTTTTCTGCGTAATAATGAGGCACTTCCGGTGGGTCCGAGCTGACAGCGGGGGGAACTTTTTTTTGTGAAATACGGTGACCCGTCCGGTGGGTCCCAGCAGTCAGGGGGAAACTTTTTTTCACAAAATACGGTGGCCTGTCTGGTGGGTCCCTGCTGTTAGGTGGAGGAATCATTATTTTCCGCGTAATAAGGGGGCACTTCCTTGCCGCGGCCGTGGACCCAGCTGTCAGCCTCTTCACGTACAGTACACTTCCGATGGAAGTCGTTCCTTGACCAGGTTGACCACGCCGCGTTCCGTTGTATACATGCGTCCATGGGCATGGTGCGTCCCCACTGTCAGCCGCTCACGTACAGTCATCTTTCGATGACTCTCGGCTTTTGACCACGTTGACCACACCGTGCCGAGCGCACCAAAGACCGGTGGACGACGGCGAGGCCCCAGACTGGAACGACCCGGAGATGGGGAAGATGGGGCAGTGGAGTCGCAGATGGAGAGGAGTGTGAAACTTGACTGGTTCAGGTGCGCGGCAGCAGAGCCGCGGTGCCGCCCACGGGAGACAGGAGCAAGAACAAAGGTTGAAGAAGGAGCACGGCTGTTGGATTAACATCCAACGGTCCAGCTGCTACAATCATTTGTTGATTAAGTTGACAAAGCCCTGCGTACATGTCCGCTTAGTAGGCCCACAAGTCAGCCATCAAATCTGACGGGTCGCAGCTGTCAACGAGAGGAATAATTTTTTCTCATAACAAGGAGGCACTTCCTTCCGTGCGAAGATACAGCCGGTGGGTCCCAGCTGTCAGGTGGAGTAAACATTTTTTTCATCTTAATAAGGAGGAACTTTCCTTGCGTGCGACCATGGACCTCGTGGGTCCCAGCCGTCAGGCTCTCCACGTACAGTCCTCTTCCGATGACTCTCGTTTGTTGACCACGCCGCACCGAGCGCAGCGAGGCGATGGACGACGGCGAGGCCCCGGATGGGAACGACTTGGAGATGGGAAGATGCGGCAGTGGAGTCGCAGATTGAGTGGAGGAGAAGGGTTATAACTGGTTCTAGTGCGGCGTGGGGCTGCAGTCGGTGGAGCATAACAGGAGGTGTGGATGGGTGGAGGGATAGCCTGGCTGACGGTGGGGTAGCGCTTCACAGCGATGCGTGCTAAGCAAAGCCGCTAGCCACCGGAGGCCGGACCAGGCGGTCCCGGCGATGCTGGAGGAAGAAGACGAGAGATTGAAGGTGCATGCCGACCAAGTTGACAACTCCCTACGTAGGCTTCAACCTATTGGCCCACATGTCAGCCTGCAAAAATGTGGCATATATTTAACCCATGTTTTCTAGAATGTACAGTCCATTTGATGGGCTGGGTGAACAAATAATTTTGCGTCAATGCCGCCCATTTATATTATCTAAGAAATCCCAGCCCATTTGCACTTCCTTCAAATACACGAATTAGCTGGGCTCGATATATATATAATGTTATGTTAGAAGGAGCAATTAATATCAAAAATAAACCGGAGAGCCACATTTTTTATATACATAATTAACAAATTAGTGAGTTATTGCTCAAAATATAAATGAGCGCGTTATTATTACATTGGTCCTTAAAATCTTCGCAAGCTTTTGTACGCAATCACCAGGATTTTCCTTGCCTGTGAGTAAAAAACAACCAGGATTTTCCTTGCCAACTTCTGTTAAACATTTACTTTTATAAGTTAATAACACGTGGGATGTTTTTATAATGTATATATAAGTCTCTATAAAATATACGATAATAGTAATAATATAAATATATATATAATGTGGTTAAAAAATACATTGGGTTGCCGATCTTTAAGAAAAAGCCCATAGGCCGGTCGGGACCTCAAAAAATAAGTTGAAACCACTGTCACCGTATGTCGTGGGCTACGCATGTTAAAATACAAAACCTTGGCCTAGCTGATACTTGTTCGCCCTCTGGAAAAAAATGATACCAGATCCCCGAGCGAACTAGATTAAAGAGGGGGCCGACGGCATGACTGAAGAAGCACATCAGGAGCGATTTTTTTTCTTCAGTGGATGGCTCTCGATGGCGTTTGTTTACTTGCCTCTACACCATACAACTTGTATTTTTAGCCTCCCAGTCCGTGGTGGACCAGCAGCCCATTTGCTGGGCGGGCCAACCTACAGAAACCAGCACTCAATTTTTCATCAACCCCCAAAACAATGCAGTACTATGTTTGTTTTGAGGCCGAAAACATTACGGCAGGGGTTGAGTGGGGGAGGGGGCAAGACAGAGAAAAAGATTAAAAAGAGCCGATGTGCCGTTGCTACCCTAACAAAGCAGGTGCAATTCTTCTCGGGAAGAAGGTGTGCAGTTGACACCCACACGTCACATACCCCACAGTAGGCATACTAACAAGTTCACACACAAGCACAACAGAAAAGGTAAACATTCGTAATAAACTTAGGTTCACAGGACACGTTCATATTCATAGCCAACATTCACTATCAACAACTCAAAAGATTCATATATACACAAGATCAACATGTCCATGGATCCAAATGATTGGTAGATCACACAACAATATTCATAGATAATTCACAAAAAGATTCAGATATACACATGTTCAGTATGTTTATGCATCCAAATGATTGAGATCACAACCAATATGATCCATGGATGAACTTTAATTACCTAGGGTACAGACTGGTAAATGGTGTTCAGTCGGAGGTACTTCTTGATAACATTAATGCTTGTACGAGTAAACTTTCGAGTACATAAGAGGCAGCATAGACAATCTGAACTTTGCTCGTAGGTTTATCCTCAAATAGTGGCCTCGTGCCGAGGGAGGTTTGAGAAACTTGGCCACTACTTTCATCCAACTAGTTTACTGGCTCATCTTGGTCCTGTAGCTCGCCAAAATTCTACATTGCAGACTGGTAAATGCTGTTTAGTCGGAGGTACTTCTTGCTAAAATTAATGCTTGTACGAGTAAACTTTCGAGTACATAAGAGGCAGCACAGACAATCTGAACTTTGCTTGTAGGTTTATCCTCAAATAGTGGCCTCGTGCCGAGGGAGGTTTGAGCAACTTGGCCACTACTTTCATCCAACTAGTTTACTGGCTCATCTTGGTCATGTAGCTCGCCAAAATTCTATATTGCAGACGAGAAAGGAGGCGGCTGAGAAAATGAACCACCCAAATTTTTTGTGCATTTCAACTGAAATGGAGCATCCCTGGCGTACAAAATGATTAAGTGCCAGATGAATATACACGTCAACCAACTTGTCTGGAATCTTTAGACTCCATGCCATACAGTTCGCTACCATATGTGCCGATAACCAAAAGGCACAAGTTGGGACCAAAGACTGGACTGCGTTTTTCTGGGCTATGTGCCAAGCAATATTTTTGGCGTTCACTCTCCTAATACTTGGAGTTTGACAATTGGTTGACGCCGGTTGATACTCGAATGAATATAGGCACTTCTTCTTGTCAACGCCGATGCTTGTCTGAGTGAACTTTGGAGTACATAGCAGCAACATAAGTACCTGTCCATCTGATCTTTTTGTGCAGTTCTACTGAAATCACCCGATCTAATGATTTGCCTACGAGTTCAGGCTCCAAGTTACTGCTTTATGAAATCGGCAAACAGTAGCACAATACCAAATTACCAATACATATGACAAGCACAATAATTAGGATAAAGACCAGTACCAACCTGTGTGAGGTAGCATATCAATTACTATTTCCTTTGACTGGAAGCCGAGATAAGCCAAGTGACTGACAGCAAAGGAAGAATGCAAGCCGAGATTAGCGACTAACAGGAAAGGAAGGAAGCTGTCGAGGCAAGGAAGCACCCAAAGTTTTTGTGCAGTTCCACCAAAATCGAGCATCCCTGTTGGCACATATATTGAGAGAGTGAGATTATTGTAATAGTGGGACTAGTTGATGAAACATACACTAACAAATAGAAGAACCCTCATTATCTTAATGGGTAAAGTTAGCATTCCCTCCCTGCTCCACCACATGATTCACCTCCATAGACAAACATACACATGTACATGATTCAACATAGGGTGTTACTAAAGATTTGTTTAACTCTGACAGGAAAATTAGGCAGCAATAAATTAGTGGTAGTTAAGTACTCCTAATTAATTAAGTGAGACAGCAGAAGTGGAAGGGCTCCCTGGATGATCGTCTCACATGTAAGGTAGTCGTTGCCGGAGCCCTTGAATGGCCTTGACTGAGGCCTCTGGCTTCAGCAAGATCGCCTTGGCACTGTTTACTCTTCTTCTTCTTCCACTTCATGCTCTGTTTCTCATTCTCCTCGCCAGTTGGTGAAACCAAGTAAATGATTGGCCTTCTATTTCAGAATTGGTTTTGTCAGTGAGGGAGTACAAGTGTACTAGTAAAAAATAGCATTATTTTCTCATGGCAGTCGCAAAATAGAGATGGACACATGCATTAAATATCATTCTTACCTAAAGGAAGGTTATGGTGCCAATATGGATGATGAGGATTGGAACACATATCTCCGTTTGTGTAGTTCCACCAAAATGAACCAACTGTTCCATTCTGACTGAAAGTGCGTTATATCGACTAGAGGGGGGGTCAATAGACGATTTTTATGATTTCTTCTCTGAGAATTTGCTACTTGCAGCGGAATAAGTACTCAAAAGTATGCATAGCAGAACACAAGCATAGTCATCATGATGAAATGAAGACAAGCACAGAGTATAGAAAGCGTAAACACGGGATAACACATGATGAAGACAAACAGACTGAAGAAATTGAACTGAGGAAATTCAGTAAGTCTTCAGTCAAAGTCTTCAAAAACAGATATGAACAAGTGCACAACACAGTAATGAGGAAATGAAAGAGTTGAGGAAATAAAACCAGTTGGCTTGGTGAAGACAATGATTTGGTAGACCAGTTCCAACTGTTGTCTCAGTTGTACGTCTGGTTGGAGCGGCTAGGTATTTAAACCTGAGGACACCCAGTCCTAGACACACAGTCCTCACCGTATTCTCCTTGAACTAAGGTCACACAGACCTCGTCCAATCACTCGTGGTAAGTCTTCAGGTGACTTCCAAACCTTCACAAACTCGGTCACTCGGCGATCCACAATTTCCTCTTGGATGCTCTAGACCATGACGCCTAACCGTCTGGAAGAAGCACAGTCTCAAAGGTAACAAGCATCGGATCCACGCAGGATCAATCTCTTCAGTGATGCTCAATCACTTTGGGTTTGTAGGTGTTTGGGTTTGGGGTTTTCCTCACTTGATGATTTTCGCTCAAAGTCCTCGGAGGATGGGATGCTCTCAAATGACAAGTGTCAGTTTCTCTCGGAGCAGCCAATCAGCTAGTGGTTGTAGGAGGCGGCTATTTATAGCCTAGGGAGCAGCCCGGCATGATAAGACATAAATGCCCTTCAATGATATGACCGTTACGTGGGTAGATATTTTGGGACAGCTGGCGCATAGCACAGCAACGGTCAGAAATTTGAGGTTCAAATTCCTCAGCGCTATCATGTTCCTCACTGTGTAGGCAATGTGCACTAGCGAATTCCTAACTCCTCAGTCAGAACAAATTCCTTAGAGACCAGAAGAACTTCGTCTCTGTCACTGAAGAATATGACTGAACTGTATGAGATTTCCAATGGCTTCACTCGAAGGGATTGGTAGGTGTAGGATTTTGAGTTGAGCATCACATGGAAATTTTTCCTTAGTATTTCCTTGACCCCCTTTAACAGTACGGTGTTTCCTATGACTCAAGAAAGAGAAAATGAAACTACGAAAACAAAAGTCTTCACGCTTCATGTTCCTCAAATGAATACCAAGTCTTCAAGGTCACACCAATTTCTTCACTTTCAAAGTCTTCAGAAAGTCTTCAGAAATCCAAAGTCTTCAGTCAAAGAACTTCATTTTTAGGGGTCGACTTTCTCTATAAATATCAAACTCCTCATAGACTTATAGACCTGTGTACACTCACAAACGCATTAGTCCCTTAACCTATAAGTCTTCCATACACCAAAATCACTAAGGGGCACTGGATGCACTTACAATCTCCCCCTTTTTGGTGATTGATGACAATATAGGTTAAGTTTTCAACTGGGATAAACATATGAAGTGTAAATACTGATATTGAGGAATTTGATTGCAAGATATAGAAGAACTCCCCCTGAAGATGTGCATAGTGAGGAATTTGCTTTTGAAGCAATGCACACTTGAAGAGTTGAATCATGGAGATCTCCCCCTATATCTTGTAATTCATACACGCATTTGACATAATATATGAAGAATTTGAAATGCATGATGAAATATTGTGACTGATGTAATTCAGCATGCGTGCAATAATTTTAACGAGGAATAAGCATGCAGAAGAAACAACAAAAAGTATCAGGCCACCATAGAGTTTAACTTTACAACTCGATCCAGCAAAGTCTTCAAAAGAACGAGAGTTGCAACTTAGAAAAAAACGCCCATATAAGATAGACCCGCTTGAAGACTAACTCAAATTCCCCCCCCCTTTGTCATTGAATGACCAAAAGGGTCGAAAATGAGGACTAATGCCCCTGAAGATATCAAGGTGATGAAGGAGCGTCAGCGTTGTTGGGGTCGTTTGTTGGAGGAGGGCATGCCGCAGTGTCATCCAAATCTTCATGTTCAGCAGTGTCACGTGATGAAGAATAGGAGCTGGCCACCAAGGAAGGAACCTTGACCTTCTTGTACTTCTTCGGAGGAGGTGCAGCCCAGTCAAGATCTTCCTTGAGACCCATTTTCTTCAGATCTTCTTCACTATAGACTTGAGACAGAACATCCCAGGTGCGGTTGAGGGTTTCATGAAGGTAGTAGTGGTTTTTCTTCACTGCATTGTGGGTAGCAGTCATGTTGTGAAGAATTGAACCAAACTGACACTTGACCCATTTATGATTGCGATCAACCTTCTGGTGAAGACTGAGGAGAAGCTCACGGTCAGTCATCACCCTGGGTGCTGTGCCTTGAGGATTTTGCTTGGGTGCGTTGGCGGCAGAGTCATGGGTGGCAGAGTCATCATTGGTGGAGTAGGATGCAGCCTTGCGAAATTGTCCATCCAATGGACGAATGCCTTCATCAATTATAGCAGTAGCCTTGCCCTTTTCATCAACTGAGGAAAATGTCCGTTTGAGGACTTCGATCGGGGGCAAGTAGCAGCAATGGTTCAGTGTATCAGCCTTGTAGTTGAGTGAAGACCTTGTTCTGATGAATCTCATAATCCATGGTGCATAAGGCTTCAACTCAAATGGTGACATGGCGACATTGGCTAGAGTCCTCATGAAGAAATCATGGAAGTTGACGGGAACGCCATGAATGATATTGAAAAGCCGATTCTTCATGATGCCAATGACTTCTTCTTCATTTGAGTCGTGGCCCTTGATAGGACTCAATGTCTTCGTCAGAATGCGATAGACAGTCCGAGGCACATACAACAATTCCTTCACATGGAATTTTGTTCTTGGGGCCTGACCTGGCTTCAAAGGCTTCATCAGCACTTGCATGTAGTGATTGGTAAGCTCAGGTTCATTGTAGATGCAACAAGCACCGTCAAGGGGCGGACTGAGAGGTAAGGCACGAAGCCATTCAGTAGCTGGTGCCTTGTAGTGAGTGTTCTCAGACATCCACTCTAGCACCCATGAATTCACACCTTCAGAATTTCCGGTGATGTGCAGTGTTGCATAAAATTGAAGAATTAGTTCTTCATTCCAATCACATATGTCAGTGCAGAAGTTTAACAATCCAGCGTCGTGAAGAACACTGAGGACTGGCTCGAAGCACGACAGAGATTCCATATCCACGTGAGGAATGTGCTCATGATCGAAGACTTTGTCTTTGTTGAGCAGCACTAAGGAATAGAAATTTTCCTGGCTGGCAGTCTAGAAACGCCTCTTCCTTATGCGAGCAGAGTCATAAGGGTTGTAATAAGTGAAGAATACATGCTCGCCAAAGAAGGCATCAATCTTGAATTTTTGCTTCCTGGAGAATGGATCCTTTGGCTTGGGCAAAGGAGTGTCAGTGAGTTGCATCACAACCTCAGGAATCGCAATCTCAGGTTCTTTAGGATGAGGAATTTCTGGTTCCTCTTCAGGGGCAGCCTGGTTCTTCAATTCTTCATTCTCATGTTCTTCAGCACTAGCGGCTGGAATGTCTTCATGAGCTTCATCAGATCCCATTTGAACTGTAGTGACTGGGGACTGAGGAATTTGCTGTAGTGGAGTGAAGAGTGGAGAATTGGGGTGCTGACTTTCCCAAAAGTCATCATTCATCACAGGTGTGGTACAGCCAATGTCCACATCTTCATCTTCAATTTCTTCAACGTCAGCCTCTTCAGCAGTAAACTAAGGCATAGGCGAGGAAACAACTGGGGTTGAAGGGATTTCATCCACTTCAATTTCTTCATCCATCTGCTCTGACGTAGCAGCAGAACCAGTTTCTTCATCAGATCCGCTAGGGATCACATATTCTTCATCAAAAGGAACAAGGTCCTTTGATGGCATGGTTGAGATCGGAACAGCATCAATAGGGTTTGCAAAAGAGCTGGTCATAGGCTTCATTTTCTTCGGAGCAGAAGAATCTGAAGAAGCTGGTGCTTTCCTTTTCTTCACTGTTGCACGCTCTACAGCCTTGGTCTTCTTCACTTCTGATGCAGATGGAAGGATTGGAGTTGGGGTAGGCGCAGGAGGAGCAGAGGAATGAGGTTGATTTTCTTCAGGCACAACTGATGCAGTTGACCTGACTTCTTCATTTTCTTCAGGAGCACCACTAGTGGGTGCCCTGGTAATTTCTTCAGTGGCTGGAATGCAGTCATCAGCCTTGGAACTCACATTGTCTTCAGCAGCCTGATTGTCATCAGCGGTGCTGGCATGTTCTTTAGTTTGCTGAGCAGATGCTTCAGCCGGAGTGACTTCAATATGCACAGGGGCAGCGACACTTGAAGTGAGTGTCTTCGTCAGATTGACGAACTTGACCTTGGCTCCTTTCCAATCAGCATAGTAAGCGTTGGGATCGCTGAGGACTTTGATTTCAGACTGGAGCTTTACAAGTTCATCAGTTGTCATAGAGACAACATTGTTTTTCAGGAACTTCTCCTTCCTGTACTGTGCTTTCTTGAGCTGCCTAGCCTTCTCATATTTCCATTTTTCTTCACTGATGAAATGGGTCAGCATGTGACTTGGCCAGGTGTCAACTTGAAATCAGGCATAGGAGTGTTTGGGTCCTTGTGCCAGAGATCAATATAGTCGAGGATCAACTTTGGATCCAAAAGCAGTGACACATTTGTGCCCTTGGCTCTAGTGGCCCTGACTAATATAACAATCTACACCAGAGGGGGTACTACATATAAGATGAATGTCCAGAAGTTGAACAATATATAACAAAGCAGTAAAACAAATGCGCAGAATAGAAGTTCAACCAAATTTCATTATAAACAAACAATAATTAAAACCAGAAGTTCAACTATGTGACCCAAGCAAGTAGCACATAAAAAAGATGTAGCATGAGCAGAAATACTATTTCACAGACAAACTAATTATCAATACCATGAAAATGATCACAAAAAAACAAAGATATACACTATAAATATGAAACATTTGGGAAGTCCAACAACACTTGGTGACATAGTTCACCAGCAATTCATCAAATAAAAATTAAGCAACACTCTACTAACTTAAACTAAGGGTAAAATGCATACACATGACCTTTGCTGGAAGTTCACACTTTTAAGAATGGGCAATCCAACAAGACAACCAAGTGAAGATATGGGCATACATATATAAGAAATCTTGTATTAAAAATACAAGATGCAACTACATTAAAATACCCGGAGAAGGTTTTGAAGCCATGACAACACAACCCCATTGATGAATGGTACTCCAAACCATAGATCAACCTACAAAAAAGAGGAGAAATTACATATAGTTAGAAAGTACAGAATCATACAACAATACAAAAAGCAACTAAATCAAACCCTAGGATGAAACAACTAAAAGACAACAACAATTATGAAAGAAGAACAGTAGCACCTCTAGGCAAGCACAACAACAAAAAAGTACTCATAAACTAACTAGCATGTGACAAACACAATCTAGACTGCGAAATCAATAGTAGTAATGCATTTAGATACATTAGATCCAGCATCAACCGTAACACCACACCTTTCTTACATGCGTCTCACTGGTGAAATCACGAAAGGGGAAATGAAATCCACACAACTCTGAAGGGAGAAATAGCACACACAAGCATCTCACATATAAATCTGACCACGAGGGAATGGAATCCACCCACCACACGCACAAGAACCCTACCTAATCTCCAACCGAACCATCAGAAGAAAGGGTAGGAGGCGGATGCGAGAGCACACACAAGAAATAGAGAGGCCTCATCAGATCTGGCGAACACTAAGAGCAAGGATTGGGGGGAGGCAGCATTTGTACCTCTCCAAACGACCCCGACGCATGAATTCGCGGCGGTTCTTCCACTCCCCACGACGCCACGCGCACCTTGGAACCGCGCAGGCAGTTGCCGCCCTCGCTTTATAGCAGAACAGAGAGGGCTAAGGGAGGGAGAGCGGAGCGTGGGGCAGAAATAGGAGCGGGGCGGGCGCCGGTTACTCCACTCACGTAGGCAGGAGACAACGGCGGAGAAATCGGGGGGAGTTGGAGGCGACGAAGGCAGCGGAGTGATAGAGAGGGAGAAGAGAGCGGGCGACAGGGAGGGGGGATTTCTGACAGGTGGTGGCGAGAGAGATGGACACTTAATTCCTCTCTGTAGTGGGTGTTGGAGCACCCGCGAAATTATAGTTTTACCCCCCCCCCCTCCCTCAACAACTCAAAAAGCAAATGCATCTATTGATAAATGAATGCACCATTTGAATGCATCTATTTTAAAAAGGTAAGATCACATAACAAATCTGCTGGTATCCTTCAAACCAAAAATTGATGGCAAACAGAAAGGTCAAGTACACTACAAAGGGAAGAAAAATACATCCACATAAGCACTTACAAACAAAGAAAGAAGTTCAAAAAATAAAGAACAAAAGTTCAAGTACACTAATCAGCAAAGTAAAGGCATATGAATAAATAAACACTAAGAAACAAGAAGAAGAAGTTCAAATACAAAAACATATGAAGTCCATATCTAACTAAAATACACAACTTAAACAATATAGAAGTTCAAAATTCAAATACACACAAAGTACACATGTGGCTCGGCCTCGCGCTACCGCATTGCTGCGCGCTAGGTTTCGACAGGACACAATGCGGTTGTTCTGTTTCCACCCCCACCGCACGCACCCAGAGCCACACCCCTAAGATAGATAGTGGGGTCACGGATGTGACGGACTCACCTCCGCATGTCGCCTGCTCCGGCTCATTCTTGTCTCGGCCTTGCAGGGGGAGGGGGGTCGCGCTAGGTTTTGACAGGACGCAATGCGGTTTTCAATGATTAAATATTTTAAATCCAAAAAAATATCAAAATTTATTCATGAAGTTCAAATTGTAAAGACATAGAAGTTGGGGGGTTTTGAAAAAACATCAGATGAACATGTCAAAAAAGCAGATTATACATGAGCAAAAATCTAGTAAGTTCAGGTTAAACACATACTAAAGTTCTACCACTGCTCGAAGTATGCAAAGATGTTAGAAAAAAATAAAAGGTATGCATGCATCCTTGGGACTAATCCCATGGTTTCCCACGGAACAAACTCAAACCCAAATTCGAAAATTGAAAATGACAAAAAAAACAAAGAAATATAGAGCGCAATGTTGCACCGCCTTGCAATTTGGAAACCAGGAAGTTCAATCACTGGTACCATAGAAGTCCAACTTCTACTACAGACCATGGATGATCCAAAAAACTAACCCCGAAGATGCGTGTGTCTATGGACTAGCTCCACATGTACACATATGAGTACTGTGAAATACAAAAAATCGTACACAAAATTTTTATAACAACACCAACCGAACAAATCATATTGCAGCATCACCTAAAAATATGCATAAAACGACGGAAGTTCTAGCACAAAAGGTGCAGAAGTCCAACTTGCAAAACAGACAATAGAATCATTGGAAAAATACACACTATCGAATTTGGTTTTCAGATTTAATCACTTGGGAGACTACACCTTCTAGGTCTGCGACCTCGAACAATATCCTACTCCGCCCTAACATCAAAACGATGCACCACCAAGCTGTCTCATCGAAGAACTGAACCAACGCGAGCGGAAACGAGATCCAATCGCCCGATTTCAGAGTGTATGCGCATGCCCGACCAAATTAGCAACGTATGAAGGATTCAATCTCACTAGTGCAAGCAAATCCGTTGTTTATCTTCACAGAAAAACAAGAAATCCACAGAAGCTGTGGAAACCACTCCCGCGGACGAAGAACACAAAACCCAAAATCAAATCCATTGAAATTAACGACAAATTTTCCATGAAACTCGTACCTACACCCAATTCTCATCATGTTAGAGGTTCGAGAACATCCAGTGCATGCATTAAACTTATAAACAAACACAAGTTCATCCGTCCCGAGAGCAAGTCCGCCAAAATGCAAAATTCCGAATCAAAACGACCATTTAGATGCAAGCAAGTGTATTTGGATTACACTCACATCACAAACAACACGACTGGCCAGAATAATTCGCATGGGGAAGGTACGGTTGCGAAGATATACCGAAGGTTGGGTTTCTACAAAGGAAGTTTAGGTTGTGTGAATCAGGAAATCAGGTTGTGATCAGAATATTATTCTCATCCCGTGATCATAATAGTGTTTATATATATATATATATATATATATATATATATATATATATATATATCTATGTATGTTCAGTAGCTGCGTGTGGTCTAAATTTGTAACCTGTCTGTGTTTTGAATTTGGCCCCAACATCATGATGCTCTGGTGAGCTAAGAGATATTTCTGTATGCGGGCTGCACAGACTACCATTTTTATAATTTTTAACATATCACATGCTTATGCTTCATGACGTGTAACATTATTGTTAGTCCTGTTTTGCCATGTACAAAATAGTCTGCCTTGCTCGCTTCACTGTTGTAACTATACTTTTTCCCTAGTCATGTGTACTTACAGAAACATTTCAGGATGAAGTGAAATCAACACAAAGATCTGCGAGTAGTACGGCATGGCCGTTACCAAATGATTATGGATTGGAATTGGAATGTGCTGATGTTCTCGAGCATCAACTAGAGGTGGCAAGACAATGTGTACATGATTCTCAACATGCAATCGACAAGTTGAGACTGGAGTTGCAGGTATTAGATGCAGGAGTCAAGAAATAAACGAGACACTGAGGTAACCATGAAGGAATTGGAGATTTTGCAGACTAAAATTTGTGCTATCTGAATCTGTCAAATCATATTTTCTGAAGAGATTATAGTTCAAATGGTAAGTTCTGTTGATGCGTGTCCATGATGTATGAGCTTTATTTTCCCAGTGTATGTAATTTGCTGTTTGTGTATGCTTTATTATCACTGGTGCCGAACTATATTGCCCGGTGGGTATAATCAGTTGTAATTTCTTTACTGTATAGTGTAGGATTATTCTACGTTTCTATGCCTTAGTCTCTTTATTGTATAGTGTATGTTTTATAGAGGCGGTAGTATAGAGTAGGATAATTCTTTGAATATGCTATATCGATGAAACGGGGGCCAACACGCTCAAACATTACCTAGACGCCATCCGAACGAACAAACATGTGTAGTCAAAGCGGGCCTTAATTGGGCTGGTCAAATAAATATTTAGTGGATCCCAAATGATGTGGCCCACCGTAACAACGGCTCTTAGCAGGCCGTTAATAGGCCGAAAGCTCGATATGGCCGTCTAAATGGAAATGGCCCGCGGGCCTCTAGCAGGCCGAAATAAATGTCCATTTTGTCTCGGTCCTTTTACTTTACGGGCCAGTAAGAGGCCGAAAGTGTTTTGGGCCAGAAGAGGCCCAATTTGCAAACTAGGTTTTTAATAGGCCGAAAGTCGCGTCGGGCTGAAATTGTGCCCTGCGGAAAGTGGGCCACTAATGGACCCAAAGTTAGCTTCCACAGTCAAAGGCCCAACTATTGTGTGGGCCGTTAACAGGCCAAAAGACAAAATGGGCTAGGAATGGGCCCATTTACCGAATGGGCCCAGGAAAGGCCTAAAGTCGCAACGGGCTAGAAGTTGGCCCAACTGTAGAATGGGCCGAGAAAAGGCCGAAAGATGTTCCAGGCCGTTAACGGGTGGGAACTGACGATGGGCTGCTAACCGGCCGAAAGAAGGTCGGGCCGTAGTTGGACCCAAAGACATAGAGGGCCGTTGACGGGCTGGAACTGACGATGGGATGGAAATTGTCAAATCTAGAATGGACCTTTGACGGGCCGATTCTGTGTAACTTGTATGGGCCGAGCTTGTGAATGGGCCTAACTCAAGTAGGCCGCTAATGGGCCGGCCCGGTTATTTTGACAAGCCTGGCCTTTTAACCTAAACGGGCCACTATTGGGCCGGGCCACGTGTCGATGTACCATAGGCTCGTCCCGTCCACTCACTTGATGACACCTTTCCCAACGCGGAGCTGACACGCGGATACTAACGCGAATCAGAATTTTACACATGGAAAATCCCCATTGGTCCGGGCAGTTAACGGGTTATCGGATCCAAACCGGAAGCCGATAGCTTAAAGGCGACCCGTTATGGTGAATGCCACGTGTTGGTTACCCTTGACGAAAGCACTTCCATGACGCGCCATTTATCTTCATGGAAGTGGACACTTCCGTGATGATAATTTTGGTATTGTCATGGAACACTTCTACCACAACACAGGTATGACTATCTTGATTCTGTCATAAAATCGTCATGGATGTACATGCATGATAGAAAATGTGACCTAATGTGACAAACACGTATCATCACGGAAGTGGTATTTTTTTAGTGTTCGTCGGTCCAATTGGCACAGGGAGGACATGGTCGGTTTCCTGTATTTGAATGTTGAAGCACCTAGGGGTGCGCACGCCCACATAATGTCCGATCTGTTTAGGACGACCATTGGAAGCACTCAAGCCAGCAGGCATGGGTGCAGTCATCGGCAGGTGACTCCTATCAGCCAGAAAGTTAGTCCTAACATGGTGAATAAACCCAGGTGGCCCGACGTATTTCTGTGCTCCTTCATCCTGGGCCCGATGTATTTGAACACAAACCAAACCACAATCCGATCATGACGCGAACACAAACGAGGATTAACAAATGCGATCACGAATGAAATCCAAAGCTGGTTGTAGACATTCGCTGCTTCTGTCGTCAGTGTCGTACTTCCCGAATGCTTCAGGCTCCATAGCATCAGGCACATGAACAAGCCATAATCTTCGTTCCCCTTCCTCCGTTCCCATATGTACCGAGAACAATCCAGTCATTGCACGAGGAGCAATGAAATGCAAACTACCTAGATTCAATAGGATAGATAAATGCAAACTACATACAGCGGATGGATCGTTGCTACTTCCAGCATCGTCGATGGGATTGCATACTCGCGGCTTGGAGGTGGCTTTGAGCGCCACTGCTGCTGATCCATGATGCTTCTCCTCATGGATAAAATTTTATCTATTGACTAGATGCATTTCACTGATTGTTCCTCCATAGGCCCTCCGATAGAAACACCAGATTTTGTGGAGTTAGACATCACCTGGCTGCAAAGGAGAGGGTGGCCAGGAGGCTGAATAAGCGAACAGAGGACGGCGAGTGGTTGCCGGAGTTGAAGACGCTAATAAGAAAGTAGTTCAGCCGATGGATGTTGGGGAATGGTTTACAGTTGGAGGGTTAATGTTTACCACGGTTGCACGTTTCCCACGTCTATTTACTAGTATCAGACCTTTCCGGTCAACAAATCAGAACATCCGGCAGCTTCAGCGGTACTTCGATTATCAACATCTTTCAATGCGGTAAGGCTGTTCCCCGATGCCACTAACTGGTAACCAGTGCATCCTGCTGCAGCACAGACCTAACCAGTGCATCCACTGAATATTAGGGAGGATCCAGTGATTAAGGGCAAAACAGAGATACAACCTTCGAACGATAGCACAAGATACATTAGCCTGAGTTGTTTCGGGCTAACACACACGACTCAACTAGATTGGTAAACATATGGATATTTTATTCTATCCTTTTCTTTCCTACTAAGGAGCAACTCCAGGTTGGCCTAGCGCGCGACCTGCGAGTTCTTGAGCTTCAACACCACCAAGGTGTTCCCTTGCACGGAGAACGCAGTCCATGGTGACCCGCATAACATCGGCATTCACACCGGTCTTGGCTTCCAGGCTTGCAAGAGTCTTCATCAAGTTCATGTACTCACGCGCAACCTGTAGGCGTTCAGGACTGACCGCCTGCAATGCACACAGTCGACTTTCCTGTTCAAAGAACTGTGACCAACTGATGTTTTTGACAAGGCGCTCCTCCTCGGCTACCGCGCATCCACCCAACACGCGGGCGAGCTTGTCTCGATATTCCTCGCACAGCCAGATGTACATTAGCAGGAAGAACCTTTCCACGCCAGCGGTCATCTCCTGGGGAAGCTGAGGAAATGTGTCGGCAGCAGCATTCCCCTGATGTCTGACCGGGTCCTCATGGACGCTCTCCATGCTGGAAGCCGGTGATGGCATTACGATAGTGTAGTGGCATGCTAATTGAAGTGTTGATCCCCGTACGGCCTCTCCCCTTGTGTTCTTATAAGGTACAAGGACACGCATGGGGAGCTGCGCTTGTGTGAAAACAAAGAGGTTACACAAAAATGTGTGAAAACGTTGAGGTTTTGGTGTAAAGCAGTGAAAAAAGCAGACCTTGTGGGTTTATGTTATTTCATATACGCGCCAAATCATAGGGTGCATTTTCGTCAGGTGCCATCACAATGTGAAAACGCCATCATGTATGTCAGACTATGCTGACGCGCCTAATGCATCGGCATTTCAAGTACACACTGACATGCCAACTCACCTGATGTTTTGGCGCATCTTCATTCAGTCACAATAGTACTGCAAGGCCAACTTACACACGTCTAGCAGTTGGATGTTACCACTGTTTATAACGCTACACGTTATGGCATATCTCATATACATATTATATTTAGCCGGCCCACTACTGCAAGACCTCAGTACACATCTGTTCGTCCCCAAATATCTAGATCCCCAAATCTCAAACCCCTAGCCCGGTAGTGCTCCCTTCTCTCGCGATGTCCACTGCGAGTTATTCTGTATCGGGCGTTCGTTGCCTTACCCCAGTCTACCAACTTCCGTTTGTGCTCTGCCCATTGTCATGAGCAGCTTGTGGTTCTCGTGTCAAGCAAGTATCCTCAAGAAGGCTAGGTGTTCTACAAGTGCAAATCAGACGGAGTAAGATCTTCTCGTTGATCCCATTCAGCTTTTGGTTACCCATCCTGTCGAGGCATCACTAATTTACTTCTTGGTTGCATTTTTCACCAATTACAGCCTACGAATAAATTCTGGCATCGGGAGCTGCAGTATGTGGAGTATCTGATTCAGCAACGATACCTTGTAGGTGAAGCTGCTGCTAGTGCACTACAGTATGCTAGATCTACAAGGGAAGAGCTTGAGCATGAGAAAGTAGCAAAACTAGCCATTGTTGCATCCAGTATCGGCAGCAATGCCGCTGACGATGGCAGACTGTTGACGATGATGAATGCTTTGATACTGATAGCAAGAGAGATCTTGTTCCTTATGAAGATAGGCCTTGGTCTGGGTTTAGTGCTGTGCTTTCTGATGCTCTTTGTAATGCGGATGAAATGATATGAGCAGTCACAATTAGTACTTATGGATGTATCTTTGTTTGTATGAGTTGGTATGGGTTTGTTGCTATGCTTTATGATGCTCTTTGTAATGCATATGAGCAGTAACATTAGTACTTCTAGTTGTATCTTTGTTTCTATCAGTTTTGAATCAAACTATCGTAATCTGGAGAGGGGTATTGCTAATCTCGTTCCTAAATATAGTCTAAAAAAACACGCGTCCTGCGAATTAACATAGCAATCTAATACACATCATGTTAACTGGAATCCACTTAGAATTGGACAGCTATTAGGAATCAAGCATATTACAAAAATTCGATGGCACGGGTCGCAACCCCCAAGCTTGTCACGTAAGCTTTAAATTATACACGCTCTGCGCAATCCCTGCTCGCATCTCATCAGCATAACACCTCTCTTTATGATACTCTATGATATGGGGCTAACCCGGTGTAGGCCGATCTTTCATGATTGGAGTGGATTCCCTCGAAGAACATGATGAACACGAGGAAGAACGGAGAGAAATCACAAGGGGAAACACTCAAGAACAAGTCCAATCACACATCCACTAGACAATCAAACACACAAGATCCACAAGGTACATGAAGGGAAAGATACAAGGTAAAGTTCATCTCTGTGAGGAGGTCTTGAGGGGGTCATCCCGTGAGGGGTCTTGAATCCGCTTGGGGGATCTTCTCCGAAGAGTTCATGAACTCCAATGGAGTGGTCTCTCTCTCTCTCAAGAGGAGAAGGTAGGAGCAAAGCTCACATACAAAGGAGCTATCATATTTGCTGACCCTAAAAATGGGGAGGAGGAGGTCTATTTATAGTCTAGGCCACGAAGGGGTAAGTGAGGGGCGGAACGGGTACATGGGCCTCGGCCTGAAACGTTGCACGCACGCAAGGCCCGGATGATCCGGATGGGGGTCCGGATGATCCGGCCGTCGTCCGGATGATCCGGGAGGGGGCCCGGATGATCCGGCTTCACACGAGGCCTTCGGGTGTCTTCGGTTGCGAGTTATCCGGACGATCCAGGAGAGGGTCCGGATGATCCGGCTGAGCCCAGATGATTCGGGCGGCAGTCTAGACGTCTGGCCTGGCTCCAGCAGTCGCTCCATCTTCTTCTTCTCCTTTCTTCCATCTTCCCTTCCATGCCTCCCTCGCGGATGGTGTAGATGTACACTTGCGCTCGCACTCCTCCTCGACATCCGTGAAGTTCCGACAATACCTATGCATGCACAAGGGAGAAGTGGCAAGTAGTATAAAATCCTCAAAGGGGTCAGGTGAACATGTGTAAAGGAGATGATTCACATTTATTTATGTGAAGTAGATGTTGCACGTGTCACCTGCCAAACGAACTCTTGACATGGTGATTTCCGTAGGATGCTCCGCATCATCCCCTCCCGCTTGGGAAAGTTCCGACCTCGGATCGAAAACCAAATCACCATGGCAAAGAGATGGCGTCGCTGTGTAGAAGTGGACGATCACCAAGTACTCATCATCTTGAAGCTCGAAATGGGCACTCTTAAATGTCGCACCGTCTTCTGATTCCTTCAAAAGGAGCAAGGACAACAAACACTTGGAAAAACAAATGTGGTTAGCGTTAGTGCAAAACCAAGCATTCAAGCGGTGATAAACCCAACAAGTGTCATCATCAAGCATAGCATATGGTTTGACAAAGGATTGTGACATGGCATGTAAGCATATAAATTGAGCACAATGAAGGTCATCATGGAAACAAGCATATAAATGTGAGGTAGTGATGCAAATATGTGTGACAAGAGAAGAAGCATCTACCTCATGGTCTGTAACATCCCAATTTTTTCAATTTGGATGTTATACATAGGTCATCATATGCATATCATATTTTAATTGCATTTTGGTTGTGATCCCAGAAATCTTAAGCAACTCAAGGACCCAAGGGGAGAGTTGGAGGTTTCACAAATTTTCATATTTGAATTTATTCCAAATTTGAAAAGAGGATCCATTTGATTTTAATATTTTCTCTCCAATTATTTCTTATAACAAAAGTAAATGAGAGAAGTTAATATGACTTCTTCAACAGAAGAGAAATATTGGAGAAGAAATTTTAAAAAACAAATTATTATTTTTGGTATTTTATTTGCTATTTTATTTGAATTAGAGAAAAATATGCATTTTTAAAAATTGCATTTTTAGTCCACAAAAATGTTCATCTTGTCCTAAATATTATATTTGGATGGTGAAAATTGTTTCTGGAATTTTTCGAATTTATATTATATTTTATTACAATTTTTCTTCTGTGGCGAAGTTTATTTATTTAAAAAATATCTTCTTCGCCCGACTGGGCCGAAGCCCAGCCGGCCCAGCCGAGCGCACCGCATCCCACTCGGGAGTCCCGACCGCTGCCCCCGCACCCATGGAGTCTGGCTCGGAGTCCACCGCGCCACCGCCCCTCCCGCAAGCCAAGCCCCCCGGCCCCTTTATAAGGCGAGCCGCCCCGCCGCCTCCTCCTCACCACCGCCGCGCCACCCGAGCCGCGCCGCCGCAGCCGCCCGCACCGTCGAGCCGCTGCGCAACCGCAGCCGCCGCCGGATCTCGCTATTGACCTCGCTGCCGGTTTTCTTCGGTTGATCGGTAAAAGCCGTTAGCTTTTTGGTTTTTCGTTCGTATTTTTGGTTTAGATTAGATTGTTTTTTATTAATATTTAGGTTAATTAGCGAATGTTCACTCGATCATCTCTGTTAGCGAACATGTTCGTTCGTTAGTCTCTGTTTACGAACGTTCGTTTGTTAGGTTTTTCCTTTTATTTTCTTTTCGGCCAGGGACCTATCTGTAAATACTTTTCTTATAGATTAGTCCCTGATTTTCAATCCCTCGTTACTTCTTGCTCGTTTATCCAAATCCAGTGAAACCAATGCCAAATCTTCGTCTCGATCCCCTCTTTCCAGATAATCAATTTTTAACATGGTTTTGACAATTTAAAATTTGGTTTCGGGCCGATTTGAATTCGAACTTCTTTTGATCATAGTTTGTGTTTCGTAGCTCCGATTCGATTGATTCTTTTTGCAAATTGAAGCTCTTCACTTGAATTTTCATCTTAGATCTTTTCTCTTGAGTTTTACCTTTGCACCTTATGCTTGAGTGCTTATGTATGCTATTGTTTGTTCACGATAGAGTTTCCGGAGTGCGAGGCTTGCTACTACGAATCACTAGGGTTTTCTGATAGTCGGCAATGCAAGTAACACTTTGATCATATCCCTTTATTACCCAGTTTTTATGCATTAGGTTCAACCCTCAAACATTGCATGAGTGGGATTGATAACATGTGGGTATTGGGAAGTAGTTGATGAGGTAGAACCTATTGTCTTATATCAAACCCTGGGGAGTTACTACGTTATTCTTATACTGCTATGCTATGCTCGTAGACGTGGTTTGGTTTGAGAGATTCATGACAGTTGTGGGTATTATTATGTATAAGGTTTTAAACTTAAGGTGGATACTTTAATACACATCTGAGTGGATTGTTTGTGGGCACCTGGGGAATCCAGTGTTGTCCAAGGAGATCCCGGGGCATTCGTGTGATCATCCTATGGTTCGCCACACAGGCTCAAAGGGATCATAAGATTATTCATGCTAGAAACTTCTGTGTGCGGCCACGAGCCATTATGGGCTCTGGCATAGTTGAGTAAGTTGTGGGAAACCTTTCCATGATGGGCTAGCAGATGTAGGGGAATTGTAGGTGTACCGGCCTATCCATCGGTTAAGGGGGCCTCTTCGGAAAGACTGTGTCTCGGTCATCCGTTTCTCAAACATCATGTAGTGTGAGAAATTCAACGAAGGAGATCAAGTCTTGTGGGGAAAAGTGTGCAAACCTCTACAGAGTGTACAAACTAATCATCGTTAGCCGTGTTCCCGGTTATGGACATCTTGAGTATCTGGTACTTGAATTATTGATTTGATCTCATCACTCTACTTAATTAATTTGTTGGGTTGTTAACTATTATTTTGGGATTTGAGATGGGGTTACCATTCTCAATATTACCAACAAACTTTGTAGTTAAATAAAATATATTCCTTTGTTGTAGGGAAAACTAGCTTTATGCAAATGATAACCATAGAGCCTCCACCAGCCATATATGCATGTAGTGATAGCTGTTATCTGTTCATTGTCCTATAGTGTTATTTTGCCAACATATTCCATGTGCTGACCTACACAGGCTGCAACGATTATGTTGCAGAGTTTTCAGACAAAGAGTAAGGTTTGCTAGGCCATTGTCGTGCACTCAGCTATGCTGTTGGAGTTGATGGACTCATTTATCTTCGATGCTTCCGCAATTATCTTATTTAGATGGCCTTCAGCCATATTATTGTAATAAGTACTCTCTTTGAGACACTCGATGTAATAAGTGTGTGATTGAACTCTGTTATAAATCCTCGAGTACTGCGCGTGTCAGCATTACCGATCCAGGGATGACACTTATGCACAGAGATTTGACCGTCTGAGGTCGGATCGCTACATGGTCATAGCAATCATTCATAAAGCATGCAATGAAAGGTCTATGGTAGGCATAGGAATCATTCACAACACCAAATAAAATGAAGTGTCTAAACACATCAGTCAAGTGCAAGACAATCGAAGCATAATGTGCATAGGGTGTACTGAAGATAGTGTGGTACTCAACACAACAGAAAGAGCAATTGTTCAACATGTGTGAGGCAATCAAGGCAAGCATGTAGCAATCAATGGGACATGGCATATGTGAATTGATGACATTGTTGCAACCAAACATGTGATAGGAACAAGTAATGCAAGAATTGGATGCAACACACAAGATATATATGTCATGAGGCATGGAAAGGTGAAAATGACAGGTCGAAGCAAGATCTCTAACATGTGCGTAATCAAGTGGTCCAAGATGAACAATAAGTCTCATGGGGCAAGCAACACAAGTAGTATGATCCATAATATCCAAGCTCATGGTTTGGGGGTTCCCAAAAGAGAATGATATCACCTTGAAAGCATGTCCTTGTGCGTCCTTCACAATTTTGAAACACAAGCAAGCGCGATGTAGAATCGTCGTGGTAGAAGGTGGTTCGCTCTCAAGAGCTCGGATTGTCAACTCACGTGATGTGGAAGTTGACACGAAGTCCAAGTTTCCTACACATGCACACAACAAAACAAAGAATGTATGCGCATGGTGGATAAACACATCATCCATCATGATGGTTCTCTTCTCTTGCACATAACCATTAGAAGCACAAGTGCATGAATAATATGATGCAATAATGGAAATATTCATGGCACTAGGTATATGGTGCAAAGAGGTAAGACAAGTATGCTTCACAAGAAATATGTCAAAATCTCCAAATATATGTGAGAATGCTATGGGGGCAATCTCATTAGAAAGACAAATCATTGTTGCACTCAATACATGGGAAAGTATCTAGCATGAGAGAGGCAACATATGGAGATATATGACAAGAAGCAATAAAAATCATGTGCAAAGCATGTAGATGGTTGTCATCAACCGCATCAAATGAGCAAGTATGACTCATTGGTGGTGCAACATAAGAAAGCATAGTAATCAAGTTGTGCAAGCTAGTAGTGCGAAGATGCAACATACTAGAGGAAATCATGGCAATCATGTCATGTGAGCAAATCGTAGGCATAGGCAATGCACATGACATATCGCAAGCACGAACACAAAGCAAGATCATGGTATCATCATAGGAATGGGTCATAAATGCAACATGGCAATAACAAGCAATATCTCTACCAAGCTTGCAAATACACATACGAGTACTAGAATCAATCATCATGTGTAATGCAAAGCATGGGTCACAAATGCATGTCAAAGGCATAGGAATGAACATATCATGCAAAGTGAACATGACAAGATGGGCATATAATATGTAATGGACACTACAAAAAACCTGTTAATCCATGACAGATTTCTGATGACAGTATTGAAAATCGTCATGAATGTCCTGGTACAGCCCAACAAGCATACTGAAGCCCGCCCTGAAGCCCGGCTAAAGCCCTAAATCTTTCCCAGTATAAAAACTAACCCTAAGACCCTCCTGCCCAATCTCAATCTCCATCCGCCGCCGCCATGCCTTGCCTCTCCTCGGCCCTGTCCTCCGCCTCCACCTCCCCGCCTCCAAGCAATGACGACGGCCCGAGATCCATGGTGACGGCGGCTGCAGTGGCCCGATAGAAGCGGTGGCCATCCCTAGTCGTTGCCGCGTTCTTCTGCTACTCATTTTGGCCATGGATCTGCAGCAGGGGCCTCCCTCCTCCGATTCCCAGAGCCCGCAGCTGATTCGCCATCCGGAGATTTGGAGCAGCAAGCGCCGGATGAGGAGAGGACGAGGACAGTGACCTGCTGGAGGCACGAGCGCGACCTCGTCAACGGTGACGACGCCCCGCACAAGGTTCGTCCCTGCTCCCCCCTCGTCTCCTCTCCTTTATTACTTTCTCTCCCATCCCCAATCACAATTTCTTCCTTCGATTCAGATCAGTAGGAGCTCTCTGCCTCTCCAATTCCATTGACGGCGACGACCGGGACCCCACGCTCAAACCCGACGAGCTGGAACGGCGAGGTCATCCGAGCCGACCATCGTGATTCCCCACAGAACAATAGGTTGACTCTCTTGTTCTGTTTTCCTTTTCTTTCAAGTGCCTGCTGCTCTTCTCTAGCATAGTTCTCTAGGGGCTCACCAATTTTCTTGGACTGAACCTGATGTAGAAAACGTGTTCACTTCGTTTCCTGATACTCGCAAGCTACAGCCAAGTTACATCGAATGACAGACTAGCACTGCTAGCTATTTCCTTTTTCTTCTCTCACCGTGCGAGCATTAGCAGTGTAGAATTTGTGTTAAATAACTACTAGTTAGACAAGCTGTGTGGTGGTTCGCGTTTAGTTCCTAATTAGGCCATGCCAGTAATGAATAAAGCATATTAGTGTTCTTCTCCTTTCTATTGTTATTAGTCTGGTATATCTGTATATTTTTATATTGTCTTTACTCCCTGGCGTGGTTGCAAACTAATAATTAACGATGTGCAGAACTTGTCTAAGTTAGATGTACTCAGTGGCGGAGCAACAACAAATAAGTTGGGTGGGCCAATTTTTTTCTAAACCATACAGTTAAGTAGGCATGAGTTACTGAAATTTCAGGTTGCCTGTATACGGAAACTGGTAACAGGATGATGTTTTCAAGTAAAATTTGGACAAATAAACGAAACTTCTTGTGCGCTAGCTGCCTTCTGGTTCTATGGTCTTGTGCTCGTCGCCTGGGTAGTTCATCGGTGGCTAGCCGCTGGCAGCCGCCATGGCCACGCCCGTCGTGGCATAGGGATGGGTCACCATAGGGGTTGCTACATGCGGCGCCCGACTGCCTGGCTATTGGACCTCTCCATCTCTGAATGGCTTGCTCAGTGCTGAATCGGGGCAGAGAGCTCATAGCTGGATGCGAGGGATACATGCTATTGGATTAAGCTGTTACATGTACAAAAGAGTTTTATTTGTCTCTGGAGCTGGGCGGGCCACGGCCTTGTTTTGCCCTCACGAAGCTCTGCCAATGGATGTACTCATCTTTGTTGCTGTTAGGATCAAATATCAATGCTAGTTGAGTCATACTACCTCCATCTTGAAATATAAGTCATTTTTATAGGCTAAACTAGCCTACAAAAATGTCTTATATTTTAAGACGGAGTTAGTACTTGTTAGTTCTGACCATGCCTAGCTTAAGGACTCATCGGTATTCTTGATAAGAAAATCCTGCATATGTTCGTACATGTTCCTATCTGAATTAATATTGGATGTTTCTTGGTGTGTGCATGTGACAGTCAAGGCACATTTTCACAATATATGTTGGTATATGGTATTGTGAAACTTCTATGATTGAACATACCACGGCAAGATTTAGAAGTAACTTTCTTCCATCTACAAAAGTTGAGAGGCAGAGGGAGAGGCACACAGTTTTACCACTGAATAAGCTACTCCCTGAGCTAGAGGGAGGGGCACAAGATTTACCACTGAATAAGCTGTTCCATTCTACATGATTGAGGCTCTAAAATGAAATAATGAAATAGTGTAAAATCTATAGCTTTAGAGATTTAGAGGCACACATAGATAATGGAATAGTGTAACAATCTGCAGGTTTGAAAAGTTTGGTGTTCTTATTTGATCTTGGTTTGCAGCAAATAATAATATTGGTGTTGTCATTGCACTTTGGGCTCCAATGAAATTCTTGTATGTCTCAATTCTCTGTCAAAAGTTGTTTTAACAGTGTGCTAAGTTTTGTCGGATGCTTTGCCCAGGTCTATCTCATGGACACCCAGATTTAGTATGCAATTTTCTCAACACCCAGATTGGAGCTTAAGGTTGGACATTTTGATGGGACTGCGGATCTTCGGATGTTGGTGCTGAGATTGATGTGGCCCTAGCTACATGTAAGCGAAGCTTATGATGTCGATCCTCTAGGCTGCACTGCCATCATGTTACCTCACAAACTGCTGGTGGTAATTTTGCATCACCACTTATTAATTTATTTATTATTGTTCCTGACAAATACTAATTCTTGTCAAATAGTAATTCTTCAGCTGTATGTTGATGATCTCTTATGGTTGCAAGAGAAATGTATCCTTGGGCAAAATGTCGACATTCTTAGATAGGTCTATTACTGTCTCCTTCATAGCCTTTTGGTTTTATTTTCACTATATATCTTTTTTGGTCTAAGTTTCAACTGTCAAGTGTCAACAATATGTGGATATTGTTTTTTAGGGTATATCCAATTTCTTAATGCTCTATATAATAGGATAGGTTCTGGGGTTGGGTAACCTATTTTTTGCAAATTGGTGGTACCCAAAGGTGCTGTTCTGCCAAATATTGACAAGTCGATTCATGCCTACTTACAAGGATGGAAAAATAATATACTACTGGACACAACTGTAGATTTATGTAGTTGTTTGTTTTCTCCATGCATAACTATCCCTTCTTCAATATTAGTAACTTATCATCAAGGATGACTGGACATATGATAGTTGAATGAATCTTTTGCACTGCAATATGTACTGTCCTACTTTGACCAGTGTTTTTGTTTTTCTTGTTCGGATGATATGCACAAGTACTTTGACATTTCTTTTTTTTACCCATAAGTTGGTTGTTTTAATTAATACAGATCTACATGAAACATGTATGTAGTAGATACTATGTTATTCTCACTTGTAACAGTGCAACATTTAAGAATTTTGGACAGCATGAGTTATTCATTTTTTATATTGTTTCAATTCTCTTATTTTTACAATCTATTCATATCTACAAATATCTAATGATGTTGTAAATATGCTAGGTATGATTGCGTACCGGGCTACTTGGTGCTGCCCATCACAATTTGCACGGACATGATAATTTCCATCAAGAGGGCCGACAGCAAGAACTTGAATAGCAACTTCAATAGTTTAAATGTTCTATTTGTGTTAACTGGATTGTACGGTTTTCTAACTTTCCCAAGTGATGTATTTTGTCAATCTATGTTGTAAGCTATCATTTCATGGAGGATTTTGTAAGCTGCTATGTTGTAGATACTTGTGGATTACTGCATTTTGATTCATATGTGCATGCGAGACAGTTTTGAAATACCTGTCTTGCCAAAATTGGCACTACGATGTGTGTAATGCATTCTGGTTAAAAATATAGTTGGTGAAAAATGGGCTGAATGAAATAGGCTAATGGGATGAACTAATGGGCTACCCCATGTAGAATATCCATGACGATTTCTGTGACAAAAAGTAGTGTCCACGTAGGTTGCCACGTCATTCCAGTTGCTCAATTGAAAAGTCTATGTGGCATCGGTCCATGACGACTTGCTCCATCACAAAGGTTTGGGCCTAGGGCGGGCCTGCAGTAGATCCTTGATGGTAAGGAACGTCATGGATAGCACCATGTCAAATTATGACGCGATATACATGACGGATTTCAAATCCGTCAAGGATGGGTACCCATGACGGATTTTGCCTTGCCTGTGATGGATTAGAATCGTCATGTATTAACAGGTTTCTTGTAGTGGGACAATAACCCATAGCCAAGTGTGGGTCATGTAGAAAAAATGCATGAAGTCTTTGCGTGAAGAGAGCGGTGGGAAAGACAATCCATGGGATCCCAAGTCATCATTGCTCTGTAGAGCCCGTTTTGTCAACTCCTAGGATTGTGAGGTTGACAAGTATTCATGGGTACCTACACAAAAGAGGCACAAACCAAAGAAATTGTGTGCGTGGTAAACGTACACATCATCCATCATGATGTGTATGTGCATGTGAGAGTTAGCACAAGATAAGCATCGCTCAAACAAATTTGATGCATGGTATAAGAACATGTCATCCATCACGAAAGAATAGTTATTGTGTATAACACGATGGGGATGCAAATTGAGCATACAAATATATGGCACATCAATATCGTTTTCATTCATGGGAGCATATTGTGCACAAAATTATGAGGATCATGCAATGGATGGGATTGATCAAAATCTCCTAACATGTATGAGAAAACTATGGGGGTCTCCTCATGAGCAATATTGGAAACATCATATGGAGAAAATGGACAACATCCAAAACAATGCATATCCGAAGCTAGGTGGTCATGGCATGGCATATGAGATAAATGATGCAAAGGTAGCATATCAATATCAGCACAAGAAAAACAAATGCCAATAACCATGGGCCTGTCATTTATGCCATAAGTGCAAATTGTGTTTATTTTAATGGCATATGCATAGTTACTACGAAGAGATTGCAAATATGACATATGATTGATCTCATGCATAGCATATGACAAGTCAAGCGGATTGTCAAACATGATCTGACCAAGAGAATTGTCACAAGAAATCCTATGTAACATGACATCACAACTAGTAGACTCCACATGGCAATCATCATACTCATCATAAATGGGTAAATCATCGCACGGGGAAGTCGCACTAGCATGAAGCATGATAATAGGTGGATTCATACGTCTCCAACGTATCTATAATTTTTGATTGTTCCATGCTATTATATTATCAATCTTGGATGTTTTATAATCATTTTATAGTCATTTTATATAATTTTTTGGTGCTAACCTGTTGACATAGTGCCAAGTGCCAGTTGTTGTTTTCTGCATGGTTTTTACATTGCAGGAAATCAATACCAAACAGAGTCCAAATGCAAAGAAACTTAAAGGAGAGTTTTTTGGGCCCAGAAGACACATAATGGGCCCTGGCTGCGCCTGGGGGCTGCTCCGAGGAGAGACCTCGGGTGCCCCCCGGATCGCCTCTTTGCTCTATAAATACCCCGATATTCCCAAAACCCTAGGGGAGTCGAAGAAATATTCATCCAGCCGCCAAAGAGTCCAGAACCACCAGATCCAATCTAGACACCATCTCGGATGGGGTTCACCACCCCCATTGGTGCCTCTTCGATGATGTGTGAGTAGTTCTTTGTAGACCTTCGGGTCCGTAGTTAGTAGTTAGATGGCTTCCTCTCTTTCTCTGAATTCTCAATACAATGGTCTCTTGGAGATCCATATGATGTAACTCTTTTGCGTTGTGTTTGTTGGGATCGATGAACTTTGAGTTTATGATCAGATCTATCTTTTTATATCCATGAAAGTATTTGAGTTTCTTTGATCTCTTTTATGCATGATTACTTATAGCCTCGTATTTCTTCTCTGATATTTGGGTTTTGTTTGGCCAACTTGATTTGTTTATCTTGCAATGGGAAGAGGTGCTTTGTAGTGGGTTCGATCTTACAGTGCTTGATTCCAGTGACAGAAAGGGAACTGACATGTATGTATTGTTGCTACTAAGGATAAAACGATGGGGTCTATCTCTACATAGATAGATCTTGTCTACATCATGTCATCATTCTTATTGCATTACTCCGTTTCTCCATGAACTTAATACACTAGATGCATGTTGGATAGCGGTTGATCTGTGGAGTAATAGTAGTAGATGCAGGCAGGAGTCGGTCTACTAATCTTGGACATGATGCCTATGTAATGATCATTACCTGTATATCGTCATGATTATTTGAAGTTCTATAAATTTCCCAACAGTAATTTGTTCACCCACCGTTTGCTATTTTTCTCGAGAGAAGCCACTAGTGAAACCTACGGCCCCCGGGTCTCTTTCTCATATTATTTGCCTTTGCGATCTATTTCCCTTTGCTTTTATTTTCAGATCTATTAAAATAAAAATTCAAAAATACCTTGCTGCAATTTATTCTTATTTATTTTATTTGGCGTTCGATCTATCAATCTACTACAATTTATCTCACGTCCGTTTGCCTATCTTGAGGGTCGTACCCGGAAGGGATTGACAACCCCTTTAACACGTCGGGTTGCGAGGATTTGTTATCTGTGTGAAGGGGTTGTTTACGGTCTGTTGCTTGGTTCTCCTACTAGTTCGATAACCTTGGTTTCACATCTGAGGGAAATACCTACCGCTATTGTGCTGCATCATCCCTTCCTCTTTGGGGAAATACCGACGTAGTTTCAAGCCGCATCATGGATCAACATCATGCAAGCAATCAATGTCAAGAATGTCCACTAGTGGGACAAGAGAACCACCTTCACCTATGTTACCTTTTTCATTCCACTCATGTGGTGTAGGTGAGGTGGCAAAGACCAAGTGGTGGTCATCATCATCAACTTGATGGAACCATGTGGGGGTGCATCATATTCCACCATGGCCATCATCTTGTCCAAAGGAAGGACGTAGTCGTCGCGAATTAGCGCGTCATCATATATGGGACCTAGCACCAAATGAGAAGACATAAAGAGGTAGAGAGTAATTCGTTAGAAATCGAAATGCCCTCACATGACCTATCAACTTCCTCACTCTCTCTATGTGGTGGCTTACTCACTCCCTCAAGGTAGTTGCACTCAAACTCACATATGGTGGAGTCACTCATCTCACTCAAGTGGTGGGGCTTGTGGCTCTCCTCACATGGGAATTGGGGCAATGCATCATATATGGGGCTAGTGGTGAAGTCACTCTCACTCTCAATATGGTGGAAAAAGTCACTCAAGTCATCATACGTCGTCGTGGTCGAGGTGAAATACTCAACCATCTCATCGCTGTCACCGTGGATAAAGGCCGAAGATGGCACATCATCACTCTCCTCCATGACCGAAGGGAAAATCCCATGCCCGGTCATCTCATCACCGTCGTCGTGGATGAAGGCCGAAGATGGATCATCATCACTCTCACCTCCTAAGATGGAAGCATCATCCTTGCTCGTCACCATGTCGCTCGCCTCCAAAACTTGGTCCTTGAGAGTCTCCGTTGTCGTAGTAGTCGCCGCACCGTCTTCAAAAAGAGTCATTGAAGACTCAGCATCATCAATTCCACAAAGAGGGATGGCGATGAAGTCGAACTTGGGAGCATAGTCTTGGAGCTCGTCGGGCTTGGACACCGTCGTGGTACTAACCTCATGCTCGTTGTTTTGGAGCTTGGTCTTCAAGAAGTGTGCTTGGCGTGGAGAAGCCTTAGCCTTCATGAGTTCTTGTTCCGGCTTGAGAGCACCAATGTAGTTGTCGTCGAGGGACTTGTGTTCTCGAGGAAGATAGTCTTGGAGATGTCGTTTTGCAATTCCATCATGAAGTGGAACTTCATCGAAATGGGCCGTCCATGTCGGCTCGTTGCAAGGCATTCTTCATCTCTTTGAAGTGCGCGTCGATGGACTTGGATCCTTGGATGGTGTTCTCCAATTGGCGTAGAAGTTGTTCCGTGTAGGTTGGAGGCACAAACTCTGGTCGCATAGCTCTCTTCGTCTTGGGCCAACTCATGTCGTAGCTCCCTGAAGGTGTGTGAAGCCACCATGTCAACGCATAGTCGTGGAAGTTCGTTGTGGTGCACTTCACTTGATCTTCAGGAGGAACTTGATGTAGCTTGAGGTAGTCGTCCATCAGGCACTCCCACTCGAAATACTCCTCGGGTTCTTGAGTCCCATAGAAAGGAATCTTGCGGTCGGTGTCGAGGTCGTAGTAGCTCGTGGAAGTCGCAGACTTGAGCTTGGGGAGCTTCTCTTGAGTGTAGTATTGAGGTACTTGTAGGGAAGATGACGTATATCCAAAGGTGAAGATGCCTTGAAGTTGCTTGGCGAAGATGCCAAGGTAGATGGTGAAGTCGTTGAGCGGTTGTTGGTGTTGAGCTCTTGGCCTTCACGTTCTCGTCGGTGGTGGTGTTGATGCCAATGTAACCATGCCGGAGATGGTAGCTCGGAAGGATGTGCACTTGAGCGTCTTCTCGAAGATGAGGAAGATCTCTTGTAGGACTTGATGAGGGCTTTGAGCCCTCCATTTGAGCATCCATCTTGGCGTCCAAGTTGTTTTTCATGGCACCAAACTCGACGTTGTTGTTGTAGACCGAAGGTGGTGTGCTTTACCTATCCATCACAAGACTCGAGCAAAGGTGAGTAGGAAATGAGATAAACAATACCAAGTTACCTTTTCCCAAAGTTGAGGATGTATCCTATTTCACTCAATGTGAAATGAAAGAATAGTGGAATTGGTCCGGACTTGTTCACTCACACCTATCAATTAAAGCTTATGGAGTAGCTTCGTTAGGATAGTGGCACAAAAATTTGATGCAAAATGTTAGCAAGAGTCAGTAATGTTGAAAGAGTCTCACAAATTCGCAAGTGAAACAAGTAGACCAATATCAATGAATGGCACACGGAAACGCACACACGGATAGATAAATGGGGCCGTGCAACCAAGGAATGAGCAGAAAATGTGAAATCCACGGAAAACACTCGTGTTGCACAACTCAAGAGAGACGCTAGCACGATTGCTCAAAAGGCGGATATGACACTTGTGCACAACCTATAAGATGCAAAATGTATCAACTTTCTATCCCAAGTATGCTATGTATGTATGTTGCCCGGTGTTTCTCAAGATGATCCAAGATGATCGGATATGACAATCTTATGTGCAATGTGGTATGATGCTATGGCTCTTGCTTACTCTCTCTTTTGCTTAAAAGCTTAGTCTTTTTTTGTATGGCCACGATGCGAAATGCACAAACCAAGATAGCAACTGTGTATATGCGGGAACAATCTTATGACACAAGGGATATGATGATACCAAGATGATATGGTATGTATGCAATGTGCACAAGTAACGTTGCCAGCAATACTCAAATGGCTAGTCTCGATAGGCAAGTAACGCAAAATGGGCTAGGGGTTATCAATGCAATTGCAAGCGGAATATACAATGGTGTCGTCGAGTTTACCGTCAATGTTTTGGCATGTGTACATAAGCACGAATGATGTTCTCAAAATGATGAAGTGTTCAATGACGATGTTGAGACCAGGGCGACGATGAGTGGCGGTGATGTCGATGTCAAACCGTTCCTAATTAGCCGAAACACCTTAGGAAATAGAAAAAACGCGAACTCAAAATCTCAAATGTCAAATGGTGGTAGCGGGAATGCGGTGGTGGTTGCGGAAGTATTGGTGAAAACCCGGTAAAAATGGGTTAGGGTGGTGGAAGGGTATGATGGGATATACACGGTGTCGGAGTTGGAAGCACGGTCCCTAAGTATCTGAAACACCTTAGGAGACACAACTCACAACACAAACAAAATTGGGTTAAGTTGGGGTGGCGGAAGTGTATGGTGGGCAAGGTTATGCGGGATTTATGGTGGTGGTTGATGAAGAAGCAACTATCCCTATGTAGACGAAACACCTTAAGAGACTCAAGTCACAACTCAAACAACCACATATGCAATGGGGATCAAAATTGGTTAGGTTGCGTAAGTCGGTGGTGGAAATGCGGAAGATATGGTGGAGGGCCTAGGCAAACTTGCCAAATTTCAGAAAATATGATGGAGTCAAATGATGGTTGTAGTATTTTTTTGAGATGGGGGATGTCAATAGCTTCAAAACGAGCTAAAGAACGTCAAAATTGGACTCCGGATGAATTAGTTATGGCCAAAACAAGAATTCAGTCCTGTCAGTGTCACGGTTATCCGGACATCCGGGAGTAGGTCCGGATGATCCGGGTTCGTCAACCGGATTTCTGTCGCGTGGAGTGTCCAGCCGTCCGGGAGAGGTCCAGCTAATGCGGGCTGGTCCGGATGATCCGGGAGCACTTCCGAATGATCCGGGCAGGTCAAACTGCTCACGATTTCCTCTCGAGGACGAATTTGCAGGCGGAATGGATGATTTTGGGGCACAAATTGAGGAGATTTCGTGGATAGAAGGTGGACAAAATTGGGGAGATGCTAGATCCACTTGAAACCAAGCAAATCCATGGATCACAATCAACAAAACATCATCAAACCAACAAATCACAAAAAAAATTGGGGATATTTTTGGTGGGGATTTTCGGATTTTGGGACGAAAACAAGCAAAACAAGGCTAGAAAACGGTGGGGAGGACTCCAAATTCGTGATAAACGTGGCTCATAATACCAAATAATACAGGGCTAATCCGGTGTAGGCCGATCTTTCATGGTTGGAGTGGATTCCCTCGAAGAACATGATGAACACGGGGAAGAGCGGAGAGAAATCACAAAGGGAAACACTGAAGAACAAGTCCAATCACACATCCACTACAGAATCAAACACACAAGATCCACAAGGTACATGAACAACAAAGGAAAAGATACAAGGTAAAGTTCATCTCCGTGAGGAGGTCTTGAGGCGGTCATCCCGTGAGGGGTCTTGAATCCGCTTGGGGCATCTTCTCCGAAGAGGTCATGAACTCCAATGCAGTGGTCTCTCTCTATCAAGAGGAGAAGGTAGGAGCAAAGCTCACATACAAATGAGGTATCATATTTGATGACCCTGAAAATGGGGGGAGGAGGTCTATTTATAGTCTAGGTCACGAAGGGGTAAGTGAGGGGGCGGAATGGGTACATGGGCCTCGGCCCGAAATGTTGCACAAAAGCAAGGCCCGGATGATCTGGATGGTGGTCCGGATGATCCAGCCATCGTCCGGATGATGCAGGAGGGGGCCCGGATGATCTGGCTTCACACGAGGCCTTTGGGTGTCTTCGGTTGTGAGTTATCCGGACGATCCGAGAGAGGGCCCGGATGTCCGGACGGCGGTCCAGACGTCCGGCCTGGCTCCAGCAGCCGCTCTATCTTCTTCCTCTCCTTTATTCCGTCTTCTCTTCCATGCCTCCCTCACGGATGGTGTAGACGTACACTTGCGCTCGCACTCCTCCTCGACATCCGTGAAGTTCCGACAATACCTATGCATGCACATGGGAGAAGTGACAAGTAGTATACCATCCTCGAATTGGTCAAGTGAACACGTGTAAAGGAGATGATTGACCTTTATGTATGTGAAGTAGATGTCGCATGTGTCACTTGCCAAACGGACTCTTGACATGGTGATGTCCGTAGGATGCTCCGCATCACTCTGTCCTCAATTAGCTTTGTGATGAGTTCATTATTCTTCTCCAGCATCTGCCGGAGATTTTCTATCTACTCCGTCCGCTTGGTTACGTCCCGCAAGCAAAATGCTCACAGTTCCACCACTTGATTCTCAAGCTTCTTGTTGTCTTCCAACACTGCATTGAAAAGATTCTCCATGGAATCCATCCTAGCTAAAAGCACACCCTTCAAAATACAGAAGTCAAACGATTACAAGATTAAGGCTTGTATGTCAATGGATGTTAACTTGATGAATGCGCTGACAATAAAGACGAGGCTTTGTAGACCAAGTAGGGGTCGTCCAGAAATACAAACGCAATTTACAAGCGCGCACATCCGAGCTTGAACCCTCGGGGATTTTCCCGTGCATAGGCGGCGGCATGTTGAGCTTGCAAGTCCACTAGCTTGTTTTGGATTGGAGTTGGTGGGGGTGTGGGGGAAGCAGGGGTGGGGTGTGTGGGGGAAGCAGGGGGAGATGGTGAGAGTAATACTGGATATCCATCAGACCGGGCGTCGCGTTAGATATTTTATTGCAACGCTCACACCCCAAGTGCATTGTCGTTGCATCGAGGCGATGGGCTGATAATGAATGTAGACAAGCCAGGTGCATTGTCGTTGCAACGAGACCCGATGGGCTGATAATGATTGTAGACATGCCAGGTGCATTTTCGTTGCAACGAGGCCGGACGGGCTGATAATGAATGTAGACACGCCATGTGCATTGTCGTTGCAACGTTGTCGGATGGGCTGATAATGAATGTAGACACGCTAGGTGCATTATCGTCCCAATGATGACGGACGGGCTGATAATGAATGTAGACACGCCAGGTGCATTGCCGTTTGAACCATGCCGATATTTTTTTAAAGTGCGTACACGCAAGTGTATTGTCGCTGCAAACAAACCTATAAGTTGCTAGAGAAACGCATACACGCCAGTCTCTCAAGTCGACAAATGCACTGACAATAAGCCGGTTTAGGGTTTATTACGAGGCATACATGACCATCATATTCGGGACCATGATAGCATCGGTACATTCCTTGAAGCCACAAACTTGTTCACAGAAACAACATTTCATCTGGGTATAAGACCAACAAACTATGTAATGAAGAGGTGACATATAGCGGTAAGGACGAAGCATCATTGCACAAACTAGTAACATAAATATCACCGGAGAGTACGAAAGGTAATGATCCGGTTATTAGTTATTACAACTTTGTGATTCATTGCTTTCATGGAAGCAATGTTAGACCACATGCTTCTCTCATCTTGATAACATCATTCGTAATCTCTTTGATATCCTCCTCCATGGAGTCCATCTTAGCCTGAAATACACATCGATCATTCCTTAGTCTCTGATTCTCCTCACCTAGCATCATTACCACCCGAAGAGTCAACACCATGGACCGACCCATCTCTTCTATTGCATGCACGTGTTTAGCAATGTCCTGCAAGTAGAAAGCGCGCAGCTGCACTAAGATCTCGGTGAGCTATTTATTGTCTACCAAGGCCACTTTGACCTGGTTCTCAAGGTAATTTAGCGTAACTTGCGTGGTTTCCTACAAAGAATAAGACATAAGAAGGTTGTTATTGACAGACTACTGCTACCGTTGACCCCCAACAATACATGGGTCATAAGGAATACGGACCATGTTGGGTACCATATGAGACAGAGCAAACGAATCTTGCTCTTCGGTCCTGGGTCCACCGTTGGAAACTCGGTCCTAGGCCATAATCTACCAAGCATGATATCAACCCCACAGAGTTCATAAGTCTTAGGTCTTTAACAAATAACAAAAAGGTAATGCCCCTGCTATTGAGATGGAAGGCAGATACATGGAGTGTTGTCTCGTCGGAGATCTACCCCTGTAGTGACGACCCTATTAGCCTGGAGCAACGCAATGGCCTAATCCGAGAAGGTTGGGTAGAGGGGGTGGGGGTGTGGGTGTGGGTTTTGGGCGAGGTGTGGTTTGTTTAGTTGGGGGAAAGGGGTGCTCGGGAAGTGTGGCTGGTTTAGTTTAGTTTGGAGATGTGTGTGACAAAATAAAGTTGTGTAAGCTAAAGACTACACTGGGGTAAGTCGGGGGATGATACGTCTCCAACGTATGTATAATTTTTTATTGTTCCATGCTGTTATGTTATCATTCTTGGATGTTTTATAATCATTTTATATCAATTTTTGGTACTAACCTATTGACATAGTGCCAAGTGCAAGTTGCTTTTTTTTGCATGTTTTTTACATCACAGGAAATCAATACCAAATGGACTCCAAATGCAGCGAAACTTTTTGTGGACCTTTTTTGGAGAAGAAGATGTCTAGTGGGCCGAAGAAGCACCTGGCGGTGCTCCGAGGGGAGCACAACCCACCAGGGCACGCCTGGAGGCCCAGGCGCGCCCTGGTAGGTTGTGCCCACATCGGTTGCCTCCCCGAACCGCCTCTTTACTTTATAAATACCCAATATTCCAGAAACCATAGGGGAGTCGATGAAAATCAATTCCAGCCGCCGCAAGTTCCAGAACCACCAGATCCAATCTAGACACCATCATAGAGGGGTTCATCATGTCCATTGGTACCTCTCCGATGATACGTGAATAGTTCTTTATAGACCTACGGTTCCGTAGTTAGTAGCTAGATGGCTTCCTCCCTCGCTTTTGATTCTCAATAAATGGTCTCTTGGAGATCCATATGATGTAATTCTTTTTGCAGTGTGTTTGTTGGGATCCGATGAACTTTGAGTTTATGATCAGATCTATCTTTTTATCCATGAAAGTTATTTGAGTCTTCTTTGATCTCTTATATGCATGATTGCTCATAGCCTCGTATTTCTTCTCCGATATTTGGGTTTTGTTTGGCCAACTTGATCTATTTATCTTGCAATGGTAAGAGGTGCTTTGTGATGGTTGGATCTTACGGTACTTGATCCCAGTGACAGAAGGGGAACTGACACGTATGTATCGTTGCTATTAAGGATAATAAGATGGGGTCTATTTCTACATAAATAGATCTTGTCTACATCATGCCATCGTTCTTATTGCATTACTCCGTTTTCTCATGAACTTAATACACTAGATGCATGCTGGATAGCGGTCGATCTGTGGAGTAATAGTAGTAGATGCACGCAGGAGTCGGTCTACTAATCTTGGACGTGATGCCTATATGATGATCATTGCCTGGATATCGTCATGATTATTTGAAGTTTTATTAATTGTCCAACAGTAATTCGTTTACCCACCGTTTGCTATTTTTCTCGAGAGAAGCCACTAGTGAAATCTACGGCCCCCGGGTCTCTTTTATATATTTGCCTTTGCGACCTATTTTCCTTTGCTTTTATTTTCAGATCTATTAAACCAAAAATACAAAAAATACCTTGCTGCAATTTATTTTATCTTGCGTTCCCGTGAGATCTATTAATCAAATTATTACAACTTTCTCACGTCCGTTTGCCAATTTCTGGCACCGTTACTCGAAAGGGATTGACAACCCCTTTAATACGTCGGGTCGCGAGTATTTGTTATTTGTGTGCAGGTGTCGTTCACGTAGTGTTGCGTGGTTCTCCTACTGGTTCGATAACCTTGGTCTCGTCACCGAGGGAAATATCTACTGTTGGTGTGCTGCATCATCCCTTCCTCTTTGGGGAAATACCGACGTAGTCCTAGCATACATCAAAAGGAATTTCTGGCGCGTTGCCGGGGCGACATCATCAACATCTACTAGGTTCCTAATCACAAATCTCATCTCCTTGCAACTTACATTATTTGCTATTTGCCTGTCGTTTTCCTCTCCCCCACTTCACAAAAATTTGTCGTTTTATTCGCCCTCTTTTTCGTTTGTCGTTTTCTTGCCGGATCTGTTTTTTAGTGCAATCTTGTTGTGTAGTCACAATGACTCAAGAGAACACCAAGTTGTGTGATTTCTCAAATACCAACAACAATGATTTTATTGGCACTCCGATTGCTCCCACCACTAGTGTGGAGTCTTGTGATATTAATACTGCTTTGCTGAATCTTGTTATGAAAGATCAATTTTCCGATACTCCTAATGAGGATGCCGCATCCCATCTTAACACATTCGTGGGATTATGTGATATGCAAAAAAATGGATGTGGACAATGATGTCGTGGATATGAAATTATTTCCGTTTTCTTTGCGAGATCATGCAAAAATTTGGTTTTCTTCTTTGCCTCGTAATAGTATCGATTCTTGGAATAAGTGCAAAGATGTTTTTATCACTAAGTATTTTATGCCCGCGAAATTGTTTCCCTTGGAATCCAGATCATGAATTTCAAGCAACTGAACATGAGCATGTTGCACAATCGTGGGGAAGGATGAAAATGATGCTAAGGAACTGCCCAACTCATGGGTTAAATATTTGGATGATCATGCAAAAAATTTATGCGGGGTTGAATTTTGTTTCTCGTAATCTTTTAGATTCTGCCGCGGGTGGTACTTTTATGGAAATTACTTTGGGTGAAGCCACCAAATTGCTAGATAATATCATGGCAAATTATTCACAATGGCATACCGAAAGAGCTCCTACTAGTAAAAAAATTAATTCGGTTGAAGAAATTTCTTCTTTGAGTGAAAAAGTCGATGCTCTTATGAAATTGGTTACTAGTAAAAGTGCTCCTATTGATTTTAATGATATGCCTTTGTCCACTTTGATTGAGAAAAATAGTGATGCTGTAGATGTGAATTTTATCTCGTGAAACAATTTCAATAGCAATGCTTATAGAGGTAATTTTAATCCTAGGCCTTTTCCTAGTAATTCCTCTAATAACGATGGTAATTCCTATGGTAATCCTTCTTATAATAATAATAATAATAATAGGAACACCTCTTATCTTGAGAATAATATTAAATAATTTATCAACACTCAAAAGGTTTGCAATGCTACAATGGAAGAAAAGTTGAATAAAATTGATGATTTGTCTAGAAGTGTTGATAGAATTTCTCATGATGTAGAAAATCTCAAGATGAATTTTTTTGTGCCTAAGGTTGAGGAATCAATTAAAGCTCTCTATGTTTCTATGGATGAAAGTAAGAAAAGAACCTCTATGCTTAGAGCTAGAAGAGAATTTTTAGAAAAAGCATTTTCTAGTGATTGATTTCACAAAAATGATGAAGATCTTAAAATGATTGGTGTTTCTTCTATTGATTCCTAGTTTGGTAAAGTTAAGATTGATGAAAAAGGGACCGAAGAAGAGTCAACTTTAGTTAGAAGGCGTCCCGATAATTCGGAGGGTGAAAATCTTGTTGAGAAAATTGATAAAAGTTGGTTTGGAGAGGTCAAAACTTTAACCAGTGATGTGCCCACTCTTTTGGATTACAAATACTTTAATTATGATAGTTGCTCTTTGATTGATTGTATTCTTTGTTGTGATCCATAATAAATTCACCCCATGCTTATGAACAAAATAAAGCTTTTACTAAACATATTGTTGATGCCATGATGAAAGATTTAGAAGAAAAGTTGGAATTAGAAGTTTCAATTCCTAGAAAATTACATGATGAGTGGGAACCTACTATCAAAGTCAAGATTGAAAATTATAACTATTTTGCTTTATGTGACTTGGGTGCTAGTGTTTCTACAATTCCGAAATCTTTATGTAATGTGCTTGGTCTTACCGATATTGAAGAATGTTCCTTAAATTTGCACTTGGCGGATTCTACTATTAAAAAGCCTTTGGGAAGAATTAATGATGTTCTTATTCTTGAAAATAGGAATTATGTGCCCATAGATTTTATTGTTCTTGATATTGATTGCAATCCGTCTTGTCCAATTATTCTTGGTAGACCGTTTTTACGCACTATTGATGCCATGATTGATATGAAAGAAGGCAATATTAAGTTCCAATTTCCACTAAGGAAGGGTATGGAAAACTTCCTAGAACAATAATTGGGCCACCATATGAATCAATCACGAGGGCATCTTATGGATCTAGAAATAAAGATGACAAAACTTAGATCCTTGCTTTATGCCTAGCTAGGGGCGTGAAACAATAGCACTTGTTGGGAGGCAAGGTGGACGACGGCGGGGATGAAGTGAGAGGACGGGATGGAAGGATCCCGGTCCGAAGCCATGGATGTGAGAGGTCGATCTCTTGTAATGGCCGGCGGCGTCGGGGTATCAGCTCCGGCATGGTGGAGGAGGACGGCGGTGGATGGGGTGGCGAACGGAGGAGGATGGGGTGGAGAGGGTGTTTTGGCGCCCACGGAGTACTAATGGGGAAATGGAGGGAGAGAGGAAGGAGGGAACCATGTCTTCAGGGTGCGCTTGTCTCAAATGCGAGGAAATTTACAAACTTAGCCCCTGTTTAAAATTTCCTACATCACAGCAATATTAGTCGGTTGGGGATAGGACGGTAATCTCGCATACACCGAATATTTGCCGACGAGAGTTTGTTTTTGGCGCTCATCGTTTATGAATCAGGGAGGTAGTCGATTTCGGCCGAGGAGACATTGTGTTTTCGCGCCCACCATGTATGAATCCGGGTGAGAGGCGGTTATGTCATGTTTGAGTGAAATTACAAACCTACCCCTATCGAAACCTATAGAAATCGAGCTGATAGGCTTTGCGTGGCAGGGATAGGCAGTAATTTCCATCTCGCAGATTTTGGTTCCGGGCGGTTACTGCGACTTTCCCTTCTTTGTTCAAATTTTTGCAGAGCAAGAGTGCACGTTTACCGTGCCAACTCAATTCGAATCCAGTTTGTATTCTATTTTTGTTCGGGCAGGATTTATTTTTGATTGGAATAACATTCTATATACATCAATTTTTATATATATACTTTCAAAATCACAACACCCTTTATACATAAATATGGTTTACAAATGACATGATCTCAGATTCATAAGGCTGTATCCATCTTAATTTGGATTTTCAAATATTTGAAACCACTTTATGTTGAAATCCAATGTATGCATTCCTCGCTAGCTGTCTCCAATTAATGTGTGTTTCATGCGGGTTTTTATTTTTTTACTTCTCAAACATGTATAATGTGTTTCACACACGCAACATATAGTGTAATCCCGTTTAGACATTAATTGCATATAAACCATGCATTGTCTCTAATTAAAGAATCTATGGATCACTAATATTGATAAACTATATAACATTACACGTGTCCCCAAATTCAAATGAATATGCATGTTTGATACAACAATTTGTGTTATGATATTATCGATGTCATGATCTCCAGTTTAAAAAGTTGAATCCCCTTTAATCCAGATATTCGTCTCATATAGCTATCACTCATGCTTATATAGGAGTATCTCTCTAGACCTATACGCGTTCATCGTCTCTCGGGTATCTCTCGTGCTACCTGTATGTCGACAATGATCTTTTATCTTTGTAACACACTAACGGTACTCTCTCCCTCTACCTCCATCACTCTATCTCTCTCTAAGTATACCACACTACCTGTTATGTGTCTCTAACTATGATTCTCCATGTGAAATCTCTTTCTCTCACACAAACACAAACTTCGTCTCCCGGGGTCTCATTTCTCTCTACTATTCCCTTGTGTGCCACTCGCACACACCCTCTCACACAGAGATGTCTTTTGCTCCTTAGGTATGAGAAGCTACGACTCTTCCTCTTAAATATCTCTTTCTCACACACAAACACAAACTCTGTCTCCCAGGGTCTCATATCTCTCCACCATTCTCTTGTATGTCGCTCACACACTCTCTCTCTCCCTAGAGATATCTTGCGTTCCCTCATATGTCTCTCTAGCTATCACTCTCGTTGTGAAATATCTTTCTCTCTCGCAGACACAAAACTCCCTCTCTCGGGATCTCATTTCTCTCCGATATTTTTTTGTATGTGAGTCACGTGCACCCTTTCTTCATCTCTCTCACACCCACACACATAACTCAGCCTTCTCATCCACTCGACTCCTATCTCTAATGCACACTAGCTAGCATCTTTATCTTTCTATTTATCTTTTTCTCCATCAACCTTCTTTCTCGCCCTCACTCTTGCTTCCTATCATGCACACTATGTATGTTTCTCTCTACATGCAGTCAAGTGCCCTCTTTTTATCTTTCTCTCTCACACACGTAACTTCACCCTCTGAACCACCCGGCGATCATCTCCAACACTCAAACTAGCCGATGTCCCTCTAGCTAGCATTTCCATCTCTGTATCTATCTGTAGTTTCTCCGTCAACATTTCTTTCTCGCACACACTCTTGCTTCCTATCACCCACACTATATATGTCTCTCCATACATGCATTTATAGGTTGATCTCTTTTGCACAATCGTTGTGTCTAACTCCCTCTGCTCGCCATAGATCCATGCTCCAGCCCACGCCACTATCTCTTAAAGACAAAAACACATGCTCAATTGTCGGGCCTTCTTCCCTGCACTCTCACATGCCTGCATATTGTCATACCGATCTGTCTCTCCCATGTCGTTGATCTTATGACTTATGTCTTCTTTCTTTTATCTCGATCATGCGCGCGCGCACACACACATCCACATATACATGTATACCTCTCGCACATGCACGTTCAAGGTCTCTATGTCTCCATACGTAGTTAATTACCCTCAACCCTAATGCCATATCGAATCGTTCTCTTCTTGTGTGCACATAACTTCCGTCTGGATGGGTAAAACACACACTCACACTTAGCAATCTCCTTCTAGCTACCACCCTCTCACTCTTCCCCTATATCCCCGAAACTAATAAGACCATCCCTTCATTTAATTCCCGCCTACATGCACCATCGATATATAGTAGTCTTCCTCGGTGTCTCTCTAACAAACACGTTCTCTCGATGTCGACTGCTCTCACACGCACACACCTTCTCTTCCCTCTCTACGGGCCTTTTCTCTCTCGCACCCCATCATTGGTGGCCTCTGCCATACACATCACCTCTCTATGATGAAGCCATGCACACTTAAATTACATCCGCCACCGAGGACCCCGCGTCACACACACACACACGCACCCACCCACCCCACACACACACACGCACCCACCCACCCACCCACCCCCCACACACACTAAGACTCCATCTCACACACGCACACACACGCACGCACCCACCCACCCACCCCCCAGACACACACGCACACACTAAGACTCCATCTCACACACACATGCTCTAGGCGGTGAAGGAAATATGCCCTAGAGGCAATAATAAAGTTATTATTATTTCCTTATATCATGATAAATGTTTATTATTCATGCTAGAATTGTATTAACCGGAAACATAATACATGTGTGAATACATAGACAAACAGAGTGTCACTAGTATGCCTCTACTTGACTAGCTTGTTAATCAAAGATGGTTATGTTTCCTAGCCATAGACATAAGTTGTCATTTGATTAACGAGATCACCTCATTAGGAGAATGACGTGATTGACTTGACCCATTCCGTTAGCTTAGCACTCGATCGTTTAGTATGTTGCTATTGCTTTCTTCATGACTTATACATGTTCCTATGACTATGAGATTATGCAACTCCCGTTTACCGGAGGAACACTTTGTGTGCTACCAAACGTCACAACGTAAATGGGTGATTATAAAGGTGCTCTACAGGTGTCTCCAAAGGTACTTGTTGGGTTGGCGTATTTCGAGATTAGGATTTGTCACTTCGATTGTCGGAGAGGTATCTCTGGGCCCACTCGGTAATGCACATCACTATAAGCCTTGCAAGCATTGTGACTAAATGAGTTAGTTGCGGGATGATGTATTACGGAATGAGTAAAGAGACTTGCCGGTAATGAGATTGAACTAGGTATCGAGATACCGACGATCGAATCTCGGGCAAGTAACATACCGATGACAAAGGGAACAACGTATGTTGTTATGCGGTCTGACCGATAAAGATCTTCGTAGAATATGTGGGAGCCAATATGTGCATCCAGGTCCCGCTATTGGTTATTGACCGGAGACGTGTCTCGGTCATGTCTACATAGTTCTCGAACCCGTAGGGTCCGCACGCTTAACGTTACGATGACAGTTTTATTGAGTTTTGATGTACCGAAGGAGTTCGGAGTCCCGGATGAGATCGGGGATATGACGAGGAGTCTCGAAATGGTCGAGACGTAAAGATCGATATATTGGACGACTATATTCGGACTTCGGAAAGGTTCCGAGTATTTTTCGGAGTACCGGAGAGTTACGGGAATACGTATTGGGCCTTATTGGGCCATACGGGAAAGAAGGAAAAGGGCCTCAAGGGTGGCCGCACCCCTCCCCTTGGTCTGGTCCGAATTGGACTAGGGAAGGGGGGCGCCCCTTCCTTCCTTCTCTTTTTCCCTTCCTCTTTTCCTATTCCATATGGGAGGTGGAATCCTACTAGGACTAGGGAGTCCTAGTAGGACTCCACACTTGGTGCGCCCCCTCCTAGGGCCGGCCTCCTCCTCCCTTGCTCCTTTATATATGGGGGCAGGGGGCACCCCATGGACACAACAATTGATCCTTGAGATCTCTTAGCCGTGTGCGGTGCCCCCCTCCACCATATTACACCTCGATAATACCGTTGCGGAGCTTAGGCGAAGCCCTGCGTCGGTGGAACATCATCATCGTCACCACGTCGTTGTGCTGACGAAACTCTCCCTCAACACTCGGCTGGATCGGAGTTCGAGGGACGTCATCGAGCTGAACGTGTGTGGAACTCGGAGGTGCCGTGCGTTCGGTACTTGATCGGTCGGATCGTGAAGACGTACGACTACATCAACCGCGTTGTGATAACGCTTCCGCTGTCGGTCTACGAGGGTACGTGGACAACACTCTCCCCTCTCGTTGCTATGCATCACCATGATCTTGCGTGTGCGTAGGAATTTTTTTGAAATTACTACGTTCCCCAACAGGCGGAGCATTTGTTCCTACCACCCTTCGTCCAACCTTACCCGTATGATAAACAATCACCTTAATTTACTTGTGTAACATGGACAAATTCCACTTTACTTTAGTAGTTAGCAAACTTATCATCTCTACTCTTACAAAAAACCGAGTTGATGATGATGGTGTGCCTACCATCTTGTAATATAGACCGTCCGATCTATATCTAACGGATAGAAAGCAAACTATGATAATTTTACAAAAGATACCCGCACCTCTCTCCACATCCTTATCTCCCACAACCTCATTGCTAAGCAATTAAAAAAGGAAGTCTCTGGAACAATCTAGCATGGTGGCCGCTGCCGCCTGCCGGCGCCGTCCGTCCCCATGCCTCCGACCAGTCCGACCACCAGTCACCACCACGCTCCACTCCTCCTCACCTTATCTCTCATCTTTCATTTTTTCGATGAAATTCTCGAGATACCAGTTTTCCGATAAAATTCTTGAGATATCATTAGTTTTTACACATGGGATTACTCTTGCATGGGTCAATCACAACAGGTGTTTTGTAAAAAAATGCATATTGATGTTCCGTGCAATGCACGAGCATCTTGCTTGTAATTATATAATGCAAATCACGACCAGAAAGTGACATTTTTTTTACAACCACGTTAACATGGCCACGTAAATCACTAGCTAAGTCTAATACCATTATACTTATATCCCGATGCATAAGGTTGAGTACATGTCCGAAGAGTAGAGTCGCACACACGCACTCTGTCTCTCAGAATCTCACACACACACACCAGTTACGTGACGCCCACTTAAGCAGACACGCATGTTACAATTTGTGCACCCGCGGGTACACGTGATAGTGCGCATTTATTTAGGCCGGACGGCGAACCCAAACAGTAGCTGCATTCATTCCCCTCCCGCCGAATCTTCTCTGGTCGCCGTCGCCCGGTAGCCATGGCTGGGCCGAAGGTAACGACATACGCCATACTCCCGCCGGAGCGGCGCTTTAATCTGGAAATTTTAGTGGTCATGCATGCATCTTTTTGTGCTAGCACTCCTATATAAGGGTTGACCGGTCGCTTCCCGCGGACGTGCGCGGGCGGTGGAAGAGGAAGGAGAAGGGAAGCGGGCTGTGGAGTAACATTTTTTACCACAATTTCTTAGGAAACTGAGTGCAATAATTGAGTAGTTGCAAACTACCAGCACTACACCTGAAATGGTTCAAAACCAATACTCCCTTGCCAGCGCGTGCTTCCCGCGTGAAACTGTCAGCGTCGCCCTGGAGCGTCAGTGCCGCATTAATGCCCGGCCAGAGCGGAGGCGACCCCTCACTGGCGTCGGCTTTGAAGCAGCGCGGCGGCCGAGAGAGCGCCGCTTCCCGGTGCACGCGACTGCTCCGTGTCGAGACTGGCCATAGTTTGGATGAGTCTCCATCATGGGGAGCCACACTAACTGTGATGATATGGATCGTTCGATCGATGAAGAACACGTGGGACTGGAACTACGAGACGGACATGTACCCAGGAGTGGATGTACGAACCTGAGTAATATGGCGCGGTAAGTGAAGTAGAAAGGCACAAATAGTATGAACATGCGTGGCATATAGGCATTTGTCTACTACATACCACTAAATGTTCTACGTGCAATGTAAGGTGATGTTATGGAGTACGTGCCTAGGTACTTTACTACTACTATATTAATTGGAGGCACATATTAGGTTTTATATTTGTTTACGTGCATGCCCTGAGACCTTCCAACTAGAGGTGTCTTTCTCTCTGGGTCACACTTTGTATCGTTCGTACCACTAGCACTACTACGTGTGGTCTCCGACCCATAAGTGGAAGAATTGAGACACTCTACCACGCTTTTCATGTCCCACTCCTTTCATTGACGTGTGGGACATCCAGCACGTGCCGTGTTTGGCACTCCTTCGTCGTAAGAGTTGAAACGCTAGCATTCATCAGAAAAATAATAATATAAATCAGCAGTGATACTATACCACGCGGTTTCCTTGCTCCTCGATATCAAAAAGAATACTTCCGTTTGCCAACATGTGGGACGTCGACCATCCTGGTCCACTTGCCATGCACGCAGAACTCCAAGGGAGAGTCACCCTGGTCGTCACGCTGTAGTAATAATGACTAATGAGTCGTCAAATCACATGCCCAACCTTTCCCACTGTGAAGTTGCTCGGACGAAGGAACCATCATGACTTCGTTGAATTCCGCTTCTTGAAGAAAACTACAGTATCAGCAGTACTGCTAGCAACATTAGTTACTCCAGCAAAGGCCTCCTTTCGTTCATAGGATAGGAATTTTATAGGAATATGAAAATCATAGGAAGTGAGATGACATGCATCTCAATTCCTATAGAGAAAGTGATGCCATTTGATGCATAGGATAGGAATTTTCCATTGAGTCTAGGCTAATGTACTGGTAATTTGCTCTAGAAACTACAGTAGTATATACTAGTACCGGTACATGATCGTACTCAGACACAGACACACACACTAACTACTAGTACTACTACTTCTCACATGCTGGCCAGACGCCGTTGTTCTCCTTCCCGGCTTTGTCGGCGACACCCCACCGTGCTTGGATCTCCGCCGACCTCTCCGCAGCAGCGTGTGCGTCCTCTTCTTTCTTGTAGCAGCGGGCCTCTCTTTTCTTGAGTGCTTTCTGACTTCTCCGCTCACTACAACAAATATGTCAACTTGCGACCCTCACTATTGGTCACTGAAAGGTCATTGATTTTCATTTGCGACCTTTTTTTGACCAAAAACAGATGGTCAAAAGCTGGCAGTCGTAAACTGAAATTAACGACCTTCTCTGTGAGAAGGTCGTGGAATTCCACGACCAAAACAAAAGGTCGTTGATTCCATGACCTTCTATTTTGGTCGCTAGCTCTCTGCCCAGGCCACGTCAGATCCAACGTGGCAATCTGACGTGGCAAAATTGCGACCAATTGAAAACGTCAAAAATTAGAATCGGCCCGGTCCAATTGGGTGTTTATATGGGTCGAGCCCATTAATTCAGCCAATTTAGTGTATTTTTTCTGTCAATTTCTGCACGGGCCATACTTCCATATTAGGGGGCCTCGGCCTTTTTTGCAATATATTTATTTATTTATTTATTTATTTATTTTCGGAGGCTTTTTTGTTTCACTTTTTAAACAGACCAATGCGTGTTGGGCCGTGGCCTTTTTCAGCCTAATTAGTTGTCCAGTATTAGAACTCAGATTTGAAATAAATGTTTGGACACAATTGTTTGGGCACAAGACCTCTTTAATCCAGTTACACACACGCATCCGACATTGTTTCATATTCAAATCAGGAAAACTCAATGTCGAATTCAGATCATCCATCATATCACATCACATAACACATCTCCCAGGTTTAGATAACATAACAAAATCATCTCAGGAATACATTTCCTTACACAGGAATTATGGCACATCTGCTACTATCTTAACATGTACGTATATGCATGTGTGCTTGCTTGACCGGCGCATGCATCACTGTAGCAGCCAAGCAAGTAGGCATCGTTGACGTCTACTCACAGCTTTCCTCGCACCAGAGAAAGAATCAAAACAAAAAATATTAGTAACTTTAAATCAGAAAGTATATCCACGTCACCATAAAATAGTCGCAGACCATCACACAAAAGCCAAATACTATGAACTGATGATTAGTAGACACGGACATGATTCGCTACGTAATGGCTACCACAAGCAAAAGTGACAAGTGTGTAAGCAAGCTGCTAGTGTACACAAGGTGATTGAGCTCCTGCTGTTTAGTACGTATACACGGTAGGCTACTGCTGCTAGTGTTCTAAACCAACAGAGCATGCTATAGGAGCAGAAAATAGGGAGCTAGGGCTAGAAGATGGATCCGACTCACCGGAGAGCTTGTGGTCACCGCCGTCACGCCGGTCGCCTCAAGAAGCACCACTGAGCCGGAGACGGTGCTAGACGTGAGCAAGAGCAGAGCACCTGCTGCGTCCATTTCAAAATAGAACAAGATCAAAAAATTAGGAAGGGTTGCAAACTCATTCATTCTCTGGGCAGTTTGATTCGATTGACAGACAGCAGCAGGATGAGGGTAGCATCTCGATTTCAACAGCAAAAGTAGCGGTAGGAATGTAGGATTGAGCTGGACAGATAAATGAACAGGAGGGAGCAGGGAGCAACCTTGTGTGTGGGGTGGTGGTTGTAGGGCTGGACGTCGAGTTTGTGAGGCTTCTGGCTAGGAAGTACCAGCAGGCTCTAGAAGCTTCCATCGCACGGGATTTCCGCGACAACGGTAGTGCAGTTTGTCTCCCGGGCAGTTTGGCTCGCAGGATTGATCCGTCAGGAAACGCAAGCTTCCTCAGCAGATCGAAGTCATGGTTTTCGGGTTTTTCACTGCCATAATCACACGCAGAGTTAGCATCAAAGATTTCTTTCAGTTTCAGCACATGAAAAGAAAACTGAAAGTGGTCTAAAGATATACACGTGTGGAAAAGCTAAAAGTTCTCCACTGCATGTAATGTTCGTTACCTCACGTATATAGCGCAACCGCCGACTACCCATGCTGCGGCGTGGTATTCCGCCATCGGGTGAACGCTCTGTCAACACGACAATGAGCAGTGGCAGACACGACTGAAGCTACCAAGACAATATAAAATTTATATAATCAGTACCACTGCTCAACTTTTGCAATAGTTCAGAAAAGAACAATGAGTTTTCAGTAAAGAAGAATATGTTTAAATTTAGGGGCGCTTCTATTTTTCTTGTCATAAGAAGTGGCTAGAGCCTTCTCTGTTTGGTGAAGGTGCCGATGGTATGCACGTCTGTATTTACAAGAACAACAGCTGGGATTTTTGTATGAGTAAGGAAAGGATAGATGATTTTTTTGAAGATCCACAAACCCAGGCACAACAAGTTTTTACCAGACTGTCAACATATATACAGTATTGCAGTTATGTTTACAATCAGGTAGACACACTTGGCATATGCACAACAAATAGAATCTGCCAACATGTGATAAGAACAAAGAACCTACCTATTGGATTTGATTAAACTTTCTCTCTCTGCTCATCCTCAAGCGCAACTCCACCGAGAACAACATCCTTTATTTGGCCTAGCAAGGAAATGAAAAAGCACCATTAGGAATGGAAATTCATATGAGACAACTATCTATCAAGCACTTGACTGAAACAACAAGAAATCGTCAGCCTCTACCTCTAGTCTGGTACCAAATCCCCACAAAATCATTCAGGCCAAAGTCACAAGCACAAAAGCAGGTTACAGCCAGGATCTATGATAATTTTCTACTATGCACTAGTATTGCTGGGTAACTCATCTAGCAAGACAAAATACACAGGATAAACTCGTCGGGCGTACAAGGCGGGCTTGCTGCAACCACAAAATCACAAGCCCTCTAAAACCTGGTGCCCATGTTCCTATTATTGTTTGTTCGTTCATTCATCACCCTAGCGTAGTGGATTCTATCTAACCAGATGATCTGTGTGGCTTGGTGACAAAAGCAATCTAAGAAGGTAATCTAGCAACATCTGATCTGAGATAATCATCCAGGCACGCTTGTGATTATGTAGGAACAGTAGTAGTAACCGGCACGACGACGCTGTGAAAGGAAACAATAACTGGTGATTAACAATACAGTACATGATCTACACAGTTAACTAAAGCGTTGCTGTTTGAATCCACACAGTTCACTGAATATCTTGGACACTGCATCTTCAGGTCTGACAAGGCAGGGAGAGGGAGGGGGTTACCTACAGCTGCAGGCAGGAAGATGGGTGGGAGTTGGGCGAGGTCCATGGTGACCTTCCGTGCTTCCTCCCTCCCTCCTCGAGTGGTTCTCCAATCCAACACATACATATATATATATATACAGAATTCAGCATGAATCATTGGTCTTAGTTGTATATGAGACTAGTTGGGCTGTGTATTCTAAGCTCCAAGCAAGTTACAGAAGAAACTGAAGATGAACCGTATATAACAGACTAAAAAATCAAATAGAAACCCAAAAATTAAATGCAAGTAGAACAGGAAGGATTACAACAGGTTCAATTCAATCAATTCCTAAGCATTGAATCAGTAGCATAAGCATGCAGCAACAACATAAGCATTTAATCAACAGCAGCGTGAGCATAGGCATTAAATCAGCAGCAGCAACTCATCGAAACCAAAAGGTTCCAGATCATGTACGCTGGTCCTATACTTCTATCTTCAATAGAATGTTGCAATCAAACATTCTGTAATCTGGATAAACACGGACATCAAGCAAACTGTGCATGTAGGACGATTCATCAGCTAAAAAAGAGAGGCATTTTGGGTGATTACCAAATACAGCCTTCTAAAGCGTGGTTATATGGTCTGAAACTCTGAATCAAGTGGCCAACAAGTGGCTGCTAGGTGAGTATCGATGACTCAGCCATGATTACTGACTGGCTCACCATAGATGTATACTACATAAAATGCGTAGCGTGTGTCCATCCAAGTGGATGAAGACGCGTAGTGTGAGGGAGTGTGGGCGCCAGACGGAGACGGTCAAGTATATACTAACTCAACAATTCAGTCAAAGTCACATGGATTATCAATCTATATATGAAACCTTCCGCATTAATAGGATGCATGCACTATACCAGCGTTGTGCTGTGTTGCAGGGTTCAGACCTGGGATGGTCAAACTCAAAGTACCCGCAAAATAAAATAAAATGTTTCAGTTCATTTGCACGTGGCACTGTCCATTTCATAAGAGTAATCGGTACCACGAGTAACCCATTGGCTACACTAGATAATATCATGGATTCACGGTCGAATCATGCTGATAAGGCCACACTGACATGAACTAACTGAAATTTGGATTCTCTGGGAACGATGGTATCTGCACTAAGGTTGCATTGACACAAACCAATTGTAATAAGTACACGCGAATGAAACTGGAACTCAAAGATTCAGTGGAGGCTAAATGCATATAGAAGAACTTCGATTTGTATTTGGAGGCAGAGAGGGGAATCTCACCCCGTTCGCTAGGCGGGGAAGAGGAAGCAGCCCCCGGCCCACGCGCTGGGGGAGAGGAGGCAGGTGCTCCTCCACCTCCTCTGGCCACTAGGATGGCTCGCCGGGGACGGCTGCTTTGGGAGGAGGACGTGAATCCGCGTGAGGACGTCGCCTTCGCTGCTGGGGACGTACGGGGCCGGAGAAGATTCACTGGTGGGGGGGGGCTGTGGCCGACGTGTAGCTTGGGTGGATCCTCCTCGAGGAGGTTGGCCTTGGCGCGGCGGATCTCGGCGTTGAGCATGCGCCGTCGATGGTGGGAGAGGCGGCCGCCCGAGCAAATCAATGAGAAGGGGTCAGAGGTCGTGGCCGTGCGAGGCAAATCGCCAGTAAAACGACTAGCTGGGAGGAGACGGACCTGATTTGACCAGCGGGGACCGCTGCGTGTCCTCGCCATCGAGGATCTGGCCGCCGTCTCGCTCGCACGGCCTGGATCCGCCCGCCGCGTCGTGGTCGGAGTGGAGAAGATGGTGAGGTCGGCGGCGGAGCCGAAGGGGCCGGAGACGGAGGTTGGCCGCGCCGGGGACGCCATGAGATGCTCTGCGATCCGCGGGCGAGGAGCAAGGCGATGAGGAGCAGGCATGCGGGCGCGAACGGCAGGAGCAGGTGGTCGTCCACAAAGGCGAGGAGGAGCGGCTTGAGGTGGGAGGGGAGCGGAGGTCGCGGCGGGATCGGCCGCGGTAGGTGGTGGCGGCGGTCCAATGGAGGGAGAGGGGTTAGGGTTTGGGCTGCGGATCGTGGGGGAGGAGTGGTGTGCGGGGGAGAGGGGGGAGGAGTGGTGTGCGGTGGGTGAGTGGTGGCATTCGGCCACTGACAGCTGTCAGTGTCCTCAACGACATGTGGTGTAGGTGAGGGGAGCTGCTTTCGGGTGGGTGTGGGTGGGGAGAGGATGAGGGGTGTGGGCCGTTGGATCTACCAGTATCCGACGGTCTCTAATGCTTGATCCGCCTGACATGCCCATAGACCAATCAGAACGAAGTGCGGGCTTAGATGACGTTATGACCATCTAAAATGGTCGCAATCAATTTTCCATTTTCCGAGTGCCCGAAATGAGTTCTTTTGTGAAGGACCTACCATATATTTGTTGCAAAATTAGACCAAATCAATTTTCTAAAATACTAGGCCATATTTAATGCACAATTGACAAAATGGTTGGGTGTCAAAAGTTTTGATCCACCTCTGGTGAAAAAGACAAATTTCCGCCGATTCAGTAGGAAGCGGGTCAAATTTGAATTGCGGCTGCCTCGTAGTTTGCTCTTTATTTTTTCCAAAAATCATTTCTAGGTACATAAGTATGTATTTAATCAGAGAAACACCAAGAAAATTCCAAGATTCAACCACTAGTTAGGAACGGTCATTCCCGCCGTTTTGACCGCATTTTGAAACGGGCATAAAAAATTCAAAAAAAATCAAAAAATTGGAAAACCTTCGCATTGTGTCATTATATGTGACCAAGTTACCAGGAAAAATAATAAACTTGTAATACATCAATTCTTTTTAAAAAGTGTTCTCAGAAATGAGCTATCATGTATGAAGATTCATGGCTTTCAACCCAAATGATCAATCTTATGGCTACATTCATGGCATAGTTTGTTCAAATGATCTCATATTGTGCACAAGGGTGCATATTGGAATGACAAACAATGTTGCCTAAGGAAGTTTTCATTTTCTTTGGACGAAAAAACCATTTTCCATTTTCCGAGTGCCCAAAAGGAGTTTTTTGTGAAGGACCACCCAAATATTTGTTGCAAAATTGGACCAGGCCATATATAATGCACAATTGACCAAATGGTTGGGTGTAAAAAGTTTTGATCCACCTCTCGTGAAAAAGACAAATTTCCGCCGATTCAGTTGGAAGCGAGTCAAATTTGAACTGTAGCTGCCTTGTAGTTTGCTCTTTATTTTTTTTTTCCAAAAATCATTTCTAGGTACATAAGTATCTATTTAATCAGAGAAACACCAAAAAAAATTCCAAGATTCAACCACTAGCTAGGAACGGTCATTCCCGCCGTTTTGACCGCATTTTGAAACGGGCATAAAAAATTCAAAAAAAAAAATCAAAAGTTGAAAAACCTTCGCATTGTGTCATTATATGTGACCAAGTTACCAGGAAAAATAATAAACTTGTAATACAGCAATTCTTTTAAAAAAGTGTTCTCGGAAATGAGCTATCATGTATGAAGATTCATGGCTTTCAACCCAAATGATCAATCTTATGGCCACATTCATGGCATAGTTTGTTCAAATGATCTCATATTGTGCACAAGGGTGCATATTGGAATGACAAACAATGTTGCCTAAGGAAGTTTTCATTTTCATTGGACGAAAAACCATTTTCCATTTTCCGAGTGCCCAAAAGGAGGTTTTTTTGTGAAATACCTCCCAAATATTTGTTGCAAAATTGTACCAAATCATTTTTCTAAAATACTAGGCCATATTTAATGCACAATTGACCAAATGGTTGGGTGTAAAAAGTTTTGATCCACCTCTCGTGAAAAAGACAAATTTCCGCCGATTCTGCTTGAAGCGGGTCAAATTTGAACTGTAGCTGCCTTGTAGTTTGCTCTTTATTTTTTCCAAAAATCATTTCTAGGTACATAAGTATCTATTTAATCAGATAAACACCAAAAAAATCGAAGATTCAACAACTAGCTAGGTACGGTCATTCCGCCGTTTTGACCGCATTTTGAAACGGGCATAAAAAATTCAAAGAAATCAAAAAATTGGGAAACCTTCACTTTGTGTCATTATATGTGGCCAAGTTCCCAGGAAAAATCATAAACTTGTAATACGGCAATTATTTTAAAAAAGTGTTCTCAGAAACGAGCTATCACGTGGGGAGATCAATGGCTTTCAAGCCAAATGATCAATCTTATGGCCACATTAATGGCATAGTTTATTCAAATGATCTCATATTGTGCACAAGGGTGCATATTTGAATGGCAAACAATCTTGCCTAAGGAAGTTTTCATTTTCTTTGGACGAAAAAACCATTTTCCATTTTTCGAGTGCCCAAAAGGAGGTTTTTTTGTGAAGAACCTACCAAACAATTGTTGCAAAATTGGACCAAATCATTTTTCTAAAATACTAGGCCATATTTAATGCACAATTGACCGAATGGTTGGGTGTAAAAAGTTTTGATCCACCTCTTGTGAAAAAGACAAATTTTTGCCGATTCAGTTGGAAGCGGGTCAAATTTGAACTATAGCTGCCTTGTAGTTTGCTCTTTATTTTTTCCAAAAATCATTTCTAGGTACATAAGTATCTATTTAATCAGAGAAATACCAAAAAAATTCCAAGATTCAACCACTAGCTAGGAACGGTCATTCCCGCCGTTTTGACCGCATTTTGAAACGGGCGTAAAAACTTCAAAAAAATCAAAAAATTGGGAAACCTTCGCATTGTGTCATTATATGTGGCCAAGTTCCCAGGAAAAATAATAAACTTGTAATACAACAATTATGTTAAAAAAGTGTTCTCAGAAACGAGCTATCACGTGTGGAGATCAATGGCTTTCAAGCCAAATGATCAATTTTATGGCCACATTCATGGCATAGTTTGTTCAAATGATCTCATATTGTGCACAAGGGTGCATATTGTAATGGCAAACAATGTTGCCTAAGGACGTTTTCATTTTCTTTGGACGAAAAAACCATTTTCCATTTTTTGAGTGCCCAAAAGGAGGTTTTTTGTGAAGGACCTCCCAAATAATTGTTGCAAAATTGGACCAAATCATTTTTATAAAAAACTAGGCCATATTTAATGCACAATTGACCAAATGGTTGGGTGTAAAAAGTTTTGATCCACCTCTCGTGAAAAAGACAAATTTCTGCCGATTCAGTTGGAAGCGGGTCAAATTTGAACTGTAGCTGCCTTGTAGTTTGCTCTTTATTTTTTCCAAAAATCATTTCTAGGTACATAAGTATCTATTTAATCAGAGAAACACCAAAAAATCCAAGATTCAACCTCTAGCTAGGAACGGTCATTCTCGCCGTTTTGACCGCATTTTGAAACGAGCATAAAAAATTCAAAAAAAATCAAATAATTGGGAAACCTTCGCATTGTGTCATTATATGTGGCCAAGTTCCCAGGAAAAATAACAAACTTGTAAGATGGCAATTATTTTAAAAAAGTGTTCTCGGAAACGAGCTATGATGTGTGGAGATCAATGGCTTTCAAGCCAAATGATCAATCTTATGGCCACATTCATGGCATAGTTTGTTCAAATGATCTCATATTGTGCATAAGGGTGCATATTGGAATGGCAAACAATGTTGCCTAAGGAAGTTTTCATTTTCTTTGGACGAAAAAACCATTTTCCATTTTTCGAGTGCCCAAAAGGAGGTTTTTTTGTGAAGGACCTCCCAAATAATTGTTGCAAAATTGGACCAAATAAATTTTCTAAAATACTGGACATATTTAATGCACAATCGACAAAATGGTTGGGTGTAAAAAGTTTTGATCCACCTCTCGTGAAAAAGACAAATTTCCGCCGATTCAGTTGGAAGCGGGTCAAATTTGAACTGCAGCTGCCTCATAGTTTGCTATTTATTTTTTCCAAAAATCATTTCTAGTTACATAAGTACCTATTTAATCATAAATACATGGTTTGGGGGCGATACGTCGAGGTTTTGGCGGTGGTCGAGGGCCCCAATTCTAGAGCGCGTAAACTCGCATGCCCGCCGCGTGGTCACCGCGTGACCGTGGTGTTGCCATGTGTTCTGGGCGGCCTAGGTAGGTCTAGTGGGTTGGGCACTCCCCAGGTAGGTGCTAGGAAGAAAATTACAACATAAGATTCTCACGAGGAGACCAATCGATGCTCAAACATGAATTAGCAGCCAAGTGTTTGATTAGCGGTACGGGAAATGTACATGGCTAATGGGCGTGAGTTTTGGCTGAGGATGATCAGTTACTAAGAAGACCGTCTTCATAAATTTTCAACTCAAAAGGAGGAGCCTATGTGGTACTTGCTTTGCAAAGTACCACACTGGACATAAATACGAATGTTGAAGCTGGGCTCAAAATAATGAATGGATTGAGCTGGCATTTGGTGGAGGATGGTTATTTAGGCATAGGAAAGCACTGTAGAAAATGGATACTATTTGGACATGCCAAAGTGGTACTTCCTTCACAAACTGTTGTTCTGAACAGAATAGGAAAATGAATATTGTTGAATTATTTTTGAACTAGGCAATGAAGGTTTTTTTTACATATTTGACAAAGATATGACCCAAAGAATTTATGAGATTTTTTTGGGAATTTTGGGAATGACAGAAATATAGGTTGCTTCACAACCTGGGGCAAAAATTGCCACATGGACATGACACATAGGCAGAACTGATGAGGCGGCACCTAGTCATAGCAACCCACCACAATTTACAAGGTTATGACCATCTATATTGGTCGTGATCAGCTAGAAATAAGGCAGCGGACCAGTGTTATCTGCTTTATGACCATTTCGTGTAAGGAAATTACGACCTTTCTGACCAAAATGGTCGCTATAGTTTAGGGTTTGGAGCCCCCCGAACAGCTTTTGACCAATTGGTCTAAAATGGTCATAGATCTATGACCAATTCTTCCAGGGTCACTGACAGAAGGTCACTAGTTAACATATTTCTTGTAGTGGCTCCCTCTGCGCGGCTTTGGCCGCCTCTTGCTCTACCGCCCATTTGGCCTTGGCCGCTTCAAATTCCGCCCACGTAGGTGTGAGGTCGCGAGCGGCGATGAACTCGGCACGGCGGGATGCCATCGCTTCCCTACCATTTTGTGTGCGGTCATGGGCGGCGAGGAACTCGGCGCGGCGGGATGCCATCGCTTCCTTACCGGTTAGTGTGCGGCGCGGTGGCATGATCGACGCTTGGTGAGAGCTCTGGGGTGGAGTGGCCGGACAACCGTATACTGCATTGGTTTGTCAAGAGCTCAAGGACAGAAGACGAAGGAAATTTGGATTCCCCTTCAATCCTGGTCATTTATTACCGAGTAAAATGCATTGGCGGTCATCGAACTTGTGTTGATAGCTCACTTTGATCATTATATTATACGTGACGCACACATTAGCGCACACCGTCCATAGAGGCAAGTAGCATGTACGCGTGCAGACACTCACGCTCACGCTGTCAAACCATGCAAATGCATGCACGTCGCCCTCTCAATCAAAGTCCTGCTCATGGCGCAACGCAAACGGCGAGCCCGTCACCTGCGCGCGCCGGCGGTGCCTGACATTACTGTTTAGACGTTTGATGGAGGCCTCCGCGAACGCCGAGCATGTATTCACTGGCTCAACACCAACGGTCATACTCGAGACTTGGCGCCTTGCTCATGTATATCATCCATCACAACGACAATATATAAAACAGCCTAGCTAGAGAGAGAGAGGGTAATATGGTACCGAGTATGTACTATCGTGAGCGACCGATCATAGTGCCACTGCACACGAGTGTGTGTCTGATCGATTCGTCCATTATTCGTAAGTTATACATGGTTGTGTGGTGTCTAATGTGGTCGTCGAAGGCTAGCTGGCGACAAGACAGGTTGCATGGACGCCTGGTTGTCAGTACGTGCCGCATACACTTCAAAGGCTCGTCATCCATGAGTTCACATTTTACCACCACGCCAGCGTCTGACACCCTGGCCTACCGAAACCCCTTCCATCGCTAGCGCGCGCTTCCCGCCTGAAACGGTCACCGTCTCTCCAGAATGTCAATGCCACATTCACCGGACTTAACTGCAGGTGCAGTTGGTGTGTCACTGACATGCAGGCCAGATGCCCGTTGGGCCCACATGTGAGTGACCCAATGCACCTGCAGTGAAGTCACGGAAGCAGCGTCCGCATTCATGCCCGACGAACCTACTTCGGCGCCACCCGTCCATCCGTCTGCAGCGGCTCATTGCCATTCGCCCGCTATATTAACTTGAGCCCCAGCTCCCAGCCATAGCCAAAGACCCACACTCATTCTCCTCCTGTCCCTTCCTTCTGTCGGCACCACTCCAACCATGGCCTCCTGGCGCTCCAAAGCTCTCTTGGACGTACTGTCGCAGGAGCAGACGAAGGACATCGGTGGCTCCGCTCTGGGCACGCTCCAAAGCTCTCTTGGAAGTACTGTCGCAGGAGCAGACGAAGGAGATCGCCGGCTCCCCCCCCGGCCGCCCTCCGCCGCCACTACCACAAAGCCGGCGCACATTCGCGGGCACAGCCGGCAGTGAGGAAGAGGAGTACACGGTAGGTCGCCGCCGCTCTGGTCCCAGGAAGGACACCGCTCCTCCACTCAGTCGATGCCAAGCTTGGTGGGATAAACATCGGCGGCCCATTAGCCGCTTGACGGCGACGTGGAGGCGAAAATCTTCAGAACCTTGTGCTCCGGAGGAGGAGGTTATCGAGGCGGATGAGGAGGAGCCAAAGGCAATGGCCAGCTTTCTCGGGCTCATGGCCGGACATGGTGGTCGGGCGCCGACGATCATTTAGATTAGGTTTACAGTAGGTTTTAGTACGGTTTGTGTGAAATATGTAATGAATTTCATCCAATTTGTAGGAAAAGTTTTTGAAATGTAATGAATTTCATCCGGTTAATTTGAAATTTGCTTTGTTTGCACGAATTTCATCCGGTTAGTTCATATAGTTGTTGAAAGTTATGCGGGCAGCATTGGATGGCATCCATTAGTGTCCTCGGACAGATGCCAGTGTAAATTTGTGGGCTAGCGCTGGAGATTAACAGTGCTCCATTATTTGGCAGGGAACAGTTATCCCTCGATCAAAATCAGATCCGCTGTGTTTCGCACTCCTCCCACGTAAGAGTGTAAACTCTTGCTTACATAAAAATGGAGCAAGTGGACGACACTGTAGCATGTCATATCACTCAAACTAGCCCGCCTAACGCGCGGGAAAGCACCGCCCTCGTCATTTTGTTCTGGATTTCTATCGATCGATCGCACGAAAATGTTTCGCTTTGCAAGTTCAAAAGAAAAGGCGGCACACTTACGACTCGTACGTGTCGCACCCCCGACAGTCTGGCTTGCACGCCGCTCACCAGAAGGGACACGTGTTGTCTTGCAATTTCACTGACATATGGGACTGCAATTGAATAAACCGTCGATAGCCGAAATCTAATCGCTCGGCGGGCGTCGGCTGAGAAGAGAGAGACAGGGGAGGGAGAAGAGATCGCCCGCCCGCCGTGCACGGACTCCAAAAAATATATGGTGATAATGTGAGGTGGGCCATGCGGGAGTCCGGACCGCTTCCAAGCCCTCCCCCATTAGACACCAGCTGCCCGCATTCATAGCAAGTAGTACCAGTAAAATACTGGCCTATAAGCCCGCTTATGTGGAGGAGAGAGAGGCATTGACAAAGTCAAGGAGTGGGCTCTGCAAGAGCCCGTCTCTACACATGCTCCTAGGTATAAAAAAACTAATTCTAAAAAAAAGAGGCATAAAAAACAATTGTGTCTAAAAAAAGAAAGGTAAAAAACATTTGAGAGGAAATAGATAGAGAGAAAGTGAGAAAAAGTTGTAACCTTTATAGCCAACCTTATAGTCAACACTATGGTAGTATTACATGAGGAAGGAGGGAGTGGTGCACATGCCAAGTTCACTGGGCTGCAGTGTTTCACACTCCTCCATCGTAACAGTGGAGACAATAGCTTCCGTCAAAAATAAATAATGAATACTCGTTGGTCGTCCTCTATATCAGAAAAGAATACTTTCCATTCGCCGACATGTGGGACATCGACCATCCTGGTCCACCTGCCATGCACAAAATTATCCTGGTCCACCCCGGTCGTAGCGCAGGCCCAACCTTTCCCGCTGTAAGTTGGTCGGACGAAGGAACCATCATGACTTCGTTGAATTCCCCTTATTCAAGAAAACTTACTGTACCCGCAATACTGCTACCACACGCGAAGACTGGACGACACTGTACCACGTCATATCACTGAAACCCACTAGGCCAAACTAGCCCGCCTAGGATTTGTAACTCCCTCTGTTTCAAAGTTAGTAGTACAAAGTTGAGTCATCTATTTTGGAATGGAGGGAGTACGTCTCTGTACTGCTATGATTTTGTGTTGTACGTCTCTGTACTTTCGCTATGATTTTCCTATCCTATGAACCAAATGAGGCCTGAATGTATCCTGTCAACTATTGTCTGATCGATTGCTAAGCCTACAATTTTAGGAGCTTGGGCTATTGGCCGATCGACGACGGATAAGTATAAGCGTACCACGAGCTCATCAGCCCAATGTTTCTCTTCGGTGATGTCGGTGTACAAAAGTAGGGGCTCTCCTTTTAACCCGTTTACTTGTGCACGGACAGTCGCAGCCGCGCCCGCGGCCACACTGAGCGGGGCAGAAGAGGGGAGCCGGAGCACAAGGCGATCAGAGCAACGCCAAGACTAGAGACCACAAAGAGCAAAGGGGCGAGGTGGACTCCCCTGGCAAGACCCTTGCCGGGTGGCCTCCATGGCTCTTGCCGGGACAACTTGCCCGACGCCAGCGGGGCGCGCCACCCTTCAGCCCAAGGGTTCCAACAACCACATTGGAACCAAGGCTCGGGAGGCACCTCCGTGGTGGCACGCAGATCTTTGGCAAGATCATAAACACACAAGATCAGATGAGGACCAGAAGACGACGATCCTCGGCGGGATCCTAGCCGAGGAAATCCACGAGACCCTCGGCAAGACGCTTGCCGGGGATGACTACGATGCGACGGCAAGACCCTTGCCAGGGCCCCGGCAAGGCTCTTGCCGAAGACAGCTACGGGGCCACAGCAAGGCCCGCGTCTGCCAAGACTCCGCCACCGTTCCATGCAGCTGCTAGCCCGACCAGCTGGGCAGGCACCTGCATGGCAACATGCAGCTTCCTGGCCAGCTCAGCAAGCACCTGCGTGGTGGCATGCAGATCTTCGTGAAGACCCTACCACCACGCCATCTCAGCAGCCTGCCAGCCTACATGGCGCCGCATGCATCGTTGGCCTGGACGCGTGTCGGAGCAGGGTCGGGCGGCGACGGACGGGACGGGCCTCGTTGCCATCTCTAATAAAGCAACGGGACACCTAAGGCGCCGCATTTAATGCGTCTTGTCCCGTAATGACAAGCGATAATCTTGTGTACTGTAGACCTTTCCAGCTCCTGTGTGCCACTATAGCAACCCCTTTTGCCTATAAAAGGAGGCCCGAGGCGACCAGGAGAAGGATTCAGATCTTTTGGGCTACCCACGCGCCGTAGCTAGCTCAAGAACTTAAGAACACTCAAATACATACACCAAAGCAGGACTAGGGTATTACACATCCTCGCGGCCTGAACCTGGGTAAATGATCTTTGTGCTCCCTGCCAGACCCACTCTTTGCACAACCCCATGCCCGCCAACCGTAGAAGGGGTCCCAGTGATCCCATAGGTGTCGTTCCCACCGACATCGGGAGGCTCCGGTGGTCTACCCTACGAGGTGGGTTGCCCGGCCTTTACTCGTGAGCTGCGGCAGTTCCAGTGGCCGTCCCACCGCACGTTCAAGCCCGATGTCGGCGAGAAGTACAACGGCAAGACCCACCCGTCGGAGTTCCTCAGCATCTACACCATCGCGATGCAAGCCGCTGGAGGTCGCGATGACAAGGTGCTTGCCAATTACTTCCCGTTGGCATTGAAACCCAATGTCATGTCTTGGTTGATGCACTTGCCGGCGGATTCCATTTCTTCTTGGTTGGATCTGTGTCATGAGTTCGTTGGTGCCTTCACTGGAGGCCACCAAGATCATGGCCAGGCCTGCGATTGGCATATCATTCCTAGAAGGAAGGTGAAAACCTACGCAAGTACATACAGAGGTTCAGCCGGGTGCAATACAACATCCCAGATGTTCATCCCGCCGCCGTGATCAGCGCATTCCATCAGAATGTGCGCAACCGCAAGATGCGTGAAGAGCTGGCGATGAACAAGGTTAAATATGTGGCCGAACTTTATGTTCTGGCCGATAGATGCGCCCGAGCGGAAGAGGGAAGGAAGTACCCCGGCGAGGACGCCGGCGCGGAAACCGACTCTACGGACAAGGACACCGCCGCCCCGACGAAGAAGGGCCTGCGTCGCAACAGGAAGCGCAAGGGCAAGGCCGTGCTTGCCGTCTAGGGATCTGACGACACCGACGCTGCCAAGAAGGCCAAGGCAGATGACCCCGGCAAGGAGATTGCCGGGTGCGCTGCTTGCCGGGCCTTGGCGGTTGCCGACAAGCCAGGAGGCTCTGACAAGCAGTATTGCAAGATCCACCGCACCAAGAGCCACGACCTCCAGAACTGCCAACAAGTTGAGCTGCTTGATGAAAAGAAAAAAGCCGAGTATGAGAGGCGGGACAAGGAGAAGGGTCAGGATGGTGCCGAAGGATCCGGCAAGAAGCGTGGCGGCCAAGGAGGCCGCCGCGGCAAGGATAACCAGTTAGAGAGGCCCGCTCGGGGCCGTGACAAGAAGTAGGAAGACGACGGTCATGACGAGGACGACGAGTCCGGCGAGCATGAGTTCCAGAAAGCTACGGAGGCCATGTGCGTCGATGGTGGCGCCTCGTTGCATACCTCTCACCGCCAGCTCAAGCAATGGGCGCGTGAGATCACAGCATCGGAGCCATCATTCGACACCCAGAAGCCACTGAAGTGGTCCAGCACGCCTATCATCTTTGACACCGAGGACCACCCTGATCGCACAACTGCGGTCGGGTGTTTGCCGTTGTTGGTTTCACCAATGATACGCAACCTCAAAGTGACAAAGATGCTAGTTGATGTTGGGGCCAGTCTGAACTTGATCTCGCCCGTTGTGATCAAAAGGCTGTAGATTCCTGATGGAGACCTCGAGGAAACGGGCACGTTTCAAGGGGTCAACCCGGGAAGGAGTCAGCCGAAGGGTAAGGTCATGCTGCCTGTGACGTTTGGAGGAGAGTTGAACTACAGGACGGAGAGAATTGTCTTCGATGTAGCTGAGATCCCCTTGCCCTACAACGGGATCCTCAGCCGCCCGACACTAGCCAAGTTCATGGCGGCATCGCATTACGCCTACAACACGCTGAAGATGCCTGGGCCGATGACCGTCATCACCGTCCCCTCCGACAAGAAGGATGCGCTGATCTGCGCCGACCAACTCTACCGGGAAGCAGTTACAGTGACTGCCGCTGAAGCTCCGGGAGGGAAGAAGAAGACCGGAAAGACCTCTCGCACCCACTCCGGCAAGCGCACCTCTTCGGAGTGTTGTGCTCCCGTCGAGGACGTGCCAGAGAGCTCCACCGGCAAGAGCAAGAAATCCAGAGCTCCACCGGCAAGAGCAAGAAATCCAGAGCTGCACCACCAGAGACCAAGAAGGTGTCCGTCAAGGAGGATGGCAGGGGAGGGGCTTTCACCATAAGCTCCACCCTCGACAGAAAATAGGAAGGCGCGCTCGTCACCTTCCTACGGGCGAATGTCGATGTGTTTGCATGGCAAGCATCTGACATCCCCAGCATTCCCAGGGAGGTCATTGAGCACCATCTTGCTGTCTGTCCTCATGCGCGACCCGTCAAGCAGAAGGTCAGGAAGCAAGCTTTGGAAAGGCAAGAATTCATCACAGAGGAGATCAGGAACTTGGAAGCGGCAGGCTTGGTGAGAGGAGTACTCTATCCGATGTGGTTGGCCAATCCGGTGGTGGTGCGCAAGGCAAATGGGAAGTGGAGGCTGTGTATTGACTACATAGATATCAATAAGGCTTGTCCCAAGGACCCTTTCCAGTTGCCGCGCATCGACCAGATTGTTGACTCCACGGCCAGGTGTGATCTGTTATCATTCCTTGACGCCTACTCAGGATACCACCAGATCTTCGTGACAAGAGATGACGAAGAGAAGACAACATTCATCACCCCATATGGTACATATTTCTTTTTACGGATGCCTTTCGGGTTGAAGAGTGCTGGCTCAACGTTTGCAAGGGCAGTCCAAATTGGTTTTGAGCCCCAGCTACATAGAAATATGGAAGCTTATATGGATGACATAGTGGTCAAAACCAAGGACAAGGCAACACTTGTACAAGATTTGGAAGAGACATTTGCAAATTTGCGCAAGATCAACCTCAAGCTGAACCCTGAGAAGTGTGTCTTCGGTGTTCCGTCCAGCAAACTTCTTGGGTTCTTTGTGTCACAGCGTGGGATCGAGGCAAACCCAGACAAGATCAAGGCTATCGAGCAGATTGAGGTGCCCAAGCGGATCAAGGATGTGCGTCGGCTCACCGGCTGCGTTGCCGCCATGAGCAGATTCATCTCCAAGTCTGCTGAGCGTGCCCTTCCCTTTTTCAAAATCTTGAGAAAGGCGGGTCCAATGGAGTGGACCCCAGAGGCCGAAGCAGCGCTGTAGGATTTGAAGAAATACCTCTCCTCTACACCAATACTGGTTGCGCCTAAACCACAAGAGCCGTTGCTGCTGTATCTGGCGGCGAAGAATCAAGTGGTCAGCGGCGCGCTAGCGGCGCGGAGGGAGGTCGACGAAGAGGAAGTGGCAACGGTAGGACTAGGGGATGGCGAGCCAGAGATTCCCCCGGCAGGGCCTGGTGCCGGCAAGGCGAGGCCCCCAGCAGAGTTTGACGTTGACGGGACATGGCCTGCGCGACCAAAAGAAGTGATGCAAAAGAAGAAGATGATGCAGCACCCGGTTTATTTTGTCAGCTCCCTCTTGCAGGGGCTAGGTCAAGGTACTCCGGTGCGCAAAAATTGCTCTTCGGCCTCCTTATGGCCTCGAGGAAGCTGCGTCATTACTTCCAAGCACATGAAATCACCATCGTCACCCGCCTCCCATTGCAACGGATACTGCATAACCCAGACGCAACCGGGAGGATTGTGGAGTGGGCCTTGGAGCTGTCGAGCTTTGGCTTGAAGTTTGAAAGTACTTCGACGATCCAGAGCACAATCTTGGAGAAGTTCATTGCAGAATGGACCTCGACGCCTGACGAAGAAATCCAGGAGACCACTCTCCCCGGCAAGGAAGCAAGTCGCAACTAGATCATGTACTCTGACGGGGCTTTCTTGCTGCAAGGCGCCGGTGCTGGTGTGCTGCTCGTCGCACCCACCGGAGAGCACCTCAAGTATGTAATCTAGATGCACTTTCCCAAGGAGATGTCCACAAACAACACTGCTGAATACGAGGGGTTGCTTGCCGGTCTCAGGATCGCGGTAGACCTCGGGGTTAAGAAGCTCATCATCAGGGGTGATTCACAGCTTGTCGTCAGGCAAGTCAACAAAGATTATCAGAGCCCGTTGATGGAGGCCTACGTAGATGAGGTGAGGAAGCTGGAAGAGCGCTTTGACGGTATACAAACGGAGCACGTTCCCCGAGTGGAGAACGACATCGCCGATTACCTGTCGAAGTGCGCTGCCTTCAAACTACCTGTGGAACCAGGTACTTTTGTGCTTCGGTTAACTCAACCATCCGTTGAACCATCAAAAAAGCAGAACAAGCGGAGGAAATCAGGCCCCGACAAGTACTTTCCCGTCGAGCTCCCAGTAGCCGCTGGCAAGGATGCTGCTGTGGACACTGAGCCTGTCATGGGGCAACCGACTCCGGCAGGGCGTCAAGCCCTGGCCGTAGAGATAGCCGCTCCCATGGCGGAGGAAATGCCTTTAGTCCTTGCCGTCGAGCCCCAAGCTCCGGCATGGGCAGAGCATACCGTCTGATTCCTCCAGACAGGGGAACTTCCTAAGGAGCAGGAAGAAGTGGAGAAAGTAGCCCGTCGGTCTGCCATGTATCAGTTCGTCGATGACGTCCTGTACAGAAAAAGACCGAACGGTGTGAAATTGAAGTGCATTCCCCTAAAGGAAGGACTAGAGCTGTTGGCAGAGATACATGGAGGCATATGTGGCTCCCACATAGGGTCGAGGGCCCTTGCCGGCAAGGCATTCCGGCAAGGTTTCTTCTGGCCCACTGCCCTCCAGGATGCAACGGCACTAGTAACCAGGTGTGAAGGGTGTCAGTTCCATTCGAAAAAGCTTCATCAACCAGCTCAAGCCCTTCAAACAATTCCTCTCTCCTGGCCATTTTCGGTCTGGGGCAAAACATACTGGGCCCTTTCCCCTGCGCTGTCGGGGGCTTTGAGTACTTGTATGTTGCAATCGACAAGTTCACAAAGCGGCCTGAGGTGGAAGCAGTGAGGAAGGTGACATCACAGTCAGCCGTCAAGTTCTTCAAGGGGCTAGTCTGCCGTTTTGGTGTGCCAAACAGAGTCATCACCGACAACGGCACGCAGTTCACAAGCCACACCTTCATGCAATACATCCAGGACCTCGGCAGCAAGGTCTGTTTCGCTTCCGTCGCACACCCACGGAGCAACGGCCAGGCGGAGAGGGCAAATGCTGAAGTACTGTGAGGCTTGAGAACAAAGACTTTTGACAATCTGCACAAGAGCGGAAGGCGCTGGATTGATGAGTCGCCGGCAGTTTGTTGGTCAATCAGAACGACGCCAAATCGAGCCACTAGCCAGACACCCTTTGCCCTGGTATACGGGGCAGAAGCAGTTCTCCCCACGGAACTCACATACGCGTCACCTCGAGTGCTCGCTTCTGACGAGCTTGAGCAAGAGCAATTGCGGCAAGATGACACAACGCTCCTTGAGGAAGATCGTCTTCGGGCGGCTGAGAGAGCAGCGCGATACCAGCAAGCCTTGCGCCGCTACCATAGCCGCAAGGTTCATGCCCGAAGCTTTGAGGAAGGCGACCTTGTTCTTTGGCGCGTTCAATCGGCCAAGAATTCCAACAAGTTGACGCCGAAGTGGGAAGGCCCTTATCGGGTAATACGAGTCACCAGGCCCGACGCAGTCCGCCTGGAGACCGAAGATGCTATTCCGGTGAGCAACTCCTGGAACATTGAACATCTTCGCAAGTTTTACCCATAAGGCGCGGTTGCCGCCCCCCTCGGCAAACTACCTTTTGTACAAGCCTTGCCGGCAAGGCATGTAACCCTCTGTAAAAAAGCCAGGCGCAGACCCTGAGCATAAATAAATGAAGCGCTGGCGCCCTAAGTTTAGCATGCATGCTAGGTCAAGTCTCTCCCTCGGTTAGGGTTGATAGTGCTTAGCGGCGACTAACCCCTAGCATAGAGGTCGAGTGTGCGTCTCTCTATTCCTTTCCATCCTCTTTGGTTCGCAGGGTACGTGGACGTTTCTGCTGAGCTGTCTGGGGGAAAGGGAACAAGTCAGCACCCCGTCCCCGGCAAGCCAAGGTTGTCGGGGGCTGCAGACACAAGAGTCCAACCACGGCAAGCCAAGGCTGCCGTGGGCTACAGATCCAGTTAAGTATTTTATCCCCTGTTGTACATTTCCGTATGAAGTTGGGACGTATGAAACCTCGTTTTATTCCTAGGCCGCCGTGCTCCCCCTTTTTTCCTGCACCCAAGAACTATTTCCTGGGTCGGAACTGGGTCATAGTCGTGGTGACAAGGAGACAAACGAAGGGCCTAACTCTACTTCGCCCCTGCCTCCGCCAAGAGTGTGAGAATGGTCGAATGAAGTAAGGGGACGGCAAGGCCTGTTGCCGGGTGACAATGTTTATCTTAAAAATAACAAGGATTCACTCCTTGGCATGGGCCTCGCCCGCGCACAAAGAACCCGGCACACTCCCTTTTTCATTAAAAACATCCCATACAGGTACAGTTCATACGGGATGAAAAACATGAGCAAGGGGATTAGAAGTTCTAAATTCAACAAATGCCCGCAGGCTTACAAACTAAAAAGAGATAAGATGCCCGTAATCCCTTTCTTGTCCCTCTCCTCAGAAGGTGGAACGAGATAGCAGGAGGGCAAAAAGAACGCCTAGGCGGGGTACGAGCAGCAGAAGATGCCGGGAGAGGAGCCGAAAGATGAGGCAGCGGGCCGACAATACGCGATGAAGGTGTCGGTGCCCGCGTACTCCGACTTGACGACCCGCCACCCTCCTTCGTCTTCTCCGGCCCTCGTACGCCAGCCGCCCAAGGAGGCAACGGGGAACGCGCCGATGGAGAGCTTGACGAGGAAGGCCCTCGGCAGGGCGCGTGGCCGAGGGAGGGGTCAGTTGGAGTCGAGGTCAGCATCCTCCCGCTCGACGCCCTCGTCGTCGCTGTCGCTGTCCTCCTCGTCACTCCCGCTCGAGGAGGAATCTTCATCATTGGAGGAGCTCTCCACGAAGCACTTCAGGCGAGTTCCAAGGTCCCCGAAGACCTTGACGGAGAGCAGGCCGTTCTCCATTAATTTGAAGTAGAGAACGAGGCCCGCCATCAGGCTGCGTACGCAAGCGAAAGTCTTCCATCCACGACGAAGGTACATGACGCGAGGAGCGGGAAAGTCGACGTCGAACCGCGTACTGCCGTTCCCGCAGCCCCTCATATGCAGCATGAGGGTCTATGGTGGGTCGAGCTCCATCTCCCGAGCGAATGGAGTGGGCAGACGAAGACGACGACGCAGTGGCTGGCGCAGCCTGATGAAGAACTCATGGGGCTGGTCCCCGACGTGGCCCTCCATTGGGGAAGGCATCGCCGGCAAAGGCAAGGCCGGTGCGCCGCCCAGTTCCCCTCTTCCCCGAGTGCCACGGCGACCTCAGCCTCGCCCCCTCCCCGTTCCTCTCGTGGCCGGCTCCGCCGCCGCAAGCTCTTGTGAAGGAGGGACGCGCTATCGAGCAGAGACCCTCGCCGCCACCGTCGAAGGACCGGCGCCTCCTCTCGCCATGGCAGGTGGAAGTGAGAAGACGAGGTGGAAGGAGATGGATGGTGATAGAGTGTGGGATGCCATCCCCCTCCCCCTTCTTATAAAGGGGCGGGATCAGGGCTCGGCCGCCCCACTCAACCAATCCGTCAAGACCGACCCGCTGCTCCAATCAGCGACGGCCCAGTTTCCCGCCTCCACCGCCTGACACCTTAGGGGCATGGGGGACACGTGGCGAGCAGGCAGAAATCCAGGGGACGGGTGAGGCGACCGTTCTCCACCCCGTGATCGTGGGGCATGGACGCCTTGAAGACCACGACCCGAGTCCGCTCAGTAAATGAGCCGCGCCTCTGCATTTTCCTCTTTTCATGGGGAAGGCGCGAGCCGCCTCTTTACTGTGATGTGACGCATGCGTGCGGGAACCGCCCCACGCATGCCCCCACGTCACGCACGACCCTCCACGACGCGCATTCAACACAGGTCGTGGGGAAGCGCAAGCGAGCGAAAAAGTCACCGCGGTAAAAATCCGCCCCGCCTGCCCGCGCACCGTTCTGAGCCTGGCCCAACAACGTGTCGCGCTTATGTGTGGCCCAGGTCCGGGGGCTCCTGTCGGTGTACAAAAGTAGGGGCTCTCCTTTTAACCCCTTTACTTGTGAACGGACAGTCGGAGCCGCGCCCGCGGCCACATTGAGTGGGGCAGAGAGGGGAGCCGGAGCACAAGGTGATCAGAGCAACGCCAAGACCAGAGACCACAAAGAGCAAAGGGGCGAGGCGAACTCCCCCGGCAAGACCCTTCCCGGGTGGCCTCCACGGCCCCGGCAAGAGCCTTGCCGGGGCAACTTGCCCGACGCCAGCGGGGCGCGCCACCCTTGAGCCCAAGGGTTCCAACAACCACATTGGAACCAAGGCTCGGGAGGCACCTCCGTGGTGGCATGCAGATCTTTGTCAAGATCATAAACACACGAGATCAGATGAGGACCAGAAGACGACGATCCTCGACAGGATCCTAGCCGAGGAAATCCACGAGACCCCCGGCAAGACGCTTGCCGGGGATGACTACGATGCCACGGTAAGACCCTTGCCGGGGCCCCGGCATGGCTCTTGCCGAAGACACCTACGGGGCCACAGCCAGACCCGCGTCTGCCAAGACTCCGCCGCCGTTCCCATGTAGCTGCCAGCCCGACCAGCTGGGCAGGCACCTGCGTGGCGACATGCAGCTTCCAGGCCAGCTCAGCAAGCACCTGCGTGGTGGCATGCAGATCTTCGTGAAGACCCTACCACCACGCCATCTCAGCAACCTACCGGCCTACATGGCGCCGCATGCATCGTTGGCCTGGACGCGTGTCGGAGCAGGGCGGGGCGGCGACAGACGAGACTGACCTCGTTGCCATCTCCAATAAAGCAACGGGACACCTAAGGGGCCGCATTTAAAGCGGCTTGTCCCGTAATGACAGGCTATAAGCTTGTGTACTGTAGACCTTTCCACCTCCTGTGTGCCACTGTGGCAACCCCTTTTGACTATAAAAGGAGGCCCGAGGCGACCAGGACAAGGGTTTGGATCTTTTGGGCTACCCACGCATCGTAGCTAGCTCAAGAACTCAGGAACACTCAAATACATACACCAAAGCAGACTAGGGTATTACGCATCCTCGCGGCCCGAACCTGGGTAAACGATCTTTGTGCTCCCTGTCTGACCCCCTCTTTGCACAACCCCGCGCCCGCCAACCGTAGAAGGGGTCTCAGTGATCCCATAGGTGTCGTTCCCACCGACAGGTGAGTGTTTTGCAAGTACTATAGCTAGCACAGTAGCTAGCCTACTAACACCAAGAATCATCAAACAAGCCCTGCTGATATGATAAATAGTTCGAACTTACATCTAAGCATGCGATATATTACATCAAAATCTGGTGAGGATACATAATTCGGAGAGGGTTCGCATGATTCACTATCAAACAAAAGTAGCAAGTACCGCCCACACAAGACAGTGCACTAGCCCTAAGATGGTTTGATAACACGCATCGTTCTGGTAATTAAACATAGGCAATGCAAACTACCCTAAAGGATTAGTGCGACCAACTATTTCTTGTCATCGATCTCTCGGGCAATGACCACAGCATGGACAGCGGCATGGGAATCTATCTCTGGGGCGATGTCCACAGGACTGACCGCGACATCGGAATCGATCTCTGGGGCGATGTCCACAGGATGGACAGCGGCATCGGAATCGATCTCCGGGGCGATGTCAACAGGACGGACGGCGACATCAAAAACGATCTCTGGGGCGTTGTTCACAGGATGGGCCGTGACATCGGAATCATCAAGGACGTCTACCGGCACCTGCACAACCCTAACATATTAGCAAGCACATTACAAATAATCAAAAACCACAACTATGGTAAGCCATTATTTTTTACCTTGTGCAGCTCACCGGGGGATCCCATCCCTCCGGGGGCCATCTCCTCATCCTTGATGGGGGCCATCACCTTGCCAGGGGAATACCGCTTCTCAACGGCGACTATCTCCTCAAACTCGGCCTTAAGCCTTGCATAGGTGGCCATTAGAGTTTCTGGGGTAGGCATGGTGGGGCCCTTGCTGTTCTTCCAACTTTCTTTGAGGAGTTCGTCCGCCAACGTCGTCAACTCTTTGGCCAGTGCTTGTTTCTTGGAGTTCTTTGTCTCCATGGGTTGGCCCACCAACATGGTCAACTCGTTGGTCGGTGCTCGCTTCCTGGAGATCGCTGTCTCTAGTGGGTTGTCCGCCAACAACTCTTTGGCTAGTGCTCCAGGATCCATCAATGAACTGACAAACAAAAAGCAATCGAAAGGAAACCACAATCGCAATGAAAACAGGAAAAGAATAGGCTGTGAGAATCGGTAGGTGCTTCGCAAAAAGAAGATTCTTGGAATGAAAATATAGCAGCATCACTGATTCGCCCACCTTTCCTTCGTCGGAACAGAAGAAAAATGGCAGAAGTGAGTAGCATGGAGTGAGGTTTTCTTCAACAAAGGGGAGAAAGGGCTTCAACGAGCGTTCTAGTGAAATGATGGTTTCTTCGTCCAGTCCAACTTCGAGGCCACTTTACCACTGCTAGTAAAGGTGGGTTTTGTGATATGACGGGTCATGACGGCCACACCGGGGTGACCGGTCAGTCTCGACTGTAGCACCTCACTGTGATTTGGTGGATGGCACGCGGGCCCGGATGCTTTGATGTCCTGCATGTAGATAGAGCGGCTAGTCATATAGGAGTGCTCAATATTGTGAAGCGCGACCAAGGCGGAGAGGAAAACGAGAGAACTACATAATTAATGCATGAATTTAATTAGGGTAGTTTTGTAAAGTACGAGATACATTCCTCCAATCACAAAATGCCTTCGTTGATGAGATTTGAGATTTGAGCCAGTACTGCATGCAGTGTAGTCTATTCCTTTCCGGTTTACAGGGCTATACTAGCAAGTACTAGTAGTACTACAATAGTGGGGTCAAATAGCAATTTTGTCTCATGCAAGAGCCTGGCTATATGCGTGCTCCAAGGCTCCGCACCACGCCCCACCCCTACACAAAGACTGCCACGCAAGCGTTCGCAACTGCCACGTTCGGGTTGCGCTTGGCTCTTCGCCTCTTCGAGAAGATGAACAATGATGTTACTACTACTTCTACAATATCGAATCCACTGCTGCATATCCGTCCACCGCTTGCGGGAGGGATAGCCGCCGCGCGCATGGGCGAGGGAGAAGGCGTGTAGTAGTAAAATCAAGCTTCTCCTTGTTGTACGAGTTGACGCGACACATAATAGCACCGGCCCCACATGGTTGCCTCTAAACTTGGCTGAAAGACCCACAGTGTACAATACTTCATTTGCCGCAACCTCTAACATTTACCCCACCACAAATTAAAATATATATTCCTGTCTTGACCAGATGAGTGTGCAAACAAGAATCACCAGGATGACAGGTAGGGCCAGAAGATTATTTTAATTAAAAAAAGCATGGAGCTGACCCCAACGATTTTAAGCTTACAGGCATGGTACACACTATCCTAGACTACTCTACACATGAAACTGCCACACGAGCATCCGGGCTGCGCTTGGCTCTTCGCCTCTTCGGGAAGTCGAACAATGATGGAGTACTAATGCAGTGGAGGAGTACTACAGTATGCTTCTGGCCATCTGACACCGATTGAATTGCTGCATGTCCACCGCGTGCGGGAGGGAGAGCATGTAGCGAACGAAAGCTTCTCCTATTCCTGCAAGCCACCAGGCTCATGGGTGAGGGAGGGACGCGGCTTCATTGACTTACTGCTCCTGCCTTTGCGTCTATGACAGGTGGGCCGAACTGGTGGGTGGCCCACCTGTCATGCAGCCAAAGGAAGGTGCGGTTAAGGCGAGAGGGAGTTGTAGTAATCAAACTTCTTGGTCTTGTACGAGTTGACGCGACACATCAAAGCACTGCACTCGATATATTTCAAAAATTTGTGTTTACCGATGCATTAGTTACTCCCTCCGTTCCTAAATTTAAGTCTTTTTAGACATTACAAATGGACTACAACCTACGGATGTATGTAGACATATTTTAGAATGTAGATTCACTCATTTTGCTTCGTATGTAGTCACTTGTTGCAATCTCTAAAAAGGCTTATATTTGGAAATGGAGGGAGTACAATGCATGCATGCATGCCGTGACTTTCCTTCTGATACTTGCATGTGTTTATTTGATGCACCTTGCCAAATTTTGACTATAAATTTAACTAACCAAATGTTCATGCATGTCACAAAAAATTACGGGGCTGTTTGGATTATGACTATGTTTGTCTTATGTTGCCACATTATTTTTGCCACACTTGCCTAACTTGAGTTCCTCAAATTGTTAGACCCACTTTGGCTTGCCTAAGGGAATCTTGCCACACTTTTTGTGTCTATGACATGTGGGGTTCACTGCTAATAAAAAATTCTTGTCTTAGGTGTGGCTAGAACCAAACACCCACCTAACTTGGTCAAATTTGCCTAAGGTGAGGTGCGGAAAAGTGTGGCAATATGTGGCTAGAAACCAAACAGCCCCTACATCATTGAAAACTATGTTCAAATACGAATCAAACGATATAATTTTTGTTAACATGCACTAACATTTTGTCAGTTAAATCTTTGGTCAAAATTTAGCACCAATTACAAAGGGGCCCAATAAATATCGTACTCCCACATTTTGTTTTGAGGATACTCCCACATACTCCATCTGTTCCCAAATATAAGTCTTTTTAGAGATTCTAACAAGTGACTACATACGGACTCCGGAGCAAAATGAATGAATCCATACTTTAAAATATGTCTACATACATCCGTATGTTGTAGTCCATTTCAAATGTCTAAAAAGACGTATATTTAGGAATGGAGGGAGTAGAAAATATAAATAATAATGCATGTTGGGGCAGCCCACGTTTCCGATAATTTTAGCGTGGGCTTGTTCACAATTTTTACGAGGGGTGGTTGTTTATTTAATGAGGGTCTTGTGCCAGACTTGAACAATACAAAGTGCGACCTGGCACACCGTAACACCACTTGGAATAAGCGGGTAGCTATCTCAAAAAACAATCAACAACTAAAAAAAGGCGACCTGGCGCGTACACAATTTTAAACGATTGTTTTGATGGATGAAAAAGGAAAACTACCCCACTACATACATATAGGCCGGAGCCTTCGCGCTTGCTTGCTAGGGTTCCTCTATTCACACACTCTCATCCTCCCCAGATCTAAACAACATAGCAGTGGTAACATTGTCTTTCTCCCTTCAAAAAACACTGTCTTTCTATCCTCACCGCTGGTTACAGATCCGGACGTATCCCCCTCCGCCGGTGAAGGGGAGGAGGGGCAACGTTTAGGCCGTCGTCAACAGCGAGGGAGGAGACCCACTGCCGGCCGCACCGTTATCTCTGGCCGAGCGCCGGCCCGGGAGGTCCTCCGATCCCTTTGTCGTTGCCCTAGTGTGGGCGGATCCGGCCTCCCGCGCCCACCTATCCACATCCCGACGACCTTCAGGTATATCTTCCTTCGAAACTGCCGTAGCTCTACTTCCCCAGCTCGCTATGTCCCTGCATGTGCATCATTTTTTGCCTCTCAGCCCCTCTCGATCGGATGGTCCGACGTCACCTAATTTTTTTCTTCTATTGTTAGAGGTAAAGCTACTTCATGGAGTCGAATCTTGTACTTGGTTCAAACAAGAAATCAAGTGGGGGTGGGGGAATTTAGTCTGTGCATTGGACTTGTTACAAACAGGAAGGATAGGGGTGAAAGTAGTACAGACTGGTCATCCAATCGGTCTCTTGGTCGAAAAGGGAAATATAGGGGAAACGTTGTACACAGTGGTATAACCAGGACTAGATTTGCTATCCACACATAAGATGGCTGCATGCATCATTATGATGCAAAGGCCGGGGAAACGCCTCCATTTCCAAAAAAACATAGGAGTAGGTGGCTAGAGTGAACAAAAATGGGACCAACCCAGATATGTTTCTTGGATGTTTGTTTCTCGGGGCAACAAACTCTGAATCACCACTTTATGCCCCAGTTTAGGTACATGGTGCTGGACTGCTGGTGCACCCACTGTCCCATGCCCTTATACCAAATATTTAGCTATTCTTAATCTAATGCCCCTGGTAAAATGAAGCCATGCCACTTTTATAAGCCATGACAAGTTTAGCCAAAAGTTTTTGCCTGTAATTGTTTGAGACTCTGACTGTTTCCTCTGTAGCTATTTGCGCAAACAGGGATATCCATTTCACCTGGTTACTGTTGTGACCTTTTGGTGCACTGCACAAGACACTTCTTAAAAGAAGTGACTTTTGTGTTGTTTAACTGGAATGTCAGAATGGAACAGTTGGTTCATTTCGGTGGAACTGCACAAAGGGAGATATGTGTTCCAATCCTCATCATCCATATTGGCACCATAACCTTCCTTTAGGTAAGAATGATATTTAATGCATGTGTTCATCTCTATTTTGCGAATGCCATGAGAAAATAATGCTATTGTTTATTAGTACACTTGTACTCCCTCACTGACAAAACCAATTCTGAAATAGAAGGCCAATCATGTACTTGGTTTCACCAACTGGTGAGGAGAAAGAGAAACAGAGCATGAAGAGGAAGAAGAAGAAGAATAAACAATGCCAAGGTGATATTGCTGAAGTTGAGGCCTCAGTCGAGGCCATTAAAGGGCTCTGGCAACGTCTACCTTACATGTGAGATGATCCTCCAGGGAGCCCTTCAACTTCTGCGTATTGTCCATGATGAATTTGATGCTACTGTTAGAGTAATATGCTAATGTCTTTCTATCCTTTCTCACTAAGCTAATGAAGGTTTCACCTTGTTCCTACTTGTGCAAACAAGGATCATGTTGTGCCAATCATACATTTTCATGGAACTACACAAGACAATACAATGAACTGTATCCCAGCCAGTGCTTTAACTCTGCTGGAAGTTCTTGATAATCTTTCGATATAATCTCAGCACTGGTAAACAAGAGTGATTTCAACCATACATTTGAAGTGCACAAAAATATATACTATTGAGTGATTCCAGTGAGTGCTTTATCATCTCTTCTGGGACTACATGAATAAGCTTTTTGCTCAGGTTGGTACCGGCCTAAGGCCTTCATCCATATTAGTTTGCTGTCATCTCTATTTGTATCGTGCTACTGTCATGAGAAACCTATGATACATGGCAATGCTTTGAGGGTTGAGCTAATTGGCACTGATTAAATAAACAAATACCTCTCTTTAAGCAAGACTACTATGTTGCTAACTTTACCCATTAAGATAATGAGGGTGCTTCTATTTGTTAGTGTATGTTTCATCAACTAGTCCCACCATTATAGTAATCTCACTCTCTCAATATATGTGCCAACAGGGATGCTCGATTTTGGTGGAACTGCACAAAAACTTTGGGTGCTTCATTGCCTCGACAGCTTCCTTCCTTTCCTGTCAGTCGCTAATCTCGGCTTGCATTCTTCCTTTGCTGTCAGTCGCTTGGCTTATCTTGGCTTCCAGTCAAAGGAAATAGTAATTGATATGCTACCTCACACATGTTGGTACTGGTCTTTATCCTGATTATTGTGCTTGTCATATGTATTGGTAATTTGTTATTGTGCTACTGTTTGCCGATTTCATAAAGGAGTAACTTGGAGCCTGAACTCGCAGACAAATCATTACATTGGGTGATTTCAGTAGAACTGCACAAAAAGATCAGATGGACATGTACTTATGCTACTGCTATGTACTCCAAAGTTCACTCAGACAAGCATCGATGTTGAAAAGAAGAAGTGCCTATATTCATTCGAGTATCAACCGGCGTCAACCAGTTGTCAAACTCCAAGTATTAGGAGAGTGAACGCCAAAAATATTGCTTGGCGCATAGCCCAGAAAAACGTTGTCCAGTCTTTGGTCCCAACTTGTGTCTTTTGGTTATCGGCACATATGGCATGGAGTCTAAAGATTCCAGACAAGTTGGTTGATGCGTATATTCATCTGGCACTTAATCAGTCTGCACGCTAGGGATGCTCCATTTCAGTTGAACTGCACAAAAAATTTGGCCGGTTCATTTTCTCAACCGCCTCCTTTGTTGTCTGCAATCTAGAATTTTGGCGAGCTACATGACCAAGATGAGCCAGTAAACTAGTTGGATGAAAGTAGTGGCCTAGGTGCTCAAACCTCCCTCGGCATGAGGCCACTATTTGAGGATAAACCTACAAGCAAAGTTCAGATTGTCTGTGCTGCCTCTTATGTACTCGAAAGTTTACTCGTACAAGCATTAATTTTAGCAAGAAGTACCTCTGACTGAACACCATTTACCAGTCTGTACCCTAGGTAATTAAAGTTCGTCCATGGATGATATTGGTTGTGATCTCAATCATTTGGATGCATAAACATATTGAGTATGTGTATATCTGAATCTTTTTGTGAATTATCTATGAATATTGTCAGGTGATCTATCAATCATTTGGATGCATAGACATGCTGAACTTGTGTATATATGAATCTTTTGAGTTGTTGATTGTGAATGTTGACTATGAATATGAACGTGTCCTATGAAGTTGAGTTTGATATGAATGTTTACCTTTTCTGTTGTACTTGTGTGTGAACTTGTTAGTATGCCTACTGTGGGATTTGTGATGTGTGGGTGTCAACGGCACACCTTCTTCCCGAGAAGAATTGCACCAGCTTTGTTAGGGTAGCAACAGCGCATCAGCTCTTTTTAATCTTTTTGCTCTCTCTTCCCCCCTCCCCCGCTCAACCCCTGCCATAATGCTTTCGGCCTCAAAACAAACATAGTACTGCGTTGTTTTTGGGGTTTGATGAAAAATCGGGTGTTGGTTTCTGTAGGTTGGCCCGCCCAGCAAATGGGCTGCTGGTCCACCACGGACTGGGATGCTAAAAATACAAGTTGTATGGTGCAGAGGCAAGTAAAAAACGCCATTGAGAGCCATCCACTGAAGAAAAAAATCGCTCCTGATGTGCTTCTTCAATCGCACCGCCAGCCCCCTCTTTAATCCAGTTCGCTCGGGGATCTAGCTGGTATCATTTTTTTTCCAAAGGGCGAACAAGTATCAGCTAGGCCTAGGTTTTGTTTTTTAACATGCGTAGCCCACGACATACGGAGACAGTGGTTTCAACTTATTTTTTGAGGTCCATACTGGCCTATGGGCTTTTTCTTAAAGATCGGCAGCCCAATGTATTTTTCTTAATAAAACGCAGATCTCTGTTCTATTTATCTATATATAAGAATAATAATGTTGTCTCCAATTTATGTTTTCCCTTCTAACCACATTATATATATATTTATATTATTACTATTATCGTATATTTTATAGAGACTTATATATATACATTATAAAAACATCCCACGTGTTATTAACTTATAAAAGTAAATGTTTACCAGAAGTTGGGAAGGAAAATCCTGGTTGTTTTTGACTCACGGGCAAGGAAAATCCTGGTGATTGCGTACAAAAGCTTGCGAAGATTTTAAGGACCAATGTAATAATAACACGCTCATTTTTATTTTGAGCAATAACTCGCTAATTTGTTAATTATATATATAGAAAATGTGTCGCTCCGGTTTATTTTTTGATATTAATTGCTCCTTCTAACCTAACATTATATATAGAACGAGCCCAGCTAATTCGTGTATTTCAAGAAAGTGCAAATGGGCTGGGATTTCTTAGAAAATATAAATGGGCCGCATTGACGCGAAATTATTTGTTCACCCAGCCCAGCAAATGGAGAAAACATGGATCAAATATATGCCACAATTTTGCAGGCTGACATGTGGGCCAATAGGTCGAAGCCTACGCAAGGCGTTGTCAACTTGGTCAACAAATGATTATGACATCCACAGCCATTAGATTTATATCCAATGGCCGGCATGCACCTTCAATCTCTCGTCTTCTTCCTCCAGCGTCGCCGGGACCGCCTGGTCTGGCCTTCGGCGGCTAGCGGCTCTGCTTAGCACGCATCGCTGCGAAGCGCTACCCCATCTCCGGCCAGGCTATCCCTCCACACCTCCTATTATTCTCCACCGACTGCAGCCCCACGCCGCACCAGAACCAGTTATAACCCTTCTCCTCGTCTCAATCTGCGACTCCACTGTCGCGTCTTCCCATCTCCGGGTCGTTCCCGTCTGGGGCCTCGCCGTCATCCACCGCCTCGCTGCGCTCGGTGCGGCATGGTCAACAAACGAGAGTCATCGGAAGAGGACTGTACATGGAGAGCCTAACGGCTGGAACCCACGAGGTCCATGGTCGCACGCAAGAAAAGTTCCTCCTTATTAAGCTAAAAAAATGTTTCCTCCCCCTGACAGCTGGGACCCACCGGATGTATCTTCGCACGGAATGAAGTGCCTCATTTTTATGCGAAAAAAATAATTCCTCTCGTTGACAGCTGGGACCCGTCAGATTTGGTGGCTGACTTGTGGGCCTACTAAGCGGACGTGTACGCAGGGCTTTGTCAACTTAATCAACAAATGATTATAGCAGCTGGATCGTTGGATGTTAATCCAATAGCCGTGCTCCTTCTTCAACCTCTGTTCTTGCTCCTGTCTCCCGTGGGCGGCACCGCGGCAGTGCTGCCGCGCACCCGAACCAGTCAAGTTTCCCACCCCTCTCCATCTGCGACTCCACTATCGCGTCTTCCCCATCTCCGGGTCGTTCCAGTCTGGGGCTTCGCCGTCTTCCACCGGCCTTGGTGCGCTCGACACGGTGTGGTCAACATGGTCAACAACCGAGAGTCATCGGAAGATGACTGTACGTGAGAGGCTGACAGTGGGGGCGCACCACGCCCATGGACGCATGCATGCAACTGCATCCTTTTTACCCTGAAAAATAAGGTTTTCTCCCCCTGACTGCTAGGACCCACCAGCTACATCTACGCACGCAAGGAAGTGCCTGACAGTCGGGACCCATCCGGTCGAAGCGTACGTAGCGTTGTCATTCTGGTCGCGAACGTGTACGTACATACTGGTCGATTGGTCTGTCTGCAGGCTGCAGCGATGAACCTTGGCCATGTAAGGAAGGGCACGTGTGGTAGTAGAGGCGCGCACGTGTGGTAGTAGAGGCGCGCACGTAGCATGTACACGTACGTACAGCGGCGAGGGTGCAAGAAAGTAAATACGACCACGTACGTACATACGGGTGGGGTCTCGGACGCCTATTCGTGCATACGTACGGCCAGGGCTCGTGTACATGGCTATGGCTGGGTCGAAACGGAGAAACTGCGTTGTCGTCGTGTTCATGGGGAGGCAACGGAATGCGTCGTGTTCATCGGGAGGCAACGAAATGCGTGATGTTCATCGGGAGCCAACCGGCTTGGACGGAACACGCGATGGAAACATGGTCTGGCGTACCGCAGAACAGAGGAAACGACCTTGAGTTCGACCGGCCACGGTGGAAATGGGATCTTGTTCATCGGGAGGGGTCTGGCGTACCGCAAAACGGAGGAAACGGACCTCCTCCGTCAAAACGGGGTCCTGTTGATCAGGAGGGGTGCGGCATACCGCAAAACGGAGGAAACGGACTTGTGTTGGAGCGCTACGGTCAAAACGGGGGTCCTGTTCATTGGGAGGGGTGTGGCGTACCGCAAAACGGGACTCCATAGGATACTGTTCATCTCCACCGTCGACCTCCTCCAGCCTCCACGGGGTACTGTTCATCCACCGTCGACCTCCTCCAGCCTCCACCTGCGACTGCTCATCCACGGGCTCCTGTTCATCCAGCCTCCACCGCGCGCTCCTCCACCGGCTACTGTTCAACCAGCCCTCTCCACGGGGGTCCTGTTCAACCACCCCTCCACGGGCTACTGTTCATCCAGCCCTCCACCGGCTACTGTTCATCCAGCCCTCCACCGGCTACTGTTCAACTAGCTCTCCACCGGCTACTGTTCAACCAGCCCTCCGCGGGGTCCTGTTCATCCAGCCCTCCACGGGGTCTTGTTCATCTACCGACTCGATCGATGGGGGTACTGTTCATACAGCGTTAACGGCCTCTACTACCACGGGTTCCTATTCATCGAACCCCCACCGGGAACTGTTCATCCAAACCCCCCAACAATGCTCACTGTTCATCTAGAGGAAGCATCGATCGGCTTCAATTAGCAGCAGTAGTGAAGGAATCACTCGGGTTCAGTTAACAGCAAGGGATCGATCAATCGCTCGGGTTCAGTGTAACGCGTAGCCTGGAGTGCAATCGCTCGGGTTCAGTTAGAGCCCAACGCCTTGCTCGGGTTCAGTTAGAGCGCAACGCCTCGCACACACGCGCGTACGTACGAGAGAAACGCGCATCGCTCGGCCCCCGACCACCCACCGTAACCGGGAACTCCCCTGATATTTTCCTCGCCCTCGCTTCTACCACGGTTTTCTCTGTCATGGACGACCCAAAGAATGTCATGCAGCTGCGTCCCGGACCCGCCCAGGACGAAAAGCCCATTTTCTATCATGATTTTTTGTCATAGAAGTAGGACCCCACCACATCTATGATGATACCGAGTTTTCTCACAATTATCGTCATAGAAGTGTCATAAGTATGACAACATTTTTTTTCGTTCGGCCCAAAATGTCACGGATGTGTCTTTTTTTGTAGTGAGGTCTCCGGATTATCCTTCCACAAGTTTATGAGATAATCCATTACGTCTCCTTCCATTTGCTGCCCTGCACTGAAAAGAGTATAAAGGACACGTCCTGTGAGGTCAATCACATTCCCAGGGATGGTAAACATGCAGTAGCTTGTGTTGCAGACTTAAAAGGATGAGGAAAATATTAGAAGCGCAACTCCAAGGCAAAGGAGAATGAATAGAAGTTCAGATACTATAACATCAGAAGTTCACAACAAGTAGCATGTCTGGCAGCAACAAAAAATAAGAAGAAAAATAATCACTCATAATACTTCTTAAGACCATCTTCACTAAGCACATACTGTCTCAACCTCTAGGACTCGGATAGATGAGGGTAACTATATTTATTTAGGGGAGCGATAGTAGAACACCACTTCAAAGGCAATCTTGACGCTCTCTTCGAGGAAGTTATGTTCCCAGACTCAACTGCCGGTTTCCTCCTGGTGATGACAACATTCTTCCCAACTCTCCCAACAACAGTACCAGCAGCAGATTTACCATTCTTCGGGTAAGCAATCTTCTCAAAATCATCATCCGAAGAAATCACTTCTGCTTCGACTGCACCAACCTTCCTAGAGCAAGGGGTGTTTAGAGTAGCACAGATACCGATAGCCTGCTTCCCCAACTTGGAAGGAATAAGGGTTCGAGAGCTATCATCTTCTCTCGGAGTGGTACTCATCGATTCCTCCCTAGGCTGGTATTCCTGTGACCCAAGGAATAAGTAGTGGTAATCGGTCAAGTCCAACGGCTCCACTCTCAAGAAAAAAAAGACCATTAAATATAACTAATGTTCAGATACAACACAATATACAGTCCAACTAATATTGATGACAAGGTTACTACTAAAGCTGACCTAAGAAAGTGTTGAATTTAAAAACTAATGAAGTTCAAGCACAACCCAAGGCATAGTTCAAAATAAAAACCGATGAAATGGAAAACATTCAACTACAGCTAACTAAAGCATAAAAATGTATCTTCTCTGAAGTTCAAGTAGGAGAAATGCTATTGTCCGAGTAAGCAATGAAAAGGAAAATAATATTGAAACAAAAAAATGCAGTCCAAGTTTCAACACTTACATGTATAGTAACCAAATAGACCATGGAAGTCTGTGTCAAACAAGTTAGAATATGCAATTGAGTACAGCCATGTCTTCCTGATATCCGTGATATTTTCATGGGAAAAGTTTGAAAGAACACCTTCATGAAACGAATTAACATTCGTAAGCATGAAGAATCCGCAGTCAATACTATCATCAAATAAAAGAAGAATAGTATTAAAACAAAAAGAAAGCCAAAGAATAAAAGACGTTGCAGCTTACGTACAACTACAATTAAACAGAAGTGATAGAGAGAAAAGTGGAACTCATACTTGTTAGTCTGCTGGGGGACATCAATCCAATCCAAAGGGAAATGGTCAATAGAAAGAGGACTGAAGGGTGTCTCCCTGTCATTGCTGGCATTGTTCCAAAGCTTCTTGATGTTATCAGTCATCCGCCGAAACAGGCGTACCGCAAAATCATCATTTGGTCCATAGTAGGAGTCAAGAAGCTGGAACCTTGAATTCTTCTGGTCAAGAAATATCGAAACCCAATGACCAAAACCACCCAAGTGAGCAGGAATTTCAGGTGGGTCAAAAGTGGGGAAAACAACCTGCAGAAAGATAAACACACAAATCATTAAAAACTAAAAATTAATATCAACGGTACAAAGAAAAATAAAACAATATAAACAGAGTGGATCATAGTGGAAACTAATGCAGAGACAAAGAACAAGATATTTCTTACAGAATCATGCGCATCCATGCTATCTGGACCAGTCGCCAAGAAGTACTTCCTCACATGGGAATCAAACTGACCTCTAAAAATCTTGTCCTAAAATAATGCAGACAACAGCAACATATGAAAATACAATGAGACAAACAAGTTTTAACTAATATGGTAAAGAACAAAATAGAAAAGAAATTACTATAGGGTTGACTTACATAAACCCAATATGGCAGGATGAGTTTATCTGATCCCTGATATTTGGCACGTAGACAATGCAGTGCAACCTCAGCTACATTAGATCGAAGCATTCCGTGAGGAGAAAAAGATATTGCAACATCTTCAATGGTAACTTCACACTTATTGTTTTGGAACATAATCTTCGATCTAAAACAAGCAATAGAAAATAAAAGAATTTCAGCATCATGAACTCAAGAAGTTCATTACATAAAAAAGCACAGAAGTTCAGCTACATCACAACGGGGAATACAAAAAGCTAGATGTTCAGCACCAGAGAAGGAAAAGACGTTCAGGAACTTAGAGTAAAGAAGTTCAGGTATAAAACCACATGCAGTTCATAAAGGTAGATGGATATAAATTCTGACCAGCTGCACTCACCACTTGGAACGATCATTCTTAAGCCTAGTTACACTGAAATAAAAGTCATCAACCTTCCTTCAGACGACAGCAAGTTCACTATCTGCTCAGCAAAAGAAATAGAAATTAAGACCAACATACAAAGACATAGATCACGACGGGAGCAACAAACAAACACAAGCACATCTCAGCTGCTACACCACAAATATAAAACCATAGGATTATAAACATCACAACCCATGCATTACAAACCTTTCCCCACATAAAAATAGGTCCACTTCACTTTATTTACAAACCACACGACAAAGCACAAACCAGAAGTTCAACTTGCACCACACAGAGAGTACACAGGGATATCATGGACTAAAAGCAACAACAAAAGGCATGGGGATGGGGAAAGAAGAGAGAAGCATGCTCCTCTCTTTATGGATTCTTGCCTAGACCAGTTGCAGGACTGGAATGATCAATCTCCTCTCCCAAGTTATCGCTTTTAGTGTCTTCATCATCTCCTGTAGACATTGTTGTGTTGTCGGCAAGGACACCAGTAGCAGCTGGAGCAGCTGGAGAATCTAAAACAACAAAAAGTGTTGGTTCTGCTGCAGGAGACTTCTCCAGGCCTGCAGCAGCACTCCCAGTCTCAACAACAACCTCGATGGGATCTTTCTCCAAAGTGATATATCCAGTTGTCTTGCCCTGCTCAGCATCAGAAACCCTAGCGCCCATAGACGACTGAGGTTCTCTTAGGTCCATCCCATCAGAGCAACCGGTGCTTGACACGGCCTTGTCTGCAACCTTCTCTGAAGGAACACTAGCATCATCACTCTGCAGCAAGAACAGAAAGCCATATACAAATGGGCACATAGTGATAAAATGCACAACAAGTAAAATAAAAAATGAAACAAATGGACAAGAAAAATGGTACTTTATGATCACTGGCATGAACCTCATCAACTAATATATCACTTGCGGGAGCTGGTTCATGCACAGGGGCAGTTGCACTTTCAGGTAAAACATCCTCCTCAACCCTAGCACCATCATCAACACCCTACAAAAAAAATTATATAGAACACAAATGTCTAATCAGCAGAAGTTCAGATTACATAATTAAAGAAGGTTAACTATGACCACTGACACATAGTGGAAGTCCAAATACAGTAAACATAGAAGGTCAGATATCAAACTACTATAATACAAAAGGGAACAAAAAGGGCCACTTATGGAAAGCTCAGAAGTTCAGATGCTATAGCCTTTGAAGTTCAGGTACTGTAAACGGAGAAGGTCACCTAGGAAACACTAGTACTAAAAAGAAGAAGTTTAGATCACATGAAATCAATAAGGGTCACCTATGGCTAAAAACAGTAATAACTGAAAGCTAACAATGAACATTAATGCAAAGAACTATCAAAAGCCAACATAAAAAAACCTCTTAGGTGTGCTCCATGTGGCCTCCTTCACGCCCAAACGAACAGAATCTTGCCTCTGAATCTGTCTAACAACAACACTAGCCTCATCTTCAAAGGCTTGCAACGAGCATCCTGCATTTCCTTGAGCAGCCCAAAGCTAGTCCGGAGGTGGGAAGTGCTCTGACAAAGCTCATCAAGAAGTCTAGCTTCAATTGACAAAACCTCCTTCGAAGACTCAGCATCAAACCGTGGCTGGGAGGAAGAATCCCATCAACGCGACTAAGACGCCCAACAGTTGTCAGAACACGGGCCAACTCTCCACAAACATTTTCCAGAAGACCATCAATCCTAACTAGGGAAAAATTGGCAGCATCAAACAAACCCTCGGAAGATACGCCACCTGCAGCACTCACACGGGCAGAAGAACTTACTGGATCTATAGGGGGCACCAGTATTGACATATCGGGAGAATTCAAATCTTGGGGAAGTACCACTCCCTAGGCCGGTGGCACGAGGCATAGTAAGAACAGGATGTTCGATACGCCTAAAGAACACAACCTCATTCTTTGTCTTCCACTACATACAAAACAAAAGTTAACACGTCAGAAAACAAATGAAGGAACATGGAAACAAAAATATAGAAGACAGTATTAGAAGTTCAAGTTAAGCTACACAGGAAAGAATGATGTATAGAAACACTCACAAACAATTTCCCAAACACCCAGTTGGTTGGGTCATCATCACCCTTCTTAACCAAGTCAGCCGCAGCAAGCTCAAGAAGCCTGGCCTGATCCATGAAATTGATGCGAGGGTCCTCAAGTCAGGATTAGGCGTCTTGCCAATGATAAGGAAGTCCAGATACGAAGCGGCGCGATGGCACAGCCTGTGATAGCTTTTCCTCTGCTAGTCCCTTGCTGATACCTAATAACAGCCCTTCGAATATCATCAACAACCAACTGGAAATAGTCCATATTCGTCATATCTTCAAAGACAAGATTCTCAGCCATTGCTGCCTCCCTAGACACTCGTGTAGACGTACCGGGAATAACAACCTTCATGAAAAGAATCAGGTAAAACACCTGCAGAGCCAGATCGTCCTTCGTCTCATCCTTCACAAGTTCTCGGAGGATATTCCGCAGATCCTTTTTCTTGATGTCATCAAAACTAGCGTAGCCAAGTTTGGCCTTCAGCCTCATAACAGCATATCAAACCCATCTTCCGAGGGCCTAGGAGGGGTACGATCACCTTGAGGGAATCCAAAAAGATGGTGAACAACATCACTTGTAATACGCAGAACCTTGTTCGCCTCACCCATGTCCAGAATCATAGTTGAAGGGTCAATCCTCGTGTAGATGTGGCCCATCAAAGGACGAGAAATATTGGAATCAACCTTCAAGAAAAACACACAACCAAAACCAGTCTTGATAACCCTCGCCTTGTGCCTAAGCTGAAGCAATTTCGCGCACGCTGTCGTTGTCCTAGGAAAGGGGGTACCCAGACTTGCCTGCTTGCGGCCCAGGGCGTGGCCCCACCAACGTCCTGGTATGGCCCACCTTCAATAGCAACCACCCAAGACCTCCTCAGGGGTGGCCTCGCTAGGCTGGCTCCCGGGGAGTGGAGATATCTATGCAAAGGACACCTCGCGAGGTTCACGTGACGTGAGCCATGACGACGAAGGCCAGGCGGGCGCCAGCATGCGCAGAGTACCAGTTTCCTCTTTGGTGCTAAAGGGGCAAGCGCAGGCGAGGAGTCCTGAGGCATCGGGCAAAGGTTTCCATATTGGTGCAACAAGACAAAGACCAGCAGGACGGCAGGGCGGAGGTCACCGTGGAGCCCACGTCAGCGACACCACCAGAGACTTTGGCAGGCAAAAACCACCTTTTGTCAGGATAGCTTGTACTAGTTGTATCCCTTCAAGATTGGCCATTGTGGGATCCCTTCCCGCCTAACATTTGGGAAGAGGACCATGGCCTCTATAAATAGGACTAGCCACCACCGTAGTTAGGATCGGCTCATCTTGGATTGGATCCACTCCACAAAGGCCATCTCACCAGCTCATCTAGCTCAAGAACACCTCCCCTCAGGAGGCTGTTCATCCAATGTACTAGTTCATCCTTAGCCCACGAGGCAATCCACCACACCACACTAGAGTAGGGGATTACACCACAACGGTGGCCCGAACTAGTATAAACTCTTGTGTCTCTTGTTCCTTGGGTTCGGCGAGCTAGGCCTTGAGATTGTTGCGAGAGCAAGCTAAGGAGAGAGAGATCTTCGTGCGCACTCCAGAGGTCGAACCTCAAGGGTTTACCGAAACCCGTAATCCGACATTTGGCTGATTGACGCACTGCTGCTCCACCGCATCCATGGCTGATGCTCGCCGAGCCCGTGCTGAGCGCCGGGTCGCCCTTGCCGCTCGCCTCGCTCAGACGGCGCCCGTTGGCGGACCTCCCCGCCGTTCTCCCCCACCTGCTGCCAACGCTTCCACCGGCCCGGCCGGGAAGGAGCAGCCAGCTTCATTGTTGCACCTCTCCGTGCGGCGGCACGGACGTACCTCCACCCCGTCGCTGACTCCGGCCAGGTCGTCGTCCCACGCTCGCCATGCACCCACGGACGCGCAGGTCGCGCTGCTCATGGCACGCGAGCTCCTGTGTTACCGCCCGGTAGACGACCTCTACGACGACTAGCTGGACCGCATCGCCGAGCTCGTCAGCGCTGCTGGGGGCTCTCCCGCTGCCTCGCCCACCTCCAGCTGCAGGCGACATAGCCCACGGAGCACCTCGACCACCTCTGCATCAAGAAGCCACCCTCGCACCAAGACGCGGGGTCCTGCAGCGTGACCCGCCTTATCGGGCGCCCGCGCACGAAGAAGGAAGCTGCCAAGAAGTCCCGAGGCCGCAAGAAAACGCTCCTGTGCTCCCAACACCACTACCTCAAGACCGCGTGCCGCCTGCGGCTGCGGCGCGTGGATATCAGGATCAGGCTCCACCTTCGTGACGGGCTCCATGACCACAGCAGGCTGCCGTGCCTTCACTCCCCAGCTATGCAGCGTCGTCTGGCCCGACAAGTTCAAGCCCGACCTACCTCCGTGCTACGACGGCACCCCCAACCCTGCTGAGTTGCTGCAGCTCTACGAGCTGAGCATCGAGGCGACGAACGGCGATGAGATGGTCATGGCGAACTGGTTCACCATGGCCCTCAAGGATGGCGCGCGCTCGTGGCTCCTGAACCTGCCCGCGAGATCGATCTCCTCCTGGGGCGAGATGCGCGAGCGTTTCGTCACCAACTTCCAGGGCACTCGCGACCGCCCTTCGGCCGCAGGCGACCTGCGGCGCATCAAGTAGCAGCCAGGGGAAACTCTGCAGAAGTACATCCAGCGCTTCAACAGCGTCCGCCTCAAGATCCCCAAGGTGACGGACGAGGCCATCATCTCCACGTTCTCCGATGGCGTCCCCGACGTCAAGATGAAGGAGTAGCTCGCAATCCACGAGGAACTATGCACGGCCCTGGAGATGTTCAATATGGCAACCAAGTGCGCAAGGGCTGAGGAAGGGCGCCTTTCCCTCCTCGAGCTCCGAGCTGCTAGCCAGGAGGACAAGAAGGCCAAGATCAAGGACGTGAAGCGCAAGGGTGCTGCCGTGCTCGCGGCGGAGCTAGAGATGATGTGCGGCCGCGACCACCCCGAGTCATCCAAGGCCAACCGCCCATTCTATGCCTTCCACAATGTTCACAGCCACAACACCAGCAACTGTCAGGAGCTCAGGGCCATCCGATATGGGCACTTCGGTCGACGCCCCGAGCGCAACGACCGAGGCTACGACCGAGGAGGAGGATGAAGTGGAGGACGCTGGGACGACCGCGGCCCCTGTCAGGAGTGGCGCGACCGGCCTCGTGAGGACCGCTGGCAGGACCAGCCTTGCGAGGGCGCCTGGAGAGACCAGCCTCATGAGGACAGCCCCCTGGGCAACGCCGGCCTCCCTCCATTGCCGCCCCCACCAAGAAGGAACGACGACAACCATCAAGACGAGGGGGCTGGGGCTTCCAGGAGCCATCGCCTGTATCTTGGGTGGCGCTAAAGCCCCATCCTCTCAGCGTATCTTCAAGTAGTTTGCTCGCAAGGTGAACACGGCCCTTCCCAGGCTCAAGGCCACGCGCCCGCTCAGGTGGTCCAAGTGCGCCATCACCTTCAGCTCGCCAGACCAGCTCAAGTGCGCAGCAACCGCCGGTGCCCTCCCAATGCTCTGCCCACCCATCATCAGCAACGTTCAAGTCACCAAGACCCTCATCGACGGCGGCGCAGGGCTCGATGTCCTATCCCTCGAGACATTCGACAGCCTCCAAGTGCCATACGATCAGCTACATCCTACCAAGCCTTTCTCAGGAGTGACCGACGGCTCCACCACCCAGATAGGGCTGGTCCGCCTCCCTGTCACCTTTGGCTAGTGTGACAACTACCGCACCGAGCTCATCGACTTCGACGTCGCCCACATCCGCCTGCCGTACAACGCCATCCTTGGGTATCCATCCTTGGCCAAGTTTATGGCAGTGACCCACCATGGCTACAACGTCCTCAAGATGCCAGGGAGCAGCAGCATCATCACAGTCCCCTGTGAAGAAAAGGACGCGGTGTGCTCCCTCGAGCGCGCTTACCAAGCTGCGGCGGCTGAAGACCCCAACAACAAAGGCACCCTGTACCCTCCTGAGGCCATCCCCAAGAAGAAGAAGCAGCTACTTCGCCAAGGGCCTCAGGAAAGCGTTGTTTCCAGCGGCACCACCTCAGGATCTGCGCCCGCAGCTGGGGCTCCTCCTTCCCTCGCATAGGAAGGCACGCCCGGCGCCCTCCTCAGGCTGGGCTTGGGGGCTCTCTTCTGGAGGGCCTAAGACCTAGCCAACATCACGAGGGAGGCGCTCGGGCACCATGTGGAGGCGTACTTTGCCGCATGTTTCCCTCAAGGGGGCACAAGGCGTGGAGCGCCTAGTGCTCAGGAGTTCATCACCAAGGCGATCCAGGAGCTTCAAGAGGCAAGGACCATGCGTGGCGACCGTCGCCCACCACCCAGCGCAGCTCCCCATCCTGGCGAGGACGGCGGGCTATGCGTCTGCGTCGACATTCCAGGGCTCAACAGGGCCGCATCTCAGGGACGTTTCTGGCCTTCGCGTGTGAGACGGTGCGAGGGTCCACCTCACAGCTATGTTCGCATGCCATTTGGCCTCCCGAACGCGGCTGTCACCTTCCAGTGCCACTTGCGGAGCATTCTGGCGGCTCAGGAGGCCAGGCATCACGCTGTCCTGGCAAAGATCGCGACAGTTCTTCAGGAGCTACCTGGGCCTAAGGAGCCTCCTGAGTCTCAGGACCCTGGTGGCTCGTGAGGAGCGACTTCTCCGGCACGCATCTTCAGCTACTCCAACACCACTCCAGCTACGGTATCAGGTGACTCTTTCCAGTTCATTCGGTTGGGGGCGCCCTTCGGGCAGCATTATCCCCAGGTCGCATGGGCCTGTCCCTACGACGTGTATCCTTTTGCATCTTTAGCTTACTCTGTGGGGAGCGCCTCTCGGGCTGCATCATCCCCAGGCCGCTCGGGTCCGTCCCAGTGGCATGTATCGTTCTTGCATCTATCTGAGCTAACCTGCCTCATTGCTTGAGTCATTTCATGATTATCACCTGCTTATCTGTTACCCCTCGCGGCGACCCGCATTTCTGACCGGCCTCCTGCTCATCCCGCAACGGGGCTACACATGTCGGCACGGTGCTTGTGCTCAGGCCCGTCCCTGCAACGTTGACAAACCTGAGCGGTCGAGCTCTGGCTCGCGGCACGCCCCGCACACATCACCTCACCAGGCCCTCAGTGCCTTCGTCTTCTTGCGGGATGACCAGTGGCAGACCAACAAACGCGGTTGCAATCTGTATTCCTCCCTCGCGCTAATCTGCAGGAAGCTCCGGAGGCTGACAACGGGCGGCGCCGCAGGCTCCTTCTTTCTTCACGCAATCTGCTTGCGTGTTAAGGGGGGGGGGGCTCTGGAGCATCGCGTCTCAGGAGCTCCTACTGACTCTCTAGCCCTCGCCACCTGGCGTTGACCACGGCATCATGACCTGGCATACCAGTGGCGGCTGAGCTCGCTCGAGGGTCGGGACCTGAGGACGCAGAGTACCTAGGAGAGCGTGAAAAAGGGAGGGAGGCCAGTGCGAGCCTAACCCAGTCGTCCCACAACCACTAACGCACGAATCGGACGCTGCACACGAAAACCGCCTCAGGCTCGATAAGATAAGTCGCGCATTCAATTAAGGTCGTCACGAGACCTTGGATTTCCGGCTCCTGCAGCCTTGCTCCAGCAATGTCGCCTTCCTTTTCCACCTTTAGGAAGCTGCTTGCACGCCAAGGGGGACCTCTCGAGCATCACGCCTCAGGAGCTCTTACCGGACCCTGGGCCGCTCACCTCCTGGCTTTGACCACGGCATCGTGACCTGACATACCAGCGACGGCTGAAGCCTGCTTGGGGACTGGGACCTGTCAACGTAGAGCGCTAAGCTGCTGCAAGGGCGAAAAGGGGGAACAATGCTGAAGCAAGACATGCGATCATGAATTTCATAATATAAATAACATTTGATGCAAAAGCACTACAAATCCTTTACACACCCCCACGGGGTTCACCTCGATTCCTCGCAGGGAACAAAAGAAGAAGGTTTCTAGGAGTCCTATCTACAGGCATCGTCGCTGACGCCATCATCAACAGTGGGCCATGGGAGGCCGACACCAACCCCATCCAGATCAACGGCGGCGGCGGGCGGACGCCGCTACCGCGTTCCGGGCACGGCGAGAGCTCGGGGGCACGTAGCTATCGTCGCTCATCTCCGGAGTCTCGTAGAGCTCGGGAGAGTCACTGGACTCCCAAGCGCCATCACTGCTGTTGGAGGAGCTGTCGGCATGGACAAGGGCGGGCCCAGCACCAGTCGCCGCTCCGTCTTGGCGACCCCCTCCAAGGCAGCACTCGAGACGGCGGCCCTCCCCATCGAAGACCTTGAAGGACATCACGGAGGCGCCATCATACTCAAAGTGGATGGCGAGGGCCCCTTCCACACGGCAGACACGGGCGACCTCACCCCATCCGCGGGTCATGAAGATCTTGCTCGGGGAGACGACCTCGACCTCTGCTCCCGTCGCCGGGGTACCACACTCGGCGTGCCGCAGCCACAGCTCAAGTGGCCCCCTCGGCAGCATCTCTTCAGTGAAGAAATACGGGAATCGGATCCACGTCCACGGGGGCATTGCCGCCTCGGCGTGGGTTCATGGTCTAGTGGTGCGGGCCACCACAGCACGGCCAACGCGGCCGTGGCGCGAGCGGCGCTGGCTGCTGCCTCTCCCTCCGGAGCCTTGCGCCTGGGCGTGCAGGGGCAGCGGATAGCCGGGGGGAGGCCGCTCGTACCAAGGCCTCATCACCTCCAGCCTCGCGACGGCGTCGTGGGGGAAAGCCAACCTCTTCTTCGGGGGAAGTGGTCCCTGCTCCTTGCGGGGGGTCTTCCCCTTCTCCGCGGTCGAGAACCTCCTTATCGGCGCCATGGGTGTCGCAGCAAGACGGTGGATCAAAGAGGAAGAAGAAGCAGGCGGAATGGAGGAAGAGATGAGCAAAGGGGGCTCCGTCCCCCTCCTTATTTATAGCCAGAAGGAGGCCAACCGCCGGCCTCCACAATCGCAGGTAATGATGGTTTCTCTTCTGCATGCAGCAGGGACTCGTCAAGTCGGACAGTTGCCGAGGCAGCGTGGGAAAGCGGAGATGCCCACGTCCCATCAATAGCCACGTGGCAATCAAGGCCGCAGGCGGTTGGGGCCCGCGGCGCTCCGCACTTGCCCTTTGGCTTTGCCTCGAAGCCAAGTCCGAGCGTGCCTTGGGCCCGCGGGCTACTGTCGGTGTCCTGGGAACGGGGGTACCCAGAGTTGCCTGCCTGCGGCCCAGGGCGTGGCCCCACCAACGGCCTGGTACGGCCCACTTTCAGCAGCAACCACTCAAGACCCTCGCGAGGGGCCAAGCCTCGTTAGGCGGACGATACCAAGACCTCCTCAGGGGCGGCCTCGCTAGTCTGGCTCCCCGGGAACGGAGATATCTATGCAAAGGGCACCTCGCGAGGTTCACATGACGTGAGCCATGACGACCAAGGCCAGGTGGGCACCAGCGGGCGCAGAGTACTAGTTTCCTCTTTGGTGCTAAAGGGGCAAGCGTATGCGAGGAGTCCCGACGCATCAGGCGAGGAGGTCACCGCGGAGCTCACGGCAGCGTCAGCTCCAGAGCCTTTGGCAGGCGAAGACCACCTTTGTCAGGATAGCTTGTACTAGTTGTCTCCCTTCAAAATTGGCCGTTGTGGGCTCCCTTCCCGCCTAACATTTGGGAAGAGGACTAGGGCCTCTATAAATAGGACTAGCCACCACCGTAGGCAGGATTAGCTCATCTTGGATTGGATCCACTCCACCAAGGCCATCTCACCAGCTCATCGAGCTCAAGAACATGTCCCCTCGGGAGGTGCTACCTCTTGAGCACTGCGTTGGTTTTCCCTTGTATAGGAAAGGGTGATGCAGTAAAGTAGCGTAAGTATTTCCCTCAGTTTTTGAGAACCAAGGTATCAATCCAGTAGGAGATCACGCACGAGTCCCTCACACCTACAGAAACAAATAAGAACCTCGCAACCAAGGCGATAAAGGGGTTGTCAATCCCTTCATGGTCACTTACGAGAGTGAGATCTGATAGATATGATAAGATAATATTTTTTGTATATTTATGATAAAGAGAAATAAAGATGCGAAGTAAAATAAAAGGCAATAAAAATAACTAAGTGTTGGAAGATTAATATGATGGAAAATAGACCCGGGGGCCATAGGTTTCACTAGTGGCTTCTCTCGAGAGCATAAGTATTACGGTGGGTAAACGAATTACTGTCGAGCAATTGATAGAATTGAGCATAGTTATGACAATATCTAGGTATGATCATGTATATAGGCATCACGTTCGCGACAAGTAGACCGAAACGATTCTGCATCTACTACTATTACTCCACACATCGACCGCTATCCAGCATGCATCTAGAGTATTAAGTTCATAAGAACAGAGTAATGCTTTAAGTAAGATAAAATGATGTAGAGGGATAAACTCATGCAATATGATATAAACCCCACCTTTTTATCCCCTTACTGTCACTGGGATCAAGCACCGCAAGATTGAACCCAAAGCTAAGCACTTCTCCCATTGCAAGAAAGATTAATCTAGTAGGCCAAACCAAACTAATAATTCAAAGAGACTTGCAAAGATAACCAATCATACATAAAAGAATTCAGAGGAGATTCAAATATTGTTCATAGATAATCTTGATCATAAACCCACAATTCATCAGATCTCGACAAACACACCGCAAAAGAAGATCACATCGAATAGATCTCCAAGAAGATCAAGGAGGACTCTGTATTGAGATCCAAAGAGAGAGAAGAAGCCATCTAGCTAATAACTATGGACCCGAAGGTCTGTGGTAAACTACTCACACATCATCGGAGAGGCTATGGTGTTGATGTAGAAGCCCTCCGTGATCAATGCCCCCTCCGACGGAGCACCGGAAAAGGCCCCAAGATGGGATCTCACGGGTACAGAAGGTTGCGGCGGTGGAAATAGGTTTTTTGGCTCCGTATCTGATAGTTTGGGGGTACATAGGTATATATAGGAGGAAGAAGTACGTCGGTAGAGCAACGAGAGGCCCACGAGGGTGGAGGGCGCGCCCCCTACCTCGTGCCTTCCTTCTTGATTACTTTACGTAGACTCCAAGTCCTCTGGGTCACGTTTGTTCCGAAAATCACGTTCCCGAAGGTTTCATTCCGTTTGGACTCCGTTTGATATCCTTTTTCTGCGAAACACTGAAATAGGAAAAAAAACAATTTGGGCTGGGCCTCCGGTTAATAGGTTAGTCCCAAAAATAATACAAAAGTGTATAAAAGCCCATTAAACATCCAAAATAGAATATAATATAGCATGGAACAATAAAAAATTATAGATACGTTGGAGACGTATCAAGCATCCCCAAGCTTAATTCCTGCTCGTCCTCGAGTAGGTAAATGATAAAAACAGAATTTTTGATGTGGAATGCTACTTAGCATAATTTTCAATGTAATTCTCTTATTTGTGGTATGAATATTCAGATCCGACAGATTCAAGATAAAGATTTAATATTGACATAAAAATAATAATACTTGAAGCATACTAACTAAGCAATTATGTCTTCTCAAAATAACATGGCTAAAGAAAGTTATCCCTACAAAATCATATAGTCTGGCTATGCTCTATCTTCATCACACAAAGTATTTAAATCATGCACAACCCCGATGACAAGCCAAGCAATTGTTTCATACTTTTGGTGTTCTCAAACTTTTTCAATCTTCACGCAATACATGAGCGTGAGCCATGGACATAACACTATATGTGGAATAGAATGGTGGTTGTGGAGAAGACAAAAAGGAGAAGATGGTCTCACATCAACTAGGCGTATCAACGGGCTATGGAGATGCCCATCAATAGATATCAATGTGAGTGAGTAGGGATTGCCAGGCAGCGGATGCACTAGAGCTATAAGTATATGAAAGCTCAACAAAAGAAACTAAGTGGGTGTGCATCGAACTCGCTTGCTCACGAAGACCTAGGGCATTTTGAGGAAGCCCATCATTGGAATATACAAGCCAAGTTCTATAATGAAAAATTCCCACTAGTATATGAAAGTGATATCATAGGAGACTCTCTATCATGAAGAACATGGTGCTACTTTGAAGCACAAGTGTGGAAAAAGGATAGTAGCATTGTCCCTTCTCTCTTTTTCTCTCATTTTTTTATTTGGTCCTTTTCTCTCTTTTTTATGGCCTCTTTTTTTATTTTTTTTATTTTTCGTCCGGAATCTCATCCCGACTTGTGGGGGAATCATAGTCTCCATCATCCTTTCCTCACTTGGGACAATGCTCTAATAATGATGATCATCAAACTTTTATTACTTACAACTCAACAATTACAACTCAATACTTAGAACAAAATATGACTCTATGTGAATGCCTCCGGCGGTGTACCGGGATATGCTATGAATCAAGAGTGACATGTATGAAAGAATTATGAATGGTGGCTTTGCCACAAATATGATGTCAACTACATGATCATGCAAAGCAATATGACAATGATGGAGCGTGTCATAGTAAATGGAACGGTGGTATGTTGCATGGCAATATATCTCGGAATGGCTGTGGAAATGCCATGATAGGTAGGTATGGTGGCTGTTTTGAGTAAGGTATATGGTGGGTGTATGATACCGGCAAAAAGTGCGCGGTATTAGAGAGGCTAGCAATGGTGGAAGGAAGAAAAGTGTGTATAATCCATGGACTCAACATTAGTCATAACGAACTCATATACTTGTTGCAAAAATCTACAAGTTATCAAAGCAAAGTATTACGCGCATGCTCCTAGGGGGATAGATTGGTAGGAAAAGACCATCGCTCGTCCCCGACCGCCACTCATAAGGAAGACAATCAATAAATAAATCATGCTCCGACTTCATCACATAACGGTTCACCATACGTGCATGCTACAGGAATCACAAACTTTAACACAAGTATTCCTCAAATCCACAACTACTCAACTAGCATAACTCTAATATCACCATCTTCATATCTCAAAACAATTATCAAGCATCAAACTTCTCATAGTATTCAACACACTCATAAGAATTTTTTTACTAATCTTGGATGCCTATCATAATTAAAGAAAATTACCATGCTGTTTTGTAGGACTCTCAAAATAATATAAGTGAAGCATGAGAGAACAATAGTTTCTATGAAACAAATCCACCACCGTGCTCTAATAGATATAAGTGAAGCACTAGAGCAAAAATTATATAGCTCAAAAGATATAAGTGAAGAACATAGAGTATTCTAATAATTTCCGAATCATGTGTGTCTCTCTCAAAAGGTGTGTACAGCAAGGATAATTGTGGTAAACTAAAAAGCAAAGACTCAAATCATACAAGACGCTCCAAGCAAAACACATATCATGTGGTGAATAAAAATATGGCTCCAAGTAAAATTACCGATGGACGAAGACGAAAGAGGGGATGCCTTCCGGGGCATCCCCATGCTTTGGCTTTTCGGTGTCCTTAGATTATCTTGGGGTGCCATGGGCATCCCCATGCTTAGGCTCTTGCCACTCCTTGTTCCATAATCCATCAAATCTTTTACCCAAAACTTGAAAACTTCACAACACAAAACTTAACAGAAAATCTCGTGAGCTCCGTTAGCGAAAGAATGCAAAACACCACTTCAAGGTACTGTAATGAACTCATTATTTATTTATATAGGTGTTAAACCTACTGTATTGCAACTTCTCTATGGTTTATAAACTCTTTTATTAGCCATAGATTCATCAAAATAAGCAAACCACACACGAGAAACAGAATCTATCAAAAACAGAACAGTCTGTAGTAATCTGTAACTAACGCAAACTTCTGGAACTCAGAAAAATCTACCAAAATAGGACGACCTATAAAATTTGTTTATTGATCTACTGCAATTGGAATAAATATTTTATCACGTTCTGGTGATTTTTAACAATTGTTTTCGTGAACAGAAAGTTTCTGGAATTTTCAGCAAGATCAAATAACTATCATCAAAGAAGATCCTATAGGTTTAACTTGGCACAAACACTAATTAAAACATAGAAACAAATCTAACCAGAGGCTAGATCAAATATTTATTCCTAAGCAGAAGCAAAAAGAAAAAAACTAAAATAAAATTGGGTTGCCTCCCAATAAGCGCTATCGTTTAACGCCCCTAGCTAGGCATAAAAGCAAGGATAGATCTAGGTATTGCCATCTTTGGTAGGAAATCCATAAGTAGCTCTCATAATAGATTCATAAGGTAATTTAATCTTCTTTCTAGGGAAGTGTTCCATGCCTTTTCTTAAGGGAAATTGGAATCTAATATTCCCTTCCTTCATATCAATAATTGCACCAATCGTTCTAAGGAAAGGTCTACCAAGAATAATAGGACATGAAGGATTCAATCTATATCAAGAACAATAAAATCTACGGGCACATAGTTACTATTTGCAACAGTAAGAACATCATTAATTATTCCCATATGTTTCTTAATGGTGGAATCCGCAAGATGCAAATTTAAAGAACAATCATCAAAATCACGGAAACCTAGCAAATCACACAAAGTTTTTGGAATCGTGGAAACACTAGCACCCATATCACACAAAGCATAGCATTCATGATCTTTAATTTTAATTTTAATAGTAGGTTCCCACTCATCATAAAGTTTTATAGGGATAGAAATTTCCAATTCAAGTTTTTATTCATAAGATTGCATTAAAGCATCAACGATATGTTTAGTAAAAGCTTTATTTTGGCTATAAGCATGAGGAGAATTTAGCACGGATTGCAACAAGGAAATACAATCTATCAAAGAGCAATTATCATAATTAAATTCCTTGAAATCCAAAATAGTGGGTTCATTAATATCTTAAGTTTTGATCTCTTCAATCCCACTTTTACCAATTCTTGCATCAAGATCTAAAAACTCCGAATTTTTGGGACGCCTTCTAGGTAAAGGTGACTCATCTCCAGTCCCATCATTATCAAGATTCATATTGCAAAACAAAGATTTAATAGGAGACACATATATAACTTTTAGATCTTCGTCTTTATTTTCATAGAAACTAGAAGAACACGCTCTCACAAAGCAATCTTTCTTAGCACGCATCCTAGCGGTTCTTTCTTTGCACTCATCAATGGAAATTCGCATGGCTTTGAGAGACTCATTGATATCATGCTTAGGTGGAATAGATCTAAGTTTCAAAGAATCAACATCAAGAGAAATTATATCAACGTTCCTAGCCAATTCATCAACCTTAAGCAATTTTTCTTCAAGCAAAGCATTGAAATTCTTTTGCGAATTCATAAACTCCTTAACACTAGTCTCAAATTCAAAGGGCATCTTATTAAAATTTCCATAAGAATTGTTGTAGGAATTATCATAATTATTAGAGTAATTACTAGGGAACGGCCTAGGATTAAAGTTTCCTCTGTACGCGTTGTTACCAAAATTATTTCTACCAACAAAATTCACATCCATAGATTCATTATTATTCTCAATCAAAGTAGACAAAGGCATATCATTAGGATCAGAAGAAACACTTTTAGTAGCAAATAATTTCATAAGTTCATCCATCTTTCCACTCAAAACATTAACTTCTTCTATCGCATGCACTTTTTTATTAGTAGATCCTTTGGTGTGCCATTGAGAATAATTAACCACAATATTATCTAGGAGTTTAGTAGCTTCTCCTAAAGTGATTTCCATAAAAGTGCCTCCCGCGGCCGAATCTAAAAGATTTCTAGAAGCAAAATTCAATCCGGCATAAATTTTTTGTATAATCATCCAGAGATTCAAACCATGTGTAGGGAAATTACGTATGATTAATTTCATCCTCTCCCAAGCTTGTGCAACATGTTCATGATCAAGTTGCTTAAATTTCATGATATCGTTTCTAAGAGAGATGATTTTAGCGGGAGGAAAATACTTAGAGATAAAAACATCTTTGCACTTGTTCCATGAATCAATACTATTTTTAGGCAAAGTCGAAAACCAAACTTTAGCACGATCTCTAAGCGAAAAAGGAAATAGCTTCAATTTAACAATATCATTGTCCACATCTTTCTTCTTTTGCATATCACACAAATCAACGAAGCTATTTAGATGGGTAGCGGCATCTTCACTAGGAAGGCCGGCGAATTGATCTTTCATGACAAGATTCAACAAAGCAGCATTAATTTCGCAAGATTCAGCATCGGTAAGAGGAGCAATCGGAGTGCTAAGAAAATCATTGTTGGTATTGGTAAAGTCACACAATTTAGTATTATCTTGAGCCATCGTGACAAGCAAGCAATCCAACACACAAGCAAACAAGAAGCGAGCGAGAAAGAGGCGAACGGAAAAGAGTGGGCGAATAAAACGGCAAGGGTGAAGTGGGGCAGAGGAAAACGAGAGGCAAATGGAAAATAATGTAATGCGAGGGATAAGAGTTTGTGATGGGTACTTGGTATGTCTTGACTTGGTGCGAATCTCCCCGGCAAAGGCGCCAGAAATGGCTCGTTGTCGGGAGTCAAATCTTGACTTGACTTGGTGTAGGCCTCCCCGGCAACGGCGCTAGAAATCCTTCTTGCTACCTCTTGAGCACTGTGTTGGTTTTCCCTTGAAGAGGAAAGGGTGATGCAGTAAAGTAGTGTAAGTATTTCCCTCAGTTTTTGAGAACCAAGGTATCAATCCAGTAGGAGATCACGCACGAGTCCCTCACACCTACACAAACAAATAAGAACCTCGCAACCAACGCGATAAAGGGGTTGTCAATCCCTACACGGTCACTTACGAGAGTGAGATCTGATGGATATGATAAGATAATATTTTTGGTATTTTTATGATAAAGAGAAATAAAGATGCAAAGTAAAATAAAAGGCAATAAAAATAACTAAGTGTTGGAAGATTAATATGATGAAAAATAGACCCCGGGGCCATAGGCTTCACTAGTGGCTTCTCTCAAGAGCATAAGTATTACAGTGGGTAAACGAATTACTGTCGAGCAATTGATAGAATTGAGCATAGTTATGAGAATATCTAGGTATGATCAAGTATATAGGCATCACGTCCGCGACAAGTAGACCGAAACGATTCTGCATCTACTACTATTACTCCACACATCGACCGCTATCCAGCATGCATCTAGAGTATTAAGTTCATAAGAACAGAGTAATGCTTTAAGTAAGATGACATGATGTAGAGGGATAAACTCATGCAATATGATATAAACCCCATCTTTTTATCCTCGATGGCAACAATACAATACGTGTCGATTCCCCTACTGTCACTGGGATCGAGCACCGCAAGATTGAACCCAAAGCTAAGCACTTCTTCCATTGCAAGAAAGATCAATCTAGTAGGCCAAACCAAACTGAAAATTCAAAGAGACTTGCAAAGATAACTAATCATACATAAAAGAATTCATAGGAGATTCAAATATTGTTCATAGATAATCTTGATCATAAACCCACAATTCATCGGATCTCAACAAACACACCGCAAAAGAAGATTACATTGAATAGATCTCCAAGAAGATCAAGGAGGACTTTGTATTGTGATCCAAACAAAGAGAAGAAGCCATCTAGCTAATAACTATGGACACGAAGGTCTGAGGTAAACTACTCACACACCATCGGAGAGGCTATGGTGTTGATGTAGAAGCCCTCTGTGATCAATGCCCCCTCCGGCGGAGCGCCGGAAAATGCCCCAAGATGGGATATCATGGGTACAGAAGGTTGCGGCGGTGGAAATAGGTTTTTTGGCTCCGTATCTGATAGTTTGGGGGTACGTAGGTATATATAGGAGGAAGAAGTACGTCGGTGGAGCAACGAGGGGCCGACGAGGGTGGAGGGCGCGCCCAGGGGGTAGGCGCGCCCCCTACCTCGTGCCTTCCTCGTTGATTACTTTACGTAGACTCCAAGTCCTCTGGATCACGTTTGTTCCGAAAATCACGTTCCCGAAGGTTTCATTCCGTTTAGACTCCGTTTGATATCCTTTTTCTGCGAAACACTGAAATAGGCAAAAAACAGCAATTTCGGCTGGGCCTCCGGTTAATAGGTTAGTCCCAAAAATAATATAAAAGTGTATAATAAAGCCCATTAAACATCCAAAAAAGAATATAATATAGCATGGAACAATAAAAAATTATAGATACATTGGAGACGTATCAAGAGGCTATTCATCCACTTTACTAGTTCATCCTTAGCCCACGAGGCAATCCACCGCACCACACTGGAGTAGGGTATTACACCACAACGGTGGCCCGAACCAGTATAAACTCTTGTGTCTCTTGTTCCTTGGGTTCGGTGAGCTACGCCTTGAGATCGTTGAGAGAGCAAGCTAGGGAGAGAGAGATCTTCGTGCGCACCCCAGAGTTCGATCCTCAAGGGTTTGCCGGAACCCGTAATCCGACACATGTCTTGACCTCTTTCAGTGAGCAGCGAACCGTCTTCTTAAAACGTTTTGCCTCATCTCCTCCTTCATCACCTTCTGCGGCTGCTTTGCCTCCTCTCTTCCTCCTCTCAGGCCGCTCCACAAGCTGACACTGGAAAAAAATACAATGACAAGGAAAAAAGGCAGAACAATGAGATAGACGAACTACACCATAATTCCACTAATGTCTACATAGGCAGTACATTTCAGAAGTCCAACTATGTCTACATAGGCAGTACAACCATGTATGACCAGAAGTTAAGATGCTTTCAAAATGTTAGAAATTTACAAAGCAGAAGTTCAAGCATGTACACCAAGGCATCTATTTATATATAAAAAGTGTTGTACGGACTCACCAGAAAATGTTAATTATGCTAGAAATTACCATAAAAGTTAGAAACATCCAACCATTAATTAAGTTAATTAATCCATCACAGCCGATGGATCTCTGAATTAATCTATTGATGCTAAAGTTGATATTTATTTCCCACCTATGCCCTTAGTTTTAAAGGTTAACTCCACGGTCAAAAGTAAAAAAAACATAGGGTTAGGTACTCAGCTTGAGAATAAATCACGCACGCGGCCACCGCCGTCACCGCCAAATTAGATCGAGAATTCCTCACGCATGCGGCCGGCGTCGTAACTCCTCATGCATGCGGCCGTCGCTATCGTAGTCATGTTCGCCTTCTCCTTAGTGTCGTCGGCGATCGACCAGCCCTCCTCTCCCAGTGCATGAATGCTGGCAGATGGATCAAATATTTGGCTACACACAGTGGCAACAAGATTGAGGACTTGCTTCACGTATTGTCTTCATGCATGCTCGACAATTATGATGCAAGCTGCCGTGAAAACCTTGGATAGGACCATGACCAAGTCCTTCATACCGTACGCTACAGCGGCCATCGTATATTTATTTGCACGTTGTCCTAGACGACGACCACATGTACGATGTTCTGCCCAGTCGGCTCTCCTCCACGTGCATGCATATCAATGTCCTAAGATTTCAATCTTGCCCATATGCTTATTCACCATGCATACTGTTGAGGGAAATGACACCTATGGGATCCTGGGGAATCCCTTCTACGGTTGGCGGGGTGTGGAGCTGCGCAAAGAGCGGGTCTAAAAGATCAGCGCGAGCGGATTTTTACCCAGGTTCGGGCCGCAAACAATGCGTATGACCCTAGTCCTGCTTGTCTGTGTATATTTGGTGTTCTTGAGCTCTTGAACTAGCTGCGGTTCATGCCCAGTCCAAAAATGTCCAAATCCTTCCACAGTACGCCTCGGGCCTCCTTTTATATGTCAAAGGGGTCGCCATAGTGGCACACAGGAGGTGGAAAGTGTCTACAGTGTACAAGTTTATCACCTGGCATCGTAGGACAAACGCATTTAATGCACTGCCTACGTGCCCTCTTGCTTTATCAGGGATGGCAACGAAGCTCGTCTCGTCCGTCGCTGCCTCGCCATGCTTCGACGCACGTCCAAGCTGACAAGGCATGCAGCGCCATGCTGGCTGGTTGGTTGCTGAGCTGGTGCGATGGTAGGGTCTTCACGAAGATCTGCATGTCACCACGTAGGTGCTTGACTTGTTGGCCTAGAAGTCGCATGCTGCCACACAGGCGCTTGCCTAGTTGGCGGAGTGGTTGCCGCGCCGGCAGGGGCGCGGGGCAGCGGAACGTTGGTGGGTGTGGGCCTGGCCGTGGCCCCGCAGATGCCCCCCGCCAAAGGTCTTGCCGGGGTGTCGTGGCCGTCCCCGGCATGGTTCTTGCCGGGGGTCGTCGTCTGTCCCCGGCAAGGACCTTGCCGGGGGTCTTCACCTGTCCCCAGCAAGGATCTTGCCGGGGGTCTTCGTCTTCTGGTTCTTATCCAGATTTGCAGGCCTTTGGTCTTTACAAAGATCTACATGCCACCACGCAGGCGCCCCTGAGTCTTGGTCTCGACGTTGTCGATGGTGTCAGAACTCTCAGGCTCATGGGTGGTGGCCTTGCTGGTGTGTGGCGAGTCGCCCCAACAAGGCTCTTGCTGGGGCTATGTAGGCCGCCCCGGCAAGGGTGTTGCCGGGGGGAATCCATCTTGCCCCTTTGCTCGTCATGCTTCTGGCTCGAGTACTTCCCTTGGCAGTCTCGTATCTTTGCTTCTTCTGCTCTGCCAAGCGTGGCCGCAGGTGTGGCTACGACTGCCCGTGCACAAGTAAGGGGTATAGAAAGGCCCCTACTTTTGTACACCGAGAGGAGCCCTCGGGCCTAGGCCACACTAAGCGCGAAGCATTGTTGGGCTAGGCCCAAAACGGTGCGCGGGCACGCGTGGCAGAGTTTTAACTGTGGTAACTCCTTCGCCAGTTGCGCATCCCAAGGACCCGCATTGAGTGCGTGACGTGGGGGTCGTGCGAGGGACGGTTGCAGAACGCTTGCGTTACCTCGCGGTGAATAGTAAAGAGGCGGCCCGCGTCTTCCCCATAAAAAAGAGGACACCGCAGGGGAGCTGCTCATTTACCCTCTGCGCCCTTCCCAATCTTGGAATCACCGTTCCCCTCTTCTTCTCCAGGCGAAAATCGGAGCTCTCGCCTCTGCTCGCTATCGCCGCACCCCCATTGCCCTTGATCCCTCACCCCCTCTCAGCCGCCATGGCGCCCAAGACAAGCAAGGGCAAGGGAGCGGCCAAGGACGCCAGGGGAAGGAGGCGCCGGACAGCGAGTTGGTGGAGATGCGGACGCAGTACGCCCTCTTCACCTCGACGGTCGATGCACTCACCCTCAAGGAGAAGTTCAGGTCCCTGTGGAGAAGGGAGACGTCGGGGCATCCCGCCACGCGCATCATCCCCGCTTCCTGCGCCAAGGCCGGTCCAAATCGGTATCCTTTCTTCGTCGACTACTTCTCCTGCGGGCTCTACCCCCCTTTCTCAGATTTCTTCAACGGCATCATGCACACCTACGGCTTCCATCTTCTGGACCTTATGCCGAACGCTGTGGCGTGCATGGCCTTCTTTTCCCATCTCTGTGAGGGCTTCGCTGGAGTGCTCCCCACCACGACGCTCTTCCGCCATTATTTCACCCCTCGCATCCATCCAGGGGGCGCCATCTCTGGTTGCATCACTTGGATCCCGAGGAACCAGAGCAGGGGTACGTACTCGGAGGGTGCCTAGAAGGAGAGGTGGGACGAGTGGCGGGGCCGGTGGTGCTGGATTGTGGAGGCAGATCAGCAGGAGTTCTGCCGGGTCCGTCGGAAGCCGCCAGTCCGCAGCAAGGACTGGGGCGATTTCGACGCTGACGACAGGAAGCTCATGGTCGCCACCACCAGGATCCATCGCCTCACCTCGGCCGGGCTCACTCTCGAGATGATCGGTGCTGACTTCATCCGCCGCCGGATTGCCCCTCTACACAATAAGGGGAGGTTGGCCTGGGACTTCAGGAATGCGGCCAATATCATGAGGCTCCGCCCCGGCCTGAACCACAACTTCACGGTGCTGCAGCACGCTCATCTCTGCCAGAGGCTTTTTCAGCTCAAGGTTGATGAGGTCGGCAGGGTCGAGAGGACCGGCAAGGCCGAGAAGACCAGCAAGGCCGGCAAGTCTCTGTTGGGGTTGCCAGCGGGGGTGGTCCGGTTGAGCAACAACTCTTGCCAAACCGCCATCATCGCCATGATGCCGGTCTTCAACGCGCACACTCGATCCAACCTGGGCTGAGCCACAAGCGGAGCTGGTTGAGGCATTCTTCGACAACTTGTCGGAGAGGTACGTTCATGACGAGCCGCAGCTCATCCGCGACACCACTGAAGAAGAGCTGGCATACATTGCCGCCAGGGCGGAGGAGGCAGCACTTGCCGAGGAGGCAGGCAGCCTCGGTACTATGGAGGACGTGGCCACGGAAGAGAGGGAGTTTGCCGAGTGGACGCGGTCTGCCGGGGAAGCCAGCGACGCCGATGCTGCCCCCCCCCCCCCCCCTTGTTGAAGAAGCGGTCCACGAGTCGGCCGAAGGGGAGACAGAGGCGGATGACTCCTCGGCCCCGGGGAGGAAACGCGTTCTGCGGCGGGCTAGCTCTGGCGAGCCGGTCCGACCAGGCACGACCATGCAGCGGCAACTGGTCCAGGTGCAGCCTACGCGCCAGACGAGGGCTGCGGCAGCGAAGAAAGGCGCGGCCGCCGCCTCTTCCTCATCCAAGCGGCGCAGGACCCCGTCCCCTTCTCCTCCTCCTTCGGACGGTGCCCCGGAGGCCGATTTCGACCTTGGGTCCTTTAGCCCGAAGAGGAAGAGGAGGCCAGCGGAGTAGGACGAGTAAGCACCTTGCCCCTCATCATTTCCTGACCCTCCACCTTTGCCATATTTCTTTGACTTGGTCTTATCTTCACAGCGACACGGAGACGCTGGCCCTGAGGGTGGCGAAGAGGGCCAAGGCTTCGATGGGCGGTGAGCCCCTGGCGAGCGCTCCGCGCATGCCGACGTTGGTGGTGATCAGCCCAGACATCAGCCCTCAGCACAGCCCCCGCTCTAGCCCCCAGCGTGAGTCCGTTATTCACTCCCTATTGGCGGGTGTTGGGGCGTGTATCCTTGGTGCTAACCTTGCCGGGTTTGTAGGAGGAGAGCGGCAACAGGAGGAGCCACCAAGGGCCGCCCCTGACACGCCGCCCCCGTCAACCATGCCACCCAGAGGGGCGTCTCCGGCAAGGGCACCTACCGTCGAGCCCACGCGCATGGAGGAAGAGGGGGCAAGCATGGGCATTGGTGGCTCCGTCCTGGCAACGGATGTTGGCGGGGAGGGAACCACTTCTCCCCAGCTCAGCCCAGGTAAGATGCCTGTGCCTCGTCCCTCGCCATCTCTGCCACGTGGTGTTCTTTTTTCTCTTTATTCTGAACTTTGATTATGGCCTTGCATCATTCCCCTTTCTGGTTTCCAGACCCTCCCTCGACGGACCAGGTGGACATCGACACCGTCATCGAGGAGGTCGCCAAGGACGCCGAAGTTGAGGCCACCAAGATCGCCGCCGGGGAGGCTGACAAGGCTGCTGCCGAGGAGGCCGGCAAGGAGCCTACCGGGGAGGGCGCGGCAGAATGACCAACCTTACTCCTCCGCAACCCCCAGCACGGGCAAGTACTTGAAGGTGGGTGATGATAGGTTAATCCGCCTCCCAGGGACGGCACACACCCGAGTGCCAGCCGAAGGGGAGGTCTTTGACGACGAGGCCCTCGCCATCGCTGGGCTCTAGGTTGTCGATGAACCGAGCACCAGCAGCAGTGGTTCCCAAGAAGAGCAGCTCCTCCGGGCCAGGAGCGCCAACTTCCAGAGGCTTCAGGCGCTCCACCGTGCCCGCCAAGATAAGGTGAACTCCAGGATGGTGGCCATGGACAAGGCCAAAGCAGATTTTCAGGAGTGCATCAGTCAGACGCATGTCTGGTTCGGCGAGGCCCGGGAGGAACTGAGGACCGCCCAGGGTGAGCTGGATGAGCGCAAGCGAGAGCTCCTCCTGAAGTAGGCCGACATCGAGAAGGCCCAAGAGGCGGAAAAGGAGCAGGCCGCCAAGGACGAAGCTGTCCGGCGGCAGCAGCAAGCGCTTGCCGCCATGCTTCGGGGCAAGGACGAGGACATCGGGAAGATCGTCGCGTAGCGGAGCCAGGAGATGGAGCGGAAGCACAAGGATGGACTTGATGCTCTGGGCCTGGACCACGCCGGCAAGGTGGAGAAGCTGGAGCTGGATCGGGAGGAGCTGAAGAAGGAGGTCTCAAAGCTGACGGAGGACAGAGACACGGCTAACCGCTCTCTGGTGGATTCGCAGGTCACCATCTCCGACAAGACCAAGCTGCTTTCCGAGGCCAACGACTCCATCAATGATCTGAAGGTGAAACTGGATGGCTTGGAAAGGACGCTTTTGGAGGTCAAGGCCCGTGAGGAGACCCTGAACAAAGCCCTTGAGAGCGAGAGGCAGCTGCGGAAGGATGACGCCGCTGCCCACAAGGACTATGTGGACAGCGTCAATCTTTGGATCGGCCGCCTCATCGACGTTGCAGGGAAGCTCACCACGCAGCTAGCCGTCATGGGCATGCCGGACGTCAGGTACTCCCAGGAGGCGAACATAAGCCCCAATGTTAGGCTGACCTTGTTCTTTGAGCGCATCCTCGACACCCTAGAGTAGCTCCGCTCCAATCTAGCGACCTATCTCGCCAATGAGGCCCGGAAGATTTGCCGGGGTGCCCTGACCAAGGTGCTCACCAAGGCGACATTTTGGAACCCCAGCGTCGACTTCGCCAACGCGCTTGAGAGCTTGCCGGAGGATGCGGACCTCACGGCGCTCGAGGAGCATATCGAGCCCATCATCAGCTGCGTCGACAGAGTCAAGAGGCTGGAAGGCCAGCACCGGGACTAGCCACCCCGTTTCTCATTGCCCCTGCGAGTTCATGCCTAAGACAATTTTCTCTTAAGTTAGAACCGCGGCAACCATTGATGTAATATAACTTTGCATTATTCTGAAATAGTGCGTGCTATCTTCCTGTTTGATCTTTCTTTGTATGTATGCACCCTACGCTTAGTTGGATAGGTTTGCCGGCGCGTAAACCCGTGCTGTGGCGCTTTGAGGAACGGATCCTTAGCAGCCTACCGGGGGGTCCTTGCTGCCGGGCAAGCCACCTGGCCATTCTCGGCGCAACAGCTTGAACTATTGAGCGGACTCAAAACAGAACAAGGGTGTTGCCAATAGCGGAAGGGTTCCTTCGCGTGCAGGTTCTCCATACAAGAAACAAGATCTTTTGAGGAAAATAACCCTATAAAAAGGAAAATTGCTCAAGGTTTTGCGTGACTTAGCTTTTCGTCGCCACGTGGATGGTTGTTGCGGTTGCAGACGACACCGCTCGCCTGGACGATGACACCAGAGCAATGTAGATGACTTTGACCTCCTCCACGGCGAGCGTGTGCCCTGTTGCCTGCCCGCGCTGGTGTAGGCAGACCGGCTCCAGACGAGTCGACCGCTAGGGCCTCTTTCTTCCTCGGAGCCGTCGTGATGAAGAAGTCGATGCACCAACTCCTAAACAAGATTTTCACAGCCCCACGCCCCCGACCTGGCGCGCCAAAGATGTCGGGGGAAACGACACCTATGGGATCCCGGGGAATCCCTTCTACGGTTGGCGGGGCGTGGAGCTATGCAAAGAGCAGGTCTAAAAGATCAGCGCGAGGGGATTTTTACCCAGGTTCAGGCCGCAAACGATGCGTAAAACCCTAGTCCTACTTGTCTGTGTATATTTGGTGTTCTTGAGCTCTTGAACTAGTTGTGGTGCATGCCCAGTCCAAAAAAGTTTGAATCCTTCCACAGTACGCCTCGGGCCTCCTTTTATATGTCAAACGGGTCGCCACAGTGGCACACAGGAGTTGGAAAGTGTCTATAGTGTACAAGTTTATCACCTGGCACCGTAGGACAAACGCATTTAATGCGCCGCCTACGTGCCCTCTTGCTTTATCGGGGACGGCAACGAAGCTCGTCCCGTCCGTCGCCGCCTCGCCTTGCTTCAACACACGTCCAAGCTGACGAGGCATGCAGCGCCATGCTGGCTGGCTGGTTGCTGAGCTGGTGCGGTGACAGGGTCTTCACAAGATCTGCATGCCACCATGCAGGTGCTTGACTAGTTGGCCTAGAACCTGCATGCTGCCATGCAGGCTCTTGCCTAGTTGGCGGGCAGGTTGCCGTGCCGGAAGGGGCGAGGGGCAGCGGAACGGTGGCGGGTGCGGGCCTGGCCGTGGCCCCGCAGATGCCCCCGGCAAGGGTCTTGCCGGGGTCTTGTGGTCGTCCCTAGCAAGGATCTTGCCGGGGGTCTTCCTCTGTCTCTGGCAAGGACCTTGCCGGGGGTCTTCGTCTGTCCCCAGCAAGGATCTTGTCGGGGGTCTTCGTCTTCTGGTTCTGATCCAGATTTGCAAGCCTTTGGTCTTTACAAAGTTCTGCATGCCACCAAGCAGGCGCCCCTGAGTCTTGGTCTCGACGTTGTCGATGGTGTCAGAACTCTCACGCTCATGGGTGGTGGCCTTGCTGGTGTTGGTCAAGTCGCCCCGGCAAGGCTCTTGCCGGGGCTATGTAGGCCGCTGCGGCAAGGGTGTTGCCGGGGGGAATCCATCTTGCCCCTTTGCTCTTCATGCTTCTGGCTCGAGTACTGCCTTGGCAGTCTCGTACCTTTGCTTCTTCTGCTCCGCTAAGCGTGGCCGCAGGTGTGGCTACGACTGCCCGTGCACAAGTAAGGGGTACAGAAAGGCCCCTACTTTTGTACACCGATACATACATTTGTGCAACATCCATTGGATCCAACACACCCTAGAAGTAGGTAAACACAGGTAAACATTACATTACATTACATTATATCTTTCGGTTGAACTCGACTTACATTTTTGTGTGTGTATCCATCAATGTGCAAGTAAATGATTCTGTGTACTTCTATTCGCACACACACACTGCTTAGATTTATTTTTGTGTGTATCCATCGATATGCAAGTAAATGATTATGTATACTTTTACACCATTGTGAAGTTACAATTTATAGCATATATATTTGTGAACTATGCTTAGATTTTTTTTGTTTCTTAGAATAGATAGCTGTATAATTGACGAGTTAACCCGATGAATGATAATTCTCCTAGAAAATCACATAATAATTAGAAACAAACATCAATCGACTAAATTAACTAGGCAATCACAACCATTGGATCTCCCAAAGAGTGTATTGTCATTAGAGTTCATGAAAATTACCCACCAATGCCATCGATTAAGTTTTACATACGTCTTCAACGTCCATGGTGAAAATAGAAAAAAACTAGGGAAATAAAAAAACTAGGTTGGCCTCTACTCTATTTATTCTTCCACACAACCACCATAGCCATATTTACACTATTACCTCCGCTTCTTTTTCTGGTGTTGTTGTCCATATCTTGGTCAATGTTATTTTTTCCATCCCCATCCTGATTGGAAGCCCTCACCTAATCCCTCACACAAGGGATAGTGGTGAATTACTCGGGCTATTTTGGGGGGGGGGAAGTTGAAACAATATCCAATCTACTACTTGAAGTTTCAAGTTCGTTTGTAATTTCAGTTTACCTTCAGATCTTTGAATCATAATTAGATGTTCATGACAATAAATCCACCAGTTTAATTTTCTATTAACAAAATAAACAAATCATTACTGCAATATATACTTGATCTGGCATGCTTTTGGTGATCTTTGAAGCAGTTCATCATCTACCAATGGGTCTCATGAAACTTCCAAAAAAAGGTTTGCGTCCTCTTCTCTACACATCGGAGTCATCCTCAATTCCTTCATGCGAGCAGATCGGCGCCAAGCCCTGGCAGGAGAGCTGTAACTTCATCTACAGTCTTGACGTATCTCTAGTTAAAAAAACATGTATACCAACAAGTTAAGCTAATTTATTCATGTATATATCCATAAGTTCACCTATGTACACAAAGGCAGCAATACCACATAAGCCAAGCAGTTCAGCTAATTTATTAGTGTATATGAAGCAGAAGGTCAGCTATGTACGCCAAGACAGTGCAACAAACTCAAATATAACAACAAATCTACAAAAGTTCTCAAAAGCAGTAAACATGGGAGATTCATACCTGATCAGCAGCAGCATCATCCTCGTCATCAGTGTTGAAATCAGCATCATCCTTCTCCTCTGGATTAACACGAGAACGCTTCTTGCAAGCCTTGTTATCATTTGCCGGTGCAACCTTGCGCTTAATGCTGCATTTCTTGCCCTTACCAGATGCACCAGCACCAAGCGGAGAAGGTGTAGGTGCCGCAGTGGCAAGAACACGAGGACTACGACATGGCGTACCATCGAGGGCTTGTCCTTCCTCTTCAGCAAGTTCTGCAGCCCTTGAAACACGTGGGCTCCTCCGAGGAGTAACTTCACCAACTAAATGCTTCCTCGCAGTGGTCTTCTTGATTTTCTTCTTCACAGGGACAACCATGCCATCAGTGCCACACGACACATCTTCTTCAGCAACAGAGAAATGCCCAACCGCGAGCTCAGCAACATCAACAGATTCAAGAACAACAGAACCTTTCTGAAGGCGGGCCGCCATCTTCTTGTCAAAATCTTTTTGCTTCTTCCTCTTGCGTTGGTCCTCTAGAAGAAGCTGAAGGGGCACATCCTTAGGTTGTGTGACAGGTCCAGTGCCATCAACAGACTACGACTGCGTCTTTGACATCTGAAGAGAGCACAAAGGCTCCGAAACGGAATCACAACCTTCGACTGATGGAGCCCCCCACTCGGTCGTAGTAGTATTTTCTGACACACCCAACTTAGATAGAACATCGTTGATGGTGTTCACAGCTTCCTCCTCTGTGGATACATCTGCAAGAACACAAAAAACATAGCAAAAAAAGAAAATAGTCAGGAACAAATACTAAAACAAATGACAGGAACAAGTTCAAAAAACATGGCTCGACAATTTAAAATAAAAACAAAAGGAGTTGCACATACTAGGTGAAGCAAGAGCTGCAGAAGCAAGATCCTCGAGGCTTAAATTTTTCTCAAGGCTCGAAGCAACCTCAGCAATGACAGTCAAAGGAATAATAGGTGATTTAGCCGCATCAGATATTGGAGCATCAGTATTATCTTCTGAAGCTCCATCTTGATCGCAGGCATTTTTTCAGAGCTATTCAATTCATCACCAACTACAAAAAATGCAAGTAAAAAAGGAAGCTGAGTTCTAATCCGCAAACCTACACCAAAGGAAGTTCTACTTTTACATGAATGTCCAATATGCAGAAGTTCAACAATAACTAACAAAGCAGTAAACACAATGAACAATCTACAATTTACATACTAAATATATGACAATCTACACCAGAGGGGGTACTACATATAAGATGAATGTCCAGAAGTTGAACAATATATAACAAAGCAGTAAAACAAATGCGCAGAATAGAAGTTCAACCAAATTTCATTATAAACAAACAATAATTAAAACCAGAAGTTCAACTATGTGACCCAAGCAAGTAGCACATAAAAAAGATGTATCATGAGCAGAAATACTGTTTCACAGACAAATTAATTATCAATACCATGAAAATGATCACAAAAAAACAAAGATATACACTATAAATATGAAACATTTGGGAAGTCCAACAACACTTGGTGACATAGTTCACCAGCAATTCATCAAATAAAAATTAAGCAATACTCTACTAACTTAAACTAAGGGTAAAATGCATACACATGACCTTTGCTAGAGGTTCACACTTTTAAGAATGGGCAATCCAACAAGACAACCAAGTGAACATATGGGCATACATATATAAGAAATCTTGTATTTAAAATACAAGATGCAACTACATTAAAATACCTGGAGAAGGTTTTGAAGCCATGACAACACAACCCCCTTGATGAATGGTACTCCAAACCATAGATCAACCTACAAAAAAAGAGGAGAAATTACATATAGTTAGCAAGTACAGAATCATACAACAATACAAAAAGCAACTAAATCAAACCCTAGGATGAAACAACTAAAAGACATCAACAATTATGAAAGAAGAACAGTAGCACCTCTAGGCAAGCACAACAAAAAAAGTACTCATAAACTAACTAGCATGTGACAAACACAATCTAGACTGCGAAATGAATAGTAGTAATGCATTTAGATACATTAGATCCAGCATCAACCGTAACACCACACCCTTCTTACATGCGTCTCACTGGTGAGATCACGAAAGGGGAAATGAAATCCACACAACTTTGAAGAGAGAAATAGCACACACAAGAATCTCATGTATAAATCTGACCACGGGGGAATGGAATCCACCCACCACACGCACAAGAACCCTACCTAATCTCCAACCCAACCATCAGAAGAAAGGGTAGGAGGCGGATGCGAGAGCACACACAAGAAATAGAGAGGCCTCATCAGATCTGGCGAACACTAAGAGCAAGGATTGGGGGGAGGCAGCATTTGTACCTCTCCAAACGACCCCGACGCACGAATTCGCGGCGGTTCTTCCACTCCCCACGACGCCACGCGCACCTTGGAACTGCGCAGGCAGTTGCCGCCCTCGCTTTAGAGCAGAACAAAGCGGGCTAAGGGAAGGACAGCGGAGCATGGGGAAGAAATAGGAGCGGGGTGGGCGCCGGTTACTCCACTCACGTAGGCAGGAGACAACGGCGGAGAAATCGGGGGGAGTTGGAGGCCACGAAGGCAGCGGAGTGATAGAGAGGGAGAAGAGAGCGAGCGACAGGGAGGGGGATTTCTGACACGTGGTGGCGAGAGAGATGGACACTTAATTCCTCTCTGTAGTGGGTGTTGGAGCACCGCCGAAATTACAGTTTTACCCCCCCAACAACTCAAAAAGCAAATGCATCTATTGATAAATGAATGCACCATTTGAATGCATCTATTTTAAAAAGATAAGATCACATAACAAATCTGCTGGTATCCTTAAAACCAAAAATTGATGGCAAACAGAAAGGTCAAGTACACTACAAAGGGAACAAAAATACATCCACATAAGCACTTACAAACAAAGAAAGAAGTTCAAAAAATAAAGAACAAAAGTTCAAGTACACTAATCAGCGAAGTAAAGGCATATGAATAAATAAACACTAAGAAACAAGAAGAAGAAGTTCAAATACAAAAACATATGAAGTCCATATCTAACTAAAATACACAACTTAGAAACGATATAGAAGTTCAAAATTCAAATACACACAAAGTACACATGTGGCTCGGCCTCGCGCTACCGCATTGCTGCGCGCTAGGTTTCGACAGGACACAATGCGGTTATTCTGTTTCCACCCCCACCACACGCACATAGAGCCACACCCCTAAGATAGATAGTGGGGTCAAAGATGTGACGGACTCGCCTCCGCATGTCGCCTGCTACGGCTCGTTCTTGTCTCGGCCTTGCAGGGGGAGGGGGTCGCGCTAGGTTTTGACAGGACGCAATGCGGTTTTCAATGATTAAATATTTTAAATCCAAAAAAATTATCAAAATTTATTGATGAAGTTCAAATTGTAAAGACACAGAAGTTCGGGGGTTTTGAAAAAAATCAGATGAACATGTCAAAAAAGCAGATTATACATGAGCAAAAATCTAGTAAGTTCAGGTTAAACACATACTAAAGTTCTACCACTGCTCGAAGTATGCAAACATGTTAGAAAAAAATAAAAAGGTATGCATGCATACTTGGGACTAATCCCATGGTTGCCCACGGAACAAACTCAAACCCAAATTCGAAAATTGAAAATGACAAAAAAACAAAGAAATATAGAGCGTAATGTTGCACCGCCTTGCAATTTGGAAACCAGGAAGTTCAATCACTGGTACCATAGAAGTCCAACTTCTACTACAGGCCATGGATGATCCAAAAAACTAACCCCGAAGATGCGTGTGTCTATGGACTAGCTCCACATTTACACATATGAGTACTGTGAAAAACAAAAAAACGTACACAAAATTTTTATAACAACACCAACCGAACAGATCATATTGCAGCATCACCTAAAAATATGCATAAAAACGACGGAAGTTCTAACACAAAAGGTGCAGAAGTCCAACTTGTAAAACAGACAATAGAATCATTGGAAAAATACACACTATCGAATTTGGTTTTCAGATTTAATCACTTGGGAGACTACACCTTCTCAGTCAGCGACCTCGAACAATATCCTACTCCGCCCTAACATCAAAACGATGCACCACCAAGCTGTCTCATCGAACAACTGAACCAACGCGAGCGGAAACAAGATCCAATCGCCCGATTTCAGAGTGTATGCGCACGCCCGACAAAATTAACAACGTATGAGGGATTCAATCTCACTAGTGCAAGCAAATCCGCCGTTTATCTTCACAGAAAAAACAAGAAATCCACAGAAGCTGTGGAAACCACTCTCGCGGACGAAGAACACAAAACCCGAAATCAAATCCTTTGAAATTAACGACAAATTGTCCATGAAACTCGTACCTACACCCAATTCTCATCATGTTAGAGGTTCGAGAACATCTAGTGCATGCATTAAACTTATAAACAGACACAAGTTCATCCGTCCCGAGAGCAAGTCTGCCAAAATGCAAAATTCCGAATCAAAACGACCATTTAGATGCAAGCAAGTGTATTTGGATTACACTCACATCACAAACAACACGACTGACCAGAATAATTCGCGGGGGAAGGTACGGTTGCGAAGATAGACCGAAGGTCAGGTTTCTACAAAGGGAAGTTTAGGTTGTGTAACTCAGGAAGTTCAGGTTGTGATCAGAATATTATTCTCATCCCGTGATCATAATAGTGGTCTAAATTTGTATGTTCAGTAGCTGCATGTGGTCTAAATTTGTAACCTGTCTGTGTTTTTAATTTGGCCCCAACATCATGCTGCTCTGGTGAGCTAAGAGATATTTCTGTATGCGGGCTGCACAGACTACCATTTTTATAATTTTTAACATATCACATGCTTATGCTTCATGACGTGTAACATTATTGTGAGTCCTGTTTTGCCATGTACAAAATAGTCTGCCTTGCTCGCTTCACTGTTGTAACTATACTTTTTCCCTAGTCATGTGTACTTACAGAAACATTTCAGGATGAAGTGAAATCAACACAAAGATTTGCGAGCAGTACGGCATGGCCGTTACCAAATGATTATGGATTGGAATTGGAATGTACTGATGTTCTCGAGCATCACCTAGAGGTGGAAAGACAATGTGTACATGATTCTCAACATGCAATCCACAAGTTGAGATTGGAGTTGCAGGTATTAGATGCAGGAGTCAAAAAATGAAACGAGGTACTGAGGTAACCATGAAGGAATTGGAGATTTTGCAGACTAAAATTTGTGTTATCTGAATCCAGCCAATCATATTTTCTGAAGAGATTATAGTTCAAATGGTAAGTTCTGTTGATGCGTGTCCATGATGTATGAGCTTTATTTGCCCAGTGTATGTAATTTGTTGTTTGTGTACGCTTTATTATCACTGGTGCCGAACTATATTGCCCAGTGGGTATAATCAGTTGTAATTTCTTTACTGTACAGTGTAGGATTATTCTACGTTTCTATGCCTTAGTCTCTTTATTGTATAGTGTATGCTTTTCAGAGGCGGTAGTATAGAGTAGGATAATTCTTTGAATAAGATATATCGATGAAACGGGGGCCAACACGCTCAAACATTACCTAGACGCCATCCGAACGAACAAACATGTGTAGTCAAAGCGGGCCTTAATTGGGCTGGTCAAATAAATATTTAGTGGATCCCAAATGATGTGGCCCATCGTAACAACGACTCTTTTACTTGGAAATGGCCCGCGGGCCTCTAGCAAGCCGAAATAAATGTCCATTTTGTCTCGGCCCTTTTACTTTACGGGCCAGTAAGAGGCAAAAGTGTTTTGGGCCAGAAGAGGCCCAATTTGCAAACTAGGCTTTTAATAGGCCGAAAGTCGCGTCGGGCTAAAATTTTGCCCTGCGGAACATGGGCCACTAATGGACCCAAAATTAGCTTGCACAGTGAAAGGCCCAACTATTGTGCGGGCCGTTAACAGGCCGAAAGACAAAATGGGCTAGGAACTGGCCCATTTACCGAATGGGCCAGGAAAGGCCTAAAGTCACAATGGGCTAGAAGTTGGCCCAACTGTAGAATTGGCCGAGAAAAGGCCGAAAGATGTTCCGGGCTGTTAACGGGCTGGAACTGACAATTGGCTGCTAACCGGCCGAAAGAAGGTTGGGCCGTAGTTGGACCCAAAGACGTAGAGGGCTGTTAACGGGCTGGAACTGACGATGGGATGGAAATTGTCAAATCCAGAATGGGCCTTTGACGGGCCGATTCTGTGTAACTTGTATGGGCCGAGCTTGTGAATGGGCCTGACTCAAGTAGGCCGCTAATGGGCCGGCCCGCTTATTTTGACAAGCCCGGCCTTTTAACCTAAACGGGCCACTATTGGGCCGGGCCACGTGTCGACGTACCATAGGCTTGTCCCGTCCACTCACTTGATGACACCTATCCCGACGCGGAGCTGACACGTGGATACTAACGCAAATCAGAATTTTACACATGGAAAATCCCCATTGGTCCGGGCGGTTAACGGGTTATCGGATCCAAACCGGAACCCGATAGCTTAATGGCGACCCGTTATGGTGAATGCCACGTGTTGGTTACCCTTGACGAAAGCACTTCCATGACGCACCATTTATCTTCATGGAAGTGGACACTTCCGTGATGATAATTTTGGTATTGTCATGGAACACTTCTATGACAACACATGTATGAATATCTTGATTCTGTCATAAAATCGTCATGGATGTACATGCATGATAGAAAACGTGACCTAATGTGACAAACACGTATCATCACGGAAGTGGTTTTTTTGTAGTGTTCGTCGGTCCAATTGGCACAGGGAGGACATGGTCGGTTTCCTATATTTGAATGTTGAAGCGCCTAGGGGTGCGCACACCCACATAATGTCCGATCTGTTTAGGACGACCTTTGGAAGCACTCAAGCCAGCAGGCATGGGTGCAGTCACCGGCAGGTGAATCCTATCAGCCAGAAAGTTAGTCCTAACATGGTGAATAAACCCAGGTGGCCCGACGTATTTCCGTGCTCCTTCATCCTGGGCCCGATGTATTTGTACACAAACCAAACCACAATCCGATCATCACGCGAACACAAACGAGGATTAACAAATGCGATCACGAATGAAATCCATGGCTGGTTGTAGACACTCACCGTAATTGTACGTTCGCTGCTTCTGTCGTCAGTGTCGTACTTCCCGAATGCTTCAGGCTCCATAACATCAGGCACATGAACAAGCCATAATCTTCGTTCCCCTTCCTCTGTTGCCATATGTACAGAGAACAATCCAGTCATTGCACAAGGAGCAATGAAATGCAAACTACCTAGATTCAAGAGGATAGATAAATGCAAACTACATACAGCGGATGGATCATTGCTACTCCCAGCGTCGTCAATGGGATTGCATACTCGTGGCTTGGAGGAGGCTTTGGGCGCCACTGCTACTGATCCATGATGCTTCTCCTCATGGATAAGATTTTATCCATTGACTAGATGCATTTCACTGAGCATTCCTCCATAGGCCCTCCGATAGAAACACTAGATTTTGTGGAGTTAGACATCGCCTGGCTGCAAAGGAGAGGGTGGCCAGGAGGCTGAATAAGCGAACAGAGGACAGCGAGCGGTTGCCGGAGTTCAAAACGCTAATAAGAAAGTAGTTCAGCCGATGGATGTTGGGGAATGCTTTACAGTTGGATGGTTAATGTTTACCACGGTGGCACGTTTCCCCACGTCTATTTACTCGTATCAGACCTTTCCGGTCAACAAATCAGAACATCCGGCAACTTCAGCGGTACTGCGATTATCAACATCTTTCAATGCGGTAAGGCTGTTCACCGATGCCACTAACTGGTAACCAGTGCATCCTGCTGCAGCACAGACCTAACCAGTGCATCCACTGAATATTAGGGAGGATCCAATGATTAAGGGCAAAACAGAGATACAACCTTCGAACGATAGCACAAGATACATTAACCTGATTTGTTTTGGGCTAACACACACGACTCAACTAGATTGGTAAACATATGGATATTTGATTCTATCCTTTTCTTTCCTACTGAGGAGCAACTCCAAGTTGACCTAGCGCGCGACCTGCGAGTTCTTGAGCTTCAACACCAGCAAGGTGTTCCCTTGCACGGCGAACGCAGCCCATGGTGACCCGCATAACATCGGCATTCACGCCGGTCTTGGCCTCCAGGCTTGCAAGAGTCTTCATCAAGTTCATGTACTCACGCGCAACCTGTAGGCGTTCAGGATTGACCGCCTGCAATGCACACAGTCGACTTTCCTGTTCAAAGAACTGCGACCAACTGATGTTTTTGACAAGGCACTCCTCCTCGGCTACCTCGCGTCCACCCAACACGCGGGCGAGCTTGTCACGATATTCCTCGCACAGCCGGATGTACATTAGCAGGAAGAACCTTTCCTCGCCAGCGGTCATCTCCAGGGGAAGCTGAGGAAATGTGTCGGCAGCAGCATTCCCCTGATGTTTGACCGGGTCCTCAAGGACACTCTCCATCCTGGAAGCTGGTGATGGCATTACGATAGTGTAGTGGCACGCTAACTGAAGTGTTGATCCCCGTACGGCCTCTCCCCTTGTGTTCTTATAAGGTACAAGGACACGCGTGGGGAGCTGCGCTTGTGTGAAAACAAAGAGTTTACACAAAAATGTGTGAAAACATAGAGGTTTTGGTGTAAAGCAGTGAAAAAAGCAGACCTTGTGGGTTTATGTTATTTCATATACGCGCCAAATCATAGGGTGCATTTTCGTCAGGTGTCATCACAATGTGAAATCGCCATCATGTATGTCAGACTATGCTGACGCGCCTGATGCGTCGGCATTCCAAGTACACATGACATGCCAACTCACCTGATGTTCTGGCGCATCTTCATTCAGTCACAATAGTACTGCAAGGCCAACTTACACACGTCTAGCCGTTGGACGTTATCACTGTTTATAACGCTACACATTATGGCATATCTCATATACATATTATATTTAGCCAGCCCACTGCTGCAAGACCTCAGTACACATCCGTTCGTCCCCAAATATCTAGATCCCAACCCCTAGCCCGGTAGTGCTCCCTTGTCTCGCGATGTCCACTGCGAGTTATTCTGTATCCGGCATTCGTTGCCTTACCCCAGTCTACCAACTTCCATTTGTGCTCTGCCCCATTGTCATGAGCAGCTTGTGGTTCTCGTCTCAAGCAAGTATCCTCAAGAAGGCTAGGTGTTCTACAACTGCAAATCAGACGGAGTAAGATCTTCTCGTTGATCCCATTCAGCTTTTGGTTACCCATCCTGTCGAGGCATCACTAATTTACTTCATGGTTGCATGTTTCACCAATTACAGCCTACGCATAAATTCTGGCATCGGGAGCTATAGTATGTGGAGTATCTGATTCAGCAACGATACCTTGTAGGTGAAGCTGCTGCTGGTGCACTACAATACGCTAGATCTACAAGGGAAGAGCTTGAGCATGAAAAAGTAGCAAAACTAGCCATTGTTGCATCCATTATCGGCAGCAATGCTGCTGATGATGGCAGACTGTTGACGATGATGAATGCTTTGATACTGATAGCAAGAGAGATCTTGTTCCTTATGAAGATAGGCCTTGGTCTGGGTTTAGTGCTATGCTTTCTGATGCTCTTTGTAATGCTGATGAAATGATATGAGCAGTCACAATTAGTACTTATGGATGTATCTTTGTTTGTATGAGTTGGTATGGGTTTGTTGCTATGCTTTATGATGCTCTTTGTAATGCATATGAGCAGTAACATTAGTACTTCTAGTTGTATCTTTGTTTCTATCAGTTTTAAATCAAACTACCGTAAGCTGGAGAGGGGTATTGCTAATCTCGTTCCTAAAGATAGTCTAAAAAACACGCGCCCTGCGAATTAACATAGCAATCTAATACACATCATGTTAACTCGAATCCACTTAGAATTGGACAACTATTAGGAATCAAGCATATTACAAAAATTTGATGGCACAGGTCGCAACCCCCAAGCTTGTCATGTAAGCTTTAAATTATACACGCTCTGCGCAATCCCTGCTCGCATCTCATCAGCATAACGCCTCTCTTTATGATACTCTATGATACGGGGCTAACCCGGTGTAGGCCGATCTTTCACGATTGGAGTGGATTCCCTCGAAGAACATGATGAACACGAGGAAGAACGGAGAGAAATCACAAGGGGAAACACTCAAGAACAAGTCCAATCACACATCCACTAGACAATCAAACACACAAGATCCACAAGGTACATGAACAACAAAGGGAAAGATACAAGGTAAAGTTCATCTCTGTGAGAAGGTCTTGAGGGGGTCATCCCGTGAGGGGTCTTGAATCCGCTTGGGGGATCTTCTCCGAAGAGTTCATGAACTCCAATGGAGTGGTCTCTCTCTCTCTCAAGAGGAGAAGGTAGGAGCAAAGCTCACATACAAAGGAGCTATCATATTTGCTGACCCTAAAAATGGGGAGGAGGAGGGATATTTATAGTCTAGGCCACGAAGGGGTAAGTGAGGGGCGGAACGGGTACATGGGCCTCGGCCTGAAACCTTGCACGCAGGCAAGGCCCGGATGATACAGATGGGGGTGCGGATGATCCGGGAGGGGGCCCGGATGATCCGGCTTCACACGAGGCCTTCGGGTGTCTTCGGTTGCGAGTTATCTGGACGATCCGGGAGAGGGTCCAGATGATCCGGCTGAGCCCGGATGATCCGGACGGCAGTCCAGACGTCTGGCTTGGCTCCAACAGTTGCTCCGTCTTCTTCTTCTCCTTTCTTCCATCTTATCTTCCATGCCTCCCTCGCGGATGGTGTAGATGTACACTTGCGCTCGCACTCCTCCTCGACATCCGTGAAGTTCCGACAATACCTATGCATGCACAAGGGAGAGGTGTCAAGTAGTATACCATCCTCGAAGGGGTCAGGTGAACACGTGTAAAGGAGATGATTCACCTTTATTTATGTGTGGTAGATGTTGCACGTGTCACTTGCCAAACGGACTCTTGACATGGTGATTTCCATAGGATGCTCCGCATCATCCCCTCCCACTTGGGAAAGATCCGACCTCGGATCGAAAACCAAATCACCATGGGAAAGAGATGGCGTCGCTGTGTAGAAGTGGACGATCACCAAGTACTCATCATCTTGAAGCTCGAAATGCGCACTCTTCAATGTCGCACCGTCTCGTGGTTCCTTCAAAAGGAGCAAGGACAACAAACACTTGGAAAAACATATGTGGTTAGCGTTAGTGCAAAACCAAGCATTCAAGCGGTGATAAACCCAACAAGTGTCATCATCAAGCATAGCATATGGTTTGACAAAGGATTGTGACATGGCATGTAAGCATATAAATTGAGCACAATGAAGGTCATCATGGAAACAAGCATATAAATGTGAGGTAGTGATGCAAATATGTGTTACAAGAGAAGAAGCATCTACCTCATGGTCTGTAACATCCCAATTTTTTCAATTTGGATGTTATACATAGGTCATCATATGCATACCATATTTTAATTGCATTTTGGTTGTGATCCTAGAAATCTTAAGCAACTCAAGGACCCAAGGGGAGAGTTGGAGGTTTCACAAATTTTCATATTTGAATTTATTCCAAATTTGAAAAGAGGATCAATTTGATTTTAATATTTTCTCTCCAACTATTTCTAATAACAAAAGTAAATGAGAGAAGATAATATGACTTCTTCAACAGAAGAGAAATATTGGAGAAGAAATTTTAAAAATCAAATTATTATTTTTGGTATTTTATTTGCTATTTTATTTGAATTAGAGAAAAATATGCATTTTTAAAAATTGCATTTTTAGTCCACAAAAATGTTCATCTTGTCCTAAATATTAGATTTGGACCGTGAAAATTGTTTCTGGAATTTTTGGATTTTTTTATATTTTATTACGATTTTTCTTCTGCGACGAAGTTTATTTATTTAAAAAAATCTTCTTCGCCCGACTGGGCCGAATTCCAGCTGGCCCAGCCCAGCGCACCGCCTCCCGCTCGGGAATCCCGACCGCCGCCGCCGCAGCCATGGAGTCCGGCTCGGACTCCACTGCGCCACCGCCCCTCCTGCAAGCCAAGCCCCGGCCCCTTCATAAGGCGAGCCGCCCCGCCGCCTCCTCCTCACCACCGCCGCGCCACCCGAGCCGCGCCGCCGCAGCCGCCCGCACCGCCGAGCCGCAGCCGCCCGCACTGCCGTTCGCCACCGCCGGATCTCGCTGTTGACCTCGCCGCCGGTTCTCTTCGGTTGACCGGTAAAAGCCGTTAGTTTTTTGGTTTTTCGTTCATTTTTTGGGTTTAGATTAGATCGTTTTTTATTTAGGTTAATTAGCGAACGTTCACTCGATCATCTCTGTTAGCGAACATGTTCGTTCGTTAGTCTCTGTTTACGAACGTTCGTTCGTTAGGTTTTTCTTTTTATTTTATTTTCGGCCAGGGACCTATCTGTAAATACTTTTCTTACAGATTAGTCCCTGATTTTCAAACCCTCGTTACTTCTTGCTCGTTTATCCAAATCCAGTGAAACCGACGCCAAAATCTTCGTCTCGATCCCCTCTTTCCAGGTAATCAATTTGAACATGGTTTTGATAATTTAAAATTTGGTTTCAGGCCGATTTGAATTCGAACTTCTTTTGATCGTAGTTGGTGTTTCGTAGCTCCGATTCGATTGATTCTTTTTGCAAAATCGAAACTCTTCACTTAAACTTTCAGCTTAGATCTTTTCTCTTGAGTTTTACCTTTGCACCTTATGCTTGAGTGCTTATGTATGTTATTGTTTGTTCACGATAGAGTTTCCGGAGTGCGAGGCTTGCTACTACGAATCACTAGGGTTTTCTGATCGTCAGCAAGGCAAGTAACACTTTGATCATATCCCTTTATTACCCAGTTTTTATGCATTAGTTTCATCCCTCAAACATTGCATGAGTGGGATTGATAACAAGTGGGTATTGGGAAGTAGTTGATGAGGTAGAACCTATTGTCTTATATCAAACCCTGGGGAGTTACTACATTATTCTTATACTGCTATGCTATGCTCGTAGACGTGGTTTGGTTTGAGAGATTCATGACAGTTGTGAGTATTATTATGTATAAGATTTTAAACTTAAGGTGACTACTTTAATACACATCTGGGTGGATTGTTTGTGGGCACCTGGGGAATCCAGTGTTGTCCAAGGAGATCCCGGGGCATCCGTGTGATCATCCTATGGTTCGCCACCCAGGCTCAAAGGGATCATAAGATTATTCATGCTAGAAACTTTCATGTGCGGCCACAAGCCATTATGGGCTCTGGCATAGTTGAGTAAGTTGTGGGAAACCTTTCCATGATGGGCTAGCAGATGTTGGGGAATTGTAGGTGTACCGGCCTATCCATCGGTTAATGGGACCTCTTCAGAAAGACTGTGTCTCGGTCATCCGTTTCTCAAACATCATGCAGTGTGAGAAATTCAACGGAGGAGATCGAGTCTTGTGGGGAAAAGTGCGCAAACCTCTGCAGAGTGTACAAACTAATCATCGTTAGCCATGTTTCCGGTTACGGACATCTTGAGTATCTGGTACTTGAATTATTGATTTGATCTCATCACTGTACTTAATTAATTTGTTGGGTGGTTAACTATTATTTTGGGATTTGAGATGGGGTTACCATTCTCAATATTACCACCAGCCACATATGCATGTAGTGATAGCTGTTATCTGTTCATTGCTCTATAGTGTTATTTTGCCAGCATATTCCATGTGCTGACCTACACAGGCTGCAACGTATTATGTTGCAGAGTTTTCAGACGAAGAGTAAGGTGCGCTAGGCCGTTGTCGTGCACTCAGCTATGCCGTTGGAGTTGATGGACTCATTTATCTTTGATGCTTCAACAGTTATCTTATTTAGTTGGCCTTCAGCCATATTATTGTAATAAGTACTCTCTTTGAAACACTCGATGTAATAAGTGTGTGATTGAACTCTATTATGAATCCTCGAGTACTGCGCGTGTCAGCATTACCGATCCAGGGATGACACTTATGCACAGAGATTTGACCGTCTGAGGTCGGATCGCTACATGGTCATAGCAATCATTCATAAAGCACATAATGAAAGGTCTATGGTAGGCATAGGAATCATTCACAACACCAAATAAAATGAAGTGTCTAAACACATCAGTCAAGTGCAAGACAATCGAAGCATAATGTGCATAGGGTGTAGTGAAGATAGTGTGGTACTCAACACAATAGAAAGAACAATTGTTCAACATGTGTGAGGCAATCAAGGCAAGCATGTAGCAATCAATGGGACATGGCATATGTGAATTGATGACATTGTTTCAACTAAACATGTGATAGGAACAAGTAATGCAAGAATTGGATGCAACACACAAGATATATATGTCATGTGGCATGGAAAGGTGAAAATGATAGGTCGAAGCAAGATCTCTAACATGTGCGCAATCAAGTGGTCCAAGATGAACAATAAGTCTCATGGGGCAAGCAACACAACTAGTATGATCCATAATATCCAAGCTCATGGTTTGGGGGTTCCCAAAAGAGAATTATATCACCTTGAAAGCATGTCCTTGTGCGTCCTTCACAATGTTGAAACACAAGCAAGCACGATATAGAATCGTCGTGGTAGAAGGTGGTTCACTCTCAAGAACTCGGATTGTCAACTCACGTGATGTGGAAGTTGACACGAAGTCCAAGTTTCCTACACATGCACACAACAAAACAAAGAATGTATGCGCATGGTGGATAAACACATCATCCATCATGATGGTTCTCCTCTCTTGCACATAACCATTAGAAGCACAAGTGCATGAATAATATGATGCAATAATGGAAATATTCATGGCACTAGGTATATGGTGCAAAGAGGTAAGACAAGTATGCTTCACAAGAAATATGTCAAAATCTCCAAATATATGTGAGAATGCTATGGGGGCAATCTCATTAGAAAGACTAAAATCATTGTTGCACTCAATACATTGGAAAGTATCTAGCATGAGAGAGGCAACATATGGACATATATGACAAGAAGCAATAAAAATCATGTGCAAAGCATGTAGATGGTTGTCATCAACCACATCAAATGAGCAAGTATGACTCATTGGTGATGCAACATAAGCAAGCATAGTAATCAAGTTGTGCAAGCTAGTAGTGCGAAGATGCAACATACTAGAGGAAATCATGGCAATCATGTCATGTGAGCAAATCGTAGGCATAGGCAATGCACATGACATATCGCAAGCACAAACACAAAGCAAGATCATGGTATCATCATAGGAATGGTCATAAATGCAACATGGCAATAACAAGCAATATGTCTACCAAGCTTGCAAATACACATACGAGTACTAGAATCAATCATCATGTGTAATGCAAAGCATGGGTCACAAATGCATGTCAAAGGCATAGGAATGAACATATCATGCAAAGTGAACATGGCAAGATGGGCATATAATATGTAATGGACAATAACCCATAGCCAAGTGTGGGCCATGTAGAAGAAATGCACGAAGTCTTTGCGTGAAGAGAGCGGTGGGAAAGACAATCCATGGGATCCCAAGTCATCATTGCTCTCTAGAGCTCATTTTGTCAACTCCTAGGATTGTGAGATTGACAAGTATTCATGGGTACCTACACAAAAGAGGCACAAACCAAAGAAATTGTGTGCGTGGTAAACGTACACATCATCCATCATGATGTGTATGTACATGTGAGAGTTAGCACAAGATAAGCATCGCTCAAAGAAATTTGATGCATGGTATAAGAACATGTCATCCATCACGAAAGAATAGTTATTGTGTATAACACGATGGGGATGCAAATTGAGCATACAAATATATGGCACATCAATATCGTTTTCATTCATGGGGAGCATATTGTGCACAAAATTATGAGGATCATGCAATGGATGGGATTGATCAAAATCTCCTAACATGTATGAGGAAACTATGGGGGTCTCCTCATGAGCAATATTGGAAACATCATATGGAGAAAATGGACAACATCCAAAACAATGCATATTCGAAGCTAGGTGGTCATGGCATGGCATATGAGATAAATGATGCAAAGGTAGCATATCAATATCATCACAAGAAAAACAAATGCCAATAACCATGGGCCTGTCATTTATGCCATAAGTGCAAATTATGTTTATTTTAATGGCATATGCATAGTTACTACGAAGAGATTGCAAATATGACATATGATTGATCTCATGCATAGCATATGACAAGTCAAGCGGATTGTCAAACGTGATGTGACCAAGAGAATTGTCACAAGAAATCCTATGTAACATGACATCACAACTAGTAGACTCCACATGGCAATCATCATACTCATCATAAATGGGTAAATCATCGCACGGGGAAGTCGCACTAGCATGAAGCATGATAATAGGTGGATTCATACGTCTCCAACGTATCTATAATTTTTGATTGTTCCATGCTGTTATATTATCAATCTTGGATGTTCTATAATCATTTTATATAATTTTTTGGTGCTAACCTATTGACATAGTGCCAAGTGCCAGTTGTTGTTTTCTGCATGTTTTTTACATTGCAGGAAATCAATACCAAACAGAGTCCAAATGCAATGAAACTTTACGGATAGTTTGTTTGGACCAGAAGACACATAATAGGCCCAGGCGCGCCCTGGTGGGTTGTGCCCACCTCGGGTGCCCCCCGGACCGCCTCTTTGCTCTATAAATACCCCGATATTCCCAAAACCCTGGGGGAGTCGACGAAATATTCATCCAGCCGCCAAAGAGTCCAGAACCACCAGATCCAATCTAGACACCATCTCGGATGGGGTTCACCACCTCCATTGGTGCCTCTCCGATGATGTGTGAGTAGTTCTTTGTAGACCTTCGGGTCCGTAGTTAGTAGCTAGTTGGCTTCCTCTCTTTCTCTGAATTCTCAATACAATGGTCTCTTGGAGATCCATATGATGTAACTCTTTTGCGCTGTGTTTGTTGGGATCAATGAACTTTGAGTTTATGATCGGATCTATCTTTTTATATCCATGAAAGTATTTGAGTTTCTTTGATCTCCTTTATGCATGATTACTTATAGCCTCATATTTCTTCTTCGATATTTGGTTTTTGTTTCGCCAACTTAATCTATTTATCTTGCAATGGGAAGAGGTGCTTTGTAGTGGGTTCGATCTTACGGTGCTTGATCCCAGTGACAGAAAGGGAACCGACATGTATGTATCATTGCTACTAAGGATAAAACGATGGGGTCTATCTCTACATAGATAGATATTGTCTACATCATGTCATCGTTCTTATTGCATTACTCCATTTCTCCATGAACTTAATACACTAGATGCATGTCGGATAGCGGTCGATCTGTGGAGTAATAGTAGTAGATGCAAGCAAGAGTCGGTCTACTAATCTCGGACATGATGCCTATGTAATGATCATTGCCTGGATATCGTCATGATTATTTGAAGTTCTATAAATTGCCCAATAGTAATTTGTTCACCCACCGTTTGCTATTTTTCTCGAGAGAAGCCACTAGTGAAACCTATGGCCCCCGGGTCTCTTTCTCATATTATTTGCCTTTGCGATCTATTTCCCTTTGCTTTTATTTTCAGATATATTAAACTAAAAATACAAAAATACCTTGGTGCAATTTATTCTTATTTATTTTATTTGGCGTTCGATCTATCAATCTACTACAATTTATCTCACGTCCGTTTGCCTATCTTGAGGCACCGTACCCGGAAGGGATTGACAACCGCTTTAACACGTCGGGTTGCGAGGATTTGTTATCTGTGTGCAGGGGCTGTTTACGTTGTGTTGCTTGGTTCTCCTACTGGTTCTATAACCTTGGTTTCACATCTGAGGGAAATACCTACCGCTATCGTGCTGCATCATCCCTTCCTCTTTGGGGAAATATCGACGTAGCTTCAAGCCGCATCATGGATCAACATCATGCAAGCAATCAATGTCAAGAATGTCCACTAGTGGGACAAGAGAATCACCTTCACCTATGCTAGCTTGTTCATTCCACCCATGTGGTGTAGGTGAGGTGGCAAAGACCAAATGGTGGTCATCATCATCAACTTGATGGAACCATCTGGGGGTGCATCATATTCCACCATGGCCATCATCTTGTCCAAAGGAAGGACGTAGTCGTCGCGAATCGGCGCATCATCATATATGGGACCTAGCACCAAATGAGAAGACATAATAGAGGTAGAGAGTAATTCGTTAGAAATCGAAATGTCCTCACATGACCTATCAACTTCCTCACTCTCTCTATGTGGTGGCTTACTCACTCCCTCAAGGTAGTTGCACTCAAACTCACATATGGTGGAGTCACTCATCTCACTCAAGTGGTGGGGCTTGTGGCTCTCCTCACATGGGAATTGGGGCAACGCATCATATATGGGGCTAGTGGTGAAGTCACTCTCACTCTCAATATGGTGGCAAAAGTCACTCAAGTCATCATACGTCGCCGTGGTCGAGGTGAAATACTCAACCATCTCATCACCATCACCGTGGATGAAGGCCGAAGATGGCACATCATCACTCTCCTCCATGACCGAAGGGAAAATCCCATGCTCTATCATCTCATCACCGTCGTCGTGGATGAAGGCTGAAGATGGATCATCATCACTCTCGCCTCCTAAGATGGAAGCATCATCCTTGCTCGTCACCATGTCGCTCGCCTCCAAAACATGGACCTTGAGAGTCTCCGTTGTCGTAGTAGTCGCCACACCGTCTTCAAAAAGAGTCATGGAAGACTCGGAATCATCAATGCCACAAAGAGGGATGGCGATGAATTCGAACTTGGGAGCATAGTCTTGGAGCTCGTTGGGCTTGGACATCATCGTGGTACTAACCTCACGCTCGTTGTCTTGGAGCTTGGCCTTCGAGAAGTGTGCTTGGCGTGGAGAAGCCTTAGCCTTCATGAGTTCTTCTTCTGCCTTGAGAGCACCAATGTAGTTGTCGTCGAGGGACTTGTGTTCTCGAGGAAGATAGTCTTGGAGATGTCGTTGTGAAATTCCTTCATGAAGTGGAATTTCATCGAAATGGGGTCGTCCATGTCGGCTCGTCGCAAGGCATTCTTCATCTCTTTGAAGTGCGCGTCGATGGACTTGGATCCTTGGATGGTGTTCTCCAATTGGTGTAGAGCTCTCTTCGTCTTGGGCCAACTCATGTCGTAGCTCTCTAAAGGTGTGTGAAGCCACCATGTCGACGCATAGTCGTGGAAGTTCGTTGTGGTGCACTTCACTTGATCTTCAGGAGGAACTTGATGTAGCTTGAGGTAGTCGTCCATCAGGCGCTCCCACTCGAAATACTCCTCGGGTTCTTGAGTCCCATAGAAAGGAATCTTGCGGGCGCTGTCGAGGTCGTAGTAGCTCGTGGAAGTCACGGACTTGAGCTTGGGGAGCTTCTCTTGAGTGTAGTCTTGAGGTACTTGTAGGGAAGATGACGTATATCCTAAGGTGAAGATGCCTTGAAGTTGCTTGGCGAAGATGCCAAGGTAGATGGTGAAGTCGTTGAGCGGTTGTTGGTGTTGAGCTCTTGACCTTCACGTTCTCGTTGGTGGTGGTGTTGATGCCGATGTAACCTTGTCGGAGATGGTAGCTCGGAAGGATGTGCACTTGAGCGTCTTCTCGAAGATGAGGAAGATCTCTTGTAGGACTTGATGAGGGCTTTGAGCTCCTCCATTTGAGCATACATCTTGGCATCCAAGTTGTTTTTTCGTGGGACCAAACTCGCCGTTGTTGTTGTAGACCGAAGGTGGTGTGCTTTACCTATCCATCACAAGACTCGAGTAAAGGTGAGTAGGAAATGAGATAAACAATACCAAGTTACCTTTTCCCAAAGTTGAGGATGTATCCTATTTCACTCAATGTGAAATGAAAGAATAGTGGAATTGGTACCGGACTTGTTCACTCACACCTATCAATTAAAGCTTATGGAGTAGCTTCGTTAGGATAGTGGCACAAAAATTTGATGCAAAATGTTAGCAAGAGTCAATAATGTTGAAAGAGATTCACAAATTCGCAAGTGAAACAAGTAGACCAATATCAATGAATGGCACACGGAAACGCACACACGGATAGATAAATGGGGCCGTGCAACCAAGGAATGAGCAGAAAATGTGGAATCCACGGAAAACGCTCATGTTGCACAACTCAAGAGAGACGCTAACACGATTGCTCAAAAGGCGGATACGACACTTGTGCACAACTTATAAGATACAAAATGTATCAACTTTCTATCCTAAGTATGCTATGTATGTATGTTGCCCGGTGTTTCTCAAGATGATCCAAGATGATCGGATATGACAATCTTATGTGCAATGTGGTATGATGCTATGGCTCTTGCTTACAAGCTTCTTTGCTCACTCTCTCTTTTGTTTAAAAGCTTAGTATTTTTTTATATGGCCACGATGCGAAATGCAAAACCAAGATAGCAATTGTGTATATGCGGGAACAATCTTATGACACAAGGTATGATACGATGATACCAAGATGATATGGTATGTATGCAATGTGCACAAGTAACGTTGCCAGCAATACTCAAATGGCTAGTCTCGATAGGCAATTAACGCAAAATGGGCTAGGGGTTATCAATGCAATTGCAAGGGGAATATACAATGGTGTCGTCGAGTTTACCGTCAATGTTTTGGTATGTGTACATAAGCACGAATGATGTTCTCAAAATGATGAAGTGTTCAATGACGATGTTGAGATCGGGGCGACGATGAGTGGCGGTGATGTCGATGTCAAACCTGTAGGGGATCGTAGCAGAAATCAAAAAAATTCTACGCATCACCAAGATCCATCAATGGAGTTTACTAGCAACGAGAAGGAAGGAGTGCATCTACATACCCTTGTAGATCGCGAGCGGAAGCGTTCAAGTGAACGGGGTTGATGGAGTCGTACTCGTCGTGATCCAAATCACCGATGACCGAGCGCCGAACGGACGGCACCTCCGCGTTCAACACACGTACGGAGCAGCGACGTCTCCTCCTTCTTGATCCAGCAAGGGGGAAGGAGAGGTTGATGGAGATCCAGCAGCACGACGGCGTGGTGGTGGAAGTAGCGGGGATCCCGGCAGGGCTTCGCCAAGCGCAAGCGGGAGGGAGAGGTGTCACGGGAGGGAGAGGGAGGCGCCAGGGGCTAGGGTACTGCTGCCCTCCCTCCCCCCCACTATATATAGGGGTCCTGGGGGGGCGCCGGCCCCCTGGAGATCCCATCTGAGGGGGCGGCGGCCAAGGGGGTGGCTTGCCCCACAAGCCAAGTGGGGCGCCCCCCACCCCCAGGGTTTCCAACCCTAGGCGCAGGGGAGGCCCAAGGGGGGCGCACCATCCCACCAGTGGCTGGTTCCCCTCCCCACTTCAGCCCATGGGGCCCTCCGGGACAGGTGTCCCCACCCGGTGGACCCCCGGGACCCTTCCGGTGGTCCCGGTACAATACCGATAACCCCCGAAACTTTCCCGGTGGCCCAAACTGGACTTCCTATATATAATTCTTCACCTCCAGACCATTCCGGAACTCCTCATGACGTCCGGGATCTCATCCGGGACTCCGAACAAATTTTGGGTTTCCGCATACTAATATCTTTACAACCCTAGCGTCACCGAACCTTAAGTGTGTAGACCCTACGGGTTCGGGAGACATGCAGACATGACCGAGATGACTCTTCGGTCAATAACCAACAGCGGGATCTGGATACCCATGTTGGCTCCCACATGTTCCATGATGATCTCATCGGATGAACCACAATGTCGAGGATTCAATCAATCCCGTATACAATTCCCTTTGTCAATCGGTACGTTACTTGCCCGAGATTCGATCGTCGGTATCCCAATACCTTGTTCAATCTCGTTACCGGCAAGTCACTTTACTCGTACCATAATGCATGATCCCCTTACCAACCACTTGGTCACTTTGAGCTCATTATGATGATGCATTACCGAGTGGGCCCAGAGATACCTCTCCGTCATACGGAGTGACAAATCCCAGTCTCGATCCGTGTCAACCCAACAGACACTTTCAGAGATACCTGTAGTGTACCTTTATAGTCACCCAGTTACGTTGTGACGTTTGGTACACCCAAAGCACTCCTACGGCATCCGGGAGTTACACGATCTCATGGTCTAAGGAAATGATACTTGACATTGGAAAAGCTCTAGCAAACGAACTACACGATCTTTGTGCTATGCTTAGGATTGGGTCTTGTCCATCACATCATTCTCCTAATGATGTGATCCCGTTATCAATGACATTCAATGTCCATAGTCAGGAAACCATGACTATCTATTGATCAACGAGCTAGTCAACTAGAGGCTCACTAGGGACATGTTGTGGTCTATGTATTCACACATGTATTATGCTTTCCGGATAACACAATTATAGCATGAACAATAGACAATTATCATGAACAAGGAAATATAATAATAACCATTTTATTATTGCCTCTAGGGCATATTTCCAACAGTCTCCCACTTGCACTAGAGTCAATAATCTAGTTACATTGTGATGAATCGAACACCCATAGAGTTCTGGTGTTGATCATGTTTTGCTCTAGGGAGAGGTTTAGTCAACGGATCTGCTACATTCAGGTCCGTATGTGCTTTACAAATATCTATGTCTCCATTTTGAACACTTTCACGAATGGAGTTGAAGCGACGCTTGATATGTCTGGTCTTCCTGTGAAACCTGGGCTCCTTGGCAAGGGCAATAGCTCCAGTGTTGTCACAGAAGAGAGTCATCGGGCCCGACGCATTGGGAATCACCCCTCGGTCAGTAATGAACTCCTTCATCTAGATTGCTTCTTGCGCTACCTCTGAGGCCGCCATGTACTCCGCTTCACAAGTAGATCCCGCCATGACGCTTTGCTTGCAACTGCACCAGCTTACTGCCCCTCCATTCAAAATATACACGTATCCGGTTTGTGACTTAGAGTCATCCAGATCTGTGTCGAAGCTAGCGTCGACGTAACCCTTTACGACGAGCTCTTCGTCACCTCCATATACGGGAAACATATCCTTAGTCCTTTTCAGGTACTTCAGGATATTCTTGACCGCTGTCCAGTGTTCCATGCTGGGATTACTTTGGTACCTTCCTACCAAACTTACGGCAAGGTTTACATCAGGTCTGGTACACAGCATGGCATACATAATAGACCCTATGGCCGAGGCATAGGGGATGACACTCATCTTTTCTCTATCTTCTGTCGTGGTCGGGCATTGAGCCGTGCTCAATTGCACACCTTGCAATACAGGCAAGAACCCCTTCTTGGACTGATCCATATTGAACTTCTTCAATATCTTGTCAAGGTACGTACTCTGTGAAAGACCAATGAGGTGTCTTGATCTATCTCTATAGATCTTGATGCCTAATATATAAGCAGCTTCTCCAAGGTCCTTCATTGAAAAACACTTATTCAAGTAGGCCTTTATACTTTCCAAGAATTCTATATCATTTCCCATCAATAGTATGTCATCCACATATAATAAGAGAAATGCTACAGAGCTCCCACTCACTTTCTTGTAAACACAGGCTTCTCCATAAGTCTGTGTAAACCCAAACGCTTTGATCATCTCATCAAATCAAATGTTCCAACTCCGAGATGCTTGCACCAGCCCATAGATGGAGCGCTGGAGCTTGCATACCTTGTTAGCATTCTTAGGATCGACAAAACCTTCTGGCTGCATCATATACAATTCTTCCTTAAGAAAGCCGTTAAGGAATGCCGTTTTGACGTCCATTTGCCATATCTCATAATCATAGAATGCGGCAATTGCTAACATGATTCGGACGGACTTCAGCTTTGCTACGGGTGAGAAAGTCTCATCGTAGTCAACCCCTTGAACTTGTCGATAACCCTTAGCGACAAGTCGAGCCTTATAGATGGTCACGTTACCATCCGCGTCTGTCTTCTTCTTAAAGATCCATTTATTTTCTATGGCTCGCCGATCATCGGGCAAGTCAGTCAAAGTCCATACTTCGTTTTCATACATGGATCCTATCTCAGATTGCATGGCTTCAAGCCATTTGTTGGAATCCGGGCCCGCCATCGCTTCTTCATAGTTCGAAGGTTCACCGTTGTCTAACAACATGATTTCCAGGACAGGGTTGCCGTACCACTCTGGTGCGGAACGTGTCCTTGTGGACCTACGAAGTTCAGCAGCAACTTGATCCGAAGCTTCATGATCATCATCATTAACTTCCTCCCCAGTCGGTGTAGGCACCACAGGAACATCTTCCCGTGCTGCGCTACTTTCCGGTTCGGAAGAGGTGACTATCACCTCATCAAGTTCCACTTTCCTCCCACTCACTTCTTTCGATAGAAACTCTTTCTCCAGAAAGGACCCGTTCTTGGCAACAAAGATTTTGCCTTCGGATCTGAGGTAGAAGGTATACCCAATGGTTTCCTTAGGGTATCCTATGAAGACACATTTTTCCGACTTGGGTTCGAGCTTTTCAGGTTGAAGTTTCTTGACATAAGCATCGCATCCCCAAACTTTTAGAAACGACAGCTTAGGTTTCTTCCCAAACCATAATTCATACGGTGTCGTCTCAACGGATTTCGATGGAGCCCTATTTAAAGTGAATGCGGCAGTCTCTAAAGCATAGCCCCAAAATGAGAGCGGTAGATCGGTAAGAGACATCATAGATCGCACCATATCTAATAGAGTGCGATTACGACGTTCGGACACACCATTTCGCTGAGGTGTTCCAGGCGGCGTGAGTTGTGAAATGATTCCACATTTCCTTAAGTGCGTACCAAATTCGTGACTTAAATATTCTCCCCCACGATCTGATCGTAAGAACTTTATTTTCCTGTCACGTTGATTCTCAACCTCACTCTGAAATTCCTTGAACTTTTCAAAGGTTTCAGACTTGTGTTTCATTAGGTAGACATACCCATATCTACTTAAGTCATCAGTGAGAGTGAGAACATAACGATAGCCTCCGCGAGCCTCAACACTCATTGGACCGCACACATCAGTATGTATGATTTCTAATAAGTTGGTTGCTCGCTCCATTGTTCTGGAGAACGGAGTCTTGGTCATTTTGCCCATGAGGCATGGTTCGCATGTGTCAAATGATTCATAATCGAGAGACTCTAAAAGTCCATCAGCATGGAGCTTCTTCATGCGCTTGACACCAATGTGACCAAGGCGGCAGTGCCACAAGTATGTGGGACTATCGTTATCAACTTTACATCTTTTGGTATTCACACTATGAATATGTGTAACATCACGTTCAAAATTCATTAAGAATAAACCATTGACCAGCGGGGCATGACCATAAAACATATCTCTCATATAAATAGAACAACCATTATTCTCGGATTTAAATGAGTAGCCATCTCGAATTAAACGAGATCCTGATACAATGTTCATGCTCAAAGCTGGCACTAAATAACAATTATTGAGGTTTAAAACTAATCCCGTAGGTAAATGTAGAGGCAGCGTGCCGACGGCGATCACATCGACCTTGGAACCATTCCCGACGCGCATCGTCACCTCGTCCTTCGCCAGTCTCTGCTTATTCCGTAGCTCCTGTTTTGAGTTACAAATATGAGCAACCGCACCGGTATCAAATACCCAGGAGCTACTACGAGTACTGGTAAGGTACACATCAATTACATGTATATCACATATACCTTTGGTGTTGCCGGCCTTCTTGTCCGCTAAGTATTTGGGGCAGTTCTGCTTCCAGTGACCACTTCCCTTGCAATAAAAGCACTCAGTCTCAGGCTTGGGTCCATTCTTTGGCTTCTTCCCGGCAACTGGCTTACCGGGCGCGGCAACTCCCTTGCCGTCCTTCTTGAAGTTCTTCTTACCCTTGCCCTTCTTGAACTTAGTGGTTTTATTCACCATCAACACTTGATGTTCCTTTCTGATCTCCACCTCCGCTGATTTCAGCATTGAATATACCTCAGGAATGGTCTTTTCCATCCCCTGCATATTGAAGTTCATCACAAAGCTCTTGTAGCTTGGTGGAAGCGACTGAAGGATTCTGTCAATGACCGCGTCATCCAGGAGATTAACTCCCAGCTGAGTCAAGCGGTTGTGCAACCCAGACATTTTGAGTATGTGCTCACTGACAGAACTGTTTTCCTCCATCTTACAACTGAAGAACTTGTCGGAGACTTCATATCTCTCGACCCGGGCATGAGCTTGGAAAACCATTTTCAGCTCTTTGAACATCTCATATGCTCCGTGTTGCTCACGCTTTTGGAGCCCTGGTTCTAAGCTGTAAAGCATGCCGCACTGAACGAGGGAGTAATCATCAGCACGTGACTGCCAAGCGTTCATAACGTCTTGGTTCTCTGGGATTGGTGCTTCACCTAGCGGTGCTTCTAGGACATGATCTTTCTTGGCAGCTATGAGGATGATCCTCAGGTTCCGGACCCAGTCCGTATAGTTGCTGCCATCATCTTTCAGCTTGGTTTTCTCTAGGAACGCGTTGAAGTTGAGGGCAACATGGGCCATTTGATCTACAAGACATATTGTAAAGATTTTAGACTAAGTTCATGATAATTAAGTTCATCTAATCAAATTATTCAATGAACTCCCACTCAGATAGACATCCCTCTAGTCATCTAAGTGAAACATGATCCGAGTTAACTAGGCCGCGTCCGATCATCACGTGAGACGGACTAGTCAACATCGGTGAACATCTTCATGTTGATCGTATCTTCTATACGACTCATGCTCGACCTTTCGGTCTTCCGTGTTCCGAGGCCATGTCTGTACATGCTAGGCTCATCAAGTCAACCTAAGTGTATTGCGTGTGTTCCGAGGCCATGTCTGTACATGCTAGGCTCGTCAACACCCGTTGTATGTGAACGTTAGAATCTATCACACCCGATCATCACGTGGTGCTTCGAAACAACGAACCTTCACAACGGTGCACGGTTAGGGGGAACACTTTCTTGAAATTATTATAAGGGATCATCATACTTACTACCGTCGTTCTAAGCAAATAAGATGTAAAACATGATAAACATCACATGCAATCAAATAGTGACATGATATGGCCAATATCATTTTGCTCCTTTTGATCTCCATCTTTGGGGCGCCATGATCATCTTCGTCAGCGGCATGACACCATGATCTCCATCATCATGATATCCATCATTGTGTCTTCATGAAGTTGTCATGCCAACGATTACTTCTACTTCTATGGCTAACGTGTTTAGCAATAAAGTAAAGTAATTTACATGGCGTTATTCAATGACACGCAGGTCATACAAAAAATAAAGACAACTCCTATGGCTCCTGCTGGTTGTCATACTCATCGACATGCAAGTCGTGATTCCTATTACAAGAACATGATCAATCTCATACATCACATATATCTCATTCATCACATCCTTTTGGCCATATCACATCACAAGGCATATGCTGCAAAACAAGTTAGACGTCCTCTAATTGTTGTTGCAAGTTTTTACGTGGCTTCTATAGGTTTCTAGCAAGAACGTTTCTTACCTACGTAAAACCACAACGTGATATGCCAATTTCTATTTACCCTTCATAAGGACCCTTTTCATCGAATCCGTTCCGACTAAAGTGGGAGAGACAGACACCCGCTAGCCACCTTATGCAACTAGTGCATGTCAGTCGGTGGAACCTGTCTCACGTGAGCGTACGTGTAAGGTCGGTCCGGGCCGCTTCATCCCACAATACCGCCGAAACAAGATAAGACTAGTAGTGGCAAGAAAAATTGACAACATCTACGCCCACAACTGCTTTGTGTTCTACTCGTGCATAGAAACTACGCATAGGCCTGGCTCATGATGCCACTGTAGGGGATCGTAGCAGAAATCAAAAAATTTCTACGCATCACCAAGATCCATCTATGGAGTTTACTAGCAACGAGAAGGAAGGAGTGCATCTACATACCCTTGTAGATCGCGAGTGGAAGCGTTCAAGTGAACGGGGTTGATGGAGTCATACTCGTCGTGATCCAAATCACCGATGACCGAGCGCCGAACGGACGGCACCTCCGCGTTCAACACACGTACGGAGCAACGACGTCTCCTCCTTCTTGATCCAGCAAGGGGGAAGGAGAGGTTGATGGAGATCCAGCAGCACGACGGCGTGGTGGTGGAAGTAGCGGCGATCCCGGCAGGGCTTCGCCAAGCGCAAGCGGGAGGGAGAGGTGTCACGGGAGGGAGAGGGAGGCGCCAGGGGCTAGGGTACTGCTGCCCTCCCTCCCCCCACTATATATAGGGGTCCTGGGGGGCGCCGGCCTCCTGGAGATCCCATCTGAGGGGGGCGGCAGCCAAGGGGGTGGCTTGCCCCACAAGCCAAGTGGGCCCCCCCACCCCCAGGGTTTCCAACCCTAGGCGCAGGGAAGGCCCAAGGGGGGCACATCAGGCCACCAGTGGCTGGTTCCCCTCCCCACTTCAGCCCATGGGGCCCTCCGGGACAGGTGGCCCCACCCGGTGGACCCCCGGGACCCTTCCGGTGGTCCCGGGACAATACCGATAACCCCCGAAACTTTCCCGGTGGCCGAAACTGGACTTCCTATATATAATTCTTCACCTCCGGACCATTCCGGAACTCCTCGTGACGTCCAGGATCTCATCCGGGACTCCGAACAACTTTCGGGTTTCCGCATACTAATATCTCTACAACCCTAGCGTCACCGAACCTTAAGTGTGTAGACCCTATGGGTTCGGGAGACATGCAGACATGACCGAGACGACTCTCCGGTCAATAACCAACAGCTAGATCTGGATACCCATGTTGGCTCCCACATGTTCCACGATGATCTCATCGGATGAACCACGATGTCGAGGATTCAATCAATCCCGTATACAATTCCCTTTGTCAATCGGTACGTTACTTGCCCGAGATTCGATCATCGGCATCCCAATACCTCGTTCAATCTCGTTACCGGCAAGTCACTTTACTCGTACCGTAATGCATGATCCCGTTACCAACCACTTGGTCACTTTGAGCTCATTATGATGATGCATTACCGAGTTGGCCCAGAGATACCTCTCCGTCATACGGAGTGACAAATCCCAGTCTCGATCCGTGTCAACCCAACAGACACTTTCAGAGATACCTGTAGTGTACCTTTATAGTCACCCAGTTACGCTGTGACGTTTGGTACAACCAAAGCACTCCTACGGCATCCGGGAGTTACACGATCTCATGGTCTAAGGAAATGATACTTGACATTGGAAAAGCTCTAGCAAACGAACTACACGATCTTTGTGCTATGCTTAGGATTGGGATGTGATCCCGTTATCAATGACATCCAATGTCCATAGTCAGGAAACCATGACTATGTGTTGATCAATGAGCTAGTCAACTAGAGGCTCACTAGGGACATGTTGTGGTCTATGTATTCACACATGTATTACGATTTCCGGATAACACAATTATAGCATGAACAATAGACAATTATCATGAACAAGGAAATATAATAATAACCATTTTATTATTGCCTCTAGGGCATATTTCCAACAAAACCGTTCCTAATTAGCCGAAACACCTTAGGAAATAGAAAAACCACGAACTCAAAATCTCAAATGTCAAATGTCAAATGGTGGTAGCGGGAATGTGGTGGTGGTTGCGGAAGTATTGGTGAAAACCCAGTAAAAATGGGTTAAGGTGGTGGAAGTGTATGATGGGATATACACGGTGTCGGAGTTGGAAGCACGGTCCCTAAGTATCCGAAACACCTTAGGAGACACAACTCACAACACAAACAAAATTGGGTTAAGTTGGGGTGGCGGAAGTGTATGGTGGGCAAGGTTATGCGGGATTTATGGTGGTGGTTGATGAAGAAGCAACTTTCCATAAGTATCTGAAACACCTTAGGAGACTCAAGTCACAACTCAAACAACCACATATGCAATGGGGATCAAAATTGGTTAGGTTGCGTAAGTCGGTGGTGGAAATGCGGATGATATGGTGGAGGGCCTAGGCAAACTTGCCAAATTTCAGAAAAACGTGATGGAGTCAAATGATGGTTGTAGTATTTTTATGGGATGGGGGATGTCAATAGCTTCAAAACGAGCTAAAGAACGTCAAAAACGGACTCCGGATGAATTAGTGATGGCCAAAACAAACATTCAGTCCTGTGAGTGTCAGGGTTGTCCAGACATCCGGGAGTAGGTCCGGATGATCCGGATTCGTCAACCGGATTTCTGTCACGTGGCGTGTCCGGCCGTCCGGGAGAGGGTCCAGCTAATGCGGGCTGGTCCGGATGATCCGGGAGCACTTCCGGATGATCCGAACAGGTCAAACTGCTCACGATTTCCTCTCGGGGACGAATTTGTAGGCGGAAATTGGATGATTTGGGGGCACAAATTGAGGAGATTTCGTGGATGGAAGGTGGAGAAAATTGGGGAGATGCTAGATCCACTTGAAACCAAGCAAATCCATGGATCAAAATCAACAGAACATCATCAAACCAACAAATCACAAAAAAATTGGAGGTATTTTTGGTGTGGATTTTCGGATTTTGGGACGAAAACAAGCAAAACAAGGCTAGAAAACAGTGGGGAGGACTCCAAATTCGTGATAAACGTGGCTCATAATACCAAATGATACGGGGCTAATCCGGTGTAGGCCGGTCTTTCACGATTGGAGTGGATTCCCTTGAAGAACACGATGAACACGGGGAAGAACGGAGAGAAATCACAAGGGGAAACACTCAAGAACAAGTCCAATCACACATCCACTACACAATCAAACACACAAGATCCACAAGGTACCTGAACAACAAAGGGAAAGATACAAGGTAAAGTTCATCTCCGTGAGGAGGTCTTGAGGCGGTCATCCCGTGAGGGGTCTTGAATCTGCTTGGGGCATCTTCTCCGAAGAGGTCATGAACTCCAATGTAGTGGTCTCTCTCTATCAAGAGGAGAAGGTAGGAGCAAAGCTCACATACAAATGAGCTATCATATTTGATGACCCTAAAAATGGGGTGGAGGAGGTCTATTTATAGTCTAGGCCATGAAGGGGTAAGTGAGGGGCGGAATGGGTACATGGGCCTCGGCCCGAAACGTTGCACGCAGGCAAGGCCCGGATGATCCGGAAGGGGGCCCGGATGATCTGGCTTCACACGAGGCCTTCGGGTGTCTTCATTTGCGAGTTATTCGGACGATCGGAGAGAGGGCCCGGATGATCCGGACGGCGGTCCAGACGTCCGGCCTGGCTCCAGCAGACGCTCTATCTTCTTCTTCTCCTTTCGTCCGTCTTCTCTTCCATGCCTCCCTCGCGGATGGTGTAGACGTACACTTGCGCTCGCACTCCTCCTCGACATCCGCGAAGTTCCGACAATACCTCACTACAGGAATCAGCTACTTTGCTGTCTGCCGAGGCAGACAGCAAAGGCATGGAAGGCGGACGGCAAAGGCCTTTGCCGTCTGCCGCGGACGGCAAAAGGCGCCGGCAAAGAAAGGATCGGCAAAGACCTTCTTTGCCGTCTGCTTCCTGACGCGAACGGAAAAGGAGCCTTTGCCATCAGCGGTGTACGGCAAAGAAAGCCGACAGCAATAAATTCACTGTTAGTCCGTTAGGTGGCTAACGGCAGTGTTTGCCGTCCGTGGCTGACGGCAAAGAGCATCAGGCCTTTGTTGTCTGCCACTGTAGGAAAATTGACCAAATGGTCAGCTGCCAGGAAACACAGGTGGTTGCCACATGGCTTCTTTGCCGTCCGCGGCGGACGGCAAAGAGCCCGTTGCCGTCGGTGGCAGATGGCAAAGAACCTGCATTGCCTCTTTTTTTTCTGTTTGTTCTTATACCCAACCATTTTCACAACAAATAGATGATACATATATATTTTTCCCATGGCAAGTTCACAGCAAACATATGAGATATCCAACACATATAATTTCATCATACATGCATAGTTCCATCAACCATACATAGCAAGTTCCACATACATGCATCCAACCATACATATTACAATAGTGTCATCCTACCATACATGCATAGTTCATCGATACAAAAGAAAAATAGTTCATCCAAACAAGCACTCCATCTATGCAAGCTTCCGTGAAGCGAATGAATTCTGCAAAATGGGAAATAAGAAAGTTAGAAGAAGAAGAAGAAAATGAAGAAGAAGAAGAATATATGACAATTATGAGCTAATTTAGGTGAAATTGATCGTTTGTGAGCTAACATAGGTGAAATGGATCGTTTATGAGCTAACCTAGGTGAAATGGATCGCTTATGAGCTAACTTAGGTAAAATGCATCATTTTAGAGCTAACCTAGGTAAGATGGATCATTTTGGAGCTAACCTAGGTAAGCTGTGTCATTTTAGACCTAACTTGGGTAAAATGGATCATTTATGAGCTAAGTAAGGTAAAATGGGTCATTTTAGAGCTAACTTAGGTAAAATGAATCGTTTATGTGCTAACTAAGGTAAAATGGATCATTTTAGAACTAACTTAGGTAAAATGGACCGTTTATGAGTTAACTAAGCTAATTATGCCATTTTTGACATAAGTAAGCTAATTACATGTCATTATCGAGCAAACCTAGTTAACTAAGCATATTAGAGCTAACTTTGGTCATTTTGGAGGAAACAAAGCTAGGTATAGATCATTTTAGAGCTAACTTAGGTAAAATGGATGGTTTTGGAGGTCAGTAAGCTTATTAAGTCATTTTGGAGGAAATAAAGCTAAGTCTAGGTCTTTATGCATTTGTTAAGCAAAACACTAGAGAAACTTACCGTGATCATGGAGGTGTGGGAGCGGGCTGGCTCGTGTCGGTACCTGGAGAAGGATCGTGCGATGCTTGTTTGGAGTTACGCTGCAACAAAGATCATTTCCAATGTCTCGTTAGCATGATGACACTCAAATGTTAAGACTAGCAAGTAGTGTCCATTCAAATTAAACTCACCGTCGTCCCAGGAGCAATCACTGGCATCAGCGGAGCGGTCTGACCGGACTTCTCACACACAGACTGCACATTTGGTTTTGACGACTCAGTCATACTAGTTAGTAATGAGACAGACACTACATGAATGTTTTGGCTAATCAGCAAAAGAAACTTATCACAAGGAGCTCGTACATTGCCCTTGCCTGCATGTCATTCCGTGCCCTCTCCTCCTCCAACATCTTTGTCGTCCTCTCCTCCAACTCCCCCTGCCTCTCCGCCGCCTCCGACGGAAGTTTCTCCGTTCTATCTCTCTCACTCTGTATAGCAGCCTGCAACACCACTCCTCGTTAGCATTTGTAATCATTGATGGAAGCGCACACAATGTAATGGAGAAAGATAGCTGAGTACGTATAACTAACCTTCAAGGCGAGTTGGACTGGCCGTTCACGAGGCCTTATCTCAGGAGCGGATCTCGACTAGCGTGCCTTGATCGCCGGGAGAGTGCTAGGACAACGGATAAGTCCATCTCCAATGGCTATCGAGCCATGGGACCTCCCGCCACCAGCTATCATCACCAGCTCTGGATCAATGGACCCTGGCTCGGGTTAAAGTCCTCCCCTTTCCTCGCCTTCCCTTCATCTCTATATTTCACGAGCTTGTCGTGGGAGGAGATGTTGGTGAAGTTGTTTGCATCATCGAGGTCAGACGGAGAGAATGCCTTGACTTTCTTGTAAGAGGCAGTATGGGCCATGGCATAGAGGTCGTACACCTCTGGCACCTTATCCGCCTTATTGTAGCGTGCCTGAAAGAGAGAAACAACGTAAATTAGTAATTAAAGGGCTCAAGCTAGCATGATGAATGAATTGCATGAATCATGAAGCAAACCACATACCCAGTTCCGCCCGAACTGATATAAGTTGGAGTTGCCTTGATGGTGTGGCACACCTTCCATTTGGGCACGTTTGTCCTTGGCCGCGTTGTGGACGGCTAGCCATTCTTTTGAGCACCACTCATTGACCAACACCTCCCAACAATCCATCCGATCCACACACCATCTCGGAGGCGCCTAAGTTAGCAAATAGAAACTTGAGCGCTACGGCTATGAATTACTAAATGAAGGAAGTAAGTACAAGGCCTTAAGAATTACCGTCATGTATTGCTCCTTACCCAGGAACTTCTCATGGCACGCCGGCTTGGGCTTCTTGATACCACGCAAGGCGTAGTAGTCTCGAACAGCCTGCACCCGAGCCTTGTGCCGTAAGTTCTGTAGTAGGCGCTTGCAGACGTTCTCGATAACATTTGCCTCCTCCTCCCCGTATCCCTCCTCACACCTGTAGAATGTCTGCAATCAAATGAGACAATATTGATTAGTACAATTAATAACTAGCTAGTTGAAGATTTTTAATTATGTAAAGGAGAAATTACCCAGAACTTTCTGATCACCACGTCTGCCCTCGTGTCGCACAAGACACCGTCGATAATCTCACCTGGCGGGGCCGGGGCAGCTAAGTAGTGCTCCCAGCTCAATCCAAGCTCTGGAAGCCGACCCTCACCAGGCAACGTGACAAACCCCGGGAAGTTTTGCCGGCAAAGCACTCCAAGGACGGAGTTGGGCCGGCGGACCTTCTCATGGTGGTCCCAACCCCTGCAGCATGACAAGGCCAACGCATTAGATATTTGAAGAAACGTGAATGCAGAAGGTACAAAAATATTAAATGCACTTACCTCTTCTTCTTCTTCTTCTTCTTCTTCTTCTTCTTCTTCTTCTTTCTTCTTCTTCTTCTTCTTCTTCTTCTTCTTCTTCTTCTTCTTCTTCTTCTTCTTCTTCTTCTTCTTCTTCTTCTTCTTCTTCTTTCTTCTTCTTCTTTTCTTTCTTCTTCTTCCTCCTCCTCTTCCTCCCTCCTCCTACTCCTTCTACTCTTCTTCTTCTTCTGAACTAAAACTAAAACTAAAACTAATCTAAAATAAACTAAACTAAAAATAAAAACTAAAACTAAACTGAAACTAAAACTAAAGTAAAACTATAACTAAAACTAGGGTTTAGGGTTTCCTCTTCCTCTTCTTTCTTTCTTCTTCTCCCTCCTCCTCTTCCTCCCTTCTCCCCTCTTCTTCTTCTTCTTCATCTTCTTTTTCTTCTTCTTCCCCTTCTACATATTCTAGCACTAAAACTAAACTGAATCTAACACTAACAATTAAACAGCAAAAAAAGAAAAAACAAAAAAAATAACTCACCTGAGCGGCGGAGACGGGGGCGACGGTGGCGCCGGGGCGGTGAGCGACGGCGCCGAGCCGACAGGGAGGCGGGGGCGATGGGGCGGCGGGGTGGTGGGGCGATGGGGCCACAGTGGCGCCAGGGGCGACGGTGGCGCCGGGTGGTGGGCGGGTGGTGGGGGCGCCGGGGCGCCGGGGCGGTGGGGCGGTCGGGCGGCGACGTGGTGGGGCGCTGGGGTGCCAGGCGGCAAGGCGACGGGGCGGCGGGGTGGTTGGGCGACGAGGCGTCGGCGCGTGGGGCGGCGGGGTGGTGGGTCGACGGGGCAAGCGGCGGCGGGCGGCGGGGGCTGCTCTGGTCGTCGGGGAGGAGAGAGGGAGAGAAATAGAGAGAAGGGGCGGGGTGGGGCTCGGCCGTTAGTTAGGTCACTTCTTTGCCGACCGCCCACCCTTTTGCCATCCGCTTTGTTTCCTCTTTGCCGTCTGCTAGCAGACGGCAAAGAGGGGGGCCGTTAAGTTTTTTACAATTAGCTCATTTAGTGGGGCCAGCTCTCTCTTTGCCGTCAGCCAGCGGACGACAAAGAATCTTTGCCGTCTGCTAGCGGACGGCAAAGAAAAGGCTGATGGCAAAGACCTTATTTGCCATCAGCCTTTTCTTTGCCGTCTGTTTTCTGTAAGCGGACGACAAAGAACTGGCAGACGGCAAATAAGCTAATTCCAGTAGTGTCTATGCATGCACATGGGAGAAGTGACAAGTAGTATACCATCCTCGAATTGGTCAAGTGAACACGTGTAAAGGAGATGATTGACCTTTATGTATGTGAAGTAGATGTCGCACGTGTCACTTGCCAAACGGACTCTTGACATGGTGATGTCCGTAGGATGCTCCGCATCACTCTGTCCTCCATTAGCTTTGTGATGAGTTCATTATTCTTCTCCAGCATCTGCCGGAGATTTTCTATCTACTCCGTCCGCTTGGTTACGTCCCGCAAGCAAAATGCTCATAGTTCCACCACTTGATTCTCAAGCTTCTTGTTGTCTTCCAACACTGCATTGAAAAGATTCTCCATGGAATCCATCCTAGCTAAAAGCACACCCTTCAAAATACAGAAGTCAAACGATTACAAGATTAAGGCTTGTTTGTCAATGGATGTTAACTTGATGAATGCGATGACAATAAAGATGAGGCTTTGTAGACCAAGTAGGGGTCGTCCAGAAATACAAACGCAATTTACAAGCATGCACATCCGACCTTGAACCCTCGGGGATTTTCCCGTGCATAGGCGGCGGCATGTTGAGCTTGCAAGTCCACAAGCTTGTTTTGGATTGGAGTTGGTGGGGGTGTGGGGGAAGCAGGGGTGGGGTGTGATGTGGAGTGGAAATCCGTACGACCGATCTTTCACGAAAGGAGCGGATCCCAACTAAGGACACGAAGAACACGAGGGGAAAACGAGGGAAAACACAAGAGGAAACACGAGAGAATCACTCAACCAACAAGAATAGATCACACATGCGCTAGATCGATGAACACAAAGGTGAGATACAAGATCCAAGTCCAACAAAGGACGATACAAAGTTAACCGGTTCTTCTCCGTAAGGAGGTCTTGATGGGGCCACCCAAGAGGGGGTCTTGAATCCGCTTGGAAGGATCTTCTCTGAAGGAGGCACGTCTCCGAGGAGAAGGAAACCAAGTGGATGAGCAAAGCTCTCACACAAACATGAGCTAATCCTTTGCTAACCCTAGCTAGGAGGAAGGAGAGGTCTATTTATAGTCTTAGTGCAAAAGGGGGCGAAGTGAAGGGATACATGGGCCTCAGCCCGTAACTGGACACAGCCAGGTACCGGACGTCCGCTCGGGACCGGTCGTCCGGTGGCCCATGGAAGACCGGACGTCCGGTGGCGTCGAGCGTCCGCTAATTCAGTTCGGGTGCAGAGGCGTCGGTCGTCCGGAGACTTCGGACTTCCGCTCATTCGGTTCGGCTGCAGAGACGCCGGTCGTCCGGTGGAGGCTGGGCGTCCGCTCGCTGGGAAGTGGCGCCGGTCGTCCGCTCGCTGGAGCATGCGCGGGCTGGGACTTGGGCAGGTTGGCCTCCAGGTGTCGGACGTCCGGTCCAGACCCGTCGTCCGGTGGCTGGAGCTTCTTCGGTAGCTCTTCTTCTTGTCCGTCTTCTCTTCCATCTTCTCCTTCCGATCCACCTTGCTCCTTAGCTTCTCCAAGGTACCTGAGTATGCAAAGTGTCTCCGTTTGAGGTAGCAACCATGTCTCATGTATAGAAGGTGGTAGTTCGAAAAGGAGAGATGTCACCTCGGTTTTGAGAGCTCTTGCACGTGCTCGAGTCATGGGTCCGCTAGGCACTTGGTGAGACGATGATAGGTCCATGGGGATGACCTTGGGATGCTCCGCATCATCTCCCCTCCCTTGGGAAAGATCCGACCTCGGATCAAAATCCTCATCACCATGGTACGGGGAGAGATCTTTGATGTTGAAGATGTCGCTCACGGAGTACTTGTCGCGTGGGATGTCGATCTTGTATGCGTTGTTGTTGTTGTAGCGTGCTAGCACCTTGAATGGTCCATCGGCTCGTGGTAGAAGTTTGGATTTGCGTTCGTTGGGGAAGCGGTCCTTGCAAAGGTGTAGCCACACAAGATCTCCAATGTTGAATGTCATGGGTTGCTTGTTGACGTTGAGCTTGGTCGCGAGTCCTTGTACTTGGCGCTCGATGTTGGTCCTTGTATCTTCATGCACCTTCTTGAGATAGTTCACTCGGGCACTCGCGTCCATGTTGATGCGCTCTTGTAGTGGTAGAGGAAGAATGTCCAATGGTGACAACGGATTGAAACCGTAGACGACCTCGAAGGGGGACTTGCCGGTAGTCGAATGTCTTGCACGATTGTAGGCGTACTCGGCGATAGGTAGGCACTCCTCCCACTCTTTGATGTTTTTCTTTATCAACACGCGTAGGAGAGTGGAGAGTGTACGGTTCGTCACCTCCGTTTGGCCATCGGTTTGCGGATGGTATGCCGTGGAGAATAGGAGCTTGATTCCGAGCTTGGCGCACAAAGTTTTCCAAAAGTAAATCAAGAACTTGACGTCGCGGTCCGAGACAATCGTCTTTGGTACTCCATGAAGGCACAAGATTTCCCTACAAAATAGATTGGCAACATGTGAAGCATCGTCTATCTTTTTGCAAGGAATGAAATGTGCCATTTTTGAGAATCGGTCCACAACAACAAACACGGAATCCTTGCCATTTCTAGTTCTAGGCAAACCAAGCACAAAATCCATGCTAATATCTTCCCATGGTTGATATGGAATTGGAAGTGGCATGTAAAGGCCATGAGATTGAGCTTTAGACTTAGCTTTGCGACATGTAGAGCATCGGTTGGTGAAGCGGTTGACGTCGCGAAACATCTTTGGCCAAAAATAGTTCTTTGAGAGCGTAGCAAGTGTCTTGTCGCGTCCAAAATGTCCCATTAGTCCTCCTCCATGAGATTCTTGCAAAAGTAACAGTCGAAGAGAAGACTCGGGGATGCAAATTTTGTGAGCTCTCATAAGATAACCATCTTTGATGTAATAGTGCTCCCAAGATGAATGCGTCAAACACTTTGCATAAGGAATAGCAAAAGTAGGATCATGCTCATACAAGTCTTTGATATGCTCAAAGCCAATGACATTCAATTCAAGTTGAGTAACAAGCATGCATATACGGGAAATTGCATCCGCCACAATGTTTTCTTTGCCCTTTATGTACTTGATGACATAGGGGAAAGACTCTATAAACTCACTCCATTTAGCATGACGCTTGTTCAACTTAGTTTGACCTTTAAGATACTTAAGTGTTTCATGATCGGTATGGATGATAAATTCGTGAGGGCGAAGGTAATGTTCCCATTCACGCAAAACTCGCACTAAAGCATATATCTATTTGTCATAGATGGGATAATTGAGTTGCACGCCGGAAAGTTTCTCACTAAGTATGCTATGGGGCGCTTCTCTTGCGTTAGCACGCCGCCTATGCCATTACCACTAGCATCATAATGTATTTCGAAAGGTTTGTCAAAGTTGGGTAATGCAAGCACGGGGGCATGAGTAAGCAAATTCTGAAGCTCGTTGAAAGCGATATCTTGGGACGTTCCCCAAACAGACGGTGCATTTTTCTTACTCAAAGCATGCAAAGGTGAAGCAATGGTGCTAAAATCCTTCACAAATCTATGGTAGAAACCGGCTAAACCAAGAAAACTACGCACTTGTTGCAAATTGGTTGGTTGGGGCCAAGTTTTAATAGCATTGATCTTAGATTCATCAACATGAACACCCTTAGAAGATACTACAAAACCCAAGAAAACAAGCTTATCAACACCAAAGAGGCATTTTTCCATATTAGCATAAAGTTGTTCTTTTCGAAGAGTTTGTAGCACGGTTCGAAGGTGGGTGACATGCTCTTTGAGGGATTTGCTAAACACAAGGATATCATCAAAGTAGACTACAAAAAATTCACCAATGTAAAGGCGAAACACATAATGCATAAGACGCATGAAAGTACCGGGTGCTTCCGATAAACCCATAGGCATGACTAACCACTCATATAGACCAAACTTTGTTTTGAAAGCGATTTTCCATTCATCACCCTCTTGTATGCGGATTTGATAGTAACCACTTTTAAGATCAATTTTAGAGAAAATAGTGGCACCGCTAAGTTCATCAAGCATATCATCAAGGCGTGGAATGGGGTACCTATATCGAACGGTGATAGCATTGATAGGTCTACAATCGGAACACATGCGAAAGCTACCGTCTTGTTTTGGCACAAGAATGACTGGTACGGCATAAGGACTCAAACTTTCACGCACATGTCCATGTCACGCGGTATGGGGCCTTGTTAGGTAGCGGTGCTCCGGGGATGAGGTCAATTCGGTGCTCAATGCCTCGTAGTGGAGGTAGACCCGGAGGTAGCTCGTCGGGGAAAACATCTTGGAATTCCTGCAATAAAGAAGATAACACCAAGGGTAGATTGTAGAGGTGTTAGTTTTTGGTGCCTCGTCCTTGCACAATAGGACATAGTGTAGGACACTCGATGGGTTCTCACACACTTCTCTCATCTCACGTTTGGTGGCAAACAGAACTAAGTTTTTCTTGTCGCTCATTGTGGAGGCACTCAATTTGGGCTTGTGGCGCTCACTCTCTTTTTGGTGGTTCGCTCTCTCACCAGTCTCTCCACGATGGGTGGCTTGCTTGTCGGCGAGCACTTGGCTTGGAGACATAGGTCGTAGCACAAACTCCTTCCCTTTCATCTTGAAGCTATATTGGTTTGTGCGCCCGTTGTGGATGACACCTCAGTCAAATTGCCATGGTCGTCCAAGAAGGAGGTGGCACACGGCCATTGAAAGGACATCACACTCCAAAGTGTCTTCATAAGCTCCGATCTTGAAAGAGACTTGTACCCTATGCTCGACTTGGATGGTGCCGTTGTCGCTTAGCCATTGAACCTTGTAAGGGTGTGGGTGCTTCATCTTGGCCAATTGGAGTTTGGAGCAAAGTTCTTCACTTGCGAGGTTATGGCAACTCCCTCCATCGATGATGACCTTGACGAACCTTTCATTGATTCCGGCCTTGGTGTGGAAGATATGGCATCTTTGATCTTCGTCTTGTTGATGTTGAAGAGTCAAGACCTTGGAGACAACAAGAGCGGGACTTGAATCTTCATCACAAAAGACTTGATCATCTTCGTCTTCGTTGTTCACTTGGCGGTGCATGGCCACTTGCTCAAGGGCTTCCATTTCTCCTTCACTCATTGAGTCATAGGTTCCGTCGTCGTTGAGGATCATGGTGCGCTTGTTTGTGCACTCGAAAGACTTGTGGCCTCGGCCTCCGCATGTGAAGCATTTGATGGAACTTGTCTTGATGGTCTCATCGGTTGGAGTAGATGATGATGAAGCTTTCGGCTTGTAGTTGCTTGTAGTAGGAGGACGACTTGAGAGTGTCGAAGCTTTCTTGTAACTTGACTTGTCGCTGTTGCTTGTAGATGGTTTGGTTGAGGTAGAAGGTGTTGGAGTCATTCAAGCTTGGGTGTTGGAGAAGTCGTAGGACTTGGATGAGAACTTGGCATACTTGAAGTCATCTTGTACTTGCCGTTCCGCTTTGGTTGCTTGGTGCACTAGCTCGATGAGGTTTGAGTATGGTTGGAAGTCGGCAATCTTCTTGATAGGGTGATTGAGTCCATTCAAGAAACGTGCCATAGTTTGCTCATCATCTTCTTTGACATTGGCTCGTATCATGGCAATCTCCATTTCCTTGTAGTACTCTTCAACGCTCTTGGTTCCTTGCTTGAGTTGTTGGAGTTTCTTAAAGAGGTCACGGTTGTAGTAGTTTGGCACGAATCGTGCTCTCATGACATCCTTCATTTGCGCCCAAGTAGTGATGGGTGGTTCACCTCTTGCCACTCGGCGCTCAATGACTTGTTCCCACCAAATGAGGACATAGTCTTGGAATTCAAGGGATGCCATTGCGATCTTCTTCTCTTCTTCGTAGTTGTGCAAGCGGAAGATTTTGTCGACCTTCAATGCCCATGATATGTACTCTTCGGGGTCATTGCTGCCGGTAAACTTGGGCATGGTGAACTTTAGCTTGCCATATCGTTGCTCTTCATTGTGTTGGGGTCGGGGATGATGACGCCCATGTCGTTGAGGATTGACAATCTCATGTTGCACTTGGCGAGGAGGGTTGTCTTCCTCATGTTGCTCTTGGCGAGGAGGGTTGTCTTTCTCATGTTGCTCTTGGCGAGGAGGCGGTCCATTGTCTTCTTGCTCTCGATGGACTTGACGTTCTTGTTGCGCTTGTGGAGGAGCTTGTCGATCTTGACGAGGAGCTTGTCGATGCACACGTGCTTGGTAAATCCTTTCTTGAGCTTCGTCGCGAAGTGCTTCTTGATGTAGACGAGCTTGTCGGCCTTGATTGGCTACGGCACGACTTGAATCTTGAAGGGCACGTTGCGCCTCAAGTGCTTGAGCTTCACGTAGTTGTTGTTCTTGACGTTGTGCCTCGGCGTCTTGTGCATCTTGATGTTGTCGCGCTCGCTCCTCTTGTTCTTGTTGTCGATAGCGTTGCCGTTCTTGTGCTTGTGCGAATGCAGCTTGGTTTTGACGATGTCGATGCTCTTGAGAGTCGGTGTCGTGTAGAGGATTGCGGTTTGCTTGACGGTCTTGACGCGCGGCATGACGAAGGGTGTTCGATGTCGGTGTACTTGAACCGGAGAGGGTGTCGTCGGAGTGTCGACTTGAGCGGCTCCGTCTTGAAGAGGACGAAGTTGTAGAAGAGCGGTTGACCATCATGGTTCGGATATCTTCTTTGAGGGAACTCATGGATGTGTCAAAGTAGTCTCTTGTACATTGCTCGGATTGTTGTAGGTCGGTGGCGAGATTATCGATGCGGTCGCCCAAAGCAAGTTATTCTTGATGCAAAGCTCGGTGTGCGCCAAATAGTTGTGTTTTGGTGACGTAGGATGACATGTCGTCGTCTTGCTCCAATAAGAGTGGGTTGGTAGAAGTACTTGGCCTATCCATCATTCCAAACAAAATTATGTGAGTGGGAGAAAGAGAAGAACCAATACCAAATGTACCTTGACCGATCTTGAAGTTGGATCAAGATCACGCAATGGGTAACAAGGAAATAGCACAACTGGTACCAATTTTTGTCGGTTTCTCACACCTACACAAGTAAAAGCTTATGGTGGAGCTTGGTTAGGATGGTGGCACAAAATTTGATGCAATTGTAAGTGAGCTTCAATAATGTTGGAAAAGATTCACAAATTTGCAAATGCAACAAGTAGACCAAGCAAGATAAGGTACACGGAAACACACACGCAAATAGATAATGTGGGGTTGTGCAACCAAGGATGAGCCAAAATGTGGAATCCACCAAGATGCTCTTGTTGCACAACACTAGAGAGACGCTAGCACGATTGCACAATAGGCGGATACGTACTTGTGCACAACCTACTAAGCAAAAAATATGCAACGACTTCTATCCCAAGTATGCTATATGTATGATGTTTCTATGCTTTGATCCAAGATGATCAAGTATGACAATCTTAATGTTGTTTGATGCTATGGTTCTTGCTTATAAGCTCTTTGCTTATCTTTCACTTTTGCTTAAAAGCTTGTTTGGCTCTGTGTTGTTGAGCTCGTTTCTCATGCAATGCTTGACGAACCAAGATAGCAATTGTGTATGCGATGACAACTTTGTGACACAAGAGAGGATACCAAGATATGCACCACTATGAGATGGTATGTATGCTATGGGAAGTATGATCACTAATGTGCACAAGTCACGTTGCCGGCAATACTCAAAGGCTAGTCTCGATGGGTAAGTGACACAAAAGTAAGGCTATGGGGTTATCAATGCAAATACAAGAAAGTATGATGATATCACGATACCAAGATGATACCAATGTGAGGTTGATACCACAATGGTGTAGCCGTTCGTAGTAGTCCTCGGCGAAGATGAGCGGTGGTGATGTTGATGTCGAACCGTACCTAGATAGCCGAAACACAAAAGGATATGGTGAGCCACAACTCAAAGTCTCCAAGACCAAAATGTGTCAAAAACGTCGAATGTGGATAGCGAACAAGCTATGGGGGGTGGTATACGGAAGTGGTGGTGGTATAGGAATGTGTATGCGGAAGTGGAATGTGGTGGCTGAAAACTGTCGGGGGGGGGATTCAGTTTCGTCAGGGATTTGCGGACATCCGGAAGTTGTGGTCGTCCGGTCGTTCTAGGGTCTCCGGACGTCCGGTAGCTGACGGTCGTCCGGTGGGTCGGGTCAACGCGAGGTGCGAGATGCAATTTTGGGCGGAATTTTGGGATTTTGGGGGACAAAATTCGAACAAATTCGTGGATGGAAAGTGTAGGAAATTGGGAAAAGGCTATATCCACTCGAGGCAAAGCAAATCCATGGATCAAATCCAACAAAATTTTATCACACTAACAAATCACAAAAAAATTTGGGGCTATTTTTGGTGGGGATTTTCGAATTTAGGACGAAATCAACAAAGTTAGGCTAGAAAACACAACGGGGAGGCTCCGAAATCGTGATCAACGTGGCTCATGATACCAAGATGATGTGGAGTGGAACTCCGCACGGCCGATCTTTCACGAAAGGAGCGGATCCCAACTAAGGACACAAAGAACACGAGGGGAAAACAAGGGAAAACACAAGAGGAAACACGAGAGAATCACTCAACCAACAAGAATAGATCACACATGCGCTAGATCGATGAACACAAAGGTGAGATACAAGATCCAAGTCCAACAAAGGACGATACAAAGGTAACCGGTTTTTCTCCGTAAGGAGGTCTTGATGTGGCCACCTAAGAGGGGGTCTTGAATCCGCTTGGAAGGATCTTCTCCGGAGGAGGCACGTCTCCGAGGAGAAGGAAACCAAGTGGATGAGCAAAGCTCTCACACAAACATGAGCTAATCCTTTGCTAACCCTAGCTAGGAGGAAGGAGAGGTCTATTTATAGTCTCAGTGCAAAAGGGGGCGAAGTGAAGGGATACATGGGCCTCAGCCCGTAACTGGACACAGCCAGGTACCGGACGTCCGCTGGGGACCGGTCGTCCGGTGGCCCATGGAAGACCGGACGTCCGGTGGCGTCGGGCGTCCGCTAATTCAGTTCGGGTGCAGAGGTGTCGGTCGTCCGGAGACTTCGGACTTCCGATGATTCAGTTCGGCTGCAGAGACGCCAGTCGTCCGGTGGAGGCCGGGCGTCCGCTCGCTAGAGCATACGCAGGCTGGGACTTGGGCAGGTTGGCCTCCAGGTGCCGGACGTCCGGTCGAGACCGGTCGTCCGGTGGCTGGAGCTTCTTCGGTAGCTCTTCTTCTTGTCCGTCTTCTCGTCCATCTTCTCCTTCCGATCCACCTTGCTCCTTAGCTTCTCCAAGGTACCTGAGTATGCAAAGTATCTCCGTTTGAGGTAGCAATCATGTCTCGTGTATAGAAGGTGGTAGTTCGAAAAGGAGAGATGTCACCTCGGTTTCGAGAGCTCTTGCACGTGCTCGAGTCATGGGTCCACTAGGCACTTGGTGAGACGATGATAGGTCCATGGGGATGACCTTGGGATGCTCCGCATCAGGGTGTGTGGGCGAAGCAGGGGGAGATGATGAGAGTAATACTGGATATCCATCAGACCGGGAGTCGCGTTAGATATTTTATTGCAACGCTCACACCCCAAGTGCATTGCCGTTGCAACGAGGCCCGGCGGGCTGATAATGATTGTAGACAAGCCAGGTGCATTGTCGTTGCAACGAGACCCGATGGGCTGATAATGATTGTAGACATGCCAGGTGCATTTTCGTTGCAACGAGGCCGGACGGGCTGATAATGTATGTAGACACACCATGTGCATTGTCGTTGCAACATTGTCGGACGGGCTGATAATGAATGTAGACACGCTAGGTGCATTATCGTCCCAACGATGCCAGACGGGCTGATAATGAATGTAGAGATGCCAGGTGCATTGCCGTTTGAACCATGCCGATATTTTTTTAAAGCGCGTACACGCAAGTGTATTGTCGTTGCAAACAAACCTATAAGTTGCTAGAGAAACGCATACACGCCAGTCTCTCAAGTCGACAAATGCACTGACAATAAGCCGGTTTAGGGTTTATTACGAGGCATACATGACCATCATATTCGGGACCATGATAGCATCAGTACATTCCTTGAAGCCACAAACTTGTTCATAGAAACAACATTTGATCCGGGTATAAGACCAACAAAGTATGTAATGAAGAGGTGACATATAGCGGTAAGGACGAAGCATCATTTCACAAACTAGTAACATAAACATCACCGGAGAGTACGAAAGGTAATGACCCGGTTATTAGTTATTACCTAGCATCGATCATTCATTAGTCTCTGATTCTGCTCACCTAGCATCATTACCACCCGAAGAGTCAACACCATGGACCGACCCATCTCTTCTATTGCATGCATGTGTTTAGCAATGTCCTGCAAGTAGAAAGCACACAACTGCACTAAGATCCTCGGTGAGCTATTTATTGTCTACCAAGGCCACTTTGACCTGGTTCTCAAGGTAATTTAGCGTAACTTGCGTGGTTTCCTGCAAAGAATAAGACATAAGAAGGCTGTTATTGATAGACTACAACTACCGTTGACCCCCAACAATACATGGGTCATAAGGAATACGGACCATGTTGGGTACCATATGAGACAGAGCAAATGAATCTTGCTCTTTCGTCATGGGTCCACCGTTGGAAACTCGGTCCTAGGCCATAATCTACCAAGCATGATATCAACCCCACAGAGTTCGTAAGTCTTAGGTCTTTAATAACTAACAAAAAGGTAATGCCCCTGCTATTGAGATGGAAGGCAGATACATGGAGTGTTGTCTCGTCAGAGATCTCCCCTGCAGTGACGACCCTAATAGCCTGGAGCAATGCGAAGGCCTAATCCGAGAAGGTTGGGCAGAGGGGGTGGGGGTGTGGGTGTGGGTTTTGGGCGAGGTGCGGTTGGTTTAGTTGGGGGAAAGGGGTGCTCGGGAAGTGTGGTCGGTTTAGTTGGGGGAAAGGGGTGCTCGGGAAGTGTGGTCGGTTTAGTTTAGTTTAGTTTGGAGATGTGTGTGACAAAATAAAGTTGTGTAAGCTAAAGACTACACTGGGGTAAGTCGGGGGATGATACGTCTCCAATGTATCTATAATTTTTTATTGTTCCATGCTGTTATGTTATCATTCTTGGATGTTTTATAATCATTTTATATCATTTTTTGGTACTAACCTATTGACATAGTGCCAAGTGCAAGTTGCTTTTTGTGCATGTTTTTTACATCGTAGGAAATCAATACCAAATGGAGTCCAAACACAGCGAAACTTTTTGTGGACTTTTTTGGAGAAGAAGACATCTAGTGGGCCGAAGAAGCACCTGGCGGTGCTCCGAGGGGAGCACAACCCACCAGGGCGCGCCTGGAGGCCCAGGCGCGCCCTAGTGGGTTGTGCCCACCTCGGTTGCCTCCTCGAACTGCCTCTTTACTTTATAAATACCCCAATATTCCAGAAACCATAGGGGAGTTGATGAAAATCAATTCCAGCCGCCGCAAGTTCCAGAACCACCAGATCCAATCTAGACACCATCATAGAGGGGTTATCATGTCCATTGGTGCCTCTCCAATGATGCCTGAGTAGTTCTTTGTAGACCTACGGTTCCGTAGTTAGTAGCTAGATGGCTTCCTCCCTCTCTTTTGATTCTCAATAATTGGTCTCTTGGAGATCCATATGATGTAATTCTTTTTGTGGTATGTTTGTTGGGATCCGATGAAGTTTGAGTTTATGATCAGATCTATCTTTTTATCCATGAAAGTTTTTCGAGTCTTCTTTGATCTCTTATATGCATGATTGCTCATAGCCTCGTATTTCTTCTCCGATATTTGGGTTTTGTTTGGCCAACTTGATCTATTTATCTTGCAATGGTAAGAGGTGCTTTGTGATGGGTTGGATCTTACGGTGCTTGATCCCAGTGACAGAAGGGGAACCGACACATATGTATCGTTGCTATTAAGGATAATAAGATGGGGTCTATTTCTACATAAATAGATCTTTTCTACATCATGTCATCGTTTTTATTGCATTACTCCACTTTTTCATGAACTTAATACACTAGATGCATGCTGGATAGCGGTTGATGTGTGGAGTAATAGTAGTAGATGCACGCAGGAGTTGGTCTACTAATCTTGGACGTGATGCCTACATAATGATCATTGCCTGGATATTGTCATGATTATTTGAAGTTTTATCTATTGCCCAACAGTAATTCGTTTACCCATCGTTTGCTATTTTTCTCGAGAGAAGCAACTAGTGAAATTGATGAGGGCATGACTACCTTGGATACGACCAAAAATATTGCATACATGCATATTTGTCACGTGATTTCTAGTGCAAACTATTCAATAATCTATTTATGTTATCCAAAACAAAAATACTTCACACACTTTTGCGTTTTGTCTAATTGCAGGTGTATGGGACATTTGTACAATCCACATATAAAGATAGGGGAAAGGAGAAGTTTAGGTTATGTTCAAAAAGTCCTCTCACGTCACTTTTGGGCCAAGAGAAGATAGAGTCCAAGTCTCTCACGTTCTGGATTCAGATTCAGACAGCACATACATACCTGACTCAAAATGCCAACAACTTTTTCATACGGACTCCGAATTGGGTGATATTTTTGTTGGAAAGTAGATTTCGTCCTCTTTCCAACCCAATTTGATTCACCTTTAAATTCGTCCGGAGCGTTGAGATATGGACGAAACAATCTGACGCTGCAGCAGAATCCGAGTCAAACAACAAGTCCAAAGGTGTTGCATCACCTCCACTTGGGCCCATGAGCCTTGTACAACCTAGGGTTGGTTTTAGGCTGCCTTGGGACGTCCTCCCTCCTCCTTGGCCGCCACCCCTTGCTCCTATATAAATAGATCCATCTAGTAGCTTTTTCCTTGGGATTCGTTTAGTTAAAAGTTAGCCATTGCAACTTCGTGTACTTTGTTTGTGTCCAACGACCAGACCAAGACCACTTTCGGATCCCCACCTTTATCAATACTTCATCTATATTCGCAATATTCAGATTGCATTATCATATTCTTGCTTGTTCTTCGATTGCATGCAGGAATAGACCTTCGTGGTCAGGCTGATCGTCCTTCCGGCATCGTCAGTAACCTCAGGAGATTGGTTTAGAGATTGCTAAGGCGCAACGTCGTGCACGTTTGTAGTCGGATCGTCAAAGTCGACTCCACCAAATCGATAGTTATCATCTCATCGAAAGATCGGGACACCCTCGCCTCTATCAAGTGGTATCAGTTTTCAGGTTGCTCGGTGAGAATTTCCAGTTATCCCTAGATTAGATTTATTTTCTTACCTATTGACCTAGAAAAGCCACAAAAATAGGTAGATCTATTCATCCTTTGTCCTAACCTGTCTGAGCCTTTACAATTCTCTTTCCGTTGTTTGCACTATTGAATTATCGGTTGCATCGTCGTGTCGAGTTGCTGGTCTTAGTGTCTAGTTTGTTTAGAGTTTCGAGTTCTGTTCACATTAGTCACATCGCCACTGCATCGTTATCCTTTCCGCTGTCCACCACCCCATCCATCAATTTCCACCACGTGCTACCCATTGTTCATTGTCACAATCATAGTTGAGGTCGTTCACATCTTTGCTTGATCCAATGTGCATCTTATCAAGTTTGTCTTGGAAAGAGGGAGAGAGAAAAAAAAAGACAGAGAAAAAAATAAAAAAAGTCAGAGAAAAAAAAGAGAAAGAAAAAGAAAATAAAAGTGTGAGGAAAAAAGAGAAGAAAAAAAAACAAAATTCAGATCTATTTAGACTCAATCTCGTAGTTGAATTCGGATTGGAATCTGTTTTGTGCACTGTTCAGTAAAACAGGCATAACTTCCTCATACGAAGTCCGTTTTGGCTCCGCGAGTACTCAAACGAAAGCTAGCGACGAGCCGCATCTAAATAGTTGCAAAAGCTAGTTCAATATTTAGCACCTCAAAATCGGCTTTTAAATAGGTCTTTTTGCTCTCTGAAGTTCGCGAACACAGCTTGTTCTAATTTTTCAAGCAAGTTTTAGAATTTTTTGACTCCCCATATCAACTCGGAATTGAGTGATTCTTTTTGCGTTTGAAAGCTTGAGTCAGTGCCATTTTGAGAAAAAGTATTATAAAATTATCACAAATTTTTCCAGAGGAAAGTTGGAGAGAGAGTTGTTGTATATCCTGCTTGGCAGTTGTTTCACATCATTATCTTTACTGCTATTGTGATCTTCACTTATATCTTGCTGTCCAGAGCTACTTCATATCCTTTATTGAAGCTAGTTGTGCTACGCCGTGACCTTATTAGTGTTCTAGGCTCGCGTCTCTAGTCCGGACTAGCCTAGGACCAGCACAGTACCGTCGTTGAGCGTTTATTCAACATTGCATCTCTGAATTGATTATTGCTAATCTTTTGCTAACATATATAGCCAACCCAGCTCCACATATTTCTACACTGCGTATACGTACGTTCCCCTGGCAATCGCTTTACACAATCTTCGGAGTTATTTGACACCGCTGGTAGCCTATCACCACCTGCCGCATTGTAAGAACTTGTACGATATTGATATTTGCTTTACTGTCAGCACTTTACAACCACATCCTAGTAGTTCATAGGAACATTATTCTCGAATTGTGTTTCTTGTTTCTACTAATCGTGACAGGTTTCGGAGATAGAAGTTCTTGTACGACGGACACATCTTCACCATCACGAGAGTTGGGACAACACACACAAGCACATGGTCAGGTTATCTCTTTACCATCATTTGAGGGTAGATTTAATCCTGCTATTTATGTAGCTTGGGAGCTTGAAGAAGAACAAGTTTTTAGTCACCATGACTTTTCTGAACTTGAGCGAGTACGAGCTGCCACTAGAGCATTTACTGGTTTTGCTTCTGTTTGGTGGAGTGTGCATTGTAAGAAAAACATTGATAACCAACCCACAACTTGGAAAGATTTGAAAGATGTAATGAGACAACAATTTTTCCCTACTTACTATCGTTGTGAATTGCTTCGCAAATTTGAACAATTTAAACAAGGCAACAACACTGTTCATGCTTACTACCAACAGTTCAAATCTTATATGCATCATTGTGACATAGAAGAATCTAAGGATGATACACATGAATAGATTTTTTGGTGGTTTGAACCATGACATTCAGGGACGATTTCAGTATATTCCTCGTTGCGTTACTAGTATGTATGTTTGTGCTTGTACCTTTGAGAGACAGTTATAGGAGGATGCATTGGGGGTCTACAACAACTACTATTCTAGTTATGCTCACCACCACCGCTTGGTTCCTCCACCGTTGCACCTACTAGAGCAGCCACACCTCAGATTGTGAGCGCGACATCATCTCAAGAGTATGGTACATTGCCATCATCCGTACCTACATCAGCTACATCTTTGCGACAAGGTAACTGTAAAGGTATTGATGATATAACTTCACATGAAAATGATGCATGCCTAGTTAACTTGAATACATCATGTGTTGAGTACCTGTTGATTTGAGCGCATCACCTATTTTAGAGAATCATGTTACTGTCATGAATGCGTCATGTGATCAAACAACTGAAATACCAACAATTTTGAGTGCACCCAATGAATTAACTGTTGATGCAAAAGAAACAATGTTTAATCATTTTCATATGACCTCTAATCTTGGTGATGATTCTCTGTCAAATGACTTATTGCATGTTTGCTTATTTAAGCATGTTGTAGCATGTAAATTTGATGCAAGTAAGGTTTATTCACCAATGTTGGGATGGTTTAATGATGAATATTGTCAATCTTTTCATATGAATAAGAGCTTCACTTATATGTGCAAACTGAGTTGCAATACTTTCATGCCTTCTACTTCTTGTGATAATATTTTGGCTTTATATTTTGATAACTATGAAAGTTACTCATGTATACATGTGTCATATGTGCAAAATCCATGGGAAGTAAAAATAGATGACATATACATATACAACATGTACACCTTGTCTCTTTTGTTAGCCACATTTCAGATTAAGCAACGCCGAGGATGGCTTTATTTTCAAGAAGGGGAGGACATGACTACCTTGGATACGACCAAAAATATTGCATACATGCATATTTGTCAGGTGATTTCTAGAGCAAACTATTCAATAATCTATTTATGTTATCCAGAACAAAAATACTTCACACACTTTTGTGTTTTGTCTAATTGCAGGTGTATGGGACATTTGTACAATCCACATATGAAGATAGGGGAAAGGAGAAGTTTAGGTTCTGTTCAAAAAGTCCTCTCACGTCACTTTTGGGCCAAGAGAAGATAGAGTCCAAGTCTCTCACTCGGTGGTTTTTAGTTCTATGGAAAATATGCTCCATTCTTCTAGATTCAGATTCGTACAGCACATACATACCTGACTCAAAATGCCAACAACTTTTTCATACGGACTCCGAATTGGGTGATTTTTTTGTTGGAAAGTAGATTTCGTCCTCTTTCCAACCCAATTGGATTCACCTTTAAATTCGTCTGGAGCGTTGAGATATGGACGAAACAATTTGACACTGCAGCAGAATCCGAGTCAAACAACAAGTCCAAAGGTGTTGCATCACCTCCACTTGGGCCCATGGGCCTTGTACGACCTAGGGTTGGTTTTAGGCTGCCTTGGGATGTCCTCCCACCTCCTTGGCCGCCACCCCTTGCTCCTATATAAGTAGATCCATCTAGTAGCTTTTTCCTTGGGATTTGTTTAGTTAAAAGTTAGCCATTGCAACTTTGTGTACTTCATTTGTGTCCAACGACCAGACCAAGACCACTTTCGGATCCCCACCTTTATCAATACTTCATCTATATTCGCAATATTCAGATTGCATTATCATATTCTTGCTTGTTCTTCGATTGCGTGCAGGAATAGACCTTCGTGGTCAGGCTGATCGTGCTTCCGGCATCGTCAGTAACCTCAGGAGGTTGGTTTAGCGATTGCTAGGGCGCAACGTCATGCACGTTTGTAGTCGGATCGTCAAAGTCGACTCCACCAAATCGATAGTTATCATCTCATCGAAAGATTGGGACACCCTCGCCTCTACCAGAAATATACGACCCCCGGGTCTCTTTTATATATTTGCCTTTGCGATCTATTTTCCTTTGCTTTTATTTTCAGATCTATTAAACCAAAAAAACAAAAAATACGTTACCGCAATTTATTTTATCTCGCGTTCCCGCGAGATCTATTAATCAAATTATTACAACTTTCTCACGTCCGTTTGCCAATTTCTGGCACCGTTACTCGAAAGGGATTGACAACCCCTTTAATACATCGGGTTGCGTGTATTTGTTATTTGTGTGCAGGTGTCGTTCACGTAGTGTTGCGTGGTTCTCCTACTGGTGCGATAACCTTGGTCTCATCACTGAGGGAAATACCTACCGTTGCTGTGCTGCATCATCCCTTCCTCTTTGGGGAAATACCGACGTAGTTCTAGCATACATCAAAAGGAATTTCTGGCGCCGTTGCCGGGGCGACATCATCAACATCTACTTAATCACAAATCTCATCTCCTTGCAACTTACATTATTTGCTATTTGCCTCTCGTTTTCCTCTCCCCCACTTCACAAAAATTTGTCGTTTTATTCGCCCTCTTTTTCGTTCGCCGTTTTCTTGCCGGATCTGTTTTTGGGTGCAATCTTGTTGCGTAGTCACAATGACTCAAGAGAACACCAAGTTGTGTGATTTCTCAAATACCAACAACAATGATTTTATTGGCACTCCGATTGCTCCAGCCACTAGTGCGGAGTCTTGTGATATTAATACTGCTTTGCTGAATCTTGTTATGAAAGATCAATTTTCCGGTACTCCTAATGAGGATGCCGCGTCCCATCTTAACACATTCGTGGGATTATGCGATATGCAAACCAAAATGGATGTGGACAATGATGTTGTGAATATGAAATTATTTCCGTTTTCTTTGCGAGATCATGCAAAATTTTGGTTTTCTTCTTTGCCTCGTAATAGTATCAATTCTTAGAATAAGTGCAAAGATGTTTTTATCACTAAGTATTTTCCGCCTGCAAAAATTATTTCCCTTGGAATCCAGATCATGAATTTCAAGCAACTGAACATGAGCATGTTGCACAATCGTGGGGAAGGATGAAAATGATGCTAAGGAATTGCCCAACTCATGGGTTAAATCTTTGGATGATCATACAAAACATTTATGCGGGGTTGAATTTTGTTTCTCGTAATCTTTTAGATTCCGCCGCAGTGGTACTTTTATGGAAATTACTTTGGGTGAAGCCACCAAATTGCTTGATAATATCATGGAAAATTATTCACAATGGCATTCCGAAAGAGCTCCTCCTAGTAAAAAAATTAATTCGGTTGAAGAAATTTCTTCTTTGAGTGAAAAAGTTGATGCTCTTATGAAATTGGTTGCTAGTAAAAGTGCTCCTATTTATTTTAATGATATGCCTTTGTCTACTTTGATTGAGAAAAATAGTGATGCCATAGATGTGAATTTTATCTCATGAAACAATTTCAATAACTATGCTTATAGAGGTAATTTTAATCCTAGGCCTTTTCCTAGTAATTCCTCTAATAGTGATGGTAATTGCTATGGTAATCCTTCTTATAATAATAATAGGAACACCTCTTATCTTGAGAATAATATTAAAGAATTTATCAACACTCAAAAGGTTTGCAATGCTATAATGGAAGAAAAGTTGAATAAAATTGATGATTTGTCTAGAAGTGTTGTTAGAATTTCTCATGATGTAGAAAATCTCAAGATGAAATTTTTTGTACCTAAGGTTGAGGAATCAATTAAAGCTCTCTATGTTTCTATGGATGAAAGTAAGAAAAGAACCGCTATCCTTAGAGCTAGAAAAGAATTAAAAAAAGCATTTTCTAGTGATTGATTTCACAAAAATGATGAAGATCTTAAAATGATTGGTGTTTCTTCTATTGATTCCTTGTTTGGTAAATTTAAGATTGATGAAAGAGGGACCGAAGAAGAGTCAAGTTAGAAGGCGTCCTGATAATTCGGAGGGTGAAAATATTGTTGAGAAAATTGATAAAAGTGGGTTTGGAGATGTCAAAACTTTAACCAGTGATGTGCCCACTCTTTTGGATTACAAATACTTTAATTATGATAGTTGCTCTTTGATTGATTGTATTCTTTGTTGTAATCCATGATAAATTCACCCCATGCTTATGAACAAAATAAAGCTTTTACTAAACATATTGTTGATGCTATGATGAAAGATTTAGAAGAAAAGTTGGAATTAGAAGTTTCAATACCTAGAAAATTACATGATGAGTGGGAACCTACTATCAAAGTCAAGATTAAAAATTATAACTATTTTGCTTTATGTGACTTGGGTGCTAGTGTTTCTACAATTCCGAAATCTTTATGTAATGTGCTTGGTCTTACCGATATTGAAGAATGTTCTTTAAATTTGCACTTGGCGGATTCTACTATTAAAAAGCCTTTAGGAAGAATTAATGATGTTCTTATTCTTGCAAATAGGAATTATGTGCCCACAGATTTTATTGTTCTTGATATTGATTGCGATCCGTCTTGTCCAATTATTCTTGATAGACCGTTTTTACGCACTATTGATGCCGTGATTGATATGAAAGAAGGCAATATTAAGTTCCAATTGCCACTAAGGAAGGGTATGGAAAACTTCCCTAGAACACGAATGGGCCACCATATGAATCAATCATGAGGGCATCTTATGGATCTAGAAACAAAGATGACAAAACTTAGATCCTTGATTTATGTCTAGCTAGGGGCGTGAAACAATAGCACTTGTTGGGAGGCAACCCAATGAATAAAATTTATTTTTGTCTTTTGCTTTCTGTTATTGAGTGTTTGCACAATTATGCTACTGTTATGATTGTGTTTTTTGTTTTGATTAGTGTTTCTCCAAGCAAAGCCTTTAGGACCTTCTTGGGTGAAAGTTGTTTTGATCTTGCTGAAAAACAAAAACTTTTACACTCACGAAAATAATTCTCATTTTTAACATAAGCGTGAAAAAATGCCAATTCTTTTTGAAGAATATTAATATACAAATTGCTCAGGCTGTCGTAATTTTTCAGAATGTTTCGAGTTTCAGAAGTATTCGAAATATCCAGATTTCTACAGACAGTTATGTTTTGACAGATTCTGTTTTCTTTGCGTTGTGTGCTTGTTTTGATGATTCTATGGTTTTCTTTGAAGAGTTTTTGACATAGAAAAGTTGGAATACAGTAGATATAATGCAATAATAAAATATGAATGGGTTGCAACAGTACTTATAGTAGTGATTTCTTTTCTTATACTAACGGATCTCACGAAGGTTTTGTTGAGTTTTGTGTGATTGAACTTTTCAAGTTTTGAGTGATGTTACGATGGATGAAGGAATAAGGAGTAAGAAGAGCCTAAGCTTGGGGATGCCCATGTCATCCCAAGCTATTATCCAAAGAGAAGCAAGCAACTAAGATTGGGGATGCCCCGAGTGGCATCCCCTCTTTCTTCTAACGACCATCGGTATTTTACTCGAAGCTATAGTTTTATTCGTCCCATACTATGAGTTTTGCTTAGAGGGCCTTGTATGATATGAGTCTTTGCTTGTTTTGCTTTTTGTTTTAAGTCTTGAATCCTTTCTAGACACACCTATTTGAGAGAGCCAAAATTATTCCACGACTTGTTAGAATTGCTCTCTATGCCTCACTAATAATTTTATGAGCTATGGAATTGCTCTAGTGCTTCACATATATCTTTTTGAGCATGGTGTGCTCTAGTACTTTTGAAGAAATTATCTCTTGCTTCACTTAGATTTATTTGAGAGATCGTAAATTTGTTAAGAAATTCTCTCTTGCTTCAGTTAAATTAATTTGAGAGAAGAAATATTATGTTCATGGTCTTCACTTATATTTGTTTGAGCTTATAAAAAACAACACATGAAAATTAGTTCCAAAGTGATAGATATCCAAGAAAGATATAATAAAAACTTTCATGAAGATCATTGGACAAAATAAACTTGATTCCTTGTAATAGTTTTGAGATATGATGATGTGATATGGGAGTCATATTGATGAGTAATTATGCTTTAGTAAGAATATTGGTGTTACAGTTTGTGATTCCCTATGCAAGCACGAAAGTCAATAGTTATGCAATGAAATTGTAACACCCCAAGTATCATGCTACAATAAGCCCCTGGGGTTAATCTAATCTTTTTGCTAAACAATGCACGATCATCTTTGATCCTATCTCTTTTTTTAATTCCACTTGAATTCAAATTCAATTACTAAGTGAAATTCAAAATCTCACAAACATGAAATCTAAAATGTTCATCATGTGGCAATTAATCATTTGTTAATATTGGTGGTGAAACAACCTTTTTATAAGGTGTTTAACTGCCCTAAACTAAATAAAATAGTGGCCTAATCGATAATTTAATTGCCTTTCTAATTTGTAAAAATACTAAACTATTTTATTTAAATGTTCAACTTAATATGGCAGTAGCCTAAATTATACTAATATTTTAGGTGTAAGTTTTATAATCTATAAAACTGTTTTCGTTTGGAAAAGTTTTGGAAATCAGATTTTTTTTAAAGAAAAACAAAAGCTAAGTTAAATTAAAGATAAAGGCCTCCCTGCCCTCTGGGCGACCTGCCCCAAAGGCCCAAGGCAGCCCAACTGGACCGACCGACCGCCAGCCCCACACTCTCCCCCGGTCGCTTCTTCCCCTCGCTCTGTTCCCCGACCCGGGTCGCTACAGGCGCGGCTCCGCCGGACCACCTCGCCGGCGTCGAGGGGGATAAGGCCCCCGACGCCTCGGGCTCCCCGCTCCCCTCCCCACTTGCCTCCCCGCCTCCTCGATCCCCGCCTCCACTCACCACGCCGCTCTCACCGAGATCCTCTCCCCCTTCCTCCAGATCCCCCACCTCCCGATGCGTCCCTTGCCGTCCACCTTGCTCCGACATGGCCACCGACCACCACGCGCGTCTTCGCCATGACGTAGCTCCTCGCAGTCGTCCGCTATGCCCCCTGGTGCCATTTGCATGAGCTCGGAGGCGCTGGAGCGCCGTCACGCCGTCTTCTTCAACCTCCGTCCGCCTCGGATCACCGGAGCTCCACCGCACCGTTCGTCGCCTCCCCTGCGCTACAAAGCCGTCGAGGGCTTTTCTTAGCCGCAGGGTGAGCCTCCGCCTATTGCCCTTTCTTCCCCTCTTCACGACGCCGTTTACTGCCGCCCAAGCTCCGGCCATTGGCCGCGATGTGCGCCCGCCCCTCCCGCCACGACGCCCCATACGCTCCCCACCGTGCCCCCTGGTCGCGTCCGGCCACAACCGGCAGCGCGCCGGCCATCCCATGGCCGCACCCCCCACTCCCGTCATCGTGCGTTGCGCCCGCAGCTGCCCTTGCCCATGCGCATCGGCAACTGCTGCTGCTCGTGGCCGCTGCCTGGTGCTTTGCCGCTGCTGCCGCTAAAACTCTGCTATTGTTTCCTGCTTCCTACTATCTCTACTGCTGCTTCTGACTAATGTTGCCGCTGCTGGCTGCTCCTCATGCGGCTGCTGGCCGCCCTGCTTCCGCTGCTACCACCACGCCGCGCCTAGAAAGCGGCTGCAGGCTGCTGCTCCTAGCCTCCCCACATACGAGCCCTTTTGGCCATGCTGTCGTGTGCTCATGCGAGTGCATGCCCAGCCATGGGCATGGACGGATGGTTGTGCCTCTGGCCGGCCCGTTTAATTGGAGTAGGATTTGTATTTGTTTACTTTAGTGTTTATTTAGTTTAGCTAGGCCCAATTTAGCCTATGCCATGTGGGACACTAGCTTAGTTAACTCCATTAATTTAATCCAAACTTAAAGCAAGTCTATGACATGTGGGATCCACCTACACTATGCACCCATTGACCAGTCAATGTTGACTGGGTCAACTGGGGCCCCTGGCCCCACCTGTCTACCATGTGTGCATTGTTGGGTACACAGAAAGTGTACCGATAGCAATTTAACCTTTTTATTTCGAATTTAAAATAATTGCATAAATTCTAGAAATTGTTTAAAACTTTGAAAATTCATATAAATTAATCTATAACTCGGATGAAAAAGTTGTATATATGAAAGTTGCTCACAAAAAATCCAACGAATCCGAATACACGTTCCATTCATCTGTCACGTGCCCCTAGAATTCTGAACATGGAACGCCCCCCTCTTTTCATTTGTCCGGAAAACGACAAACGTCGGAGAAACCCCTCTGGATGTTTTCCCTCTCCATCTGCAACATCTAGCACTGCATTAGTTCACCCCTAACACCGCGTATTACCATGTTATGCCTTATGATGCTTTGTTTGCTTTTATATTTATTGTTTCTTCCCCCTCTTCTCTCCGATAGACCCCGAGACCACTCTCGTCGCGACTGTGATCGACTATGTCTCCGACGACCCTTCTTCCTTTACAGCAGAGCTTCCACGCAAGCCCCCCTTTGATCATCCCGATATCGCCCATTCCATTCTCTCATGCTTGCATTAGATTTTGCTACTGTAATTGATTGCTCATATCTGATGCATAGCCTACTTTTGTAACCTGCTTATTGTTACCTACCTGCTTATCCTAAACTGCTTAGTATAGGCTGGTTAGTGATCCATCAGTGACCCCCACCTGGTCCTTGTTGCCCCTGCTTCATCATCGATGACTCGATCAACGTGATCGACGACCAGAGCCCGACACCTCACATCACATCATGCCCCTTTTGTTGCTCGACTCTGCAGAGTTACCATTGAGTGCAGTGGGTGGTACCTCATACATCACTCCTGATGAGATCTCTGTAGTGTAGCTATTCGGTCGTGGTCATCGAGGGTAATTCCTCCTTAACCACTTCCGATACGACTCTGTCGTGCAACCCCTCAAGTGTGAACCTCGAGGGTGGTTCCTCTTATGTTCACCTTGATGATTACATCGAGTGGAATCCACCGAGGGTGGTTCCTCAGGGTTCCCCTTGGTGTTAGACACACATTACTATGGTTACTATGACTTTACACTGAACCATGTTACTAAAGGCGGGTCGACCCTGAGGGGTACCCGCGAGTGATGTGGAGACGGGTTGACCTGGAGGGTACTCGAGAGTTGAATACGAGGCGTGGCCGGGCATTCTTAGCCCTTGCCGCAAGTCCTCGAGACGGGGCGACGGGGTTACATCTTTCGTGAGTCTCTGCTCGTGACTGCACTACCAACACACTAACGGTTTGGATATTTGATCCAAGGGGCCTCTAGCCTGATAGCACTAACCATCACGTGGGCATAATATGGGCGTTCTGCGTCGTATGCATCAGCCGAAGCTTAATAGACATCAGAGACTAAGCGGCACGCGCCGGGTTGGACTGCGTAAGCACCTGCCTTTTTAAGGTGGTAGCTAGGTCTACTCACCGGCCGCGTTCGCAACGTGCAGGAATTCCCGGGGCGATGGCCCATGACCCCTGGGGGCATAGGTTTAGTCCGGCGTGTTGACCTCTCTATTAAGCCTAGGTCGGGTTGCGGTGTATCGTTTGGCCGAGGTCGAGCATGACCCGGGAAAGTGTGTCCGGCCGAAGTTAATCGAGCGTGGTGGGTAAGTTGGTGCATCCCTGCAGGGAAGACATCTATTGATAGCTTGTCCTACGGTAACGGACACTTGGAGTTGTATCCCAATCGATACAACTAGAACTAGATAATTGTGATGAGAAATGGATAGTATGGCTCTGGGATTGCTTTCTCGTAGGGAGTCGAGGAAGAATCTCTGGGCGAGGTTGATAACACTATTACTACTTTACATTATGTTGATCTATACTCTTCTAATGCTGCAAGACCGCGGAAGATGCTGAAGATGCTAGTCTTCAATAGGACTAGGACTTCTCTCTATTCTGACATTTCTACAGTCCAGTCCACATATACAGGCCCCCTTTGATAACGTTGCATATGTAGTGTAGATCCTTGCTTGCGAGTACTTTGGATGAGTACTCACGGTTGCTTTGCTTCCCTTTTTCCACCTCTTTCCATTCTTCCCGGATGCTGCAACTAGATGGTGGAGCCCAGGAGCCAGACGCCACCGTCGACGATGACTACTACTACCACGAGGGTTCTTACTACTACGTGGAGGCCGCTGAGGGAGTCCTGGACTAAGGGGTCCTCGGGCGTCCGGCTTGTTGGGCATGGGCCGGACTAATGGGCTGTGAAGATACAAGACCTAAGACTCTCTCCCGTGTCCGGATGAGACTCTCCTTGGCGTGGAAGGCAAGCTTGGCGACCAAATATGAAGATTCCTTTCTCTGTAACCGACTTTGTACAACCCTAGTCCCCTCTGGTGTCTATATAAACCGGAGGGCTTAGTCCGGAAACATATATAGTCATACAGGCTAGACTTCTAGGGTTTTAGCAATTATGATCTCGTGGTAGATCAACTCTTGTAATACTCATATGGATCAAGATCAATCAAGCAGGAAGTAGGGTATTACCTCCATAGAGAGGGCCCGAACCTGGGTAAACATTGTGTCCCCTGTCTCCTGTTACCATCGACCTTAGACGCACAGTTCGGGACCCCCTACCCGAGATCCGCTGGTTTTGACACCGACATTGGTGCTTTCATTGAGAGTTCCACCGTGCCATCCTCAAAAGGTTTGATGGCTCCTTCAATCATCCACAACAATACTCTCCAAGTAGAGGTCTTCCTCCCCGGACAGGTCTTCGTGTTCGGCGGCTTCGCACTGCGGGCCAACTCGCTTGGCCATCCGGAGCAGATCGATAGCTACGCCCCTGGCCGTCAGGTCAGATTTGGGAGCTTGAAGTCGCGGATATCCGCGGAGACTTGATCTTCGATGGATTCGAGACCACGGCAGTCGCTCCACGTCACCACGATGAACATGACATAAATCTGTCATCGGGCCATACCCAGCAAATTGCACCTGTAACCACTCTGGCCTTAGATCTGGAGCAGATCGCGCCATCCGAGGACGGGAAGCTCAACCCCGCCACGAAAGCCGCAGATTCCACGGCGTTGCAGCCGCACACAAACCTAACCTAGGGTGATGTCCATGTCATCGGAACCTCGGCCTCCTTTCCGGCTATAAGTTCCAAACCATGTGTGCCCGCGTATGTCGAGCAGGATCGGTCATCGATCGTCGAATTCAGCACCGCGGACTTCTTCCGGCACTCGCCTTTAGGCGATGTGCTGAACTCATTAAAAAATCTCTCCTTCGCGGGGCACTCACAGCCGAACTGTATCCGGTTCGAACTGGAGGCTGATGACGGGGAATTTTGCTTCCCACCCGCCACCCACTACATAGCCACTGTCGAGGACTTAACCGACATGCTCGATTATGGCTCCGAAGACATCGACGGTATGGAGGACGATGCAGATGAGGAGCATGGCCAAAACCCGCCGTTCACCGGACGCTGGATGGCCACGTCTTCGTACTATGTATACATGGTGGATACACCTAAAGAGAATAACGACAAGGACAAGGAAAATCCAGTTGAGGATGAGCCTCCTAAGACACAGCCAAAGCGCCGGCGTCAGCGGCGCCACTCTAAATCCCGCCGCAGCAAGGACAGCAACACCGGCACAGGAGACGATAACACTCCGGACGGTGCCAAAGACAGAGAAGATCTCGACGAACAAACGGCCGAACAGGACGATCGGGAGATGGGCAAGTTAGCCCTGATGAACAGGCCATAAACGATGAGTCGGAGGGCAACACTTATCTTCCACCCTCCGAGGATGAGGTGAGCCTTGGCAATGAGGATTTTATCATGCCTGAGGAACCTCTCGAGCAGGAGCGCTTTAAGCGCCAGCTAATAGCCACTGCAAGGAGCGTGAAAAAGAAGGAGCAGCAGCTTCAGGCTGACCAAGATCTGCTCAACGACAGATGGACTGATGTCCTAGCAGTCGAAGAATACGGCCTTAAGCACCCAGCCAAAAGTTACCGGAAGTACAAATTGCTACCTCAGTTCGATGATGAGGCACCGGAGCCCGTACCATCATCGCGCAATGTGGCCAACCGAGCACCACACGGTCGGGATAAAGCGACAACTCAAGCCGAACACCAGCCCGCCCCACCTCGCCGTAAAGGCAGAGATAGAACAGCTCGGGGTTATACATATGACCTTCGGCAGAACCTGGACAGTAGAGCAGGACATACCAGATCGATCTACGGATCGCGAGGACGTGCCCCGACACGTGACGATGGCTATCTATTCGTACGTGACAAGCCTAGTCATGCCCAGGCCGAAAACCGCATACGGACTCCATCGGAGCTACGTCGTGATGTGGCCCAATATAGAGGCGCCGCACACCCCCTTTGCTTCACTGACGAAGTAATGGATCATGAATTCCCAGAAGGGTTTAAACCCGTAAATATCAAATCATATGATGGAACAACGGATCCCGCGGTTTGGATCGAGGATTTTATTCTCCACATCCATATGGCCCGTGGAGATGACCTTCACGCCATCAAATACCTCCCACTAAAACTCAAAGGGCCAGCTCAGCACTGGTTAAATAGTCTGCCTGAAAGTTCTATTGGCAGGTGGGAGGACTTGGAAGAAGCCTTCCTTGACAACTCCAAGTTACATATGTCCGGCCACCAGATGCCGATGACTTAAGTCACATAGTTCAACAGCCTGGAGAGTCAGCCAGGAAATTCTGGACTAGGCTCCTAACTAAAAAGAACCAAATCATCGACTGTCCGGATGCCGAAGCCCTAGCGGCCTTTAAACATAGCATCCGTGACGAATGGCTCGCCCGCCACCTCGGCCAGGAAAAGCCAAAGTCCATGGCAGCCCTCACGGCACTCATGACCCGCTTTTGTGCGGGTGAGGATAGTTGGCTGGCCCGTAGCAAAAACACAACAAGTGAAATGGGCACCTCCAAGGTCAAAAATAGCAACGGCAAGCTCCGACGCAGCAGACACAAACGCCGAAGCAATGGTGACAACACCGATGACACGACAGTCAACGCCGGATTCAGTGGCTCCAAGTCCAGTCAGCGAAAGAAGCCATATAAAAGAAACAACTCAGGGCAATCTAGCTTGGACGACATACTCGACCGTCCGTGCTAGATCCATGGCACCCCAGACAAACCAGCCAATCGCACCAACAGAGATTGTTGGGTTTTCAAACAGGCCGGCAAGTTAAATGCCGAGAACAAGGAAAAGGGATCGCAAAGTGAGGATGCTGACGAGGAGCCCTGGCAACCGAACACAGGGGGACAGAAGAAGTTTCCCCCTCAGGTCAAAACGGTGAACATGATATATGCTACACACATCCCCAAGAGGGAGCGCAAGCACGCGCTCAGGGACGTCTATGCGATAGAGCCCGTCGCCCCAAAATTCAATCCATGGTCGTCATGCCCGATCACTTTTGATCGTCGGGATCATCCGACCAGTATCCGTCATGGCGGTTCAGCCGCACTGGTCCTTCACCCAATCATTGATGGATTCCACCTCACACGATTCCTCATGGACGGTGGCAGCAGCCTCAATCTGCTCTATCAGGATACAGTGCGCAAAATGGGCATTAACCCATCATGGATCAAGCCCACAAAGACTACCTTTAAAGGAGTCATACCAGGTGTAGAGGCCCGCTGTACGGGCTCAATCACACTTGAGGTTGTCTTCGGATCTCCGGATAACTTCCGAAGCGAAGAGTTAATCTTCGATATCGTCCCCTTTCGCAGCGGCTATCACGCATTGCTGGGAGGAACGACATTTGCTCAATTTAACGCGGTGCCGCATTATGCTTATCTCAAGCTCAAGATGCCCGGACCACGCGGCGTCATAACAGCTAATGGAAACACGAAACACTCCCTCCGTACCGAGGAGCACATTGCTGCCTTAGCAGCAGAAGTACAGAGCGGCCTTCTCAAGCAGAACCTCAATTCAGCGGCCGAACTCCCGGACACTGTCAAGAGAGTCTAGACTATTCTGCAGCAGGACAACTCGGCTCGTCGAGAGCTTGTTTAGCAATTTGGCCTCCGTCCCAGTCCTGATCAAGTGGCGGCATTCGCACCGCGCGTACATAACTATGCACTCAAAATACCATGGGCATAGACGGAGGCATACCTACCTTGTGATCCACAATTCGGCTCGACCGCTCCCGGACACATATACTTTCACTGTTTCCTTTTTCTCCTTTTCAGGTTTCTTTTCCACAGGCCTCCTCTGACGGCCTGACCCGCGGTCCTTTCGAAGGATAAATACACCAAGATGGCAAGAAGCACAGACGTACAGGGGAATTTCTAGGTGGTTTCTTTAACGATTACTCTACCTGTTTTCAGGACCCACACGCAGCTCTCCCTTGGTTGTGGCATGTTAAATAGCCTGTTGCTTATCGCACTACTTGTATCAATGCACTTTGACGTATTAATCAAATTATAATGGAAACGGTTTGCGGCCCAAATTTTAGGGCCCCAGCTCATTACCTTTGCTCCCTTTTTGTTTTCCTTTTTCTGTTGATAACCTTATCAGATAGCACCCGTACACTTTGGTATGTTTCACATTTGCCAGGGGCTTCATAGCACCCCACACTACGGCAACAAAGTCTGAACACTTTTTACGGTATAGTTCGGCACCCCGCATTAACACTATATGCATTGGCTCCGAATCATGTCTTTGGTCAATAGTTGGGTTGCCCGGCTCCTGTGCTTGCTACCTTATGTTCCGCTATATGGGCTAAGGTAGTAAAGGGAGAACTACTGCGATTGTGCCCTGGTTTACCCGAAGGAGCACCTCAGTAGAGAAAGCCAAAAACTGACAGTCATGATGCGGCGAGAGCCGGTCAGCTCTTCGGAGGTTTCAAATCGTTAGAGATTTTTTCTGCATTACGCGAGGAATCGGTACTGACCCGATCAGGTGCTTATAGCATCCTAGTTCGGATACTAGGGGCTGCGCCCACATTTTTATTGTCAAACTCCTATGGCTAAGTGAGGGTGCTAAAGCCGCATAGTCTGATTGCCTGGTTCGTTGCGCTAAACACCTCCTTCAAGGACCAAACAATTGGATCAAGAGTGTTTAGATTCCATCCCGAACACCCCCGTACTACCTACGTGGGGGCAGAAGCCGACGACTGGCCAACTCTCAGATTTCATACAACACGGCCGCACAGGAGGTAATTTTTTTTAAAACAAATATTATATTACATAACAACTTTGTTTCATCATACAAGGCGAAGACAACATGACTGTATTCATTCAAAGATAATGTCCTGCGCACATTGCGTCGCCACAATGCTAGACCCCTCCAGGACGTCTTCAAAATACCTCTCGGGCGTGCGGTGCTCCTTGCCTTTGGGCGGCCCCTCGGTCACAAGCTTGACGGCATCCATCTTCGCCCACCACACCTTGACGCGGGCGAAGGCCATGCGCGCGCCCTCGATGCAGGCCGACTGCTTGACGACGTGCAACCGAGGGCAGGCATCTACCAGCCGCTTCATGAGACCGAAGTAGCTACTGGGTATAGCTTCGGCAGGCCACAGCCGGATTATCCAATCCTTCATGGCTAGCTTGGCCACCCTATGCAGCTCGACCGGTTGTTTTAGCTAATCGCTAAAGGGCACTGGATGTTCTCGCGCAAGATATTGTGACCAGAACAGCTTCTCCGTTGAGCTCCCTTCTTCGGCTCGGAAGAACTCCGCAGCGTCAGACACACTACGCGGCAAATCCGCAAACACCCCTGGAGAACTCCGAATCCGGGTTAGTAAGAAATACTTCTTCCTCACATACTTGCTTTGCATACTAAACGCCTTACCCGCCGCGATCTTCTTGGCCTCCTGGATCTCCTGGAGGGCGCCCTGGGATTCAACCCGGGCCTCTTCCGCGCTTTGGCGAGCCTTGGCGAGTTCGGTCTCTTGAGCTGAAACATCGCACTCCAAGGCCTCACATTTTTTCACAGCATCCTGGAGCTCTTGCTGGACCTCGTTAAGCCTGGCCTTGAGCTTCTTGCGGGCGGCTTGCTCCTTGGCAGCTTTCTCCTCATCTTCGGCCAGGGCCTTTTTAAGGGCCTTGACCTCGGTCATCGCTCCTACACATATCATGACACTACGTTCAATACACATCATTTATTCTTTCCGAATATATAGCGAGTCATCGCATACCTTGCTTGTCTTCTAGATGCTTCCTCGCTTGGCCGAGCTCCTCCTCGGCCCGCTCCAGTCTCTACTTTAGTCCGGAGACTTCGGCAGTGTGTGAGGTTGCAGCCAGCAACGATGCCTGCTTATTCACATAAGACATATTTAGTTAGTTTCTTGCAAAATTTAATTGATCCTCTGTCCGGCTTTTCTTTCCGAACACCGGACAGTGTCTCAGGGGCTACTGTCTCTATTGGGATTTTTCCTTTTGTGTCGCTTACCTCAAAGCTGGTCAGCAGGCTGCTGCAGGCTTTGGTCAGTCCGCTCTTGACGGACTGAATCCTCTCAATCACCGTACCCATAAGGATATGGTGTTCATCCACGATGGAAGCGCCTCGTAGCGCTTCCAGCAGATTATCCGGTGCCTCTGGTTGGACAGAGGTCACTGGCGGAATAGGCACACCCCCTTCTTTCGAAGGAGGTTGCTCGCCGGATTCCGGAGCCGTATAGGTCTCCGTTATCGTATTCGGTTGGGGGACGAACTAAGCATGGCCCCCATCGCCCGTCTCCATGGGGGTCTGCTGCCCCATGTGTCCGGCGACTGAGGCCTCGCCCTCTGGCGCCTCCTGACCCTCTCCCTGGACGGGGAAGGTCCTTCGGGACAGCACCACGGCGTCGCCCTTGGCCTTGGGAGATTGAGCGGCCGGCGGTGATCGCTGGCCATCGCCTTCGAATCCAGCGAACCTCCTGATGAGGATCGCTGGGAGCTGTCATGGGCCGGACTGCAATAGCATTATTTGACATGTTAATACCATGAGGCGAAGAGGTAGGATACACAGACGAATACAAGTTTTCCAGTACTTACGATGCGGCCAGGGGCTTGTTCCGGGGGTGTCGCTCCGGACTGCTGTCGATGTCCCATGCGGAGTTATCCGCAAGGGAGCCCTTCCCCCTCTTGGACGCCTCCGCCTCCAGACTCGTGGAGGCCGCCCTCTTCTTCCTTCCCCCATCAGGGGGAGGGTTGTTTTCCTCCTCCTCCTCCTCGTCATCCTCAGCGGCGGAGGAATGGGTCTCATCGTCTTTGGACATCACGTCCGAAGCACCCTTGCGACGGGGGCTACTTTTGGCCCCCTTGGCCTTCTTCTTGGACTTCTTCTCCGGCGGCTGATAGGGCGCCGGGACCAGCATCTTCGCCAGGAGCGGGATGACTGGTTCTTCGGGTAGCGGAGCCGAACATTGAATCCGCTCTGCTTTCTCTGTCCATACCTGAAAGAATAAATTAGTAAAGTTTAGTTACCCTCCTTGAGCAAGAAAGTAGAGGGTACACCTTGAGACGTGAAGGACTTACCGCATTGGAGGGATGGGCAAGATTGTGCCCGCGATCCGAGTCTATGGCCGGCGGCTTCTCTTTGCCCTTGAGGAGCAACTTCCAGGCATCTTCGTGAGTGGTTCCGAAGAGCCTCACCAAGGTTTGGTGCTTCTCCGGATCAAATTCCCATAAAGGGGAGGTTCGCCTTTGGCAGGGGAGGATCCGGCGAACTAGCATCACCAGGATCACGTCGACGAGCTTGATGTTTTTGTCCACCATGCTTTGGATACACGTTTGCAGCGCTATCAGCTCATCCGACGAAGACCAATTTGGGCCCTTCTCCATCCAGGAGGTAAGCCGCATTGGAGCTCCGGACTTGAATTCGGAAGCCGCGGCCCAGGTGGCGTCGCGGGGCTCTGTGATATAGAACCACAACTTCTGCCACTCCTTGACAGTCTCCACAAACGTGCCTTTGGCCATGTGACGTTGGGCATCTTGCTCACCATGGCTCCTCCACACTCTACGTGTTGGCCATCCACCACCTTCGGCTTCACATTGAAGATCTTGAGCCACAGTCTGAAGTGGGGCTGGATGTGGAGGAAAGCCTCACACATGACAATGAATGCCGAGATGTTGAGGAAAGAGTTCAGGGCTAGATCATGGAAATCTAGTCCATAATAGAACATAAGTCCGTGGACGAAAGGGTGGAGAGGAAACCCTAACCCACGGACGAAATGGGGGATGAACACCACCCTCTCATTGGGCTTCGGGGAGGGGATGACTTGCCCCTTTGCCAGAAGACGGTGGGCGATTTCCTTCGCCAGATACCCGGCCGCCCGAAGCTCAGTAATGTCCTTCTCCTTGACGGAGGAGGCCATCCACTTGCCTTGCCCTCCAGATCCGGACATGGTTGAGTGCTTTCTTCAAGCGGAAAGGATGAGGACTTGGGCGCTGGAGCTCGAGAATGGAGGGGTAGAGAAAGAGAAGGTGGGTGAAGAAGGGGAATCCTTATCTCCTTATAAAGGCAGTGAATATCAAGCGCCTCCCCACTCGCCTTAAAATTCGCCTGTTCCCAAGGGCTGTGTAAACAGTGCGATTGGATTACCCACGCCCGTATTGATGAGAATCCCGCGATAAGGGGACAAGATCTCTGCTTTGACAAGACGTGCCAATGGAAACCGCATCTCGAAACACGGAACGGCAGACGAAAATGGTTTGAAATAATGACCGGGCAGACGTGATGTCATCTTGCAAAAAGTTGTCAGTGGATGGGACTCGTGAAATATTATACTCTCTACGGCTGTGTGTGTGGTACTTGTGTTGCAGATCCGGACACGTTCGTTGTGTCTGAAGACTATCTTGGAGTATTCGGAAAGGGGAACCTGCCTTGCAATGCCGAAGACAATCTGCACACCGGACACCTCGTCATTGAAGCCTGGTTCAGGGGCTACTGAGGGAGTCCTGGACTAAGGGGTCCTCGGGCGTCCGGCCTGTTGGACATGGGCCGGACTAATGGGCTGTGAACATACAAGACCGAAGACTCTCTCCCGTGTCCGGATGGGACTCTCCTTGGCGTGGAAGGCAAGCTTGGCGACCAAATATGAAGATTCCTTTCTCTGTAACCGACTTTGTACAACCCTAATCCCCTCCGGTGTCTATATAAACCGGAGGGCTTAGTCCGGAAACATATATAGTCATACAGGCTAGACTTCTAGGGTTTTAGCCATTACGATCTCGTGGTAGATCAACTCTTGTAATACTCATATTCATCAAGATCAATCAAGCAGGAAGTAGGGTATTACCTCCATAGAGAGGGCCCAAACCTGGGTAAACATTGTGTCCCCTGTTTCCTGTTACCATCGACCTTAGACGCACGGTTTGGGACCCCCTACCCGAGATCCGCCGGTTTTGACACCGACAGCCGCCGATGTCTAGGAGTAGTTAGGAGGCTCCCAGGCAGGAGGCCTTGCCTTTTCGATCGTTGTTGCTTTTGTGCTAGCCTTCTTAAGGCAAACCTGTTCAACTTATGTCTGTACTCAGATATTGTTGCTTCCGCTGACTCTTGTGTATTCGAGCCCTCGACGCCCCTGGCTTGTAATATAAAGCTTGTATTATTTTAATTTGTCTCTAGAGTTGTGTTGTGTTATCTTCCCGTGAGTCCTTGATCTTGATCGTACACATTTGCATGTATGATTAGTGTACGATTGAATCCAGGGCGTCACAAGTTGGTATCAGAGCCGACTGCCTGTAGGAATCCCCCTTTCCAACTCCTTGGCCGAAGTTGAGTCTAGTCGTTGCAAAACTGTTTTACTAACATGGCTGTGTGGCTTACTGGCCCACGTTGCCAATTGAGTGATATTAGGATCTTTTATTCCACTTCCTTACTCTGGGACTCCGATCTCTCGTCTATTCGGGTTAAATGTTTTTCTAACACTGACACTAGGTTCTCATAACCACTTCTCCGGGAGAGCCCTTCAGTCCAGATGATCGCTTGCTGTGCCAGAAGATTTCGAAGATACTCTCCGATGTTTCCCCGAAACCCTTGTGCCTTCGGCGTTGCAATTCCATATCACCGATAAATCCTTAAGGATAGCTGCATACACTTGTTGTCCATACCTTCATTTTCTAGTTGTTCTTGTTATTACAAGATACCCTGAAATACTGCGGATATTCCGAGAATCCTTTGTGCCTGCTGCCTTGAAGCTCCTTTTCCGCATGAATACATGTATGAATAATTCCTCACACTTACCAGGGATCCGTTCATCCCTAGTTGTTCATGTGTTTCACAAATTCTTTGGAATACTATCCAATCTTTCGATAATCCTCAGTAACCTATTGATCATGTTCTTCCTTATCGTCTTGCATTATGGTTAATTCCATATGCCTAACAATATTCATTAAACTCCTTTTAGATTGTCATTCTTATCCTATTGATTCGACATGTGCGTGAATGCACACATTCATTAGTTATTCCCCTGGTAATTATTTATCCTTCTGGCTCAGACTCCACTCCGGACATGAGCTGGTTTTCGGCAAATCAAACCTTGGTTGATTGCCGTTCTAATTATATTCAACTTACCCATCATTTGATGAGAGCGTCTGCTTCTGGCCCTTCATTTTGGATATCATAATTCCATTGTTAATTAAACTTTGAATTAGTCAGTTGTTTCTATAATCTCATCTCATTGCATTCTTTCTTCGTCTGATTGGGTACCAATACCCACATCAGCTCTGTTATGAGTCATCGGATCCTTTGTTGGACTACCATCCGACAATGTCCTTCATATTTAATCACCTTGTGAATTCTTCCCTAATACATAATGCCTTTGGTAAATTGTATCCCCTACTTTTGTCTACCATGCTCTGCTTCCGAGCTTGAGTTAATTACCTCTAAAGTTTTTGCAAATGTTCCTAAGATGCCCCGACGGGTTGAACTAATGCTTTCCCTAATTTGTGTGAACCCGAAAATTTCTATGGGTCGTATTCTACTGGTGTTACGCCGGATAAAAATTTCTACACTACAACTTCGTCAAAAGCGAGAAGTAAATGAGAGGTTATGCATTGAAGAAGTGGGAGTCGACCTTGAACTTTGTGTTCATGCCCATAGACACGATGTAGATCTTATCATGGAAGCTTCTCTTATAATCAAATGTTCCCTTGGTACCAGCTCATCTTGCATCTGTAAATCGATTCTTTGCATTCGTGGTTCCGACCATAATTTCTCCTTAATTCCAGTTCCCGGGCAAATTGAAATACTTGTCTCCTGCAAGTCATTTCACCTGCCCAACCTCTAATTTGATCTACCTTCAAGTATTGCCTCATGTTATCTCGAGGATATTGTGTCATTGCACTACCTCTTGTAAATTCTTAATTGGAGTGATACTCCATCACATCATTCCTAGCCTGATCGGCTATATCATTATCGTACTAATTTTAACTGTGCTACCTGGTCCTTATTCCTGGAGCACAACTTTCCGACGATGAGCGAATCTTACGTCGATCTTCCTCATCTTATCATTCCACCTTGAACAACAAGCTTGAATCCGAGCTTGTGTCGTATCCATGGTTCCAATACCTTCGCTTCATCATTCCTTTTGCTTGATGTCGTTGCTGCTCGATGGCATCTTCATAGAGCCTCTCGACAAAATTTGTCGTGATCACCATCAATATACTGCCTTGTTCTACGATATCAATCGAATTCTTGAGGAGAAATACCATCCTTGCCCGTCGATGATTCATGTTGACATCGACACCATCCTTGACTTCCTACCAATACAGACTTGGTCATGTTTTGGTTATATCTTACATTCCTTGACATTCTTGGAATTGTTCCTTTGTACTTCTTGTGACCTTCAGATTCAATCTTGCTTGAAACACCATGTCAATGCTATCCTGAAGCATGACTGTGGTACTCCAAACATCATTAAGAACATTGGAGGCGCAATAATAACTGTTTCTTGATCACTTATTCAAACACTGTTGTTTGGGTAATGTCACGAAATTCCTCTCCCCTTACCTAAATGGTTTTCTACTTCTATCATGTCATGGATATCATGCTCTGTTTGTCCTTGGGAAGGATATACCCCTAAAATATGTGTTTAAACACATTTTCCTTTCCATTGTTCTGTTCAATTTGATAATCATATTATCCTTTCCACTTCTTGGTTTAACCTTTCTTGATGTCTATATGATCTAAACAGTAATATTCTCCTGCCTGTGTAAACACCTCAGTGTACAATTCTGTCGGCAAGACCCTGTTACTATAGTTGATGACATTCCGGTAGCCACCGATGGACGAGAACTTTGCCTAATGGTCCGCCTCGTTTAACGAGCAGGAAAATGGTTCTCTTCGTCCCTCGCCCTTGGTATCGACATTGTTGCTGACATAACTGATAGGCTACCCTCTGACATGTCTTGCTATCATGACCGTGCAAGGTGTCAACGCCTTTCCTACTTTTAACCACATGGTGGGCCCATAACCCACAGTTCCACAGGATCAAAACCCGACTCTCCTGTACCCCCTGTTCCCAAGGTTGTTCCTCGCGCATGGCCTCGTATGTAATTCATGAGCCACCTTCCGAGAGATCATCAATTCTGGTATTAGACACAATACTTATTACCGTTGCTTTGAACCCCTTTCATGCCCTGTAACAGACATCGAACTATTGCCTGACCGCTTGAAACTTCCCATGATACCTCCTTACATTGCTCTCGATATTTTCTTAATTCAATTCGAGAGTTACTTTTCGCCACCTTCCCCGATGTTATCGAACAGATAGTCAACCTTGCAGAGGTCCGTTCTCCCGGAATACCCACCCTTTATACTTTCGTAAGTACGATCGAATTCCCGAAGAAAGAATGACGACTTCATCATGATGACCTGAACCAGAGAAATGAAGACATCAATGTAATGGATCGACCTCTTCGAGAAGAGCAACCAAGACCGAGAAGGTCGGTTAGAATTTCGCAACCGCAACTTTCCCCCTTACACCACCTCTTAAATCTCGGGACGAGATTTCTTGTAGTAGAGGAGATTTGTAACACCCCGAGAATCATGCTATAGTAACCCCCTGGGGTTAATCTAACCTTTTTGCGAAACAATGCATGATCATCTTAGATCCTATCTCTTTTTTCAATTCCACTTGAATTCAAATTCAATTACTAAGTGAAATTTAAAATTTCACAAAAATGAAATCTAAAATGTTCATCATGTGGCTAATAATCATTTGTTAATATTGGTGGTGAAACAACCTTTTTATAAGGTGTTTAACTACCCTAAACTAAATAAAACAGTGGCCTAATCAATAATTTAATTGCCTTTATAATTTGTGAAAATACTAAACTATTTTATTTAAATGTTCAACTTAATATGGCAGTAGCCTAAACTATACTAATATTTTAGGTGTAAGTTTTATGATCTATAAAACTGTTTTGGTTTGGAAAAGTTTTGGAAATCAGAAAAGTTTTTAAAGAAAAACAAAAGCTAAGTTAAATAAAAGAAAAAGGCCTCCCTGCCCTCTGGGTTTCCTGGCCCAAAGGGCCAAGGCAGCCCAACTGGACCGACCGACCGTCCAGCCCCACACTCTCCCCCGGTCGCCTCCTCCCCTCGCACTGTTCCCCGACCCGGGTCGCTACAGGCGCGGCTCCGCCGAACCACCTCGCCGGCGTCGAGGGGGATAAGGCCCCCGATGCCTCAGGCTTCCCTCTCCCCTCCCCTCTTGCCTCCCCGCCTCCTCGATCCCCGCCTCCACTCACCTCCCCCCTCTCGCCAAGATCCTCCCCCTCCTCCAGATCCCCCACCTCCCGACGCGTCCCTCGCCGTCCACCTTGCTCCGGCGTGGCCACCGACCACCACGCGCGTCTTCGCCATGACGTAGCTCCTCGCAGTCGTCCGCTATGCCCCTGGTGCCATTCGCAAGAGCTCAGAGGTGCCGGAGCGCCGTCACGCTGTCTTCTTCAACCTCCGTCCTCCTCGGATCACCGGAGCTCCACCGCTCTGTTCGTCGCCTCCCCTGCGCTACAAAGTAGTCGAGGGCTTTTCTTAGCCGCACGGTGAGCCTCCGCCGGTTCCCCTTTCTTCCCATATTCACGACGCCGTTTATCGCCGCCCAAGCTCGGGTCGTTGGCCGCGATGCGCACCCGCGCCTCGCGCCACGGCGCCTCGTACGCTCCCCACCGTGCCCCCTGGCCGCGTCCGGCCACGACCGGCCGCGCGCCGGCCGTCCCCTGGCCGCACCCCGCCACTCCCGTCGTCGTGCGTTGCGCCGGCAGCTGCCCTTGCCCGTGCGCATCGGCAACTGCTGCTGCATGGTGCTTTACCACTGCTGCCGCTGAAACTCTGCTGTTGTTGCCTGCTTCCTACTATTTCTACTGCTGCTTCTTACTACTGTTGCCGCCGCTGGCTGCTCCTCATGCGGCTGCTGCCCGCCCTACTTCTGGTGCTACCGTCGCGCCGCGCCTAGAAAGCGGCCGCAGGCTGCTGCTCCCAGCCGCCCCACATACGAGCCCTTTTGGCCATGCTGCCGTGTGCTCATGCGCGTGCATGCCCAGCCATGGGCATGGACAGATGGTTGTGCCTCTGGCCGGCCCGTTTAATTGGAGTAGGATTAGTATTTTTTTAGTTTAGTGTTTATTGAGTTTAGCTAGGCCCAATTTAGCCTATGCTATGTGGGACACTAGCTTAGTTAACTCCATTAATTTAATCCAACTTAAAGTAAGTCTATGACATGTGGGATCCACCTACACTATTCACCCATTGACCAGTCAATGTAGACTGGGTCAACTGGGTCCCCTGGCCCCACCTGTCTACCATGTGTGCATTGCTGGGTACACAGAAAGTGTACCCATAGCAAACCTTTTTATTTCGAATTTAAAATAATTGCCCGAAATTCTAGAAATTGTTTAAAACTTTGAAAATTCATATAAATTAATCTATAACTCGGATGAGAAAGTTGTATATATGAAAGTTGCTCACAAAAATCCAACGAATCCGAATATGCGTTCCATTCATCTATCACGTGCCCCTAGAATGCTGAACATGGAACCGCCCCCCTCTTTTCATCTGTCCGGAAAATGCCAGACGTCGGAAAAACCCCTCCGGATGTTTTCCCTCTCCGTCTGCAACGTCTAGCACTACATTAGTTCACCCTAACACCGCGTATTACCATGTTATGCCTTATGATGCTTTGTTTGCCTTGTATTTATTGTTTTCCCCCCTCTTCTCTCCGATAGACCCCGAGACCACTACCGACGCGACTATGATCGACTACGTCTTCGACGACCTTCTTCCTTTACAGCAGAGCTTCCACGCAAGCCCCCCCTTTGATCATCCCGATATCGCCCATTCCATTCTCTCATGCTTGCATTAGATTTTGCTACTGTAATTGATTTCTCCTATTCTGATGCATAGCCTACTTTTGTAACCTTCTTATTGTTACCTACCTGCTTATCCTAAACTGCTTAGTATAGGCTGGTTAGTGATCCATCAGTGACCCCCACCGAGTCCTTGTTGCCCCTGCTTCATCATCGACAACTCGATCAGCGTGATCAACGACCAGAGCCCGACACCTCACCTCACATCACGCCCCTTTTGTTGCTCGACTCTGCAGAGTTACCATCGAGTGCAGAGGGTGGTACCTCATACATCACTCGTCATGAGATCTTTGTAGTGCTTAACCACTTCTGATACGACTCTGTCGTGCAACCCCTCAAGTGTGAACCTCGAGGGTGGTTGCTCTTACGTTCACCTTGATGATTACATCGAGTGGAATCCACCGACGGTGGTTCCTCAGGGTTCCCCTTGGTGTTAGACACACAGTTACTACGGTTACTATGACTTTACACTGAACCATGTTACTAAAGGCGGGTCGACCCTAAGGGGTACCCGCGAGTGATGTGGAGATGGGTTGACCTGGAGGGTATCCGAGAGTTGAATACGAGGCGTGGCCGGGCATTCTTAGCCCTTGCCGCAAGTCCTCGAGACGGGGCGACGGGGTCACATCTTTCATGAATCTCTGCTCGTGACTGCACTACCAACACACTAACGGTTTGGATATTTGATCCGAGGGGCCTCTGGCCTGATAGCACTAACCATCACGTGGGCATAGTATGGGCATTATGCATCGTATCCATTAGCCAAAGCTTAATAGACGTCAGCGAATGAGCGGCGCGCGCCGGGTTGGACTGCGTAAGCACCTGCCTTTTTAAGGAGGTAGCTAGGTCTGCTCACCGGCCACGTTCGCAATGTGCAGGAGTTCCCGGGGCGATGGCCCATGACCCCTGGGGGCATAGGTTTAGTACGGCGTGCTGACCTCTCATTAAGCCTAGGTCGGGTTGCGGCGTATCGTTTGGCCGAGGCCGAGCATGACCCGGGAAAGTGTGTCCGGCCGGAGTTAATCGAGCATGGTGGGTAAGTTGGTGCACCCCTGCAGGGAAGAAAGCATCTATCGATAGCCTGTCCTATGGTAACGGACACTTGGAGTTGTATCCCGATTGAGACAACTAGAACTGGATACTTGTGATGAGAAATGGATAGTATGGCTCTGGGATTGCTTTCTCGTAGGGAGTCAAGGAAGAATCTCTGGGCGAGGTTGATAACACTATTACTACTTCACATTATGTTGATATGTACTCTTCAAATGTTGCAAGACCGCGGAAGATGCTAGTCTTCGATAGGACTAGGCATTCTTTCTATTCTGGCATTTCTGTAGTCCAGTCCACATATGCAGCCCCCCTTTGATAATGTTGCATATGTAGTGCAGATCCTTGCTTGCGAGTACTTTGGATGAGTACTCACAGTTGCTTTGCTCCCCTTTTTCTACCTCTTTCCATTCTTCCTGGATGCTGCAACCAGATGGTGCAGCCCAGGAGCCAGACGCCACCGTCGACGATGACTACTACTACCACGAGAGTTCTTACTACTACGTGGAGGCCGCCGACGACCAGGAGTAGTTCTGAGGCTCCCAGGCAGGAGGTCTTTCCTTTTTGATCGTTGCTACTTTTGTGCTAGCCTTCTTAAGGCAAACTTGTTCAACTTATGTCTGTACTCATATATTGTTGCTTCCGCTGACTCTTGTGTATTCGAGCCCTCGAGGCCCCTGGCTTGTAATATAAAGCTTGTATTATTTTAATTTGTGTCTAGAGTTGTGTTGTGATATCTTCCCGTGAGTCCTTGATCTTGATCGTACACATTTGCGTCTATAATTAGTGTACGATTGAATCGAGGGCGTCACAAAAATTACATCCTACTTGTGGTGCATTATATTCGGTGTTGATTATGCTCAATGCTCGCTTATGAAATTTTTCGTTTCTTGGTTGGTCGCTTCTCAGTCTTTTGCTAGCCTTCATTTTGCACTAAGTATGATCACTACGCGTGCATCCAAAATCCTTTAACCAGTTTTGCCACAAGAGTCCACCATACCTACCTATATGCGGTATTCTTTTGCCGTTCTAAGCAAATTTGTATGTGCCATCTCTAATTTTCAAAATAAACTTCTCTTTTGTGTGCTCGTACCTCTCATGAACCAGTAGGGGGTGGCTAATATATTTCCATGCTAGATATGTTATTCTCACGATCAGTGTTTATTCAGTTGTCATTGCACGAGAGTAAGGCAAAGGTATTAGGGATGCCCAGTCCTGAAATGAAAAATGAATTTACTTTATGTTGTCAAATAATAAATTCCTTGGAAAGTGTTGGTATGGAAGGCACCCGTGGATACGGCAAGCCATGGAAAGTGAAAGTATGGTTGAAAAAGGAAGAAACTTTTAATTTCTGTTTGGGAACCGCCTATGATATATCTAGCATGGAAAGTATTGGGAACTACTCAATCATTCACGTTGACAGGAAAAGCATGCCTCCCAAAATGTTTTTATCTCTATGTTTTTCGCTTTGAGCTCTGGCACCTCCACAAATCCCTACATCCCTCCGCGAGGGGCCTTTCTTTTACTTTATGCAATTTTTATTTTTAATTTGAGTCTCAATCTTCTCTTATAAAGCACCAACTAAGGGGCACTATTATTTAAGCATTGGGCGTAGCTAATATGCGAGTGTGTTTCATGAATGGATCAATGGTTGAGCATAATGGGCAAGGGATAACTTATTTTAGCGTTGATATTTTGAAAGACATGGTTGCTTGTAGATATGCTTGAGTATTAAAGTCCTCATGTCAAAACTAGACTATTGCTTTGAACCATATAGAAGTCCAAATGTCCATGCTATAAATAAAATAATATGAGATGAGCATGTTAGGCAGCATTCCACATCAAAAAATCTATTTTTATCATTTACCTACTCGAGGACGAGTAGGAATTAAGCTTGGGGATGATGGTATGTCTCCAACGTATATATGATTTTTTATTGTTCCATGCTGTTATATTATCATTCTTGGATGTTTTATAATCATTTTATAGTCATTTTATATCATTTTTTGGTACTAACCTATTGACATAGTGCCAACTGCCAGTTGCTGTTTTTTGCATGTTTTTTACATCGCAGGAAATCAATACCAAACGGAGTCCAAACGCAGCGAAACTTTTTGTGGATTTTTTTGGACCAGAAGACATTCAGTGGGCCGAAGAAGCACCTGGGGGGTGCTCCGAGGGGAGCACAACCCACCAGGGCACGCCTGAAGGCCCAGGCGCATCCTGGTGGGTTGTGCCCACCTCGGTTGCCTCCGGAACCGCCTCTTTACTCTATAAATAACCCAAAATTCCAGAAACCCTAGGGGAGTTGACGAAAATCAATTCCAGCCGCCGCAAGTTCCAGAACCACCAGATCCAATCTAGACACCATCATGGAGGGGTTCATCATGTCCATTGGTGCCTCTCCGATGATGCGTGGGTAGTTCTTTGTAGACCTACGGGTCCGTAGTTAGTAGCTTGATGGCTTCCTCTCTCTCTCTTTTGATTCTCAATAAATGGTCTCTTGGAGATCCATATGATGTAATTCTTTTTGCGGTGTGTTTGTTGGGATCCGATGAACTTTGAATTTATGATCAGATCTATCTTTTTATCCTTTAAAGTTATTTGAGTCTTGTTTGATCTCTTATATGCATGATTGCTTATAGCCTCGTATTTCTTCTCCGATATTTGGGTTTCGTTTGGCCACCTTGATCTATTTATCTTGCAATGGGAAGAGGTGCTTTGTGATGGGTTTGATCTATGGTTCTTGACCCCTGTGACAGAAGGGGAACCGGCACGTATGTATCGTTGCTATTATGGATAATAAGATGGGGTCTATTTCTACATAAATAGATCCTGTCTACATCATGTCATCGTTCTTATTGCATTACTCCGTTTTTCCATGAACTTAATACACTAGATGCATGCTGGATAGCGGTCGATGTGTGGAGTAATAGTAGTAGATGCAGGCAGGAATCAGTCTACTAATCTTGGACGTGATGCATATATAATGATCATTGTCTGGATATCGTCATGATTATTTGAAGTTTTATCAGTTCCCAAACAGTAATTCGTTTACCCACCGTTTGCTATTTTTCTCGAGAGAAGCCACTAGTGAAATCTACGGCCCCCGGGTCTCTTCTTTAATATATTTGCCTTTGCGATCTATTTTCCTTTGCTTTTATTTTCAGATCTATTAAACCAAAAATACAAAAATACCTTGTTGCAATTTATTTTATCTCATGTTCCCGCGAGATCTATTTATCAAATTATTACAACTTTCTCACGTCCGTTTGCCAATTTCTGGCGCCGTTACCCGGAAGGGATTGACAACCTCTTTAATACGTCGGGTTGCGAGTATTTGTTATTTGTGTGCAGGTGCAGTTCACGTAGTGTTGCGTGGTTCTCCTACTGGTTCGATAACCATGGTCTCATCATTGAGGGAAATACCTACCGTTGCTATGCTGCATCATCCCTTCCTCTTTGGGGAAATACCGACGTAGTTCTAGCAGACATCAGGGGAGGAAGTGGGTTTGGCAAGCGCCGCTGATAACCCACAAGTATAGGGAATCGCAATAGTTTTCGAGGGTAAGTATTTAACCCAAATTTATAGATTCGACACAAGGGGAGCTAAACAATATTTGAAGGTATTAGCAGCTAAGTTGTCAATTCAACCACACCTGGAGATTAATTATCTGCAGCAAAGTGATCAGTAGCAAAGTAGTTTGATAGTTTTGATAGTAGTGACAGCAGCAACGGTAATAGTAACAGTGATAGCAGTAATTTGTAGCAAGTGTAACAGTGATGATAGCAGTAGTAACGCAGCAAGATCAATAAGGATAAATTCTTAGATCGGTGACTTGTTGGATGATATTCATCATGTGACAGTTATAACCTAGGGCGATACGGCACTAGCTCCAGTTCATCAATATAATGTAGGCATGTATTCCGTAAATAGTCATATGTGCTTTATTAAAAGAACTTGCATGACATCTTTTGTCCTACCCTCCCATGGCAGTGGGGTCCATATTGGAAACTAAGGGATATTAAGGCGTCCTTTTAATTGAGAACCGGAACAAAGCATTAACACATAGTGAATACATGAACTCCTCAAACTACGATCATCACCGAGAGTGGGCCCGGTTGTTGTCACTCCAGGGTTGTTGGATCATAACCGTAGTAGGTGACTATAACTTGCAAGATTGGATCTAAAACATGGATGTAATGATGAATTCATAAACGGTTCAGATCTGAGTTCATGGCACCCGGGCCCAAAGTGACAAGCATTAAGCATAGAAAAGTCATAGCAACATCAATCTAAGAACATAGTGGATAATAGGGATCAGGCCCTAACAAAACTAACTCGATTACATGATGAATCTCATCCAACTCCTCACCGACCAGCGAGCCTACGAAGGAATTACTCACTCCCGGTGCGGAGCATCATGGAATTGGCGATGGAGATGGGTTCGTGATGACGAAGAACGAAGACCCCCCTCTCCGGAGCCCCAAACGGACTCCAGATCTGCCCTCCCGAGGAAGAACGGGGCTTGGCGGCGGCTCCGTCTCATGGATCGTGATAATTCTTTCTCCTTGATTTTTTTCGGGATTAATGTGAATTTATAGTATCAGGGTGGTCATCAGCGGGGCCACCAGGTGGGTACAACCCACCTGGGCGCGCCAGGAGAGGGGGGCGCGCCCTGGTGGGTTGTGCCCAACCAGGGGCCCTTCTCTGGTGGTTGTTGGCTCCAAAAATCCTTATTTATTCCATAAATAATCCTCGCAAAGTTTCGTTCCATTCCGAGAACTTTCATTTCTGCAAAAAAACAACACCATGGTAGTTCTGCTGAAAACAGTGTCAGTCCGGGGTTAGTTTCATTCAAATCATGCAAATTAGAGTCCAAACAAGAGGAAAAGCGTGAGAAAAAGTAGATACGTTGTAGACGTATCAACTCCGCCAAGTTTAAACCTTTGCTTGTCCTCAAGCAATTCAGTTGATAAACTGAAAGTGAGAAAGAAAAACTTTTACGAACTCTTTTGCTCTTGTTTGCATAAATAAGCTTAAACAACACCCAAGTTTTCAGCCAACATTATAACTAACCATGTCAACAATAACTCTTAAAGATTATAATGATTCATATCAATAACACAATCAGCTAGCGAGCAATAATAAGATATCTCAAACAGCAACACGTTGTGAAAACAACCATGATATAGTATGACAATAGTGGTATCTCGCTAGCCCTTTCTGAGACTGCAAAACATAAATGCAGAGCACCTCCAAAGTTCAAGCAGCGACTAAACATTGTAATTCATGGTAGAAAAGATCCAGTCATGATGCACCCAACATTAGCTATACACAATGCATAAATCATGACCACTGTGCTCTACTCAGTTTCTGGCGCTTGTTTATTAGAAGGTGGTGACACAACATAAAAGTAAATAGAAAGTCCCTTCGCAGAGGGAAGCAGTGATTTGCAGAGGTGCCAGAGCTCAATTTTTAAAACAGAGATAAATGATATTTTGAGACATGCCCCCTTCTCATTCACTTCACGACCATCAGTTATCAACATCTTCCATGCTAAGCACGCTAGTGGCGGTTCTCAAGTGATAAAAGTAAAGGTTTACTCGCCCTTCCACCAACAATCACATTCCACGGCTTGTCTGAAACAACGGGTGCCGTCCAAACCAACAACAGTCCCGGGGGAGTTTTGTTTAATTATTTGCATTTTTTAGTTTCGGACTGGGAATCCCTATTACCGCCCATTTCCTAGTGCGATGGCGAGTGAATAAACACTCGACCTTAGGATAACATGCTTAGCACGGAAGATATCGACCACCTCCTGACGTTCCATGAACGATCCATGCACACAAAACGGATAATTTATTAGAAGTTTTTTAGAGGTGGCACATGCAAATTTACTTAGGACGGCGGGGTAATACCGTATATAGGTAGGTATGGTGGACTCATCTGGAATAACTTTTGGTTCAAGGTTTTGATGTACAAGCAGAATTCCCACTTAGTACAGCGAAGGCTAGCAATTTAATATTGGGAAGCAGCTAGCTAGAGAGCAACAACGATCATGACCAGGCATTATGCATAAGTAACATTGGGCACTAGCATGAGTAGGATATGAACACCATGAACATAACATTATAGAGGCTATGTTGGTTTTGATTCAACTACATGCATGAACATGTACCAAGTCAAGCCACTCGAACATTCAGAGGAGGATACAATATCATCATACTACATCACAATCATTTTAACGCTATGTTGATATCCATGATAAGTCATTATTGACTCCCAGCTACTTATGCATGACATGAGAAACTAGAATCTCTAATTGTCATTGCAAACATGTTTAATCATAATGGGCTGAATCATGGGCACTAGGTTAAACATATTTACAGAACAAGAACAAGTCGAGTTCATACCAGTTTCTCTTTGCCACGGCCAGCTCATCGAATATCGTCATTATTGGCTTTCACTTGCACGACCGAATGATATGAAAATAATAATAGTGCAAGAGTGCCATGGACTAAGCTGGAATCTGCAAAACATTTTATTCAACAGGAGAAGACAAGGTAAAATGGGCTCTTTATTAGTTCGACAGTTATTCATATGACAGCCACTCAACATTTTCATCGTGGTTTTCTCCTCGATACAACTCGAATAAAAAGAAAAGAAATTCAGAGAAACACACTGAAATATTTTTTGAGTTTTTCGTATTCTTGAACAAGCAAATAGAAAGCAAAAACGAGAAAAACTATTTACACAGGAAAGCTCCCAACAAGCAAAAGAAGAATAAGGAAATCTTTTTGGATTTTCTTTCTAATACTAGTACTAAGCATGCATAGAAAGTAAATTACTACAACTAATTTTTTTTGGTTTTTCTAAAGTTTTTTCAAACACACGAGAAGAAAGCAAGAAAATAAATCTAAGCATGGATGATACAATGAAAAAGTGTGAACACCGACAGACAGAATGATAAGTGAACATGAATATAATGTCGATGAGAAATACGTACTCCCCAAGCTTAGGCTTTTGGCCTAAGTTGGTAATCACTCAGTAGCCTGGAGGGTAGTAGGGATCCTGAGGAGCGGGCATCCACTCATCCCACTACGGAGCTGCTTGTGCAGCCTCGGCAGCAGCCTGAGCGTTCCATTAGGCGAGGATGTCTGCTGACATAATCCGGTATCCGCCCTGGCAACAGAATCAAACAGAGCAGGTGCAGGCAAGGGGATAACATCACGAGTGTCAACATTATAAACCAAGTTATAAGGAATGGCAAGATCAGAACGGTCATGTGCAAGAAAGTGATGGTGATGCATGGCTGCACGGTCTAGGTAAACTGTGGTAAGAGGGACATCATGAGGACGTATCGCAATGTGACTCCCCCGATTCAATCGTACACTAATCATACACGCAAATGTGTACGATCAAGATCAGGGACTCATGGGAAGATGTCACAACACAACTCTAGACACAAATTAAAATAATACATTCTTGATATTACAAACCAGGGGCCTCGAGGGCTCGAATACATCAGCTCGAAAACACAAGAGTCAGCGGAAGCAACAATATCTGAGTACAGACATAAGTTAAGGAAGTTCGCCTTAAGAAGGCTAGCACAAAAGCAGCAACGATCAAAAAGGCAAGGCCTCCTGCCTGGGAGCCTCCTAACTACTCCTGGTCGTCGGCAGCCTCCACGTAGTAGTAAGCACCCTCGTGGTAGTAGTAGTCATCATCGACGGTGGCGTCTGGTTCCTGGACTCCACCATCTTGTTGCGACATCCGAGAAGAACGGAGAAGGGGAAAAGAGGGAGCAAAGCAACCGTGAGTACTCATCCAAAGTACTCGCAACCAAGGATCTATACTACATATGCATCGCTGTCAAAGAAATGGGTTGTATCTATGGACTAGACTGCAGAATGCCAGAAGAGAAGGGGAAATCCTAGCCTATCGAAGACTAGCATCTTCAAGCAGCTCCAAGCTTCTTGCAGCATTCAGAAGAGTACGGAATAGCATAAAGTAAGGTAGTAGTAGTGTTATCAACCTCGGCCAGAGATCCTTTCTTGACTCCCTGCGAGAAAGCAATCCCAGAGCCATACTATCCAGTTATCACCTCAAGTATCCGGTTCTAGTTGTATCGATCGGGATACAACTCCAAGTGTCCCTTACCGTAGGATAGGCTATCGATAGATGTTTTCTTCCCTGCAGGTGTGCACCAACTTACCCACCACGCTCGCTTAACTCTGGCCGGACACACTTTCCTGGGTCATGCCCGGCCTTGGCCAAACGATACGCCGCAACCTGACCTAGGCTTAATAGAGAGGTCAGCACGCTGGACTAGACCTATGCCCCCAGGGGTCATGGGCCATCGCCCCAGGAACTCCTGCACGTTGCGAGCGCAGCCGGTGAGTAGACCTAGCTACCTCCTTCAAAAAGGCAGGTGCTTACGCAGTCCAACCTGGCGCGCGCCGCTCAGTTGCTGACGTCTATTAAGCTTCGGCTGATGTATACGACACAGAACGCCCATACTATGCCCACGTGATGGTTAGTGCTATCAGGCCAGAGGCCCCTCGGATCAAATATCCAAATCGTAGTGGATTAGGAGCATGCGGTAACGAGCAGAGACTCACGATCGATGTGACCCCGTCGCCCCATCTCGAGGACTTGCGGTAAGGGCTAAGAGGGCCCGGCCACGCCTCGTAAGTATCTCGCGGGCACCTTCCACGTCAACCCGACTCCACATCACTCGCAACTAAACTCATGCGGGTACCCCTCAGGGCCGACCCGTCTTTAGTAACATGGTTCAGTGTAAAGGCACAGTAACCATAGTAACTGTGTGTCTAACACCAAGGGAACCCTGAGGAACCAGCCTCGATGGATTCCACTCAATGTAATCATCAAGGTGAATGTAAGAGGAACCACCCTCGAGGTTCACACTTGAGGGATTGCACGACAGAGTCGTATCGGAAGTGGTTAAGGAGGAAATCACCCTCGATGACCATGACCAAATAGCTACACTACAGAGATCTCATGAGGAGTGATGTATGAGGTTCCACCCTCGGCACTCGATGGTAACTCTGCAAAGTCGAGCAACAAAAGGAGCGTGATGTGATGTGAGGTGTCGGGCTCTGGTCGTCGATCACGTTGATCGAGTCATCGGTGATGAAGCAGGGGCAACAAGGACAAGGTGGGGGTCACTGGTGGATCACTAACCAACCTATACTAAGCAGTTTAGGATAAGCAGGTAAGGTAAAACAGCAGATACAAAAGCAGGCTATGCATCAGAATAGGAGCAAACAATTATAGTAGCAAAATCTAATGCAAGCATGAGAGAATGGAATGGGCGATATCGGGATGATCACAGGGGGGGGCTTGCCTGGAAGCTCTGCTGAAAAGGAAGAAGTGTCGTCGTCGACTTAGTCGATCACCGGGGCATCATCGGCCTCGGAGTCTACCGGAGAGAAGAGGGGGAAGAAATAGTAAATATAAGCAACCAGATGCAACACTAAGCATGACAAGGCGATAAGCAGAACTAGGGTCGACCAAACATAGCGCTGCACGAAAAAGGTGAAGGGGGAAATCAACCGGGAATGTATTCCCGGTTCTGGACCTGCGTCAAACAGATGACTGGAGGGGGAATGTTCCATGTTCATCATGCTAGGGGTGTGTAACAGATGAACGGACCGCGCATTCGTATTCATTGGATTTTTCTGAGCAACTTTCATGTATAAAGTTTTTTCATCCGAGCTACGGTTTAATTTCTATGAATTTTCAAAGTTTAACAATAATCTGGAATTATATTAAATACCTAATTCGACAAAAAAGGAAAAATATGACGTCATCATGGCATCATTGCTGCATCAGCGATCAACAGACTAGTTGACTTGTCAACAGGGCCCACAGGGGACCCACTGGCGGTGACTGGGCGATGCCTAGTCAGCCGTTGACTGGGTCAACAAGGCAAGCTGGGCCCCTGGGGCCACGTGACAGTGACCTAGCGAGGTGGACCCGGACGTCCACGTCGGTGCCGACGTTTGGGGAGCTCCGGTGAGCGTTCCCGAGGCGGAGGGGCGCCGGACCTCGCCGAAATTGCCATTCCGGCGATCATTTCGCGCGGGGGCGGTTGCTACGGGACGGGCGCAGTGCCGCACATCCATCAAAGGCCTCGGCTGGGGCAGTGGGCGGCCGGAGCGGCGGCAAGGTCGAGCGGGGATGCGGCGACCGAAGCGGGCGGCGGTGGCGCCCGTCCCTAAAGCGGGCGAGGTGGGGCGCGTGGGTACTAGAGGCTGCGGGGGAGGCCTCCACGCGCGCGAGCGGAGGGCAGCGGCATGGGAGGGCGCAGCCTGGCCACGGTGGGGCTTGCGCAGGGCGGGGGAGCAGATTCCAGTGGCAGCGGCAGCGTTTCCTCAGGGGAGCATCGGCGGCGATGGCTGTGGCCTACAGCAGGAGTGGCAACAGCGAATGCAGGCGCAACCAGGGCGCGGGCGCGCTGGGCGGCCAAGGGCGCGGCCAAACGAGGCAGGGCGCAACCGAGGAACGCGGCGAGCTCGGACAGGGGGCGGTGAGTGGAGCTCCGGGGCGGCGACGAGCTACGACTAGGGTGATGTACACGGCGCGAGGAGAGGGATGGAGGGAGGGAGGAGCTCACCGAGCGGCTAAGAAAAGCCCTCGAAAGCTTTGGAGCAGCAGGGGATGACGAAGACGGCTGCGGTCACCGGCAACGGAGGACACGGAGACGAGCTCGATCCGCTCGATGCCGAGCCCGTCGTCTCTAGTGGCTCGGCTCAGGCGATGCAGTGGAGGGCGGCGGCGTCCGAGGATGGAGAAGATGGCGTAGGCGTTACTGTGTGATGTCTACTACACAACCTTCTTCTTGTAGACGTTGTTGGGCCTCCAAGTGCAGAGGTTTGTAGGACAGTAGCAAATTTCCCTCAAGTGGATGACCTAAGGTGGATGACCTAAGGTTTATCAATCCGTGGGAGGCGTAGGACGAAGATGGTCTCTCTCAATCAACCCTACAACCAAATAACAAAGAGTATCTTGTGTCCCCAACACACCCAATACAATGGTAATTGTATAGGTGCACTAGTTCGGCGAAGAGATGGTGATACAAGTGCAATATGGATGGTAGATATAGGTTTTTGTAATCTGGAAAATATAAAAACAGCAAGGTAACAAGCGACAAAAGTGAGCGTAAATGGTAGTGCAATGCTAGGAAACCAGGCCTAGGGTTCATACTTTCACTCTCAACAATAATAACATAATTGGAACATAAAACTATCCCTCAACATGCAACAAAGAGTCACTCCAAACTCACTAATAGCGGAGAACAAACGAAGAGATTATTGTAGGGTACAAAACCACCTCAAAGTTATTCTTTCTGATCGATCTATTCAAGAGTCCGTAGTAAAATAACACGAAGCTATTCTTTCCGTTCAATCTATCCTAGAGTTCGTACTAGAATAACACCTTAAGACACAAATCAACCAAAACCCTAATGTCACCTAGATACTCCAATGTCACCTCAAGTATCCGTGGCTATGATTATACGATATGCATCACACAATCTTAGATTCATCTATTCAACCAACACAAAGAACTTCAAAGAGTTCCCCAAAGTTTCTACCGAAGAGTCAAGACGAAAACGTGTGCCAACCCCTATGCATAAGTTCACAAGGTCACGGAACCCGCAAGTTGATCACCAAAACATACATCAAGTAGATCACATGAATATCCCATTGTCACCACAGATAAGCAAATGCAAGACATACATCAAGTGTTCTCAAATCCTTAAAGACTCAATCCGATAAGATAACTTCAAAGGGAAAACTCAATCCATTACAAGAGAGTAGAGGGGGAGAAACATCATAAGATCCAACTATAATAGCAAAGCTCGCGATACATCAAGATCGTGCCGAATCAAGAATACGAGAGAGAGAGAGAGAGAGATCAAACACATAGCTACTACTACATACCCTCAGCCCCGAGGGTGAAATACTCCCTCCTTGTCCTGGAGAGCGTCGGCATGATGAAGATGGCCATCGGTGAGGGATCCCCCCTCCGGCAGGGTGCCGGAACAGGGTCCCGAATGGTTTTTGGTGGCTACAGAGGCTTGCGGCGGCGGAACTCCCGATCTAGGTTATTTTGTGGAGGTTTCTGTATTTATAGGAATTTTTGGCGTAGGTCTCACGTCAGGGGGGTCTCCGAGCCCCCCACCCTCATGGACAGCCCGGGACTCTTCTGGCCTAACTCTTTTACTCCGGGGGATTCTTTTGGTACATAAAAAATCATCAAAAATTGGCACGTCAATTGGACTCCGTTTGGTATTCCTTTTCTACGGTACTCAAAAACAAGGAAAAAACAGAAACTGGCACTGGGCTCTAGGTTAATAGGTTAGTCCCAAAAATCATATAAAATAGCATATAAATGCATATAATACATCCTAGATGGATAATATAATAGCATGGAACAATAAAAAATTATAGATACGTTGGAGACGTATCAAGCATCCCCAAGCTTAATTCCTACTCGTCCTCGAGTAGGTAAATGATAAAAACAGAATTTTTGATGTGGAATGCTACCTAACATATTTATCAATGTAATCTTCTTTATTGTGGCAAGAATATTCAGATCCATAAGATTCAAGATAAAAGTTTAATATTGACATGAAAACAATAATACTTCAAGCATACTAACCAAGCAATTATGTCTTCTCAAAATAACATAGCCAAAGAAAGCTCATCCCTACAAAATCATATAGTTTGGCCATGCTCCATCTTCGTCACACAAAATTCTCTCATCATGCACAACCCCGATGACAAGCCAAGCAATTGTTTCATACTTTCGTATTCTCAAACTTTTTCAACTTTCACGCAATACATGAGCGTGAGCCATGGACGTAGCACTACGGGTGGAATAGATTATGGTGATGGGGGTTGTGTGGAGAAGACAAAAAAAGGAGAAAGTCTCAGATCAACGCGGCTAATCAACGGGCTATGGAGATGCCCATCAATTGATGTTAATGCGAGGAGCAGGGATTGGCATGCAACGGATGCACTAGAGCTATAAATTTATGAAAGCTCAACAAAAGAAACTAAGTGGGTGTGCATCCAACCTGCTTGCTCACGAAGACCTAGGGCATTTTGACGAAGCCCATCGTTGGAATATACAAGCCAAGTTCTATAATGAAAAATTCCCACTAGTATATGAAAGTGACAGCATACGAGACTCTCTATCATGAAGATCATGGTGCTACTTTGAAGCACAAGTGTGGAAAAAGGATAGTAGCATTGTCCCCCCCTTTTTGGGCCTTCCTTTTTTGGCCTTTCTTTTTTATTTGGCCTTTCCTTTTTTGGACTTTCTCTTTTTTTATTTGGCCTTTCCTTTTTTTTGGCCTTTCTCTTTTTTTTCTTTTTTTCAGGACAATGCTCTAATAATGATGATCATCACACTTCTATTTATTTACAACTCAATGATTACAACTCGATACTAGAACAAAATATGACTCTATATGAGTACCTCCGGCGATGTACCGGGATGGGCAATAAATCAAGAGTGACATGTACGAAAAATTATGCATGGTGGCCTTGCCACAAATACGATGTCAACTACATGATCATGCAAGGCAATATGACAATGATGAAGCGTGTCATAATAAACGGAACGGTGGAAAGTTGCATGGCAATATATCTCGGAATGGCTATGGAAATGCCATAATAGGTAGGTATGGTGGATATTTTGAGGAAGATATAAGGAGGTTTATGTGTGATAGAGCATATCATATCACGGGGTTTGGATGCATGGGCGAAGTTTGCACCAACTCTTGAGGTGTGAAAGGGCAATGCACGGTACCGAAGAGGCTAGCAATGACGGAAGGGTGAGAGTGCGTATAATCCATGGACTCAACATTAGTCATAAAGAACTCACATACTTATTGCAAAAATCTACAAGTCATCAAAACCAAGCACTACGCGCATGCTCCTAGGGGGATAGATTAGTAGGAAAAGACCATCGCTCGTCCCCGACCGCCACTCATAAGGAAGGAAATCAAAGAACACCTCATGCTTCAAATTTGTTACACAACGGTTACCATACGTGCATGCTACGGGACTTGCAAACCTCAACACAAGTATTTCTAAATTTCACAATTACTCAACTAGCACGACTCTAATATTACTATCTTCATATCTCAAAACAATCATCAAGTATCAAACTTCTCATAGTATTCAATCACTCTATATGGAAGTTTTTATTATATCCCACTTGGATGCCCATCATATTAGGACTAGTTTCATAACCAAAGCAAATTACCATGCTATTCTAGAAAGACTCTCAAAGTAATATAAGTGAAGCATGAGAGTTCATCTATTTCTTAAAAATAAAACTACCGTCGTGCTCTAAAAGATATAGGTGAAGCACTAGAGCAAACGACAAACTACTCCGAAAGATATAAGTGCAGATCAATGAGTAGTTGAATAATTATGCAACTATGTGAAGACTCTCTATCATTTAAGGATTTCAGATCTTGGGATTTTATTCAAATAGCAAGCAAAAAAATTCAAAAAATGATGCTCCAAGCAAAACACATATCATGTGGTGAATAAAAATATAGCCCCAAGTAAAGTTACCGATAAACGAAGACGAAAGAGGGGATGCCTTCCGGGGAATCCCCAAGCTTAGGCTCTTGTTTGTCCTTGAATATTACCTTGGGGTGCCTTGGGCATCCCCAAGCTTAGGCTCTTGCCACTCCTTATTCCATAGTTCATCGAATCTTTACCAAAAACTTGAAAACTTCACAACACAAAACTCGGCAGAAAACTCGTAAGCTCCATTAGTATAAGAAAATAAAACCACCACTTAGGTACTGTTGTGAACTAATTCTAAATTCATATTGGTGTAATATCTACTGTATTCCAACTTCTCTATGGTTCATACCCTCCGATACTACTCATAGATTCATCAAAATAAGCAAACAACACAATGAAAACAGAATCTGTCAAAAACAAAACAATCTGTAGTAATCTGTATCAAACGTATACTTATGGAACTCCAAAAATTCTGAAATAAATTGGTGCACCTGAGTAATTTGTCTACTAATCATCTTCAAAAAGAATCAACCTAAAAGCACTCTCCAGTAAAAAATGGTAGCTAATCTCGTGAGCGCTAAAGTTTCTATTTTTTCAGCAAGATCATAAAGACTTCACCCAAGTCTTCCCAAAAGTTCTACTTGGCACAAACACTAATTAAAACATAAAACAACATCTAAACAGAGGCTATATGAATTATTTATTACTAAACAGGAGCAAAATGCAAAGAACAAAAATAAAATTGGGTTGCCTCCCAACAAGCGCTAACGTTTAACACCCCTAGCTAGGCATGATGATTTCAATTATGCTCACATAAAAGATAAGAATTGAAACATAAAGAGAGCATCATGAATAATATGACTAGCACATTTAAGTCTGACCCACTTCCTATGCATAGGGATTTTGTGAGCAAACAACTTATGTTAACAATAATCAACTAGCATAGGAAGGCAAAACAAACATAATTTAAAAGTTTAAGCACATAGAGAGGAAACTTGATATTATTGCAATTCCTACAAGCATATGTTCCTCCCTCATAATAATTTTCAGTAGCATCATGAATGAATTCAACAATATAACTATCATGTGAGGCATTCTTTTCACGATATACAAGCATAGAGTTTTTATTACTCTCCACATAAGCAAAATTCTTCTCATGAATAGTAGTGGGAGCAAACTCAACAAAATAAATATCATGTGAAGCATAATCCAATTGAAAATTAAAATCATGATGACAAGTTTCAGGGTTATCTTTATTCTTTATAGCATATGTGTCATCACAATAATCATCATAAATAGGAGGCATGCTTTCATCATAATAAATTTGCTCATCAAAACTTGGGGGACTAAACATATCATCTTCATCAAACATAGCATCCCCAAGCTTGTGGCTTTGCATATCATTAGCATCATGGGTATTCAAAGAATTCATACAAACAACATTGCAATCATGCTCATCATTCACATATTTTATGCCAAGCATCCTATGTAATTCTTCTAATAGTACTTGAGCACAATTTTCCTTCCCATCATTTTCACAAAAGACTTTAAAAAGATGAAGCATATGAGGCAATCTTAATTCCATTTTTTTGTAGTTTTCTTTTATAGAATAAACTAGTGATAAAACAAGAAACAAAAAGATTCGATTGCAAGATCTAAAGATATACCTTCAAGCACTCACCTCCCCGGCAACAGCGCCAGAAACTGCTTGATGTCTACTACACAACCTTCTTCTTGTAGACGTTGTTGGGCCTCCAAGTGCAGAGGTTTGTAGGACAGTAGCAAATTTCCCTCAAGTGGATGACCTAAGGTTTATCAATCCGTGGGAGGCGTAGGATGAAGATGGTCTCTCTCAAACAACCCTGCAACCAAATAACAAAGAGTCTCTTGTGTCCCCAACACACCCAATACAATGGTAAATTGTATAGGTGCACTAGTTCGGCGAAGAGATGGTGATACAAGTGTAATATGGATGGTAGATATAGGTTTTGGTATTCTGAAAATATAAAAACAGCAAGGTAAAAAGCGATAAAAGTGAGCTTAAACGGTATTGCAATGCTAGGAAACAAGGCCTAGGGTTCATACTTTCACTAGTGCAAGTTCTCTCAACAATAATAACATAATTGGATCATAAAACTATCCCTCAATATGCAACAAAGAGTCATTCCAAAGTCACTATTAGCGGAGAACAAACGAAGAGATTATTGTAGGGTACAAAACCACCTCAAAGTTATTCTTTCTAATCGATCTATTCAAGAGTCCGTAGTAAAATAACACGAAGCTATTCTTTCCGTTCAATCTATCCTAGAGTTTGTACTAGAATAACACCTTAAGACACAAATGAACCAAAACCCTAATGTCACCTAGAGACTCCAATGTCACCTCAAGTATCCGTGGGTATGATTATACGATATGCATCACACAATCTCAGATTCATCTATTCAACCAACACAAAGAACTTCAAAGAGTGCCCCAAAGTTTCTACCGGAGAGTCAAGATGAAAACGTGTGCCAACCCCTATGCATAAGTTCACAAGGTCACTGAACCCGCAAGTTGATCACCAAAACATACATCAAGTAGATCACATGAATATCCCATTGTCACCACAGATAAGCACATGCAAGACATACATCAAGTTTTCTTAAATCCTTAAAGACTTAATCCGATAAGATAACTTCAAAGGGAAAGCTCAATCCATTACAAGAGAGTAGAGGGGGAGAAACATCATAAGATCCAACTATAATAGCAAAGCTCGTGATACATCAAGATCATGCCGAATCAAGAACACGAGAGAGAGAGAGAGAGAGATCAAACACATAGCAACTGGTACATACACTCGGCCCCGAGGGTGAACTACTCCCTCCTCGTCATGGAGAGTGCCAGGATGATGAAGATGGCCACCCGTGAGGGATCCCCCTCCGGCAGGGTGCCGGAACAGGGTCCCGATTGGTTTCTGGTGGCTACAGAGGCTTGCGGCGGTGGAACTCCCGATCTAGGTTATTTTCTGGAGGTTTCTGTATTTATAGGAATTTTTGGCGTAGGTCTCACGTCAGGGGGGTCTCCGAGCCGTCCACGAGATAGGGGGTAGGGCGCACCCCCCACCCTCGTGGACAGCCCGGGACTCTTCTGGCCCAACTCTTCTACTCCGGGGGCTTCTTTTGGTCCATAAAAAATCATCAAAAATTGGCACGTCAATTGGACTCCGTTTGGTATTCCTTTTCTGTGATACTCAAAAACAAGGAAAAAACAGAAACTGGCACTGGGCTCTAGGTTAATAGGTTAGTCCCAAAAATCATATCAAATAGCATATAAATGCATATAAAACATCCTAGATGGATAATATAATTGCATGGAATAATCAAAATTTATAGATACGTTGGAGACGTATCACCGTGGCGCTCCAGGACACACCGGAGAGGGGCGGGGTCGACGGTGGTCACGGCTACGCCGAGGCCATGGCAACGGCGACGCTCGGTAAGGTGGAGAAGGGGGGAGAGCGAGCGTGCGAGGGGATAGGGACTGGCACGAGTGGGGTGGCAGGGCAAGTGGGAGGGGAGCCCGAGGGGTCGAGGGGATCCTTATCCCCCTCGTCGACGGAGAGGTGGTGCGACGGGAGCGCGCTTGGTCGTGCCCCCGGTCGGTTGTACAAGGAAGGCGACCGGGAAGGCAGGCTGGCTCGGGTGAGGGTAGGTGGGCCGGCCCAGGTAGGTTAGGTCCAGCGGCAGGGGCCTCCTTTCCTTTTTTCTTGATTTACTTTTTCCAGTAGCTTTTGCTTTTTTTCTTTTAGACACAAATGACTTCGCAAAAATATGCCACTGGCCAAAACAATTTCAAAGAATTATTGGGCACTGCCACAAAAAGATTGTGAGGCTTTTGAAATTGTTTGTAATTTTTATAAATTAAAAAGGCATTTAATTTAATTGCTTTAGCCACAGTTTTAACTAGCTTAGGGCACTTAGACATTTTGGAAAAATGTCAGTTCACCACCAATATTAACAAGTGATTATTTGCCACAAGATGAACATTCTTGTTTTCATGTTTGAGCAATTTGACTTTCGCTCAGAATTTGAAATTGAATTCAACAGGAATTTGAAAGAGACAAGAGACAATGATGAACAAACACTTGTTTAGCAAAAGGATTAACTTAACCCCAGGGATTACTGTAGCATCATTACACCGGGTGTTACAACTCTACTCCTCTAAACGAAATTCTCATCCCGAGAATTAAGAGGTAGAAGGGAACAGGTTGGGGTATTCAGCCCGGAGGTTATCTTCGCGTTCCCAAGTGGCTTCATCTTTAGTATGATTTGACCATTGCACCTTGAGGAACTTGGTAACCTTTTGGCAGGTACAATATTCAGCTTCTTCAAGAATGCGGATCGGATGCTCTTTGTATGTCAGGTCATCCTGAATTTCAATCAATTCCGGATCCACTTCATGTTCCGGATCCTTGAAGCATCGACGAAGTTGCGACACGTGGAAGACGTCATGGACGTGAGAGAACAGAGGTGGAAACTCCAATTGATAAGCCACCAGACCACGGCGGGAGAGAATGCAGAAAGGACCAATGTAGCGCGGAGCTAGCTTGCCCTTGACTCTGAACCGATGAGTGCCTCTCAAAGGAGTGACACACAAATAATCTTGTTCACTAGGTTGATAAGTTGATCCCCAGTGTTTCTGGTCAAAGTTGCTCTTCTGACAGGACTGGGCCGCCTTGAGATTATCCCGGACAATGCGAACCTGCTCTTGAGCTTGTTGAATAATGTCTGGACCAATGAGCGTCCGTTCCCCAGTTTCTGACCAATTCAGAGGGGTTCGGCACTTACGTCCATAAAGCACTTCGAAAGGTGTCATTTTCAAGCTGTCTTGATAACTATTGTTATAAGAGAACTCCGCTTAAGGGAGAGATTCTTCCCACTTCTTGCAAAAATAAATAACACAAGCATGCAACATATCTTCAAGGATTTGATTGACTCGCTCAACTTGGCCTTGGGATTGGGGGTGATAAGCAGTGCTCCAGGTTATATGAGTTCCCATTGCCTCTTGGAAACTATCCTAGAACTTCAAAGTGAATATAGTGCCATGGTTTGAACTGATCTCCTTAGGAGTGCCGTTGAGTGACACAATTCTGGAGATATACAAGTTTGCTAATTGACTAGCAGTGATAGTCTCCTTGACTGGCAGAAAGTGAGCAACCTTCGAGAATTAGTCGATGACGACAAAGATAGCATCGTTACCTTTCTGAGACTTGGGAAGGCCAGTGACGAAGTCCATTTGGATCTTATCCCACTTCCATTCAGGAATCAGAAGCGGTTGTAGAAGTCCAGCCGGTTTCTGATGTTCTGCTTTGACGCGACGACAAACGTCGCATTCTTCGATATATCGAGCAATGTCTTGCTTCATTTTAGACCACCAGTACTTCTGACGGATGTCTAGATACATCTTGGTACTTCACTGATGAATAGAGAGAGGGGTGTCATGCGCTTTTTTCATCACCTTCTCTGTCATAAGCTCGAACTGAGGTACTACAATGCGATCTCTGAAGTATAAGGTTCCATCTTCACCAAGTGATAAATCTCTGGATTTCTCTAAGGCGAGATCCTTTTTCATCAAATCAACATGAGCATCTTTCGCTTGAGCAGACTTAATTGCTTTCAGAAGAGTTGGTTCCAGTACAAGGTTATTCAGAGAACCCTGTGGAACTAGTTGATGGTTCAACTTGCAAAGTTCTTCATAAAGGCGGGGTTGAGCTTTATGAACCATGTGGTTATTGCAATAAGACTTGCGGCTCAAGGCATCGGCCATTACATTAGCCTTGCCAGGGGTATAGGATGTACCGTAGTTGTAGTCAGCAATAGCTTCCATCCATCGCTATTGACGGAGGTTCAGATCTGGCTGAGTAAACAGGCACTTCAGACTCTGATGATCGGTGAAGATCTCACAACGATTACCGAGAAGGTACCATCGTCATAGCTTCAGTGGAAAGATAACCGCAGCAAGCTCGAGGTCATGAACTGGGTAGTTCTCTTCGTGAGGACGCACTTGACGGGAGGCATAAGCAATCACTCTGCGCTCTTGCATTAGGACACATCATAATCCTTGTCATGAAGCGTCGCAATAGATGACAAAGTCCTTGCGAGAATCAGGGGGAGCAAGCACTGGGGCAGAAGTCAGCTTGTCCTTGAGTGTCTGGAAACTTTCCTGACATTTGTCTGTCCAATCGAACTTAACGCCCTTGTGAAGCAGATTGGTCAGTGGCTTGGCAATCTTGGAGAAGTTCTCGACAAAGAGGCGACAATAGCTGGCTAGTCTGAGAAAGCTTCTGGCTTGCTTGACAGTCTTTAGAGGGGTCCAGTCAAGAATAGCCTAAACTCTCTCTGGGTTGACGGCAATACCATCCTTGGAGATGACATGCCCAAGGTAGGTTACTTCGGGAAGCCAGAATTCACACTTGGAATACTTGGCATAAAGTTGATGCTCTCGAAGCTTTTCCAGAACAAGACGAATATGTTCAGCATGTTCTTCTTTGTTCTTCGAATATATCAGGATATCATCCAGATAGACTATGACAAACTTTTCGAGGTAATCCATGAATATGTAGTTCATCAGACGAGAGAATGTAGCTGGAGCATTGGTTAAACCGAATGACATGACGGTGTACTCATATGAACCATATCGAGTAACAAAGGCGGTCTTGGGAATATCCTCTTCACGAACACGGATCTGGTGGTAACCCAACCTCAAGTCGAGTTTAGAGAATATCGATGAACCAGCCAGTTGATCATACAGATCATTGATCCAAGGAAGGGGATATTTGTTCTGAATTGTAGCTTGGTTGATAGGACGGTAGTCCTAGACCAAATGGTTCGTTCCGTCCTTCTTCTTGACGAAGAGAGAAGGTGCTCCCCAAGCAAAGGAACTTGGACGAATAATACCCTTGCGAAGAGATTTGTCGATTTCCTCCTTAAGTTCAAGGAGCTCATGAGGCGGCATCTTGTAGGGTTGTTTGGCGATAGGAACGGTGCTTGGTTTCAAGTCGATGACGAACTCGACAGCCCGAGTGGGAGGTATTCCTGGAAGTTCTTCTGGAAAGACATATAGGAAGTCGCGAACAACCGGAATCTTTTCAAGTCCCTCAAGAGGTGCTGCGTTCAATGCATTTAGGAGATAGAGTCGGGCTTCGGCATTTTGAACCAGACGAGCATTGTAGCTTACTATCTCATCTGAAGGGTGTAGAAGGTGGACGGTTTTAGTGGAGCAAATGATAGAAGCCGTATGTGCTTTCAAAAAATCCATTCCCAGAATGAGGTCAATATTGGAAGACTTCAGAATAATGGGGGAGGCAAAAAATTCCAACCCTTCGATTTCAACTGAAACGTTGGCTAACCATGGTGGTTTGGCATTGGCCCGCAGGGTTTTTTACCACTAGTGGAGTGTGCATCTCTTCGTATTTAATGCCATGCATGAATGCAAAATCTTCTGATATGAAAGAATGCGATGCTCCTGAATCAAACAAAACAGATGCTGGTACTGAATTAACTAGAAGAGTACCCATCACAGTAGCAGGTTGGTCTTGAGCTTGATTCAGATCAATGTTGTTAGCCTGCCCACGACCATAAGGTCGGGCATTTTTGTTGTGGGGTTGATTGTTACCACGAGCATTAGAAGGCAGAGCTAGCTGATTCTGATTCTGAGTGCAGTTCCTGGAACGGTGACCTGGAAGGCCACACTTGAAGCACAGACCATCATTGGGATTGGGAGCAGAAGCTTGGGGTGGTACAGCCCGAAGAGGTTGCCTCTGCGATGGAGGGGGAAGATGAGGTGCAGCATAGGACTGTCTTGGTGCAGGTGCAGTTGGACGATACATGCTGTGGGGGATCCATATCCGATGCTTCTGCGCTGACAGGCCTGAAGATGAGCGAGCGTCACGGCTGCACCTGAGGGTTCCCTGGTGTTCCTGAAGACCAGTCTCAACCTAAATAGCCTTGTTCACTATGGTGGCAAAATCAGCAAGGTCATGCACCAGGAGCGGTAGCTTGATTTCAGGGTGAAGTCCGTCACGAAACTTCTCTTGCTTACAAGCATCATTAGCAATGTCTTCTTCAGCGTAACGGGACAAGTCCAAGAATTCCCGCTGATAAGCATCTACAGACTTGTTGCCTTGTGTGAGGTTGCGGAACTCTCGCTTCTTCCTGTCCATGATTCCCTGAGGAATGAAGCGGGCACGGAAAGCAGCTTGGAAATCCGGCCAAGGGATGGCCGTCCCAATAGGTAGGGTACGCCTATGGCTATCCCACCATTGAGCAGCAGGACCCTTCAGAAAGAAAGATGCAAAGGTGACATAGCTAGCAGGGGCCACACTAGCAGACTCCATTTCATACGTGATGTTGCGGAGCCAGTCATCAGCACCAAGGGGTTGAGTTGAGCTGCGATAAGTAGTTGGGTTGAGGCGCATGAAGTCCTGCAGAGTTACTGGGGCTGGCTGCTGATTCATATTCGGACGAGGAAACTGAGCCATCATTCCTTCCATGAACTGGCGATTCAACTCAAATTGTTGCATCATTCCGGCAAAGAATTCGGGCGGTGGTGGATCGTTGGCACCACGGCCACGACCCGCAGGTCTAACCATCCTGATAACATGTAACAGGGGGTAGTTCAGCATTGAGCATTTGCGAAGACAAGGATCATTCATGATGAAACATACATAATGAAAGAGGTACGATGGATCAGGGCCGGCCCTGAGATTTTAGGGGCCCGGGGCGAACGTATAATTTGGGGGCCCTTAATATAAACATCATATGCATATTATCTTCAAATTTTCTTGAAACATTCTTCAATGTAAAGTGACTTATGATTGTGTCGATGTCGAAATCAATGTCATCCACTTCTCGATGCATAATGTTGTCTAACCATTTAAGCTCTTTCAGGCATTGTTTATACCAAACGGTTCAACAATAATTTCAAATTTTAAAAGCTTTTTTTATCTAACATGGAACAATCACATGCACAGTAATCAGAATAAATCTTTAAACACAGTGACTTTCTTAAACCCTTTACTTCAGTGAAGTGATTCATATCAACCAAAGCAAACAAATATTGAACAGGAAAATCCTTCTCAGCTTCAAGAATTTTATTTTGGCAACTAATTTTATCAAATTGTTTCTTCCTCAAAGCACGAAGGTTTACTTGAAATTGTGGGGAATAGTAGTTTTTTGCGGGGAGTAGGGAATTGTAATATGACATACAGTACCTCAAATTGATTAGATCGACATCAATCATTGGACGCTCGGCGATGATGTGATGTGGATTTTTGGTGGCACACACTCGGCGATGTACGTGTGCACCCCTCTCTGGCAGTGTCAATTTTCAGGGCTAGGCGATGTTCATGCTGCGTCGTCACGGCGTACAGCGCCTGAAGACCAATCAGCCCTCCGCTGCTTATTTTCAGGAGGCTCTGTGACTTGGGAACTAGGGTTTGGAGCCGACGGAGAACGGAGAATATAGGAAATTATGGATTAATCACGTCACACGGTCGTCTTTATTTTGGAGGGAGATTGTCTCACGATAGTAAGGAATAAAGAGAATGGGAAGACATGATTTATGTGTGTTACGCTGATTTGTTTCCTCACGATCGTACGCTGATTTACGTGCGTACGCTACCTTTATATACGTACACTACACTTGGGAGGGGGGCCCTAGATCTCGGGGGCCCGGGGCGGCCGCCCCCCTGCCCCTCCCCCCCCCCCCCACAGGGCCGGCCCTGCGATGGATAGCACTTAGTAGTCAACACGACATTGTGTGTACTACTCAAAATACTATTCTAAGGAATAACTATGGCTTATCCAACTTTGGGGTGAATGTGGTCACGGGATCCTAATGTTAGAGTTAGCAAATCCGTTTAACCCGAATGGAAGAGAGATTAGAGTCCTAGAGTATAGACGAGGAGTAAAAGATCCTAATACCACCCAATGGCCACGTGGGCCCATAAGACACACATCCAATGTTAGTAAAAGTTTTTTAGTGAATAGACTCAACTTCGGCCAAGGAGTTGGAAAGGGGCTACCTACAGGTAGTCGGCTCTGATACCAACTTGTGATGCCTCCGATTCAATCGTACACTAATCATACACGCAAATGTGTACGATCAAGATCGGGGACTCACGGGAAGATATCACAACACAACTCTAGACACAAATTAAAATAATACAAGCTTTATATTACAAGCTAGGGGCCTCGAGGGCTCGAATACATCAGCTCGAAAACACAAGAGTCAGCAGAAGCAACAATATCTGAGTACAGACATAAGTTAAGCAAGTTTGCCTTAAGAAGGCTAGCACAAAAGCAACAACAATCGAAAAGGCAAGGCCTCCTGCGTGGGAGCCTCCTAACTACTCCTGGTCATCGGTGGCCTCCACGCAGTAGTAAGCACCCTCGTGGTAGTAGTAGTCATCATCGACGGTGGTGTCTGGTTCCAGGGCTCGACCATCTGGTTGCGACATCCGAGAAGAACGGAAAAGGGGAAAGAGGGAGCAAAGCAACCGTGAGTACTCATCCAAAGTACTCGCAAGCATGGATCTATACTACATATGCATCGGTGTCAAAGAAATGGGTTGTATCTGTGGACTAGACTGTAGAATGCCAGAAGAGAAGGCGAAAGCCTAGCCTATCGAAGACTAGCATCTTCAAGCAGCTCCAAGCATCTTGCAGCATTCAGAAGAGTACAAAATAGCATAAAGTAAAGTAGTAGTAGTGTTATCAACCTCGGCCAGAGATCCTTTCTCGACTCCCTGCGAGAAAGCAATCCCAGAGCCGTACTATCCAGTTATCACCTCAAGTATCCAGTTCAAGTTGTATCGATCGAGATACAACTCCAAGTGCCAGTTACCGTAGGACAGGCTATCGATAGATGTTTTCTTCCCTGCAGGGGTGCACCAACTTACCCACCACGCTCGCTTAACTCTGGTGGGACACACTTTCCTGGGTCATGCCCGGCCTCCGCCAAACGATACGCCGCAACCCGACCTAGGCTTAATAGAGAGGTCGGCACGCCGGACTAAACCTATGCCCCCAGGGGTCATGGGCCATCGCCCCGGGAACTCCTGCACGTTGTGAACGCGGCCGGTGAGCAGATCTAGCTACCTCCTTAAAAAAGGCAGGTGCTTACGCAGTCCAACCCGGCGCGCGTCGCTCAGTCGCTGGCGTCGTATACATCAGCCAGAGCTTAATAGGTCACGTGATGGTTAGTGCTATCAGGCCAGAGGCCCCTTAGATCAAATATCCAAATCATAGTGGATTAGGAGCACGCGGTAACGAGCAGAAACTCACGATCGATGTGACCCCGTCGCCCCGTCTCGAGGACTTGTGGCAAGGGCTAAGAATGCCCGGCCACGCCTCGTAAGTATCTCGCGGGCACCTTCCAGGTCAACCCAACTCCACATCACTCGCAATTAAGCTCGCGTGGGTACCCCTCAGGGCCGACCCATCTTTAGTAAGATGGTTCAGTGTAAAGTCATAGTAACCATAGTAATTGTGTGTCTAACACCAAGGGGAACCCTGAGGAACCACCCTCGGTGGATTCCACTCGATGTAATCATCAAGGTGAACGTAAGAGGAACCACCCTCGAGGTTCACACTTGAGGGGTTGCACGACAGAGTCGTATCAGAAGTGGTTAAGGAGGAAATCACCCTCGATGACCACGACTGAATAGCTACACTACAGAGATCTCATCAGGAGTGATGTATGAGGTTCCACCCTCGGCACTCGATGGTAACTCTGCAGAGTCGAGCAAGAAAAGGGGCATGATGTGATGTGAGGTGTCGGGCTCTGGTCGTTGATCACGTTGATCGAGTCGTCGGTGAGCAGGGGCAACAAGGACAAGGTGGGGGTCACTGGTGGATGACTAACCAACCTATACTAAGCAGTTTAGGATAAGCAGGTAAGGTACAACAGCAGATACAAAAGCAGGCTATGCATTACAATAGGAGCAAACAATTATAGTAGCAAAATCTAATGCAAGCATGAGAGAATGGAATGGGCGATATCGGGATGATTAAAGGGGGGGCTTGCCTGGAAGCCTGCTGAAAAGGGAAGAAGTGTCGTCGTCGACGTAGTCGATCACTGGGGCATCATCGGCCTCGAGGTCTACCAGAGAGAAGAGGGGGAAGAAACAGTAAATATAAGCAACCAGATGCAACACTAAGCATGACAAGATGATAAGAAGAACTAGGGTCGACCTAATGTAGCACTGCACGAAAAAGGTGAAAGGGGAAATCAATCGGGACTGTATTCCCGGTTCCGGACCTGTGTCAAACAGATGACCGGAGGGGGAATGTTCCATGTTCATCATGCTAGGGGGGCATGTGACAGATGAACGGACCGCGTATTCGGATTCATTGGATTTTTTCTGAGCAACTTTCATCTGTAAAGTTTTTTCATCCGAGCTACAGTTTAATTTCTATGAATTTTCAAAGTTTAAACAATATTATGGAATTATTTTAAATACCTAATTTGACATAAAAGGAAAAATATGACGTCATCATGGCGTCATTGCTGCATCAGCGATCAACAGACTAGTTGACTTGTCAACAGCGCCGACGGGGGACCCACTGGCAGTGAGTGGGTGATGCCAAGTCAGCCGTTGAGTGGGTCAACAAGGCCAGCCGGGCCCCTGGGGCCACGTGGCAGTGACCTAGCGAGGTGGACCCGGACGTCCATGTCGGCGCCGGCGTTTGGGGAGTTCCGGTGAGCGTTCCCGCGGCGGAGGGGCGCCGGACCTCGCCGAAATCGCCATTCCGGCCATCATTTCACGCGGGCACGGTTGCTATGGGACGGGCGCAGTGCCGCGCATCTATCTACGGCCTTGGCTGGGGCGGTGGGCGGCGGGAGCGGCAGCGAGGTCGAGCAGGGATGCGGCGACCGAAGTGGGCGGCGGTGGCGCTCGGCCCTGAAGCGGGCGAGGCGGGGCGCGTGGGTACTGGAGGCTGCGGGGGAGGCCGCCACGCCCGCGAGTGGCGGGCAGTGGCATGGGAGGGCGCGACCTGGCCGCGGTGGGGCTTGTGCGGGGCGGGGGAGCACATTCCAGCGGCAGCGGCAGTTTAACAGAAACAGCGGTAGCATTTCCTCGCGGGAGCAGCGGCGGCGATGGCTGTGGCCTACAGCAGGAGCGGCATCAACGAATGCATGCGCAACCAGGGCGGGGGCGCGCTGGGTGGCCAAGGGCACGGCCAAACGAGGCAGGGCGCAACCAAGGAACGCGGCGAGCGCAGACAGGGGGCGGTGAGTGGAGCTCCGGGGCGGCAACGAGCTACGACTACGATGATGTACTTGGTGCGGGGAGAGGGATGGAGGGAGGGAGGAGCTCACCGAGCAGCTACGAAAAGCCCTCGAAAGCTTTGGAGCAGCAGGGGATGACGAAGACGGCTGCGGTCACCGATGATGGAGGAGACGGAGACAAGCTCGATCCGCTCGATGCCGAGCCAGCCGTCTCCAGTGGCCTGGCTCAGGCGATGCAGCGGACGGCGGTGTCGTCCGTGGACGGAGAAGATGGCGTAGGCGTTGCTGTGGCGCTCCAGGACACACCAGAGAGGGATGGGGTCGACGGTGGCCACGGCTAAGTCGGGGCCATGGCAACAGCCACGCTCGGTAAGGTGGAGAAGAGAGGGAGAGCAAGCGTGCGAGGGGATAGGCACTGGCGCGAGTGGGGTGGCAGGGCAAGTGGGAGGGGAGCCCGAGGCGTCGAGGGGATCCTTAGCCCCCTCGTTGACGGCGAGGTGGTGCGATGGGAGCGCGCTTGGCCATGCCCCTAGTCGGTTGTACAGGGAAGGCGACCGGGGAGGCTGGCTGGCTCGGGTGAGGGTAGGTGGGCCGGTCCAGGTAGGTTAGGTCCAGCAGCAGGGGCCTTCTTTCCTTTTTTTGATTTACTTTTTCCAGCAGATTTTGTTTTTTTTTTATTTTAGACACAAATGACTTTGCAAAAATATGCCACTGGCCAAAACAATTTCAAAGAGTTATTGGGCACTGCCACAAAAAGATTGTGAGGCTTTTGAAATAGTTTGTAATTTTTATAAATTAAAAGGCATTTAATTTAATTGCTTTAGCCACAGTTTTAACTAGCTTAGGGCACTTAGACATTTTGGAAAAATGTCAGTTCACCACCAATATTAACAAGTGATTATTTGCCACAAGATGAACGTTTTAGTTTTCATGTTTGAGCAATTTGACTTCACTCAGAATTTCAAATTGAATTCAACTGGAATTTGAAAAAGACAAGAGACAATGATGAACAAACACTTGTTTAGCAAAAGGATTAACTTAATCCCAGGGATTAATGTAGCATCATTACACCAGGGTGTTACACGCAACCTCGAAGTGATCTGCCAAACGAGTGGCAAAAATCCCACCATGTATTTTACCCTGAGATTTATTAAGATGGAGGCGACGAGCCACAATAGCTCCCATGCTATAAGTGTTGTCGCCCTCTATTGCACGACGTAAAACAACAAGGTCTATTGAACTAAGTGCACCCACCTTCTCCCTAGCAAGCAAGCATTTGGTAATAAAGAGTTCAAAGTAACGAACAGCAGGAAAATGTAAGCCACCGGCAGTGATGGCTAACACTCCCCTCTCATCACCCATTGTCAAAGTGCGACAGAAATCCTCAAACTCAGCCGGCCTAGGCTTAGCCAAGCTCCCATCAGACGGGATCATGCATATGTCACAAAATTCAGTAAGGGGTATCTGCTGGTTTTCAGCATATAAATCAAAGCTCACTTCGGGAGGATTATTTCTAGGCAAGAATGTAAATCTTTGAACAAAGACATTTGTGAGGATTTGGTGTTGGTCACACTCATCTGCGATAAAGTCGGTGAGACCGGCATTGGCAATGAATTGCATGAACTCATCATGAATCCATCTTCTTGCAGGAACGGGACATGCAGCCATTCGCACGGCCGTACCTCCGCCAACCTCCGAAGGTTGAGATCATTGTCAGAGGACTCCCCAATCACACCCTTGGAGTTCTTCCTAGAGCCAAATTTCCTGAAGATATTCATGTCCGCATACAATTTTTCTTATGAACAAAAATCTGAATTTTTAGTTCACAAAATTTTTCCAACAAAACTTCACAAAACTAATAGCAACTACTCATAGGGATACATAGAGGCCATAGCAAGCATTCAAACTACTTAGAACACTAAGAATTGAACATGCAAGCACATCTACAGCAGCACCAAGAGTAGCTATTTATTCAAAGTATAAACCACTAAAACAAAAACTAATTGGACAAATGATGGAGTCACATACCAAGCAACAAATCCCCGAAGCAGTTTCAGAGATGGAGCTTCGAGCAAAGAGATCAAAAATGGCAGCAAAATGAACAAGAACATGGGAGAGAGTATATGAGGGATTTTTTTTGGAGGTAGGTGACAATGTGGGATGAAGGGATAAGTGAGGGGCCCACATGGGGACCACAACCCCCCAGGGCGCGCCAGGGGTGCTGGCGCGCCCAGGTGGGTTGTGCCCACCTGGTGCACCCCCCCTCTGGTATTATTTGCATAAAAAATTCTTAAATATTCAGGAAAAAATCACATAAAATTTTCAGGGCATTCTAAGAACTTTTATTTTTGGGTCTTCTATTGCACGGGAAATTTAGAAAACAGACAAAACATGGCATTTTATTTTATTTAACTAATAAATAAAGAGAATAAAAAGTAGGGACAACAAGTAGTGCTTACTAAATTCATCAACTTCATACCATTCAAAGATGATTCATTAATAAGGCATGAAACCGAAGAACTTTCATAAATCACTAAGTTACCTCAATGGGGATATGCATTTCCCCAACAATAAGTATTTCATATTTCTTTTTGACAGTAGGTAGAGGTATTTGAAAACTTCCAATAGTGATTGTCGGAGATTTTTCAATAACATTAATAACATTCACTTGGAATTGTTTCTTCGGAAAGTGCTCTGTATTCTCATTACCATTAATATGAAAAGTGAGCTTGCTTTGATTTCAATCAATAACAGCCCCTGCAGTATTAAAGAAGGGTCTACCAAGGATAATCGACATGTTGTCGTCCTCGGGCATCTCAAGTATAACAAAGTCAGTCAAAATAGTAACATTAGCAACAACAACGGGCAGATCCTCACAGATACCGATAGGTATGGCAGTTGATTTGTCAGCCATTTGCAAAGATATTTCAGCAGGTGTGAGTTTATTCCAGTCAAGTCTTTTATATAAAGAGAAAGGCATAACACTAACACCAGCTCCTACATCACACAAAGCAGTTTTCACATAATTCTTTTTTGATAGAGTATACCCAGATCTCCAAGTGTTTTAGGTACTCCATCTTTGAAAGTATAATTAGCAAGCATAGTGGAGATTTCAGCTTCCGGTAATTTTTCTCTTACTTGTGATGATGTCTTTCATATACTTTATATAAGGAGGCATTTTAAGGATATCAGTCAAGCGAGTATGCAAAAATACTGGCCTCAGCATTTTAGCAAAGCGTTCGAATTCTTCGTCATCATTCTTTTTAGTTGACTTGGGTGGAAAAGGCATAGGTTTTTGAACCCACGGTTCTCTTTCTTTAACGTGTTTCCTAGCCACAAAGTCTCTTTTATCATATCTTCTATTTTTAGGTTGGGGGTTATCAAGATCAATAGGTGGTTCTATCTCAACATCATTATCTGGTTCTTTTTCATTATTTGGTTGAGTGTCTTCATGAACCTCATCATTATCTTTTTAGAAGGACTAGGTGCACTAGTGTTATCTCTTTGTGAATCTTGTTCAATTCTTTTAGGGTGTCCCTCAGGATAAAGTGGTTCCTGAGTCATTTTACCTCCTCTAGTTGCAACTCTAACAGCAAAGTCATGCACATTATGATTCATTTCATCAAGTAATTCTCTTTGTGATTTAGCAACTTTTTCTAGTTGAGTTTGAACCATAGAAGCATGTTTCCCAACACCTCTAACATCATTTGATATTCTAAATAACAAGTCACTCAAGCAAGCAATCATATTAGAATTGTATTTCAATTGTTTCATAACATTTGCATTGAAGTGATCTTGTTTTCTAATATAGTTTTCAAACTCATAAAGGCATTTGCTAAGATGCATATTGTGAGGATTATCATTTTTATTGAACTTCATAAGAGAATTTACCTCTACCACCTTAGGCAGTGGTGGTGTATTAAGCCCATGTATTTCTTCAATAGGAGGTAAATTTTTAACATCCTCAGCTTTAATACCTTTTTCCTTCATAGATTTCTTTGCCTCTTGCATATCTTCGAGACTGAGGTATAATATACCCCTCTTCTTTGGAGTGGGTTTAGGCGGTGGTTCAGGAATAGTCCAATCATCATATTTTTTCAATATATTATTCAATAATTCCTCAGCATGAGCAATAGTTCGTTCCCTGAAAACATAACCAGCACAACTATCTAGGAAATCCCTAGAAGCATCGGTTAGTCCATTATAGAAGATATCAAGTATTTCATTTTTCTTAAGTGGATGATCAGGCAAAGCATTAAGTAATTCGCAAAGCCTCCCGCAAGCTTGTGGGAGACTCTCTTCTTTAGTTTGCACAAACTTATATATTTCCTGTAAGGCAGCTTGTTTCATATGAGCAGGAAATTATTTTTCATAGAAGTAATAAATCATATCCTGGGAACTACACACACAACCAGGAGCAAGAGTATTGTACCAAGGTTCAGCATCACCGTTTAATGAGAAAGGAAATAATTTTAGAATAAAGTAATAGTGAGTTTTCTCATCATGAGTAAAAAGGGTGGCTATATCATTCAACTTTGTAAGATGTGCCACAACAGTTTCAGTTTCATAACCATGGAAAGGATCAAATTCAACCAAAGTAATTAACTCTGGGTCGACAGAGAGTTCATAATCCTTATCAGAAATACAGATAGGTGAAGTAGCAAACTTAGGATCACACTTCATTCTAGCATTCAGAGATTTTTCTTTATACTTACATAGTAATTTCTCTAGATCATGTCTATCGATCATTGCAAGCAAGAATATCTCTAGATGCTTCTTCACTCATAACATAACCTTCTGATACCTTAGGCATTTCATAACTAGGAAGGCTAGTTCTAGTAGGTGTTGCAGGAGATTCAGTTTCAAGCTCATCATCAGATTCAACAACATCATGTTGTATTACTCTAGCAATTTGTTTATCAAGAAAATCACCTAGTGGCACATCATCATTATCAAGCAAGGTACTAGCATCATCATAAGCATCATTCAGAGTAGAAAGTAGCATCATCAATAACTTGCGACATATTGGAATTCATAGCATGTGGTGGTGTTGCAAGTTTACTCATAACAGAAGGTGAATCTAAAGCAGAACTGGATGGCAGTTTCTTACCTCCCCTCGTACTTGAGGGAAATATCTTCGGTTTAGGATCCTTCACATTCTTCATAGTGATAATATGATAATAATCCCAAGCGACTCTACAAATATAGCTCTGCTCCCCGGCAATGGTGCCAGAAAAAGGTCTTCAAAGCCCACAAGTATAGGGGATCGCAACAGTTTTCGAGGGTAAGTATTTAACCCAAATTTATAGATTCAACACATGGGGAGCCAAAGAATATTTGAAGGTATTAGTAGCTGAGTTGTCAATTCAACCACACCTGGAGATTAATTATCTGCAGCAAAGTGATCAATAGCAAAGTAGTTTGATAGTTTTGATAGTAGTGACAGCAGCAACGGTAACAGTAACAGTGATAGCAGTAATTGTAGCAAGTGTAACAGTGATGATAGCAGTAGTAACGCAGCAAGATCAATAAGGATAAATTCTTGGATCGGTGACTTGTTGGATGATATTCATCATGTGACAGTTATAACCTAGGGCGATACGACACTAGCTCCAGTTCATCGATATAATGTAGGCATGTATTCCGTAAATAGTCATACGTGCTTTATTAAAAGAACTTGCATGACATCTTTTGTCCTACCCTCCCGTGGCAGCGGGGTCCATATTGGAAACTAAGGGATATTAAGGCCTCCTTTTAATAGAGAACCGGAACAAAGCATTAACACATAGTGAATACACGAACTCCTCAAACTGCGGTCATCACCGAGAGTGGGCCCGGTTGTTGTCACTCCGGGGTTGTCGGATCATAACTGTAGTAGGTGACTATAACTTGCAAGATCGCATCTAAAACATTGATATAATGATGAATTCATAAATGGTTCAGATCTAAGTTGATGGCACCCGGGCCCAAAGTGACAAGCATTAAGCATAGCAAAGTCATAGCAACATCAATCTAAGAACATAGTGGATACTAGGGATCAGGCCCTAACAAAACTAACTCGATTACATGATGAATCTCATTCAACTCCTCACCGACCAGCAAGCCTATGAAGGAATTACTCACTCCCGGTGGGGGGCATCATGGAATTGGCTTTGGAGATGGGTTGGTGATGACGAAGAACGAAGATCCCCCTCTCCGGAGCCCCAAACGGACTCCAGATCTGCCCTTGCGAGGAAGAACAGGGCTTGGCGGCGGCTCCGTCTCGTGGATCGCGATAATTCTTTCTCCTTGATTTTTTTCGGGATTAATGTGAATTTATAGTATCAAGGGGGTCATCAGCGGGGCCACCAGGTGGGTACAACCCACCTGGGCGTGCCAGTAGAGGGGGGCGCGCCCTGGTGGGTTGTGCCCAACCAGGGGCCCCTCTCTGGTTGTTGTTGGCTCCAAAAATGCTTATTTATTCCATAAAAAATCCTCGCAAAGTTTCGTTCCATTCCGAGAACTTTTATTTCTGCACAAAAACAACACCATGGTAGTTCTGCTGAAAACATCATCAGTCCGGGGTTAGTTTCATTTAAATCATGTAAATTAGAGTCCAAAACAAGAGGAAAAGCGTGAGAAAAAGTAGATACGTTGGAGACGTATCAGCCGCCAACAGGTTCGACGCGGCTTCTGAGTCTGAACACCTTTTGCATATATTGGCAAGCATCGCCAAGTGGTTCGACGCGGCTTGTGACGCGGAAGAACACCTTTTGCATGTATTGGCAAGGTTCGCCTACAAGTTTGACGCGGCTTCTGAGTCGGAACACGGTGTGGTATAACAATGTACTACATACATTCGTACATATCGGAGGCCCACCAAGTTATGTCCAGCATACAATAGAGTAGCTACTTAATTGCATGTAAACATTGCGGGTGACCATGGCATGGAAACAAAAGCGTGACAGAACGCTCGTAATTGTGAATTCCTAAAGCTATTGAAACTCGGCTAACGAAAAGCTAACAGGGAAACTACAACTAGTCCCATAATCAGGTAGAGGCTGAGATACTTTAGAAACAACAGATCTTGACCACTACGTTGAAGTTGTTGCATTAGGCCAGCCTTCTCAGTCTGGCGCTTCTCCTGCTGGGAGTCTACTTCTCTGTGAAGCCAGTCAGTCTGACGCACAAAATAATCCCACTCATCCTCCATTGACATGAGGGCAGACCACACGCAATCCGGCCAAGGCGCGTCAATCCAAGCCACAGACTCGCATCTATGTTCCTCCTACGAGTCAGCAATCTTGTTTCAGAGGAGTCTACCGGTTGGACTACTTGAGTTATAAAACATGTAACTGAAGGTGACCACACCCTAGAAACCTTCGTGTTATATTTGCTTCTTCCCAAGAAACCAGACACCATGGTGGCGAACGGCAATGACATATGTACTTGGTGTCAAAGTCGATGCCGCAGAATGAGGGGTCTGGCGTGTCGAGCGATGCTATCTCTTGTTCGTCAGCCACCTCATACACTGAACACGCCACCACGATCTCGCTGCCGCAGTAGACTGATTCCTTGTCGATCATGCTCCACCCCTCTTTGTTCGAATCCACCTCCTCCGGGGACATGATAGTTGGGAGCACTAGGGGAGGCACAAAGTAAAAACTTAGTGTCCGCGAAAGACCGCCCTGTGAATGCCTATAGTTAGCTGTATGAGCAGGACCCTCACTTTGCGCGGGACAATCAACCGCTTTCACTCCTTTTGTTTCCAAATCCGTCTGACAACGTGGCGCCTTTGTTACTGATGCAACGTACATGAAAAGTCAGATAACAGGCATTGCAGATACACTTCCAATAGGGCTTGAAATCCAAATCAAATGTTGGCTTGGTCATCGGGCTAGCACACAAACCTCTGCTCACACACATATGGGAGATAGACCTATGAGAGACTTGAACATGTGTTCCTCAACATTGAGCAACCGCCTCATGGACCAGGAGTACCCGTGCAGATGAGCAGCACCACGCCGCCTACCAAGTTAGCCTCTAATCTTTTCTCCTTCAACTCATACTTGATGTACTGGTTGAACAACTGAATGATAGCTCTGCACTCCTCTGCTTTCCACGGATTTCTATGTAAGCTCAATTCTGATATATGGGAGGTCTAAATCCCTCAACGTGGTGCTGTGATGACCACACTGGACGTTGACAAGATCAGATGTGACTTACCGCACCCTGCAGGGCATCACGGAGAGGGTTGGGTACCAACTTTGAGATGCATTATTCTACGCGAACCAAGAAGAAGGTGTGGAGTCCATCATGACCGTTGATTGCGAGCTCACGCTACAACAAATGATCACAAGGTTCGCCATTGCTAGAGTGCTAACTTTTGAGGTTAGAGATCGGGCAAGGATTGCCCCACCTTCACCTCTGGGACTGCAAGGTTACTACCCACGGCAGCCCCGTCGTGGTGCGTCCACCTTGTCTGTCAGGCCCGTGCTTATGAGGCCTCGTTCGGCCGCACAGCCGGCGTACCGTGCATTGCCGGCGCTAAGGGGCCGTGGTCACACACGGGGCCGTGGTCGAGGTAATGTTGTTCCGGGTTCGCATCGTCACATTGCCACACAGAACATATGTGCCACGATGCTAGACTATTTCACTGCTAGTGGCAATCATAGTTGATCCGAGTTCGCATCATCGCATTCACTAGTTTCGTAGTTTACTAGCTTGACCAGCAGTAGTCCTTAGTATCAATATTTTTGTTGTATCTCGTCAGTTGTAATCCCCTCCCGGTGTGATGCCATGGATAATGTAAGGCGTACAGTATTATTGTATTTTGTGTCCTGCACTGCCCAGCTGTACTTTCATGTTATTAAATTGCATGACCTATTTCATTTCATTTTCATGTTATTCGATTGTCAGCATAAGCACAACGCAATTTAACATTGGCCATATCTTGCCATTGTCACGCCTATGCATACGGCGCTTCCTGTCAAGTCAGAGAGATATATCGTCCGGCCTTCTTTCACGCCAACTCATATGATGGCTCTTAGCTTGGCGAACATCCTTGCTATTACATGCGTTCATTAATGCCAAAAACAGTGGAGAGACTGTCGGGGGTTGGGAACGACATATGCCAAAGGATGGCTTATCATGGTGGGAGCGAGTAGAACGTCGCCGGTGCCCGGAAGCGGGATGAGGCGTAGACACGAACGACGGCATACTTTACCCAGGTTCGGGGCTCTCCTAGGAGATAACACCCCTAGTCCTGCTCTGTGAGGTCTCCGCATGATCACTAAGGCACTAGTGAGTACAATGGTGCTCCTCGAGCTGTATGCTAGAGGTAGAAGAAAGCATGGCTAGATCTCCCCTCTCTCTATGTATGAGTCTAGGTCTAATAGTTTGGGAACCCCTTGCATGGGTGCCCTGGGGGGTTTATATAGGCCTACCCTCCAGGGGTACAATGCTAATCTGGCGGGGTGTAGGACCCGGCTGTCAGTGTCTCCTGTCGCCAGCTTCTCCGCCGGCCGCTGGAGCCCGCCGCCTGGTGGGCCCCACTGACTGGTCTGGTGCGGAGCTGACAGGGCGCCTCTGCCGCTTGCGGGTCTGGCCGGCTGCTTGTTACTGTAGTCGTACTGCTAATGACAGATGCTTGGTCGGGGGGGCGTGGCTACAGTCCCGCCGTCTGGTGGGAGATCACTGTAGCCACACCGTGTCTCATCTGGTTAATGGCGCACGGACTCCTAGGGATGAGTGAGCCGCCTGCTAAAGGCCGGCCTCCTTCGGGTCCGACTGGTCAGCCTTCTGCCACCTTCTGGGCTCTCGCTGCCTGGTAGGGCCCGCCGCCTGCAGCCGTACCGACAGGCCATCGTGGGAGCAGGGCTCCGCCTGACAGAAGTGACGTCAAGGGTGGAGTGGCAATAGTGCTGCGTCTTGCGGAGATCTCCGCCTGTACGGAGCACTGTGGCCGCGCCGTGCCCTGGATAAGGGGGTGATGGGCTACACTGTAGTTACATCTTGTCTCGTCCTCTTAATGGGGGTGCAGACTTTGAGGGCGTCGAGGGCCGCCTGCTAGGAGTCGGCCTGTCTTGGGGCCGTCTACTGGTGCCAGGCCGTCTTCCGGCAGCCGGCCGTATGAGCCAGCCGACCACCAGAAGGCGGCGCTTTATCCTTGATGCTTAAGGGCCGCAGCCGGCCCAATGTCTTGAAATGCTCAAGGACTCGAGTTAGGCTACCCGTCGCCCATTACTCCGACAGTAGTCCCCGAAGCTGGTGAGGCGTCGCGGCTGATAAGTCGAGAAGCCTCAACAGTTTCCTTCTCCGAGTGCTCTCGCTGAATACTTTGTCCGTCTTCCGGTGCGCCGCCTGCTGGGAATCAGTCATGACCAGGCGGACCCATTTGATAGTTTTGAAAAACCAAGGCGGGAACATGTGGCCTGCTTGCTAAGCCTCCAGGTCCGCCGCCCGCTGTGAGCACGCCATGCGGCGCCAACTAGACGGGCCAGCCTGCCAGACCACGCGCTCGATGGGATGCGACAGCAGGCTGGGCCCACCATTACCGGGCCTCGGCGCGCGAGCGGATCCGCTGTGGCCACGGCGGGCGGTTGTGATTCTATGCGGAGTTACTGTGCGCAGTAACTCGCACAATAATCTCGGGGTCGTGGGTGCAGTTAATCCCACGATCCCACTACCCGCCCCCTCGGCTTCGCAACCCAGGGGCTATAAGTAGGGGAGGGGAGGGGGATCGGTAGAGCACGCGCGCCCTCCTCTCCATTTGCCATTTCCATCCTTCTCCTCCTCTCGTTGCCGCTGCACTCCTCACAACTCGTCGCCGTCGGTTTCCTTCGCCCCAAGCCCCTTGCTCCGTCGCGGCCTGGGCCTCCGCCGCAGCGCCACTTCTCCATCCAGCTCGGTCTCAATGGTGCGCGAGAAGGGAGGGGACTGGGATGGCTCGCCCGTGATCGACGACCATCTCTCCTTCCTTCGCGCCACACGGAGGTTGCCCGGCGCGGGCTTCCTCAAGGTGTGTGTGCCGCCGAAGAAGGAGATCTCGCCCGCGCCGACAGGAGGCGAGTGGGTTATCTTCCACTCGCACTTCCTCCGCGGCTTCGGCCTGCCGGCAAGCGGGTTCCTCCGCTCCTTCCTCGACTTCTATCACCTCCAACCACATCATCTGACGCCGAACACCGTGACGTTGTTATCTGCCTTCGTCACGATGTGCGAAGGCTACCTCCGCATCCTCACCACCATCGAGTTGTGGGGAGCATTCTTCTACACCAAGCTGGGCACCTCCGCCAAGGAGAAGGCGGCCCAGTGCGGCACCTTCGTCGCGTTGCGCCGTCTGTTGGTGAGGAACGCCTTCCCCGCCATCAAACTGTCACAGTCGGTCAAACTGTGGCAGAAATCATATTTTTACGTGGAGAACGTCGACTCGGCCATTGACTTCATCATTCTGCCGCCCTACGAAGCCGGCCCTCCGGCCGAACCTCAGGCCAACTGGGCCTACAAGCCGAAACCCATGTCGGCCGACGCCATCGCCGATCAACCGGATCCGGGTGCTAACTGACGAGGAAGGCCTCAAGGCGTCCGTCCTGCTGGTCGCCTTCGTCGAGCGCCAGGTTCTCCCGCTCGAAGGCCGGCCTCATCTAATCTGTCGGATGAGCGGGCACTGCGACCCGAGCCGGATGTGCACGAGGGGCATGTCGACTGCCGAGGTTGACCGTATGGTGAACGAGATCTCCGACCTCAAGCTGTCGGAAGGGTCTTGGTGGTTTGGCAAGCGGCCATACTGCCGCGCCAACCCTCTGCCTGTTGTAAGTTCTTCAACTCCTTTCTTTTTAGTACTTGTCTTGATCCTGGTCTTGAATAGTCGGTCCTTTGAACGCAGATCTACATGTCTCCGGCGACGGCCGTCGTCGTGGGGCCGGGTGGAGGCTACCAGCCGGACCGGGAGGTGAGCGACGTGGATGACCCCGACTTGGGGGCGGCCGCCCTGGAGGACGACGCCATAGGCAGCGGTGACGTAGCAGGCGACTCCGAAGAAGGAGGCGGCCTCGAGACCAGGCCCGATGATGATGACGAGGAGGACGAGCCGCGCCACGTGCCGGAAGGGAGGAGGTGGGCCCCTCCGCTGAGCCGGCTGCTCAAGGAGGCACGCGCAAGCGTAAACAAGGCACCGTCTTGTTCGGCAGCGCGCCGAAGAAGACCAAGAACCCGACCGCCGCGACCAGGCGGAAGGAGGCCGCCGTGAAGGTGGCCAAGTTCCAGAAGCTTCCGAAGGCGCCTCCTATGGTGTCAGCGTAAGTATCTTTTCCTTGTGCTTTCTTTTCTTGTTGGTTCTGTCTGAGCTTCCTTGCTTTATTTTTCTTGACTTAGGACCCGCTCTCTCTTGAGAAATCGGCTGCCGCCTCCGTCATTGGGTCGACGGAGACCTCTACCACCACCCGGCGAATCGACCCTGCGGCCGACCTCCGGGAGGCGTAGGAACGAAATGCCCAGGAGGCGCGCGAGGAGCAGGAAGCCGCCCGCATGGAGAAAGCAGAGGCGGACTAGGCGGAGGCCGCCGCGTTGAAGAAGCTGGAGGAGGCTGAAGCCGATGCTGTGGCGAAGAAGCTGGCTGAAGGAGCCGCGCACCGTCAGGCGTCGCTATTCGTCATTCCCTTGAACTCTGCGCCGCCACCACCAGAGTTCTCGGTGCTGATGGGGGGTGCCGGCGAAGAACAACCAGTCATGGAGAGGGAAGGCGGCAATGTTGTCGTGCCGGAGGTGGTCGTGCCTCCGCCACCGCCGTCTGGAGGAGCGCGGGACAAATAGCCAGCTGCCTCGCCGGCGCCGCCAGCCGGAAACGAGGTGGTGACGGGCCCGACTCCTGAGGCCCGCACACCATCGCGCCACCGAGGCGCGAAGGAGGCCTCGGCGCCACGCCCGCTGGAAGCCGGCGCTGCGAGCTCGTCTGTCCCGGATGCCGAAGCAACCAGCGTCGCGCCCACTGAATGGGTGCGTGGAGGTGGGACGGGCGCTCTGAACCAAGCGATCCTAGACGTCCAGGCCAGACTCCGAGCTGAGGCCGATGCTCTTAAGCAGTGCAACAAGGCGTTCTGGGATTCGCGAGCGGCCATTCGGGTATGTCTTTGTAGCGACCAGACCTCAAACAGTCTAGTCTCTGTGCATCAGTGTCATCCCTGGATCGGTAATGCTGACACGCACAGTACTTTGAAGGATTTATAACAGAGTAGCAATCACACACTTATTACATCGAATAGCTCAAGAGAACTCAATACAATAAATATGGCTTAAGGCCATCTAAAATACGATAACAGCGGAAGGCTTGGAAGATAAAGTGAGTCCATCAACTCCAACGGCATCACTGAGTATAAGACCACGGCCTAAGGCTCCTTACTCGTCGTCTGAAAAGTCTGCAACATGATACGTTGCAGCCCGAAAACGGGTCAGCACATGGAATATGCTGGCAAAGTAACACATAGAGAGTAATGAACAGAATAATGCTATCACTACATGCATATTTGGCTGGTGGAAAGCTCTATGGTTACAGTTTTGCGAAAAGCCAATTTTTCCTTACCACAAAGGAATAAATTTTATTTAACTATCATGGTGGTTGTTAAACATTGAGAAGGTACCTCCAACTCAATCCCAATTAAGAACGTCATTAACCTAATCAAATTAAATTAAGTAACATGATGATGAGATTCACATGATAATCCAAGAACTAGATACTCAAGATGTCCATAACCGGGGACACGGCTAATCATGATTAGTTTGTACACTCTGCAGAGGTTTGTGCACTTTTCCCCACAAGACTCGATCGCCTCCGCTTGATTTCTCGCACTACATGGTGTTTGAGAAACGGATGACCGAGACACAGTCTTTCAGAAACACTACTCTTTACTCCGGGTGGACAGTTACACCTACTTTCCCCTACATCTGCTAGCCCACCTCTTCAAGAGGTCATGTAACCTACTCAACTATGCTAGAGCCCATAATAGCTTGTGGCTGCACACAGAAGTTTCTAGCATGAATAATCTCATGATCCCTTTGAGTCTGGGTGGCGGTCCATAGGATGATCACACGGGTACTCCGGGATATCCAAAAATACAGGCAACACTGGTTTCTCCAGGTGCCTCAATCCACCCAGATGTAAATTAAAGTAGCCCCCTTAAGTTGAACCATAAATTAATAATCTCACATCTGTCATGAAGAATTCACTCAAACCCAATCCACGTCTACGAGCATAGCATAGCAATATAAGCAAACGTAGAAGTAACTCCCAAAGGTTTGATAGTAAACAGGACAATAGGTACTACCTCATCTACTTCCCAAAACCCACATATTAATCAGATCCTAATCATGCAACTGTTTGAGGATTGATCTAATGCAATAAAACTGGGTGATGAAAAGTATGATCAAAGTGTTACTTGCCTTGCTGATGATCCGTGAAACCTAGAGACTCATAGTAGCACGTTTCGCACTCTGGGTACTCTATTGCAAACAAACAATACATACATAAGCAATCAAGCAAGGGTGCACGAAATAAAACTCAAAATAAGAGATCTAACCAGAAAGTTCAACTTAAGAACTCCGGTTTGCAAAAAGAATCAATTCAAACGAAGCAACGAAGGTCAAACGGCGAAAGAAACAAGCTTCGTTTACTAATCTGGATCTAAGTCAAATTTTACAGTAACAAAAACTTGTTTGAATTGGTTAAACGGAAAGAGAATTTCGAGACGAAACTCTAGGCGCTTGAATCGCCTGATTCCGATAAACGAGCGAAAAGTTATACTAAAACGAAAAACAGATCGGAAATCGCGATCAGGAATAATCGCAGAAAATCCGAGAAAAAGAAAAACTGACGAACAGGCTAACGATCGAACGTTCGCTGTCTGTAAAAAAACGAAAACCGTTCGTTAAAACAAACGAACGAACGGGCGTTCGCTATTTAACTAAACCAGAAAAAAAATAAACCGATCTAATATAAAAAACGCATCTCGGTTTCGAAATAAAACCGAACGGTTTTTCGAGAAAAACCGGCGGCTACCTCGGTTCGCGTGACGGCGGCGGCGACGTGCGGCTCCGGCGGGTGGCGGCATCGGGCGAGAGGCGGCGGGGCTCCGGCGGGCGGCGGCGGGGCTCCGGCGGGTGGCGGGTCGGGCGGGGCGGCGGCGGCGCGAGCGGCAGCAGCGGCTAGGGTTTTGGGGCGGCGGCTTTAAAGGCCGGCCGGGCTGAGGTGTCCGGGTCGGACACGGCCCTTAAGGCGGTTGACTTAAAAAAAAATAATTCGGACGTGCAGAAAAAGTAAGAAAAGAAATACTAAACGGACTCCAAAAATCCCGAAATAAATTTTCCCCGTCCTCTTAAAATAACCTGGACAAGATGAACATTTATTCAGTCCTAAATGCAATTTTGAAAAACGCGTATTTTTCCTAATTCGAATAAAATCAAATAAAATCCAAATAAAATCAAATATTTTTTTTTAATATTTTTCCTCCAATATTTCATTATTTGTGGAGAAGTCATTTTATCCCCTCTCATATATTTTGATATGAAATATTTTCGGAGAGAAAAATAATTAAAACAACTGATCCTATTTTCAAAATTTGAGAAAACCCAAATATGAAAATAACGAAATCCCCAACTCTCTCCGTGGGTCCTTGAGTTGCGTGAAATTTCTAGGATCGCAAATCAAAATGCAATAAAATATGATATGCATGATGATCTAGTGTATAACATTCCAAATTGAAAATTTGGGATGTTACAAACCTACCCCCTTAAGATGAATCTCGCCCTCGAGATTCGGGTTGGCTAGAAAATAGGTGAGAGTGGTCCTTCCGTAGATCTTTCTCTCGCTCCCAGGTGGCTTTATCCTCGGCATGGTGACTCCACTGAACTTTGCAAAACTTGATAACCTTGCTGCGGGTGACTCGGCTGGCGTACTCAAGAATCTTAACTGGTTTCTCCTCATAGGTCAAGTCACTATCCACCTGAATCGCTTCCAATGGCACTGTATCTCTCAGTGGTATCTCAGCCATCTCTGCGTGGCACTTCTTCAGCTGAGAAACATGGAACACATCGTGAACTCCCGACAATCCTTAGGGCAATTCCAACTTGTAAGCAACTTCCCCCATACGCTCCAAAACTTTGTATGATCCTACAAAACGTGGCAATAACTTTCCCTTAACTCCAAAGCGCTTTACTCCTCCAAGTGGTGATACTCGAAGATAAACTCTGTCTCCGACTTCGTAAACTGTCTCCTTGCGTTTAGAATCCGCATAATTCTGCTGCCTGGACTGGGCTACCTTGAGCCTATCGTGAATCAACTTCACTTTTTGTTCAGACTCTTTAATTAAATCTGGTCCAAACAACTGGCGGTCTCCAACTTCGTCCCACAACAACGGTGTCCTGCACCTCCTTCCGTACAGAGCTTCGAAAGGTGCCATCTTCAAACTGGATTGATAACAGTTGTTGTAAGAGAACTCTGCATGTGGCAAATTGTCGTCCCAACTAGATCCATAATCTAGCGCACAAGCTCTCAGCATGTCCTCCAAAATCTGATTGACTCTCTCGGTCTGTCCGTCTGTCTGTGGATGAAAGGTTGTACTGAACTCTAGCCTGGTACCCAAAGTCTCGTGCAACTGATTTCCAAAACTTTGAAGTAAACTGGGTTCCTCTATCTGATACAATGGTCCTCGGAACTCCATGCAGACATACGATCCTGGTCATGTATATCTTTGCTAACTTAGCACTTGTATAAGTGGTCTTTACTGGGATGAAATGAGCTACCTTCGTCAAACGATCGACTACAACCCATATCGAGTCATAGCCTGAATGAGTCCTGGGAAATCCTGTGATAAAATCCATGCCTAACTTATCCCACTTCCATTCGGGTATCGGCAATGGTTGTAGCAATCCTGCTGGCTTCTGATGCTCTGCCTTTACTCTCTGACATACATCACAAACTGCTACATACTCCACAATATCCTTCTTCATTCCGGTCCACTAGAAAGTATCCTTCAAATCCAAATACATCTTGGTATTTCCTGGGTGAATCGAATATGGTGAATCATGGGCCTCTTGCAGAATCAACTTCCTGATCTCCGGATCATTGGGCACATAAATGCGGTCCTCAAACCATAAGGTATCGTGTCCATCCTCACGAAATCCCTTGGCTTTTCCTTTACTCATCCTTTCCTTTATCTCAGCAATTTCCTTGCCTATTTTCTGAGCTTCTCTGATCTTATCCATCAAAGTAGACTGAATCTCCAATGCTGCTACAAAACCTCTTGGAACTATTTCCAAACATAGTTCACGAAGATCCTCTGCTAACTTCTTGGGTAACTCTCCGGTCATGAGCGTGTTGACATGGCTCTTGCGGCTCAACGCATCGGCTACTACGTTAGCCTTCCCTGGGTGATAATGCAATCTCATATCATAATCCTTAATGAGCTCCAACCATCTCCTATGCCTGAGATTCAACTCCTTCTGTGTGAAAATTTACTTCAAACTCTTGTGATCCGTGTACACCTCACAATGGTTTCCGATGAGAAAATGTCTCCATGTCTTCAACGCATGCACTACGGCTGCTAACTCCAAATCATGTGTAGCATAATTCAACTCATGGGGTTTAAGCTGTCGTGAGGCATATGAAACAACTCTTCCCTCCTGCATTAGTACTGCTCCAAATCCTCGACGAGAAGCGTCGCAATATACTTCATAATCCTTGCGTTGATCTGGCAGAATCAACACTGGCGCTGTAACCAAACGTTTTCTTCAATTCCTGTGAACTAGCCTAACATTCCTCAGTCCAAATGAATTTGGTGTCCTTCTTCAACAACTCCGTCATAGGCGTTGCAATCTTCGAGAAATTCTTGATGAATCTCCGATAATATCCTGCGAGTCCAAGAAAACTCGGATTTCTTCAACTGTCGTGGGTGCTTCCCAATTTGTCACAGTGTTAACCTTGGTGGGATCTACTGCTATTCCTTCTCCGGATATAACATGTCCAAGGAATCCAACTTCCTTTAACCAAAACTCACACTTGCTAAACTTGGCATATAATTGATGTTCTCTGAGCTTTCCAAGTACCAAACGCAAATGCTCCTTATGCTCTTCTTCATTCTTCGAATAGACCAGAATATCATCAATGAACACTACGACGAACTTATCCAAAAACTCCATAAACACTTTGTTCATCATGTTCATGAAATAGGCAGGTGCGTTAGTCAGGCCAAATGACATAACGGTGTACTCATATAGCCCATACCTTGTGGTAAAAGCTGTCTTGGGTATATCCTGCTCTCGAATCTTCAACTGGTGGTATCCTGATCGCAAATCAATCTTGGAAAATACTTTAGCTCCTTGTAGTCGGTCAAACAGATCATTGATCATCAGCAGTGGGTACTTGTTCTTGATTGTTACTTCATTCAATCCACGATAATCAACAACCATCCTCAACGATCCATCTTTGTTCTCCACTAGAAGTACGGGTGATCCCCAAGGTGACGAACTTGGGCGAATATATCCTTTATCCAGTAACTCCTTAATCTGCTTCTTAATTTCTTCCAAACCCTTAGCGGGCATCCTGTACGGTCTCTTAGATATTGGCCCAGTGCCTGGCAAAAGCTCAATCAAAAACTCGATGTCTCTATCCGGTGGCATGCCTGGCAACTCCTCTGGAAATACGTCAGGGAATTCCTTCACCACGGGTACTTCCTCCTGTACAACTCCTGATAAGGAATTCACTTGAGTCCTCTTCGGCACATGTCGGGATACATACTTAATCCTTCTTCCTTCTGGGGTAGTAAGCAAAATCGTCTTACTGGCGCAATCGATGTTTCCTCCATACATCGATAGCCAATCCATTCCCAAAATCACATCCAAACCTTGTGACTCCAAAACTATTAGGTCTGAGGGGAAAACATGCCTACCTATGGCCAATGGCAACTGAAAACATCCTTGGCTTGCCATATACTCTGCTCCTGGCGAGGTTACTAACATAGGTGTTCTAAGAACTTTGGTGGGCAACTTAAAATTATCCACAAATCCCCTTGATATGTATGAATGTGATGCACCAGTATCAAAAGAACAATTGCAGTAAATGACTTAACAAAGAACTTACCTATTACTGCATCAGGCTGTGTTTCAACCTCCTCCACATTAACGTGGTTCACCTGTCCCCTGTTGAAAGGGTTCGGCTTCTTCCCCGAGCTTCCATTGCCATTTCCATTCTTTGCTTCTGGACAATCAGTGGCATAATGTCCAGTCTTCTGGCACTTGAAACAGGTAACGTGGCTTATATCCCTCTTGGCTGGGGTTGATGGGTTCGTACTGTTCTATCTGTTGCTTCCTCCGTTCCCATTGCCATTCTTGGGGCCACTATGATTGTGCGAACTTCCTCCATTGTGATTGTGACCTCCATGGTTATGCTGAAGGTGTCCTCCCGAGTTCGGGGTAAAACGAGGCTTCTGGTGAGCTCCTGTACCGTACTTTCCTTGTCCATACTTCCTCTTACGACTCTCAATCTGCTGCTGCTTCCCTTCAATCATGAGAGCTCTATCTACCAACTCATGGTAGTTGTCAAAAGTTGCCACCATCAACTGCATGCTCAGCTCATCATTCAGTCCTTCCAGAAACTTCTCCTGCTTAGCTGCATCCGTAGCAACGTCATCTGGGGCATAACGTGCTAACTTACTAAAATCCTCCACGTACTGGCCAACGGTATGTCCTCCTTGGCGTAAGTTGCGAAACTCACGCTTCTTCATGGCCATAGCTCCTGCTGAAACATGGGCAGTACGGAAAGCTTGCTGAAACTGGTCCCATGTGACAGTGTCAATGGGGTGAGTGGCCGTGTAATTCTCCCACCATGATGCTGCGGGTCCATCAAGCTGATGTGCGGCAAAACGCACTCTCTCCGCATCTGTGCATCCTGCAGTGGTCAGCTCCCTTCCAACCTTGCGGAGCCAATCATCTGCCACAATTGGCTCGGTGCTACTGGAGAACACCGGTGGATTCAGCCTAAGAAAACGGGCTAAGTGATCAACAGGTGGTGGTGGTGGTGGGTTGTTGTTGTTGTTGTTGCCTTGGTTTTGAACTAGCACTTGCATCAGAGCATTCTGCTGCTGAATCAACTGAGTGATCTCCGGTGGGAAAACAAATCTGGTGTCGCGTCTCGGAGGCATCTGATGGTTTAGAAAAGATAAGAAAATAAAATAGAATGAGGTCTAGAGGGAAAACACTACCCCTATGCACATGAGACAAATACAATCATATCACTCCAATCAATTCAAACAAGGCATAGAATCGATCTAACTATCGTTACAAAGTGCTTGGACTATAATATATACATGGTGGAATACTACTACTAATTTGGTGGTCTACTAGAAAAATTGCTCAGTCGAAGACTCCATGATATCTGCTCCGGCTTCATCCTCCAAATCATCCTCACTGGGGTCCGAGTCGGTGTCGTCAATGATGATGTAATTCTCCGGGCAAGTAGAATCGTCATCATCTCCTCCTGGTGCTGGGTCTCCCATGAAAACTCCTAGCTTCTTTGTCAGGTCGTCATTCTTCTCCACTAGTGCGACGATTTCCTCCATATAATCCTCGCGTGTAGCCATGAGTTCTTCCTCCAGTTCCATGATCCTAGTCTTTGCCTTCTTCAGTTCTATCATGTCTGCGCACATCTGGTTCTCCTGGCGACGAATGTGCTGGTTTAACTCCTGGATGAAAGCTGCAATAGATCTATCCATCCTGGTACTGATCATCTCCCATTGCTCGTCTCGGCGCCCACTAATCTGATAGATAGTATCCTTGAGATCATTGTGGTACACTTCTCCAATGCGTCCCATGGTGATGTGGGCTGCCATGCTCTTTCCTAGACTCCTGGTTGGTGAATCAAAGGAAAACTCTATGGGCTCAGTGATTGGCATGAACGTCCTTCCTGGAACTTGAACTTGAATCATCCAGCGCTCCTCTTCTAGTAGTGTGGCGTTGTAGGTTTCAGTGAAGCTTGGTATTCCGATGTTCAGGTACTTAGTAACTTCCTTCAAGTGTCGTCGAAAAGGTGTATCCTCATCTGGTTGCGCGAACTTGTTCCTTGCATCCGCCATCCTAAAAGAGTGGAAGAAAGGAGAGGAGTCAGAAATGAGAAGAGAGTAGTGATCTAGGGCTTTAGCTTAGTGGTCGTGTTCTATAGTCAGCGTGTGCTCTGATACCATCTCTGTAGCGACCAGACCTCAAACAGTCTAGTCTCTGTGCATCAGTGTCATCCCTGGATCGGTAATGCTGACACGCACAGTACTTTGAAGGATTTATAACAGAGTAGCAATCACACACTTATTACATCGAATAGTTCAAGAGAACTGAATACAATAAATATGGCTTAAGGCCATCTAAAATACGATAACAGCGGAAGGCTTGGAAGATAAAGTGAGTCCATCAACTCCAACGGCATCACTGAGTATAAGACCACGACCTAAGGCTCCTTACTCGTCATCTGAAAAGTCTGCAACATGATACGTTGCAGCCCGAAAACGGGTCAGCACATGGAATATGCTGGCAAAGTAACACAGAGAGTAATGAACAGAATAATGCTATCACTACATGCATATTTGGCTGGTGGAAAGCTCTATGGTTACAGTTTTGCGAAAAGCCAAATTTTCCCTACCACAAAGGAATAAATTTTATTTAACTATCATGGTGGTTGTTAAACATTGAGAAGGTACCTCCAACTCAATCCCAATTAAGAACGTGATTAACCCAATCAAATTAAATTAAGTAACATGATGATGAGATTCACATGATAATCCAAGAACTAGATACTCAAGATGTCCATAACCGGGGACACGGCTAATCATGATTAGTTTGTACACTCTGCAGAGGTTTGTGCACTTTTCCCCACAAGACTCGATCGCCTCCGCTTGATTTCTCGCACTACATGGTGTTTGAGAAACGGATGCCCGACGCACAGTCTTTCAGAAACACTACTCTTTACTCTGGGTGGACAGTTACACCTACTTTCCCCTACATCTGCTAGCCCACCTCTTCAAGAGGTCATGTAACCTACTCAACTATGCTAGAGCCCATAATAGCTTGTGGCTGCACACAGAAGTTTCTAGCATGAATAATCTCATGACCCCTTTGAGTCTGGGTGGCGGTCCATAGGATGATCACACGGGTACTCCGGGATATCCAAAAAATACAGGCAACACTGGTTTCTCCAGGTGCCTCAATCCACCCAGATGTAAATTAAAGTAGCCACCTTAAGTTGAACCATAAATTAATAATCTCACATCTGTCATGAAGAATTCACTCAAACCCAATCCACGTCTACGAGCATAGCATAGCAATATAAGCAAACGTAGAAGTAACTCCCAAAGGTTTGATAGTAAACAGGACAATAGGTACTACCTCATCTACTTCCCAAAACCCACATATTAATCAGATCCTAATCATGCAACTGTTTGAGGATTGATCTAATGCAATAAAACTGGGTGATGAAAAGTATGATCAAAGTGTTACTTGCCTTGCTGATGATCCGTGAAACCTAGAGACTCATAGTAGCACGTTTCGCACTCCGGGTACTCTATTGCAAACCAACAATACATACATAAGCAATCAAGCAAGGGTGCATGAAATAAAACTCAAAATAAGAGATCTAACCAGAAAGTTCAACTTAAGAACTCCGGTTTGCAAAAAGAATCAATTCAAACGAAGCAACGAAGGTCAAACGGCGAAAGAAACAAGCTTCGTTTACTAATCTGGATCTAAGTCAAATTTTACAGTAGCAAAAACTTGTTTGAGTTGGTTAAACGAAGAGAGAATTTTGAGACGAAACTCTAGGCGCTTGAATCGCCTGATTCCGATAAACGAGCGAAAAGTTATACTAAAACGAAAAACAGATCGGAAATCGCGATCAGGGAGAGCAATCCAACCCGTCGGATTTCCTTTTCCTCTTCCCATTCGAACTTCTGCGGGTTTCCCCGTAATAGGAATAATCGCGGAAAATCCGAGAAAAAGAAAAACTGACGAACAGGCTAACGATCGAACATTCGCTGTCTGTAAAAAAACGAAAACCGTTCGTTAAAACGAACGAACGAACGGGCGTTCGCTATTTAGCTAAACCGGAAAAAAAATAAACCGATCTAATATAAAAAAAACGCATCTCGGTTTCGAAATAAAACCGAACGGTTTTTCGAGAAAAACCGGCGGCTACCTCGGTTCGCGTGACGGCGGCGGCGGCAAGCGGGTGGCGGCGTCGAGCGAGAGGCGGCGGGGCTCCGGCGGGCGGCGGCGGACGGCGGCGGGGCTCCGGCGGGTGGCGGGTCGGGCGACGCGGGCGGCGGCGCGGGCGGCGGCAGCGGCTAGGGTTTCGGGGCGGTGGCTTTAAAGGCCAGCCGGGCTGAGGTGTCCGGGTCGGACACGGCCCGTAAGGCGGTTGACTTTGTTTTTAAAAATAATTCGGACGTGCAGAAAAAGTCAGAAAACAAATACTAAACGGACTCCAAAAATCCCGAAATAAATTTTCCCGTCCTCTAAAAATAAGCCGGACAAGATGAACATTTATTTGGGCCTAAAATGCAATTTTGAAAAACGCGTATTTTTCCTAATTCGAATAAAATCCAAATAAAATCAAATATTTGTTTTTAATATTTTTCCTCCAATATTTCATTATTTGTGGAGAAGTCATTTTATCCCCTCTCATATATTTGATATGAAATATTTTTGGAGAGAAAAATAATTAAAACAACTGATCCTATTTTCAAAATTTGAGAAACCCAAATATGAAAATAACGAAATTCCCAACTCTCTCCATGGGTCCTTGAGTTGCGTGAAATTTCTAGGATCGGAAATCAAAATGCAATAAAATATGATATGCATGATGATCTAATGTATAACATTCCAAATTGAAAATTTGGGATGTTACAGTCTTTTACTTCTTCGTCTTTGATTCTTGTATTTTTCTGTGGGGGCGCGCGAGCGCACCCACTGGGTGTAGCCACCGAGTTTCGGGCCGGCTGCTGAGCAGGCGGCCCGGAACTTTAATTGGCAAGCTCCGGGTGCTAACTTTATCTGCTATCTTCATTATAGGACTATCATAACCTCCGCGCGATCACCTTCAACTCCAACGTCCGGGATCTGGACCGTCGGACCGCTGACTTGTCGAAAAGCCAGAGTAAGTCCTTATTTTCTTTCTCTGCGGGGGCGCGCCAGCGCATCCGCAGGCTGTAGCCCCCGAGATTCAGGCCAACTGCTGAGCAGTCGGGCCGGATCTTCTGGCAACTATGCTTCCTTTGTTGGCTGTTGATAACCTCTTTCTCTGAGGGGGCGCGATAGCGCACCCGTGGGCTGTAGCCCCCGAGATTCGGGCTGACTGCTGAGCAGTCGGGCCGTATCTCCCCGACAACTGTACTTCTTCTTTGTTGATCATTGACGTCTTTTTCTTTCTCTACTCTTGCAGAGGCCAACACTGCTTTGCAGCAGCAGCTGGGTGAGGCCAACATCGCGTTCCGCGCCAAGGAGGCAGAGTGCGACGAGCTGACCCAGGAGCGTGACCGACTGGCCAAGCAACTGATGATCCTGTGTGGTATGCCATACCGAGTGGTGATGTCTGCGATGAAAGTCACAGTAGTCGGACCATTCAACTTCTTGATTGGTTTTGCTTCTATCCACTTGGTGAATTTGTCCACGGCGACAAGCAGATGAGTCATGCCGCCCCGTGCTGTCTTGAATGGTCCCACCATGTCCAGCCCCCAGACGGCGAAGGACCAGGCAATGGGGATGGTCTTGAGTGCAGAAGCCGGCAAATGTGCCTCGGAGCGGAACTTCTGGCACCCTTTACATTTCTGGACCAAGTCTTTGGCATCTTCTAGAGCAGTCAGCCAGAAAAACCATGGCGGTAAGCTTTGGCAATAAGTGATCTTGAAGTCGCGTGGTGACCACACTCGCCTTGGTGGATATATTTGAGGATTGCTTGGCCTTTCTCCGGCTCTACGCAGCGCTGGTACACACTAGTGACACTGCGCCTCACAAGTTCTCTGTTGACAATGGTGTATGCTGCTGCCCGACGTTGCACTTGTCGGACCGAGATCTCATCAGTTGGCAGCTCTTTGTTCACCAGAAAGTTGAGGATGGGCTGCGCCCATGATGGTGCTGCTATTTCTTCGACTACCAGAACTGCAACTTGCACACGGGCGGTTGGGCTGGGAGGCGGCGGGTTGGAGTCGGCTGCCGCTTGCTGTGTCGATGAAGTCCCCGAGCCGACTGTTGTAGTCCCCGGGCCGGGCTCTGAAGTCCCGGGGCCGGGTGCGACTGCTGCAGCCGCCGAGTCGCCTGCCGAAGTCACCCCGAGCCGGTTGCTGGGGTCCCCAAGTCGGATCCGACTGCTTCGGGAGGAGCCGACACGAAGATGGAATCTGATTCTTGTGACAGCTTGACAGACGGCTTGAGGAGGCGTTGTAGGGAAACGCCGGCTGATATTGCTTGTCGGGTGGAGCCGATCCATGCCAAAGCATCGGCTTGCTCATTGTCGTTTCGTGGCACATGGACGAATTCGAACCCTTCAAAGTATCCACTGAGTTGCTGGACGAGGAAGCGGTAGCTTGCCATGTTTGCATCCTTCGCGTCCCAGTCGCCTGAAGACTACTGGACCACCAAGTCGGAGTCACCATAGCACAGGATCCGGCAAATGCCGAGTTCATTGGCAAGCCGAAGCTCGTGTATGAGTGCTTCATATTCAGCTACGTTATTGGAGGCGGCAAAGTGAATTTGCAACACATATCTGAGCTTGTCACCTTTGGGAGAGGTGAGGACGATGCCGGCTCCCAAACCGGTGTGCATCTTGGAACCATCAACGTGCATCCGCCAATGGGTAGAGTCCGGCGCTGGCGGCAGGTACTGGGTCTCGGCCCAGTCGACGAGGAAGTCGGCCAGCGCTTGTGACTTGATGGCGGTGCGAGGCTGGTAGTAGATGGTGTAGGGGGCCAAATCTATGGCCCATTTGGCCACTCGGCCTGAAGCATCTCGGCTTCCAATGATCTCGGCAAGTGGTGCAGTGCAGACAACAGTGATCGGGTGCTCTTGAAAGTACAGCTTCAGCTTCTTGGCGGTGAAGTGCACGCCGTAGCACATCTTCTGATAGTGGGGGTAGTTTTGCTTGGAGGCGGACAACACTTCACTCAGGTAATACACCGGCCTCTGGACAGCTAGTGCTTTGCCGTCTTCTTTGCACTCCACAACTATGACTGTGCTGACCACCCGGCTGGTGGCGGCGATGTAGAGAAGCATGGGCTCCTTAGCAGTCGGAGCCGCCAGGACAGGTGGAGTGGTTAACACCTTCTTAAGCTGGAGAAAAGCTTCGTCCGCCTTGTCATTCCACTCAAAAAAGTGGTCTTCTTCATGAGCTGGTACAGGGGAAGAGCCTTCTCGCCAAGCCAACTGATGAAACGGCTGATGGATGCCAAGCAGCCGGTGAATTTTTGCACATCCAGCAGTCGGGTGGGTACCTCCATCCTCTCGATGGCCTTGATCTTCATAGGGTTGCACTCTATGCCGTGCTCTGAGACCAGGAGACCAAGAAGCTAGCCGGCTGGTACCCCAAAGACGCATTTCTCCGGGTTGAGCTTGATCTGAAAGCGGCGCAGGTTTTCAAAGGTCTCCTTGAGGTCCTCCAGCAAAGTGCCATGCTTCTCTGTTTTCACCACAATGTCGTCCACATAGATGTGGGCGTTCTTGCCGAGTTGCTTGAGGAGACACTTCTGCATGCAACGCTGAAATGTGGCGCTGACATTCCTCAAGCCGAACGTCATGGTCAGGTAGCAGAAGGCTCCGAATGGTGTGATGAAGGCGGTCTTCAGCCTGTCGGCCGGGTTCAGCTTGATCTGGTGATACCCTGAGTATGCATCCAAAAAACTCAATAGCTCGCATCCGGCTGTAGAGTCTATCACTTGGTTGATTCTTGGCAAAGCAAATGGATCTTTGGGGCAAGCTTTGTTGAGGCTGGTATAATCAATACACATGCGCCACTTCTTATTCTTCTTCAGCACAAGGACTGGGTTGGCTCACCACTCTGGAAAGAACACTTCCATAATGAAGCCGGCTGCTAGAAGCCGGGCTATTTATACTCCAACGACTCTTCTCTTCTCTTCTGACAGGCGGCGCAAGGGCTGCCTGACCGGCTTTGCATCAGGTCGGACATGTAACTTGTGCTCGGCGAAATCCGTCGGAACACCTGGCATGTCCTTAGGAGACCATGCAAAGATGTCCCGATTCTCACGGAGGAAATCGACGAGCTTGCTTTACTATTTGCTGTCAAGGTTTGCACCAATGACAGCTTGCCTCTCCGGGTGCTCCAGGTCCAAGGGTATCTTGTTAGTTTCTTTTGTCGGCTTGAACGAGCCCTCAGCTTCCGACTCCTTGGGGTTTGGCGACATTTTCCGGCTGCTTGCGTGCCATTGCCACAACCCGGTCAAGGAGCCGTTTTTCTGCTGCAATCATGAGGGACTCGGCTAGCCGGCTACTGTCAGCCGCACAGGCGGACGACTTCTTGTAGTCCCCGACTACGGTTAGGATTCCCTTGGTGCTTGGCATCTTCATCTTGAGGTAAGCATAGTGGGGGACCGCCATGAACTTGGCCAGAGCAGGCCGGCCAAGTAGCGCGTGATAGGGGCTCTCAAGGTCCACCACCTCAAACCAGACTGGCTCTCGGCGGAAGTGATCTTTGTCTCCAAAGAGGACGTCTATCTGGGTCTTGCCGATTGATGAGCAGGAAAGGCCAGGGACTATGCCATGGAATACAGTCCGACTGGGCTGAAGCTGCCTCTGCTTGATTCCAAACTTCTCCATAGTGTCACGGTATAGGATGTTGATGCTGCTGCCGCCATCTATCAAAACTCGGGAGAAGCGAGCAACCCGCCTCTCCGTTGCGAAGGTTGCGTCTAAGACCAGGGCATAAGAACTAGGAGAGGGCACCACCTCCGGGTGGTCAGCTCTGCTCCAACTGATAGGCTTTTCGGACCAATGCATGAACTCGGGGGTCTCTGACGTTACTACATGTACTTCTTGTTGCCGCTGCCGTCTGTTGTGCTTATCGTCGGCTATGTTGGTGAACATGACATAAGCCCCATGCTCTTCAGGATATTCATCTTGTATTGCGCCGACTGGCCGAACCGCCGGCTGCTGGGGAGGAGGAGGCGGCGGGTCGGCAGGCGGTGGAGGCAGGATTCCATCGCCCTTGGCGATCCTGGTGAGCTAGTGGCACTTCCGAGTGGTGTGGTTGGACGGCTTCGCGCCGCTGTGAAACTTGCAGGGTGCATCGGGAGTGTGCTCGTACGAGAAGGCGGGCAACCAGTTGGGCTTGCCGCCCTTCTGACGCTTGGGAGGAGGCCGCCCTTCCCACTGTTGGTCTTCGACTATTGCCACCTGCCGGCTTGTAGAAGCCGGATGTGGCGCCTTGCGCTTGTTGTCGTTTTGCTGCTACCGCCGACCGGTGTCACCAGCCGGGGTCCGAGGAGCTTGAGGAGCCACTTTGCCGGATGCATCAACTTGAATCTCCGCCTTCATGGAGGAGTTGGCTGTGGCGTACTTGTCTGCTATGATCAGCAGTTCGTCGAGGGTCGCCGGCTCGTCGCAGAGAAGTTTGTGCTTGAGCAGAGTGCCTTCTCTGCACCTGGTTGTGAAGTACTCAATAGCCTGCACCTCGTGCACGCCTTCGCAGGAGCTGCGTAGCTCAGTCCAGCGTGTGAGGTAGTCGCGAGTCGACTCGTTGGGGCCTTGGACGCACAAGGAGAGCTGGCGAGGCTTGGGCGGCCGCTTGTACGTGCTGGTGAAGTTGCGGATGAAGGCTTCGGTGAAATCAACCCAGCCGTTGATGTTGCGGGGCTTCAAGCTGTTCAGCCATGTCCGGGCGGTGCCTTGGAGCATGAGCGGAACATACTTCACGGCAATGCGCTTGTTGCCGTTTGCGATGCTGATGGCTGTGGAGTAGTCGACCAGCCAGTCTTCCGGCTTCATGGAGCCGGTGTACTTGGGCGTATCTCTTGGGAGTGTGAACCCTTTGGGGAAGGGCTCGTCACGGATGCGGGGGCCAAAACAGGGTGGGCCCAGCGCGTCTTCTTCCCGCGCCAGGGATCGGATGAGGCGATCGATCCGGTGGCGGGCGTCATTTTCTCCGACTCCTTCTCGGGGGCCAAGGCGGTCGCCGAGTGTCGGGTGGTCGACAGGTGGCGGAGAAACGCGCGTGTCTCTGCGCTGGGGAGGCTGGTAGTCGCCTGGTCGTTCCACCGCTCACGGGCGGCCGTCTCGGTCGCGCTCGATGGTGATGTACGTCTGGCTGCGGCTTGCAGCCGGCTCCTTGTCTCGTCATCCGCGGGCGCCACCAGTCGGCGTCCGGGAGGTCGCGCCATGCTCTCGGCGGGGGGGGGGGGGGGCTGATTCACAGCCTGCGGGCCGGGCTCCACCACTCGGCGGCTGGCTTCTTGCTGCGTGGCGGCTGCATCAAGGAGCTGCTGCATGCAGCCCATCATGCAGCGACGCTCGTCGCCCTCCAAATGCTCCAGCTCTTCTGTCGCCGCCTGGGCGGCTCGTATGTTCTCCTGAGGCGTGGCGTAACTCAGGCGATCGGCCCCCAGCATGCTGGCGATGGCAGGCCCACGTTGCCGAACGATGCCTACGCGACTGGGCTCACCAGCAGCTGGCGTGCCACCAATGGCGCTGTCGACCTCACGCTGATAGGCCTCGGAAAGGCGCCTCATCATGGCCAGCTTCTGGGCGCTGTCGTAGAGCGCCTTGCGATGCGCCTCCAGTGCCTCGCCATTGGCGTCTTCGGGTAAGGGTGCGACCAGGTCCCGCAACGCCGTCTGCAGCGGATCCTGGCCACCTCCGCAAGAGTGCTCGCCATGGCTGATGACAAGCACCTCCGTGACGGTGCTTCTGCCACTGTCCGTGCGAGGAAGCAGTTCGTCGTAGACCACCACGTTGGTGGGGAACGCGTCGAGCGACGCCGTGTCGGAATCGACAGGCATCGGGTCAGTAGAGCCAACCGACTCCAAGTCCGCAGCAGGCTCGTTGACGACGTGAAGCTGGTCGAGGAGGCTGACGAGGCGGCTCATCGGAGAGGCGAATCTCGCCAACAAGATCGGCGGGGCAGCTTGTCGCGCAGACGACCTCTGCATCGTGCAGCGCGTCAGTGCAGACGCCGTCTAGCGTGCCGGGCTGGCTGCGCTCGCCAGGAAGGAACAAGGTTCCCATCCAGAACAGGTCTCCGGACGACGGTGCACCTCGCTCCACGGTGGGCGCCAAATGTCGGAGGTTGGGAACGACATATACCAAAGGATGGCTTATCATGGTGGGAGCGAGTAGAACGTCGCCGGTGCCCGGAAGCGGATGAGGCGTAGACACGAACGCTGGCATACTTTACCCAGGTTCGGGGCTCTCCTAGGAGATAACACCCCTAGTCCTGCTCTGCGGGGTCTCCGCATGATCACTAAGGCACTAGTGAGTACAATGGTGCTCCTTGAGCTGTATGGTAGAGGTAGAAGAAAGCAGGGCTAGCTCTCTCCTCTCTCTATGTATGAGTCTAGGTCTAATAGGTTGGGAACCCCTTGCATGGGTGCCCTGGGGGGTTTATATAGGCCTACCCTCCAGGGGTACAATGGTACTCTGGCCGGGTGTAGGACCCGGTTGTCAGTGTCTCATGTCGTCGGCTTCTCCGCCGGCGCTGGGGCCCGCCGCCTGGTGGGACTCGCCGGCGCTAGGGCCCGCCGCCTGGTGGGCCCCCCGACTGGTCTGGTGCGGAGCCGACAGGCCGCCTCCGCCGCTTGCGGGTCTGGCCGGCTGCTTGTTACTGTAGCCGTAGTGCTAATGACGCATGCTTGGTCGTGGGGGGCTACAGTCCCGCCGTCTGGTGGGAGATCATGTAGCCACACCGTCTCTCATCTCGTTAATGGCGCACGGACTCCGAGGGATGAGTGGGCCGCCTGCTAAAGACCGGCCTCCTTCGGGTCCGAGTGGTCAGGCTTCTGCCGCCTTCCGGGCTCTCGCTGCCTGGTAGGGCCCGCCGCCTGCAGGCCATACCGACAGGCCGTCGTGGGAGCAGGGCTCCGCCTGATAGGAGTGACGTCAAGGGTGGAGTGGCAATAGTGCCGCGTCGTGCGGAGATCTCCGTGTGTATGGAGCACTGTGGCCGCGCCGTGCCCTGGATAATGGGGTGATAGGCTACACTGTAGTTACATCTTGTCTCGTCCTCTTACTGGGGGCGCAGACTTTGAGGGCGTCGTGGGCTGCCTGCTAGGAGTCGGCCTCTCTGGAGGCCGCCTGCTAGGAGTCGGCCTATCTTGGGGCCGTTTGCTGGTGCCAGGCCGTCTTCCGGCAGCCGGACATATGAGCCAGCCGGCCACCAGAAGGCGGCGCTTCATCCTTCATGCTTGAGGGGCGCGCCCGACCCAATGTATTGAAATGCTCAGGGACTCGGGTTAGGCTACCCGTGGCCCATTACTCCGACAGCGACCCATGCAAGTGTAGGCTTGGTGGGCTTGTGGTCTCGTGTGGCACCTTTCGCAAACACGCCACTGTGGCGTCTTAATGGGTGCCGCCACAAATTTACATAAGAAATCGATATGTGCTGACCCGGCCAATCCCCTTTCCCCCGACACCCCCCCTCCCAGCCCTTCCCACCCGCTCCCATCCACCCACCAACGCACTCATAGAAACACATACTCATGCTTCTAGCCCCTACCGCTCAAGCCCCTACTGCCTCGTCCAGCGGCTATACGGATCGCCATGGTTTCGTGGAACAATGGAGACAGTAGCAGCGGTGATGAAGCGCGCAACATCGAGGTGAACACGTCACGTTATTTCTATCCGGGTGTAAGCAACAATGCAGGATAGAGGCAGAGCCTACTCTAATTTGATGTTTCGTCCGACCCATCGCAGATCCATGGTGACTCGTCCATGGAATGGGAATTGGGACGTCCTGTGTATTTGATGCATCCAATCCAACCAGGTACCATAGGAACACATACGATGGTGCTTCGACGGTTTGTGTGAGTCCACCTCATTGCCAAAGTCTTGTCATTTACAACTTAGAATACAAGTTGTGCAATGCTTTGCTTTGTATTACAATCCCTACATCATTATGACACAGAACGACGGTCGTCGGGAGGTTGCAAAGTTGGTTGATGAATCGTGGCCTTCCAATTTTAAAAAGGCTATTAATGAGTTACGGGACGGTTACACACACATTGTGGACGTTGCAAGGAAGGAGAATGAGCTACAGGAACGATGGAATTCTTCATTTGCGCAAGAGAACGCACAAATGCAAATTGTACTGACTGAGCTTCAAGCTGATGTGGAGAAGCTAAGTGAATCAAAACATAGAGAAGCTTTTGAGCCGGAAGAGCTGCATAAGTTACGCGAAAGTATGTACGCATTGAAGAACAAAGTACAGGAGTTGAGGGCCGAGAAGAAGAATCTTGAGTACGTAATCAACGATCTCATGAAATCAGGGGAACAAAACAAGGAGAAGCTCAAGAGAATCCAACGTGTTTGTGATGAGTAAATTGTGGTCACGCTGTTATGAGTGTAAGAATGTTAAATTCATGCTTCCTTTGCACATTCCAACTTTTGTGAACTGGTAGATCGGTCAGCCATGTTTCCTGCCATTATTACGATTTTCTTGAGTTTGCAGAGGGAAAGGCGTAGTCTATGCCACAAATTTCTGTAATCTTCATAACATTTCCCCTTGCAACGGACTCTTCTATGACCAGCTGCGCAAGTTGCTGCTCAAGATCGTGCTTCTCGTCCTTCAGCTTATCCCTCTCCTTCTCAACCTTAACTCGCAACACCTTGTGCATGTTGATGGCTGTCATCGTAGCCAGGTTCTTCGGATGTAATTCCGACTTAAGTTGGATCAACTCATGTTTTGCATCACCTAGCTTTTGTATAGTTGTCTTTAACTCGTCCTGCACCTTGCCAACCTCATTTGTAGCTTCTTCTGCATAGATGCTTGGTGCTTCCGCTTCCGTGTGATAAGCTTAATGTAGTCTCTGGCGCTCTCAAGCTTGTCTACAGATCTTGCACTTTTCTCCTTGTCATACAAATTCCATATTGCAATGAGAGCTCTCTTCATGCTATCTGGCCACTCTTTGTCCTTCCATTCCAAGAATCTGCAATGGTTCCCTTCCTGCATTACCAATACGGGGAAAAACCTATGAAACAAAGCTTTTGGAAAATATTAGTTTACAGTCAACAATTTTTGCCTCACTTTGTTCCCACAAAGTGATGAACCTCTTCCCAGTGTTGGTGCCCTGGAACGCGATGAACCTGTTGCATCTTTGTTTGTGACGGCAACATACGTCTACATTGTCCTCTAATCCACAATAGCTATCGTCGGGTATGGTATCGGGAATCTAGCAACAGGAACAAGTTGGACTGGATCTGATGAAACGCTCTTCGCTATAGCGAGAGGAAAAATAGATCGATTGCGGGTAATAAAGAAGGCCAAATATGTACTCATGTTGATCCTGGCGGCTTCGAAGTCCACTCCATCAAAGGAATTGCTATCATGGCCCAACGACACCATTTCATCTTATGTTTCAAGAGGTGGGAGACCTGCTGCTGGCTTGGTGTTTACATAGCATCAGTGTTTCGATGGTTATTCAGTATGTGGGACATAGCCATCAGAGTTTTTCAATATGTGCAACGCGAGCGCACCTAACACACCCAATACTTACTCGGAATGTACTTCTCGGAATCTCCAATAGTTTAGAGAAGATGAAACGGGTAGGCACTTCCTCACCCCCACAACTGTATCCTCAATCCAATGGTCGCTCCTACCCCCGCTTACTTTTTGACTATAAACAGTAGGGTAACACCCCACTGCAACTTTTATTAAAATAATAAGGCAGAAACAAATCTGTCTATCAAAATAGGTGATGCAAAGTTTCTTCTTGCTGGCAATCCCTGACTGCACAATTATAAACTTCCAAATCAAAGTTTTTCCTTCTTAAAAGGTTCCTTATGTTTACTCTATCATGTAGTAACATCCAGAAGAATACTTTGTGCTTAGGTTGGCAAGAGCTTTTCCAAATCCAGGAGAAGTGAGGTGGAGTTTGTTTGTGACCAATCAGCACATTATAGGCTTTCATTGAGGAATAAAATTCATTTCCCCATATGTAACTCCATGTATCCATTGCATCCAAGTACTCAGATTGCCTTAAAGAAATGCAGATGTCTTCCGTTTGTAAGAACTCCTCATATGCTTGTGTAGTGAGAGGCAGGTGGAAAAGATCTTCAAGATATTCTGTGTTGATCACTTGTTGCACACTTGTGAATGGGTCTCTGACAAAGGAGTATAGGTGATCAAATTTGTGTTTGAGAACATATTGATGGCACAAATCATCCCAGAACAGAGCACTTTTGATGATGAGGATACCATTGTTACACCCACAGCCCCTGCTGCTATACATACTGGACCAATTACTAGAGCTCGCGCACGCCAATTAAATTACCAGGTACTTTCGTTTCTTGGTAATGATTCTAATGTTCATGAGAATATGATGCTGCCTAAATTGGATACATTTGTTTTGCTTACAAATGAAGGGCCTAGCTTTGAGAAGGATGAATATTGGAGCAAGAACAAGCATGGAGATGATGGCATGCGCATGGGGAACAAGAACGGAGTTACAAGTGATGAATTCAGGACGTTGAAGCCACCATAATGCGTGCATGAAGCCTTGGACGAAATATACAAGATGCTACTTCATAACTTTCGTCCAGAGGCTATTCTAGGTGCTGCGTCACCTTATTATTGGGCCAGGCCCATGTAATTTCAAAATACTTGAGTATAGGCTGTTTTTAGAGTCCGTATATGTCGGGAAACAAGAGATAGGGTTGGTTTCAGACCCCTTCCCCAAGGGCCACGAAATTCCCCCCTCTTCCTCCATATATACAACCCTTAGGGCGTCGTTTAGACTTTGGGTTTTGTTTAGATTAAAAGTTCGCCATAGCTGCAACTTCGCGTACTTCGTTTGTGTTCAACGACCAGACAAAGGCGTCACAGAACCCCACCTTGATCAATAAAGCTTTCATCTTATATTCGCAATATCCAGATTGCAATCTCAGTTTCTTGCTTGTTCTTCGTTTGCTCGCAGGAAACAGACCCTCGTGGTCAGGTTGATCGTGCTCCGGTGTGGTCAATAACCTCTCGGAGTTGGTTTAGCGATTGCTAAGGCGCGACGTCCTCGCACGTTCGTAGTCGGATCATCAAAGTCGACTTCCATCAAAGCGATATCCATCATCTCATCGAAAGACGGGACACCTTTGCCTCTATCAAGTGGTATCAGATTTCCAGGTTGCTCGGTGAGATTTTACAGTTTTTCGTAGTTTAGATCGAGTCTGTTCTTCATACCTACAGTCCACGAAAAAGCCACAAAAAAATTAGGGTTAGTTCATCCTATCCGAACCAATCTGAGCCTTTGCATAATCTTTTTAGGGTTTTTGCTTTGTTGAATTTGCGGTTGCATCGTCGTGTCAAGTTGCTGGTCTTAGAGTCTAGTCTTTTAGAGTTTCGAATTCTGGTCATAAGTTGTCACGCCGCCGCCGCACCATCATCATCGCCTTGCCATCTACCACCATTGCTTATCCGCCACCGCTCTGAATCCGTATCCATATACCACCACCAATCCGTATCCATATACCACTACCGATCCGTATCCATATACCACCACCGCTGCCATATCCTACCACCATATATCCACCACCAATCCGAGTTCTTTTCATATTCGGTTTGTTTTAGAGATCCATCTCTTTTCCGTTTCGTGTTTCCTTGCCTAAGTAGGTCTCGAAAAAAAAGAGTCTGGAGACCCCCGGGCAGTTTTTAGGCCAAAATTTCGGCAACCAAAAATATTTTTTCCTTATCCTATTTTTAGGTCCCGGGGAGTGTTTTGAGACACTCGCCATCATAGTGATTTTTTGTCGCACTTTTTCGTCGTCGCTGCCCTGATTTCCGAAAAAAAATAGTCAAAAAAATTTGTGCACATCCTGTCAATTTGACCTGGGAAGAGTTTTGAGACACTCACCATTATAGTGATTTTTCGCAAAAAAAAAAGAGGAGCGCAAAAAAAATAGAGCGAAAAAAAAGAGCAAAAAAAATTCCAGAGTGTGCTTTTCCCTTGTTTACGTGCAGCGCCGTGATTTTGTTAGTGTTCTAGGCTCGCGTCTTTAGCACGGTCTAGCCTAGGACCAGCACAGTACCGTCGTTGAGCGTTTATTCAACTTTGCATATCTGAATTGTTTATTGCTGACCCTTTTTGCTACCATATGATAAGCCTTCCCAGCTCCACATACATCTACGTCATGCGTCTGACTCTCCCTGGTAATCGCTCTATCCAAGCTTTGAGAGTTTTGACTACAACGGTTGCCGATCACCACCTGCTGCTGGGTAAGAACTGGTAAGAATTTGAGATTCGCTTGAAGGTTTTGTGACACACCACCATCACCACCACTTCCTAGTAGTCTGCAGGATCATATTCTTTTGTGTTTCTATTGCTGCTAACTATGGAAGAATCACAAGCCGATGAGACTGATTGGGAGAACATGATGAACAAGGAGTTGCATGATAAATTTCAGCAAATGATGAGTGGCCAGGTGGGAGATGTGCTAAACAGATTTGAAGAGGCTATGGAGAAGATAGATGCCGTGGAGAAGTCGTTCGAGACAAAGCTGGATAACAAGTTTACTGAATTACTCAAGCGTCTTCCCCAACCACCACCGGCTGCACATGTCGCACCTCTACAACAACAACCACATCTCCAACGCCGCCTTCCAAGTCAAGTGGGACGAGCACAGCGCGTTCCAATTGAGACTGGTCAAAATTCGGGTGCCGCTGCACCTACTGTTGATGCTTCTTTGGCTCCTGCTACTGCGGCGGCTAAGGAGGATGACGATTATGCGGGCGATTATGAGGATGAGGTTGATCAAAATCAGAACTACGTGCAGCCACCAGCACCACCACCAGCAGGTCGACCTCAGGTATATATTCGCAACGGTAGGCCGGCACCACCACCTCAGGTACGAGATCATGACCATCTCCCTAAACTGAAATTGAATATTCCACCATTTGAGAGTAGATATGTTCCTGATATATATCTTACTTGGGAGTTAGAAACTGAACAACGATTTACATGTTTACAATATCCTTAGGAGAGACGTGTTCCTGCTGCTGTTTGTGCTTTCACTAGCTTTGCATGTGTTTGGTGGTCTGAACATTGTAGATTATATCCTGTTCCAGCTACTTGGGCTGCTTTGAAAACTGCTATGCGTACTCGTTGGGTTCCACCATATTATCAACGTGAATTACTTCAAAAATTGCAGCGCTTAAGACAAGGGAAAAATTCTGTAGAAGAATATTATCAGGAATTACAAACTGGCATGATTAGATGTGGTATTGTTGAGGAGAATGAAGCTATGCTTGCATGTTTTATGGGTGGATTAAATAAAGAGATTCAGACCATTCTAGAGTATAAGGATTATAATAATATCACTCGTTTATTCCATCTTGCTTGTAAAGCTGAACGTGAAGTGCAGGATCGACAACCATTTGCGCGAACTAACTTTTCTGCAGGTCGACCTTCATCATGGACACCGCGTGCATCTTCTACTTCCACTGCACCAGCACCTCCATCAGGTTCCACCTCCAGCCGTGATACAAGAAAGCAGGCACAACCACCACTATCTGCCAAGAGCGCACCTGCCGGGCCTGCACAGAGCTCTTCTTCTTCCATGGCATCGACAGGGCACACAAGTGATATTATTTGTCGTCGTTGTAAGGGAAGATGACATTATGCGAGAGAATGCAAATCTCAGCGTGTAATGATTGCTACTGAGGATGGTGGGTATGAGTCCGCTAGTGACTATGATGAGGAGACTTTGGCTCTTATTACACGTGAAGAACATGGTGGAGATGATTCTGAAAATGAGACGCAATACATGGCTCCTGAAGACGCTGACAGGTATGAATGTTTAGTTGCTCAACGTGTTTTGAGTGTGCAGATCACACAAGCAGAGCAAAATCAGAGGCATAATTTGTTCCATACAAAGGGAGTTGTGAAGGAACGTTCTGTTCGCGTCATCATAGATGGAGGGAGCTGTAACAACTTGGCTAGCATGGAGATGGTGGAGAAGCTATCTCTCACCACAAGACCACATCCACATCCTTACTACATCCAATGGTTCAACAATAGCGGCAAGGTTAAGGTAACACATACTGTTCGTGTGCATTTTAGTATCTCTACATATGCTGATTATGTTGATTGTGATGTGGTACCCATGCAAGCATGTTCCTTATTACTTGGTAGACCATGGAAATTTGATAAAAATTCTCTACACCATGGTAGAAATAATTAGTATACACTTGTTCATAAGTATAAAAATATTACTTTGCTTCCTATGACTCCTGATTCCATTTTGAAAGATGACATTAATAGAGCTAATAAAGCAAAACAGGAGAAAAATAAGAGTGAAAATCAGATTGTGGCAAAAGAATTTGAGCAACAAATGAAACCTACTACTAAACCATCTAGTGTTGTTTCTGAAATTAAATTGAAAAGTGCATGTTTACTTGCCACAAAAGCTGATATTGATGAGCTAGATTTCAGCAAATCTGTTTGCTATGCTTTTGTGTGCAAAGAGGCATTATTTTCATTCGAGGACGTGCCTTCCTCTTTGCCCCCTGCTGTCACTAACATTTTGCAGGAGTTCGCTGACGTCTTCCCACAAGACGTGCCACCGGGATTACCACCTATTCGAGGGATTGAGCATCAAATTGACTTAATTCCCGGTGCATCGCTACCCAACCGTGCACCATACCGTACCAATCCAGAGGAGACGAAGGAGATTATGCATCAAGTACAGGAGCTGCTCGACAAAGGTTATATTCGCGAATCCCTTAGTCCTTGTGTTGTTCCTATTGTTCTAGTGCCGAAAAAGGATGGTACGTCACGTATGTGTGTTGATTGTAGAGGCATTAATAATATTACTATTCATTATCGTCATCCTATTCCTAGGCTAGATGATATGCTTGATGAATTGAGTGGCTCTACAATATTCTCCAAAGTTGATTTGCGTAGTGGATACCATCAAATTCGTATGAAATTGGGAGATGAATGGAAAACTGCATTTAAAACTAAGTTTGGTTTATATGAGTGGTTAGTCATGCCTTTTGGGTTAACTAATGCACCTAGTACTTTCATGAAACTAATGAACGAAGTTTTATGTGCTTTCATTGGACGATTTGTGGTAGTCTATTTTGATGATAAAATGATTTATTGCAAATCTTTGGAAGAACATTTGGAACATTTTACGTGCTGTTTTCCTTGCTCTACGTGATGCACGTTTGTTTGGTAACCTTGGGAAGTGCACCTTTTGCACCGACCGAGTATCTTTTCTTGGCTATGTTGTTACTCCACAGGGAATTGAAGTTGATAAAGCCAAGATTGAAGCTATTGAGAGTTGGCCGCAGCCCAAAACGGTCACACAAGTGCGGAGTTTCCTTGGACTCGCTGGTTTCTATAGGCGTTTTGTGAGAGATTTTAGCACCATTGCTGCACCTCTCAACGAGCTTACAAAGAAGGATGTGCCTTTTGTTTGGGGTACCGCACAGGAAGAAGCCTTCACGGTATTGAAAGATAAGTTGACACATGCTCCTTTACTCCAACTTCCTGATTTTAATAAGACTTTTGAGCTTGAATGTGATGCTAGTGGAATTGGATTAGGAGGTGTGTTATTACAAGATGGCAAACCTGTCGCATACTTTTCTGAAAAATTGAGTGGGCCTAGTCTAAATTATTCTACATTATTTATGGCCCAAAGAATTTGTTATACATTCTGATCATGAATCTTTGAAACATATTAAAAGTCGAGCTAAACTGAATCGTAGACATGCTAAATGGGTTGAATTCATTGAAACTTTCCCTTATGTCATTAAACACAAGAAGGGTAAAGAAAATGTTATTGCTGATGCATTGTCTCGTCGCTATACTATGCTTTCACAACTTGACTTCAAAATATTTGGTTTGGAGACCATCAAAGATCAATATGTGCATGATGCTGATTTTAAAGATGTTTTGCAGAATTGTAAAGAAGGAAGAACCTGGAACAAGTTTGTCGTTAATGATGGATTTGTGTTCCGTGCTAACAAGCTATGCATTCCAGCTAGCTCTCTTCGTCTTTTGTTGTTGCAGGAGGCGCATGGAGGAGGATTAATGGGACACTTTGGCGTGAAGAAGACGGAGGACGTACTTGCTACACATTTCTTTTGGCCAAAGATGAGACGGGATGTTGAGCGTTTTGTTGCTCGCTGCACTACATGTCAAAAAGCTAAGTCACGAATCAATCCTGATGGTTTATATATGCCTTTGCCTGTACCTAGTGTTCCTTGGGAGGATATATCTATGGACTTTGTTTTAGGTTTACCTCGAACAAAGAAGGGGAGGGATAGCATATTTGTTGTCGTGGATAGATTCTCAAAAATGGCACATTTTATACCATGTCATAAAAGCGATGATGCTGTTAATGTTGCTGATTTGTTCTTCTGTGAAATTATTCGTTTGCATGGTGTGCCAAATACTATTGTTTCAGATCGTGATACTAAATTTCTTAGCCACTTTTGGAGATGTTTATGGGCTAAGTTGGGGACTAAACTGCTTTTTAGTACTACTTGTCACCCCCAAACTGATGGACAAACTGAAGTAGTCAATAGAACATTGTCTACTATGCTTAGGGCTGTTTTCAAGAATAATAAGAAAATGTGGGAAGAATGCTTGCCTCATATTGAGTTTGCTTATAATCGTTCATTGCATTCTACTACTAAGATGTGCCCTTTTGAAATTGTGTATGGTTTCCTACCTCGTGCACCTATTGATTTGTTGCCTCTTCCATCTTCGGAGAAGGTTAATTTTGATGCTAAACAACGTGCTGAATTGATCTTAAAAATGCATGAGTTAACTAAGGAAAACATTGAGCGTATGAATGCTAAATATAAACTTGCTGGAGATAAGGGTAGAAAACATGTTGTGTTTGCACCTGGAGATCTTGTTTGGTTACATTTGCGTAAGGATAGATTTCCTGATTTGCGCAAATCAAAGCTAATGCCACGTGCTGATGGTCCTTTTAAGGTGTTAGAGAAAATAAATGATAATGCATATAAACTTGAGCTGCCTGCAGATTTTGGGGTTAGTCCCACTTTTAACATTGCAGATTTGAAGCCTTATTTGGGTGAGGGAGATGAGCTTCCGTCGAGGACGACTTCATTTCAAGAAGGGGAGGATGATGAGGATACCATTGTTACACCCACAGCCCCTGCTGCTATACATACTGGACCAATTACTAGAGCTCGCGCACGCCAATTAAATTACCAGGTACTTTCGTTTCTTGGTAATGATTCTAATGTTCATGAGAATATGATGCTGCCTAAATTGGATACATTTGTTTTGCTTACAAATGAAGGGCCTAGCTTTGATAAGGATGAACATTGGAGCAAGAACAAGCATGGAGATGATGGCATGCGCATGGGGAACAAGAACGGAGTTACAAGTGATGAATTCAGGACGTTGAAGCCACCATAATGCGTGCATGAAGCCTTGGACGAAATATACAAGATGCTACTTCATAACTTTCGTCCAGAGGCTATTCTAGGTGCTGCATCACCTTATTATTGGGCCAGGCCCATGTAATTTCGAAATACTTGAGTATAGGCTGTTTTTAGAGTCCGTATATGTGGGGAAACAAGAGATAGGGTTGGTTTCGGACCCCTTCCCCAAGGGCCACGAAATTCCCCCGTCTTCCTCCATATATACAGCCCTTAGGGCATCATTTAGACTTTGGGTTTTGTTTAGATTAAAAGTTCGCCATAGCTGCAACTTCGCGTACTTCGTTTGTGTTCAACGACCAGACAAAGGCGTCACAGAACCCCACCTTGATCAATAAAGCTTTCATCTTATATTCGCAATATCCAGATTGCAATCTCAGTTTCTTGCTTGTTCTTCGTTTGCTCGCAGGAAACAGACCCTCGTGGTCAGGTTGATCGTGCTCCGGCGTGGTCAATAACCTCTCGGAGTTGGTTTAGCGATTGCTAAGGCGCGACGTCCTCGCACGTTCATAGTCGGATCATCAAAGTCGACTTCCATCAAAGCGATATCCATCATCTCATCGAAAGACGGGACACCTTTGCCTCTATCAACTTCTGCCATCACCCACATTGCATCTGGCTATAGCTTTAAACTAATCAATAAGGGCAAGTTTGACTTCGACCAGAAGGAGCCCACTTTTTGATCCCCTGGGAGTTGTCCATTGTTGTAGTAAGTTTCCCTAATTAGGTTTACCCAAGGAATATCAAGTCTATTGAAGAATTTTGAAGGTTCTTCATGAGCAGAGTTTTGTTTTGTGTGAAGATATCTAGGACTCCTAAACCACCCTGATTTTTCGGTCTACAAACTGTATGCTAGGCCACTAGTGCTGATCTTCGGTCTTCCATGTCAGGACTCCTCCAAAGTCAATGCCTCAAATAGTTAATGATCTGGTGTTTTATAGTGATAGGAATGTCCAAACAGCACATAAAGTAGACTGCTAAGGATGCCAACACAGATTTAACTAGCAGCACCTTCCCTGCCTGAGTCATAAAAGTATAAATACCAGCAATCCTCTTAGCAATTCTATTGACTAGAGGCAAACACTGCTCCACAGTTGGTTTATAATTCCCCAATGGGAGTCCCAGATAAGTAAAAGGAAAGTGTCCCCTAGCACACTGCAGAATGTTTGCGAAAATGCTAACTCTGTCTTCTGTAATATTTATGGGCACCATGAATGATTTCCCATAGTTAACCTTTAGTCCAGTAGCAGATGCAAAGGTGTTTAAAAGAGCTTTGAGGCACACTAACTGCCTAGCATTAGCTTGCATGAGAACTAATGTATCATCTGCATATTGTACTATGGAGAAGTCTGGGCAAGAGTTAACTTGAAGTGGTGGTGTGATTAAATCTCTTCTCATAGCTTTGTTCAGAATTGATTGAAGCAGATTAGCTGCCAATACAAAGATTAAAGGTGAAAGAGGGTCCCCTTGCCTTACTCCTCTTCTGCAATATAAACTTTTTCCCTGGCACTCCATTTAACATCACAGCAGATGAAGCAGATGTGAAAAGTATTTGCATCCAAGATATCCACTTCTCTCCAAATCCCTTAGCTCTTAGAATGTCAATAATAGCTTGGTGTTCAATAGTGTCAAAAGCCTTTTCAAAGTCCAGCTTGATTACTAACATTTCTTCTTTTGATCGATGACACTGGTGAAAATATTCATAAGCCCAACCAAGACAATCTTGTATCAATCTGTTCTTTAGAAATCCATACTGATTAATCTGTACCAGCTTGAGGATCACTTTTTGTAGTCTATTTGCCAGAAGTTTTGTAATGATTTTGAGCACGCCATTAAGCAAAGATATTGGCCTAAAATCATTAGGAGAGACCGGGACTTCCTTTTTTGGGATGAGAGTGATAAAGGAAGTGTTGATGCTCTCTAGATTAACATTACTAGCATGAAAGGCCAAAATAAGAGCAGTAACATCCTCTTTGATAATATCCCAACAGGCTTTGAGAAACTCATTATCAAATCCATCAGGCCCTGATGATTTGTTTGTGGGTAAGTTCTTAACTACCTCATCAATTTCCTCCTGTGTGAAAGACTTCTCAAGATCTTTAAAAAGTTGTGGATCCACTCTGTTCTCATATAAATCATGTAAATCAAAGTGCATGGTATGGCCATTGGAGTGTCCTAGTCTCTTTTTAAAAGCCTCCCAAAGAATTGCAGCTTTTCCCTCATGATCAGTAATTTCCACTTGGTCCTCATTCAGGAGCATGGCAATTTTGTTACGTCTGTGGTTAATTGAGGCCTTTGTGTGAAAGAATTTTGTGTTTTCATCTCCAAATTTAACACCCTTGATTTTGCCTCTCTGCTTCCAATAGATCTTCTGATTGCTGAGAACTGTCAATAAGAATTCTTTCAACATATTTCTACAATTGCTCTCAAACTTGGTGAGGTCTCTGTATTCCTCCAAGAAGTCCCACATGAAAATACATTCATTTATTTCCTCAATTTGCTTTTTAAGACAAGACGGACTTTTAGCCCAAAGTTTGAGTGCTCTTCTCAAGTTTTTGAACTTGGTAGGGTCAGTAAAGCCAACAGGAATATTCCAGGATGCTTGAACTATTTCTTTGAAAGAGTTGTGCTTTATCCAATAATTCTCAAATCTGAAAACCCTTGACTTGGGGATGTTTGTGCCAATTTTAATTACACATGGCAAATGATCTGAGGTGGGTTTTGCTAGTGGAAGAGCAGTGGTATCAGGGTAGCTTGTCATCCAGGCTACAGAAGTGAAAAACCAGTCCAATTTTTCAAGTAGTGGATTGTCTTGCATGTTGCTCCAACTGAATTGCCTACCTTTAAGAGGTAATTCAATTAACCCCAAGTTACTAATAGCTTCATTGAATAGTAGCATCTGATTGACATCTCCACCAGGTCTGTTTCTGTCCTCAGGTGACCTAATGAAATTAAAGTCCCCCATGACAATCCAATCTACATCATCAGGCATCTAAATATTAGCAAACCAATCAATGAATTCCACTTTTTCTTTAGGGTTGCAAGGTCCATAGATGTTTGTGAGAATCCAAGACCTGAGAGTGGTTCTACAAGTGAACTGCATAGTTAAGGAGAATTTATTTTGGAAGAGCATTTCTCCAGAAAAAAGAGTCCCATTCCAGGCAGTCAAGATACCTCCAGAAGCCCCAATGGAGGGCAAGTATTCAAATTTGTTGAATCTCTATGGACAAAAGTTGTGAACATAAGCTAGGTCAAAATTTTATCTCTTTGTTTCTTGTAAGCACAAAATGCCAGTAGCACTTTCCTCAACTTTTTGCCTAATAGCAAGCTATTGCTCTGGGGCATTCAGACCCCTAACATTCCAGTTCAAAATATTCTAGGATCTATTTCTATTCATGGTAAACTAGCTGCATATTTGTTTTGATATACCAAGCACCATCTCCTGGTATAATACCCAGCTGAGTTATAATTTCAAAACTAGAGCTCTGTGGTGTAAAGGACGCAGTCTTGACATGCAAGAAGCAACAAGAAAAGAGATGCAGACCCAGCAAGAAAGTGAGAAGATGTGACATGGCATTTCCAAAAGATAGCAGAGTAGTTTCATCATCCTCATACAAGACACAGATCCAGGATTCAAGTTTGGTGGAAAAAAGACCATGAAACAAAATAAGCCACCATGTCTCATAGTCAGACATGAAACATGTTCTGAATACAGCAACCACAGAATACATCTTACATCTAACCACCAAACTAGGCCTCCTCATTACTACCTTGAGACTGCTACTAAGATGAGAGCACATCATGGTACACTCTTGGTGGGGTTTGTAGCACCAGTGGCCTTGGAAACCTTGGCCACATCCTCCTAGCCTCTCTTCTTGGGCCTCTTGGAAAGCTTCCCCCGCAGTTCTTCCTCAGATACCTTGCAGAAAGCTTCAGTCAGGTTTTTGACCACTTTATTTTGCACAATTGGAGGTATAGATTTACAAGGTAAGCAAGATGTAGCATCACAAGACTTCCTTCTATAACCATTATTTTCTTTCTTAATTCTATCACTCCTCCTCACCTCAGTTTCCACCAGAGGCTCTTTGTCCCTTATTTTCTTTGTGACAGCTTCACCTACAGGCATGTTTATCACCTTATTAGGAGACACTTGCTTTAGTGGACTTCCAGCTCCACTTGAGGAGTGAGCAGCAGGGCTAATGCCCTCGTTTTCTTTGCCCAGGCCCAGCATTATCTCCTTACAACTTGGGGCATGTGTAGTAGCACATCCATCAGGGATATGAAACAAAATAGTCTCTTCAGATTCACAATTGGCAGTAAGCATTTTCCACAGATCAGATTTTAGCAGATGCATTATCCAACCAAATTTATCAGGAGTCAGAAGTAGGTGAATTATGAAGTTAAACCAACTTACATGAATGTCAATTTTGAAAGTGTTAACTTCTCCATGTGTAGCTGGAGCAAAATGCTGAATCCACAGGTCCAGACCTTCTTCAGAAATCAAATGGGCACCATCAATAATATCCAAAGTATGAGATTCAACAAGTTTTTGAATGTCTAATAAGCTGGGAGAGTTGGGTAATGAAAAACTCTCCATACCTTTCTTATGCAAACCAGTTGATGTGCCAACCTGAGGAATAGGAACATCAGCTTTGCCTTTCATTGCTGTCCTGTGTGCTAAACCCTGGATGTCCTGTGTGCTAAACCCTGTGTGCTCTTTGGGGACAACCATAGATTCAGTCACCAAAGGAATATCATTGTTATGAATAGCAGCATTAACATTGTCAGAGTTTAACTCTCCTTGTGGCATTTCAGGCTCAAGAACTCTCTCATTCCCAACAGGTTCTTCAACAACAACTTCTCTTGGAACTGGTGGTGCAGGTTGTTGAACTTCTTGTGAATCCAGAGGGACACCTACTTCCCCCTGCTGCTGAACAACATCCAGGTTATCATGAGCTGGTTGAACATGATCTTCTTCCCCTTCTGCTTGATATGCAAGTAGTATATTCTGCAGACCCATGCCCATAGGATTAACTGGAGTTCCTTGGTTAACCTCCTCACTAGCAGTGTGTATTAGACCAAATTCCATCTGACATTGACACTGTTGTGGGGATGCTGCTGTTTGGAGCACCATCATCTTGTATAATTGAAAGTTCTCCTTGCTGTTGAGGTGGTTCTGGATTGTTTGCCTGAGGAAATGCCCAGTGACCTTGCTCTTCTTGTTCCTCCCAATCATCCCAATCTTCATTCTGAGCTGGCTCATTGTTAAGTGGCACTGGCTAAAAACCTAGGAAATCATTGGCATGCTGTGGAACTGGGTGTGGGTCCACTCCAGGAGGTGGAATAGGGTCCTCATCAGCAGGGCCCCCTCCCAGCATTTCTTCTAATAAAACCTCAACTGAACTAGTCCAGGATTCCTCTTCAAAACACTCTCCTTGAGATCATCTGATGCTTTTTGGGATATCAATGAGATCAGTCACTCTAGCCTTAACTAAAATTTTCCCTCTCAGAGCATCTTCCCTTTCCCAGCTTATGATTCTACCCCACTTGGCAATAGTAGCAGCAATGTCTTCAGTGTTACAGTAATCAAATGGAACTCCAATGAACAACAACCAGCAAGTTCTATTGAACTAAATTCTACGCCAGTTCCTACCCTCATTGATAGAGGCGAGGGTGTCCTGATCTTTCGATGAGATGATAACTATCGATTTGGTGGAGTCGACTTTGACGATCCGACTACAAACGTGCACGACGTTGCGCCTTAGCAATCGCTAAACCAACTTCGAGAGGTTATTGACCACGCCGGAGCACGATCAACCAGGCCACGAAGGTCTATTCCTGCACGCAATCGAAGAACAAGCAAGAATATGATAATGCAGTCTGAATATTGCGAATATAGATGAAGTATTTATAAAGGTGGGGATCCGTAAGCGGTCTTGGTCTGGTCGTTGAACACAAACGAAGTACACGAAGTTGCAATGGCTAACTTTTAACTAAACAAATCCCAAGGAAAAAGCTACTAGATAGATCTACTTATATAGGACCAAGGGGTGGCGGCCAAGGAGGTGGGAGGACGTCCCAAGGCAGCCTAAAACAAACCCTAGGTCGTACAAGGCTCATGGGCCCAAGCGGAGGTGATGCAACACCTTTGGACTTGTTGTTTGACTCGGATTCTGCTACAACATCAGATTGTTTCGTCCATATCTCAACGCTCCGGACGAATTTAAAGGTGAATCCAATTGGATTGGAAAGAGGACGAAATCTACTTTCCAAGAAAAAACGAATCACCCAATTCGGAGTCCGTATGAAAAAGTTGTTGGCGTTTTGAGTCAGGTATGTCTGTGCAGTCCGAATCTGAATCCAGAACGTGAGAGACTTGGACTCTATCTTCTCTTGGCCCAAAAGTGACGTGAGAGGACTTTTTGAACAGAACCTAAACTTCTCCTTTTCCCCTATCTTCATATGTGGATTGTACAAATGTCCCATACACCTGCAATTAGACAAAACACAAAAGTGTGTGAAGTATTTTTGTTCTGGATAACATAAATAGATTATTGAATAGTTTGCTCTAGAAATCACCTGACAAATATGCATGTATGCAATATTTTTGGTCGTATCCAAGGTAGTCATGTCCTCATCATCCTCCCCTTCTTGAAAATAAAGCCATCCTCGGCGTTTCTTAATCTGAAATGTGGCTAACAAAAGAGACAAGGTGTACATGTTGTATATGTATATGTCATCTATTTTTACTTCCCATGGATTTTGCACATATGACACATGTATACATGAGTAACTTTCATAGTTATCAAAATATAAAGCCAAAATATTATCACAAGAAGTAGAAGGCATGAAAGTATTGCAACTCAGTTTGCACATATAAGTGAAGCTCTTATTCATATGAAAAGATTGACAATATTCATCATTAAACCATCCCAACATTGGTGAATAAACCTTACTTGCATCAAATTTACATGCTACAACATGCTTAAATAAACAAACATGCAATAAGTCATTTGACACAGAATCATCACCAAGATTAGAGATCATATCAAAATGATTAAACATTGGTTCTTTTGCATCAACAGTTAATTCATTGGGTGCACTCAAAATTATTTGTATTTCAGTTGTTTGATCACATGACGCATTCATGACAGTAACATGATTCTCTAAAATAGGTGATGCGCTCAAATCAACAGGTAACTCAACACATGATGTATTCAAGTTAACTAGGCATGCATCATTCTCATGTGAAGTTATATCATCAATACCTTTACAGTTACCTTGTCGCAAAGATGTAGCTGATGTAGGTATGGATGATGGCAATGTACCATACTCTTGAGATGATGTCGCGCTCACAATCTGAGGTGTGGCTGCTCTAGTAGGTGCAACGGTGGAGGAACCAAGCGGTGGTGGTGAGCAAGAACTAGAATAGTTGTTGTTGTAGTCGCCCAACGCATCCTCCTATAACTGTCTCTCAAAGGTACAAGCACGAACATACATACCAGTAATGCAACGAGGAATATACTGAAATCGTGCCTGAATATCATGGTTCAAACCACCAAAAAATCTATTCATTGTATCATCCTCAGATTCTTCTATGTCACAATGATGCATATAAGATTTGAACTCTTGGTAGTAAGCATGAACAGTGTTGTTGCCTTGTTTAAATTGTTAAAATTTGCGACGCAATTCATGACGATAGTAAGGAGGGAAAAATTGTTGTCTCATTAGATCTTTCAAATCTTTCCAAGTTGTGGGTTGGTTATCAATGTTTTTCTTACAATGCACACTCCACCAAACAGAAGCAAAACCAGTAAATGCTCTAGTGGCAGCTCGTACTCGCTCAAGTTCAGAAAAGTCATGGTGACTAAAAACTTGTTCTACTTCATGCTCCCAAGCTAGATAAATAGCAGGATTAAATCTACCCTCAAATGACGGTAAAGAGATAACCTGACCATGTGCTTGTGTGTGTTGTCCCAACTCTCGTGATGGTGAAGATGTGTCCGTCGTCCAAGAACTTCTATCTCCGGAACCTGTCATGATTAGTAGAAACAAGAAACGAAATTCAAGAATAATGTTCCTATGAACTACTAGGATGTGGTTGTAAAGTGCTCACAGTAAAGCAAATATCAATATCTTACAAATTCTTACCATGCGGCAGGTGGTGACAGGCAACCAGCGGTGTCAAATAACTCCGAAGATTGTGTAAAGTGATTGCCAGGGGAACGTACGTATACACGGTGTAGAAATATGTGGAGCTGGGTTGGCTATATATGGTAGCAAAAGATTAGCAATAATCAATTCAGAGATGCAATGTTGAATAAACGCTCAACGACGATACTGTGCTGGTCATAGGCTAGACCAGACTAGAGACGCGAGCCTAGAACACTAATGAGGTCACGGCGTAGCACAACTAGCATCAAGGAAGGATACTAAGTAGCTCTCGACAGCAAGATATAAGTGAAGATCACAACGGCAGTAAAGATAATGATGAAAAACAACTGCGAAGCTGGATATACAACAACTCTCTCTCCAACTTTCCTCTTGAAAAGTTTGAGCCAATTTTCTGATGACTTTTTTCAAAGAATGCTACTAACTCAAGGTTTCCAATGCAAAAAGAATCACTCAATTCCGAATTGATATGAGGAGTCAAAGAATTCTAAAACTGGCTTGAAAAACTGAGCTGTGTTTGCGAACTTCGAAGGGAAAAAAGACCTATTTAGAAGACGATTTTGAGGTGTCAAATATTGAACTAGTCTCTGCAACTATTTAGATGCGGCTCGTCGCTAGCTTTCATTTGAGTACTCGCGGAGCCAAAACGGATTTTGTATGAGGAAGTTATGCCTGTTTTACTGAACAGTGCACAAAACAGATTCCAATCCGAATTCAACTACGAGATTGAGTCTAGATAGATCCGAATTTTGTTTTTTTTCTTCTCTCTTTTTTTTCCTCACACTTTTTTTTTCTTTTTCTTTCTCTCTTTTTTTTCTCTGACTTCTTTTTCTTTTTTTCTCTCTCTTTTTTCTCTGTCTTTTTTTTCTCTCCCTCTTTCCAAGACAAACTAGATAAGATGCAGATTGGATCAAGCAAAGATGTGAACGACCTCAACTATGATTGTGACAATGAACTATGGGTAGCACTGGTGGACATTGATGGATGGTGTGGTGGACAGCGGAAGGGATAACGATGCAGCGGCGACGTGACTAATGTGAACAGAACTCGAAACTCTAAACGAACTAGACCCTAAGACCAGCAACTCGACACGACAATGCAACCGATAATTCAATAATGCAAACAATGAAAAGAAAATTGCAAAGGCTCAGACTGGCTTGGACAAAAGGATGAATAGATCTAACTTTTTGTGGCTTTTTCTTGGACAATAGGTAAGAAAATAAATCTAATCTAGGGGAAACTGGAAATTCTCACCGAGCAACCTGAAAGCTGATACGACTTGATAGAGGCGAGGGTGTCCCGATCTTTCGATGAGATGATAACCATCGATCTGGTGGAGTCGACTTTGACGGTCCGACTACAAACGTGCATGACGTTGCGCCTTAGCAATCGCTAAACCAACTTCGAGAGGTTATTGACCACGTCGGAGCACGATCAACCTGACCACGAAGGTCTATTCCTGCACGCAATCGAAGAACAAGCAAGAATATGATAATGCAATCTGAATATTGCAAATATAGATGAAGTATTTATAAAGGTGGGGATCCGTACGCGGTCTTGGTCTGGTCGTTGAACACAAACGAAGTACACGAAGTTGCAATGGCTAACTTTTAACTAAACAAATCCCAAGGAAAAGGCTACTAGATGGATCTACTTATATAGGACCAAGGGGTGGCGGCCAAGGAGGTGGTAGGACGTCCCAAGGCAGCCTAAAACAAACCCTAGGTCGTACAAGGCTCATGGGCCCAAGTGGAAGTGATGCAACACCTTTGGACTTGTTGTTTGACTCGGATTCTACTGCAGCATCAGATTGTTTCGTCCATATCTCAACGCTCCGGATGAATTTAAAGGTGAATCCAATTGGATTGGAAAGAGGACGAAATCTACGTTCCAACAAAAAAAGAATCACCCAATTCAGAGCCCGTATGAAAAAGTTGTTGGCGTTTTGAGTCAGGTATGTCTGTGCAGTCCGAATCTGAATCCAGAACGTGAGAGACTTGGACTCTATCTTCTCTTGGCCCAAAAGTGACGTGAGAGGACTTTTTGAACAGAACCTAAACTTCTCGTTTTCCCCTATCTTCATATGTGGATTGTACAAATGTCCCATACACCTGCAATTAGACAAAACACAAAAGTGTGTGAAGTATTTTTGTTCTGGATAACATAAATAGATTATTGAATAGTTTGCACTAGAAATCACCTGACAAATATGCATGTATGCAATATTTTTGGTCGTATCCAAGGTAGTCATGTCCTCATCACTCATTGTGCTTAGTGAACGAGATGAAAACATCACCAAACGGGTGCGGGCTCTGCCTGATAAGACAATCTCTATCTGTAACATGCAAGAACTGAACATAAGCTTCACCAAAAGGGCATGGTTGGATTTCTCTGAACCCTACTTGGTCCACACCTTGGAAAAAACTCCTCTAGAACTTCTCTGACGTTGGGGAAAAATACCTCATTTGGATGCGGCTGAATGGTAGCAATCGCCCAATCTTCGTGCCTTCTTGGACGATGCGGCAAGATTGCCCTGGAAACCCCAGTTCACCCTTTGACTTCAAGAATCTGAAAACCATTGGGAACAAAGGGAGCAGGGTCTATAGGAATGTTGGCCATGGCTGGCGCTTCCGAGGAGCGGACCACCAATGCCCGCACCGGCGATGGTGAAGAAGGCGACGAGCTCGTCGAGGTGGAAGCAGAGTTGGTAAGAGCAGAGGAATGCTAGGAGGCAGGCAGTGGTCTCGGTTAGAAATTTGGAAATAGGTCCTTGACCAGCTCCTTAAATGACGAGACTTGCCTAATCGGGACTACCGGGCCAACACATTTGAACCAGGCCTCCACCTCACCCTCGGCCCAGGCCTGCTCGGGGGGCCAGGAAAAGTGCTAAACTGGAGAAAAGGCCAAAGCCCAGGTAGATTAGGTGCCATGCAGTTACGTGCGTAGTGCCCTTGCCCCCCGCATGCATAACACACAACGTACGTGCCATGATTAGCATGTTGAGGCACCTGAGGATCATTATGAGACCTATTTAACTCAGAATTAAGAGCGGACGATTTGAAAGTATCCACTTGATTGTCTCCGACTTGAATGGGATCCGATAACCGCTCAAAGACCGATCTACCGTCTCTGACCACCGAGTTGTAGCTCCGGCGATCACCGGAGTTGATTGACACAGCCTTGCCATGCCTGCCGACCAAAGTCCACTCCTTATCAAGCTCACTGTAATAAGAAACTTCTTCCCTATGCCAATTTGGACCACCAAAGTTCCACAAGCTAAAAACCACCTCAAAATCTTGCTCAACAATTCTACCCTTATTGTAGATCTCAAAACCAACAGATTTTGAAGCAACCGAAAACTTGAAAGTTCTATCTCTCAAATGATGAACCCTAAAGCCTTGAGCATAACCACCAAACATGGCCAGGAGAGAAACACCAAGCATGTGCACATCAAGCTTGAAAGTTGATCGGCAGAAAGAAACCACCAAGGTGAACTCCCGTTGACGAAAACCAGGTGAAAACACCACCGGATGCCCAAACTTGGATCTCATATCTGCTTGAAACTTTCTACCACGATTAAAGTTGAGGGCAAAGGGAGCCATCTTGAGTGAAGGGTGGCTGTTGTGGCCGGAGTGGCCGCCGGCGCAAAATCGCCTTGGAGTCGCCTACGAGAGCCTAGGAGAGCCTAGACCCCCGGTTACTTCCCTACCACAATGAAGCCATGGTGACCCAGCTGCCTCCGCCCCGTGGTGAAGCACTGATAGCCTTGAGGGCTATGCAGGACGACACACTATGTGACACTCTGTGGCACGTCGACATGCTGCAGTGCAGTAGAGTTGTTGGCTCTGAGTACAGCCTTGTGCAGTCCCTACCGAGAGTATCTTCGGTGGTGGCCAAGGCCATTGTAACAGCCCCAAAATTGGGTTATCAATTTTTGTGCTGTTATTCTCTCCTGGCACTCATTTTCAAAATTTTCTCCTGAGTTTGCTGGATGACCCTGAGAAAATTTTGTCATTTCCAACCTTTCAAAATCCTGCTCATGTCTTTTTCAGTGGGCAAGACCTCATTTGCATCAGCACAATTCCTCTTAAACCCTAATTCCAAATTTTTGGAATTTGGATATGCCCTTGTGATTACAAAGGAGCCACCATTTTCCTTGTTCTGTTGATCCTCCCAATTGATCCCAGAGATCATCCTATCTTTCTTAACCTTGGATATGCAAAAATATTGCTAAGTCCAATGCAATATTTTTGAATTATGATTTATTCCTTTTCTTGCCTTTCTGAGGAATAAAATCCAAAGGCATATCTAGCCATCTCCTAAATTCATGAGAATTGGTGGAGTTGATGCTTATGCCTAATCCAGCTCTGGCAAGTATATTGGCCATAATTAAATAAGGAAAATTGTCTTTTCCTATTTAATGCCAATATTGCATTTCTGCCAATTTCCAAAGGAACTACTATTTTTATAGCAGAGAAAATTCCCACATAAATTGTGGAGCTTGTCCTTATATAATCACTAGTCCCATCCTAATATCATGATTCCACAGTTCAAAATTTGGCACATGATCCAATGCAAGTTTCTGCCTTCTCTGAAATTTTGCAAAGGAAGTGCTTTATTGCTAAGTCCAATTGAGCTGCAATTTGGCAGGGTGTTTAACATTGTTAAATAACCCATGTATACCAAAGATGAGCTCAATCCATTCACCCTAGCTCCCTGTGCAATTTTTCAAAGTTTCTGACCAGAACACAAGTTTGTGAAGGAAGTACCTTCATAGTGTTTCCAAATGGGATGAAACTTTTCCATCCTCTCAAGTATCTCAAATCATTATCCTCCACCAAAATCCGGTTCATTTCATTGAACTATGTGAGCACAGGAGCAATTCTTGTTTTCTGTCCAAATTTTCAGTTTGTGAAGCAAGTGTATTTTATCTTGCTCCATTATGGCTGATAATTTTTCCAGGCCTTCTCCTACTCATATAACCTATCTCCACAAGATTGTGGCTCATTTCATCTAGCCAATTGCCCTGAGGATTTTTCTGAAGTTTTTGGACAGAAATGATAGCTGTGAAGGAAGTACCATTTTGGTAAGTCCATTTGATATGAACTTTTTACAGCATCATGGTATGTCCAAATCATCAGGATTTGCCAAGTTTTAGCCTAATCCATCACTCCTAGTGAGTGCTTCATCATGATTAAGTTTCTCGGTCAGTTTTGGTGGTTGTACAGCAACTATGGTAAATAGTTGTCCATTTTACCTCAAAACTCCCAGGACCGTAGTCCTTTCTACCCTAAGCCTCCCGGACATCGAGTTTACCATTTACCCTCTCTGGTTTAATCTCTAGGATGTTGCCAAGTTTGCAACAACAAACTTGTGGAGCTTGTTTCACTCGGCTCAATTTGTCTCTGCCCGTTTCTTTACCATGGTAATACTCCACTCTAGAAGGACTACGTGGTAGACATGAACTTACATCAGTAAAAACCCCAGAGCGTGCCATGCCATTGGTGACCACGCGTGTAACCAGCCAAAACGGTGGTCTAGCCACTGTGGTCGTCGGCATCGCTGCCCCGACCGCCTCTGGCCTCGTCATTAATGCCCAACAGTTCCCCCTCGCCGTCCTCTTCCCCCTGGACCTCTGTCCCCCCTTCGTTTTCTTCTCCGGCAAGCCATGCCAACGACCGAGCAGTGCTCGCCCGTGAGCTCGTCGTCTTCCTCGCCTCTGTCCTCTTCCTCCGTTCGTCCGCAAGCTTTGCTCGTCTCCGTGACTCTCTGGCGCTCATCCACTTCCCCCTCGTCTCCTTCCCGTGCGCCCCCGTGACTGCTGCGGCCGGTAGAGCCTCGGCCGGACGCGCTCGGCGGAGACCCGCGCAGGTGCCTTTGCCCCGGCTATAAATAGCCCGCCCTCGAGCCTCTGGAGATCATCAGTAGCCTCTCCCCACCCCTCTACGCCTCCCCAACCCCTCCTCTCGTCCCCGGAGTCACTCCTCGACCTTCACCGTCGCCATAGCCGCCGCCTTGGGTCTCTCCCGATTCCGGCGATGTGGTGTTTCCCTCTCTGTTCTCTCACCACCACCGCATCCCCCATGCTCCAGTGAGCCTCCCCATAGCCTCGGCCTTCCATTTCCCTCATCGGATCCCCGTGTCCACCCGAGCCCGAACCCCCTCTCCGCCGCAGGCCCTGCTGCTCCTTCTCCCGCGGTCCTCGCCAGCAACAGAGACCACCCCGAGACGCACCTCTCCGTCCTGCACATTTCAGTAGGTCGCACGGCCCGAGAGCTGGCCGGAGTCGCCGTCGAGCGCCGTCGGGGAGAACGCCTCCCTCGGCCACGCTCGCTCCTGCGCGGGAGGAAGAAGAGGGCGTTGACCTGGCCAGGCGGGCCCTTTCCCGCGTGGCCCCACCTGTCGGCGACCGTAGGGTGTGGCCCCGCTGGCCACGTCGGATAAGTGGCGGCGCCCTGCCGAGAAACCGTTTTCCGTACGCGAAAGCGTATTTCGGGAAGTGCGCTTTCAGTCGCCGAAAGCGTATAACTCCTCTTCTTCGGGCTAGAATGCGCTTTCCTCTCTGGAAAGCGTATTCCTGAGAAAGACGCGATCTGTTTTTCTGCCAGGGGCCAGTTTGTAATGATTTTCTTTACAGATAGGTCCCTGGTAGTTAAACAATCATATCTTTTTACCCGTAGCTCCGAATCAGGTGATTCCAAAGCCCAGGTCTTCGTTTCGTCGAGCCCGTTCCGCTGATATCATTTCCATAATATTTTCACACAGTGGAAATGACCTTTTTGCCCTTGCCCGTAAACAGCCCCCTCCGAGAAGGAACTGTTTCCGGCAAATCTTTTCGCGATCATTTCGCACTTCTTCCCGGAGTATTTGTCGAGCCCCAGGCAAGCCAACCTCTTATCATGAGCCCCGAACGTGCATGTTGACTTTGCTTGCACCTTGTGTGTGTGTAGTTGCAATTGTTTCATATCGTTTTCGTCTGCAGTTATTCCATTTATGTCTGTCATGCATGCTTATGTTTTCATGATACCTTGGCCATGCTAATTAAAATGTTATTATTTGCCATGTCACTACTCTACTTTATTTTCATGGCATCGTTATAAGATGTTATGATGATTGAAATGCATCGTGATATGCTAGTACTTGATATTGTTATGCTTTGTATTTGATAGTTGTGTACTTGAGAAGTTCGATATTTTGTCCATCTATTTGTACGCTGCATGCTCATTGTTGCACTCATGTTTAATATGCTCATGATGATGGAGAAGAAAATAAAATGACTTAATAATAACAAACCTCCTCCGTCATCGATGGGATCGAGGCATAGTGCCGCCAAACCAAACTTTTTCAGTGCAGCCACATTTGCCTTTTTGGGAAGGCCTTAATGCGATCTATTGTCGTGCCTCTCATCAGTGCCTCCCACTAGGGAAGGTTATGGGCGTGCTTACCCTGATCAGGTAAGCGGACATAACCTTGTGTGCTCGTTTTTGAGATTTTTGGTACCAGTCCCCGAGTGGGAGTGTCCCCGAGTGGGAGTTGACCACGACGGTGGTCGGGGTGTCTTTGGTAGACACGGGGCCACCCAGGACCAGCCCGTTGGGGATTGGGTCGGAGTGGCCGGGAGAGCGTCATGGCAGTAGGTTGGTTTCGTCGGAATGCCGTTGGTCCACCCGAATGGGATGACGAGGCCATGGGTTCCGTGGTGTGGGTACAGTGTGCTACCTCTGCAGAGTGTATAAAGTCTATCGATAGCAACAGTTCGTAGTAGGTCCCACTATCAGGTCTTGGTCGAAATGGAGGACAAACCGAAATAGTTAAGTTGGTAAATAAATATGTGATAACAATATGGTAACTTGAACTATGAGATAGTCGTGAGGAGTCACGACGATATCTTGATGATGAGATAAGTGGTTGTGATCGCCGTAAGGATCACGGGCCAAATATTGGTCGTGGTTGTGATCGCCGTAAGGATCACGGTTGGAGACCAAGTGTTGGTCGTGGTTGTGATCGTCGTAAGGATCACGAGTTGTTCTTGAGAAAGACCACTTTGGTGGTGTGTTTGTGATCCAGAGATGATCACAGTTGATAAGAGAGTCCGAGGGACTCGGTGCACAAGTTTGGTTGCATTGCTGGAATAATATATCATTATTTGCATTTAAAGAACCATGATAGAACAGAAGATGATTGCATAATGTTAACATGCTATGTCTACATTGGATATTATTGGTAGTTTATTTTCAGCATAGTTTCTTGATGGCATGCTATGCTTTGATTGACATGTTAAATTATGCCATGATTGAGATGATATGCTTTGCCATTGCCATGTTAGAAGCATGATCTGATATGCCATGCCATTGCCTATTAGTAGATGTTATGATTTTGTTCATGCTTAGTTAAATTTTTATCATGCCATGTTTAGTAATTGATATGAGATAGGTTGTTGCATACGCGTGGTTCTTGCTTTGTCTTCTGCTTGTTTGGATGCTATGTATTTGGTTGTCTTGCAAGTACATTCAATGTACTGACCTGGCGTGTCATGCCAGTTTTGTAGGTCGTACTCATATTGCTCGCTTGATCCGTCGTGCTAGGCCGTAATCTTGCCAGTCCTGTGAGTTGTGGAGCCCAGCCAGAGTTGTTATGCTGCCAAACCAAGACTTCCGCCGCCATTTTTATCAGACTTCCGCTGTCATTTAATAGCCTTAGGGCTATGCCAGATAATTGTATTCATCAATGATGTAATCTCATATACATGTATTTGATGAATATTTTTGTACCTGGAATGCTGTATTATGGACCTGTCGTGCGTCAGGTGTTATCCTGGGCTGACGTGCGAAGGCCCCCTGCTCCATGCGGATCGGGGTGCCACAGCCATCGACATGCCCGTCGTCCTCGAGGACGATGTGTCCTCCATGACAGGGTCGGGGCAGCATACACGATGATGTATGCTAAGTTCGATGGAGTCCCTGCCGATGATGGCGACGATTCTTGATGATCTTCCAAATGGCTATGATTCCACGACACAGGTACCAAGATTGCAGTGGCAGAGCGCTTATATTTCTTGCTGATTTCATTACGTAGTTAATTGGTTTGTGGCTTACGCATTTGGAGAAGTACTATATTGGTTCATTTCTTAAGGATTTGATGAAGTACCGCCTCAGCGCGAACGGGACTGGTTATCATCAATCGATGCGCAAGGCGAAATGCACTTGCAGAACGTGTACAACGCTGTAAACATACAACTGCCACCGATATCGGCACAAGGTTTCGAGGCACTCCACCTACAAGGCACTCACTAGTTCAGGTACAACAACGTTAAAGCTGCTGAAGGTTGCAATCGCACAACCCCCTTCTCAGTTGTATGGGTAAAGAGACTACATCATCCTTGTTGTTTGTAACATCGCGATAACTATAAACACAGGGGACAATCCAACTGAGTCAAGTTGGAAACTCATGTCTCCTACCACTTTGGCGCCGGAGTACTACAAAGATGCCGTGTATCATGGCGGCCGAATATGTGTTGTCACCAGTGGCGGAACCTGCTTCGTGTGGGATCCTACAACGTATGGTTAGTGCATGACAACCAGTGCATCCACCGATCATATGCGCATAGGCTTAATTTAATGAACTAAGACCATGTACACCCGGTGGGTGGGCGTGTGTGTGTTGGGGGGTGGGGGAGGTTGTGTTAAGGATGGGTGAATGTTGTGTGTCGCCAGTGTGCTTAGCCGCCCTAGGCCAAATCCAGCTATTTAACTCAGCCGGAGTCCCCCAACCCTAAACGAACCACCTCCTTGATACGTCTCCAACGTATCTATAATTTTTTATTGTTCCATGCTATTATATTATCTTTTTTGGATGTTTTATATGCATTAATATGCTATTTAATATTATTTTCTGAAAATAAAAATTTTGAGGTGACAAAATTTTTTCAACAAAACTTTATGAAATTGATAGCAACTACTCATAGGGATACATAGTGGCCAAAGCAAGCATTCAAACTACTTAGAACACTAAGAATTCAACATGCAAGCACATCTACCGCAGCACCAAGAGTAGCTAATTATTCAAAGTATAAACCACTAAAACAAACTAATTGGACAAATGGTGGATTCACATACCAAGCAACAATCCCCCGAAACAGTTTCGGAAACGGAGCTTCGAGCAAAGAGATCGAAATCCGCGGGTTTGAGCTCAAGAACACGGGAGAGAGACCAATGGAGATTTTTTCTGGAGGTAAGTAATGATGTGCGCTAAAGAGATAAGTGAGAGGGCCCACGTGGGGACCACAACCCACCAGGGCGCGCCTAGGGGTCCTGACGTGCCCAGGTGGGTTGTGCCCACCTGGGGCACCTCCCTCGGGTATTATTTGGGTCATTTTTTTATTGCGCGAGAAATTCAGAAAACATACAAAACATGGCATTTTATTTTATTTAACTAATAAAAACAGAGAACAAAAAGTAAGGACAGAAGGTAGTGCTTACTAAATTAATCAACTTCATACCGCTCAAAAATGATTCATTAATAAGGTTGATCAGGTCTTATTAACAACCACTTTCGATTAGCATGAAACCGAAGAACTTTCGTAAATCACTAAGTTACCTCAATGGGGATATGCATTTCCCCAACAATAAGCATTTCATATTTCTTGAAATTAGGTAGAGGTATTTGAAAACTTCCAATAGTGATTGTCGGAGATTTTTCAATAACATTAATACCATTCACTTGGAATTGTTTCTTCGGAAAGTGCACCGTTTGCTCATTACCGTTGATATGAAAAGTGACCTTGATTTTATTGCAATCAATAACATCCCCTACAGTATTCAAGAAGGGTCTACCAAGGATAATCGACATGTTGTCGTCCTTGGGCATCTCAAGTATAACAAAGTCAGTCAATATAGTAACATTAGCAACAAATCGGGCACATCCTCACAGATACCAATAGGTATGGCAGTTGATTTGTCAGCCATTTGCAAAGATATTTCAGTACGTGTGAGTTTATTCAAATCAAGTCTTTTATATAAAGAGAAAGGCATAACACTAACACCAGCTCCTAAATCACACAAAGTAGTTTTCACATAATTATTTTTAATAGAGCAAGGTATAGTTGGTATTCCCGGATCTCCAAGTTTTTTAGGTACTCCATCTTTGAAAGTGTAATTAGCAAGCATAGTGGGGATTTCAGCTTCCAGTATTTTTCTCTTATTTGTGATGATGTCTTTCATATACTTTGCATAAGGAGGCATTTTAAGGATACTAGTCATCAACCCGTGCATGCGCACGGGCTATGTTTATAATATCTTAGCTTTATATTTCTTTTCTGTGGGAGAGTTGATTAGTACTAATAAATTGAATTAATAATAACAATTTTTGTGTATGGATAACTTCATATATTTAAAACAATGTACAGATTACAAATCTATCTACCAAACACATGCAAAATAGAGAGTGCTGGATATAATTGTTAGTTGTAGATCGATAGAAAGTAAGTTATAGATAGGTTGAAAATACTAAGACTTGAGACAAATATTTAAATCACTATAAATCAGAATGTGAGGCAACAACCTGAGAATTTCAGGGTATCGCATGTTGGCACATGCATGCCTCTTATGCCTTTATTTAACGAAAAGTTCCTAAAATTAAAGCTCATCGTCAAGAAGTTCATAATATTTTTTGTATTTCTTCTAAATGAACCAAAAAAGAATGAATAAATAATGAATCCAATGCTAATCTAAGCACCATAATTGCAACATCGACACTGTACAAATTTATAGATCACCTAAAACTTCTATAGAAAAGAGGGATAATAAGCTTATTAAGAAAATGACCAATTGGTTTCAAATGAATAACAATTGTTCTTGCATTAGAGTTCACTGAATCCTTTTGATGTAAACGCATGTCAAACATTACGAAATCTCTAAAAGAAAAAGTTCTTTGGTGTCGTAATGACTATCAATGAGTTCTATTATGTCAATTCTATATGGATTATTATTCTATAACAGTGTCACTTGATTCGTTTGCACATCCTCTAAGAGATCAATTACATATTTGCATAGCACAAATGTTTGCTACTTGTTATCCTTGAAAAAAACGATTGGAACATGCATACTATTTAGGGCAAAAGAATTATAGCACCGAGTGTAAAGTAAACAAACTATGGACGTATTCATTGAGGGAAAATCATATTTATATTTAAAACTATGAAGACCAGTGAGTGGTAGTGGAGCTAAAGAGAAGAAATATTTCATGAGGAGCAAAGAATGAAAGGTGCAGCAGAAATAGGAGCCATGTATACTACATCCGATTACCAGATGTGGCAAGCGCCTTCCTAACTAAACACTATTTAGAAACGATATGATACATTACTAAGAATTAATTACTAAATCATTTGCGAGGGTATCTGGTTTGTTGGTGGCGAGTATTGATCAAAGTAACATCCCAAGATAAAGTAATAGACTGCTCTTACAACTCTGGATATCCAAGTATTTAGAATCCTCCTTGTTCTCTATATAGCTCATAATAGGGAGATGCCTATATAAGTATCAATTTCAAAAAATAAAGATACATAGTCTTGTAAGCCAAATAATGCTCACTGATCATATTATTTCATCTCCTACATGTTACGCATAGATGCTACAACTCAATTGTTTTTAACATAAAATGCTAATCATTTTTTTGTATCTTTTAGATGCTACAGATAGATACTACAACGTAAACTGTTGCAGCAGTTAACCGCTTGTATCACTTACTTGTGCTAACCAACCAATTATAAGTACCAATAGTTGCTAGACAGGTTTGAATATATCATCATATATACTATATAAACTGATCAATGTGAGAACGATCGAAAATCACCTCAATCTTTAACATGCCCTTGTCCTATGGAGATTTGTTGCATACATCATAGCGCGTACTCTTGCTATGTGTCACACTTGATGGTCACATATTCCTAGTCTTCTGTTTACAGAGTCCCCCATCTCGAGCAAAACAAAATGCCATGTATTCAATTTTAGTGCATAAATTTCTTCTCTGAATAGACCTAGCCTCTGGTATATAAAACAGGACAAAACATTGCTTGGTTGGAAATTCATTGAGGGCAACTTTTAGAACACAATATTATGTTGTCAATTCCTACATGTCACAAAGTCAACATTAGTAGATGCAAGAAGTAAATTGTGATTAGACATAAACAATTAGTACAATGTGATAACCTGATGTATATCTCTACAGGTAGCATAGTCAAAGAGCAAGATCGATGGAGAACTTATTAGAAGTATTGAGCAATAGAGTTGGAATACCATGAGATCACAAAAAGAAGGTTTATAACTTGTAATGGAAGCTGTTAGTTTAAGAAGGTTTGTCATGGGAGATATATGCGTATCATGCACAATTTAGCATGAGGCATGCAAGTAATACGCGACCCCCAGCTTCATCCATAAACAACTGTCTACATAGACGATAAAACAGTACATATATTGAGGAGTGTGACCTGCAGTGATTGTCAAATTGTCAATCAGATCAGTGGACAAAGATAGTGTAGCTCGACAAACATGTTTGATGTTGCTATGCTTCTCTTGCAATCGACCGTAGCAGCAGTAACGTACGAAAACTGCTCGTCTACGCCAGCCTTAACCGACCATGGTCACCATGTAGTATACTCCTAGCCTCTATCATTTTTCCAGATCAATGCAAGAAACGGATCAAATTAACACAAACGAATAATTCATGATGTAATTCTAGGTCCAACTGAGAAGTGGCGCCCGTATTACTTGTGTGTGGATGCTCTGGAAGGGGACACACGCAACCCTACTACTGATGGAAGCACCTGCTTGCCATTGGGTTAGGGCAGACCTAGTCGCTGGCCGGTGTGCACAATCAGCAATGGACGTATGGAAGATCAGAGAATAAGAAGACACGAAGTAACCCAGGTCAGGGAGGACAACAGAAGGAGAAATGGCACCTATAGGTTCGGGCACAGGTACCCAGCACCATCGCACGCTGAGTGGAACCGGTCAGGGTGCCGGTTGCAGATCGCCGGCTGTGGCGTCATGATGACTCCATCTGCTTGATTCCTTTTCGATTAGATCCTTCGGGAAGCTAGCACATAGTTTGTTCAGCGAGATGTGCATGTAGAAGGCTGCTCGATCGACCCGAACATGCACGTACACAACCTCCCTGATCGAACGTGCACTGCTGGAAACACAACGGAGGTCAATGTAACCAAAAATCATGTTAGATTGTGGGAGAGAAAAGAGGCGGAGTGGGATGTGCTACCTGGTGGGGGCATGATCTCAAGCCCTAGGGCAAATTGGATAGAACCCGAGAGCACGTCTAGGCGGACTCGGAATCGATCAGAAGAGCCCGTCATAAATCGTGGATCCTAATTTCCTCCATGAAAATAGATGGGGAATCAAGAAGTTTAAGTTGCACTGGCCTGATGTCGATCGAGAAGAGGTAGAACTGCACGTCTCGACGTACTCAAAATTGATCAGCAGAGCCAATCACAAATCATGGATACTGATTTCTTCCATGAAAATAGATCAAGAATCAAGAATTTTGGCACGCTGCAATGGTTGTTGCCTGTACTTGCCTATTTAGAACATGCAAAATAATCTGTATCCATGCAAAGGAAGTTTGTGCGATGCACGTTTTAAGGAGATAGTGAAGGCATGGTTATTTAAGGGAGTTTCTGCTTTGCACGCTTTTACGAGATTATCAAGGGATATTTTAGCAAAAAAATCTTAGTTTCCTTTACTGTTTCGTGTAGTAGTAGTACGATAGTTTTTTTTACAGTTGCCTTAGACTTTTTTTTGAAGATCGGAATAATATTGCGTGAAGATTTTTTTAGGGAAATATTGCCTGAAGATTAGTTCTACGTGATGATTCTTTTGGAAGGATTGATCGTGTAGGAGTAGTACAATAGATTGGTAGTTTCCATGGTTGAGAGAGAGAGAGAGAGGAGAGAGAAGACACGTGAGAGGGACTGGGAGATGAAGATACGGGGAGAGATGGTAAAACGTCATCGTGTTTACATGGGAGAGAGAATTAAGGGATAGGGAGAGCAGGTTGATTTTAAGGGATAATATGAGTTGCGATCAGAATATATAGGGTTGGTAGTTCTTTTTTCCTGGACTCTACTCACGGAGGCCATATCATTTAGCGCATGGGGAAAAAGAGTTGGTTTCTATTACGAATTTACAATTTCTATTTTTCTCAATATTTTTTTCAATCTGAGCCGTAATAACTTGGGCCCATCAAATCAACGGTTAATTATTTTTGTATTTTCTCTAATTAACGTGGGAATTCCTCGGAAGTGCGTGATTTGTATAGTAATAGATCAGTCAAGCGAGTACGTAAAAAGACTGGCCTCAGCATTTCAGCAAAATGTTCAAATTCTTCATCATCTTTCTTTTTAGTTGACTTGGGTGGAAAAGGCATACGTTTTTGAACCCACGGTTCTCTTTCTTTACCGTGTTTTCTAGCAACAAAGTCTCTTTTATCATACATTTTATTCTTAGGTTGTGGGTTATCAAGATCAATAGGTAGTTCTGTCTCAACATCATTATCTGGTTCTTTATCATTGTTTAGTTGAGTGTCTTCATGAACCTCATCATTATATTTTTCATTATCACTAAGTGAGTGTTCATTACCAGACTGAGTTTCAGCATCTGAGATAGAAGTTTCATTGTCATTAACAGGAGGTTTTTCTATTTCAGGTTCACTAGAAGTATGCAAAGTCCTATCATTTTTCTTTTTCTTCTTCTTTTTAGAAGGACTAGGTGCACTAGTGCTAACTCTTTGTGAATCTTGTTCAATTCTTTTTAGGTCACCCTCAGGATAAAGTGGTTCTTGAGTCATTTTACCTCATCTAGTTGCAACTCTAATAGCAAAGTCATGCATATTATTATTCATTTCATCAAGCAAATTCTCTTTGTGATTTAGCAACTTGTTCTAACTGAGTTTGAACCATAGAAGCATGTTTTCCAACACCTCTAACACCATTTGATATTCTAAATAACAAGTAAATCAAGCGAGCAATCATATCAGAATTATATTTCAATTGTTTCATAACATTGGCATTTAAGTGATCTTGTTGTCTAATATAGTTTTCAAAGTCATAAAGGCATTGACTACGATGCATATTGTGAGGATTGTCATTATCATTGAACTTCATAAGAGAATTTACCTCTACCACCTTAGGTAGTGGTGGTGTATTAAGCCCATGTATTTCTTCAACAGGAGGTAAATTTTTAACATCCTGAGCTTTAATACCTTTTTCCTTCATAGATTTCATTGCCTCTTGCATATCTTCAGGACTGAGATATAATATACCCCTCTTCTTCGGAGTGGGTTTAGGCGGTGGTTCGGGAATATTCCAATCATCATAATTTTTCAAGATATTATTCAATAATTCTTCAGCTTGTCCAATAGTTCGTTCCCTGAAAACACAACCAGCACAACTATCTAGGAAGTCCCTAGAAGCATCGGTTAGTCCATTATAGAAGATATCAAGTATTTCATTTTTCTTAAGAGGATGATCAGGCAAAGCATTAAGTAACTGGCAAAGCCTCCCCCAAGCTTGTGGGAGACTCACTTCTTTAGTTTAAACAAAGTTAAATATTTCCTGTAAGGCAGCTTGTTTCTTATGAGCAGGGAAATATTTTTCAGAGAAGTAATAAATCATAACCTGAGGACTACGCACACAACCAGGAGTAAGAGTATTGTACCAAGCTTTAGCATCACCCTTTAATGAGAAAGGAAATAATTTGACAATAAAGTAGTAGCGAGTTTTCTCATCATGAGTAAAAAGGGTGGCTATGTCATTCAACTTAGTAAGATGTGCCACAACAACTTCAGTTTCATAACCATGGAAAGTATCAGATTCAACCAAAGTAATTAACTCTGGGTCGAAAGAGAATTCATAATCCTTATCATCAATAAAGATAGGTGAAGTAGCAAACTTAGGATCACATTTCATTCTAGCATTTTGAGACTTTTCTTTATACTTGTGTAGTAATTTCTCTAGATCATCTCTATCATTGGAAGCAAGAATATCTCTAGTTGTTTCTTCACTCATAACATAACCTTCTGGTACCTTAGGCAATTCATATCTAGGAAGGCTAGTCCTAGCAGGTGTTTCAGGAGATTCAGTTTCAAGCTCATCATCGGATTCAACAACATCATGTTGTATAACTTTAGCAATTTGTTTATCAAGAAATTCACCAAGTGGCACATCATCATTATCAAGCAAGGTACTAGCATCATCATAAGCATCATTCATAGTAGAAGTAGCATCATCAATAACTTGTGACATATCAGAGTTAATAGCATGTGGTGGTGTTGCAAGTTTACTCAAAACAGAAGATGAATCTAAAGCAGAACTGGACGACAGTTCCTTACCTCCCCTCGTCTTTGAGGGAAATATCTTAGTCTTAGGATCCTTTAGCTTCTTCAAAGTGATAATATGATAATAATCCCAAGTGACTCAACAAGTATAGCTATGCTCCCCTGCAACGGTGCCAGAAAAAGGTCTTGATAACCCACAAGTATAGGGGATCGCAACAGTTTTCGAGGGTAGAGTATTCAACCCAAGTTTATAGATTCGACACAAGGGGAGCCAAAGAATATTTGAAGGTATTAGCAGCTGAGTTGTCAATTCAACCACACCTGGAGATTAATTATCTGCAGCAAAGTGATTAGTAGCAAAGTAGTTTGATAGTTTTGATAGCAGTGACAGCAGCAATGGTAACAGTAACAGTGATAGCAGTAATTTTGTAGCAAGTGTAACATGATGATAGCAGTAGTAACTTAGCAGAAACAATATAGGATAAATTCGTAGGCATTGGATCGGTGACTTGTTGGATGATATTCATCATGTGACAGTTATAACCTAGGGCGATACGGCACTAGCTCCAGTTCATCGATATAATGTAGCATGTATTCCGTAAATAGTCATACGTGCTTTATTAAAAGAACTTGCATGACATCTTTTGTCGTACCCTCCCGTGGCAGCGGGGTCCATATTGGAAACTAAGGTGTATTAAGGCCTCCTTTTAATAGCGAACCGGAACAAAGCATTAACACATAGTGAATACATGAACTCCTCAAACTACGGTAATCACAGGAAGAAGTCCCGGTTGTTGTCACTCCGGGGTTACGGGAACATAACACGTTGTAGGTGACTATAACTTGCAAGATTGGATCTAACACATGGATATAATGATGAATTCATAAACGGTTCAGATCTGAGTTCATGGCACTCGGACCCAAAGTGACAAGCATTAAGCATAGCAAAGTCATAGCAACATCAATCTCAGAACATAGTGGATACCAGGGATCAAGCCCTAACAAAACTAACTCGATTACCTGATGAATCTCATCCAACTCCTCACCGACCAGCGAGCCTATGAAGGAATTACTCACTCCCGGTGGGGAGCATCATGGAATTGGCGATGGAGAAGGGTTGGTGATGACGAAGAACGAAGATCCCCCTCTCCGGAGCCCCAAACGGACTCTAGATCTGCCCTCCCGAGGAAGAACAGGGATTGGTGGCGGATCCGTCTCGTGGATCGTGATAATTCTTTCTCCTTGATTTTTTCTCCGAAAATAGGAATTTATAGCGTCGGTTTCAGGGTCAGTGGGGCCACCAGGAGGGTACAACCAACCTAGGCACGCCAGGAGAGGGGGGCGCGCCCTGGTGGGTTGTGCCCACCCAGAGGCCCCTCTCCGGTAGGTCTTGGCTCCAGAAATTCTTATTTATGATATAAAATTCCTCGTGAAGTTTCGTTCCATTCCGAGAACTTTTATTTCTGCACAAAAACAACACCATGGTAGTTCTGCTGAAAACAGCGTCAGTCCGGGGTTAGTTTCATTCAAATCATGCAAATTAGAGTCCAAAACAAGAGGAAAAGCGTGAGAAAAAGTAGATACGTTGGAGACGTATCAGGATGAAACAATTATAATTATGGTGGAAGACAAACGTACCGAAAGCATCAGGATTCCATGTAAAAAAATAGTGCCACGAGTGGTGGAAGCAAACACAAGACCCTCGTATTGAATTGCATCACAGTACACATCCGTGTACAAAAACTGATTTTTGAGCAATATCCATGGAGGCGTGGAAGTAAGGACGGAAACAAGCTTGTCGAAGATAGCAACAACTTGATAGTTCGTGTAATCCCAAGAGCGGCTGGGAACTCAACAAATTGCTATCTTCTGTAGACGACAGTCACCATGATCGTACTTGAACATACGTAGACCATCTGTGGCTCAACCTCTAGGCACTCTGAGATTTTTGGAAGTGGAACCCGGTGACGAGTGTACACATTCACAAGTTCCCACTCGCAGTTGTGCCCAATATAAACAACCCAATCTCCATTTGCGCATGCCCAGGCCTTATCCTTAAGAGGTGGCAGCTTAACATCACACGTATCATTATCAAGCGGCATCAACTTGCACAAGGCGAGGCTTCCGTCATCCGCGCGCCAGCGAGCAGGGTCATGGCGAAGAAGATAGGGGAGATCAAACCGCTCCTGGAGCCTTGGGTTCTTTTTAATGATGTTATTAGATGAGTAGAGAATGGTCTTGAACGAACCTGCCGTGCTAGCCGAGGTGATGACGTCACACCGATCAATGAGTTCCTCCACCAGGTCATCTTCAGAACTGGGCAAGAATAACGGGGTCGTTTCCGGCCTGTTCCTTATGAAGAAGACGGTCGAACAATGGCAGAAGGAAGGGTGAAGGCAAATGGAGGAGGGAGGAAGAGCATGCGACAGCAGTTCCAAATCGAGAGGGAAATGCGAAGAGGCGGTGCACGGTTGCCACGGTACACGAAGAGGCTAGTGGGGAGCGGACGGTTCCCACAGAGGTCACACACTGACGACAAGGCCGTCCTGTCAGACCTAGAGCCCGCGCGGGATGGCCTCCATCCCCCACACGAGCGAAGCCATTTCTCACCCCCACATGGTTGGCCCGCCATGCCGCTAGGGAAACACGTGTTGTCTTGCATCTTCACTTAGGCCAACTCCAGCGTGTGTAGCTCGGACGCGCGCTCGCCCTGCCCCCTTTCCCTCGACGCCCTCGAGCTACCCAACCACGGCTACCTGTTTTGCGCACCCAGCGGCTGGATTTGGAGCGGATCCGGTCAGGCTTGAGCTCGCCCGGCTGTGGGAGGCCGCGCTGCGCCATGGACTGGCCGGACACCGGACCGAAAGGCCCCGGCAAGGCCGCATGCAGGTACTGACTCCTCCTCTAGCCGCTCGGATCTACACCGTCGGTGGTCCGATGGTAGATACATGAATGGCGGTCGGCCGGGCTCGGTGCTGGCCCAAAAGCTCGTCGGTGCACCGTTGCCACTCATTACGTGCGACGACTACCCAAAGAAGGTCTTGCGCCGCGTGTCTACAACGCCGGAACATCCCGGATGGGTGTTCATCAAGTGCTCAACCGATGGGGTATTGCTACTTTAGCTTTGGTTGTGCTCTCGGATTTGACTAGTTGTGCTAACTTATAATTTTATTGTGTAGAATTGATGCAAGTTTTGGTATTGGGAAGAAGAGTACATCGATACATTGATAGAGCACAATTTAGTAGATGTTCGTGCACTTTTAGCTAGCATAGAGGCTAGAGATGAGACCAGTGCACTTGTTGCTAGAATAGAGGCTAGACATGAGACTAGATGCGAGGAAGCAATGTCTACTTCTTTACACTCGAAGAAGAAAGAAGCACACAAGATCGAGCCTCCGCAGATCAACAATGAATGCATCGAGAAGGCACTAATGCAACTTACAAGAGCAGTTATGGAAGTTGGATATCTTCTAAAATGTATTCTTGTGGTTCTTCTTTTCTTTGGTCTTGCTTTTCTAGTCAAAATTTGGTGATGTATTTCCATGTACCAAAAATCAATGATGAAAAAAAGATATGTGTTTGCAAAGAAAAATGTACGCGGACGGGATGCGGCCGGGAAGCATTCACGCGTTGACACACGGCCACCGCATCCGAGAAATGGCCCGGACACGACCCCATTGCCCTACCCAAACGGACAGAATCCAGGCAAAACAGACGTCAGTTTGGGGTCGTGCGCTGGAGTTGGCCTTACAAGTGGGACCGCAGTTGAGGAAACCGACTATCGGCAAACCCCAACCTCGCCCGTCGCGCGATGGCTGAGTTAGAGAAACGAGGAGGTTGAAATGATAGTTGTAGCACGGACTCCAAGAAATATGGTGTCAGATGGAAGTCGTGCTGGTGGCCTGTGCCGTACTACTGGACGTGAATGCTTGTTCTGGCCCATCCCACCCTACTATATATCGAGGATTCGAGGTGCTGGTTACGCACAGCGAACACATTAACATATGGCCCACCTCACACTGTGGCAAAATTTCCTGGAGTCTATGCTAGGTTAAAAAGTGTTCTTTGTGAGGGTGGATGGCTGGTCTCAAGTTTAAAACCTGTTGTATTACGTATACGTAGACATAAGATAGTGCAGCAGTTTTGAAAGTTTGTACCCAAACATCAGAATGCAATTTCTACAGTTGATTGGACTCATCCGAGGACCTAGGATGATGGGATTCGCAGCTACAGTAAAAACACCCGCCCGACGCGCGAAGCATGTGAAGCTAGTACAAATAGTAGTACTATTGTTGATTGGACTCATCCGATAACCTGTTGCAATGCACGTACAATTATGTATTCGGGAATTTTTTTTGCCTCGTCGCAGCACCCACTCTGAAAAGCGACTCGAAAGCCATTCATAAATTTAGTAAGTTTATCACAGGCATATCATTTAGCATTACATACAACAGGTCATCAACCCACAACGACAACGAGGATACATTATAAATACTAAAGTTTTTCTCACACAACAAATAACAAAGCGATGAAATAAACTTCAGGCCAACCAATCCTTGGCATTGGAAATGCTTAGTTTGAACCAGAGGTGATTCTCTGGGCAGGGCCAGCTATTGTCAATCTCGATACCAACGCAAGAATCATCATCCAGGCTGAAGCGGCCTATATCAGGACGCATATTGTGATAGCCAGGGTAGGGTAGCATACCAATGTCCGAGGTATAGATACAGTTGCTTCACATAAAAGGTAGTAACATTGTGCCAACAGCAGCTGGATCGCCTTTCACCATCAGTGGATAGTTTAGTCCAAGGAAGAGCGGGTTTTCTCCAAGACTATCAATATTGAACCACGGAGAAGGTGCTGGCGCTAGCACACTAGTATCCATCCCGAATACCCTGCAACAGATGTTGGAATAGATCCGGAGAGTGCGACCATTGGAGAGAACACCTGCTTCCTTAGTAACATCAGCAGTGCCCTGTATACAGACAAGACGAGGTGATCCATCGGAATAAGTTGCCAGGCGCCACTGAGTATGTAGGTCCTGCTCGTCTTCATGCTCGTGATCATCGCCATCGTCATCTCCCCTTTGGTTATAGTAAAAAATTCCAAGTATCGGTGGGGGAACGTTGATAGGACCTTGGAAACAAATAAGGTTAATTAGTACAGGGATACTAACACACATGCATGGTGAATTAAACAATTATAATTACAGTGGAAGACAAACGTACCAAAACAATAAGGATCACATGCGAAAATAGTGCCAGAAGTGGTGGCAGCCGACACAAGACCCTCGTATTGAATTGCATCACAGTACACATCCATGTATAGAAACTGATTTTTGAGCAATATCCATCGAGTCGAAGTATGAAGGACGGCAACAAGCTTGTCGAAGATAGCGATAACACAAGCATTCCTATAACCCCAAGAGCAATTGGGAACTCGACAAATTGCTATCTTCCGTAGACGATGGTCACCATGATCGTATTTGAACGTACATAGAATACTGGTGTGCTCAACTTCAGGGAAGTTTGAGATTTTTGGAAGTGGAACTCGGTGACGAGTGTACACATTCACAAGTTCCCACTCGCAGTTGTACCCAATATAAACAACCCAATCTCCATTTGCGCTTGCCCAAGCCTTACCCTCAAGTGATGGCATCTTAACATCACAAGTATCATTATCAAGCGGCATCAACTTGCACAAGGCGAGGCTTCCGTCGTCCTTGCGCCAACGAGCAGGGTCATGGCGAAGAAGATAGGGGAGATCAAACCACTCCTGGACCCTTGGGTTCTTTGTAATTATATTATTAGTTGAGCCGAGAATGGTCTTGAACGAACCTGCCATGCTAGCCGAGGTGATGGCGTCGCACCGATCAATGAGTTCCTCCACCACGTCATCTTTCAGGTCGGGGCAAGAATAACGGGGTCGTTTCCGGCCTGTTCCCTCCATGGAGAAGACGGTCGAACAATGGAAGAAGGAAGGGTGAAGGCAAATGGAGGAGGGAGGAAGAGCATGCGACAGCAGTTCCAAATCAAGAGGGAAAGGCGAAAAGGCGGTGGACGGTTGCCACGGTACATGAAGAGGCTAGTGGGGAGTGGACGGTTGCCACAGTGGTCACACACTGACGACAAGGCCGTCCTGTCAGACCTAGCACCTGCGCGGGATGGCCTGCGTCCCCCACATGAGCGAAGGCACTTCGCACCCCCACATGGTTGGCCTGCCACGCCGCTAGGGAAACGCGTGTTGTCTTGCATCTTCACTTAGGCCAACTCCAGCGCGTTCACGAAGAGGCGCCCCGGCCTACATAGACGTCCATTCGGAAATTGTACAACAGGACTCGCCGTCGTCTCACTGACATGTTGGAACGGGACCACATGTAAAAGAAACATGGTGTGTCATTTCTCGTGCAAAATGCGATATGGCCGTGTTGGCCCGAGGTGCCGCATTATTTCTCGACTTTATTTTTTTAATGGCGTGCCGTTCAGTTTTGAAGCATGACTAACTGGTACTGTATGCAGAGAAAATATAGACTACTCTACCACTACTCCACCTCTAGTACTAGTATCAAAAAAGATATATAGGCTGGAGCTTCAGCGCTTGCTTGCCGCTGCCCACTTGCTTCTCACACCATCACCCTCTCTCCAGATCTAAAAAAGGTAGCCTCTCTCTTCCTCCTCGCCGGTGGTCACAGATCCTCCGGGGAAGAAAAGGACATGCAGCGTTGACGCACTCATCGTCGGTGAGCGAGGTCACGCACTGACGACAAGGACGTCCTCTCAGACCTAGCGCCTGCGCGGGGTGGCATCCGTCCCCAAGCTCGTTGCCGTAGTGTGTGCGAAGGACGACGACCACGAGCGAAGCCACTTCCTGCCGACCCTCAGGTATGCTACCTCTTTTCGAACCATACCCTTGTTCTATTGCCCCATCTGCCACGTCGCTATGTGTGGATCTTTTTCCACTCCACCTTCTTCCCAATTTTCTATCCTCTGCTCTGCTGGTCACGCAGACGAAAACCTTAATTTGCACTATTAAAGGAAACCCTACTTCATGCAGACTAATCCATGTCTGGGTTGATTAAGGAAAGTAAGGGAGAAAGTATTGTCCAAGAGACTAGGCATCGAACCCGCATCTAGGTTGAAAAGGGGAAAATCAGTAGCTAAGGAACGAGTCTCATGTCTCTTGGTTGAAAAAGGGTGAAAAAGGGTAGAAAGGCATGACAACTCAATAGAGAATGACTAGGTCGATCGGTTTGTTGTCCTCACATAGGAAAAAGGTGGCTAAAGAGAACAAAAATGGGACGCAATCCACATATGCTGCCTGGATATTTGTTGCTCTCGGCAACCATACCTCCCTCACCACTCTATGCGTCCGTGGAGGTACATCGTACTGGTGCGCCCACTGTCCGAACGGGCCTCCCATGCTCTTATTGCCACTTTTTTGCTGTTAGTATAACGCCAGCGGTAAAGTCAAGGAATGCTACTACTAAAGTGATGCCACATTTAACTAATGCCGCACTCAGTCTAATGCCACCGATAAATTTACGCAATGCCATTTAATGTCACTGGATTATTTTAGGGTTAGTTGTTGATTGTCGATGTATTCAAGATTTTTCAGCTAAGGCATTCTAATGTTGTTGCACAGCTAGTATACCAACGATGAAACTTGTTACTACCTTCAGATTTTTGCATTGTTAATGCTTATAGATTACATACCTCACTTTCATGAGATAAGTCAATTTTTTTGTACAGTGTCACCAAAATGCCAAGGCGCTGATGTCATTTTATTTTGGTTAAACTGCACAAAAAATTATGAAGAGAAGAGGAAAGGTCAAGGGTGGGCACCTCCTCCTCCGGCTATTCTCTTGATTCATTCTATCAAGTTTTTATGTTTGATTGATTATCAAGATTGGGATAGCAATTTTGAGGTCCCCTCGATTTTGAAATGTATTTACCTTGAAGGTACATGGTTTGCAATTTTTTTATACTGTCATTAGTTAATAATGTTAGTTACCTTCAGACTTTTGTATTTGGTTTAATGTTGTTGCACAACTAGTATACCAATGTGGAAACTTGTTACCTTTACATTTTGTATTGTTAATGCTTATAGAAATTTTCTAGTGCTAGCTTATGGAAATATGTTCAGTAAAACCATTGTACTGTACCCCGAATAAAAAAACTACTCTACTGTTGCGCTAGCCACTGGATTAGTGTATATTTGTACTATCAAATGGTTTTGCATTAGCGTATGGACATATATAAAGTGTGGCAAGCTTTACTAGATATGTGCTTAAGAAAAGTACTACCTGCTTTTCTAAATACTAGACGTTTGGGCACTTTAAACTGAACTGTCAACATGTCTTATATTAAGGAACAGAGGGTGTAGAGTTCACTCAAATTATCCCGGTAAAGCTAGTCACACCTTTGTTAAAATTAATGTTCATTATGTTATCGGAGGAGGTCTGTATGTTTGTTTCTAATGCCTGTCGATTACATACCTGACATCATGATGTAATGTTAAGTCATTTTTTTGTACAGTGTCACTTAATTGTCAAGGCGATGATGGCATTTTATTTTAGTTGAACTGCACAAAATATGCTTAAAAGAAGAGGAAAGGTCGGGAATGGTTCAGTTTTTAATAAAATAATATGTATGCCTTCCTGACATCAACCGATGTTGCCTTATTTATTCCTTCAAACAGGTGGTTAGAAACAGTCTTGCTATCTTTTCCCATTAAGTAATTGGAATGCTTATATTTGTGAGTCTATGCTTCAACTAGTGCCACTTTTATAGTAATCACACTTTCAATATCTATGCAAACAGTGATGCTCGATTTTAGTGGAACTACACAAAAAGTCCAAATAGTTCAACATTAGGAGCATGTTTTCTTCCAAACATTTATATCCAATTGGTGGCACTATGAGCTGTTCATTACGAAGGAACATGGTTTGCTACTATCTTGCTACTCTTTGTACTGTCATTAGATAGTAATATTAGTGGTTTGCATGTGAATTTATTGGCAGGGTGGACCTACATTGGAGGTGCACGACATGATTCAATGATTGGATGATCAAATTCGGTTGTATCGATTTCACCTCTTCCATCACTGTTAACATGGATATCCTTGGTCTGGTGAAGAATAGGATGACAAGCGGACGAGACGTGTTTAAACCGAAAATACAAGGTGGGGTATATGTTTACTAGCTGCTTGATATTTGTGCAGGAAGATGTCTGCCCGTTGCTATTTGGCAAACAAACAAAGTGACCGCAATTTTTGTGGAACTGCACAAGAGAATAGTATAGTCACTGCATGTAGTGCCATTTGAAAATAGACACAGAAAGATTGGATAGTCACTTCATGGACTGCACAAAAGTAGTACTGTACTATTTATTGGCCAACACTAGGTGCTTCATTGCTTTGGTCTGATTATACAATCGGCATCATTTTGCCTAAGTTAAAGTTTGTATTCCGAAAATAGTCTCGCCGTGTGATTGAGAGAAGACCAAATCATATTGCAGTGGATGTTCCTCCATCATGTGTGGTTCATTCTCATGGTTCCAGCTATTGGTGAAACCACTTATGTTTGCAAGAGGAATTGTAGACTTCACAAACAAATTTGTCTTTCACTCAGTATTGATGTTGGCCCAGAGAAGCATCGATGTTAGTAGGAAGAACAAATGTTTTTTTATATCTTTGCTTTTGTAGCTACATATTTGTATATGATCTGTGAATCATTGCACTCCATTAACATGTTGATCTTATGTATGGGAATCGTACTGGTTGGTTGTGAATTTGGGTTACTAATGTGAACATATTACCATGCCAGGCCTGTGAGTCTCGTGTGAACATTTCGAACGGATCGGCTCTTACTACTGTGCACAGCATGATCCTTATTTATGTGTTCTCAGTGTTTACAAGGTACTAATAGTTCCTTATTTCTGTTCGCTCAGTGTTTACAAGTTACTGATCGGTCACTAGCTAGCCTACTAATGCGCTCCTCGCAGTTTTACTTGCGACACAAGATCCGAAGTGGTTGTTTTTTGAATAAAAATGCCTACCTCTGAAGAAACTGGCATGCTGTTCTGAAAAAAATTCAATGCAAATCTGAGGAAACTGCCTGCAAAAACATTCGCAAATGCCTTATCTCCCAGTGAACGTTCATCCGCTATTGTGATCCTACACATACACTATCCGACCGACTCGATCCTACGCGAATAACTAGCGGATCACACACGTACCTCATATGGAGCGCACTCGTTTCACTGTCATGTCGACGTGCAACCTAGCACGGACGGGGCGCACCACTAACGGGACGGGACATCACAGTCATAATTTCAGCTTTTCTAGTTTTCCACGGCAAGCTGGCGCGCTAAGCCATGCCAACTTATGCATTGAATTCCGATGACCATGATGACCGTCGCGTTTCCCGCGACACGCTGGTTCACCTACCTTCCGCCTATAATTACTGGTTCCCGACGTTCTCCGGTGGCACCATCACTCAACTCGCCCTATCAGCATAAGCCCCCACTGGCCCGACATCGCTCGGCACTTATCCTCGCTCTCGCCACATCCCTCATGCCCCCGCCCGTCTGCAATAGGCGACGCCGGAGGCGGTCACCGCCGGAACTAGTGTTCGGTTTTCACCGAAAGGAAGACGAAGGGAGGAGGCATTCTATCGGTCTTTAGATGGCAATGCGGAGTACAAGGACTTGTGGAGCGCAACCGCCTGGCGGAGGAGTAGCGTATCACCGATTTGCGCCGCTAGTGGGGCATGGAGCAGCAGCGCACCGACGCTCTAAGTCGCGAGCAGAGCGCCCGCAACTGGGCCGACTACGTGGAGGTCGGCGCCCGGAAAATAGCCCTGGAGGCTGTCGGGCACGCACGCGTTCGCGACCCCGAATTTTACTACCAACTCGTCAAGTGGGTTTCCCACTTAGAAGCCGAAGCTTCGGTGGACCACGTCGGCATGGAAAGGGCCAACGCGCACGAGCAACGTGCCCTATCGCACCTCTGGCAAGTCCGAGGCAAGGCGGAGGACGTCGGTGCCGGCGTTTAGCGTGTACCGCAGATGGCGGCCGGCATCGTCTAGTTAGCTAAGAGTAAGTTAGTACTTGTACACAACTAGACGATTAGTGGGAGTAGATAGTTAACTTGGCTATGATGGTTGTCAACGTGGAAGTTTAGTACTCTATATCTGGATCAGACCTGTTACTTTGCTCTGAATGTTGAACTTTCCATTTGAACGTATGGAATGGGCTGTTATTTTTTTAAATGGGTTGTATTTGTCCGCCACGGGTTTAGAGGCTGACTTGTGGGCCTACTAGGTTGACACGTACACAATCAGGAGATGATTATACATGGAGAGGATGACAGCAGGGACCCACCAAGGTCATGGCAGTACGCAAGCAAGTGCCTCCTTATTTCAAGCAAAAAAAATGTTCCTCCTAATGGATTTCTGACATCTGAGTCCCATGCCATTGTCAACGTAGTCAATAAATGAGAGAATTGCACAACGAGCGGCTCACACGAGGGACCCAGCAGCTCGCCCAGTTTTTTTTTGAAACGGAAGCAGGGTGTCAACTGGGCTGTGCGGGGCACTCTGGCCTGTCTAGCCAGCCTTTTCTTTTATGTTTACCACAAGACCAGCCCAGTAGTTTTTATTTCTTTGTGAAAATGGATAGCTCAGTTTTTTTGTGCTTCTGCAAAATACCCAACCGAGGCCTCCTTGCTTTTTCAACCCTATTGGGCTGCAAATCTTTCAAGACGAGGAGAGCTTCATTCGGCTTGCCCAGAAAATGGGCTATCAGTAATGAGAAATGGGCTATGCGTTTTTAGAACACATCAAACCGGTAATTAGTTTCAAATTTCTTTTTTTTCATTTCGAGATTTTAAATTTCATTGATTTTTATGCGTGGACAAGTTTTTGGATTTTATATTGATATAAATTTATTTTTAAAATTAGTTTGAATTTGACTCAAAATTTCGGGATTAAAAACAGTTCGGACCGCTCCAAAATATGCAAAATTTCATATAATTTTTTAACCGTGGCCACAATATGGGCTGTAATGCTAACAAAAAGAATATGGGCTCCACAAAAACCTTAAGAGTTAGCAAATGCACTGTAAATTATTAGAAATAATGGCAGATGGGTTGTATGATGTTTTCCACAGATTTGAGGCTGACTTGTGCGCCTACTATAGGTTGACGTGTACGCTTTCCTAAAAAAGGTTGACGCACACGTAACGCAGTGTGAACTTAGTCAACACACGAGAGCAGTGACTGTTGGATGTCCATCCAACGGCCGTCGTGCTTCTTCAATCTCTGCTCTTCCTGCTCCAGCCGCTCAAACAAGCACCGGCGGGACTACCTGCTCCCTCCTCCCATGGTCGGCTGTGCTGCCGCGCAGGCCTCACTGCCCCACCCTACTCCAATCGCTGCCCTAGCCATCCCTCTACTCACCCACACCTGTTGTTATTCTCCAGCGATGGCAAACAACCCAATAAACCCTCGTACTCCCCTTCGCCTGGGAAACAACTATCGTGTCTTCCCTGGCTCCGTGTCATTCCCTTCCTAGGCCTTGCCGTCGTCCGCCGCCCAGGTGCTCTCGATTCGGCGTGGTCAACATGGTTAACGAACGACATCCATCGGAAGAGGATTGTACGTGGAGAGCCTAACAGCTGGGTCCACGATCGCATGCAAGGAAATGCCTCCTTATTACGCGCAAAATAATGATTCCTCCACCTAACAGCTGGGACCCACCGGAAGGGCCTCTGTATTTCATGAAAAAAACGTTCCCCCGGCTGACAGCTCGGACCCACTAGCTATATCTTCGCACGCAAGGAGGTGCCTCCTTTTTACGCACAAAAAATGAATACTCCACCTGCTAGCTGGGACCCACCATAGTGGGAGGCTGACTTGTGGGACTACTAAGTTGACACAGACGAAGTGCTTTGTCAACTTAGTCAATATGCACAATTCTACCTCCAGTGACTGTACGATGTCCATCCAACGGCCGTACTGCTTCTTCAACCTCTGGTCTTCTTGCTCCAGCCGCCCAAACCAGCGCCGGTCGTGTCGCCTACTCCTGCCTCCCGTGGCCGGCTCTGCTGCTGCGTAGGCCTGACCGCCCCACCCTACTCCAACCTCTGGCCAGGCCAACCCTCTACTCACCCACAACCCCCGTTATTCTGCGGCGACGGCAGCCTCACACCGCAGCGGAACCAGTGAACCCTCGTACTCCTCTCAGCGTGGGCATCCACTATCGCGTCTTCCCCGGCTCCGCGTCGGCCCCTTCCTAGGCCTCGTCCACCGCCTTGGTGCTCGTGGCGCGGCGTGGTCAATGTGGTCAAGGAATGACTTCCATCGGAAGAGTACTGGACGTGGAGAGGCTGACAGCTGGGTCCACGGCCGCAACAAGGAACTGCCTCCTTATTACGCGCAAAATAAGGATTCCTCAACCTGACAACAGGGACCCACCATACGGGCCACCATATATCACGACAAAGACGTTTACCCCTTGACTGCTGGGACCCACCAGCTACATCTTCGCACGCAAGGAAGTGCGTCCATATTACGGGCAAAAAGTATGATTCTCCTCCTGACAGCTGGGACCCACCGGCTATACCTTCCCACGCAAGGAAGTGCCTCCTTACCTCCCTGACAGCTGGGACCCACCCTGTCGAACCGTATTTAGTGTTGTCTGTCTGGTCGCAAACGTGTACATACATATTGGTCGATCGGTCTGTTTGCAGGCTGCAGCGATGAACCATGGTCGAGTAAGGAAAGGCACGTGTCGTAGTAGAGGCACGGACGTAGCATGTCACGCAGTCCCTTCAATATCGTGTACACGTACGTACAGCCAGGGTGCAAGAAAGTAAATACAGCCGCGTACGTACATACGGGCGGGGTCTTGAACGCCTACTCATGAGGGAGGGGTGTGGCGTACCGCAAAACGGAGGAAACGGACTTCTCTTCGACCTCCTACGGTCGAAATGGGGGTCATATTCATCGGGAGGGGTGAAGCGTACCATAGAACGGGACTCCACGAGCTACTGTTCATCCACCGTCTATTGCCTCGCTCCAGCCTCCACGGGCTATTGTTCATCCACCATCGACCTCCTCCAGCCTCCACCTGCGACTGTTCATCCACGGCATCTCCCTCTTGCCTCCACCAGCTACTGTTCATCCACGGGCTCCTGTTCATCCAGCCTCCACCGCTCCTCCACCAGCTACAGTTCAACCACCTCTCCACGGGCTACTGTTCATCCAGCCCTCCACCGGCTACTGTTCAACCAGCCCTCCACGGGGTCCTGTTCATCCACCCCCAACCAGCTCGATTGGGGTCCTGTTCATCCAGCGGCAACGGCCTCTACTACCACGGGGTCCTGTTCATCCAACCCCTTCCGGGAACTGTTCAGCCAACCCCCAACAACACTCACTGTTCATCAAGAGGTAGCAGGTTCAATCGGCTTCAGTTAGCAGTAGTAGCTAAGGAATCGCTCGATCGGGTTCAGTTAACAACCAGGGATCGATTGATCGCTCGGGTTCAGTAACACGTAGCCTGCAGTGCAGTCGCTCATGTTCAGTAGGCGAACGCCTCACTCGGGTTTAGTTAGAGCCCAACGCCTCGCACCCACGTGCGTACATGTACGAGAGAAACGCGCAATACCTCCGTGCATCGCTCGGCCCCGACCACTGATACGTCCATTTTGCATCATGTTTTTCTTACTGTTATTTATAATGTTTTTATCCATAATAATGCTTTTTGGAGTAATTCTAATGCCTTTTCTCTCATAATTTGCAAGGAACACACCAAGAGGGAGAATTTGGGCAGCTGGAATTCTGGACCTGGAAAAGCGATGTCAGGCCACCTATTCTCCACAACTCCAAATGAGCTGAAACTTCACGGAGATATTTTATGGATTATTTAAGAAATATTGGAGCCAATAAACACTAGAGGGGGGCCACTAGGTGGGCACAACCCACCTGGGCGCGCCAGGCCACCAGGCGCGCCCTGGTGGGTTCTGGCCTCCTCGGCCCACCTCCGGTGCCCATCTTTTGGTATATAAGTCATTTTGACCTAGAAAAAATAAGGAGGAGACTTTCGGGACGGAGCGCCGCCGTCTCTAGGTGGAACTTGGGCAGGAGCACTTTTGCCTTCCGGCAGAGCGATTCGGCCGGGGGAACTTCCCTCCCGGAGGGGGAAATCATCGTCATCATCATCACCAACAACTCTCCCATCTTGGGGAGGGCAATCTCCATCAACATCTTCACCAGCACCATCTCATCTCAAACCCTAGTTCATCTCTTGTATTCAATCTTGTTACCGAAATTATAGATTGGTGCTAGGGGGTGACTAGTTGTGTTGATTACATCTTGTAGTTGATTACTATATGGTTTATTTGGTGGAAGATTATATGTTCAGATCCATGATGCTATTTAATACTCCTCTGATCATGAGCATGTTTATTATTTCTGAGTAGTTACTTTTGTTCTTGAGGTCATGGGAGAAATCATGTTGCAAGTAATCATGTGAACTTGATATGTGTTCGATACTTTGATAGTATGTATGTTGTTATTCCCTTAGTGGTGTCATGTGAACGTCGACTACATGATGCTTCACCATATTTAAGCCTAAGGGAATGCATTGTGGAGTAGTAAATAGATGGTGGGTTGCGAGAGTGACAGAAACTTAAACCCCAGTTTATGCACTATTCCGTAAGGGACCGATTGGATCCTAGAGTTTAATGCTATGGTTAGAATTTATTCTTAATACTTTTCTCTTAGTTGCGGATGCTTGCGGGAGGGTTAATTATAAGTAGGAGGTTTTTTCAAGTAAGAACAGCACCTAAGCACCGGTCCACCCACATATCAAATTATCGAAGGAGCAAACACAAATCAAACCAACATGATGAAAGTGACTAGATGAAATTCCCGTGTACCCTCAAGAACGCTTTGCTTATTACAAGAGACCGTTTTGGCCTTTCCTTTGCCTCAAAAGGATTGGGATACCTTGCTACATACTTTTTACTATTGTCGTTACTTGCTCGTTACAAATTATCTTGCTATCAAACTTCTCGCTACTTACAATTTCAGCACTTGAAGATAATACCTTACTGAAAACTACTTGTCATTTCGTTCTGCTCCTTGTTGGATTCGACACTCTTACTTATCGAAAAGAGCTACAATTGATCCCCTATACTTGTGGGTCATCAAGGCTATTTTATTGCGCCATTGCCGGGGAGTGAAGCGCCTTTGGTAAGTGGAATTCGGTAAGGAAACATTTATATAGTGTGCTGAAATTTATTGTCACTTGTTACTATGGAAAACAATCCTTTGAGGGGTTTGTTCGGGGTATCTTCGCCTCGTCCGGAACCACAATTAGCTACCCCTAAACCTATAGCACCTACTGAAAATATTGAATATTAAATTCCTTCGGGTATGATAGAACAACTGCTAGCTAATCCTTATGCAGGAGATGGAACCGAACATCCTGATATGCACTTGATATATGTAGAATAAATTTGTGGATTATTTAAGCTTGCATGTTTACCTGGAGATGAGGTGACGAGAAAGATTTCCCCGTTATCTTTGAAGGGAAAAGCATTGGCATGGTATAGGCTATGCGATGATATTGGATCATGGAATTGGAATCGTTTGAAATTGGAGTTCCACCAAAAAAATTATCCTATGCATCTAGTTCATCGTGATCGGAATTATATATATATTTTTTTTTTGCCTCGTGAAGGAGAAAGTATCGCTCTAGCTTGGGGGAGGCTTAAGTCAATGTTATATTCATGCCCCAATCATGAGCTCTCAAGAGAAATTATTATCCAGAATTTTTATGCTCGGCTTTCTCGTAATGATCAAACCATGCTTGATACTTCTTGTGCTAGTTCTTTTATGAAGAAAACTATTGAATTCTGGTGGGATCTGTTGGAAAGAATTAAAGGCAACTCTGAAGATTGGGAACTCGGCGAAGGTAAAGAGTCGGGTATAAAACTTAAGTACGACTGTGTTAAATCTTTTATGGATACCGATGCTTTTCAAAAGTTTAGCACTAAATATGGACTTAACTCTGAGATAGTAGCCTCCTTTTGTGAATCATTTGCTACTCATGTTGAACTCCCTAAAGAGAAGTGGTTTAAATATCACCCACCTATTAAAGAAGAAATTAAAGAACCAGTACCAGTTAAAGAAGAAACAATACTTTATAATGTTGATCCAGTTGTTCCTTCTGCTTATATAGAAAAACCACCTTTTCCTGTTAGGATAAAAGAACATGCTAAAGTTTCAACTGTGGTTAACAAAAGCTATGTTAGAACATCTAAACCAGATGAACAAATTAGAGTGGAACCTAATATTGCTATGTATAAAGATCTCTTAGAAGAGGATGTGGATGGGCATGTTATTTACTTTTGTGCAGAAGCTGCTAGAATTGCTAAACCTGATGGAAAAGAAAAACATAGACATGTTGTTGGCATGCCTGTTATTTCAGTTAAAATAGGAGATCACTGTTATCATGGTTTACGTGACATGGGTGCTAGTGTGAGTGTTATTCCTTACACTTTATATCAAGAAATTATGAAAGACATAGCACCTGCTGAGTTAGAAGAAGACATAGATGTTACTATTAAACTTGCTAATAGAGACACCATATCACCTTGTGGGATTATTAGAGATGTTGAAGTCTTATGTGGGAAAATAAAATATCCTACTGATTTTCTTGTTCTTGTTACCCCGCAAGATGACTTCTGTCCCATTATCTTTGGTAGACCTTTCTTGAACACAGTAAATGCTAAGATAGATTGCAAAACAAACTGTGGGTGTTAGCTTTGGTGATGAGTCTCATGAGTTTAATTTTTCCAAGTTTAGTAGAAATCATCATGAAAAAGAATTGCCTAGTAAGGATGAATTAATTGGTCTTGCTTCTATTGTTGTACCACCTACTGATCCTTTAGAACAATATTTGCTAGATCATGAGAATGATTTACATATGCATGAAAGAAATGAAATAGATAAAGTTTTCTTTGAACAACGTTCTCTGCTTAAACACAATTTGCCTATTGAAACTCTTGGAGGTCATCCTCCACCTAAAGGTGATCCTGTGTTTGAATTAAAACAATTGCCAGACACTTTGAAATATGCTTATCTTGATGAAAAGAAGATATATCCTGTTATTATCAGTGCTAACCTTTCAGAACATGAAGAAGAAAGATTATTGAAAGTTCTAAGGAAGCACCGGGCTGCTATTGGATATACTCTTGATGATTAAAAGGGCATTAGTCCCACTCTATGTCAGCACAAAATTAATATGGAACCTGATGCTAAACCCATTGTTGATCACCAACGTTGGTTAAATCCGAAGATGAAAGAAGTGGTAAGAACGGAAATACTAAAACTTATGGAAGCAGGTATAATCTATCCCATAGCTGATAGTAGATGGGTAAGTCTTGTTCATTGTGTTCCTAAGAAAGGAGGTATTAATGTTGTTCCTAATGATAAGAATGAACTTATTCCACAAAGAATTGTTACAGGTTATAGAATGGTAATTGATTTTAGAAAATTAAATAAAGCAACTAGAAAAGATCATTACCCTTTGCCTTTTACTGATCAAATGCTTGAAAGATTATCTAAGCACACACACTTTTGCTTCATTGATGGATATTCTGGCTTTTCACAAATACCTGTTTCTCAACCTGATCAGGAAAAGACCACTTTTACTTGTCCTTTTGGAACCTATGCTTATAGACGTATGCCTTTTGCTTTATGTAATGCACCTGGTACCTTTCAAGGATGCATGATGGCTATATTCTCTGAATTTTTGTGAAAAGATGTTGAGGTTTTCATGGATGATTTCTCTGTTTATGGGAAGGCTTTTGATGATTGTTTAAGCAATCTTGAGCATGTTTTGCAGACATGTGAACAAACAAATCTTTTCTTGAATTGGGAGAAGTGTCACTTTATGGTTAATGAAGGCATTGTCTTGGGTCACAAAATTTCTGAAAGAGGTATTGAAGTGGACCAAGCTAAGGTTGATGCAATTGAGAAAATGCCATGTCCTAAGGACATCAAAGGTATTCGTAGTTTCCTAGGTCATGCTGGTTTCTATAGGAGATTTATCAAAGACTTTTCTAAAATTTCTAGGCCCCTTACTAATCTTTTCAAAAGGGTATTCCTTTTGTTTTGATGATGATTGTCTTGAAGCCTTTGAAACACTCAAGAAAGCCTTAATTACTGCACCTATTGTTCAACCACCTGATTGGAACTTGCTTTTTGAAATTATTTGTGATGCTAGTGATTATGTTGTTGGTGTTGTTCTAGGACAAAGAGTTGATAAGAAATTGAATGTTATTCATTATGCTAGTAAAACTCTAGACAGTGCTCAAAGAAATTATGCTACTACTGAAAAAGAATTCTTAGCAGTTGTGTTTGCTTGTGATAAATTTAGACCTTATATTGTTGATTCCAAAGTAACTGTTCACACAGACCATGCTGCTATTACATATCTTATGGAAAAGAAAGATGCTAAACCTAGACTTATTCGTTGGGTTCTCTTGTTGAAAGAATTTGATTTACATATCATTGATAGAAAAGGAGCTGAGAACCCCGTAGCTGATAACTTGTCTAGGCTTGAAAATGTGCTTGATGACCCACTACCTATCGATGATAGTTTTCCTGATGAGTAGTTAGCTGCAATAAATGTTGCTAATAGTACTCCTTGGTATGCTGACTATGCTAATTACATTGTTGCTAAATATTTACCACCTAGCTTTACATACCAACAAAAGAAAAAAATTCTTCTATGATTTAAGACATTACTTTTGGGATGACCCACATCTTTATAAAGAAGGAGTAGATGGTATTATTAGACGTTGTGTACCTGAGCATGGATTGGGACAAATCCTACGGAAATGTCACTCCGAGGCTTATGGAGGGCATCATGCTGGAGATAGAACTGCTCACAAGGTATTGCAATCTGGATTTTATTGGCCTACTCTCTTCAAGGATGCCCGTAAGTTTGTCTCATCTTGTGATGAATGTCAAAGAATAGGTAATATTGGTAAGCATCAAGAAATGCCTATGAACTATTCTCTTGCTGTTGAACCATTTGATGTTTGGGGATTTGATTACATGGGACCTTTTCCTTCTTCTAATGGGTATACACACATTTTGGTTGCTGTTGATTATGTTACTAAATGGGTAGAAGTTATTCCAACTAGTAGTGCTGATCACAACACCTCTATTAAAATGCTCAAGGAAGTTATTTTCCCAAGGTTTGGAGTCCCTAGATATTTAATGACTGATGGTGGTTCACACTTTATTCATGGTGCTTTTCGTAAGATGCTTGCTAAGTATGATGTTAACCATAGAATTGCATCACCTTATCATCCTCAGCCTAGTGGTCAAGTTGAGCTTAACAATAGAGAAATAAAATTAGTTTTGCAAAAGACTGTTAATAGAACCAGCAAGAGTTGGTCTATGAAATTAGATGATGCACTTTGGGCTTATAGAACAGGATATAAAAATCTTATGGGTATGTCTCTGTATAAAATGGTTTATGGAAAAGCTTGTCATTTGCCTATTGAGTTAGAACATAAAGCATACTGGGCAGTTAAAGAACTCAACTATGATTTCAAACTTGCTGGTGAAAAGAGGTTATTTGATATTAGCTCATTAGATGAATGGAGAACCCAAGCATATGAAAATGCAAAGTTATTTAAAGAAAAGGTTAAAAGATGGCATGACAAAAGAATCCAAAAGCATGAGTTTAAAGTCAGAGAATATGTTCTTTTGTACAACTCTCATTTTAGATTTTTTTGCAGGGAAGCTCCTCTGAAATGGGAAGACCCATATGTCATCGAGGAGGTTTATCGGTCTGGAGCCATCAAAATAAATAATTCAGAAGGTACTAAACCAAAGGTTGACAATGGGCAACGAATAAAGCATTATATCTCAGGTACGCCCATTAATGTGGAAAGTAATATTATCCAAACTTTGACACCGAAAGAGCACATAAAAGAGTCCTTCCGGAACACTCCATAATCGTGAAAATAAGAAGGTGCGTGATACGGTAAGTAAACGGACTCCGAAAAATCCACAAAAATATTTTTTATCAGTTTTGGAACATTTTAGGATTTCAGAAATAAAGAAACTACCAGGAAGCGTCCCCTGGTGGGCAAAAGACACCAGGGCGCCCCAAGCTTGCCTGGCGCGCCCAGGTGGGTTGTGCCCACCTGGGACACCTTCCGTACTCTGTTTTTGTTCCATATACTTGTCCTCCAAGATAAAAAAATCTATATATACTTCTCAAACCTGTTAACCACCGTATCGCGAAGAAAATCCTCTGTTCTCTTTTTCCTTGTTGTTTTCTGTCAGATCCCATCTACTATGGCTGCTTCAAGCTCCTCCAAGGACAAGTTCTTCAAGAACGTCATCAACCCATATTTGTGAGAGGTGGTGCAGCACCCTTAGGTCATTGAGATGCATGAGGGGGTGCTTCACCTTCGCGATGTGCTCTGCCCCAAGGGGACGGGAACCGTGGAGGCTAGGCTTGAAGCTTTGGCGCAAGATGTCTTCTGGTGCAAGGGGATGGTGGAGCGTGGACTCCATGCCAATCACCTCATGATCACGGACCTCTCCCGTGATCTCAAGGTGGGTGGCAAGCCCATGAGGACATCGTCTTCACCTTCAACGATCAAATCAACTTCCTCCAAAGCCGGATCTATGACCTCCAGAACCAAGTCTTTGAATATGAGGCGACTTTAAAGGTATGAGTTTGGCTGCTAGTTGCAGGACCCGTGAGACTCACTCTTCCTCTTATGATGGTGGACCACTACCACGGAAATCCAAGGACAAGACCTCTACTTCTTCACCACCACCAGCTTGCTCACCACCAAAGGAGAACTGAGTATCGGGTATGGGCACTCCCCTTGGCTTCCGCCAAGCTTGGTGGAGGTGCCCCGGTATCGTATCATCCCACTATCTTTTTTACTTTTATTTATCTTAGTTCAATCTTTATTAATCCTATGGTAGGTGATAGCACCACATAAGGAAAAGTATAAGTAAGAAAATTTTATTAGAGATTTACAAACATAGCATTAGTCAATGATGCAACTCATGAAACAATTAATAAGGGAAGAGAAGATTCACATATAAATATACCATCCTAGAAATCTTGTGTGATTATGAGCCCTCATCAAAATATTATATGCCAAAATTGTTGACATTGGACAAGGAAGACAACTTAATGATTTATGTTTATTTATATTCACATAGAAGTCATATTGTCATAGATCCTTCAACATGTGGTGCTTGCCCCTATCTTTGCTAGCCAGAAATTCCGCACGGAGTAGAGATACTACTTGTGCATCCAAAAACCCTTTAACCCAAATCTTTTTCAAGTATCCACCATACCTACCTATGGATTGAGCAAGATCCCTCAAGTAAGTTGTCATCGGTGCAAAAAGGCAATAAAAATTGCTTCTAAATATGTGACATCATTTAGTGTAAGAGAAAATTGAGCGTTGTACGAACTTGGATGACAAAGAATAAAAGCGACAGACTGCATAATAAAGGTTGTCATCTTAAGGGGCAATACAACATGACATTCTCTTGCACTAAGGGATTGAGCATGCAAACAAATAAGCGCATGGCAACCTCCGCTTCCCTCTGCGAAGGGCCTATCTTTTACTTTTATCTATTTACTTTTATGGAAAGAGTCAAAGTTTTCCTTCTATTCCTTTTTATTTTCTCTTTTGGCAAGCATCATGTGGTGAGGAAAGATCTAGGCACATATGTCCAGTTGAATATAGATAGCATGAGTTATTATTGTTGACATCACCCTTGAGGTGAGTATGTTGGGAGGCGAAACTATAAGCCCCTATCTTTCTATGTGTCTGGTTGAAACGTTTTGCTCATGGGTACAAGGTGAGTGTTAGCAATCATAGAAGACTATATGATGGTTGAGTATGTGGACTTGCTTTAAAGGCTCCGACACATGACTCTTCCTGAAAAGATGATGAATTATAGTTGCGAAGTTGACTGAGAACATAGGTTGTTGGTTTTTAATAGAGTTTTTGCTTTATACTTCGATTGTGTGATGAACTGTTACTTATTCATAGGAAGTATATGATGCAAGTTCTATGATAAAAGTCCTATGTTAAATTTTGTTGCTGTTATAATAATCAACATGATGCTTCTATGTCCGTATTTATTTTTATCGACACCTCTCTCCCTCAAAGCATATGGACATGTTCTTCGATTTTGGTTTTCGCTTGAGGACAAGCGAGGTCTAAGCTTGGGGGATTTGATACGTCCATTTTGCATCATGTTTTCTTAATGTTATTTATAATGTTTTTATCCAATAATGCTTTTTGGAGTAATTCTAATGCCTTTTGTCTCATAATTTGCAAGGAACACACCAAAAGGGAGAATTCCGGCATCTGGACCTGGAAAAGCTACGTCAGGCCACCTATTCTGCACAACTCCAAATGAGCTGAAACTTCACGGAGATTTTTTAAGGATTATTTAAGAAATATTGGAGCCAATAAACACTAGAGGGGGGCCACCTGGTGGGCACAACCCACCTGGGCGCCCCAGGCCCCCCCAGGCGCGCCCTGGTGGGTTGTGGCCTCCTCAGCCCACCTCAGGTGCCCATCTTTTGGTATGTAAGTCATTTTGACCTAGAAAAAATAAGGAGGAGACTTTCGGGACGGAGCGCCACCGTCTCGAGGCGGAACTTCGGCAGGAGCACTTTTGCCCTCCGGCGGAGCGATTCTGCCGAGGGAACTTCCCTCCCGGAGGGGGAAATCATCATCACCAACAACTCTCCCATCTTGGGGAGGGCAATCTCCATCAACATCTTCACCAGCACCATCTCATCTCAAACCCTAGTTCATCTCTTGTATTCAATCTTGTTACCGGAACTATAGATTGGTGCTAGGTGGTGACTAGTTGTTTTGATTACATCTTGTAGTTGATTACTATATGGTTTATTTGGTGGAAGATTATATGTTCAGATCCATGATGCTATTTAATACTCCTCTGATCACGAGCATGTTTATTATTTCTGAGTAGTTACTTTTGTTCTTGAGGTCACGAGAGAAATCATGTTGTAAGTAATCATGTGAACTTGATATGTGTTCGATATTTTGATAGTATGTATGTTGTTATTCCCTTAGTGGTGTTATGTGAACGTCGACTACATGACACTTCACCATATTTGGGCCTAAGGGAATGCATTGTGGAGTAGTAAATAGATGGTGGGTTGCGAGAGTGACAGAAACTGAAACCCCAGTTTATGCACTATTCCGTAAGGGACCGATTGGATCCTAGAGTTTAATGCTATGGTTAGAATTTATTCTTAATACTTTTCTCGTAGTTGCGGATGCTTGCGGGAGGGTTAATCATAAGTAGGAGGTTTGTTCAAGTAAGAACAACACCTAAGCACCGGTCCACTCACATATCAAATTATCAAAGTAGCGAACACAAATCAAACCAACATGATGAAAGTGACTAGATGAAATTCCCGTGTACCTTCAAGAACACTTTGCTTATTATAAGAGACCGTTTTGGCCTGTCCTTTGCCTCAAAAGGATTGGGGTACCTTGTTGCATACTTGTTACTATTATCGTTACTTGCTCGTTACAAATTATCTTGCCATCAAACTACTCTCTACTTACAATTTCAGCACTTGTAGACAATACCTTACTGAAAACTACTTGTCATTTCCTTCTGCTCCTCGTTGGGTTCGACACTCTTAATTATTGAAAAGATCTACAATTGATCCCCTATACTTGTGGGTCATCAACCACCCACCGTAACCGGGAACTCCCCGATATTTTCCTCGCCCTTGCTTCTACCTCAGTTTTTTCCGTCATGAACGGCCCAAAGAATGTCATGCAGCTGCGTCTCCGTCCCGCCCAGGACGAAAAGCCCATTTCTGTCATGATTTTTTGTCATAGAAGTAGTAGCCCACCACATCTATGATGATACCGGGTTTTGCCACAATTATCGTCATAGAAGTGTCATAAGCATGATAGAAAAAATCATTCGGCCCAAAATGTCACGGATGTGTCTTTTTTTGGTAGTGTTATCTCTACTTTGCTGCATCACCCTTTCCTCTTCAAGGGAAAAACCAACTCAAGCTCAAGAAGTAGCAGGAAGAATTTTTGGCGCCATTGCTGGGGAGATTTATGAAAAGTCAAGAGTCAAGATTTCTCTCCCGTCAACTTGCCAATTTCAGGCGCTGTTGCCGGGGAGATCTACGCCAACTCAAGACATACCAAGTACCCATCATAAACTCTCATCTCTTGCATTACATTATTCGCCATTCGCCTGTCATTTTCCTCTCCCCCACTTATGAAATGATTTTCGAAAAGATTTTCCTTTTCTTCGCCTCTCTACCGTTCGTCTTCTTCGTTTGCTTTTTGTGTGCTCCTGTGTTGGATTGCTTGTTTTGTCATGATGGCTCAAGAGAATACCAAATTCTGTGACTTTTCGAACACTAACAACAATGATTTTATTAGTACTCCGATTGCTCCCACCACTAGTGTGGAATCTTATGAAATTAATGCGGCTTTGCTGAATCTTGTTATGAAAGGTCAATTTTCCGTCCTTCCTAGTGAAGATGTCGCATCCCATCTTAATGATTTCGTTGAGTTGTGTGATATGCAAAAGAAAAAAGATGTGGATAATGATATTGTTAAACTGAAGCTATTTCCGTTCTCACTTCGAAATTGTGCTAAAACTTGGTTTTCATCTTTGTCTAAAAATAGTATTGATTCATGGAATAAGTGTAAAGATGCTTTTATTTCCAAGTATTTTCCTCCCGCTAAGATCATCTCCCTTAGGAACGATATTATGAATTTTAAGCAACTTGATCATGAACATGTTGCACAATCTTGGGAGAGGATGAAATTGATGATACAAAATTGCCCTACTCATGGTTTGAATTTGTGGATGATTTGCTTCTAGAAATCTTTTAGATTCGGCCGTGGGAGGTACTTTGATGGGAATCACTTTAGGAGAAGCTACTAAACTACTAGATAATATTATTGTTAATTATTCTCAATCGCATACCGAAAGATCTTCCACTAGTAAAAGAGTGCATGTGATTGAAGAGATTAATGTGTTGAGTGCAAAGATCGATGAATTTATGAAATTATTTTCTAGCAAGAGTGATTCTATTGATCATAATGATATGCCTTTTGTCTACTTTGATTGAAACTAATAATGAATCTATGGATGTCAATTTTGTTGGTAGGAACAATTTTTGTAATAACGCGTATAGTGGTAATTTTAATCCTAGGTCGTTTCCTAGTAATTCCTCTAATAATTATGGTAATTCCTACAACAATTCTTATGGAAATTATAATAAGATGCCCTCTAATTTTGAGAATAGTATTAAAGAATTTATGTGTTCGCAAAAGAATTTCAATGCTTTGGTTGAAGAAAAATTGCTTAAGATTGATGATTTGGCTAGGAATGTGGATAGAATTTCTCTTGATGTTAATTCTTTGAAACTTAGATCTATTCCACCCAAGCATGATATCAATGAGTCTCTCAAGGCTATGAGAATTTCCATTGATGAGTGCAAAGAAAGAACCGCTAAGATGCGTGCTAAACGAGATTGGTTTGTAAAAAACGTGTTCTTCTAGTTTCTGTGAAAATAATGATGAAGATCTTAAAGTGATTGATGTGACTCATATTGAATTTTCTTTCCAAAATAAATCTTGATAAAGATGGGACTGGAGATGAGTCAACTTTAGTTAAAAGGCATCCCAATGATTCGGAGTTTTTAGATCTTGATGCAAAAATTGATAAAAGTGGGATTGGAGAGGTCAAAATTTTCAGTAGCAATGAACCCACTCTTTTGGATTTCAAGGAATTTAATTATGATAATTGTTCTTTAATAGATTGTATTTCCTTGTTGCAATCCATGTTGAATTCTCCTCATGCTTATAATCAAAATAAAGCTTTTACTAAACATATCGTTGACGCTATGATGCAATCTTTTGAAGAAAAGCTTGAATTGGAACTTTCTATCCCTAGAAAACTTTATGATGAGTGGGAACCTACTATTAAGATTAAGATTAAGATTATGAGTGCCATGCTTTGTCTTATTTGGGTTCTAGCGTTTCCACGATTTCAAAAACTTTATGTGATGTGTTGGGTTTCCGTGATTTGATGATTGGTCTTTAAATTTGCATCTCGTGGATTCCACTATTAAGAAACCTATGGGAAGGATTAATCATGTTCTTATTGTTTCAAATAGGAATTATGTGCCTATAGATTTCATTGTTCTTGATATATATTGCAATCCTACATTTCCTATTATTCTTGGTAAACCTTTCCTTAGAACGATTGGTGCAATTATTGATATGAAAGAAGGAAACATTAGATTTGAATTTCCGTTAAGGAAGGGCATGGAACACTTTCCTAGAAAGAAAATTAAATTGCCACATGAATCTATTATGAGAGCTACTTATGGACTGCATACCAAAGATGACAATACCTAGATCTACTTGTGTTTTTATGCCTAGCTAAGGGCGCTAAACAATAGTGTTTGTTGGGAGGCAACCCAATTTGTTTTCTGTTTTTTGAGTTTTGCTTCTGTTTTGAAATAAATAATTCATATAGCCTCTGGTTAGATGTGGTTTTGTGTTTAATAAGTGTTTGTGCCAAGTAAGACCTTTGGGATGGCTTACGGTGATAGTTGATTTGATCTTGCTGAAAACAGAAACTTTTGCGCACAGGAAAACAATTCTCATTTTTAACAGAACCATGATAAAATATTGATTCTTTTTTAGAATATTAATAAACAAATTTCTCAGGTTGTCCTAATTTTTCAGAATTTTTGGAGTTGCAGAAGTATTCGAGAGCTATAGATTACTACAGACTGTTCTGTTTTTGACAGATTCTGTTTTCTATGTGTTGTTTGCTTATTTTGATGAATCTATGGGTAGTATCGGGGGGTATGAACCATGGAAAAGTTGGAATACAGTAGATATTACACCAATATAAATACAGAATGAGTTCACAACTATACCAAAAGTGGTGATTTATTTTCTTATACTAACGGAGCTTATGAGATTTTCTGTTGAGTTTTGTGTAAGGATTTGATGGACTATGGAATAAGGAGTGGAAAGAGCCTTAGCTTGGGGATTCCCAAGGCAACCCAAGGTAATATTCAAGGACAACCAAGAGCCTAAGCTTGGGGATGCCCCGGAAGGCATCCCCTCTTTCGTCTTCGTCCATCGGTAACTTTACTTGAGGCTATATTTTTATTCACCACGTGATATGTGTTTTGCTTGGAACGTCTTGTATGATTTGAGTCTTTGCTTTTTAGTTTGCCAGAATCATCCGTGATGTACACACCTTTTGAGAGGGACATGCATGAATCGTGATTTATTAGAATACTCTAGTGCTTCACTTATATCTTTTTAGAGCACGGCGGTGGCTTTATTTTATAGAAATTACTAAACTCTCATGCTTCACTCATATTATTTTGAGAGTCTCTTAACAGCATGGTAATCTGCTTTGGTTATAAGTTTAGTCCTAATATGATAGACATCCAAGGGGGGTATAATAAAAACTTCAATATAAATTGCATTGAATACTATGAGAAGTTTGATTCCTTATGATTGTTTTGAGATATAAAGATGGTGATATTAGAGTCATGCTAGTGAGTAATTGTGGATTGTAGAAATACTTGTGTTAAAGTTTGTGATTCCCGTAGCATGCACGTATGGTGAACCATTATGTGATGAAGTCAGAGCTTGATTTATTTATTGATTGTCTTCCTTATGAGTGGCGGTCGGGGACGAGCGATGGTCTTTTCCTACCAATCTATCCCCCTAGGAGCATGCATGTAGTACTTCGTTTTGATAACTAATTGATTTTTGCAATAAGTATGTGAGTTCTTTGTGATTAATGTTGAATCCATGGATTATACCCACTCTCACCCTTCCACCATTGCTAGCCTCTCTTGTACCGCGCAAATTTCGCTGGTACCATACACCCACCATATACCTTCCTCAAAACAGCCACCATACCTACCTATTATGGCACTTCCATAGCCATTCCGAGATATATTGCCATGCAACATTCCACCATTCCATTTATTATGACACGCTTCATCATTGTCATATTACTTTGCATGGTCATGTAGTGGACATCGTATTTGTGGCAAAGCCATCATTCATAATTCTTTCATACATGTCACTCTTGATTCATTGCACATCCCGGTACACCGTCGGAGGCATTCATATAGAGTCATATTTTGTTCTAAGTATCGAGTTGTAATTCTTGAGTTGTAAGTAAATAAAAGTGTGATGATCTTCATTATTAGAGCATTGTCCCATGTGAGGAAAGGATGATGGTGACTATGATTCCCCCACAAGCCGGGGATGAGACTCCGGACGGAAAAAAAAGAGGCCAAAAAAATGAGAGAAGGCCCAATTAAAAAATGAGAGAAAATAGAGAAGGGGCAATGCTACTATCCTTATACCACACTTGTGCTTCAAAGTAGCGCCGTGATGTTCATGATAGAGAGTCTCATATGTTATCACTTTCATATACTAGTGGGAATTTTTCATTATAGAACTTGGCTTGTATATTCCAATGATGGGCTTACTCAAATTTCCCTAGGTCTTCGTAAGCAAGCTAGTTGGATGCACACCCACTTAGTTTTCTTTGTGATCTTTCATAAACGTATAGCTCTAGTGCACCCGTTGCATGGAAATCTCTACTAACTCACATTGATATCTATTGATGGGCATCTCCATAGCGCGTTTATATGCCTAGTTGATGTGAGACTATCTCCTTCTTTTTGTCTTCTCCACAACCACCATATTCTATTCCACCTATAGTGCTATGTCCATGGCTCACGCTCATGTATTGCGTGAAAATTGAAGAAGTTTGAGAACATCAAAAGTATGAAACAATTGCTTGGCTTGTCATCGGGGTTGTGCATGATTTGAATATTTTGTGTGATGAAGATGGAGCATAGCCAGACTATATGATTTTGTAGGGATAAGCTTTCTTTGGCCATGTTATTTTGAGAAGACATAATTGCCTCGTTAGTATGCTTGAAGTATTATTGTGTTTATGTCAATATTAAACTTTTGTTTTGAATCTTATGGATTTGAACATTCATGCCACAATAAAGAAACATTACATGGATAAATATCTTAGGTAGCATTCCACATCAAAAATTCTGTTTTTATCATTTACCTACTCGACGACGAGCAGGAATTAAGCTTGGGGATGCTTGATATGTCTCCAACGTATCTATAATTTCTTATTGTTCCATGCTATTATATTATCTGTTTTGGATGTTTTACATGCATTAATATGCTATTTTATATTATTTTTGGGACTAACCTATTAACCTAGAGCCCGGTGCCAGTTTCTGTTTTTTCCTTGTTTTAGAGTTACGCAGAAAAGGAATACCAAACGGAATGAAACCTTCGCGATGATTTTTCATGGACCAGAAGACACCCAGGAGACTTGGAGATCAAGTCAGAGGAGCCACGAGGCGGCCACAAGGGTGGAGGGCGCGCCCCCTTGTCTTGTGGGCCCCCTGTGACCCTCCTGACCTAATTCTTCAACCTATATATTCCCAAACCACCAGAAGTGTCCACGAAAACACTTTTCCACTGCCGCAACCTTCTGTACCCATGAGATCCCATCTATGGAACTTTTCCGGCACCCTGCCGGAGGGGGATTCGATCACGGAGGGCTTCTACATCAACTCTATTGCCCTTCCGATGAAGCGTGAGTAGTTTACCACAGACCTACGGGTCCATAGCTAGTAGCTAGATGGCTTGTTCTCTCTCTTTGATTCTCAATACCATGTTCTCCTTGATGTTCTTGGAGATCTATCCGATGTAATCTTCTTTTGCGGTGTGTTTGCTGAGATCCGATGAATTGTGGATTTATGATCAGCTTATCTATGAATATTATTTGAATCTTCTCTGAATTCTTTTATGCATGATTTGATATCTTTGTAATTCTCTTCGAACTATCGGTTTGGTTTGGCCAACTAGATTGGTTTTTCTTGCAATGGGAGAAGTACTTAGCTTTGGGTTCAATCTTGCGGTGTCCTTTCCCAGTGACAGCAGGGGCAACAAGGCACATATTGTATTGTTGCCATCAAGGATAAAAAGATGGGATTTACATCATATTGCTTGAGTTTATTCCTCTACATCATGTCATCTTACTTAATGCGTTACTCTGTTCTTCATGAACTTAATACTCTAGATGCAGGCAGGAATCGGTCGATGTGTGGAGTAATAGTAGTAGATGCAGAATCATTTCGGTCTACTTGACACGGACGTGATGCCTATATTCATGATCATTGCCTTAGATATCGTCATAACTTTGCGCGTTTCTATCAATTGCTCGGCAGTAATTTGTTCACCCACCATATTATTGGCTATCATGAGAGAAGCCTCTAGTGAAACCTATGGCCCCCAGGTCTATTTTCCATCATATAAGTTTCCGATCTACTATATTCCATCTTATTAGTTTCCGATCTACTATTTTGCAATCTTTTACTTTCCGATCTATAAACCAAAAAATACCAAAGTTATTTACTTTATCATTTATCTATCTCTATCAGATCACACTTTTGCAAGTAACTGTGAAGGGATTGACAACCATTTTATCGCGTTGGGTGCAAGTTGTTTCATTGTTTGTGCAGGTTTTCCGTGATTTGTGTGGTGTCTCCTACTGGATTGATACCTTGGTTCTCAAACTGAGGGAAATACTTATCTCTACTTTGCTGCATCACCCTTCCTCTTCAAAGGAAAAAACCAACGCAAGCTCAAGAAGTAGCACTCCTCCCTCTCTGTGCCGCAATCCCGAGCCCATCCACCATCATTCTCCCACTCCGGCGCCCTTCCACGCTCTCCTGCTTCGCCATGGTTAGGAAGAAGATAACAACCTACGCCATGCTAAAGCCGGAGCGCCGGTACGAGATGGAGCAGGAGATCCTGGCGAGGGGCGCCGCCCGCTGCCTACATCTCTGTCGGGCTTCCTCCTGGCTCGCAGGAGACAGAGGACGGGGATGACGAGCAGGCGGCGGCGGAGGAGGAGCTAGCGGATGAGGAGGAGCCGGAGCAGGCCGAGGAGGGGGAGGAGGAGGGGCTGGCGGATGAGGAGGAGCAAGAGCAGGGAGAGGAGGAGGAGGATCTAGAGGATGAGGAGCAGCAGGTGAAGGAGGAGGAGCAGGAGCAGGCAGACAGGGAGGAGGAGATGCTGCCGAATGTGGAAGAGGAGGAGGTGGAGGCGGAGCATGAGGAGCAGCAGCAGCCATATCCAATGGAGTTTGTCTATTAGCTGGATGATGAGGAGGCAAAGGAGCCGGAGCATAACCTACCGCCGGCCAGAGGCTTCAACATGGAGCAGTCGGAGGTGGAGTTCTCCATCGCCCAAGCGGATCAGATGGCTAAGCAGCAGGCCATCCTGGAGTCCATCCTCGAGGAGGTGAACCAGCGGTTCATTCAGCATGCTGCCACGGAGGTGGATACGCAGGCCGTTGCGGAGCAGCCGCAGGTGCCGGACGAGCCGCCGGAGGGGTAGCTACATATGCCGCCCATGTACCCGCCTCCGGGCACTGAGATAGTTGACATCTCCGATGAGGACTAGGCTAGCTGATCATTTAGTGCATAGGATTTATCTGTTTGAATGCTTTCGTATGTATTTAAGATCTGTAAGTACTCATACTAATCTGGCATCAAATTTAGGCACACTGGTACCACCGAGGTGCATCCAGCCTCCAGTTTTGAACATCAGCCCTATTACCCGAGACATTGTTTTGGAACCTCGTGCGAGATGAGGATGGGCACCTGAACAGTATGTTTCTTGTGATTACGGGCGGCTACGTAACAGGAGGGGAGGAAGAGTTTCAACGTCAAGACCGAACCGTCCGTTCGTACTCTACACTTCTTTGCGGGCTGCTCCGCGTCGAAGGATTGGATGGAGATCTCCAAGGTGCACGTTGGCAGAACTTTTGGTACTTGGGTGCGAGATCTATGTTCATTGGACATAGCTATCCATTGATGCTAGAGATGCCCCATTCGGATCATGATCAAAATGGCCTTCCATTCCTAAAGCAAAGGGGTGTTTTCACAGCTCATAGCCGCAGCAGCACCGAGATAGGCCGTCTCCCAGAGTTGTGCCGGCACAGCGTCGATAGTCCTCCTACGATGGGCGTTTACCTGAAGAGCTGCGAAGAAGAACGGCATGACAAACTAGTCTGGTTAGTGTCGTCCCTGCGTAAAAGAGATGAGTGGCAGTAGGTAGTCCATCTCAACATACGTTCACTGTGAACTTTCATGAACCATGTAATTCTGGTCATAAGTTATGTCAACCATGTAATTTGAGAAGTTATGTGAACCATATAATTCTAGTGAGACGCATTAATCGTTTAAAGCATGTTGAACAGAATGTACGCCAAGTCACAAGGCGTGCGTGCAATCGTAGTTGCGCTATAGTGCTGGAGTGGCGTGTCTGCAGTAGTATTATCAATTCGCGTGTTTGTGGACTTTAAGGGAAAATAGCTAGTTTGTATGAAAGTGTAAATCACTTGGCGAGTTACTTGTCCTAGTTACGCTAAATCAATTAGGATTTCTGAGATCGCAAGGTCTGAGTGCATAAACACAGGGCCATCGTTGCTTCACTGAGAGGCTAAATTACACGCTAGCCCATTTGACGTGTAAGCCATTGTTGGACTGGTCTAGTTAAATCGAATATCTCGGTAGGGCACTAGGTGATGTCAGAGTGGAGTGTTGTGCACACTATGATAGGTATTGTCACTTGACGCTGCACTCTCTGCCTAGGCGCTTCATAAACAAAGCGGATCGTCCAACTTTTTCTCGAGGCGCGCATGCATGCTTGACAACAAGATGGCACCGTGCAGTCCCATCATACCAGTCATAGCGGTGCACTACCTGCAAATGCCAACATACTAGGCTCTTCTAGGGAATCAGAAGGTCTAAGTTTTTACAGCTCACTTGAACCACCTACTACCTTGGCGCGGTAAGTGTCGTTCCATGCTTAGGCCCTAGGGGCCGTGATGGAAACTCCTAGGCGCGGTACGTGCCCTTCCACGCTTAGTCCCTAGGTGCGGTACGTGCCATTCAGCAACCGCTCAGATTGCACACGATTGATTCTGTTAGTGGAACCGGCTCAAGGCAGTTGCCAACAACACTACTTCTCCTCTCCCTCATAGAACTGCCATGCAATCCCTTCCACTATCGATCTCTCTCTCCCTCAAAGAATCCCTTCCACTTCCATGGCTAGGCCGGAGCCCCATGGTGAACCCCTGCAAGGCTTGCCGGCGATGCAGGACGACACCCTCATGGTTATGGCGCGCTTCGACGTGCTAGAGCGCATTCGAGTTGCCAGAACCCACCACAGCCTTGAAATGGTCGTGCGTCGAGTTGATCCGGAGGTGGACAGCGTGCTGGACATGCCCGCCATCCTTGAAGAAGATGTTAACTAGGAGGTCGGCCCTGGACACAGGCGTCTGTTGACACCGATGGACTCGCCGCCCATGACGATGAGGATCTTGTACCAACCTCCCCCTGACAAGGCTTGTGTCCCCCAGGTTTGTGACCACTCACCAATCATCTTCTCCCGCACGATCATATTTTAGGATGCATTGGCAAGCAACTAGTTCATTCATATGTTTCCACTATGTACAATGTAGTACTGTTTGGGAGCGAACGACGATTGGCTTGCCTTTGTTGATCTGGGAGGCGACATTCACCTGCACAATGTAAACTTGCTTGCACTGTCTACACAAGGATTCGACCCAGTGCAGATTTCTGGGAGGCTCGAATTCGGGTACAACCATTTCAGGGTGAAGCTACTCAAGGTTGCAATCGCCGATCCGCCAAACAGAAGATTCGGCTACACCGATTACATTGGCATCGCGGTCTTCGACAAAGCAATTGCCGTGAGCACGGGTTTCAATCATGGTGCAGGCCGGTGGAAAATAATGCCTCTGGCTACTTTGGCACCGCACTACTATGAGGATGCAGTCTACATTCATGGTCGAATCTCCGGTCACCACAGCCGGTACTTGCTTTGTGTGGGATCCTTCAAACTACGGTACGTATATGAAAACCAGACCATTTGACGCAACTATCTTTCTGTCATTTGTCTTGCACAATTGGCATGGTAATCTATTTATGTTTAAACACCAAGAATGCTAGCTCCACCTAGGTGCATACAAGCGCTGCTCATGCACGACGGGCCGCGGCCCAGTTTTTGCAACCTGGTGCCAAACATGATTGATCACCCAAACATCATGTATCTTGTGCGCTTCGGCGGCATTGTGACAGGGCAGGAGAAGGGAGTTGTCCATGAATATAGAATTGTGCGTCCATACCCATTGCTCGGTTGCCAAGTGTTCCGCTTTGACGGACTGGGTGGCCATTTTGAAGGTGCATAGTGGCAGCAGAACGTCGACCTCGGTTCACGCTCTCTCTTTGTAGGACAAAGCTACCCCCTGAAGATGGACATACCACCTTCTGATCAAGACGGCAATGGCCTACCGTTCATTAAGCGAGAATGCGTTTTCACAGCTAAACGGCGCACTGCCTGCTGGAATGGTGATCCCCTCCCTGATATCAGCCGGTACGGCCTTGACGGTAGTCCGATGTAGGGCGTTCTCCTCAAGAACGGATCATCGCCGGAAAGATTTGACCATCTAGTATGGCTGGTGCCGTCTCTGGTAACATGGTGGACTGGCATGAGCAGCAGGGGGAGTGAAGCAGGCTACCGTAACGTGGCCGCATGGACAATTTGTCATGCCATTAGTTACCACCTATGTAATGATTGTACTAATCGTCATAGTTCGTTTCGGTTCCCTTTGTCAGAATAACTGGTTGACATTGCCCGTTTCGGCGGGTGTGGTTTAGTACCCTATGTCGTCATGCTTGCTTATGTGACTACAGAAACTTATTGTGAGTCGTGAAGGTTATCCGTGTTAGCTTGTTGTCCTGCACAACATAACATAAGTAGCTTCACAACACGCTGCCCCATCGTAGCAGTGTCGCAGTGCACATGCTGGGTTGATAGAGCGAGCACGAACACGCCAATACACCAGGCGCGACCAAGTCTCATACATACAATCTTACCTTATCTGCAGATCATGTGCCACGTGCACTTCTTAGGGGCTTCATGACCCGTCAAACCATATGACTTTCTGGCGTCTCCTTGACAACACGCAGCCCTGTGCAGCCCATAGTACTATTCTGGGCGGCACGTACCGCTTAGGCGCTGCATGACCAGTCAGACCATATGTCTTTCTGGCTTGTGCTTGACAACATGCTGCCAAGCGTAGTCCCGTCATACAAGTTTGGTCGACGCACACTGCTTAGGCGCTGCATGCCTGTCAGACCATCTGACTTTTCTTGTTTGTGCTTGACAACACGCTGCCCCGCGCAGTCGCGCAAGATTAAATACGTCGGTAGACTAGGCGCTACAACCGGATCAGAGATTCTGACCTTTTTACAGCTCATGTGACACGTCTTTTACCTAGGCGCTCTGTCGTTGACACATATATCCAATTGGTGCCGCGTACACGTACGAATTTATTTACCAGGTTGTACCTAGCCAGAGTCAGTGCAAAACTTTATACCACACTCGCCATGCAGTAAAATCGCGTTCGTTGCATTCCACGCTTAGTACCTATGCGCCATCGGCGTCCTCGAGTCGAGCCATACACAAGCTTCAGCAACCGCTGACATTCCACGCGATCCATTCAGTCCAACCTCCACACGACAGTTGCCACCATCACTGCTTCTTCTCCAGCCGCACTTCCTCACAACACCACACCAGAACCGCTCTGCAATCCCTTCCACTCACGCTCTCTCTCAGTCCCAATGCTATGGCTGCGCCAAAACCCCACAGTGAACCCCTAGAAGGCTTGTCGGCGATGCAGGACGACACCCTCGAGGTTACGGTGGCGCGCGTCGACATGCTGCAGCGCATTTGAGTGGCTAGAAGCCACAGCAGCCTTCGTAAGCCTTGAGTTGATCCGGTACTGGAAAACATGTTGGACATGCCCGCCGTCCTCCAAGACGATGTCGTCTGGGAGGCCGGCCCTCCGATGCCTGGACACAGGTGTATTCTGACGCCGATGGACTCATCGGCCATGATGACGAGGATCTTGTACCAACCTCCTCCTGACAAGACTTGTGTCCCCCGAGTTTGCTCCCACACCCAGCAATCATGTTCTCCCAGACCATCTTCTCATTGACATGTTTCCACTGCTTACGATGTAGTACTCTTTGGGAGCAAAAGGCAACTGGCTGGCCATCGTCGATCGAGGAGGCGACATTGTCCTGCACAATGTGTACACTAGTCACAACATACACCTTCCGCCCCTTTCTGCACAAGGATTCGACCCCGTGCACACTTCTGGGTCGATGGATTTCGATTACAACCATGTCAGGGTCGAACTATGCAAGGTTGCCATCGCCCATCTGCCAACAAGAAGATTCGGCTACACGGATTACGTCGTCATAGCGATATTCGACAAAGCAATCGCGGTAAACATAAGTTTCAGTTATGCTACACAACCCTGGCAAATAATGTCTCCTGCTGCTTTGGCACTGCACTACTATGAGGATGCGGTGTACGTCGCCGGCCGAATTTGTGCGGTCACAACAACCAGTACTTGCTTTGTGTGGGATCCTTCAACCTACGATACGTGCATGAGAACCATAGCATCTTAATTAACTATCTTTCTTTCATTTATGTTGCTGGCAGAGTACTAATGGTAATCTCGTGTGGTTAAAACAACAGGAACGTTGTTTCCACCTAGGTTCCTACAGGCACCGGTAATGCATGACGAACGGCGTCCGAAACACTGGAACCTGGTGCCAGACTCAAGTGATCACCCAAATAGCATGTACCTTGTCTGCTCATGCAGCAACAGGGCAGGAGCAAGGCATCATCCACGAAGGTCGAATCGTGCGTCCTTACCCAACCCGCAGTTGCCAGGTGTTCTGCGTCGACGGACTAGGTGGCCATTTTGAAGGTGCACAGTGGCAGCAGAACATCGACCTCGGTTCACGCTCTGTCTTTGTAGGACCAAGCTACCCCTTGATGATGGACATATCACCTTCTGATCAAGACGGCAACGGGCTACCGTTCCTTAAGCAAGGATGTGTTTTCACAGCTAGACGAAGACATTCCTGTTGGAATGTTCAGCACCCTGACATCTGCCGCTATAGCCTTGACGGTAGTCCGATGTTGGGCTTCTTCCTGAAGAACGCATCATCGCCTGAAAGATGTGACCACCAGTGTGGATGTTGTCGTCTCTGTGTAACACGCCGGACTGGCGTGAGCAGCAGGGGGGTGAAGCAGATGCTACCGCCGAGCATGGATGGCGTGCCCTTTAGTTATGTGATGCAAAGCTTGTACTTTTCATTCAGACGCTGCTAGTTTGTAATGTGTGTGAATAGCTCGTTGGGTTGGCAAGGGGGATGCGTTTTAGCGCCATATGTCGTCATGCTTGCTTATGTCAGTAAGGTTATATTTGAGTTAACCTCTTGACGTAGACTCTGTGAAGATTACAAGTACGTAATGAACAACATACCTTGTTGTCATAGAGTCTGGATGTCCATACACTTCAGGCGGCGTACAAATTCGATGAACTATTGCCAAAACACACAAATTCGCACTGGTAACTCAAAATGTCGGGTCCGCCTCGGACGCCCGGATTTCACGGCCTAAGAGAGCGTATCGTCTGTTGCAGCCGCTCCACGGTTTGCTTCAGCTCCTGGTTCTCCCATTGCAGCTTGTTCAAGGCCTCAGGGACGGACTCCAGCTTCTTCAAGGCGTCCATAATCAGCATGAACATGGTCTTTTTTTACGATCGGTGCGTAATAGGCTCACATGGCATGTTTACGACAGGAATGTCACAGGTATCTCCGGTGTCATCATTGCCGGCAACAGCAACTTCAGTTCTCAGCAATTTAGGCTGGTACTGCTCGTGCTTGGTTCTACACAAAATCTTCATCATAGGTGAACAGACATCATCGAGCAAAGCCTGGATGTACGGTGCAAAGGAAGGCTACGGCTTTTATCCGCGCATGGCATCTTCATCTCAGTGAAAATGAAGTGCAACACCTGGAAGTCCTCCTTGTAGAACTGCATCAGCAGGTTTCCAGCCCATTTGCGGACACTCCCTTTGTCGCCCTACTTCGGGATGAGTATGTAACGTAGCACACGAGAAAGAGTCACAAGCCTAGGGTCCATGAACTTCAGATTACCACCCTTAAAATCTTTATGGGCTGCTGATATGTCTCCGTTGTATCTACTTTTCCTAACACTTTTCCTCTTGTTTTGGACTCTAATTTGCATGACTTAAATGAAACTAACCCAAACTAACGCTGTTTTCAGCAGAACTACCATGGTCTTGTTTTTTGTGCAGAAACAAAAGTTCTCGGAATGGAACGAAACTTTGTGAGGATTTTTTATAAAATAAAAGAGAATTTCTGGAGCCAACAACCACCGGAGGGGGCACCTAGGTAGGCACAACCCACCAGGGCGCGCCTGCCCCCCAAGCGTGCCCAGGTGGGTTGTCCCCACCTGGTGGCCCTGCAGACCCTGAAACCGACGCTATAAAATCATATTTTTCCAGAAAAAAATCAAGGAGAAACAATTATTGCGTTCCACGAGACGAAGCTGTCGCCGTCTCCTGTTCTTCATCGGGAGGCCAAATCTGGAGTCCGTTTGGGGCTCCGGAGAGGGGGATCTTCGATCTTTGTCATCACCAACCCTTCTCCATCACCAATTCCATGATGCTCCCCACCGGGAGTGAGTAATTCCTTCATAGGTTTGCTGGTCGGTGAGGAGTTGGATGAGATTCATCATGTAATCTAGTTAGTTTTGTTAGGGCTTGATCCCTAGTATCCACTATGTTCTGAGATTGATATTGCTATGACTTTGCCTTGCTTAATGCTTGTCACTTAGGGCCCGGGTGTCGTGATGTCTGATCTGAACCATTTATGTTATCACCACTATATCCATGTTCTAGATCCGATCTTGCAAGTTATAGTCACCTACTACGTGTTATGATCCGGCAACCCCGAAGTGACAATAGTCGGGACCACTCCCGGTGATGACCGTAGTTTGAGGAGTTCATGTATTCACCGTGTGTTAATGCTTTGTTCCGGTTCTCTATTAAAAGGAGGCCTTAATATCCCTTACTTTCCAATAGGACCCCGCTGCCATGGGAGGGTAGGACAAAATATGTCATGCAAGTTCTTTCCATAAGCACGTATGACTATTTACGAAATACATGCCTACATTATATTTATGAACTGGAGCTAGTGCCGTATCGCCCTAGGTTATGACTGTCACATGATGAATTTAATCCAACAAATTACCGATCTAATGCCTACGATTTTCCTAAATATTGATCTTGCTAAGTTACTATTACTATCATTACCGTTGCACTTACTATAAAACTACTGCTACCACTGTTACCGTTACTATTGTTGCCGCTACTATTATCAAAACTATCATACTACTTTGCTGCAGATAATTAATCTCCAGGTGTGGTTGAATTGACAACTCAGTTGCAAATACTTACAAACATTCTTTGGCTCCCCTTGTGTCGAATCTATAAATTTTGGTTGAATACTCTACCCTCGAAAATTGTTGCGATCCCCTATACTTGTGGGTTATCAAGACCTTTTTGTGACATCATTGCCGGGGAGCATAGCTATATTTGTTGAGTCACTTGGGATTATTATCAATTTATCACTATGAAGAATCTAAAGGATGCTAAGACTAAGATTTATCCCTCTAAGATGAGGGGAGGTAAGGAACTGCCATCTAGCTCTGCCTTAGATTCACCTTCTGTTATAAGTAAACTTGCAACACCACCACATGCTACTAATCCTGATATGTCGCAAGTTATTGATGATGCTACTTCTGCTATGAATGATACTTATGATGATGCTAGTACCTTGCTTGATTATGATGTGCCACTAGGTGGATTTCTTGATGAACAAATTGCTAGAGTAAGACAGCATGATATTGTTGAAACTGATGATGAGCTTCAAACTGAAAATCTTGAAACACCTACTAGAACTAGCCCTCCTAGATATGAATTGCAAAGGTACTGGAAGGTTATGTTATGAATGTGGAGACAACTAGAGATATTCTTGCTTGTAAGGATAGAGATGATCTAGAAAAATTATTATGCATGTATAAAGAAAAATCTTTGAATGCTAAAATGAAATGTGATCCTAAGTTTGCTACTTCACCTATCTTTATTGATGATAAGGATTATGAATTCTCTGTCAACCCAGAGTTAATTACTTTGGTTGAATCTGATCCTTTCCATGGTTATGAAACTGAAACTGTTGTGGCACATCTTACTAGTTAAATGACATAGCCACCCTTTTTGCTCATGATGAGAAAATTCGCTACTATTATGTTGTCAAATTATTTCCGTTCTCATTAAAGGGTGATGATAAAGCTTGGTACAATACTCTTGCTCCTGGTTGTGTGCGTAGTCCCCTGGACATGATTTATTACTTATCTGAAAAATATTTTCCTGCTCATAAGAAACAAGCTACCTTACAGGAAATATTTAACTTTGCGCCAATTGAAGAAGAGAGTCTCCCACAAGCTTGGGGGAGACTTCTCAAATTGCTTAATGCTTTGCCTGATCATCCTCTTAAGAAAAATGAAATACTTGATATCTTCTATAATAGACTAACCGATGCTTCTAGGGATTTCCTAGATAGTTGTGCTGGTTGTGTTTTCAGGGAATGAACTATTGGGCAAGCTGAAGAATTGTTGAATAACATATTGGGAAATTATGATGATTTGGACTCTTGCTGAACCACCGCTTAAACCCACTCCGAAGAAGAGGGGTATATTAAATCTCAGTCCCGAAGATATGCAAGAGGCAAAGAAATCTATGAAGGAAAAAGGTATTAAAGCTGAGGATGTCAGAAATTTACCTCCTATTGGAGAAATATATGGGATTGATAAACCACCACCACCTAAGGTGGTAGAGGTAAATTCTCTAATGAAATTCAATGATAATGATAATCCTCACAATATGCACCCTAGCCAATGCCTTTATGAGTTTGAAAATTAGATTAGAAAACATGATCACTTCAATGCAAATGTTATGAAACAATTGAAATATAATTCTGATATGATTGCTCGCTTGAGTGACTTGTTATTTAGAATCTCAAATGATGTTAGAGTTGCGGGAAAGCATGCTTCTATGGTTCAAACTCAGTTAGAACAAGTTGCTAAATCTCAAAGAGAGCTGCTAGATGAAATGGATAATAATATCAATGATCATGTTGTTAGAGTAATGACTAGAGGAGGTAGGATGACTCAAGAACCACTTTATCCTGAGGGACACCCAAAAAGAATTGAACAATACTCTTAAAGAGCTAACACTGATGCACGCAGTCCTTCTAAAAAGAAAAAGAAGAAGAAAAATGATAGGACTTTGCATGCCTCTAATGAACATGAAGTAGAAAAACCTCATGATAATGATAATGAAGTTTCTATCTATGATGCCGAAACTCAGTCTGGTAGTGAACACTCACCTTCTGATGATGAAAAAGATAATGATGAGGTTCACGAAAATACTCAAACAAATAATAAAGAACCAGACAATGATGTTGAGATAGAACTTGTAGTTGATCTTGATAACCCACAACCCAAGAATAAAAAATATGATAAAAGAGACTTTGTTGCCAGAAAACACGGTGAAGAAAGAGAACTGTGGGTTCAAAAACCTATGCCTTTTCCACCTAAGTTAACTAAAAAGAAAGATGAAGAAGAATTTGAACGCTTTGCTGAAATAATGAGGCCAGTCTTTTGCGTACCCACTTGACTGATATCTTAAAAATGCCTCCTGATGCAAAGTACATGAAAGACATTATCACCAATAAGAGAAAAATATCGGAAGCTGAAATCTCCACCATGCTTCCTAATTATACTTTTAAATATGGAGTACATAAAACACTTGGAGATCCAGGAATACCAACTATACCTTGCTCTATCAAAAGAAATTATGTGAAAACAGCTTTATGTGATTTGCGAGCTGGTGCTAGTGTTATGCCTTTCTCTTTATATAAAAGACTTGATTTGGATAAGCTCAGACCTACTGAAATATCTTTGCAAATGGTTGAAAAATCAACTATCATACCTATTGGTATTTGTGAGGATGTGCCCGTTGTTGTTGCTAATGTTACTATTTTGACTGACTTTGTTATACTTGAGATGCCCGAGGACGACAACATGTCAATTATCCTTGGTAGACCCTTCTTGAGTACTGCAGGGGTTGTTATTGATTGCAATAAAAGCAAGGTCACATTTCATATCAACGATAATGAGCATACGGTGCACTTTCCGAATAAACAATTCCAAGTGAATGGTATTAATATTATTGAAAAATCTCCAACAATCACTATTGGAAGTTTTCAACTACCTCTACCTAATGTTAAAAAGAAATATGAAATGCTCATTGTTGGGGACATTCATATCCCCGTTGAGGTAACTTAGTGATTTATGAAAGTTCTTCGGTTTCATGCTAATCGAAAGTGGTTGTTAATAAGACTTGATCAACCTTATTAATGGATCATTTTTTAGAGGTATGTAGTTGATGAATTTAGTAAGCACTACTTTCTGTCCCTACCTTTTGTTTTCTATTTTTATTAGTTAAATAAAATAAAATGCCATGTTTTGTCTGTTTTCTGATTTTCCCATGCAATAAAAAATGACCCAAAAATAAAAGTTCTCAGAATGCTCTGAAAATTTAATACAACTTTTTTGAATATTTAAGATTTTTTGGTGCAAATAACATCGGAGGGAGGTGCAACAGGTGGGCACAACCCACCTAGGCGCGCCCTGGTGGGTTGTGTTCCCCACGTGGGCCCCCTCACTTATCTCTTCATCCCACATCATCACCTACCTCCAGAAAAAATCACCATTGCTCTCTCTCTCTCTCTCGTGTTCTTGCTCTCAAACCCGCGTATTTCGGTCTCTTTGCTCGAAGCTCCATTTCCAAAACTATTACGGGGGATTGTTGCTTGGTATGTGACTCCTCCGTTTGTCCAATTAGTTTTTGCTTTAGTGGTTTATATTTTGAATGATTAGCTACTCTTGGTGTTGCTATAGATGAGCTTGCATGTTGAATTCTTAGAGTTCTAAGTAGTTTTTTTGCTTGCTATGGGTTCTATGCATCCCTATGAGTAGGTGCTACCAATATTGTAAAGTTTTGTTGAGAAAATTTTGTCGACTAAAAATTTCAGAATTTTTGTTCACAGGAAAAAACAGGAGTATCTTTAGGAAGTTTGCTTCCAAGAAGAACTCCAAGGGAGTGATTGGGGAGTCATCTGACAGTGATCTCCATACTCGGAGAATGGCGGAGATACGGTCGTCCGAATGGCGCATAACCCGTTCATGGAAGGAGCCGAAATCCTTCAGGAGTTTACACAATATGCTACTAACGCCGGCCTCACCGACTTCATCGCAGCTGGATGTGAACAGTGTCATCTCCTCACAAACTCCTTTGTGCAAAGTTTTAATTTCCTTCCTAGGAATAATCCCCCTGAAGTGCAGTTTAATTTATACGTTGAACCCCATCAGATACCGCTTACTGAATTTTGTGACATATGCTTGATCCCTTCCGATGGGAGTTTACAGAGCCTAGGCATGTAGACTTTGAAGGCTTTTATCGCACTCTGTCAATAGGGGATGAGAGAGGAGTGTCAAGTGTCACCGCGACTAGCTTGCATTTTCCTACAGTGCATTATTTTGCTCCTTTCATTACAAAGTGCTTGCTTGCTAGAGAGAAAGTGGGTGCACTCAGTGCCCCAGACCTTGTTGTTTTACACCGTGCACTTCAAGGCGACACCACTTATAGTTTCGGAGCTATTGTGGCGCGCCGCCTCCATATTAATAAATCCAAGGGCAAAATACATGGTGGTATTTACACTACTCGCTTGGCTAGTCGCTTTAACATTCAAGTACGTCAGCATGATTATCCTTTGCCCAAGGTTTACCTAGATCGTGCGGCCATGGAACACCACCAGTTTATTGCACATGATTACACTAACATTCCTATTCCTTATAACCTGGTTTTTTCAGTGTGAACACTCGTGATATTATTCCATTGCCTGCACCTGCCTTGTTTGATCCTATTGCCAGGGGTGGATACAGGATTAAGCCTGCGGACATCGTCGCCTACCGGGACAACCTAGCTGCAGCACAGGATGAGCCTCAGCAGTGGGATCCACAGGTACCGCTCCTCGGCATTTCGACATGGGACCCCATGGTTTCTTCGACTACTGATTACCAAGTTAGGCCAAAAGCCTAAGCTTGAGGGAGTACGTATTTCCACCGACATTACATTCATGTTCACACATTTCATCCCAGTTGTCGGTGTCCGCACTATTTCATTGTATTATCCATGCTAAATTTATTTTCTCGCTTTCTTCTTGTGTGTTTGAAAAACCTTGAGAAAATACAAAAATATTTCCTGCTTCTTCACTAAAAAGAAAACCCAGAAAAGATTTCCTTGTTCTTCTTTTGCTTGTTGGGAGCTTTCCCGTGTAAATAGTTTTTCTCGTATTTGCTTTTCCCTTTTATTTGCTTGTTCAAGAAAACCAAAAACTCCAAAAATAGTGTTTCTCTAAATTTCTTTTCTTTTTATTTGAGTCGTACCGAGGAGAAGACCGCGATGAAAATGTTGAGTGTCTCTCATTTGCATTATTGTTGATCTAACAAAGAGCCCATATTACCTTGTCTTCTCTTGTTGAATAAAATGTTTGCAGATTCCACCTTAGTCCACGACATTCTTGCACTATTATTATTTTAACATCGTTCGGTCATGCAAGTGAAAGGCAATAATGACGACATTAGATGAACTGGTTGTGGCAGAGAGAAACGGGTATGAACTCGACTTGTTCTGTTTTTGTAAATATGTTTAACCTAGTATCCATGATTCAGCTCATTATGATTAAACATGTTTTCAATGACAATTAGAGATTATAGTTTCTCATGCCATGCATAAGTAGCTAGGAGTGGATAATGATTTATCTTGGATGTCAACATTGCGTTAAAATGATCGTGATGTAGTATGATGATATGGTATCCTCCTATGAATGTTCGAGTGGCTTGACTTGGCACGTGTTCATGCATGTAGTTGAATCAAAACCAACAGAGCCTCTATGATATTTATATTCATGGTGTTCATATCCTACTCATGCTAGTGTCCGATGTTACTTATGCATAATGCATGTTCATGACCGTTGTTGCTCTCTAGCTGGCCGCTTCTCAACCTATTTGCTAGCCTTCGCCTGTACTAAGTGGGAATTCTACGTGTACATCAAAAACCTTGAACCCAAGGTTTTCCAGATGAGTCCACCATACCTACCTATATGCGGTATTACCCTGCTGTCGTGGAATTGTCACGGCAGATGTCCTTAGTGTCAGGACTTAGTCGCGAGGCCAACGCATCTATGTAGTAGCTTCAGAGGGGTTGAGCGGAATCGAGAGACGCAACACAAGACAAGGATTTAGACAGCTTCGGGCCCCGGGAAACATCATTCGGTAATAACCCTACATGTTGTTTGAGGCTAGGTCTCATTATCATCACGAGGGAGTCGCCGGTAAACCGGCTCTTTGTGTCTAGCCCTAGAGATTGTTTCTTCTTGCCTGTCCCTCTTTGGGGAGCCCTGCCCCTCCTTATATAAGTTGAAGGGGCGGGTTACATGTGGAGTCCTATTAGGATTAGGACTAGTCTATCTCTAATACAAACCGGATACAATTCCTGGTCTTAACTCCTTGTAAGGTAAATATTCGTCATGCCTTTCCTCTTAAACCGGCCCACCATAGTATGAACCGGCCTTCATGAACCGCCCGTTGGGCCACCGGGTCTTGTCGCTCCTCTAACCCGCTTGCGGATTACCAATGAATCGTAAACCGCCAGGTCCAAACGGGTCGCCAGTGAATCGTTAAGTCTCAGCCGGGTCTGGAGTAAACCGCCAAGTCCGGCCGGGTTATATTTTCGGCCGGTTTACGCCACGGGGTATATCCCCGACATTAGCCCCCAGTTTAATTTGGATTTATCCATGTTAAACTGATCCTGCAACATAAGCACAAGAACAAATTTGACATGTTGTGCTCCGGGTTAAATATTCTTGTACGCCAGCACCTGATCATCCTTAAGTCCTTGTCATTTCCTCCTTCTAGAAAATCCGGGTCATTTAGAACAGCTCCATAATCAATTTGTTTGTAGAAGAAATATTGCAAATAAAGAATCCATTTAAATCGGCCTTCAATGCTCTGATTTGACAAAAATATTGGTCTCCAAGTATTCAACTGATATTCAGCCGGCTTGAAGAGGTAGAACTTGCCGGTTTATGATTACCACCATTGTCGGGTTATAAAAACTGATAATTCCGGGTCATGATTGTTGCCAATGTCGGTTCATGATTGTTGCCAACGCCGGTTCATGATTGTTACCAACGCCGGTTCATGATTTGATGACGCCGGGTTATGATTGTTGCAGACACCGGGTCATAATGATTGGTGATGCCGGGTTAATCTGGTTTGCTCAAAACTGAGACTTTGAAAATATTTCTCCTTATATCCGTATTACCTATAGCCCCCAAGTCTTGAGCAGAAACAAGGTGATGACTTAAGACTTACTTCAATATAAATACTGCCACTTTGAATAAATCCATGTTGTTCATGTCAGTCACTAGTAAAAACTGAATACTCCATATATGTAGCCCCCAAGTGCCGGGTTGTCATGCTTGCAGCAACCTGGGACTTATAATTGCCTGATGCTCAAAAAACTTCAACCAGTGTAGCCCCCAAGGGCCGGGTCATTATGCAATAATGAGCAGGGACTTTGTAAATATAATCATGTAAATTTGAGCAATAACGTGTAGCCCCCAAGGGCTGGCTCAGTAAGATAATATTGAGCTGGTACTTTATATATACTTCATTGAAAATAACATCATATGATGTAACCCCCATCATGGCGCTTGAATCCACGTCCACAAGGTTAAGAGCTTTGTGCTTTACCAACTGAGCAATAAACCTTTCAATAATATATGAAAATTTGAGTACCTTCAATTGTTTGACAGGAGCAATTGGTAGCCCCCAAGGGCCGGCTCATTACAATGTAATGAGTCAGGTCTTCAATAAGGTGAACAAAAAATGACTTTGCATTAGCCCCCAAGTGTCATGGTGCATGCTTGCAGCGACATGAGACTTCCATATTTGATATAATCTCAACTTGAATAATGTAGCCCCCAAGTGCCGGGTCGTAAGCCTGCAGCGACTCGGGACTATTCCTACAATTGTAAAATAAATAATATCCATTGATAATATAATAGCCATTGCACTAAAGCGACTTTGAGAACCTTAATCATAATACTAGTTTACTGATAACCATAATAAAATCCAGCCATGTTGGCTATTTGAAGATTTGAATAATATAATCCAATGATTTATGAGCACATGATTCCAATGGCGCAATCCAAATATATACTGGCAACTTATAATCCCAAGCCAGTCCGGGTTAATAAACACTGGATAATTTATCATCATACTGGCGACTTATAGTCGAAAGCCAGGCCGGGTTAATAAACGCCGGATAATTTCTCATCATACACTGGCGACTTATTGTCTTAAAGCCAGGCTGGGTTAATAAACACCGGTGATTTATAATTATGCTTTATTCAACCTGTTTCTGCATATAGCAAGTTTAAAGTGTCCTGGCGGTTTACCGCCGGACGGGTCATAATGCCCAACATATAACCTGGGTTGATAACCAAGGCTGCACTTAAGAATAATCAAATATGAAATATATCATACCTGTGACATTAAATCACATCATTGGCTGGACAACTTTATTGTAGTAAAGGTGATAACCCCAATCTTTGAGTACTGATAACTCCTTCCATATCGTGCCGGTTTATGATAAAACTGTGTCGGGTTGTGATAAACACCGGATTAACCATATATAATACTGGCGACTTGTAGTCAAAACCAGACTGGGCTGATAGTCTTCGGATTATAACTTGATCATGTACTGACAACTTGTAGTTGACAGCCTAACCGGGTTGATAAACGCCGGTTTGAAAACGTCACAAATCTTATGAAAATAAAGAAAACTCAGCAAAAGGCAAATAAAAACCATTGTAGTCGATGCTTTTCACGGGCTGCCAGGCCCCAAATTTGATCAAGAGGTGTTGCTATGGTTCGGGTTCGACCAAGCCCCCAAGTGATGCTGTGGCATTACGCCGATCAAGAGGTGTTGCTATGGTTCGGGTTCGACCAAGCCCCCAAGTGATGCTGTGGCATTACGCCGATCAAGAGGCGTAGCTATGGTTCGGATATGACCAAGCCCCCAAGTGATGATGTGGCATTGCGCCGATCAAGAGGTGTAGCTATGGTTCGGATACGACCAAGCTCCCAAGTGATGCTGTGGCATTGCGCCGATCAAGAGGTGTAGCTATGGTTCGGATACGACCAAGCCCCCAAGTGATACTGTAGAAAGCTTTGATAAGCTTAATTAAGGGGTAAACCGGACGCCACTTTATGAACAGAAGCCCCCACGTTACCACACATGATACGCCAATAAGGCAGGATACCCATGTTTGAACCGCGCATCATGGCTGCAGGTCCTCTTCGGCAACCTTTAACTTTTTGCAAGAGATAAATTCTTCTTGAACCGGGATTTTGAACCGGATATTGAGGGCTTCAAAACTTCGTGGGAGACACCTTTCCCTTGAACCGGATTTTAAATCGAAAACTTCATTTTCAGCCGGAAATTTTCTGATGGCTTTTAAACTTGAACTTGCGAGAAGTTAATTCCTTTTTGAACCGGACATTCTTAAACCGGATTTGAGAGCTTCAGAGCTTTGTGGGAGATAGACTTCCCTTGAACCGGATTGTAAACTGGATATTTGAGAGCTTCAGCGAGACTGACTTCCCTTGAACCGGATTTTAAACCGGAATCCTTTCTGATGACCTGAAACTTCTTCATTGAGCCGGGATTTTGTAACTGTCATATACTTTCTAAGCCGGAAATTTTCTGACAGCCTTTAAATTTTCATCAATATAACAATAGCCTCCGGGACCGGGTTATCTTTCCCTCCATCGTCCTGGGGTTCTTAAATTTGCTGAAACTGACAAGATTCGCTGAGTCATGTCATCGTAGCCCCCGAGTCTCAAAGGTGACTCGAGGAGTTGGCTTGAGACTCTCCATATTTGACCATGATATAAACCAGCATAACTTGTATATCATTGGTGTTGATAGCACGATGGGAATCCACAGAAGGTTGAGCTGACTCCGGCGGGTTACAAATGATCCCGTATGAGCCGTGTCAGCAACTCGGCCAATGGTTCTTTCCAACTGGCTATTTGAAGTTAACCAAACTGTAGTGGCGGCGACTTGTGCGCCTGCCCATTGAGCCATCCAGTGCAGACGGTGGCTGATAATATATGATAATTTGCCTCCATTCTGTTGAAAGAAAACCGGGCTATCCAAGCTGTGACTTGCTCATACTCAATAAACAGCTCATGCAGACAGGTGCGGCCTGGCGTGTGTTGATGTAGACCAGGCCACGAGTGACGGACGACAAAGACGACCGCGACTTCAGAGGCGGCACAGACAGATGAGTCGGCCGCGGCGTTGTAAACCGGCGCGGGTAGGAGAATCGGCCGCGGGGGCGGACAATAAGTCAATCGCGTGTGTTGATGTAGCGGGGGTGGCAACCCGCGCAGGATGAGCGCTAGTGCACAAATAATATTTGCTCACGCCCCTTTCGCAACACCTTTTGTAATAATGGTCCTGTGAAAAAATATCATAGACCAAGTAATTGTTCTTTGATAAAAACAATATGTGTTAAGAAAAATAATCATTAGATGAATATCACCTGATTTGTTCGGATGACGAATGATCCCTTCAATCGCGACAGAGGCGGCTCAGGCAGACCAATGACTCAAAATAGTCCCGGCGGTTCAGGCAGACCGGCAACTCCCGACGGCTCAACACATTAGAGGCGGCTTGCGGCCCTGACGGCTCTCACACCTCCAAGTTAGTAGCTCCACACACTTCATGGCTGCCCCCTTTTTTATAGCTTCGCCCGCAACCAAGTGATTCTGTAGGGCTGCTTTTGAGCGGATGCAACATTGAATTTTCAATAATACCAACTTGTACTAGATGGTTACGTGAGCAAAGAGTACTCAATCAGTACTTTGTCCGTGAAATCTTTCATGTGAACAGTGGCAGGAGTGTTTGATGTAACTTGTTTCTGCCCCATTGTTTTCCTTGTCTCCACTTGCATGTGTAGCAGACTGGATAACAACGACGTAGTGATAATGCAGTCCACAGCCTTAGGATTGATCCTGGTGCCGATCAGGCACAGTTTTAACAGCAGCAAAGTTTGAAGCGCGGAGCAGGGTTGCTCGACTGCGGCTCGCAGCAGTCGCAGGTGACTCAAGACGGAAGCGAGACGCGGCAGGCGACTTGTAGATGAAGATGAGACCAAGCGCAGGCGCGAGAGGAGCTGATGGCCATGCGGGATGGAGACAACTTGGCAGGGCTCGAAGCCTACTGGCGCGCGGGCGCAGAGACCTTCAACGGCAGCTGGCAGAGGCAAGGCAGGCCGGGCTGCGTGCGGCGGATGCGGGCCGGCTCACGGGCATTGTATAAAGGTGACGAGCCTGCGCCACCTCGGCAGGGCCGGCTCAGCAATAAGGCAAGTGAGCAACGACGACTCACATACAGGGGTGTTGAACTGGTTGGGCATGGCAAACGGTCGGAACAGCAACGTGGTTTGGGCGCACGGGCGAAGCCAACCAGGCACGGATAGAGGCGGACGGAGAGCAGTGGCGCGCGGCGGCTCTAGCTTGTGTGGCTCGGCGATTCGTGAGTAGGGTGTTTCAGACACAATTCCAATCCGCGGCTGGTGTGGTAACTGCGGTGGCTCAAGGCATGGCCGTTGAGGCGAGGTGAAGCGGAGGCGGCGGCTCACGACAGCGAAGGCAAGGTGGAGGCAAAGCCGGCTTGCAGCAAGGTCGAACAGGGGCAGCTGCTCGGGAGGTCGTGAAGCATAGAGGCGAGGGCCGCGCCGGCAAGGGCGGCTTACCACGGAGACCAGGCGACAGCTTGAAGTGGCGGCTTAAGGCTGCGGTAGTGCGACCGTTCTCATCTCAGCGTGAGGCAGTGGCGGCTCAAGGCACGGCACGGCGCGCGATGTTAACAACTCCAAAAGGCGAGACGGGGCCTCAAGGCCAGCTTAGAAGGAGGCCAGCGGAGGCGACATGGCAACTCGCCGCGGCGGGCCGGCTCACAGGTGAATGCGGAGCTTCGGCCTCGGCAGAAGCGGAGCGAGGCGAGGTCACTTGGAGGCGACGACGGCAACCAGTAGCTCGAGGCGAAGCCGGCAACTCAGCAGTTCGGGAGGCCGCGACGCACAGAAACGGGCGTCGAGACGCTGGCGGCAGCCGCGGAAGCAACGATGGCGGCCGGCGGTGGAGCCGTAGAGACTTGTGCCTTTGAGATGTTGCTCCTTTGCCCGTTTTACTTTTGTATACTCACGTGGACTAGTAGCAGAAACTGCTTCGGGACTTAGAGCTTTTGACTCGAGCGTGGAGCAGCAGTGCGACGCACCGAAGCCAAAAACTTGTCCTTTCCTTTCACGGGATCAACTCCTGGCGCTCTTTCCTTTCAACACCTCATCTTCTGACTGATGCCGACAGCTCCTGCTGATGTGTTTGTTTTTGTCACCCTATCCTCGGGAGTAGCAATAGTCAGAAGACACCAAAATACGCAAGTGTTCGGTGTAGCCGATTCGCTTCAATCTTGACGGAAAAAGGAAATTTCCGGATTCGATCTTGACACGGACAACTGTTCGCTTATCGGTCTCGGCGACTCTTATATGTAGCGGCGGCGACTCGGCGAATCAGACAAAGCAACCATATTTTGACGACTTCGATACGTGCAGATGAAAACCCCCTTTGCACTTGGCTGTCTCGCAGCGACGAAGGAAAAAAAAAGTGATCCGGCCACGACGGATCGTCTGCTTGCATGCGACGGCGCAAACAGATTTTAATTTCGTCAGACCTCATAGATTATAAACTTTGAAATTGACGCAGATCTTTTCAACCCGACTCTTCTTCATCCGAAAAATCACAAACTTCTCGATCCCTGGAAGAGATCCCTCCAAGAACTCAACACCACTGTGCGCGAGCCCCACGGTGGGCGCCAACTGTCGTGGAATTGTCACGGCAGATGTCCTTAGTGTCAGGACTTAGTCGCGAGGCCAACGCATCTATGTAGTAGCTTGAGAGGGGTTGAGCGGAATCGAGACACGCAACACAAGGCAAGGATTTAGACAGCTTCGGGCCCCGGGAAACATCATCCGGTAATAACCCTACATGCTGTTTGAGGCTAGGTCTCATTATCATCACGAGGGAGTCGCCGGTAAACCGGCTCTTTGTGTCTAGCCCTAGAGATTGTTTCTTCTTGCTTGTCCCTCTTTGGGGAGCCCTGCCCCTCCTTATATAAGTTGAAGGGGCGGGTTACATGTGGAGTCCTATTAGGATTAGGACTAGTCTATCTCTAATACAAACCGGATACAATTCCTGGTCTTAACTCCTTGTAAGGTAAATATTCGTCATGCCTTTCCTCTTAAATCGGCCCACCATAGTATGAACCGGCCTTCATGAACCGCCCGTTGGGCCACCGGGTCTTGTCGCTCCTCTGACCCGCCTGCGGGATTACCAATGAATCCTAAACTGCCAGGTCCAAACAGGTCACCAGTGAATCATTAAGTCTCAGCCGGGTCTGGAGAAAACCGCCAAGTCCGGCCGGGTTATACTTTCGGCCGATTTAAGCCGCGGGGTATATCCCCGACACATGTCGTCTTAAGTAAATTTGCATGTGCCATCTCTAAAAACTTCAAATAAATATCCTTTTTGTGTGCCTGGATTGTTCATAGAACGACTGGAGGTAGTCGGTATCTTCCATGCTAAGCGGATTATTCTCAGGACAAGTGTTTATTCACTCGCCATTGCATGAGAAAGGGGCGGTAATAGAGATTCCCAGTCCCAAACTGCAAACAGAAAAGAGCTTACAAATAATCAAACATAAACCCCTACGAAATCATAACCTTTACTTTATCGCTTGGGAACCGCTACTAATGTGTTTAGTATGGAAGATATTGATAATTGATGGTCGCGAAGTAAACAAGAAGGGTGCATTTCTCAAAGGGACAATTCCATTTATCCCCCTAACTTGAGCCACCACCTGGCATTTGCCCCTAATTTTTAGGTATGCTCAAAAATACCCCTCTTCCGTCAAGTCACCTTACAGAAATGCCCTTGCCGTCCGGTCAAAGGGGTTTGACCGTTTGATGAATAGTAACATGGGGAACAGTAAATTCGAAAAAAATAGCACAAAAAATCAAAAAAATCTGAAATTTTGTGGGATCGAAGATACTTAAGGGCGCAAGGTGTGTGCAAATTTTCGCGTTGTTTGGACATTCCAGGAACTCGTGGGAAAGGAAAAAATTTAAATCTATATGCTGTGAACGGTAAATTCAAAAAAATAGCAAGAAAAATTTAAAAAATATGATTTTTTTTTTGCATCAAAGAGGCTTGGGTGCGCAAGGCGCTTGCAAATTTTTGTGATCAAATGACATGCGAGGTGCTCTAGCAAAAAAAATAGTGCATTTTTCAAAGTTTTTTTCTGCGCCAAATTTTGTTTTTTCTCCACGAGCTCCTACAGTGTCGAAACGCAAAAAAGAAATTTGCACCCACCCCAGCCTCTTTGATGCCAAAAAATTTCATATTTTTTTAATTTTCTTGCTATTTTTTTTGAATTCACTGCTCGTAGCGTACATTTTAAAGTTTTTCGTTTGACACGGGCTGCTGGAATGTCCAAACTGTGCCAAAATTTGCACGCGTCTTGCTCCCTTGAGTATTTTCGATCCCACAAAATTTCAGATTTTTTGAATTTTTTTGCTATTTTTTCGAATTTACTGTTCACCATTTACTATTCACCAGACGGTCAAACCCCTTTGACCGGACGGTAACGGCACAGAAGGGCATTTCTGTAAGATGACTTGACGGAAGAGGGGTATTTTTGAGCATACCTGAAAATTAGGGGCAAATGCCAGGTGGTGGCTCAAGTTAGGGGGATAAATTGAATTGTCCCTTTCTCAAAATATCATTTACCTCTGTTTTAAAAACTTGAACTCTGGCACCGCTGCAAAACACTGCTTCCCTCTTCAAAGGGACTTTCTATTTACTTTTATGCTGTGTCATCACCTTCTCAAATAAGCGCCAGAACCTGAGAGGCACTGTTGTCATGCTTATGCATTGTGTGTAGCTAATGTTGGGTGCATCATGACTGGATCTTTTCTACCATGAATTACAATGTTTACTCGCTGCTTGAACTTTGGAGGTGCTCTGCATTTATGTTTTGCGGTCTCAGAAAGGGCTAGCGAGATACCACTTTGTCATGTTATGTCATGATTGTTTTGACAACGTGTTGTTGTTTGAGATATTTTATTGTTACTCGCTAGCTGATTATGTCATTGATATGAGTTAATATAATTTTTAAGAGTTATTGTCGGCATGGTTAGTTATAATATTAGCTGAAAACCTAGGTCATGTTTAAGCTTATTTGTGCAAACAAGAGCACAAGAGTTTGTAAAAGTTTTTCTTCTTCACTTTCAGTTTATCAACTGAATTGCTTGAGGACAAGCAAAGGTTTAAGCTTGGGGAGTTGATACGTCTCCTTTGTATCTACTTTTCCTAACGCTTTTTCTCTTGTTTTGGACTCTAATTTGCATCATTTGAATGAAACTAACCCGGACTGACGCTGTTTTCAGCAGAACTACCATGGTGTTGTTTTTTGTGCAGAAATAGAAGTACTCTGAATGGAATGAAACTTTGCGAAGATTTTTTATACAATAAAAGAGAATTTCTGGAGCCAAGAACCACCGGAGGGGGGCACCTGGGTGGGCACAACCCACCTGGGCGCGCCTGCCCCCCAGGCGCGCCTAGGTGGGTTCTCCCCACCTGGTGGCCCCGCAGACCCTGAAATCGATGCTATAAAATCCTATTTTTCCAAAAAAAAAATCAAGGAGAAAGAATTATCGCGTTCTACGAGATGGAACCGCCACTGTCTCCTGTTCTTCATCGGGAGGCCAGATCTGGAGTCCGTTTGGGCTCCGGGGAGGGGGATCTTCGATCTTCGTCATCAGCAACCCTTCTCCATCGCCAATTCCATGATGCTCCCCACCGGGAGTGAGTAATTCCTTCGTAGGCTCGCTGGTCGGTGAGGAGTTGGATGAGATTCATCATGTAATCTAGTTAGTTTTGTTAGGGCTTGATCCCTAGTATCCACTACGTTCTGAGATTGATGTTGCTATGACTTTGTCATGCTTAATGCTTGTCACTTTGGGCCTGGGTGCCATGATTTCAGATCTGAACCGTTTATGTTATCACCATTAAATCCATGTTCTAGATCCGATCTTGCAAGTTATAGTCACCTACTACGTGTTATTATCCGGCAACCCCGGAGTGACAATAGTCGGGACCACTCCCGGTGATGACCGTAGTTTGAGGAGTTCATGTATTCACCGTGTGTTAATCCTTTGTTCTGGTTCTCTATTAAAAGGAGGCCTTAATATCCCTTAGTTTTCAATAGGACCCCGCTGCCACGGGAGGGTAGGACAAAATATGTCATGCAAGTTCTTTCCATAAGCACGTATGACTATTTACGGAATACATGCCTACATTATATTTATGAACTGGAGCTAGTGTCGTATCGCCGTAGGTTACGATTGTCACATGATAAATACCATCCAACAAATTACCGATCCAATGCCTACGGTTTTCCTACATACTGATCTTGCTAAGTTACTATTGCTATCGTTATCGTTGCACTTGCTATAAAACAACTGCTACCACTATTACCGTTACTATTGTTGTCGCTACTATTATCGAAACTATCATACTACTTTGCAACTGATTACTTTGCTGTAGATAATTAATCTCCAGGTGTGGTTGAATTGAAAACTCAGCTGCTAATACTTAAAAATATTCTTTGGCTCCCCTTGTGTCGAATCTATAAATTTGGGTTGAATACTCTACCCTCGAAAACTGTTGCGATCCCCTATACTTGTGGGTTATCAGCTGTCGCCCCGTTAACGTAGAACGGCAATTGCTCGTCGGACTTTAGGGGTTCTCCAGCTTCGTGAATCATTTTCTTTAGCTGTTCCTTTTCATCATCCAGCATTGCTAGGCCAAGCACTTTTGCGAACTGGTCGTACGTCGCCTCAAATTTTCGTCATCCAGTGCATGGTCATAGTTGGCTCGTCCACGAACATGGTGGAGTAAAACTGCATGATCGCCTCCTCGCACCAATCATTACGAAAGTGGTCAGGCCAAACACTCCTCTGTCTATGCATGCCTGCTCCAAGCCAACAAAACAATCATTATGTCTTACATGATCCCAGTCGATAGTCTTCATCTGTACCACAGGGTTCTTCAACCCCATGATAACAGTTTCATAATTGTCCTGCTGTTCGAGCAAGTGAAATCTAACATCTGTTGCGCTCCTCCCCAGCTTGTAGGGGCTCGATATAAATCGGATCCGACGAAAGACATAGAAGCTCTCCTTCTTCATGTTAGTAGCATGCCGGTGGACGATGCCTTGTGTTGGAGTGCAAGGGATTAGATCAACTGTCTATGGTTTGCCCTAACAACGGTCGTGAACGACCATCATTGTTCCGCCGTCAGTCGAGATGACAGGCGGGTCAGATGGAGTTGTCTCTGGACGGGCTTTCTTGTTATTCTGATCCGTGGCCGCCACTGCCGATGCGGCACTTCTCTTCCTTTTAGCCATACCAACTGGGGCATTGGGCCCAGGGGAAGTTGTTGCCGCACTGACTGACTAAGGTGAAAGGTTGAAGCAGGTTGATGCCGCTGAAGTCGCTGGCTCAGTTGATAGGTTGACGAGCTTTGATGTTGAAGCTCTGCCTGAGTTAACTGTAGGGTTTATGCGAAATGATGACGCAGCGCCCATCTCCAACAGAGGAGATTCATTCAACCTGGACGGTACAGGTGAGTCAGGCCGCTTCAACCTGACTTCCTGCTCATTTTGTTAACACTTCTTTCCAATCCTTGCTCTTCCATAGCCATTCTCTTCTCTGCCTCTTCGTCTACCTTTCTGTTCTCAACCTCAAGGATGGACATTCTTCTTCGTCGCTTCAAAGTAGGTTGTTTGCATCGACGTGACGCGCTTCGGTTCATGGCTTCCTTTCCCTTCTCGTCTGCCGATGAAGGTCCAAAGACATATATATCCACCATTTGCACCACCGCATCCAACGCAGAACTAGCGGCCTCACTCATGTTATGTTCACCATCACTCATGTTGATGTTCTCAAACAACTGACTTGGATGAACACTTCCTTCACACGAAACAGGGTGAGGTCCGGATTTTTCCTTGGTGTAGATGATCTTCTCGGATCGAGGAGACTTCAGAGCTATAGGGTGACGAAGCTAGCATTCAGTAAAACTGAACTGACGGTTCTGTTCGTTGCTTCTGCTCCACATTGCTCTGTGTCTTGGTGTTGTTGTGCTGCTATACGATTCGACTTGTTTCTGTCAAAATTGGCACACTTGCTCGATACAGGCCTCCCTAGAGTCTCGTTGGCAACTGCGACTGTTATGCCCCACTTACATGCACCTGATCTGGCAATTGAAATGGCCCGCGTAACGTAGACCTGATCAGAAAGTGAGACCATAACGATTACGAATAATACAATTGGAAACATCGACAAACGCAATTACACTTGTTGTGCCAAGATGTACTGCTTTGTGTGGGCTTCGCCAATGCAATGGTATGTTCATTTCTGCTCCTTCCGTGTGATGGCCATAGGCGTCTTTCGAGAGTTCTCCTACGTCTCCCATGACAAATAATTTAGTATGACAGTCAACAGCAGAACCCCCGATGGGAGTTCCTTATTGGAATTGCGGGTTGTTGGTGCATGCACCAACATCCTCCGTTGGTTTTACTTCATGACATTTTCAGATAGCGGTTCATGGCTGCCGAGATGAACAACGGTTTGCTCATTACCATCCGCATCTGCATTACCATCACCAGCAACGTTCGATATCGGGGTGGGATCACCTGGTGCTTCAGTATGTAAAGCTGGTTCAATGCCCGGAACCAACTACACTAATGAAAAATCGTCAGAACACAAATAAATTACAATACAAACAATGGGGCATCAACACTCACACAATTTTAGTGATTACCTACAACAAGGCAGTACTTGGTTTGGTGGATGGATTTAAACTGATGAGAGTCAGTTGAAGTGATGGTTGCCTTCATGTGTCCGGCTTTGCTGTGAGCAGGTGGAAGTTGTGGTTGACACAGTTCGAACTTGCACGGGCATGGGCATACCAACAACTCTGCTATCGACTATAAATGAAACATCATTACCAAAATCACCTTACGGTGATGGACCGGGCGTATTGGCTAAACGCGCCTCCGCAAAGTTAAAATTAGAGAGAGAGTTACCATCATTTGGCAAATAAGATGATGTAGATTCATACGAAATGGGGACCGGATCCGCAATTTGGCTACCACATGAGAATTGATTCAGGAACGTATTCTGCGCAAGAACATGTCGAACTACTGTCAGTGTTCAATACAGCAGGCGCGAAGCTAGATCTAAGAGAACTTGGTTGTTAACTAAACTAAAGACAGCACAAAATTAAACAAATAACAAGGTTCTAGTGACAAGACTACATGTCACCTTAGGCATCACACAAATTATTCCACCTTCAAGCAAGAAAAGATTAAAAGGATTGGCAATTGTGGTCACTTCCTCCCACAGTTGATTCTCATGTGAAATAGTAGCCTCCGCACACATTTCATGCTGTATGGACTGTTTACGGTGATGACGCCGGGTCGGGGCCAGCTTAGGGTGGGCGGACCGCCTAAGCATCGGCCAATCGGCGAGGCCTAAGCTGCCGTCGCAACTGATGTCAAGCGTCGCCCAGTAGGGTTTCAGCACGATAGATTAGGGGATAAAAGGAGAGGGATGAGCCCTCTTACCACCCCGGGGATAGAACAAGATGAAAAATGGGGACTATGGCCTGCCCAGGAAAGCCCAGTAAGCCAGCCCATCGGCCTTTTACACACAGCACCTGAAGATTATAGCGTCCAACCACAATATCAGACATATTGACTTGTTTGAACACTCCATCCAACAGCTATACACCGGCAAACCATCTATAAATTTTGAAACGGCACCACAGCTTCATCACAGCCACAACTGTACCATGGCTTCCTATTCGCACAAAGGAAAAGGGGGTCTAGATGAACTAGTAGGACCTGCAGCCGCACCTTCCTACCGCCAGAGATGCCATCCGCCGAGGAGCTCGACTCCTTTGTGCCATAGGTCGTGCACTGCCGTTGCGGTGTGCCAGCCTGCTACACTGATGATGAATTCAAGATAAGAACCAAAGGAGATATGGGTTGCTGGGGATTCGTCTACAGCCACACCAAGGGGCATGTGCCATGCTTCGTAAGCCAAAGTTTTGATATCCTGTTTTAATCGGATATCCACATTCGGTATTTAAAAACATGCCAACTGATTGCAGGAAGGTGCTAGATGTGCAAGCAAATGCTGGCTAGAAACTGAGAAACAATACGAGTTGTACCGGTTCGGTGTCAGGTGCGTGGAAAGAAAAGAGAAGAAGATCTTGGAGGAGAAGCAAAAGAAAGAGCACAGATCTAAGTATCATAAACAATTCAAAGAGTGGTGCACTAGGAGAAAGGCCAGCAAAGACTTGTCGAGTTAGACTAGATTCTTGGTTGTTCTACGTTAAGTTGTATTCAGTCTGAGCAAAACGAGTGAATAAAGTGGGTTTCTCTACATCTATTGTACTCTTATTTCAACGGTCCCCTGCATTGAAACTAGAAAGCACAACAACATATACATGAAAGTACCATTATCCTGAATCAGACATCATGGGGTACATGGGGTGCTAACTTGACGATTCTAGACATAATGATATCACTTCAAACATGAAGTTCAGACTTGCTGACATCAACATATAGCATGCTCAACATCTGTAATTGGAGCAGGCTCAACAAATCCCTCGGGTCTGCTGTAACAATGTAAGTCAACCATCTGAAATGGATTGTATTCTTTGATCATCTTCTGAATTGTGGATTCATTGGTTAGTTCAGCCATGCTCATCCTGCCACATGTGTGCAACCTCAACCACCCACCTGAGCTCATCCTAGTCCTGCACCTTGACTTAAACATCCTCCGGTAACTTGAGCTGAACCTATTTGTGCCACTAAACTTCCACATGATCATGTCACTTCGCATCACCCTGCTACGATAGTACATAAAATCATTTCGGCCCAACCCGTGCTGCACCAACTATTCCTTCCGATTTTCAATAGTCACTACAAAAAAAGACACTTCCGCGATGATACGTGTTTGTCACAGTAGGTCACGTTTTCTGTCATGCATGTACATCCATGACGATTTTATGACAGAATCAAGATAGTCATACCTGTGTTGTCGTAGAAGTGTTCCATGACATTACCAGAATTATCATCACGGAAGTGTCCACTTCCATGACGATAAATCGTGCGTCATAGAAGTGCTTTCGTCAAGGGTGACCGACGCGTGGCATCGACCGTAACGGCTCGCCGTTAAGCTATTGGGTCTGGTTTTGGATCCGATAACCCGTTAACAGCCCGGGCCAATGGGGATTTCCCATGTGTAAAATTCTCATTGGCCGACAAAACCACGTGTCAGCTCCTCGTTGGGACAGATGTCATCCACTCATTGGACAGGAGGCGCCTATGATATGTCGACACGCGGCACGGTCCAATAGAGGCCCATTCCGGTGAAAAGGCTGGCCCAGCTAAAGGCCCACCATGTTTTTTCGGACACTAGTGGGCTGGCCCGTTAACAACCTGCCATGTTTTGGGTCAAATTGAGGCCCATATCAGATCAGGCCCGTTCACAACCTGCCGAGTTTTGGGCCAAATTACGGCCCATATTGGATCAGGCCCATTAACAGGCCACTGTACCTTTGGGCCCATTCTAAGATAGGTTTGTATTTCAGCCTGTTAAATGCCCGTTTACCAGTTCGGCCCAATAATAGTTTCGGCCTGTTAGCGGCCCGTGGAGTATCTGGGACATTGTCGGCCCGGTTTAACTTTAGGCCATTTAACGGCCCACGCAGAAACTGGGCTATTTCTTGTCCGAAGTAACTTTAGGCCTCTTAATGGCCCGTAGTCTTCATGGATAAATTTCAGCCTAACTGGCCTATCGGCCTGTTAATGGCTCATGTAGCAGTTGGGCCTAATTACAACCCGCGTTGAATCCGACCTGCTTACAGCCCATATGATAATGGCCCATGACACTTTTGGGCCTATGGCCCGCGTGGATACCGGCCTGGTTAAAGCCCATAATTTTATTGGGCCAAACAGGCCCGAGATATATTTTGGTCTGTTAACTGCTCGTCCTATTTGGGCCCAACATGGGCCTTAGGCAGTTTTGGCTTGTATTGGCCCGTGAATTTTTCGGCTCAACGCTAGCCCAATCTAGGTTTTAGCCTGTTAAAAGCCAATGGTATTCTCTGGCCCAGCTGGCCAGAACTTTACTCGGCATGTTAAAGGCGGGAAACTACTGTAGGTTTAGACCTGCTAATGGCCCAAGATGATTATAGGCCCACGTTTTGGCCCATATGAGTAACGGGCCGGCCTGAAGACTGACAACACTAAGATCCACTGAACCTTCCGGCCTAAATTACAACATACCGACCAAAGAATAAAGCTAGACTATACAATAAAGAAATTACGGCATATTACATCCACTGGGAATCAAAGTTCGCTACCGATGATAATAAAGCGCAACATGACCGCGGATTACATACACTAGGCATCAAAGGTCGCCACCAGTGCATATAAACGCACCGACAAAAGAATATACAAAACTGAGAGCACTTCAGAAGGCACTAGGCCTGGCAAGGTCGGGCCCCGCAAGCAGCCGAACAAGCTGATGAGACTTCAGTTGTGTCAACGATAGATGCTTCATCCCTAGCTGTATGGCACCATAGTGCGCACGGCAGTCCCCTGACATATTCATTATATCTTTGACTTCAAGTCGGAGCTGAGCTGAAGCAAGCCTTTCCGCTTTAAGTTGAGACTGAAGAAGTCGAACTGATTGAGGCAGCGACTGCACAGAGGTTGTCTCACACCTGCTGGTGAGTAGCTTCAACTCACTGTCTTCATCAAGACAGGACCTTGGGGTCATATCGCTATCCTCAAGATGGTTTGGCTCACTATCTTCCCTAAAGTTTTGCCTAGCATAAGAGATACGACTCTGAAAGAGAAATAAGGAGACACGTAACAGGTTTCACAATTATATAAGCAAGTAAATGGATCTGTTCTACATAAGGAACATGTTTTTACAACTACAATTTAAAACTGGTAGTTATTGCAAACATCCAATCAGATGTAAACAGCAAAGTAAACCGCAGTGGAGGAAATGATGCCTATCCAAATCTATACTAGAACAAAGTTTGAAGGCTTGAGAAGGATGAACTTACATTACATGTTAACATGGGCTGGACAAAGCCCTTCTCCATGTTGATGGAAGGATAATTCAATAAATTCCCCAAAGAAAATTCTTTATAAGTGTTGCCATTATTCTACATTTTGCAAAGAGTAAATATAGATCAAATAATATTGGAAGAAACAGAGAATAATGAAGCTCAGGTGCAGGCTGATGATACATAATTAAATAGCAATTAATTAAGTACAATGTTACAAGGCAAAAGGTACTGACAAGAGGAATGCAGACATCAACGTGTGCAGTGGCATTGGCTTTATTCAACATTTTGGTAAGAGTAAATGTAGATATGATAATTTGGAGAAAGTGGAGGGCAGGGCAGATAAGATGCAGAGTAATGCTAGACAATCAACTATCTCGCGATGCAAGTACAGTAATACCACCATTGTCCGTTATTACTTGTCGCTCAAATGGATGTATCTAGCACTATTAAGTTCTAAATACATCCAATTGATCAACAATTAATTCAATACAGAGGGAGTACATGACAACAGGTACCTACATGAGCAATCCAAAACTTCATAACCATTGTGTTAATTCTACATTTATCTAAGAGTAAATATAGATCTTATAATTTCAAGCAAAGGGAGGATAAAGAAGCGAACATTTACAGTGAAGCTACACAATCAAACAGCAATGAGTGTAAGTATGCTGACAAAGGGCAAGAGGTACTGACAAGAGCAATGCAGAGCCCAGTATTGTCGTGAGATCCTATGATCCTTTGAGCAAGGAGATTCATCTGATATTAGTTTTCATACAAGAGAGAAGGTAAGGCACATGCAGAAATTTAGGATTTCAAATTTTGAATTGATATCATAGACTGTACCTGACGCTGGGCTCTTTGCAGTTCTAATAGGGGTTTGGCCACTGGAGTAGGGGTAAAGTGTGGTACAGTTGGGCCTGTGTTTTCTATGGTTGCCGATCTATCTGATTTAATAGGTATCACTACCTTTTCCAAATACCTAATTTGTACTCCTTGAGGATCTGCACTCACCCTCTTCCTTTTGGACATCTATTATGAAAGAACAACATTTGACTGGAAAAACATAGTATGACGACACATGGAATAGGTACAGAAAATGGATAGGTATGGCATATGCTCATATATGATGCTTAAACTAAGCAGATGGTGTAACAAAGTAGAAGTAATGCAAGAGGTCAGATGCAAAATATGTGCGACCAATACAACCTTGCCAAGTTAGAGCAAGCACCTTGATGGGTGAATAAGATAGGCCATCCTCCACCATGCCAAGTTTGTTAGCCAGTGGATTGTTCCGCAATATTCCTCGCGTGCGCCCATTCTCATATTCATTTTGATGATGTTCAATACCTGACATGCATGAAAACATAAAAACAAGTGAGATTATCTTTGTAATGAAGAAGTGATTCTAATCCAATACTTCCTCCCTGTAAACCACTTTGTGCTATCTCTGCAATTCTTCTAAGAGGTGTCATGCATGTTGTTTGGTATGTGCATTAATATAATGTGGCCTACTACTGAAAATATGATAGCTCCAGAAGTGATGATACTTCGCAGATGACAGCTTCAACATATAGTAAAGAAGAACAAGTCGACCTGACCTGACAAATTCAAAATATGCTAAGGGAGAATAACTCGACCTGACCAGTCGACCGCAAGAGAAGAGGATCATCTTAAAGAAGAGCAGAAGAGCAAGCAGGTTGAAGATATTACAAGTCTTTCTATACAATCTCGGTTGGCCACCCATGATGAACCAGAGCGCACAGAGAAATATTATTCCTTTCGGTCTCTCCATATGTGGCTCACATGCATTTCGAAACTAAAGTAGGAACATTTAGCTGACCAATTAAACATCTCTCAGTTTTACTAATATCAGCATAATATCATATTTGAATTTGTACAACTAAGCTTGTTTAGCTCGATGGGTGGAGCAGTGCTATTACGACACGAACCACGTAGGCTGATCGTGGTCATCATAAAATGGGGAAACCGTAAGCATGATGAGTATAGTGTTGACCGTGGCAGTGGGATGGCAGATCTGAAGCTGCAAACCGCGCAAAGGGTAGTTAGCAACCGATGTTTGCTTTGAAATAAAAACTAAGATTTGGTATGGACAAGAAAGTACAGTCAACAAGTGACAAAGAAATGCAATCCTGCTGTCTCTCTATATGTCGCGACATGCATTTGGAAACTCAAGTGGGACCTTTAGCTAACCAATTAAATGTGTCTGTTAACTAATATCATTATCATATCACAATCATATTTGAACAACTAAGCTTTGGAATTTTGAGTGTTGTGTTGTTTAGCTTGAAGGGTGGAGTAATGCTAGTACGACAGAAAGCACCTACGCAGATCATAGTGGAGTAGATAAAAGGGGAAAACCCTAAGCATCAAGAGTAAAATCAGGAAAGTGGAACTAGCTGGACCAGTGGGTGGCGCACATGCTTTTCGAAACGAATATAGGAACATTAGGTGACCAATTAAACATTCTCTGTTTTAGTAATATGAGCATCATATCAGATTCGTATTTCAACACGTAAGCTTTGGAATTATGAGTGGCATGTTGTTTCGCTTGATGGGTTGAGGTCTCGAGGAGCAGTGCTAGCACGACACGAAGCAGTGAAGCACCTACGATGATGGTAGTGAATACAAAGGGGGGAACCATAAGCTTTACGAGTATAGTGACCGTGCCATGGCGGATCTGAACGTGCAAACCAGACAAAGTTACTTCGCAACCAATGTTTGCTTTCAACTATCCACTACGATTTGGTACGGACAAGATAAGTACAGTAAACAATTTACGATCTATTTTCTGAGTGAGATCAATAACTTAAGCACATATGGAAGAGTACCACCTCTCTTGCGACGCCGTGTAGGCCCCTGCTGATTCGTTGAGGGTGCTGCGGGTGCGATGGATGTCTGCGGCAGGGAAGAAGACTTTAGACGGGGGACGGCTGGGTCGGGGGATAAATCCTGTTACCGTGGACGAGGCGGTCGTAGGAGCGGCAACGGCAAAGTGGACAATGGCACCGATGAAGCAAGACGACGTGCTGAAAGGATCCTGGTCCGGCGTCGTGGATGAGAGACGTCCATCTCTTGCAGTGGACGACGGGGTAGGGGTAGCGGCTCCGGCAAGGTGGAGCATGGGGTGGCGGACGGAGGAGGCTGGCCGTAGTGGGGAGGTTGTCGTGGCGTCGATGGTGTATGAATGGGGAAATGGAGGGGGAGGGGGATCTCAAACTTTGGGACGCGCTTGTCTGAAATCTGGGAAAGTTATGAACTTATCCCCCGTTTAAAATTTCGGACATCACGTCGGTTGGGGATAGGACGGTAATCTCGCATCTCCCAAATATTTGCCGATAACGATTTTGGGCGAGGAGAGGCTATTTTCCAGCCCACGGTTGGCGCCCACGGTGTATGAACGGGGCTGACAGGTAGGGCGGTTGTGTCACGTCTAAGGGAAGTTACACATCTGCCCCTATTTAAAATATTAGCCTACATCGATTTCGGACGAGGAGAGTTTGTTTTTCCGCCCACCGTGGATGAATGGGGAAATGGAGGGAGAGACACATGTCTTTCGGACGAGCTTGAATCAAATGTGTTTTGCCGCCGGCGCCCACCGTGTCTGAATGGGCTCAGAGGCCGTCATGTCACATCTGATTGAAGTTACAAGTCCACCCACATCGACAGCAGTGTAAATTCGGTCGATAAGGATGTCAAGTGTCAGGGGTAAACAGTAATTTCCATCTTGCAAACACTTGCTTCAGGCAGCCCACAAATGATAGTGGGTGTTTAGCCGCTTCGTTCAAAGCTTGGGAGAATTAGCATTCACATTTGCCCTGGGCCCTGGCAACTAAATCCAAATCCAATTTTTATTCGATTACGAATATCCACAGATAATTCTACGTTTTGTTATTTATTTCTTCAAAACCACAACAAAGATTTATTCCACCTTTATATATGATTATTATTTAGAAATGCCATGATCTTCGAATTCAGTAGGTTGGATACACTTTGAGTCAAACAGTTATTTCATCCAATACAATATGCTCACACAGAAAACAGTTCACCTTATGTCAATCATACAAGTACTGAGGATTACCTTGCCTACAAAATTCGGATCATTACAACTCATGGACAACATAGGGGGTCTTACAACATAATCCATTCAGAGACATGACACAACATGCAAGTACAATAATCTAATGACAACTTCAACTGGTATCTAAAGAAGAACTGGGATTACCCTGGGCTTCAGATAGCAGAAGCAGCAGGACCTCCTCCGTCTTCAAATGCAACATTCTTACTTCCTCCAATTCTTGGGTTGCTTGCATAATGCGTGCAGCTAATTGCATGATTTCCAGCTTCAAGATCGAGATTACCTCATTCATGGCAACCACACCATCTCTTTCTACCTCTAGTAGAGCATCAAGAACTATAATATCTCTGCTCAGACTGCTCTCCGGCGGTGTTGCCTCTGAACTGCTACCATCTGGTAACATGGATGGCGCACTGCTTCCACAAATAGATTCTGGGGTTGTACATTGTGTCCTAGTGTGAACGGCATCCTGAAAGGTTTCCGCTAGACATAAGTAAGAGATGGTTATCGCATGATCCAGGCAGTAAGCTTACATGGTAAACGACATACGAATTATTGCCGAGCATGGCAAGCTATATTTAAATGGTTCGAAGCAGCATCAGCCGAAAAAAGATTAAAATGGTAAGATGAAACTAGGGACGTAAGTGGCAAATAAACGACATCTGCCAGTCCCATCTAGTTAGTTTTTGCTAGCTCCCTAGTTCATTTTCCTCAAAAAACAAAAACTCTTTTGAACTATCATACCACTACTGGACTTTAATCGGGATTAAACGGGACCCAGTTGACATCCCTAGTTGAAAGGGAGTGTACAACCACTATATTTAAGTTGCCAAGGCATCTAAGAAGTTGAAATAATCTGAGAAAGCACTTAACAGTGTGGCCTCATATAAACCACAAAGACAGTCTTGTGATGAAGTTCAGAGGAAAAGTTAAGGACTCAAATGAACTAGGCATGCATTTCTTTACGATAGTATAGTAGGCACTGCTGACATATTGGCCAACTCAGGTATAGCGTTTAACAAGTAACAAACAAGCATCCAAATCAAGCAATACAGCAAAGCAGACAACTGAACTATTTGTAATTCTGTAGGATTACAGGTTGAGGGCACAAGCCAAGAAAGCAGCCCACACGCATTACATTTTCACATGTACTAAAACACACTGGCTTACCATATGTTGCTGTGAAGCCTCGTTGTTGTTGCAATGTTCTTTGAAGATATCGTCAGCATCCCATGTTTGCAAATCTAGTTGTTGTAGTTTATTCTGCACCCTCTATTTAGGTAATATTAATTTTAATCGCATGCACTGGTTCGAATTGATCATCAATGGTTCATCTAAACTAATGAAAGAAGGGTGTGTGCATACACGACAATATATCTGCTTCCCTCTATTTTTATGCTTGTTCGAGGTGCCAGCCCCAAAAGAACAAATATTTTGCTTGATGGGGTTGGCAGCTCCATAATTAATAGAAGCATCAAATTAGTCATGCAACTTGGGAAGATCAAGAACACGAAAAAAAAGTAATGAACAGAGGCTCAAAGCAGTGATGTAATAGCTAGCATCAGAAAATGTAGGGTAAAACGAACAAAAAGCAGCGGAACCACATGCTAGTTTGCTGATGTGTAATTAAGCATAGAGAACATGAAGCCGTCTGATGGAACCAACAGGTGGCATCAGAACAACACCATTATCATAAATATAGCATGCAAGAAGTAAAATAGTAGGTAGTGATATCTAGGAAGTACAGTAATACTTAGGACAAAACTAAAGCATATTAACTATATGTGCACTGGTATGTAATTTAGCACATGTAACATGTTCACTGCCAGAAGTATGGCCCTACAGGGGCAAGCAGAATAACGCATCTCATGAAAAATTGAATGATGTCCTGAAGAAATTCAAAGGTGCGGTGCTTATGCTAAGAAAGTGAACGTAGGCGCCGGCCGTTGGATAATAGTACCTGATTCTCGGCGGCGTATGGGTATTGTTGTCATACTTGATAGCTAAGGATCATCGATGGTGCTCGTGTTGCGGTTGAGTTTGGGCCTGCTGTCGCCGTCGCTCAAGCGGCTCCGGTGCTTCGGTTGCGGCGCCTGTCGACATGCAAGAAAGCTCATCTATGGTAAGTGAACAGTTGCATGACCAAGAAGAGAAAAACCTAAGGAGTACAAATCGAAATAACCTGATGAGGCTGCGGCGTCAGTGAAGCAGGGCCGGTGGAGTTGAATGTGGCGTCCGTGGAGCGGGTCCGCTGCAGTAGACGAAGGCTTCGGCGGGCTCAGTGTACAGTGCTTTTGGTGAGGCGGATCTGTTGCGGCGGACGAGGGCTTGTATGAAGGGCCAGCGATGGGGCGGACGAGGGAGTCAGTGAACGGCCTACACTGTGGTGGACAATAGCGCCGGTTAAGCAGATCCGGTGCGGTGGACCATGATGGCGGTCAAGGAGATCTGGAGCGATGGACAAGCCAGTCGCTGAAGCGGCTCTGGTGAAGTGGTGAATTGGCAGTTGGGGGTTCCAAGGTGCGGAAGGTAGATCCGGCGGGGTGTGAGGTCCACCGCTGCGGCGAAGGACTAGATTCGGCGGCTTGCCGGGGTTGGGGGTCGGGAAGGGGAAGGGGAGGGGCTTTGGGGAAGAATGTTGGGGGCAAAGAGGGGAAAACAATGGAGTTACCAAAGCAGCCCTTTTTCATTCATGTGGCAGGGGTAAAACAGGAATATCGCAGGGCTAAACTTTCGGGCGCGAGATATTTCGATGTGAGCGGGAAGTTTCAAAGCTTTTGGCACCTGAAATTATAAGTGTTCTGCTCTTGTACGGCCGACTATGATATCATGGCCGAGAATTTATTTGTTTTGCACGCAAAAAAAAGTGCAAGTTTTGAAAATCAATGTCTCCAACTCGAAACTTAGATTGTCCATTCAATTCAAATATGGATCATTGAGCTAGTACAAGCAAATACCATCATATGGTCCAATTCAAATGAAATTACAAATGTGTTTATCCTAAATATGATGACAAAAGCAAAAATGTGTATGTGTATGAATAAAGTGGATGATTATAAAGTTTGAACATGCCCGTATGTGTATAACTCTAGGTTTGATATAAATTTGTAATCACGAAATCCCGGCTTAAAAAATGTACCTCCGTTTAAATGAATTACAAAAGCTAATGATGGAGTCGAATTCCAAAATTCCAATCTTAGGTTTGTAATTCTGGTACATCAAGGTATATCACGCATGTTCAAAAGTATCGTTATCTCATAGTCCAAACTGTGAAACAAATTGATCAACCATGAGTGCACACACTATTGACCATATATATCTCAATTACACAAGTCGTTCTCTCCCCCAGACACGAACACACAAGCACATTAACACCCCCCTCTCTTCTAAAGTCCGGACCCCAATATAGGTCTCTATCTTGTCTCTCGAGCATGCACACATCTCTTCCCCCACTCTCTAGGTCTCCCGGCATCTCTCTTTGCCAAGCACACGCACTATGTAGAGTGTATCTTTCACATACACACAAAACATTGCCCCAAACGTCTATCTCCCTAGTTATGTGGTTCTCGCACACTCACCTCACACACCACCCCTACTGCAAACAAGCACACTTTGTCTCCTTGTGCACCACTCTCCTTTTTCTATCTCTCCCACATGTGGACCCGCCCCAGCTCCTTCCCTGTATACATATATGTCGTGACTCTTTCCATAGCTCCCTAATGTATCATCATTCTCAGTCTCGCATGTTGTTCTCTACACCGTCTATTCTAGATCTCTCATGAAGTCCCTATCACATACACGATGACTCGCTTCCCTTGCGTCTCCGTACATAGGCCAATTTTGAACAACATCAACATTGTCTCCCTATCTATACGCCATTTATGGACACAAACGACCCCTCTCCCCCGCCCCCCTCTTTCTTCATCTCTCTCTCTCCGTCGCTCTCTCTCTCTCTGTCACTCGCTCTCACACCCCTCTCCCACACACACTCGATGTCTCTTCCAAATAGTCTGCTCCCCGCCCGCAGCCATGCTATCCCGCCACTACACATGCCTTTCTCTCTCTGTGACACACATGTCACACCATTCCCCCTTCCCTTATACTAGGTTTATATCATTAGTGGTCTCTCTACTCCACATACACACACTCCCTCTCACACACAAACGCGCACACAAACACACACAGACACGCACAAACACCCATTTATCTGGATCCTCATCTCTCCCCATGTCCGCATGTGTATCTCACACACTCACTCTCTGATTATGTCTATGTGTCTCCACGTTACACAACACAAAGCCCCATGTACATGCCTCTCTCTATCCTCCACACACATAGACACAAAGAATCTCTTATCATTGCCTCAGTCTCTAGACATATCACACACGCACACTATCTCTCTCTCTCGCAAACATGCCCAACAAGGGTTTCCTCGTGAATAACTTACCGTCTATTCATCAACAGTCGTGGCAGTACGGCGAACACGAGACACAAAAAAGAATAAATCTACACATGCGTAGACCACCTAGTATGACTACTAGGACTAGAGCAAGCCGAAAACGCGCCGCCGTCACCCCCTCCTTATCGGCGACGGGAAAACCTTTGTTTTACACAGTCGAGAAGTCATTGTGCTAAGACCCCACATGTTCAGGCGTTGAATAGAATGTAGATCCTAGTTTACGGAAACAAGTACCGATAATACGTTTGTATCTCCCTACTTATATTTCTTCTCTTATAAAAAACCGAGTTGGTGATGATGGTACACGTGCCATCTTACAATATAGATCGTCCGATCTATATCTGATGGATGGAAATTAAACTAAAAGATACCCGCACCTCTCTCCGCACTTGCACACAAGGCCTTCCCTCGTTCATCCTTATCTCCAATAACCTCATTGTTGAGCAATTCAAAAGGAAGCCTTTGGAACAAACTGGCCTGGTGGCCGCTGCCGGCGTCGTCCATGCCCATGCCTCCGCTCAGTCCGACCACCAATCACCACCACGCCCCACTCCTCTTCACCTTATCTCCTATTTCTCGAGATATCATTAGTTTTTACACATGGGATTACTCCCGCATGGGTCAATCACAACAAGTATTTTATAAAAAAATGCATCTTGATGTTCCGTGCAATGCACGGACATCTTGCTGGTACTCCTACAGAAGACTAAGTTGGTGATGATGGTGTGTCTGCCATCCGTCATTTCTGACCATTAGATCTACATGTAACGACTGTGAGGTAAGTTGTTGCCTTTTCTCACCAACATCCCACTTCTCTACCAATTTGTAGAAAAACCCATAATTAGTCTCTTAAAACCAACCACATCCCTCCCTCACCTCACCAAAACAGCCCAAGGAATATATTCTGATTGAAACATAATATATCTCTAGTGGTATATGTATATCGAAATTAGAGTGTTTTGTATCAAGTTTGTGAATAAGTATTATTCTAATTATGATCCGTTGCAACGCACGTGAACATTGCTAGTATTTCCAGCCATTCAAAAAAATTCTAGTATTTCCATAGTTTCGAGTTTTCCATCAAGATATTAGTCACTCATGGTTGATATTTACTTTCAATCACGTAAACATATGCATTATGTAACTAGCCTTGCTTATTGGCTTCCAAAGCTTAACTTTCACTCCTACTTACAATATGTAGAGTATTTAACAAAAAACTACCACTTTCAACCAACCCTAGGAAGAAACTATTGTACAAAAAATAGCAAAAACATACCCAAAATTTCTTAATCCGCGCCAAAAACTACTACCTAGTGCCGATTAGGCTCGTTTAAACCCATTTATGACAAGGTTGGCCCACACGTCCGTGCTGATGAGGCAGCTTAAACCAACACATTTTGTTTGACCATTGACACGAGGGACCCACATCTGACCTTCTATCCTGTTATTCCCCCTCAAATCATTATTTTTCCTGAACATTACTTCAAACAGTACTGATGCGTGTTCGTCAGTGCCGTCGGTGATGAGCGAGTTGGCCGCCGCTCCGCCGGACGGGCCGGACGCCGCGCTGGCCTCCGCACGGGTTGGCAGGCTGGCCTGAGTGTGACTCACGAGCGAGCAAGCCGCCGCGCTGGCCTTCGCTCGAGCCAGATGGCTGGCCTTAGCGCGGCGCGCGCGAGCAAGCCGCCGCGTCGCCGTGCCAATCTAGCTAGCAAACTTTGCAGACAAGCAGCTGGACGGAGCTATCTTGGCTAGCTAGCGGCCGCGAGCGCCGGACGGAGCTGGCATCCGGGCTGCCGCAAGATGGGCTCCACACCGCCGGCGGTTTTGACCTTGCCTTCTGCCGGCGGCGGTAGCTGCGTCCCATGGCCGAGGATGACTAGGTGGACGGGCCGGAGGTAGGAGGTCACTCAGGGATTTTTGTGCAGACTGACATGTAGGTCCCACAAGTCATAACGCCAAACTTGCCGGTCGAATAGAAGGCGTTGACTTAAGGGGCGACATGGGTTGAAACATGCCTATAACGGCACTTTTAGAGTAGTCGTTTCTTGGTAGGGCTGGTTGGTAAGGGCATGTACAATGGTTGATAAGGTAGTCTTATCTTAAGTCTGCCACGTATGCAAGTGGTAGTAGTTTCTTGGCATTATTAGTGGTTTCTTGTAAGGAACAATGTACTACTAGCGATAAAAGGTGATTCTAGGTTGCGTTGTACTCCAACGAGTACTACTAGTGGTCGCGGGAGTGTATACCTCGTTTTGTGGGTTCGATCCCGGCCGAATGCACGGCGGCCTTTTTTTACTAACTTCGCTGCGAGCCAATATTGTACACAGGTAGTTTGAGTTTGGAGTCGAACGGACGTGTCGCACCACAATCTGGCTGCACTAGATAGCCCAGCCACATGAACAGGTTTTCCTTCCCATCATCTCGTGGCTCGCGTGCTCGCCCTAGCCACACCTCGCTTGGAGCTTCCTCGTCAGCTAGTAGCATATTTAAACTAGCACCTCCCAATTAAGCCCGAGGAGCCGAAAAAGCCTGGCGTGGCATTGCGAACTATGTGTGAGAGGAGCGGCTGAGTAGGCCAGCTACGCGCTTGAATAGAGCATGGAGAGTACCCACTACGCAGGTGTACTTTCTCTGCATTGATAGTACAATGATGTTTCTAGAGAACAGTAGTACCCTCCACTTGCAATTGTAGCTCCTTGGCCTTGAGATTCAAGAGTTCAAAACTGGTGCACTATAGAAGTACAGTACATCGCACTACTAGTTGAGAAAGTAGTACTACTACTGCTATAGTACGAGTACGTAGTAAATAATAGCCTCACCCCTTCGCTAAGGAACGATCGAGGAGCTACAGTTGGAAGGGACGAGGCCCTGCGGTTACTACGCTCTTATCTCCTCCTCGCCAGTTCCCCTCCCCCAAAGAGATGGCAGTTCATCGCTGCTCCCATGGATTCGCCAGGCGGTTCTCCTCCTCGTCGGGGCTAGGAGACCTTGGACGACGATCCTCTGGGAGAAATCGCACGCCGCTCCGACGTCCTCACCGCCGCAAGACTCGGTGCTTCCTGCACCAACTTTTTCAAGATGGTGCTCAAACAGGCTTGGGAAAAGGCCATGCTTGTTGGTCTTCCATGCGTCCTCATGGAGAAGGTTCTTCTATGTGACAATCCTTCGATCAGTCCACTGCTCCCTGGCCATGGTTGCACGTTGACTCCGCTAGAGTTGCCGACGTTGAGAGGTAGTCGGATTTTGTCCGATGAACAGGTCAGTCATGGAGTTTGATCATGTAGTACTTAGTTATTCCATTTCCATCCCGTAATTTCTCCGCTGCCCACCATCTTATATATAGGTCTAGGTCGGTGCCAACGAAGATTGGCTTGCATACCTCCGGCCGGATACCACCATCATTTTGCACAACATCCACAGCAGTGCGGCCGTTCCCGTAGACCCCTTCTCAACCATTGGGATCGGCCTTCCGGACTGGCTGGGCTTGAATACGTATGATGATGCCTACATGAGATTGAAGAAGATAGCAATTGCGAAGCCGCCGACAAAGCGACGCGGCTACGACGATTACTATCTCATCGCGGTGTTCGACATAAGGATTTCCATCAATGCAAGAGGCAGTAATGGCATAGGCTGGCGCATGTTGGCTGCGGCAGATTTGTACCCCTACACGTTCGAAGACGTCGTGCGCCATCTAGGCCGCATCTTCGCGGTGACAAGCCAGGGGACTTGTTTCATCTAGTTACCATCCTACGGTACGGGAGATTACAAACGGAATGCAGAAACCATCATTTGCATCCTAACGGTACTCCACAATTTTGCAGGGACCAGTCATCCCCCGATCAAAATAAGATCGCCGATCCTGGATGTGCATTTGCATCCGCGATTCGGTCTAACCTGGAACCTTGTAGCTGACTTTGGCATATTGGGATCAACTATCTTAGCAGTTGTTACCCATGGTACCACTGATGTGCAACATGGTCACACAATCTACCACGATCGGACCGTCACCATCTACCCAGGTATTCCATTTAGTATTATATTTTTAACCCTCTCGCATTCTCTTTCGTTGTTGTACTACTTACTAGTAGGAGTACTTTTTACCTTGGAGGACGCGTATAGCTAGCTAGGCCCTTGAAGACTTGAACCCACTAGCTGCCACCATTTTTGTTTTTCCATGTCTTACTATCTCATCCATGTAGCCAAGAGTGGCTATATATAATAAGCCGGTTATTTTACTTCCTCTATACCGGAGTAGTACTATTTGTTGCACAGTATTACTGACCGCCATATTTGAGCACAATATTATTATGCATGGACCTTGACTGTGTACGTCACCATGTGTCCAGATCTAAGATGTCGCGTGTACCAGATGAACGGCGCCGAGTTCGACCCCCGTGATGTGGGTGCCGAGGAACACTCTTGGAGAGTACTCGCTTTTCATTGGGGACAGCTACCCCATTCTGAAGCGGATGCCACCTTCTGTGCACGACACCGAAGGCATGCCGTTCATGAAGCATGGTTGTGTCTTTAGTGCACACCGCCGGATGAACGACATGCTGGGACACGCTATCCCTGATTTATGCCGCTTCAGCTTGGATGGGTCTCCATCGTGTAGAACCGAACTAGAAAGTTGTGACAATGATTCCTGTTGCCCACCGCTATGGATCGTGCCATCCATGAAGAACACCTGGGACTGGAACCTGGAGTAGGACATGTAGCCCATCTATAACGTGTAAGTGGGGTATGGTAAATTGTGAGCGGTAGCGCTGTGAATATATGTAGACTAGTCATGCACAAATTTATCTAATGAATGTGTGGCATACTGGCATTTGTCCTTTAGAATTTATTACTAGTACATGTGTTATGTGTACGTGCAACTTGTGTGGTTGTTGTACGGGATCGAACACGCTCATTGAGAAAAAAGGTGGCACAGCTTTGGATATAGGTGATGTGGCGGCATCATACAGTAGCATCGTTCGCTATAGTTGTAATACTCCTACTAGGACGACAACTCCTATAAAACCTTGCGCTTGGCTCTTTGCCTCTTGATGACCCACAAGTATAGGGGATCTATCGTAGTCCTTTCGATAAGTAAGAGTGTCGAACCCAACGAGGAGCAGAAGGAAATGACAAGCGGTTTTCAGCAAGGTATTCTCTGCAAGCACTGAAATTATAGGTAACAGATAGTTTTGTGATAAGGTAATTTGTAACGGGTAGCAAGTAACAAGTGTAAATAAAGTGCAGCAAGATGGCCCAATCCTTTTTGTAGTAAAGGACAAGCATGGACAAACTCTTATATAGAGAAAAGCGCTCCCGAGGACACATGGGAATTATCGTCAAGCTAGTTTTCATCACGCTCATATGATTCGCGTTCGGTACTTTGATAATTTGATATGTGGGTGGACCGGTGCTTGGGTGCTATCCTTACATGGACAAGCATCCCAATTATGATTAAATCCTATTGCAAGCATCCGCAACTACAAAAGAAGTATTAAGGTAAACCTAACCATAGCATGAAACATACGGATCCAAATCAGCCCCTTACGAAGCAACGCATAAACTAGGGTTTAAGATTCTGTCACTCTAGCAACCCATCATCTACTTATTACTTCCCAATGCCTTCCTCTAGTCCCAAATAATGGTGAAGTGTCATGTAGTCGACGTTCACATAACACCACTAGAGGAAAGACAACATACATCTCATCAAAATATCGAACGAATACCAAATTCGCAAGACTTCTCCCATGTCCTCATGAACAAACGTAACTACTCACAAATCATATTCATGTTCATGATCAGAGGAGTATTAATATGCATAATGGATCTGAACATATGATCTTCCACCAAATAAACCAACTAGCATCAACTACAAGGAGTAATCAACACTACTAGCAACCCACAGGTACCAATTTGAGGCTTTGGGACAAAGATTGGATACAAGAGATGAACTAGGGTTTGAGAGGAGATGCTACTGGTGAAGATGTTGATGGAGATTGACCCCCTCCCGATGAGAGGATCGTTGGTGATGACGATGGCGATGATTTCTGTCACAGCCCTAGCTTTAGCTTTGCTTGTGGACTAGTCTTGGTTGCTGTATCATGTTTAAATTTTGCTTAAACTTGAAATAGGGGTGATCAATCCCTAGCACCCAAAAGAACTCAACTAGGTTCAACTTAAAAACATTTTCAATGAACCCAAATGCCCTTTAGAAAAGTTCATGATTTTTGTTAAAGGTGAAAACCTCTGCCAAAAATGATGCACCTATTTCTAGGCCATTCTGGATTTTTGAATTAAATCTTATTGTATTTGACTTTTGGGCATTTAAATACTATAAATAATTTAAATGTTCAAATAATGTTGGAACTATTTTTGGGCCACTGAAATAATTCAGCAAGTGTCCATGAATATTTTCAGGATTTTAGGAAATGCCTTGGTATTTTTCCTAAGCTCAAAACAGAGGCAAATAATTAGAAAACAAAAACAAATTAGAAAACAGAAGAGAGGGAGAGCTTACCTGGCCTCACCTGTGTAGCCACCAGAGGGGCCAGCCCACCACTGTAGCGGCCCAACCCACCGAGGGCAGAGCCGTCTTCCTCCTCCTGCCAGTAGGCACAGGGGAAGCGTGGAGCGCGCGCGTGCGAACGCGGCCACCTCCTGCTTGCCACCGAGGCGCCCCCGACGCGTCTGGAGACGCCCCGCCGCCCCTCGCTTCTCTCCCTCACTCTCTGCCCTCTCTGCCTCGCTCCCCCTCGGACCCGAGAACGCCGGAGCGCGCCGCCGCAAAACACCGCGCCCACCGCCGTCCCTTTGCCCGTGGTCGTGACCCTAAGCTCTGCTCGGGCCCCAAGAGCCCCACGCCGAACCACTCAAGCCCGGATGACCCCAAGACGACGCTGCGGTTTTTCTTCCCCGTCCACGGCCGCCGGATGCAGTTGCCCAATTCACCGTCTTCAACGCGTCCCCGAGCCCGCTTCGACGCCCCCTGCAACCTCCGTGAGCTCCTCTTCCTCCCGCCTCTTTCTAATAGCTCGTTCCCGCCCCCTAGCAAGACTTCTGCCATGGCCGTGAGCTCGCCGTCACCATGACCGACGAGCTCGTCGTTGCCGAGCCCCCCCTGACCTGCGCCTCTGTTCATCTTGCTCCTCGCGTGCCGTAGATGCCGCCCAGCTACCCAGTTCGCTCGTTTGCAAGCTGCAGCGACGCGCCCATGCCCCACCGAGCACCGCTGCCGCCAAAGCTCGCCGCCGGCATGAATTCCGGTGACTCCACGACCTCCCACTTGGCCCTTTGGATGCGCGCGAGGAAGGGCTTCCTCCTGGTGCCCTCAGCACATCGAACCGTCGCCTGTGGCGCAACTCCGGCGGACCTCCACCGTCAGCCGTGGTCGTCGTCGGCTAACTCCGGCTGTGCCGACGTGGCCCAGCCATTAGCAGCTAATTTGGCCACTAATTACCCTCCCCTAGGCCACTGACACGTGGGCCCCGCTAATAGTTTTAGTTTAGGTTAATTAACTCTGTTAGTTACCTGAGTCAATGACATATGGGTCCCACTGTCAGGATTGACTCTGGTTAGGCGCTGTTGACCAGCTGACGTCACAGTGACGCAGTGCTGACGCGATAACTCATTTTCTGGATTTAAAATAATTCAGAAAATTCCAGAAAATAGTATAAACTTCTAAAATTCATAGAAAATAAACCGTAACTCCAAATGAAAAGATTTATATATGAAAAATGATCAGAAAAATCCAATCTATCCATCTGTACCATTTTCATGCATGTTAGAACAACTTATGGCTGTTGTTTAGACCAAATCATATAAATGGCATTTAAACCCTCACATATGAAGTTTGAATTTGAACCTAAGGTTCAAACCAACTCCATCTAATATGTTGCTAGTTGCATTAGCTTAAAACACATCATATTGACATGTCATGATCATGCATCATATTGTGCATTGCATTGATTGTGTTTTGCTTCTCAATTGCCGGTATTGTCCCCTCTCGATAGCCGTGATTCCGACGATGAGTTCGATGACACCGATGAAGAACTATAATATCTTCAGAAGTGCCAGGCAAGCAAACCCCCTTGTTCATTTCGATACAATCCCACTCTCTCGCTCCTGCTCTCTTTTACTACATTAGGACAACAACGATTCAACTGTTACATGCTGCGGTAGTTGAACCCCTTATCCTCTGCATGACCTGTCATTGCCACAGTAAATAGATGAAACCCACTAGCATGAGTAGGAGTTGTTTGAGCCCTGATGTGCCTACTCGTTCATGATTGTTTGTCATGCCTGCTATGCTTAGAGTTGTGTCAGGTCTGATTCATCGGGGATGAATTGGAATGGTGATGAACATGTCCTACTGTGTGTGAGCTAAGTGTGTGAACACGATTTGGTAAAGGTAGCGGTGAGAGGCCATGTAGGAGTACATGGTGGGTTGTCTCATTGAAGCCGTCCTCAGGAACTGAGTTCTGTGTTTGTGATCCATGATACAGTTACTACCACGCATTGGGCCCGAAACCAATGGACCCTCTCGGCTTCTTAATCACCCTTGTCCTCTGTCCAGGAGTTGCAAGTAGTTTCTGGTGTTTGTAGTATGCTGGAGGCCGTGGACAGCGCTGACCGAGGGGTGGGCTGTGATGCGGTAGGCACGTGGCACGGTGTACCGGGCGCCCGTTTGGTGTCTCGGGAACCCTGCACACATCGTTCGGGGCCGTATGTGGAAACCTCGGCCGGACTCCCTGCGGATGGAACCTGAATAGGCGATAAACCTGGACTAGAGACTTGAGCGTTTAGGTAGGCTGTGGCAGACACCCTCACTGGGCTTCCGCTTGAAGGTTGCCGAGTACATGCTGTGTAAACGGCGGTAAGTGGTGAGAGCGTGTGTGACGAAGTACACCCCTGCAGGGTTAACATCATCTATTCGAATAGCCGTGTCCGCGGTAAAGGACTTCTGGGTTGCCTATAACAGTTCATAGACAAGTGAAAGTGGATACTCTAAAATTCACAAGATAAGCGTGAGTGCTATGGATGGCGTTCTCGTAGGGAGACGGGAGCGGATCCATAGTGGAGTATTGATATGGTGAATATGTGGACTCGTGTGCGCCACCTCTAAAGAGTTACTTGCAGTCGTAGCTAGGATAGCCACCGAGTCAAAGCTGGCTTGCTGCAGTTAAACTCCACCACCCCCTTTGTTGATACCGATGCATATGTAGCTAGTTCTGATGTAAGTCTTGCTGGGTACATTTGTACTCACGTTTGCTTATTTTATGTTTTGCAGAGAAACGTCAGTCTCGCTAGTAGTTCCGTGTGGACTTCAACGTTTAGCTTGATACCTCAGCTACGATCTTGTGCCCTCGGCAGGATCTGGTAGATAGTCAGGCTTCTCAGCCTTTTCATTTGTAGTTGTCTGTACTCAAACAAGTTAAGCTTCCGCATGTGCTTGTTGCTTGTATGCTCTGAATGTTGGGTCATGAGACCCATGTTTGTAATATCTGGCTCTTCGGAGCCTAATGAATAAATACTCTGAGTCATAGAGTCTTGTTGTGATGCCATGTTGTATTTGCACATATCGAGCATATTGTGTGTATGATTGAAATGCTTGGTATGTGTGGGATCCGACAACCTAGTTGTGTATCCTTGGTAGCCTCTCTTATGGGGAAATGTAGTCTTGTGCTCCATGAGCCATAGTAGTCCGCTACAGCCCGGTTCACCGGAGTCCTGCTAGCCCAGCACTACTGCTCCGGAACACTTGACTGGCCGGCATGTGATTCACTTCGTTCCTGTGTCTGTCCCTTCGGGGAAATGTCACGCGGTGACATCCGGAGTCCTGCCTAGCCTGCTACAGCCCGGGTTCCCGGAGTCCTGTTAGCCCAGTGCTACAGCCCGGATTCACACGCTGCTGACCGACACGTTCGATGTTGATTCATGTATGCCTGTCCCCATACGTTAGTGCCGCTTTGGGTTCACGACTAGCCATGTCGGCCCGGGTTCTCTGTCATATGGATGCTAGCGACACTGTCATATACGTGAGCCAAAAGGCGCAAACGGTCCCGGGCCATGGTAAGGTGACACCCGTGGGACTACCGTGCGTGAGGCCGCAAAGTGATATGAGGTGTTACAGGCTAGATCGGTGTGACTTAGAATCGAGGTCCTGACAGCGTTGGTATCAGAGCCTGACTGCCTGTAGGATTACCAAGCCAAACTGGTCGAAGTTGAGTCTAGAAATGCTTTAGTTATATAAGGGAATTGATTGTGGGAGGGAACGTAGGGCTCTTTTTACTCCTTTACCTTATGCCCTTCTGATCTGAGTCACCCTCTTCTCTTCTACGGGGATTAAGAACTAGGCCTTCTCATCTTTCTACCAGGATCACGTGTTACTAATCCGTAGACTCATAGGATTGTTGGATTCAAGCCCCTGTTTAGTTTCTACTACTTTCAGTATGTTGTCAGTTGAACCAGAACCTTGATATGATGTTGTTAAGTGACTATGCAAATCCTTGTGAATGTCTCAAATCTTTTTCTGAGCATTTACAGCCGTTATGCTGTCCGAGTCATCCCAGGTTTCTAAACCATCTGATGCATTTGCAAAATCTTTTCCCTCTGGTTTTGTTGTTCTTTTAGGCCAGGTTAATCACACTAATTGCTGAGTTGAGGTATTCTATTGCCTCGGCATATATGTTGGAGTTATTATTACGACCCTAGGTGTCTTAGAAGATTACCTAGTAAACTAGCTATGTTTTGTGTTCCCGGTGTGATGATTCTGGCCATCATTCTCGAAAGCATCCCGTGATGCCATTTAGTTAGTAGGTATTCTACTCCTGGGTTTTGAACCCGAGATTCACCCTACTTCATGTTGTTAGTATTTGCTAGTTCCCTTAAGATATTAGTAACCTTTGCGATAGTCTTCGAGGTCCGTGGTATTTCCTTCTTCCAAATACCATGAACCATTATGGCAGAAGTTCTTTTAACCAAAAGATCACAACCAGGGCACTCTTGAGGAGTACTCCATTCATATTGTGACTCTGCCAGTCCTTCCTCCTCTGCATGGGTTGTCCGGAAGAAATATGTTGAAATTGCTCGACATACTAATCCATGCATCCACAACTCAGAAAAACATATGTTCCTTTGGCTTGTCCCTCCTTAGTTATTTTCTGGCCCTCGTCTATCAATTGATAGTCAGGAGTAATTGTGCATTTGTGTTATCGATGCCTATTATTCTTGTGGTCTGTCAAGCCATTCTAATCCGGAATGACTAGGAGAAACAAACTCCAGTACCTCATCCCTCTCTGGGATTGGGTCAAAGTAGTTGTATTCTGCAGATCAAATGCCTAACCAGCTTTTGTTCGGTTCTACCCTGGAGTGTTACCATCTTTATGTCAAGAATGTCATGAGAATTGCACCACCTCTTATGAATTCTTGACGCAGTGATACTCCTCGCCATCATCACTCATTTCTTGGTCCCGTGTTGTTGCAACCGGAATGCCGACAAGTGAACTATGATGTGTGAAATCAATACTCCTAGCAACTCAGTTGCTTGGTAGTTAAAGGACAATAATTTCATCCTTAGCGTGTTGGTTACTGAATCATATCCTAAGGTTGATCGTGCTACCCAGTCCTTATTTCCGGTGCACTCTTCGATCAATGAGTTAGGATTATTCAATCCCTTGCTTATTTGATCATATCGTCTTGCTCTGAAAGGCGAGATTGTTCTCGAGCCTAGTAACATATCGGTGGTACGTGATTTTCTGAATATCTTCTCGGGAGTATCACCAAGTTGTCACCTGACCGCTATGATGAATTCGTGATCAAGTTGGTCTCCTGTAAACCACCCCTTCTCCAAAAATCCGTGTTGGATACCCCTGAGCTAGTTGGTCAAGCTAAACAACAACTTGGAGAGTTGGAAGATAAAAGCTTGCCAGCTTACTTCATTTCAAGGGATATATTTGCGTGTGTTGAAGATAGATGATATCTTCATCGATTGGTCCCTGTGATCAGTTGTTGGACCTATTTTTGTATCAAGACTTTGATTTGAGTATGGGCTATCATCAAATCAAATCAGAACCAACGATGTTCATAATGTTGTCTTACTCGTGGTTGATCCCTCAAGCATACACCATTATATCTTTTGGGTCTGACCAATGCTATCACTTGTTCACATAATTATGGAATTCCATCTCCATGGAAACCTGGATGAATTGTTGTTGAGCCCATCAGCAACACTGCTACCTTCTCCATGACTCGTGTTGAACATCCAGCTAGTATTGGAAACTTTATAAGCATTATCTTCGTGTTCCGTTCATGAAGCATATGTTTGGATGAAAGTAGTGACTTCCTCTAATTCACGTGCATCTGATGCAAGTTGCCGTCGTGGATTTGAGAAAGTCAATGTTGCCTCTTTTGGAATCATCCCAAGTCAGTTATGCACGTGCGAAGTATTCCGTGGTCTGTTAGACTGATCATCTTCATTCCATATGAATTCTCTAGCACACTAAGCCACTGATTGATTTGTTCAAGGAAAAGGAGTTGTTGTGCAAATCCTAGGTCATGCACAAGACTTCGTTACCCTAGATGATGGTTCCCCACCTGAACTCGGTAGTGTTTTATCATAAGACTACTATGTGGTCATGCTTGTCTAGGACAGCGTGTTCACATGTGTTTGTAGCAGAACCAGCTCATGTTTTGGAGCTTGCTATCGTAGTTCATCCCCTGAGAATCTCGCAACGTCATCTCGTCGATTTGTGTTGCAAACTTTCATTTTCCTTCTAGACTTGATGAGTCTGGAATATCCTGACACCAACCAGATCTGAATCTCGGGCAGATATGATGGTTGGAACATTTTCCAAGAATTATAATATTGGTCTCTCGATAACCGGTAAAGTGGATGTCGTGGCCAACACACCCAGCCGGAAGACCTATTATGGTAGTATCTTGATTGAGTAAGTTGGCCACCTCCCCATAAGGATTTCTTAGGATTTATTCCACTAGCTATTCCTTATGGATTCCTGCGCTCCCGAAGTCCAACCTACTACTTGATGTTCAAGATACCAAACCACATATAATGGGTTACGCTAGAACATCAAGGAGAACATCAGAAGCGGAGTGCTAAATGTCTCTCGGTCGATCATCCAGATTTTGCTCCCTTGGCTTCGCTAAGGTGAAATCTGACAAAGTGTTGTCCTCCTTTGCACCTGCATCCTCCATCACCATTCATCATGGTAGTATGATGTGTTGCCAGGACCCTCGACACGGATGTTGGTAAAACCTTGATGAATATGGAAATGCTCAAGTTCTTGAGAGCACGCACAAGCACTAGGTGTTATCATCGGCACTAACTGGAATTGCTCCCAGTTTCCTTCGGTTATGCTAAACCTTTCAAACAGTAGATTCACTCTCTACTGTCGAGTTTCTCCCCAGTTACTAGAATCATTCCTAGCATTTGCATTTTTTGTTCCCAGCTTGCATCGTCATTGTGCCATCCTACCTTGGATTACCCTTCCCAGTAATTACTGATAAGGACCATCTTCAAAAGTGGTCCCACCAGGGGTTCCGACCATTTCCGGTGATAAGCAAATCACCCCTTGTGTTGTCATTCAACAAGGTAGTCCACATCGTCCATCCTAGCCCGAGTGTGTCGTTCTCCCGAACTCCCTCGAACGATCGTTTGTGATTGCCTTAGGCTGGCATAAAGAGTTTCAATGATATTTGTATCAAAAGTAATTCTTTTGCCGCTTAAGGGAATAACTCTACGAGTCACCTTCCCCAAGGTGCCCCGTTATGGAATCATGGCAATTTTTCCTCGCTACTTTGAAACCCTCGTCAAATTGTTTCTTCCGTCCCTCCTGGTGCATGTTTTGCCTCTCAGCTCGAGAGATGTTTCAATGCCTCCCTCCATGAGTTGATCCTGAGTTGTTCGATATTCGAGAAGGTCGATCCTTCTAGAGTTTTCCCTTTCCTCTTGTTGTCTTGTCGGTTGGAGTTCTCAGAGCAAGACATCGAGACAAAGTTGGTGATCGAATCAATGTTCTTATGAAGTGCATCTGGATCGTGAAGATTGTGTTAGCTTTATGTCCCCTCTATTTTCTTACCTCACGTCCTGAATCTCGGGACGAGATTCTTGTTTAGTGGGGGTGAGCTGTCACAGCCCTAGCTTTAGCTTTGCTTGTAGACTAGTCTTGGTTGCTGCATCATGTTTAAATTTTGCTTAAACTTGAAATAGGGGTGATCAATCCCTAGCACCCAAAAGAACTCAACTAGGTTCAACTTAAAAACATTTTCAATGAACCCAAATGCCCTTTAGAAAAGTTCATGATTTTTGTTAAAGGTGAAAACCTCTGCCAAAAATGATGCACCTATTTCTAGGCCATTCTGGATTTTTGAATTAAATCTTATTGTATTTGACTTTTGGGCATTTAAATACTATAAATAATTTAAATGTTCAAATAATGTTGGAACTATTTTTGGGCCACTGAAATAATTCAGCAAGTGTCCATGAATATTTTCAGGATTTTAGGAAATGCCTTGGTATTTTTCCTAAGCTCAAAACAGAGGCAAATAATTAGAAAACAAAAAAAAATTAGAAAATAGAAGAGAGGGAGAGCTTACCTGGCCTCACCTGTGTAGCCACCAGAGGGGCCAGCCCACCACTGTAGCGGCCCAACCCACCGAGGGCAGAGCCGTCTTCCTCCTCCTGCCAGTAGGCAGAGGGGAAGCGTGGAGCGCGCGCGTGCGAACGCGGCCACCTCCTTCTTGCCACCGAGGCGCCCCCGACGCGTCTAGAGACGCCCCGCAGCCCCTCGCTTCTCTCCCTCACTCTCTGCCCTCTCTGCCTCGCTCCCCCTCGGACCCGAGAACGCCGGAGCGCGCCGCCGCAAAACACCGCGCCCACCGCCGTCCCTTTGCCCGTGGCCGTGACCCTAAGCTCTGCTCAGGCCCCAAGAACCCCCACGCCGAACCACTCAAGCCCGGATGACCCCAAGACGACGCTGCGGTTTTTCTTCCCCGTCCACGGCCGCCGGATGCAGTTGTCCGATTCACCGTCTTCAACGCGTCCCCGAGCCCGCTTCGACGCCCCCTGCAACCTCCGTGAGCTCCTCTTCCTCCCGCCTCTTTCTAATAGCTCGTTCCCACCCCCTAGCAAGCCTTCTGCCATGGCCGTGAGCTCGCCATCGCCATGACCGATGAGCTCGTCGTTGCCGAGCCCCCCCTGACCTGCGCCTCTGTTCATCTTGCTCCTCGCGTGCCGTAGATGCCGCCCAGCTACCCAGTTCGCTCGTTTGCAAGCTGCAGCGACGCGCCCGTGCCCCACCGAGCACCGCCGCCGCCAAAGCTCGCCGCCGGCATGAATTCCAGTGACTCCACGACCTCCCACTTGGCCCTTTGGATGCGCGCGAGGAAGGGCTTCCTCCTGGTGCCCTCAGCACATCGAACCGTCGCCTGTGGCGCAACTCCGGCGGACCTCCGCCGTCAGCCGTGGTCGTCGTCGGCTAACTCCGGCTGTGCCGACGTGGCCCAGCCATTAGCAGCTAATTAGGCCACTAATTACCCTCCCCTAGGCCACTGACACATGGGCCCCGCTAACAGTTTTAGTTTAAGTTAATTAAGTCTGTTAGTTACCTGAGTCATTGACATATGGGTCCCACTGTCAGGTTTGACTCTGGTTAGGCGCTGTTGACCAGCTGACGTCACAGTGACGCAGTCCTGACGCAATAACTCATTTTCTGGATTTAAAATAATTCAGAAAATTCCAGAAAATAGTATAAACTTCTAAAATTCATAGAAAATAAACCGTAACTCCAAATGAAAAGATTTATATATGAAAATGATCAGAAAAATCCAATCTATCCATCTGTACCATTTTCATGCATGTTAGAACAACTTATGGCTGCTGTTTAGACCAAATCATATAAATGGCATTTAAACCCTCACATATGAAGTTTGAATTTGAACCTAAGGTTCAAACCAACTCCATCTAATATGTTGCTAGTTGCATTAGCTTAAAACACATCATATTGACATGTCATGATCATGCATCATATTGTGCATTGCATTGATTGTGTTTTGCTTCTCAATTGCCGGTATTGTCCCCTCTCGATAGCCGTGATTCCGACGATGAGTTCGATGACACCGATGAAGAACTATAATATCTTCAGAAGTGCCAGGCAAGCAAACCCCCTTGTTCATTTCGATACAATCCCACTCTCTCGCTCCTGCTCTCTTTTACTACATTAGGACAACAACGATTCAACTGTTACATGCTGCGGTAGTTGAACCCCTTATCCTCTGCATGACCTGTCATTGCCACAGTAAATAGATGAAACCCACTAGCATGAGTAGGAGTTGTTTGAGCCCTGATGTGCCTACTCGTTCATGATTGTTTGTCATGCCTGCTATGCTTAGAGTTGTGTCAGGTCTGATTCATCGGGGATGAATTGGAATGGTGATGAACATGTCCTACTGTGTGTGAGCTAAGTGTGTGAACACGATTTGGTAAAGGTAGGGGTGAGAGGCCATGTAGGAGTACATGGTGGGTTGTCTCATTGAAGCCGTCCTCAGGAACTGAGTTCTGTGTTTGTGATCCATGATACAGTTACTACCACGCATTGGGCCCGAAACCAATGGACCCTCTCGGCTTCTTAATCACCCTTGTCCTCTGTCCAGGAGTTGCAAGTAGTTTCTGGTGTTTGTAGTATGCTGGAGGCCGTGGACAGTGCTGACCGAGGGGTGGGCTGTGATGCGGTAGGCACGTGGCACGGTGTACCGGGCGCCCGTTTGGTGTCTCAGGAACCCTGCACACATCGTTCGGGGCCGTATGTGGAAACCTCGGCCGGACTCCCTGCGGATGGAACCTGAATAGGCGATAAACCTGGACTAGAGAGTTGAGCGTTTAGGTAGGCTGTGGCCGACACCCTCGCTGGGCTTCCGCTTGAAGGTTGCCGAGTACATGCTGTGTAAACGGCGGTAAGTGGTGAGAGCGTGTGTGACGAAGTACACCCCTGCAGGGTTAACATCATCTATTCGAATAGCCGTGTCTGCGGTAAAGGACTTCTGGGTTGCCTATAACAGTTCATAGACAAGTGAAAGTGGATACTCTAAAATGCGCAAGATAAGCGTGAGTGCTATGGATGGCATTCTCGTAGGGAGACGGGAGCGGATCCATAGTGGAGTATTGATATGGTGAATATGTGGACTCGTGTGCGCCACCTCTAAAGAGTTACTTGCAGTCGTAGCTAGGATAGCCACCGAGTCAAAGCTGGCTTGCTGCAGTTAAACTCCACCACCCCCTTTGTTGATACCGATGCATATGTAGCTAGTTCTGATGTAAGTCTTGCTGGGTACATTTGTACTCACGTTTGCTTATTTTATGTTTTGCAGAGAGACGTCAGTCTCGCTAGTAGTTCCGTGTGGACTTCGACGTTTAGCTTGATACCTCAGCTACGATCTTGTGCCCTCGGCAGGATCTGGTAGATAGTCAGGCTTCTCAGCCTTTTCATTTGTAGTTGTCTGTACTCAAACAAGTTAAGCTTCCGCATGTGCTTGTTGCTTGTATGCTCTGAATGTTGGGTCATGAGACCCATGTTTGTAATATCTGGCTCTTCGGAGCCTAATGAATAAATACTCTAAGTCGTAGAGTCTTGTTGTGATGCCATGTTGTATTTGCACATATCGAGCATATTGTGTGTATGATTGAAATGCTTGGTATGTGTGGGATCCGACAACCTAGTTGTGTATCCTTGGTAGCCTCTCTTATGGGGAAATGTAGTCTTGTGCTCCATGAGCCATAGTAGTCCGCTACAGCCTGGTTCACCGGAGTCCTGCTAGCCCAGCACTACTGCTCCGGAACACTTGACTGGCCGGCATGTGATTCACTTCGTTCATGTGTCTGTCCCTTCGGGGAAATGTCACGCGGTGACATCCGGAGTCCTGCCTAGCCTGCTACAGCCCGGGTTCCTGAAGTCCTGTTAGCCGAGTGCTACAGCCCGGATTCACACGCTGCTGACCGACACGTTCGATGTTGATTCATGTATGCCTGTCCCCATACGTTAGTGCCGCTTTGGGTTCACGACTAGCCATGTCGGCCCGGGTTCTCTGTCATATGGATGCTAGCGACACTGTCATATACGTGAGCCAAAAGGCGCAAACGGTCCCGGGCCATGGTAAGGCGACACCCGTGGGACTACCGTGCGTGAGGCCGCAAAGTGATATGAGGTGTTACAGGCTAGATCGGTGTGACTTAGAATCGGGGTCCTGACAATTTCCCCCTCCCGGAGGGAAGTTTCCCCGGCAGAACAGCTCTGTCGAAGCCCTAGATTGGTTCCGCCAAGGCTCCGCCTCGTGGCGGCGGAGTTTCTTCCCGAAAGCTTGCTTATGATTTTTCCTCGGACGAAAGACTTCATATGGCAGAAGATGGGCACCAGGGGCCTGCCAGGGGGCCCACGAGGTAGGGGGGCGCGCCTCCCACCCTTGTGGCCAGGGTGTGGCCCCCCTCTGGTAGTTTCTTCGCTCAGTATTTTTTATTAATTTCAAAAATGACTTCCGTGAATTTCAGGACTTTTGGAGCTGTGTAGAATAGGTCTCTAATATTTGCTCCTTTTCCAGCCCAGAATCCCAGCTGCTGGCATTCTCCCTCTTCATGTAAACCTTGTAAAATAAGAGAGAATAGGCATAAGTATTGTGACATAACGTGTAATAACAGCCCATAATGCAATAAATATCAATATAAAAGCATGATGCAAAATGGATGTATCAACTCCCCCAAGCTTAGACCTCGCTTGTCCTCAAGCGGAAGCCGATAACGGTAAATATGTCCACATGTTTAGAGACAGAGGTGTCGATAAAATGAAATACAAACATGAGGGCATCATGATCATTCTTATAACAGCAACATATATAGATATCGTCATATGATTTCTTATGCTCAAGTAATAATCTATTCACGACATCAAGTATGAGTTAGAAACTTCATTGAAAACCAACAAACTATAATCTTAGTCATGGAAGCAATTGCAATTTATCATAACATCGGAAAGAGTCTATGTAAGAGCTTTTCGGCAAGTCCACATACTCAACTATCATTTAGTCTTTCACAATTGCTAACACTCACGCAATACTTATGGGTATGGAGTTTTAATCGGACACAGAGAAAGATAGGGGCTTATAGTTTTGCCTCCCAACCTTTTACCTCAAGGGTAATGTCAACAATAATAGCTCATGCTAACTTACATCCGATTAGATATATATCAGGATCTTTCCAACACAGTGTGCTTGCCAAAGGATAAAATGTAAAAAGGAAAGGTGAAGATCACCATGACTCTTGCAAAGGTAAAAGTAAAAGATAGGCCCTTCGCAGAGGGAAGTAGAGGTTGTCATGTGCTTTTGATTGGATGCGCGAAATCTTAATGCAAAAGAACGTCACTTTATATTGCCACTTGTGATGTGGACCTTTATTATGCAGTCTGTCGCTTTTATTTCTTCCACATCACAAGATCGTATAAAGCTTATTTTCTCCACACTAATAAGTCATACATATTTAGAGACCAATTTTTATTGCATGCAACAATGACAACTTACTTGAAGGATCTTACTCAATCCATAGGTAGATATGGTGTACTCTCATGGCAAAACTGGGTTTAAGGGTATTGGAAGCACAAGTAGTATCTCTACTTGGTGCAAAGAATTGGCTAGCATGAGGGAGAAATGCAAGCTCAGCATGTTGGATGATCCATGACAATATACATTATTTCAGATATAAGAAAACATAACCCATTATGTTGTCTTCCTTGTCCAACATCAACTCTTTAGCATGTCATACTTTAATGAGTGCTCACAATCATAAAAGATGTCCAAGATAGTATATTTATATGTGGGACCTCTCTTTCTTTATTACTTCCTATTAATTGCAACGATGACCAAAACTATGTTTGTCAACTCTCAACAACTTTTAATCATCATACTCTTTATATGTGAAGTCATTACTCTCCATAAGATCAATATGATCCCTTTTATTCTTTTTATTCTTTCTTTTTCTTTAATTCCCTCACGGTCTGTAACATCCCAAATTTCTAATTTGGAATGTTATGCATAGATCATTCCTGCATATCATATTTTATTGCATTTCGTTTCGCGATCCTCAAAATTCTAAGCAACTCAAGGACCCTCGGAGAGAGTTGGGGATTTCCCTGTTTTCATATTTGAGTTTATCAAATATTGAAACGAGGGTTATTGGTTTTAATTATTTTTCTCTCCGAAAATATTTCATATTAAAATATATGAGAGGAGATAATATGACTTCTCCAAAATAATTGAAATATTGGAGGAAAAATATTAAAATCAAATATTGGATTTTATTCGGAGTTTATTGCTATTTTATTTGAATTAGAAAAAATGCACGTTTTTCAAAGTTGCATTTTAGGGCCAAGAAAATGTTCATCTCGTTCTAAATATTTTATTTAGACGGTGAAAATTTGTTTTCGTATTTTTAGATTTTTATTTTATTTTCTAGGATTTATTTAAGTTTCGGCGAAATTATTAAAAAAAATCTCTTCAGCGCCCGGCTGGGCCGAAGCCCAACCGAGCCAGGCCGGCCCAACCGCCCCGCGCCGCCATCTCCCTCCAAGAGACCGCGACCGCCGCCGCCGTCGCCGAGTCCGACTAGGACTCTGTCCCCGCGCCGCCTTGCCCCCTCCTCAAGCCAGCAGCCCCCTCCTTATATACGTCGCCCCTGACCCCCACCACCACCACCCGACCCCCGCCGCCTGCCGAAGCCGCCGCCGCCGCGTAGCGCCGCCCGCCGTCGCCGTTTGCCGCCGCCGCCTGCCGTCGCCGCCCCGCGCCACCGGCGCCACCCACCGCCGCAGTCGGACCCCGCCGGAGCCGCCCCGCCTCGCTGGAGGTATACGCCGTCGCCGCCGTCGCTCGGTTTTATTTTTAAACCGATCCGGTTTTTTTAGAAAACCCTAGTTTTCATTTTTTAGAATAGATCGGTTTTATTTTTTTCTGGTTTAGTTTAGTTAGCGGACGTTCGTCTGTACGTTTGTTTTAATGAACGGTGTTCACTCGTTAGCCGCAGACAGCGAACGTTCGGTCGTTAGCCTGTTCGTCAGTTTTCTTTTTCTCGGATTTTCCGCGATTATTTTCGATCGTGATTTCTGATCCGATTTTCGTTTTAGTTTATCTTTTCGCTCGTTTATTGGAATCAGGCGATTCAAGCGCCTAGATCTTCGTCTCGAAACCCTCTTTTTGTTTAATTAACTTGAACAAGATTTTGGTACTGTAAAATTTGACTTTAGTTCAGATTAGTAAATGGATCTTGTTTCTTTCGCAATTTGAGTTTCGTTGCTCCGTTTGATTTGATTCTTTTTGCAAACCGGAGTTCTTAAGTTGAACTTTCTGGTTAGATCTTCTTATTTGAGATTTACCCGTGCTTCTTTGCTTGATTGATTATGTATGCTATTGTTTGTTTGCGATAGAACACCCGGAGTGCAAAGCGTGCTACTACGAGTCTCTAGGTTTTGCGGATCATCAGCAAGGCAAGTAACACATTGATCATACTCTTTTCATACTCAGTTTTTATGCATTAGCTCCAATCCTCAAACATTGCATGATTAGGATGTGATTAACATGTGGATTGGGAAGTAGTTGATGAGGTAGAACCTATTGCCCTGTTATTATCAAACCCTTGGGAGTTACTTCTACGTATTGCTTATATTGCTATGCTATGCTCGTAGACGTGGTTTGGGTGAGTGAATCCATGACAGATGTGAGATTGTTAATTAATGGTTCAACTTAAGGTGGCAACTTTAATACACATCTGGGTGGATTGCTTGTCGGGCACCTGGAGAATACAGTGTTGTCCTAGGATATCCCGGAGTACCCGTGTGATAATCCTAAGGTCCGCCACCCAGGCTCAAAGGGAACTGAGATATTTCATGCTAGAAACTTCCGTGTGCAGCCACAAGCTATTATGGGCTCTAGCATAGTTGAGTAAGTTGCATGAGCTCTTGAAGAGGTGGATCAGCAGGTAGAGGGATGTAGGTTGGTATGGTCTGCCCGGAGTAAAGAGTTAATGTTTCTGAAAGACTGCGTCTCGGTCATCCGTTTCTCAAACACCCTGTAGTGTGAGAAAATCCAACGGAGGAGATCGAGTCTTGTGGGGAAAAGTGCGCAAACCTCTGCAGAGTGTACAATCTAATCATGGTTAGCCGTGTCCCCGGTTATGGACAGTCTTGAGTATCTAGTACTTGGATTATCATATGTATCTCATCACTCTAAATTAATATTGTTGGGTTGATAATTACTTCTAATTGGGGTTGAGTTGGAGGAACCTTCTCAATGATGTTTCAACTACCATGATAGTTAAATAAAATCTATTCCTTTGTTGTAGGGAAAAATTGGCTTTCCGCAAAACTATAACCATAGAGCTTTCCACCAGCCAAATATGCATGTAGTGATAGCATTATTCTGTTTTTGCTCTACTGTGTTATATTGCCAGCATATTCCATGTGCTCACCCGTTTTCGGGCTGCAACGTATCATGTTGCAGACTTTTCAGACGAGGAGTAAGGTTCGTTAGGTCGTTGCCGTGCAGCTCAGCTATGCCGTTGGAGTTGATGGACTCACTTTATCTTCCAAGCCTTCCGCTGTTATCGTATTAGATGGCCTTAAGCCATATTTATTGTAATAAGTTCTCTTTTGAGACATTCGATGTAATAAGTGTGTGATTGCTACTCTGTTATAAATCCTTCGAGTACTGTGTGTGTCAGCATTACCGATCCAGGGATGACACTGAAGCACAGAGACTTGACCATTTGAGGTCGAGTCGCTATAAGATGGTATCAGAGCACACGCTGAGTGTAGGACACGACCACTAAGCTAAAAGCCCTAGATCACTATTCTCTTCTCATTTCTGACTCCTCTCCATTTTCTACTCTTTAGGATGGCGGATGCAAGGATCAAGTTCACGCAACCGGATGAAGACACCCCTTTTGGACGTCACTTGAAGGAAGTCACTAGGTACCTGAACATTGGAATACCAAGCTTCACCAGGACTTACAACGCCACTTTACCAGAAGAGGAACGATGGATGATTCAAGTTCAAGTTCCAGGAAGGACATTCACACCAGTCACTAAGCCCATAGAGTTTTCCTTTGATGCACCAACCTGGAGTCTAGGAAAGAGTATGGCAGCTCACATCACCATGGGACGCATGGAGAAGTTTACCATAAGGAGCTTAAGGATACTATCTACCAGATTTGTGGGCGCCGAGATGAGCAATGGGAGATGATCAGCACCAGGAAGGATAGATCAATCGCAGCTTTCATCCAGGAGTTAAACCATCACATTCGTCGCCAGGAGAGTCAAATGTGCACAGACATGATAGATTTGAAGAAGGCGAAGACAAGGATCATCGAGCTGGAAGAAGAACTTAAGTCTACACGTGATGGATATGAGGAGGAAATTGCCACACTATTGGAGAAGAATGACGACCTGATAAAGAAGATCGGAGTATTCATGGGAGACCCCGCGCCAGGAGGAGAGGACGACGACTCAACTTGCCCGGAGAACTACATCATCATCGACAACACCAACTCCGACCCCAGTGAAGATGACTTTGAAGACGAAGCTGGAGCAGACATCATGCAGTCATCCACCGATCAAAATTTCTAGATGACCACCAAATGATTAGTAGTATTCCCCCATGTATATAGTATAGTCCGAGCACTTTTGTAATGATAGATTAGATCGATTGTATGCCCTTGCTTGATTGATTGAGTGAAATGATTGTGTTTGTCTCATGTGCATATGGGTAGTGTTTCTCTCATTAGAGCTCATTCTATTCTAATCTCTCCCCTCTAAACCCATCAGATGCCTCCGAGACGTGACACCGGATTTACCTTCCCACCGAAGCTCACTCAGTTGATCCAGCAGCAGAATGCCTTGATGCAGTTGTTAGTTCACAACCAAGGCAACAACAACAACAACCCACCGCCGCCACCACCAGTTGATAACCTAGCCCGTTTTCTGAGGTTGCAGCCGCCGGTGTTTTCCAGTAGCACCGAGCCTATAGTAGCAGATGATTGGCTACGCCGTATTGGAAGGGAGTTGACCACCGCAGGTCGCACAGATGCTAAGAAGGTGCGCTTTGCCGCACATCAATTGGATGGACCAGCAGCCTCATGGTGGGAGAATTATACGGCCACTTTCCCCATAGCCAACGTCACTTGGGATCAGTTTCAGCAAGCTTTCCGTACAACCCATGTCTCAACTGGAGCTATGAGCATGAAGAAGCGTGAGTTTCGCAACTTACGCCAGGGGAACCGTACTGTGGCTCAGTACGTGGATGAGTTTAGCAAGTTATCTCGCTATGCCCCTGATGATGTGGCCACAGATGCCGCGAAGCAGGAGAAGTTTATGGACGGGCTGAATGATGAGATGAGCATGCGGTTGATGGTGGCAACATTCAACAACTACCAAGAGTTGGTAGATAAGGCTCTTATGATTGAAGGGAAGCAGCAGCAGATTGAGAGCCGTAAGAGGAAGTATGGACAAGGAAGGTATAACTCGGGAGCTCAGCAGAAACCTCGCCTAACCCCGAACTTGGGAGGACTTGTTCATAACCATGGAGGTCATAACCACAATGGAGGAAGTTCGCACAACCACAATGGTTCCAAGAATGGGACTGGGAACGGAACAAGCAACAATCAGAACCGCCCCAATCCAGCCACACCCGCCAAGAGAGACCTAAGTCACATTACTTGCTTCAAGTGCGGGAAGACTGGACACTATGCCACGGAGTGCCCTGAAGCGAAGAATGGAAATGGTAATGGGAGCGTTGGGAAGAAGCCCAATCCATTCAACAAAGGAAAAGTGAACCACGTTAACGTGGAGGAGGTTGAAGAGCAGCCAGACGCGGATATTGGTAAGTTTTTGGTTAAGTCTTTTACCGCCCTTGTTCTTTTTGATACTGGTGCATCGCATTCATACATATCAAGGGGATTTATGGATAAGTTTAAACTACCAACCCAAACCCTTAGGACCCCTCTGTTAGTGAGTTCACCTGGAGCAGAGTATATGGCTAGCCGATGGTGCGATCAGATACCCTTAACCATTGGTAGCCATGTCTTCCCGTCAGACCTAATAATTTTGGAGTCACAAGGATTGGATGTGATATTAGGCATGGACTGGATGTCAAAGTATGGAGGAAGCATTGAATGTGCTAGTAAGTCGATTTATCTCACCACCCCTAAGGGAAAAAGGATTAAGTATGTATCTAGGCATGCGCCTAGGAGGAGCCAAGTAAATACCCTCACGGGAGTTGTTCAGGAGGAAGTGCCTATAGTGAAGGATTACCCGGATGTTTTTCCAGAGGAGTTACCAGGCATGCCACCGGATCGAGATATCGAGTTTTTGATAGAACTGTTGCCAGGCACCGGGCCTATATCGAAGTGACCATACCGGATGCCCGCAAATGATCTGGAGGAGATTAAGAAGCAGATCAAGGAGTTATTGGAGAAAGGTTACATTCGACGGAGTTCATCACCATGGGGAGCCCCAGTGCTTTTGGTTGAGAAGAAGGATATGTCTCTAAGAATGGTTGTTGATTATCGTGCGTTAAATGAGGTGACGATCAAGAACAAATACCCACTGCCGATGATCAATGATTTGTTTGACCAGCTGCAAGGAGCTAAGGTGTTTTCAAAGATCGATCTGCGACCAGGATATCACCAGCTAAAGATTCGAGAGAAGGATATACCAAAGACAGCATTCACCACACGGTACGGGTTGTATGAATATACGGTCATGTCATTTGGACTGGCTAACGCCCCTGCCTATTTCATGAGCATGATGAACAAAGTGTTCATGGAATATTTGGATAAGTTTGTTGTGGTGTTCATTGATGATATAATGGTATACTCGAAGAATGAGGAGGAGCACGAAGAGCATTTGCGTTTAGTTCTCGAGAAACTCAGGGAGCACCAGTTGTATGCCAAGTTCAGCAAATGTGAGTTTTGGTTGAAGGAAATCGGATTCCTTGGACATGTTATATCAGGAGAAGGTGTAGCAGTAGATCCCACCAAGGTTCAGTCAGTCACTGAATGGTTGGCACCCACTTCAGTTAGCGAGATCCGCAGTTTTCTTGGACTCGCAGTATACTATCGGAGATTCATTGATAAATTTTCCAAGATTGCGAAGCCAATGACGGAGTTATTGAAGAAGGATACCAAATTTAAATGGACGGAAGAATGTGAGGCAAGTTTTCAGGAGTTAAAGAAACGTTTGACTACAGCCCCAGTGTTGATTCTGCCGGATTTACGCAAGGATTTCCAAGTGTATTGCGACGCCTCTCGCCTAGGACTTGGAAGTGTGCTTATGCAGGACGGAAGAGTTGTTTCGTACGCCTCACGACAACTAAAACCGCACGAATTGAATTATGCCACGCATGATTTGGAGTTAGCAGTTGTAGTGCATGCGCTCAAGACTTGGAGACATTACCTTATTGGAAACCGTTGTGATGTGTACACGGATCATAAGAATTTGAAGTACATTTTCACACAGAAGGAGTTGAACCTTAGGCAGAGGAGATGGTTGGAGCTTATAAAGGATTATGACATGAAGCTTCACTATCATCCAGGCAAGGCCAATGTCGTAGCAGACGCTTTGAGTCGGAAGAGTTATGCTAATACCCTAGTAAGCACGGGATTGCCAAAGGAGTTAGCAGAGGATCTCAGGGAACTTTGATTGGAGATTGTTCCTAGAGGTTTTGTTGCAACAATGGAGGTACAGTCTACATTGTTAGGAAAGATTCGAGAAGCTCAGAAGGATGACAAAGAGATTGCTGAGATAAAAGAGAGAATGGGCAAAGGAAAGGCCAAAGGTTTTCGTGAGGATGAGCACGACACCTTATGGTTTGAGGACCGTGTTTATGTGCCTAATAACACAGAGATCAGGAAGTTAATACTTCAGGAGGCTCATGACTCACCATACTCGATACACCCCGGAAACACCAAGATGTATTTGGATTTGAAGGAACGTTTCTGGTGGACTGGTATGAAGAAGGATATTGCCGAGTATGTAGCCGTATGTGATGTATGTCAGAGAGTGAAGGCTGAGCATCAAAAGCCAGCAGGATTGTTACAGCCTATGCCGATACCCGAATGGAAGTGGGATAAACTTGGCATGGATTTTATCACCGGATTTCCCAGGACCAAATCAGGATATGATTCTATATGGGTAGTAGTTGATCGATTGACCAAACTGGCTCACTTTATCCCAGTGAAAACCACCTATACAAGTGCGAAGTTGGCCAAGATATACATGACCAGGATCGTATGTCTGCATGGAGTTCCAAGGACCATAGTATCAGATAGAGGAACACAGTTTACCTCAAAGTTTTGGCATCAACTGCACCAGACTTTGGGAACGAGATTGGAGTTCAGTACAGCATTCCACCCGCACACGGATGGACAGACCGAGAGAGTCAACCAGATTCTGGAGGACATGTTGAGGGCATGTGCGCTAGATTATGGATCTAGTTGGGATGACAATTTGTCCTACGCGGAGTTCTCGTACAACAATAGCTATCAAGCCAGTTTGAAGATGACACCATTCGAAGCCCTGTACGGACGAAGGTGCAGAACACCGTTGATGTGGGATGAAGTAGGAGTCTGACAGTTGTTTGGACCAGATTTGATCAAGGAGTCTGAAGAAAAGGTTAAGTTGATCCGAGATAGATTAAAGGTAGCTCAGTCCAGACAGAGGAGTTATGCAGATTCGAAACGCAAGGAAATAACTTATGAAATTGGAGATAGAGCATATCTACGAGTGTCACCTCTGCGAGGAGTGAAACGTTTTGGAGTTAAGGGAAAGTTAGCCCCGAGATCTGTAGGACCATATCGAATTTTGGAACGTATGGGAGAAGTTGCCTACAAGTTGGAGTTACCTGAAGGACTGTCAGGAGTTCATGATGTGTTTCATGTTTGATTCGATCTTTTCAATGAAGTTGCAACCAAATCGGAAGATAGGTAAATCACTTGCTAGACATACCTTTTCAAACACGTTGGGAGAGCATGATGGTTGTTTACTTGAACGATATGTTGTTCCTCTTTCGAATAGCTCCCCAACAACTTGTCGTCCTGTTTTTCTAGAACAGATTCGGCATACGTACTATTTGATTCGGTCATTTCAATAGCCGAATTAACTTTGTTATCCGAATCACCACCTTTTTTGACAATTCTATCCACACCCAATGCTTTCTCTTTTTGGCATAATCTAGCTTGGATTGTAGCAGAATTAATAGGCTTTCCCTCTTTTATTAATTCATGTAGAACAACATTGCATTCGTCCCAAAAAGACGTAAGATTTTTCTTAACGACCCAATCTAGATAGAATTGCCCCCCGACACTTTTAGACTCTTTCGGTAACGAGATGTCACCGAAATTCTCTAATTGTGCAGGGGGGAAATTGTATGCTATGATACTAGGTGAAGACACATGTGATCCTATAGAATGTTCACTTATTCGGCTATTAGCGTGAAGGTGCGAAGCCGAATTATGAATACCTATAGTTGCATATGGTGCCAAAAAATAGTAGCATGAGGTGTAGCATATGATGATTGAGGGTAATTGGCCGGATAACTAGCAGTAGCATGGGCATCCCCTATCCACCGGCATGTTTTGATTAACATATTGCAAGCTAGTTGCCGATGAAAAAAAGGTGAAACACTTTGCTGCATACTATCGGAAGTTCCTATGTGAGGTGTTTCAACTTGATTAACGGAACTCATCATGTTGTTCATCAGCATATGGATTTGTGGGGCTGCCGATGCATGGGAGTTACTATACATATCTTCCATGTTACTAAAATTATATGAGGTAGAAGCAAGGAGATTTTGTTGCATCGGCTTTTGCACATAATTAGATGCATGATTGATAAAGCTAGGGCTAGCCGATACATTATGCTCATTAAACGATCTAACAACAACATATGCATTATTTGCATCTACATAAGTGAATTGGGTATTCATGTTACCTTTGTAAATTGCAAATTCTAGATGGCGATCTCTTCGTAGCAAGAACGGGCCAGAGATCGTTCAAAGCTTCGTTCCCCAGCGGAGTCGCCAAAAAGTGTGTTCGCACACGAGCACATCACTGTGTACCTCCAACGCCGAGGGTGATGCACGGCAGCTCACGTCGAAGGGGATCCGACCGGCGGCGCGATAAGCAGGACAGCTGGCGGATGCTTTTGAGGACCCGAAACCCCCACACACCCGGGAGGGACCCCGTCAGGGCGTGCGGCGGCTATGGGCTGCCATAGGTCGGTCTGACTGCCCCTAGGGCCTCGAGGTTCGCCGCCCTGCAACAAGAAGAACAAAGGAAGAACGAGGAGAAGAAGAACTAGGGTTAAGGAGAAAAGATAAAAGATAAAAACTGGTAGATGATTTGTTCGATTGTGTGTTGTTCAATCGGCCGTCACCCCTTAGGTATATAAGAGGCGGATGGACTTCTCATACAAGAAAAGGACTCCAAATCACGTCCAAATATTTCCAAAATTATCCGAACTCGGATTTAGGTAAGTCTGAAACATCAGTTCGGTTTTAGGTCCCACGGGCCACAAACGACCTCGGATGAAGATGAGCCAAAAGCAAATTTGACCGTTTCGACGAGACGAACAACTTTGCCGTTGAATGTTTTTCGATTCGAGACCATCTTCAGGGCCGAATCGCTCGCGCAAAACAGGTTGTTACTCGCGCTACCCATCACATACCGTGTCTGATGGGGCGCGCCACTTTTGCCCCGTGATAGGGCCGCACTCAAGTGGCTGTAACTTTTACTTACGATCAGGGATTGATACGATTTTTATATTAAAATTGACCGTTTCGACGAGACGAAGACAATTCATACAGAAACGTTTCTCATATGAGGCCATCTTGGAGGCGTAATCAGCCGAATAGTGTTCTGGATAGTAAATCTCAGTACTTCGAGCACAACTTCGGCCTTAGAGATGAGACCGGATGGCTATGGCCCAAATATCAAAGTTTATCCTTTTGATGATACAAAACTTTCTCACTTTGAGAACTTTTGCATCTGAGGCCATCTTAATTAAGTCCTTGACCGTGCCAAAATCTGGTGTCAACACCATCGTGCTTAATTGCTAATTTTAGATTTGTTCTTTTTACTGTAGGGGCATACCCAAGCCACTATATCTCGAAAACTTTATGCAACGACGTCTAACCACTTGGATGAGTGCGACTTATGAGCCTAGCGAGTGTTGACATGTGCATTAAATTGGGAGGCTGGGTGTACATTTGCTTGGTAACTATAGGCTGCCAGTGAAAATTTTGTTAATTGATTCGCATTTTTTCGTGTACACTTGGGGTGGATCTTGCAATTTTGATGGCGAGCAGTTCCTGGTCAACCACACCTCCAATCTGTCAAGCGGTGATTTTCTTTGTCTGCGGCAGGTGGAGCTCGCAGCATGCAGCGATGGAATGGGCTTTTTCTGATGTGACCACGTGCATGCGCTGACTGCTCATGGGCCCTCTCGATTGATCTAGACACCGGTGCATGCAGCGGTTTCCAGAATTTTGTCTGTAGCAGTTTTCAGATTTCTCTTCATTCTTTCTTTCTCTATCTTAAAAGATCACAACCGACGTACATGCCTATAAAAACCTCGTCATCGCGTGAGTCTCTTCAATCACGGCTGCGGGCAAATCAGTATGTTCTCCCCGCTCTCCGCCGCTAACCCATCTCTTGTTTCGGTGGCGCCCTCCCTGGATATACTGCGCGTGATGGGTCGCCGTTTTGACCTTCTGCGGCCGCGTGCGGTGGCCTTCGTGTGCTGCAGCCAGCCGTGGATAGCTCACGACCCTGCCATTCTTTGTCCCGCCGGTCTTCTCGCTATCGGCGTGGGTACATGTCGCGGTGTTCTTGACCTCGAGCTGGCCAGCGCCTTGAACTCATCCAACTTGCTGGGTGTTCTAGCTTGCGTCCGCTGAGTCGACCTGATGCCCGCCAGGTCACCGGGCCCCTTCGAAGATGACGCGGGAAGGCACTTCGGTTATCTGTTGCCCCGTTGTCAGCGACCTGGGCCTCGCTGGGCTCTCAGGCCCTACCAGCCCAAGAAGGATACACACTACGTATATAGATGGAGGCCTCGATGAGCAGGGTGGCTTGGACTGGAAGGGCTTCGTCCTTGGCTTGGCATGGCGTGCGTCGTTCTCTTGTAGTTCCAGTTCTTCCTCATCTGCTCTCTGACCCCTTCTTCTTCCTTGAGATCCACTTGTAATTCATGAGTTGTAGCTAGAATCATGGTGATTGAGTGAATCTACTAGTTAGACCCTAACATTTGGTATTCAGAGCCATAGATCCAAGCCCCAAAATTTCTCCTCCACCAGTGCCTCCATCCTGTTCGACAGAATGCCGACCCACAAATTCTCGCGTCGCGAAGGTCTTCTTCATGTCAGGATGAGACAGATAAACCATCCAGTGACCATGGATGTGCTTCGCCAGTTGTTTCATCGCTCGGGTTCCGGAGAATTGCTATGTGCGTTTGAGAGAACTGTAGATGGGGAGTACTGTGTGGAGGCCTATGTCCTGTTCCGCTCTCGATGGATGGCGGACAGGGCTCGTGCTGCTCTCGACGGCCACGGCGTCTACGCGGGGTGTTGCTTCCTCACCATCCACCTTCTACCACCGACCTACACCGCCATCACCATGCCGGATGACGACGGGATGGCGCCTGAGTACTTCTACGACGACACGCCGTACGCGGAGTGGGCTGCAGCCTTGGCCGCGGCCGAGTGCCACGGCGAGGTCGACACGGCGACCCTGCTCATGGCGGACGTGAGGCGGACTGATTCAGCAAGTGTGGAGTCCTCTCCGCCCCAGCTCCGGGCATTCCCCACCCCTGGCCATGACGCCGCCTTCGCCAGCAAATTGCCAGTGGTCGCTTGAACAGCAGCAGCGGCGGCGGCAACGGCTACGGACGATCTCCACCTCGAGCCGTCCATGGGCTCCATCAATGCATCTCCGTTCGAGCTCGCCACGTCTATAACACCAACTCCGTCTACAACCATGGGCAACACCGTTCTGGAGCTCTGTGTTCCGCCCACTACCTTTTCGAGGGGGTGCCCAAGCGGCGACGCGTCCGATGAGTCAGCACTCACTTCGTATGCGGCAGCACCTTCATCCATGACCACCATCGACATCGTTCCTGAGCTCACTGCAACTGGTGGCTGCTCCGAAGTGGCGCACACCACCTGTTCGACTACGGGTCTAGACCTCGACACCGGGCATATCCTGGTTGCTGAGGTGCCCTTGCTCATGGTGGACCAGTTCCTGGCGGCCATTGATGTCTTATGTGAGATTGCGACCTCTGTGGGCAAGCTCACGGTCGAGCCTCCCATGGCGCCGCCCACAACTGGCTCAGTTGCGTGTTCTGAAAGCGATGAAGGCGTATCGCCCCATGTGCCGTCGAGAAACCAGTGCTCTCCAGCTCAGTGGAAACCACCTTGGCCAATACCATCTCAAGGTATATTTCATAGGCTATTCATGGGTCAACCATATGGAAATCTCAATTACTATGCTACCAGAATTACAGTGAGTACATCTGGTTCCTATGATCACCATTATTTCCATATGGAGTTTGGGAGCTTCAGTTTGGAGTTATTGTCTGTTGATGAGTGCTGGAAGTATTGGAATTGTGAGCCTGGGAATAGTTGTGCTTCGACGGAAGAATCAGATGCTGAATTACTAGAAGGTTTGGTTTCTTCTGTTGTTCCTTATGAGCAGCACCACTCCATTATAGCTTTTGAAAACCTACTAGGTGCTCCTTATTGGGTGTCCGATATGCACTTGAGAGTATCCTACAGTTTTTGGCCACATATGCAGCAATTTAGTGACAATGGATGGCTCTCATTTGAAGTGGAATTATCTGTGACTGACATGGTGCTTTTGCCAATGGACACAATTCAATTGCAAATTTGGCCACCACCTTCAAGTATACATAGCATTGGGTTCCAGCATATTCACTTGGTTGAGCAATTTGAATATGGAGCACCACTGAAAATTGTTGGCTGACTCATGTTACTTGCTACTGGATATTCGTGAACAGGGTTTCTTTTTAATAATTGGGGGCTCCAGAAGTGCAGTGTCGTACTTGGACAACCAAAATGATGGTGAATTGTTTCAGTTAGAAATTGCTTGGTCAATTCCTATGGAAATTTTGCAGGGAGACGCTCCATCATATAATTCTCAACTATCACAGTGGATTATTGCTTGGTGGTTCTCCTCTGTATCTGCAGTTCTGGATGACACTTCTATGGATACATCTTGTGCTTGTTCAGATTTTGGAGAAGCATTACAGAGAAGTAGAGATGCTTTGAGACTTCAACTAGATGGAATGCCTTGTCACCACATATCATCTACCATACCACCTGACAAAAATAGAGCTTGGAATCAGTTGCAGTATTCTGGTTCATTGGGAGGTACTACCCTTCCTACTTTGAAATCACATATGCTGCGGTTATTTCTTACTGTCTCAGTATCCCTTGGATATGATCTGTGCAATCCTAATTTGAGTTGGTGCTTGGGTGAAATGCTCTGGGGTGTTAAGCAATGGTGTTCCAATACTCAATATGTGAAGTCAACCCAAACAACTCTTGAGACTTTGCTTCGGCATGTCTGTTCTGATATTGGAATTTCCTTACCAATGAATACTACATAATTAGGCCAGCTTTTGTGTCCTTGGACTCGCCTACAGGAAGGTGACACTAGTGGGGTTGAAGCTATGGATCCCTTGAAAAGGTTTCTTTCTGAAAGAATTTTTCAGCTTGCCACATTATATGTAGTCGTGTTGTATGACAGTGGGAGACGTGCTTTGTTATCTGCAGCTATTGTCCTTAACACATCGCAGCATTTCCCATGGATCATTGCTTGGTTGCCATGTTCTTCCTATCCTTGTTCAAGCATGGTTGATGCTCAGTTTTGTAGTGTTCTGGTTGTGGCAGCGCTCAAACTTGGAAAATTTGTTCAGTTGTTGTTCTGTTTTGTTGCTGCTATATGTATTCCAGAGAACATAGCTCTGAACTACAGTGTTGCAGATGTTAATGATCAGGAAAAGGGAACCTGTTATGTTGAATGCAAGAGTACATTGCCTATTATGATAGCTACAGATTTGATACACTGGAAGAATTGTTTGCTGCTCATTAATGTTCTATCCTTGGTGGCTGGGATACCTTTTGCACTAGAGTATGGTGAATCACAAGTAATCTTACTAGCTACTTCTGTTGCTATGAGATCATTCTGTTCTGCCACAGTCAATGTGTTCATGCATGTTCCTGCAACTGATTGTGATACTTTGTTCAGTTTCAAGGAGAAAATGTATCAGTGCATTGTCCACATGCTACAACTGCAATGGGACCCAGGTGATTGCTCTGTTTCAGTTTGGCGACATGAAAATCTTGCAGGCACAGATGTTATCTGCCCAGAGCTTGGTATTGCTACACTTCGGTAACATGGGATCCGGGAGGTTCGACACAATATCGGTTGAGGACAAAAGCTGAAGAAAAGGTTCATAATGTTTTGCGAACTCCGTGGGATCTCGGAAGCGCTATTCAACATCGACTTGGGGGCAAGTCGAATCTTATGGAGGAGGGATTGTTAGCGACCTGGGCCTCGCTGGGCTCTCAGGCCCTACCAGCCCAAGAAGGATACACACTACATATACAGATGGAGGCCTCGATGAGCAGGTTGGCTTGGACCGGAAGGGCTTCGGCCTTGGCTTGGCGTGGCGTGCGTCGTTCTCTTGTAGTTCCAGTTCTTCCTCATCTGCTCTCTGATCCCTTCTTCTTCCTTGAGATCCACTTGTAATTCATGAGTTGTAGCTAGAATCATGGTGATTGAGTGAATCTACTAGTTAGACCCTAACACCCGTCTCCATGGTTGAGGCACGGCGGCGCTCACAACGTCACCATGGCTATCTCGCCTTCGCCGCTGCTCCTGATGGGCCGGCGTCGTCCGAGAGGGCAATTTTCAAGTGCCTCCCATAGAGGGATTCGGTATCGCTGGATACGGCCGGTGGTGTTGCAGCTGCGAGGTGCAGCTCTGGGAGCTCTAGCGGTAGCATGTCTGGTGCATGATGAGCATGGCCGCGCCGGACCGCGCCTCTTCCCGCTGCTCCTCAACTACTCAGTAGTGTTGAGGTGGCGGTTGTGAGGGAATTGCGCGAGCCGCCTTCCACTGGTTCATGAAGCAGTCGCCGTTGGATTTCGCTCCTTGGTCGCACGACGCCTGCCTCCTTCTCGGTTTCTTTGTTGTGCACCCTGCAGCCCCTTGTGGTTTCTCGCGGACATGTTTGCGGCTGGCGTGATGCTGCTGCGTTGGTGTAGTGTGTATGTGCGCGCGCGTGTGCTGGGTTCGTGTGTGTGAGTTTGCATATCTGCGTTGCATGCGTGCGTGCTCCATGTGGTGCGTGATTTGGGTGCGGGTTGGTGTGCGTGCTCAGGACGGCAGAGCCGGTGCAACGTGCTCGCTCCATGGTCACAGTTGGGTTCAACTGTGGTGGCCACGAGCCTACGACAATGTCCTTATGTTTCATTTGTGACTCAACTCCCATGCTTCATGCCCTACTGTCGTAGCCCAGGTGATCAAATTCTACATTGGACATGATTAATTTCCTAATGTTGAGTAAATAGGCAATTTCTCGATTAAATTAATCCACGAGTAAATCACTATCATGGCATTGACACATATGATCGCATACTGATATTCAGTCAAAGTAGCACATACTACGCTAATTGCAGAAAGATCTACGTATAACGCTAGCATGGCTAAAACAGAGAACAGTAGGAGCGGGATAAACGAGTTATACCCTCCAGTAGGCCATGCAGAGGCCGCGGCTTTGGTGGCAGCAGCGGCGTCCTCGGCGGCCTTCTTGTCAGCTTCAGCTTTCTCGGCGGCGGCACGTTCGGCGTCGGTGGACATGGTGATGATGAAGGCGACGCGGACGTAGAGGAAGTAGACGATCGGAAGTGAGCAGTCGCGTAATCGCTGCCCAAAAACCTATTCGCCCCTCACCCCGTACAGGAACCAGAAGGGCGTGGTTTCGGAGACCTGCTCTCCCGTCGACCGTGTACGCGGCGGACGGGATGGAGTCACCGGCGGCAGCAACAGCAAGGGAACGACGGTGGACGTGCGCGTGGAGCAGATGTGATCTGTTCGTGGCGGCTAGGGTTAGGAGACACCACACACTTATAGGCGCAGCCGCGTGGAGAGACGTGGGCTCGACCCACGTCCGAGTCCGTGACAGCCCACGATCCGACGTCTCAGATCGTGGCCCAGCTGTCAGAAAACTCTCCGTTAGTGACTGGCAAAAATAAGCGCGTAGGTGTAAGCTCGGCTCGGCTCAATCCCGCATCCCGCAACCCGCGGCGCGTCGTGACGAGGCGTGGCGTGGCGTGGCGAGGCGGGCGGCGGAGGAGGAGTGCGCGAGGGCCTCTTCTCTTCTCAAGCTCCAATAGCATGTAGAAGAGAAACCCTTATAAGGAGGTCCAACTCCTCTTCCACTTCCGGGGTGGGACTAAACTTCCCACTACACCTAGTGCCATATAACCCACATGGGCCCTTAGAGATTTTTCAGAAATTGCTACATGGGCCTAGAGCCCATCTCAAATTTCAGCAATCCCCCACCAGATCTCGAGGGCCCATTGTGTCCTCTGTTCCAATTACTGTTTCGATATACCAGTGTTTCAGTGAAGACCTGTTAAGGTTGAGCTTCACCTAGAGCAAGTAGCTACACTCCTTCACAACTGAACAATGGACTATGCCTTGAATTGTCAGTTTGGCGTAAAGAAGTTTCACCACATGTCTCACTAGTACTGGGCTGCCGAAGGCTGACCCCTCGGGTGGAGCATATAAGTCACACTCCTGGCCTATTCATGAGCTTACTAGAGATCACCCCAATCTCATAGACTGTGACCAGCAGTCGGACTCATATAGGTGTGTTCCTCCAAAGATCACTCTATAGGATAGCATCTTGCTTATATAAGCTTCGGAACACATTAAGACAGTAGTCATCCTACCATACAGTATCGAGAGTATTGCATCTCCAACGGAGTGGGTTAGTATATTTACTCTCCTCAGTTCACCACTGGCTTGTTTTCCCAGGTCCTAATTCACGGGATCTCCGATCACATAGGTTGGGTTACTACCATGGCAACTCATGTGGGTCTCATACCCATCTCCCTCGATGCATTATCTATCACAACACGTGATAGCCCTTTCGTAAAGGGATCTGCCAGATTCTTAGCCGTATGGACATAGTCCAACGCTATCACTCCGGAGTTTCTTAATTTTCTGACAGCTTTTAATCTCATTCTTATGTGTTTGGTGGACTTCATGTTGTCCTTTGAACTCTTCACCTTGGTGATGACAGTCTGATTGTCACAGTTCATAAGGATAGCCGGAACCGGTTTATCAACCAATGGCAAGTCCATCAAAAGATCTCGAAGCCATCTCGCTTCGACACCAGATGTGTCTAATGCCGTTAATTCTGCTTCCATTGTCGATCTCGTTAAGATCGTTTGCTTGCAAGACTTCCAGGAAACAGCGCCACCTTCAAGAGTAAACATATACCCAGTTGTGGCCTTCATCTCATCAGCATCAGAGATCCAATTTGCATCACTATACCCTTCAAGTACCGACGGGTCTCCGGTATAGTGAAGTCCATAGTCCATAGTTCATCACCCGGTTTGGAAACAAACCGGCTCAGTTTGCTCACAGCAAACGCGATGTCGGGCCTCGTTGCGCTCGCTAGGTACATCAGTGAACCAATGATTTGAGAGTATCTCAACTGATCTATAGCCGTGCCTTTGGACTTTCGAATCAACACGCTAGGATCATATGGTGTTTGAGATGGTGTGCAATCCGAATATCCAAAACGACTCAACACCTTCTCAACATAGTGGGATTGCAGAAGTGTAATCCCACCCTCATTATCTCTCAGTAGCTTGATGTTCAAGATAACATCAGCCACACCAAGGTCTTTCATCTCAAAGTTCTGAGACAAAAACGACTTGACCTCCTCAATGACTTTGAGGTTGGTTCCGAATATCAGTATGTCATCAACATACAAGCACAGTATAACTCCTTCACCCCCACCATGGCGATAGTATACACATTTGTCAGCCTCATTAACAACGAAACCAACAGATGTCAGAGTTGTATTAAACTTATCATGCCATTGCTTAGGTGCTTGCTTCAGGCCATATAAAGATTTCAGCAACCTACACACCTTTCTTTCCTGACCATCTATCACAAAGCCATCTGGCTGTTGCATGTAGATTTCCTCTTTTAGCTCTCCATTCAGAAAAGCCGTCTTAACATCCATCTGGTGGACGAGAAGACCATGCGAGGCTGCCAACGAGAGTAATACTCGAATGGTGGTCAGTCTAGCTACAGGTGAATAAGTGTCGAAGTAATCTTCCTCTTCTTTCTGGTCATAGCCCTTGGCCACAAGCCTAGCCTTGTACTTTTCAATTGTACCATCGGGCCTAAGCTTCTTCTTGAACACCCACTTACATCCTAATGGTTTGCAACCATAGGGACGTTCAGTGATCTCCCATGTCCCGTTAGCCATGATGGAATCCATCTCATTACGGACCGCATCCTTCCAGTAGTCAGCTTCTGAAGAGGCATACGCTTCTGAAATAGAAGTGGGAGTATCATCCACGAGGTACACGAAGAAATCATCACCAAAGGTCTTTGCAGTCCTTTGTCTCTTGCCCCTACCAAGGGTTTCCTCGTCATCCTCCTCAGGATTTTCATCATGTGTTTGTTCATAATATTCCATAGGGATGGCAGGTTCAGGAGTCTCCTCAGATTCCTGTCTAGAAGTGCTTTGCATATCTCTCATAGGAAAAGTATCCTCGAAGAATGTAGCATCCTTAGACTCCATAATTGTACCGACCTTCTGGTCAGGTACCTCAGATTTCACTACTAGAAATCTATAGCCAACGCTGTTCTTAGCGTAGCCCAAATTAACGCAGTCCACAGTCTTGGGTCCAAGCTTACGCTTTTTGGGGATTGGCACATTGACTTTCGCCAGACAGCCCCAAGTGCGCAAGTACGAGAGTGTTGTCCTCCTCTTTGCCCATTTCTCATAGGGAGTGATCTCATTATCCTTTGTCGGAACTTTATTCAGGACATGACATGCCGTCAATATAGCCTCCCCCCACCATGCCTTGGATAAACCCGATGTATCTAACATGGCGTTAACCAAATCAGTTAGAGTACGGTTTTTCCGCTCGGCAACCCCGTTTGACTGGGGTGAATAGGGAGGCGTCCTCTCATGAATAATGCCGTGTTCCGCACAGAAGGAATCAAACTCACTCGAGAAGTACTCTCCACCACGATCTGACCGGACTCGTTTAATTTTCTTTTCAAGTTGATTCTCAACTTCTGCCTTATAGATTTTAAAGTAGTGTAGAGCCTCATCTTTAGTATTTAACAGGTACACATAACAATATCTAGAGGAATCATCTATCAATGTCATGAAGTATTTCTTTCCACCTTTAGTCAACACACCATTCATCTCACAAAGATTAGAATGTATGAGTTCTAATGGTGCCAAGTGTCTCTCCTCCGCGGCCTTGTGAGGCTTGCGAGGTTGCTTAGCTTGCACACATGAAAGGCACTTAGAGCCTTTGGCTAAAGTAAAACTCGGGATTAAATCCAACTTGGCTAGCCGCGTCATAACACCGAAACTAATGTGACAAAGACGTGAATGCCAAACCTCAGATTCATTAACATTCGAATGAACATGGTTCACGACTTTATTACAAAAATCTGCGAGGGAAAGGCGGAACATCCCTCCGCTCTCATAACCTTTTCCAACAAAGAGTCCATATTTCGTAACAACTAATTTATTAGACTCGAAAACCAACTTAAACCCTTCTCTACATAGAAGGGAGCCACTAACGAGGTTCTTCTTGATGGCGGGGACATGCTGCACGTTCTTCAGCTGCACGATCCTTCCCGAAGTAAACTTCAGATCGACCGTGCCAACACCATGAACAGAAGCACTCGCGCCATTCCCCATCAATACGGACCCGTGGCCCGTGACCTGATAAGAAGTGAACAATGACATGTCAGCACACACATGTACACCTGCACCTGTGTCCACCCACCAATCGGTGGGCTGAAACACTGAAAAAACAGTAAATAAATTACCGTACCCAGGTGCACCATTCTCATTGTTGTCCACAATCATGTTGACGGACTTGGAGTCCTGTCCTGACTTCTTGTACTTGTTTGGGCACTTGTTGGCCCAATGTTCAACCGAACCACAAGTGAAGCAGCCCTCGTCCTTCTTGTTCTTCTTGAAGGTCTTCTTACCCTTCTTCTTAAAGTCGGTATTGTGTTGGACACCGTTCTTTCCCTTGGGCTTGTGGGAGTTGAAGTTCTTCTGGTTCACCATGTTGGCGACAGAAATCCCTTCGGCCCCTTTTCCGTGCGAGTCCTTTGCCCTTGAATTCTGCTCAACACTCAGATGGCCAATGACATCCTCCACAGAGAATTCACGCCTCTGATGTTTCAGAGTGGTGGCAAAGTTCCTCCAGGAATTAGGGAGCTTAGCGATTATGCAGCCCGCGACAAACTTGCCCGGTAACTCGCACTTAAGAAGTTCAAGCTCCTTAACAATGCATATTATCTCATGAGCCTGCTCCAATACAGGACGGTTTTCAACCATCTTGTAATCATGGAACTGCTCTATAATATACATCTCGCTTCCGGCATCGGCTGCCCCGAACTTAGATTCGAGCGCCTCCCACAAGTCCTTGGCAACATGCACATGTAAATATGCGTCGACCAGTTTATCTCCGATCACGCTAAGAACTGCTCCGAGAAACACAACGGTAGCCTCCTTGAACGCCTTCTCCTGTTCAGGAGCAATCGTTCCCGTGGAGACACCGGTGACCCAGAACACGTTCATAGCCATGAGCCATAACGTGGTCTTAGTCTGCCAACGCTTAAAGTATGTACCGGTAAACTTATCCGGTTTCAGTGCAGCGGCAAAGCCACTTGCCGAAAAATTCCTACACATAATAGGTTTTTGGATTGTTGAGTAAATAGGCAATTTCTCGATTAAATTAATCCACGAGTAAATCACTAGCATGGCATTGACACATATGATCGCATACTGATATTCAGTCAAAGTAGCACATACTACGCTAATTGCAGAAAGATCTACGTATAACGCTAGCATGGCTAAAACAGAGAACAGTAGGAGCGGGATAAACGAGTTATACCCTCCAGTAGGCCATGCAGAGGCCGCGGCTTTGGTGGCAGCAGCGGCGTCCTCGGCGGCCTTCTTGTCAGCTTCAGCTTTCTCGGCGGCGGCACGTTCGGCGTCGGTGGACATGGTGATGATGAAGGCGACGCGGACGTAGAGGAAGTAGACGATCGGAAGTGAGCAGTCGCGTAATCGCTGCCCAAAAACCTATTCGCCCCTCACCCCGTACAGGAACCAGAAGGGCGTGGTTTCGGAGACCTGCTCTCCCGTCGACCGTGTACGCGGCGGACGGGATGGAGTCACCGGCGGCAGCAACAGCAAGGGAACGACGGTGGACGTGCGCGTGGAGAGACGTGGGCTCGAGGGTCCGAGTCCGTGACAGCCCACGATCCGACGTCTCAGATCGTGGCCCAGCTGTCAGAAAACTCTCCGTTAGTGACTGGCAAAAATAAGCGCGTAGGTGTAAGCTCGGCTCGGCTCAATCCCGCAACCCGCGGCGCGGCGGGCGGCGGAGGAGGAGTGCGCGAGGGCCTCTTCTCTTCTCAAGCTCCAATAGTATGTAGAAGAGAAACCCTTATAAGGAGGTCCAACTCCTCTTCCACTTCCGGGGTGGGACTAAACTTCCCACTACACCTAGTGCCATATAACCCACATGGGCCCTTAGAGATTTTTCAGAAATTGCTACATGGGCCTAGAGCCCATCTCAAATTTCAGCACCTAACACAAGCTTCCATTCACTGTATACTACATAAACATATCTCTACACTGGTACACCTATTGTATACAACATGAACATATCCCTATTCTGCTACACCTCTGCTACAGCTATGGTGACTACTACTCCCACTTGAACGGCACGAGCAACGAATCTTCTAACATATTTTCCCTAATCTACGTAACAATCACTCGCCATCCTTTGCTGAAAAAATATATAAAATACTACTATATGATGTGACTACGTGCATGCACTGCATGCATAGAAGAAAGGGCATAACAATCCGTACAATTATTTTACTTCCAAATCAAAGAAACCCTTAACCGCACATCTGCACTACCCAGACACAGATTTCAAAGCGATAGAAGTATGAGCATGAACTGCATGCAAAAATATGGCAGTAGCGATTTACAAAGCAACTAAGTTCGTTCTGATCAAAAAGCTACCTGTCGACTACACGCAGTGACAAAACGTAGTTTTGAAAAGTCCGTGGTTACACGCATCACGTACATGGAGAAGAAAAAAACCGACCCGTATCCAATTGATAAACTTCCTTTTATCCACTTAATGCATTCATAGTAAAAAAACATAATTTCCTCATTTAGCACGTAACGAAAACTCATTAATGTACTTTATTTTAATTTCCCTTCCATAAAAACCCACCGTCGCCTAGACAGTAGATTTCAGAGAATGCTAACTATATGTCACATGTCGACTAGGCAACCCATATGTATACTTTCCGAACCACTTTGCAAGCCTAGGAAGATACAAGCGTGACCCATCCACCCTCACACCCATCTACCCTCGGACTACCATGTATTCATCAACGTCTCGCTCAGGCGGGCCGCATCCAAATAATGCGAGCCACGTGGCAAGACCAAAATAAGATAGCAGTGACACATCCATCCTATCTTCTATTACATATCCACCTAGAAGTCTACAAGGAGAAGCACACGAACAAGCGTCCAACCTTAAGTGCATAGGCAAACCAAAGAGCATGACTAATCCACGCACCACAAAAACTTCCCAAAAGGGAAGCAATTTTGTAACAAAAGAAAGAGCCCCGACTTTGGCACGTCTCAAGACTATGCCCACTCTGACAACAACATTGTGAATGACACAATGAGCACTAATTCATATTCACCGCTTTAAACTCCTTTTTCCTTTTCATTCAAGGCAAGAACTAACTATAATACATTTCTGCACAACAGGATGAGTTGGTAGTCTACGTACCAAGACGTATACTTCTTAAAGTAGTCAGTCTGACTGCCAAACTAGAAAAATACAACACCATGCCCACTGGAGCCGAACCTGGAGTCATGATAGAAGCATGCGTTCTCATTTGTCCTAATGACATTTACAGAAGAGCAGACCTAGACATAAGATGGAGTTGAAGAAAAGGCTGCTCAAGTGGCCCTGGAGTGCATTTGTGGTAGCCACAATATCACCATAAACGAGCAGAACTAATATGCACTTGAGGCGGCAAAAGAGGAACTGCTTACAACACGGGAGAAAGCACGAAGAAAGCAATGGCAGTTCAACATGGCCCACTAACCACCCAACAAAAAGAATTTGCAAGACAAACAAGAATTCTAGCAAAATACGCAATGACTTTTTCGATGTGATACCGCCCACATTGTGAAGATCCTATCATTACATAGACAAGTGTCGGCCGCCTGTGGGCCGGAGGCAACAATTTGCAAAAGTTCTTTATCACTTCAACACGGGCACTAATCCTGCGGGAGGCCACACCAGGATAATTGAATCTAGCAATAATTATCTATATTTCTTTCATCTTACTGCAGTATTGTCGTGCCATGGTTAGAATAAATGATCCCTATCAGAGATGTATGAAGATGTGTTTCCGTGTTTAGCAACATGCAACATGCATGATACATTAGCTTATTTCCTACTTATTTTCCTACATCCACAATTTTACGTACAATAGTCTGCTATATGAGATAGATAACACTAATTGCAAATAGTAAACACAGTTCATATGAACACAACGTATCGACGAGCGGCGGTATGCTAGTATCTATATTATAAAGAAACTTTGGTATACCTGGTAGTCAATTTCTTCACATGGCTATTATTTCCAGATTTAGTTATATGGCACACAACTAATTAGCTTCTTGGGCTACATAACTAAGAGCATCTCCACTCCCCCCCAACAGCCCCCCAGGCCATTTTTTTATCGCCGGCTCGAAAAAATTGACCCAGTCGCGCCCCGGGAGCCCAATTTTCGCCGGTTAGGGCCGAAATTGGCGCCGGCGGACCAAGGACGAACCCGGCGTGCTGGGGGGCGTCCGGGCGCCGGGGGAAACGAATTTGGCACGAAAACATGTGGGCCCACCAAGTCAGCGACTGGGCGCCTTTGTCGTCCTCATCACCTCGGTTCCCGCAGGAATCAATGCGAAGGTTGCCGCCGGTCAGCCTTCCATTGATTCCTCACGGGCGGCGCAGTGAAGGTGCATCGCTGCGCGTCCCGCCCCCTCCCGCCATGCGTCCACACGGTTGTCACCCTCTCGCTGCCCACCCGCCGCTATAAAGCCACTCTCCCTCTCCGCTGACCGCACACTCCCTCTCCACAGCCTCTCTCTCTTGCCGCCAACGCCCCTCTCTCCATCGCCGCTCTCTCTCCCCATCTCAAGCCACATATAGCCGAGTGATTCCCCGGCGACAGAGCGGCGGCCAACGGCTTCGGCCACCGCCACCTTCACAAGTGGGAGGCGCGCCTCCTCCACGAGGCGAACTATCCGACGCCGCCAGACATGCGCATGCCGGGTGGTGGGAATCGTTGCATGGAAAACAAAAAAATTCTACGCACCCGCAATGATCTATCCATGGAGATGCACAACAACGAGGGGGGAGTATGTCTATGTACCCTCGTAGACCGTAAGCAGAAGCGTTTCACAATGTGGTTGATGTAGTCGAACTTTCTTCGCGCTCCAACCGATCTAGTATCGAACGCACGGCACCTCCACGTTCTGCACACGTTCAGCTTGGTGACGTCCTCCGCCTTCTTGATCCAGCAAGACGATGAGGTAGTAGATGAGTTCCGGCAGCACGACGGCGTGGTAACGGTGATGGTGATGTGATCTCCGCAGGGCTTCGTCTAAGCACTACGAAAATCTGACCAAAGGAGTAAACGGTGGACGGGGACGCCGCACATGGCTAAGACGATGTTGTGTTCTTGTGTGGCGCCCCGTCCCCATGTATATATAGGTGGGAGAGGAGGAGGCACCCCTAGGGCGCCCCAAGAGACCTGGCGGCGGCCCTAGGGCTGCCGTCTTGCCCTGCGCCCCCCCTCCTTCTTATTTGTACATGAGGGAGGAAAGGAAAAGGGAGATGGCTGCCTTAGGACGCCTCCCCTTTCCTTCCCTCCCTCCTTTGGTGCGTGGACAGGGGGTAGAGGGGCGCACCAGCGTGGGCTGGTGTCCTCTTCCCTTTTTGGCCCATAAGGCCCAAAAACCTACCAGGCCTGCCCGGAACCTGAACCCCTTCCGGTGACCCGATAAGTACCCGATACCACCCGAAACACTTCCGGTATCCAAATACCATCGTCATATATATCAATCTTTACCTCTCGACCATTTCAAGACTTCTCGTCATGTCTGTGATCTCATCCGGGACTCCGAACAATATTCGGTCACCAAATCACATAACTCATTTAATACTATATCGTCATCGAACGCTAAGCGTGCGGACCCTACGGATTCGAGAACTATGTAGACATGACCGAGACACCTCTCCGGTCAATAACCAATAGAGGAACCTGGATGCCCATATTGGCTCCTACATATTCTATGAAGATCTTTATCGGTCGAACGGTTATGACAACATACATAATCCCCTTTGTCCATCAGTATGTTACTTGCCCGAGATTCGACTGTCGGTATCTTCATACCTAGTTCAATCTCGTTACTGGCAAGTCTCTTTCCTCGTTCTGTAATACATCACCTTGTGACTAACTCCTTAGTCATTTGCTTGCAAGCTTATGATGTGTATTACCGAGAGGGCCCAGAGATACCTCTCTGATACTCGGAGTGACAAATCCTAATCTCGATCTATGCCAACTCAACAAACACCTTCGGAGATACCTATGGAGCATCTTTATGATCACCCAGTTATGTTGTGACGTTTGATAGCACACAAGGTATTCCTCCGGTATCCGAGAGTTGCATAATCTCATAGTCAAAGGAATATGTATTTGACATGAAGAAAGCAATAGCAATAAACTGAACGATCATTATGCTAAGATAACGGATGGATCTTGTCCATCACATCATTCTCCTAATGATGTGATCCCATTATCAAATGACAACACATGTCTATGGTTAGGAAACGTTAACCATCTTTGATCAACGAGCTAGTCTAGTAGAGGCTTACTAGGGACATGGTATTTGTTTATGTATTCACACATGTATTTAGGTTTCCGATCAATACAATTCTAGCATAAATAATAAACATTCATCATGAATAAGGAAATATAAAATAACAACTTTATTATTGCCTCTAGGGCATATTTCCTTCACCGGGCTCGTGGAGGCTCAGCGCTAGAGGCGTCCCCGTCCCCCGCCACCGACCGACGCCCAACGTCGCGGCGAGATCGCGCGCATTCAGGCGTCCCTGTCGGAGGAGGTGCGGGACCTTCCGAAGTACGCCGACGGCAACCACGTTTTGTGGACGGCGTACTTCCAGCGTCGCCACCAGGAGCAACTCGCCTCCACCAACAACGCGCCGGCGCCAAGGGGGCGCCACAACGCCGACGGCCGCCGCCTGTGGTGGGGCGTCCCCGGGGGCACGCTCCATGTCATCCTCGAGCACCTCGAGGGCGGCAACAAGCCGCTGTTCGAGTACCCGGCGCCCACGTTCTCCCTCCGGAGCGGCAGCTCTTGGCTACCGAGGCGCATGGCGGGTGCTTCCTCCTCCTCCTCCCGCTCCTCCAGCATGGCGCCACTCACCACCGTCAAGGCCGAGCCCCTGGAGACGCCGGAGCTTTGGCGCAGCCGCGACGGCAGCCTCGTCATAAACGAGGGGCACCGCCAGCCTTCCCCTCCTCCCCGCAGCCACCTTCGCCTGGTCAGGCCAAAGGAGTCGGCGACGCCACCAGTCATCAAGCAGGAGCACCTAGCCATGACCGCCGATGAGGAAACCGACCTGAAGTGGGCGCGGGACGACTACGTCCGCGAGGAGATGGAGCGCCAGCGTCGTGCCCTCGAGGAGATCGCCGCTCGGCGCCGCGGCCGGGACGAGGGCGACGTCGTCATCCTCGACGACAGCGACGAGGAGCCGGGGCCGTCGTCCAACCCCATCTGCCACGGCGACCCAGGGCAGGGCTGCAACAAGGACGATGGCGGCATGCACGGCGACGACGACGGCTACACCAACATCTACAGCTCCTCGGCATGTAGAAGGCTCAGGGCGGCGGCGGCATAGTTTTTAGGGTTTAAATCATGTTTTTAAATTATGTACAAATATGAATGAATTTCGTTCAATTTTTTTAAATTTTAGCCAAACTACAGTTCAAATTGGGATAGACTAGAGGTGAAACTCATAAAGATCTCGCGACCAGCTCATGGCTCTGACACATGGATAGCAAGTTTCTACGCACACCTGTCCATAGCTAGTTCTTTGGTGATACTTCAGTTCTTCAGGTCTCTCTTAACGGACTCCTCCCAAGTCAAATTTGGTCTATCCCGACCTCTCGTGACATTCTCAGCACGCTTTAGCTGTCCGCTATGCACTGGAGCCTCTGGAGGTCTGCGCTGAATATGCTCAAACCATCTCAGACGATGTTGGACAAGCTTCTGTTCAAATGGTGCTACCCCAACTCTATCTCGTATATCATCATTCTGAACTTGTTCCTTCCTCGTGTGGGCACACATCCATCTCAACATACGCATCCCCGTCACACCTAACTGTTGAACATGTTGCCTTTTAGTCGACCAACACTCGGCGCCATACAATTGTAGGTCGAACAGATGTCCTGTAGAACTTGTCTTTTAGCTTTTGTGGCACTCTTTTATCACAGAGAATGTCAGAAGCTTGGCGCCACTTCATCTATCCGGCTTTGATTCGATGGTTCACATCTTCGTTAATACCCCCATCCTCCTCAGCATTGACCCCAAATATCGAAAGGTGTCCTTCTAAAGCATCACCTGCCATCAAGGCTAACCTCCTCCTCACACCTAGTAGTACTGAAACCACACATCATGTACTCTGTTTTAGTGCTACTAAGCATAAACCCTTTCGATTCCAAGGTTTATCTTCATAACTCTAACTTCCTATTTACCGTCGTCCGACTATCGTCAACTAGCACCACATCCACAAAGAGGATTGTGACGCCCCCGATTCAATCGTACACTAATCATACACGCAAACGTGTACGATCAAGATCAGGGACTCACGGGAAGATATCACAACACAACTCTAAAATAAAATAAGTCATACAAGCATCATAATACAAGCCAGGGGCCTCGAGGGCTCGAATACAAGTGCTCGATCATAGACGAGTCAGTGGAAGCAACAATATCTGAGTACAGACATAAGTTAAACAAGTTGCCATAAGATGGCTAGCACAAACTGGGATGCAGATCGAAAGAGGCGCAGGCCTCCTGCCTGGGATCCTCCTAAACTACTCCTGGTCGTCGTCGGCAGCCTGCACATAGTAGGAGGCACCTCCAGCATAGTAGGATTCGTCATCGATGGTGGCGTCTGGCTCCTGGGCTCCAGCATCTGGTTGCGACAACCAGGAAGAAAGGAAAGGGGGGGAAGGGGGAGAAAAGCAACCGTGAGTACTCATCCAAAGTACTCAAGCAAGGATCTACACTATTCATGCATGGGTATCTATGTAAAGGGGCAATATCGGTGGACTGAACTGCAGAATGCCAGAATAAGAGGGGGATAGCTAGTCCTGTCGAAGACTACGCTTCTGGCAGCCTCCATCTTGCAGCATGTAGAAGAGAGTAGATGGTAAGTTCACCAAGTTGCATCGCATAGCATAATCCTACCCGACGATCCCCTCCTCGTAGCCCTGTGAGAGAGTGATCATCGGGTTGTATCTGGCACTTGAAAGGGTGTGTTTTATTAAGTATCCGGTTCTAGTTGTCATAAGGTCAAGGTACAACTCCGGGTCGTCCTTTTGCCGAGGGACACGGCTATTCGAATAGATAAACTTCCCTGCAGGGGTGCACCACATAACCCAACGCGCTCTGAAAGCTGAATAAAACTGTTGCTTATTGATGATTTGGTGCAGCATACAAGAGTATATAAGAGGGTACAAACCGACTTGGGGTAGGGGTACAAAACTGACTTGGACTAGAAGTCGTATACCATAATGACTACTCTAACATCCCCCCGCAGTATCAACGGCAGGCTCGACGACGTTGAGACTGAAACAGATATCTTGAAACGGCTTAGTAGGCAGTGCCTTGGTGAAAATGTCAGCAAACTGAGCCGTAGAGGGAACATGAAGCACCCGAACCTGACCAAGAGCAACCTTTTCACGAACAAAATGAATATCAATCTCAATATGCTTTGTGCGTCGGTGTTGAACTGGATTGCTGGTCATGTAGACTGCTGATATGTTGTCACAGTAGACAATAGTGGCCTGCTCAATAGGCCTGTGTAGCTCGGAGAGTAACTGTCGAATCCAGATTGTATCTGCAACGGCATGTGCCACAGCGCGATACTCAGCCTCGGCCGACGAACGTGAGACTGTAACCTGTCTTTTCGAAGACCAAGAAATCAAATTGTTACCAAGAAAAACACAAAAACCGGAAGTGGACCTTCGAGTGTCAGGACAACCAGCCCAGTCTGCATCAGAGTATGCGGTAAGCGAGTTTGGAGAAGAATTATTGAGGTGGAGACCATGATTGAGAGTTCCTTTTAAATACCGAAGAATGCGTTTAACATGATTATAGTGAGGAACCCGGGGATCATGCATATAGAGACATGCTTGTTGAACAGCAAAAGAGATTTCAGGACGAGTAATGGTGAGATATTGGAGAGCACCTGTTAGGCTACGATAGAGAGTAGGATCGGAAAAGGGTTCACCGGTAGCCGAAGGTTTAAAACTAGTATCGACAGGAGTGCGAGATGATTGACAGTCAAGCATACCAGCACGATTAAGAAGATCAAGAATATACTGGCGTTGGGAAAGAAAAAGGCTGGAGGAATCTCGAACAACAGCAATGCCTAAGAAATGATGAACGAGTCCTAGGTCAATCATAGAAAATTCAGATCTAAGAAGAGAGACAATATGATCTAAGAACTTTTGAGAGGAGGCGGTAAGAATGATATCATCTACATAGCGAAGTAAATAGGCAGTGTCAGAAGTTTGATGATACACAAAAAGAGAGGTGTCGGAGAGAGATGGAGTGAAGCCTATTGTTTGAATGAAGGAGGAGAAGCGTTGAAACCAAGCTCGTGGGGCCTGTTTAAGACCGTAGAGAGATTTCTGAAGAAGACATACATGAGTTGGAAAGGATGGATTTGCAAAACCCAGAGGTTGCTGGCAGTAGACAGTTTCTTGAAGGGAACCATGGAGGAAAGCATTTTTAACATCAAGTTGGTGAATGGGCCATGAAGAGGAGACAGCAACACTAAGAACAGTGCGAATGGTGCTAGGTTTAACAACAGGAGAGAAGGTTTCTTCGTAATCAATTCCTTGTTGCTGAGAAAAGCCACGACAAACCCACCTGGCTTTATATCGTGAGAGGCTCCCATCGGAGTGGAACTTTTGGCGAAAAATCCATTTGCCAGAAACAATATTTGTATTGGGAGGACGAGGAACAAGTTGCCAGGTGTTGTTTTGAAGTAAAGCATTATATTCTTCTTGCATGGCAGCGGCCCAATTGGGATCAAGTAGAGCAGTTTTGTAATTCTTTGGAAGAGAAGTGAGAGCTACGGAGGTATGAAGGTTTAGGCGGTCTTGGGGTTGATGAAATCCTGATTTGGCCCTAGTACGATGCGATGATCATTAATCGGGGCTGCTGTAGGAATAGCACGAGGGGGTAAGGTGGGTACTGGTGAGTCCGGCGCAGCGGAAGAGTCGGACGAAGGAGTAGGGCTGGGTGGTGGAGTGGGAGAAGGGCTGGGTGGTGGAGTGGGAGTAGGGGCCGGGGGTGTTGGGGAGGGAGCAGGGGTCAGGGGTGTTGGGGACGTCTCGGGTGGGGTGAGTGTATGGTTGGGATTGGCTATGGTGGGTGTTAATGGTGGTGGTGATAAGTTGTGTTCGGCAGGTAGGGGAGTATATAGTTGGAAAGGACGGGGAGAGGGGGTGTTTGCGGAGCTAGGGGTGTTGGATGGTGTAGTAGTGCGTTGTGAGAAAGGAAAAAATGTGCTCAGCAAACGTGACATGACGAGAGACATGAACGTGTCCGGTGTGAAGGTCGAGACAGCGATAGCCTTTGTGCTCGTCAGAGAAGCCGAGAAAAGCACATGGGATAGAGCGTGGTGACAATTTATTTGCAGAAGTGGCGTAGGCATTGGGAAAACAAAGACAGCCGAAAACACGAACCGCGGAGTAGTCGGGGTGGGAAAGAAAGAGGGAATAATAGGGAGTAGTGTTGGGTTTAGTTTTAGAAGGTCGAATATTTAGAAGGAAGGTGGCCATGTGTAGGGCTTCAGCCCAAAACTTGGGAGGCATAGATGATTGAATGAGGAGAGTGCGAACTATATCATTGAGGGTGCGAAGAGAGCGTTCTGCTTTACCATTTTGAGGGGAGGTGTAGGGACATGAGAACCTAAGCAGGATGCCATGCTGTAAGAAGAAAGTACGATTTTTAATGTTATCAAACTCGCGACCATTGTCACATTGGATAAAGCGAATTGGGAGGAAGAAGTGAACAGACACATAGCGTTGAAAATTAAGGAAAAGAGAATGGACCTCGGATTTGTTGCGTAGAGGAAAAGTCCAAACAAAGTGGGTGAAATCATCTAGGATAACAAGGTAGTATTTAAAACCCGAAACACTTGCAATGGGAGAGGTCCATAAATCACAATGTATTAATTCAAAGGGATAAGTGCTACAGGAACTAGAGGAACTAAAGGGAAGACGCACATGTTTGCCTAATTGACAAGACTCGCAAAACACAGAATTATGAGAGTCCCTATTACATGGTATGGTAAATTCACTAAGCATAGAAGCTAAGACGGCGGGGTTGGGATGGCCCAGGCGACGATGCCAGAGATCGACGGAGGCCAGCATGGATGTTGGAGGGGTGGCGGCAGGAACTCCATTAAGAGAATAAAGATCACCGGAGCTATTGAAGCGAGCGATCTCGGCCTTGGTCAGGTAATCCTTTACAGATAAACCAAAAGGGTCAAATTCAGCCGAAACTAGATTGTCGCAAGTAAATTGGCGAACAGAGATAAGATTTTTAATGAGGGCGGGTGCAACTAGAACATCGCGAAGTAAAAGAGGTTTGGTGGAAGAGGGAAGTTGAGCCTGACCAACACAATATATAGGAATAGATGATCCATCTCCAAGGATAATGGAAGGGAAAGGAGATTTAGTGCAAGAAGATAACCAATTACTAGATGCAGACATATGACTAGAGGCCCCTGAATCAAAGATCCAATCCGTACCTGAGTTTCCTTGTGCAGCAAAGTTATTCATGGCCTGGAGAAAGGCAGCTTGATCCCAGCTCGGCGTCGCAGGTGAGGGTGGCGTCGGAAGCAGTGCCGGCGGATACGATGGTGAAGGCAGTAGGGCCGGCTGGGGAGTGTAGTAGGCATTGGCCGGCTGTGGTGGGGGTGGCGTCGGGAGCAGGGCCGGCTGAGGTGTGTAGTAGGCGCCGCCGTCGGTAGTGTAATGACCATAAGGAGCATACGTCGGGGCGGCGTGATAGGCATTGGCCGGCTGTCGGGGGTTGAGAACCCCGGGAGCACCAGTAGGCGCGCCGAAGGCCGGGTTGCCAGGCACCTGAGTATGCCGGCGGAGCACCGAGAGTGGACGGAGCGGACCAGGGCATGGGCCATGCTTGAACAAGCCCCGTCCAAGGATCATGAGGAGGCCGCCATGCAACTGCAGATGGAGCACTGGTGGGTGGTGCAGGACTCGGTGCTGGTGATGTCGTAGGCGGAACCGAACGAGTCGACGGCGGCCTGTAGATAGGGTTTTTGCCGCGGTAGTTCGGACTAGGACGCCAGCCTGGGGGCGGTTGAACAGATGATGATGCGAACGGCCCGGCGGCAGGAGCTGGCATGGAAGGCGGCGCTGGTGTAGACGACAGAGGAGGACGAGCCGCGGCATGAAAGACCTTGGGGCGAGAGTCCTTGCGAGCTTGTGTTTCCGCCGCGAGTTGTAGCAAGGAACGAACTTCAGCGAAGGTAGGAGGGGGCCGTATCATCGGTATGAACGAGGCTTGCTTGTCAAAGTCTTCGCTGAGGCCGCCGCCGACGATATTGATTAGCTGTGAGTCGCTAACTGTATCGCCGAGTTCGCGGAGCTCATCACCAATGGTCTTAACGCGCTGGCAGAACAGGTTCACCGGGGCGTCTCCTTGCACCATATTGCGAAGCTCGGTGTGGAGAGCGTTTTTTCGAGCGTCGGTGTTGCTTTGGAAGAGCTGACGGAGGGAGTGCCAGATGTTGGCAGCGGTGGCGCCGTCGTGATCGAGCATGTTGAAGATCTCGGTGGTGATGCGGGTGTAGAACCACTGGACGATCGCGAGATCGTCTTTCAACCATTGCGGATCGTCGGGGCGGGGAAGACAGTTGGCGGCGACATGCGAGCGCAGGTTGCAGCGGCCGAGGTGGAGATCGAAGAGATGTCTCCAATGGTAGTAGTTGTGGGCGGCGAGATCAAGAACTATGGGGATGTAGGGGCTGACGTCGGAGATTGTGTCAGCAAGAGATATTGGTGCGGCGAGGATGGGTGCAGGGTAGTTTTGTGGAGCTATGGTGAGGGACGAGAGAGAAGCGGCCGCGGCGTTGGCAGCCTTGGCGATGAGTGCGGCCCGGCGCTCGAAGTAGCCGGGCGGCGGTGGCGTTGGCGGAGCCATACCCTAAACCCTGGGACCGGTATCTGATACCATGAAAGCTGAATAAAACTGTTGCTTATTGATGATTTGGTGCAGCATACAAGAGTATATAAGAGGGTACAAACCGACTTGGGGTAGGGGTACAAAACTGACTTGGACTAGAAGTCGTATACCATAATGACTACTCTAACACGCTCGATCCCCTTTGGCCGGACACACTTTCCTGGGTCATGCCCGGCCTCGAAAGATCAACACGTCGCAGCCCTACCTAGGCACAACAGAGAGGTCAGCACGCCGGTCTAAATCCTATGTGCGCAGGGGTCTGGGCCCATCACCCATTGCACACATGCACGTTGCGTGGGCGGCTGGAGAGCAGACCTAGCAACCTTCATTACAAAGGAAGTTGCGTTACGCGGTCCAACCCGGCGCGCGCCGCTCAGTCGCTGACGTCAAGAAGGCTTCGACTAATACCACGACGTCGAGTGCCCATAACTGTTCTCGCGTAGTTGGAGTGCGTATAGGCCAGTGGCCAGCCTCAGATCAAATACCAAGATCTCGCTAAGCGTGTTAATTGAAGTATCCGCGAACGCCGACCAGGGCCAGGCCCACCTCTCTCCTAGGTGGTCTCAACCTGCCCTGTCGCTCTGCCACAAAGTAACAGTCGGGGGCCATCGGGAACCCAGGCCCACCTCTACCGGGATGGAGCCACCTGCCCCTTCAGCCCCCATCTCCGAACAGTATCATAAGTAATGTAACAGTGTAAAGTATATAACATATGCCTGTGATCACCTCCCGAAGTGATCACGGCCCAGTAGTATAGCATGGCAGACGGACAAGAGTGTAGGGCCACTGATGGAATACTAGCATCCTATACTAAGCATTTAGGATTGCAGGTAAGGGTAACAACTGTAGCAACAATGACTATGCAGCAGAATAGGATTAACCGAAAGTAGTAACATGCTACACTACTCTAATGCAAGCAGTAGAGAGAAGGAATAGGCGATATCAGGTGATCAAGGGGGGGCTTGCCTGGTTGCTCTGGAAAGTGAAGGGTTCGTCGTCGACGTAGTCGTACTCAGGGGCATCAGCGTCGGTCTCGGGGTCTACCGGAGAAGAAGAGGGGGAAGAAACAGTAAATACATTGCAAACAGATGCATGACGATGCATGACAAAGCAAACAGCGGTGCTAGGTGTGCTCTAACGCGGTAGGAGGTGATACCGGCGAAGGGTGGAAAACATCCGGGAAAGTATCTCCGATGTTTCGCGTTTTCGGACAGATGAACCGGAAGGGGAAAGTTGCGTGTTTGCTATGCTAGGGACGTGTGGCGGACGAACGGACTGCATATTCGGATTCGTCTCGTTGTTCTGAGCAACTTTCATGTATAAAGTATTTTCATCCGAGTTACGGTTTATTTTATATTAATTTTCAAAGTTTCTTAGAATTATTGAAATTATTTAATTCAAAAATTTAAATAGAAAATCTTTTGTCATATGAGGCTCTGCTAGACAGTGTGTATAGCAATGGGGTTGACCCAGTCAATATGACTGGTCAAAAGAGGGTTGGTGGCCCACATGTAATAGGAACATTGGTTAACTAAGGATTAAACTAACAAGGGCCCACATGTCATTGACTAGCCTTTTTACTAAGGGGTTATTTGGTGTGTGAGACCATCTGTCTGGACACCTTAGGCTAATTAGCATATAAACTAACCCTACCAAATGTCCCAATCTAATTAGCAGTAAACAATTTGGAAAGGCCCGGCCACACACACAGGACACACATGCGCACACACCGCACAACACACTCCAGCCGGCGGTAGCAGGCACCAGCAGCAGAGCAGCGATAGCAGCAGCGGCGACTAGCGGGAGAAGCAGCAGAAACAGGCAGCGGCACAGCCGCAGGCAGCAGGTACAGTAAGCAGCAGCGACAACATAACATAGCGGCGGTAGCAGCACTAGCAGTACGCAGTAGCCGGCAACAGCAGTACGCGCTAGCCAGCAGCAGCGGCAAGAGCAACAGCAGGTAGCAAGCAGCGATAGGCACGCGGGCGCGGTAGGTGCGGATAGGGAGCGCGCCGGCGACCGGGGAGGCGCGGGCGAACAGTCACAGGAGCGGGGCAACGCAGCACGGCGCGTAGCCAAGGGAGTGTGGGCAGCGGCGGCTACAGGCGCGGGCGCTGGTGAAGGGCGCGGCCTAGTGCGGCAGCGGGAGGCCGGGGCGCGACCTGGGGCGGGCGTGTGTGTGAGGGAGCAAGGCAGAGGCAACGTGAGTGGAGCGCCGGCCATGGCGACTTCTAGCACGGGACGGCAACGACGAGCACGGCGGCTAGAGGATGTAGATCGAGGGGGGCAGAGGGGAAAAGCGCGCCAGCTCACATCGTTGACGGGGAGAGGCTCGGGGAGGCGCAGGATGCAGTGAAGCCGACGGGGGTCGACGGAGGTGCGTCAGTGGCCGAAGGTTGAAGAAGAGTTCGATCCGCTCGATGTAGTGGCCACGGGCTCGAGCGGTGTGAAGGAAATATGCCCTAGAGGCAATAATAAAGTTATTATTTATTTCCTTATATCATGATAAATGTTTATTATTCATGCTAGAATTGTATTAACCGGAAACATAATACATGTGTGAATACATAGACAAACAGAGTGTCACTAGTATGCCTCTACTTGACTAGCTCGTTGATCAAAGATGGTTATGTTTCCTAGCCACAGACATGAGTTGTCATTTGATTAACAGGATCACATCATTAGGAGAATGATGTGATTGACTTGACCCATTCCGTTAGCTTAGCACTCGATCGTTTAGTATGTTGCTATTGCTTTCTTCATGACTTATACATGTTCCTATGACTATGAGATTATGCAACTCCCGTTTACCGGAGGAACACTTTGTGTGCTACCAAACGTCACAACGTAACTGGGTGATTATAAAGGTGCTCTACAGGTGTCTCCAAAGGTACTTGTTGGGTTGGCGTATTTCGAGATTAGGATTTGTCACTCCGATTGTCGGAGAGGTATCTCTGGGCCCACTCAGTAATACACATCACTATAAGCCTTGCAAGCATTGTGACTAATGAGTTAGTTGCGGGATGATGTATTACGGAACGAGTAAAGAGACTTGCCGGTAACGAGATTGAACTAGGTATCGAGATACCGACGATCGAATCTCGGGCAAGTAACATACCGATGACAAAGGGAACAACGTATGTTGTTATGCGGTCTGACCGATAAAGATCTTTGTAGAATATGTAGGAACTAATATGAGCATCCAGGTTTCGCTATTGGTTATTGACCGGAGAGGTGTCTCGGTCATGTCTACATAGTTCTCGAACCCGTAGGGTCCGCACGCTTAACGTTACGATGACAGTTATATTATGAGTTTATATGTTTTGATGTACTGAAGGTTGTTCGGAGTCCCGGATATGATCACGGACATGACGAGGAGTCTCGAAATGGTCGAGACATAAAGATTGATATATTGGAAGCCTATGTTTGGACATCGGAAGTGTTCCAGGTGAAATCGGGATTTTTCCGAAGTACCGGGAGGTTACCAGAACCCCCCGGTAACTTAATGGGCCTTAGTGGGCCTAGGTGGAAGAGAGGAGAGGAGGCCAGGGCAGGGCCGCGCGCCCCTCCCCCCCCCCAGTCCGAATAGGACAAGGAGAGGGGGGCGGCGCCCCCCTTCCTTCCTCCCCTCCACCTCTTCCCCCTCTCTCCTAGTCCAACATGGAAAAGGGGGGAGTCCTACTCCCGGTAGGAGTAGGACTCCTCCTGGCGCGCCTCTCCTCCTTGGCCGGCGGCCTCCCCCTTGCTCCTTTATATACGAGGGCAGGGGGGCACCTCTAGACACACAATTGATCAACGATCTTTTAGCCGTGTGCGGTGCCCCCCTCCACCATATTACACCTCGATAATATCGTAGCGGTGCTTAGGTGAAGCCCTGCGTCGGTAGAACATCATCATCGTCACCACGCCGTCGTGCTGACAAAACTCTCCCTCAACACTCGGCTGGATCGGAGTTCGAGGGACGTCATCGAGCTGAACGTGTGCTGAACTCGGAGGTGCCGTGCGTTCGGTACTTGATCGGTCGGATCGTGAAGACGTACGAGTACATCAACCGCGTTGTGTTAACGCTTCCGCTTTCGGTCTACGAGGGTACGTGGACAACACTCTCCCCTCTCGTTGCTATGCATCACCATGATCTTGCACGTGCGTAGGAAATTTTTTGAAATTACTACGTTCCCTAACACGGTGCTGCGTAGACGACGTAGGGGACGACGGAGAACCTTCCGGACGGCGAACGGTGGCCGGTGGCCACATGTACGGCAACGGCGCGGCGACAGCTACACTCGGGCGTCGAAGAAATCGAGGAGAGCAAGGCAAGGGGGAAAATGTGCGGGGGCTAGGGTTGACGACGGGGCGCCGGGGTCTTTAGGGCGAGGCCTTAACCACCGGGGGAGCCGCAGAATGGCTGCCACCGCGGCCATGGCGCCGTGGATGGCCGCTGCGCCTCCCCCCACCTCCTGTAGCGATAGGTTGAAGGAGCTGGGGGTGGGCTGGGCCGTGAGCTGTGCTAGGTGGGCCTAGTGCACAGTAGTAGGCTTAGTGCACAGTGTACTTGTTTCATTATCCAAATCCGTTTTCCTTTTCTTTTCTTTTTGCTTCTGTTTTATTTTTATTTACAAAATCAAATGATTTTTAGTTAAGTATGAGACTTGGCCTAAATTAGCATAGCCATTTTAGGCACTGCCACAAAAAGGTTTGATGAGCATTTGAATTGTGCATAAATGAAAATGGATTAATGAGGCTGTTTTGGACACCGTTTTAATTGTTTTAGGGCAATTAAATATTTTATATAATGTTGTATGCTATTTGCTAATTAGTTAGTGAATATCTATAACCCTTGAACATTTTTTAATTCACTGTTTTATGAAACTATAATTTGACATGTTATTTGAATTTGTATTTGAACTAAGTTTGAAACACGTGAGGTTTAGCAAAAACTTTAATCATGATGACCTGGCATCATTAACAAAGGTTTACTGTAGCTTAATTACCCGGGCGTCACAAGGATACACTAGGGAATATTGTATATCCCTTGTAATCTCATCCATCACCAAGGCAAAAGGATAAGGGCTCAAAGCTGACCCCTAATGCAGTCCTATCTTAATCGGGAAGTCATCAGTGTCGACATCACTTGTTCGAACACTTGTCACAACATTATCGTACATGTCCTTGATGAGGGTAATGTACTTTGTTGGGACTTTGTGTTTCTCCAAGGCCTACCACATGACATTCCGCGATATCTTATCATAGGCCTTCTCCAAGTCAATGAACACCATATGCACGTCCTTCTTTTGCTCCCTGTATCGCTCCATAAAATGGCTTTCATGGTCGACCTTCCAAGAATGAAACCAAACTGATTTTGGTCACGCTTGTCATTCTTCTCAAGCGGTGCTCAATGACTCTCCCATAGCTTCATTGTATGGCTTATCAGCTGAATTCCACGATAATTAGTACAACTCTGAACATCCCCCTTGTTCTTGAAGATTGGTACTAATATACTCCGTCTCCATTCTTCTGGAGGCATCTTGTTTGCCCGAAAAATGAGATTGAAAAGCTTGGTTAGCCATACTATCGCTACTATGTCCCTGAGGCCTTTCCACACCTCAATGGGGATACAATCAGGGCCCATCGCCTTGCCTCCTTTTATCCTTTTTAATGCCTCCTTGGCCTCAGACTCTTGGATTCGCTGCACAAAACACATGCTGGTCTCATCAAAGGAGTCGTCCAGTTCAATGGTAGAACTCTCATTCTCCCCATTGAACAGCTTGTCGAAATACTCCCGCTCCCGCCATCTATGCTTAATCTCCTCGTCCTTCACCAGGAGTTGGTCTGCTCCGTCCTTGATGCATTTGACTTGGTCAATATCCCTCATCTTCCTCTCTTGCATATTGGCCATCCTATAGATGTCCCTTTCGCCTTCCTTCGTGCCTAACCGTTGGTAGAGGTCCTCATACACACAACCCTTTGCTTCACTGACAGCTCGCTTTGCGGCCTTCTTTGTCATCTTGTACTTCTCTATGTTGTTTGCACTCCTATCCAGGTATAGGCGTCTGAAACAATCTTTCTTCTCTTTAATCGCCTTCTGGACATCATCATTCCACCACCAGGTATCCTTATCTTCGCTTCTCCTTCCACTGGATACTCCAAACTCCTCCGAGGCCACCTTACGAATGCAAGTCGCCATCTTCATCCACACATTGTCCACATCCCCTCCTTCCTCCCAAGGGCCCTCCTTAATGACCATCTCCTTGAACACCTAAGGTACCTCCCCCCTTGAGCTTCCACCACTTTGTTCTAGCGACTCTAGCACGCTTATCCCACTGAATACGAATCCGAAAGCGGAAGTCAACAACCACCAGTTTATGCCGAGGGACAACTTCTCCACGTATCACCTTACAATTTAGGCATGCACGCCTATCTTCTCTTCTCGAGAGGATGAAATCAATCTAGCTAGAGTGTTGGCCACTACTAAAAGTCACCATATGTGATTCTCTCTTCCTAAAGAGGATGTTATCTACAATCATGTCGTAGGCTAGAGCAAAGCTTAAGACATCTACTTCTTGATTCCTGATGCCATGGCCAAAGCCTGCACCCCTTCAAAACATGTGTTAGATGTACCCATGTGGCCGTTGAGGTCTCCTCCTATGAAGAGCTTCTTGCCAATCGGTACACTCCTAACCATGTCCTCCAGGCCTTCCCAGAACTCCCTCTTGGTGTTCTCATTGTGGTCTACTTGCGGGGCATACGCATTGATAACATTGAGAAATAAGTCCCCAACTACAAGCTTGACCAGGATAATCCGATCCCCACGTCTCTTGACGTCTACCACTCCATACTTGAGGCTCTTGTTGATCAAGATGCCAGCGCCATTTCTGTTTGCAGCCGTCCCCGTGTATCACAGCTTGAAGCCGGTATCCTCCACCTCCTTCGCCTTCTATCCCTCCATTTGGTTTCTTGGACGCAAAGGACATCAACACCTCTCCTCGTCATTGCATCAACTAGCTCCCGAAGCTTCCCTGTCAGAGACCCTACATTCCAGCTACCTAAGTGAAGCAGCACAAAGGTTGTGGAGGAGCAACTCCACCTTGTTACTACAATGTGTACAGCACAAGTGTTGAAGGAACAACTTCAACGAGTTGCGCTAGATATCGCTCTAGAGACAAATGTAGGCCGATATGGCAGCAAGAGTTCAATCCAGAACTCCTAGAGCACAAGATCTACTCCAAGATCTTAGATAAGAACAACAAGTTCTATTATAGATAGTGGGTACATAGTCTGGGTACAAAGTACAGGTGAGGGCCTCTATTTATAGGGCTTTGGGAAGCCTTCACATATAGAGATGGAGTTGCACTGCTAAGGTACTGCTACTGCTCCCTAAGGACTGAAAATTGCATCCCACATTTCATGTGAGCCAGCTTAAGAAACACAATGGGGGTGGAGTTGTTCCAACATCAAAACTACCTCTGATTGATGAGAAAAGAATCATCAAAACTGGACTTGAAGTTGTACTTGAAAGAAAATTAATTCCCAGAGTCCAAGGAGATATCAGTGTTCCAGTGGTGCAATGACTGGTCAAATGGATAAATTTGCCAGTAGAAGAAACTACCTGGGAGGATTCAGATTTCATTCTGAAAGTTTTCCCTGATTTTCAACCTTGAGGACAAGTTTGCTCTCAGTTGGGGGGGCAAGCATCTCTGACGAAATCGACACTTACCGCTTTGTACCAAGTTCTTATGGCATGGTTGGCGTCCGATCAGCATCATGTGGTCTCCATCTCTCCTTCGCTTCGCGTGGCGAGCTTCAACCTATGTCACAGATCGTCCATCCAACGGCCGCCGTCTACCTAGCTGACTATTTATTTTCCAGCAAAAGACCTTACTGTTCATTTGTTTTATCACCTTTTCTTCATTTACTTGGGTTGTAAGTCTATAAAAACCACCATTCTGGATCTGAGTAGGTAGCTTATCTTGTATTGGGTATAATCCTAGCCATCGTTGTTCCAGCTAGCCTATAAGAGTATCTGAAATCGCACTGAGTTCATCGATTTGATCCACCCAAATTCGCTACTTTTCCATTTCCTTCTGAAATGTTTGGTCAGTTCATAGCCTGAACTAACAGGGTCTAAAATGGACTTCTTACTAATAAACCACCTGTCATTTAGGAAGTGTAGTGCTACTATGAAGCATAGAGGCTCACAAACATATTGTAACTTGAAATTTATGTAACAACAGGTTAGCTGTTATTTTCTATCGTTCATTTTCACTTAAGGTGATACAGAAGAGGTGCATGGCAGGCAGCACTATTAATGACGTGTAATGTTGTGGGTTAATCAATGAACCACTTATTTGTGGTAATATTCATGGTGAAATCATTGAGCCACTTATCTGTTGTGATGATTTTATTTGTACTTACTACTACATCCCATAATGTAAGACGTTTTTTGCAAGCTATTTTGCAAGCTATCATAGCTTGCAAAAACGTCTTACATTATGGGCCGGAGGTAGTACTTGAGAATATCCCCATACAAATTAGATTGATAGGCTGCCAAACTGCATGTTCCATTCTTCATAAATCCCCAATTCGCTTGTGGAAACAGAAGGTCTGACCTCCTGCAGAGCAGCCTCAAAGTCCTGTCATCCAAATAAGCGTTCAGAATTAGAACATTACCATCTAGGGGAATGATTCATAAAACAGAAGCTTGTCAGAAATAAACATTTCATATTGATCACTTGGGGAAAAATAGTACTCCCTCCGTCCCATAATATAAGTTGTTATTACAACCGATATATGAGGGTATTGGTTGTAATAACAACTTAGATTATGGGTCCGAGGGAGTACGTTTTTAGTGATCAGAAGGCCATCACTGTCTGAACTCAAATACGATATGACTAGTACCTTGAGCATCACCGGACGCACTTCCTCCTTGTTGAGCTTTGTGATTTCCACACCCTGTTGGAGAGCTTCTCTCAGCGGCCCCATTGAGGCATCTTTCACAAGATTTTTCATATCAGATCCCGAGTAACCTGGAAATAACAGATAACATTGTTTAAATCTTACAACAGGAAAATTCAGTAAAATGGCATAATGATCTAGGTTTAGAAACATGATGAAAGCTGAATGATTCTGTGCACCTTCTGTTAACTTGCAGATGACACCTGTTTCTTTCTCTGAGAGCTTGAAAAGGCCATCCTTTTCCAATAGATTGCGAATTATCCAAGTACGTGCTTCTTCACAACCATGAAATAGTCAGTTTTCTACAGCTATTCCATAGAACAGAAATAGAGCATTACCTGATGAAGGAAGGGGGATGTATAGACGCTTTGTCAGTCGCCTGCGTGCTGCTTCATCTAATTCTTGAGGTCTGTTTGTTGCTCCTGCCATCATTTTTACTCCACAATATTAGTATATGCTACAACACATAGTGATTGATGTTCCAAGTTCAAATTGTTGATCCCAAACTAAAAAATACGTGGAGCAAAAAGCGGATCTGCAACGAAGACAGGTCTAACAAGTAATGGTCGTCATAAGTCCCAACCGATGGAGGAGCTTTAGCCTGTTTATTAGGGGTGTGTTGGTAAGCTCCGCTATTGTCGTTCATCACAGTATGATATTCAACATCACTCCACGGGCTATGTGGTAGAACTTCAAAACATAGCTCTAAGCAAATGTGCATACACAATTTGCATTCGCGGAGAGGAAAAATGCAGACTTTGTTGATGCTTCAATCCCATAAGGCAAATCCTAGAATGACACTTGTAATATCATATAAGAAAGTACACCTTTCCATGCATGACGTACCTATAAGTAAAATTTGCTCGTTTCCACTGTCAAAACCTTCCATCTCAATTAGAAACTGTGTTTTTAACCTCCTACTTGATTCATGTTCACCATCTGATTTGCGCTGCAATCATGCTTAAGGCTGTCAAGTGTCAAAACATGCAATGGATATGGGCACAACAAAAACAACACATAGAACAAAACCTGAGATAGTAGTGAATCAATCTCATCCACAAATATGACAGCGGGATGACGACAAGAGGCTACACCAAATAGTGCCCGGACTAGCTTTTCGCCCTCGCCAATCTTGCACCAGCAAAAGAATTAACAAATCAATATCAACATAGAAGACAAATTAACAATCAATATCAACATAACAACAGCACAACAACAACAACAACAACAACAACAACAAAGCCTTTAGTCCCAAACAAGTTGGGGTAGGCTAGAGCTGAAATCCATAAGATCTTGAAACCAACTCATGGTTCTTGCATGTGGATAGCTACCTTCCACGCCCCTCTGTCCATGGGTAGTTCTTTGGTGATATTCCCGTCCTTCAGATCTCTCTTCACGGACTCCTCCCATGTCAAGTTTGGTCTACCCCGACCTCTCTTGACATTATCAGCACACTTTAACCATCCGCTATGCACTAGAGCTTCTGAAGGCATGTGTTGTATATGCCCAAACCATCACAGACGATGTTGGACGTTGGACAAACTTCTCTTCAATTGGTGCTACCCCGCTCTATCATGTATATCATCATTCCGGACTCAATCCTTTCTTGTGTGGCCACACATCTATCTCAACATGCGCCTCTCCGCTATACCCAACTATTGAACATGTCGCCTTTTAGTCGGTCAACACTCAATGCCATACAACATTGCGGGTCCGATCGCCATCCTATAGAACCTTCTTTTTAGCTTTTGTGGCACTCTTTTGTCACAGAGAACGCCAGAAGCTTGGCACCACTTCATCCATTCGGCTTTCATTTGATGGCTCACATCTTCATCGATATCACCATCCTTTTGCAGCATTGACCCCAAATATCAAAGGGTGTCCTTCTGAGGTACCACTTGTCCATCAAGGCTAACCTCCTCCTCGTGCCTAGTAGCACTGAAACCGCACCTCATGTACTCGGTTTTAGCTCTACTAGGCCTAAAACCTTTCGATTCCAGAGTTTGTCTTCATAGATCTAACTTGCTATTAACCCCCGTCCGACTAGCACCACATCATCCGCAAAGAGCATACACCATGGGTATCTTCTTGTAATATCCCTTGTGACCTCATCCATCACCAAAGCAAAAAAGATAAGGGCTTGAAGCTGACCCTTGGTGCAGTACTATTTAATCGGAAGGTCATCAGTTTCGCCATCACTTGTTCAAACACTTGTCACAACATTAACGTACATGTCCTTGATGAGGTAACGTACTTTGTTGGGACTTTGTATTTCTCCAAGACCCACCACAAATTCCACGGTATCTTATCGTAGGCCTTCTCCAAGTCAATGAACACCATATGCAGATTCTTCTTTTGCTTCTTGTATATCTCCATAAGTTGTCATACCAAGAAAATGGCTTTCATGGTCGACATGAAACCAAACTGTTTTTTGGTCACGGTCGTCATTCTACTTAAGCGGTTCTCAATGACTCTCTCCCATAGCTTCATTGTATGGCTCATCAGCTTAATTCCATGGTATTAGTACACAACTTTGAACATCCCCTTTGTTCTTGAAGATTGGTACTAATATACTCCGCCTTGATTCTTCTAGCATCTTGTTTGCCTGAAATATGAGGTTGAAAAGCTTAGTTAGCCATGTTATCGTTGTCTCTGAGGCCTCTCCACGCCTCAATGGGATACGATTATGGCCCGTCGCCTTGCCTACTTCCATCCTTTTTAAAGCCTCTCTGACCTCAGACTCCTGGATTCTTGCACAAAACGCATGTTGGTATCTTCAAAGGAGTCGTCCAGCTAAATGGTAAAGCTCTCGTTCTCTCCATTGAATAGCTTGTCTAAGTACTCCTGCCATCTATGCTTGATCTTCTCGTCCTTCACCAGGAGCTGATCTGCTCCGTCCTTGATGCATTTAACTTGGTTGACATCCCTCGTCTTCCTCTCTTGGATCTTGGTCATCTTATAGATGTCCCTTTCGCCTTCCTTCGTGTCTAAGCGCCGGTAGAGGTCCTCGTACGCCCGAGCCCTTGCTTCACTCACAGCTCGCTTTGCAGCCTTCTTTGCCACCTTGTACTTCTCTATGTCGTCCGATCCAGGTGTAGGCGTCTGAAAGTCTTTCTTCTCCTTAATAGCCTTCTAGACATCATCGTTCCACCACCAGGTATCTTTAGCCTCGCTTCTACTTCCCCCGGTCACCCCCAAACTCCTCTGAAGCCACCTTACGAATGCAAGTCGCCATCTTCATCCACATATTGTTTGCATCACCTCCTCCTCCCAAAGGCCCTCCTTAATAACCCTCTCCTTGAAAGCCTGAGCTGCCTCCACCTTGAGCAACTTTGGCCCGCCTATCCCGCCGGGCACGAATTTGAAAGCAGAAGTCAGCCACCACAAGCTAATGTTGAGGGACAACACTCTCTCCAGGTATCACCTTAAAATCTAGGCAAGCACGCCTGTCTTCTCTTCTCGAGAGAACGAAATCAATCTGGCTAGAGTGTTGACCACTAGCAAAAGTCACTAGATGGCATTCTCTCTTTTTAAAGAGGGTGTTAGCTACAGTCATGCCATAAGCTAGAGCAAAGCTTAAGACATCTTCTCCTTCTTGATTCCTGATGCCATAGCCAAAGCCCTCATGCACCCCTTCAAAACCTGTGTTAGATGCACCCGTGTGGCCATTGAGGTCTCCTCCTATGAAGAGCTTCTCGCCAATAGGTACACTCGTAACCATGTCCTTCAGGCTGTCCCAGAACTCCCTCTTGTGCTCTCACTGTGGCCTACTTGCGGGGCATGTGCGTTGATAACATTGAGAACTAAATCCTCGGCTACCGGCTTGACCAAGATACTCCGGTTCCCTTGCCTCTTGACGTCTACCACTCCATACTCGAGGCTGTTGATCAAGATGCCTGCTCCATTTCTGTTTGTAATTGTCCCCGAGTACCACAGCTTGAAGCTGGTATCCTCCACCACCTTCGCCTTCTGTCCCCTCCATACGAGACTAGGACAATCAGCATGCTGATTTTGACTGTGAAGTAAGCATGTTCAAACTCCCCAAAATAGGCAGCCACATACAAGCATGTTTTGAACGCAAAAAATCTTCCACTTCTTCTATGACCATAGAATAAAGTGTTTTAGACATGATACAGATATCCGAGGATATACCTTTGACAGAAAAATAATACACTTTATGTTCTCATGACTAATACAGCTTAAAGCTACAATAGACACCAATATTCCATGTATTTCTTGGCTAGTCCAGCAGTTATACAGTGCCAAGTTTTATCAAGTTTTATTATTTACTGGGTTTAAGAATTAGAAAATTTACCAAGTTTTATCCTACAAGGTATTTATAAATGATTTATGTCAAGTCTAAATAATTCGTATACAAAATACTGATCACATTAAACTGCCCAAATAAGTCGCTTTCCATTCTGTAAGTGTTTTTATCATTTAACCTACAATGAAAGATGAAATATACAGGAAAAGCATTATCAGAATTAAGCTAATCTAGATCTATTAGGAATCAAATTAATATATAGAATTGGTAACAATATGCTCCATAGAGCTGGAAAGTGCCAAGGCCTCTCAAGAACCTGTGCAAAACTGTTTAGTTGAGCAATGCATTGCAGGAGTGGTACATGTACCACTCGCACGCATAATGCAGTCAGTTAATGCGGCATAAACATGGGAATGAACTAACAATACCAAAAGAATAATTTTTGGAACACATATGTTTGCCCATTTTCATTCTAAATAAATTTGATCTCAAGTTGTCAACTATCAATACTTTTGAGGAACACAGAAAACTGCATCCTGCCACAAGATTATTTGTGTAGGAAGTTAGGAGCAGGTTGTCAAAAGAATACAGGACAGATACGCTTAGAAACATGTTTACACACCCTACTGTATACTGCTTCAAGTTCTTTGTTATTAAGCTTGGAAGCATGGACAATGACAAACTTATTATCACATATCACAAACATCAATTAGCAGATAGAAAAATCAATTCAGTTGTAACACATCATTAGTATGTCAAAGATATTAGCATAGCATAACAGAAAACTAATGACTGCAAAATGAGAGAAATGTGTCAGTATTGAAAAATCAAAACAAGTGCCAGACATACCCATTTGCTCGTGAGTGAACTTGCAGATATGTAGAAAAATGTTGCCTTAGCCTCACCAGCAATTGCTTTTCCAATCATGGTTTTGCCTGTTCCCTGTGGAAATAAGTGTGCATGCATTAAGATTAAGAAAGAAGGGTAGGCACAACACAGCCAGATGAGATAAGTACCCACAGGAGGTCCAAATAGTAGTAGTCCTCTTCCAGGAGACCGACAACCACGAAAGATGTCTGGACGCAGTAGGGGCCAAATAACCATCTCTGTCACACACTTCTTTGCATGATCCAAACCAGCTATTGCAAGTTGGCATGAATTAGTTACACAAAATACATAAAAAAAATCTGAAGAACTAGAAAGATATGTACCTACCTATGTCATCCCAGCGAACATTAGGGTCTTTATCCATTATTTCGTTACTAACATGCTCAATAAGGCGAGGTTCCAAATTCCTCAACTTCTCAGGAAGCTCACCATCAGGGCCACAAAGCATTTCTAAGCTGATGGTGGTGATTTTTATTAGTAAGATATGATAGCAAGCACCACCAATATATTTAACATACACATATATTTTAAGGCTACTCATGCATGTGAAATCCAGATTGGATACCATATAAATTGATCCAAAATACAGTTAATGGCAAGAAACTGTAATAGTAATTTGCATGCTCATGATTTGAACGGCTTTTACTAATGTACATTTAGTTAAGTGATCAAATTTAAGTTCATGTATTAGTTTAACATTAGACAAACCAGTGATTACATTTATTGATACTTAAGTCAATTAACATTTGAGGTGAATGATAGCAATGCCCAATTCAAGGGGGTCTTTGCCAGGAAAGGGAGGGGTAACACTTTTTTCCCTAACATAGAAATGGTTGATATTTGAAGACAGAGACTATTTCCACAAAATGCTGCTTTTTACCATCGCTAAGCAAGAAACCAGACGCTAAAATGACAAACAAACTCGCTAGATATTCAGCACTCCATATTGGTTCAAATGCTACCAGACAATTAAGTTTGAATTACATACCATTTCTTTATTGAATCTTCCATGGAATCATCATTTTTTCCAGCAACTCCTCGTGAGTTGATTGCGTTGCAAGCAGATCCTCCATTGTTTCGGATAGGGGGGACAAAATTACCACGTGGTCCACGACGAGAATTCCAGCTTGGCCTCACACCATAATTCCGTGTACTAAGGTTGTTATCACATTGCGGAGATACAGAAGCACCTTGGTGACCATTATGCCCATGCTTTTGCACAGTGTCCATCGCCTACAAAGCAAAAGCCAAAAGGCACCCACTGAACAAGGTTACAGCAAGTACAAATATATTGAACTTTAACGTGGATATAAGCCTAATCAACCCTTGTAATTTAGGGATTTAATGGAATGAAAGTGTCTTCTGCTAAAAGGATAGTGATGCCATCTGACATTATTCTTGGTGTGGGCCATGCAGCAAGAGCATCGTGCATCACAACAAAGAAAATAAATGAATAAAACAAAGAAACTATCTCATATTCTATGCAATGTGCAAAAAACAACAAAGTCATGACATGAAAAATTGTGAAGACAGAAGTCACTCATTACATATGAGTTAAGTTTGAATGGTAAAAACCGGTAGCAACCTATTATAAACCATAGGTGATTATGGCATGTCCACTTTTCTTGGAGGAACATAAAAGAATTCCTGTAAAAGAGCTTTCTCTAAAATGCTTATCAAACAGGGAATGAAAATTTTGAACCAGTATTGGCAGCACGGCTAAGTGCATAATTTGACAAGTGCACATACCAACTTTATCCTAGCAGTCACAAACCCATTGGCAGGAGCATCAGCTTCATCTTGGCTTAATGGAGAATTCACATGTTCACATATAGGACTTCTGAACCCTGTATGCTTTCGTTTTGAAGTCTGCAATGGCCCACAATGTTTCTTATCCTCTTCAACCCCCAGATAAGCAGGATGTGTGTTATCATTTTGATTTGTTCTGATCTCATTCTCAACACAAGCAAACTCTTTAGACATGTTCCCCTCTGATTTGAACATATTCTTGTCTGACACACTATTTGCCTTCAAGAACTTGTTACCGTACAATGATGTTATTTTTGATTGTGCCATCAATTTTGAAGCCCCGATGCTAAGCTTCTCATTGTCTATGCCAGCTGGGCTTTCCTCAATATGTGGACCCCCTTGAATCGTGAACTTCTCGCAAGCTGAGTTCTTTTAAATTAAATACATGCCAAGGAGAGAAAAATGGCAACAAAAATTAGCAGGCAAACACCATTATTTGTGAATAATCAAGATGTGTGTGTGCGTGGGCATGCGTACGTGTGGGTGTGGGTGTGTCTTTTGACCTTAAGAAAAATTAGAAATGAAAAGGAAATTAAGCAAAAGGGGCACCGACCGGATGCGCCCCAGAGAAAAGTAGAAACGAGATAGAGAAGGGAAAGGAGTTTGAGTGATGAAGATGCGCTTTAAGAATAATATAAACTAGATCATACCTGTTGATCAGCAACATTTCCTTTGGATTTCTCATGAAAAGCCTGAAAATACTTTGAACACTTCATCTTTTCAATGCTAACGTCTCCTTGCTTTGGAAAAACACAACCAGCATTCTTTTTTGCGAGCTCAAACGCTGCACTGAGCTCAAAACACATCCAAAGTGAGGATTGATACCAAACTAAGATATGCTCAAGATAGCATGCTTCGGAAGTATAAACTTGAACATTCCCGCAGATAACATGACGTCAATAGTAAATTGGTTAGATGTGTGACTTATACGTTCACAATAAATCCAAGAAAATTCTTAATAATATAAAGTGATGATAAAATGTTATATCTTCATCAGCACAGAAGAAAAAAGATCTCTCAATTTCAGAACTCTCACTGATTATATTTCCTAATTCCTATCTTATATCCATTGAAATGATGTCGCAGAGACCATTACAGATATCTGAAGTTAAAACCCAGAAGAAATTGTACCACAACGGGATTCTGCCCCTTCATCCTTGGTGGCTTCATGAGTCTATGCCGGTGATTCCTCCTCGTATTCTTCCCTCTTTTCCTCACTATTACACTCTTCGTCCATGTGTTGTGGATGAGTCTACTGCCCAGCCAACCAATTCTAATGTCCCATATTCCTCATCTCAGCCTACCTATGGCTTGCGTCATCGCCCGCTTCTGCCAGTTGACCGCTATGGTTTTTCTAGCGCTGGGACGCTTTTCTTGAGTTGACTTCTTATCGTGATGTTGTTGTTCATCCCGAATGGCAGCTTGCAATGGCAGAGGAGATTGCTGCTGTTGAGCGCACTGGCACGTGGGATCTTGTTTCTCTTCCTCCCCATGTTTGTCCCATCACTTGTAAGTGGATCCACAAGGTTAAGACTCACTCTGATAGTTCTCTTGAGCTACAAAGCTCGTCCTGTGGCTCGTGGCTTCAGCAGGAGCATGGCCACGATTACGATGAGACTTCTGCTCATGTGGCCCATATGACCACTGTTCGCACACTTGTTGTGGCCTCTGAAGCACCGATATGTTCAAATGTGCCATATCGGCGTGCAGGACGTCATCGATACGGCGATACGCATGATACGGCAGCAATACGGGTATCCCTGGCTTATCACGATTTTCGATCTAAAACAAAAAAAATATTGCCGATACGGCCGCCGGCACGGCGCCGAAGCCTAGTACAGGCCCACTCCAACACTCCCAAAGTCGTAACCCTAAACAACTAGCACTCTCTGTCGCCATTTGTTGTGCAGCACATTGGATCAAGGATTCAGCGGCGAAAGCACGAGTTCATCGCCGCGCTGCCGCCACCGCCTCCGCTGCTTGGATTCTCTCGCCCCCATCTGGACTCGCCTCACTGTCCCGTGGACTCCTCTTGTCTCCGCAGCCGTCGCCAGCAAGGTTCCCCCCCCCCCCCCCCCAACCACCACCACCACCCTTTCTTCCCAATTCCTCAACTCCTCCAATTTGCATATTCTTAAAGCTCAGTAACTACAACATTTAGTGGACCTCAGCAATAGCAATTCAGCTTTTGTATAATAAAATAGTGATGGAGCTGCCAAAATCCTTGCGCCTATCATGAACTAAGCATGAAACGTCAAACTGAATGAATCAGACGCCAGGTAGGATTTGTACCGGTCCGAGACGGAGGCGCCAGCGCGGGAGGCAGCGGCGAGACGGGAAGAGGCTGCGGCGCGGATGGGCGCGACGAAGGCGGCTTCAGGACCCGTGTAGGCGGAGAGGGTCTGGGAATCGAGGAAGCCGAGGAGGCGGAGCACGAGAACCTGCGCCGCCGCCGCATCCCCGCGCTCGAGCGCGGCGTCGGCGCCGAAGAGGAGGGAGTGCATCCGCCGAAGCAGCTCATCCACCTCCTTCCGCCAGTTCGTCTGGCTGGCGGAGGAGGAGGAATCGGCAGCGTGGGGTTGCTCCTCCATTTCGGGTGTTTCAGAGTTTCGGCGATTTGGGAATTCTCGATTCTCCTCCCGCTCTTTCGCGGCTGCAGGGTTTTACGGCGTTTTTACCGCGTTTGGTTCGTGACAATTTTGGATCTCTCCCGACTGGATTAGTGGTGGTTTTCAAAAGAAAAAGGAAATGACGAGTAAGTTATGGGACGCGGATTTGATGAACGTGGTTTCACGTGTATCCTTATGAATAGTATTCCCTTCCTCTGTTATTAAATATTTGTCTTTTTAGAAATTTCAAATGGATTATCACGTATAAATGTATATAGACATATTATATATCCGTATGTGATAGTTTATTTGAAATCTCTAGAAAGACAAATATTTAGAAACGGAGGGAGTAAAATTGAAATAAATACTAAGAAATACAAGAATCTGATTTTTTAATATACATAGTCAACCGGTCCAGGATGTAAGTGGTGTTGGGTCCCACTAGTCCCACATATGTCATCCACCAAAAAAAACTTAATTGGCGTTCGTGGACACCCAAGAAGATTAACCGGCGCAAGTGGATAGCCCAGAAAGCCCATCAAGCCAGCGGCAGTCCACAATTCCCGTTCGCATCCTTCCCCAGTCAATCGCCATGCCCTAGGCTATGGCACAGCCGCCGCCATCTCCGCCACACCACCTCTCTGCTTCCAATCCTTCCTTCATTCCATAGCGCCGCCGTCGCCGCCGTGTTTCTCGAAGAGGCCACCATCCAAGGACATCGCCAGCGACTGAGCCGAGCCTTGCGAGGATGCCTCCTCTGCTCTCTCCCCTATCCTGCTGATGCCCTCTTCAGCTCCTGCTCCTCCGTCGCCGTCAAAGGGAATAGTCGGGGACCAAGTCGAGCCATGCGTGTCTGCTCCCTCCCTAATCCCGATGATGGCCTCTTCGGCCCCTGCTCCCCCGCCTCCTCCTCTTCTCCCCCAAGGTATGCAAAATCCCCCCCTAGCAGTTCATAGATCCTTCTTGTGAATTGTGGTCTTCCTGAGCCCTGAGGTTGGATAGTGTTGTTGTGAATGTTGTGTAGCTGCAGATCAGGTTGTGTAAACTACTGTAGTACTACTTGTGAATGTTGCTACTACTTGTGAGTTTAGGCCATGTTAAAGAGTTTGATATGCTATGAAATTAATTCATATGCAAGTTTTTTGAACATTTGAAGTGTGAGAATGTCTGAAGAAAGCAAATAGAATAATTCTACGTTTGCGTCCCATTTGTTCTGATTGCTAGTTAAATTTAGCATCATTCGACATTCAATGCAAATTTGATGGAAGTGGCCATGGGTGACGTCGATGACCAAATGGTGTTGACGATCAACAAGCAAGCTGAAAAGTGGGAAGCCATGGAGCATGAACAACATGTGTGGAATGCTATCGATGAGCAAGGGAAGTAAGTATCTGGCCCTCTTGTGTTTCCCTGTGACATTACTTGTATTCTTTTATTTTTTTACCCCTATGTTTGCGTTACAGATTAGATAGGCAGAATAAAAAATGAAGGCATAAGGCGACAGAGGAAAGGCTGGAAGAGAAGAGGAAAGAGAAGTGAGAAGAGAAGAGGAAGAAGCAAGAGAAGAAGAGGAAAAACCAGGAGGAGTTGCAGGGGAAGAGGAAACATGCTCGTTCGACGAAATGTTCTAAATTTGTTCAATGAGCTACAAGAGAGGAGCCACAGGTCATTCTTTTCGGATTTCTCTATTAAACCTCACTCTATAACACAAATATGCTTCTATACCTTCTTGAAATTTATAGCATGTTATGAATTTTTGGTGTTTTGTTATCTAGATACGAGATTCTCCACCTATGACACATAGTCAAAGAGCGGCCTGATCTGCATTGGTAAGTTCACCGGTGGCAAACATGTGGAGATCTTCCCGTGGGCTTCTAGCAAGAGTTGCAGCCTCAAAAAGGGGCAGGTCTCCCTCAATGAGGATTGATAGTTCCCCTTTGGAGAATAGACCGAGATCACCCTCTATCTTAGGATCCCCTTCTCCAATGACTACTCCATTTGGAGGTTCAAAAATTAACCATCCACATGGTGAGTTGGCTTTTTTTCTCTTTTGCAATTACACTTGTATGTAGTTACAAGTTTAACATGTTCTTGTGAGTTGACATTTTTTTTGCTTGCCAATTAACAGTCCGCAAGACATGAAGACTAACTTCTGCTGTTTGGAGAGATTTCGAACCAATTTATCGTCATAAGATACTTGTCAAAGCTCAGTGCAAGCACTGTCATGAAGTGTTTCAAGCTGGACGAGATGTTGGCACAAGTGGTGTAAGAAGGCACTTGGCTGCTTGCGAAAAAAGGTCAGATTTACACCTCTTCGTTGAGAAGATGAAGTCCTCGATTTAATCTCCTAATGCCTCTATGCTTAAGCAATGGAACTTTGATCAAGAAACATCTAGAGATTTTCTTGCCAGAATGATAGTAATGCATGAGTTGCCTTTCTCAATAGTTGAGTACAGTGGTTTTAGAGACTTCGTGAAAAGTTTAAATCCCTTGTTCAAAAATGTTTCTAGAAATACTATTAAAGAGGAGTGTATGAAACACTATAATTTGGAGAGGTCAGTGTTCTCTGAACATTTGAAGAAATACAGTGGTAGAGTTGCTTTAACAGCGGACATGTGGACATCTAATCAGACTTTGTCCTATCTATGCATCACTTGCCATTTGATCACCAGCAAATGGATTTTGCAAAAGAGGATCTTCAGATTTTTTATGGTGGAGACTGATGTCTACTACTCAACCTTCTTCTTGTAGACGTTGTTAGGCCTCCAAGTGCAGAGGTTTGTAGGACAGTAGCAAATTTCCCTCAAGTGGATGATCTAAGGTTTATCAATCCGTGGGAGGCGTAGGATGAAGATGGTCTCTCTCAAACAACCCCCCAACCAAATAACAAAGAGTCTCTTGTGTCCCCAACACACCCAATACAATGGTAAATTGTATAGGTGCACTAGTTCGGCGAAGAGATGGTGATACAAGTGCAATATGGATGGTAGATATAGGTTTTTGTAATATGAAAATATAAAAACAGCAAGGTAAATAATGATAAAAGTGAGCACGAACGGTGTTGCAATGCTAGGAAACAAGGCCTAAGGTTCATACTTTCACTAGTGCAAGTTCTCTCAACAATAATAACATAACTGGATCATATAACTATCCCTCAACATGCAACAAAGAGTCACTCCAAAGTCACTAATAGTAGAGAACAAACGAAGAGATTATTGTAGGGTACGAAACCACCTCAAAGTTATCCTTTTTGATCGATCTATTCAAGAGTCCGTAGTAAAATAACACGAAGTTATTCTTTCCGTTCGATCTATCCTAGAGTTCGTACTATAATAACACCTTAAGACACAAGTCAACCAAAACCCTAATGTCACCTAGATACTCCAATGTCACCTCAAGTATCCGTGGGTATGATTATACGATATGCATCACACAATCTCAGATTCATCTATTCAACCAACGCAAAGTACTTCAAAGAGTGCCCCAAAGTTTCTACCGGAGAGTCAAGACAAAAACGTGTGCCAACCCCTATGCATAAGTTCATAATGTCACGGAACCCGCAAGTTGATCACCAAAACATACATCAAGTAGATCAATAGAATATCCCATTGTCACCACGGGTATCCCACGCAAGACCTACATAAAGTGTTCTCAAATCCTTAAAGACTCAATCCGATAAGATAACTTCAAAAGGAAAACTCAATCCATTACAAGAGAGTAGAGGGGGAGAAACATCATAAGATCCAACTATAATAGCAAAGCTCGCGATACATCAAGATCGTGCCAAATCAAGAACACGAGAGAGAGAGAGAGAGAGAGAGAGAGAGAGAGAGATCAAACACATAGCTACTGGTACATACTGTGACGCCCCCGATTTGACCGTACACTAATCATGCACGCAAATGTGTACGATCACGATCAGGGACTCACGGGAAGATATCACAACACAACTCTAAAACATAAATAAGTCATACAAGCATTATAATACAAGCCAGGGGCCTCGAGGGCTCGAATACAAGTGCTCGATCATAGACGAGTCAGCGGAAGCAACAATATCTGAGTACAGACATAAGTTAAACAAGTTTTGCCTTAAGAAGGCTAGCACAAAAGTAGCAACGATCGAAGAGGCAAGGCCTCCTGCCTGGGACCTCCTAACTACTCCTGGTCGTCGTCAGCGGCCTGCACGTAGTAGTAGGCACCTCCAGTGCCGTGGGAGTCGTCGTCGACGGTGGCGTCTGGCTCCTGGACTCCAACATCTGGTTGCGACAACCAGATAGAAAGGAAAGGGGGAAAAGAGGGAGAGAAGCAACCGTGAGTACTCATCCAAAGTACTCGCAAGCAAGGAGCTACACTACATATGCATGGGTATATGTGTAAAGGGGCATATCAGTGGACTGAACTGCAGAATGCCAGAATTAAAAGGGGGATAGCTAGTCCTGTCGAAGACTACGCTTCTGGTCATCTCCATCTTGCAGCATAAAGAAGAGAGTAGATTGAAGTCCTCCAAGTAGCATCGCATAGCATAATCCTACCCGGCAATCCCCTCCTCGTCGCCCTGTTAGAGAGCGATCACCGGGATGTATCTGGCACTTGGAAGGGTGTATTTTATTCAGTATCCAGTTCTAGTTGTCATAAGGTCAAGGTACAACTCCGGGTCGTCCTTTTACCGAGGGACACGGCTATTCGAATAGATAAACTTCCCTGCAGGGGTGCACCACATAACCCAACACGCTCGATCCCAATTGGCCGGACACACTTTTTTGGGTCATGCCCGGCCTCGTAAGATCAACACGTCGCAGCCCCACCTAGGCTCAACAGAGAGGTCAGCACGCCGGTCTAAACCTATGCGCGCAGGGGTCTGGGCCCATCGCCCTATGCACACCTGCACGTTGCGAACGCGGCCGCGAGCAGACCTAGCAACCCACACGATCACGGCGGTTACGTCAAAGCGGTCCAACACGGCGCGCGCCACTCAGTCGCTGACGTCAAAAGAGCTTCGGCTGATACCACGACGTCGGGATACCCATAATTACTCCCACGTAGATGGTTAGTGCGTATAGACCAAATGGCCAGACTCAGATCAAATACCAAGATCTCGTTAAGCGTGTTAAGTATCCGCGAACGCCGACCAGGGCCAGGCCCACCTCTTACCTAGGCGGTCTCAACCTGCCCTGTCGCTCCGCCACAAAGATCCACTTGCGGGTACTCCTACGAGCCGACCCGACTTTAGTCATCACATGTGTCATGTATATAGTATATAAGTATATGCCCGTGATCACGGCCCGATAGTATAGCACAGCAGACGGACAAGAATGTAGGGCCACTGATGGAAATCTAGCATCCTAGACTAAGCAGATAGGATTGCAGGTAAAGGTAACAACAGTAGTTAGCAAGGATAGGCTATGCATCAGAATAGGATATCGAAAGTAGTAACATGCTACACTACTCTAATGCAAGTAGTAGAGAGTAGAGTAGGCGATATCTGGTGATCAAGGGGGGGGCTTGCCTGGTTGCTCTGGCAAGTACGAGGGGTCGTCGACTCCGTAGTCGAACTGGGCAGCAGCAGTGTCGGTCTCGTAGTCTACCGGAGAGAAGAGGGGGAAGAAACAGCAAATACAAGGCAAACATAAGCATGACGATGCGTGACATGACAATGAGCGGTGCTAGGGGTGCCCTAACGCGACAGTAGGTGGTACCGGTGAAGGGGGGGGCATTCGGAAGGTATGCCCGATGTTCCGCGTTTTCGGACAGACGGATCGGAGGGGGAAAGTTGCTAGTTCGATAGGTTAGGGAGGTGCGGTGGATGAACGGACTGCGTAGTCGGATTCGTCTCGTCGTTCTGAGCAACTTTCATATAGAAAACATTTTCATCCGAGTTACGGTTTAAAAGATATGAATTTTCAAAGTTTATTTGAATTTCTGGAATTATTTATATTAAAAAAATGAATTATGACGTCAGCATGAGGCAATGCTGACGTCAGCAGGTCAACAGGTCGGCTGACCAGTCAAACCAGACAGGTGGGTCCAGTGGGACCCACATGTCAGCCTCTGTTAGTCTAACATTTAGTTAAACTAAACTAACAGTATAATTAGAGGGGTGGGCCCCATATGTCAGTGAGAAATTAACTAAATTAATTATTTTTATTTATAAAACATTTTCTTTTTCTTTTCCTTTTTTAATTCTTGCGGCGGGGCCCGCATGTCAGTGACTGGGCCTGCCCAGTCAGCAGTTGAGTGGGTCAACCCAGTCAACTGGGGCCCGTGGGGGCCACTGGCAGGGGCACTGGGGTGGGGCCCGGAGGGGCACGTCGGCGGGCGGCGCCGGAGACACGCCGGCGACCATCTCCGCGGCGGAGCATCGCCGAACTTCGTCGGAAAAACGCTACGGGGCACGAGGAGAGGTGCGGCTAGGCGCGTTCGATCGAGCGTCCGACGCCGCATCGATCTACGTCGGTCCCATGGGCTAACTCGACCGGAGTGGCGCGTTACATCGACGGCGGTGTCGACCGTGGCGGACGCCGGTGATCTGGCGTCATCGCGAACAACGACAGAGGCTGCGACATGCCCAAAAGAGGGGTCCGACGGGGTCCTAGAGGTGCCCGGAGCACGTCTACGAGCTCGGTTGAGCACTTTATCGTCGGTAGCGACGGCGACGAGCACCGCGGCGGAGAAAAGCTCGGGTGAAATGGAAGTGGCGGCTACGGGCATCTACGGGCAGCGCTGAGAGAGGGGGAAGGAGAGACTGCTCACCGGGGAGGCACACGGAGGCCACGGTGGTGGCTTAGGAGCAGCAGGGCGTCGACAATCGGCGGAGGAGCGCCGGCGACCGTAGGCGCGGAAGAACTTGATTCCGGGGCTGTGGTGGCGCCGAGCTCGAACCCTTGGTCAGAGATGGAGTAGAGGAAGCAGGCGGAGCTGTTGGACTCCTCGGCGAGGCGCGGGGAGCATGGTGGCCGCGTTAATGGCGAACGGCGGCGATGATGGTGCTCGGGCGAGATGGAAAAGCGAGGGAGAGGAGCAGGCGGGGGAGAAAGATCTCGAGGGTTGTCGACGAGGCCTAGGGGACTCGTCCTTATCCCCTCGGCGATGTGGCGGCGTGGGGCGGCGAGCAGGTCCGGCGGGGACGGCGAGGGCGTGCGCCCTCGGTCGGGTGAACAGACGAGGAGGGGGAAAGACGACAAGGGGAGGGGGGCTTGCTGGGCCGCTGGACCGATTCGGCCGGCTGGGCCAGTGGGCCAAGGCCCTTGGGGAGCCGGGGGGGGTTTTCTTTCCTTTTGCCCTCTTTTTTTATTTATTTTCCTTTTCTGTTTTATTTCTAGTTTCTCTTTTATTTTGTTTTAGCAAAATACCAAAATGGCACCTAATTTGTTGTTACCAAATAAGTCACAACCACAAAAAGTTTCATCCCAAAATAATATAGTTTAATATTTTAAAAAATACAAAAGGCATTTAATTAATGGTTTTAGCTACTGATTTAATTAGTTTGGTGCATTTAAACATTTTATAAAGACTTGGTTCCTCCACCAATATTACATATGATTTATTTGTCACCTTTAGAACATTTTAGTTTTGACATTTGAAAAGTTTTATTTTCCACTTTTAAATTTAATTGAAGTTTGAACTAGGAGTTTTTGAAAAGGAAATGTGATTCAAATGTGATCAAGCCCTGTTTAGCAACATGATTAGCTTAATCACAGGGAGTTACTGTAGCATGATTCTCGGGGTGTTACAAATCTCCTCCACTACAAGAAATCTCGTCCCGAGATTTAAGAGGGGAGTAAGGGGGAAAGGTTTGGTAACGAATCTAGCGGGTCTTCTCATCCTGGCTTGCACTTCTGGAAGAGGCTGGTCCAATACATTGATGTCTTCATTTCTCTGCTCCGGTCATCATGATGAAGTCGGCGTCCTTTCTTCAGGAACTCCATCGTACTTGCGAAAGAATAAGGGGTGGGCATTCTGGGAGAACGGGCCTCGACAAGGTTGTCTATCGGGTCGACAGCATCGAGGAAGGTGGCGAAAGGTAACCCTCGAATCGAAACTTAAGAAAATATCGAGAGCAAAGTAAGGAGGTAACCTGGGAAGTTTCGAGCGGGCAGGCAATCGTTCGATGCCTGTTATAGGGCGTGAAAGGGTCAAAGCAACGGGAATAAGTATTGTGTCCGATATCAGACCTGAAGGTGGCTTGTGAATTACATACGAGGCCAGGTGCGAGGAACAACCTTGAAAACAGGGGGTGTACATAAGAGTCAGGTTTCGATCCTGTGGAACTGTGGGTTATGGGCCCACCATGTGGGTTAAAAGTGGGAAGGGCGGTGACATCTTGCACGATCATGATAGCAAGGCATGTCAGAGGGTAACCTGTCAGTTATATGTCAGCAACATCGTCGGTACCAAGGGCGAGGGACGAAGAGAACCATTTTCCTGCTCGTTGAAACGAGGCGGACCAATAGGCAAAGTTCTCGTCCATCGGTGGTTACCGGAATGTCACCAACAATAGTAACAGGGTCTTACTGACAGAGTTGTACACCGAGGTGTTTGCACAAGCAGGGAATTAATACTGCTTAGATCATATAGTCCACCAGAAAAGTTAAACCAAACAATGGAAAGGAAAATATGATTATCAGATTAAACAGAAGAATGGAAAGGAAAATGTGTTTAAACACATATTTCAAGGTTATATCCTTTCCAAGGACAAGCAGAGCATGATATCCATGACATGATATAATGTAGAAAACTCTTTAGGTACGGGAAAGACAATTTCATGACATTACCCATACAATGGTGTTTGGATAATTGAGCAGGAAACATTTAGCATTGGGCTTCAAATGTTCCTGTTGAAAATCGGAGTACCATAGACATGCTTTGAGATAGCATTGACATGGTCAACAGGTGAAGATCAGAATTTGGAAACAAAAAGGATCCATCAGGAACAACTTATAGAATAAGTCTTACAATTTCCTCATGGAAGAATAGATAACCTTGCTGAAGGGAAAACTTATAACAATAGGTCCTCCCGCCAGGTGTGCTGGGTATCATCACCTTACCGGGTCATAAATAGGTCAATGTTATAACTCTTGGAAATATGTTCCAACCATCATATCTGACTGAGATTCAGATCTGATTGGTGTCAGGGTAACTCAGACTCAGGATGCCTGAGAAGAAAGGTGCAACACAAATTGTCGAAACGACAGCGGAGATTCTCGGGAGATGAACTATGGAAGCGAGTTCTGGACAAGGGTTCATCGTTACATCAAGGAGAGGTGAGGAGGTGACTGATTGACTCAGCGACACTCCATTGAGATTCCCAAAAGATGGATTTCCATCACTATGTGAACAAGGAGATAACATTAGCTAGATCGAATGACTTAATGATGTATGCTCGAGGAAAACATACACAGTTAAACATTGGTTGAAATGTGCACCCGAAATATGGGCTAGGTAGCACAAACAATGTCCGAATGATGATTCATTAAGCCATAGACGTAGAATGAAACTATAGACCAATAACTTCAAAGCAATAGGGTTGCTAGAAGTTTAGAATTTACACATCACAGACCATTGGTCGGTATTCCTTTTAGAAACAACACGGGGACCAAGAAAGAATGGTGATGGGGAGAAGTATCACTGTACCAAGATGTCAGACGAGGTGGTGAGATTCTTACGACATTCTTGACATAAAAGATGGTAATACTCCAGGGTAGAACATATCATAAGCTAGATAGCAAGGAAATCAAGGTACAACACAAAACACGAACAAGTTTGTGTTGAATGGAAGGCAATAAAATGGTCGATGATAAAACAAATCATCGAGGGCAAGGATGGTATTTCTCATCCAGAATTCGATAGATATCTTGGAAGAGCTCAGAATTTTGATGATGTTCACGACACATTTGTAGCGAGAATTTATGAAGAGGTAATCGATCGGCGATGTCATCAAGTCGAAGGAATAATGAAGCGGACGGTTATTGGAACCATGATTAGGACACACGCTAGAACTCAAGCTTGTTGTTCCAGGTGAAATGGTATGAGAGGAAGATCGGCGTAGGCTTAGCTCATCATCGAAAGTTGTGTTACGGGGTTAAGGACCAGGTAGCACAGTTAAAATTTAGCACGCTAATGATATAGCCGATCAGGCTAGGAATGATTTAATGATTATTAAACTCGTAAGCAACGAAAATTACCTAGAGTTATTGAATCGGAGTGCGGACTTGATTCACTATTCGGTGTTCTCAGTTGACAAACAACCCAGAGCCCATGAAGTGACAAAGACAAGGTAAGGTAGTACTTCATCAAAGTTTATAAGATGTAGTGCAATGGTAAGATATCCCCGAGATACCAGGGGTAACACTCAAGGTAGATCATAATAGAGGTTGGGCAGGCGTATTGACCTGCAGGAGACAAGTGATTTAACTTGTCCAAGAAATGGTATTTAAAGGAGAACATGGTCGGAACCACGATTGAAAAAGGCCAGACCCCAGCTATAAGATGAACTTATACCAAGGGAATAATTAATTTAAGAGAAGCTTTTAGTGATAAGATCTACATCGTGTCCATGGGCATGAACACAAAGTTCAAGGTCGACTCCCACTTCTTCAATGCATAACCTTCCCTTCGCCTCTCGTATTTTGATAATGACATTAGATGTCGAAAGTTTTACCTGGTGCAATACCAGATAAGTATGTCCCGCGAAATCTTTCGGGTTCACACAGATTAAGGAAGGCATAGGTTCAACCCATCGGGGCATCGAAGAAAGATAGACTACAAACTTCAGGAGTAAATAACACAAGCTCAGAAGTAGAGCACGGTCGACAAAGCAGAGGATACAATTTACCAAAGGCATCATGTATCCGAGGAAAAGCTCACAAGCTTATTTAATATGGAGGACATTGTCGGATAAAATCCGACAAAAGGGTCTGGTGGTCCACAAGGGATCTGATGTGAGCATCAGTACTCAACCAGAGGAAGAAGAATGTAAGGAGATCTGATTATAGAAACAACTGACTAACTCAAAGTTCAAATGCAAAGGAATTATGATTTCCAAATCAGGGGGTCAGAAGCAACGCTCTGAGCAAGGATGGTTAAGTTGAGTAGGCTTAGGGGTACCATCGATGGCAATTTGATAGGTCGAGATCCAGCTCACGTTTAGAATGGCGTCCGAGCCGGAAGAATGAATTCTAGAATATGATTGAGGTTTGCGAGCATTCACAACAAATTGAATCAACGGACTCAAAATGATAAAGACAAGAGATGCCAATAAGATTACGAGACTTATGGGATTAACCATAATGCAAGCAAACAAGAATTTCAAGAGCAATAGGCTCCTGAGAATTTTCGGAAGATCGAATAGTATTTTGAAGACTATTGTGGAATACTTGAATCAACTGGGGATGAGCGGATACTCGGTAAGTGCGAGAATTATCCGTAGGGGTATTCAGGTGACAAAGAACAGCAAGGTAGTAAGCTCAAAGGATTCTCGGAACGACAGAGAGAATTTCGGGGTATCTTGTAATAACAAGATCAACTGGGAAACATTGTATGAGTGGCAAGTATACGTGGTTATCCATAGGAGTTTATCGATGAAAGGGAATTGCAAAAGCGATGAACACAAGTTCTCGGGTTATCAGCGGAGAGTATCTTCAGGGTCTTCACGGGCAGCAGACGATCATCAGTAATAAGGGGCTCTCCGAGTGAAAGTGATAACGAGATCCTAATGTTAGATTTAGCAAAATTCACTTAACCCGAATAGAAGAGAGATCAGAGTCCCAGAGTATAGACAAGGAGTAAAAGATCCTAATACCACCCAATGGCGACGTGGGCCCGTAAGCCACACAGCCATGTTAGTAAAAGTTTTTCAACGACTAGACTCAACTTCGGCCAAGGAGTTGGAAAGGGGGATTCCTACAGGCAGTTGGCTCTGATACCAACTTGTGACGCCCCCGATTTGACCGTACACTAATCATGCACGCAAATGTGTACGATCACGATCAGGGACTCACGGGAAGATATCACAACACAACTCTAAAACATAAATAAGTCATACAAGCATTATAATACAAGCCAGGGGCCTCGAGGGCTCGAATACAAGTGCTCGATCATAGACGAGTCAGCGGAAGCAACAATATCTGAGTACAGACATAAGTTAAACAAGTTTTGCCTTAAGAAGGCTAGCACAAAAGTAGCAACGATCGAAGAGGCAAGGCCTCCTGCCTGGGACCTCCTAACTACTCCTGGTCGTCGTCAGCGGCCTGCACGTAGTAGTAGGCACCTCCAGTGCCGTGGGAGTCGTCGTCGACGGTGGCGTCTGGCTCCTGGACTCCAACATCTGGTTGCGACAACCAGATAGAAAGGAAAGGGGGAAAAGAGGGAGAGAAGCAACCGTGAGTACTCATCCAAAGTACTCGCAAGCAAGGAGCTACACTACATATGCATGGGTATATGTGTAAAGGGGCATATCAGTGGACTGAACTGCAGAATGCCAGAATTAAAAGGGGGATAGCTAGTCCTGTCGAAGACTACGCTTCTGGTCATCTCCATCTTGCAGCATAAAGAAGAGAGTAGATTGAAGTCCTCCAAGTAGCATCGCATAGCATAATCCTACCCGGCAATCCCCTCCTCGTCGCCCTGTTAGAGAGCGATCACCGGGATGTATCTGGCACTTGGAAGGGTGTATTTTATTCAGTATCCAGTTCTAGTTGTCATAAGGTCAAGGTACAACTCCGGGTCGTCCTTTTACCGAGGGACACGGCTATTCGAATAGATAAACTTCCCTGCAGGGGTGCACCACATAACCCAACACGCTCGATCCCAATTGGCCGGACACACTTTTTTGGGTCATGCCCGGCCTCGTAAGATCAACACGTCGCAGCCCCACCTAGGCTCAACAGAGAGGTCAGCACGCCGGTCTAAACCTATGCGCGCAGGGGTCTGGGCCCATCGCCCTATGCACACCTGCACGTTGCGAACGCGGCCGCGAGCAGACCTAGCAACCCACACGATCACGGCGGTTACGTCAAAGCGGTCCAACACGGCGCGCGCCACTCAGTCGCTGACGTCAAAAGAGCTTCGGCTGATACCACGACGTCGGGATACCCATAATTACTCCCACGTAGATGGTTAGTGCGTATAGACCAAATGGCCAGACTCAGATCAAATACCAAGATCTCGTTAAGCGTGTTAAGTATCCGCGAACGCCGACCAGGGCCAGGCCCACCTCTTACCTAGGCGGTCTCAACCTGCCCTGTCGCTCCGCCACAAAGATCCACTTGCGGGTACTCCTACGAGCCGACCCGACTTTAGTCATCACATGTGTCATGTATATAGTATATAAGTATATGCCCGTGATCACGGCCCGATAGTATAGCACAGCAGACGGACAAGAATGTAGGGCCACTGATGGAAATCTAGCATCCTAGACTAAGCAGATAGGATTGCAGGTAAAGGTAACAACAGTAGTTAGCAAGGATAGGCTATGCATCAGAATAGGATATCGAAAGTAGTAACATGCTACACTACTCTAATGCAAGTAGTAGAGAGTAGAGTAGGCGATATCTGGTGATCAAGGGGGGGGCTTGCCTGGTTGCTCTGGCAAGTAGGAGGGGTCGTCGACTCCGTAGTCGAACTGGGCAGCAGCAGTGTCGGTCTCGTAGTCTACCGGAGAGAAGAGGGGGAAGAAACAGCAAATACAAGGCAAACATAAGCATGACGATGCGTGACATGACAATGAGCGGTGCTAGGGGTGCCCTAACGCGACAGTAGGTGGTACCGGTGAAGGGGGGGGGGCATTCGGAAGGTATGCCCGATGTTCCGCGTTTTCGGACAGACGGATCGGAGGGGGAAAGTTGCTAGTTCGATAGGTTAGGGAGGTGCGGTGGATGAACGGACTGCGTAGTCGGATTCGTCTCGTCGTTCTGAGCAACTTTCATATAGAAAACATTTTCATCCGAGTTACGGTTTAAAAGATATGAATTTTCAAAGTTTATTTGAATTTCTGGAATTATTTATATTAAAAAAATGAATTATGACGTCAGCATGAGGCAATGCTGACGTCAGCAGGTCAACAGGTCGGCTGACCAGTCAAACCAGACAGGTGGGTCCAGTGGGACCCACATGTCAGCCTCTGTTAGTCTAACATTTAGTTAAACTAAACTAACAGTATAATTAGAGGGGTGGGCCCCATATGTCAGTGAGAAATTAACTAAATTAATTATTTTTATTTATAAAACATTTTCTTTTTCTTTTCCTTTTTTAATTCTTGCGGCGGGGCCCGCATGTCAGTGACTGGGCCTGCCCAGTCAGCAGTTGAGTGGGTCAACCCAGTCAACTGGGGCCCGTGGGGGCCACTGGCAGGGGCACTGGGGTGGGGCCCGGAGGGGCACGTCGGCGGGCGGCGCCGGAGACACGCCGGCGACCATCTCCGCGGCGGAGCATCGCCGGACTTCGTCGGAAAAACGCTACGGGGCACGAGGAGAGGTGCGGCTAGGCGCGTTCGATCGAGCGTCCGACGCCGCATCGATCTACGTCGGTCCCATGGGCTAACTCGACCGGAGTGGCGCGTTACATCGACGGCGGTGTCGACCGTGGCGGACGCCGGTGATCTGGCGTCATCGCGAACAACGACAGAGGCTGCGACATGCCCAAAAGAGGGGTCCGACGGGGTCCTAGAGGTGCCCGGAGCACGTCTACGAGCTCGGTTGAGCACTTTATCGTCGGTAGCGACGGCGACGAGCACCGCGGCGGAGAAAAGCTCGGGTGAAATGGAAGTGGCGGCTACGGGCATCTACGGGCAGCGCTGAGAGAGGGGGAAGGAGAGACTGCTCACCGGGGAGGCACACGGAGGCCACGGTGGTGGCTTAGGAGCAGCAGGGCGTCGGCAATCGGCGGAGGAGCGCCGGCGACCGTAGGCGCGGAAGAACTCGATTCCGGGGCTGTGGTGGCGCCGAGCTCGAACCCTTGGTCAGAGATGGAGTAGAGGAAGCAGGCGGAGCTGTTGGACTCCTCGGCGAGGCGCGGGGAGCATGGTGGCCGCGTTAATGGCGAACGGCGGCGATGATGGTGCTCGGGCGAGATGGAAAAGCGAGGGAGAGGAGCAGGCGGGGGAGAAAGATCTCGAGGGTTGTCGACGAGGCCTAGGGGACTCGTCCTTATCCCCTCGGCGATGTGGCGGCGTGGGGCGGCGAGCAGGTCCGGCGGGGACGGCGAGGGCGTGCGCCCTCGGTCGGGTGAACAGACGAGGAGGGGGAAAGACGACAAGGGGAGGGGGGCTTGCTGGGCCGCTGGACCGATTCGGCCGGCTGGGCCAGTGGGCCAAGGCCCTTGGGGAGCCGGGGGGGTTTTCTTTCCTTTTGCCCTCTTTTTTTATTTATTTTCCTTTTCTGTTTTATTTCTAGTTTCTCTTTTATTTTGTTTTAGCAAAATACCAAAATGGCACCTAATTTGTTGTTACCAAATAAGTCACAACCACAAAAAGTTTCATCCCAAAATAATATAGTTTAATATTTTAAAAAATACAAAAGGCATTTAATTAATGGTTTTAGCTACTGATTTAATTAGTTTGGTGCATTTAAACATTTTATAAAGACTTGGTTCCTCCACCAATATTACATATGATTTATTTGTCACCTTTAGAACATTTTAGTTTTGACATTTGAAAAGTTTTATTTTCCACTTTTAAATTTAATTGAAGTTTGAACTAGGAGTTTTTGAAAAGGAAATGTGATTCAAATGTGATCAAGCCCTGTTTAGCAACATGATTAGCTTGTGGCGGCGGAACTCCCGATCTAGGTTATGTTTTGGGGGTTTCTGTATATATAAGAGGTTTTGGCGTCGAGAACAAGTCAGGGGGGTCTTCGAGACGACCATGAGGTAGGGGGGCGCACCCTCCACCCTCGTGGTGGCCTCGGGACTCTTCTGGCCCATCTCCGGTACTCCGTGAGCTTCTTCTGGTCCAAAAACAATCTCCGTTGAATTTCAGGTCAATTGGACTCCGTTTGGTTTTCCTTTTCTGCGAAACTCAAAAACAAGGAAAGAACAGAAACTGGCACTGGACTCTAGGTTAATAGGTTAGTCCCAAAAATCATATAAAATAGCATATAAAACATCCTAGATGGATAATATAATAGCATGGAACAATCAAAAATTCTAGATACGTTGGAGACGTATCAAGCATTCCCAAGCTTAATTCCTGCTCGTCCTCGAGTAGGTAAATGATAAAAACAGAATTTTTGATGTGGAATGCTACCTAACATATTTATCAATGTAATCTTCTTTATTGTGGCAAGAATATTCAGATCCATAAGATTCAAAACAGAAGTTTAATATTGACATGAAAATAATAATACTTCAAGCATACTAACCAAGCAATTATGTCTTATCAAAATAACATAGCCCAAGAAAGCTCATCCCTACAAATTCATATAGTTTGGCCATGCTTCATTTTCGTCACACAAAAATGCTCTCATCATGCACAACCCCGATGAAAAGCCAAGCAATTGTTTCATACTTTAGTATTTTCAAACCTTTTCAACTTTCACGCAATACATGAGCGTGAGCCATGGACATAGCACTATGGGTGGAATAGAATATAATGATGGGGGTTGTGTGGAGAAGACAAAAAGGAGAAAGTCTCACATTGACGCGGCTAATCAACGGGCTAGGGAGATGCCCATCAATTGATGTCAATGCGAGGAGTAGGGATTGCCATGCAACGGATGCACTAGAGCTATAAATGTATGAAAGCTCAACAAAAGAAACTAAGTGGGTGTGCATCCAACTTGCTTGCTCACGAAGACCTACTCCTTGCATGATGAAAGGTGTGGTAGATGATATCACAGAGAGTGTGAATTACATTAAGAGTTCTCCCTCTCGGTTTGGCAAGTTCAAAGAAGTAGTTGTGCAAGTTGGTATCTCTTGTAAACTCCCCTTGGCTGATGTGCCAACACATTGGAACTCCACCTATATTATGTTGGAGTCAGCGCTCCCCTTTCGAAGAGCCTTTCGTGCTTTGGTGCAAAAGGACACAGATTATGTGTTTTGTCCATCCTCGGGATAGTGGAAAAATGTTGAAACAGTTTGTGCTATGTTAAAAGTTTTTCACACAACCACAAATGTACTTTCTGCTTCAAGTTATTCTACCTCAAAATTGTACTTTCATCAAATCTGGAATGTGAGTTTATTGCTACAGAAGGAAGCATCAACAAAGCATGAAGTTATTCGAGCAGTGGTTGGAGAGATGCAAAAAAAGTTTGATAAGTATTGGATGGAATCATATTTGCCAAACTGTATACTTGTGATCCTTGATCCACGATTTAAACTTTGCTTCATCGAGTTTCGACTAAAACAAGCTTTTGGTCTAGATGTAGAAAAACACTTGCTTGCAGTGAAAGGAGCTCTTGACAACCTTTTCGAAGAATTTTCTTCATAAATGACAGATGCATTGGATGAGTCAGCACCCGGAGGTTGTGAATGAAGAGAATGATCCGTTGGTAGATTGGGACCAACACTTGAATAAGAAGCAACGCCAAACTGCTAGTGAGCTTGCCAGGTACTTAGAAGAAGACACATTCACTCGCACGGACGATTTCAATATTCTTCAATGGTGGCGTCTTCACTCGTCTAAGTATCCCATCCTTTCTTATATAGCTCGTGGTGTTCTTGTTGTACAAGCTTCCGTCGTATCGTTAGAGTTGACTTTCATTACCAGAAAGCGTTTGATCAGCGATTACAGAAGTAGATTGTGCAGCGAGACGATGGAAGCATTAATCTGCCTTCAAGATTGGTTTAGATTGGTTTAGATGTAATGATCAAGGTCACTACTATTAACTGAGGTATGTGTGCACTACATAATATTGCTAATCAATTGTTCAATTGTAGCAAGCTTTGGGTAAATTTTGGGAGCACTTGAGTTAAATCTGGTTTCTTTTACGTCCATAGTTTTGAGTTGCGCTCTTAAAATAAATTGTGTATGCTGCTAACTTGTCTCTATTTACCATCCTTGCAATTATGTTGTCAAGATCTGGTATATAGATTATGTTTTGAGTTAAACAAGGGTTTGCTTTCCTGCTTTGCAATATAGATTAATAATATTTTCAGGGAAGGGAAATACTCACCGGTATACATATCTTTATGTTAAGTATTGTCATTCAAAAATTCCACTTACTAGGTATTCAATATCTTTTGTGAATGTTTGTAGATGCAGACTTGGGTTGAGACATACATGGTAGGACGGAAGACAAGAAGAGTTACCGAGGTGGTAGATGGAAGCATAAAAGTTGTCAACTGCAAATGAATAAATTCACGTGAGCTGAAACATGCTGGATTCGTGGCGCAAGTTGCCGCTGCTTTGTGCATTTTGTTATTTCCTGTACTATGAATGCTACTCTGAATCTGCTACTCTGAATTTTAATTTTTATATGAGACAATCTAAGTTGTAGAAGAATGTTGAATTTGGAGATTTAAAGTTGACATTTTCACTGTATGTAGTACAATAGTGTAAAGGCTGAATCTGGAGAGTCAGACTTACCATTTGTTTAACCATATTTGCTCTGTACTGAATGATCTGAAGGGCTACTGATTAGGCATGTACTAATTGCACTGTATACGGTTTGCTTTCTAAATATATGGCACTATGTGGACACCACGTACGCCACAAAGAAATAACCGGACTATGACATAGTCCTGCATAAGAAGTGGCGGTCAGAGTTGGTTAGTCCCACAATGTCCAGCGAGTTGTCCATTTACATCCGGACAACCAGTATACTCGCTTAGGAAGTTTCACGAAGAAATCACATCCGTGGTAATCTGGGCAAAATGACAAAATTGCAGTTAACACTGTTTGGTGAATAGTGTCATTATATCAACAACGGAAGCATCAACGACAGAAGCATCAAGAAAAACTAAGGAGTAGAGGAAAAAATGTAACTTACTCATCTTCTTCCTCCTCGTCAAGGGCAGAGATATCCCAATGTGCTTGACTTCCAGAGCTAGAAGCCTTCACCGGAGGAGAGGGCGCTCGGGCACACTTCACTACCGATAGAGCCTGTGGCTGGGAGGCCTTTATTCTCTTCGTTGTCGGCGGATCCTGTTGCGGGAGAACGTGCTGTCGGGGAGCCTTGGTGCCAGTCTCTGTGCTGGCGGGTTCGCCTTCAGCCGGCTTAGCGTGCTTTGACTTTTTCTTGACAGGTCTTCTTGAAGCTTTAGGTGTTGCGGCAGTGTTCTTGGGAGCCAGAGGGACAGGGGATCCTCTGCCTCTTCGTCCTCTGCTTCTCCTTCTTCGGAGTCGATGCCTGCTGCCCGGGAAGATTCAATGCTCCCTGAGGTTTTCACCGTATGGGCGATATAATCTAGCTCGTGGTCCTTTGTGGGGTGGATCAGATCTTTTTTCCTCCCTCTCGGGGGTCTCCACTAGCTCGTCATACCACTTGACTTCGACAGCTTCCTCGAGCCTCTTCCGGTTGGCCAGAATGCCTTGGGCATTGCACGCCGGCATTATTGCCAAAATGGAGTCCCTCGCGATGTTATTGCACAAGGGAGCACCATATCCGACAACTTGTGTGTGCGGCCTTTGTTGAAGATCTTGCGGATGACGTAATCATGCTCCAGCACTGCGAAGTTGATGGCCAGATCGGGACGGAGCTGCGTCGTGTTGCCGCCATTCTTGTATTCCCAGGCTAGCCGGATTCTCCTCTGTAGTGGAGCTATCCGACGCCAGAGGAAATCAACACCAATTGCTTCAAGAGTCAAGCTGGCAGCTCAGAGATCTTCTATCTGGCTCAAAGCGAGGTCGAACTCTTCGTCTCGGGGACCCACATCTGACCAACGGGGACTCCTTTTGAGCTTCTCGGTGGCAGTGAGGCATTACTCCGGGAAGTCTTTCTGCTCGATCCATCACCAATTTTCTCTCCATTCTGGCCATTTATTATGCCAGGTTACCTCAAGATATTCATCCTTCCATGCGGACCTCAAAATCCATGTCACGCTACCGGAGATGGCATCGCCTTCTATCCGGGGCTAGTAAAAGTGACGGAACAGAGGAACATTGGGCACCACCTCTACGAAATTCTTACAGAGATGGGCGAAGACCAACATGCAGGTGACGACATTTGGATTGAAATCCAGAAGTCGGAACCCGTACATCTGCATCAGCTCGTCGAAGAAATCGGGGGGGGGGGGGGGGGGGGGGGGGGCTAATCCACAGTAAAAGAACGGGGCGAAAAAAATGCAAACTTATCATCGTCGGGAGGGTTGCTTGCAGGGAGCACTTCTACAGTTGTGACGCCCCGAGACCGACGCTTTAGTTGCCTTTCATTTATTTTCGTTGTCACCGAGTGTTTTGTTTGTTTGTTGCATTCATCATCGCATCATTCACATTGCATCGACACTTTGTGTCATCATTCTTTTCAAAGCTTGCATCCGTTCGTAGTTGCCGGGTTCTTCCCGTTCTCTCCTAATTTGACCGTTTCGAGACCAGATACACTCGCACACGCCCGCGGCACCTCTGAGATATTATTTATAAGTGGGATAAAAAATTCTCGGATGGGGTGAAAGTTGGCGTGTGGTCTTGTTATATTGTAGGTAGACCGCCTGCCAAACGTCATCGCATTGGGGCCTGTTTGATAGCCCAACCGTTAAACTACAGTCTGATAAACGTCGGAAGTTTCGTTGTTCCGAAACATGTTGCCGGGCCGCTCTTCTCTTCTCTCCTCTTAGCCCAGCCCACCTACACAGCACACCTAAACCCCCTTCCGACCGGAACCGTTGGATCGCGATCGGAGGGTCCTGAAACCCCCAAAATCCCTAACCCTAGACCCCCTGCCTATTTAAGCAGGTCTCCCCATTCCATTTCTAGACAAACCCTAGCCTAGCCCCTGCCCCACCTACCTACAGCCTCCGGCACCCTCCTCCTCATTTTCCGGCGCCCTCCACCTCCACCGCGCCACTTGGCAGCGTCCTAGTGGTCGCGCCGCCGTAGCCGTCGGCCCTCCTCCTATCCCCGCGCGCCACATGGCCCAGCCGGCTTCCTCTCTCCACCCCCGGCACTGCCGCGGCCCTGCGAGCCCACGGCCGGCCCGCCCGACCCGGGTCACCGTGCCTTGCACAGCGCCGCCTGCCTCCTACCCTGCGCCTTGCCCCGCTGCCACTCACCGAAGCTCCGTCCCGCGCCGCCGCCTCGCCCCGGCCCCTTCTCGGCCTCCACCTCGCCGCCGCCGCACATCCCGTGCCCGGAGACCTCCCCTGCAGGGCGCCTCCTCGCCGCCGCGAAGGCCCGTCGGCCAGCTAGATCGGCCGCCTCCCTCGCTTTTCCTATCGACCTCGCCACCTTCTCCAACTGATGAGGACATCAATACCATTGTTACACCCACAGTCCCTGCTGCTATACATACTGGACCAATTACTAGAGCTCGCGCACGCCAATTAAATTACCAGGTACTTTCGTTTCTTGGTAATGATTCTAATGTTCATGAGAATATGATGCTGCCTAAATTGGATACATTTGTTTTGCTTACAAATGAAGGGCCTAGCTTTGAGAAGGATGAACATTGGAGCAAGAACAAGCATGGAGATGATGACATGCGCATGGGGAACAAGAATGGAGTTACAAGTGATGATTTCAAGACGTTGAAGCCACCATAATGCGTGCATGAAGCCTTGGACGAAATATACAAGATGCTACTTCATAACTTTCGTCCAGAGGCTATTCTAGGTGCTGCGTCACCTTATTATTGGGCCAGGCCCATGTAATTTCGAAATACATAAGTATAGGCTGTTTTTAGAGTCCGTATGTGTGGGGAAACAAGAGATAGGGTTGGTTTCGGACCCCTTCCTCAAGGGCCACGAAATTCCCCCCTCTTCCTCCATATATACAGCCCTTAGGGCGTCGTTTAGACTTTGGGTTTTGTTTAGATTAAAAGTTCGCCATAGCTGCAACTTCGCGTACTTCGTTTGTGTTCAGCGACCAGACAAAGGCGTCACAGAACTCCACCTTGATCAATAAAGCTTTCATCTTATATTCGCAATATCCAGATTGCAATCTCAGTTTCTTGCTTGTTCTTCGTTTGCTCGCAGGAAACAGACCCTCGTGGTCAGGTTGATCGTGCTCCGGCGTGGTCGATAACCTCTCGGAGTTGGTTTAGCGATTGCTAAGGCCCGACGTCCTCGCACGTTCGTAGTCGGATCGTCAAAGTCGACTTCCACCAAAGCGATATCCATCATCTCATCGAAAGACGGGACACCTTTGCCTCTATCAAGTGGTATCAGATTTCCAGGTTGCTCGGTGAGATTTTACAGTTTTTCGTAGTTTAGATCGAGTCTGTTCTTCATACCTACAGTCCACGAAAAAGCCACACAAAAAAATTAGGGTTAGTTCATCATATCCGAACCAATCTGAGCCTTTGCATAATCTTTTTAGGGTTTTTGCTTTGTTGAATTTGCGGTTGCATCGTCGTGTCAAGTTGCTGGTCTTAGAGTCTAGTCTTTTAGAGTTTCGAGTTCTGGTCATAAGTTGTCACGCCGCCGCCGCACCATCATCATCGCCTTGCCATCTACCACCATTGCTTATCCGCCACCGCTTTGAATCCGTATCCATATACCACCACCAATCCGTATCCATATACCACCACCGATCCGTATCCGTATACCACTACCGCTACCATATACCACCACCGCTGCCATATCCTACCGCCATATATCCACCACCAATCCGAGTTCTTTTCATATTCGGTTGGTTTTAGAGATCCATATATTTTCCGTTTCGTGTTTCCTTGCCTGAGTAGGTCTCGAAAAAAAAAAGAGTTTGGAGACCCCCGGGCAGTTTTTAGGCCAAAATTTCGGCCACCAAAAATATTTTTTCCCTATCCTATTTTTAGGCCCCGGGTAGTGTTTTGAGACACTCGCCATCATAGTGATTTTTTGTCGCACTTTTTCGTCGTCGCTGCCCTGATTTCCGAAAAAAAAAATAGTCAAAAAATTTTGTGCCCATGCTGTCAGTTTGACCTGGGAAGAGTTTTGAGACACTCGCCATTATAGTGATTTTTCGCAAAAAAAAAGAGGAGCGCAAAAAAAAGGAAAAAAAAGCGAAAAAAAAATTCCAGAGTGTGCTTTTCCCTTGTTTACGTGCAGCGCCGTGATTTTGTTAGTGTTCTAGGCTCGCGTCTCTAGCACGGTCTAGCCTAGGACCAGCACAGTACCGTCGTTGAGCGTTTATTCAACTTTGCATCTCTGAATTGATTATTGCTTACCATTTTGCTACCATATTATACGCCTTCCCAGCTCCACATAAGTCTACATCATGCGTTTGACTCTCCCTGGTAATCGCTATATCCAAGCTTTGAGAGTTTTTGACTACAACGGTTGCCGATCACCACCTGCTGCTGGGTAAGAACTGGTAAGAATTTGAGATTCGCTTGAAGGTTTTGTGACACACCACCATCACCACCACTTCTAGTAGTCTGCAGGATCATATTCTTTTGTGTTTCTATTGCTGCTAACCATGGCAGGTTCACAAGCCGATGACACTGATTGGGAGAACATGACGAACAAGGAGTTGCATGATAAATTTCAGCAAATGATGAGTGGCCAGGTGGGAGATGTGCTAAACAGATTTGAAGAGGCTATGGAGAAGATAGATGCCGTGGAGAAGTCGTTTGAGACAAAGCTGGATAACAAGTTTACTGAATTACTCAAGCGTCTTCCCCAACCACCACCGGCTGCACATGTCGCACCTCTACAACAACAACAACCACATCTCCAACGCCGCCTTCCAAATCAAGTGGGACGGGCACAGCGCGTTCCAATTGAGATTGGTCAAAATTCGGGTGCTGCTGCACCTACTGTTGATGCTTCTTTGGCTCCTGCTCCTGCGGCGGCTGAGGAGGATGACGATTATGCGGGCGATTATGAGGATGAGGTTGATCAAAATCAGAACTACGTGCAGCCACCAGCACCACCACCAGCAGGTCGACCTCAGGTATATATTCGCAATGGTAGGCCGGCACCACCACCTCAGGTACGAGATCATGACCATCTCCCTAAACTGAAATTGAATATTCCACCATTTGAGGGTAGATATGTTCCTGATATATATCTTACTTGGGAGTTAGAAACTGAACAACGATTTACATGTTTACAATATCCTGAGGGGAGACGTGTTCCTGCTGCTGTTTGTGTTTTCACTAGCTTTGCATGTGTTTGGTGGTCTGAACATTGTAGATTATATCCTGTTCCAGCTACTTGGGCTGCTTTGAAAACTGCTATGCGTACTCGTTGGGTTCCACCATATTATCAACGTGAATTACTTCAAAAATTGCAGCGTTTAAGACAAGGGAAAAATTCTGTAGAAGAATATTATCAGGAATTACAAACTGGCATGATTAGATGTGGTATTGTTGAGGAGAATGAAGCTATGCTTGCACGTTTTATGGGTGGATTAAATAAAGAGATTCAGACCATTCTAGAGTATAAGGATTATAATAATATCACTCGTTTATTCCATCTTGCTTGTAAAGCTGAACGTGAAGTGCAGGATCGACAGCCATTGGCGCGAACTAACTTTTCTGCAGGTCGACCTTCATCATGGACACCGCGTGCATCTTCTACTTCCACTTCACCATCACCTCCATCAGGTGCCACCTCCAGCCGTGATACAAGAAAGCAGGCACAACCACCACTCTCTGCCAAGAGCACACCTGCCGGGCCTGCGCAGAGCTCTTCTTCTTCCATGGCATCGACAGGGCACACAAGTGATATTATTTGTCGTCGTTGTAAGGGAAGAGAACATTTTGCGAGAGAATGCAAATCTCAGCGTGTCATGATTGCTACTGAGGATGTGGGTATGAGTCCGCTAGTGACTATGATGAGGAGACTTTGGCTCTTATTACACGTGAAGAACATGGTGGAGATGATTCTGAAAATGAGACGCAATACATGGCTCCTGAAGACGCTGACAGGTATGAATGTTTAGTTGCTCAACGTGTTTTGAGTGTGCAGGTCACACAAGCAGAGCAAAATCAGAGGCATAATTTGTTCCATACAAAGGGAGTTGTGAAGGAACGTTCTGTTCGCGTCATCATAGATGGAGGGAGCTGTAACAACTTGGCTAGCATGGAGATGGTGGAGAAGCTATCTCTCACCACAAGACCACATCCACATCCTTACTACATCCAATGGTTCAACAACAGCGGCAAGGTTAAGGTAACACGTACTGTTCGTGTGCATTTTAGTATCTCTACATATGCTGATTATGTTGATTGTGATGTGGTACCCATGCAAGCATGTTCCTTATTACTAGGTAGACCATGGCAATTTGATAAAAATTCTGTACACCATGGTAGAAACAATCAGTATACTCTTGTTCATAAGGATAAAAATATTACTTTGCTTCCTATGACTCCTGATTCCATTTTGAAAGATGACATTAATAGAGCTAATAAAGCAAAACAGGAGAAAATAAGAGTGAAAATCAGATTGTGCCAAAGGAATTTGAGCAACAAATGAAACCTAATAATAAACCATCTAGTGTTGTTTCTGAAATTAAATTGAAAAGTGCATGTTTACTTGCCACAAAATCTGATATTGATGAACTAGATTTCAGCAAATATGTTTGCTATGCTTTTGTGTGCAAAGAGGCATTATTTTCATTCGAGGACGTGCCTTCCTCTTTGCCCCCTGCTGTCACTAACATTTTGCAGGAGTTCGCTGACGTCTTCCCACAAGACGTGCCACCGGGATTACCACCTATTCGAGGGATTGAGCATCAAATTGACTTAATTCCCGGTGCATCGCTACCCAACCGTGCACCATACCGTACCAATCCAGAGGAGACGAAGGATATTATGCGTCAAGTACAGGAGCTGCTCGACAAAGGTTATATACGCGAATCTCTTAGTCCTTGTGCTGTTCCTATTATACTCGTGCCTAAAAAGGATGGTACGTCGCGTATGTGTGTTGATTGTAGAGGCATTAATAATATTACTATTCGTTATCGTCATCCTATTCCTAGGCTAGATGATATGCTTGATGAATTGAGTGGCTCTACAATATTCTCCAAAGTTGATTTGCGTAGTGGATACCATCAAATTCGTATGAAATTGGGAGATGAATGGAAAACTGCATTTAAAACTAAGTTTGGTTTATATGAGTGGTTAGTCATGCCTTTTGGGTTAACTAATGCACCTAGTACTTTCATGAGACTAATGAACGAAGTTTTACGTGCTTTCATTGGACGATTTGTGGTAGTCTATTTTGATGATATACTGATTTATAGCAAATCTTTGGAAGAACATTTGGAACATTTACGTGCTGTTTTTATTGCTCTACGTGATGCACGTTTGTTTGGTAACCTTGGGAAGTGCACCTTTTGCACCGACCGAGTATCTTTTCTTGGCTATGTTGTTACTCCACAGGGAATTGAAGTTGATAAAGCCAAGATTGAAGCTATTGAGAGCTGGCCGCAGCCCAAAACGGTCACACAAGTGCGGAGTTTTCTTGGACTCGCTGGTTTCTATAGGCGTTTTGTGAGAGATTTTAGCACCATTGCTGCACCTCTCAACGAGCTTACAAAGAAGGATGTGCCTTTTGTTTGGGGTACCGCACAGGAAGAAGCCTTCACGGTATTGAAAGATAAGTTGACACATGCTCCTTTACTCCAACTTCCTGATTTTAATAAGACTTTTGAGCTTGAATGTGATGCTAGTGGCATTGGATTAGGAGGTGTGTTATTACAAGATGGCAAACCTGTTGCATACTTTTCTGAAAAATTGAGTGGGCCTAGTCTGAATTATTCTACTTATGATAAAGAACTATATGCTCTTGTTCGGACTTTAGAAACATGGCAACATTATTTATGGCCCAAAGAATTTGTTATACATTCTGATCATGAATCTTTGAAACATATTAAAAGTCAAGCTAAACTGAATCGTAGACATGCTAAATGGGTTGAATTCATTGAAACTTTCCCTTATGTCATTAAACACAAGTATGGTAAAGAAAATGTTATTGCTGATGCATTGTCTCGTCGCTATACTATGCTTTCACAACTTGACTTCAAAATATTTGGTTTGGAGACCATCAAAGATCAATATGTGCATGATGCTGATTTTAAAGATGTATTGCAGAATTGTAAAGAAGGAAGAACCTGGAACAAGTTTGTCGTTAATGATGGATTTGTGTTCCGTGCTAACAAGCTATGCATTCCAGCTAGCTCTCTTCGTCTTTTGTTGTTGCAGGAGGCGCATGGAGGAGGATTAATGGGACACTTTGGCGTGAAGAAGACAGAGGACGTACTTGCTACACATTTCTTTTGGCCAAAGATGAGACGGGATGTTGAGCGTTTTGTTGCTCGCTGCACTACATGTCAAAAAGCTAAGTCACGACTCAATCCTCATGGTTTATATATGCCTTTGCCTGTACCTAGTATTCCTTGGGAGGATATATCTATGGACTTTGTTTTAGGTTTACCTCGAACAAAGAAGGGGAGGGATAGCATATTTGTTGTCGTGGATAGATTCTCAAAAATGGCACACTTTATACCATGTCATAAAAGCGATGATGCTGTTAATGTTGCTGATTTGTTCTTTCGTGAAATTATTCGCTTGCATGGTGTGCCAAATACTATTGTTTCCGATCGTGATACTAAATTTCTTAGCCACTTTTGGAGATGTTTATGGGCTAAGTTGGGGACTAAACTGCTTTTTAGTACTACTTGTCACCCCCAAACTGATGGACAAACTGAAGTAGTCAATAGAACATTGTCTACTATGCTTAGGGCTGTTTTGAAGAATAATAAGAAAATGTGGGAAGAATGCTTGCCTCATATTGAGTTTGCTTATAATCGTTCATTGCATTCTACTACTAAGATGTGCCCTTTTGAAATTGTGTATGGTTTCCTACCTCGTGCACCTATTGATTTGTTGCCTCTTCCATCTTCGGAGAAGGTTAATTTTGATGCTAAACAACGTGCTGAATTGATCTTAAAAATGCATGAGTTAACTAAGGAAAACATTGAGCGTATGAATGCTAAATATAAACTTGCTGGAGATAAGGGTAGAAAACATGTTGTGTTTGCACCTGGAGATCTTGTTTGGTTACATTTGCGTAAGGATAGATTTCCTGATTTGCGCAAATCAAAGCTAATGCCACGTGCTGATGGTCCTTTTAAGGTGTTAGAGAAAATAAATGATAATGCATATAAACTTGAGCTGCCTGCAGATTTTGGGGTTAGTCCCACTTTTAACATTGCAGATTTGAAGCCTTATTTGGGTGAGGAAGATGAGCTTCCGTCGAGGACGACTTCATTTCAAGAAGGGGAGGATGATGAGGACATCAATACCATTGTTACACCCACAGTCCCTGCTGCTATACATACTGGACCAATTACTAGAGCTCGCGCACGCCAATTAAATTACCAGGTACTTTCGTTTCTTGGTAATGATTCTAATGTTCATGAGAATATGATGCTGCCTAAATTGGATACATTTGTTTTGCTTACAAATGAAGGGCCTAGCTTTGAGAAGGATGAACATTGGAGCAAGAACAAGCATGGAGATGATGACATGCGCATGGGGAACAAGAACGGAGTTACAAGTGATGATTTCAAGACGTTGAAGCCACCATAATGCGTGCATGAAGCCTTGGACGAAATATACAAGATGCTACTTCATAACTTTCGTCCAGAGGCTATTCTAGGTGCTGCGTCACCTTATTATTGGGCCAGGCCCATGTAATTTCGAAATACATAAGTATAGGCTGTTTTTAGAGTCCGTATGTGTGGGGAAACAAGAGATAGGGTTGGTTTCGGACCCCTTCCTCAAGGGCCACGAAATTCCCCCCTCTTCCTCCATATATACAGCCCTTAGGGCGTCGTTTAGACTTTGGGTTTTGTTTAGATTAAAAGTTCGCCATAGCTGCAACTTCGCGTACTTCGTTTGTGTTCAGCGACCAGACAAAGGCGTCACAGAACTCCACCTTGATCAATAAAGCTTTCATCTTATATTCGCAATATCCAGATTGCAATCTCAGTTTCTTGCTTGTTCTTCGTTTGCTCGCAGGAAACAGACCCTCGTGGTCAGGTTGATCGTGCTCCGGCGTGGTCGATAACCTCTCGGAGTTGGTTTAGCGATTGCTAAGGCGCGACGTCCTCGCACGTTCGTAGTCGGATCGTCAAAGTCGACTTCCACCAAAGCGATATCCATCATCTCATCGAAAGACGGGACACCTTTGCCTCTACCACCAACTCCGGCGCCGTCGTCAGTGGCCACCAACGGGATCCGCCCTACGCTCCATACCCGGTCTCCTCCGTCACTGGTCGGCACCGTCTCGCCGTCGCCCTGCCGCACCCGCCGCCATCGACGTCCTCGGGTCCGGCGAGATCCAGGGGACCCGTGACTGGACTGCCCGAACCCCCGCGGATCGGCCGAACCTCTCCGACCCGGCAGGAACCGACCAGTTCGGCTGAACCGGCCCGGTCCGCGCCCCGCCCCATGAACTGCCGACCCGAGCCGCTCCAGATCCGGCCCATGGGCCCAATGTGAGTGCTATCTGCCTATTCCCCACCAGCGCACCGTATACTATATTGCGCTCACCATGTTCCCTAAATCGACCAAGTCCTCGGGATTTTAAAACATCATGTTGCATTTTGTAGCTCCTGTAACTTTATGCATGGTTGTCCTATGGAGATGATATATATACAAAATTTGATCTACTCTCTGTGCTCTACATGATCGTGGCATTTGAATGCATAATAGCATGCATCTACATGTCTGAATATCTGTTGCAAAAGTGCATCATGCTGTTAGTTGCAGAAATACTGTTAAAACTTGTCAACTTTGCTTGATAATTCCCATTGATCTAGATCTCATATGCATGTGATTCCTTCATGTGATTTGGTCTATTTGAGTGTACTTTGATGACATGCCCTTGGGTACCATGTAGAGTTGTTGTAGCATGTCTCCTTCTTGCTCTCAAGATGCCATCATTTTAACTCTGTTGTCATATGTGCCCAGTTTTTCACTAAGTCCTAATTTGTAATAGAACATTGCATTTTGCATGTATCCTAAATTAACCATGATGCTTATGAACCTAAACCTTAAATATGAATTGAAGCATGTCATATCTACTTTAAGTGCATATCAAGTCTGTGGCCACCTTGTTCCTGTAGAATCATTTTTTGTTGCTCCTTGATAACCCACAAGTATAGGGGATCGCAACAGTTTTTGAGGGTAGAGTATTCAACCCAAATTTATTGATTCGACACAAGGGGAGCCAAAGAATATTCTCAAGTATCAGCAGTTGAGTTGTCAATTCAACCACACCTGGATAACTTAATATCTGCAGCAAAGTATTTAGTAGCAAAGTAATATGGTAGTAGTGGTAATGGTAACAAAAGTAACAGTAGCAAAAGTAATATTTTTGGTGTTTTGTAGTGATTGTAACAGTAGCAACGGAAAATTAAATAAGCGAAGAACAATATGTGAAAAGCTCGTAGGCATTGGATCGGTGATGGAGAATTATGCCGGATGCGGTTCATCATGTAACAATCATAACATAGGGTGACACAGAACTAGCTTCAATTCATCAATGTAATGTAGGCGTGTATTCCGAATATAGTCATACGTGCTTATGGAAAAGAACTTGCATGACATCTTTTGTCCTACCCTCCCGTGGCAGCGGGGTCCTAACGGAAACTAAGGGATATTAAGGCCTCCTTTTAATAGAGTACCGGAACAAAGCATTAGCACATAGTGAATACATAAACTCCTCAAACTACGGCCATCACCGGGAGTGGTCTCGATTATTGTCACTTCGGGGTTGCCGGATCATAACACATAGTAGGTGACTATAGACTTGCAAGATAGGATCTAGAACTCACATATATTCATGAAAACATAATAGGTTCAGATCTGAAATCATGGCACTCGGGCCCTAGAGACAAGCATTAAGCATAGCAAAGTCATAGCAACATCAATCTCAGAACATAGTGGATACTAGGGATCAAACCCTGACAAAACTAACTCGATTACATGATAGATCTCATCCAACCCATCACCGTCCAGCAAGCCTACGATGGAATTACTCACGCACGGCGGTTAGCATCATGAAATTGGTGATGGAGGATGGTTGATGATGACGACGGCGATGAATCCCCCTCTCCGGAGCCCCGAACGGACTCCAGATCAGCCCTCCCGAGAGGTTTTAGGGCTTGGCGGCGGCTCCATATCGTAAAACGTGATGAATCCTTCTCTTTGATTTTTTTCTCCCCGAAAGCAAATATATAGAGTTGGAGTTGAGGTCGGAGGAGTTCCAGGGGGCCCACGAGGTAGGGGGCGCGCCCTAGGGGGGCAGGCGCGCCCTCCACCCTTGTGGACAGGGTGTGGGCCCCCTGGTCTTCATCTTTTGCAAGGATTTTTTATTATTTCCAAATAGACGTTCCGTGGAGTTTCAGGTCATTCCGAAAACTTTTGTTTCTGCACATAAATAACACCATGGAAAGTCTGCTGAAAACAGCGTCAGTCCGGGTTAGTTCCATTCAAATCATGCAAGTTAGAGTCCAAAACAAGGGCAAAAGTGTTTGGAAAAGTAGATACGATGGAGACGTATCACTCCTAAGTATGCATCACACTGTTTTGGGTAGATTGTTATTTAAACTTGCCTTGTGTGTATGTGTTGATCCGTTGCTCCGTTGTGATCATGTCCTATATGAAACTTGCTTAGAATTGTGTGTAGTTTCATCATGTCATGTTGCATCCTTGTTTTGAGTATTTGTGGTTGATGTTTGCATGAATTTTGCATCAATGTCACATTAAACTTGTTTAGCTCATATCTTCTAGACCAACTCCGAATTAGATGACCTACATATGTAACTTGACTAGAAAATGTGTGGATCATCATGGTGCACTTTAACTTGTTGTTTAACAAATTTAACATTGTGTTTAATTCAGAACAGTACCAATTTCTAAATTTGCCTATGGGGAGTTTTCGGAATTGTTATGTGTTGTTTCGGGCCTCATTTAAACTTGCTTTGATGTGGGGTTATTTTGCATCATCTCTTGCCATGAAAACTAACATTTAATCTTGTCATGCATCATACTTGGTTGAGCATCATGCCATGTTTATGTGTTGTTTGTTTACAATGTTGTTTGCTTCTTTTCGGTTGTGCTTCTTCTCGATAGTTCCTCGTTCCGTTGCTATTGTGAGGATTCGTTCGACTACGCTTGTTGGTCTACTTCATGGAATCGATCTTCTTTCGAGTGGGATTTCACACAAGATGACCATTACCTTGTATATCACTACTATCTTTGCTTGCTAGTTGTCTCGATGCTATCACTATGTCTCGCTACCTACCACTTATTTCTCAGCCTCCCAAATTGCCATGATAAGCCTCTAACCTCCACCATCCTAGCAAACTATTGTTTGGGTATGCTACCTGATAACCCAGAAGTATAGGCGATCAATTGTAGCCTTTCTCAATAAGTAAGAGTGTCGAACCCAACAAGGAGCTAAAGGTAGAACAAATATTCCCTCAAGTTCTATCAACCACCAATACAACTCTACACACACTTAACGTTCCCTTTGCCTAGAACAAGTATGAAACTAGAAGTACTTTGTAGGTGTAAAAGGGATAGGTTTGCAAGATAATAAAGAACACGTAAATAAAAGCTAGTGTCGCGGGATATCCGCGGCCACCTATGGGACCGGGTGGTCCCTTGCTGGTTCGGCGGGGGGACGTCGCGTTGCACAAAGAGCAGATCAGCGCACGACAGCACGGCAGAGAGCACACAAGCAATTTACCTAGGTTCAGGCCGCCGCTAGGCGTAAGACCCTACTCCTGCTTTCGTGGATTGATGGTGGAATGAGCGTGGTGGTGCGTAGTACACTTGCCCGGCAAGGTTTGCCCAGGGGCTGCAGCGACTACGCGCGTATGGTGGTTTGGGTTCACCAACTTTCTGACCTCTCCTACGAGTGCCATGGGCCTCCTTTTATAGATTAAGGGATCACCACAGTGGCAAAGTGGTCATTATCCACTGATATGATAGAAAACAGTGCTATCATACCTAACTCTGCGGGCTGACAGGGTGCATTAAATGCACCGCTTAGTGTCACATCACTGGTTGTCCGGCAAGGCCTGCCGGGCTATCTTGCTAGCTCTCCTCCTGTTCCCTTGACACGTCGCAGGACAGGTGTCATCTGTGGGTTTCTTTTGTAGGAAATGGCCGCCATGTGGCGAATGGCTGCCACTTAATCACCTTGCGGCTTGACACCGCACTGATTGACGACGTGAGTCGTGTTTGAGCGGTTGGCGGGGTGGTTTAACCCCCGTGAGCCCCGGCAGGCTCTACCAGGGAGTCTTGGTTGCTTGCTTCTGGTGGTGACCTTGCCCCTTGCGGGGCTTGCCTGCCCGGCAAGGGAGGCCCTTCTCTTGTCGATATCTTGCTCCTCTGGTTTGATCTTGGTCTCTCTGGGACTGCATGTTGGTTCTTCAAATCTCTTGGGTCTTCAATCTCTGGCTTGTCCTTGGCTTGTCCGTGCACGAGTCAGGGGAAAATGTTTGCCCCTGTATATTTTCCCCGGCATAAGCCCCTGGGCCTGAGCCACACGTGTCGCGTGGCACGTCGGGTTAGGCCCCAAACAGTGCGCGGACACGTGGCAGGAGAGGGCTGTGCGCGACGGTTTGCCACAATGACTAGTCAATCCAACATCCACTATTGCGTAATTACTACGCGTCGTGGGGTCGTGGGACTATTGCAGTTAAGGTAAAACGGTAACTTTCTAAAGCGTCGCGCCCCTATCCCACTCCCCCCACTTAAGAGCAGGGAAAATCGGAGCGGCACGATTCATCTGTCTCTCGCCCCGCTCCTCCATCTTCTTCCTCCGGAAGCTAAGCGACTGTTCCTCATCTCGCTTCTCCTCCCGCCGCCGTCTTCTTTGACGAATCCTTCCCGTGCTGCCGCAGCCATGGGGAAGAGACCCGCGGGCAAGAAGAAGTCGACGATCGCGGTGAAGGAGACCACCGTCGAGGGGAGCAAAAGGTCGGCAGAGCTGAACAAGAAGCAGAGCGAGGACGTTGTCTTCGTTCCATCCAACTTGAGTGGTCCCGTCCTTCAGGCGAAGTACGGGTATCTCTGGGGGCGGCCTATTGAGAAAGGGCACGCAGTGCCCGTGGTCTACGAGGCGGGTGAGGTGAATCCCCCCGATTCTTACTGGTTCTTTGCTGCTCATTTCATCTGCGGTATGTGCCCTCCTTTTTCTGAGTTCTTTGAGGCAATCATGAACATCTATGGGTTTCACCTCCTTGATTTCACGCCGAATGCAATGGCGACCATGGCCATCTTCGCGCATTTGTGTGAGAATTTTGTCGGGGTGAAGCCCAATGTGGATCTATTCCGGCATTACTTCGTCCCGCGGGAGGAGAGCAGAGTTAACCGCTCTGGGATCATCAGCTGGATACCATGGTCGAAGAAGAATTACCTTCCGGGGTACCAATGCGAGAGATGGGATGAATGGAGAGGGGATTGGTGTTGGATCCAGGACAAAGAAGCCCCCAAGTTTTGTGAAGCGCGGCAGGAGTGCGTTGAGCGCGGCAAGGATTGGAGCGCCAAGGGCCTTTCTGATGACAGGTTGCACTCGGCAATTAATAGGATCATCCGCCTGGCGGCTGCTGGGTTAACCATCAAGCATGTGGGGGCAGATTTCCTCCTCTGCCGCATCTCACCGCTGCAGGAAAGGGACATGCCTGCGTGGCTATACAGCAGCGCTGCGGACAGGATGAGGCTGCTGCCGGGGCTGGCCTACAATTTTTCAGTTTATGGTCATGCTTGGTTGTGCGACCAACTATTTGGTCATTTCGAGATGTTCAAGCTCCCGGCAACCGTCGTCCCCCTGAATGTCAACTCTGCCCGGGATCAGATACTGAAGTGGATGCCGGATTGCAACGCTGAGGGAGTATCGGGCACTTGGCAGCTCCCTTCTCTTGACGAAGAGCTCCAGTGGTCGAATACCTTGGTGGAGAAGGCCACCAGGGTCGAAGATGGAATGTATAAACGCACCTCTGCTGCGGAGGTAGCGTATATTCTGAAGAGAGTCGCGGAGCACAAGGATGCTCGCCGCGCAGAAATGGAGAAGGCTGCGAAAGGCGAGAAAGGCAACGGGAAGGCTGGGAACGGGAGCTCTTCCTAGGGCGGCAGCGAGGCGCAAGCCACGGAAGATACTGTCGGGGGAGAGCTTGCTGCGGATAACTTCGCCGGGCTAGACGCTCTAGCCACGGCAGCAAAGGAGCTCCAGGAGGGAGAAGAGGCGGAGAAGGATGGGAGCGCAGCAGCAGCCCCTGAAGAGGAATTGCTTGTGGCAGGACCGCAAGCCCCCGTGTCGGCATCCTGGGAACGGGGGTACCCAGGCTTGCCTGCCTGTAGCCCATGGCATGGCTCCACCAATGGCCTGGTATGGCCCATCTTCAGCAACAACCATTCAAGACCCTCGCGAGGGGCCAAGCCTCGCGAGGCGGGCGACACCAAGACCTCCTCAGGGGCAGCCTCACTAGGCTGGCTCCCGAGGAGCGGAGATATCTATGCAAGGGGCACCTCGCGAGGTTCACATGACGTGAGCCATGACGACCAAGGCCAGGCGGGCGCCAGCGGGCGCGGTTTACCAGTTTCCTCTTTGGTGCTAAAGAGGCAGGCGTAGGCGAGGAGTCCCGAGGCATCAGGCAAATGTTTCCATATCGGTGCAATGAGACCAAGACCAGTAGGACGGCAGGACAGAGGTCATCGCAGAGCCCACAGCTTCATCACCACCAGAGCCTTTGGCAGGCGAAGACCACCTTTTGTCAGGATAGCTTGTACTAGTTGTCTCCCTTCAAAATTGGCCGTTGTGGGATCCCTTCCCGCCTACATTTGGGAAGAGGACCGGGGCCTCTATAAATAGGACCTAGCCACCACCATAGGAGGGGGACGGATCATTCAGACCACCCTCACACGCACCAGCTCACCGAGCTCAAGAACACCTCCCCTCAAGAGGCTGTTCATACCTTGTACTTGCTCATCCTCAACCTACGAGGCAATCCACCACCACCACACTTGAGTAGGGTATTACACCACAACGGTGACCCGAACCAGTATAAACCTTTATGTCTCGTGTTCTTTGGGTTCGTCAAGCTAGGTCGTGAGATCGTTGTGCGAGCGAGCCAAGGAGAGAGAGTTCTTCGTGCACACCCCAGAGTTCGAACCTCAAGGGTTTGCCGGAACCTAGAATCCGACATTTGGCGCGCCAGGTAGGGGTGCGCCGAAGCCCCTCCTCCGTCGATCGACCCGTCGACACCCCGCGGTTCCGATGTCGGACGACCCGAGGACCCACGCCGACCACTAGGCTGCTTGGCCTGTCCGGGCGGGCACCGTCCGCCCAAGAAGACCTCAACTCCGCACTCCAGGCGGCCCGTACGCCGGCGAACACCGCCGGACGCGGGCGGCGCGGGCCGACGCCCTCCGCCCTCGCGCCGCGACGACGGCGCGCAGCAGCAGCAGCCGCGGCGGGGTGCGGCGCGGCTGCGGCGGCGGTGTGGGATGGAGGCGACGGTATATAAAGGCCCGGGGGGCGTGCCTTGGGCGAGGGGGGTGGCGGCGAAGGGAGTCTGGCTCGGACTCCCCGAGCTCCGGCAGCGCGGCGCGGGACTCCTCCCGCGAGGAGGAAGGCGGCGGGGCTGCGTGGGCCGGCCTGCTCGGCTGGGCCTTCGGCCCAGTCGGGCGGGAAGAAGATTTTTTTAAATAAAATTCCGCCCGAAGAAAAATCCTAATAAAATATTAAAAAATTCCTAAAAATACCAAAAAATAATTTTCACTGTCTAAACCTAATATTTAGAACAAAGTGAACATTTTTATGGCCTAAAAATGCAATTTTCAAAAATGCATATTTTTCTAATTCAAATAAAATATAAATTTGATTTAAAAAATTTCTTCTCCAATATTCCTCTCTTTTGAAGAAGTCATATTATCTTCACTCTTGTTTTATTGGAAATAATTGGAGAGAAAAATATTAAAATCAATTTGATCCTCTTTTCAAATTTGGGAAAATTCAAATATGAAAATTTGTGAAATCCCCAACTCTCTCCTTGGGTCCTTGAGTTGCTTAAGATTTCTAGGATCACAACCAAAATGCAAATAAAATATGATATGCATATGATGACCTATGTATAACATCCAAATTGAAAATTGGGATGTTACATGAGAAGTGAGAAAATCCCGGTGCTTACGAATCCACCGATTGGTTATAACTTTCTTACCCCGTCCTGTTGCCTAAATAGACATGAAGATTGAAAACAGTTAAGGTCTAAAAAAAGAGTGTGGAAAGAGCAATAGCTGAACGGTTAATTCTAGTACACTATATGCGGGCTTCCAATGTGCGTGAAATTATCACCTTTATATACAACTACTCCAGACATGAAAAGCATTGTAGCAAGCCAATAATCTTGTTCAGATCAAAAATATTCATTGAATATATAAGATCTTGACAGAATCCAGCACCATTGATAGGCTATCCATGGAGAAACTCTTCATCGAGCATAGAACATAATATTAGTACAAAGTGTGTACTCCGAGATGATATATAACTTTTGTGCAGAAATTTAAAATGCAGCTTATGGTTACAAGTGTAGATGATAATATAAAGTACCTGAAGAACTGTGGAGTCAAACACCATCTTGAAATGAGCACAGAGATCATGTATTACACCCAAGGTCTCCAGTTTAGGCGCAGAGAGGACGATTATTTGCGACGGTGAATAACTAGAATCAAGGATCAACCTTTGAAGTGGGGGATGCCGACAAATCTCACCTTCGGTTTTCTAATGTATCGTGAAGCAAAAGGCATAGCATACAATACCTACAAGTTCACTCGATATTTATTCATGTGGATATAGGGGCCAATATGGATGTCCACGATTCCGCTATTGATCATTAAATGGAAGGAGTTTCGGCCATATCTATTTTCCACCGAACCTGCAGGGTCACACGCTTAAGTTTCATTGATCAATTAAGTACTAAATGGGTTAGGTGCATGAGAGAAAATCACCAAAAAAGTTTTGAAGATGGCCAAAGTGTTTCACGGAGAGAACCGGAAGTGTTTCGGAGGAACCAAAAAAGTTTCGGAGAGAACGAGATAAAACCCAGTTCGGGAAAGTTCTGAAGAAGAAATGATTTACCCCAATTGACATAGGGGGGCTCCGAGATTTTTACAGAGCCCCTAAAAGTGTTGGGGGTGCCATGGGATGCCAAAGGCAAGTCCTCAAAGGGGCTGCCAAATGGGCCTAGGAATCGAATAGATGGTGCATTGTGAAGTGAACTGTAGCAAATAGATGATACAGAGAAGAGAAAGTGGGTGGTTGGGCTGAATCAAATGCACCTATCGGACCTCACCCCCAGCTCCTGACCTTTGCGGGCGATGAAGGTAGCGACATCGTTGCTCTAAAAGGAGCACGGGATGAAGCAGAGAAGCTACAGTTAGTCACACCCGCCTTTATTTCCCCTAGACTAAACTAAAGGGAGCATAGCTTTTTCTTCGAGGGGTCGACAGGAGCATAGCTTGGGAGCAAGCATATGGCTCATCTTGGGGCATGAAGTGACTTGTACATGCGAAGGACATGACGACACTTACCTACAATAAATGCGGCAATGTAAATGGTGATCGTAGTTTTGTGATCCGATTAATCTGGTCTGGTAGGTTTATGTTAGGGCATGTACAATGGTTGATAAGATGGTCTTATCTCAAGTCTTACATGTAATTTAGATATGACAAAAAAAATTGTCTACAATGAATCATCTCTTAACCTTATCTTCAATAACTAGTCATTCCTAAAAACATGGTGAGACATATTGTGCTAAAAGACCATCTCTTGTCTTCTCAAGAAAAGACAAGCCTTTTCTTATGAGTTCTCTCCTCCACCTCATCATTTATCCTACGTGGCACTCCTAAGATAGCACCATTGTACATGCCTTTAGTGTTTCAAGTTTTTCTTTTTGTTGATTTGATTCTTTGTGAAGGTGAATTCTCTCACCCATTACGCTCGTGTAATTGCAGCCTATTTACCTAAGTCTTGAGAGTATTTCTTCTAGGCAAGGATCTCAGTGTAATTCTTAGTCATAAAAGTTACTTTATATTTTCTTGAATCATAGATCCAAATCAGTTTACCTGCATGAATATGAATAAAATTAGGGAAATGATATGTTTCAACGCGCTGATTATCACGCTTGCGTCCGCCACCTTGGTTACACTCCACGCGTCCCCACGTGACGTGGTGGATTTGGCACAGCAAGGCAAGAAAAAGAAAAAAGAAAAAAACTGTAACAAGACTTCTATTGCCAAAAAAAATTACACCATGAATTCCACTAAAAAAGAAAACCGTAACAACAACAAAGCCTCTATTGCAAAGGATCAGTTCTTTTGGCAGCTTAAAAAATAAGCCGCCTCCCCAACTTTTTCCGTAAGCCAGCTTCTTTTTAAGCCGCCCAAAATAAAATCTACAATTTGACCTATGTTTTGCAAAAAAAAACTGCAACATGTTGCAGAAAATTCCTGCAACACGACGTTTATTGCAATGGTAGAGGGTGACGCTCGGCCAGCAGCGCCCATAAAATTACAATCGTTTCTTAAAAAAAGAACTATAATAAATGCGCTTAGCAGGCCGATGTTTACACAGATATGTACGGAAATACAGCAACAAGTATGTGATGCGATACCGATCTCGAAGCGAACGGTCAGAGGGCATACCGAGAGCATCTGACCTTGGGCAAAGAAACGAATTTTTGGGAAAGCATCGAGAAGATAATCAAACTACAAATAGCGGTATGCAGCCATCAGAGCATAACTATTGTCATGCAATTACCAGCTCTGGATCGACAGATTCGGTAATTCTAAACCAGCCGTTACAAAAGAATAGCTGAGCCAAGCCAATTTTCATGCATGTTCTTCTATGCACAAAATGGAAAGTAAGCATGTCCAAGATACCATTGCTAACTCTCAATCATGAAAATGAACACACAGAACGAATCTACACGGCTGGAAAAACAAATCAATGCACATTTGTGTGCAATAAAACTGTTCGCAGATCTAGTGGACATCGACAATATCCTTGTTACACTCGAACAGGTTTCCTGCAACACAACAGACATGTTGCGATCACAAATCAGTTAAGGAGCATTCAGTCACAGAAGTTTCCGATAGCATACCACATACATAAACTGTAAAATCAATAGCAGGTTTAGAAACAGTCATGTATTTGAAACTACTCCCTCTGTAAAGTAATATAAGACGTTTTAGGTAACTACTTTAGTGATCTAAAACGTCTTATATTACTTTAAAGAGATGGTATTACTTAATGCTCTGGATGTAACAAATTTTTATTTTCGTTTAGACTTGTACAGACTGAGTTACAATAAAGACAAAATTTTGTTGTGAATAGTATCTAGAGAGAAACAATGTTAATATTCACTGCACAATTAATCTTTTTTTATTCTCCTGACATGTTTAAAATGAAATTTTATAGGATGCTAGATTATACTACAATCTATATGTTGTTCAAAAACAACTTTCAAAGAGGGGGAGAGGGTGTACCCTTAGCAATGTGGTTAGTATGAGTAGGCGAGGCTGTGTACGACAGACTTATAGCGAAGATCGTCGTACACTCATACAACAATCTTTCTAAAAATAGGTTCAGTCGCCTCATCGGAGCACGACCTATGTCCTATGAGGAGAGACGTTGAGCGTGGTGCTCAGCACACAGAACACTCAAGTGTTACCGCTTCCGATGTCCCACGACTCTAGACTAGTCCGAGCCTTACCAGGCCCCTCGGCTCCGATACCCGGCCTCCAGTCGAGCCTCAACTCTTAGGAAGGGGGAGAGTGACTCTCTTGAGTTTATTCAAGTAGGGAGTGAATGATTTACATGCCTATTAGGGGCCTTATATAGCCTAGGTGATGCGGAGCATCCTACGGTCATCCCCATGGACCTACCTACGTCTCCCCAAGTGCCAAGTGGACCGATGACACAAGCACGTGCAAGAGCTCTCGAGACCGAGGTGACATCTCTCCTTAGTGATATTCCGTATGATCCACATGAGACATGGCTACTACCTAAAGACGGAATGCTATGCGTGCTTAGGTACCAAGAATACTCTCCCGGAGATGCTCGTGATGATGGACAAGTCCCCAAGTACATGGACGAATGAGCATGACGAGAGGAACCGGAGAAAGGCTACAGGCCCCTGACATCCGGCCCCTGGAGATGTCAACCACAGCAGCAGCATAGCCGAAGAGCACCTACAGTCACCGAACATCCGGCCTGGCCCCGGACATCCGGCCCAGCCCCGAAAATCCGGCCCCTCCTGTACAGAGAGCAACAGGAATCGGCTCCCGCCAGCTCGGACATCCGACCCCAGTCTGCGCACAGTGAACGGGCCAAAGGCCCATGTATCCCTCCAACTCGCCCCAACTTGTACTAGCACTATATATAGACCTCTCCCCTCTCCATCTAGGGTTAGCAATGTGATAGCTCATTAGAGATAGAGCTTTGCTCATCCACTTATCCCCTACTCCTTTGGAGACCGAGACCTCCTAAGGAAAAGATCCCCCAAGTGGATTCAGGACCCCTCTTGAGGGAAGATCCCCCTAGTGGATTCAAGACCTCTTTCCTCACGGATTGGGATGAACTAGTTACCATGTATGCTCCCTTGTTGACTTTGGATCTTGTATCTCCCCTTTGTGTATGTGGATTTAGCACATGTGTGATTGGATCTCGTTGATTTGAGTGTTTTCCTCTCTTGTGTTCATCGTGTTCTTCGGGAATTCCCCTCCAAATCGTGAAAGATCGGCCATTAGGGTTCCGCCCTACATCACTAGGGGTCCTTGATAAATGACCAAGACTACCCTTCTAAAGAGGAGATGGGAGAGTAGAATTATGTAATCTTTAGTCCTTTAGCCCATGCGCCTCTCGCTAACCTGAAGGGGAGATCCCCCCCCCCCCCCCTCCCCGAATAGAAAGGCTTTTTTCGCTTGAGTTGGGCTTCTTTGCTCCTTTATCTTCTTGTTTGACTTATTTTTTGCGGGCTCTCCTTCCTTTGACTTGTTGACCATGAAGACTTGCTTGGACTTTTGTTGAGCAAGGTGATTTGCTTGGAATTTTATTGACTTGTGTTGACTGTCAATGACTTTTGTTGACCGTCTATGTGGAGTGGCATGTAGGACTTGGTTGGGGCCCTGGGGATAATTTTGGATATCACACTATATATACAAGAAAATAACAAACTTTTCATAGCTTTTTGGCGGTGCCACCATTCCTCAGTAGCAGCAGGGTAGCACCATAAGGATTGGTAGCAATATAACTTCTCTGGAAAATAGAGGTGTCCTAAAGAGCAGTTTACTAAAATAACTGCATTTTGAGTAATTTCACACCTTAACTGCCAGGGTTCCAGTACTCGTTTTTCAGTATTTGAGGTTTGGAATCTAGGCAAGAAATCATAGACATACGTTTGGCAAGAATATGTAAAAAATATTAACATCAGATCAAATCCTGAAACTTGAAGGTATTTCAAACTCATGCTCAATTATCTAATTTACCTTCTAATGACGCACTTAACAGAGAACGTGTCCTGAAGTGATATGTCCATCTAGCAATAATTGAATCTCACTGCACACTTGCTTCCCTGTGGAACAGTGAACTTTTTGGCAGTAGCCTATCAGAACAGCTGCATACCCTCAATCTTTAGTTTTGGTAAACAGCAAATTAAATGAAGAGATTGCTTGCTACAATAGTTTTTTTTTGGGGGGGGGGGGGGGGGGGGGGGGGGAGGGGATGAAATATACAAGATATTTGGGTATATACCACCTTAGAGGTTGCAGCTTTGGGTATATAGAGTTAATTGCACAAAAATACCACAATTGGGGGCTAGGTTAATGAATTGGTATCATTCTTATTTATTTTTTACAAATCAGTACCGGCTCTGAGGCAGAGTAATGCAAAGGCACTGATGGCCGGTTCATGACGTTATGACAGCAATCCTGTCTAGTGGGACCCACAGTCAGCAATGATGTGGCAGCGTATGTTGCACCGAAAGACCTAGGAGGCAGCCGAGGGCTTCCCAGAGTTCCACTACATGCGATTGGAGGGGAGGCGGGAAGTGACGAGGACCGATTCATAACCACCTTGACACCGCGAGCGCGTGAAGGTTGTCGACGGTCATCGGGGATCAACGGATCCTTGTCGCCGGCGGTAGAGCTTGACGGAATCACATACGCGGCCCTTTTCTTTTGAAATTGAGCTGGGCAAGATGCTAGTGGGGTTAAAAAGGCGGCAAGGACAGGAGGAATTGGAGAGGGAAGCCGCGGTAGCGACAGGATATTGCTCGGTTTGGTGGCGGCGATTCTGGACGGAGCCGAAGATGACGAGGCTCGCGGGCAAAATTGCGCATGCTTGAAGCTTAAGAGAGGTAGTAGGAATAAATGCAGGGTAGAAGGAGAGTTTCGGGGTGCTTTTTGAGGGCTGGCAACAAGCGCCGGGAGGCCGTCATTGGAGGAGCTCGGCATGGTAATGAACGACAAAGGCAGCATGCCGCGGCGATGCGGACGTACTCAGGGGCTGCGGAATACGCAAAGGAAGCGAAGGGGAGGCAGCAGGAAAGCTCACTGCTGGCCCGGCAAGGTGGAGATGGGAGTGCCAAGAACAGGCTCGCCCGCATACATGCGCTCTGGCGGTAGAGCGGCGAGTAGCACAGGAAGCAGATAGAGAGACGCACATCGGGCATTGAGACATGGGAGCACGTTGGTGCGAGAAACCGCTAGGTGGAGGTGGAAAGAAAGGGTTGAATGGCGTCGGTTTCATGCACACAAGGTGCTCGATGGAAAGTTTGCGGCTCAGGAGGAAGAAAGGGAGGATGGCGAGCAGGGCATTGCTCCTGCGTAAGCAATGGAGCATAGGGGAACAATGGTGATGGGGAGGGAGAGTGATGGGGTGTTCAATGCACGGTAGGAGCAGCGTTTTAGTTCCCAAACCTCTCCAACACCAATGCTTCCATGATGTAAGCTGGTTATGTGTTGGCCTCCTTTCCTGTCACGAGAGAGTGACAGGTGTATCTGCTGTGATGACGCCATGTTGCCATCCACCCAACAGTTGCAGTGTTTGATGGGGAGGAGACCCCGTCCACCATGATATACGTGGTTACACAACTCGGAATCACAATAGATATATGAGTTGTTGCTGATGGTTTCTTGTTCTCCATTTCTTGGTCAGACCTGCGGTACTTTGTCTTATAAGAAATTATCTAGCTTCTTGGGTGAGCCAATCTTTATTTGATTTGTACGAACAAGGTGGTGACGGTGCAGGCTAGCACAGTGCACAAGGTCACAAGGCCATTTGTGCCAGAACTTTCTGTGTCAAGTGTCTTCTGGGAATGGCCACGGTGATGCGAGGAAGAATCATTAGGAGTGTGATACAGAGAACAGAGGAGGGAGCAAGAAGCAGACGAGCTGGTCTGACACCAGGTTTTACATGAGAAACTCACACTTTTTCTTTGCAGCAGAAAACTAAGCCAAAATTCGCACTGCCTTTAAGATCTTGTGGAAGATCCGGTACTTTGGGAGGTATTTAAATGAACCAGATTGTATACATATATCCAACATAATTTGTGGTGATATATAACAAACTTTATAAAAGCATATAGAGCATTGCCAATGATACCTTATTTCAATTCAGGAGCATATAGAGCAGGGCAAGGTGATACGGTATGATCAGGCAAGCCACTTATGAACTCGTTAGCAGCCTGAAGACAGCCATGCAGCATTTTCTTCTCTAACCTTACAAGTCTAGTAGCAACTTCTTTCTTTGGTTCCAAACTGCCATCGGCCAGCTGGCAAACACAAAAGCAGTTCAGTAATGTAACAGAGAAATGAGGAAAATATATACACAAGAACCCACGGCTCGTTACCATTGATTCATCCTCGTCCAAAGTAGTCGGATAACCAGCCAATCTTGATTTCAGGTAGACAACAAGTTGGTCAAGTACAGCTCGCTCTGAGCATGGACTAACCTAAAGAATAGCAGTTTTAGGTGAAATGTCGCATTTTATACAAACTATCGTGCCATAATCCTATTATCAGAACATATCTTGGTTGGCAGTTTTTCTCTACATTGATAAGAAGTCACATAGATCATTGAGTATATATATATATATCCCTAGTTTCACCCATTGTAATGCAGATAAATGATGCTAGTGTCCCAGCCACCGCTCATTTCGTTTCAGTGAATATATGGTTAGTGTCAACCAGATATAATCCATTACAAAAAACCAGGTGGAAACCTTTACTTGACTAGGATCTTGAGCATGCCAAGAAAAGGCTTCAAAAGTAAAACCAATTTCCAGATTACATGTTGTGCTGTCTTCAATCTCTCGCTAAAATTTCAACCAAAGGGAAAATACGTATTTTGAATTTTTTGCAAAACCAAGCCAGTTCTCTACATCAAGGGCTTAGCCTAGCACCAGTTTAAAGACTTATAAGCACTATGCAGGTCGTGAACGGGTTGGTTACTTTAGGGAATACTACTTTGTTCAACTTGAAAATCTAAACTGAACCTTCCAAATAGAAGCCTCATATAAACCTAAGCAAACAGAAGGTGAATTCAAAGGGTTACAAACAAGAAGCCAAAAAAGCCTTGTTCTTTTGTATATATTGCAAATCTGCTGAGACCACGTGGAGTCGTATTTTTTTAAAATGTATGGTGCACGGTGTTGCATTGTTATCATGTTGCTCCTATATTTTTTTCACGATATTTGACAACATCTAAGCGGGTGTTCACTTTGCTCAGCCACGGCTAACTAAAGTAAGCCTATGTGTAAACCACCTGAGATACAAGTCAAGCTTGATATGAAATAACAGGAACTGCCCCATATAGGTCAAACACCATTCACGACAATCTAGAGATCAAATAGTAATTTATCAAATGCAATATGTTGCAACGTCAAGGATGGTAAGCCGGCTTACTGGACATGTATCACCTTCTGACGAAAGTATACATTGCATTTCATCTGGATCTGAAATGTATCCTAGTCTCAAGTATGGCAGCATTTCAGAAATAGTTTCCTTCTCTTTGCCTACACAGACCTGTGAGGCATATCAATATTCAACACATTCTACTCTCAACTAAATAGGAAAAAGGAATTGAAAGTCCCACTTGGAATTTTTGGATAGCAAGCTTTCCATTTCTTTGAGCGACCATTCTCTTCTCTTGGTATTGAGGATCTTCAGTGTTTAGGGATGCCTGTGATAATAATTTAGGCTTGGTTACAACAACCAAATAAGGACTGTAAAACAGTTTTAGAAATCCCACCTCGATTGCTATGCGATCATATGGATTGTCTTCATCAACAAAACCATAATTGAGAAGCAACCTGGAGTTTGGTTGAGGCCCACACCTGGATAATTATATATTTAAAATCATTGCATACAAGAACAGTACATGAGATCTGTCTACAACATAAATTAAAATCAGCATCCTAATTGCCAAATATAATGAATGAGGACAAGATCAATGCACTGAAGCAAACATAATACCAAACAATTATTGGTTCTCCTGCTTTGTACGGCCGATCGACCAGCAATCGAACAGAACCATCAACAGCAGTCAGCATTGCTTTGCAGTTGCTCTTGTACGTCAACAGTGGTGGGCCCAAGGGAACTAGTGCAAATCTTCGAGCTAAACTAACCTTCTGCTCTTGAGATAAGAAGTACAACAAAGTCAATGGAATGCAGTTTGGGTATGGAGAAATCACAAGCAATGCAATGTTGTTCTCACACAAAACATTAAGCAAATAAGACAGATTTAAAAAATATCTGCACTATATATGAGAAGATAATCTAGAGACAATTGAGCATTGACTGCGAAAGAACAAGATATGTAACTACAAACTTTTCTAGTGTTACGCTCAAACACTTCATCTACAGTTTGTTCACGATCGTGGTACGTGTGCCTCGCCCGATTCTACCTCCCTATTAACTTACAAACTTTTCTAGTGTTACACTCAAACACTTCATCTACTTTCATCTCCCTTCGCTAACCCAGCCACCCAGGACCCAACAGGCGCACCGTACTTTCGCTCGACCCCCTCTGTCATATCGATTCCCCATCACCACCATGTCGGCGGTCGGCGTAGTCGAACTCCGCCAAGGCGCTGCCCCGCACTGATCCCGCGTGGCCACGTACGCGACACAGCGTGGCGGAGTCAGCTCGCACCAGCGCTTCTCCCGGGTCACGCAGCACCACAACCATCGGTCATCTACCCAAAATCCGGCAACCGTCCGTGGTAACACCGTCTCCTCCTGTCCTCCAACGGACCACGGCCATACCCATGCCACCATCCACGTTGCACCGCTGTCGTCCCCATCCAGGTGGGCCACAATGTCGCCATCGAGCTCAAACTGCACACCCACATCCTCGCCAAGCCGGCGCCATCTCCGATCTCATGGGGTGCCATCTCCCAGCCCCATAGTAGGCACAGCATGTATAGGTCCAGTTACCACCATTACATTTTGATGTAGCCCACCTCAGTTACCATTGTTCCTGTGATATAGTTACCAATTACCTATGTTACCTTACCACAATGAAAATGATGTAGGTATCTACATTTCAGAGTTATCATCATGAAATTACAGTTATTGAACTCTATAATTATAATTACCACCATTGCACTGATTTTAGTTTCCCAGCTATTCAGGTTACAATTATCATCAAAGCATTGTGTAATTAACCCGTAGTTCATGTTAGAGTTGCCACCTATCTTCCGTTGATATAAATATAGATGCCCAACTTCCGTTGCAGTTACAACACCATGGCAAATGAATGTGATTATCCAGTTGCCTAGGTTTCCAGGTATCAACATGGCACCGACAGCCACCCAGTTGTTTATGGTATAGTAACCATCATAGCACTAGTATAGTACCAATCATCCAAGTTACTGTTCAAAAAAAGTTACCCATCATCCAAGTTACAATTACCAACACCGCAATTCGTCCAAATCGACCATAACGCTGAAGGGAGCGCGTCGACCCAATGCCTGCCTCTTTTCTTGAGTTTGTTAAAAGTCCTAGTCTTGAGCCCTTTAAGGATCAGTGTGTTAGCTCATTCTGCCTGCCCGTTGCTGCGTGGATGAGCGACGGATGCAAAGCACAGCCTGATCCCGAGCTCCTCACAGTACTAAGTGAACGTGGCGCTGGTGAATTGGGTGTCGTTATCAGTAATGATATGGTTGGGAACCCCGAAGCAGCACACAATTCCTATGAAGAGTTTGATCGCCGTATTCGCGGTGACCCTGGCCGACGGGCTCGACTTCAGTCCACTTGGTAAATTTGTCAATGGCGACGTAATGGTACTTGTAGCCCCCAACTGCTCGGGGCAACGGCCCCAAGATATCCAATCCCCAAACTGCGGAGGGCCATGAGAGGGGGGTGTTTTGAAAAGCCTGAGTGGGTTGACGAATCCGCTTTGCATGGAACTGACAAGGCTCGTAGCTTTGAACTAGCTCGATGGCATCCTGGAGGATGGTTGGCCAGTAGAAGCCTTGCCGGAAGGCCTTCCGACCAGCGTGCGTGACGATGCGTGGCTACCGCGCTCGCCTCCAAGGATATCCACGAGCAGGTCGCGGTCTTCTTCCTGAGAAATACACTCGTGACGATGCCGTAACTGGACTCTTTCCTTCTGGAATAGGAACAAGATTCCATTTCTTCTCCTTTGCACATGTCTACTTGGATCTCTCGAGGATGGTATATGTAACACCCTGAGTTTTGCCTCCTCATAACTTAGAGCTAATAGTGTTGTTAGGACCCTTAGTGGTGTTTGAATTTCTTTGAATTTAATTTTTTGCTTCTTAATTTGGATCTTTTGAATTTCTTCTGTTTGAAATTGAATTGGATCTTCTGCTTGCATAAGGTGCTCTATCTCTTAGGAAAAATCCTATAGCTATTCTACTCCAGTACTTCATCTCGAACTTCTACCAGTGATCATGCGATGGGAATAGCTCATAAAAATATTTTCTTACAAAAAGTATTTTTTCAAATTTAGGTTTTCAAAAAAACCCGAGTTAAGGCTTGAACTACAAGTACCTAATTTAGGTGGAATAAAAACTTTGCAAAGCTATATTTGGATCATTTTAGATTAGGACTTCCCAAAACCACCAAAATATTATTTTCAAAAGTATACTACTCCCTCCGATCCATAGTACTTGTCGTTCAAATGGATGTATCTAGCACTGAAATACGTCTAGATGAGCGACAAGTAATATGGATCAGAGGGAGTAGCATTTTTTTATCAGCTTTTTCTCAAGGCCAAAAATGGTGCTTAATACGTTAAAAATATTTTCCTGTTTCAAAAATATATGAGAAAATTTAGAGAGGCTCAGGAGACATATAGTTTCCACATATATGAGTTTCAACCCATGGTCATGACTAAAATTTTGACTAGATCTACAATTTCAGCTCTGCCAATTTCTAGGGTTTGAAACTTCTGCACAGAGAATTATCTCCAAAAATTCTCAAATAATTCATGCAGCCATAAATGTTGTCAAATATCCATCCTACCAAATTTCAGCAACCAGATCATCCATTAGCTTAGTGAAATATCTGTTTTTCCATTTCATGCAGAAACTTTTGAAAATTTTATGAAACAAAGTTACTTTGTTTTGCCTCAAATTTTTACCAGAGGTTTCTTATCCATTCATCTTCATCCAGTGCAAGTGCCAGCACTCAGCTCAGCTCAGAAATGTCCAAACACCCCTGCCTAACCTTCTGGACAATGTGTAAAACTGTAAATGCTGTCTTTTTCTCACCCTGGACCAAAGCCTTGCCACCTAGCCACCCCCAGGTCGACCCACATCAATTCCAGCACCGTGGCAACACCCTAGACATCTTATTTCTCTCCCTGGCACTCTGGACAAACCAAGTCAGACCCAACAGTGCACTAATTGGCACTGTTCAGCCCCCTGCATTGCTCCAGTGCACCCTGGCAGAAGGATCATGTCACAGCCCTCCTTGTGAACTCCCACGGGCGTTGGGCAAAGCCCCAGCTCTCCCACACCTCTTCTCTGCTCTATGGACATGGACACTCGTGTCCGAAGCTGAGAGCACACGCCGCGTGTGCCCCCAGCTGTCGATCCCTCCCTCTTCCAAAGCCATGCATCGTTCTCCTGGCACTCCCCCAAGACCCCCAGTCAAGTTTACTCTCCCCCTCTCGCTCTCATTCTCTCCCAAACACCTTGGTCGGAGCTTGAGCACGCTCCAGATTGAAGTTTTGACCCTCGAGGTCGAAACTTGCTCTCGGGCGAGCGCCGGGCCCAACTATCTTTTCCAATTAGCTCAAAATCACCCAATCAAACCTTAGAACCAAAAGCACTTTCGATTGACGTCGAAAACCTCGAATTCAAGCAGCTCGTTGCGGCCTCAGGTCGCCGTGAAATCGGGCGGTACAGACCACCATTCGACCTCCTTCCTCTTCCTATAGCTTCATCTCATCGCTAGGAATCTCATGCGACTTTTATTTTCTAGCACCGCAGCCAGAATCGAGCCATTCGTCGACAAGCTTGAGCACCACCGCTCGGGAGCGTCACCGCCGTCAGGTTCTTCGTCGCCAGCCGGCACCTCGACCTCCATCCGATGCGATGTGCTCCCTTGAGCTCGCACATATCGCCGGCGCTTCCAACGTTGGCCGGTAGCACCTGCCATCGGCCGCCGACCGAGGTCCCTGTCTCCTCCGTTCTGGCGGGAGGAGGAAGAAGAACCTACCCAGGGGCCCCGCCATTCAGCCGGCCAATAATTGATGGGTGGGCCACACCATTAAGTGGAAACGGTTTTGACTGGATCCGCCTCCCCGCGACGGAAGCGTACTCCGAAGAATGCGCCTTCGACGTCACGGTCTTTTCTCGCGTGGCCGAGCGGCTGGGCCGGACCCAGTTCACTGTGCCGCTAAGTCGCGCCCAGTGCGCACTTCTGCTGCTCCAGATCGGGCCAGTTTTGGCCCAGTTAGGTATGCCCTTTTTCTTTTTCTTTATTCCAGAGACCTTGTTCAAATCCTAGGAAATTCAAATGGAATCCAAATTTGATGCTTCAAATTCCTAGATGCTCCTAAATTCATGCTCTATCGAATGGAGTAACATGCACATTTTTTCCAGTAGGTTTTTCTGTACTGTTATATAGCAAACCTAATTTTCTTTCATATAAAGTCAACCTTTGAAAGTTCCTAGAATATGTTAAGCTTCATGCACTAGCCAACGCAACCAAAAGTCCCAACCAATGGAAAGGGCTAGTGCAACCCACATATACTGTAATAGAATAATCATTTGTACACCAAATTTGGTGATTCAAATTCCTAGCTAGTTCTAAGTTCATAACCTATTTGGTGAACATTTTTGCCATGCACTATTTCTACACCGAGAATTATTAGGCCATTTCTACATATATAGTCACATTTGCAAATCCTAGGAAAATCATTTGAACTCCAGATCCAGTGAAAGCAACTCCTAAATGTGTCTAAAATCTCAACCTATTTAATGAGTGCCTCCACTCATTTTTACAAAAGGTGTTTCTGTATAGCTCTTTAGCAAATCATTCTTCCTTTGATCCAACTTTAGTGAGTTGCCCAAAAATCCCTATAGCTCTAAAATCAGTAGGTTCACCTTGGTTATTTTTCATATAACCAGAGAAGTCCTAGAAAAGTAGAAGCAATATTTTTAGAGCACTTTTACGTTTCTGCCCTATATCGTGTTGCTTAATGTGTTAAGTTCTGGCATTAGATAACAATGTAGACGAAGGATTCCGACAAGGACCAGAAGCTTTTGAAGACTTTCCTGAGCCAGGCAAGCAACCTTTTGACCATGTTGATCACCCATATATTTTTCTCATTGAGTAGAATTATTTTCATGCATTGGAAACTATGACTAAATGCATTGCTAGTTTAGTTGATCCTACTTGCATGTTTTATGTGTTACCCTAGCTGCCGATAATACTTGTCCTTGTCAACCCGGGAAACACTTGGTGGGCATAGCTATATGCTATGGTAGTTGCTTAGCCATGCAAAATGGGTAGCAAGATGTAGGTTGGACACAAAACAAACTTACTCAAAAGTTTTATGAAAACCCTGTCGGATGACATTGGTGCCCGAGGGAGGAAGTAAATGAAGGTTTTCATAAAGGATTAGATTTAAGCATGTGACCGTCGGCCCAACATTTAGCGCAACCACGATACCCTGGTATGGGACATACATTACCTTGTTCGATACTAGTAGAGTGCCCACATTACTAGTGACGGAAGTGGACGTACTCACTCTCGATACGGAGTCGCTCTCGACATACTGAGGTGGCTTATCATGGTTTTTACTCGCATCGGGCACACCGTTGGTACCCTCAAGTGTGTGTGATATGTTGAGAACTGAGGTAGCACCTCAGAAGCCAAGGCTATGATATGATGAGAAGTGTTGGACAAGGGGTAGGTACCAATCGAGTGGACTCTCTATTAGTGTCGTCTGGGAAAAGGTAATGGTCGGGTGCTTATCTCAGGTACAAAGTGAGTTTGTACAGTGAGATGTCGTGGTAGACACGGAAGTTCCCCGATTCTTGTAGGTAAAGTGTGCAACCTCTGTAGAGTGCAAAACTATTCGAATAGCCGTTGTCCTCGGTTAAGGACGGTTGGAATGACCACGCTTAGACTATGTCCATAAAAGTTGGTGATGATGATGAGAATGGTGATGATATGAGAAAGATGATGATGATGGAAATGACGGTACGCGGTACCAAGAATTATGAGATGAGATGATCAAGTTGATGTTCAACATAAGCTATTATATCACCGTGGTTCTTCGGACCACGAGGCCTCGTTGTTTTCAAAACATAGGTCATGAGCATTTGAAAGTTAGCTTTCCGCAAACTGCTAAACATAGTGTAGAGCTTTCATTGTACTAAACCTTGCATGAATATTCTGCTATTACATATTTTGGGTTGCTTGCGAGTACATTCAAATGTACTCACCCGGCTTGTCCCTGGAAGATTAGTTCTTCGACGACGCCCCTGCGAACTAGGCCGCTTCCCCAGTCAGCTTGCCTGTAGGTTATGGCTTACTACGTGAGTTCAAGCTACCGTCGATGTTTCTGCTGCAGTATTTCTTCTGGAGTTGCCTTTATGGCTTATCTATGTAAGACTAGACCATGATGGTCATCTCTATGTAAGACTTATTCGTGTTGTAATGGATGTATGCTTGTGATATCAGTTCATTGTACTTAATGGCACACCGATCATGGGACCACTACTATTACATGAGGTGGGTTCGATCTTATAGGCCAGTGCCCTCACAGTATACTACTTGACTCTCCTATGTTGTGGGCCTATAGGTTTGAGCCCAATGACGAGCATGCAATGGAGGAGGTCAAGCACAAGAGAGCGCCTACACCATCAACGAGGGAAGCATGGAAGCGAAGAAGGAACCACGAATACGGCGGCCCAGAGCGCGAAGACGGTGCCCGGAGGCCGGTGAGGCCCGACAGTCCAACCGTATGTCTGACATGTCAGATAGCCCGACTTGGCGTTGCTCTCTAGACCATGTCAGACTTTGGGTGGGACATGGGGTTAGAACCTCCAACATGTCAGGCTATCAGGCTTAAGTTGGACTATCCGACTTTGCCTGCATGCACTAAGATGGGCCCAACCTGTGTATCTTCCTTTCCTACTTACCCTTCGTGAGTGGACCTATATATACCTCTCCCCCGCCTCAGATCTAAGGTTAGCTAAGAAATGACTAGACATTAGAGCTTAACTCATGTACCTCCCTTGTGGGATTACTCTTACATGGAGATTGCTCCCTTAGTGGAGATCAAGGCCTCTTGAGGGGAAGACTCCATAGGAGTAACAAGACCTCCACTTGTGGGAAGATTCCTCCATGGAATTCAAGACCTCCATGTCTTAGGACTTGGGGAAGAACCCTAGCATGTTACATCTCTCTCTTGTGGATGATTTGGATCAACTATTTATCCACCTTTTGTTGCAACTTATGTGTCGATTTGTGCTAGTTTTCCTTGTGATTTCCCCCGTGTTCTTCCTCAAATCCACCTCCAATTCGTGAAGATTGGGCCATCCTAATGGCTTGCCCCATATCGCATGTGATCTAATTAAAATGAAAAATATTTACAGCTAAACTGTTTAATTCATATGACACCATACATTACTCACTTGCGAAACAAATATTAAGCCCCGACTTCAAACAAATGGAAATAAATCAAATGGCGCAGGCACCATGTTGGAGAACTACAAATAAATGCTTGGCATATTACCTGCAAGTGAACCACACAAGACTGTACTGCAACAAATGCCTGCTTGAAGATCTCAAACGGGAACGCCTCAGTAGGTACATCAAAAGGGTATTGCTGCATAAAATTCACATGAGAATAAAGAACCGACGCAACAAACTCTCGTGGAAAAAAGATAAGGAGGATCAAGAAAATACCTTAAACAATGAACCTGCCATGAACCACAATGTGTCAAGCTCATTATACTCTCTTCTTATTCCCTCATCTCTAACAACAACTTCATCCTGAATCATGAGAAAATCAAAGCTGGGATGTTTATCGTCTTCTCAAATATTAATTAATCTCGAATTAAAGAAATTAGATGATAAGTCAACATTAGTAGATACAAACACTAACCCTCATGGGGCTGCCATTCAGGTAATCCAGTTCACTTTCAGTCCATAAAAGAGGTGATTCAACAGCTAGCTGCCCCCTGCCTCGCTGACGATCAAGTTCTTTAATATACGGGTACCAAAGTGAATCTCTTCCTTGCTTCTTCTCATACATGAGATACAATGCCAAGCATGCCAGCTCAGACAATTTGTTTGTTGTTAACAATTCAGCTGCATGGTAGAAAAAAACGTAGCATTACATCATTTACATGTTCTTCTCTTGGTGTCTACATGAGAGCATTATGCCATTGGGATCTGTAGTTGTTTCACTTTAGGAAAACCAATGCTATTAGGAGAAACATAACAGACATAAGCACCAAAAATTATTACTAATTCAGATAATGAGAAGACTGTGCATATCACATATGCAAAATATGTAACTTGAATAGAAGAAATATTATATCAGTTTCCAAGTGTTTCATGGTTAAACTACTTCCAGCCAAACTGTACTTATACTGTTCTTTCTCTTATACTAGTATCATGTAATTAATGTTTAAAAGCTAAAAACTCGTTGTTACAATCATAGAACAAAATAAACATCAAAAGGAATGCTACAGATAAATATGCGAATCAATTGAAGCTATTGAAGAATAGATAGGGATTATGTCCAAATTCACAACTGATAATGCTCTTTTAGCTTTATATAATCAACACCCATGTTAAGGTTGGAAATTGGAACACAAAATTTGTTCCCAAGTTCCAGCAAGGGATATATTTGCACAAATCCTACACCACAAATAGGATGTTGCATTTTCTCCACTTGTGTGTGGGAAGACAAAAAACAAATTAGGACCACCTAACTCAGAAGAGACAACTGTTACTCTTTTTGACATAGAGATGAGCTTAACCGAAAAATGTGTAAGCATGACACTGTTGAGAAAGGTAATGTTAAATATCTGAATAAAGCAGATTCACAAACTGTCGCTGCAATTGAATCATGCTTCATAAAAGCATACGTCAGTGAACTCCAGATATACTACAGGTCTACAGCACAGTTACTAACTTACAAAGAAAATTCCCCAGACCACATACGTATTGCTGGTAACAAGACTACCAAGAAACTACGTGGTATTGCAACACATAGAAGTGGAAAGAACATCTTACATAAGAAATGACCTGCACAATATTTCTACAAATTCTTTTCATATGTAACCTACTCAGGGCAGGAACGCTTTCGGCATAATACCATTGCAAATGACAAATTCATTTATTAGATTACCAAATGACAGAACTCAGCCGGTCTAGAGCCAGAGGCCAACTCACCGACCGACTCGTCGCCGAGAACCCGCTCCAGCGTGACAACGAGCGACATGGGCACCTCGAACGCCACATCCCCCGCCTGTGCAAGCAAGCAGAAAGCCGCATCAGGATCGCATGTTCACCGCCGAATCAACAACTAACCCTGCTTGCTCAGTACCTCGAGGTCCTGCCCAGCAGCGACGAAGTGTAATGGCCGGTCTTTGCCCCCGCGAGAGCACGGGACGGGGCGCTCCAGGATGGCCACCTTGCCCGGCGGCAGCCCATTCGTGAGTAGCCAGTCAGAGAACCCGCCAGCGGAGGATGCGGACGAGCACGCCGCGGGGCCGGGCGGCCCCTGGGCCCCGGAGGAGGAAAGGAGGGTGTCGGCGTGGCAGGCGTCGAGGCGGAGGCGGGAGCACGAGCGCGAGCGGGGCCGGGGGAGGCGGCGCAGGAAACAGGGGAGAAGGAGGCGATGGTGGGTGCCGGACAAGGCGGGGGAGGCCATGGGTGGCGCTCGAGATTCGGGCGACCGGTTGGTGTGGATGAGGGAAAGGCGTGACTGGGCCAGGTGGAGCCATATTCATCAAGGACAAGAGACATCGGATCCTAATTAGATTAGCCACGAAAGTGCTATTCTAAGCTCGAGCTCAGATGAGCTCGTTATCTCCATCGTGAGCTAGCACTAAGATTCGCCCCGTGCCAACAAATGCCTTTTTTTATATCCACGCATACGTATCTGTTAGAAAGGAAAGAGATTGGTGAAATAGTTGTTATATTGCTTGAGCCTCATGGGCATATATAGGAGTATAATGATCTATTTGAAGTATAAGACAAGGTAGAATAATATCCTACGCTATCCTAAGTTTCCTAATAATCAATATACTCAACATCCCCCGCAATCACAACGATAGCGACGCAGACGGTGAGACTGGAGAAGAATCCGAAGGCAAGCCGACGGACACCCCCCACAATCGTAACGGTCGACGCATCACGGAAGTCGTGACTGGAGTGGAAACCGACGAGGTTGCTCAAGCAAGGCGGTAGCCCTTTGTGCCGTTTGTTGAAGTAGCCGAGAGCGCAACTGGTGTAGTCGTGGTCGAGGTAGCCATGCGAAGAATACCGTGGTCGATGTTGAGTCGGGGTAGCCAGTGTCGAGGAAGTCATCGTGGAGCCGCGGGCGCAAGGAAGCGTCGTGTTAGTCATGGGCGCAGTGGTGTCGAAGTAGTGGTGCGCCGGGAAGAAGGCGTTGTTGACGACGCGTCGCGGCGGGTTTGCCAAGCCCGAGGACACATCGTGGACGAAGGCACGCATCAGCGTTGCCAGCACCAGGCATGCGTAGACGGACGAAGACGAAGTTGACGAAGCGCCGCTCCGGGCTTGCCAGGCCCGGGGACACATCGTGGACGAAGGCACACATTGGTGTTGCCAGCACCGGGCATGCATAGACAGGAACCTGCACGAGTTGTACGCCATGTCGAAGAAGTCGAAGGGGCCAGTAGAGAAGAACTCGACGACGATCGTGGCGTCCATCGGCGCGGGGCTGATGTCACTAACGATGGTGGAGTAGACGAAGTGGTCGGGGTAGATGACGGCGACACTGGCGACGGGCTGGTGATGGACGAAGACGAAAGGGTTGGATTGGCGGCGGTAGCTACAGGGGTAGCAGCGGTGGCGGCCGCCTAACGGCGGCGGCGGCTTGTTAGAGGCACGGCGACGATGCTCGAAGTAGGCGAGGAACCCGACAACATGATGAAGACCGGCGCGGACGGTGACATTCCACGCCGAGGAAGGCGCCGAGGTTGACGCGCGATGACGGCGAAGTGGACCGCGGGCCGCGGCGCTACGGCCCGAAGGGGGCGACGCAGCGGCGCCTGGCAGATCGGGGCAACGGTGGGAAGACCTTGGAGCGGCGGCGGGGGCCGGGGGCCGCGACACTACAGCTCGAAGGGGCGACGGAGTGCGGGTCGGTGCAACCGCGGGGACGGCCTTTGGTGATGATGGGGACCGCGTATCGTGGCACTACGGCCGAAGTGGCGATGCGCGAGTTAATGCAACCGCGAGGAGAACAACTAGGCAGCGGCGCTGCGGCCCGATGAGGCGACGCAGCGCAACCCGATGCTCGATTGGTGAAGAGACGCGCTATACTCAGGACGGTCTTCACGGGACATGCGGAGGCGCGCGCAACCGACAGGCCAGATCGATCGCGCGGCATAGATGGATGGATCGCGGCGGCGAGCAGGTGATCAAGCCGATCGCGCGCGAGGTCGAGGGAGGTGCAGACGACAATAGATAAGCGTAGACCAACGAAGCAGAGGAGCGGTCCAGCATCCGCGCGAACACAGGAGCGATCCAGGGCCGCGCCACGTCGGTGCATGAGGCTGAAGGTCACGTGGCTGTCGTGGATGAAGGCCACAACAACCTGCAAATTAACACACAGCGACCAACGCGTCTGCATATGTTGGCTCGTGCATGCATCGTACATATATGATTTGGATGAACCCCGCATCTTCTGGCATGGTTGTTGGCTTGATGTTGAAGTCTGCATGGACCGGATGTATATCCAGATGGAGGCGGGGTTGGTTGTAGGTCTCGATCAGAGCCGGCGACGACGGGCGGACAAATGCACGGACGACGACCGTCAGGCCGACGTGCCGCACAAGGCCGCCTTGTCGATGAAGAGGCCAGGTACACGCGCTGTTGTTGGAGTAGAGGCACGTAGGGATCGACGGCGGCGGCGGTCGACGCAAAACCGATTTTAAATCAAAAACCAAAAAGAAAAACACTGTCCAAAGCGATCGGTAGGAGAGAGAAAAATCCGGATCAGGAGATCGGGAAAAAAATCTCTAGGGCAGTCGGTCAACACGACCGGCAGACGAACCCTAGGTACGGGCGGCGCGGCCCCCGGCGGCGGTCATGGAAGCCGACCCCGCCCCAGGGGCGGCGCGCGGAGCGGAAGCGTTGGGTGGCGGTTAGGCTTGAATCGGCTGATACCATGTTAGAAGAGAGAGGGATTGATGAAATAGTTGTTGTATTGCTTGAGCCTCATGAGCATATATATATATGAATACAATAATGTACTTGAAGTACAAGACAGTAGAATAATATATATTCTAACTTTTCTAATAATCAATAAACTCAACAGTAATTACCTGAGCTCAGTAAGTACGGCTTGTCTCCACACGTACTGCAGCAACCTATAGCCGTGCGCCCATCTTCCTCTGCTTCACCACAGACCCAGGCGCAAACACAAATTTGTGGACGGCAGCCAAGCAGAGATCCAACCATCTCAAGGCCTTGCTCGGCCACTGCTCACCAACCTGCTCCTGGTTGCCACTATGCGCTTCTTAATCTTCGTGCAGCGAAGTAATTAGTGCTAGAATATTGTAATGGTGACTGCCTCATTTACTGAATGCATTATATAGTATGGTTTGCTGCAGGCTCGCATGTTATTGTCCTGTGTAGTGCTATCGCAACCTCTGTGCTCTTTTGTCAGGATAGCGTAATCTAATCATGGTTATCTTTGTATAATACATATTAGATTTATGTTCCTCCATACGGGAGTTGTTTCTTCAAATAATTTTCACGACTCACGCTACAACTAATAGTTTTAAACGTCTCATACTTTTATTCATGTCTAGTGACATCAATCACAGACCCACTACTAAATTTACTTGGTGTCCGCTGCATGCACACCCCCCCGATTCTTGTGGTTTGAACACCGGGTTGACATGTCAGTCCCTCTGAAAAGCCTAACGTTCATTTAGATAGACATCCCTCTAATCATCTAAGTGTCACGTGATTCATATCAACTAAACCATGTCTGATCATCATGTGAGATGGAGTAGTTTTCAATGAAGAACATCACTATGTTGATTATATCTACTATATAATTCACGCTCAACCTTTCGGTCTCAGTGTTCCGAGGTTATATCTGCAGATGCTAGGCTCGTCAAGTTTAACCCAAGTATTCTACGTGTGCAAAACTGACTTGCACCCGTTGTATGTGAACGTAGAGCTTATCACACCCGATCATCACGTGGTGTCTCGGCACGACGAACTGTAGCAACGGTGCATACTCAGGGAGAACACATGTACCTTGAAATTTAGTGAGGATCATCTTATAATGCTACCGTCGTACTAAGCAAAATAAGATGCATAAAGGATAAACATCACATGCAATCAAAATAAGTGATATGATATGACCATCATCATCTTGTGCCTTTGATCTCCATCTCCAAAGCACCGTCATGATCACCATCGTCACCGGCTTGACACCTTGATCTCCATCGTAGCATCATTATCGTCTCGCCAACCATTGCTTCTACGACTATCGCTACTGCTTAGTGATAAAGTAAAGCAATTACATGGTGATTGCATTTCATATAATAAAGCGACAACCATATGGCTCCTGCCAGTTGCCGATAACTGTTACAAAACATGATCATCTCATACAACAATTTATATCATCACGTCTTGACCATATCACACCACAACATGCCCTGCAAAAACAAGTTAGACGTCCTTTATTTTGTTGTTGCAAGTTTTACGTGGCTGCTATGGGCTTCTAGCAGGAACCGTTCTTACCTACGCATCAAAACCACAACAATTTTTCGTCAAGTGTGCTGTTTTAACCTTCAACAAGGACCGGACATAGTCAAACTCGATTCAACTAAACCTGGAGAAACAAACACCCGCTAGTCACCTGTGTGCGAAGCACGTCGGTAGAACCAGTCTCATGAACGTGGTCATGTAATGTCGGTCTAGGCCGCTTCATCCAACAATACCGCCGAATAAAAGTAAGATGTTGCTGGTAAGCAGTATGACTATTATCGCCCACAACTCATTGTGTTCTACTCATGCATATTACATCTACGCATAGACCTGGCTCGGATGCCACTATTGGGTAACGCAGTATTTCAAAAAAATTCCTACGATCACGCAAGATCTATCTACGAGAAGCATAGCAACGAGCGGGGAGAGTGTGTCTACGACCCTCGTAGACCGTAAGCAGAAGCGTTTAGTAACGCGGTTGATGTAGTCGAACGTCTTCGCGATCCAACCGATCCAAGCACCGAACGTACGATACCTCCACGTTCAGCACACGTTCAGCTCGATGATATCCCTCGAACTATTGATCCAGTTGAGGCTGAGGGAGAGTTTCGTCAGCATGACGGCGTGGCAACGGTGATGATGAAGTTACCGGCGCAGGGCTTCGCCTAAGCACTATGACGATATGACCGAGGTGTGTAACTGTGGAGGGGGGCACCGCACACGGCTAAGAGAAGACTTGGTGTGTCCTTGGGGTGCCCCCCTCCCACGTATATAAAGGGGGGAGGAGAGGAGGCCGGCCCTAGAGGGGGCGCGCCAAGGGGGGGAGTCCTACTTGGACTCCCGGTCCAAGTAGGATTCCCCCCCTTTCCTATTCCAACTAGGAGAAGGAAGGGAAGGGAGAAGGGGGAGAAGGAAAGAGGGGGGCGCCGCCCCCTCCTAGTCCAATTCGGACCAGCCCACGGGGGGGGGGGGGGCACGGCCACCCCTTGAGGCCCTCCTCTCCTTTCCACTAAAGCCCATTACTTCCCCGGGGGGTTCCGGTAACGTCTCGGTACTCCGAAATTCACCTGAAACAACCCGAACCATTCCGGTGTCCGAATGTAACCTTCCAATATATGAATCTTTATGTCTCGACCGTTTTGAGACTCCTCGTCATGTCCGTGATCTCATTCGGGACTCCGAACAAACTTCGGTTCATCAAATCACATAACTCATAATACAAATCGTCATCGAACTTTAAGCGTGCGGATCCTACGGGTTCGAGAACTATGTAGACATGACTGAGACACATCTCCGGTCAATAACCAATAGCGGAACCTGGATGCTCATATTGGCTCCTACATATTCTACGAAGATCTTTATCGGTCAAACCGCATAACAACATACGTTGTTCCCTTTGTCATCGGTATGTTACTTGCCCGAGATTCGATCGTCGGTATCATCATACCTAGTTCAATCTCGTCACCGGCAAGTCTCTTTACTTGTTCCGTAATGCATCATCCCGTGACTAACTCATTAGTCACATTGCTTGCAAGGCTCATAGTGATGTGCATTACCGAGAGGGCCCAGAGATACCTCTCCGATACACGGAGGGATAAATCCTAATCTCGATCTATGCCAACTCAACAAACACCATCGGAGACACCTGTAGAGCATCTTTATAATCACCCAGTTACGTTGTGACGTTTGATAGCACACAAGGTGTTCCTCCGATATTCAGGAGTTGCATAATCTCATAGTCATAGGAACATGTATAAGTCATGATGAAAGCACTAGCAATAAAACTAAACGATCATTTATGCTAAGCTAACGGATGGGTCTTGTCCATCACATCATTCTTTAATGATGTGATCCCGTTGATCAAATGACAACACATGTCTATGGTCAGGAAACTTAACCATCTTTGATTAACGAGCTAGTCTAGTAGAGGCATACTAGGGACACTCTATTTGTCTATGTATTCACACATGTACTAAGTTTCCGGTTAATACAATTCTAGCATGAATAATAAACATTTATCATGATATAAGGAAATATAAATAACAACTTTATTATTGCCTCTAGGGCATATTTCCTTCAGTCTCCCACTTGCACTAGAGTCAACAATCTAGTTCACATCGTCATGTGATTTAATACCAATAGTTCACATCTTTATGTGATTAGTTCACATATCGATGTGACTAATACCCAAAGAGTTTTACTAGAGTCAATAATCTAGTTCACATCGCTATGTGATTAACACCCAAAGAGTACTAAGGTGTGATCGTGTTTTGCTTGTGAGAGAAGCTTAGTCAATGGGTCTGTCACATTCAGAGCCGTATGTATTTTGCAAATTTTCTATGTCTACAATGCTCTGCATGGAGCTACTCTAGCTAATTACTCCGACTTTCAATATGTATCCAGATTGAGACTCAGATTCATCTGGATCGGTGTAAAAGCTTGCATCGACGCAACTCTTTACGACAAACTCTTTATCACCTCCATAACCGAGAAATATCTCCTTAGTCTTCTAAGGATAATTTTGACCGCTGTCCAGTGATCCACTCCTGGATCAATATCGTACCCCCTTGCCAAATTCATGGCAAGGTACACAATAGGTTTGGTACACAACATATAATACTTTATAGAACCTATGGCTGACGCATAGGGAATGACTTGGTGGAATTTCAATTCAAAGACGAAGAGATGCTATCTTCTCCTCAACCGCACTTCCCAGTCACCCTAAAGACTGGAATCAAACCTGGTTTTACTGCCAAGACACATCTCCGCCTGGCGAAAATCCTCTGCCGGGTTTCCGCAACCGCCGGCTTAGGCCAAAACATCCACTTCTAGACCGGATCAGCACCACTGAACGGGCTAAGTATATGCCTACCTTTTCGAAGGTAAGAGCCCTGCTAGCCAATGGATTAACCGTAATGGATTTGGTTCGATGCTGGGTCTCTTGGAGGATCATACCTTTGAGCCACCGGCCCGGCTTAATGTGTGAATACACTTGCGATGTCAAAGACCCACAGCGTCCCTGTCAAACGCGTGTCACTGTCAACGCGTGTGGAAGATAAAGAAATTAATGAGATGACTAAGATGCTGCTCGGGGAGAGCTTAGAAAATTGCAGCATGGCGGGTTGAATCCCTTATATACTCTTATCCCGGCCCCAGATGTAAGTATTTATAGCCAATTTACTTTATTCATTATTCGCATAAACTGCACACTCATTATCATCACTTGCTTTCTTCAGGTTGACGCTGCTTTCTGGAGCAAAAAACTGCAAGATAAGCCGGCCAAAAAGGCCAGGGAAAAAACCGAGGCTTCAAAGAAGACCAAGAAGAAAATAGACGTAACAGAGCTATTCGGCCTGGATGATGAGTCGGAGGTAGAACTTGATTCTCTTGGCTCCTTTTTTGTACATCTTATTGATGCCAACAGGTTGATGCGGAGACTAGCCAAGTAGATGCTGAAGAGGTAACTATTATTTCCTCCGACTTAGAGCCTTTGCTAAGATAGAAAGTTCGGTAAGTGACCCGGAAAGTAAGGTTTTCTGACCCTTCAACTTACCTGGATCCAAACTTTATTTTGAAGAAACAACAACATGAAGCCCGGCGCACAACCCGGAACAGCGGAGGTGGAGACCTTCATGCCGGCTTACCCAACACGCCGGTCCCTCGCAAACGCCGAAATGAGGTGCCTCAGAATTGAATCCTCTCCTTTCCAAAAGCTGGCCTTATTCGCCAACCATTTAATCCTTCCGACTCAAATTATCAGGGAGCTTCTCATTCATCTTCTAGAGACTCTAGTGGAACTCAGTTGCCTACCTTCAAGATTGCCCTTGGGTAAGAACATTTGACTTCTTGGTTTTAATACTTTGAAACTGATATATTCAAATCCCCATAAGTCTTATTTTCAATGGTATAGCCAAACCAAGTAAGAAGCTGAAGATGGGCAAGCCGGCCGAAGTTCCCAAGGTCAATGAGCCAGAGAAACAGATACCAGCTTCAGAGGCTTCAACTCGGAACCCCGAAGACACTGCCAGTGACCCGCCGGCAGAAACCCATGACACCCCCGTGGATCCAATGGGTGTTGACCCGGAAAGTGCTAAGCCGCCAAGCCCCACCAAGCCTGCTGAAGAAGATGCTGAGGATGTCGTGGTCACTGGGACTGCTTACGTAGAACCAGGAAACCACACCGTTCTGGCCAAGCATTCCGCCAAGGAGGAGCTAATTGAGAAGAGCAAAGTCAAATTTGACATTGCAAACTATTCACACTTGGTTGTCAATGAACTATACTCTGGTTATCTGAGCCATCTTCATACTGGTCGTGATCTGGAAGTGGACATAGTCAAAAGAATGCGACAGAAATATGAGGTATGAACATCTGCTTCCCTTTATATATAGTCATCCAGCCCCCAAGTCTTATCCGTAGGAAAAAGTATGTTGAGTGTGGATAAGACTTTTATCCATGTATCATTGCAAATTTCGAGTCATAACCCTCATGGGCCGGCTTACCTTGATAAAGATGAGTCGGGTCATATTTAGAAGGATAACTTTAATTCCTAGCCCTCAAGGACCGGCTTATATTAAGAAAGATGAGCCGGTTCTTCAACAATGTAATTTGAAAAGAGCTTCCTCGTACATGAGCCCCCAAGTGCCAAGTGCATTGCTTGAAATGTGCTTGGTACTTGTATGAAAATCATTCCCTACCTGGCATACTTATATTTTTTCACTCTTATTTGCAGGATGCCCTAGGCCTGAATGAGACCCAATTGGTGGGATTGAAGAGCAGGCTTGAACATCAAGAGGCTGAAGCATGCAAAGCTAACTCCAAATTGAAGCTTAGCCTGGATGAGAATTAGAAGCTCAAAGCCAGGTTTACCACAGAGAGAGCCGGCTGGGAGAAAGAAAAGGCCGCCTTACTACAAAGGGCAGAAGCCGCTGAAGCTTCCTTGAAGGAGACCACTGTAGAGCCGACCGACTTAAAATGCCATATTTCACAGATGACGTTTACAATCTTTGGTAAGTAACTCTTATCATTATAACCTTTCCCAATCTTTTGAATTTTAACTCGCCTGGCGACTCATCTGAATGTGTAATCAATAGGCCCCAGGAGCGCCAATCTTGGACAAGACATGCTGCTGAAGCTTAAAGTGGTTTATACTCTGGTGGAACAGTTGTACACTGGCACACAGCGGACTCTTGTAGCTATATCCAATGGTAAACAGCTGCCGACCCTCCTCAGAGAGGTGCTAGATAAGCTGTCTGTGATGCCTAAGAAATTAGAAGAGATAAAGCGATCAGCCGCCCATGCTGGTGCCATTACAACTCTGACCCGGGCCAAAGCATGGCAAGCAGAATTAGACCCGGCAGAGATGGCCACCGGATGTGCAAGCCTCAAAGAAGATGGATCTCCATTTGATAAAATGGACTTTGCCGAGTGCATGAAAGAGACGCGTCCCCTGGCGTGCAAACTAGCCGAAGAAACTGATTTATCCAAGTACCAGGCAGCGTACACAATGGACAGTACGAAAGTTAAAGCGTCGGCTTATTAAGGCGTGGGCCTCATCCCTCCAACGCGTAAGCATACTTTTGCTTCTGATGTTGATCCGTCCTCACTTATCGATGATGAAGCTGTATTCAAGGCCTTGACTGGCATCGACTGGACGTCACCTAACCTCCAGATGGGCGAAGAAGAAGAGCCGGAGCAGGATGACCCGGAGTCCTTGACCCGCCGTGACGAAGGCAATTGATTCCAGGCGACTATCCACCCTGGGCATAAATATCTTGTGCTGAAAAACTCTTAGCTCCAATTATTTAGGTCCATGGTGTCCTTGTAATAGGCTAGATTTGAAAACAATGATCTGTCATGCCATCGTGCATGTTTATCTTTTGAATGCTTAAACTGTCGAACTAATATTTATGATCCGCCGCATGTGCTTATAATATTATCAATTATGTGGGTCAGATCAAATATTATCATACTCCCTGCACACAAACAAATAGCATGTGCCCTGGCGGTTTAAGCCAAGGCGGGTCACAAATACCTTTGAAAACCCCTGATGTAATGATCTTTTTGAAAAATTTGACATAAAGACTATTAGTGCAGGCCATATAAGCCGAAACACTCTAGCGATTTAAAGTCTAAAGCCAGTGCAGTTTAATATTCCCCAAATGTTCATACATACCTGGAGATTAATATCATGTTTATGTCATGATAATTATAATCCAGAGTGGGTACTAACCCGTAGGCATGAAATCTCATGACCTTGATTACCCAAGGCAAATTATCCTAGCGACTTATAGTCTGCTATCAGGGCTAGTTACTAACCCTACTCAATTATGAATCATATAATCAACACTACATGGCCTGAATTGCACCAAATACACTTGAGCAGAAGAAATCTTTGATGGACGCAAATTCAAAATGTCCAGAAGAAAAGAAATTCAGAAAAAGTCAAGTACTTTTATAGGCCGCACATCCTTAAAATTCAAGTGCTTTCATGGGCCGCACAACCACTAAGATTCAAGTGCTTTCATAGGCCGCACGGCCTTAGAGTTGTCCTCGCTCACTGTAAGCCGGCCCTCACATGACAAACCGTCGTTTTAACCTTCACAAGTTCAGGGTCTCATTTAAAAGATTGACTGTTAAGAGTATGGCGGGTCATTCAGGATTACATGGTGGAGAGGCATCTTGCATACAGGCAGGTCGAAACTCAGGATTCGACATCTAGCCTGGTCACGAGGGTAAGAAAGCTAAACCCGTTGGGTTGGAAGCCCCAAGCAACCTATAATATGGCATGGAAGCCGATCAAGAGGGTAAGAATAGCTATGCTTATTGAGCAGGAAGCCCCCAAGTGACCTATAATATGGCATGGAAGCCAATCAAGAGGGTAAGAATAGCTATGCTCATTGAGCAGGAAGCCCCCAAGTGATCTATAATATGGCATGGAAGTCGATCAAGAGGGTAAGAATAGCTATGCTCATTGAGCAGGAAGCCCCCAAGTGACCTTATGAACAAACAATAAAAACTCAGATACTTAGAAATGAAACGACAGAGGCCCTGAATTACCAGGGATGCCGACTTTACTATAGTGATCATAATATATACATTGATGAAAGTATGTACATCACAAGGGTCGGTGGCTCAAGTGTAATAAGGCCGAAGGTGAGCGATGTTCGAAGGTTGGCGGGTCTCCTCCTCTGATGTACGTGAATCCTTGTGTTCTTGAATATCAACGAGGTAGTATGATCCGTTGTTCAGGTTTTTGCTGACCACAAAGGGTCCTTCCCAAGGCGGGGATACGTTATGCATATCTGTTTGATCTTGGATCAACCGGAGCACCAAATCACCTTCTTGAAAGGCCCGGGTCTTAACCCGGCGGCTATGATAGTGACGCAGATCTTGCTGGTATATCGCCGAACGAGCCGCCACAAGGCCATGCTCCTCGTCCAACACATCAAGTGCATCTTGACGTGCTTCTTCATTAACAGCTTCAACATAAGCCACCACAGGGGTGAGTCATGACGGATATCGCTTGGAAGAACCGCCTCTGCCCCCTTATACCATGAAAAAGGGCGTATAACCTGTTGACCTGTTAGGAGTAGTATTGATGTTCCAAATTACCGAGGGTAACTCCTCAACCCAACAACCCGGTGTTCGCTGCAGTGGAACCATAAGCTGGGGCTTTATACCTTTTAAGATTTCTTGATTGGCCCTTTCAGCCTGACCATTAGACTGTGGGTGAGCCACTGATGAGACGTCAAGACGAATATGCTCTCATTGACAAAACTCTCTCATAGCACCCTTTGATAGATTAGTGCCATTGTTCATTATGATACTACGAGGGTAACCAAAACGGAAGATTACTTTCTTTATGAATTGAACCGCCGTTGCCGCATCACACTTACTGACCGGCTCTGCCTCAACCCACTTAGTAAATTTGTCAACCGCCACCAAGAGGTGGGTCTTCTTATCCTTAGACCTCTTAAAAGGCCCAACCATATCAAGCCCCCAGACTATGAATGACCAAGTAATTGGAATCATCCTCAATTCTTGAGCAGACACGTGAGCCCGTCGAGAAAATTTCTGACAACCATCACCCTTGCTAACAAGATCTTCTGCATCGGCATGAGCCGTCAACCAATAAAACCCATGGCGGAAAGCTTTAGCCACCAGAGATTTAGAGCCGGCATGATGACCACAAGCACCTTCAAGGATTTCCCTTAGAATCTCACGACCCTCTTCAGGAGAAACACAACGCTGGAATACACCTGTGACACTGCATCGGTGTAACTCGCCATTGACAATGGTCATAGACTTAGACCGCCGGGTTATCTTTCTGGCCAAAGTTTCGTCCTCAGGCAACTCGCCCCGGGTCATATAAGCCAAGTATGGAACTGTCCAATCCGGAATAGCATGGAGAGCCGCCACCAATTGTGCCTCCGGGCCAGGAATAGCAAGGTCCTCCTCTGTCGGCAACTTAACTGAAGGATTTGTCAATATATCAAGAAAAACATTGGGGGGCACCGGCTTACGCTGAGACCCCAGCTGGCTTAAAGCATCAGCTGCCTCATTCTTTCTGTGATCAACATGCTCCACCTGATAACCTTTGAAGTGACCAACAATACTATCAACCTCCCGGCGATAAGCCGCCATGAGCGGGTCTTTAGAATCCCAAGTGCCTGAAACTTGCCGAGCCACCAAATCTGAGTCGCCAAAGCACTTGACCCCGCTTAAATTCATCTCTTTGGCCATCTGAAGGCCATGGAGCAGGGCCTCATACTCAGCTGCATTATTAGTGCAAGGAAACATAAGCCTTAAAACATAGCAAAATTTGTCACCTCGTGGGGAAGTCAAAATAACTCTAGCCCCCGAGCCTTCCAATTGCCTAGATATGTCAAAGTTAATAGTCCAATATGTGTTATCAGGCTTCTCTTCAGGTGTCCGCAACTCTGTCCAGTCATTGATGAAATCCACAAGAGCTTGAGACTTGACAGCTGTCCTTGGCATATATTTCAGACCATGGGGTTCAAGCTCAATGGCCCACTTGGCCACTCGGCCTGTGGCCTCTCTATTCTGAATAATACCTCCTAAGGGAGCAGAGCTGACCAACGTAATGGGATGACCAAGAAAATAATGCTTCAGTTTACGACAGGCCATGAACACCCCATACACTAGCTTCTGCCAATGTGGGTATCGCTGCTTAGACTCAATTAAGACTTCACTGACATAATAAGCCAGCCTTTGAACTGGATACTCCTTACCCGTCTCTTTTCATTCCACTACAACCGCCACGCTGACGGCTCTGCTATTAGCAGCCACATATAAGAGCAAAGGCTCCTTCTCAATAGGAGCTGCAAGAACCGGCGGCTCAGCCAACTGCTTTTTAAGCGCCTCAAACGCCTCATTAGCAGCATCACTCCAAACAAAACGATCTGTTTTCTTCATCATCTGGTACAGAGGAATAGCCTTCTCTCCCAGGCGGCTTATAAACTGACTTAAAGCAGCAATATGACCCGCCAAACGCTGGACATCATTGACGCACGCCGTCTTAGCCCACTAAGTGATAGCTTTGATTTTCTCCGGGTTAGCTTCGATGCCTCTCTCTGAGACCAGAAAGCCTAAGAGCTTGCCTGTAGGCACACCAAAAACACACTTTGTCGGGTTAAGCATCATTTTGTAGACCCGAAGATTATCAAAGGTCTCTTTCAAATCATCTAGCAGAGTCTCCTTCTTTCTGGACTTCACAACAATATCATCCTAATAAGCGTGAGCATTGCGTCCAATCTGGTTATGAAGACATTTTTGAACACAATGTTGATAAGCCGCCTGCGCACTTTTGAGCTCCAAAAGGTGTGGTGAAAGCCGTCTTCTCTTGGTCTTTAACTGCCATCTTAATCTGATGATAATCGGAATAAGCGTCCACGAAGCTTAAACGCTCACAACCCGCCGTGGCATCCATGATCTGATCAATACAGAGAAGAGCAAAAGGATCAGCTTGACAAGCTTTATTGAGGTCTGTGTAATCCACATACATATGCCAAGTGCCATTCTTCTTAAGTACTAGCACTGGGTTGGCCAACCACTCAGGGTGGAAAAATTCAATGATGAACCCAACCACTAAGAGCCAGGCCACCTCTTCTCCAATGGCCTTATGTCTCTCCTCATTAAAACGATGAACTAATTGCTTGACCGGCTTAGATTTGGGATCAATATTGAGAGTGTGCTCAGCGAGTTCTCTCGGTACACCCGACATGTTTGAAGGCTTCCATGCAAAGATGTCCCAGTTCTCACGAATGAACTCGATGAGCGCACTTTCCTATTTCGGATCCATATTGGCATTGATAGTGAACTGCTGAGATGGGTCGCCAGGGACAAAATCAACCTGCTTGGTATCATCCGCCGATTTAAACTTCAACAAAGGGTCATGCTCTGTGGTTGGCGTCTTTAACGGAGTCATATCAGCCGGGTCAACATTGTCTTTATAAAACTTAAGTTCCTCCGTGGCACAGGCAGACTCAGCATAAGCAGCATCACCTTCTTCACATTCCAAGGCTATCTTCCTGTCACAATGTACTGTGATTGTACCCTTGCGACCCAACATCTTAAGCTGTAGATACACATAACAAGATCGTGCCATAAACTTGGCGTAAGCCGGCCGTCCAAACAAAGCGTGATAAGGGCTTTTGATTTTAACCACTTCAAACCACAATGTCTCTGCCCTGTAATCATATTCATTGTCGAAGGCTACTTTCAAGGCAATCTTACCAACTGGGTATGCTGACTTACCAGGCACCACACCGTGAAAGACTGTAGAGGACAGCTTAAGATCTTTGTCAGTCAAATTCATATGGCAAAAGGTATCATAATAGAGGATATTGATGCTGCTGAACTCCAACCTGAGGGGCTACCACTAATGTCAGCTGACCCGGATTGTCAACCTGGGGCGGGTGATCCTCATGGCTCCATACAATTGACTGCTCTGACCATCACAAGTACCGAGGCACTGCTGACTCAGTTGTACTGGCCGCGCGATTATGAACCTTCTAATCTCGCTTGCACAGTCTTGTGGTGAACACATGGTACTGGGCACCATTAAGCTGCTTAGGATTGATCTGGTATCCCGACTGTTGTTGCTGGTTACCCTGACTGGGCTGCTGGTTATAGTCGCCCTGGTTACCTTGACCTTGATATCCGGAATTTGAGCCACCCCCTCCAAAGCCGGGCCCATGTGAGCCGGATCCTGACCCGCCGTGCGGGCCATTATTATTATTGTGGTCCTGATGAAAGCCGGAGTTCTTATATTCCATCATGATAAAACAATCTTTCCACATATGAGTCAACGGTCTATTTGGAAAACTGTGCTTTGGGCAAGGCTGGTTCAACATTGCGTCAAGGTTGAACTTTGGCCCTCCAAACTGAGGTGGTTTTCCCTTACGACGCTGATTGTTATTCTGTGTGTTGGTATTGGCTACAAAATCTGACCCGCCGTCAGCTTGCTTGCGCTTACCATTATTGCCTTGATTATGCCCTGTCATATTTTGCTGTTGTCCTTTTCCACTACCGTTCTTCTCCCCTTTGCTGGACTTTGTGGCACCCCGGCTCAGAGAAATCGGAACGCCTCGTATTCCAGCCCAGAGATCAAGGAGAAGTCTTCTGGAATACAACACTGCTTAGCATAGAACAAATCAACTCTTTATTGCAATCTATATGGATACAAGGGTTACATCGGCATGGCGACACTACGCCTGCCACGGTTGCTCCATGCAAGCAGCAGAACAACACAATGCATTGGAACAACGATGACGGTGATGAACTCCACTCCGCAGGGACTCTGACTGGAGCGCTTATCCTAGCTCGGAAACAAGGGATCCACGGCAAACAAGCAATCAATTCTGGCATGACCTGCAAACTGGCATGACATGCCAGGTCAGTACATTGAATGTACCTGCAAGCTCACAACAACCAAGAGCAATCAAGACAAACAACATCATGGCATTTACAGGTTAACAAGGATTAACATGATACTATCAGATCAATCATAGCATGAACAAGATGAACATGATACAGCTAGAACAATATGAGCATGGCATGAACATATCAACATGATGATACTAGCATGCAACATGATAATGCTATCATGCACGAACTTACTCTGCTCGGGTTACCTCATAACCATCACTTGCAAAAGCTTACCATCACGGACATCATACGATCATCTCAGGATCCAAACAAGCTTGGTATTATGATACCATAGTAATCATTAATGACCACAAGGAGCTTGACCTTAACCCTTGACTCTCGCACAACACCACAAATATCCAACAATTCGGTATCCTCGATACCACGGTGATCATCTCACGATCACAATCAACCTCTTTCTCATCATCGAACTAGGGTTGTTATTAAGCACATTATTATTACTGTTGACCCATAGTGTGACCGACTACGAACTGGGTCCATATCCGCAGGCGCGGCTATCGATAGATTTAAACACACACTCTGCAGAGGTTAGCACACTGTACCCACATCACAGAACCCATGGCCTCGCACTGCCATTCGGGTGGACCAACGGTGTTCCGACAAAACCGATCTACTGCCATGACACTCTCCCGGCCACTCCGACTAACTCCCCTCCGGGCTAAGTCATGGGTGGCCCCGTGCCTACCAAAGGCATCAATGGCCACCGTCGTGGCAAAATGATAAACGGTCCCAAACGGGGACAAGCCGGCTACAACAACTACGGGTACACAAGGCTTATACCGTCCTACCCAGCAAAGGTAGCGCCCGCGCATAACCTTCCCTCGTTGGAGGCACCGGCGAGAGGCATGACAATAGACTGCATTAAGGCCATTCCCATAAAAGGAAAATGTGGTTGCACCGGTCAGCTCGATTTGGTGGCACCATGACTCAGCCAACAGTTGTTCAAGTTTATTTAAGTCCGGTTAAACTTGAATGCAATGATGCTGAGTCATACAATATAACATGATGCAACTATCATGCATGATATCAACATAAACATGGGGGTACACCATAATCATCAAGCATATCAACAACAATAAAGCATGTATCCGAATGAGCATGGCATACTGACTAACATGAATATCACAAGTATAACACTACTCATAGCATAACATGACCACTAGCATCAATAATAAATACTAAGCAAGAACATATCAAGAATACTAGCAAGTAAGCATATAACCAGCTAGATGCAAAGGAACATGCATAATCACGGTACTCGGTAGCAGACGATAGTCATGCTCCGAAGAACATGACCAACACCAACATGTAATACTACCAAGCATGACATACGACAGAAATACTAACAACTAGTACATGATAACCAGGTGCATAAAAACATAGCATGAAAGTGAACACAAATCCATAAGCATCACCGAAACAACGATAACCATATCAAAACAAGCAGACATTTATTAAATGTTCAAGTTGAAAACCATGGCTACTGCATGGCCATCATGCAAGTGGGTGTTGTGGCTTGCCTATGGATGAAGAAACCACCGGGGAGAAGTGCGGAACGCTCGCGGAAAGATTCGCCGGAGACAGTTCTCTCCCGAAGGGGCTGATTAGGGGCAAGGGCATAAAGGTCATTTCCAGTATGTCAAACCATAGTAAAAATGATAGAAACAGAATGGGCTCGAAGAGACGAAGATTTGGGCGTTGGAATCACCTCAATCGGAGTCACGGTTAAAAAGATACGGCCGTTCGTTTGTTAGCGGAAAAACAAAAAAAATGCTTTTCTGTTGCTAACGGGTGAACGTCCACTATTTAACTGATTCGGCCGGCTGGGTTAAAACAGAAAAAGCATTACTGAAAATACGTCTTCAGAAAGTAGAGCGCGTATTTGAGGAGAATACGCTTTCTATACACGAAAACGAACTCTGGGGATGCCGTTTCCACTTATCCACGTGGCAGAGGCGGGGCCGGGGCTGAGTGGCTGCCAGGTGGGGTCCGCGGGGAGGGGGCCCGCCTGGCTAGGGCCTTCTTCTTCCTCCTCCACTTGCACGCCCGGCCAGAGACAGGGGCTCACCCCGATGGAGGTTGCCGGCGACTCCGAGCACCTCTCGCGGCGCCCGGACTACTGAAGCGATCAGGGGACCGAGCCGCGTCTTCCCACACACTCTATGTGCGCCGAGGAGCTCGGGAATGGCCGGAGAATTGGCCGCGACGAAGGAGAGTTTCGGACGTCAGGAAAATCTAAGCTAGAGGTCACCGGAGGAAGATGAGGAGTGCTGGGAGGCTCTAGGGGGTGGATGGAGGCCTATGGAGGTGGCTAGATGGGGCGGGGCACGCCTCAGAGCTCAGATTCGAGTTGAGGCCCGCGGCGGCTGATATCTACTACGCAACCTTCTTCTTGTAGACGTTGTTGGGCCTCCAAGTGCAGAGGTTTGTAGGACAGTAGCAAATTTCCCTCAAGTAGATGACCTAAGGTTTATCAATTTGTGGGAGGCGTAGGATGAAGATGGTCTCTCTCAAACAACCCCGCAACCAAATAACAAAGAGTCTCTTGTGTCCCCAACACACCCAATACAATGGTAAATTGTATAGGTGCACTAGTTCGGCGAAGAGATGGTGATACAAGTGCAATATGGATGGTAGATATAGGTTTTTGTAATCTGAAAATATAAAAAACAGCAAGATAACTAATGATAAAAGTGAGCGAAAACGGTATTGCAATGCGTTGAAACAAGGCCTAGGGTTCATACTTTCACTAGTGCAAGTTCTCTCAACAATAATAACATAATTGGATCATATAACTATCCCTCAACATGCAACAAAGAGTCACTCCAAAGTCACTAATAGAGGAGAACAAACGAAGAGATTATTGTAGGGTACGAAACCACCTCAAAGTTATTCTTTCTGATCGATCTATTCAAGAGTTCGTACTAGAATAACACCTTAAGACACAAATCAACCAAAACCCTAATGTCACCTAGATACTCCAATGTCACCTCAAGTATCCGTGGGTATGATTATACGATATGCATCACACAATCTCAAATTCATCTATTCAACCAACACAAAGAACTTCAAAGAGTGCCCCAAAGTTTCTACCAGAGAGTCAAGACGAAAACATGTGCCACCCCCTATGCATAAGTTCACAATGTTACGGAAGCCACAAGTTGATCACCAAAACATACATCAAGTAGATCACGTGATATCCCATTGTCACCACAGATAAGCACATGCAAGACATACATCAAGTGTTCTCAACTCCATAAAGACTCAATCCGATAAGATAACTTCAAAGGGAAAACTCAATCCATTACAAGAGAGTAGAGGGGGATAAACATCATAAGATCCAACTATAATAGCAAAGCTCGCGATACATCAAGATCGTGCCAAATCAAGAACACGAGAGAGAGAGAGATCAAGCACATAGCTGCTGGTACATACCCTCAGCCCCGAGGGTGAACTACTCCCTCCTCGACATGGAGAGCGCGGGGATGATGAAGATGGCCACCGGAGAGGGATTCCCTCTCCTGCAGGGTGCCGGAACGGGTCTAGATTGGTTTTCGGTGGCTACAGAGGCTTGCGGCGGCGGAACTCCCGATCTAGGTTATTTTTTGGAGGTTTCTGTATATAAGAGGTTTTGGCGTCGAGAACAAGTCAGGGGGGTCTCCGGTTTGTCCACGAGGTAGGGAGGCGCGCCCCCACCCTCGTGGGCAGCCCGGGACTCTTCTGGCCCAACTCTTTTACTCCATAGCCTTCTTCTGGTCCAAAAATAAGTTCCGTGAAGTTTCAGGTCAATTGGACTCCGTTTGGTTTTCCTTTTCTGCTATACTCAAAAACAAGGAAAAAACAGAAACTGGCACTGGGCTCTAGGTTAATAGGTTAGTCCCAAAAATCATATAAAATAGCATATAAAACATCCTAGATGGATAATATAATAGCATGGAACAATAAAAAATTATAGATATGTTGGAGACGTATCAAGCATCCCCAAGCTTAATTCCTGCTCATCCTCGAGTAGGTAAATGATAAAAACTGTATTTTTGATGTGGAATGCTACCTAACATATTTATCATTGTAATCTTCTTTATTGTGGCAAGAATATTCAGATCCATAAGATTCAAGACAAAAGTTTAATATTGACATAAAAATAATAATACTTCAAGCATACTAACCAAGCAATTATTTCTTCTCAAAATAACATGGCCAAAGAAAGCTTATCCCTACAAAATCATATAGTTTGGCTATGCTTCATTTTCGTCACACAAAAAATGCTCTCATCATGCACAACCCCGATGACAAGCCAAGCAATTGTTTCATACTTTAGTAATCTCAAACTTTTTTCAACTTTCACGCAATACATGAGCGTGAGCCATGGACATAGCACTATCGATGGAATAGAGTATAATGATGGGGGTTGTGTGGAGAAGACAAAAGGGAGAAAGTCTCACATTGACGCGGCTAATCAACAGGCTATGGAGATGCCCATCAATTGATGTCAATGCGAGGAGTAGGGATTGCCATGCAACGGATGCACTAGAGCTATAAATGTATGAAAGCTCAACAAAAGAAACTAAGTGGGTGTGCATCCAACTTGCTTGCTCACGAAGACCTAGGGTATTTGAGGAAGCCCATCGTTGGAATATACAAGCCAAGTTCTATAATAAAAATTCCCACTAGTATATGAAAGTGACAATATAAGAGACTCTCTATCATGAAGATCATGCTACTTTGAAGCACAAGTGTGGAAAAAGGATAGTAGCATTGTCCCTTTTATTTCTCTTTTTTATTTTTTATTTGGCCTTTGTTTTTTTATTGGCCTTTATTTTTCTTTTTTTATTTGGCCTTTTCCCCCTTTTTTTTGGCCTTTCTCTTTTTTTTTTCTTTTTTTTCGGGAGAATGCTCTATTAATGATGATCATCACACTTCTATTTATTTACAACTCAAAGATTACAACTCGATACTAGAACAAAGTATGACTCTATATGAATGCCTCCGGCGGTGTACCGGGATGGGCAATGACTCATGAGTGACATGTATGAAAGAATTATGAATGGTGGCTTTGCCACAAATACGATGTCAACTACATGATCATGCTAGGCAATATGACAATGATGATGCGTGTCATAATAAACGGAACGGTGGAAAGTTGCATGGCGATATATCTCAGAATGGCTATGGAAATGCCATAATAGGTAGGTATGGTGGCTGTTTTGAGGAAGACATAAGGAGGTTTATGTGTGATAGAGCGTATCATATCACGGGGTTTGGATGCACCGGCGAAGTTTGCACCAACTCTTGAGGTGAGAAAGGGCAATGCACGGTACCAAAGAGGCTAGCAATGATGGAAGGGTGAGAGTGCGTATAATCCATGGACTCAACATTAGTCATAAAGAACTCACATACTTATTGCCTGCGATGTAAAAAACAAGCAAAAAAAAGCAACTGGCACTTGGCACTGGCCCAATAGGTTAGTCCAAAAAATTGATATAAAGTTGCTATAAAATGATTGTAAAACATCCAAGAATGATAATATATTGGCATGAATACTTCATAAATTTTAGATACGTCGAAGACGTATCAGCATCCCCAAGCTTAATTCCTACTCGTCCTCGAGTAGGTAAATGATAAAAGAAATAATTTATGAAGTGTGAATGCTAGCAAAGTGCATAAGTTTGATCAATGATAATTTCAATCACTTTTCCTAGCATCATAACATTAATTCTTTCTTATAAAACTTCTCATGTTATAGTAGCAACCAATTCACATGTTAAGGTTTAAACAATGAACTCTCTTGAAACTCAACAACCTATGTTCTTAGTCACAAAGCAATTGCAATTCAACTTATTCAACGAAGTTTAAGTAAGAGCTCCACATACTCAACCATCATATAGTCTTCTATGATTGCTAACACTCACCGCATACACATGAGCAAAACGTTTCAACCAGACACATAGAAAGATACGGGCTTATAGTTTCGCCTCCCAACGTATTCACCTCATCGGTGATGTCAACAATAATAACTCATGCCACCCATATTCAACTGGACATATGTGCCTAGATCTTTCCTCACCACATGATGCTTGCCGAAGGAGAAAAATAAAAAGGAGTAGAGAGAAAAACTTTGATTCTTGCATAAAAGTAAATACATAAAAGTAAAAGATAGGCCCTTCGCAGAGGGAAGCAGAGGTTGCCATGCGCTTATCTGTTTGTATGCTCAATCCGTTAGTGCAAAAGAACATCATGTTGTATTGCCCCTTAAGATGGCAACCTTTATTATGCAGTCTGTTGCTTTTATTCTTTGCCATCCAAGTTCGTACAATGCTCAATTTTCTCTTACACTAAATGATCTCACTTTTAGAAGCAATTTTTATTGCCTTATTGCACCGATGACAACTTACTTGAAAGATCTTGCTCAATCCATAGGTAGGTATGGTGGACTCTTGAAAATAAGATTTGGGTTTAAGGGTTTTGGATGCACAAGTAGTATCTCTACTTAGTGCGGAATTTTTGGCTAGCAAAGATGGGGGGCAAGCACAACATGTTGAAGGATCTATGACAATATAACTTCTAGGTGAATATGAACAAACATAAATCATTACGTTGTCTTCCTTGTCCAACGTCAGCAATTTTGGCATATAATATTTAGATGGGGGCTCACGATCACAAAAGATTTCCATGATAGTGTATTTGCATGTGAAAGTTCTCTTCCTTCTACTAGTCATTCAGGAATTGCTTGTATGACCAATATTGTGATTGTAAAGCTTCAAAAGATTTCACTTTCTAAACCCAATGTGAAGCTACCACTTGGCACGATATGAACATATAATTTCAACTTTATTTCATTCAATTTATTCAACAATTTACTCATAGGATATAAGTAAAGCACAAGAGCAATTCCGTAGAAAAGAGCTTCGTTGACGGGATGTAAATGCCGCTTACCTAGCCTCTCTGGCAACTATTTGAGGACTCTATTTTATTTAAAAACTTTCAGTTCTAAGTATTTTATTAAAACAGAAAGTAAAACAAAACAAAATGACATTTCAAGCATAGCACACATTATGTGAAGAAGCAAAAACTTAGGCTTAACCGATACTAACCGATAATTGTTGAAGAAGAAAGGTGGGATGCCTATCGAGGCATCCCCAAGCTTAGATGCTTGAGACTTCTTGAAATATTATCTTGGGATGCCTTGGGCATCCCCAAGCTTGAGCTTTTGTGTCTCCTTAATTCCTTTTATATCACGGTTTCTCTAAATCTTAAAAACTTCATCCACACAAAACTCAACAAGAACTCGTGAGATAAGTTAGTATAAACCAATGCAAAAACCTTATCAATCTCTACTGTAGCAAATCACTAAAATTATTATTCAACATTGCATACTAAATGCCTCTACATATTTAATAATCCTATCCTCAAATAGAGTCATTAAACAAGCAAACATATGCAAACATAACAGCAATCTGCCAAAACAATACAAGCATGTAAGAGTATCAATACTTATTCAACTCAAAAAATTCTGAAAATTTAACACACTATAGAAGATTTATCAGAGCTTATTGTGCAAAAAGTTTCAACATTTTATCATGTTCTGACTTTTCTAGGGAATTTTTGCAACAGCGGTAAACTTTATATTTTCAAACAGCAACATATAGACTTGCAATATAAGCATAGTAAAGGCTATCATTGCCACTTTTATTGAAATAAAAGATGCAAAAAATTATTCTAAATAACAGAAAGAAAGTCCTAACAAAATAAATTGACGCTCCAAGCAAAACACATATCATGTGACGAATGAAAACATAGCTCAAAGTGAGGTTACCGATAATGTTGGAGACGAAAGAGGGGATGCCTTCCGGGGCATCCCCAAGCTTAGATGCTTGGATCTTCCTTGAATATTACCTTGGGGTGCCTTGGGCATCCCCAATATTAGGGTCTTGTCACTCCTTATTCTCCTCATATCGATATCTCACCCAAAACTTGAAAAATTCAATCACACAAAACTTAACGAAACTTTGTGAGATAGGTTAGTATGATAAAGAGGAAACCATTCCACTTTTGGTACTGACAAAGACAAGATTCATAGTTGTTCTCACACAATGCCTACTGTAGCATATCATTTCTAAAATTTATATTGAGCAATATAAGCCATAGAAACTAGAAAACAAGCAAACTATGCATTGAAAACAGAATCTGTCAAAAACAGAATAGTCTATAGTGATCTATACTCAAACCGTACATCTGCTACTCCAACAATTCTAAAAATTTAAGACCACGTGAGAAATTTGTATATTAATCTTATGCAAAAAGAATCAACTCAAAAGCACTCTTCTGTTAAAAATGAGAATTATTTTCGTGAGTGCAAAAGTTTCTGTTTTTCAGCAAGATCAAATCAATTATCACCCAACATGATCCCAAAGGCTTTACTTGGCACTTTATTTATACAAAAGCAATAAAACATGATCAATACAGTAGCATAATCATGTGAACACACAAAAACAGTAGGTAAAAGTGTTGGGTTGTCTCCCAACAAACGCTTTTCTTTTTTGCCTTTTAAGCTAGGCATGATGATTTCAATGATGCTCGCATGAAAGATAAGAATTGAAACATGAAGAGAGCATCATGAAGCATATGACTAGCACATTTAGGTCTAACCCACTTCCTATGCATAGGGATTTTGTGGGCAAACAACTTATGGGAACAAGAATCAACTAGCATAGGAAGGCAAAACAAGTGTAACTTCAAAACAATCAACACATAGATAAGAAATTCGATATTATTGAGATAAGTAAGGGCATAAGTTCCTTTCTCATAATAATTTTCAGAGGCATCATGAATGGATTCAACAATTTAACTATCACATACAACACTCTTTTCATGATGCACAAGCATAGAAAATTTATTACTCTTTATGGCATACATGTCATCATAATAATCATCATAGATAGCAATTTTATTGTCATAGTCAATTGAAACCTCTTCCAAAATAGTGGATGTATCACTAAATAAAGTCATGACCTCTCCAAATCCACTTTCATCGATATTGTAATAGGATTCAACACCCTCCAAAATAGTGGGATCACTACTACCTAAAGTTGACACTCTTCCAGACCCACTTTCATCAATGTAATCATCATAAATAGGAGGCATGCTATCATCATAATAAATTTTCTTATCGAAAGTAGAAGGAATAAAAGGATCATATTCATTAAGCAAAGCATCCCGAAGCTTAGGACAAGCATTATTTCCAGCAAATAAATCTTCAAACATATCGTATTCATTAAACATAGCATCCCCAAGCTTGTGGTTTTGCATATCATCACAATCATTCTTATCAATAGCATGAATGGCACCAATAGTATAGCAAGCATTATTATCATATTCTTCCAAGCAAGTGCTAAAAATATTTTCAAGATCATAAGGGATATCGTTGTCTTCCCGATCATAATCATCACAACAAGCAATAGGCATAACGAAATTATCATCAATATCTTCATCCTCCATCAACATATTTGATTCACTTTCGTGAGGCACGATGGTGATGGGAGCAACATATTTGGGAGAGATACCTTTTTACCTCTATTCTTTTCTTGTTCTTCACCACACCATGTGTGGGTTTAATTATTGTTTCAAGCTTCTTGTTGAAGAGATTGATTGGATAGGAAGCTCCTCCTCATTACCTGATTCATCATAATAAGCACTTGGAGGGTATTGGGAAATATTTTCCCTTTCATTAGTACTCTCTTCATATTCTATTGGTTTTCTTGACTTTAGATAGTTGGCAATATAAGGATTCTCAATGCAATTTACCGCACAATATTTTCCCTTTCATTAGTACTCTCTTCATATTCTATTGGTTTTCTTGACTTTAGATAGTTGGCAATATAAGGATTCTCAATGCAATTTACCGCACAAAACGTATAAATTTCCTCTAGATCAAAATCAAGAAATCTCTCTGGATTTGGAAAACCCTTAGTTATATGTTTCATTTCTTCATACCCCAAAAGAATACTAAGCTGTTTATGATGCTCAAGGGTAATCAAGTTATCATAATTTTTGGACACAATTTGATCATGAAAGAATATGCATTGGAGATTTAAATGACCATGTTCATTGCAAAGTTCACAAGGATGGCAAAAAAGTTTACATCTTTCAGCACAATCATCTAGCCTCTCTTGCAACTTTTTCGTTTCTAAACATTTATGCTTCTTACAAAATCTATCTTCCCTTTTTGGTGTGCAAAGGCACTCCCAATTCACTCCGCAAAAAGTGACATGCTTATAAGAAACATTTTTGTCATGACTTGTGCAATCATCATTAGCATTTTGGATATTCAAAGAATTCACACTAACAACATTGCAATCATGCTCATCATTCAAATATTTTGTGCCAAGCATTTTATTGACTTCTTCTTCTAACAACTGAGCACAATTTTCCGAACCATCATTTTCAAGAAAGATATTATAAAGATGATCAATAATAGGATGCAACCTAAATTCCATTTTTTTGTAGTTTTCTTTTTATAAACCAAACTAGTGATAAAACAAGAAACCAAAATATTCAATTGCAAGATCTAAAGATATACCTTCAAGCACGCACCTCCCCGGCAATGGCGCCATAAAAGAGCTTGATGTCTACTATGTAACTTTATTCTTGTAGACTCGTGTTGGGCCTCCAAGCGCAGAGTTTTGTAGGACAGTAGCAATTTTCCCTCAAGTGGATGACCTAAGGTTTATCAATCCGTGGGAGGTGTAGGATGAAGATGGTCTCTCTCAAACAACCCTGCAACCAAATACAAGAAATCTCTTGTGTCCCCAACACACCCAATACAATGGAAAATTGAATAGTGATACGTCTCCAACGTATCTATAATTTTTGATTGCTCCATGCTATATTATCTACTGTTTTGGACAATATTGGGCTTTATTATCCACTTTTATATTATTTTTTGGGACTAACCTATTAACCGGAGGCCCAGCCCAGAATTGTAGTTTTTTTGCCTATTTCAGAGTTTCGCAGAAAAAAAATATCAAACGGAGTCCAAACGGAATGAAACCTTCGGGAGCGTGATTTTTGGAACGAACATGATGCAGGAGACTTGGACCCTACGTAAGAGAAGCTTCCAGGAGGCCACGAGGTAGGGGGCGCGCCCACCCCCCCCCAGGGTGCGCCCTCCACCCTCGTGGGCCCCCTGTTGCTCCACCTACGTACTTCTTCCTCCTATATATACCTACGTACCCCCAAACGATCAGATACGGAGCCAAAAACCTAATTCCACCGCCGCAACCTTCTGTACCCACGAGATCCCATCTTGGGGCCTGTTCCGGAGCTCCGCCGGAGGGGGCATCCATCACGGAGGGCTTCTACATCAACACCATAGCCTCTCCGATGATGTGTGAGTAGTTTACCTTAGACCTTCGGGTCCATAGTTATTAGCTAGATGGTTTCTTCTCTCTTTTTGGATCTCAATACAATGTTCTCCCCCTCTCTCGTGGAGATCTATTCGATGTAATCTTCTTTTTGCGGTGTGTTTGTTGAGACCGATGAATTGTGGGTTTATGATCAAGTTTATCTATGAACAATATTTGAATCTTCTCTGAATTCTTTTATGTATGATTGGTTATCTTTGCAAGTCTCTTCGAATCAGTTTGGTTTGGCCTACTAGATTGATCTTTCTTGCAATGGGAGAAGTGCTTAGCTTTGGGTTCAATCTTGCGGTGTCCTTTCCCAGTGACAGTAGGGGCAGCAAGGCACGTATTGTATTGTTGCCATCGAGGATAACAAGATGGGGTTTTTATCATATTGCATGAATTTATCCCTCTACATCATGTCATCTTGCTTAAGGCGTTACTCTGTTTTCATGAACTTAATACTCTAGATGCATGCTGGATAGCGGTCGATGAGTGGAGTAATAGTAGTAGATGCAGGCAGGAGTCGGTCTACTTGTCTTGGACGTGATGTCTATATACATGATCATACCTAGATATTCTCATAACTATGCTCAATTCTGTCAATTGCTCAACAGTAATTCGTTCACCCACCGTAAAATACTTATGCTCTTGAGAGAAGCCACTAGTGAAACCTATGGCCCCTGGGTCTATCTTCATCATATTAATCTTCCAACACTTAGTTACCGCCTTTCCTTTTTACTTTGCTTTTATTTTACTTTGCATCTTTATCATAAAAATACCAAAAATATTATCCTATCATATCTATCAGATCTCACTCTCGTAAGTGATCGTGAAGGGATTGACAACCCCTTATCGCGTTGGTTGCGAGGATTTATTTGTTTTGTGTAGGTACGAGGGACTCGCACATAGCCTCCTACTGGATTGATACCTTGGTTCTCAAAAACAGAGGGAAATACTTACGCTACTTTGCTGCATCACCCTTTCCTCTTCAAGGGAAAACCAACGCAGTGCTCAAGAGGTAGCAAATAGGTGCACTAGTTCGGCGAAGAGATGGTGATAAAAGTGTAATATTGATGGTAGATGTCGGTGAGAACGACACCTATGGGATCACTGGGGTCCCTTCTACGGTTGGCGGGCGCGGGGTCTTCCAAAGAGCAGGTCTAGGAGCCAGCACAAAGATCGTTTACCCAGGTTCGGGCCGCGAGGATGCGTAATACCCTAGTCCTGCTTTGGTGTATGTATTTGAGTGTTCTTGAGTTCTTGAGCTAGCTACGATGTGTGTCTAGTCCAAAAAATCCGAATCCTTCTCCTGGACGCCTCGGGCATCCTTTTATAGACAAAAGGGGTTGCCACAGTGGCACACAGGAGGTGGAAAGGTCTACAGTACACAAGCTTATCGCCTGTCATTACGGGACAAGACGCATTAAATGCGCCCCCTTAGGTGTCCCATTGCTTTATTGGGGATGGCAACGAGGCCCGTCCCGTCCGTCGCCACCCCGCCCTGCTCCGACACGCGTCCAGGCCAACGATGCATGTGGCGCCATGTAGGCTGGCAGGCTACTGAGACGGCGTGGTGGTAGGGTCTTCACGAAGACCTACATGCCACCATGCAGGTGCTTGCTGAGCTGGCCTGAAAGCTGCATGTCGCCACGCAGGTGCCTGCCCGGCTGGTCGGGCTGGCAACTGCATGGGAACGACGGTGGAGCCTTGGCAGACGCGGGCCTGGTTGCGGCCCCGTAGGTGTCTTCGGCAAGGGCCTTGCCGGGGCCCCGGCAAGGGTCTTGCCGTGGCATCGTGGTCATCCCCGACAAGCGTCTTGCCAGGGGTCTCGTGGATTTCCTCTGCTAGGATCCCGCCGAGGATCGTCGTCTTCTGGTCCGAATCTGATCTTGTGTGTTTATGATCTTGACAAAGATCTGCATGCCACCATGGAGGTGCCCCCCGAGCCTCGGTTCCAATGTGGTTGTTGGAACCCTTGGGCTCAAGGGTAGCGCGCCCCGCTGGCGTCGGGCAAGTTGCCTCGGCAAGGCTCTTGCTGGGGCCGCGGAGGCCGCCCGGCGAGGGTTTTGCTGGGGGAGTCCGCCTTGCCCCTTTGCTCGTTGTGGTCTCTGGTCTTGGCGTTGCTTCGATTACCTTGTGCTCCGGCTTCCCTCTTCTGCCTGCTCAGTGTGGCCGCGGGCGCGGCTTTGACTGCCCGTGCACAAGTAAAGGGGTTGATACGTCTCCAACGTATCTATAGTTTTTGATTGTTTCATGCTATATTATATTCTGTTTTAGACATTAATGGGCTTTATTATACACTTTTATATTATTTTTGGGACTAAGCTATTAACCGGAGGCCCAGCCCAGAATTGCTGTTTTTTTTGCCTATTTCAGAGTTTCGCAGAAAAAGAATATCAAACGGAGTCCAAACGGAATGAAACCTTCGGGAACGTGATTTTCGGAACGAACGTGATCCAGAGGACTTGGAGTCTACGCAAAGCAACGAACGAGGAAGGCACGAGGTAGGGGGGCGCGCCTACCCCCCCAGGCGTGCCCTCCACCCTCGTGGGCCCCTCGTTGCTCCACCGACGTACTTCTTCCTCCTATATATACCTACGTACCCCCAAACTACCAGATACGGAGCCAAAAACCTAATTCCACCGCCGCAACCTTCTATACCCGTGAGATACCATCTTGGGGCCTTTTCCGGAGCTCCGCCGGAGGGGGCATCGATCACGGAGGGCTTCTACATCAACACCATACCCTCTCCGATGATGTGTGAGTAGTTTACCTCAGACCTTCGGGTCCATAGTTATTAGCTAGATGGCTTCTTATCTCTTTTTGGATCTCAATACAATGTTCTCCCCCTCTCTTGTGGAGATCTATTCGATGTAATCTTCTTTTGCGGTGTGTTTGTTGAGACCGATGAATTGTGGGTTTATGATCAAGTTTATCTATGGACATTATTTGAATCTTCTCTGAATTCTTTTATGTATGATTGGTTATCTTTGCAAGTCTCTTCGAATTATCAGCTTGGTTTGGCCTACTAGATTGATCTTTCTTGCAATGGGAGAAGTGCTTAGCTTTGGGTTCAATCTTGCGGTGTCCTTTCCCAGTGACAGTAGGGGCAGCAAGGCACGTATTGTATTGTTGCCATCGAGGATAACAAGATGGGGTTTATATCATATTGCATGAGTTTATCCCTCTACATCATGTCATCTTACTTAAAGCGTTACTCTGTTTTTATGAACTTAATACTCTAGATGCATGCTGGATAGCGGTCGATGTGTGGAGTAATAGTAGTAGATGCAGGCAGGAGTCGGTCTACTTGTCTCGGACGTGATGCCTATATACATGATCATACCTAGATATTCTCATAACTATGCTCAATTCTGTCAATTGCTCAACAGTAATTTGTTCACCCACCGTAATACTCATGCTCTTGAGAGAAGCCACTAGTGAAACCTATGGCCCCCGGGTCTATTTTCCATCATATTAATCTTCCAACAACAAGCTATTTCCATTGCCTTTTATTTTGCTTTTATTTTACTTTGCATCTATATCATAAAAATACCAAAAATATTATCTTATCATATCTATCAGATCTCACTCTCATAAGTGATCGTGAAGGGATTGACAACCCCTTTATTGCGTTGGTTGCGAGGATTTATTTGTTTGTGTAGGTGCGAGGGACTTGTGCGTGGCCTCCTACTGGATTGATACCTTGGTTCTCAAAAACTGAGGGAAATACTTACGCTACTTTGCTGCATCACCCTTTCCTCTTCAAGGGAAAACCAACGCAGTGCTCAAGAGGTAGCAAGAAGGATTTCTGGCGCCGTTGCCGGGGAGGCTTACGCGAAGTCAAGTCAAGATTTGACTCCCATCAACGAGCCATTTCTGGCGCTGTTGCCGGGGAGTCTACGCAAAAGTCAACATACCAAGTACCCATCACAAACTCTTATCTCCTGCATTATATTATTTGCCATTTGCCTCTCGTTTTCCTCTCCCCCACTTCACCCTTGCCGTTTTGTTCGCCCTCTCTTTTTCGTTCGCCTTCTTCCCGTATGTATCTTTGTTTGTGTTTCCTTGTGCCTTCTATATGCTTGCATCTTCGCTTGCTGAAAATCTATTGATATGGATCCACTTAAAGTGTTTTACTTGGATCATCTTCGATCCTTATGCGCTCGTGCTGAAACCCCAACTAGCCTAGTTGATGGGAAATCTTTAGATGAGCATGCGCATTTTGTGTGTCATCGTTTGTCTAAAAAAGGGAAGCTCTTATGGTATCATATAAATAGTTTGCTATGCTATGCTTGGAATCTTTGTGAAATTTGTGATTTTACTTGTTGCTCTAAGAACCCTAAAAACACCTTCCCTACCTATGTGAGTTCAATGATAATGAAATCTTATCTTCTTATGCAAAGGGTGTTTATAGCTACTATGATATCGAACAAATTGAAGAATTTATCATTTTTAAGGGTGCTCATGAAGTTGCTTCTTTGATTGAAAAGTATGATTTTACTCTCAACAAATCTGAAAATTCCGTCATACTTAAATATTGCAATGAAAACTTTGCTCATAATGTCTATGTCCAAGAATTTATTGAAAGAATGACCGTTGCTTTGGAAGAAAATAATGATATGCATGAATCTATAGATAATGATGATTCATATGATTTGGTTGAAATATCCCTTGATGAACATGATGCTTGCTATTCTTGTGGCCATGATGCCAATATTTATGAAGACGAATTTGCTATAGTTCCTTATGTTAAAAATGAGATTGTTGCTATTGCACCCATGCTTGATAGTTCCCTCGTTGAAAAGCATGATTTCAATGATTTTACTATAAATCTCTTGATGTCAATTTTGCTAATAATATGCAAAACCCTAAGCTTGGGGATGCTAGTTTTGCTATGTCTACTACTTGTTGCAATTATCATGATTGGGGTGATTCTTCTTATGATCTTGAAAATTCATTTAATCCCCATGATGAATATGAGATTGATAATATTGTTTGCAATAATATTGAAAGTGGGTTTGAAAGAGTGTCAACTTTAGAACCCACATATTTGAGAATATTCAATCTTGTGAATTTTTTGATAAAAGTGGGTTTGGAGAGGTCATGACTTTAGTTAATGTTAATCCCACTATTTCGGAAGAGTGTCAACTTTGCATGCATGTTGATCGTGTTGGAAATATTTTATGTGATAGCTATTTTGTTGAATTTGCTTATGATCCCACATGTAATTATTATGAGAGAGGAAAATATGGTCGTAGAAATTTTCATGATAATAAATTACCTCTCGTTATGTTGAGACTGCTATTGTTTCTTTCCGCTTCCTTGCATATGCTAATTTTTGCTTGCTATGATAATTTGTTTGCTTATAAAATGCCTATGCATAGGAAGTATGTTAGACTTAGATGTGTTTATCACGTGTTTCATGATGCTCTCTTTGCGCTTCAATTCTTGTCTTTGATGTGAGCATCATTAAAATTATCAATGCCTAGCTAGGGGTGTTAAACGATAGCGCTTGTTGGGAGGCAACCCAATTTTATTTTTAGTTTTTTTGCCTTTTGCTTCTGTTTAGGAATAAATATTTGATCTAGCCTCTGGTTAGATGTGTTTTTATGTTTTAATTAGTGTTTGTGCCAAGTTTAACCTATAGGATCTTCTTGGATGATAGTTATTTGATCTTGCTGAAAATTCCAGAAACTTTCTGTTCACAAAATAATTGTTAAAAATCACCAGAACGTGATAAAATATTGATTCCAATTGCTGCTGATCAATAAACAAATTGTATAGGTCTTCCTATTTTGTCTGAATTTTTGGAGTTCCAGAAGTTTGCGTTAGTTACAGATTACTACAGACTGTTCTGTTTTTGACAGATTCTGTTTTTCGTGTGTTGTTTGCTTATTTTGATGAATCTATGGCCAGTAAAATAGTTTATAAACCATAGAGAAGTTGGAATACAGTAGGTTTAACACCAATATAAATAAAGAATGAGTTTATTATAGTACCTTGAAGTGGTGTTTTCTTTTCTTTCGCTAACGGAGCTCACGAGATTTTCTGTTAAGTTTTGTGTTGTGAAGTTTTCAAGTTTTGGGTAAAAGATTTGATGGATTATGGAACAAGAAGTTGCAAGAGCCTAAGCTTGGGTATGCCCATGGCACCCCAAGATAATCTAAGTACACCAAAAAGCCAAAGCTTGGGGATGCCCCGGAAGACATCCCCTCTTTCGTCTACTTCCATCGGTAAGTTACTTGGAGCTATATTTTTATTCACCACATGATATGTGTTTTGCTTGGAGCGTCTTGTACTATTTGAGTCTTTTCTTTTTATTTCACCACAATCATCTTTGCTGTACACACCTTTTGATGAGAGACACACATGATTCGGAATTATTAGAATACTCTATGTGCTTCACTTATATCTTTTGAGCTATATAGTTTTTTTCTCTAGTGCTTCACTTATATCTTTTAGAGCACGGTGGTGGATTTGTTTTATAGAAACTATTGTTCTCTCATGCTTCACTTATATTATTTTGAGAGTCTTAAACAACATGGTAATTTTCTTAATCCTAATATGCTAGGTATTCAAGACTAGTAAAAACTTTCTTATGAGTGTGTTGAATACTAAGAGAAGTTTGATGCTTGATGATTGTTTTGAGATATGGAGGTAGTGATATTAAAGTTGTGCTAGTTGAGTAGTTGTGAATTTGAGAAATACTTGTGTTGAAGTTTGCAAGTCCCGTAGCATGCACGTATGGTAAACGTTATGTAACAAATTTGAAACATGAGGTGTTCTTTATTGTCCTCCTTATGAGTGGCGGTCGGGGACGAGCGATGGTCTTTTCCTACCAATCTATCCCCCTAGGAGCATGCGCGTAGTGCTTGGTTTTTGATGACTTGTAGATTTTTGCAATAAGTATGTGAGTTATTTATGACTAATGTTGAGTCCATGGATTATACACACTCTTACACTTCCATCATTGCTAGCCTCTTCGGTACCGTGCATTGCCCTTTCTCGCATTGAGAGTTGGTGCAAACTTCGCCGGTGCATCCAAACCCCGTGATATGATACGCTCTTTCACACATAAACCTCCTTATATCTTCCTCAAAACAGCCACCATACCTACCTATTATGGCATTTCCATAGCCATTCCGAGATATATTGCCATGCAACTTTCCACCGTTCCGTTTATTATGACACGCTCATCATTGTCATATTGCTTTGCATGATCATGTAGTTGACATCGTATTTGTGGCAAAGCCACCGTTCATAATTTTTCATACATGTCACTCTTGATTCATTGTTATCCCGGTATACCGCCGGAGGCATTCATATAGAGTCATACTTTGTTCTAGTATCGAGTTGTAATCATTGAGTTGTAAATAAATAGAAGTGTGATGATCATCATTCATAGAGCATTGTCCTAATAAAAAAAAAGAGAGAAAGGCCAAATAAAAAAAGGAAGGCCCAAAAAAAGGAGAAAATAAAAAGGGGCAATGCTACTATCCTTTTCCATACTTGTGCTTCGAAGTAGCACCATGTTCTTCATGTTAGAGAGTCTCTTGTTTTGTCACTTTAATATACTAGTGGGAATTTTTCATTATAGAACTTGGCTTGTATATTCCAACAATGGGCTTCCTCAAATGCCCTAGGTCTTCGTGAGCAAGCAAGTTGGATGCACACCCCCTTCGTTTCTTTTGTTGAGCTTTCATGCATTTATAGCTCTAGTGCATCCGTTGCATGGCAATCCCTACTCCTCGCATTGACATCAATTGATGGGCATCTCCATATCCTGTTGATTAGCCGCGTCAATGTGAGACTTTCTCCCTTTTGTCTTCTCCACACAACCCCCATCATTATACTCTATTCCATCGATAGTGCTATGTCCATGGCTCACGCTCATGTATTGCGTGAAAGTTGAAAAAAGTTTGAGATTACTAAAGTATGAAACAATTGCTTGGCTTTTCATCGGGGTTGTGCATGATGAGAGCATTTTTGTGTGACGAAAATGAAGCATAGCCAAACTATATGATTTTGTAGGGATAAGCTTTCTTTGGCCATGTTATTTTGAGAGGAATTGCTTAGTTAGTATGCTTGAAGTATTATTACTTTTATGTCAATATTAAACCTTTATCTTGAATCTTTCGGATCTGAATATTCATACCATAATTAAGAGAATTACATTGAAATTATGCCAAGTAGCATTCCACATCAAAAATTCTGTTTTTATCATTTACCTACTCGAGGACGAGCAGGAATTAAGCTTGGGGATGCTTGATATGTCTCCAACGTATCTATAATTTTTGATTGTTCCATGCTATATTATATTCTTATTTGGACATTAATGGGCTTTATTATATACTTTTATATTATTTTTGGGACTAACCTATTAACCGGAGGCCCAGCCCAGAATTGCTATTTTTTTGCCTATTTCAGAGTTTCGCAGAAAAAGAATATCAAACGGAGTCCAAACGGAATGAAACCTTCGGGAACGTGATTTTCGGAACGAACATGATCCAGAGGACTTGGAGTCTACGCAAAGCAACGAACGAGGAAGGCACGAGGTAGGGGGGCGCGCCTACCCCCCAGGCGCGCCCTCCACCCTTGTGGGCCCCTTGTTGCTCCACTGATGCACTTCTTCCTCCTATATATACCTACGTACCCCCAAACTACCAGATACGGAGCCAAAAACCTAATTCCACCGCCGCAACCTTCTGTACCCGTGAGATCCCATCTTGGGGCCTTTTCTGGAGCTCCGCCGGAGGGGGCATCGATCACGGAGGGCTTCTACATCAACACCATAGGCTCTCCGATGATGTGTGAGTAGTTTACCTCAGACCTTTGGGTCCATAGTTATTAGCTAGATGGCTTCTTCTCTCTTTTTGGATCTCAATACCATGTTCTCCCCCTCTCTTGTGGAGATCTATTCGATGTAATATTCTTTTGCGGTGTGTTTGTTGAGACCGATGAATTGTGGGTTTATGATCAAGTTTATCTATGAACAATATTTGAATCTTCTCTAAATTCTTTTATGTATGATTGGTTATCTTTGCAAGTCTCTTCGAATTATCAGTTTGGTTTGGCCTACTAGATTGATCTTTCTTGCAATGGGAGAAGTGCTTAGCTTTGGGTTCAATCTTGCGGTGTCCTTTCCCAGTGACAGTAGGGGCAGCAAGGCACGTATTGTATTGTTGCCATCGAGGATAACAAGATGGGGTTTATATCATATTGCATGAGTTTATCGCTCTACATCATGTCATCTTACTTAAAGCGTTACTCTGTTCTTATGAACTTAATACTCTAGATGCATGCTGGATAGCGGTCGATGTGTGGAGTAATAGTAGTAGATGCAGGCAGGAGTTGGTCTACTTGTCTCGGACGTGATGCCTATATACATGATCATACCTAGATATTCTCATAACTATGCTCAATTCTGTCAATTGTTCAACAGTAATTTGTTCACCCACCATAATACTTATGCTCTTGAGAGAAACCACTAGTGAAACCTATGGCCCCCGGGTCTATTTTCCATCATATTAATCTTCCAACAATAAGCTATTTCCATTGCCTTTTATTTTGCTTTTATTTTACTTTGCATCTTTATCATAAAAATACCAAAAATATTATCTTATCATATCTATCAGATCTCACTCTCGTAAGTGATCGTGAAGGGATTGACAACCCCTTCATTGCGTTGGTTGCAAGGATTTATTTGTTTGTGTAGGTGCAAGGGACTTGTGCATGGCTTCCTACTGGATTGATACCTTGGTTCTCAAAAACTGAGAGAAATACTTATGCTACTTTGCTGCATCACCCTTTCCTCTTCAAGGGAAAACCAACGCAGTGCTCAAGAGGTAGCAGGGGTCAAAAGGAGAGCCCCTACTTTAGTACACCGACAAGAGCCCCCGGGCCTGGGCCACACATAAGCGTAACGCATTGTTGGGCCGGCCCCAGAACGGTGCGCGGGCAGGCGGGGCGCGATTTTTTACCGCGGTAATTCCTTCGCTCGCTTGCGCTTCCCCACGACCCGTGTTGAATGCGCGTCTTGGAGGGTCGTGCGTGACGTGGGGGTCATGCGTGGGGCAGTCCCCGCGCGCATGCGTCACATCGTAGTAAAGAGGCGGCTCGCTCCTTCCCCATAAAAAGAGGAAAACGTAGAGGCGCGGCCCATTTACTGAGTGGACTCGGGTCGTGGTCTTCAAGGCGCCCGCGCCCCACGATCACGGGGTGGAGAACGGTCGCCTCACCCGTCCCGTCTATTTCTGCTCGCCTGCCACGTGTCCCCCATGCCCCTGAGGTGGCAGGCGGTGGAGGCGGGAAACTGGGCTATCACTGATTGGAGCAGCGGGTCAGTCTTGATTCCCAGCGCCTCCGATTGCCGGATTGGTTGAGTGGGGAGGCCGAGCCCCGACCCCGCCCCTTTATAAGAAAGGGGGAGGGGGATGGCATCCCACATTCTTTCATCATCCATCTCCTTCCACCTCGTTTCCTTCCTTCCATCTGCCATGGCGAGAGGGGGCGCTGGCCCTAAGACGGTGGCGGCGAGGGTCTCTCCTCGACAACGCGTCCCTCCTTCCCAAGAGCTTGTGGCCGCACAGCCGGCCACGAGAGGAAGAGAGAGGGGGCGAGGCCGAGGTCGCCGTGGCGCTCGGGGAAGAGAGGGACGGGGCGGCACACCGGCCTTGCCTCCGCAGGTGATGCCTCCTCCAATGGAGGGCCACGTCGGGGACCAGCACCGTGAGTTCTTCATCAGGCTGCGCCGGCCACCGCGTCGCCGTCTTCGTCTCCCCACTCCCTTCGCTCTGGAGATGGAGCTCGACCCGCCACAGACCCTCAGGTTGCATATGAGGGGCTGTGGGAACGGCGGCACGCGGGTCGACGTCGACTTTCCCGCTCCTCACGTCATGTACCTTTGTCGCGGATGGAAAACTTTTGCTCGTGTCCACAACCTGACGGCAGGGCTCGTTCTCTACTTCAAATTAATGGAGAACGGCCTGCTCTCCGTCAAGGTCTTCGGGGACCTTGGAACTCGCCTAAAGTGCTGCGTGGAGAGCTCCTCCGATGATGAAGACTCCTCCTCAAGCGGGAGTGACGAGGAGGACAGCGACAGCGACGACGAGGGCGTCGAGTGGGGGGATGCCGACCTCGACTCCGACTGACTGCGTCGCCCCTCCCTCGGCCTCGCGCCCTGCCGAGGGCCTTCCTCGTCAAGCTCTCCATCGGCACGTCCCCCGTCGCCTCCTTGGGCGGCTGGCATAGGAGGGCTGGAGAAGACGAAGAAGGCGGGCGGCAGACTGTCAAGTCGGAGTACACGGGCACCGACGCCTTCATCGCGTATTGTCGGCCCGCTGCCTCATCTTCTGCTGCTCGTACCTCGCCTAGGCGTTCATTTTGCCTTCCTGCCATCTCGTTCCACCTTCTGAGGAGAGGGACAAGAAAGGGATTACGGGCATCTTATCTCTTTTTAGTTTGTAAGCCTGCGGGCATTTGTTAAATTTGAAACTTGTAATCCCCTTGCTCATTTTTTTATTCCGTATGAACTATACCTGTATGGGATGTTTTTAATGAAAAAGGGTGCTTGCCGGGTTCTTTGTGCGTGAGCGAGGCCCATGCCAAGGAGTGAATCCTTGTTATTTTTAAGATAAACATTGTCGCCCGACAACAGGCCTTGCCGTCCCCTTACTTCATCCGACCATTCTCACGCTCTTGGTGGAGGCAGGGGTGGAGTAGAGTTAGGCCCATCGTTTATTTCCTTGTTACCGCGACTACGACCCAGTTCCGACCCAGGGAATAGTTCTTGGGTACAGGAAAAAGGGGGAGCACGGTGGCCTAGGAATAAAACGAGGTTTCGTACGCCCCAACTCCATACGGAATGCACAATGGGGGATGAAAAACTTATCTAGATCTGCAGCCCCCGGCAGCCTTGGCTTGCCGTGGTTGGATTCTTGTGTCTGCAGCCTCCGGCAACCTTGGCTTGCCGGGGCCGGAGTGCCAGCTTGTTCTCTTTCTTCCAAACGGCTCAGCAGAAATGTCCATGTACCCTGCGAACCAAAGAGGACAGAAAGGAACAGAGAGACGCACACTCGACCTCTATGCTAGGGGTTAGTTGCTGCTAAGCACTATCAACCCTAACCGAGGGAGAGACTTGACCTAGCATGCATGCTAAAACTTAGGGCGCCAGCGCTTCATTTATTTATGCTGAGGGTCTGCGCCTGGCTTTGTACAGTGGGTTACATGCCTTGTCGGCAAGGCTTGTACAAAAGGTGGTTTGCCGGGTGCCCGGTAACCGCGCCTTATGGGTAAAACTTGCGAAGATGTTCAATGTTCTAGGAGTTGCTCACTGGGATAGCATCTTCGGTCTCCAGGCGGACGGTGATGATGGTCATCGGCCTAGGCATCTTCAGCGTGTTGTAGGCGTAATGCGACGCCGCCATGAACTTGGCTAGTGCCGGGCGGCCGAGGATCCCATTGTAGGGCAAGGGGATCTCGGCTACATCGAAGACAATCCTCTTCGTCCTATAGTTCAACTCGCCTTCGAACGTCACAGGCAGCGTGACTTTACCCTTCGGCTGACTCCTTCCCAGGTTGACCCCTTGAAACGTGCCCGTCTCCTCGAGGTCTCCATCAGGAATCTGTAGCCTCTCGATCACAACGGGCGAGATCAAGTTCAGACCGGCCCCGCCGTCAACTAGCATCTTCGTCACCTGGAGGTTGCATATCGTTGGTGAAACCAACAACGGCAAACACCCGACCGCAGTTGTGCGATCAGGGTGGTCCTCGGCGTCAAAAATGATAGGCGTGCTGGACCACTTCAGTGGCTTTTGAGCATCGAGCGATGGTTCCGCTGCCGTGATCTCACGCGCCCACTGCTTGAGCTGGCGGTGAGAAGTATGCAGCGAGGCGCCACCGTCGACGCACATGGCCTCCGTAGCTTTCTGAAACTCTTGCTCGCCGGACTCGTCATCCTCGTCAAGACCGTCGTCTTCCTGCTTCTTGTCGCGGCCCCGAGCGGGCCTCTCTTGCTGGCTGTCCTTGCCGCTGAGGGAGTCCTGGACTAAGGGGTCCTCGGGTGTCCGACCTGTTATCCATGGGCCGGACTGATGGGCTGTGAAGACATGAAGGCCGAAGACTGTACCCGTGTCTGGATTGGACTCTACTTGGCGTGGAAGGCAAGCTTGGCGATCGAAGATTCCTTCTTATGTAACCGACTCTATGTAAACCCTAGATCCCCCCGGTGTCTATATAAACCGGAGGGGTTAGTCCGGAAAGGACACACACATTACCATAGTCATACAGGCTAGACTTCTAGGGTTTAGCCATTACGATCTCGTGGTAGATCAACTCTTGTAATACTCATATTCATCAAGATCCATCAAGCAAGAAGTAGGGTATTACCTCCATAGAGAGGGCCCGAACCTGGGTAAACATCGTGTCCCCCGTCTCCTGTTACCATCAATCCTAGACGCACAGTTCGGGACCCCCTACCCGAGATCCGCCGGTTTTGACATCGACATTGGTGCTTTCATTGAGAGTTCCACTGTGCCGTCGACAAAAGGTTTGATGGCCCCTTCAATCGTTGATAACGACGCTGTCCAAGGAGGAACCTTCCTCCCCGGACAGATTTTGGTGTTCGGCGGCTTCGTACTGCGGGCCAACTCGCTTGGCCATCTGGAGTAGGTCGACAGCTACGCCCCTGGCCACCAGGTCAGATTCGGAAGCTTGAACTACGTCGCGGATATCCGTGGAAACTTGATCTTCAATGGGTTCGAGACCGCGGTGATCGATCCTCCTCGCTCCGATGAACATGACTTAAATCTGTCATTGGATCACATCCAGGAGATGGTTCCTGTTGCCGCAACGGCCTTAGATCCGGAGCAGATCGTACCGTCCGAGGCCACGGAATTCGTGGCATTGGAGCCGCACACGGACTCAACACCTTACAATATCTGCGTCAACGGAATTCCGGACTCGTTTTCGGCTATAGATTTCGAACCACGTATGCCTGCGGACACCGAGTTGGATCGGTTATCGATCTTCGAGTTTAGCGTCGCAGACATCTTTCAACACTCGCCCTTGGGCGATATGCTAAATTCATTAAAAAACCTGTCCTTGGCAGGGGACTCACAGCCGAACTATGTTCGGTTCGAACTAGGGGCTGATGGAGAATTTTGCTTCCCACCCGCCACCCACTTCATAGCTACTGTCGAAAACTCAACCGACGTGCTTAACTGGGGCTCCAAAGACATCGACAGCTCGGACGGTGATGCTGACAAGGAGCAAGGCCAAGACCAGCCATTCACAAGAAGTCGGACGGCCACCTCTTCATACGATGTGTACATGGTCGATACACCAAAACACAGCAACACCGGGACCGGAGGAAACAATACCCCGGACGATGCCGAACACAACGAAGACCCTGTCGGAGCAAAATCCGAACAGGAGGAACAAGAAAACGGGCAAGCCAGCCCTAACGAACAGGCCCTGCCCAGCGATAATTCGGAGGACGACAACTACCTTCCGCTCTCCGAAGATGAGGTAAGCCTCGGCGACGAAGACTTCATCGTACCCGAAGGACCCCTCGAGCACGAGCGTTTCAAGTACAGGCTAATAGCTACCGCAAGGAGCCTGAAAAAGAAGCAGCAGCAGCTTCAAGCTGACCAAGACCTGCTCAATGATATATGGACCACAGTCCTGGCCGCCGAAGAATACGGCCTTTGAAAGTGCGTTATATCGACTAGAGGGGGGTGAATAGGCGATTTTTATGAATTCTTCACTGAGGAATTTGTGGGTGAGGAAATTCCTTAGCGAAGAACTACTTGTAGCGGAATAAGTACTCAAAAGTATGCATAGCAGAACACAAGCATAGTCATCATGATGAAATGAAAACAAGCACAGAGTACAGAAAGCGTAAACACAGGATAACACAGGATGAAGACAAACAGACTGAAGAAATTGAACTGAGGAAATTGAGAAAGTCTTCAGTCAAAGTCTTCAAACACAGATATGAACAAGCATACAACACATTAATGAGGAAATGAAAGAGTTGAGGAAATAGAACCAGTAAGCTTGGTGAAGACAATGATTTGGTAAACCAGTTCCAACTGCTGTCTCAGTTGTACGTCTGGTTGGAGCGGCTAGGTATTTAAACCTGAGGACACACAGTCCTCACCGTATTCTCCTTGAGCTAAGGTCACACAGACCTCGCCCAATCACTCATGGTAAGTCTTCAGGTGACTTCCAAACCTTCACAAACTCGGTCACTCGGCGATCCACAATTTCCTCTTGGATGCTCTAGACCATGACGCCTAACCGTCTGGAAGAAGCACAATCTTCAAAGGTAACAAGCGTCGGATCCATGCAGGATCAATCTCTTCAGTGATGCTCAATCACTTTGGGTTTGTAGGTGTTTGGGTTTGGGTTTTCCTCACTTGATGATTTTCGCTCAAAGTCCTCGGAGGATGGGATGCTCTCAAATGACAAGTGTCAGTTTCTCTCGGAGCAGCCAACTAGCTAGCGGTTGTAGGGGGCAGCTATTTATAGCCTAGGGAGCAGCCCGTCATGATAAGACATAAATGCCCTTCAATGATATGACCGTTAGGCGGGTAGATATTTTGGGACAGCTCGCGCATAGCACAACAACGGTCGGAAATTTGAGTATCAAATTCCTCAGGGCTGTCATGTTCCTCACTGTGTAGGCAATCCGCACTAGCGAATTCCTAACTCCTCAGTCAGAACAAATTCCTCAGAGACCAGAAGAACTTCGTCTCTGTCACTGAAGAATATGACTGAACTGTATGAGATTTCCAATGGCTTCACTCGAAGGGATTGGTAGGTGTAGGATTTTGAGTTGAGCATCACATGGAAATTTTTCCTTAGTATTTCCTCGACCCCCTTTAACAGTACGGTGTTTCCTATGACTCAAGAAAGGGAAAATGAAACTACAAAAACAAAAGTCTTCACGCTTCATGTTCCTCAAATGAATACCAAGTCTTCAAGGTTACACCAATTTCTTCACTTTCAAAGTCTTCAGAAATACAAAGTCTTTAGTCGAAGAACTTCATTTTTAGGGGTCGACTTTCTGTGTCAATATCGAACTCCTCATAGACTTATAGACCTGTGTACACTCATAAACATATTATTCCCTTAACCTATAAGTCTTCAATACACCAAAATCACTAAGGGGCACTAGATGCACTTACAATCTCCCCCTTTTTGGTGATTGATGACAATATAGGTTAAGTTTTCAACGGGGATAAACATATGAAGTGTAAATACTGATATTTAGGAATTTGATTGCAAGATATAGAAGAACTCCCCCCGAAGATGTGCATAGTGAGGAATTTGCTTTTGAAGCAATGCACACTTGAAGAATTGAATCATGGAGATCTCCCCCTATATCTTGTAATTCATACACGCATTTGACATAATATATGAAGAATTTGAAATGCATGATGAAATATGGTGACTGATGTAATTCAGCATGCGTGCAATAACATTAACGAGGAATAAGCATGCAGAAGAAAGAGCAAAAGTATCAGGCCACCATAGAGTTTAAGTTTACAACTCGATCCAACAAAGTCATTAGAAGAACGAGAGTTGTAACTTTAGAAAAAAACGCCCATAAGATAGACCCGCTTGAAGACTAACTCAAATTTCTCCCCCTTTGTCATCAAATGACCAAAAGGGTCGAAAATGAGGACTAACGCCCCCTGAAGAATATCAAGGTGATGAAGGAGCGTCAGCGTTGTTGGGGTCGTTTGTTGTAGTAGGGCCTGCCGCAGTGTCGTCCAAGTATTCATGTTCATCAGTGTCACGTGATGAAGAATAGGAGCTGGCCACCAAGGAAGGAACCTTGACCTTCTTGTACTTCTTCGGAGGAGGTGCAGCCCAGTCAAGATCTTCCTTGAGACCCATTTTCTTCAGATCTTCTTCACCATATATGTGCAACAGAACAACCCAAGTGCGGTTGAGGGTTTCATGAAGGTAGTAATGGTTTTTCTTCACTGCATTGTGGGTAGCAGTCATGTTGTGAAGAATTGAACCAAACTGACGCTTGATCCATTTATGATTGCGATCAACCTTCTGGTGAAGACTGAGGAGAAGCTCACGGTCAGTCATCACCCTGGGTGCTGTGCCTTGAGGATTTTGCTTGGGTGCGTTTGCGGCAGAGTCATGGGTGGCAGAGTCATCACTGGTGGAGTAGGATGCAGCCTTGCGAAATTGACCATCCAATGGACGAATGCCTTCATCAATTACAGCAGTAGCCTTGCCCTTTTCATCAGCTGAGGAAAATGTCCGTTTGAGGACTTCAATCGGGGCAAGTAGCTGCAATGGTTCCGTGTATCATCTTTGTAGTTGAGTGAAGACCTTGTTCTGATGAATCTCATAATGCACGGTGCATAAGGCTTCAACTCAAATGGTGACATTGCGACATTTGCTAGAGTCCTCATGAAGAAATCATGGAAGTTGACGGGAACGCCATGAATGATATTGAAAAGCAGATTCTTCATGGTGCCAACGACTTCTTCTTCATTCGAGTCGTGGCCCTTGATAGGACTCAATGTCTTCGTCAGAATGCGATAGACAGTCCGAGGCACATACATCAATTCCTTTACAAGGAATTTTGTTCTTGGGGCCTGACCTGGCTTCAAAGGCTTCATCAGCACTTGCATATAGTGATCGGTAAGCTCAGGTTCATTGTAGACGCAACAAGCACCTTCAAGGGGCGGACTGAGAGGCAAAGCACGAAGCAATTCAGTAGCTGGTGCTTTGTAGTGAGTGTTTTCAGACATCCAGTCCAGCACCCATGAATTCACATCTTCAGAGTTGCCGGTGATGTGCAGAGTTGCATAAAATTGAAGAATTAGCTCTTCATTCCAATCACATATGTCAGTGCAGAAATTTAACAGTCCAGCATCATAGAGAACACTGAGGACTGGCCCGAAGCATGGCAGAGATTCCATATCCACGTGAGGAATGTGCTCATGATCGAAGACTTTGTCTTTGTTGAACAACACTGAGGAATAGAAATTTGCCTGGCTGGCAGTCCAGAAACGCCTCTTCCTTATGCAAGCAGAGTCATAAGGGTTGTAATCAGTGAAGAATATGTGCTCGCCGAAGAAATCATCAGCCTTGAATTTTTGCTTCCTTGAGAATGGATCCTTTGGCTTGGGCAGAGGAGTGTCACTCAGTTGCATGATGACCTCAGGAATCGCAATCTCAAGTTCTTCAGGCCGAGGGATTTCTGGTTCCTCTTCAGTGGCAGCCTGGTTCTTGAATTCTTCATTTTCATTTTCTTCAGCACTAGCGGCTGGAATGTCTTCATGAGCTTCATCAGATCCCATTTGAACTGTAGTTGCTGGGGACTGAGGAATTTGTTGCAATGGTGTGAAGAGTGGAGAGTTGGGGTGCTGACTTTCCCAAAAGTCATCATTCATCACTGGTGTGGTACAGCCAATGTCCACATCTTCATCTTCCATTTCTTCAACGCCAGCCTCTTCAGCAGTAAACTGAGGCATGGGCGAGGAAACTGTGGGGGTTGAAGGGATTTTGTCCACTTCAATTTCTTCATCCATCTGCTCTGACGAAGCAGCAGAAGGATTTTCTTCATCAGATCCGCTAGGGATCACATATTCTTCATCAAAAGGGACGATTTCCTTTGATGGCATGGAGGAAACTGGAACAACATCAATTGGATTAGCAAATGAGCTTGTCAATTTCTTCATCTTCTTCGGTGCTGAAGAATCTGAAGGAGCTGATGCTTTCCTTTTCTTCACTGCCGCACGCTCTGCAGCCTTGGTCTTCTTCACATCTGATGCAGATGGAAGGATTGGAGTTGGAGTAGGCGCAGGTGGAGCAGAGGAAAGTGGTTGATTTTCTTTAGACACAACTGATGCAGTTGCCCTGACCTCCTCATTTTCTTCAGGCGCACCACTAGTGGGTGCCCTGGCAATTTCATGAGCGGCTGGAATGCAGTCATTAGCCCTGGAACTTACATTTTCTTCAGCAGCCTGATTGTCATCAGCGATGCTGGCATGTTCTTCAGTTGGCTGAGCAGATGCTTCAGCCTGAGGAATTTCTTGTTGCAATGGGGCTGCAACATTTGAGGTGAACATCTTAGTCAGTTTGACAAACCTGGCCTTGGCTCCTTTCCAATCAGCATAGTAAGCATTGAAATCATCGCCGAGGACTTTGATTTCAGACTGGATCTTCACAAGTTCATCAGTTGTCATAGAGACAACGTTGTTCTTCAGGAATTTCTCCTTCCTGTACTGTGCTTTCTTGAGCTGCCTGGCCTTCTCAAATTTCCATTTTTCTTCTTGGATGAAGGCAGTCAGCATATGAATTTGACCAGGAGTCAGCTTGAAGTCAGGCATAGGAGTGTTTGGGTCCTTGTGCCAGAGATCAATATAGTCGAGGATCAACTTTGGATCCAAAAGCAGTGGCACATTTGTGCCCTTGGCTCTAGCGGCCCTGACTTGCCTGTCTCTGATGATTTCAGCAAGTTCTTCATCATCAGCTTCGTCTTCTTCAGACGGCACTTGGAAGGCGACCTGCCTCTTGTGAGGACTTGGGCGAGAGCCTCGTCCAGCAGTGGTCTTTGTCTTCAGCAGTGAGGGTCCTGTTGAAGAATTTGGTGCAGCTGAGGAACTAGCTGAAGCTCCTGAGGCAATGGAGATGCCTGTAGTCCTTTGGCACGTGGCAAGATGCACAGGTGCTGAGGATTTGGGCGGAGCAGCTGAGGATTTTGGAGGAGCAGGAGCGGCTTGCGGAATTGGCCGTGAGGGCTTAGCTGAGGAAATTGGCCGTGAGGGCATTGAAGAAGAGGCACTTGGCTTGTGCGCAGGCTTCTTTGCCATGGATTTCTTCGGCCTTACAGAGGCCTCAGCAGCAGCAGCAGTAAAGTCTTCGTTGAATTTCCTCACTGCATCTTTTGCCTGTTTGGCCAACTTGGCCTGGCGCTTGGCCCATTCTTCAGGAAAATCCTCACCGCGCTTGATGCTAGTGGGATCTGCCTCTTGGCCAGGTGCCAATGGTGGTCTTGAGCATGGAGGAGTAATAGCAAATTTCTTCATGTATTTTGGAGTCACATACCTGTACTCCCTCCACTCTTTTGCCCATCTCCTTTCTATCCTCTGAATGCTTGCGCTGATTCTTATCTTCCTCAGGGGGTGTGCAGTACCCAGCATAAATGTCCTCAGGGATTTCAAAGGCAGTATTGATTTCAGGCCTCTTTCCTCCTTTCTGTGGCTTCTTTCCATCAGCCATTTTCTTCAGTTGAGGAATTTGAACAATTGAACTTTCTGAAGAAGTATGCAACTTTTCTTCGAGGAATGCTACAAATGAGTTAAGTTGATGAGAACCTAGTGATTCAGCAGCGGCCATGAGTACCTGTGAATAGAGTATAGTTGCGAGGAATTTGGAGAGGTCATATGCGTTCTCAGAAGGTTTTTAAAAAGAACAAGTTTGAGGAATTTGACCAGATGAGTCTTGAAGAATTTCACTAAGCGTTCTTTGTCTTAGGTTCTAGAGTTGTATAGATCGAAGATCCACACAATTGAGGAATCTTGAAGAAAAATGATGCTTAGAGAAACAAATCAAGAATAGATGACATGTGAGGTGTTCAGTGTGTGAAAAATTTGAGGAATAAATACCTTTGAAGATTTTGTAGGAATCATTTGAATCAAAGAGGGCAGTAAAAGTAACTTTTAATTACCCTGGATGAAGAAAACGACGAACTGGGATGTGGAGAAGTGAAGTTCGTCTGTGCAGATCTTCCACGCCCTACTCGGCGGAGGAAGACGGCTACGGCGGCGGCGGAGTGAAGATTTCCGCGGCCGGCGCGAGTACGGCGGCGACGAGGTCGAGGCAGTGAAGCTCTTCCTCACCGGCGATGATGAAGTAGCGACGGTGCTAGGGTTTGAGAAACTCGAGCTGGAGAGAGGTCGAGTGGAGTAAAAGAAGTGAGGAAGGGGAGAGGGGGTATTTATAGCCACGGTGAAAAACTGTTCGCCCGAAGAAATTGGACGAACGTGCCCCTGACCCTTCTCATTCACGTGACATGTGTCACCCACGTACTGAGAAGTGGAGATCGTGTTAGATCGTGGGTGAATAGATAAGTATATCGTGGGATGCGGAACGGTTTGAGCGGCAAAGCCGAAAATTTGGATAAGATAAGTTAAAAGTTTCGTTCGCAAATTCTTCAGCTGACAAGAACACAGTGAAGATTTTGAACGAGTTTCAAATAGAACGCATATGAAGAATTTGTGAATAGATTGGGTTGAGTATAGCATAGAGGGGGAAGGGTCCGATCACATTCACTTAGCAGAAAAACCAACTTGAAGAATTAGCCATAAGTGAATGCTGTAGAGGACATAAACTCACATATATATATAGCCAATGAAGAAAAACGACGGAAACAGTGAAGACAATGCAAAGTTTAAGAAAATGAACAATTGAGGAATTTCAACTGAGGAAAAACTCAAATTGAAGATTTTCAACTTTTGTGGTGGCGTGACCCACCGTATAAGAATGCTGATTTCAGACACCGCGTACAATTGTCGTAGGGTTCTGAGACTCAAATTCTTCATTAATTTCTTCACACTTAGAGTGTTATTCTTCATTGATTGAAGAAAAACGTTTCTTCATGTGTTGCACATCTAAGTCATCAATTTTGCATAAGTGTTAGGATGAGTGTCCTTTTCAAAGAACATTTGAAGATTCTAAGATATTTAGCTCACACCGCAACTTGCTAAATCTCTTCTCATCCAAGGGCTTTGTGAAGATATCGGCTAGCTGTTCTTCAGTCTTCACTTGCTCAATAGAAATGTCGCCCTTCAACACATGATCACGAAGAAAATGATGACGAATCTGAATGTGCTTTGTCTTCGAGTGCTGAACTGGGTTGTGAGCAATCTTGATGGCACTCTCATTGTCACAGAAGAGAGGCACATTCTTCACGTTGACGCCGTAGTCCTTGAGAGTTTGCTTCATCCACAGCAATTGAGCACAGCAAGAACCAGCAGCAATGTACTCAGCTTCAGCAGTAGACAGTGATACGCAGTTCTGTTTCTTCGAGGACCAACAGACCAAAGATCGTCCGAGGAAATGACATGAACCAGATGTTGACTTGCGGTCCACACGATCACCAGCATAGTCAGAGTCAGAATATCCAATGAGATCAAAAGTCGAGCCCTTGGGGTACCATAATCCTAGTGTTGGTGTGTGAGCTAGATATCGAAGAATATGTTTCACAGCCTTATGGTGTGATTCCTTCGGTGTAGCTTGAAATCGGGCACACATGCAAACACTAAGCATAATATCTGGCCTAGATGCACATAAATACAATAAAGAACCAATCATGGAGCGGTATACCTTTTGATCGAAGTCAATACCATTTTCATCAGTGCACAGATGGCCATTTGTGGGCATAGGAATTTTGACGCCTTTGCAATCTTGCATGCCGAATTTCCTCAGTACATCCTTGAGGTATTTCTCCTGAGATATGAATATGCCATTGCGCTGTTGATGAATTTGAAGACCTAAGAAGAATTTCAACTCTCCCATGATAGACATTTGATATTCTTCACTCATCATATAGGCAAATTCATCACTATAACGTTGGTCAGTACAGCCAAAGATGATATCATCAACATATATTTGGCACACAAACAATTCATCATCATATGATTTAGTGAAAAGAGTAGGGTCGAGTGAACCGGGTTTGAAGCCTTTGTTCATGTGGAATTCCTTCAAAGTATCATACCACGCCCGAGGGGCCTGCTTGAGGCCATAGAGGACCTTATTTAGTCTGAAGACTTTGTCAGGATGCTTAGGATCTTCAAAACCTGGGGGTTGAGCAACATATACTTCTTCCTCAAGCTTACCATTGAGGAATGCACTTTTCACATCCATTTGATATAAAGTGATATCATGATGGTTAGCATAATTAAGTAATATGCGAATAGCTTCAAGTCTAGCAACAGGTGCAAAAGTTTCATCGAAATCAATTCCTTCAACCTGTGTGTAGCCTTGAGCTACTAGCCGTGCCTTATTCCTCACCACAAGGCCATTTTCATCTTGCTTGTTGCGGTAGATCCACTTTGTGCCAATGATATTGTGTTTGCGAGGATCTGGACGATTGACCAGTTCCCAAACGTTGTTGAGCTTGAACTGATGTAATTCTTCTTGCATGGCCTGAATCCTCTCAGGCTCCAGAAATGCTTCATCTACCTTAGTGGGCTCTGTGATAGAGACAAAAGCATAGTGCCCACAAAAGTTAGATAAATGTGAAGCTTTTGAGCGTGTGAGAGGACCTGGTGCTTCAATGTCATCGATGATCTTTTCAACTTGCACTTCTTTTGCAACGCGAGGATGAGTAGGTTGTCGTCGAGGAATTTGATCAGCATTTTCTTCAGCAATTTCTTCAGGTGCATTAGCTCGACGTTCTTCATGTTCTGGAATGAATTCTTCAGCAGGTTCTTCGGTAGGAATGACATCCTCAGTAGCCTTGAACTTGATAGTTTCCTCAGGTGCTGGTTCATCTATCATAGAGGGTAGGTGCTCTCTTTGCGAGCCATTAGTTTCATCGAACCGCACATCTACAGTTTCAACAACCTTGTGAAGAACGTTGTTGAAGACTCTGTAGGTGTGCGAGTCCTTTCCGTAACCAAGCATAAAACCTTCATGTGCTTTCGGTGCAAATTTAGCATTGTGATGAGGATCTCTAATCCAACATTTAGCACCGAAGACTTTGAAATAACTCACATTGGGTTTCTTATCAGTGAGGAGTTCATAGACAGTCTTCTTGAAGAATTTGTGAAGATATACCCTGTTGATGATGTGGCACGCAATATAAATTGCCTCAATCCAGAAGTGACGAGGCGTCTTGTACTCATCAAGCATAGTGCAAGCCATCTCAACAAGAGTTTTGTTCTTGCGCTCCACGACGCCATTCTGCTGAGGAGTATAAGGAGCAGATAACTCATGAGTAATACCAAGTTCATCAAGATAGTCATCAAGACCAGAATTCTTGAACTCAGTTCCATTGTCACTTCTGATGTGCTTGATCTTCACACCAAAGTTGGTTGAAGCCCTCGAGGAAAATCGTTTGAAGACTTCCTGCACTTCATGTTTGTAAGTAACAATGTGTAACCATGTGTAACGAGAGTAATCATCAACAATAACAAGCCCATAGAGAGATGCGTCATTTGTGACAGCTGAGTAATGGTTAGGACCAAAGAGGTCCATGTGAAGCAATTCGAATGGTCGAGTAGTGGTCATGATAGTCTTCGCTGGATGCTTAGCCTTGGTCATCTTTCCAGCTTCACAAGCTCCACACAAGTGATCCTTGAGGAATTTGACATTATCAATGCCAATGACATGCTTCTTCTTCGCAAGTGTGTGCAAATTCCTCATGCCTGCATGACCAAGTTGTCGATGCCATAGCCAACCTTCTGAAGATTTTGCAAGTAGGCACACGGCTGGTTGCGGTCCTGTAGAGAAATCAACAATATACAAGTCTCCTCTCCTAAAGCCTTCGAAGACTTTGGAATTGTCAGCTTCCATAACCACAACACAACGATACTTGCCAAACACAACTACCATATCGAGATCACAAAGCATTGAGACAGACATGAGGTTGTATCCTAAGGACTCGACAAGCATGACTTTGTCCATGTGTCGATCCTTTGTGATCGCAACCTTACCTAGACCCAATACCTGACTTTTGCCTTTGTCAGCGAAGATGATATGCTTCAGATGCGATGGTGATAAGGGTGCATCTATCAATAGATTCTTGTCACCAGTCATGTGATTTGTACATCCACTATCGAGGACCCACTCAGTGGCTTTGGGTTGATCATCCTGCAGATGAATTAGTGCAGCTTACGAACTTCATATACTTCATCAGTGAAGAATATGACATCACAATTCATCAGACGAATTTCATCACACAGTGCAATAGTTAAAACAGTAGGAGGACGTGTGAAATGAAAGTTCATTTCTTCATGATTAGCCTACGTCCTTTCAGGCAGTTTTCAGGTCTCCAGCAAATTCTTCAGACGTTTGAGCATGTCTGGAGACCTGACCCTGCATAAAAGATTAGTTCTTTTTCTTCACCACCCACATCTGAAGGGGTGGCAAAGAGTTCATCACTCTGCGAGCTCCATATGAGAAAGGTGGCATAGAAGCCAATCCATTTCGTTTCACATAAGAGAAGTTAGGGTAAGCATATGAATAAGCAGAGAAATTCTTCGAGGACTTATGAACATAATGATTAGAAGAATAATGCTCATATTCATAGCCCTTGGCTCTTCCCTGTGAAACAGAGTTGTTAGCATGATGATGTTCATATGAGGACTTTGATCCTCTTGAGGAATATGATCCATGTGAGGAATTTGGTCCGTATGAGGACTTGGATCCATATGAAGAATTTGGTCCATATGAAGAATTTGATCTGAGGTTCCTATTCTTCACAGGTGGTGTCATGAGGACATTCACCTGAAGACTTTCAAGGCACCTTTTGGGAACCCAAATTTTCTTCATAGGGGAACCGTTCCTGCAGTTAGTGCCAACATATCTAGCAAATACTTCACCATTCTGATTTTTAAACAGTTTGTAGTTGGAGTCAAATGACTCCTCAGAAGAATGAGAAGATTCACATGTAAAGCCAGATAAATTAGATGGATCAACTGGAGGTCCCTTTGTAGCAACCCATGAGGTTTTGGGGTACTGCTCAGGCTTCCAATATGTACCATCAGCATTGAGTTTCCTCTCAAAGGCAATACCCTCTTTCCTAGGGTTCCTGTTGAGGATCTGCTTTTTAAGCACATCACAAAGAGTCTGATGCCCTTTGAGGCTTTTGTACATGCCTGTCATGTACAATTCCTTCAGCCCTGCATCGTCAGTGATACTAGGAATTAGTGATAGCAGAGACAGTTGAAGAATTTGTAGCATTAGAAGCATTTGAACATTCAGGTGAAGAATTAGCAGATTCACGTTCAATGCATTTCAAACATGGCGGAACAAATTCTTCCTGAGTAGCGCTGATTTGTTGAGCAAGTAATGAATCGCACTCCTTCTGAAGATCTTCATAACTCACTCTTAGCTTCTCAAGATCTTACTTTCTTTAAAGAAATTCATAAGAAAGCTTCTCATGATCAGACAAGAGAGTGTTACGATGACCTTGAAGGTTGTCAAACCTAGTCCGAAGTCTCTGAAGATTTCAGTCAAGGTTTTAGTGTGATCCATTTCTTCACCCAACATATCATCACTTTTGTCTAGCATGTTTTGAACCTTTTCTAGGGCCCTTTGTTGTTTGACAGCAATCTTAGCAAGTTTAGAATAGCTGGGCTTAAGGTTTTCATCGGATTCATTTTCACTTGATTCAGAGGAGGTATATTTGAGTACCTTGGCACCCTTTGCCATGAAGAAATAGGTGGGAGCGTAGTCATCATTGCCTTCATCAGCCTTGTTGGTGAGGTCATTTTCTTCAGTGTTGAAGATAGAATTGCTGACGAATGCAGTAGCGAGGGCTAGGCTCGCCACACCAGATTCGGAATCCTCAGATGCCTCCTCTTCCTCATTTTCTTCAGATTCAGCCTCAGAGTCCATTTCCTTGACAATGAATGCCCGAGCCTTCTTGGAGCTGCTCTTCTTGTGAGATGAAGACTTTGAGGATTTTGATGATGAAGATTTTGAGGATTTCTTCTTTTTCTTCGCATCATCAGAACTGTAATCCTTGTATTTCTTCTTCTTTGATTCCTTTTCCCACTGAGGACAATCTTGAATGTAGTGTCCGGGTTTCTTGCATTTGTGACAAAGCCTCTTGTTGAAGTCACTGGGTGAGGAATCATTGCTCCTTGAGGGTCTTCCAAAGCGACCACGTCTTGAGAACTTCTGGAATTCCTTCACGAGCAGTGCTAGATCATGGCTCAGTTCTTCAGGATCACCAAGGCTGCTGTCAGAGTCTTCATCTTCAGACTCAGAAACTGCCTTTGCCTTCAGTGCACGTGATCTGCCATAGCTCGAACCATAGAGATCTCTCTTTTTAGCAAGCTGGAACTCATGAGTATTTAGACTCTCGAGGATATCAGCGGGATCAAGTGACTTGTAATCAGCGCGTTCTTGTATCATCAATGCCAGAGTATCAAATGAGGAATCAAGCGATCTTAACAATTTCTTCACCACCTCATGGTCGGTGATGTCAGTGGCACCAAGCACTTGAAGCTCATTTGAGATGTCAGTGAGGCGATCGAAGGTTTGTTGAAAATTTTCATTGTCGAGTCTTTTGAAGCGGTTGAAGAGATTGTGAAGAACATGAACTCGAGAGTCACGCTGAGTTGAGACTCCTTCATTTACTTTGGACAACCTATCCCAGATAAGCTTAGCAGTTTCCAAAGCACTCACTCTTCCATATTGTCCTTTGCTCAGATGACCACATATGATATTCTTCGCTTGAGAATCGAGTTGCTTGAATCTCTTCACATCGGTAGCGTTCAGTGAGGGTGAGACAGAGGGAACACCATTTTCCACCACATACCAGAGATCGTTATCAATTGCCTCAAGATGCATTCGCATCTTATTCTTCCAGTAGGGGTAGTCCGTCCCATCGAAGGTAGGACACCCAGCAGAGACCTTGATCATACCTGCGGTCGACATAACTAAAAATCCAGGCCGTTAAACCAAAATCACACAGAACAAGGGAGTACCTTGCTCTGATACCAATTGAAAGTGCGTTATATCGACTAGAGGGGGGGGGGTGAATAGGCGATTTTTATGAATTCTTCACTGAGGAATTTGTGGGTGAGGAAATTCCTTAGCGAAGAACTACTTGCAGCGGAATAAGTACTCAAAAGTATGCATAGCAGAACACAAGCATAGTCATCATGATGAAATGAAAACAAGCACAGAGTACAGAAAGCGTAAACACAGGATAACACAGGATGAAGACAAACAGACTGAAGAAATTGAACTGAGGAAATTGAGAAAGTCTTCAGTCAAAGTCTTCAAACACAGATATGAACAAGCATACAACACAGTAATGAGGAAATGAAAGAGTTGAGGAAATAGAACCAGTAAGCTTGGTGAAGACAATGATTTGGTAAACCAGTTCCAACTGTTGTCTCAGTTGCACGTCTGGTTGGAGCGGCTAGGTATTTAAACCTGAGGACACACAGTCCCGGACACACAGTCCTCACTGTATTCTCCTTGAGCTAAGGTCACATAGACCTCGCCCAATCACTCGTGGTAAGTCTTCAGGTGACTTCCAAACCTTCACAAACTCGGTCACTCGGCGATCCACAATTTCCTCTTGGATGCTCTAGACCATGACGCCTAACTGTCTGGAAGAAGCACAGTCTTCAAAGGTAACAAGCGTCGGATCCACGCAGGATCAATCTCTTCAGTGATGCTTAATCACTTTGGGTTTGTAGGTGTTTGGGTTTGGGTTTTCCTCACTTGATGATTTTCGCTCAAAGTCCTCTGAGGATGGGATGCTCTCAAATGACAAGTGTCAGTTTCTCACGGAGCAGCCAACCAGCTAGTGGTTGTAGGGGGCGGCTATTTATAGCCTAGGGAGCAGCCCGTCATGATAAGACATAAATGCCCTTCAATGATATGACCGTTAGGTGGGTAGATATTTTGGGACAGCTGGCGCATAGCACAACAACGGTCGGAAATTTGAGTATCAAATTCCTCAGGGCTATCATGTTCCTCACTGTGTAGGCAATCCGCACTGGCGAATTCCTAACTCCTCAGTCAGAATAAATTCCTCAGAGACCAGAAGAACTTCGTCTCTGTCACTGAAGAATATGACTGAACTGTATGAGATTTCCAATGGCTTCACTCGAAGGGATTGGTAGGTGTAGGATTTTGAGTTGAGCATCACCTGGAAATTTTTCCTTAGTATTTCCTCGACCCCCTTTAACAGTACGGTGTTTCCTATGACTCAAGAAAGGGAAAATGAAACTACGAAAACAAAAGTCTTCACGCTTCATGTTCCTCAAATGAATACCAAGTCTTCAAGGTTACACCAATTTCTTCACTTTCAAAGTCTTCAGAAAGTCTTCAGAAATACAAAGTCTTCAGTCGAAGAACTTCACTTTTAGGGGTCGACTTTCTCTGTCAATATCAAACTCCTCATAGACTTATAGACCTGTGTACACTCATAAACATATTATTCCCTTAACCTATAAGTCTTCAATACACCAAAATCACTAAGGGGCACTAGATGCACTTACAGCCTTAGTGGCCCAGCGAAAAGCTACCCGAAGCATAGATCGCTACCTCAGTTTGATAACGAGGCGTTGGAGCCCATACCATTATCACACCATGCGACAGGTCGACGACAACCCGGTCCGGATAAAGAGGCAACTCAAGCCAAACTCCAGACCGCCTTACCTCGCCGTAAAGGCAAGAATAACACAGCTCGTGGTTGTACAGACAACCTTCGACGGGACTTGGATAGTAGAGCAGGACACGCAAGATCGATCTATGGATCGCGAGGGCATGTCCCGACACATGACGACGGCTACCTATTCGGACGTGACAAACCTAGCCACGCCCGAGCCGAAAACCACAAATGGACTCCTTCGGAGTCACGTCGCATTGTGGCCCAACACAGAGGCGCTGCACACCCTCTTTGCTTCACCGATGAAGTAATGGATCATGAATTCCCTGAGGGATTCAAACCCGTCAATATTGAACCATACGACGGAACAACCGATCCCTCGGTATGGATAGAAGATTTTATTCTCCACATCCATATGGCCCGTGGAGACGACCTCCACGCCATTAAATACCTCCCACTAAAGCTAAAAGGGCCAGCCCGGCACTGATTAAAGAGCCTGCCTGAAAATTCCATAGGCAGCTGGGAGGACTTGGAAGAATCCTTCCTTGGCAACTTCCAAGGAACATATGTCCGGCCACTAGATGTCGATGGCCTAAGACACATTGTCCAGCAGCCCGGGGAGTGAGCCAGCGAGTTCTGGACTCGGTTCTTAGTCAAAAAGAACCAAATCATTGACCGTCTGGACGCGGAAGCCCTTGCGGCCTTCAGACACAGCGTCCGCGACGAATGACTGACACGCCACCTCGGCCAAGAAGGACCTAAATCCATGACATCCCTCACTGCTCTAATGACCCGCTTTTACGTGGGAGAAGACAGCTGGCTTGCTCGCAGAAGCAACAGCGCCAGCGACCCGGGCACTTCCGAAATCGAGACGACAACGGCAAGCCACGATGAAGCAAATACAACAATCACAATGATAATGAAAGATCACGCGACACTACCGTCAACGCTAGATTCAGCAATCCCAAGCCCGGTCAGTGGAAGAAGCCGTTCAAGGCGAATCGCGACGAACCATCCAACCTGGACAGGATATTGGACCGACCCTGCCAGATTCATGGCCACCCCGATAAACCAGCCAATCATACTAACAGAAACTGCTGGGTCCTTAAGCAGGCCGGCAAGCTCAACGCCGAACACAGGGGAAGGAGACCTCCAGGCGACAGGGATGACGGAAAGGTTCACCAACGAAGCACCGGGGGTAAGAAGCAATCTGCACCGGAGGATCAACTACTCTCAGAACGGAAATAGCAACCCGGCTTCCGCCGCCTACTTCGTACGCCTACAAAATTTGTACCGCGCATACATCATTATGCACTCAAGATACCATGGGCATTGGCGGAAGCAGAATACGGACAACCCTGCAAACACCCCAGTAACATTTTTTATCTATTTTCCTTCTTATTTTTTCTTCCTTCGCTATCCTTTAAAAACAGGTGACGAACAAGACAAACGTTGGAAACTGGCTCTATCGGAGTCCGGATCCATATACTCACCTAAGGGGCTATTTCCATCAAGGATTCCCCCACCGAGGATGGGCGGCGCAGACGTGCGATAGGAGGTCCAAAATAAATTTTTTGTAGACCGCACTCTCTATTTCTCGAGCCTGTACTATGCCTGTTCCTCCGCCTCCAACCCCGAGCATGTCAAATAGCCGGGAGGATGGCTTATATATATCATAAGTAATCATTGGCATACCGCTCAGTTCCTAGTAAAACATATCCGAACTAATCATCCGTGTTGTCTCGCCACGGAATACGGCTGCCACGTTTGCTTCACAAATATACCCTGGCATAACCTGCCAGGGGCTCAGTATGGGAACAAATAAGTTGCCAGCAAAAGCCCGAACAACTCTACAGCGCACTTCAGCGTCGCAAGTTTGGCCTTATATACATCAGCTCTGAATCATTGTCTTGGGTCAATAGTTGGGTTGCCCGGCTCCTGTGCTTGCTACCCTACGTTCCGCTCTATCGACTAGGGTAGTAAAGGGAGAACTACTGCGATTGTGCCCTGGTCTAAACCGGATGAGTACCTCAGTAGAGAAAGCTGAAAACTGACTGTCATGATGCGGCGAGAGCTGGTCAACCACTTGACGACTTTTTGGAATCTTTAGCGATTCTCCGTGTCACACGAGGGATCTTTTTCAAGATCAAACATGTAAGGCGCCCTATGCCACATACATACCAGGGGCTATGTCGTAGCCCCACAATAAAACTCCTATGGCTAAGTGAAAGCATTAACGCCCTATAGTCCTTGCCGCTGAGGGAGTCCTGGACTAAGGGGTCCTCGGGCGTCCGACCTGTTATCCATGGGCCGGACTGATGGGCTGTGAAGACATGAAGGCCGAAGACTGTACCCGTGTCTGGATTGGACTCTACTTGGCGTGGAAGGCAAGCTTGGTGATTGAAGATTCCTTCTTATGTAACCGACTCTATGTAAACCCTAGATCCCCCCGGTGTCTATATAAACCGGAGGGGTTAGTCCGGAAAGGACACACACATTACCATAGTAATACATGCTAGACTTCTAGGGTTTAACCATTACGATCTCGTGGTAGATCAACTCTTGTAATACTCATATTCATCAAGATCAATCAAGCAGGAAGTAGGGTATTACCTCCATAGAGAGGGCCCAAACTTGGGTAAACATCGTGTCCCCCGTCTCCTGTTACCATCGACCCTAGACGCACAGTTCGGGACCCCCTACTCGAGATCCGCCGGTTTTGACACCGACAGCCGCGGCGACCCCCTTGGCCGCCACGCTTCTTGCCGGACCCTTCGGCACCATCCTGACCCTTCTCCTTGTCCCGCCTCTCGTACTCAGCCTTTTGCTTCTCAGCAAGTAGCTCAACCTGTCGGCAGTTCTGGAGGTCATGGCCCTTGGTGCGGTGGATCTTGCAGTACTTCTTGTTGGAGCCTCCTGGCTTGTCGGCAGCCGCCAATGCCCGGCAAGCGGCGCACCCGGCAATCTCCTTGCTGGGGTCGTCTGCCTTAGCCTTCTTGGTAGCGCCGGTGTCGTCGGATCCCTCGACGGCAAGCACGGCCTTGCCCTTGCGCTTCCTGTTGCGATGCCGGCCCTTCTTCGTCGGGGTGGCGGTGTCTTCGTCCGTAGAGTCGGTTTCCGCGCCGGCGTCCTCACCGGGGTACTTCCTTCCCTCTTCAGCTCGAGCGCATCTATCGGCCAGAACATAAAGTTCGGCCACATCTTTGACCTTGTTCATCGCCAACTCTTCACGCATCTTGCGGTTGCGCACATTCTGATGGAATGCACTGATCACAGCGGCGAGATGAACATCTGGGATGTTGTATTGCACCCGGCTGAACCTTTGTCTGTACTTGCGCAGGTTTTCACCTTCCTTCTGGGGAATGATATGCAAGTCGCTTGCCTGGCCATGGGCTTGGTGTCCGCCAGTGAAGGCACCAACGAATTCATGACACAGATCCGACCAAGAAGAAATGGAGTCCGCCGGCAAGTGCATCAACCACGACATGACATTGGGTTTTAGTGCCAGCGGGAAGTAATTGGCAAGCACCTTGTCGCCGCGAGCCCCAGCGGCTTGCATTGCGATGGTGTAGATGCTGAGGAACTCCGACGGGTGGGTCTTACCGTTGTACTTCTCGCCGACGTCGGGCTTGAACGTGCGGTGGGATAGCCACTGGAACTGCCGCAGCTCACGGGTAAAGGCTGGGCAACCCACCTCATAGGGTAGGACACCGGAGTCTCCCGGTGCTGGGTGGTCCATAGTGGGCCCTGCCCGCCTATCTGACTGGTGGCGTGCATCGCGCCGGCACTCGATGGTGGTTCGAGCGTCTTCATGGGCTCGCTCTCGAAGAACTTGGCACTGATCGCCGTGGGTCCGTGGGTCGGACGACGCTATGGAAATGTTAACACAAGCATCATCACGACGGATCAACACCCGCGGTGGGTGGCGTGGAGGAGGAGAGTGCACCATGGCCGCAGCACCCCCGGTCCTTCCACCGCTGGCATGCGGTGGCTCGACGGAGCGCCGACCCGAGGGCCCCACTGGTCGTGGCTCATCTTTGTTGGCGACGCCGACGAGGCTTCGGATGGTGGCTCTCCATTCGTCGAGTTTTTCCGCAGCAGGAGGAAAGTCGAGGAGCAACTGCGCGCGCGCCAAAGCTTCTGCTGGCGTGGGTGGCGGTGAAAGCTGCGTGGACCGTGACGCGCTCCGACTTCTAACCACGTTATAAGGAGCTCTGTCACGGCCTGGTGGCCGTGCGCCATTTTCGCCAGTGTCTCGGCGTGCATGCTGGCCTTCTACGCCCCACGAATGAGGCGCAAGACTCTTCCCACGGCGGCGCCCAGGGTCACCGGCGTGGTGATGCTGCCCATCGTGCACAACCTGGGAGGAGCGCGTCGTGGGCGCCAGCATAGGCGTCTTGGAAGTCGCCGCGCTGCTCGCAGGTGGCATGATACCGCCCCTGGAGGGCCCCGCGCCGCCTGCGAGGGGCCCCTACTTTGTCTTTGGATCTGGCGGTGTGCGGCTCATCGTCTCGCGCATGAACGACGCCGCTCGCCCGACTTTGACTGCCAGAGCGATGCGAGTGTTCGCGGGACGCGCCTCGGCTTCCGTCCGCGACTGACCCGCCGCTCGCCCGCACTAGAACGGGCCGTTCGGCTCCCGACGAACCGATCGCCATGATCGTCTTCTTCTTGGGAGCCATGGCGACGAAGAACTGCTAAACTAGCTGCTAGACCGGATTTTCACAACTGCGCGCCCCCTACCTGGCGCGCCAAAGATGTCGGTGAGAACGACACCTATGGGATCACCGGGGTCCCTTCTACGGTTGGTGGGCGCGGGGTTGTGCAAAGAGCGGGTCTAGGAGCCAGCACAAAGATCGTTTACCCAGGTTCGGGCCGCGAGGATGCGTAATACCCTAGTCCTGCTTTGGTGTATATATTTGAGTGTTCTTGAGTTCTTGAGCTAGCTACGATGTGTGTCTAGTCCAAAAAATCCAAATCCTTCTCCTGGATGCCTCAGGCCTCCTTTTATAGACAAAAGGGGTTGCCACAGTGGCACACAGGAGGTGGAAAGGTCTACAGTACACAAGCTTATCGCCTGTCATTATGGGACAAGACACATTAAATGCGCCCCTTAGGTGTCCCGTTGCTTTATTGGGGATGGCAACGAGGCCCGTCCCATCCGTTGTCGCCCCGCCCTGCTCTGACAGTGTCCAGGCCAACGATGCATGCGGCGCCATGTAGGCTGGCAGGCTGCTGAGATGGCGTGGTGGTAGGGTCTTCACGAAGACCTACATACCACCACGCAGGTGCTTGCTGAGCTGGCCTGGAAGCTGCATGTCGCCACGCAGGTGCCTGCCCGGCTGGTCGAGCTGGCAGTTGCATGGGAACGGCGGTGGTGCCTTGGCAGACGCGGGCCTGGCTACGGCCCCATAGGTGTCTTCGGCAAGGGCCTTGCCGGGGCCCCGACAAGGGTCTTGCCGTGGCAACGTGGTCATCCCCGGCAAGCGTCTTGGCGGGGGTCTCATGGATTTCCTCGGCTAGGATCCCACCGAGGATCGTCGTCTTCTGGTCCTCATCTGATCTCGTGTGTTTATGATCTTGACAAAGATCTGCATGCCACCATGGAGGTGCCTCCCGAGCCTCGGTTCCAATGTGGTTGTTGGAACCCTTGGGCTCGAGGGTGGCGCGCACCGCTGGCGTCGGGCAAGTTGCCCCGGCAAGGGTCTTGCCGGGGCCGCGGAGGCCGCCCGGCAAGGGTCTTGCCGGGGGAGTCCGCCTCGCCCCTTTGCTCGTTGTGGTATCTGGTCTTGGCGTTGCTTCGATTGCCTTGTGCTCCGGCTTCCCTCTTCTGCCCTGCTCAGTGTGGTCGTGGGCGCGACTCTGACTGCCCGTGCACAAGTAAAGGGGTCAAAAGGAGAGCCCCTACTTTTCTACACCGACAGTAGAAATATATTTTTATAATCTGAATAAATAAAAACAGCAAGGTAGCAAATAGTAAACGGGAACAAAAACGGTATTGCAATGCTTGAAAATGAGGCCTAGGGTCCGTACTTTCACTAGTGCAACCTCTCAACAATGCTAACATAGTTGGATCATATGATTATCCCTCAAAGTGCAATAAAGAATCACTCCCGAGTTCCTATTAGCGGAGAACAAAAGATAGAAATTGTTTGTAGGGTACAAAACCACCTCAAAGCTATTCTTTCGGTTCGATCTATTCAAGAGTTCGTACTAAAATAACACAAAGCTATTCTTTCCGTTTGATCTATCCTAGAGTTCGTACTAAAATTACACCAAAGCAAATTCATATTCAGAATACTCAATCCACACAAAGAAGTACAAAGAGACCCCAAAGTTTCTATCGGAGAAAATATAATAAAAACATGCATCAACCCCTATGCATAGATTACCCCAACGTTACCTCAGGAATCCGCAAGTTGAGTGCCATAACATACATCAAGTGAACAGATATGATACCCCATTGTCACCTCAAGTATTCATACCACAAGACATACATCATGTGTTCTCATATCTGAGTATTCAATCCGACAAGACAAAACTTCAAAGGGTAAAGATTCAATTCATCACAACAAGAGTATAGAGGGGAGAAACATCATATGATCCATCTATGTTAACAAAGCCCATGATATAGATCACAAGAGAGAGAGAGAGAGAGATTAAACACATAGCTACTGGTACAAAGCCTTAGCCCCGAGGGTGGACTACTCCCTCCTCATCGTGGTGGCCACCAAAGATGATTCCCCCCTCCGGCAGGGTGCCGGAACGGGGTCTAGATTGGTTTTCGGTGGCTACAGAGGCCTACGGCGGTGGAACTTCTGATCTAGGTTAACCCCGAAGGGTTTCGAAATATTTGGGAATTTACAGTGCAAAGAGGGGGTGCGGGAGGCCACCGAGGTGGGCACAAGACACCTGGGCACCAGGGGACCCTGGCGCGGCCTGGTAGGTTGTGCCCCCCTCGGGGCACCCCCAGGTGCAGCTCTGGCCCAGTGGGTTCCTTCTGGTCCCAAAAAAATCTCCGTAAAGTTGTATTGCGTTTGGATTCCGTTTGATATTGATTTCCCACGATGTAAAAAACAAGCAAAAAACAACAACTGACACTTGGCACTGGGTCAATAGGTTAGTCCCAAAAATTGATATAAAGTTGCTATAAAATGATTGTAAAACATCCAAGAATTATAATATATTGGCATGAATACTTCATAAATTATAGATACGTCGGAGACGTATCATTTACCCAGGTTCGGCCCCTCTCAATGAGGTAAAAGCCTACGTCCTGCATCTAGTTGTATTGCTTGAGTTCTGATTACAAGGGAGCGAATACGCTTGACCTAGTTCTCGAACTATTGATTCTGGAGTTAACCCGCCGCCGGGTCTCACCTTTATATACACAGGTCGAGACCCGGAGGCTTGCAGAGTCCCGACCGGCTCACACAACATGACCGGCCCGGTTTCTAACTAATCATGCCTTACTGGGCAAGTCTTCATATGGCAGTTCATAGGCCCAGGTCTTGGCACTACAAAAAGAAGACACATCCGTGACATTTTGGGCTGAACAATTTTTTCTGTCATGCTTATGACACTTCTATGACGATACTTGTGACAAAACCCGGTATCATCATAGATGTGGTGGGCTCCTACTTCTATGACAAAAAATCATGACAAAAAATGGGCTTTTCATCTTGGGCGGGCCAGAGACGCAGCTGCATGATTCTTTGGGCCATCCATGATGGAAAAAACTGTGGTAGAAGCGAGGCCGAGGAAAATATCGGGGAGTTCCCGGTTACGGTGGGTGGTCGGGGGCCGAGCGATGCGCGTTTCTCTCGTACATGTACGCGCATGGGTGCGAGGTGTTGGGATCTAACTGAACCCGAGCGAGGCATTCGCCTACTAAACCCAAGCGATTGCACTGCAGGCTACGCATTACTGAACCCGAGCGATCGATCTATCTGGCTGTTAACTGAACTCGATCGAGTGATTCCTTCGCTATTGCTGCTAACTGAAGCCGATCGAACCTGATGCCTCTTGATGAATAGTGAGCGTTGTTGGGGGTTGGATGAACAGTTCCCGGTGGGGGTTGGATGAACAGGACCCTGTGGTAGTAGAGGCCGTTGCCGCTGGATGAACAGGACCCCGATTGATCGAGCCGGTTGGGGGTGGATGAAGAGGACCCCGTGGAGGGCTAGTTGAATAGTAGCCGGTGGAGGGCTGGATGAACAGTAGCCCGTGGAGGGGTGGTTGAATAGGACCCTGTGGAGAGGACTGGTTGAACAGTAGCCGGTGGAGGAGCGGTGGAGGCTAGATGAACAGGAGCCCGTGGATGAACAGTAGCAGGTGGAGGCAGGAGGGAGACGCCGTGGATGAATAGTCACAGGTGGAGGCTGGAGGAGGTCGACGGTGGATGAACAGTAGCCTGTGGAGGCAGTAGATGGTGGATAAACAGTAGCCCATGGAGTCCCATTTTGCGGTACGCCACACCCCTCCCAATGAACAGGACCCCCGTTTCGACCGTAGGAGGTCGAAGATAAGTCCGTTTCCTCCGTTTTGCGGTACGCCACACCTCCCCCAATCAACAGGGCCCCGTTTCGACCGTAGGAGGTCGAAGAGAAGTCCGTTTCCTCCGTTTTGCGGTACACCACACCCCTCCCGGTGAACAGGATCTTGTTTCGACCGTAGGCGGTCGAACACAAGGCCGTTTCCTCCATTCCGCGGTACGCCAGGCCTTGTTTCGGCTGTTCCTTCCAAGCTGGTTGGCTCCCGATGAACAACACGCATTTCGTTGCCTCCTGATGAACATGACGACGTAGTTTTTCCGTTTCGACCCAGCCGGTTGGCTGCCGATGAACAGGACGCCGTCACTGCCTCTCCATGTACACAAGCCCTGGCCATACGTATGCGTGAGTAGGCATTCGAGAGCCCGCCCGTATGTACGTACGTGGCCGTATTTACTTTCTTGCACCTGGCTGTACATACGTGTACACGATATTGACGGGACTGCGTGACATGCTACGTGCGCGCCTCTACTACGACACGTGCCCTTCCTTACTCGGCCACGGTTCATCGCTGCAGCCTGCAGATAAACCGAGCGTATGTACGTACACGTTCACGACCAGAATGACAACGCTACGTACGCTTCGACCAGGTGGGTCCCGACTGTCAGGGAGGATAAGGAGGCACTTCCTTGCGTGTGAAGATATAGCTGGTGGGTCCCAGCTGTCAGGGGGAGAATCATATTTTTTGCCCGTAATATGGACGCACTTCCTTGCGTGCGAAGACGTAGCTGGTGGGTCCCAGCAGTCAGGGGGAAACATTTTTTCGCGAAATACGGTGGTCCGTCCGATGGGTCCCTGCTGTTAGGTGGAGGAATCATTATTTTGCGTGTAATAAGGAGGAACTTCCTTGCTGCAGTCGTGGACCCAGCTGTCAGCCTCTCAATGTACAGTACTCTTCCGATGGAAGTCGTTGCTTGACCACATTGACCACGCCGCGCCGAGAGCACCAAGGCAGTGGACGACGGCGAGGCCTAGGAAGGGGACGACGCGGAGTTGGGGAAGACGCGGCAGTGGATGCCCACACAGAGAGGAGTATGAGGGTTCACTGGTTCGGTTGCAGTGTGAGGCTGCCGTCGCCACAGAATAATAGGGGGTGTGGGTGAGTAGAGGGACGACCTGGCTAGCGATGGGAGTAGTAGGGGGTGGTGAGGCCTTCGCGACAGCACTACCTGCCACGGGAGGCAGGAGCAAGCGACACGACCGGCGCTGGTTTGGGCGGGTGGAGCAACAAGACCAGAGGTTGAAGAAGCACTATGGCCGTTGGATTGACATCGTACAGTCACTGGAGCTAGAATCGTTCATATTGACTAAGTTGACAAAGCCCTCCGTCCCCGTCAACTTAATAGGCCCACAAGTCAGCCTCCCACTACGGTGGGTCCCAGCTAGCAGGGGGAGTATTCATTTTTTGTGCGTAATAAGGAGGCACTTCCTTGCGTGCGAAGATATAGCTGGTGGGTCCGAGCTGACAGTGGGTGGAATTTTTTTTTTGTGAAATACAGAGGCCCTTCCGGTGGTCCGAGCTGTCAGGTGGAGGAATCATTATTTTGCGCGTAATAAGGAGGCATTTCCTTGCGTGCGACCGTGGACCCAGCTGTCAGCCTCTCCACATACAGTCCACTTCCGATGGATGTCGTTCGTTGACCATGTTGACCACGCCGCGCTGAGAGGACCAGGGCGGTGGATGACGGCGAGGCCTAGGAAGGGAACGACACGGAGCCAGGGAAGACTCGACGGTTGTTTCCCATGCGGAGGGGAGTACGAGGGTTTACTGGTTCGTCTGGCGTCGCTGGAGAATAACAACAGGTGTGTGTGAGTAGAGGGATGGCTAGGCCAGCGATGGGAGTACGGTGGGGCGGTGAGGCCTGCGCGGCAGCACAACCGACCGTGGGAGGAGGGGGCAGGCAGTCCCGCCGGCGCTTGTTTGAGCGGCTGGAGCAGGAAGAGCAAAGATTGAACAAGCACGACGGTCGTTGGATGGACATCCAACAGTCACTGCTCTCGTGTGTTGACTAAGTTGACACGGCGTTGCATGTGTGTCAACCTTTTTTAGGAAAGCGTACGCGTCAACCTATAGTAGGCGCACAAGTCGGCCTCAAATGTGTGGAAAATATCATACAACCCATTTGCCATTATTTCTAATAATTTACAGCCCATTTGCTAATTCTTAAGGATTTTTTTGGAGCCCATATTCTTTTTTGTTAGCATTACAGCCCATATTGTGGCCACGGTTAAAAATTATACAAAATTTTGCATATTTCGTTGCGGTCAACTATTTTTAATCCCAAAATTTTGAGTCACATTCAAACTAATTTAAAAAATAAATTTATATAAATATAAAATCCAAATAATTTTCCACGCATAAAAATCAATGGAATTTAAAATCTTGTAATGAAAAAAAATTGAAACTAATTCCCGGTTTGATGTGTTTTAAAAATGTACAGCCCATTTCTCATTACTGATAGCCCATTTTCTGGGCAAAACGAATGAAACTCTTCTCGTCTTGAAAGATTTGCAGCCCAGCAGGGCTGACAAAGCAAGTAGGCCTTGTTTGGGTATTTCTTTAAAAATGCAGAATTGGGCTAGCCATTTTCAGCAAGAAAAAAACACAACTGGGCTAGACGGGCCACAACCCCCACACAGCCCTGTTGTTACCCTGATCCGTCGCTAAAACTAGTATAAATAACAACCGCTTGTTCCTAAAAAAGTAAATAACAACTGCGCGACCTGTTGGGTCCCTGGTGTCAGCCGCTCGTTGTGTAATTCTCTCGTTTATTGACTATGTTGACAATGGCGTGAGCCCCAGATGTCCAACCATTAGGAGGAACCATTTTTTGGGCTTGTAATAATGAGGCACTTGCTTGCGTACTTCCATGACCCTGGTGGGTCCCTACTGTCATCTCCGTGTTCCTCTCGGTTGTTGACGACGTTGACAACGCAAGAGGGAGGCGCACCGCGCATGGCAAGCGAACCAAGGCGGAGGACAACGGCAAGGCCTCGGACGGAACGAACAGGAGCCGTGGAAGATGCGCCGACCCAGTCACAGGCAGAGGGGAGTATGAAGGTTGACTGGTTTGGGTGCGGGTGCATGTTGGGGCTGACGTCGCCGGAGAATAACATGACGTGTGGGCGAACAGAGGGAGGGACCGACCAATGTTGCATGGTACGGTAGGGCGGCAGAGGCGCAGCCAGCCGTGGGAGGCGGGAGCAGGCGGAACCGACGGGGTGGTTTGGTTTGGGCGGCTGGAGGAAGAAGACAAGAGATAGAAGATACACGACAGATGTTGGATGTCAATCCAACGGCTGGTAGGCAAAATCGTTTGTTGACTATTAGCTAGTAAGTCGACACCACCTTGGATAGGCTTTGTCCTCATGGGTCCCAAATGTCAGAATCCAAATTTGTCTTGGTCATGCAGCCTTTCTTATGTAAATTTATAGCCCATTTGGTGTGCTAGTTCAAAATAAGTTTGTGGGTGCTGGTGGGGGCTAATCACTTGGGTTCTGTAATGCACAGTGAGCTCAGGCAGTCGGCAAGAGTGATGTTATTTCCCTTGGTTGGGATTTGTTACAGTATTTCACTCTTAATTAAACGAATGGCAAGCCATTTGCCTTGTTTCAAAGAAAATATGACAGTCACAGCCGAGTTGAAAAGGGCAACAACATCTAACTCCAGCTTACAAACTGTACAAAAGCACGAGGGTTAATTGTTCATCAGGTTTAGACAAAACCCATATTGAAAAGGGCAATAACATCTAATTCTAGCATTGTTTTCGGCAGTCACAGTCAAATGGATCAGTCAGGTCCATAGAATGAACATCCTGGGTCATAAAATTTACTGGATTATGACCACAAGATGTTGTAGTAGCCCGGCACGTTCAGAAGCTCTTTTGTCCACCTTAAACTCCTTTTTTTGCTCTTTGACATACCCATCCGTCAAAACCATGCTGCTGATAAACTTAAGCCTGATGGACAATAGTAACCTCGCATTCAGCAGGAAGAATGTGTCAAATCTAGTGTTTGCATGGTTGGCTACATATCGTTCTACCGTTATTGTCTTCAATTGAATGTCGTGAGAAGTGAGAAAATTCCGGTTCTTACAAATGCACCGATTGGTTATAACTTTCTTACCCCCTCCTGTTGCCTAAATAGACATGAAGATTGAAAACAGTTAAGGTCTAAAAAAATAGTGTCGAAAGAGCAACAGCTGAACGGTTAATTCTAGTACACTATATGCGGGCTTCCAATGTGCGTGAAATTATCACCTTTACATACAACTTCTCTAGACATGGAAAGCATTGCAGCAAGCCAATAATCTTGTTTAGAACAAAACTATTCATTTGGATATATAAGATCTTGACAGAATCCAGCACCATTGATAGGCTATCCATGGAGAAACTCTTCATTGAGCATAGAACATAATATTAGTACAAAATGTGTACTCCAAGATGATATATAACTTATGCGCAGAAATTTAAAATGCAGCTTATGGTTACAAGTGTAGATGATAATATACAGTACCTGAAGAACTGTGGAGCCAAACACCATCTTGAAATGATCACAAAGATCATGTATTACACCCAAGGTCTCCAGTTTAGGCGCAGAGAGGACGGTTATTTGTGACGGTGAATAACTAGAATCAAGGATCAACCTTTGAAGTGAAGGGGCATCTTGGATGACGAGCTCCCTTCCGTTAAAAGAAACTTCAATTCTTACAAGGTTAGGCGACTTTATTTGGAGACAACCGATTCTAACTGTGAAAACAAGCACCAAGCACTTCAGGGCAGGGCAACTGGAGTGGATGATGCTGTGCAATGAGGCCTCCGATATACAAACCCGCACAAGTGAAAGTTTTTTGAGAAATGGGAGTCGAAGGTTTAGTACCAGATTGTCTGGTAGGTAGCACAACACAAAGGTGGCGGTGTGGAGAGAGGAGGAAAACCGCGAGATGGACATCGGTGCTGAGGGCACAAGTACATGGCGTTCGATATCTGGTAGGTGATTTCCTGGGAAATAGTAGAACTCAAGCTGCTGTAGTTCTGTGAATTCATGGGATTACAGCCAGGCATCCACTGTGCAGGGCATGGTATGCTTCCTCAGGTAGCATGACGGGATGCAGAGGCTTTGAACGGAGCCCTGGTGGGAGGAGATGATGGCTCTGGGGAGTTCAAAATCATTGAAGAGAGATAGCTGATGACAGTTGAGATTAAGGGGCACGACACGCCATAGAGGGAGCCACCGAATTGAGAGGACTTGGGTGCGGCAACAATCCTTGGTGGGGATAAGAGAGATGATCTCCCCAAGGATGGCATCCGAGAGATTGCTGATGCGGTCCACCCGAGATTCTACGGGTTCCTGGGATCCAGTGGGGGCGGGCTCGCTGCTTCTCCCCGCGTTGCCGGTGCGGGATCTACAACGGGCGTCGCCGCTGGAGGGAGCCTCATCTTCTTGGCGCTGGGGTCAGCCGAATCCATTTTCCTCGAGGGCGTCGCGTCGAGCTCACGAATTTGAGCAGAGTAACGAATGACGAGCCTAGTTATAGTGCGAGTGAAGAAGAAGGGGAGCTGGGGTTTTTCTATAGTAGTGAGGAAGAAGGGGAGCTGGGGTTTTCTGTAGAAGTGAGGTGAGGAATTTGGGGGTATGAGTGGAGCGAGCTGACGTGAGGTGGGTGGGAGTGAGGAGGAAGAAGAGCACCCAGGTTTTTTGGGGGGGGGGGGGTGTGCTGGGTGTGGGTAGCGCCTCTCATTAAGTAAATATATGGGCTTTTGAATTGATTTTATTATTTACTAGGGTGGATGGGCTGTTTTGTCTTGGGCCCAGAGAAACTATTACTACTAGTACAGTGGAGACACTCTACAGCTACGCAGAAAAACAATTACTACTAGTACAGTGGATACAGTACCGCTTCTGGCTCCTCCGAGGTCATCGAAACGTCTCCGTCTACTGAATGTCGTTTTACTTTTGTTCACCGACATGCAAGCCATGTAGCGCGCGGGCCCAAATGCCATCCACCAAATTAGAAGGCAGTATGCTGGCGGAGAGTCACCCCCATCGTAGCGCGGCAGTAACGAGCCGTCATATCACAAAACCCCACCTCCCCGCAGTCTAAGTTTGATGGACAAAGCAACCATCATTTCATTCGTCGCTGAACCCCCTTCTCCCTCGCCGTCTTCAAGAAAGCCAACACTCCCATCTGCCACTGTTCTTCTCTCCCAACGAAGGGAAGGTAAGCGGATCCGTGATGATGGTATATTTTTGTTCAGAGAAAAAAAAGAACTTTTGCAAAGCAGTAACCGATCCTCACTCTCTTTTTTGTTTCATTGTCACTGCGATTGTGTTTTCCTTTCAGTGGTCTCCTAGCGTTCGTCAGTTTCATGATGGACCAAGGAGAACCAGGCAAAGATATGCCGATGTTGGAGTAGACGCAGGAGGCTGATCCCCATGAGACAGAGAGCTCCAAGAAGATGGGGGCAGCCACCGAGCCGACCCCAGATACGCTCACGGCCACTACTGAGATGGTCAACGCCCTGTTTGAGGTTACAGCCCCCGTGGCCCTGCAGGAGCAGTTTCCCCCTTCGAGGATGTGTCCCCCCCCCCCCGCTGAGCTGCCCAAGGTGATTTTCTTCTTCTCCGATCTCGATTGTGGTTTTTCATCTAAGTATATGGTGATGAATAATGCAAAATTTTATTAGCTTCGATGCCATGCTGCCTTCCCTGTCATGCATACTTTTGACTCTACATAGTGGTTTAAATAACTTGTGTTTCTTATACTGGAAAGTAATTCAGAATTTGTTTCTGTTTCAATTAGAGCCCTGATGCAGACAAGGATTGTGTGGTTGTACATGTCACTCGCTATGAGGAGGATGACCTGAATATACGCACTGGGAAAACAGAGTTCTTAGGCTGTTGGATCCTGGAAGCCATTTGCACTTATACCAATGTCGAGATGTATTCCAGCCTCACTATTGTCAGGTGTGTTATCCAGGGTGTACTGAAGCACAAGAAGTTCAAAGCTACTCCTTCGTTTCTGAGGCATACTATTCTTGTGAAGCTTACGCAGGAAGATGACATGGCATGCCTCCACAAACAAGTTTATGAGTGGCAAGGACACAAGGTTATCTTCAGGAAGGTTCACAGGATTGAGCTGCTACCGGACGTCCTCGACGATGTTCATGGCAAGGTCCGTCTTGTGTCCATCCCAAATTAGATCGAGGCATGAAATAGTTGCCCCCGTTAGTGTCTAATAGTAGTTTGGATTGTGTCTAATTATCCGAACGTGGCCTATGATCGAGCCCTCTGGGGCTAGTACTCTGTTTGAATTTGTCTATGGGAACTGCTGCTACTTTTGTGTGCGCGTGAATCATGTGAGAACCATCCTAATTGTTGCCAAAACAGATGCGTCCTCACTAGTTTTTTCATGAATATGGCATGGTAAGACATAAGTTGTCACGGTTTATCATACGAGCAGTGTGTGTTTGATGAAATAGAGTACTCGTTCGAGAACTATGCACCGACGTATACATAGGGTACGTAAGGCTGGTTAAGTACTTGTAAACACTTTTGGTGGTACCCCACTTGTAAGCACATTGGCTCAGCTCGCTTCAACACTAGGCTATCGACCAGCTAACAATCAATAATCTACTGTCTGACATATAAGCAACTACGTATCTTGTTACAGTGGTTCATGCAGTTAACTGAGGCCACAATGTAAATTCCAAACGTTCACATGCTAGTCTAGCGTTCATGTGGAACATTCACATTAAACTCGGCTTCATAAAATACTTTAAAAGCATAAGTTAAGCAATTTTATACTTCTCAATGATTCATAGAACATAACAAACATATACTAGTTCACAGCAAAATACAAAGTTGTGAGAAGGTTTACAAATCAGGATAAATCAAGCAAGGATTCTCTGAGAAAAGGGCCTCCCTAGGCAGGCTTTAATTTCCTGGAGTTCACTCTGGTTTTTCTTGTTGCCACCATCCAGGGTTAGGTTCTCTCATTCCAGAATAACCAATCATTATTGTGTTCCCAGCTGGAATGCTGAACTGAAGCATGTAGTGTACTGACCATATGAAATTCTTGTGCATTCTGCTAAATTTAAGCACCGCTATTTGCAGAAATAAGCAGACCACAATGCCTCTTGTCCGTGCACCTGTCCCAAAAACCTCCGTGCAGCCGTGCCAGCTAGTCCTCGGTCCATGGATGAACTGCTAGAAAGTGCATCCCGGACTAGGATGCAGTTGTTTTCGCTCATCCCTGCACTGCAATCAGGAAGTAAAACGTATGAATTAGCTTCTTTTAGATTGCGTTGGTCATTCTACCTAGTTACTACCAATGTAGGAATACCTGGAAGACGGGTGGTTAGAGGACGACAGCTAGGAATAGCCATCTCATTCTGTGCCGTTCTACTAAAACTGAGGTGTGTACTTTTGATTGCGCAGATAGAAACGATATGGAGACAGACATCCCTGTTTGCGCAAATATGAAATACGGTTATTTAAACAGTGATAGTTATTTGCAGTGGCACTACATTGACAGTATGAAAGTGCCCTTAAGTAAGTAGCATCACATCACATCAACACTACCACTAGATTAACATGCAGAACAATAGCATTAGTATTACTGTCATGAGAGTAGCACATGGTCAGTAAATGTGCAATCAAATTTGTGCAGTTCCACTGGGATGAAGCAATGTTAGCAGTGTGAGATTTAAGTGTAACTGCAAAAACACAATTCATGGGAAATAAAGAAAGATGGAAGCACTTCATAAAATGGTGGTGGCATTGCTTCAATTTATCGACGGCACTAGACCATTACTTAATAGCGACATTAGGTGGCATTGCTTAATGCTTCATGTGATTTTACATTAATAGTAGCGATATGGGCGTAGGGACAGCAGGGGCATAAAGTGGTGAGGCAGATGTGGTTGCCAAGAGCGGCAAACACTTAGGCAACATGTGTGCATTTGTCCCATTTTTTATCTCCTCTGCGACATTTTCCTATGTGAGCACGGGAAATCTAGACCCGCTCGTTCTCATTTGCGTTGTCCCCCAACACCCCTCACTTTCTTTCCTTTTTCGACCAAGAGACAGGTCCACTTCCCCCACCCTTCGCCATCCACCATGCTTTCTTCGCCTTTTCAACCAAGAGACCGGTTGGGTAGCCAGTATCTACTACTTCCCCCCGTTTCCTCTTACAACCAAGTCCTAAATTCATGCTACAGTTTTTGCAATTTCTTCCCTATTTGAACCAACTCTTAGATTCGACTGTATGAACTAGCTTTACCTCTAATAATAGTAAAAGTCTAGGTGGCTTTGGAACAACCGACAAAAGTAGAAAAAGATCCACATGCAGCCTGGGGCAGTAGAGCAAGGTAGGTTTCAACGTAATATATACATGAGGGTCGTCGGCATGTGGCAAAGACGGCATCGGGAGGCCGCATCTTGGCCACACTACTGCTGGGAGGAAGAAGGGGTCGGATGCCCCCCGAGCCGGCGCTGTCTCGAAGAGAACGACACGGCCACCGATCGGGACGCACGGGCAGCCGTTGGTCTCCCCCCTCGTCGCCGATGACCGCGTGAATGATGCACCTACACCCCTGGCCCTATGGAAGTGGTCCGCCGGATTTGTGACCAGCCATGAGCAGAGAGAGTGTGCGTGGCCACCTATGTCTTGCTTAGATCTGGAGAGGATGAGAGAGTGAAAGAGAGGAACCCTAGTAAAGCAAGCGCTGAGGCTCCTGCTTATATATATAGCAGAGTGATTTTTTTGTACCATCCGTTATTAAATTGAATACGCGCGAACCACTATTTTCATTTAAAGTTCAAGTAAAAATAAAACTCGATCAATAACGTGCCACCGCGTCCAGGATGCACTATACTGTATCATTCACGTGCGGTCCCCGACCCTCCATCAAGTTGAAAACTAGACTAGTCAAAATGTCATTTGGGATGCCGCTTTGTAAACAAATGCGCTCCTAGCTTCAAAAAAATGCGCTCCTACGTGTACCCGCGAGTGGGAGTGAGAGAACTAGTGCGTGCGTGCACCGCTTCTCTTCGTGAGAGTACAATATACTGCCCAAAGAACGTTTGCCACAAGAGTAACAATATAAGTGTGTGACATGTGAGTTAAAATAAAAGGTGCGCGATGTCTTTTATTTTTTAGAAGTTTTGAGGGTAGGGTGTGAAGAGCACATATGTGTGTGACGTCTACCTACAGATAGACGGTGGGTGCGAGAGGACCCGGGACAGTCCTGACTCATGAGGGTGCATGTGTGCGTGAGAGAGAGGGGGCACATATCAATGCAATGCATGTGTCCGTAAATCATATCTGAGAAACGTTCGCCACAAGCCGTTTCCTGACGAACACCGTAACAACCATTAGATCGGCATCCGATAGTGTCAGTTTTGCCATGTCATTTAACAGAACAGCTACTCCTCCGACACACAAATCTTCCACGTGAGTGTTAGCAATTGCCGTATGCTCCTCCCTCTGTTCCAAAATGCAGTGCATATAGCTTTATTGAAAATTCGAACCAAGCAAACTTTTACCGAGTTTTCGTGTACCAAAATGCACATATAGAATACCCAGTATATATCATTTCATTCATCTTCGAGAGGTAACTATAAAGATGGGGGAGGAGTGTACAAAGAAAGACCGTCGTATCACCTACAACAATTTCAAGCATCCTTTGGCGTGGAGGAATATCAAAGGAACTCTTATGATATGATTTTTATAGGATTTTTTTCCTTTAGAGCCAATTGGTTCATAGGAATAGATTCATATACTCCACATCTCAAAGGAAAATAAACATGATATCGTTTTTATAGCTTTAGAGCCACTTGGTTCATATGAATGGATTCCTATACTCCCACAATTTCAAAGTAAAAATAAAGATTAGCGTATATTCAATAGAAAAGTTACTATGATGTGAACCAAATGACATCTCTTTTCTAATCCCTCCTCATAGGAATTGAGATACATGTCATCTCTAGATTCAATAGAGAAGTTCCTATGATGTGAACCAAATGACATCTCTTTTCCAATCCGTACTCATAGGAATCGAGATACATGTCATCTCTTTCCCTACAACTTCCATGTATACATCTTCTATTCCTAAATAGCTAGTACAACCCACTAGTAGCTTTTTTCTTGGACATGCAACTGTGGCACAAGAACACGTCATGCATGCAAGTCATAAATCACATTGTTTTTTTACTCTATGCATGCAAGCACCACATCATCAATTCGTGCATGTTACTCATAAGTTATTTCTTGCATTAGATTTTGTATTGACAACGTATGTGTTGGTAACATGCACACATATGTAGTTCACATTCACATTTTTGTTAGAAATGTCATTCTTTTAACTGCAATTCATTTTTTCCCTTTGTACTTATTACATTTCCATTTTAAGCATACATTCACTTCCCATTAGTTATAGATGTTTTTGGAGGAACTTTTATGCATTATTTTGAGTAGCAAACTTCACGCGGCCGCGGGTATATCAAAATGCGAGGCCCATGCATCATTGCCTTTCGATCGAACCTACGTCCACAATTTTTTGTATGTATATCTCCACTGGTCCCCGAACCCAAAATGCTGCCCCGTTCCCGTAAAACCAAGCGGCCCACACATATTAAGGTGTCGACTCGAACTCAATCCCTCTCCCGTTTACTATTTCATGGCCCCGCACGCTGTAGTACTCCTACAAACCCTATCGCCGCACGCATCATCCGTTTTCTTCAAGAGGACGAGGGAGAAGCAGATTTGTAGTGGAGGTGCTTTAAAAAAAGGATTTGTAGTGGAGGCTCCTATCCTAGGGTGCTCTAGGTAGCTGCCACACGCATCATTTGTTTTCTCTTTTCTTTATGCTCTTGCACCCTACAGTGAAATGATGGTTACTTCGTCCGTCCAGCTTAATGCGAGAAAGGTGGGGCTTTGTGATTTGACCCCTCATCGCTCATTTACTACTACTGCGACGCTACGACCGGGGTGCCTCCAAGTCCAACCGCTGCTCCGAACTGTAATTTGGTGCATCGCACGTGGAACAAGACGGTGGATGAGCCACATGTCAGCTAAAGGGGTCTTGTTAAGTGTGTCACCATTTTGTGTGCGGACTGACCCTGCTTGAGTTGCTACACCAACACGATAGGAGTAGCCTACCACTTGGTTTTGCTCCTTGGTGAATCCCGACTATGATTTGTAACCCTAGGCCCCGAATATGTTATATAAGTCCGGGGGCTAGTTCGTCGATAGTATACACACACGCACAATGTTGGTATTCACGTGTACTTTGTACACACCCCTATCACAAATATACAGTACCAGGAGTAGGCTTTTTCCTCAACTGCAAGGGCCTAGACTTGGGTAAAACTTTGCCTCGTATTACCATCCAGCCTAATAGTCAGGGATATCCTACTGAATGATCTGGTGGGATCATATCCGCCAACTACTAAGAGAGAGGCGTGTGGGGGGGGGGCAATGTGTGCGAGAGAGGCCTAAAGATAATGTGCGTGCGGGAGACACGTAGGGCACATATATGTGCCTATAGAGGGCTAGTAGAGACCGTGCATGTGTATATATGCATGTGAGAGAAATAGTGTTTTCCAACTGAGATAAGTGAAAAGAGTGGCACATAGTAGTCAGAAAGAGAGAGGGAGATATAGAGAGAGTGTGTGCGTGAGACACCCCGTCACCCCGGGAGAGAATGTGAGCATGTGTGAGAGAGAAATGCCGAATTATATAAAGTGTGTGCACTTATGCGTTAGATAGAGAGATATATAGCGCGTGTGTGAGAACGGGCCGAGGCATAGTGCATCTACGTGTAAAAGGCTGTTCTACACATTAAAAAAAATAAATGGCATTATTATTTTTGGATGAGATCGTGAATTTTGCAATTTGCGTATGAACGAACATCGGTCTATCAGACACCCATACTCTATTGAATTCTAGAATGTGCATGTTATTATTTCATATTATCGATCCATAGAGCGAGAGTGGTTTGAAATCCAAACAATGCTTTGCTTTTGCAATTCATATATAAACATTAATTAGTGCACTCCATGTTGTTAGTGTGAAGCACTTTATACATTTGTCACTTACATGGATACATTCAGAATTGCTAGCTATGAAATAGAATACATGTTGAATTCAACATAAAGGGGGTTTCGAAGATTCGAATTCATAGGAACTGCATTTGAATATGAGATAACGGCATTTGTAAATCAGATCTAAAAGGGGGCATCAATCTTTGTTGTGCGTTTGAACATGCTATATATTCAGACGCATGTCTAATTATTTTTTTGCAACCAAGGAGATTATATCTAGAACCATACATGAACTGGTGTAAGTTACATATTTTTTTTAATATATACGCGTGTACAATGTATATTCAAATGTAACCCCTTCATTCCAAAATAATTTTAGTTTTAGGATTTTCAGGAGTCAAGATTTGTGAAGTTTGACAAATCCTGGAAGTTCAATTCAAGAGAACCGAAAACGTTAATGCTTCTGCTCCCAAATAATGGACGAAGCGCCAAATAAGCCTCTGGTCACCCGAAACCGCGCGAGACTAATATTTGGTGGTAGGAAATTACTGCCCTAACTCTGGCCCGTGTAGCCTATCGGCCCGATGTCCAAAGGTCTAAACCGGGGTAGGTTTGTAACTTCACCAAGACGCCAGTCTCAACCGCCTCCGAGAAGCATTCATACGCCGTGGGCGCCTAAACACCCATGCGCTCGGCCAAAATCTATCCCGCCCACCATTTGGGACACCCGAGATTACTGTCCTACCCCAACCCGCAATATGTCCGAAATTTTAGATGGGGGCAAAGTTTGTAACTTTCCCCAAATTTCAAACACGCGCGTCCCAAACCGAAAAATTGTCCCCCCTTAGCTCCCCCTCCCTCCTTTTCCTTGTTCATACTCCGTGGGCGCCAAAACGCCCTCTCCACCAGCCGCAAAACCCCAGCCTCCTCCGTCCTCCACCCCATCGGGCCCAATCCACCGCTGCCCTCATCCATCACGCTGGAGCCGGTACCCCGACATTGTCGTCCAACGCAACCGCAACCGCAACACCCTCAAGGACTTAGCAGCTGAAGCCGAGGCAGAGCTGCCTCCATGATGCCGACGCCGATGTGCGCCGTACCAGAACCACTTCGACCACGCCGTCCTACGCCTCACCGCTACCGCTCCACTGTCGCAACCATCCACCACACCGGAGATGTTCCCGCTACGCCGTCGTTCGCCGCCTCGGATCTGGTTCCCCGCCGCCGATAGATGGCCACCGCACCACACTCAACAACTTGGCCGTGGGGATCGTCAAAGGCTCCACCGTCCTCCACAACTTCTCGTTTCCAGCGAACCACAAGCAGATCGTTGGAAAAATAGAAGGAGGACACAACACTGCTAGCAGAAAGATGTACTCCTCTCCCCTTATTCGTGCAAATCTTACGTCTCTACTCACACCGTATTCATCCCACGAAATAAACTAGTTGAGTGCTTCTTACTGCATCTTCTTCGTGATACTAAATGCACAAGGTTTCCTCCCATTTACTATTTCACCTTGGCTACAGGTCAGTATCCCGCCTGGATATCAATTCAGGGTCAGTTGATTCACAATTAAAAGAAGCATCACCCGCTTAGGCGCACAGAGCACCTAGTCCGCTTGTTCGCCGGGGAAGCGGCGCATCGGTGTCTATCATAGAGGTGTGGGGCGCAGGAGCTGCTTGCGCCCAATCTGGAGGTCGGCGGGGCTTGAAGGGATGGCCGGGGGGTGGTGCCAAGCACGGCGGTGCGGTGAGGTCGAGGGGAGGGCAGATGTAGGGAACTGGGCCGGTGGTCTCTAGCGTTTCGAGGAAGATCATCAACACTGACTGGCTGGAGGTAGATGAAGGTGATCTGCCCGTTCTTTGTACATCGGACGGTGCAGAAAAAAGGACCGACCTATTTGTTTTCAGTCGACTCTTATTTTCATAGGACCACACCTTGTGGTGTGCTGGAGGAGCACCTGCATTTCCCAGCCATCCCTGTGCTCATATTTCAAAATCCCAGAATCTAGTAATTTCGTGTGCCATGCATGTTGTAGAGCTATCATATGTCTCCCGTCATTTATTTCTCACCGACCTGCTATCTGCTACTTTTACACTGTACTACTTGTGCACACACTTCACCCATACTCACACTATTGTTTTTTATGCATGGGTATTTCAGACTCTGACACAATTTTGATGAATACACAAAAGAAAAGACAGAAGTTGCTCCAATGTAATTCAAAGATAAGCACTTGCGTTTCAGCGCTCTAAAGGGTGAAGTGTCAGCAGATGGAGTCAATAAAAACTACAAAAAAATACACTTCCGTGATGATACGTGTTTGTCATAGTAGGTCACGTTTTCTATCATGCATGTACATCCATGACGATTTTATGACAGAATCAAGATAGTCATACCTGTGCTGTCGTAGAAGTGTTCCATGGCATTACCAAAATTATCATCACGGAAGTGTCTTCCATGACGATAAATTGCGCGTCATAGAAGTGCTTTCGTCAATGGTGACCGACACATGGCATCCACCGTAACCGGTCGCCGTTAAGCTATCGGGTCCGGTTTTGGATCCGATAACCCGTTAACAACCCGGACCAATGAGGATTTTCCACATGTAAAATTATCATTGGCCGGAGGAAACACGTGTTGGCTCATTGTTGGGATAGATGTCATCCATTCATTAGACAGGAGGCGCCTATGATACGTCAACACGTGGCACGACCCAACAGAGGCCCATTCCGGTGAAAAGGCCGGCCCGTTTGACTTGGTCAAAAGGTAATGGGCCGACCCACGGAAAGCCTGTTAACGACCTGTTCGTATATAGCCCATTTACGGCCCGCTAACTCACGGCCCGTTACGGCCTATCGGTATTAAGCCCAGTAGCTTCATCTGGGTCGTCCAATATGATTCCAGCCCATTGTAACTTCTGGCCCATGTATGGCCCATGATGTCTTTCGACCCATACGAGGCCATTTGTAACTCTTGGTCCATTAACGGCCCATGGTGAATCTGGCCCGCAATGAACAGTGTACCGCTTTATACCCATCAACGGCCCATTATTCCATTGGGCCGTTTCCAACCCGTGTTATCTTTCGGCCTTCTCAGGGCCCATTTATTCTTGGGCTCATTTCTAGCATTCGGTTACTTACGACCCATTACTGGCCTTTTCTGCTTGTGGGCCAAATTCTGCCCATGGTTACAATCGGCCCGTTTGCGACCCGTCAATCCGTTGGGGCCGTTTTCATAGCGTCATCAAATATGGCCGATTAATGACAGCTCGTTATGGTCAGCCCATGAACGGATGATTCCAAATCTAGCGCATTTACGGCCCATAATGCAGTCTGTTATTGGCTCATGTTTGGCCGATAGATCACGGCCCGTAGAAGGCCCATTTGTGCTATGACCCATAGAAGGCCCATTGTTTCTACGGTCCTTAGAAGGCCCATTGTTTCTACAGCCCGTAGGAGGCCCATGGTAACTACAGTAAATATGTAGCCCATGGTTGTTGTGGCCTAGTTTTAAAAAATAGGTTATTGCGGCCACTAGCAAACCGCGGAAAAAGAACTGCACTGACTACAAGCAAACAAATAAACAAGACAACAAGGAAATAAATAAGCAAGCAACTTACGCTAGGCTATCACGGCTATTACACATATTACACCCACTGGGCATCAAAGTTCGCCACCAGTGCAAATATAGGGAACAAAGCAGCATATCATATACACTGGTTTTCAAAGTTGGCGACCAGTGCAAATAAACGCTGCAGCAAAATAAGTCCAGAACTGAAACCATTTCAGAAGAGCTCAAGAAACAATATCCTGGGTACCCATAATGCTGGAAAGATGCTTAGCAAGCTTATTAACTTTCTCTTGTTTGGCGCTTAAATCCTCTAGCACTTGCTGTTGCACCAGAAAGTATGCATCTGAATTCTGCAGGGACTTCCTCAGTCCTTCGGCTTCCTGTCGCATAACATCTGATCGATGTCTTTCAACTTGAAGTTGAGACTCAAGAAGCCGAACTGATTCAGGCAGTGAGTTCGAAGAGCTGGTGCCAGTAGTAGTAGCTAGTACCTCGAACACTACATCAAGATAGGACTTTGGGGTTGTCTCAGTGTCTTCAATATAGTTTTTATTAGCTTTCTTGGAAACCAACAAGGATGTCTCACTATCTTTAACCTTATCTGCATTACTTCCTTTACCATTGCATAACGGGGTACTCTTCTCCAATATTTTATCCGCGTTCTAAAAGAGAAACAAACAAACAAATCACAGGTTTACCATGTTGTATATGAAACTCATTTTGGTAAACCAGTTCAGTAGTAAGGTTGACAGGATAACAACATGAAAAAAACATATATCTATGTAGTATGGTCACTGTATGGTCTATATCATTCTAGTTTATGTTGCCAAATCAAGATACAGACAGTTCGAATCATATCTATTTAAGGTAAAGCAGCATAGACAGAATATAAGTGTGGGAAACTACATGGCAATAACAACACTTGTAATGTGCATGGCATGAGAACATACTGTTTATTCAATTGAAACTGAAATCAACATAGAGCAAGTCACAACAGCAAACACGTTAAAGAAACAGGTTTAAAACATACATGTTGCACCATTGGAGTTTCAGTTGCATCCTTCAAATTTGAAATTAGTTGGTATGAGTAAATACAGTGATGCAAGAGCAAAGTAGTATGAACCATAGCTACGGAACCTGACCTGAGAACAATTATTCTTATGCTTTAAGCGTTGACTTGGGGTTCGGAGTGGTGGTCCTTGTGCTTTGGGCACTGCAGTTTCCTTACTAACTGCTCGTGTTTGGGTGCTCTGTGGTGGAGACAGTGTTGGTGTCAACTGGAACTGGGTTACTATCTGCTGGGGTTGGGGTTAGAATGGGTGTAGCTGATTCATTGTCCAACTGGGTAGGGGTGCAATCTGCGTGAGTCTGGGCTATGTGTGGTGGGGCTGATTCTTGGGCAAGTACAACCGTGGTTCGATCTGCATCGACAGGTAGCATGATCTTTTCTAAAGACCGTGTTTTTACTCCCACAGATACTGTCAGCACCCCCTCTAATTGAAATGGCTGATAAAAAAGAAAAGTAATTGAATGTACAGACATTGTAAGATAGACAGGTGCAATGGATAGTAGGGAAGAAAACAGGGCATGAAATAATTCACATTTATGTTGTCTAACCAAACAGAATAGCAGGACATAATTTCACATATATGATGGCTGATTAAATAGGATAGCATGACACAATTTCACATGTATGATGGCTAACTAAACAGGTTAAAACGACATACTTCAAAATATGATGACTATGTAAACAGGAGGACATGATATAACTATACGATGTGTCTATTAAAGTGGTTGGCATGCTATAAATCACAAACATGCTGTCGATGGAAACATGATGGCATGATATAATTCACGGATAGAATGACATAATTCAAAATATGATGACTATGTAAACATGATGAGATGATATAACTATATTATGTCTTTAGAAAATGGGTTGGCATGCCATAATTCAGATACATGCTGTCTATGTAAACATCATGGCATGATATAATTCAAATAATTTATATACGCAAGTGAGCAGAGGGCAATCACATATATGATGTGTCAACTAAGGAGATGGCATTCAATATTGTGTATATGATGTAAAAACTAAGCATTGCAATAGAAAATATGCATGATATGAGTAATATAACCCTGCCAAGTTTGAGCATATACCTCAGGGGGATAATAGGACTGGTCATCTGCCTCTGAATCCTCCTCTGAAGAGCTATCTGTAACCAGCAAGATATCTGCTTCAATAGGTAGCATTGTCTGCTCTGAAGACCTTGTTTTCACTCTAGATTTCTCCATCACCAATTCAAATGGCTGATGCACAGGAAGAGCAGTTGAATATACAAACATTGTCGACAAATGCAATGAGAAATACAAAAAAGGATGACATGATATAATTCACATATATGACGCTTGGCTAAACAACATGGCATTGCATAATTCACATATATAATGCCTTGCAACAATATAGCATTGCATAATTCACATATATAATGTCTTGCAACAAGATGGCATTGCATAATTCACATATATGGTAATTAGACAGTAAACATGTGGCATTCACACAAAGCATGTCTAAACTAAGCAAATGACATAGCAATGCAAGACACCATACACACGATATGAGCAACATAACCCTGCCAAGTTAGAGCATGCACCTCGGGGGGAAAATAGGACTGGTCACCTGTCTCTGAATCCTCCTCTGAGGAGCTATCTGTAACCAGCAAGACATGCGCTTCGTCAGATAGCATTGTCTGCTCTGAAGACCTTGTTTCCACTCCAGATTTTCCATGACCGTGCCGAATGGCTGATGCACAGGAAGAGTAATTGAATGTACTAAAATTGTTGACAAATTTAATACATTATAAAAAAATGATGGCATGATATATTCACATATAAGATGACTGGCTAACCAGGGTGGCATTGCAAAATTCACATATATGATGCCTGGCTAACCAAGATGGCATTGCATGATTCGCATATACGATAAAGAAACTAAACAGATGACATTCACACAAAGCATGTCTAAACTAAGCAGATGACATATTTGATGTATAAAGTAAGCAATGCAAGGCACCATATGCATGATATTACCAACATCAGCTTGCCAAGTTAGAGCGAAGACCTCAGGGGGTAAATAGGAGTGGTCTTCTCCTTCTGAATCCCCCTCAGAACAATTATCTTCCTCTTGATTACAAATCAAAATGGGTGGAGGGGGGGCTGCCTTTGCGCCCACCATGGAGCGACGTCTACAATTTTATTGCCACGCAAGGTTCGTCTCTTTTGCTCTACATGTTCAGCTCCATTGTGTACAATAACTGATATGCATAGGAATAAAACATAGTGAGATTATGTAATGAGTGCATGCACAAATCCAGAGTGATGGTAGCAAACTATGTATAGACCCAAAACCAATGATAGCAGGCAGATAATAGCTTTAGTTCAAAAATACAGATAATGGCTCCTTTAGTGTTTGTTTGCACCCAACATGAAACTCATAGTAGACACCCGAGATTAACCAGATAGTAGACAGAAAGTACTGATTGCTGCCCCAATATGTACCCCACAACCATTCAAAAACTCAAGTTTCAGCATTACTTTGGACCTGACTCAGAGTCTAATAGGTGAACACGATGATAAAGTAGCATGTCATCATATTAATCGATGCATAACGTAAGATGACACGGAAGAGTGCGACCTCTCTTGCGGACCCGTGTAGTCCTCAAGGTCATCTGCTTAGTTGATGATGGTAATGCAGTTGTCGTGGCTGCCGGCGGCGGGGAAGAAGATCTGAGGCGGTGACAGACGGTTTGGAGAGCGTATCCCTGCTGTGGTGAACCCTTCCGTCGTTGGAGCAGTTTAACTGGGGTGGAACACAACGCAGCAGGAGCGGGACAAACCACACAAGGTTTTCTTCGACACATATCTGTAACAGAAGTAATTGTGTAAGGGCTTGTTTGAATTTGAGGATTCTAACAATCCAGGGATAGGAAATACACAGGAATAGGATAGGAATGCACGTGCAAAACAGAGATTTAAAAACACTGGATTTCTGCCAATCTGGGTGTTTGGTTCACAAGAATTGGAAGATCACAGGATGCAAAGAAGCATGGTGAGATTAAGTCAAACCACAAGAAAATGTACGGTTATAATGCTATTATGCTACTATCTCTTAGTCTTGTGCTTCATGAATATGAATTTGAAAAGGAGGACAAGTGGATATTAAAATTTCTACGGTTTTTCTTTCAAGGAGACACTAAAGGAAAAAATCCTACAGTTTTCCTTTGCTCCATTCCTTTGAACCAAATGCATGAATAGTAGTACCATAGGAAACTTTTCAATTCCTATGTTTTTCCTTCACTTTTCATTTCAAGCACTGGCGATTCTAGTAGGCAGGCTTGAGCAAGGAAAAGCCTACACTCAAAAAATATTTTTGTGCTACTTCTACTACTTTGGACCCAGGCCACTGCCCTACTAGCTCAACTCCCAGGCCCATCAAAAAATGCACAGCTCAAACGTGTAGAGATAAATAATGATGGCGTTCAAGAGAGTCCATCACGGATAGCTAAGTTGCCTGGTACCTCACTGCTTGTCATATAGTAGGAGAAACTAATCGTATTTCACGTTACTACGTGTGCTCAGTGGACAATATATATAACATGTAGAGTAAAAAAGAGATGCAACAAGTGTACAACCTCTTTGGCAAAGCCATGTCGATCTCAGCGTGATTGGGTTGGTCGGTGAGGATACTCCAGCTGACTTGGCTGTCGGAGGAGGGGAAGAAGATCTTAGGCGTCTGGAGATGGAGCCCGGGGTACTACTCCGCTGTGATGGAGGGTTTCGTCGTTGGAGCAGCTCCGGTGAGTTGTACGACGCCGAGGCTGAAGCAGGACAAGAGAGACACCGTTAACCTGAGTGGAATTCTAATAGCATCTCCAATAGATGACGTAAAATACATAACCACAAAGTACTAGATGTAAAATACATTAGCCACTCATCTCTGAACTTAACAGTTGAAATTGAATTTAACTGTCGAAACTGAATTTTGCTGTTGAAACCAAATTTTACCGTCGAAACTGAACGCACTAGTAGTAGAAAAGCAGTAGCAGCAATAGTAGCGGCCGGAGCAGCAACGCGTGCAAGAGCCGGGGCAGCTGGTCGTGTAGCAGCATCCGGGTGAGGCTACACGTCAGTCGACTGACTTTTTCATCTCTGGTCAGTCGGTTTTCCAGCCGTTGGATACGAAATCAAGGGTCTGCAGTTCATCTTCAACCTCCACCCCCCTGAGCCGCCAACCACCACCAGCCAAACCGCCGCCCCCCCGCCGCCCGCGGCCGGCGATGCGCTACCCCGCCCGCCCCAAAACCACTCCCCACCACCAGTCCACCACCACCCCGGCCATCCCTCTAGCCCCCCCCGTGCCGAGCTTTTTCTCCGGCGATCCCCACACCACCGCCCCACCACCGCGACGACCACCGCCCCCACCCTGAACCCTAAGATAGATAGTGGGGTACCTCTCCGGCGAGCCCCCTCCCCGCTGCGGCTGGTTCTTCCTTAACTCCGGCGAGCCCCCCACCCCCTGAAAATCAACTGACCCAAAAGTCGATTCAGTCGACTGAAGTGTAGCTAAATCGGAGCAGCATCGCAAGCAAGAGCAAGAGCGGGAGCAGCAGCGCGAGCAAGAGCAGACCAGGCAGGGAACCGAGAGCAAGAGCAGAGCAGCGCGAGCGAGAGCTAAAGTAGCAGCAGCTCCTATTGATGTGGAAGTCGCCGCCGAGGGAGCGATGCCATGGAGGAAGTGGCCGCGACGCCGCCGTGGATGGAGCCGCGCCATGTCGGCTCAGGGCCGAGCGCCGGCAGCACCGTGAGATCGAATCAAGAAGAAAATGCAGCGATTAGTGTACAACCTCTTTGGTGGCGCTGATTAGGCCTCAGCTTCATCCGAGGAAACAGTGATGATGCTGCTCTACCGATGGTGCAGGTGAAGATGGCGGTGTGGGAATGGAGGTGGCGTAAAAGAGGAGGGGAACGTCGGGGCAGCTCCTTGGAGGTGGAGGACGGGGTGGCTGAACCGGCGGGACGACGAGATTGACGACGGATCCTCATCCGGTACGGTGGATGAGGGACGTTGAGGTGTTGCTGTGGATGACGTCGTCGGGGAAGATGCTCCGGCTGGGTGGCGGACGGAGGAGGGTGTGGAGCTTCGCAGGTTTTCGTGGCCTCGGTGTACGAATGGGTGGGCTGATGGGATGGGAGTGGGGAACCATGGCTTAGGGACGCGCTTGTCTGAAATGTGGGGTAAGTTATGAAAGTACCCCCACCGATTTGAGCTAGGCGGTTCTTTCGGTTCAGGGGTATCACGGGCATTTCGCATGTCGGGATTTCGCAGGAGGTGGGAGTTTTCGCGCGTGTTGTAATTTTGGGATAGCAAGGCGCGGGTTGAGATGGAGGGAGTTTTCGGAGCACAACGAGACAAAGATATATCTTAATATTTCGGGGTAACAAGGCGCGGGTTGAAGAGGCGGGAGTTTTGCAGGACGGTAGACAGAGATGCTAGCTTGTAATTTCAGCATAACAAGGCGCGGCTTGAAATTTCGGGAGAACAAGCTTAACGTGTACCAAAAAAAAAGACAATCCGCACCTCATCACTAGAGAGAGCTATGTCCCGTTTTACTATATTACTAGAAATGCATTCAAATACAACAACAACAAAACTTAAAAAATCGGGACAACAAACATAACGTGTACAGTACCAAAACAATTTGCACTTCCCTCAACAATAAAAAACGATGTGTGTTGTCTAGCATATGGACTAAATTTGAGTACATTTTCCTGTTTGAATGGGATTGTACTCGGGTTAGTTATACAGCCATCTAAATATTATCTTCACAACACATGACATGAATATAGGAGAAGTAAATTCCTATATAAATATGAACTACATGTACATACGATCTCAAATTCAAATATATGTATCCATTTTATGTTGAATTCAAATCATAGTACATGTATGCTCTAGCTAGATGTTCGGAATCTAAACCGTGTATGATACTACGTACAATGTGTTTAACACGCACAACACACACACAAACACCATTTAGACTAGTAAGGTACACGTGCATTGCACGCATGAGATTTGGCAACCAAATTATGAATAAATACCACATTATAGCATGTAAGCTTTGAGTCATATATGCATTATGTAGATGTTCGTTCAATTCTTATAGTTCATTTCATTCAAATCATCTAGTTTTTATAAGAAAGCTAATCTATTTTAAGATTCATGGAATTATGCGTTGTAAAGCATAACTAAAAACAAATAATGACAAATCATGTAGAAAAACATTTGGGCAATTCTGATACGGAAGATTCTAGAACAAACAAGAAGTGCTTTGTGTTTTGAGGTTTGTGCATTATGCTTAAGTTCAACCATGGAGTCTTCTAGATTGTACATGTGGCAAAATCTGGTGGAATCTAGATGATGTCCAACGACCAGTAGTGCTCGAATTTGCCATCTCTGCACCATCGGATTGGCTTCATCCAACGACCATCTTTCAAAGTTAAAGTTATCCACACATGATATAAAAATATAAAATATAATATATAGGGGTAAGATATAGATATGTGATGCGAAAGCCACCCATCATCTCCAACTAAAATAGTGTGTCCATGCAAGGATGCAATGTGGCCAAACGATGTCTGCCATCAGTGTCTCAAATTCAAATCAGTCTGACCTTGTTCAATGTTTATATAGTACAACATGCTCGTTTCCAAACCACACCGCGCATATCTCAGTTATATTCATGCATGCATGGGTTTCAAACATCATGATCTCTTATTAGAATATTTGAATTCAACTTTACATTGATTATGACCTCACCTAGTCTTTTACACCCACACAGTCGTCTTCTCTTTATAATTGTACCACTAACTTTCTCTCGTGCATGCATGCACACACACTACCACTCGGCATTATCCATCGCACACATGCAATCTTTTTCTTCAGGTCAGTCTCCCATGGATGCACACACACACACACCTCCCCCTCTTCATCATATCGGGCATTCTTTTATCTCTCACGTGCATGCGCAACGATTGATGTTCCTCTATGTGTGTGTATATATAGCTAGGTCTTTCCCAGTTTTCCACACAAACCGGTCAATCTATATATCTAGTGAGGTCTCACCCTGTTTCCCATGTACACATCGATCAATCTATACCTCCCTATATAGGATTACATAGATAATACACCCACATTAATTATATATCCAACGTCCCCCTCTCATCATCCATGCCTTCCGCTTCATCTCTCGGACGCGCGCACACTGGCGAAGACAGGGGGCAGCAAGGGCCCTGCCCCCCCTAACATCACTATATGTTGAGGCTAATATGAATGTGATCATTAGACAATTGCTGGTAAAATGGTTTAAGTTGATGAATTGGCCCTCCTCGTAAAGGATTAGCAATGCTTGGCCCCCTAGGTCATTTATTTTTCATGGCTCCGCCACTGCGCGCAATAGCGCACGTTCTTGCCCCCTCTCTTTAAATATCGATCTCGCACTTGTGCACTCCTTCATAGTCTCCCTCCACTTGGCCCCTCGCACCATCTTCTAGCCCCCACCGGATTTTGCCACATGTACAATCTAGCAGACTCCATGCTTCAACTTAAGCATAATGCACAAACCTCAAAACACAAGTGCTTCTCCTTTGTTCTAGAATCTTCCGTATCATAACTGCCCAAACTTTTTTTCTAGTTGAATTGCCATTATTTGTTTTTACTTTATGCTTTACAACGCACAATTCCAGGAATCATAAAATAGATTAAGGGCTTCTTTGATTCAAAGGATTCTCAAAGGAATTTTGGAGGATTCTAATCCTTAGGAATTTTTCCTATCTTGGTTGTTTGATTCGTAGGATTGTAAACCATAGGAATTTTTCCATAGGATTCATTTGCACTAGATTTCATAGGAAACATTCCATCCACTCAAGCCTCTTTGAAAGAATCCTACATTTTTTCTATGCACAATCAAACACTCGTACAATCCTGTAGGATTCAAGACGACATTCCACTCTAATCCCATGTTTTTCCTATTCCCGCATTTAGGAAATCCTACGAATCAAAGAGGCCCTAGCTTTTTTTATAAAAATTAACTGATTTTGAATGAGATGAACTATAAGAATTAAACGAACGTCTACATCATGCATATATGACTCAAAGCTTACATGCTATAGTGTGGTATTTATTCATAATTTGGTTGCGAAATCTGATGCGTGCAATGCACGTGTACCTTACTAGTACTTCCAGTATGTGCAAAACACGTAAATTAGAATTCCAATGGCACACTACACATTGTCTCTCTCTTCAGTTCATGAAGCCACGTGGCACATGTGGAGGCGTTGTCGCGACCTCCTTGTGTGGATTGATCACAGTGACGTGTTGCTGGTTCCAGAACAATGTACTCATCCTCTCTGAGGCACACTGGTAGTACATGCATGAAGAGAAGATGTGCACGCACGCCACGCATGCACTCATTCCCTCGCACACACATGCGGGTACTCTGGGGGACGCATTTTTGTACGAAGATCCACCCCATGTGATAATTTGACGCGTGTAAAGTCCTTCACTTCATTGATGGTCAATTAATACAGCGCATGCAAATTGAGTGGACGTGAGGGAGGAAGAAAGACATTACTACTCCACTGCGTGCATGCGAGTAGTTAAATAAGGGTTGCTACTTCCATTGGTCTCCTTCGTATTTTCTGCCAATTTTTGACCATATTTTTAAGTAACATAATATTTATACATGTCATAAAAAGTGGCACAAAAAAAGGGGGGCCAATAAACCAGCACGCAGGCAGCATGATCAATTTTTGCCAGGGCTACTGTTGGTGGCCTTTGTATTTAAATATGGACGGAGTGGAGTAGCACTACTATCTTTATCTTAGCCTCGTAGGGCTCTCCTAGCGCCTAGGCTCGCCTCCCCGCCTCGCCCACCGGATTCCTCCATGGAGGATCCCACCATGGATAATCCCTTAGATCCCAGGATCCCGTGGGCTGCCCTCTCGCTGCGGCCTTGGAGCGAAACCCACATGTGTTTTAGAGGGGATCCATTGCTCTGGAATCATAGATCAGTGGCGCCGGAGGACATGCCAGGGCTGCGTTTCAGGTGGTGGGCAGCAAGGGCAAATCAGATCGAGGAAGCGTCACATCGATTGGAGAGAAGTTCCAAGGAGCTGCACCTGGCGCAGCACAAGGCAGATGCGCAAGTCATTCTCAGGGGAAAGATGCTGAGGGATGTCAGCATCTGGCAGTGTCGCATTGATTTCTAGCTAGGGCTAATGGCAAAGATCATATTCACAGAGTCAACTGCGGAGGAAAGAACGCGCATGCCTGCGGAATGGCATGAGCAGCCGGTGCAACTGTTCAAATGGGCGGTAGGAGAAGCCAAATCGCGGGACAAGCTGTGGCGGCGCCGCTGGGCATGCATCGTAGGCGAGGTGAGCCGCCCTCCTTCCCCGCCGGCAATGCAGTGACCTACTCGGTTGCTGCTGCAGTGAACTTGCGGCGCCATGGCGGTTTGCAACCGTGACAATCACTCCATCTATATGTATTATATTCCTATGAAAATACTTGGTCGTTTGGAAAAAGATGGTAATTGATTTATCACTAGTTTTTGAATGCTTGGTCGTGACAATCACCTGAAGCCACAACCAGAAGTCTCCATCGTGTAATCCTTAGGGCCGCTAGCACCAATAGACGGCCAGTCGGACCCGCGACATGCATCTGCTTGGTCTGACATGTACGACCAGTTATACATCACTGACTTGTGCGACTGTATTTGACCAGTAGTATGGAGTACTTGAAATTTGTGTTCCAGGAAACTCATCGGGAGCCATTTCGGGCCTCCAAACCAAAACCATCAATTAATCTTTAGCTTGTTCCCATCACATTCCAAACTGTACAATATAATTAAGTGCAAACCTGCTCACACCTAGTACATATCAAACCTGAACGTGTTCCCACTTCCCACTATGTAGGTTTTACTAGTACTAGTGCTAGTACTAGGTTATAAAAAGGGGAGCTAGTACCTAGCCGAAAATCACTCTACCTCTTCCTCCTCATAAGTCTTTCTTGTTCGTCCGTCCTTGCCATGGCCGGTGTGCAGAGCTCTAGGGCGAGAACTACTCGTAACAAGGGAGTGGCAACCAAGGCCGTGAAAAAAAGAGAGGGCTCGCCGCCTCGCAGACACCTCGGAAGATCTCTCACGGGCAGGCGAGGGATCCCAGGAGCGCCCTAGCCACGGAGGCGAGGGCTCCCAGGAGCGCCCTAGCCGCACAGGCGAACATGCCGAGCTGGCGGCACCGGAGTAGTCCTTATTTCTCGATGACATGCCCGATCAACTCAATAAGCAGGAGGAGTTCATCGACGGCTTGGTGGAGCTGCTGAAGCAGAGCCCCGACGACATGCCCGCTGAGCTCAATGAGCAGGGGGAGTTGACCGCCGGCTTGGTGATGCTGCTGAAGAAGAGCATTGCCTCGGATAAGAAGGCGACCGGCGAAATCCTGCAACTTCAGGAGGACAAGGCGAAGCTCTGCCACAAGCTCAACCTGCTGAAGGAGGAGAACACCGCCTGGAAGAAGCTGCATGAGAATAGTAGTTCCTCGATGAAGATGCTGCAGGCCCTCATCATGGAATAGAAGGAGGAGTTAGTGAAGCTCCGCATCAAGCACCCGGCTGCTGTCAAGGTATAATGCTGCCGTGGAACAGATGATGAAGGCTCACGTCGAGAAATCCCGCATCATGGACAAAATGATGAAGATGGCGGAGGAGATGCGCAAGGAGATGGAGGGCGTGGAGGCGATGAAGAAGCAGTTACGACTCCGCGGACAGCAACCCTTCATGTGGTAGAGAGCAGCGCCCCATACTTGTGTGTGCGTCTTCCTTCTTTTTTTGGGGTGATAATATTCCTTCTTCTTTTCCTCCTGTGTTTCTTCTTTTGCTTCGCGTGTTTCACTGCACGTGTCACGTTCTCTACGAGGCATGAATAGAACAATGCTAACGATGAGCAGCGCCGTGGGATCGATGACTAGCAAATTAGATCATTTTTATCGCCATATGGCACTGGGCTACCGTGTTTCCTGCTCCTCCGTCGTACTAGTACTCCAGTGGAAAACTTGAGTATACCGCACGATTCTTTGCTCCTCCTCAGGTCGTCGGCAACATTTATACGAGCAGTCAAATCACAAGGGCCCGCCTTCCAGCAGTAATGAGCCATCAAATCAGAACAAAGGCCCTCGCCTCTAGTGAAACCAACCAAGCGAGATTGCCCCGCCCTCTAGCATTTAAAAAAATGTAAACTTTCATATAGTAGTAGTATCGATGGATTGCCCCATGGAGCAAAACTAACAAGATGAAAGTAAAGAAAAAGGTGGTACATATAGAGAGCGCTCGTCGCCAAATTTTGCATATAGTACTATTAAAAAAGCTAGTACGTGCTTAAATGGGGTGCTATATTCTATTAAAGAAATTAGCATACCTACTTAATTCTCGGGTTCTTATTATTTATGCACTAGTTGTGTATCACTACTCAGTTTTTCCATTAGAAGTTACGACAACTCAAAAATACCATCGATCCGTGAGATGCTTGCTCAAAAATGCAATTAGGTTTCTCAAAAATGCCGTCGTTCCGTTAGATGTTTGCTAAAAAAATGCCATTAGACATTGTTATTTTCACGTCAAACCCGTTGACCATGTTATATGACAAAAATAAGCTGATTCTCTCTATCTCACAATGATAAGTGTGGCCCCACTTGTTAGGAGTAACCAAGCGAATAATTTTACAGGAAAATAAGAACGTTGTTGGGATCAAGTAGGCCCCACACTTTATTGTACTGTAGTGAGATAGAGAGAGAGCTGGCATGTTGGTCCATAGGTATTTATGTCATTATAACATGGTAAAAGAGATTTGAGTCACAATAATGATGTCCAGCACAACACACCCCTCAAATAAAACTAAGCACCCTGAAATTCTTTGATAACTAAACTGCTAGCTATATGATGTTGGCCATATATATTGTACGTATATAATGTGAAGAAACGAGTGGTAGTACTACCAACTAAAAGATGAACTGTATGAAATACTAGTATGTACGTACTGGAGAGTTAAAGTAACTAGAAGGAACATACCATAGTTCTACTGGGGGCTCAGCACAACACACCCCTCAAATAAAACTAAGCACACTTGAAATTAAACTAAGCAACTAATCTGGTAGACACTACATTAGAACCACCATGAGCAATGACACTGCCACCTTACTCGGACTCCTCTTCCATGTGCTTGACTTTGTCCTTGTCCCTCTTCCTCTTGGCCGATACTTCTTTGCTTGAACCGCACACTTGGCTCTTGCTCTTCATCCAACCCTTGTAGATATTGAAACAAAGGTAGGCATCCATTGCAGCATACTGGATGTGGTCTATATCTAGTACATTCCACTGCCATGCATGATGATGAAACTTGGGCGGAGGTTTCTTCAGTTTGCCGTACGAAGGATGAACCATGGCTCCTGCCAGGGTCAGCATTGAAGGCTGATCACGGGAGGGCACCAGCCCATTCTTCTGGAGGTCGAAGGGCTTGCCTACAACAAGGCCTATCCGACCCAGGACTCTTTTGTCGATAGTAAAGTCTACAATAACGAGTTTGACTAGGTCACCCATGAGGAACTTCTTAAATTCCTCGCACTCAACGTCGGCATGGCATATGTGGTAGACCAAGCACAAGTTATGCATGCAAACCTGGATCACGACAGGCTTCATCTTCTCTTCCTCCTTTACATTCTTCTCTTTGCCCAGGGCTATGGTGTACTCAACATCTAGCCCAGCGACCCACTCATCATTTGAGTTTTCGAACATGCGTCTGAAGCGAGCAAGGCATCCTTTCACTGTCGCGGAAGAACGGGTGTAGATGACGTCGAACTCATCGCCGGTGATGGTTCTAACCTTGTACTCACCGCCGATCATGGAGATTTGGGACACCATGGATTTGGGAGGAGGGTTAGGATTAGTGGAACTGCCGTAATGTGAAAGGATGGGATGACTAGGAGCGAACTGCCGTAATGTTAAAGGACGTCCGGGGACGAGTAGGAGCGAACTGCTAGCGGTTTTTCGATTCAAAAAATGCTGAGTGGGGCATGCGAACGGCAGGGTAGTGGCCTGCCTGGTGGATAAATGGATTCATGCACAATACTATGGGGACCCAATTAGATGTCATGTCTACTCGACGCCGAATTACATGGCTTTCGATGTCATGTCAAGCGTCGAGAAAATTACAGGTGATACGAAGCTTTCCATTCTCCCATGATACGGGCTTCCCAGAGCCCTTCGATCTGAGATCAAACGGTTGCATGGCGTGATTCTAGACATATGGGTGAATATCCTATCCTGGAGGGTTATTATGGAAATTTTAAGCAACTTAGCATGCGACCCTTCGATCTCAGATCCAAGGGCTGACAGCAACCCGTATCATGGTCGCGCCTACCACGACTGTCGCCTTGCTCGCGCGGTCGCGCCCTTGGAGATTTAATACGGTGCGTTAGGCTATCTGATGTTGGCATGTCATACATAGTCATCACTTAGTCACTCATACAACAAGGTTAGCTATAAGGTTGGCTATAAGAGTATTTTTTTACTTCTCTCTATCTCTTTCTTCGTAGTATTTATTGCATTTGCCAAGGAGTGACCTCTTCCAATGAAATGGTGCTTAGATGAGGTGCTAAGGGCATTAAATGGCTTAGCAACTCAAGTCCCCAATGCATAGGTGCTTAGTTTTTTGTTGCTAAGTTTGCTTCATTTAATTAGCTATAGACTCAAAAATGTCTTTTCACCTAGGTACATGCGCTTAGCACCATTTCTTCGTAGGGTCACCAAACTAGTCTCTCTCTTTTTAATTAACTAGCCACATCAGACTTTATGCCTATGTGGCGGGCTTAGCACCTGTACGAGCAAGTACAAAAGTGGGCTATAAGCCCGCTTACATGGCATTTTTGCATATGTGGAGGAAAGAGGCAAGGAAAAAGTGGAGGAGTGGGCTCTCATGCAAGAGCCAGCCTCTACATGGTGGACCATTGGGAGAGGCACCTGTATACCATGGAGGTGGTTAGGAATTGGGAGACTCACGCTGGTCATAGCGCCGCAGTTAAAATGATAATGGCAAGTCAAATCACGGGGCCCCACCTGTCTAGCAGTAACTCGCTGTCAAATCACACAACCCTACGTTTGCAGCAGCCTACTCCCTCATCTTCTCGCTTCTCTGTCGAACCGACTAGGCGGAAATGCCCCACCTACCGCGCGGGAAAAGCCCTGCCCTCGACTTTTCTCTATCTCTACTACTATAGTGTAGCAGTTTTGAATTTGGATTTACCACTTCCCTCCCAACTTCCCGCCAAAATGCTTTTGAGGTGCTTTGAGCCGTTGATTTCCCACATTACATTGACATCTACCATTCATCAATCGTCAGCGCTACGTATCCAACGGCTAGCATGTGCCGAATTTGCCTCTCCTGCCATGAGTCGCAGGTCCACACTGACCCAGCTGCGGGAACCACCTAGAAGCTATACGACATTTCCCTTAAAAAATATAGAAGCTAGAAGGCAGTTCCAGAAACTTACCCGTCTGCGGTCTGGTCGGTCCCAATGGATGGATTTTTTAGCTTGACCGAGCCGGTACCTATCTTGTCACATCACTAGGAGTAGTACGATTCACATGCCGTAGAAAAAGGGTATGCAGGCAATTAATCTAGCTAGCGTGTACAAGTCACATTTTTCTAAGCAAAGAGAGAGATTTCTACCAATCCATAAACATAGAAGAAACTAAATATATGCTTCACATTATTCTAATATGCTCACCATCTCATACTTCCTCCGCTCCTAAATATATGTCTTTTTAGCGATTCCAATAAAAAGTACATACAGATGTATATAGACATATTTCAGAGTGTACAATAACTCATTTTGCTCCATATGTAGTCCACATTGAAATCTCTAAAAAGACTTACATTTAGGAACTGATGAAGTATTTTAGATGGTAAAGGTTTTATTAAGCAAGGCTAAAGCTTTGCCTTTTCATTAAATGAGCAAGGAGTAAAGAGCAAGTACAAGGTCGTATTCAAAAAGGAGCAAATAGATTACTCTCCAGGAAATTCGCAAAAAAAACTACTCTCCAGGAATGATTGCCCCTAAGTGTTTCACCCCAGTGATATACCACAACCTAGCCTCTCTCTTGATATTTCCAAATACAGACATAGGCAAAGATGCAAAATTGCGAAAAACTCAAGCATTCCTCATTCAAAATCTCCCATGACACGCGCTTAAGAAGATAAGCCATGGCATCGTTTGGTTGCTCATTTGAGTCGACCACTTTGGTCCACCAAAGGTGGGTGGAGTTGAATGATGCCAATTTCGGGGTCGAGGTCCTTTTTTCCAAGCCAATCTTTAATCATGCACCAAATTCTTTGTGTATATTTGCATTGGAATAGGATGTGTCCCAAGGTCTCCATGTGACATTTGCAAAGATGGTAAAAGCTACAATTATGTTATCCTCTTTTTTACAATTTATCATTTGCCAAGCAAAAAAAATGCACTTCGAAGGTGCTCAAGCTTTCCAAACTGTGAGCTTGATCAAAGACGAAGGCAAACCAAGAAAATGGGCATTGGAAGCCGAGACAGTGGAGCAGCAAGCATTGGAGGTGAGCTTGCAAATGCGAACATATAAAACTCTCCAATGTGCTATGTGGATAATCCATTAGTCAAGCGCGTGCTTTACAGGTTCGCGTGCAAAGCACGTGCAACTTACTAGTAAATAGTACAATATAGTAATTTTGTATCCATGGATTGCACCATGGAGCAAAACCTCAAGAAAATGGCGGTACACATGTACGGAGTATACAACACGCCCGTCGCGTTTGCGTCACACCCCAGACGGCCGGTCGGTCTGGCACGCAGCTCTCCGAATGGAACGCGTGTCATATTGTGTTTGCACACACATGTGGGACCGTAATTGAGAACCGACCATAGGCACACTCCTCGGTCCCGCAAGTTGGGTGAGTTAATAGAAGAGAGAGACGAGTGATAGTACTAGAGAAGTGTTGTACAAAAGTTGGTGCCTGGACGATCCCTGCATGACACGGAAGATCAGTTTGTCCATGCATGTGACCAGACTCCAGCAGACATGGCTGGATTGGCTATCGTATACATATCGTGTAGGCTGTGTTGTACAGGGCTGTAGTTCTGATGAGAAATCTAAAAAAAGGTTTCTTGTCATCTCGTAATATTAGGTATCATGTGCTTCGGATCACTGCGAGGGTTAAACAACGATAACTGAGTTCCTCCAAGGCACTGGTCATTGGGGGCACATGCACGAAGACTACTCGGCTGCCATCTAGGTCAAGCCAGCTATGTTAATTAGGACATCTATCGATGGACCCCTTTTCTATGAGTTTATCTTTAATTTGAGCTTTGATCCTCGTCTAGTTTGTCCGTCGGGATTCATGTTGTCTCCTTGGGGCAGTGAGGTTATGGTTTCTTGTCATGTGGCATTTTTTCATGTTATATGTTATAATCCGGTGCTTCAGATCAAAATGACGACAACTGCGCCTCCGGGGCACGTGCATGAAAACTTCTCGACAGTCATTGACGAGGTCAAGCGGGCTCCGGTAGACAAAAGAAAACTACTCCACTATATAGGCAGGAGCCTCCGCGCTTGCTTGCTAGTGTTGCTCTCTTCACACTGTCTCGTACTCTCTAGATCTAAGCACGATAGTGGTTGCCACTCTCTCTCTCTCCTCTCTCTCTCTCTCTCTCTCTCTCTCTCTGCTCGCCGCTGGTCACAGATCCAGCCGGATCCTCTCCGTCGGGGAAGGTGAGAAGGTGCAACGTTCACGCGGTCGTCCTCGGCGACGGCTCTTACCCATTGCCGGCGCATCCCGATCAGCGTGCCTTGCCATTCTCTCCCAAGCACCGCTGGCTAGGGAGGGCCTCCGACCCCTTCTTCCTCGCTGCCGTAGTGTGGGCAGATCCGGCCTCCCACCGCCCACCTAGCGACATCCCAGCGACCCTCAGGTATAACTTCCATTGAAACCGACCTTGCTCTACTTCCCGAGCTCCTGACGTCGCTGCATTTGTATATTTTACTATTTCTCAAGCTCCCTCGTAGATACGATCGATCGGCTGTTTGAAAGCCACCTAAATTTTTACTATTAATAGGTAAAACTAGTTCATGCACTCGAATCTAGTACTACTTGGTTCAAACAAGGAAGAAAGGGGGTGGGGGTGGGGGAAGATTTGTTACCTAAATCTAGGACTTGGTCGAAAGAGGAAATAATGGGGGCGAAAAGTAGTAGAGACTGGCTATCCAACTGGTCTCTTGGTCTAATAGGGAAATAAAGGGAAACACAGTACAAACTCAATATAAACCCGATCTATTGGTTGAAAAAGGAAAGAACATGGGGACTGGGGGACAAGTCAATAGAGTAAGTCCATCACTAGATTTGCTAGCCTCACACAGTATAAGCTGGCTATACCGAACAAAAATGGGACCAACCCAGATATCCTATTCTGATGTTTATTGCCCCGAGCCACTCTTATGTAATGCCACTTGTAAAATGTAGCAGTCGCACTGTTAAAAGTAAGGAGACGTTAAACCAATGTTGTTTTCAATGTAATGCCTCCAGTAATATGAATCAATGGCACTTTTTTCATGTCCTGCTAAATTTCCCATTAAGATAAGTTGCTTCTTTTTGTTACAAATGCAACTGTCCTGGTCCGCCACTCTCCCGTGCCCAAATACCAACTCTGTAGTAGCTGTTAATGTAATGTTGCTGGTAAAAGGAAGCAATGGCACCATTAAAGTAATGTCGTATTTAACATTTGTCATAGTTAATCCTAATGCCCACACTAGTATCTAGCAATGCTGCTGCTTTAGAAATTGCTACTACCCTTGTAGGATTGCCATTCAGATAAGGAACATGCTTCTTTTCATTTGATGTATGTTTCATCACTTGTTAGTAACCCTCCTTTCCACCTTTTTTGTGCAAACAGAGATATACATTTCACGCTTGATCTTAGTTGAACTACACAAATGATATCCAAATTATAGTTGAACATTCTAGGAGCTTCACAACCAACCTTGATGTTGCTCAATTTTATTGCAACTAATGAAGAAGAAGCTCTGTGGGTTTCGTTTTTTGATGGAAATAGAACCGGGGCTGGAGCCCTTTTCTTAAAAAAATGAAGAAGAAGCTGCTAGCTCATGGGACATTGCTTCATTTAGGTGAACTGCACCAAAAGGTCCCATGAATTGAATCATCCATGTTGGTGACTGGTGTCATCCCTTCTATGATGGCGTTGACTGCAGATATGGTTCCCATCACGAGGTATGTTCCTTTTTGGTCTGACCGTTTGCCAAATATCCTACATGTTGAGTCTGCTCTTGTGCTACTATTTTGGCACTGCCATGATAAAGCAGTAATGTTATTATTTTGCACCTTAATCTAGTGGCACTATTAATTTGAGGCAATGTTTTGGCACCGCTAGTGCCACATTTTTTTATATATCGAAAGAGGGGGTTTCCTCCGATTTCATTAAAGAAACCTAACCATAGAGAACCATTATCCGACAACATCTCAGTGTAAACGGGCAGCTATGCAACTACTACTAGAACGGGCTGAGTACTAGCAGGAGACAAATTCACCACATAAGCTAGGCAGGTAGGGGGATGCAGCACCAGCTCGACCAAGTTTGGATTACAAACCAAATGCTACCACAGAAACATCAGGGGGGAAGATAGGGACTGAAAGAGCCAGCTTCAGCATCCCAGTCTAAGCACCCCCGGCCTCCATCCTTGCGACGCACGGTACACCTCGTTTGCCACCTGCTCGACCCTAGTGCCACTGATAAAATGAAGTAATAATATAGTTAAAATAGAGCGAGTGTCCTCTCTATCATTTCATTTCCAATGTAAATAAAGAAAGTGCTTCTCTTTGTTAGTATATGTTTCATCAACTAGTAACATTGTTAATGTTTAAGCGTTTCTGCAAACTGGGGTGCTTAATTTTAGTTGATCTGCACAAAAATAGAGATTGGAAAGTCTCAAGGCCCCTCCTTGTACTACCGCTATACACTGATTTCATCACTGGCAGAAGGTGTATCGGGGAGACTTGGGTCGATTTCCAGTATGAGGCCTACCGATGAGGCGCCGCAGGGCCCATCTCGCCCTCGCAGCATGGCATACTATGATACTATCGCAATATTTTCTTCTATTTATTAGTGTATATGTTTCATCAACTAGTGCCACTATAATGTAATCACGCTTTTTCATTATGTGTGCAAACAGGGTTATTCAGCTGCATTTTGGTGGAACTGCACAAATGTACGGATGGAACCGGCATATATGCAGAGTGCGAGGTATGCCAAGTAAAAATTACTAACACCAACCATGCTCCATGCATGCATTGGCACCCTCCACCACCATGTGCGGCGCACAACTTTGACCCAAAGGTCCAGAGCTATTTTAGGGTGATTGGTGTAGTACTCGGAGACTGATTGCAAGCATGATTTTCATTAGCTGTCACACTGATTGTAAGCATGAGCAGTTGGAAGATTAGGTTAGTACGAAGCTTACCTTAAACCCTACCGCCGTCGTTGAAATGAGGCGAGTGTCGAGGGAACTGTGGAGAACGGCAAGGAAGCGATGTCGCACCATCCGGCCTCCTCTTGCGGTTGGAGAACGAATATTCTTGTGGCTCCGGCTGGCTCTGCACCCTCACGAACGGCACACCGTACTCTATCGATTCGTTATCCTCTGGATGCTCGACCTTCGACCTGTACGCCCACCACCTCCGCCTGACTTTCGCCTCGGGCAAATCTGTCTGCTCCATCGCCCAGAGGAGATACTCGATGAACTCGAAGGACTGCGGCGTGACTGCCGCCGAGGAGTACATCGCCGCCCTCATCGCCGCCGTCTCGCTCTTTCGCATACATTGCCACATGGCCCTCACCGTCCTCGAAATCTCCCACTCATTATCAAACCAAGTAAGGATCTCCTTCAACCTGGCTAACTTTGCCTGGTCGCCGCCGGCGATCTGCCCTATTCGCTGCTCCATCCTCTCCATAGATGTCCTTCTGAGAGGTCCGGTGCTACCTTAGGAAGATGGGAGGAGAGATGATGGTCTTGCAATAGAGAAGTGGGAGAGGTGAGACGGTGGTTCTGCAATGGAGAAGATGGAGAGGAGAGGGGGTGGTTTTGCAATGGAGAAGAGGGAGAGGCGAGACGGTGGTTTTGGAATGGAGATGATGGAGAGGAGAGGAGGTGGTTTTGCAATGGAGAAGAGGGAGAGGAGCGTGCGGCAGCGATTTAGGATTGGACGAGAGGGCCGGCCCGCTGTGACTGGATCAAAATCAAAATCAATTTACCCTTCAATTAAGAAAGCGACCCCACATTAACTAGTCTCCCTTTTATTCCGGGTCATAATTGACCATGATTTGCACAAATAAAATATATGTTATAGGTTGCAAAAATAATATAATTTGAAAGTACATTCAGATACGAACCAAACGATACAATTTTAGGTGACATGCATTCACATTTTGCTTCTCAAATACAGTACATGGTCAAACTTTGACCCAAAATACGCAAAACAAAAAAAACTTCCAAGACCAGCGCCGCTCCTCTCCTCTTAAACCAGCGCCGCTCCTCTCCTGTTCCAATCTAAATCCAGCGCCGCTCCTCTCCTGTTCCAATCTAAATCCAGCGCCGCTCCTCTCCTCTTCCATTCAAAAACCACCGCCCACGAGTGAAGGTGCTGTGGAGAAGTAGATCGATGGAGGAGTACAACTGATACGTGAGGATCGCAGACGGCGACCCTGTGAAGCTAGCTAGGATGTTGGAGATACAGTCTTGGTTTGACAACAAGGATCAACTTGCAACGATGGCGACATCCATGGCCAAATATCTGCAACAGAGCGAAAAGGTGGCGATACTCCCGAAGGGAGTCATGCCGGAGTACATAGAGCTGCTCCTCTGGGCCATGGAGCAAACAGATTCACCGAATCCGATCGTTAGGCAGCGGTGGTGGGAGTATCGATCCCAGATGGAGCATCCACCAGAGGTGGAAGGATCGAGCATCTACAAGGTGCCGTTTGTGAGGGTGCCGTGCCAGAGCGAGCCGATGGAGTCTTCGTCGACCGAACCCAACTGCAAGAGGAGAAAAGTAGTTAGCCCGAGGACACTTCCCCGCCATCCTCTCCCTCGCCGTTCACATCGTCTCACGGGGTGGCTGTCTGCCACCGAGGAATAGGAGGGGACTGCCCCCCAGCCCAATAGTCAGGCGGGTTGTGAATTGTCAGGAGGAGCTTAGGGTTGTCAGTATTTGCAGGTTGCGAATTGTGTTTTGTGTTGTGTATTTTGAGAGTACTTTCAGATATGAATGTCTTTTGAATATCAGATTTGCAGTATTGAGCATATGAAGTATTTTATGAATTCTAGAGATCTATTTTTAGCACTTAAAAAATGTAGTTTCATAGGAGTATAAAAGTGCAGACAATGTGATTCTCAGAGAAGAAACTCCAAGTTTCAGTTTACAGATAAGAAACTGCAAGTTCAGTTTCAGATAAGAAACTACAACTTTCAGAGGCAGAGCATTTATATTAACATGGCCTTTTCAAACAGGGATAACATCATGTTGGAAATTTTATTCATGGTCGAAAATGGAACTACCAGCCAGTTAACATCATGCTGATCAACATTCATGCATAGCACATCTTCATATGATGCACAGTCAAAAAGATATGCTATTTTCAAAATGCCCACACAATGTCGAGTGCGCGAAAAACAGAGAAAACGAGGGAGGAAGTTTTGGCAAGTGTTGGAGGTGGTGTGTGTAGATGACAATGGGGAACCGCATGTCAATAATGGCAGAGGCAAAAAAATTGGAGATATTTTCCCTGCATCAGGTGGAATTGAACCCGGGGGAACAGCGGTCGGGTAGTGTCACTTGGCCACTGGGCTAGTTCAGTAGTTTTGGTACAAATAAGGCACTGCCTCAGGCGGTCCGATCTCTTCCTGCGCCTTTGTGTGCTCGCCACGGCGCCGCTGTTTGCCGTTGTGAACATGCTGAACAAACGAGAGGAATCTGGAGAGGACTGTACGTGGAGAGGCGGATAGTCGGGACCCATGAGGTCTATGGCCGTACACAAGCAAGTGCCTCATTGAAAAAATACTTCCTCCTAATGCTATACTACGTTGGGGCCCACGGGTTTGTCAACATAGTTACATTTTTTGGGTGCTTCAACGTAGTTACTGAAGGAGATAAATTTACAACGAAGCCGGAGAGCTGGCAGGTATCAATTATTATCACTGGGGCAGCAAGTATCAGCTGGTTGTGGGCTGCCCCGTCTAGGCTTTCTTTTTTAACATGCGCAGCCCACGACATGCCGGTTTGTATTTTCTTGAGGGTCGTCATGTATCGACCGGCCTATGGACCTCCCATCCAAGGTTTTATTTTTCCTGAAACATGGGCAGCCCAACTTATGTATTTTTTTGAAGAAAACACAGAGGTCTGTTCTATTTTTCTATATAAGAATAGGAATGCCCGGTCCAACTTATGTTTCCCTTCTAACTATATTATATATATTTAAATTATTTTATATGTTATTATATATTATTGTTATTGTCATCATCATATATTTAACATATACTTACATATGTAAGGAAACAATATCCCACATCTTATTAACTTATAAAAATAATTTCTTAACAATAAAATCCTGGATTTTTTTGGCAACGAAAATCCTGGTGATTATGTACAAAAGCTTGGTAAGATTTAAGGAACAATGTAATAATAAATCACTTATTATTTAAATATATTTATAACAAAATGCTCAGCCCCTATTTATTTTGTGATAACATTGCTGCGCCCAACCCAACATTATAATTAGAATCAGCCCAGCAAAATCGTGTATTTCGGGAAAGTGCAAATGGCCTGTAATTTTTTAGGAAAAAATAAATGGGCCGCATGGACGCTACATTATATGTTCATCCAGCCCAGCAAATGGACTGTAATTCTAAAAAAAGAGATCAAAATGACTGTAAATTCTGAAAAATGGGTTGAATATGTGCCACATTTTTTGAGGCTAAAATGTGGGCCAATAGGTCGAAGCCAACGCAAGTCGTTGTCAACTTAGTCAACAAATGATTCTGACATCATTAGCCGTTTGATTTACATCCAACGACCGGCATCCATCTTCAATCTCTCGTCTTCTTCGTCCAGTACCGTCGGGACCACCTGCTCCCGCCTCCTGCTGCTAGCAGCTCTGCTTAGCACGCTTCACTGTGAAGTGCTACCCCACCACCGGCCAGGCCATCCCTCCATCCCTCCACCAATTGCCGAACCACACCGCACCAGAAGCAGTTAACCCTCGTACACCTCTCCGTCTGTGAATCCACTTCCGCGTCTTCCCATCTCCGGCTCGTTGCTATCCGGGGCCTCGCCGTCGTCCACCACCTTGGATGCGCTCGGCGCGGTGTGGTCAACGTGGTCAATGAACGACATCCATCGGAAGTGGACTGTACGTGGAGAGGCTGACAGCTGGGTCCACGGTCGCACGCAAGGAAATGCCTCCTTATTACGCGCAAAATAATGATTCCTCCACCTGACAGCTGGGACCCATCGGAAGGGCCTCTGTATTTCGCGAAAAAAGTTCCCCCCGCTGACAGGTCGGACCCACCAGCTATATCTTTGCACACAAGGAAGTTCCTCCTTATTACACACAAAAAATGAATACTCCCCCTGCTAGCTCAGACCCACCATAGTGGGAGGCTGACTTGTGGGCCTACTAAGTTGACGCGGACGGAGGGCTTTGTCAACTTAGTCAATATGAATGATTCTAGCTCTAGTGGCCGTACGATGTCCATCCAACGGCCGTAGTGCTTCTTCAACCTCTGGTCTTCTTGCTCCAGCCGCCCAAACCAGCGCCGGTCGTGCCACCTGCTCCTGCCTCCCATGGCCGGCGGTGTTGCCGCGGAGGCCTCACCGCCCCCTACTACTCCCACCGCTCGCCAGGCCATCCCTCTACTCACCCACACCCCCTGTTATTCTGCGGCGACGGCAGCCTCATACCGAAGCCGAACCAGTGAACCCTCGTACTCCTCTCCGCGTGGGCATCCACTTCCGCATCTTCCTCGGCTCCACGTCGTCCCCTTCCTAGGCCTTGCCGTCGTCCATCGCCTTGGTGCTCTCGGCGCGGCGTGGTCAATGTGGTCAACGAACGACTTACATCGGAAGAGTACTGTATGTGGAGAGGCTGACAGCCGGGTCCACGGCCGCATCAAGGAAGTGCCTCCTTTTTACGCGAAAAATAATGATTCCTCCACCTGACATTAGGGACCCATCGAACGGGCCACCGTATTTCGCAAAAAAAAACATTTCCCCCCTGACTGCTGGGACCACCAGCTACATCTTCGCACGCAAGGAACTGCGTCCATATTACAGAAAAAAATGATTCGCCCCCTGACTGCTGGGACCCACTAGCTACATCTTCGCACGCAAGGAAGTGCCTGACAGTCGGACCCACCTGGTCGAAGCATACGTAGCGTTGTCATTCTGGTCGCGAATGTGTACGTACATACGATCGGTCGGTCTGCAGACTGCAGGTTGCAGCGATAAACCGTGGCCGTGTAAGGAAGGGCACGTGTCGTAGTATAGGCCCGCACGGGTCGTAGTAGAGGCGCGCACGTAGCATGTCACACAGTCCCGTTAATATCGTGTACACATACGTACTGCCAGGGTGCAAGAAAGTAAATATGGCCACGTACGTACATACGGGCGGGGTCTCGAACACCTACTTGCGCATACGTACGGCTAGGGCTCGTGTACATGGCTGGGTCAGAACGGAGAAACTGCATCGTCGTGTTCATCGGGAGCCAACCGGCTTGGACAGAACAACCGATCAAAATGAGGCCTGGCGTACCACAGAATGGATGAAACAACCTTGTGTTCGAGCGGCCACAGTCGAAACGAGATCCTGTTCATCGGGAGGGGTCTGGCGTACCGCAAAACGGAAGAAATGGACTTCTCTTGGACTTCCTGCGGTCGAAACGGGGTCCTGTTGATCGGGAGGGGTGTGGCGTACCGCAAAACGGAGGAAACAGACTTGTGTTGGAGCGCTACACTCGAAATGGGGGTCTTGTTCATTGGGAGGGGTGTGGCGTACCGCAAAACGGGACTCCATGGGATACTGTTCATCTCCACCATCGACTGCCTCCACGGGCTACTGTTCATCCACCGTCTACCTCCTCCAGCCTCCACCCGTGACTATTCATCCATGACGTCTCCCCTCCTGCCTCCACCAGCCACTGTTTATCCAGCCTCCACCGCTCCTCCACTGGCTACTGTTCAACCAGCCCTCTCCACGGGGTCCTGTTCAACCACCCCTCCACCAGCTACTGTTCATCCAACCCTCCATCGGCTACTGTTCAACCAGCCCTCCACGGGGTCGCCCTGTTCATCCAGCGCTCCACGGGGTCCTGTTCATCCACCCCCAACCGGCTCGATCGGGGTCCTGTTCATCCAGGGGCAACGGCCTCTACTACCACGGGGTCATGTTCATCCAACCCCCCACCGGGAACTGTTCATCCAAACCCGCCCAACAACCCTCACTGTTCATCAAGGGAAGGAGGCAGCAAGGTTCGATCGGCTTCAGTTAGCAGCAGTAGCGAAGGAATCACTCGGGTTCAGTTAACAGCAAGGGATCGATTGGGGTTCAGTAACGTAGCTAGTGCAATCGCTCGGGTTCAGTTAGAGCCCAACACCTCGCTCGGGTTCAGTTAGAGCGCAACGCCTCACACACACGCGCGTATGTGTACGAGAGAAATGCGCAAACCTCCGTGCATCGCTCGGCCCCGACTACCCACCATAACCGGGAACTCCCCGATATTTTCCTCGCCCTCGCGTCTACCACGATTTTTTCTGTCATGGACGGCCCAAAGAATGTCATGCAGCTGCGTCTCTGGCCCGCCCAAGACGAAAAGCCCATTTTTTGTCATGATTTTTTGTCATAGAAGTAGGAGCCCACCACATCTATGATGATACTGGGTTTTGTCACAATTATCGTCATAGAAGTGTCATAAGCATGACAGAAAAAAAATTGTTCGGCCCAAAATGTCACAGATGTGTCTTTTTTTGTAGTGAAACGCAGCTCTATAGTTGATGATCTCAATTGCCACACACAACCATCCCAAGTGCTTGCTTTAACTTTGCGCTGGAAAATGTGGTTGCATGTTGCATATGGCGTCTAGCCTGTATTGCTTCCAATTTGGTTAAATTGCATCTGCTTACTTTACACATTATACCTTTCATAATGACATGCCTTCCTATTTTTGATACATACTACATATGTCTATTAACCATGTTCGTACATCAAACTAATGCTCTTTTGTATCCCTCATCAATCACTTATGATGAGATAGTCACCCCAGTGGGTTACTCTAAGACGCGCTACTCGTTTAAAGAGTGCAGTGTCATCCTCCCCACATGATTCTCAAGAAACAGCAAGGCTAAATGAAGATAGTGATGCGAAGCATTCTATGGACATCACCATGTCAAGAATCCCGTCGCTAAGAGACACGTTCAACTTCTACTTCAATCATACTAAGGTGAATTCCATCCTTAATGCGTGTCTTCTTAGTTCCCTTGAGGATGGTATACTACTTGACCGTCCTACCATGTGCCCATATAGGTTTGAGCCCGATGATGAATGTGCCATGGAGGAGGTCAACCACAAGCGAGCGCCTACACCGTCCTCGAGAGAAGCATGGAAACGTAGAAGGAACCGTCAAGGAGAAGGCGAGGTTCCACTTGCACCGACGGGAGTCCACGAGAAGACGTGCCGAGAGCTTCAGGACACCCCGTGCGCACGGGCCCTTGAACCCCGTGCCCACGGGTCCCCGTGCCCATGGTACAAGCCCGTGCACACGGGCTAAGTCGCCAGCTCTCTGGATACCCCGTGCGCACGGGCTCCACTTACCCCGTGCGCACGGGGCCTCCTGCGTGTGACGGTTGGGCTTTGCCTTGTATTCCCATTTCGCCCCTCCTTACCCCTTCATCCCTTGGACCTATATATACTCCTTCATCTCCTCCATTTAGACTAAGCTAAGAATAGAACAAAACACTAGAGCTTAGCTCATGTATCTCCCCTTGTGGGATTCCTCTCGAGAGAGAGACACTCCATTGGAGTTCAAGGCCTCCATTGGAGAAGATCCCTAGTGGATAAATCAAGCCCTCATCTCCTTCATAGGATTTGGGATGAACTCTACCATGTATCATGTTTCCCTTTGATTGTTCATGTACCTTGTGGATCTTGTGTGTTTGTTGGTCTAGTGGATGTGTGATTGGACTTGTTCTTGAGTGTTCCTCTTGTTTTATCTCTTGTGTTCATCTTATTCTTGGGGATTCCCCCTCCAATTCGTGAAAGATCTCCCCCATAGGGTTCCACCCTACAACATCTTGGTATTAGAGCCACGTTGATCACGAAATTGGAGCCCCCTCTTTGTTTTTCTAGCCTAGTTTTGTGTGATTTCGTCCTAAATTCGAAAATTCCCCACCAAAAATAGCCCAATTTTTTTTGTGATTTTTTTGTTTGATGAGGTTTTGTTGGATTTGATCCATGGATTTGCTTGGTTTCAAGTGGATCTAGCTTTCCTCCACCTTCCCCTACCTTCCATCCTTCGATTTTGACCGCAATTTCGATATTTACCCACGGATCCGGAGCAGTTCGTCCGCTCACAGAGCACCCCGTGCACACGGGCCATCGGGACCCCGTGCACACGGGACCCCGTGCACATGGGCCAGACAGACCCCGTGCGCACGACCCTTCCAGTGCGTTTCGGCCACTGCCCCTTCGACCTCCCATCCTCCCATACCACCCCCATACCCCCAACTAAACCCCAGCAACGAGATCCATCCATTTGGAGCCCAGATCGGGAAGAAATCCGCCAAATCCGAGTGTCCCAGGTGACCCCGTGCCCTCGGTGTGTGTACCGTGCGCACGGCACCCCGTGCCCACGGGCCCTAGACCCCGTGCGCACGGCCCCCCTACAGCAGCCGCGTCCACTTCACCGTTTCGGCCATAACTTCCACATCCGAAGTCCGATTTTCGTGTTCTTTAGCTCGTTGAGTAGCTATTGACATCCCCCATCCACCTAGATAGGTTCCAACATGAGTTGAATCCATCAAAATTTTGACATTTCGGCATCTTTGCCTAGGTTTTCCACCATATCATCCGCAAAACCCACCATAGCCTTCCGCAACCTACCCATTTTGCTCCATTTAGCATTTGTGGTTGTTTGAGTGGTGACTTGAGTCTTCTAAGGTGTTTCGGCTACTTAGGGACGGTTGCTTCTTCTTCAACCACCACCACCACTTCCGCATTGCCATCTCCACTACCACCATTTGACATTTCCCTTTGGAGATTTTGAGTTTGCGGTTTTTACCGTTTCCTAAGGTGTTTCGGCTACTTAGGGACGGGTCTACATCATCTTGGTATCTACATCAAGAACACCGCCACTCATCATCACCACGAGGTCATCTTCGACATCGACCACTACACCATTTTGACAACCTAACCGTAAGCAAGAACGGTAACCTCTATATCATCTTGGTATCGTGGTATCCCATCATTGTACATTCTTGCCATTACATTGTTAACCCCTTAGCCCATTTTGCGTTACTTGCCTATCGAGACTAGCCATTTGAGTATTGCCGGGCCATGTTACTTGTGCACATTAGTGATCCACCCTTCCATTGCATACATACCATATCATATTGGTATCACATATCATCCCTTGTGTCACAAGATTGTTCCCGCATATACACAATTGCTATCTTGGTTTGTGCATTTAGCATAGTGGCCATATCAAAAAAAGAATAAGCTTTTAAGCAAAAGAAAAGAGAGCAAAGAGCTTGTAAGCAAGTGCCATGGCATCATACCACATTGCACATAAGATTGTCATATCCGATCATCTTGGATTATCTTGAGAAGAACTACGGGAACATCATACACATAGCATACTTGGGATAGAAAGCTCATACATTTTGCATCTTATAGGTCGTGCACATAGTGTCGTATCTGCCTATTGAGCAATCGTGCTAGCGTCTCTCTTTAGTTGTGCAACACGAGCGTTTTCCGTGGATTCCACATTTTGTGCTCATTGCTTGGTTGCACGACCCCATTTATCTATCCGTGTGTGTGTTTCCGTGTACCACATATTGCTATTGGTCTACTTGTTTCTCTTGCGAATTTGTGAATCTTTTCCAACATTATTGACTCTTGCTAACATTTTGCATCAAATTTTTGTGCCACTATCCTCACCAAGCTACTCCATAAGCTTTACTTGATAGGTGTGAGTGAACAAGTCCGGTACCAATTCCACTATTCTTTCATCTCACATTGAGTGAAATGGGATACATCCTCAACTTTGGGAAAAGGTAACTTGGTATTGTTTATCTCATTTCCTACTCACCTCTACTTGAGTCTTGTGATGGACAGGCAAGGCATTTCACCTTCAGTCTACAACAACGACGACGAGTTCGATGCTATGAAGAACGTGATCGACACCAAGATGGACAAGCAAATGGAGGAGCTCAAGGCCCTCATCAAAAACCGCAAGCGGTCTTCCTCATCTTCGAGAAGACGCTCAAGTGCAAAGACTTCCGTGCTACCATCTCCGGCAAGTACACACAAGCATCGACATCGACAAGACCATGAAGAGCGACCTACTGGAAGAGAGTTGGCTTCTCTGCCACCCCCGTGCACACGGGCCTTCGACCCCCATGCACACGGGACCCCGTGCACACGGCCTCCAGCACCCCCGTGCGCACAGGCTATACAGAGCCGCGACATCAACCCCAAGACTACGGCTTCTTCAACACCTTTGGCATCTTCGCCAAGTGACTTCAAGGCATCTTCGCCTTTGGATGTACGTCATCTTCGCCTACTCCACGAGCTCAAGTCCACTACTCCCTCGAGCTACAGCGATTTCAACATCAACCACGAGATTCCTTTCTATGGGACTCTAGAACCCGAGGAGTATCTCGAGTGGGAGCGTTTGATGGACGACTACCTCAAGCTACATCAAGTCCCTCCTGAAGATCAAGTGAAGTGCGCATCAAGAAACTTCCACGAATGCGTGTCCACATGGTGGCTTCACACACCTTCGGAGAGCTACGACATGAGTTGGCCAAAGACGAAGAAAGCTATGCGGTGAGAGTTCTTGCCTCCAACCTACACGGAATAACTTCTATGCCAATTGGAGAACACCATCCAAGGATCTAAGTCCATCGACGAGTACTTCAAGGAGATGAAGAAAGCCTTGCGACGAGCCGGCGTGGACGACCCCATGTCAATGAAGTTCCACTTCATGATGGGATTGAACAACGACATCTCCAAGACTATCTCCCTCGAGAACTACAAGTCCCTCAACGACAACTACATTGGTGCTCTCAAGGCGGAACAAGAACTCATGAAGGCCAAGGCTTCTCGATCCCAAGCACACTTCTCGAAGACCAAGCTCCAACACGGCGAGCATGAGGCTAGTACCACCACGATGTACAAGCCCGATGAGCTCCAAGAAGATCCTCCCAAGTTCGACTTCACCACCATCCCTCTTTGTGGCACTGATGATGCCAAGTCGTCCACGACTCTTTTTCAAGATGGTGCGGCAACGAGTACGACTACGGAGACCTTCAAGGACCAAGCTTTGGAGGCAAGCGACATGGTGACGATCAAGGATGATGCTTCCATCTTAGGAGGCGAGACTGATGTTGTGCCATCTTCGGCCTCCATCCACGACGAGAGTGATGATGTGCCATCTTCGGCCTTCATCCATGACGAGAGTGATGATGTGCCATCTTCGGCCTTCATCCACGACGAGAGTGGTGATGTGCCATCTTCGGCCTTCATCCACGGCGACGACTACGAGATGGTTGAGCATGGGATTTTCCCTTCGACCACGATGACGTATGATGACTTGAGTGACTTGTGCCACCATATTGAGAGTGAGAGTGACTTCACCACTAGCCCCATATATGATGTGTTGCCACAATTTCCATGTGAGGAGAGCCACAACCCCCACCATTTGAGTGAGGTGAGTGACTCCACCATATGTGAGTTTGAGTGCACCTACCTTAAGGGAGTGAGTGAACCACCATAGAGAGAGTGAGATAGTTGATGAGGCATATGAGGCCATTTGGATTTCTAACAACTTAACCTCTACCTCTATTGTGTCTTCTCCTTTGGTGCTAGGTTCCATATATGATGACGCGCCGATCCTCGACGACTTCGTCCTCCCTTTGGACATGACGATGGCCATGGTGGAATATGATGCACCCCCCACATGGTTCCATCAAGATGAAGATGACCACCATTTGGTCTTTCCCACCTCACCTACACCACTTGAGTGGAACGAACAAGGTAACATAGGTGAAGGTGATGCTCTAGTCCCACTAGTGGACATTCTTGACATTGATTGCTTGCATGATGTTGATCCACCTATTACCATGCTTCATGCTAGTGCAACTTCCTCATGTCATGACTTACCACTTTATGATGACTATGATGATGAGCATGTTGAATTGACTAGTTGTGATGCCATGTTACATAGGATTTCTTGTGACAATTCTCTAGGTCACATCATGTTTGACAATCTGCTTGACTTGTCATATGCTATGCATGAGATCAACAATATGTCTTATTTGCAATCTCATCGTAGTGACTATGCATATGCCATTAAAATAAACCCGATTTGCACATATGGCATAGATGACAAGCCCATGGTTATTGGCATTTGTTTTTCTTGTGATGATATTGCTATGCTTCCTTTGCATCATTTATCTCATATGCCATGCCATGACAACCTAGCTTCGGAAATGCATTGTTTGCCATGTTGTCAATATTCTCCATGTTATGCTTCCGCTATTGCTCATGAGGAGACCCCCATAGTTTCCTCATACATTTTAGGAGATTTTGATCCATCCCATCCATTGCATGATCCTCATACTTGTGTGCACCATATGCTCCCCATGAATAAACATGCTATTGATGTGCCATATATGTGTATGTTAAATTTGCATCCCCATCGTGTCATACACAATAACTATTATTTCATGATGGATGACATGTTCTTATACCATGCATCAAATTTCTTTGAGCGATGCTTATCTTGTGCTAACTCACACATGCACATACACATCATGATGGATGATGTGTACATTTACCACGCACACACGTTCTTTCGTTTGTGTCTCTTTTGTGTAGGTACCCATGAATACTTGTCAACCTCACAATCCCATGAGTTGACAAAACGAGCTCTAGAGAGCAATGATGACTTGGGATCCCATGGATTTCCTTTCCCACCGCTCTCTTCGCGCAAAGACTTCGCGCATTTCTTCTACATGGCCCTCACATGGCTATGGGTTATATACCACTTCTCACTTTATTCCCATATTTCCATGTTCACTATGCTTGATATAATCATTCATATGCCTTTGTCATGCATTTGTGACCCATGCTTTGCATTACACATGTTTCTTGATTCTCACACTTGTATGTGTATTTGCAAGCTTGGTGGAGATATCTCTTTTTATTGCCATGTTCCATTTGTGACCCGTTCCTATGATGATACTATGATCTTGCTTTGTGTTCGTGCTTGCGGTATGTCATGTGCATTGTCTATGCCCACTATTTGCAACCATTACATGATTGACTTGATTGCCTCGCACATGTTGAACAATTGCTCTTTCCTTTGTGTTGAGTGCCACGATATCTTTACTACACCCTATGCACATTATGCTTGGATTGTCTTGCACTTGCCCCATGTGTTTAGACATCTCATTATACTTGGTGTTGTGAATGATTCCTATGCCTACCATAGAACTTTTGTTGAGCACGTTGCGCATTCTTGCTATGATCTTGAGGTAGATGCTTGTTCACTTCTCACACATATTTGCATCTCTACCTCTCATTTCCATGATTGTTTCCATGATGTCCTTGATTGTGCTCAACTTACATGCTTAAATGCCATGCCACACTTCTTTGTCAAACCATATGCTAGGCTTGATGACAACACTTGTTGGGTGAATCACCTCTTGAATGCTTGGTTTTGCTCTTATGCCAACCACATTTTTTTCCAAGTGCTTGTTATCTTCGCTCCTTTTGAAGGAATTACAAGACGGTGCGACATTGGAGAGTGCCCATTTGAAACTACAAGATGATGCATGCTTGGTGATCATCAACTTCTACACGACAACATCATCTCTTTCCCATGGTGATTTGGATTTCGATCTGAGGTCGGATCTTTCCCAAGGGGAAGGGGATGATGCGGAGCATCCTATGGACATCACCATGTCAAGAATCCCATCGCTAAGAGACACGTTCAACTTCTACTTCAATCATACTATGGCGAATTCCATCCTTAATGCGTGTCTTCTTAGTTCCCTTGAGGATGGTATACTACTTGACCGTCCTACCATGTGCCCATATAGGTTTGAGCCCGATGATGAACGTGCCATGGAGGAGGTCAACCACAAGCGAGCGCCTACACCATCCTCGAGAGAAGCATGGAAACGTAGAAGGAACCATCAAGGAGAAGGCGAGGTTCCACCTGCACCGACGGGAGTCCACGAGAAGACGTGCTGAGAGCTTCAGGACACCCCGTGCACACGGGCCCTTGAACCCCGTGCCCACGGTACAAGCCTGTGCACACGGGCTAAGTCGCCAGCTCTCTGGATACCCCGTGCGCTTGGGCTCCACTTACCCCGTGCGCACGGGGCCTCCTGCGTGTGACGGTTGGGCTTTGCCTTGTATTCCCATTTCGCCCCTCCTTACCCCTTCATCCCTTGGACCTATATATACTCCTTCATCTCCTCCATTTAGACTAAGCTAAGAATAGAACAAAACACTAGAGCTTAGCTCATGTATCTCCCCTTGTGGGATTCCTCTTGAGAGAGAAACACTCCATTGGAGTTCAAGGCCTCCATTGGAGAAGATCCCTAGTGGATAAATCAAGACCTCATCTCCTTCATAGGATTTGGGATGAACTCTACCATGTATCCTGTTTCCCTTTGATTGTTCATGTACCTTGTGGATCTTGTGTGTTTGTTGGTCTGGTGGATGTGTGATTGGACTTGTGCTTCAGTGTTCCTCTTGTTTTATCTCTTGTGTTCATCTTGTTCTTGGGGATTCCCCCTCCAATTCGTGAAAGATCTCCCCCATAGGGTTCCACCCTAAAACAGATAGTCAATGTAGCTCTCTAGTTGATGACTGCAATTCCCCTACACCACCATCGCAGGTGCTTGATCTTACTTGGCAGTGTGATATGTGGTTGCTTGTTGCATATGGTGTCTATCTTGTAATGCTTCTAATTAGGGTAAATTGCATTTGCTTAGTTAACACACTATACCTGTGAATATGACATGCCTTCCTGTTTTGGTACATACTACGTCTTTCTATTAACCATGTTCTTACAAACTACTTTTCTTGTGTATCCCTCATCAATCACTTCTGGCGAGACACCTTCAAGTTGACCGTGTAATATTGGCTGCATCTTGCATATCATTTCAAACATGTATTGCCTCTAATTTGTTGAAGTGCCACTTATAATGAGACACATATAACTTGGTAGAGTGATTTTGGTTGGATCTTTCATATGGTGTCTAGATTGCATTGCTTCCAATTTGTTGAAATGCCTTCTGCTTAGCATTTTCCGTACATATTCCATCCTCCTACAATGTGGTTGCCATAAATAAAAGTTGTGTTCGTCAGTATCATGCATCAACGAATTTGGAAGTGCAAATTTCATTCCTTTTTCTTGTGTGTTTACTTGACAAGGCAAAATCTAAAAGGATGAAGGCATGAAATGATGGTGGTCCTGTGGAACAAGCGAAACAGATGATCTCTGCAGATTCTCCTGCTACTCCTACTGCAGTGCAAGTTCCAAATCTCATCTCCCCTACTCCACAACCCCAGGTGCTTGCTCTAACATGGCAGTGTGATATCTGGTTGCATGTTGCATATGGTGCCTAGCTTGTATTGCTCCTAATTTGTTAAATTGCATCTCCTTAGCTTACACATTATACATGTCAATATAACACGCCTTCCTGTTTTTGGTACATACTACATGTGCCTATCACACCATGTTCTTACCTCAAACTAATGTTCTTGTGTATCCTGTATCTATCGCTTATGATGAGACAGTCACGCCCGTGGGTTAGTATGAGACGCTCTACTCTTATAAAGAGTGCAGTTTCATCCTCCCCACATGATTCTCAAGAAACAGCAAGCCTAAATGAAGATATTGAATGTAGCTCTGTACTTGAAGACCGCATTTCCCCTACACCACCATTGCAGGTGCCTGCTCTAACTTCGTAGTGTGATATGTGGTTGCATGTTGCATACGGTGTCTAGCTTGTAATGCTTCTAATCAGGGTAAATTGGATCCGCTTACTTTACACATTATACCTGTGAATATGACATGCCTTCCTATTTTTGGTACATACTACATCTTCTGTTAAACATGTTCTTAGATGAAACTACCTCTCTTCTGTATCCTGCATCAATCACTTACGATGAGACACCTTTATTCGTTGCATATTGCATATTATTTCTATCCTGTTGCCATGTATTGCTCCTAATTTGGTCAAATACATTTATGAGGTCACCCTTTTAATTTTGCAGTGATATTGGTTTCATCTTTCATATGGTTTCTAGCTTGCATTGCTTCTAACTAGTTCAAACACCTTGTGCTTAGTTTACACTTTATACATCATACATGTCAATATGTCATGCCATCTTGTTTTTCATACATATTCCATCCTCCTATCATGCGGCTACCTTACATGAAAGTAGTGTTCGTCAGTATCATGCATCAATGAGTCCTGAAGAGCAAATTTTATTCATTTTTCTTGTGGGTTTGAATTGACAAGGCAAAATCAAAAAAAAGGAAGGAAAAGAGTAAGGAAGGCGATGATGGTGGTCCTCTGTAGCAACGTAAATGGAGCATCTGTACGGATTCTCCTCGTACTACTAGTGCATTACAAGTTCCAACTCTCCGCTCCCCTATTCCACCATCCAAGGTGCTTGCTCTAACTTGGCAGTGTGATATCTGGTTGCATGTTGCATATGGTGTCTAGCTTGTATTGCTTCTAATTAGTGTAAACTGCATCTGCTTAGCTTACACATGATACGTGTGAATATGACACGCCTTCCTGTTTTTGGTACATACTATATATGTCTATCACACCATGTTCTTATATGAAACTACTCTTCTTGTGTATCCTGCATCAGTCACTTATGATGCGACACCTTTAAGTTGGCAGTGTGATATTGGTTTGCGTCTTGAATATGATTTCTAGCATGTAGTGCTTCTATTTTGATGAACGCCACCTATGACGAGATAGTTTTAACTTGGCAGAGTGATATTGATTGCACCTTCCATATGGTGTCTAGCTTGCAGTGCTTCTAATTTGTTGAAGTGCCTTCTGCTTAATTACCACATCATAGGTGTGAATATGTCAAGCCGTCCAGTTTTTTGTACATATTCCATCCTCGTATCATGACTTTGCCTTTCGTCAGAGTAGTGTTCGTTAGTATGATGCATGAATGAGTTCTGAAGAGCGAATATCCCTTTTTCTTGTCGGTTTGACCTCACAATGCAAACAATAAAGCGGAAGGAAATTGGTAAGGCATTGGATGATGGTGGTCCTTTCGAGCAACTGAAATGGAGGGTCTCTACAGATTCTACTCTGCCATCCTCCCAACAAGATTCGCAAGACAACGCAAGGCTAGACAGTCAATATAGCTGTGTAGATGATGAGCACATCTCCCCAACTCCACCATCACATGGTGTTTTCTCTAACTTGGCACTATTATATGTGGTTGCATGTTGCGTATGATGTCTAGCTTGTATTGCTTCTAACTTTGTTGAATTGCATCTGCTTACTTTACACATAATGCTTGTGAATATGACATGTGTTCTTATTTCTAGAACATACTATATCTGATCACACCATGTTCTTACATCAAACTACTGTTCTTGCATATCCCGCATTAGTTACTTATGATAAGTCACCTTTAAGTCGCCAATGTGATATTGGTTGTGTCTTACATATGATTTCTAGCATGTACTGCTTCTAATTTGTTGAAACGCCAGACAGTTTGAACTTGGCAGAGTGATATTGGTTGCATGTTTCATATCATGTCTAGCTTGTAGTGCTTCTAATTTGTTGAAATGCCTTCTGCTTAGTTACCACATCATAGGTGTGAATATGTCAAGCCGTCCTGTTTTTCGTACATATTCCATCCTCGTATCATGTGTTTGCCTTTCATCCGAGTAGTGTTCATCAGTACCATGCATGAATGAGTTCTGAAGAGCGAATTTTATTCCTTTTTCTTATCAGTTTGACTTCACAATGCAAAATCAATACAGTTGAAGGAAATTAGTAAGGCAGCGGATGATGGTGGTCCTTCAGAGCAACTCAAACAGAGGGTCTCTACAGATTCTACTCCGCCATCCTCCCAACAAGATTTGCAAGACAACACAAGGCTGGACAGTCCATGTAGCTGTGTAGATGATGAGCACATCTCCCCTACTCCACCATCACAGGTGCTTGCTCTAACTTGGAACTGTTATATGTGGTTGTGTGTTCTGTATGATGTCTAGTTTGTATTGCTTCTAATTTTGTTGAATTGCCTCTGCGTAGCTTACAACTTATACTTGCAACAATCACTTACCCATAAGACACATTTAACTTGGGAGTGTGATGTAGGTTGGATCTTTTATTTGTCTTCTAGCTTGTACTGCTTAAAATTTCTTGAAATAGCACTTACGACGAGACACTTTTTACCTGAGAGTGATATTGGTTGCATGTTCATATGGTGCCTAGCTTTCATTTCTTCTAATTTTTTTGAAATGCCTTCTGCTTACTGTTTTCCATACATATTCCATCCTCTTATCATATGTGTGAATATGCAATATTCTCTTTTTTTGTATATATTCCATCCTCCTATCATGCGCTTGCCTTATATCAAAGTAGTGTTCGTCTGTATCATGCATCAACCAGTTATGCAGAGCTAATTTTATTCATCTTCTTGTGGTTTTGACTTCATAAGGCAATATCAGAAAAGAGGAAGGAAAAGAGTAAGTTAGGGGATGTTGGTGGTCCCGCGTACCAACGCAAACAGAGACTCTCTAGATTTGCCACTGCTACTGCTAATGCAGTTGAAGTCCCAAGTCTACATAATGAGTTCATCTCCCGTACTCCACCATCGTAGGTGCTTGCTCTAAGTTGACATTGTGATAATTGGTTTCATGTTGCATATGTTGTCTAGCCTGTATTTTTCTATTTTGATTAAATTGCACCTGCTGAGTTTATACGTTATACATGTGCATATGACATGCCTTTCTGTGTCTAGAATACACTGCATCTATCTATCATACCATGTTCTTACATCAAAGTACTCCTGTTGTGTATCCCGCATCAGTCACTCATGATTGGACGCTTTTAACATGGCAATTTGATAGTGGTTGCATCTTGCATTGATTTCTATGTTGTACTGCTTCTAATTTTTTGAAATGCCACTTATGACAGGACAATTTTAACTTGGCAGAGTGATATTGGTTGCATCATTCATATGGTGTCTAGCTTGCATTTCTTCTATTTTCTTGAAAATCCTTCTACTTACTTTACACATCGTAGCTGTGAATATGCCATGCCGTCCTGTTTTTCTTACATATTCCATCCTCATACGGTTGTCTTACATCAAAGTATTGCTTGTCTGTATCATTCATCAATGAGTTCTGAAGAGCGATTTTATTCTTTTGTGTTGTGGGTACAACTTGACATGGCAAAATCAAAAAAGAGCAAGGAAAAGAATATAGTAGGGAATGGTGTTACTCGTCGGGTGAAACGGAAAAGGATCTGCCCTCGAGATTCTGCTGGTACTTATAGTGCAGTAGAAGGTCCAAGTCCATCGGCTAAATCTACAAACACAGTATCACCTGCTCCACCAGCTGCAGCATCCGCTTCAACTATATCGGCATCTCAACGAGTTACTCGTTCGTTTGCTCCGAAACTGGCCAGTTCCCAAGCTGCCTTCACACCTAACACTACTTCTAAAGCACTGCTGACAGAACAGGACTTGGCAAGATTAGATGAACCTCATGAGCATCAACACCAAGACGGTACCTGATCGAGTCAAGTTGCAGTTGCATGCTCCTTTATATGTACTCTCACAGTTTGATGTGCACTGACACTTTCCATATTTGTTGTTGAACTAGCACCACGGTGCAAGCGGAAACAGACATCAGGGATAATGCTTGACAGAATAACAAAATCTAAATGAGGAAGAATGGAGATACATTTCGAGGCAGGTTTAAAAAGGCCACGTGATGCTACATAGTCAGCCAAGTTAGTATCAGAGGCAGCCGTTGCCGTTAGGTGTCATGCACGTATCCTCCCAACGTGGATCCAGTACAAGAATGAGAAAGACAACACCCAGTTTAACACCTTCCTTGACCATTTATCCGTAAGTAATGCTATTCATCGCAATTTGTAATATTGTCTTCCTCTGTCCCATACTTTCTAGCTTCCTCCTAATAAGACTCACATTCTTTTTTCATCAGATGAGGTTCAAGTTGGATCCGAAAGATGATGCAACTAAACAAGCATGCACTCATGTTTTTCAGTCTGCTCTACGACAGTATCGGTACCAGCTTAGAAAAGCTCACTTTGAACGCAAGGCTAACAATGAAATCGCCCAAACATCTCCAGTGGAATATATTACAGATGAAGACTGGATAGCCCTTGTTAAACACTGGTCTGATCCAAAGTATCAGGTAGGGTATATGTATTTGATCAGACCACATATTGAACTTGTATTTATGTATGTGCCTTACAAGTGTATCTTCTTCTAGGCTAACTGTTTGAAGAACAAGACCAACCGTTCTAAAGTGAAATTCCAACAGACAACATGATCTCGTAGCTATATTCCACACTGTGAGGCTCTTGTAAATAGCTGCTAGTTCCTTCTTTTTTCTGTGCCATATTATCGTATCTATATTGACTTGTTCCAAATACAGAGGAAAGCCCGTGCGGACCAAAACGAGCCTGAACCGAATGCAGTGCAAATCTTCAAGGATTGCCACACCAGCAAGGTGAAGGGCATGAGCACACCAGTTCAAGCCGCTGTTGTAAGTCCTTACTCCTCCTGCCTTTGAACTGATTGGTACTATGATGTGTTCATTTAAATGCTTGGTTTGCAGCCAATGTCAGTTACTCTATTCACTTTTATACACAATTGTCTTAACGTATCATTTCACCTTACATGGTTTAAAACAGATGAAGGATATTCTTTTGGTCTTGATCTGTATCTAGTTGTAATGTTCACGTGCCCACACAATGACACAATAGCCTATTTGTTTTATATTTGTTTGCCTATGATATGAATGATGTCATACTATGTTCATCCTAGTTTAAACCATGTCTCTTTATCCTTAGATGTCAACGAATGTGAGGAAATAGACAATACAGTAGGCATGCTACATGGACATACGTTCCGAAAGTGATTTTATTATGTAGTTCGCACTACAATACATGCTAAATGTATTACAGTAGTTCACCAAATAAGTTATGTATAAACGTGAAACCTACTTTTTTGTTTTTGTCTCATTAGTAACTTATCTCGTACACTAGTCTACAAGTTCAAACTTTTAGCAAGTGATGTCTACTACGCAACTTTATTCTTGTAGACACGTGTTGGGCCTCCAAGCGCAGAGTTTTGTAGGACAGTAGCAACTTTCCCTCAAGTGGACGACCTAAGGTTTATCAATCCGTGAGAGGTGTAGGATGAAGATGATCTCTCTCAAATGACCCTGCAACCAAATACAAGAAATCTCTTGTGTCCCCAACACACCCAATACAATGGAAAATTGTATAGGTGCACTAGTTCGGCGAAGAGATGGTGACAAAAGCGTAATATGGATGGTAGAAATATATTTTTATAATCTGAATAAATAAAAACAGCAAGGTAGCAAATAGTAAATGGGCACAAAAACAGTATTGCAATGCTTGAAAATGAGGCCTAGGATCTGTACTTTCGGTAGTGCAATCTCTCAACAATGCTAATAGAATTGGATCATATAACCATCCCTCAAAGTGCGATGAAGAATCACTCCAAAGTTCCTATCTAGCGGAGAACATAAGAATAAATTGTTTGTAGGGTACGAAACCACCTCAAAGCTATTCTTTCCTTTTGATCTATTCAAGAGTTCGTACTAAAATAACATAAAGCTATTCTTTCCGTTCGATCTATCCTAGAGTTCGTACTAAAATAACACTAAAAGAAATTCATATTCATAATACTCAATCCAACACAAAGAACTTCAAAGATTGCCCCAAGATTTCTACCAGAGAAACAAAGACAAGAACGTGCATCAACCCCTATGCATAGATTACCCCAATGTCACCTCGGGAATCCGCTAGTTGAGTGCCAAAACATATATCAAGTGAATCAATACGATACCCCACTATCACCACGAGTATTCAATTGCAAGACATATATCAAGTGTTCTCAAATCCATAAAAGTATTCAATCCGGTAGTAACGAAATCTCAGAGGGAAAATTCAATTCATCACAACAAGATAGAGAGGGGAAAACACCATATGATCCGACTATATTAACAAAGACCGCAATACATCAAGATCGTGATATCTCAAGAACACGAGAGAGTGAGAGAGAGAGAGATTAAACACATAGCTACTGGTACAAACCCTCAGCCCCGAGCGTGGACTACTCCCTCATCATTGTGGTGGCCGCTGGGATGATGAAGATGGCCACCGGAGATGATTCCCCCCTCTAGCAGGGTGCCGGCACGGGGCTAGATTGGTTTTCGGCGGCTATAGAGCCTTGAGGCGGCGGAACTTCTGATGGTTTCTCTATTTATAGGAATTTTTGGCGTTTTGGTTTCACGCGAAGATGGGCCTCGAGGCGAGCACAACCCACCGGGGTAAGCCAGGCCCACCAGGCGCGCCCTAGTGGGTTGTCCCCTCCTCGTGGCTCTTCTGGCCCTCCCCGGGGTCTCTTTTTTTCCAAAAAAAATCATCAAAAAGTTTCAGCTCATTTGGAGAACTTTCATTTCTGCACAAAAAACAACACCATGGTAGTTCTGCTGAAAACAGCGTCAGTCCGGGTTACTTCCATGCAAATCATACCAAAACCATATAACATTGTTGTTAACATGCCATGAATACTTCATAAATTATAGATACGTTGGAGACGTATCAGCATCCCCAAGCTTAATTCCTACTCGTCCCCGAGTAGGTAAATGATAAAAGAAATAATTTATGAAGTGTGAATGCTAGCAAAGTGCATAAGTTTGATCAATGATAATTTCAATCACTTTTCCTAGCGTCATAACAACAACTCTTTCTCATAAAACTTATCATGATAAAGTAGCAATTGAAAATGGAATTTTTGTTGTGGTATGCTACCTATCATATTCATCATAAACTCTTCTCTTTTGTAGCATGGACATTTGGACTTTTATATGGTTCAAAGCAATAGTGTATGTTTGACATGAGGACTTTAGTACTCAAGCATACCAACAAGCAACCATGTCTTTCAAAATATCAACGCTAAAATAAGTTATCCCTGCCCATCATGGTCAATCATTGATCCATTCATGAAACACACTCGCATATTAGCTACACCCAATGCTCAAGTACGATCATAGTGTTGGAAATATGCCCTAGAGGCAATAATAAATTGGTTATTATTATATTTCCTTGTTCATGATAATCGTTTATTATCCATGCTAGAATTGTATTGATAGGAAACTCAGATACATGTGTGGATACATAGACAACACCATGTCCCTAGTAAGCCTCTAGTTGACTAGCTCGTTGATCAATAGATGGTTACGGTTTCCTGACCATGGACATTGGATGTCGTTGATAACGGGATCACATCATTAGGAGAATGATGTGATGGACAAGACCCAATCCTAAGCCTAGCACAAGATCGTGTAGTTCATTTGCTAAGAGCTTTTCTAATGTCAAGTATCATTTCCTTAGACCATGAGATTGTACAACTCACGGATACCGTAGGAATGCTTTGGGTGTACCAAACGTCACAACGTAACTGGGTGGCTATAAAGGTGCACTACATGTATCTCCGAAAGTGTCTGTTGGGTTGGCACGAATCGAGACTGGGATTTGTCACTCCGTCTAAACGGAGAGGTATCTCTGGGCCCACTCGGTAGGACATCATCATAATGTGCACAATGTGACCAAGGAGTTGATCACGGGATGATGTGTTACGGAACGAGTAAAGAGACTTGCCGGTAACGAGATTGAACAAGGTATCGGGATACTGATGATCGAATCTCGGGCAAGTAACATACCGATTGACAAAGGGAATTGTATACGGGATTGATTGAATCCTCGACATCGTGGTTCATCTGATGAGATCATCGAGGAGCATGTGGGAGCCAACATGGGTATCCAGATCCCGCTGTTGGTTATTGACCGGAGAGTCGTCTCGGTCATGTCTGCATGTCTCCCGAACCCGTAGGGTCTACACACTTAAGGTTCGGTGACGCTAGGGTTGTAGAGATATTAGTATGCGGAAATCCGAAAGTTGTTCGGAGTCCCGGATGAGATCCCGGACGTCACGAGGAGTTCCGGAATGGTCCGGAGGTAATGATTTATATATGGGAAGTCTTGTTTTGGTCGCCGGAAAAGTTTCACGCATTATCGGTATTGTACCGGGAGTGCCGAAAGGGGTCCGGGGGTCCACCAAGGGGTCCACATGCCCCGGGGGGGCCACATGGGCTGTGGGGTGTGCGCCTTGGCCTATATGAGCCAAGGGAACCAGCCCCAAGAGGCCCATGCGCCAAGAGATAAGATAAAGGGAGAGTCCTAAAGGGGGAAGGCACCTCCTAGGTGCCTTGGGGAGGATGGACTGCTCCCTGGCCGCACCCTTCCTTGGAGGAAGGGCCAAGGCTGCGCCCCCCTCTCCCTTGGCCCTATATATAGTGGGGGGAAGGGAGGGCAGCAAACCCTAAGCCCTGGCGCCTCCCTCTCCCTCCCGTGACACATCTCCCTCCTCCCGCAGCGCTTGGCGAAGCCCTGTTGGAATCCCGCTACTTCCACCACCACGCCGTCGTGCTGCTGGATCTCCATCAACCTCTCCTCCCCCCTTGCTGGATCAAGAAGGAGGAGTCATCGCTGCTCCGTACGTGTGTTGAACGCGGAGGTGCCGTCCGTTCGGCGCTAGGATCATCGGTGATTTGGATCACGACGAGTACGACTCCATCAACCCCGTTCTCTTGAACGCTTCCGCTCGCGATCTACAAGGGTATGTAGATGCACTCCTTCCCTCTCGTTGCTAGTAAACTCCATAGATTGATCTTGGTGATGCGTAGAAAATTTTGAATTTCTGCTACGTTCCCCAACAGTGGTATCAGAGCTAGGTCTATGCATAGTTTCTATGCACGATTAGAACACAAAGTAGTTGTGGGCGTCGATTTTGTCAATTTACTTGCCGTTACTAGTCTTATCTTGATTCGGCGGCATCGTGGGATGAAGCGGCCCGGACCGACCTTACACGTACACTTACGTGAGACAGGTTCCACCGACTGATATGCACTAGTTGCATAAGGTGGCTAGCGGGTGTCTGTCTCTCCCACTTTAGTCGGATCGGATTCGATGAAAAGGGTCCTTATGAAGGGTAAATAGAAATTGGCATATCACGTTGTGGCTTTTGCGTAGGTAAGAAACGGTCTTGCTAGAATCCCATAGCAGCCACGTAAAACATGCAACAACAATTAGAGGACGTCTAACTTGTTTTTGCAGGGTATGCTATGTGATGTGATATGGCCAAAAGGATGTGATGAATGATATATGTGATGTATGAGATTGATCATGTTCTTGTAAAGGGAATCACGACTTGCATGTCGATGAGTATGACAACCGGCAGGAGCCATATGAGTTGTCTTAATTTATTGTATGACCTGCGTGTCAATGAAAACGCCATGTAATTACTTCACTTTATTGCTAACCGTTAGCCATAGTAGTAGAAGTAATAGTTGGCGAGACAACTTCATGAAGACACAATGATGGAGATCATGATGATGGAGATCATGGTGTCATGCCGGTGACGAAGGTGATCATGCCGCGCCTCGCAGATGGAGATCAAAGGCGCAAGATGATATTGGCCATATCACGTCACTTTATGATTTGCATGTGATGTTTATCATGTTTACATCTTATTTGCTTAGAACGACAGTAGCATAAATAAGATGATCCCTCACTAAAATTTCAAGAGACGTGTTCCCCCTAACTGTGCACCGTTGCGAAGGTTCGTTGTTTCGAAGCACCACGTGATGATCGGGTGTGATAGATTCTAACGTTCGAATACAACGGGTGTTGACGAGCCTAGCATGTACATACATGGCCTCGGAACACATGCGAAACACTTAGGTTGACTTGACGAGCCTAGCATGTACAGACATGGCCTCGGAACACAAGAGATCGAAAGGTCGAACATGAGTCGTATAGTAGATGCGATCAACATGGAGATGTTCACCGATGATGACTAGTCCGTCTCACGTGATGATCGGACACGGCCTAGTTTGACTCAGATCATGTATCACTTAGATGACTAGAGGGATGTCTATCTGAGTGGGAGTTCATTAATCAGATGAACTTCATTATCATGAACATAGTCAAAAGGTCTTTGCAAATTATGCCATAGCTTACGCTTTAGTTCTACTGGTTAAGATATGTTCCTAGAGAAAATTTAGTTGAAAGTTGGTAGTAGCAATTATGCGGACTGGGTCCGTAAACTGAGGATTGTCCTCATTGCGGCACAGAAGGCTTATGTCCTTAATGCACCGCTCGGTGTGCTGAACCTCAGCGTCGTCTGTAGATGTTGCAGAACATCTGACATACACGTTTTGATGACTACGTGATAGTTCAGTGCATAATGCTAAAGGTTTAGAATTGTGGCACCAAAGACGGTTTTGAAACGTCGCAGAACATATGAGATGTTCCGAAGACTAAAATTGGGATTTCAGACTAGTGCCCACGTCAAGAGGTATGAGACCTCTGACAAGTTTCTTAAGCTTGCAAACTAAGGGAGAAAAGCTCAATCGTTGAGCATGTGCTCAGATTGTCTGAGTAGTACAATCACTTGAATTGAGTGGGAGTTAATCTTCCAGATGAGATAGTGATGGTTCTCCATAGTCACTGCCACCAAGCTATTAGAGCTTCGTGATGAACTATAACATATCAGGGATAGACATGATGATCCTTGAGCAACTCGCGATGTTTGACACCGCGAAAGTAGAAATCCAAAAGGAGCATCAATTGTTGATGGTTAGTAAAACCACTAGTTTCTAGAAGGGCAAGGGCAAAAGGGATACTTCATGAAACAGCAAATCATTTGCTGCTCTAGTGAAGAAACCCAAGGTTGAACCCAAACCCGAGACTAAGTGCTTCTGTAATGAGGGGAACGTTCACTGAAGCAGTACTACCCTAGATACTTGGTAGATGAGAAGGCAGGCAAGGTCGACAGAAGTATATTGGATATACATTATATGAATGTGTACTTTACTAGTACTCCTAGCAGCACCAGGGTATTAGATACCGGTTCGGTTGCTAAGTGTTAGTAACTCGAAATAAAAGCTGCGGAATAAATGGAGACTAGCTAAAGGTGAGATGACGATATGTGTTGGAAGTGTTTCCAAGGTTGATGTGATCAAGCATTGCATGCTCCCTCTACCATCGAGATTGGTGTTAAACCTAAATAATTGTTATTTGGTGTTTGTGTTGAGCATAAACATGATTGGATTATGTTTATCGCAATACGGTTATTCATTTAAGGAGAATAATGGTTACTCTGTTTATTTGAATAATACCTTCAATGGTCTTGCACCTAAAATGAATCTCGATCGCAGTGATACACATGTTCGTGCCAAAAGATATAAAATAGTAATGATAGTACCACATACTTGTGGCACTGCCATTTGAGTCATATTGGTATAGAATGCATGAAGAAGCTCCATGTAGATGGATCTTTGGACTCACTCGTTTTTTGAAAAGATTGAGACATGCGAACCATGTCTATTGGTATATATGCATGAAGAAACTCCATACAGATGGATCGTTTGGACTCACTTGATTTTGAATCACTTGAGACATGCAAATCATACCACATGGGCAAGATGACTGAAAGGCCTCATTTTCAGTAAGATGGAACAAGAGGGCAACTTGTTGGAAGTAATACATTTTGATGTATGCAGTCCAATGAGTGCTGAGGCATGCAGTGGATATCGTTATGTTCTTACTTCACAGATGATTTGAGTAGATGCTGAGTGTATTTACTTGATGAAACACAAGTCTGAATTATTGAAAGGTTCAAGTAATTTCAGAGTGAAGTTGAAGATCGTCGTGACAAGAGGATAAAATGTCTGTGATATGATCATAGAGATGAGTATCTGAGTCACGAGTTTGGCACACAATTAAGACATTGTGGAAAGTGTTTCACAATTAATACCGCCTGGAACACCACAGTGTGATGGTGTGTCCGAACATCATAACTGCAGCCTATTGGATATGGTGCATACCATGATGTCTCTTATCGAATTACCACTATCATTTATGGGTTAGGCATTAGAGATAACCGCATTCACTTTAAAAGGGGCACCACGCAATTCCGTTGAGACGACATCGTTTAGAGAAACCTAAGTTGTCGTTTCTTAAAAGTTTGGGGCTGCGATGCTTATGTGAAAAGTTTCAGGCTGATAAGCTCGAACCCAAAGCGGATAAATGCATCTTCATAGAATACCCAAAACAGTTGGGTGTACCTCCTATTTCAGATCTGGAAGCAAAAGTAATTGCTTCTAGAAACGGGTCCTTTCTCGAGGAAAAGTTTCTCTCGAAAGAATTGAGTGGGAGGATGGTGGAGACTTGATGAGGTTATTGAACCATAACTTCAACTAGTGTGTAGCAAGGCACAGGAAGTTGTTCCTGTGGCACCTACACCAATTGAAGTGGAAGCTTATGATAGTGATCATGAAACTTCGGATCAAGTCACTACCAAACCTCGTAGGACGACGAGGATGCGTACTACTTCAGAGTAATGCGTGATCCTGTCTTGGAAGTCATGTTGCTAGACAACAATGAACCTACGAGCTATGGAGAAGTGATGGTGGGCCCATATTCCGAAAAATGGTTAGAAGCCATGAAATCCGAGATAGGATCCATGTATCAGAACAAAGCATGGACTTTGGTGAACTTGCCCGATGATCGGCAAGCCATTGAGATAAATGGATCTTTAAGAAGAAGACGGACGTGGACGGTAAGGTTACCGTCTATGGAGCTCGACTTGTGGCAAAGAGTATTTTCACAAGTTCAAGGAGTTGACTATGATGAGATTTTCTCATCCGTAGCGATGCTTAAGTCCGTCGGAATCATGTTAGCATTAGCTGCATTTATGAAATCTGGCAGATGGATGTCAAAACAAGTTTCCTTACCAGTTTTCGTAAGGAAAGGTTGTATGTGATACAATCAGAAAGGTTTTGTCGATCCTAAGGATGCTAAAAGGTATGCTAGCTCCAGCGATCCTTTCATGGACTAGAGCAAGCATCTCGGAGTCAGAATATACGCTTTGATGGAGTGATCAAAGTTTTTGGGTTTATACAAAGTTTGTTAGAAACTTGTATTTACAATAAAGTGAGTGGGAGCGCTACAACATTTCTGATAAGTATATGTGAATGACATATTGTTGATCCGAAATGATGTAGAATTTCTAGAAAGCATAAAGGGTTGTTTGAAAGGAGTTTTTCAAAGGAAGACCTGGATAAAGCTGCTTACATATTGGGCATCAAGATTTATAGAGATAGATCAAGACGCCTGATGATACTTTCAAAGAACGCACACCTTGACATGATTTTGAAAGAGTTCAAAATAGATCAGCAAAGAAGGAGTTCTTGGCTGTGTTACAAGGTGTGAGTATTGAGTAAGACTCAAGACCTGACCACAGCAGAAGAGAGAGAAAGGACGAAGGTCGTCCCCTATGCTTTAGACGTAGGCTCTACAGTATGCTATGCTGTGTACCGCACTTGAAGTGTGCCTTGCCATGAGTTGGTCAAGGGGTACAATAGTGATCCGGGAATGGATCACATGACAGCGGTCGAACTTATCCTTAGTATCTAGTGGACTAAGGAATTTTCTCGATTATGGAGGTGAAAAGGAGTTCGTCGTAAAGGGTTACGTCGATGCGAACTTTGACACTAATCCGGATGACTCTGAGTAGTAAACCGGATTCGTATAGTAGAGCAGTTATTTGAAATGGCTCCAAGTAGCGCGTGGTAGCATCCACAAGATGACATAGATATTCGTAAAGCACACACGGATCTGAAAGGTTCAGACCCGTTGACTAATAACCTCTCTCACTAGCATAACATGATGAAACCAGAACTCATTGAGTGTTAATCACATAGTGATGTGAACTAGATTGTTGACTCTAGTAAACTCTTTGGATGTTGGTCACATGGTGATGTGACCTGTGAGTGTTAATCACATGGTGATGTGAACTAGATTATTGACTCTAGTGCAAGTGGGAGACTGTTGGAAATATGCCCTAGAGGCAATAATAAATTGGTTATTATTATATTTCCTTGTTCATGATAATCGTTTATTATCCATGCTAGAATTGTATTGATGGGAAACTCAGATACATGTGTGGATACATAGACAACACCATGTCCCTAGTAAGCCTCTAGTTGACTAGCTGGTTGATCAATAGATGGTTACGGTTTCCTGAACATGGACATTGGATGTCGTTGATAACGGGATCACATCATTAGGAGAATGATGTGATGGACAAGACCCAATCCTATGCCTAGCATAAGATCGTGTAGTTCGTTTGCTAAGAGCTTTTCTAATGTCAAGTATCATTTCCTTAGACCATGAGATTGTGCAACTCCCGGATACCGTAGGAATGCTTTGGGTGTACCAAACATCACAACGTAACTGGGTGGCTATAAAGGTGCACTACAGGTATCTCCGAAAGTGTCTGTTGGGTTGGCACGAATCGAGACTAGGATTTGTCACTCCGTGTAAATGGAGAGGTATCTCTGGGCCCACTCGGTAGGACATCATCATAATGTGCACAATGTGACCAAGGAGTTGATCACGGGATGATGTGTTACGGAACGAGTAAAGAGACTTGCCGGTAACGAGATTGAACAAGGTATCGGGATACCGACGATCGAATCTCGGGCAAGTAACATACCGATTGACAAAGGGAATTATATACAGGATTGATTGAATCCTCGACATCGTGGTTCATCCGATGAGATCATCGAGGAGCATGTGGGAGCCAACATGGGTATCCAGATCCCGCTGTTGGTTATTGACCGAAGAGTCGTCTCGGTCATGTCTGCATGTCTCCCGAACCCGTAGGGTCTACACACTTAAGGTTCGGTGACGCTAGGGTTGTAGAGATATTAGTATGCGGAAATCCGAAAGTTGTTCGGAGTCCCGGATGAGATCCCGGACATCATGAGGAGTTCTGGAATGGTCTGGAGGTAAAGATTTATATATGGGAAGTCTTGTTTTGGTCGCCGGAAAAGTTTCGCGCATTATCGGTATTGTACCGGGAGTGCCGAAAGGGGTCCGGGGGTCCACCAAGGGGTCCACATGCCCCGGGGGGGCCACATGGGCTGTGGGGTGTGCGCCTTGGCCTATATGGGCCAAGGGAACCAGCCCCAAGAGGCCCATGCGCCAAGAGATAAGATAAAGGGAGAGTCCTAAAGGGGGAAGGCACCTCCTAGGTGCCTTGGGGAGGATGGACTCCTCCCTGGCCGCACCCTTCCTTGGAGGAAGCGCCAAGGCTGCGCCCCCCTCTCTCTTGGCCCTATATATAGTGGGGGGAAGGGAGGGCAGCAAACCCTAAGCCCTGGCGCCTCCCTCTCCCTCCCGTGACACATCTCCCTCCTCCCGCAGCGCTTGGCGAAGCCCTGTTGGAATCCCGCTACTTCCACCACCACGCCGTCGTGCTGCTGGATCTCCATCAACCTCTCCTTCCCCCTTGCTGGATCAAGAAGGAGGAGACGTCGCTGCTCCGTACGTGTGTTGAACGCGGAGGTGCCGTCCGTTCGGCGCTAGGATCATCGGTGATTTGGATCACGACGAGTACGACTCCATCAACCCCGTTCTCTTGAACGCTTCCGCTCGCGATCTACTAGGGTATGTAGATGCACTCCTTCCCTCTCGTTGCTAGTAAACTCCATAGATTGATCTTGGTGATGCGTAGAAAATTTTGAATTTCTGCTACGTTCCCCAACACATAGTGCCCCTTAGTTGGTGCTCTATAAGAGAAGATGGAGACTCAAATAAAAATAAAATTTTCATAAATAAATAGATAGTCCCTTCGCAGAGGGAAGTAGGGATTTTTTAGAAGCGCCAGAGCTCAAAGCGAAAATTTAGAGATAAAAACATTTTGAGAGGCATACTTTTCCCAACAACGAAAACGACTTAGAGCTCCCAACACTTTCCATGCTAGATATATCATAGTCGGTTCCCAAAAAGAAAATAAAGTTTATTCCTTTTTCCACCATACTTTCACTTTCCATGGCTAACCGCATCCACGGGTGCCCTCCATACCAACACTTTCCAAGGAATTTATTATTTGACAACATAAAGTAAATTCATTTTTCATTTCGGGACTGGGCATCCCTAAAACCTTTGCCTTACTCTCGTGCAATGACAAGTGAATAAACACTCATCGTGAGAATAACACATCTAGCTTGGAAAATATTGGCCACCCCTCACCGCCTCGCGAGCGGTACGAGCACACAAAAGAGAAATTTATTTTGAAAATTAGAGATGGCACATACAAATTTGCTTAGAACGACAAAAGAATACCGCATATAGGTAGGTATAGTGGACTCATGTGGCAAAACGGGTTTAAAGGATTTTGGATGCACAAGTAGTGATCATACTTAGTGCAAAATGAAGGCTTGCAAAAGATTGAGAAGCGACCAACCAAGAAATTAATAATCTCATAAGCGAGCATTGAGCATAATTAACAACGAATAATGCACCACAAGTAGGATGTAATTTTGACTGGGCTAGCATTTTTAACCTAAATGGGCCGCTTTTGGGCCTTGCCATGTGTCGACGTATCATAGGCGCCTCCTGTCCGTTGGGCGGTTGACATCTTTCCTTTCGTGGTGCTGACACGTGGTTGCTATAGCCAATGATAATTTTACACGTGGAAAATCCTCATTGGTCCCAACTGTTAACGGGTTATCGGATCCATACCGGAACCCGATAGCTTAACGGTGACCCGTTACGGTGGATGCCACGTGTCGGTTACCCTTGACGAAAGCACTTCCATGACGATATGTCATGGAAGTGGACACTTCCGTGATGATAATTTTGGTATTGTCATGGAACACTTCTACCACATCACAGGTATGACTATCTTGATTCTGTCATAAAATCGTCATGGATGTACATGCATGACAAAAAACGTGACCTACTGTGACAAACACGTATCATCATGGAAGTCTATTTTTTTGTAGTGTGGGCTTTCACCAGGCCTGCCTCCATAAGCCGACGTCTTCACACTTCTCCTTGGGCCTCCTTGGACCTTCTTCATATGAAACTGCCAATGGTGTAACCCGGCCCCTCCCAGGTGGGTCACACCTCGGAGCTATATCCCTAACACCTGGGGAGCTCGGCTTCTGCCCATTCGGCAAGGAAATCAGCCAACACCTGAGATTTAATAGCTCGACATGGTTTGTACATGTTTTCGAGAGGAAGGAGCTCTATGGTCCGTTTGGAAATGCGGCCAGTGGCGTCCTGTTGTTGATGATGTCATTCAGTGGTACTTCGGCTGCGACCATGACCGAACACTCTTGAAAGTAGTGTCAGAGCTTCCGGGATGCCATGAAAACTATATAGGCTATCTTCTGGTAACAAGGATTCCGAGATTTGCACGGTGTGAGTACTTCTGACACGTAATAGAGTGGCTTTTGTACCCCGGAACTTGTGGCCCTTTGCTTCTCGTTCTACCACGAGAACCGTGCTCACCACCCGATTCGTGGCCGAGATGTATATCAACATGGGTTCGCCTACGCCGGGTGCTGCTAGTATAGGGTTGCCTGCTAATAGCATTTTTATTTCCTCCAGTGTGGCAGTTACTTCGTCGGTCCACTCAAAGTTTTTGGTCCATTTGAGCAATCTCTAGAGCGATAATGCCTTTTCACCAAGGCGGGAGATAAAATGGCTCAAGGCTGCCACACAGCCCGTAGTTTTTGGACGTGTTTGAGCTCGTAGGGATCGCTAGCTGTGATAGAGGTTGGGTTTCGGCCGGATTGGCCTCGATTCCTCTATGGGAGACAATAAATCCGATCAGTTTTCCGGCGGGGATTCCTAAGACACATTTGTTTGGATTTAGCCGTATCTCGTAAGGTCTTAGATTATCAAAGGTTTGATGAAGGTCGTCCACCAATTGGCTTACGTGTTTGGTCTTGATGACCATGTCGTCGATGTATGCTTCGACTGTTTTGCCGATTTGACTCTCCATACATGTTTGAATCATGCATTGGTATGTGGCTCCTTCATTCTTTAGCCCGAAGGGCATTGTGTTGAAGTAGAATGGCCTGTAGGGGTTCATGAATGCGGTGGCGGCTTGGTCGGACTCTTTCATTTTAATTTGATGGTATCTGGAGTAGGCGTCGAGGAAGCATAGTGAGTCATGTTCGGCGGTGGCGTCAATGATCCGGTCTATGCGAGGTAAAGGGAAAGGATCCTTAGGGAAGGCTTTATTTAGGTCTTTAAAATCGATGCATAGCCGCCAGGATTTGTCCTTATTGGGTACCATGACCAGATTTGCCAACCACTCGTGGTGTTTTATTTCTCGGATGAATTCGGCTTCAAGTAATTTTGCTAATTCTTCTCCCATAGCTTGACGCTTGGGTTCGGAAAATTGGTGGAGCTTCTTTTTAACTGGCTTGAAGCCCTTGATTATATTCAGGCTATGCTCCGCTAGTCTTTGCGGGATTCCTGGCATATCTGAAGGGTGCCAGGCGAATATGTCCCAGTTCTCACGCAAGAACATGCGCAATGCTTCGTCGACTGCCGGGTCCAGCTGTGCTCCGATGGACGTTGTTTTGTTGGGATCCATTGGATGTACTTGGATTTGACTATTTCATTAGCTGGTTTGAAGGATGTGGATTTGGGCCTGTTGCTGAGGACCACGTTGTCCCTATCCACAATTGCGCGGAGTGTAGTTAATTCCTCAATTACGAGAGCCTTGGATAATGCTTTGAGAGCAAGTGATGTTGTTTCGTTTTCGGCTCGAAAGGCTATATCCGGATCTCTTGTGATTGTGATCACGCCATTGAGCCCTGGCATTTTGAGTTTCATATACCCGTAATGTGGTATGGCGTGATACCTTGCGAATGCATCACGCCCCATTAGGGCATGCTATCTGCTATGGAAGGGCACAATGTGGAAGAGTAGTTCTTTGGACCTGTAGTTCTCGGGGGTGCCGAATACTACGTCGAGAGTGACGCGTCTAGAGCAGCGCGTCTCTCTGCAGGGAATAATTCCTCGGAAGGTAGTGTAGCTCTGTTCGACACGAGATCAATCAAAATGCATTTTTTCAAGGGTATCCTCATAAGTGAGATTTAAGCCGCTGCCTCCATCCATAAGCACCTTGGTTAGTCTAAAGCTGTCCACTATGAGATCAAGGACTAGTGCGGCGGGTGCTCAGACAGGGCGGGCCCTTGGCTCATCTTCCTCGTCGAAGGTGACTGGTGTATCCATCCATGAATTTGCGGCTGTCACCTGGTGGACTTGACCAAGCTCTCGAAGGGCTCGTTTCCCCTGATTATTTGAGGAGAATGTCTCATATATTGTCAGAACCTTAGTGTCATTGTACAGGGGTGTTGCTGACCGCCTACTGGAGGGTGTGACTCTGAGGATAGCTTCCCCACTCTTAGCCACCCGCGTGACCACCCGACAAGCTCGAAGGTTGTGGGTTGGATTTATATTCAGCAAGACTGAGTGTATGGGGCATGGTTTGTCCAGTAGCTCGTCAAGGACTATTCTGGGTCTGGCGAGGGTTCTGTTCTTCTTGGCAGGCTCGTGTTCGACCGACCGTCGTGTGTATACGCATTTTGCCCGAGCTTTTCTGGGTTGCTCGGCATGGGTTGACTCCACGCGCATTTGTTGTGCCTTCCAAGCACTTTCCATGGTGCAACATTTGCGTACCAGGTCCGATAACTCGGTGAAGTTTTGAACATGGTGACGGGCAAGGGCTTTCAAGATTCCTTTGTCTTGGCAGTTATACCAAAAAATCGCTATGATTTCTTGGTCGCAGCAATCCGTCATCCTGTCTTTTACCAGGAGGAATCTGGCCCATAAGTGGTGTACTGTTTCTCCGAGCTCCTGCTTTATGTACATTAAATCCCATACGTCAGGATTTCCCGAGTTACTTGGAGAGTACTCGGCGTGGGGTGGGTGGGAAAAAACTTTTCGTCCCAACGGTTTGCGTATCCCGGGCTTTAGCGGTGGTGTCCAGCACTATCACGGTATCTGGCATGCCAAGTTCGAAATCCTGATTCTCAACTGCATACCATTGTAAAGATTCGAGGTCATGCTTGAAGTCGAGGCTTGGTTTCGGGCTCTCTTCGGGGTGAACATCAGATTATGAGCTGGAGGCTTGGTGATATGTCTCCAATGTATCTATAATTTTTTTATTGTTCCATGCTGTTATATTATCATTCTTGAATGTTTTACCTTCATTTTATAACAACTTTATATCATTTTTTTTGGGACTAACCTATGGACATAGTGCCCAGTGCTAGTTGCTATTTTTTGCTTTGTAGAATATCCATATCAATCGGAGTCCAAACTCAGAGAAACTTTTTGGAGATTTTTTTAGAACATAAGACAACTTGGGAGCCAAGGAAGTGCCCGGGGGGAGGCCCCTCGGGCCCATGAGACACCAGGGTGTGCCAGAGAGCCCAGGCGCACCCTGGTGGGTTATGGGGCCCATGGAGCTCCTTTCCACTGCCTCTCAGCTCTATAAATTCCTAGAAATTCTAGAAACCCTAGGGGAGTGATCAAAACACAATTCCAGCCGCCGCAAGTTCTAGAACCATGAGATCCAATCTAGAGGCCCTTTCCGGCACTATCGGAGGGGAACACGATCACAGAGGGGTTCATCATCCTCACTGGTGCTCCTCCGATGATGCGTGAGTAGTTCACCATAGACCTACGGGTCTGTAGGCAGTAGCTAGATGGCTTCTTCTATCTTTTTGATTCTCAATACAATGTTCTCCTCGATGTTCTTAGAGATCTATTCGATGTAATGACTTTTTGCGGTGTGTTTGTTGGGATCCGATGAAGTTCGAGTTTATGATCAGATCTACCCATGAATATTATTTGAGTTTTCTTTTATCTCTTATATGCATGATTGTTATAGCCTCGTGTTTCTTCTCCGAATCTTTGGTTTAGTTAGGCTAACTAGATTGATTTTTCTTGCAATGGGAAGATGTGCTTTGTGATGGGTTCGATGTTGCGTTATCCTCACCCAGTGATAGAAGGGGTAGCGAGGCACACATGTTTCGTTGCTATTAAGGATAAAAAAGATGGGGTCTGTTCCTACATGAATAGATCTTGTCTACATCATGTCATCGTTCTTATTGCATTGCTCCATTTCTCCATGAACTTAATACACTAGATGCATGCTAGATAGCGGTCGATGTGTGGAGTAATAGTAGTAGATGCAGGCAGGAGTCGGTCTACTAATCTTGGACGTGATGCCTATATACATGATCATTGCCTTGGATATCGTCATAATTATTTGTTCTTCTATCAATTGCCCAACAGTAATTTGTTTACCCACCATATGCTATTTTCTTGAGAGAAGCCACTAGTGAAATCTACGACACTCGGGCCTATCTTTTATCATATTGTTTTCAGATCTATCATCCTAAATCCCAAAAATACCTTGTTGCACTTTTTCTTTACTTATTTTGTTTCGTATTTTTGCAAGATCTATTTATCCAATCTACCACAATTTTATCTACCTTCTTACCTAGAGGGATTGACAACCCCTCTTATCCGTCGGGTTGCAAGTAGTTGTTCTTTGTGTGCAGGTACCGTTTACATAGTGTTGCTTGGTTCTCCTACTGGATTGATAACCTCAATTTCATAATCGAGGGAAATACTTACCGTAGTTGTGCTGCATCATCCCTTCCTCTTTGGGGAATTACCGACGCAGTCTAGCCACGTCACCTGGGCAAGATGACCGCAAACCCAGACACAATTTGTTTTTAACTTTGGTATCTGCGAGCCCTCGGCCAAGTCCTCGATGGTGGCGGCGAGGTGTGTGATAGGTGGGATGTAAATTTCGGTGTTATCGGGTTTAAGCCCGATCTGATCGTAGACCGAGGATTGGATGTCGGAGATTCCCATGGCTCGGATCCGATCTAGTAGATCATTCAACGATGAAATGTCTACTGGGTCCATACCCTTTTAATATTCAGGACTGGCCCGCGGTACAGCCGCTCCAGGGACGTTCAAGGTCGTGCCCAGGCGGTATTGGCCGAAACTAGTTCGATCGAACTGAAGAGTCGGGTTTTAAGGCCGGGCTCCATATGACATCATCCCCCGTCCCGTTTTCCGCTCCCGATGTTAAAGCATCGGGATCTTTAAGTTTTTCAAGGGGAGCTGAAGATTTTGTTAGAGTAAGATCTCCCCGGGAGTCGACGGAGAACTCTAGGTTCCCAAACTTGATCTCGTGAAGGGGGCAAAGTTTCCAACCTGGCTGAGACGGCCAGTCGGATCGGCGCGCAGTATGGCACTGCCAAACGCAAAAATCTGGTCAGGGGCGAAAGTGTCCCCGGTGTGGATGGCGTCGTTGATGACTAGGCAAGCCATCGATCTTTTTGGCGATCTAACAGTGGAAGTCTCAATGGAAGCACCAATGTCGGTGCCAAAACCGGTGGATCACGGGTAGGGGGTCCCGAGCTGTGGGTCTCGGATCAATGGGGAATAAGGGACGAAGGACACGATGTTTACCCAGGTTCGGGCCCTCTCGAAGAGGTAAAACCCTACGCCCTGCTTGATTATATTGAAGTGTAACGGATGATTACAGAGTCGATCTACCACGAGGTCAGATGAACTAAACCCTAGGCGAGTAGGATGATGGTTGTTTAGCCTCTACGGACTAAACCCTCTGGTTTATATAGGCACCAGGGGTACTAGGGTCACACATACTCGGTTACAAGGAAGGAATAATCATGCTGATTCTTCGTATCTTGACTTGAGGGACACACTAAGGCATCAAAGATCTCCCGTCCAGAAACGGAGTCGCCTCATAGTCCAACCTTCTAGCAGTTGTAGTGCGGCCCGCCTGTCCGACCCATAAGAGATAGACCGGCAGCCCGAGGACCCCTCAGTCCAGGACTCCCTCACTCAACACCATAGTTCTTGCATCTAGCAGGCTTCCTATGAATTGCCGATGTCCAGTATTCTAACCTTGTATGAAGCTCCACACCACTTTTCCCTCTTCTGTGCTTCCTATGAATTGCAACATATGTTTTATGCTTACCGACCTCTACAAACTTGACAAGCCTCGCACTCATACAGTATGTGTCCAAATTGTTCAAACCTAGCTCTTGTATAAATTTTGCCGGCACGCCTTTCCTCAAGATTTGCCCTCATCAGCGGCCTCCCCTGCAATTGAAGTGCACATCATTGAAAGGGAGATCCCAAATTTGTTTAAAAAATTACTACAACAAAAAAAAATCCCAAATCAACCTTATAATTCTTGTTCGTTTCTCCTCGTAGTTCTCCATCGATACTCTGTCAAACCGAAGTCTCATACTTCTGAACAAACATATGCATTGGACACCCAGGGGGCACATAATTCTTTAGCATGTAGTTTGCACTTTCACTCCTCTGTGTGCTGGTCATCTTCGCACAAAACACACCATTAAAGTAAGGCTTAGCACACTTGCGCCTAATCTCGTACAGTTGCGTCATGTAATCATGTGACCTCGGCTTGTATTTATTGAGCACCATCTCCCACCCCTTCTCAAATTCATCCTCCAACAACATGTGGTTTACAACTTTATGGACTTTTGCTCTTAATTCACTCTTCTTTGTGTACAGAGGAACCAATGTCTCCTTGATGTCTAATACACTACTTGTTCTTGTAGACTCGTGTTGGGCCTCCAAGCGCAGAGTTTTGTAGGGCAGTAGCAATTTTCCCTCAAGTGGCTGACCTAAGGTTTATCAATCCGTGGGAGGTGTAGGATGAAGATGGTCTCTCTCAAGCAACCCTGCAACCAAATAATAAAAAGTCTCTTGTGTCCCCAACACACCAAATACAATGGTAAATTTTATAGGTGCACTAGTTCGGCGAAGAGATGGTGATACAAGTGTGGTAATGATAGTAGATATTGATTCTTGTAATAGTAACAATAAAAACAGCAAGGTAGCAAGTAACAAAAGTGAGCACAAACAGTATTGCAATGCTTTAAAATGAGGCCTAGGGTCTGTACTTTCACTAGTGCAATCTCTCGACAACGCTAATCTAATTGGATCATATAACCATCCCATAAAGTGCAACGAAGAATCACTCCAAAGTTCTTATCTAGTGGAGAACATAAGAAGAAATTGTTTGCAGGGTACGAAACCACCTCAAAGCTATTCTTTTCGATCAACCTATCCTAGAGTTCATACTAAAATAACGCCAAGCTATTCTTTCGAATCGATCTAACCAAGATTTCGCACTAAAATAACACCATATGATACACATCAACCAATTCTAATGTCACCTAGATACTCCAATGTCACCGCGAGTATCCGTGAGTTGATTATATGATATGCATCAAAGAATTTCAGATTCGTAATACTCAATCCAAAATAAAGAACCTCAAAGAGTGCCCCAAGATTTCTATCGGAGAAAGAAAGACGAGAACGTGCATCACCTCTATGCATAGATTACCCCAATGTCACCTCGGGAACCCGAAAGTTGAGTGCCAAAACACATATCAAGTGAATCAATATGATACCCCATTGTCACCATGGGTATTCATATGCAAGACATATATCAAGTGCTCTCAAATCCATAAAAGTATTCAATCCGATAAAACGAAATCTCAAAGGGAAAAATCAACTCATCACAACAAGATAGAGATGGGAAAACACAATAAGATCCAACTATATTAACAAAGCCCGCGAGACATCAAGATCGTGACATCTCAAGAACATGAGAGAGAGAGATTAGACACATAGCTACTGGTACAAACCCTCCGCCCCGAGGGTGGACTACTCCCTCCTCATCATGGTGGCCACCGGGATGATGAAGATGGCCACCGGTGATGATTTCCCCCTTCGGTAGGGTGCCGGAACGGGGTCTAGATTGGTTTTTTCTTAGCTATAGAGGCTTGTGGCGGCGGAACTTCTGTTCTAGGGTTCTCTTCGGGGTTTTTGGAATAATTGGGATTTTATAGGGCGAAGAGGCGGTGCGGGAGGCCACCGAGGTGGGCACAACCCACCGCGGTGCGCCTAGCCCCCCAGGCGCGCCCAGGTGGGTTGTGCCCCCCTCGGGGCACCCCTCTGGTACTTCTTTGGCCCAATGATATCTTCTGGTCCAAAACAAATCTCCAAAATGTTCCGCTGAGTTTGTACTCCGTTTGGTATTGATTTTCTATGAAGTAAAAAAACAAGCAAAAAACAACAACTTGCACCGGGCACTATGTCAATCGGTTAGTCCCAAAAAATGATATAAAGTTGCTATAAAATGATTGTAAAACATCCAAGAATGATAATATAACAGCATGGAACAATAAAAAATTATAGATATGTTGCAGATGTATCACTCCTTTACTCTCTTCAGCACATGCCACTTGCACCACCGATACACCGTGTGCGGCATAATGTTCTTGATCGCCACCTCCATGGCATGGTTCTGATTTGAAACATCACATCCATTGAACTTCTTCAGTACTAATACACACTGATAAATTAAACTTCAAGGCATGCACAAAATAAATATACAACTTACCTATTGTCGTGGCAGAACACGATCACCTATGGGGCCGTCGGCCCCTTGTGGTTCGGCAAGGGGGAGGGGCACATTGCACAAAGAGCGGAGACCATAGAGCAGCACGACAACGGTGACATGGGTGGTTTTTGCCCAGGTTTGGGCCTCTGCGAAGCGTAAAACCCTACTCATGTATTGGTGGATTGGATGGAGGATTGTGACAAACACGTAGCGCTCATGCCGAGTAAGGTCGCCTCGGGGAGAGGACCTACACGCGTATGAGTGTACAAGGGTCCGAATCCTATTCTAGGTTGCCATGTCCCTCCTTTTATTGGCTAAGGGGCTACCACAGTGGCAAATCAGTCATTATACACTGATTAGATAGCCAACAGTGCTATCATACCTAACTCTGGCAATTAGGACAAAGTGCATTAAATGCACTGCTAGGTGTCACGCTGAGGATGAAGCCCGACAAGCCTGCCGCGCCGCTCAACCACGCTCTTGTCTGTCTGCATGACACGCCTCTGGACGGGTGTCATGCAGGGTGAATCTTCTTCCCAAATGGCTGCCACGAGCCAAATGACAGCCACTTAATCAGTTGGGGGCTCGACATTGCACTGACAAGTGACTTGCGTCGCTGTGCAGTGGAGAGGTGGAGTCTTGGGTGACTTTCCCTTGATGGCCCCGGCCTGCCGGGGAAATCTTGGGACTTGTCTTTGGTGAAGCCTCGACCTGACGAGGCTCGCCTTCCCAACAAGGTAGGTTTTTTCTTAATGATATCTTGTTACTTTGTCTTGTCTTGGTCTTCTTGATTCGCCCTTTGATTTCTCAAAGAGCTATCTCTCCAGCTTGGTCTTGTCTTGTCATTGTAACCTTGCCCTTGTGCCTGTGTACAGTTCGGGCAACATACACCAGGGTTAGTTGCACCGACAGGAACCCCCGGGCCTGGCCCGAACGTGCTGCGGAGCGTTGTTGGGGTAGGCCCTATTAGGTACACATGCAGAGGGCTTGTGGTAGCTCATTCCTTGATATTTTCCTTGCTTCTTCATTAACCTGCGATTGAGTCAGTTTCTGGTTTTTCTGTGCATCGTGCAAGATGCCGAACGCAATGGGACCATCTCTATACTGGCCCGTGAATGACTTTAACTCACGGGGAGGTAACTGCCATCTCACTCTTCCCACCGCGCTCGCTTTTTTTGTCATGTACGCCGCATGCATTGCGCGGGGTAGGTGATGGATGGCGCAGGGAAGGGCGCCATGGTAAAAACCCGATCGTTCCAGATTGGCGGAAGGGGGCGGTGAACGGGCCCTATTGCTGCTAGCGATGCGAGTCGGTCGGGTTCAAAGCAGCCCCCAGCTCCGGGCTTCTGCTCATCTATAAAAGGGAGCGTGAGGGTGAACGGACGCACCCATCCTCGCCCCTCCCCCTTATTCTTGTTCGTCTTCTTCTTGCTGGGAAAGAGAGGCGGGGGCTCGGCTCCGCGCTTCTGTTTAGGGGAGTGAGCTTGGTCCACGGCTGCAGGAGACGCAACGACTGTCGTTGGGGCTGCCGTAGTTGGTGGCAACGCACCGACGGCGGTTGCACCAAGCTCGATGTGAGGGGCGAGGCGCCTTTCCTTGATGACGGAGCGCTCGTATCCTTCATATGAGCTATCCGTACGGGGCTGGGGCGCTGCCTCTGCAGCAAGCCGCTGGAGTCCAGGACCCGCTGGTGAAGTCTCCAGGGCTTCTGGCGCCCGCTCGTGGTATCGCGTTTGGGATCTTTGGCGATCCCGGCGCTGCTCTCTCCGGCAAGGTTAGGGGCGACGCCGAAGGTGGTGACGCCCTTCGGCCTACCGAAGTGGGTGACGGTGCTCTCAATGCGCTTTAGGTGTCGCCACAACCATCAGCAGCCTCTTCGGGGAAGGTCTCGGGCCAGGGGCCTAGCGCCTTCTCAGAGCAACAATGACGAGGAGGAAACCGGCGAAGACGAGGAAGGCAGGTGGAAGGCCGTCAGGTCAGAGTACGATGGCACCGACGCCTTCGTCTCGTATTGTTGGCCTGCTGCTCCATTCTTTGTCTCTTCCCCTGCCCCGGCACCATCATCACCAGCCTCTTCCGGATTGTTGCCGGGGAGACTCTCTTGGTGCCTTATGTTTGGCGCACCCCGCGGTCCCGGTGGCTACTAGGGTGTCGCCTGGCCGCTCTATCCGTTCACCGCCTTCGCAGCCTCACCACTCCCTATCTTGTCAGGCTGCTCCCTGCGGATCTTGACGGGGCCAGGCTGGGCTTCTGCCCAGGCACTCCTTTTGCCCTCTTCACCTCCCACTGTAGTTCCTAGGAGGAGAGGGACAAGAAAGGGATTACGGGGCACTTATCTTTTTTAGTCTAAAATATGTAGGCACTTGCCAAATTTTAGTCTTAAATATGTAATCTATTTTATCCATGTTTGTGCTCTATAAGATCTGTACTTGCTTATCCACATATTAATGAAAAATACAAGCCTTGCTGGGTACTTGTGCATGTATCCTATCCATGCATTGGTTGAACGCCTCTATACTTTTAAGTAAACAAGTTCCCTCGGCAAGCTATCTTGCCGGTGCCTTCCATTATTGTTGCGGGGCCTGGCTTGCCGTGCTTAAAGTATGGAAGGGAACCGACCCTTTGTCAACCTTTTTCTGTCAAATGCCACTACAACCTTCCTGACCGAAGCAACGTTCGGGTCAAAGGATGGGAGCACAAATGCTTTGAAGGCGACAAGGTTTCTCTATGCACAAGTTTTCTTCTTACAAAGACATGTATGGATAAAAAGAAAACTTATCTGCTTGGCTCATAGAGGATCGATATGTAAGCTTGCTTCCTGTCTCTTCTCCCGAGGATCGGATCCATGGCAAGAGTCCTGTAGTTAGTGCAGGGGGGAACCATAGCAACATATGACCTCATCTAAATGATCATGGCATGCTTATGCTAAGCTAATCATGCATGCATATTGTTTTTAGGGTGCCATCGCTTCGTTTATTTATCTGCTGCTCAGGGTCTGCGCCTGGATTTGTACAAAGGGCTACATGCAACCACTATTCAAGAAATCTTCCGATTCAGTGATTTATCGTCCGATTTATCGCTACTCATGGGGTGACCGATAAGATTATGCCTTATCTTCACCGTTTATCGTTTTGGCCGATTTATCACTCTGACAAGCGATTTATCAGGAATCTACCTATAAATTGGGCATATTCCTCACATTATGTTTGCAAAAACTATGTTTATTTGTGCTTTGTGGACCTTGTTTTGCAATATGTACTGTTGTCCTAATTTGTTTGTTATTATAAGAGGATTCAAACACTAGGATTCAAGGTAAGACTTCTGTCCAATATTGTTTTCGTGTTGAATATAGCATATTTTAGTGTTGGGAAACTAGGATTTGCAAAAAATGGCCGATTAATAGTCGACCGATAAAATCAATTAATCGACTGATTTCTGATTAATCTCTAATCCCTAGCTGACCGAGACGCTGACGATAAGCGATAGCCTCAATATTGCATGCAACATCGACAAGGCTTGTACAAAAGGGTGGCTGACGGGGCAGGGCTCGGCAGCTGCGCCTTACGGGTAGAACTTGCGAAGATGCTCAATATTCCATGAGTTTTGCACTTTGATGTCATCTTTGGTCTCTAGACGGATTGCGCCAGGTCTGGTGACTCCTACTACCTGGTAAGGGCCTTCCCACTTCGGCGTCAACTTGTTGGAACCCTTGGCGGACTGGACATGCCTAAGGACAAGGCCGCCTTCCTCAAGGCTTTAGGCATGGACCCTACGGCTGTGATAGCGATGCAGGGCTTGCTGGTATCGTGTAGCACGTACAACAGCTTGGAGACGGTTCTCCTCAAGGAGCACGGTGTCGTCAAGACGGTGTTGTTCTTGCAATACTTCATCGTAGGCAAATACTTGAGGTGACCCGTATATGAGTTCTGCGGGGAGCACTGCTTTTGCCCCATAGAGTAGGGAGAAGGGAGTCTGGACGGTAACTCGATTTGGTGTCGTACGGAGGGACCAAAGAACCACTGGCAGCTTGTCGATCCATCGTCTGCCACACTTTTGTAGCCTATCAAATGTTCTTGTCTTGAGTCCTCATAGCACTTCAGCGTTCGCCTTGTCAGCTTGTGCGTTGCTTCTGGGATGGGCAACAAAGGCGAATGAGACCTTTCTTCCGAGGGCTTGAACGTATTGCATGAAGGCGCGACATGTGAATTGGGTGCCATTGTCAATGATGACCCTGGCGGGTACTCCGAAACGGCACACCAATACCTTCAATAACTTGATAGCTGATGTGCGGTCACCTTCCTCACGGGCTACTCTTCCGGCCACTTTGTAAACTTGTCGATTGCGACGTACAAGAATTAAAAGCCCTCAGTAGCACAGGGAAGGGGCCCAAGATGTCGAGCCCCAAGACCGAAAATGCCCATGATAAATGGATCGTCTGGAGATCTTGAGCAGGTTGATGGATGTTCTTGGAGTGGAACTGGCAGCCTTCACATCTGGTGACTAGCTCAGTCGCATCTTGGAGGGCCGTGGGACAGTAGAAAACTTGCCGGAAAGCCTTTCCAACCAAGGCTCTTGATCCAATATGAGAGCCGCACGTGCCTTCGTGTATCTCTGCCAACAGTTCCTTCCCCTCTTCCTGGCAAATGCACTTCAATTTCACACTGTTGGGCCTCCTTCCGCATAACGTGTCATCGACCAACTAATACACACTAGCCCTTCGGGCAACTCTTTCAGCTTCTTCTTGCTCTTCGGGAAGTTCTCCAGTTTGGAGGTAGTGGACGAAGTGCTATGCCCAGGTTGGATCTTGTGGCTCGACAACTAGGGCCAATGGCACCTCCTCACTCGTGGGAGCGCTTGCCTCGGTCATAAAGTCCTGCGGAAGAGTGTGGTTCGCCAAGCGAGGTGGAGTTGTTCCCGGCAGCCCCCTTACCAGGGACCTCTGAAGGATCTGTAGGTGAAGGCTTGCCGGAGTACAACTTCCTCCTCTTCCTATCCATTGCTAATGGAGATACTGATGGTTGAGTCAGATGGAGGACAAAGGTCCCTGGTTCCACAGGGAGCTTTTGCGCGGCACACTTTGACAGATAATCAGCAGTGCCGTTTTCTGCACGTGCCACGTGCTCCATTTGTAACCCATCAAAGTGCTCCTCCAACTTCCTCACCTCTTCAACGTATGCCTCCATTAACAGGCTCTGGTAATCCTTGTTGACTTGCCTCACTACAAGTTGTGAATCTCCACCGATGATCAACTTCTTAATCCCCAACTCTATCACAATCCTGAGCCCGGCAAGGAGCCCTTCATATTCAGCAGTGTTGTTTGTAGCCTCCTTCCGGGGAAAGTGCATTTATACCACATACTTCAGGTGCTCTCCGGTGGGTGCGATGAAGAGCACGCCAGCCCCCGCACCCTGCAGTGAGAAAGCACCATCAAAGTACATGATCCACTCTTGGGGTGCTTACTTGCTGGGGATAACTGTTTCCAGCGTCTCTTCGTTTGGGGTAGGTGTCCACTCTGCGATAAACTCCGCCAGTGCTCTGCTCTGAATGGTTGAGGTGCTTTCGTACTTCAGTCCAAAGCTTGAATTCTAGTGCCCATTCAACTATCCTACCGATGGCTTCAAGGTTCCTTAATATGCGTTGTAGAGGGAAACGGGTGACAACTGTGATCTCGTGGGCTCAGAAGTAGTGGCGCAGTTCCTTGAGGCCATGATGAGGCCGAAGATTAGTTTCTGCACCCCGGAGTACCTTGACCTAGACCCCTGCAATAGGGAGCTTACAAAGTAAACTGGTCGCTGCACCACCATACCTTCTTCTTTGCCGTGGTCTTGGGATTTCCTTCACTACCCTGCTCTTCTTTCTCCTGATCCGCACTCAATCCTTCCATGAATGGTTCACTTCCTTCTCCGGAGAGGACTATAGCTGCAGCTGCTCTTTCTTCCACTTCCCGCTATGCCACCAGTGCTGCGCTAACCACTTGATTGGTTGCCTCCAGATATAGCAGCAACGACTCTTGTGGTTTAGGAGCAACCAAGATGGGAAGAGAGGAAAGGTATATTTTAAGTCCTGCAGCGCCACTTCTACCTCCGGGGTCCACTTCATGGGCCCTGCCTTCTTCAAAATTTTGAAGAATGGTAGGGCACGCTCGGCAGACTTGGAAATGAACTTACTCAGCGCGGCAACACATCTAGTTAAACGCCTCGGGTCCTTGACTGTCTTGGGTGCTTGAATCTGCCCGATTGCTCTGGTCTTGTCGGGATTGGGCTCTATCCCTCGGTGAGACACAAAGAAGCCAATTAGCTTGCCGGAGGGAATGCCAAACACACACTTCTCTGGGTTCAGCTTCAAGTTGATCTTGCGCAGGTTTGCAGAGGTTTCTTCCAAGTCCTGAATTAGTGTTGATGTGTCCCTAGTGTTGACCACTATGTCATCAATGTAAGCCTCAATATTCATGTGCAGCTAATACTCAAAACCTATTTGCACTGCTCTTGCAAAAGTGGACCCAACGCTCTTTAACCCAAAGGGCATCTTTACAAAGTAGTATGTGCCACACGGGGTTATGAACGCGGTCTTCTCCTAGTCTTCCTTGGACATGAATATCTGGTGGTACCCGGAGTAGGCATCCAAGAAGGAGAGTGGACCACATCCGGAGGTGGAATCCATGGTATGGTCGATGCGCGGCAAGGGGAATGGGTCCTTCGGGCATGCTTTATTCAGATATGTGAAATCTATGCAAAGCCTCCCCTTCCCATTGGCCTTGCGCACCACCACTAGGTTTGCCAAGCACGTTGAATGCAATACTCCTCTAACCAGACCAGCTGCCTCAAGTTTCTTGATTTCTTCATAAATGAACTACTGCCACTCCAAAGCTTGCTTCCGGACCTTCTACTTGATGGGCCGAGCATGGGGGTAGACAGCAAGGTGGTGCTCGATTACCTCCCATCAGCGCCAACCAGCCCTGCCGAGACCTTGTTCACAGCAGGTGCAACAACCTTGGATCTCTTGCTAGTGGAACTCTCTGGAAAGTGTCGACAGGCGTATGATGTCTGCTAGACTACGTCGGTATTTCCCCAAAGAGGAAGGGATGCTGCAGCACAGCGACGGTAGGTGCTACCTCTTGAGCATGCGTTGGTTTTCCCTTGAAGAGGAAAGGGTGATGCAGCAAAGTAGCGTAAGTATTTCCCTCAGTTTTGAGAACCAAGGTATCAATCCAGTAGGAGACTACACGCAAGTTCCTCGTACCTGCACAAACAATCAAGAACCTTGCAACCAACGCGATAAAGGGGTTGTCAATCCCTTCACGGCCACTTGCAAAAGTGAGATCTGATAAAGATAATAAGATAAATATTTTTGGTATTTTTGTTGTATAGATTGGAAAGTAAAGATTGCAAAATAAAAGGCGGCAGAAATAGCAAGTAGATAGGGAAATAATATGATGGAAGATAGACCCTGGGGCCATAGGTTTCACTAGTGGCTTCTCTCAGGATAGCATAATTTACGGTGGGTGAACAAATTACTGTCGAGCAATTGATAGAAAAGCGCATAGTTATGAGAATATCTAGGCATGATCATGTATATAGGCATCACGTCCGTGACAAGTAGACCGAAACGATTCTGCATCTACTACTATTACTCCACACATCGACCGCTATCCAGCATGCATCTAGAGTATTAAGTTCATAAGAACAGAGTAACACATTAGGCAAGATGACATGATGTAGAGGGATAAACTCAAGCAATATGATATGAACCCCATCTTTTTATCCTCGATGGCAACAATACAATACGTGCCTTGCTGCCCCTGCTGTCACTGGGAAAGGACACCGCAAGATTGAACCCAAAGCTAAGTACTTCTCCCATTGCAAGAAAGATCAATCTAGTAGGCCAAACCAAACTGATAATTCAAAGAGACTTGCAAGATATTTAAATCATGCATAAAAGAATTCAGAGAAGAATCAAATATTGTTCATAGATAATCTTGATCATAAACCCACAATTCAATGGACCTCGACAAACACACCGCAAAAAGAATTACATCGAATAGATCTCCAAGAGAATCGAGGAGAACTTTGTATTGAGATACAAAGAGAGAGAAGAAGCCATCTAGCTAATAACTATGGACCTGAAGGTTTGTGGTAAACTACTCACACATCATCGGAGAGGCTATGGTGTTGATGTAGAAGCCCTCCATGATCGATTCCCCCTCCGGCGGAGCGCCGGAAAAGGCCCCAAGATGGGATCTCACGGGTACAGAAGGTTGCGGCGGTGGAAATAGGGTTTCGTGGTGCTCTCGGATGTTTTCAAGGTATATGAGTATATATAGGTGAAAGAAGTAGGTCGCTGGAGCCACGAGGGGCCCATGAGAGTGGGGGGCACGCCTACCCCCCTGGGCGCACCCTCCTGCCTCGTGGCTTCCTCGTTGCTTCCTTGACGTCCACTCCAAGTCTCCTGGATTGCGTTTGTTCCAAAAAACGATCATCGCGAAGGTTTCATTCCGTTTGGACTCTGTTTGATATTCCTTTTCTGCGAAACACTGAAATAGGCAAAAAATAGCAATTTGCACTAGGCCTTCGGTTAATAGGTTAGTCCCAAAAATAATATAAAAGTGCATAACAAAGCCCATTAAACATCCAAAACAGATAATATAATAGCATGGAACAATCAAAAATTATAGATACGTTGGAGACGTATCAGTAGGTATTTCCCTTAGATGAGACCAAGGTTATCGAACCAATAGGAGAACCAAGCAACACTACGTAAACAACACCTGCACACAAATAATAAATACTCGCAACCCGACGTATTAAAGGGGTTGTCAATCCCATTCGGGTAACGGTGCCACAAATTGGCAAATGGACGTGAGAAAGTTGTAATAAGTTGATAGATCGAATGCCAAATAAAATAAAGTGCAGTAAGGTATTTTTGTATTTTTGGTTTAATGGAGCTGAAAATAAAAGCAAAAGAAAATAGATCGCAAAGGCAAATATAATAAAGAAGAGACCCGGGGGCCGTAGATTTCACTAGTGGTTTCTCTCTAGAAAAATAGCAAACGGTGGGTAAACGAATTACTGTTGGGCAATTGATAGAACTTCAAATAATCATGAAGATATCCAGGCAATGATCATTATATAGGGATCACGTCCAAGATTAGTAGACCGACTCGTGCCTGCATCTACTACTATTACTCCACACATCGACCGCTATCCAGCATTCATCTAGTGTATTAAGTTCATAGAAAAAAGTAAGTAATGCAATAAGAATGATGACATGATGTAGACAAGATCTATTTATGTAGAAATAGACGCAATCTTGTTATCCTTAATGGCAACGATACATATGTATCGGTTCCCCTTCTGTCACTGGGATCACGCACTGTAAGATTAAACCCATCACAAAGCACCTCTTCCCATTGCAAGATAAATAGATCAAGTTGGCCAAACCAAACCCAAATATCGGAGAAGAAATACGAGGCTATAAGCAATCATGCATATAAGAGATCAAAGAAGACTCAAATAACTTTCATGGATAAAAAGATAGATCTGATCATAAACTCAAAGTTCATCCAATCCCAACAAACACACCGCAAAAAGAGTTACATCATATGGATCTCCAAGAGACCATTGTATTGAAAATAAAATGAGAGAGAGGAAGCCATCTAGCTACTCACTACGAACCCGTAGGTCTACAAAAGACTACTCACGCATCATCGGAGAGGCACCAATGGACATGGTGAACCCTCCGTGATGGTGTCTAGATTGGATCTCGTGGTTCTGGAACTTGCGGCAGCTGGAATTGATTTTCGTTGACTCCCCTAGGGTTTCTAGAATATTGGGGTATTTATAGAGTAAAGAGGCGGTTCAGGAGGAAACCGAGGTGGGCACAACCCACCAAGGCGTGCCTGGGCCTCCAGGCGCGCCCTGGTGGGCTGTGCTCCCCTCGGAGCACACCTCCCAGGTGCTTCTTCGGCCCACTGGATGTCTTCTGGTTCATAAAAAATCCACAAAAAGTTCCGCTGCGTTTGGACTCGTTTGGTATTGATTTCCTGCGATGTAAAAAAATATGCAAAAGCAGCAACTGGCACTTGGCACTATGTCAATAGGTTAGTACCAAAAAATGATATAAAATGACTATAAAATGATTATAAAACATCCAAGAATGATAATATAACATCATGGAACAATAAAAAAATATAGATACATTGGAGACGTATCAGCATCCCCAAGCTTAATTCCCGCTCGTCCTCGAGTAGGTAAATGAAAAAAAACGGAATTTTTGATGTGGAATGCTGCCTAACATGCCATCTTATGTTCTTTTCTTTGTAGCATGGACATTTGGAATTTTATATGGTTCAAAGCAATAGTCTAGTTTTGGCATGAGGACTTGAATACCCAAGCATATCAACAAGCAACCATGTCTTTCAAAATAGCAACACTAAAATAAGTTATCCCTAGCCCATTATGCTCAATCATTGATCCATTCATGAAACACACTCGCATACGAGCTGGGCGATGCGGTCCAGCCAGTCCTCATAGAGGTCGTCGATAGGGCGATAACGCAGGAGCTCGCGCGCCATGAGCAACGCAGCCTGCGCGTTCGCTGGCTCGTGACGAGCATGAGACGACGAAGCCCCTGCCGGGGCCAGCGATGGAGTGCTGGTGCTCCCATCGCGCCACACAGAGGGTTGCATCGACGAGGCCTGCTGCTCGTGGCCGCGGGGCCAGTGGCAGCGTTGGCTGCGGACAACAAGGAATGGCGGGGAGCACCATCGCATGCGGGCGCCGTCTGGGCGAGGCGGACAACGAGGGCAGCCCAGCGCTCAGCACGAACTCGATGAGCATTAGCCATGGGGACTGCCAAACGGTGGCGAATCAACTGGAGGAAGAGAGGCTCTGGCGTACCCCTACCTGGCGCGCCAAATTTCGCATTGCGGGCTCCGCAGACCCTTGATAGATTCAAACTCTGTGGTGCGTGCGTAGAACTCAATCTCCCCAGTCTGCCTACTCGCCAATCTCACGGCCTCGCTCGATGAACAGGAAGGGAATGGGACACAATAGTTTACCTAGGTTCGGGCCACCTTGCGGTGTAAAACCCTACTCCTCCTTTGTGGTGGATTGGCCTTGAGGTGGGCCGAGGATGAACTAGTACAGTGGAAGAACAACCTCAGGAGGTGTGTTCTTGAGCTGGTGGGGGAGAGGATGATCTGAATGATCTATCCGCTGGTCGATCCCTCTCTACGGTGATGGCTAGGCTATATTTATAGTGTCCTTGGTACTCTTCCCCCAAAATGGAGGTGGGAAGGGATCCCACAACGGCCAAATTCGAAGGGAGACAACTAGTACATCTTATCCTGACAAAAGTAGTCTTCGCCTGCAAAGCTTCTGGTCATGACGCTGTAGTAGGCTCAGCGATGACCTCCATCCTGCCGTCCTGGCGGTCTTGGTCTTGTTGCGTGGGAATGGAAACCTTTGGCTGATTCCTCAGAACTCTGCGCCTGTGCTTGCCTCCTTAGCATAAAAGAGGAAACTGTTGTACTACGCCTGCTGGCGCCCACCTGGCCTTGATCATCATGACTCACGTCATCCGAGCGTCATGAGGTGAAGCTTGCATAGGCCTCCGCTCCTCGGGAGCCAGCCTGAGGAGGCCGCTCCTTCTAGAGGTCTTGGTGTCGTCCGCCTCGCGAGGCTGGGCCCCTCGCGAGGGTCTTGAGTTGTTGATGTCGAAGGTGGGCCATACCAGGCCGTCGATGGGGCCACGCCGTGGGCTACAGGCAGGCTAGTCTAGGTACCCCCATTCCCAGAAAGCTGACAGTAGCCCCCGGGCCCAAGGCGCGCTCGGACTTGGCTTCGAGGCGAAGCCAAGGGGCAAGGGCGAAGCGCCGCGGGCCCTAACCACCTGCAGCCTCGGTCGACGCGTGGCGCTTGATGGGACGTGGGAGTCTCTGCTTCCCCACACTGCCTCGGCAACTGTTCGACTTGAAAAGAGCCTGCTGCATGCATAGAAATACCATCATTGCATGGGATCGTGGAGGCTGGCGGTTTGCCTCCCTCCGGCTATAAATGAGGGGAGGGGCGGAGCCCCCTCACTCATCTCCGCCTCCTTGCTGCCCGCTCCTTCTCCTTCTTCTTTGTCTCGCCGTCTTGTCGTAGCATCCATGGCGCCGATCAGGAGGTTCTCCGTGGTGGAGAAGGGAAAACCCCCTCAGGAAGAGCCTGGGCCACTTCCGCCGAAGAAGAGGCTTGGCTGCCCTTGCGACGCCGGCGAGGGGCAGGAGGTAACGCGGGCTTGGTACGAGCGGCCTCCGCCTGGCTTCCCGATCCCTCTGTATGCCCGTGCGCAGAGCTTTGGGCAGGGTGGCAGTGCCCAGCGCCGCGCGGTCCTGGGTCGCGGTGGATAGGCCGAGGCTGCACAGCCAGCCGGCCCGTGAACCCACGCTGAGGGCACCTCGCACGATTTCATGGTGTGAGCGGCAATGCCACCGCGCACGTGGATCCAGCTCCCTAGGTTCTTCGCCAAGGAGATTCTACCGAGGGGGCCACTCGAGCTGTGGCTGCAACACGCCGGGTACTGCAGTCTAGCCACGGGGGCGGAGGTCGAGGTCGTCCCCCCGGGCGGCATCTTCATGACTCGAGGGTGGGGCGAGGTCGCCTGCGCCTGCTGTCTAGAGGGGCCCCTTCCCATCCACTTCGAGTACGATGGTGTCTCCATGCTGTTCTTCAAGGTCTTTGGCAAAGGCGGTCGGCGCCTGGAGTGTTGCTCTGAGAGATGCAGTCCACGCGGTGCGGCCACGGGCGCTAAACTTGCCCCTGGCCTTGCCGGCAGCTCCTCCAGCAGCAGCGGGGACCTCCTGGAATCCAGCGACTCTCCCAAGCCCAGTGATTCTCCAGAGTCCAGCGACGACAGCTACGTGTCACCGAGCTCTCGCCGCGCCCGGAGTGCAGCGGCGGCATCCGCTCGGCGCCGTCGGTGATACCCAGCGGCCGGCGTCCTTCGAGGTCTTTTTGTTTTCCCTACGCGGCATTGTGACGAGTCCCCTGGGGGTATGTAAAAAACTTTAGTTCTTTTTTCCAATGTTATCCCCCTAATATGATGTTGCAGCTGCGTATCTCACTCCGGCACGGTTCCCCCTTTTTATTCTCGCGGTAGCTTAGTGATCTACGCCGACAGGACCCAGACCCCAGGCAGGCTTCAGCCGTCGCTGGTATGCCAGGTCGCGATGCCGTGGTCAAGGCTAGGAGGTGAGCGGCCCGAGGTCCGATAAGAGCTCATGTGGCGCGATGCTCAAGAGGTCCCCTTTGGCATGCAAGCAGCTCCCTGAAGGCCGAAAAGGGAAGCGACATTGCCCGACTAAGATTGCGAGAGTCGAAATACCAGATTGTGAGGTTTACGCTGATATGTATGGGTGACTTATCTTGGTGAGCCTGCGGTGATTCCCTTGTGCGGCTCCTGGTCGCTCCTTAGTGGTGATGCTTCTAGGTAGGGGTCACACCGGTCCCCCCTTTTCCCCGCTCATCTAGATGCTCTATGTACTCGGGTCCCGGCCCTTGAGCGAGGCTCGGCCACCGTAGTTGAGCTCCGGAGGTTCCTGCGGGTTAGTCCAGGGAGGGGGACATAACACATAACTGCGCTTGCTGTCCTGCCGCTGATCCTTCCGCAAGAAGATGGAGGCACTGAGGATTTGGTGAGGTGACGTGCGCGGGGCAGGCCGCGAGTCAGAGCTCGACCTCTCAGATTTGTTAGCATTGCAGGGGCGGACCCGAGCACAAGCGTCGTGCCAACATGTGTAGCCCTTGTTGCGGGATGAGCATGAGGCGGCCCAGCAACGCAGGGAGGCCGCGAAGGGCGATAAAGCACCAAGTAAGCAGGTGATAATCATAAAGCAACTCATGATCAAAGGGTAGATCCAGTTCTAATAGATGCAAAGAACGATACATGCCGCAGGGACAGACCCATGTAGCTTGGGGATAATGCAGCCCAAGGGGTGCCCCCAACTGAACGAACCAAAAAAGTGTCACCTGGCACCGTTGCTGAAGAGGTGTTGGAGTAGTTGAAGACACGTGCTGCAGAAGTCGCTCCTCATGAGCCGCCCAGGTCCTGAGCCTCGGGGGGCTCTGGGGGCCTGGGGCGCTCACGAGGATCCGCCACCATTTCCGATAGGATCGCTTGGTGCCTGGCCTCATGAGCCGCCAGGACGCCCCGCATGTGGCGCTGGTGCATGACAGCCCTATTCAGTAAACGGAACGGCATGCGAACGTAGCTGTGATGGGGGCCCTCGCACTGGCCAACATGGGATGGCCAGAAAAGCTCCTGAGACACGACCCTGTTGACCCCAGGGGTGTTGACACAGGCGCGCAGCTTGCTGTCCTCGCCGGGGGAGGGAGCCGCGTCGGGTAGTGGGCGACGGTCGCCTCGCATAGCTCTTGCCTCCTGAAGCTTATTGATCGCCTTGGTGATGAACTCCTGAGCGCCTGGTGCCTCGCGCCCTGCGCTTTCCTCACATAAACGTGTGTTGAAGCACGCCTCCACATGGTGCCCGAATGCCTCCCTCGTGACGTCGGTGATGACCCACAAGTATAGGGGATCTATCGTAGTCCTTTCGATAAGTAAGAGTGTCGAACCCAACGAGGAGTAGAAGGAAATGATAAGCGGTTTTCAGCAAGGTATTCTCTGCAAGCACTAAAATTATAGGTAACAGATAGTTTTGTGATAGGATAATTGGTAACGAGCAACAAGTAACAAAAGTAAATAAAGTGCAGCAAGGTGGCCCAATCCTTTTTGTAGCAAAGGACAAGCCTGGACAAACTCTTATATAGAGAAAAGCGCTCCCGAGGACACATGGGAATTACCGTCAAGCTAGTTTTCATCATGTTCATATGATTCACGTTCGGTACTTTGATAATTTGATATGTGGGTGGACCGGTGCTTGGGCACTGTCCTTACTTGAACAAGCATCCCAGTTATGATTAACCTCTATTGCAAGCATCCGCAACTACAACAAAAGTATTAAGGTAAACCTAACCATAGCATGAAACATATGGATCCAAATCAGCCCCTTACGAAGCAACGCACAAACTAGGGTTTAAGCTTCTGTCACTCTAGCAACCCATCATCTACTTATTACTTCCCAATGCCTTCCTCTAGGCCCAAATAATGGTGAAGTGTCATGTAGTCAATGTTCACATAACACCACTAGAAGAGAGACAACATACATCTCATCAAAGTATCGAACGAATACCAAATTCACATGACTACTAATAGCAAGACTTCTCCCATGTCCTCAGGAACAAACGTAACTACTCACAAAGCATATTCATGTTCATAATCAGAGGAGTATTAATATGCATATAGGATCTGAACATATGATCTTCCACCAAATAAACCAACTAGCATCAACTACAAGGAGTAATCAACAGTACTAGCAACCTACAGGTACCAATCCCAGACTTGAAGACAAGAATTGGATACAAGAGATGAACTAGGGTTTGAGAGGAGATGGTGCTGGTGAAGATGTTGATGGAGATTGGCCCCCTCCTGATGAGAGGAGCGTTGGTGATGACGATGGCGATGATTTCCCCCTCCCGGAGGGAAGTGTCCCCGGCAGAACAGCTCTGCCGGAGCCCTAGATTGGTTCCGCTAAGGTTCCGCCTCGTGGTGACGGAGTCTCGTCCCGAAAGCTTGCTTATGATTTTCCTTCGGACGAAAGACTTCATATAGCAGAAGATGACCACCGGAGGGCCAACAGGGGGCCCATGAGGTAAGGGGGCGCGCCCAGGGGGGTAGGGCGCGCCCCCACCCTCGTGGACAGGTGGAGGCCCCCCTGACGTATTTCTTCCACTCAGTATTTTTTATTATTTCCAAAAATAACTTTCGTGGAGTTTCAGGACTTTTGGAGTTGTGCAGAATAGGTCTCTAATATTTGCTCCTTTTCCAGCCCAGAATTCCAGCTGCCGGCATTCTCCCTCGTTATGTAAACCTTGTAAAATAAGAGAGAATAGGCATAAGTATTGTGACATAATGTGTAATAACAGCCCATAATGCAAAATGGACGTATCAACTCCCCGAAGCTTAGACCTCGCTTGTCCTCAAGCGAAAGCCAATAACGATAAATATGTCCACATGTTTAGAGGTAGAGGTGTCGATGAAATAAAATACGGACATGAGAGCATCATGATCATTCTCATAACAGCAACATATATGGATATTGTCATATGATTCCTTATGCTCAAGTAATAATCTATTCACAATGCAAAGTATGAATCAGAAACTTTATTGAGAACTAACAAACTATAATCTCAGTCATTGAGGCAATTGCAATTTATCGTAACATCAGAAAGAGTCTATGTCAGAGCTTTCTAGCAAGTCCATATACTCAACTATCATTTAGTCTTTCATAATTGCTAACACTCACGCAATACTTGTGGTTATGGAGTTTTAACCGGACACAGAGAAAGATAGGGGCTTATAGTTTCGCCTCCCAACCTTTTACCTCAAGGGTAATGTCAACAATAATAGTTCATGCTAACTTACATCCAATTAGATATATCTATCAGGATCTTTCCAACACCCTGTGCTTGCCAAAGGATAAAATGTAAAAAGGAAAGGTGAAGATCACCATGACTCTTGCATAAGATAAAAGATAATAATAAAAGATAGGCCCTTCGCAGAGGGAAGCAGAGGTTGCCATGCACTTTCAAGGTTGGATGCACAAAATCTTAATGCGAAAGAACGTCACTTTATATTGCCACTTGTGATATGAACCTTTATTATGCAGTCCGTCGCTTTTATTTCTTCCACATCACAAGATCGTATAAAGCTTATTTCCTCCACACCAATCAATCATACATATTTAGAGAGCAATTTTTATTGCTTGCACCGATGACAACTTACTTGAAGGATCTTACTCAATCCATAGGTAGATATGGTGGATTCTCATGGCAAAACTGGTTTAAGGGTTTTTGGAAGCACAAGTAGTATCTCTACTTGGTGCAAAGAATTTGGCTAGCATGAGGGGGAAAGACAAGCTCAACATGTTGGATGATCCATGACAATATACTTTATCTCAGATATAAGAAAACATAACCCATTACGTTGTCTTCCTTGTCCAACATCAACTCTTTAGCATGTCATTTTTAATGAGTGCTCCCAATCATAAAAGATGTCCAAGATAGTATATTTATATGTGAAACCTCTCTTTCTTTATTACTTCCTATTAATTGCAACGATGACCAAAGCTATGTTTGTCAACTCTCAACAATTTTTAATCATCATACTCTTCCTATGTGAAGTCATTACTCTCAATAAGATCAATATGATCTCTTTTTATTATTTCTTTTTATTCTTTTCTCTTTTCTTTTATTCACTCAAGATCATAACAAGATAATCAAGCCCTTGACTCAACGCTAATCTTTATTATATATATAGCTCACGGACTCGATTACATAGAGGGATCATAAAGCAAAACTCAAAAATAGATCATACCAAAACTTTATTCTACTAGATCGAGATACTACTAATAGGATCGAACTAAGAAAAATGGTAAAGATAGGAGATGTGGTGGTGATACGATACCGGGGCATCTCCCCCAAGCTTGGCAGTTGCCAAGGGGAATGCCCATACCCATGTGATTATATCTCCTTTGCTGGTGAAGGGGTTGTTGATGATGTAGGCTTGTCATCCATCTTCCAAGGCATAGGCTCACCATCATAGAAGGATGATCGAGTCTCCGGGATCCTTAAATCTGCAGCCAAACTCATCCTTTTGAATCTATATTCATACTCACAGTTTGGTTTTGCAGATCATAGATTTAGGCTTGGAGGTGCTCGATTTTCTCGTGGAGCTTGAAGATGGCCTCCCCAATGTCCTTGGCATCCAGCTTGTGGTTGTTGGTGAACTCCGTGATGAAAACTTGTTTCTCCATTGCTTCAAGCCTTGTCTCCACGCTTCCGGTCTTCCGTTGTCCCTCAACATCGCGGATGTGCAGCAACCCATCACCCATCTCAATGGTTTGAGGGTGTTGCAGCACCTCCGCGAGGTAGGGGTTGATGACCTTCCCAAAGAACTTGTCCTTGGGGGCGCTTGGAGACGTCATGATGATCTAGATCTGTCAGAGAAACGGCTCGAAACAAGAACAGAGGACAATTGCGTGATATGGTGGTCAAAACCTTTGGGATAATATATAATGAATTTTTACCGACCAAAATACGTAACGTGCAAGAAAACGGAGTTCGGAGAGCGCACGAGGTGCCCACGAGGCAGGGGGCGCGCCCAGGGGGTATGGCGCGCCCTCCACCCTGGTGGAGCCCTTGTGTCCTTCCTGGACTACTTCTTATTTTTTTATTTTTCTAAATATTCCAAAACGGAGAAAAATTGCCATTAGAACTGTTTTGGAGTCGGTTCACTTACCATACCACATACCTATTCCCTTTCGGAGTCTGAAACATTTCGGAAAGTGTCCCTTATGTATTCCTCCGGGGTTACGGTTTCAATAACATTGGTTTCAACATTTATAGGATTACCTGAAATATGATGTTTGATTCTTTGACCGTTTACCACCTTTAGATTTGTGCCTTCAAAGTTGTTGATTTTTATGGCACCGGAACGATAGACCTCCTCGATAACGTAAGGGCCTTCCCATTTAGAGAGAAGTTTTCCTGCAAAAATTTTTAAACGAGAGTTGTACAGCAATACATAATCACCTACATTAAACTCACGCTTTTGTATTCTTTTGTCATGCCATCTTTTAACTTTTTCTTTAAACAATTTGGCATTCTCATAGGCTTGGGTTCTCCATTCATCAAGAAATAACCTCTTCTCACCGGCAAGTTTGAAATCATAGTTGAGCTCCTTAATAGCCCACTAAGCCTTATGTTCTAGTTCGAGAGGTAAGTGACATGCTTTTCCATAAACCATTTTATACAGAGACATACCCATAGGATTTTTATATGCAGTTCTATAGGCCCATAATTCATCATCAAGTTTCTTGGACCAATTCTTTCTAGATCTATTAACAGTCTTTTGCAAAATTAATTTGAGCTCTCTGTTGCTCAATTCTACTTGACCACTAGACTGCGGGTGATAAGGAGATGCAATTCTATGATTAACATCATATTTAGCAAGCATTTTTCGGAAAGCACCATGAATAAAATGTGAACCACCACCAGTCATTAAATATCTAGGGACTCCAAACCTCGGAAAAATAACTTCTTTAAGCATTTTAATAGAACTGTTGTGATCAGCACTACTAGTTGGAATAGCTTCTACCCACTTAGTAACGTAATCAACAACAACTAAAATATGTGTGTATCCATTAGAGGCAGGAAAAGGTCCCATCAAAGCCCCAAACATCAAATGGTTCAATAACAAGTGAGTAATTCATAGGAATTTCTTGACATCTACTAATATTACCAATTCTTTGACATTCATCACAAGATAGGACAAACTTACGGGCATCCGTGAAGAGAGTAGGCCAATAAAAATCAGATTGCAATACCTTATGTGCAGTTCTATCTCCAGCGTGGTGTCCTCCATAAGCCTCGGAGTGACACTTGCGTAGGATCTGTTACTATTCATGCTCAGGTACACAACGTCTAATAACACCATATACTCCTTTATAAATATGTGGGTCATCCCAAAAGTAATGTCTCAAGTCATAGAAAAACTTTTTCTTTTGTTGGTATGTGAAACTAGGTGGTATGAATTTAGCAACTATGTAATTAGCATAATCAGCATACCATGGAGCAGTATGAGAAGCATTTATGACATTTAATTGCTCATCAGGAAAGCTATCATCAATAGGTAGTGGGTCATCAAGAACATTTTCTAACCTAGACAAGTTGTCTGCAACGGGGTTCTCAGCTCCCTTTCTATCAATAATATGCAAATCAAATTCTTGTAGCAAGAGAACCCATCTAATAAGTCTAGGTTTAGCATCTTTCTTTTCCATAAGATATTTAATAGCAGCATGATCCGTGTGAATAGTTACTTTACAATCAACAATATAAGGTCTGAACTTATCACAAGCAAATACAACTGCTAAGAATTCTTTTTCAGTAGTAGCATAATTTCTCTAAGCATTGTCTAGAGTTTTACTAGCATATTGAATAACATTTAATTTCTTATCAACTCTTTGCCCTAGAACAACACCTACAACATAATCACTGGCATCACACATAATTTCAAAAGGTAAATTCCAATCAGGTGGTTGAACAATAGGTGCAGAGATCAATGCTTTCATAAGTATAAATGCTTCTACACAATCATCATCAAAGACAAATGGTATATCTTTTTGTAATAAATTAGTCAGAGGCCGAGAAATTTTTGAGAAGTCCTTAATGAACCTCCTATAAAAACCGGCATGACCAAGGAAACTTCTTATACCTTTGATGTCCTTGGGACATGGCATCTTTTCAATAGCATCAACCTTGGCTTTATCAACTTCAATACCTCTTTCAGAAACTTTATGCCCCAAGACAATACCTTCATTAACCATAAAGTGGCACTTTTCCCAATTCAAGACAAGATTAGTTTCTTCACATCTCTACAAAACTCGATCAAGGTTGCTCAAGCAATCATCAAAAGAGGATCCATAAACGGAGAAATCGTCCATGAAAACCTCACAAATCTTTTCACAAAAGTCAGAGAATATAGCCATCATGCATCTTTGAAAGGTAGTAGGTGCATTACATAAACCAAAAGGCATACGTCTATAAGCAAAAGTACCGAAAGGGCAAGTAAAAGTGGTCTTTAATTGATCATCAGCTGACACAGGTATTTGAGAAAAACCAGAGTAACCATCTAGAAAGCAAAAAATGTGTATGCTTGGATAATCTTTCTAGCATTTGATCGATAAAAGGTAAGGGGTAATGATCCTTTTTAGTAGCTTTATTTAATTTGCGGAAATCAATTACCATCTTATAACCTGTAATAATTCTTTGCGGGATCAATTCATCTTTATCATTAGGAACGACAGTAATACCTCCCTTCTTAGGGACACAGTGGACATGACTTAACCACTGACTATCAGCAACGGGATAAATTATACCTGCCTCAAGGAGCTTTAGTATTTCCTTTCTTACCACTTCTTTCATCTTAGGATTCAGCCGTCGTTGATGATCACGAACTGGTTTGGCATCTTTCTCCAAATTTATTTTATGTTGACATAGAGTGGGACTAATGCCCTTAAGATCATCAAGAGTATATCCAATAGCAGCACGGTGCTTCTTCAGAGTTTTCAATAATCTCTCTTCTTCATGCTCTGAAAGGTTAGCACTAATAAGGCATATTTAAGAGTATCAGGTAACGGTTTAAGCTCAAACACGGGATCACCCTTGGGTGGAGGAGGATCCCCTAGGATTTCAACAGGCAAATTGTGTTTCAAGATAGGTTCCTGTTTAAAGAATACTTCATCTATTTCCCTTCTTTCATTCATAAACATATCATTTTCATGGTCTAGCAAATATTGTTCTAAAGGATCACTAGGAGGTACGGCAATAGAAGTAAGACCAATAATTTCATCCTTACTAGGCAATTCCTCTTCATGGTGTTGTCTACTAAATTTAGAGAAATTAAACTCATGAGACATATCACCCAAGCCAATAGTAACAACATCCTTTTCGCAGTCTATCTTAGCATTAACAGTCTTCAAGAAGGGTCTACCAAAAATAATGGGACAAAAGCTATCTTGTGGGGAACCAAGAACAAGAAAATCAGCATGATATTTAGTTTTCCCACACAAGACTTCAATATCTCTAACAATTCCCATGGGTGAAATAGTATCCCTATTGGCAAGTTTAATTGTGACACCAATATATTCTAACTCAGTAGGTGCAATATCATGCATAATTTCTTTGTATAAGTCAATAGGTATTGCACTAGCACTAGCACCCATGTCACATAAGCCATGATAACAATGGTCTCCTATTTTAACAGAAATAACATGCATGCCTACCACAGGTCTATGTTTATGTTTAGCACAAGGTTTAGCAATTCTAGCAGTCTCTTCACGGAAATAAATAACATGCCCATCAATATTATCAGCCAAGAGATCTTTAACAATAGCAATATTAGGTTCAACTTTAACTTGCTCAGGAGGTGTATAGGTTCTAATATTGCTTTTACGAACCATAGTTGAAGCTTTAGCATGATCCTTTATTTAACAGGGAAAGGTGGTTTCTCAACATAAGCAGTAGGAACAATAGGATCATTATATGTGTCAGTCTTTTCTTCAACTTTAATAGGTGCAACTACTTTTACTTCAATGGGAGGATTATATTTAAACCACTTCTCTTTAGGGTCCCCTTTGGCGTGCAAGCAGCTCCCTGAAGGCCGAAAAGGGAAGCGACATTGCCTGAGTAAGATTGCGAGAGTCGAAATACCAGATTGTGAGGTTTACGCTGATATGTATGGGTGACTTATCTTGGTGAGCCTGCGGTGATTCCCTTGCGCGGCGCCTGGTCGCTCCTTAGTGGTGATGCTTCTAGGTAGGGCTCACACCGGTCCCACCTTTTCCCTGCTCATCTAGATGCTCTATGTCCTCGGGTCCCGGTCTCGAGCGAGGCTCGGCCGCCGCTGGTATGCTAGGTCATGATGCCATGGTCAAGGCCAGAGGGCGAGGGCTCGAGAGCCAGTAGGAGCCCCTGAGGCGCGATGCTCAGGAGCCCCCCTTTAACGTGCAAGCGAATTGCATGAAAAAAGGACGGCCGACGGGGCCGCCCGTAGTTGAGCTCCGGAGGTTCCTGCGGGTTAGTCCAGGGAGGGGGACATAACACATAACTGCGCTTGCTGTCCTGCCGCTGATCCTTCCGTAAGAAGATGGAGGCATTGAGGATTTGGTGAGGTGACGTGCGCGGGGCAGGCCGCGAGTCAGAGCTCGACCTCTCAGATTTGTTAGCATTGCAGGGGCGGACCCGAGCACAAGCGTCGTGCCAACATGTGTAGCCCTTGTTGCGGGATGAGCATGAGGTGGGCCAGCAACGCGGGGAGGCCGCGAAGGGCGATAAAGCACCAGGTAAGCAGGTGATAATCATAAAGCAACTTATGATCAAAGGGTAGATCCAGTTCTAATAGATGCAAAGAACGATACATGCCGCAGGGACGGACCCATGCAGCTTGGGGATAATGCAGCCCAAGGGGTGCCCCCAACTGAACGAACCAAAAAAGTGTCACCTGGCACCGTTGCTGAAGAGGTGTTGGAGTAGTTGAAGACACGTGCTGCAGAAGTCGCTCCTCATGAGCCGCCCAGGTCCTGAGCCTCGGGGGGCTCAGGGGGCCTGGGGCGCTCACGAGGATCCGCCACCATTTCCGATAGGATCGCTTGGTGCCTGGCCTGACGAGCCGCCAGGACGCCCCGCATGTGGCGCTGGTGCACGACAGCCCTATTCAATAAACGAAAAGGCATGCGAACGTAGCTGTGATGGGGGCCCTCGCACTGGCCAACATGGGATGGCCAGAAAAGCTCCTGAGACACGACCCTGTTGACCCCAGGGGTGTTGACACAGGCGCGCAGCTTGCTGTCCTCGCCGGGGGAGGGAGCCGCATCGGGTAGTGGGCGACGGTCGCCTCGGATAGCTCTTGCCTCCTGAAGCTCATTGATCGCCTTGGTGATGAACTCCTGAGCGCCTGGCGCCTGGCGCCCTGCGCTTTCCTCACAGAAACGTGTGTGGAAGCACGCCTCCACATGGTTCCCGAATGCCTCCCTCGTGACGTCGGTGATGACCCACAAGTATAGGGGATCTATAGTAGTCCTTTCGATAAGTAAGAGTATCGAACCCAACGAGGAGCAGAAGGAAATGATAAGCGGTTTTCAGCAAGGTATTCTCCGCAAGCACTAAAATTATAGGTAACAGATAGTTTTGTGATAGGATAATTGGTAACGAGCAACAAGTAACAAAAGTAAATAAAGTGCAGCAAGGTGGCCCAATCCTTTTTGTAGCAAAGGACAATCCTGGACAAACTCTTATATAGAGAAAAGCGCTCCCGAGGACACATGGGAATTATCGTCAAGCTAGTTTTCATCACGTTCATATGATTCGCGTTCGGTACTTTGATAATTTGATATGTGGGTGGACCGGTGCTTGGGCGCTGTTCTTACTTGAACAAGCATCCCAGTTATGATTAACCTCTATTGCAAGCATCCGCAACTACAACAAAAGTATTAAGGTAAACCTAACCATAGCATGAAACATATGGATCCAAATCAGCCCCTTACGAAGCAACGCATAAACTAGGGTTTAAGCTTCTGTCACTCTAGCAACCCATCATCTACTTATTACTTCCCAATGCCTTCCTCTAGGCCCAAATAATGGTGAAGTGTGATGTAGTCGACGTTCACATAACACCACTAGAGGAGAGACAACATACATCTCATCAAAATATCGAACGAATACCAAATTCACATGACTACTAATAGCAAGACTTCTCCCATGTCCTCAGGAACAAGCGTAACTACTCACAAAGCATATTCATGTTCATAATCAGAGGAGTATTAATATGCATATAGGATCTGAACATATGAACTTCCACCAAATAAACCAACTAGCATCAACTACAAGGAGTAATCAACACTACTAGCAACCTACAGGTACCAACCCCAGACTTGGAGACAAGAATTGGATACAAGAGATGAACTAGGGTTTGAGAGGAGATGGTGCTGGTGAATATGTTGATGGAGATTGGCCCCCTCCCGATGAGAGGAGTGTTGGTGATGACGATGGCGAAGATTTCCCCCTCCCGGAGGGAAGTGTCCTCGGCAGAACAGCTCTGCCAGAGCCCTAGATTCGTTCTGCCAAGGTTCCGCCTCGTGGCGGCGGAGTCTCGTCCTGAAAGCTTGCTTATGATTTTTCTTCAGACGAAAGACTTCATATAGCAGAAGATAGCCACCGAAGGGCCAACAGGCAGCCCACGAGGCAGGGGGCGCGCCCAGGGTGGTAGGGCACGCCCCCACCCTCATGGACAGGTGGAGGCCCCCCTGACGTATTTCTTCCGCTCAGTATTTTTTATTATTTCCAAAAATAACTTTCGTGGAGTTTCAGGACTTTTGGAGTTGTGCAGAATAGGTCTCTAATATTTTCTCTTTTTCCAGCCCAGAATTCCAGCTGCCGGCATTCTCCCTCCTTATGTAAACCTTGTAAAACAAGAGAGAATAGGCATAAGTATTGTGACATAATGTGTAAAACAGCCCATAATGCAATAAATATCGATATAAAAGCATGATGCAAAATGGACATATCAGTCGGCCAGGTCAGAGGCCCTCCAGAGGAGAGCCCCCGAGCCCATCCTGAGAGGGGCGCTGGGCGCACCTTCCTATGCAAGAGGGGAAGGCGCCCCGTTAGTGGGTGCAGGGCTTGAGGCAGCGCCCCCGAACACCCCACTTCTGAGGTCCTTGGCGGAGCTGCTTCTTCTTCTTCTTCTTGGGGACAGCCTCAGGAGGGTAGACTGCGCACTCGTCATCTGGGTCCTCGACCGCCGTAGCCTGGTAGGCGCGTTCGAGAGAGAACACCACGTCCTTCTCCTCGCAGGCGACCGTGATGATGCCGCAGCTTCCTGGCATCTTGACGATGTTGTGGCCATGATGAGTCACTGCCATGAACTTGGCCAGGGCCGGATACCCTAGGATGGCGTTGTACGGCAGGTGAATGTGGGCGACGTCGAAGTCGATGAGCTCAGTGCAGTAGTTGTCGCGCTTGCCGAAGGTAACAGGGAGGTGGATCTGCCCTATCGGGGTGGTGGAGCCGTTAGTCATTCTTGAGAAAGGCTTGGTAGGCTGCAGCTGGTTGTAGGGCACCTGGAGTCGGTCGAACGTCTCGATGGAGAGAACACTGAGCCCCGCACCACCATCGATGAGTGTCTTGGTGACGAGGACGTTGCTGATGGTAGGCGAGCAGAGTATCGGAGGGCACCGGCAGTTGCTGCACACTTCAGCTGGTCGGAAGAGCTGAAGTTGATGGTGTACTTGGACCACTAGAGCGGACATGCTGCCTCGAGCTTGGGGAGGACCGCGTTCACCTCACGGGCGAACTGCTTGAAGATGCAATGGGAGGCAGGGGCCTGAGCGCCGCCCAGGATGCAAGCAATGGCTTAAGGCTCTTGGAAGCCCCCAGCCCCCTCATCCTTCTGGTGGTCGTCATTCCTTCTTGGCGGTAGCGGTAGCGGAGGAAGGCCAGCATTGCCCTAAGGACGGTCCTCGCGAGGCTGATCTCTCTAGGCGCCCTCACGAGGCTGGCCCTACTAGCGGTCCTCACGAGACTGATCGCGCCGGTCCCGGCGGGGGTCACGGCTGTCCCAGCGTCCTCTACCTCTAGCACCTCCACGGCCATAGCCTCGGTCGTTGCACTACAAAAAAACACTTTTGTGATGATACGTGTTTGTCACAGTAGGTCACGTTTTCTGCCATGTATGTACATCAATGACGATTTTATGACAGAATCAAGATTGTCATACATGTGATGTCGTAGAAGTCTTCCATGACATTACCAAAGTTATCATCACGAAAGTGTCCACTTCCATGACAATAAATCGCGCGTCACAGAAGTGCTTTCATCAAGGGTGACCGACACATGGCATCTACCGTAACGGGTCGCCGTTAAGCTATCGGGTTCTAGTTTGGATCCGATAACCTGTTAAAAGCGTGGACCAATGGGGATTTTCCACGTGTAAAATTGTCAATGGCCAGAGTAACCACGTGTTGTCTCACCGTTGGGACAGTTGTCATCCACTCATTGGACCGAAGGCGCCTATGATTCATCGACATGTGGCACGGCCCAACAGAGGCGCATTCCAATGAAAAGGCTGGCCCGTTTGACTTGGTCAAAAGGTAGCGGGCCGGCCCATGGAAAGCTTGTTAACGGCCTATTCGCATATAGCCCATTTACAGCCCGCTAACTCACGGCCTACTGGAATTTGGCCCAGCAGCGTCATCTAGGCCGTCCAATATGATGCCAGCCCCTTGTAACTTCCGGCCCATGTATGGCCCATGACGTCTTTCGGCCCATAGGAGGCCCTTTGTAACTCTGGGCCCATTAAAGGCCCGAGATGAAGCTGGCCCAAATGAACAGTGTATCGCTTTATACCCATTAACGGCCCACTATTCCATCGGCCCTTTCCAGCCCATGTTAACTTTCGGCCTTCTAAGGGCCCATTTATTCTTGGGCTCATTTCTAGAATTTGGTTAGTTACGGTCCGTTACTGGCTTGTTTCGTTTGTGGGCCAAATTCAGCTCGTGGTTACATTCGGCCCGTTTGTGTCCCTTTAACCTATTGGGCTGTTTTCATAGCGTTATCAAATATAGCCTATTAATAGCCCGTTATGGTCCACGAATAGTACGAGCCATGTTTGGCGAAATGATTATATGCCTCGTAGAAGGCCCATGGATCCTACGACGCGTAGAAGGCCCATGGATCCTACGGCCCGTAGAAGGCCCATGGATCATACGACCCGTAGGAAGCCCATGGATCCTACGGCCCGTAGAAGGCCCATGGATCCTACAGCCCATAGAAGACCGATGGATCCTACGGCCCGCAGGAGGCCCATGGTTACAACAGTCCGTGTGTTGCCATGGTTATTGTGGCCTAGTTACCAAAAATAGGTTATTGTGGCCACTAGAAAAACGCGGAAAAAGAACTGCAGTGACTACAAGCAAACAACTAAACAAGACAATAAGGAAATAAATAAGCAAGCAACTAACGCTGCGCTATTACGGCTATTACACATATTACATCCACTGGGCATCAAAGTTCGCCACCAGTGCAAATATAGGGAACAAAGCAGCATATTACATACACTGGCCTTCTAAATTGGTCACCAGTGCAAATAAACGCGGCAGCAAAACAAGTCCATAACTGAAACAACTTCAGAAGAGCTCAAGAAACGTTATCCTGGGTATCCACCATGCTGGCAATAAGCTTAGCAAGCTTATTAGCTTTCTCCTGTTTGGTGTTAAAATCCTCCAACGCTTGTTGTTGCACCAGAAAGTGTGCATCTGAATGCTCCAGGGACTTCCGTTGTCCTTCCTCTTCTTGTTGCAGCACAGCTGATCGATGTCTTTCAGCTTGTAGTTGAGACTCAGGAAATTGAACTGATTCAGACAGTGAGTTTGAATAGCTTGTGCCAGTGGTAGTGGCCAGTAACTCGAACACTAAACCAAGACAAGACTTTGGGGTTGTCTCACTGTCTTCAAGGTAGTTTTCCTTAGCTGTTTTATCAGCTTTGTTGGAGACCAACAAGGATGTCTCACTATCCTGAACCTTATCTGCATTACTCCCTTTACCATTGCTTAATAAGGCACTCTTCCCCAATATTCCGTCAGCATTCTAAAAGAAGAAACAAGCAGACACATAACAGGTTTAGCGTGTACTATTATATGAAACTCATTTCGGTGAACCAGTTCATTAGTAAGGTGGACAAGATTAAACTACCAAATCTTCTATTGCCAAGTAGTACATTATAAAAGCATCAAACAAACATATATCTATGTCCTATGGTCACTGCATTGTCTTGCCAAATCAAAATAGAGACACGATTCAAATCATATCAGTTCAAGAGAAAGCGACACTGAAAGAGTACAAAGCGTGGGAAACTACATGGCACAACAAGATTTCAGATGGGTACCACGGGTCTACATGTACAACAACACTATTGGCTCTGTTGTGATGCTAGTAATGTGCATGATATGAGAAGTCAACTGTATACACAATTGAAATTGAAATCAACAGAGCTATTTATAAGAGCAAACCTATTAAAGAAACATGCGTAAACATACCTGTTGTGCCATTGGAGTTTCGATTGGATCCTCCAATTTAAAAATAAGTTTCTATGAGTAAATATAGTGACACAAGAGCAAAGCAGTATGCACGATAGCAATGTAATCTTAAATGAGAATAGTTATTTTTCAGGTTTAAGAACTTGTTCTACATGAACAGAGTACAGTAAGACGCAAGCGTATAGTACTTAAAAAAATGAGCTCATAGACCTTACCACATTCTTGGTTCGGGACCAGTACAGAACAAGGCGTTCCCAGTCATCGTCCAGTAAATGTGTCTCAGGAGAACGTAAGGGAATTTGATGAGTTTCTTTGCCAATGAAGTATGTTTTCTTCAGGTAATTCCAATACTGCCACCAAGCATTCTTGAAGATAGCAGAGGTATTAGCACAGGTTACCTCATCCCGAGTTTCCAAATCGGTCCTTCTCTATGGAGAAAAATGGGAAAATTTGCTGTATTATAACCATCATGGAGGTAGAATGTATGGGACAAAGCAAAGTAATTTCCATGAATAACATTACTTACACATAACTCCTGGACAAACACCTGCAACTGGCATTTTCCTTCATCTTCAGTATAATATTTCCATGATGGGAAGATACGCACATAGGATTTAACAACATCAAATGCGATAGTTGCTAAACTACGAATGGCTGGTTGTGCTTCCTCCACAGGAATAGGTGTACTAACTGGTGGAGTTGGGGTTCGCCATGGTAGTACTGGCACTTTGGGCACTGGAGCTGCCTTACTAACTGCTCTTGTTTGGGAGCTCTATGGTGGAGATGGTGCTGGGTCAACAGGAACTGGGTTACTATCTCCTGGGGTTGGGGTTAGATTGGGTGAAGCTGGTTCTCTGTCCATCGTTGTAGGGGTACAATCTACGAGAGTCTAGGTTATGTGTGGTAGGGCTGGTTCTCGTGCATGTACAACCGGGGTGCTATCTCCACCAAGAGGTAGCACTGTTTTATTTGAAGACCGTGTTTTTACTCCGCTAGATACCGCCATCACCCGCTCCAATTCAAATGGCTGATAAACAGGAAACATAGTTGAATGTACGGACATTGTATGAGAGACAAATGCAATAGATAGTGTGGAAAAAAGAGGGCATGAAATAGTTGACATGTATATTGTTTAACTAAAACGGATAGCATGACATAATTTCACATATATGATGTCTATCTAAACTAGATAGCATAGCATAACATAATTCAAAGATATGATGACTAACTAAACATGATCGCATGAGATAATTCGCATACATGTTATCTAAGTAATCAGTATCGCATGATTTAATTCACATATGTGATTTATATGCTAAGCAGAGGGCATTCGCATATATGATGTCTGAACTAAGAACATGGTGTTGAATATTGTGTATATGATGTCTAAACTATGCAATGCAAGACACCATATGCATGATATGAGCAGTATAACCGTGCCAAGTTAGAGCATACACCTCGGTGGGGGAATAGGACTGGTCATCTGTCTCTGAATCCATCTCTGAGGAGCTATCGGGACCCAGCAAGAGATCTGCTTCGACAGGTAGCACTGTCTGCTCTAAAGGCCTTGTTTTCACTCCAGATTTTTCCATCACCCACTCAAATGGCTGACTCACAGGAAGAGTAGTTTAATGTACAAACATTGTCAACAAATCGAAATGTAATGAAGAAAAGGATGGGCAAGATATCATTCAAATATATGATGCCTGGTTAAACAGGATGGCATTGCACATTTCACATATATTATGGCTGGCTAAAAGACATGAGACTGCATAATTCCCATATATGATACAGAAGCTAAACAGGTGGCATTACAGAACATGTCTAAACAAAGGGGTTGACATATATGATGCGAAAGTAGGCACTGCAAGGCAATATATGCATGATACGACTAACATCATCATGCCAAGTTAGAGCAAACACCTTGGGGGGTAAATAGGAGTGGTCAGCTGCGTCTGAATCCGCCTTAGAACAAATATCTTCCTTTGGATTACAATCTGGAGAGGGGGGAGGGTTTTCCATTGAACCCACCATGGAGCGATGTCTGCATGACATTGTATTGCCATGCAAAACTCTTCTCTTTTTCTCTACATGTTCAGCATGACTGTGTACAATATCTGACATGCATACGAAAAAAATATAGTGAGATTATGTAAGGAGAGCATGCAGAAATCTAGAGTGATGGTAACAACCAGTGGATGGATCCAAAAATAATGATAGCAGGCTGATGATTGCTTTAATTTAATAAAAAGACAGATGATGATTGCTTTACTATTTGTTTCCCACCCAAGATGAACAACATAGGCATACCCTAGGTGAGCCAGATATTAGACAGAGATACTATTCATTGTTGCCTTGATATGAGCCCCACAACTAATTTAGAACTCAAGTTTGAACATTAATTCGGACCTGACTTGGAGTCTAAGAGGTGAACATGACGATAAAGTAGCAGGTAATATTAAGCAATACATAACATAAGCAGAAACAAAAGAGTGCGACCTCTCGTGTGGACACGTGTACTCCTCAGGTTCATCTGCTGAGTCGATGATGGTGATGCCGTTGCGGTGGGTGCCGGTAGCAAGGAAGGAGATCTGAGGCGGCGAAAGACGGTCAGGAGTCGCGATGTCTGGTTTGGTCGATGCTTTTGTTGATGGAGCAGCTCGGGTGAGGTGGACGACATCGTGGCAGGAGCAGGACAAACCACACAAAGTTTTCTTTGACACCTACCTGTAACTGAAGTAATTCTGTAAGGGATCCTTTGGCTTGCATGATTCTAAAAACACAGGGATAGGAAAAACACCGGAATAGGATAGGAACGCACATGGGAAACAGAGCATTTGTAAACACAGGATTTCTGTCAACTTGGGTGTTTGGTTCACAGGAATTGGAAGAGCAGATGAATGCAAAGAAACATGGCCAAATTAAAGTGAAACCATATGAAAACGTGTACAGTTAGAATGTTATTCTGCCACTGATGCACTTGGTCTTGTTTTCATGCATAGGATTTTGAAAAGTGGGTCCAGGTGGATGTTTTGCTCCATTCCTTTCAACAAAATGCATGAATAATTGAATGGTAGAGTGCCATAGGAAAATTTCCTATTGCTATGTTTTTCCTTTGAAACAAAATAGCCCTAATGGATCGACATGAATTTTAGAGTAATAAGTGATGCGACAAGTGTACAACCTCTTTGCCATAGCCGTGTCGACCTCAGCATCATTGGGTTGGTCACTGAAGAAGTTGAGGCAGAGATGGCTGTCGGAGGTGTGGAGGAAGATCCGAGGAATCTGTAGACGGCGTCCAGGGCACTGCTATGTTGTGTTGGATGGTTCCATTGTTGGAGCAGCTCCGGCGAGCCGTAAGACGTCGCGGCTGAAGCAGTACAAGACAGACATCATTAATCTCAAGTGGGATTCTAATAGCATCTCCAATAGATGATGTAAAATACATTACCAAAAAGTGATAGATGTAAAATTTACATCACCAAAAAACACCTGACTACAACAGATGAGGAAAAAACCGTTGACTCTGAACTTAACTGTCGAAACTGAAATTTACTGTGGAATCTGAATGTTACTATCGAAACTGAACGCAATGGTAGTAGAGAGGCACTTGACATGTAGTTTAGGGAGGGCTTGCTGTCGGTGGGAAATGAAACCTATGGGATCACAAGAATCCCTACTACGGTTGTCGGGGCGCAGGGTTGCAAGAAGAGCAAGATTAGTAATCAGCACAAGGATCGTTTACGCAGGTTTGGGCCGCGAGGATGCGTAAAACCCTAGTCCTGCTTTGGTGGGTGTATTGAGTGTTCTTGAGCCCTTGAACTAGCTACGGTGGCTCAGTAGTTCCAAAGAGCCGAATCCTCCTCCAGTACGCCATGGGCCTCCTTTTATAGTCGAAAGGGGCTGCCACAGTGGCACGCAGGAGGTGGAAAGGCGTACAGTGCTACGAGCTTATCGCTCGTATTACAGGACAAGACACATTTAATGCATCACTTAGGTGTCCCCTTGCTTTATTGGGGATGGGAACGAGGCCCGTCCCGTCCGTCGCCGCTCCTCCTTGCTTGGACACGCGCCCTGGTCAGCGATGCATGCGGTGCCATGTAGGCAGGCAGGCAGCTGAGGTGGCGCGGTGGCAGAGTCTTCACGAAGATCTGCATGCCGCCACGCAGGCGTTTGCTGAGTCGGCCTGGGAGCTGCATGTTGCCCCGCAGGTGCCTTCCCAGCTGGTTGGGCTGGCAGCTGCATGCGAATGGCGGTGGAGACTTGGCTGGTGCGGGCATGGAGGTGGCCCTGCTGGCGCCCTTGGCGAGGGCCTTGCCGGGTGGCCCGGCAAGGGCCTCGCCGTGGCGTGCTGTTGTCCCCGGCAAGGATCTTGCCGGGGGTCTTGTGGCTCCCCCTGGCAAGGATCTTGCCGAGGATCGTTGTCTTTTAGTCCTCATCTAATCTTGAATATTCCTTGTCTTCACAAAGATCTGCATGCCACCATGGAGGTGCCTCCAGAGCCCTGGCCCAACGTGGTCGATGGTGTTGGAGACCGTGGGCTCAAGGGTGGTGCGCTCCGCTGGTGTTGGACGACTCGCCCCGGCAAGGGCCTTGCCGGGGCCGTGGAGGCTGCCCCGGCAAGGGTCTTGCCAGGGGAACCTGCATCATCTCTCTGCTCCTTTGTGGTCTCGGCCATGTCGTTGCTCTGGCTATCTTGGACTTTGGTTTTACCTCGGTTCACCTCCCCTGTTCTGCTTGGTGCGGCCGTGGGCGCGGCTCCGACTGTCTGTGCACAGGTAAAGGGGTACAAAGGTGCGCCCCTTCTTTTGTACACCGACAGGAGCCCCCGGGCCTAGGCCACACATAAGCGCGACATGTTGTTGGGCCAGGCCCAAAACGGTGTGCGGGCAGGCGGGGCGGTTTCTACCGCGGTAAAACTTTCCGTCTGCTGCGCTTCCCCACGACCCGCATTGAATGCGCGACGTGGAGGGGTGCGCGTGACATGGGCGGCATGCGTGGGGCGGTTCCCGCATGCATCCGTCACATTGTGGTAAAGAGGTGGCTCGCGCCTTCCCCGTAAAAAAAGAGGGAGGCGTGGAGGCGCGGCTTATTTACTGGATGGACTCGGGCCGCGCTCTTTAAGGCGCCCACGCCCCCTGATTATGGGGCGGGGAACGGTCGCCACACCCGTCCTTTCGACCCTGCACGCTCGCCACGCATTCTTCATGCAGGTGCCGGGTTGTGGTGGCGGGAAACCGGGACGTCGCTGATTGGGGCAGCGGGTCGGTCCTGATTCCCTGCGCCTCCGCCAGCTGGATTGGCTGAGCGGGGCGGCTGGGTCTCGACCCCGCCCTTTTATAAAGAGGGGGAGAGAGAGAGGGTGCCAGCCCACATTCTTCAGTATCCATACCCCTTCATCTTTGCTTCTTTCTTCCATCAGCCATGGCGAGAGGAGGTTCTGGGCCTTCGACCGTGGCAGCGAGGGTCGCTGTTCGTCAGCGCGTGCCTCCCTCCCTCGAGCCCGTGGCGGTGGAGCCAGCCACAAGAGGAAGGGGGAGGGGGCGTGGCCGAGGTCGCTGCGGCGGTCGGGGGAGAGGGGCGCGAGGTGGCGCGGTGGTCGTGCCTCTGCCAGCGGTGCCTCCCGCGATGGAGGGTCACGTCGGGGACCGGCCCCGTGAGTTCTTCATCAGGGTGCGCCGGCCACCGTGTCGTCGTCTCCGTCTCCCCACCCCCTTCGCAGCGGAGATGGAGCTTGATCCGCCCCAGACCCTCAGGTTGCACATGATGGGTTGCGGGACCGGTGGTACACGAGTCGACGTTGACTTCCCCGCCCCTCACGTCATGTATCTCCGTCGCGGGTGGAAGACATTTGCCGGCATCCATAGCCTGACAGTGGGGCTCGTCCTCTACTTCAAATTAATGGAGGGCGGCCTGCTCTCCGTCAAGGTCTTTGGAGATGTTGAGACTCGCCTAAAGTGCTGCGTGGAGAGCTCTTCCGACGATGAAGACTCTTCCTCGAGCGGGAGTGACGAGGAGGACAGCGACAGTGGCTACGAGGGAGTCGAGCGGCAGGATGCTGACTCCGTCTTTGAGTGACCGCGCCGCTCCTCCCTCGGGCACGCGCCCTGCCGAGGGCCATCCTCGCCAAGCTCTCCTTCGGGGTGCTCCCCGTCGTCTCCTTGGGAGGCTGGCGTAGGAGGGCCGGAGAAGGCGAAGAAGGCGGGTGGCGGCCGTTAACTCGGAGTACGCGGGCACCGATGCCTTCGTTGCGTATTGGCGAGCCGCTGCCTCATCTTCCAGCTTTCTGCTCCTCGCAACTCGCCTAGGCGCTCTTTTTGCCCTCCCGCTATCCTGTTCCATCTTCTGAGGGGAGGGACAAGAAAGCAATCACGTGCATCTCATCTCTTTTTTAATTTGTAAGCCTTCGGTCCTTGTTAAATTTAAAGCTTGTAATCCCCCTTGTTCATGTTTTTCTTTCCGTATGAACTGTACCTGTATGGGACGTTTTTAATGAAAAAGGGTGCTTGCCGGGTTCTTCGTGCGTGAGCGATGCCCATGCCAAGGATGAATCCTTGTTATTTTCATAATAAACGTTATCGCCCGGCAACAGGCCTTGCCATTTCTCTTCTTCGACCGACCGTTCTCGCGCTTTTGGCGGAGGCAGGGGCGAAGTAGAGTTAGGCTCCTCGTTCATTTCTTTGCCACCGCAACTACTACCAAATTCCGACCCAGGAAGTAACTCTCGGGTACAGGGAAAAAGGGAGTACGGTGGTTTTAAGACATAAACGAGGCTTCACATGTCCCAGTTCCATACGGAAACGTACAACAGGGGGATGAAAAACTTAGCTGAATCCACAGCCCCCGGCAAACTTGGCTTGCCGTGGTTGGATCCTTACATCTTCAGCCCCCGGCAGCCTTGCCTTGCCGGGGTCGGAGCGTCAGTTCGTTCTCCTTTTCCCAAGTGGCTCAGCAGAAGTGCCCTGCGAACCAAAGAAAACAGAAAAGACGCACACCTAACCTCTAGGCTAGGGGTTAGTCGCCGCTAAGCACTATCAACCCTAACCAAGGAAGAGACTCAACCTAGCATGCATGCTATAACTTAGGGCACCAGCGCTTGATTTATTTATGCTCAGGGTCTGCGCCTGGCTTTGTACAGAGGGTTACATGCCTTGCCGGCAAAGCTTGTACAAAAGGTGGCTTCCGGGGGGCCCGGCAAGCCGCGCCTTATGGGTAAAACTTGCAAAGATGTTCGATGTTCCAGGAATTACTCACTGGGACAACATCTTCGGTCTCCAGGCGGACTGCGCCGGGCCTGGTGACTCATATTACCCGATAAGGGCTTTCCCACTTCGGCGTCAACTTGTTGGTATTCTTGACCGACTGAACGCGCCGAAGAATAAGGTCGCCTTCCTCAAAGCTTCGGGCATGAACCTTGCGGCTATGGTAGCGGCGCAAGGCTTGCTGGTAGCGTGCTGCTCTCACAGCCGCCCGAAGACGATCTTCCTCAAGGAGCATTGCGTCATCTTGCCGCAACTGCTCTTGCTCAAGCTCATCATAAGCGAGCACTCGAGGTGACCCGTATATGAGTTCCGTGGGGAGAACTGCCTCTGCCCCATATACTAGGGCAAAGGGTGTCCGACCGGTGGCTCGATTTGGCATCGTCCTGATCGACCAAAGAATCGCCGGCAACTCATCAATCCAGCGCCTTCCGCTCTTGTGCAGCCTGTCAAAGGTCTTCGTTCTCAGGCCTCGCAACACTTCAGCATTCGCCCTCTCCGCTTGGCCATCGCTAAACAGACCTTGCTGCCGAGGTCTTGAATGTACTGCATGAAGGTGTGGCTCGTGAACTGCGTGCCGTTGTCGGTAATAATTCTGCTTGGCACACCAAAGCGGCAGACCAGTCCCTTGAAGAACTTGATGGCTTACTATGCTGTCACCTTTCTCACTGCTTCCACTTCCGGCCACTTTGTGAACTTGTCGATTGCAACGTACAAGTACTCAAAGCCCCCGACAGCATGGGGGAAGGGGCCCAGTATATTGAGCCTCCAGACCGAGAATGGCCAGGAGAGAGGGATTGTTTGAAGGGCTTGAGCTGGTTGATGAAGCTCCTTTGAATGGAACTGACACGCTTCACACTTGGTTACTAGTGTTGTCGCATCCTGGAGGGCGGTGGACCAGAAGAAACCTTGCCGGAACGCCTTGCCGGCAAGGGCCCTCGACCGTATGTGGGAGCCACATATGCCTCCATGTATCTCCGCCAACAGCTCCAGTCCTTCCTCCCGGGGGATGCACTTCAATTTCACACCGTTCGGCCTCCTACTGTACAGGACGTCATCGACGAACAGGTACAGGGCAGACCGACGAGCTACTTTTTCGGCTTCTTCCTGCTCCTCAGGAAGCTCCCCTGTTTGGAGGAATTGGACGGTATGCTGCGCCCATGCCGGAGCCTGGGGCCCGACGGCAAGGACCAAAGGCATCTCTTTTGCCATGGGAGCGGCTGTCTCCACGGCCAGGGCTTGACGCCCTGTCGGAGCCAGTTGCTCTTGGGCAGGCTCTGTGTGCACGGCAACATCCTTGCCGGCAGTCCCAGGGGGCTCGGCGGGAAAGTACTTGTCGGGACCTGATTTCCTCCGCTTGTTCTGCCCTATTGACGGTTCGACGGATGGCTGAGTTAACCGGAGCAAAAAAGGTACCTGGTTCCACAGGTAGCTTGAATGCGGCATGCTTCGACAGGTAATCGGCGATGTCGTTTTCCGCTCGGGGAACGTGCTCCGCTTGGATACCGTCAAAGTGCTCCTCCAGCTTCCTCACTTCATCTACATAGGCCTCCATCAATGGGCTCTGGTAATCCTTGTTGACTTGCCTGACGACAAGCTCCGAGTCACCCCTGACGATGAGCTTCTTCACCCCAAGGTCTGCCGCGATTCTGAGACCAGCAAGCAGTCCCTCATACTCAGTAGTGTTGTTTGTGGACATCTCCCTGGGGAAGTGCATCTAGATCACATACTTGAGGTGCTCTTCGGTGGGTGCGACAAGCAGCACACCGGCACCAGCGCCTTGTAGCGAGAAAGCCCCATCAAAGTACATGATCCAGTCACGGTCTGCTTCCTCGCCGGGGAGAGCGGTCTCCTGGATTTCTTCGTCGGGCGTTGAGGTCCATTCTGCAATGAACTCTGCCAAGACTCTGCTCTAGATTGTCGAGGTACTTTCAAACTTCAAGCCAACACATGTCAACTCCAGGACCCATTCCACAATCCTTCCGGTTGCATATGGTTTATGCAGTATCCGTTGCAATGGGAGGCGGGTGACGACAGTGATCTCATGGGCTTGGAAGTAATGACGCAGCTTCCTCGAGGCCATAAGGAGGCCGAAGAGCAATTTCTGCACACCGGAGTACCTTGACCTAGCCCCCTGCAAGAGGGAGCTGACAAAGTAAACCGGGTGTTGCATCATCTTCTTCTTCTGCACCACCTCACTTGACTGCGCGAGCACTGCCTTGGTGGCATCAGACTCTGCCGGGGGCCTTGCCTTGCCGGCACCAGGCCCTGCCGGGGGGATCTTTGGCTTGCCATCCGCTGGTTCAGCCGCCGCCACTGCCTCCTCCTCGACCTCCCTCTGTGCCACCAGTGCGGCGCTGACCACTTGATTCGTCGCCGCCAGATACAGTAGCAACGACTCTTGTGGTTTAGGCACAACTAGTATTGCCGTGGAGGAAAGGTATTTCTTCAGATCCTGCAACGCCGCCTCGGCTTCTGGGGTCCACTCCATCGGGCCTGCCTTCTTCAAGATTTTGAAAAAGGGAAGGGCACGCTCGGCGGACTTGGAGATGAATCGGCTCATGGCGACGACGCAGCCGGTGAGCCGACGCACATCTTTGATCCGCTTGGGCGCCTCAATCTGCTCAATAGCTTTGATTTTGTCTGGGTTTGCCTCGATCCCACGCTGTGACACAAAGAATCCGAGAAGCTTGTCGGACGGAACACCGAAGACACACTTCTCAGGGTTTAGCTTACGGTTTGCGCAGGTTGGCAAATGTCTCTTCCATATCTTGCACAAGAGTTGCCCCGTCCTTGGTTTTGACCACTATGTCATCCATGTATGCTTCCATATTTCTATGGAGCTGGGGTTCAAAACCAATTTGGACTGCTCTTGCAAACATTGAGCCAGCACTCTTCAACCCGAAAGGCATCCGTAAAAAGCAATACGTACCACATGGGGTGATGAATGTTGTCTTCTCTTCATCCTCTCTTGTCATGAAGATTTGGTGGTAGCCCAAGTAGGCATCGAGGAATGACAACAGATCACACCCGGCCATGGAGTCAACAATCTGGTCAATGCGCGACAACGGGAAGGGGTCCTTAGGACATGCCTTATTGATATCTGTGTAGTCAATACACAGCCTCCACTTCCCATTCGCCCTGCGCACCACTACCGGATTGGCCAACCACGTCAGGTGGAGCACTCCTCTCACCAAACCTGCCGCTTCCAACTTCCTAATCTCCTCTGTGATGAACTCCTGCCTCTCTAGAGCCTGCTTTCTGACCTTCTGCTTGACGGGCCGCGCATGAGGGCAGACAGCTAGGTGGTGCTCAATCACCTCCCTGGGAACACCGGGGATGTCGGATGCTTGCCACGCAAACACGTCGACATTCGCCCGCAAGAAGGTGACGAGCGCGCCTTCCTATTTGCTGTCGAGGGTAGAGCCTATGGTGAAGGCCCCTCCCGTGCCATCCTCCCTGACGGACACCTTCCTGGTCTACGGTGGCTCGGCTCTGGATTTCTTGCTCTCGGGCACGTCCTCAACGGTAGCGCAACACTCCAAGGAGGTGCGCTTGCCGGAGTGGGTGCGAGAGGTCTTGCCGGGCTTCTTCTTCCCTCCCGGGCCTTCAGCGGCAGGAGCAAGTGCCTTGACGGCAGCTGCTGCAACTGCTTCCCGGTAGAGTTGGTCGGCGCAAATCAACGCGTCCTTCTTGTCGGAGGGGACGGAGATGATGGTCAACGGCCCGGGCATCTTTAGCATGTTGTAGGCGTAGTGTGATGCCGCCATGAACTTGGCTAGTGCAGGGCGGCCGAGGATCCCGTTGTAGGGCAAGGGGATCTCGGCCACGTCGAAGACGATCCTCTCCGTCCTGTAGTTCAACTCTCCTCCAAACATCACGGGCAGTGTGACCTTCCCCTTCGGCTGGCTCCTCCCCGGATTGACCCCTTGAAACGTGCCCGTTTCCTCGAGGTTTCCATCAAGAATTTATAGCCTTTTGATCACGACGGGCGAGATCAAGTTCAGGCCGGCCCCGCCGTCGACCCACATCTTGTTCACCTTGAGGTTGCGTATCGTTGGTGAGACCAACAATGGTAAACACCCGACCGCGGTTGTGCGGTCAGGGTGGTCCTTGGCGTCAAAGATGAGGGGCGTGCTGGACCACTTCAGCGGCTTCTGAGCGTCGAACGATGGCTCGACTGCTATAATCTCACGCGCCCACTGCCTGAGCTGGCGGTGAGAAGTATGCAGCGAGGTGCCACCATCGACGCACATGGCCTCCGTAGCCTTCTGGAAATCTTGCTCACCGGACTCGTCGTCCTCGTCGTGACCATCATCTTCTTGTTTCTTGTCACGGCCCCGGGCGGGCCTCTCTTGCCGGTTGTCCTTGCCGGGGCGGCTTCCTTGGCCGCCAGGCTTCTTGCCGGATCCCTCGGCACCGTTGTGACCTTTCTCCTTGTCCTGCCTTTCATACACGGCCTTTTGCTTTTCAGCAAGCAGCTCGACTTGCCGGCAGTTCTGGAGGTCGTGGCCCTTGGTGTGGTGGATCTTGCAGTACTGCTTGCCGGAGCCCCCTGGCTTGTCGGCAGATGTTAAGGCCCGGCAGGCGGCGCACCCGGCAATCTCCTTGCTGGGGCCATCTGCCCTGACCTTCTTGGCAGCGCCGGTGTCGTCAGATCCTTCAACGGCAAGTACGGCCTTGCCCTTGCGTTTCCTGTTGCGACGCTGGCCCTTCTTCGTCGTGGCGGCGGCGTCTTTGTCGGTAGAGTCGGTTTTCGCGCCGGCATCTTCGCCGGGGTACTTCCTTCCCTCTTCAACCCGGGCGCATCTATCGGCCAGAACGTAGAGTTTGGCCACATCCTTAACCTTGGTCATCGCCGGCTCTTCGCGCATCTTGCGGTTGCGCATGTTCTGATGGAACGCGCTAATCACAGCGGCGGGATGAACGTCGGGGATGTTGTACTGCACCCGGCTGAACCTCTGGATGTACTTGCACAGGGTTTCCCCTTCCTTCTGGGGAATGATATGCAGATCACTGGCCTGGCCATGAGCTTGGTGGCCTCCTATGAAGGCGCCAACGAACTCATGGCACAGATCTGACCAAGAAGAAATGGAACCGCCGGCAAGTGCATCAACCAAGACATAACATTGGGCTTCAGTGCCAGCGGGAAATAATTGGCAAGCACCTTGTCGTCGCGAGCTCCGGCAGCCTGCATCGCGATGGTGTAGATGCTGAGGAACTCGGACGGACGGGTCTTGCCAGTGTACTTCTCGCTGACGTCGGGCTTGAACGTGCGGTGGGACGTCCACTGGAACTGCCGCAGCTCGCGGGTAAAGGCCGGGCAGCCCACCTCGTAAGGTAGGCCACCGGAGCCCCCCGGTGCTGGGTGGTCCATAGCGGGTCCCGCCCGCTTGTCTGACTAGTGGCGTGTATCACGCCGACGCTCAATAGTGGTTCGAGCATCTTCGTGAGCTCGTTCTCGAAGAACTTGGCGCTGCTCGCGGTGGGTCCGCGGGTCGGATGACGCTATAGAGATGTTATCACAAGCATCGTCACGACGGGCCGACGCCCGCGGCGGCTGGTGAGGAGGAGGAGAGTGCACCATGACCGCAGCACCCCCTGTCCTCCCAGCGCTGGCATGTGGTGGCTCGATGGAGCGCCGGCCCGAGGGTCCCGCCGGTCGCGGATCGTCTTTGTTGGTGACGGCGACGAGGCTCTGGATGGTGGCCCTCCACTTGTCGAGCTTCTCCGCAGCAGGAGGGAAGTCGAGGAGCAGCTGCGCACGCACCAAAGCTTCAGCTAGTGTGGGTGGCGGCGACAGCTGCGTGGACTGTGGCGCGCTTCGACTTCTAACCACGTTAGAAGGAGCTCCATCATGACCCAGTGGCTGCGCGCCATTTTCGCCAGCACTTCGGCGGGCATGCTGAACTCCTTCATCCCGCGGACGACGCACAAGGCTCTTCCCACAGCGGTGCCCAGGGTCACCGGCGTGGTGACGCTGCTCGTCGCGCACACCATGGGAAGAGCGCAGTGGTCGCCGGTGTGGGCGTCTTGGAGGTTGCTGCGCCGCCCGCGGGTGGCACAACAACACTCCTAGAGGGCCCCGCGCCGCCCGCGGGGGCCCAACCCCATCTTTAGACATGGTGATGTGCGGCCCGTCGCCTGGCGCGCGAACAGCGCCGCTCGCCAGGCTCTGACTGCCAGGGCGATGCTGGTGCTCGCGGACCGCGGCTCGGGTTCTGTCCGCGACCGGGCCGCTGCTCGCCCATACTGGCACGGGCCGTTCGGCCCCCGACGAGCCGATCGCCGTGGCCGTCTTCTTCTTGGGAGCCATGGCGATGAAGAAATGCTAGGCTAACTACTAGACCAAATTCTCACAATTGGGTCCCCTACCTGGCGCGCCAAAGATGTCGGTGGGAAACGACACCTATGGGATCATAAGAATCCCTACTACGGTTGCCGGGGCGCAGGGTTGCAAGAAGAGCAAGATTAGTAATCAGCACAAGGATCGTTTACCCTTGTTCAGGCCGCGAGGATGCGTAAAACCCTAGTCCTACTTTGGTGGGTGTATTGAGTGTTCTTGAGCCCTTGAACTAGCTACGGTGGCTCAGTAGTTCCAAAGAGCCGAATCCTCCTCCAGTACGCCATGGGCCTCCTTTTATAGTCGAAAGGGGCTGCCACAGTGGCACACAGGAGGTGGAAAGGCGTACAGTGCTACGAGCTTATCGCTCGTATTATAGGACAAGACGCATTTAATGCATCGCTTAGGTGTCCCCTTGCTTTATTGGGGACGGGAACGAGGCCCGTCCCGTCCGTCGCCGCTCCTCCTTGCTTCGACACGCGCCCTGGTCAGCGATGCATGCGGTGCCATGTAGGCAGGCAGGCAGCTGAGGTGGCGCGGTGGCCGTGTCTTCATGAAGATCTGCATGCCGCCACGCAGGCGTTTGCTGAGTCGGCCTGGGAGCTGCATGTTGCCACGCAGGTGCCTGCCCAGCTGGTTGGGCTGGCAGCTGCATGCGAACGGCGGTGGAGACTTGGCTGGTGCGGGCCTGGAGGTGGCCCTGCTGGCGCCCTTGGCGAGGGCCTTGCCGGGTGGCCTGGCAAGGGCCTCGCCGTGGCGTGCTGTTGTCCCCGGCAAGGATCTTGCCGGGGGTCTTGTGGCTCCCCTCGGCAAGGATCTTGCCAAGGATCGTTGTCTTTTAATCCTCATCTGATCTTGAATATTCCTTGTCTTCACAAAGATCTGCATGCCACCATGGAGGTGCCTCCCGAGCCCTGGCCCAACGTGGTCGATGGTGTTGGAGACCGTGGGCTCAAGGGTGGTGCGCTCCGCTGGTGTTGGACGAGCCGCCCCGACAAGGGCCTTGCTGGGGCCGTGGAGGCTGCCCCGGCAAGGGTCTTGCCGGGGGAACCTGCTTCGTCTCTCTGCTCCTTTGTGGTCTCGGCCTTGGCGTTGCTCTGGCTGTCTTGGGCTTCGGTTTTACCTCGGTTCACCTCCCCTGTTCTGCTTGGTGCGGCCGTGGGCGCGGCTCCGACTGTCCATGCACAGGTAAAGGGGCACAAAGGTTCGCCCCTTCTTTTGTACACCGGCACCTGCAGTTCATCTTCAACCTGCACCCCCTAAGCCGCCAGCCACCACCGGCCGAACCACCGGCCCCCGCCGCCTCGCCGCCCCGAAACAACTCCCCACTGCCAGTCCGTCGCCGCCCCGGCCAACCCTCTAGCCCCCCCCCGCGCGCCAAGATTTTTCTCCGACGATCCCCACGCCACTGCCCCACCACCGCGCCCCCACCACCGGCGACCACCGCCCCCACCCTGAACCCTAAGATAGATAGTGGGGTACCTCTCCGGCGAGCCCCCTCCCCATTGCGGGTGGTTCTTCCTTAAATCCAGCGAGCCCCCCACCCCCTGAAAATTGACTAACCCAAAAGTCGATTCAGTCGACTAAAGTGTAGCTAAATCGGAGCAGAGCAGCAGCACGAGCAAGGAGGAGAGCAGCAGCAGCGCAAGCGAGAGCCGGAGCAGCAGCAGCAGCGCGAGCGAGAGCCGGAGCAGCAGCAGCAGATCCGGCTGGTATGGACGCCGCCGCCTAAGGGGCCTCGCACTGGGGGAGAGCCGCCATGGAGATGTCGCCCGCGGCGTCGACTTCGAGGTAGTCGCACCATGGGGGTGCGCGATGGAGCACCGTCAGCGCCGGGAGGTCGAGTTAAGGAGAAGGTGCAATGCGATGAGTGTAAAACCTCTTTGGTGGCACCGAGTAGACCTCGGCTTCGTGTGAGGAGTCGGTGAGGATGCTGCGGTTTCGGTGGAGCAGGTTAAGGCGGCGTTGTGGGGATGGAGCAGCCGCGATAGACGAAGCGATCATCAGAGTAGCTCCTTGGAGGTGGAGGACGGGGCGGCTGAACCGGCGGGACGGCGAGATGGACGACAGATACTCATCTGCGGAGGTGGATGAGGGACGTCGAGCTGTTGCGGTGGACGACGTTGTCGGGGAAGAGGCTCCGGCTGGGCAGCAGTGAGGTGGCGGATGAAGGAGGGTGGGGTTTTGTGGCTGGAGCGGAGAGGTTATGGCGGCCTGGTATTTTGGATGGCGAAAAGGAAGCAATGGGAGGGGGAACCATGACTTAGGGACGCGCTTGTCCAAAATGTAGGGTGTGTTACAAAAGTACCCCCACCAATTTGAACTAGCGGCCCTTTCGGCTCAGGGTTAGAAGGGGGATTTCGCGTGTTGGAATTTGGCACCTGGAGGGAGTTTTCACGCGCGTTGTAATTTCGGGATAGCAAGGCGCGAGTTTTGAGAGCACGATATCTGAATTTCAGGATATAACAAGGCGCAGGTTGAATTTTAGGGACAAGTCTAACGTGTAATATTGTACTTGTACGTACCAAATCAATTCGCACTTCCCTCAACGAAAAAAATGAAAAAAAAAATAAAACTATTCACACCACACAAAGAGAGTCTTGTCCCGTTTTACTATACAAATGCTATTCAAAGCTATGAATCCATGTTATGTCCAATTAAATTTTTTCGCTGGCTGTATAGTGCATGTAACCTACTCATACCAGCATTTTAGTGCATTCCAAATGTCTATAGTACCGCTGCAATTCGAACTAAATTTGAATTTGTTTCTCTATTTGAATAAGAATCTACAATCGTGATTGTTGCCAACTTCAACCATCGTTCGTGTATTACCTTAACAACACACCACATGATGACTATAGAGATAGATATGAACTATGTGTACTATATGAACTCGAATTCAATTTTTTGAATAGACTTGATGTTGATTCCAAATAATAGTACATTTGATGCACTAACTAGATATTCATAATCTAAACCATGTTCCATACGTACGCCGTGTTTATCACACAAAGTATAGTGCCCCGCCCCCTACATTATGAAAAGTATTTAGCCCTGAGCTGCAAAAGCCACACATTATCCCAAATTATAATCAATGTTCTATATATTATATGTGGTACTAGCAAGATGCCCATGCGTTGCACGGAACATCAAGATGATCGAGGGGAGGCCTTATTTGCAAATGTGGAGAGGGGTTTGGGTATCTTTTTTCAAAATTGTCATAGTTTCCTTCCTATCCGTCAGATATAAATCGGACGGCCTATATTGCAGGATGGCAGGCACACCATCATCAACAACTTCGTTTCTATAAGAGTAGAGATAAAATATATTATATGTAGTATGCCGGTGTGGAACGACACCTATGGGATCACAAGAATCCCTACTACGGTTGCCGGGGCGCAGGGTTGCGAGAAGAGCAAGATTAGTAATCAGCACAAGGATCGTTTACCCAGGTTCGGGCCGCAAAGATGCGTAAAACCCTAGTCCTGCTTTGGTGGGTGTATTTCAGAGAGTTCTTGAGCTCTCAAACTAGCTATGGTGGGGTGCGTGGTTCCAAAGACCCGAATCCTTCTCCAGTATGCCATGTGCCTCCTTTTATAGTCGAAAGGGGCTGCCACAGTGGCATACAGGAGGTGGAAAGGCATACAGTATTGCGAGCATATCGCTCGTATTACAGGACAAGTCGCATTTAATGCGCCGCTGAGGTGTCCCCTAGCTTTATCGGGGACGGGGGCGAGGCCCGTCCCGTCTGTCGCCGCTCCTCCTTGCTTTGACACGCGCCCCGCCCAGTGATGCGTGCGGCGCCATGTAGGCAGGCAGGCAGCTGAGGTGGCGCGGTGGCAAGGCCTCTACGAAGATCTGCATGCCACCACGCAGGCGCTTGTTGAGTTGGCTGGAAGCTGCATGTTGCCATGCAGGTGCCTGCCCAGCTGGTTGGGCTGGCAGCTGCATGCGAATGGCGGTGAAAACTTGGTTGGTGCGGGCCTGGCAGTGGCCCTGCGGGCGCCCTTGGCGAGGGCCTTGCCAGGTGGCCCGGCAAGGGCCTTGCCATGGTGCACTGTCGTCCCTGGCAAGGATCTTGCCGGTGGTCTTGTGGTTCCCCTCGGCAAGGGTCTTGCTGAGGATCGCCTCCTTCTAAGCCTCATCTGATCTTGAATATTCCTTGTCTTCACAAAGATCTGCATGCCACCACAGGGGTGCCTCCCGAGCCCTGGCCCAACGTGGCTGATGGTGTTGGGGACGTGGGCTCAAGGGTGGCTCGCTCTGTTGGTGTTTGACGGGCCGCCCCGGCAAGGGGCTTGCCAGGGCCGCTGAGGCTGCCCCGGCAAGGGTCTCGCCGGCGGAACCTGCTTCGTCCCTCTGCTCTTTGTAGTCTTGGTCTTGGTGTTGCTCTAGCTGCCTCAGGCTTCGGTTTTACCTCGGTTCACCTCCCCTGCTCTGCTTGGTGTGGCCGTGGGCGCGGCTCCGATTGCCCGTGCACAGGTAAAGGGGTACAAAGGTGCGCCCCTTCTTTTGTACACCGACAGGAGCCCCTGGGCCTGGGCCACACATAAGCGCGACACGTTGTTGGGCCAGGCCGAAAATGGTGCACGGGCAGGCGGGGCGGTTTTTACCGCGGTGAAACTTTTCGCGCGTTGCGCTTCCCACGTCCCGCGCGCGGCGTGGAGGGGTGCGCGTGACGTGGGCGGCATGCATGTGGGTGGTTTCCGCATGCATGTGTCACATCGTGGTAAAGAGGTGGCTCGCGCCTTCCCCATAAAAAGGAGGGAGGCGTGGAGGCATGGCTCATTTACTGCGCGGGGCCGGGTCACAGTCTTCAAGGCGTCCACACCCCATGATCACAGGATGGGGAGAGGTCGCTTCACCCATCCCCTTGATTCTGCACGTTCGCCACGCGTCCTTCATGCGCTTGGGGTGTCAAGCGGTGGAGGCGGGAAACCGGGCCGTCGCTGATTGGGGCAGCAGGTCGGTCTCGGTTCCCTGCGCCTCTGGTGGCTGGATTGGCCGAGCGGGGCGGCCGAGCCCCGACCCCGCCCCTTTATAAGGTGGGGGAAGGGGGATGGCATCCCGCACTCTTCTGTCATCTATCTCCTCCTGCTTCCGCTTCTTCCTTTCACTCGCCATGGAGAAAGGGAATCCCGGTCCCTCGATGGTGGCGGCGCGGTTCGCTGCTTGACAGCGCGTCCCTCCTCCTCCTGAGCCCGCGGTGGTGGAGCCGGCCGCGAGGGGAAGGGGGAGGGGGCGAGGCCGTGGGCGAGGCCGGGGAAGAGGTCGTGGTGCTCGGGGAAGAGGAGGACGGGGCGGCGCGCCGGCTTCGCCCCCGCCAATGATGCCTTTTCCGATGGAAGGCCATGTTGGAGACCAGCCCCGCGAGTTCTTCATCAGGCTGCGCCAGCCTCCGCGTCGCCGTATTCGTCTTCCCGCCCCGTTTGCTCGGGAGATGGTGCATGACCCGCCCCAATCCCTCAGATTTCACATGAGGGCTGTGGGAATGGGGGCACGCGGGTCCACGTCGACTTCCTGGCTCCTCGGGTCATGTACCTCCGTCGTGGATGGAAAACGTTCGCTCGCATCCACAGCCTGACGGCGGGCCTTGTCCTCTACTTCAAATTAATGGAGGACGGCCTGCTCTCCGTCAAGGTCTTCGGAGACTTCGGGACTCGCATGAAGTGCTGCGTGGAGAGCTCCTCCGATGGAAGCTCTTCCTCGAGCGAAAGTGATGAGGAGGACAGTGGGGCAAATGACGGGGACGAGTCTGACTAGGCGTCCGACGCCCCGCGCCTGGGCGGGTGCGGCAGCAGCAGTATCTGCACCTGGCCGCTCCTCTGGCAGAGTTTTGCCTGGGGTGGGGCCAGCTCCTTGAACTTCTCGGGGCCGTCTCCTTGGGCGGCTGGCGTCGGGAGGCTGCGGAAGAGGAAGAGGGCGGGCGGCAAGGCTGTCAACTTGGAGTACGCGGGCACCGACGCCTTCATCGCGTATTGCCGGTCCTGCCGCCTCGTCTTCCAGCTCCTTTCCCGGCACTGTCATCACCGGCCCATCCGTGGGCGGCCACCGAGGTGTTCTCTTGGTGCTTTCTACTGCTCGTAGCTCGTCTAGGTGCCCCTTTTGCCCTTTCGCCTCCTTGACCTGCCTCCTTAGGAGAGGGACAAGAAATGGATTACGAGCATCTCATCTCTTTTTTTAATCTGTAAGCCTTGGGGCCTTGTTAAATTTAAAGCTTGTAATCCCCCTTGTTCATGTTTTTCATTTCGTATGAACTGTACCTGTATGGGATGTTTTCAATGAAAAAGGGGGGTTTGCCGGGGGTTTTCGTTCATGGATGGAACCCACGACAAGGAGTGAATCCTTGTTACTATTTAAGATAAATGTTTTCCGCCCGGCAATAGGCCTTGCCGTCCCCCCACTTCGCTCGACCGTTCTCGCGCCCTTGGCGGAGGCAGGGATGAAGCAGGCTTAGGCTCCTCGTTCTATTTCCTTGCCGCCGTGACTACAACCAAATCCGGGCCCAGGAGATAATCCTTGGGTATAGAAAAGGGGAGCACGGTGGCCTAGAAATAAAATGAGGTATCACATATCCCAGTTTCATAACGAAATGCACGACAGAGGATAAAAGACTTATCTGGATCTGCAGCCCCCGGCAATCTTATCTTGCCGCGGTTGGATCCTTGTACTTGCAGCCCCCGGCAACTTGGGTTTGTCGGGGTTGGGACGCCGGTCCGTGCCCTTTCTTCCAAGTAGCTCAGCAGAAGTGCTCATGTGCCCTGCAAACTAAAAGAGGACAGAAAAGAAACAGAGAGACGCGCACTCGACCTCTAGGCTAGGGGTTAGCCGCCTCTAAGCACTATCAACCCTAACCAAGGGAGAGACACGACCTAGCATGCATGCTATAACTTAGGGCGCCAGCGCTTCATTTATTTATGCTCAGGGTCTGCGCCTGGCTTTGTACAAAGGGATACATGCCTTGCGGGCAAAGCTTGTACAAAAGGTGGCTTGCCGGGATGCCCGGCAAGCCGCGCCTTATGGGTAAAACTTGCGAAGATGCTCGATGTTCCAGGAGTTGCTCACTGGGACAGCATCTTCGGTCTCCAGGCGGACTGCGCTGGGCCTAGTGACTCGTATTACCCGATAAGGCCTTCCCACTTTGGCGTCAACTTGTTGGAATTCTTGGCCAACTGAACGCGCCGAAGAACAAGGTCGCCTTCCTCAAAGCTTCGAGCATGAACCTTGGGGCTATGGTAGCGGCGCAAGGCTTGCTGGTAGCGTGCTGCTCTCACAGCCGCCCGAAGACGATCTTCCTCAAGGAGCGTCACGTCATCTTGGCGCAACTGCTCTTGCTCAAGCTCATCATAAGCGAGCACTCGAGGTGACCCGTATATGAGTTCTGTGGGGAGAACTGCTTCTGCCCCGTATACCAGGGCAAAAGGTGTCTGGCTGGTGGCTCGATTTGGCGTCGTCCTGATTGACCAAAGAACCGCTGGCAATTCATCAATCCAGCGCCTTCCGCTCTTGCGCAGCTTGTCAAAAGTCTTTGTTCTTAGGCCTCGCAACACTTCAGCATTTGCCCTCTCCGCTTGGCCGTTGCTCCGTGGGTGTGCCACGGAAGCAAAACAGACCCTGCTGCCGAGGTCTTGAATGTATTGCATGAAGGTGTGGCTTGTGAACTGCGTGCCGTTGTCAGTGATGACTCTGTTTGGGACACCAAAACGGCAGACTAGTCCCTTGAAGAACTTGACGGCTGACTGTGCTGTCACCTTTCTCACTGCTTCCACTTCCGGCCACTTTGTGAACTTGTCAATTGCAACGTACAAATACTCAAAGCCCCCGACAGCACGGGGGAAGGGGCCCAGTATATCGAGCCCCCAGACCAAGAATGGCCAGGAGAGAGGGATTGTTTGAAGGGCTTGAGCTGGTTGATGAAGCTTCTTTGAATGGAACTGACACGCTTCACACTTGGTTACTAGTGTCGCCGCATCCTGGAGGGCGGTGGGCCAGAAGAAACCTTGCCGGAACGCCTTGCCGGCGAGGGCCCTCGACCCTATGTGGGAGCCACATATGACTCCATGTATCTCCGCCAACAGCTCCAGTCCTTCCTCCCGGGGGATGCACTTCAATTTCACACCGTTCGGCCTCCTCCTGTACAGGACGTCATCGATGAACTGGTACAGGGCAGACCGACGGGCTACTTTCTCCGCTTCTTCCTGCTCCTCAGGAAGCTACCCTGTTTGGAGGAATCGGACGGTATGTTGCGCCCATGCCGGAGCCCGGGGCTCGACGGCAAGGACCAAAGGCATCTCTTCCGCCATGGGAGCGGCTGTCTCTACGGCCAGGGCTTGAGGCCCTGCGGGAGCCAGTTGCTCTTGGGCAGGCTCAGTGTGCAGGGCAACATCCTTGCCGCCGTCCCAGGGGGCTCGGCGGGAAAGTACTTGCCGGGACCTGATTTCCTTCGCTTGTTCTGCCCCATTGAGGGTTCGACGGATGGCTAAGTTAACCAGAGCAAAAAGGTACATGGTTCCACAGGTAGCTTGAATGCCGCACGCTTTGATAAGTAATTGGCGATGTCGTTCTCCATTCGGGGGACGTGCTCCGCTTGGATACCGTCAAAGCGCTCCTCCAGCTTCCTCTCCTCATCTACGTAAGCCTCCATCAATGGGCTCTGGTAATCCTTGTTGACCTGTCTGACAACAAGCTGCGAGTCACCCCTGACGATGAGCTTCTTAACCCCGAGGTCTGCCGTGATCCTGAGACCGGCAAGCAGCCCCTCGTACTCTACAGTGTTGTTGGTGGACATCTCCCTGGTAAAGTGCATCTGGACCACGTACTTGAGGTGCTCTCGGGTGGGTGCGACGAGCAGCACGCCGGCACCGGCGCCTTGCAGCAAGAAAGCCCCATCAAAGTACATGATCCAGTCGCGGTTTGCTTCCTTGCCGGGGAGGGCGGTCTCCTGGATTTCTTCGTCGGACGTTGAGGTCCATTCTGCAATGAACTCCGCCAAGACTCTGCTCTGGATTGTCGACGTACTTTCAAACTTCAAACCAAAACTTGACAACTCCAAGGCCCATTCCACAATCCTTCCGGTTGCATCTGGGTTATGCAGTATCCGTTGCAATGGGAGGCGGGTGACGACAGTGATCTCGTGGGCTTGGAAGTAATGACGCAGCTTCCTCGAGGCCATAAGGAGGCCGAAGAGAAATTTTTGCACACCGGAGTACCTCGACCTAGCCCCTTGCAAGAGGGAGCTGACAAAGTAAACCGGGTGCTGCATCATCTTCTTCTTCTGCACCGCCTCACCTGACTGCGCAGACACTACCTTGGTGGCGTACGACCCTGCCGGGGGCCCTGCCTTGTCGGCACCAGGCCCTGCCTGGGGGATCTTTGGCTTGCCATCCGCTGGTTCTGCCGTTGCCACTGCCTCCTCGTCGACCTCCCTCTGCACCACCAGTGCGGCACTGACCACTTGATTCGTCGCCGCTAGATACAGCAGCAACAGCTCTTGTGGTTTAGGCGCAACCAGTATTGGCGTGGAGGAAAGGTATTTCTTTAGATCCTACAATGCCACCTCGGCTTATGGGGTCCACTCCATTGGGCCTGCCTTCTTCCAGATTTTGAAGAAGGGAAGGGCACGCTCGGCAGACATGGAGATGAATCGGCTCATGGCGGCGACGCAGCCAGTGAGCCGACGCACATTTTTGATCCGCTTGGGCGCCTCAATCTGCTCAATAGCTTTGATTTTGTCCGGGTTTGCCTCGATCCCTTGCTGCGACACAAAGAATCCAAGAAGCTTGCCGGACGGAACGCCGAAGACACACTTCTCAGGGTTCATCTTAAGGTTGATCTTGCGCAGGTTGGCAAATGTCTCTTCCAGATCTCGCACAAGAGTTGGCCCGTCCTTGGTTTTGACCACTATGTCATCCATGTATGCCTCCATATTTCTATGGAGCTGAGGTTCAACACCAATTTGGACTGGTCTTGCAAACGTCGAGCTAGCACTCTTCAACCAGAAAGGCATCCGTAAAAAGCAATACGTACCACATGGGGTGATGAATGCTGTCTTCTCTTCATTCTCTCTTGTCATGAAGATTTGGTGGTAGCCCGAGTAGGCGTCGAGGAATGATAGCAGGTCACGCCCGACCGTGGAGTCAACAATCTGGTCGATGCGCGGCAACGGGAAGGGGTCCTTAGGACAAGCCTTATTGATATCTGTGTAATCAATACACAACCTCCACTTCCCATTCGCCTTGCGCACCACTAACGGATTGGACAACCACGTGGGGTGGAGCACTCCTCTCACCAAACCTGCCGCTTCCAACTTCCTGATCTCCTCTGTGATGAACTCCTGCCTCTCTAGAGCCTGCTTTCTGACCTTCTGCTTGACGGTCCGCGCATGAGGGCAGACAGCTAGGTGGTGCTCAATCACCTCCCTGGGAACACCGGGGATGTCGGATTCTTGCCACGCAAACACGTCGACATTTGCCCACAGGAAGGTGACGAGCGCGCCTTCCTATTTGCTGTCGAAGGTGGAGCCTATGGTGAAGGCCCCTCCCGTGCCATCCTCCCTGGCGGACACCTTCTTGGTCTGCGGTGGATCAGCTCTGGATTTCTTGCTTTTGCTGGTAGAGCTCTCTGGCACGTCCTCGACGGTAGCGCAACACTCCGAAGAGGTGTGCTTGCTTGAGTGGGTGCGAGAGGTCTTGTCGGGCTTCTTCTTCCCTCCCGGGCCTACAGTGGCAGGAGCAGGTGCCTTGACAGCAGCTGCTGCAATTGTTTCCCGGTAGAGTTGGTCGGCGCAAATCAGCGCGTCCTTCTTGTCGGAGGGGACGGAGATGATGGTCAACGGCCCGGGCATCTTTAGCATGTTTTAGGCATTGTGTGATGCCGCCATGAACTTGGCTAGTGCCGGGCGGCCGAGGATCCCGTTGTAGGGCAAGGGGATCTCGACCACGTCGAAGATGATCCTCTCCGTCCTGTAGTTCAACTCTCCTCCAAACGTCACGTTCAGTGTGACCTTCCCCTTCGGCTGGCTCCTCCCCGGATTGACCCCTTGGAACGTGCCCGTTTCCTTGAGGTCTCCATCAGGAATTTGCAGCCTTTTGATCACGAAGGGCGAGATCAAGTTCAGGCCAGCCCCGCCGTCAACCAACATCTTGTTCACCTTGAGGTTGCGTATCGTTGGTGAGACCAACAATGGCAAACACCCGACCGCGGTTGTGCGGTCAGGGTGGTCCTCGGCGTCAAAGATGAGGGGCGTGCTGGACCACTTCAGTGGCTTCTGAGCGTCGAACGATGGCTCCGCTGCTGTAATCTCACACGCCCACTGCTTGAGCTGGCAGTGAGAAGTATGCAGCGAGGCGCCACCATCGACGCACATGGCCTCCGTAGCCTTCTAGAACTCTTGCTCACCGGACTCGTCGTCCTCGTCGTGATCATCGTCTTCTTGTTCCTTGTCACGGCCCCGGGCGGGCCTCTCTTGCTGGTTGTCTTTGCCGGGGCGGCTTCCTTGGCCGCCATGCTTCTTGTCGAGTCCCTCGGCACCGTCCTGACCTTTCTCCTTGTCCCGCCTTTCATACTCGGCCTTTTGCTTTTCAGCAAGCAGCTTGACTTGTCAGCAGTTCTGGAGGTCGTGGCCCTTGGTGCGGTGGATCTTGCAGTACTGCTTGCCGGAGCCCCTGGCTTGTCGGCAGTTGCTAAGGCCCGGCAGGCGGCGCACCCGGCAATCTCCTTGCCGGGGCCATCTGCCTTGACCTTCTTAGCAGCGCCGGTGTCGTCAGACCCCTCGATGGCAAGTACGGCCTTGCCCTTGCGTTTCCTGTTGCGACGCCAGCCCTTCTTCGTCGGGGTCGCGGCGTCTTCGTCGGTAGAGTCGGTTTCCGCACCGGCGTCTTTGCCGGGGTACTTCCTTCCCTCTTCAGCCCGGGCGCATCTATCGGCCAGAACGTAGAGCTCGTCCACATCCTTAACCCTGGTCATCGCCAGCTCTTCGCGCATCTTGCGGTTGCGCACGTTCTGATGGGACACGATGATCACAGTGGCGGGATGAACGTCGGGGATGTTGTACTGCACGCGGCTGAATCTCTGGATGTACTTGCGCAGGGGTTCCCCTTCCTTCTGGGGAATGATATGCATATCACTGGCCTGGCCATGAGTTTGGTGGCCTCCTGTGAAGGCGCCAACGAACTCATGGCACAGATCCGACCAAGAAGAAATGGAATCCGCCGGCAAGTGCATCAACCAAGACATAACATTGGGCTTCAGTCCCAACGGGAAATAATTGGCAAGCACCTTGTCGTCGCGAGCTCCGACCGCCTGCGTCGCGATGGTGTAGATGCTGAGGAACTCGGACAGATGGGTCTTGCCAGTGTACTTCTTGCCAACGTCGGGCTTGAACGTGCGGTGGGACGGCCACTGGAACTGCCTCAGCTCACGGGTAAAGGCCGGGCAGCCCACCTCGTAAGGTAGGCCGCTGGAGCCCCCCGGTGCTGGGTGGTCCATAGCGGGTCCCGCCCGCTTGTCCGACTGGTGGCGTGTATCACGCCGGTGCTCAATAGTGGTCCGAGCATCTTTGTGAGCTCGTTCTCGAAGAACTTGGCGCTGGTCGCGGTGGGTCCGCGGGTCGGACGACGCTATAGAGATGCTATCACAAGCGTCGTCCCGACGGGCAGACGCCCCCGGCGGCCGGCGGGGAGAAGGAGAGTGCACCGTGGCCGTAGCTCCCCCGGTCCTCCCAGCGCCAGCATGTGGTGGCTCGGTGGAGCACCGACCCGAGGGCCTCGCTGGTCGCGGATCGTCTTTGTTGGCGACGGCGACGAGGCTCCGGATGGTGGCCCTCCACTCGTCGAGCTTCTCTGCAGCAGGAGGGAAGTCGAGGAGCAGCTGCGCACGTGCCAAAGCTTCTGCGGGCGTGGGCGGCAGCGACAGTTGCGTGGATCGCGGCGCGCTTCGACTTATAACCGCGTTAGAAGGAGCTCCGTCACGACCCAGCGGTTGCGTGCCATTTTTGCCAGCACCTCGGCGGGCATGCTGAACTTCATCCCGCGAACAACGCACAGGGCTCTTCCCACGGCGGTGCCCAGGGTCACCGGCGTGGTGACGCTGCTAGCCGCACACACCATGGGAAGAGCGCGCAGTGGTCGCCGGCGTGGGCATCTTGGAGGTTGCTGCGCCGCCCGCGGGTGGCACAACGACACTCCTGGAGGGGCCCGCGCCGCCCGCGGGGGGCCCAGTCCCATCTTTAAACTTGGTGATGTGCGGCCCGTCACCTGGCGCGCGAACGGCGCCGCTCGCCAGGCTCTGACTGCCAGGGCGATGCTGGTTCTCGCGGACCGCGGCTCGGGTTCTGTCCGCGACCCGGCTGCTGCTCGCCCGTAGTGGTACGGGCCGCTCGGCCCCCGACGAGCCGATCGCCGTGGCCGTCTTCTTCTTGGGAGCCATGGCGATGAAGAAACTCTAGGCTAGCTACTAGACCAGATTCTCACAATTGCGCCCCCCTACCTGGCGCGCCAAAGATGTCGGTGTGGAACGACACCTATGGGATCACAAGAATCCCTACTACGGTTGCCGGGGCGCAGGGTTGCGAGAAGAGCAGGATTAGTAATCAGCACAAGCATCGTTTACCTAGGTTCGGGCCACGAAGATGCGTAAAACCATAGTCCTGCTTTGGTGGGTGTATTTCAGAGAGTTCTTGAGCTCTCAAACTAGCTATGGTGGGGTGCGTGGTTCCAAAGAGCCAAATCCTTCTCCAGTATGCCATGGGCCTCCTTTTATAGTCGAAAGGGGCTGCCACAGTGGTATACAGGAGGTGGAAAGGCGTACAGTATTGCGAGCTTATCGCTCGTATTACAGGACAAGTCGCATTTAATGCGCCGCTGAGGTGTCCCCTAGCTTTATCGGGGATGGGGCCGAGGCCCGTCCCGTCCGTCGCCGCTCCTCCTTGCTTTGACACGCGCCCCGGCCAGTGATGCGTGCGGCGCCATGTAGGCAGGCAGGCAGCTGAGGTGGCGCGGTGGCAAGGCCTCTATGAAGATCTGCATGCCGCCACGCAGGCACTTGCTGAGTAGGCCTGGAAGCTGCATGTTGCCACGTAGGGCCCTGCCCAGCTGGTTGGGCTGGCAGCTGCATACGAACAGCGATGGAAACTTGGTCTGTGCGGGCCTGGCAGTGGCCCTGCTGGGTGGCCCGGCAAGGGCCTTGCCATGGTGCGCTGTCAGCCCCGGCAAGGATCTTGCCGGGGGTCTTGTGGTTCCCATCGGCAAGGGTCTTGCTGAGGATCGCCGCCTTCGAAGCCTCATCTGATCTTGAATATTCCTTGTCTTCACAAAGATCTGCATGCCACCACAGGGGTGCCTCCCAAGCCCTGGCCCAACGTGGCTGATGGTGTTGGGGACGTGGGCTCAAGGGTGGCTTGCTCTGCTGGTGTTTGACGGGCCGCCCCGGCAAGGGTCTCACCGGCGGAACCTGCTTCGTCCCTCTGCTCTTTGTAGTCTTGGTCTTGGTGTTGCTCTAGCTGCTTTAGGCTTCGGTTTTACCTCAGTTCACCTCCCCTGCTCTGCTTGGTGTGGCCGTGGGCGCGACTCCGATTGCCCGTGCATAGGTAAAGGGGTACAAAGGTGCGCCCCTTCTTTTGTAAACCGACATAGTATAACATGTTCATAACCACACCATGTGTATCACCATTATATATATTCACGCATGTGTCGGTTTAAAACACTATGATAAATTCTTCAAATATCCGAATTCACTTTTTATAATGAATTTTGACCTCTGTTCGTCTTTTACAGCCACACAATCCTCTTATCTTTGTAGCTAGAGCTAACTTTCTCTCGTGCATGCACACGCCCGCATCCCTCTCACCCTCCCTCAGCATTCTCTAGCTCCATCGCGCAAATTCGTATTTTCACTTTAGGTCATTCACCCACGGTGTGTGTAGGCCCCCAACTCCTTCTTTATGGCACACATCGATCGATATGCCTCTCTAGCCAGGTGTGCCTACCACAAACACAAGCTTTCCCTCTTCTCTTCTCACCATCCATGCCTCACTCCCACCCCTCTTTTCATCGATCCCGTACACGCACACTCCTTCCCCCTCGATATAGTATGCCTCTAGCACCACCTCCTAGCTGCATCCCTCTCTCTCTCTCTATCCTTCTCTCCGGGCCTTATTTGCTTCTAACATATACATGCATGTATACCGATCGATCTCCCTACATATACCTAGGTCAACTTTAACTATTTCCCCCACGCATCGATCGACGTACCTCACAAGTTATGTCTCTCCTTTCTCCGACAAAGGACGATGAGCTTCCTATGTTGTTACATCTGCTTACCACAGCCATACCGTCCCCCTCATCATTCGTGCATGCCTCCTAACCCGTCTCTCACACGCACGTGCACAGACAGGCAGGCATCCCCTTTCTTATTGATATTGCAGGCGTGCCCTCTGTTTGTCTAGCAAGCCTCTCCCACCATTTGTTAGAAGCAACTCCACCACCAACCTCTCCGACACTCTAGCTCATTCTGTCTCCCAACCTTATTCCTCTCCTACACATATGCATGGATGCCGATTGATCTCCCTCAATACGTAAGGTAGGTCTCTCTCCTCCTCCACACATATACCAACCATTGTACTTCTATAGTTAATTTGGTCTCTCCCCCCACCCCCACCACACACCGATGGTCGAGCGCTGTAGGTAGGCATCCATCCACAGAGACAAACTGCACCTATCCCCTCTCACGTTCTGTCGGATGTGGGGTTTCGGCAAACCCTTAAGGTTCGAACACTGGGGTGCGCGCGAAGTCTTTCCCTCCTACCGATCTACGCCCTAGCTCACTAAGATCTCGCGGACGAACTCGACGAACTCACAACACAAAGAGACACGGGATTTATACTGCTTCGGGCCACCGTTTTGGTGTAATACCCTACTCCAGTGTGGCGGTGGTGGATTGCCTCTTGGGATGATGAAGAACAGTACAAGGGAAAGAACAGCCTTCTGAGGTTGAGGTGTTCTTGTGCTTGGTGTCTTGGCGGGTGAGAGCTAGGTGAACTGCTCGATCAGATCAGATGAGATCCAGTCGAGATGAGATCCCCCCTACTATGGTGGCTAGTTCTACTTATATAGGCCCTGGTCCTCTTCCCAAATATTGAGCGGGAAGGGAGCCAACAACGGCGGGCAAATTTGAAGGGGGACAGCTAGTACAAGCTATCCCGACAAAAGTGGTCTTCGCCTGCGAAAGGCTCTGGTGGTGACGCCGTCTTGGGATCCATGATGACCTCCATCTTGCCGTCTCCTGGTCTTGGTCTCATTGCACCAATATAGCAACCTTTGATGCCTCGGTACTCCTCGCCTGCGCTGGACTCCTTAGCACCAAAGAGGAAACAAGGACGCTGCGCGCGCTGGCGCCTGCCTGGCGCGCGCCTGGTGTCGATCGTCATGGCTCACGTCACGAGAGCCTTGTGAGGTTTGCCCCGCCTTGATATCTCCGCTCCTCGTGAGCCTGCCTGACTAGGCCACTCCTGAGGAGGTCTTGGGTCGTCCGCCTCGCGAGGCTTGGCCCCTCGCGAGGGTCTTGGATGCCTTGTTGATGAAGATGGGTCGTACGGCCTGCTGGCTTAGCCATGCTGCGGGCCGCAGGCAGGTAAGTCTAGGGACCCCCGTTCCCAGAATGCTGACAGTAGCCCCCGGGCCCAAGGTGCGCTCGGGCTTGGCTTCGCGGCGAAGCCAAGGGTCAAGTATGGAGCACCACGGGCCCCAAAAGCCTGCAGCCTCGGTTGACGTGTGGCGGTTGATTTGACGTGGGCGTCTCCGCTTCCCCACGCTGCCTTTGAATCCGCCTAGCTATGCGGCCCCCGCGGCCTACACAGTTATTCTTCCTTTGCCCACGCCTGGCTCTTCCAATCTCCCTGCTTCCTCGAGGCCCTGCTCTGCCCTGCCAATCCGGCTTACGCTCCGCCTGCTTCATCGCCATGGCGCCGAAACAAGCTGAAAAGGGGAAGAAACCCCTGTCGTTGCCAACTGCGCCTCCGTCTCTTGACAAGGTGCGTCCCATGCTTGCCTCCAGTTTCAACGAGTGGGGAGAGACGGTGGCTTGGCCCGCGTCCCGCACTCGCATGGATCGGGCAGCCACTGAGGTCCCGATCTTCATTGATGCCCTCTGGGTTGGCTTGATTCCTCCCTTCTCCGCCTTCTTCAACGCGGTGCTTGAGCATTATCAGATCCACATGCTTCAACTCGACCCTCAATCTGTGACCCTTCTTGCCGTCTTCGCCTTCTTGTGCGAGGCCATGGTGGGCATCGCTCCTTCCGTGGCCCTGCTTCGCCATTTCTTCTCCTTGCATCTGACCGGTCCCCGGCAGAGCTCGGGGTGCGTGGGCCTCCAGGCCGTGGCCGCGACTGTGGGCACGGGGATTGTCTTCGAACTTCCTCCATCCACGAGTGAGTTCCGCACACGATGGGTGTTTGTTGACGCCGGCGTGCTCAGCCCTCTGCTCCAAGTTCCGGCGGGGCCTGCTGTTCCAAACTCCGGCTGGGGCCACCAGAGGCTCTCGAGCCCCCGCCTTGCTCTTGTCTGGGCCAGGCTGAGGCTGCTGAAGGATCGCGGCGTGACCGCGCCTATGGTGGTGAAGGAGTTCGTCAAGCGTCGGGTTGCTCCGCTTCAGCGCCACTCTCGCCCGATGTGGACCTTGCTCAACAGTCAGGACCACATGAGGTTCCAGGAGTCTGGGCTCCCTCTCGGGACGCGGCAGACAGTGCTCAAGGTCTTGACAGGCGTCCCCTTGCTGGCCTAAATGCCTGGGAAGAATTGCCTGCTGTATCACTGCAAGAACAAGGACGAGTTTGCAGCTAGCATGCCTTCCTTTGACGAATGGGGGCTGCGGCCGATCGGTCTGGTGGGGCCCCGCGAGAACCCCGTCGCCGTGGTTCCCTTCCTTGCCGCTGGTGCCGAGCACACCCCAAGTGGGGGTGCAGAAGGGCGAGCTCTGACGGAGGCTGGTGGTCCCAGTGTTGAGGAGCGCATGCCGCGCGGTGATCCTGGGGCGTCGTCCTCGGGAGCTTGCGACCCCCCTCCTGAAACGCCGGTCGCTGAGGAGACGCAGCGTGCGGCTCCCGAGGCTAAGGCCCCGGAAGCCTCAGGAGTTGGCGGTGAGGCGGTGCCTGGCTGTTTGCCGCATCCGGGCACACCTGAAGTTGTCTCTCCAAGCTCTTCGCCCCGTGCAGGTCGCCACGTCCAGCGGTACGGTCGGCTCTGCGTCGATTTCGCGGAGCTCCGCAAGAGGAGAGGATCCCCGAGCGGCAACAACATCTTTGGACCGCGGAAGCGGAGGAAGTACATCGCCGTTGACGTGTAAGTATCGTATTGCTGTGGCTCCTTGTGTGCTGTTTTCCATCTCTTGACGTCAGTTCTTCAGTGCTCCTTCCATCTAGGCGGCTGCGCCTCCTGAGAAGCGGCCTCCTCCTTCCTCAACTCCCCCATCGTCCTTGAGCGTTCCTGGTCTGCCTACCGCCCCTAGAGCGGGGCCGGTTGGGGGTGCATCCCCGCCTCCGTGGCGTGCTGAGCCTGCGGCTTGGTCACCCCTCCCCCACGGTCTGGCGTGGAGCCTGGCGGGCGTGCCCAAGGCCCCTCCTTTGCTCATGGACAGCAGCTGGTTGGCCTCAATCTTCGGTTCCTCTTCAAGCAGCGAGCCCCCATCGGCTTGGGCTCCACACGAGGGCGGGCTGACGTCAGCCCCCAGCCCCCTGCCGGGAGGTGGCGCGCCACTTGGCACCCCGCCCGCTGCCCCGGAGGTGGAGGACGAGGTGGGCCGAGCGTTCGAGCTCGAACGCGGGCGGAGCGTAGTTCACCACGAGCTCTTCTAGGAGGCGATGGGCGCGATGAACCAACTTAGTGAAGAGCTCGTGGGTGTCGACTTGCACCTTGAGGCTGAAGGTCTCCGGTTGGTGGAGGAGCGGTGCAAGCTGAGGGTGGCCATCAACTTCGGTCGCTACCAGCGCGACCTTGAGAATACGAAGGCCGAGGCGTCCCTCAAGATCGCCCATGAAGCCCGCTCGCGAGCCTTGGAAGAGGCTCGCGAGGCTGACCGTCGTCGCGAGGCTGCGGAGAAGCGCGCGTGGGAGCTCTAGGCCTGGAGCGCGTCCCTTGGGCAGCAGGTGGAGGCGCGCAGGGCCGCTCTTGCATCGCGGAGGGGGACGCCCGTGGAGGAAGAGGAGGTCCGGAAGCGTGACAAGGCGCTGGCTCTGGAAGCCGTGGAGCGCAGCCTCGAGCTCGAGCAACTGGAGACGAGGAAGCGTCAAGTTGCTCAAGCAGAAGATGCCGTAGGGGCTCGCGAGGCCAGAGTCGAGGAGGAGGTCAATCGCCGGGTGGCCGAGGTTCGCGTGGACCTGGAGGGTAGGTACGACCTGAAGCTGAAGCTCGCGGGTACGAAGGATGCGGGCAGGGCCGCTGCCCTCAGGCCCAGGTTGGATGAGGCTGAGAGGTGTGCGGAAGGCACCGCCGCCGCCCTGGTTACAGCGCAGGCGGACTTGGCCTCCACCCGCGCCGAGCTGCGTTCTCTTCGGAGGCGGGTTGATGACGCTGAGGCCGTTGCATGGCAAAACACGGAGGAAGTGCTCCAGTGACGAACGCTGGAGCGCGAGCATGCCCCTATGCTTCAGGATCTCCGGAACAGGGCCAATACCGCCCTGGGCCATATTTGCGACGTGGAGGCGCCGGCCCTCACTCGAATGATTATGCCAACCACCTGACCTTCTTCACCGAGGTGGTGACGCGCCTGGAGGCTCGATCTGCCAGAGCTCGTCAGCTTGTGGAGGAAAGGGGTTGTGGCCTGCTTGAGCGCACCTTCTCCCGTGTCTTCAGCCACCTCCTGAATGCCGACCCCAACTTTGATTTCGACGCCGCCATCGCCCCCGTACCCATGGCTGTCCGAGACGACCTGGCGTGTTGGGTTGAGGACAATGTGGACGCGTTGGTCAGGGCCTTCACCTCGGAGGATGACGCGGTGGTGGTCGCCGCAGACGAAGGCGACGTGGTTGACGACGGCAACGGGGGCGTCGCCGATGACGACGATGATGCCGATGAAGACGATGACGACGCGAGTGACAGGTCCGCGGGTGATGCAGCGAGCGACATTTCTAGCTGACCCCATGTTCTCCTGTCGTTTCATCCTGTACACAAAACTCGGGCGTGGCCCTTGGAAAACTTGTAAGAGCATTTTGAGAGGGGGAGCCCCTCATGTACGCAAATTGCAGTTTTTACTTTCCTATGCAGTGTGAGTTTGTGTCCTCATGGACTCGTGAATCCAGGTGCGAGTTTTCTGTCATGGTTTACCTTAGCCAGTGCCAGCTTTGAGCTGGGTCGCGAGGCATCGAGTTTATGAGAATCCTGCGGAGCTTGTCACCCCGTCAGAAGGGGCCCCACAAGAGGTGAGCACCAGTTGCAGTGCTAGCGCGCGCTTGGCCTGCGCGTGCTTCGCGCTGTCCCGCTCGCGAGGAGCTCGTGAGGGGAAGGCAATGGACATGGGTCCCAGACAAAACGAGATCAAGAAGGCAAGAAATTGCTGAAACGAGAAAAGGCCCCCCCCCGCGCGCATCGATAAAAATTCGGCTTCAACTTAAATCCAGATCCAGAAAGCAAAGCTACAGAAAGCGAGATCCAAAGCAAAAGGCCGCGTCCAACACCTAGTCTAGTCTTCTGGTCTTCAAGTCTTCTCACCAGCGCGGAGCTAAGTGCTGCCACTAGGCATGGGAGGGAGCCCCAGGGCCTGAGGCCGGCACCCCTGAGACTCCGGGGCGTGTACAGCCCCAACTCATTATTACGTGAGAGTGTCACGAGCGGCGAGCTTCACAGGCACTCGGCCTTCTTCACAGGTACCGGCCTTGCTTCATATCGCCAGACGAGGGCCCCGCCTTGCGCCACCCTTGACCTCCTTTGAGCCGACCGGTCACCGGGACGACACAAAAGAGGGAAAGAGGATGCCAGCGGTGCCCTCGGCGACCACAGGTCCTCTGCCGGGGGAAGGGTCATCGAGGCCTCCTCGGCAGAGGGCCTACCTCCGGGTGTCGCCAGGCGTCGCGCGACGCGGGGAGGGGCCTTGCTCCTGGCTCCCTCCTGGCGGCCCCCAGCGTGTTTCCCTTGTTGGAAGGGGTGCTGCCGAGCCAGGGTCGCCAATCGACGCTGCAACCCGATTCATCTGTAGCCCATGGTTAGCGTAAGCCTGTTCCTAAGAGATTAGCGGTACCCTGTAGTTGCTGTTGCCGGCGCGATCGTCGTGGTTCTCCATTGGTTCTTGGAAAGCCTCGGCTCCTAGCGCCCCCTCTCCCCAATCTTCTCCAACGAATGAGCCGTGGTCGTCCTCCGGTGCGTACTCTTGGTCCATCATGCGGGGTACGTAGGCCTCCGGGGCCGTCACCCCGAACAGCTCGCCGTAGTGCCCCACGCTCCATGTTGCTCGGCCCTGGGTGGCGTCCTGAGGATGGTAGCGTGGCATCCGGCTAGGACCATGGGGGGCGACGGCTGCGCCCACGCTTGACGCGGGTGGCATGGGGCCGGCGGAGCCCCCTACACCGCTGGTCGTGCTTATGTTGATGGAGCCCCCGGGCGTAGCTGATGGTGCGCGGTTGTGGTGAGGCCCGCCATGTGGCCCTGCAGTGGCCTGAGGGGAAAGTCGATAACAGAAGGGTGGCGCTCCCGAGGCCGCAGCGTCCAGCAGCTCAGCAACGCGTTCCAGCAGCACATCACGGCCGCTCTCCATCAGCCTGCATCGCAGCAGCTCCCTTGCCACGGTGAGCGCTCCCCGCATGTTTGCTTGCTCCCGCCGTGAGTGCGGCGCCGTTGCTGCCGCATGGCTCGCTGCTCTTGCAGCGGCTCGTACTTGCCGCGGGGTGAGGGTGGACGACGCCTGGCCGCGCTGCCCGCGCCCGGCGGAGTTTGGCGGCGCTCGTGCCGCCTGGAGCACGGGGTCGAGGTCTTCATGGGCAGGCGGCGCTGCCCGGGCTGGCCAGGCTGCCCAGCGGTTGGAGCCGGCCCTTGAGTCACCGGACATCGTGGCTGTGGAGCGTCGGCGAGCTAGTCAGCGGAGAAGAAGCTCCGGCGCACCCCTACCTGGCGCGCCAAATGTCGGATGTGGGGTTCCGGCAAACCCTTAAGGTTCGAACACTGGGGTGCGCGCGAAGTCTTTCCCTCCTACCGATCTACGCCCTAGCTCACTAAGATCTCACGGACAAACTCGACGAACTCACAACACAAAGAGACACGCGATTTATACTGGTTCGGTCCACCGTTGTGGTGTAATACCCTACTCCAGTGTGGCGGTGGTGGATTGCCTCTTGGGCTGATGAAGAACAATACAAGGGAAAGAACAGCCTCCTGAGATTGAGGTGTTCTTGTGCTTGGTGTCTTGGCGGGTGAGAGCTAGGTGAACTGCTCAATCAGATCAGATGAGATCCAGCCGAGATGAGGTCCCCCCTACTGTGGTGGCTAGTTCTACTTATATAGGCCCTGGTCCTCTTCCCAAATATTGAGCGGGAAGGGAGCCAACAACGGCGGGCAAATTTGAAGGGGGACAGCTAGTACAAGCTATCCTGACAAAAGCTGTCTTCGCCTGCAAAAGGCTCTGGTCGTGACGCCGTCTTGGGCTACACGATGACCTCCGTCTTGCCATCCTCCTGGTCTTGGTCTCGTTGCACCAATATAGCAACCTATGCCTGATGCCTCGGTACTCCTCGCCTGCGCTGGCCTCCTTAGCACCAAAGAGGAAACAAGGATGCTGCGCGCGCTGGCGCCCGCCTGGCGCCCGTCTGGTGTCGATCGTCATGGCTCACGTCACGAGAGACTCATGAGGTTTGCCCCGCCTTGATATCTCCGCTCCTCGTGAGCCTGCGTGACTAGGCCACTCCTGAGGAGGTCTTGCGTTGTTCGCCTCGCGAGGCTTTGCCCATCGCAAGGATCTTGGATGCCTTGTTGATGAAGATGGTCCGTACGGCCTGCTGGCTTAGCCACGCCGCGGGCCGCAGGCAGGCAAGTCTGGGGACCCCCGTTGCCAGAACGCCGACATGTTCCAGTAGGCCAACCACCCTATATCTTTGATGTGGGCACACAAAAATTCGATGGCACTCTTTATCGATCGCGCGCGCGCACACACACACACATCATCATCATCCCTCTCTTCGATTCTATGGATACGTCACGCCGATGATACCTCCACTCTCTCCTCGTGGATCGCCCCCTCTATATATATGATATATCCAGGCCTCTATTTCACACACATTGCATATGTTACAATTTTTGATTGAAATATATCGACACATATTCCCTATCTATCTCTCGCACCCCCCAAAACACTCACGAACCCACACACTATATCTCTCTACGTTTGTATCTCTCTCACACAACCCCACATAGGTGGTGTACGTACACGAAGAGAATAGGTGCACGTACTCACGCTTCGTGCCTAGCCACACCCGTGCGGGTACACGGTGGAGCTCATTTCTGTACGAAATGGCAGCCCACGTGCTAATTTGAGCGCGTGTAGCGGTTGTTTAACTACAGAAGTCGTGTACCACGCGTGCACGAAACAAAGTTCGACTTGATGCGTTGGCGTGTTATTTTTAGATAAAGTTATATCGCTCAATGGCACGTACATAGAATATAAAACAGTTTTTATGGAGAAAAAGGTAGTCCACTCCACTATATACAATGGAGCCTGCCTGTCGGGGTTTGTCTCTCTTCAGAGTATCTCACACAAGGCGGCGGTGGCCTCTCTCTCTCTCACCATTGATCACTAATCTGGCCGCACCCCGTCCGCCGACGGAAAGGGAGGATTGCATCGTTTCTCCATTCGACGACACCGAGTAAGCACGTCCCAATCTGCGGTACCCGCCGTTCTCTCTGACCAAGCTCCAGCGCGGTAGGGCCTACGCCACTTGCTTGCTGCCGCAGTACGGGAATATCCCGCCCGCCGCTGCTCTCCTAGTTACATCCCGATGACCCCCAGGTATCCCCTCTGGCCTTGCTCCACTGCCCGTCTTCCCATGTCCCTGCATGTGGAAAATCTTGCATGTGGATCTTCCATAGTTCTTTGACCAAAATGTAGCTCGTCCGACGTACTTTCCAAATTGCAATCTCGTCCTCACACCATTTTAGACAAACACAACCGTATTGTTATCTTCCCTTAGGACAAGGAATATGCTTCTTTTTTGTCATTGTATGTGTCATCAACTGTTATTGGCCAGTAATTGTTTCCTTTCTACCTCTCTTTTGCAAACAGGGCTATCAATTTCACCTTGTTGCTATTGCGGCCTTTTGGTGAACTGCACAAATCACTTTTTTCTTAAGAGTGTTTTGTGCAGTTGTACTAAAATGTCACACGGGCAACGTCTCTTTCAGTGCGACTGCACAAAGGGAGATTGGTTTTGCTCTATCCTCCTCATCCAACTCCGAGCCTAATCTTCTCCAACTATTTGCTTAATCTTCTCCAACTAGTTAGTCTTAAGAGAGACTGCAAAGGTGACCGACTTCTATCTGTGTGTTTATTGTTTCATGAACAGTCCTCTATTATTGTAATCACACTTAATATCTTTGGAACAGAGACGCTCAGCTCTCTTTTAGTGGAACTGCACAAAATGGTCGGAATGCTGCATGCTCCAGATAGCTACTTTTTTCCCAACATGCCTTGTTGATTTAGACAAAGCTGGGGGGAAGTTGCTGCCAATGAAAGCATGGATAAATTTTAATTTAACACCTTCTCAGAAGTTTGGCTTCAGTTGTGATGTAAATATTAGCTTTGATCTGCTAATCATTGAGAGGCATTAGCAAGGAAGTTAGTTTTTTATTTTTTCCGAAAGAGCATGGATGGCAAGACACACGAAACAAAAGCTGAAAGCTCAGAGCATTGTACAATTTCATGTCACTGGAAAATTATTTGTATAGTACGTCAATTATGTAAACAAATGCTGGAAGCTTGATACCATTGCCAGAAGCCTCTTCAGCATCTGGGTCCATGTGACATGCACGAAATTATACTCCCTCCATTCCTAAATATTTATCTTTTTACAAATTTCAAATGGACATATTTTAGAGTGTACTTTCACTCATTTTGCTTCGTATGTAGTCACTCGTTGAAATCTCTAGAAAGACAAATACTCCGTAGTATATTTAAGAACAGAGGGAGTAGTGCACAACCGCATGGGAGACTCAGCCCGATCGTTGCGCCGCACTAATAGTGAGTAATGAGTAGTCAAATCATAAGCCCCACCTTACCCACTGTAAGTTGCTCGGAAGAAGCAACCATCAATACGCTCTTCTTTGAAACCGCTCATACTACTCCCTCCGTCACTGTTTATAGAGCGCGCTTCAACAATCTCTGGGACCAAGGCGACTAGCGATCAGCCTGAGAAATAGCATTGGTAGTTATAGCACGGCGTCTATTGCTAGAGGAAATAATGCGTACACACATGCATGCAGTGCTTCCAACCCGGGTACACACATGCATGCACTTACTCCACTCCGCGTACACACCTAGTACATCAAGAAAATTGTGGACTTGATTGCGGTTACCACGCCCTAATTAATTGAGCATTAAACCAAACGCGTCTAAAGTCTCTCTGGAGGTGGAAATGCATGAGAATGAAGCACGCCCGTTAAACTGTGACGGAGGGAGGAGTAGTATGAAGGTGCAAAACCAAGTAAGCATATGGCCAGTCAGTCAACGCACTTCCCCTTGGCATATCACTGACATGTGGGACCGGAGTGTGAGCAAACCGATCTCAATTGATGACAAAATGGCCAACCCGCCGTCCTTGAGATAGACGAGGAGCGAGAACACACAGACGGGCTCGCACGGAGGCCAAGATATATTCGAGCATGGTTGATCGATATCATCATTACTTGTTCGATTTTTTTAATACTACTATTGGGCTGCCGTTTTCCGCAATTCTCCCGAATAAATGTGTACTTTATCAATGATTAAAATAAAATAAGAGTACAGACGCTCCAGCATGCGGTTCTAGTAGTAGTACTTCTCGTACTACTAAACCTTGCGCTTGGCTCTTCGCCTCTTCGTGAAGTCGAACAATGATGGTACTATAGTGTATGCCTCTGGCAATCCGACACCGAATGAACTGATGCATGTCCACCGCCTGGGCGAGGGTAGGTTGCATTAGTCAAAAGCTTCTCCTCGTCCTGCGAGCCACCGGTCTTGAGGTAGACGGAGTGGGTGTACTTGAGCTTCACCTTGTCCTGCAAGCTTCTCCTTGTTCTGCGAGTTGAGTTGACGGGACACACCAAAAAGTAGTGCTAGTCCATACTCCCTCCTTTCCGGTTAATATGGCTTAATCTTTTTTGCGGGTAAAGGAGATAGCTTTATTCATATATAAGCATTCTTAGGACGATCGGCCAAGAGACTGGTCACTAGGAAGCGAGGTACCCCACAAAAAAATAAGAAGGAAGCGAGGTGTTTCATCAAGCCAGCTCTCGGTCACATTCAAAGTGCAGCAAGCATGGTTCGCACAAAGATGCGCCGCAAGGTTTGCTGACCTGTTTACATGCCGAATAACAAAAAAAATAGAAAATATTACCGAGCGCTCCTATTTGTAACAAGATATGAGCCAGAATTAAGCGAGAATTGTGGCGAGTGTTCCATGCAATCAACTTCCATTATCACATGCGAGAACCCTCGAAGAGAACCAAATGTGTTGAAGATTGCTTTATCACATTTTAAAATAAAATAAGAGTGCAGACGCTCCTCCATCCGGTTCCTAGTAGTAGTACATACCTCTATAGTAGTAGTACTAGTACTATTAAACTTTGCGGCTGGCTGTTCGCCTCTTCGGGAAGTCGAACAATAAATGGTACTGGTACAGTGTATGCTTGTGGCAATCTGACACCGAATTAACTATTGCACGTCCACCACCTGAGCGAGGGAGAGCTTGCATTAGTCAAAAGTTTCTCCTTATCCCGCGAGTCACCGCGCGCAAGCTTCTCCCATCCTGCAAGCTTCTCCTCGTTCAGCAAGTTGATGGGACACAACAAAGTAATGCTAGTCCATACTGCCTCCTTTCCGGTTAAAATGGCTTAATTTCAAATAAGATAAATACATTGTCTATCACTGTATATTTGTAAAAAAAATACGGTTAGTGGACTTCATAATACGCTCATTGCGTTCAATATATACATTTTCCGGTGTTTATACGGTCACTAGCTCACCCTGGCCGAGTATGTGTGTGCATGCACGTGTAGGTTGAGCACTTGAGCGTGACCGTGTGTGTTCCATCGTGTGCTCGGACATGCATGCATTAGGGCGTCGCGCGCGTTTTTGCGTCCATGTGTACGTGTTACTGTTGCATTCATGCACGAGGTTGTAGTCCCTCACATTCACATGTTCATAAGTCGATGCTTTGTCAAAACACTACATGCAAGGTTTAATCATTCGTTGTTCACGCATGCAGAGCATCTCCAATAGCATGTGTATATTTGGATGTCTATATATTCATATAGACAATGGTCTAAAAAGATTCCCTCATATACATGTCTAGTTTTGCGTCAGAAGGTCTATATACAAGGACCATGAAAGGTGAGCCATCGCTGGGGAGAGGAAGAAATCATGACTGCAGCTGAGTTTAGACGACGCCTTCACATTGTCCAGGCATGGACATTGTCGAGGTCAATTTAGAGGATTTGTATATTTGGAAGACCATATAGACAAGCTGTTGGACGCCTGTTTTGGGCTCACGTCGTGGAAAACCAGTATAGACATCCATATAGACAAGCTATTGGAGATGCTCAATACGTTGGTAAAGACAATTTCTTGAGGAAAACGAGCCCATGAATTGAGTACAAAGGGGACCAATAAGCCAGGACGGAGGGAGTACTAGTAGTGAACCGGAAGGAGGGAGTATGTACTAGTAGTACTATGTAACAACATGCAGTAACAAAATTCCTCTATGTGCAACCTGTCTATGTGTCATGCAAGAAAATAGAGATAAGTACAGGTGAGACTCAGGAATGGTCATACACGTAGGGGGAGTACATGTAGGGGCCACTAAGGAGCAGTCAAAGCACACATCAAGTTAGTCGGAAGAAGCAACCATCATTTCACTCTTCAATGACACATACGCAATATAAAATGGTTGATATGGAGAGAAAAAGAAAACCACTATATATACACTAGCAGGAGCCTAAGCTACAAGCCTGCTTGCTTGGGTTTCTCTCTTCACAAGCATAGAACGACAGTGGCCACACCGCTGGTCACAGATCCGGCCTGATCCCGCCGTTGGGGGAAGGGGACGATGTTCTGTGTAGACGCGGTCGACATCGGCGAGGGAGAAACCCCACTGCCGTTGCGTCCCAACCGAGGGTCCCCGGGGTATGGGCTGATGCCACCTCCCAACCGCCCTTCTAGCCGCAGCCCGATGTCCCAGGTAAAACTTCCTTTTGGAGCCCGCTTGCTCCACTACTACAGCTCCCCACGTAGCGCCATCTCCATGTCGATCATTCTCTACTTCAACCGGCTTCTATTTGTGATGAGTTTATGTCTCATGAACTAGTGCCAGTACTATTATTCTAATCACACTTCTTCAATATCTTTGCCATCAGGGTTGCTCAGCTCGATTTTAGTGGAACTGCACAAAAGCATCGTATGATCCGAGGGTGCCAACCGTCTTTCCTTCGACAAGTTCTACCTAGCCAGGAAATTAAATCATGTTTAGGGTTTAGGGTTTAAGTCGTAGTGACCCCATCAGTAGTTTTTCTTTTGTACACACTCTCACAACTTTTGTCTTTAGTTGTGAAGTAAATATTGGCTATGATCTGTGAATCATTGAGATGCATCAGCATGCGTGTTAGTTTTCCTTTCTATTTGATGGAATGTTGTAACGGGGCAACCTTGGAGTAGGAATGAAAATGGAGTGGAAAGTTTCCGTTTTTCCGGAAAAACATGGAAACGGAGAGAAACCAATGTTTCGTTTCGTAGGATCACGCCATCGAGCAAAACCAACGTTTAAATCACGTCTGTCATGTTCGTGTCTCACCCTCCTCCATGGCTCCGCCCCACACGGTCGCTCGGCATGCCACTCACCGCAAACCGAGTATACGATAACTTTCCTGCCTACTTGTCGATGGATCGCGCCATGGAGTACTCCCTCCTTTCTGGTTTATAGGGCTCAATTCAATAATCTCACCAACCAAGGTAGATGGTGAGTGGTGGAGTACTTTCTGTAGTTTGCAAAAACACCTAATTAACGCTCTTGTTTTCCTCAAAATTATGTTTATCAATGCATTAATTGCAGTGCATGCATGCATAAAGTACATTCATTGGTCAATTTTCTCTTAATACTTGCATGCAATGATTTAATGCACCTTGGAATCTGAACATGTGATGGGAAACAACCAAATTGAGCCTTATAAAATGGAAAAACTAAAATTTTGAGATAAGCCTTATAAACCGGAAAGGAGGGAGTACTAGCACTACTAGAATAGATTGACGAGGAGGGGGAGGACAGCTAGCTGTAGCACAGACTCCCAAGAATTTTTACATGCATGTTGTGACCGTCTATTGTGACCTTTGAACTCGGAGCAGTCGCGCGCACCGGGAAGCGGCGCGGGCGACGCTCTGTCGGCCAGCGCACCGTTTCAATGCCGGCACCAGTGAGAGATCGCGTCCGCTCTGGCCGGGCATGAACGCGGCACTGACCGTTTCGGGCGGGAAGCACACGCGGGTGACAAAGAGGGTTCAGGTTGGTCAGGAGCGGGCGTGGCAGCGGTCTGGACGGCCGCAAACAAGAGATGCTATACGTTAATATTGCTGCGTATATAATTAACAACGTAAATAATGTGCCAGTTATACAAATATGATTGGAGATGGAGATGGAATTTTACGTAAACACGGATATGCATGTCTATGTCTATGTGTGTGTGCGCGACAACTCTCGCGACCTGGAAGTGGGGGCGTGTTTTTGATCGAGTTTTCTTTCTTGGTACGTTAAAAAAATTGTCCGCCAGTTTTCGTTTCTTTTTTCCAGGAACGCGCATATTCTATTTAAAACCACTACTATGGAGAGATTTTTTTTACTCCATTGTATATATAGCCTCTTGTTTGATAGGGTTTCTCGCGTCTCACTATCTCACCCTCTCCATATCAAAACAAGATGACAGTGTCCACTCTATCTCTCTCCTCACCGGTGGTCACAGATCTGGCCGAACCCCGTCCGCTGCGGGAGGTGAGGAGGTGCAGCGTTGACGTTGTCGCCGTCGGCGATGGTGGAACCCGATGCGCACCATCCTCTCAGAGCCGGCGCTGGCGCGGACGAAAGTCCTCCGCACCCTTGTTCGCTGTCGTTGTGTGGGCAGATCCCGCCCGCCCACCTAAGCGACATCTCGCCCACCTGAGGTATAACTTCTTGTACTGGTCCAGCTCCCCAGGTTGCTGCGTGCGGGTTTTCTTCTATGCCACTACTCCCCAGCTCCCCATGTACAGTAGCTAGGGTTCGTCGGCTGGTCCAACATCACCTATTTTTAACTATTATAGAGGAAATGCCACTTAAAAAGTTCTCCTGGTTTATGCCTCGGTGGAGGTATACATGTTTTTTCAACAAAAAGTACATGGTGGTTGCGCGGTCATTGTCCATATGCTCCTATTGCTGCTGCTAATCTAATACTATCACTTGTTAAATGAAGAAATGCTTTTTTTTCTCGGGTATCCTGGTTTAGTTCTCATCTATATAATCATGATGCTTCTGTTTTTTGGTGTACTTTTCATTAATTCTTATTGACAATTGAGATGTCGCCGTTAATCTTGTACCACTGCCAAAACAAAGTAACAACACTATATCCATTTTTTTTATATTTTTGCAAAGATGCGTATCTCCATACAGGCATGTCTTCCTCAATTTTAGTGGAACTGCACAAAATTGGATGGCCATTGTTGTTCTGCCTCACTGTCCTCTGCCATGTGGTTCTTCCTTCCTCGAGCTTGATTACCGAGAAGAAACAGACCACAGTGAGGATTTGTCCAACTTCATTGGTGCCTCACCCAAACTTCATCCCAAATGGATGATGCATCACCACGATGACCTATCGATGCTCATGGTTGGGCCTCATGGTTGCATCGGCTGGTGAAGCTGATCGATTTTTAACGAAAAACAAGTTGTCTTCCATCAGTGCTCTTTGCTTGTTACCCACAAAGATGATATCCTTCATCAGTTCACCTTGGTTGCGTTGGAGACGTAGTCGTCTTTCACGTTGGTGCAGTTTTATCACACAATTGGCTATGAACCAAATGTTTCCTCGAAGAAGGATCGACATTAGTACTAAGAGCATAAGTTTTGTATTGATTTCTAAGCCTTCTCACAACTTTGTCTTCAGGTCCCCTGTAATTTTATTTGTCTAGCTATTAACTAAATATGTGGTCACACTTTGATTAAAAAAATGGTGTGGACTAAAAACCCGGATGGACATAGTAGCCCTCCATTTTTATTTACTCTACATATTAGATTTGACTGAAGTCAAAATTTGTAAAGTTTGACCATGTTTAGCCGAACACAATAAACCATAATTATTGAGAGAGGGCAAACTTTACATACTCTCAAACCTTTCTGATAATTGAAATTAAAATTCTTTATTTGTACACACTCTCATGCATTTCCGATAATTTGGTGCATGTGTGGTTGTTCACTTAACGGAGGGTAGTGTACCGCACGTGAAGGACAGGAACTGCGACCAGGACGCGTGGTCGTTAGTTCATAGTAAGTAGTTTTCTTCACGGGTACGTTAAATAAAGAGTTTCGTTTCGTACTTACACAATTTAAAATGATTGTTATGGAGAGAAAAAGAAAACCACTCCACTATATATTAGTAGTATACATGAGTACTCTATAAGTAGTACTATATAAGCTGGAGCCTCAGCGCTTGTTCGCTAGGGTTTGCACTCTCCACACTCTCACCACACTACATATATATATACACACAGGAGGCTCAACGTTCCTTTGCTAGGGTTTGCTATATTCACAGTCCCTCACCCTCTTCACCAGATCTAAACAAGACTGCGTTGGCCTCTCTCTCTCTCTCTCTCTCCCCCCTCACAGCTGGTGAAGGATCCGTCCGGATCCCGTCACCCGGGAAGGGGAGGTGCAGCGTTCACTCTGTTGCCTTCGGTGAAGGAGGCAATCCACTGCCAGCTGCGATGTTCTCTTTCACCCAGCGCCTGTGTCGGAGGGCCACCGACCCCTTCTTCCTCGCTACCGTACGTAGTGTAGGCAGATCCGGCCTCCCACCGCACGCCTAGCCACATCCCGACGACCCTAAGTAAACTTTCTTTGAAACAGTCATTGCTCTAGCTGCATGCGGATGTTTTTCGATTCTGTATTCGAATCTAGGTCTTGGTTCAAAGAGGAAAGAAGGGTGTGGTGGGGTGGAGCATGAATCTAGGACGTGGTTCAATGAGGAAAGGAGGGAGGGAAAGTAGTATCGACTGGCTATCCAGCCGCTTTGTTGGTCGAAAAGGGAAAAAGGGGGTAACCCAGTACACACATCTGTAAGGAACCGATCTCTTTGTTCAAAAAGGAAAGAAACTGGGGGGTTGGGTAGTTTGTGCAGGACTAGATTTTTTGCCCTCACATAGGAAAAAGGTTCAAAGAGAACAAATATGGGACCAACGCATATATGGTGCTTGGCAACATACTCTGCATCACCCATTTATACATGTGGACGCACATGGTGCTGGCATGTCCCATGTCCCATGTCCCATACAACTATTTTGCTGTTGTTAATCTAAGAATGCCACAAGAAAATTGAAGCAATGCCACTGTTAAAAGTAAATTACATTTTTAACGGATGTTGTTTTAAGAGAATGTCTCTGTTAATATGAATCAATGCAACCGTTTTAGAAATTCTACTGTCCTACTTTGTATTCCATCAAGATAAGTTAGATGCTTCTTTTTGTCGCCGTTTGTTTCATCCTCCTTTATTGGCCAGTAATTGTTTCCTTTTTTGCCTCTGTTAAAACAGGGATATCTATTCAACTTGTTGCTATAGCGAACTTAAATGTCACACCGACAACTTTGCTTGATTTCATTGCAACTGCACAAAACGAGATTGGATTTCCAATTCGTGTTGGTAGATTCATATTTTATCTTGTCTGTCTCATGAAAGGTCAGTACAGGCCTTCATCCACATGATTGTGCAGTGTGCTTTGAGATGTTGTGCTACTTGTATTGGTACTATTTTAAATAAATGTTGGATTGAAGCTATTGAATTGCCGTCTTTTCCCATTAAGTAGTGAACAAAAATGGGACCAACCCAGACATGATGCTTGTTGCTTTGTTACAACAAACTCTGCATCACCCCCTTTATAAGTAGATGGAAGCACATGGTATTGTTGCACCCACTCTCCCCTGGAACTGTTTATGCTTTTTGTTAATCTAATGCCGCTGGTAAAATTAAGCAATGCCACTCAGAATTAACTACTGAATCTTAGTTCAAAACTGCAACACTTGTTAGGATCGGCGGGAGTACCATTTCTGTTAGGGATCGGCCGGAGTACATGTTTAAGAAATGTATTGTTGAGATAATGCCTCTGTTATTATGTATCAGTTACAGTATTTTACAGATGGTACTATCCTGCTTTGTAGTTCTTTCTAGATGTTTAACCAAGGTATTGGTAGGATAATGTCTCTGTTAATATGAATCAGTCGCATAGTTTTAGGAAGGGTACTTTTCTGCTTTGGCGTTCTTTATACATGTTGAAACAAGGCACTGTTAAGCTAATGTCTCAGTTAATATGAATGAATCACACTGATTGAGAATTGCTACTCTCCTGCTTTGTTTCCCATTAAGATAAGGTAGATCAGTAGATGTTTTTCTTCTGGGAGTATAAGTCATCAACCGTTATTTCTCAGTAATTGTTTCCCTTATACCTATTATCGAATAGGAAAAAGGTTGAAAGAGAACAAATATGGGACCAACACTGATATGTTGCTTTGCAACATACTCTGCATCACCCATTTATACGTGTGGAGGCACATGGTGCTGGCATGTCCCATGTTCCATACAACTATTTTGCTGTTGTAAATCTAAGAATGCTGCTGGAAAATTGAAGCAATGCCACTTTTAAAAGTAAATTACATTTTTCATGAATGTTATTTAAAGAGAATTTCTCTGTTAATATGAATCAATGCAACCGTTTTAGAAATGCTACTGTCCTATACTTTGTTTTCCATCAAGATAAGGTAGATGCTTCTTTTTGTGGCCGCATGTATCATCCTCCTTTATTGGCCAGTAATTTATTCCTTTTTTGCCTTTGTTAAAACATGGATATCTATTCAACTTGTTGCCATTGCGACATTTTGCTTCGCTACGCGAAACACTTTTGTTTTAAGAGTGTTTTGTGCAGTTCAACTTGAATGTCACACCGGCGACTTTGCTTAATTTTGGTGGAACTGCACAAAAGGAGATCAGATTTCCATATATGTGTTGAGATCTCTTTCAGGTCCTCCTCGCGAGTTGTTTCAAATTTTGGTCAAGAAAGGTCAGTACCGACTTTCATCCACATGATGCTGCAGAGTGCTTTGAGATGTTGTGCTACTTGTATTGGTACTGTTTTGGATAAATGTTGAACTGAAGCTATTGAACTGCTGTCTTTTACCATTAAGTGAGCAAAAATTGTTCCAACCCAGACATTATGCTTGTTTCTTTGTTACAATGAAACTCTGCATCACCCCCTTTATAAGTAGATGGAAGCACATGGTTTTGTTGCGCCCACTCTCCCCTGGAACTGTTTATGCTTTTTGTTGATCTAATGCCGCTGGTGAAATTAAGCAGTGCCACTCTCAGAATTAACTACTGAATCTTAGTTCAAAACTGCAACACTTGTTAGGGATCGACGGGAGTACCATTTCTGTTAGGTATCGGCCGGAGTACATGTCTAAGAAATGTATTGTTGAGATAATGTCTCTGTTATTATATATCAGTTACAGTGTTTTACAAATGGTACTATCCTGCTTTTTAGTTCTTTCTACATGTTTAACCAAGGTATTGTTAAGATAATGTCTCTGTTAATATGAATCAGTCGCATTGTTTTAGGAGTGGTACTTTTCTGCTTTGTCGTTCTTTATACATGTTGAAACAAGGCATTGTTAGGATAATGTCTCAGTTAATATTTATGAATCACAGTGATTGAGAATTGCTACTCTCCTGCTTTGTTTCCCATTAAGATAAGGTAGATCAGTGGATGTTTTTCTTCTGCGAGTACAAGTAATCAACAATTATTTCTCAGTAATTGTTTCCCCTATACCTATTGTTGCTTACAGGGATATCAAAATTTTTGCTCGATTTTATTTCGACTTTGATTTTAGATGAACTGCACAAAAGGAGCCAATGTGTCTAAGGCAAAATGCTACATTAGTGGGTCTAGTTGGTCTTACCACTTTGCAGAAAGAAGTAGTCACTATTTGCACTACAGTACAGAAGGAATGATCGAGAAGCTTTACAGAGTATTAGTAGATGTTGGTGACATGACTAGTCTGGAGAGAGCATGGGCAACTCAACAACACGTGGAGTGCAAAATTCACTCCACAAGGAAAGGTATGACCAAGTGGGTTGCCGACGCATCTGTAACAAACGAGGTCAGTATCGGCCTTCATCCACATGATTGTGCTTTGTTATGTTGTGCTACTTATATTGTTGTATTGTTTTGAATAAATGTTTGATTAAAGCTATTGTATTGCTATCTTTTCCTGTTAAGATAATGAAGATGATTATAGTTGTAAGCGTATGTTTAATCAACAAATACCACTATTATATTCATCATGCTTTTTCTGTATTTATGCAGACAGGGATGCTCAGCTTGATTTTAGTGGAACTGCACAAAATATTCAGATGGTTCGTGTCCTCCATAATACTTCATCATGCACAATACATCGAATGGTTCTCTAATCATTCGTCGTCACCTTGAGCCACCGGACTATCTGTTTGAATGGAGTTGCCAACGTGTTTAACGCTTTGCAACATATAAATACGAAATCCACCATGCTACTCAAGACATTGTTTGATTTTAGTGGAATCTGCATAGAAAGATACGCTGGTTAATCCGGCTCCATGTGCCATTTCAATGTGCAAACTAATGACAAACCATGCCCGTCTGAATGGAGCTACCAACATCTTCAAGGCAGAATACTACCTTTAAGAAGGGTAAGAAGAAAGACAAAAAGAGAGATGGCTGCTTTACTTGTGGTTCGGAGGAACATTGGGCAAACAAGAGCCCAAACAAGTACAAGAAGCCAGGACAGGACTCCAAGTCTGTCAATGTCATTCTAAGCAACAATGATGGGGCATCTGGGTATGGTAATCTGTTTACCGTACTCTCAGTTTGTTAGTCCACCGATTGGTGCTTTGACACTGGGCCAATATTCATGTGTGTGCTGATGTGTCTTTGTTTTCTTGCAGCATATAAATACTAAATCCACAGGGATGCTCAGCTTGATTTTAGTGGAACTGCACAAAATGTTCAGATGGTCCGTGTCCTCCATAATACTTCATCATGCACAATACATCGAATTGTTCTCTAATCATTCATCGTCACCTTGAGCCACCGGACAATTAGATGACAAACCCTGCCCGTTCCACAATCATAGGCATTACATATTTTGAATGGGAAAAGCTTGTCAAAGTTTAATCATTGATGTTAGCAACAAGACATTAGTTTAATATATTGGAATTGGAAAACATTGTCAAATTTTGCTCATTGATCTTAGCCATAAGACATGCATTTGATATTTTTGAGTGGGACGCCCTTTGCTGTGAGCAACGTTGATCGTTTTTCCTATTCATGTCTTCAGTTCAGAAGTAAATATTTACTCTGCTGAGATGCATAGTCACATGAATGTTGACTTTATGTAAGGTATTTTAAGAGTTTGTTCTGAATGTTGTCTATGTAATGCCAGGCCTTGTGAGTTCGATCGAAAAGTTGAGTTTGGAATGCTGGGGCATGCGGCATCACGAGCTGTTCACCGTGCCTCCTGAGAATAAAGCTTCATATTGTTTTGCATGTTTATCTAATGCATGTGATTTGCATGTTAAGAAGATCATCCTCTTCTGTTGTTTCTGTGCTTAAGAAGTTCATTGTCTTATGTTTCATTCATAGCCTATACGACAACTCGGGTAGGTTAGAGGTGAAACCATACGATCTTCCGACCAACTCATCATCTTAGGCCATGATTGCATCGTCGTTTTCCAATCAAAACTGCTTGTAAAACTGACGCTTGTAAATAAGAGCAGATGGTCTTGGGCAAAGCACTTGGTTGGTCAATTTTGACTAGTAAAATATACACTGGTCTCTCAAATTACACGCATAACTCGCCGGTTTTCGTTACAGACCTCAGGCCCTGGGTTTCATTACGCCTATATTTTACGCGTTGTTCCTGATGATGAGTCAATTACACTTGTATCTTAATACAGGTGTGAAACAATCTAGAGCTCCCAAGCGCGGCCTTACCGTTTCATGCCGTCTCAGTGTCTTGAAGCTGCTCATAGGTGTCCGATGATCCTGGCTTCCTGAATGAGTAGCAGGCACTATATCAGACCATCGGTAGGGCCCGCGAGGCCTTCTTCGTTGTCCTTTGAGTTGTTGCACTCACCGTGGTGCCGAGCATTGTCAACATGGTCAACGAACATGAGGAATCCGGAGATGACTTTATTTAGATTGGATGACAGTAGGGACCCACTAGGGCCATAGGCGTACATACGCAAGTTCCTCCTTATTATATACAACTATATTTTTTTTGCTTCCTCCTGGTTTCCTGACATCACGGTCCCACACCATCGTCAACCTATAAGTCAACAAACGAGAGAATTGCACAAGGAGCGGCTGACAGTTGGGACCCAGCTGCTCGAGCAGTATTTGTTTTTTTAGGTGTAAGCGGAGTTTTTCTTGAGCGATGTTTTTGTTGTTGTCCAGAGGAGCAGGATATCAACTGGGCTGGCTGTGGCCCGTCTAGCCCAGGTTATTATTTTATGTCGACCAAATATCCAGCCCAGATATTAGTTTTTTCAAGGTGAAAATGGCTAGCCCAGCTATACTTTTTTTGTGGAATACCCAACCCAGGTCAACTTGTTATTCTCCGCCCCGCTGGGCTGTAAATCTTTCCTCTGAGGGATGCATTAGGCCTAACAAGAAAATGGGCTTTAAGAAATAAAATGGGATGTAATTATAAAAAGTAGGTTGTAAATGTACAAAAACGCACCAAGCAGGTAATTAGTTTCAAAAATATTATTGTTTGAATTTGGAAATTTTAATTTCATTACTTATTGCGTGCGTAATATTTCTTTAGATTTTTACCTAATACAAATTCATTTTGAAATTATATTTAATCCGACTCAAAATTTCGGGATAAAATTTTTCCGGATCCCATCAAAATGTGGGATTTTTTGTTGAATTCTGTTTTGAGAGGTTGGTTGAAATTATTAATTGTTGTCCTGGCTAGAAAATGGGCTGTAATTTTAACAGACTGTAAATGGGTTGTCATAAATTCCATTAGAATTCAGAAATGGGTTGTACACCATTACAAATCGCAAATGGGCTAGATGTTCTCTGCCACAGATGTGATGCTCACTTGTGGGCCTACTATTTTTTGAGAATTATAGTCAGTGATGCATAAGGAAGGCTTGTGGGCCTACTAAGGCGTACAGAAGGCTTTGTAAACTTATAGTCAAGACGTGAATCTAGCAGCACTGGCCGTCGAATGTCCATCCAACGGCTGTAGTGCTTCTGCAATCTCAGATATTCTTGCTTCAGCCGCCCAAACCACCGCCTGCTACCGCCTCCCGTGGTTGGCTGTGCTGCCGCGCAGGCTTCACCGGCCCACTCTACTCCCAAACGCCGTCCAGGCCATTCCTCTACTCACCAATACCTCATGTTCTTCACCGGCGACGGCAGCCTCACACTGTAGCCGAACCAGTGAACCCTCATACTCCCCTCCGCGTGGGCATCCACTGATGTGTCTTTGCCGGCTCCAGGTCGTTCCCTTCGTAATACTCGCCATCGTTCACTGTCTGTGTGGCGTGGTCAGCTTTGTCAGCAAATGAGAGCCATCGGATGAGGCATGTACGTGGATTGGCTGACAATAGGGACCCACATGGCCCATGGCTGCACGCAGAAAGTGCCCCCATATTATGCGAAAACAAATAATTTCTCCCCCTGACAGGTTTGACCCACCAGCTACATCTTCGCACGCAAGGAAGTGCTTCCTTTATTACGCAGAAATAAAAAGTTTCCTCTCCCTGACAGCTGGGACCCACCAGCTTTATTATGATCCTTTTCGTGAAAATATAAATTGTACCGAAGATCCTAAATTGTTTTGTTTTTATTCTAACTCAAAAAAGAAGAAATGGAAAAAACCAGAAAACATCATCGCACGCAAGGAAGTGCCACCTTATTACGCGAAAAAAATTGATTCCTCCTGCTAGCTGGGACCCACCAGATTTGGAGGCTGACTTGTGGGCCTACTAAGTTAACGCGTACGCAGGGCTTTGTCAACTTAGTCAATAAACGATTCTAGCAGCATTGACCATTTGATGTTAATCCAACGCTAAGTTGCGTCTTCAACCTCTGGTCTTGTTGCTCTAGCCGCCCAAACATGCGCCCGCCATACCGCCTGCTCCAGCCTCCCGTGGCAGGCTGTGCTGCCGCGCAGGCCTCACCGCCCGACCATACTACTACTGGCCAGGCCTTCCCTCTACTCACCCACACTCCCTGTTATTCTCCGAAGACGGCTGCCTCAAACCGCAGCCGAAGCTGTCAACCCTCATACTCCCCTCCGCGTGGGCATCCACTGCTGCGTATTCCCCGGCTCCGGGACATTCCCTTCCTAGGTCACGTCGTCGTCCACCACCTTGGTGCTCTCGGTCGGTACGGCGTCGTCAACGCAGTCAATGAAAGACAACCATCAAAATAGGACTATAAGTGGAGAGGCTGATAGCTGGGTCCATGGTCGCACGCAAGGAAGTGCCTCCTTATTACGCTGAAAATAATGATTCCTCCACCTGACACCTCAGACCTACCGGAAGGGCCTCTATATTTCGCGAAAAAACGTTCACCCCTGACAGCTGGGACCCACCTGCTTTATCTTTGCACAGAAGGAACTTCCTTCTTACCCACTGACAGCTAGGACCCACCGGGTTGAAGCGAAGGTAGCATTATTTGTCCGGCCGCGAACTTGTACGTACATAGGGGTCGATCGGTGTCTCTGCAGCGATGTACCGTGGCCGAGTAAGGAGTGGCACGTGTTGAAGTAGAGGCGCCGACGTAGCATGTCATGCAGTCCTGTCTATATCGTGTACACGTACGTACGACCATGCTAGAATATAGTAATTACGGCTACATACGTACATACGGGCGGGGTCTCTAACATGTACATCGACTAATCCTGTTCATGGAAAGCCAACCGGCTGGGTCGAGACGGAGAAACTGCGTCGTGTTCATGGGGAGGCAACGGAATGCGTCGTGTTCATCGGGAGACAACGGAATACATCGTGTTCATCGGGAGCCAACTGGCTTGGACGGAACAGCCGAAACAAGGTCTGGCATGCCACAGAACGGAGGAAACAGACCTTCTGTTCGACTGCGTACGGTCGAAACGGGGTCCTGTTCATCGGGAAGGGTCTGGCGTACCGCAAAATGGAGGAAACGGACTTGTGTTCAACCGCGTATGGTCGAAACGGGGTCCTGCTGATCGGGCGGGGTGTGGCGTACCGCAAAACGGAGGAAACAGACTAGTGTTGGAGCACCTACGATCGAAACGAGATCCTGTTGATCGGGAGGGGTGTGGCATACCACAAATCGGGACTCCACGAGCTACTGTTCATCCATCGTCGACTTCCTCCAGCCTCCACCTGCTACTATTCATCCACCGTCGACTTCCTCCAGCCTCCACTAGCTACTGTTCATCCACGGGGTCTTGTTCATCCAGCCTCCACCGGCTACTGTTCAACCAGCCCTCCACGGTGTCCTGTTCAACCAGCCCCTCCACGAGGTCCTGTTCAACCAGCCCTCCACGTACGGGGTCCCTCCACGGGCTACTGTTCATCCACCCCCACGCCTCCTCGATCTGGGTCCTGTTCATCCAGCGGCAAAGACCTCTAATACCATGGGATCCTGTTCATCCAACCCCCACCCGGAACTGTTCATCCAACCCCCACCGGGAACTGTTCATCAAGAGGTAGCTTCGATCGGCTTCAGTTAGTAGCAGTAGCGAAGGAATCACTCGGGTTCAGTTAACAGCAAGGGATTGATCGGGGTTCAGTAACGTAGCTAGTGCAATCGCTCGGGTTCAGTTAGAGCCCAACGCCTCGCTCGGGTTCAGTTAGAGCGCAATGCCTCGAACACACGCGCGTACGTGTACAAGAGAAACGTGCAAACCTCCGTGCACCGCTCGGCCCCGACCACCCACCGTAACCGGGAACTCCCTGATATTTTCCTCGCCCTTGCTTCTACCATGATTTTTTTCGTCATGGACGGCCCAAAGAATGTCATGCAGTTGCGTCTCCGGCCCGCCCAGGACGAAAAGCCCATTTTCTATCATGATTTTTTGTCATAGAAGTAGGAGCCCACCACATCTATGATGATACCGGGTTTTGTCACAATTATCGTCATAGAAGTGTCATAAGCATGACACACAAAAAATTCATTGGGCCCAAAATGTCACAGATGTGTCTTTTTTTGTAGTGTGGTGTTGTGGCTGTGCACATTGTGGAACACGCAGAACGGGCGACTGCCCTTGGATGACTCTGGGTGGTCGCAGCCGTGCTTCATCTCTGGTTCGACCGCGAGCACGGCTGGTCCCTTGCGCTTCACGTCCTTGGCCTTGGCCTTCTTGTCTTCTGGGTCAGCCTCCGGAAGCTTGAGGAGGGAGAGGCATCCCTCCTCAGCTCTCACACACTTGGTTGCCATGTTGAACATCTCCAGAGCCGTGCACAGGTCCTCGTGTATGGCGAGCTCCTCCTTCATCTTGACGTCGCGGACGCTATTAGTGAACGCCGAGATGATGGCCTCATCTGACACGTTGGGGATCTTGAGGCGAGCACTATTGAAGCACTGGATGTACTTCTGCAAGGTCTCTCCTGGCTGCTGCTTGCTGCTTCACATCCTTGGCCTTGGCCTTCTTGTCTTCTGGGTCAGCCTCCGGAAGCTCGAGGAGGGAGAGGCATCCCTCCCCAGCTCTCACACACTTTGTTGCCATGCTGAACATCTCCAGAGCCATGCACAGGTCCTCGTGTATGGCGAGCTCCTCCTTCATCTTGATGTCGCGGACGCCATCAGTGAATGCCGAGATGATGGCCTCATCTGACACCTTGGGGATCTTGAGGCGAACACTATTGAAGTGCTGGATGTACTTCTGCAAGGTCTCTCCTGGCTGGTGCTTGATGCGCCGCAGGTCACCCGCAGCTGGCGGGTGTCGCGAGTGCCTTGGAAGTTGGCGATGAAACGCTCTCGCATCTCGTCCTAGGAGGAGATCGATCCCGCGGGGAGGTTGAGGAGCCATGAGCGCGCGCCACTTTTAGGGCCATGGGAAACCAGTTCACCATAACCTTCTCATCGTTGTTGCCCGCCTTGAAGCTCCTAGAGCTGCAGGAATTCGGCAGGGTCTGGGGTACCGTCGTAGCGTGGAGGTAGGTCGGGCTTGAATTTCCCTGGCCAGACGATGCTAGGCAGCTACGCAGTGAACGCGCGGCATCCTGCCGTGCTCATGGGTCCCGCCGTAGAGGTGGAGCCTGATCTTGGCGGTCGCGCGCCATCACCACAGGCGGCGTGCGGTCTTGATGTGGCGGCGCTGGTAGCGCACGCGCATCTCCTTGCGGCCGCTGCACCACCTTGCAGCTTTCCTCGTCACGCCCGGCACCCTACATGGCGGGTCGCGCCGTGGAGCCTCACGCCTTGGCTCGAGGGCGACGTCTTGCCTGGGAGGAGGATGAGGGGCACCGTGGGCCACGCCGCCCGCGAGAAGCGGCGGGGGAGGCAGCGAGCGGGACGGTGCAAGGGTCTCTGGCGACGCTGACGAGCTCAGTGATGCGGTCCAGCCAGTCCTCGTAGAGGTCGTCGATAGGGCGATAGCGCAGGAGCTCGCACGCCATGAGCAGCGCAGCCTGCGCGTTCGCTGGCCCGCGACGAGTATGGGACGACGAAGCGGCCGCCGGGGTGAGCGACGGAGTGGCGGTGCGCCCATTGTCGGTGTCAAAACCGGCCGATCTCAGGTAGGGGGTCCCGAACTGTGCGTCTGAGGATCAAAGGTAACAGGAGGCAGGGGACACGATGTTTACCCAGGTTTGGGCCCTCTTAATGGAGGTAATACCCTACTTCCTGCTTGATTGACTTTGATGAGTATAGGGGTTACAAGAGTTGATCTACCTCGAGATCGTAATGGCTAAACCCTAGATGTCTAGCCTGTATGATAATGATCGCCTCTACGGACTAAACCCTCCGGTTTATATAGATACCGGAGGGGCCTAGGGTTGTACAGAGTCGGTTTATAGAGAAATGAATCTTTACATCCGAATTCCAAGCTTGCCATCCACGCAAAGGAGAGTCCCATCTGGACACGGGGGAAGGCCTTCTATCTTGTATCTTCTTGGCCCATTAGTCCGGATCATATCACATAGCCCGGACGCCCGGGGACCCCCTAATCCAGGACTCCCTCAGTAGCCCCTAAACCAGGATTGAATGATGATGTCTCCGGTACGCAGATTGTCTTCGGCATTGCAAGGCGGGTTCCTCCTCCGAATACTCCAAAGCCGTTGGTCAAAAGAACTATGTTTGGCTCTGTATAACAGTCATAACCCTGAACCATAACGGCAAAAACACTTAAAAAAAATAAACCGTGTCTACTGACAGCTTTTCGGCGAGACGTTATGTTCTGGCTTTATTATCATTTCGAACCGTTTTTTAGCCTCCCGCCTCATATTTTGAGGCGCGGTTCTCATTGACACGTCTTGTCAAAGCAGAGATCGTGTCTCCTTATTGCGGGATTCTCATCAATACGGGTTTGGGTAATCCAACCGTGCCATTTGCACGATCCCTTGGGAATAGGCAAGTTTTAAGGCTCGTAGGGGGGACGCTTGATATTCACTGCCTTTATAAGAAGATAAGGACCCATCTTTTTACCCCACGCCTTCTTCCTCCTCAGCCCATCCACCCTCGAGCTCCAGCGCCCGAGTTCGATCCTTTCCGTCCCCAGAAAATACTGCAGCCATGTTCGGATCTGGCGCTCAGGGCAAGTGGATGGCCTCCTCCGTCACGGAGGAGAACATCAAGGAACTCCGGGAAGCGGGGTACTTGGCTGCGGAAATCGCCCACCGGCTTCCTACCAAAAAGCAGATCATCCCCACTCCGGAGCCAAATGAGAGGGTAGTATTTATCCACCACTTTCTCCGCGGACTAGGGTTTCCTCTCCACCCTTTTGCCGCGGGCTCATGTTCTACTATGGGCTAGAATTTCATGATCTAGCCCCAAATTCCTTCCTCCACATCTCGGCGTTCATCGTCGTGTGTGAGGCGTTCCTCCGCATCCCCCCACGCACTTCGGATTATGGCTCAAGGTCTTCAACGTGAAGCCGAAAGTGGCCAACGGTCAACACGCGGAGTGTGGCGGCGCCTTGGTGAGTAAGCTCCCCAACGCCACTTGGCCCCAGGGGGCCTTCGTGGAGACCATGAAGGGATGGCAACTGGAGTGGTTCTTTGTCACAGAGCCTCGTGACGCCACGTGGGCTGCCACTCCTGAGTTCAAATCCAGGCTTCCAATGCGGCTCACATCATGGGTTAAAAAGGGCCTGGACTGGGCATCGTCCGACGAGGTGATGACGCTGCAGAAACGTGTCAAGGGTGTGATAGAGAAGAACACCAGCCTCACCGACGTGATCCAAGTGATGCTTTTTCGTCGGATTCTCCCCTCCCAGCATCGGACTCTCCATATGTGGTTGTTCAATCCGGCCGGCCCTCGGACCCTGCAGCGATTCTTCGGCACGACGCACGAAGAAATCTGGAAGCTGCTTTTCAAGGCCCAGAAGTCGTGGACGGGAACGACCGAAGACCTCGGCCTCAACTGTGCTCACCCGGCCACTCCAGTAAGTTTTTAGATTTCCAAACATAACCTCTACTTGTAAATTCGAGGAGTATGCTAAGCCTTCCTTTTCTTCTTCAGGTCTGGACGAAGAAAGCGGAGCAGATCAAATGTCCGGCTCCGCTGCCCGAAGACCCAGCTATCCCTTTGCCAACAAAGATGCTGGTTCCGGCGCCGAACCTGGTGCCGGAGAAGAATTGGGTGAACATGATAGGCCATCTACCTTTGACTCCTTTAGCTCAGAATATCGTTAGGATCATATTCTGAATATGAATCTATAGGTCGGGAGTATGTGGGTGTCATTTCATCCACAATGGACCTCAATCCCTTGATGCCATGTTTGTTACCCATTGAACTGTTCTGCAATATTCTTCTGATGTGCGCATTCTTATATTCATTGTGATTACGTACAATATCGTAAAGCATGAAAACACAAATAGTAGTGAGATTATCTTTGTAATGCAGAGGATATTGTAATGCCCTTGCTGAGGCGGACCAGCAACGCGGCAAGCTAGCCGACGACAAGGGTCAGCTCCAGGCCGAGGTGGAGCGCCTGAAGGCGCTGGTGGCCACGGCGGAGGAGACCCATCAGGGGGAAACCCGGCGCCGCGAGGAGGCCGAGAAGGCGGCCGAGGACAAGGAGGCCGAGCTGAAGGCGGCCCTTGCCAAGGTCGCCGATCTGGAGAAGACGCTCCATGAGCGTGACCGCACCATCGCCCGGGAGCGGCGTGGTACGTTGCTCGAAGCACAGCACCTGGAAGAGTCCTTCTCTAGTAAGTGCTTTCCTTGGGTTTTTTGCCGGGCTGGGATCCGGCTTCTTGTCCTCAGTGACTTTCTTCTGACTTGCTTTTCTTCTTGACAGGGGCCTTCCCGGAGACGCGCCAGCTAGCGGAGGAGGCGGTCCACTTTCAGCGCGACCCGCAGGGGATCGTCAGCTATGAAACTGACCCACAGGTGGCCTGGACCTTCCCGGAGATCGTGACCGCCGCCGAGGCCCGTCTGCGAGTCTTGATTGAGCAGATGGGGCGGCTCTCTGAGGCAGGCGCAGCAATGACGGCGGCCCTCTAGCCGGGTTCCGTCGCGCTGAACAGCTTCACGCGGCTGGCGCGGTGGTTGGAGGCGGGGCCGGATCGGCTCCATCACTGGCGCTTTTCCGCCGCTCGTGCTGGCGCCGAGATGGCGCTCAGGTTTGCGATGTCTTGGCATCCAGACCTGTCGCTTGACGCGTTGATGGGCCAGCGAGCCAGCTCAGAGAGCCAGCTGCAGGCGGAGGTCGGCCGGATCGCTGCTCGGGCCAGCTACATTGCCGGGTTCTTCTTCCACGACGAGTTCTGCCCGGAGCGGGCGGAAGATGGCGGAGTCGTGCCTTCTGATGACTATGACCTCCTTCTGGATGACCTGGAGGGCAGCTCTGAGGATACGGATGTCTACCGCGCGCGGACGCCGAGGAGGGGGATACCGGCACCTCGACGAACCTGGAGGCCACCGAGGGAGATGCCTGAGGCTGCCTGTTTTTAACTTAGTAAAAATTTCTATTAGGCAGCAGGTCCACCCACCCACTGGGGTATCCGGGTGTAATGAATTCTGGCCTTGGGCCTATTTGAATTTGAACTGGTGATGTATAAATCTCGTGAATGTTTGCACTCTTGCTTTTTTGTCTTTTGAGCCGTTTTCTTGTGCTTTTCCCCTCTTGGGCTTCCCCCCGCGAGTCTGACGGCCGAGGCTCCGGTCCGTGACAAGGAGTTCGGCCTTTGAGAGGAGCGCGCAGTACTTAGGCGTTCGAAACATTGAGTGTGAGCGAAACACTCACTGGGCCGGTTGGCGAGCAGCCGGTCGTGTGGTAACTTAAAGTGGCGTGGCCAGGTCGATCAACCCGGCGGTATGTATGAATTTCGTGGATGCCTGTGCTTTTGCTTTTCGTCTTTTGAACCGTTTTCTTGCGATTTTCCCCTCTCGGGCTTCCCCCCCGCGACTCTGGCGGCCGAGGCTCCGGTCCGTGACAAGGGGTTTGGCCTTTGAGAGGAGCGCGCGGTACTTAGGCATTCAAAACTTTGAGCGAGAGCGAAACACCCACTGGGCCGGCTGGCGGCAATCCGGTGAAGCCGGTTGGCGAGCAGCCGGTCGTGTGGTAACTTAATGTGGCGTGTACGGGTTGGGTAACCCGGCGGTCCTTGACTTAGTGTTTGTGGCGTGCTGGTGCTCTGGCCCTACGCGCTTGCCGGCCGACAGCCAAAGCCGGTTCCGTGGCTTAGGGAAAAGTGGAAGGCCGCATCGATCCCAATACGTCAGGAACCGCTAAGTAAGGCGGCGGGTAGTGACCAAGTCAGCCAGCCCCTGAGCCACTGGGTCGAGCGAGCAGGACCGGTGGCTGGGTTTGATAAAGAGGTAAATAATACACAAATGCAGGAGACACGATAGCTTGGTCGGGAAAGGCAGCCCCCGAGCTTCGTTCGGGGACACCATAGTTTTCAGATGATTACAAAAGGCAGCGATACATACGTGCACACGGCTAACTCTAAAACGGTCGGAGGAGTTCTACATTCCACGGCCAGGTTGTTTTTTCGCCGGCGGTGTCCCTCTTACGCTTGTTTGACTTGCGGGCGTCGATGAGGTAGTCGGCGTTGCGATCGCATAAGGCTTTGCTGACGATGAAGGGGCCCTCCCATGGGGAGGACAGCTCGTGTTGGCCGGTCTACTCTTGGACGAGTCGGAGGATGAGGTCTCCCTCCCAAAAAGCGAGGGGTTTGATCTTCTTGCTGTGGTAGTGCCTCAGGCCTTGCTGGTAGATGGCTGAGCGGCTGAGCGCTAGGAGACATGCTTCTTCGAGTAGGTCGACACCGTCTTCGCGACCATCTTTGGCTTCGGCTTCGGTGTACATCGTGACGCGCGGTGAGTCGAACTCGACGTCGGTCGGGATGACGGCTTCTGCTTCATAGACGAGGAAGAACGGGGTGAACCTAGTCGGCCGGTTCGGCGTTGTTCAGAGACTCCAGAGGGCGGTCGGCAGCTCGTTGAGCCAGCTGCCGGGTGAACGGATGAGCGGCTTGACGAGCCGTGGCTTGATGCCGGATAGGATGAGGCTGTTGGCCCGCTCGACCTGGCCGTTGGACTGCGGGTGTGCAACGGAAGCCAGGTCGAGGTGGATGCTGGAGACAGAGCAGTACTGCGCGAGCGCGCCCTTGGCGAATTGGTGCCGTTGTCCGTGATGATGCTATTCGGCATGCCGTAGCACACCACGATATCCTTGACGAATTGAATGCCGCGCTCTGAGACGAGGAAGCCGAGTAGCTTTCGGGCCGGGACGCCGAAAATGCACTTTTCCGGGTTGAGCTTGACCTTGTACTTGCGCAGGTTGGCAAAGGTTTCCTTCAGGTCGTCGAGGAGTGTGAGGTGCTGCTTGGTCTTCACCACGGTGTCGTCCACATAGACGTGGATGTTGCGGCTGAGTTGCGGCACCAAGCATTTCTGCATGCAGCGCTGGAAGTTGGCGCCGGTATTCTTCAGGCCGAACGACATGGTGATGTAGCAATACGCCCCAAAGGGCGGGATGAAGGACATCTTGAGGGCGTCGGCCGGGTCCAGCTTGATCTGATGATAGCCGGAGTAAGAATCCAGGAAGGACAGGAGCTCACACCCGGCAATGGAGTCAATGACTTGGTCGATCCGCGGGAGGGCGAATGGATCCTCGGGGCAGGCCTTGTTCAGGCTGGTGTAGTCGATACACATGCGCCAGCTCTTGTTCTTCTTCAGGACGAGGACTGAGTTGGCCAGCCACTCGGGGTGAAACACTTCCATGATGAAGCCGGCCGCCAAGAGCTTGGCGACCTCTTCACCAATGGTTCTTCTCTTCGGAAAAACGTCGCAGGGGTTGACGGACAGGCTTGGCGTCCTTGTGGAGGTGGATTTTGTGCTCGGCGTACTTCCTCGGGATACCCATCATGTCCTTTGGGGTCCATGCAAAAATATCCTGACTCTCACGGAGGAAGTCGACGAGCTCGCCTTCCTATTTGCTGTCGAGGCGGGTGCCCACAAAAACGTACTTGCTGCAGCTGGGGTCTTTCGGGTTCAGTTTCACTTTCTTGGTTTCCTTGGAGGGCTTGAACGAGGCCTCGTCGGTTGGCTCCTTGGCCGGGATCGGCGCGGCCGATGCCTCGTTGGCCAAGGCGACGATCCAGTCGAGCTGGCGCCGCTCCTCGGCCACGACCAGTGACTCGGCCAGCTTGGCACCGTCTCGGGCGCACTCTATGGACTTGCGGTAGTCGCGGGTGATGGTGATGAGGCCCTTCGGACCCGGTAGCTTCATCATCAGGTAGGCGTAGTGGGGAACCGCCATGAATTTGGTGAACGCGGGCCGGCCCAGCAGCGCATGGTACGCGCTGGTCAGGTCCACCACCTCGAACCAGAGCGGCTCGCGTCGGAAATGGTCGCTGTCACCGAACAGGATCGAGCCAGACCCGGCCGATTGGAGAGCAGGAGAGACTGGGAACGATGCCGTGGAAGATCGTCCGGGTCGGCTCCAGGTCTTTGGCCACGCGGCCGAGCTTTGTCATGGTGTCGCTGTAGAGGATATTGATGCTAATGCCGCCGTCGGTGAGGACTCGGGAGAACTTGCACGTGGGCCGAGGCGCGACGATGGTGGGGTTGAGGACGAGGGTTTAACCACCCAGGTTTGGCATGACGGCCGGGTGGTCCTCCCGAGTCCAGGTGACCGGGCGCTCCGACCAGTGCATGTATTCCGGCTTGGCCGGGATGACAGTGTTCACCTCCTGCCGAAGGAGGCGCTCGCTGCGTTTGTCGTCCCCAAGGTTGGTGAAGAGGACGTAGGTCCCGTTCTGGGCCGGGTAGACGTCGTCGCACATCGCGCCGCCAGCCGGAGGCGGCGGTGGATGCGGAGGCGGCTTCCCCGCTCCGCGAGCCGGGGCCAGAGGAGGCGGGATGTCGCGCCTCATGAGGCGCTTGGTGATGGCGCACTGCCAAAGCGTGTGCGTGCGGCCGCTGTGGTGCTTGTAGGGGGCGTCGAGCATCTCCTCGAAGCTCATGGCGGGTTGCCACGAGCAGGAATTAAACTTGGGGTTGCTTGATACGTCTCCAACGTATCTATAATTTTTGATTGTTCCATGCTATTATATATTCTGTTTTGGATGTTTAATGGGCTTATTTATACACTTTTATATTATTTTTTGGGACTAACCTATTAACCGGAGGCCCAGCCCAAATTGGCCTATTTCACTGTTTCGCAGAAAAGGAATATCAAACGGAGTCCAAACGGAATGAAACCTTTGGGAGAGTTATTTTTGGAACAAACGTGATCCAGAGGACTTGGGGTGGACGTCAAGAAATCACCGAGGAGGCCACGAGGCAGGGGGCGCGCCTACCTTTATTTGAATCTTCTCTGAATTCTTTTATGTATGATTGGTTATCTTTGCAAGTCTCTTCGAATTATCAGTTTGGTTTGGCCTACTAGATTGATCTTTCTTGCAATGGGAGAAGTGCTTATATTTGGGTTCAATCTTGCGGTGCTCGATCCCAGTGACAGTAGGGGAAACGACACGTATTCTATTGTTGCCATCGAGGATAAAAAGATGGGGTTTATATCATATTGCATGAGTTTATCCCTCTACATCATGTCATCTTGCTTAAAGCATTACTCCGTTCTTATGAACTTAATACTCTAGATCCATGCTGGATAGCGGTCGATGTGTGGAGTAATAGTAGTAGATGCAGGCAGGAGTCGGTCTACTTGTCACGGACGTGATGCCTATATACATGATCATACCTGGATATTCTCATAACTATGCTATATTCTATCAATTGCTCGACCATAATTTGTTCACCCACCGTAATACTTATGCAATCTTGAGAGAAGCCACTAGTGAAACTTATGGCCCCCGGGTCTATTTTCTATCATATTAATCTTTCGTCAACAAGCTATTTCTATCTTTGTTTACTTTGCAATCTTTACTTTTAATCTTTATCATAAAAATACCAAAAATATTATCTTATCATCTCTATCAGATCTCACTTTTGCAAGTGGCCGTGAAGGGATTGACAACCCCTTTATCGTGTTGGTTACAAGGTTCTTATTTGTTTGTGTAGGTGCAAGGGACTTGAGCATGGCCTCCTACTGGATTGATACCTTGGTTCTCAAAAACTGAGGGAAATACTTACGCTACTTTGGTGCATCACCCTTTCCTCTTCAAGGGAAAACCAATGCAGTGCTCAAGAGGTAGCAAGAAGGATTTCTGGCGCCGTTGCCGGGGAGGTTTACGCCAATTCAAGTCAAGATTTGCTCTCCCGTCAACTTGCCAATTTCTGGCGCCGTTGCCGGGGAGTCTACGCACAAGTCAACATACCAAGTACCCATCACAAACTCTTATCCCTCGCATTACATTATTTGCCATTTGCCTCTCGTTTTCCTCTCCCCCACTTCACCCTTGCTGTTTTATTCGCCCTCTCTTTCCGTTTTTTTGCTTGCTTCGTCGTTATGGCTAGTCCTTTATCTACTCATTTGTCTCCCGAGAATGAAGTTCTGAATTTTAAACAAAGGGAGGGGGAAATCTAAAAGATGCTTGGTACAGAATTTTGCAATGCGCCAAATAGATCCACTAGGAAGCAATCTACTTCCATTCTTCTTCGCAATTTTTATGTAGGCATCACTCCTTGGAATAGATATATTCTTGATACCATTACCGGAGGAAATTTGGGTAGCCATGTTTTTGATTCTTATAATGCTATGATAGATTTGTTTGGCCCACCACCTCTTTTGGTTAATGGTACTATTTTAACTGTGGAACATGTGATGCAACGGCTTGAAATTATTGGAAATAAAGTTGCCACCTTAGAGTTGATTGAAAATTTGGATAGAAAGATCCATAACGAAATTACCCAATACGGATCTAAGGTAGGAGTTCCTCTTAATTTTTTAAAGAAAAGGAACCTATGGTTAATGAAAGATAGATCAAGATTCCACTAGAATTGATAAAATTGAGGATATTATTACCAACCTAGGATCTTCCTTTTCTTCTGTGAAAAACACTCCTTCTAATGCTAAGATTGCCAAATTGATGTATGTTCCTAAAAATAAGGGTGAAAATTCTAGTAAGGGAAATGCGGACCTCAAATCCATAAGTGTTCACCCCAACTTTCTCGCTATCCTTAAGGAACCTTTTGCTACAAATGATTTTCTCGATTTCGTGCCTAGAAGTTTGATAATTAATAAAAAGGAAGAAACTCCTAGGGGTTATAGGTGTCTTATTGAAGAATTGCCTACCACAGATGGCAATACCTAGATCTATCTTCGCTTTTATGCCTAGCTAGGGGCGTTAAATGATAGCGCTTGTTGGGAGGCAACCCAATTTTATTTTTAGTTTTTTTTTCTTTTTGGTTCTGTTTAGGAATAAATAATCCATCTAGCTTCTGTTTAGATGTGGTTTTGTGTTTTAATTAGTGTTTGTGCCAAGTTAAACCTATAGGATCTTCTTGGATGATAGTTATTTGATCTTGCTGAAAATTCCAGAAACTTTCTGTTCATGAAAACAATTGCTAAAAATTACCAAAACGTGATATAATACTGATTCCAATTGCAGCAGATCAATAAACAAATTATTTAGATCGTCCTATTTTGGTAGAATTTTTAGAGTTCCAGAAGTTTGCGTTAGTTAAAGATTACTACAGACTGTTCTGTTTTTGACAAATTCTGTTTTTCGCGTGTTGTTTGCTTATTTTATGGCTAGGAGTGGAGTTTATGAATGTAACACCCAGGATGCGACTATATCTCCCACGTGTCGAGGCACGACTTAGATGCATAACCGCATGGTGGTTTTGTCACAAGAAGGGTCATCTTCACACAATCCCATGTAATGAACAAGAATGGGATAAAGAGTTGGCTTACAATCACAACTTCACACAATACATAAATATAATTCATACATCATCCAAAATCCACACATAGACCGACTACGGTCGAATCCAAATGAAAATAAGATAACCCCAAATGCTAGATCCCCGATCGTCCCAACTGGGCTCCACTACTGATCAACATGAAAAGAAACAACACAACGAACAAGATCTTCATCGAGCTCCCACTTGAGCTCAGTTGCGTCACCTGCACTGGTATCCTCGACACCTCCAACTGTTTGGAAGTAACTGTGAGTCACGAGGACTCAGCAATCTCACACCCGCGAGATCAAGACTATTTAAGCTTATAGGAAAAGATGGGGTAATGAGGTGGAGCTGCAGCAAGCACTAGCATATATGGTGGCTAACATACGCAAATAAGAGCGAGAAGAGGAGCAACGGAACGGTCGTCAACTAGTAATGATCAAGAAGTGATCCTGAGCTCCTACTTACGTCAAACATAACCCAAGAACCGTGTTCACTTCCCGGACTCCGCCGAAAAGAGACCATCACGGCTACACACACGGTTGATGTATTTTAAATAAGTCAAGTGTCATGTTCTCTACAACCGGATATTAACAAATTCCCATCTGCCACATAACCGCGGGCACGGCTCTCGAAAGTTTATACCCTGCAGGGGTGTCCCAACTTAGCCCATTATAAGCTCTCACGGTCAACAAAGGATAAACCTTCTCCCAGGAAGACCCGATCAGTCTTGGAATCCTGGTTTACAAGACATTTCGACAATGGTAAAACAAGACCAGCAAAGCCGCCCGATGTGCCGACAAATCCCGATAGGAGCTCCACATATCTCGTTCTCAGGGCAACACCGGATGAGACTAGCTACGAGTAAAACCAGATGACAAGTTTCCCCAAGGTGGCCCCGCAGGCAGCTTAGTTCGGACCAACACTCGAAGGAGCACTGGCCCGGGGGGGGTCTAAAATAAAGATGACCCTTGAGTCTGCAGAACCCAAGGGAAAAGGGGATAGGTGGTAGCAAATGGTAAAACCAAGGTTGGGCCTTGCTGGAGGAGTTTTATTCAAACTGAACTGTCAAGGGGGTCCCATAAATCACCCAATCGCGTAAGGAACGCAAAATCAAGGAACATAACACCGGTATGACAGAAACTAGGGCGGCAAGAGTGGAACAAAACACCAGGCATAAGGCCGAGCCTTCCACCCTTTACCAAGTATATAGATGCATTAATTAAATAAGAGATATTGTGATATCCCAACATAAACATAATCCAACATGGAGCAATCTTCATCTACAACTAGCAACGCTATAAGAGGGGCTAAGCAAAAGCGGTAACATAGCCAAACAACGGTTTGCTAGGAAAGGTGGGTTAGCGGCTTGACATGGCAATATGGGAGGCATGATATAGCAAGTGGTAGGTAGCGCAGCATAGCAATAGAACGAACAACTAGCAAGCAAAGATAGAAGTGATTTCGAGGGTATGATCATCTTGCCTGAAATCCCGCAAGGAAGAAGATCGAATCCATGAAGAAGACAAACGGACGTAGTCGAACGGATCCTCACAACTCCGGAACGAAACCGAAGCTAATGAGAGAAGCAACCCGGAAAGAAACAAACAACATAGTAAACAACCACCACATACACATGGCATGATGCACACACAAGTATGATGCATCTCCGGTTTAATGATTCATGGCGTGGCAAAGTGCAACAAACAACGCTACAAATTAAGTGGAGCTCAATATGCAACGAGTTGCATATTGACGAAACACCACATTCAAGTTATTTAGTTCTCTCGGTTATGTATCCAACAATATTAAATGTTGATTAACATGGCAAGGGTGAAGCATAAATAAACTAACCATTTAGGCAAGTTTAAATGAGGCCGGAACAACAAATAACAACTCCGGAAAATCCCCATAAGCATATTTAGCAATTTAATGGAAACAACAAATATATCATTTTTAAATGTTGTTATCATGATGCAGATGACATATGTAAGTTTTATGCAATTTTAATGAAAAGATTGACTTGAGCATGTTATGAAGCATTTGGTCACCATGACGAAAAGAAAGGGTGCCACAGCGACGATAACAGACACGGTGCCACAGCAACGTTCCGGATCCGACAACTCGTTGAGATATCGGTGCAAAAGAAGCAAGTGTGCGGATGTGCGGAACATGCTAGAGATGGTGGGGTGATACCGGTAACCGGGTTCCCACGGGTCGACGGCATGGCAAACTAGGAGAAACGTGCAATGACAACTCGGAAACGGTGCAACCACGAGCATCTCATACAACACACATGCATTCGTCCACGGGTCATCGTCTCAGCGGTTATACCTTTGAAGCGTGCATTTCGGGGCGGTTCAAAATCGTCGAGGGAAGTAATCGTTCAGGGGTCGTAGGGGAACTAGTTGTACACGTTTCGTAGTTGTACACACTCCGTAGATGTTCGGGGTCACGTCAAGGAACTTGACGTCCACGGGGTCTTCGAGGTCGACGGTAGTGGTACACACGTTGTTGGGGTACTTGTCGGTCCGGTCTTGGCGACGGTAGTTGTACACGGGTCGTAGACGTCCGGTGCGGTACTTGGTGAACCGAAGGTGTACTTGGCGGTCTCCAGACTTTCCGGTCTCAGTTCTTGCAACGGTAGTGGTACACATTCTGCAGGCGAACGAGGGTGTCGTGGTACTTGGCGAATCGAGGGGTGCACCGGGCCTTGGCATGCAGAAGGCACTTGGAGCAGAGAAGCCATCGGGCTGCTGTTCGTTCAAAACAAGCTAAACCAGGGGAGGTCAAGGCAGCAGCGGTGGCAGCAGAGTTGGCCGGAGATGGCAGAACGGCAGCAGGCAGAGAGGGCCGATGAGAGGAAGCAGGCGAGGTGGCTGTCCATGGCAGCGTCGGGCAGGGCTCGAGCTCGGACTCGAGGCAGAGGGCAACCGTGAACCGCAGAGGTGCGACAACAGAGGCCGAAGGGGAGGTCGATAGCGCGGGAACGGCGGCGGCGCGGGAACGACGGCTCCAGCGCGGGGTGGGCGGAGCAGCTCCGGCGGTGGCGGGGTACAAGGCGAGGACGTCGCCGGACGTTGGTGATGGCTGGAGGCGGAGGCGCGGTGAACTGCAGCAGCGGGCGCGATCTTGGAGCACCCCAACCGGAGGAAGATGCAGGAGAGGAGCTGCAGAGGAGCGGCTGGAGATGGAAGGGGGCGCGACGGCGGCAAGGAGAGGTGGCCGCGACAGGGACAGGGCAGAGGCGAGGCGAGGACGACGACGAACTGGAGAAGAACTGCAGCGGCGGCGAGCGTCGAGGGCCACGGGCGCCGGGAACAGGGGCGCCATGGGGATTGTGCGCGTGCGCTCCTCTCCTGTGTGATGCGTGTGTGAGGCGGCGGTGCGGGAGTACGAGATGGAGAGATCGAGAGGAGGGGTCTGGGCTAGGGTTAAGAGGTGGAGCGCGGCTGGGCCTAGGTGGGCCGGCGCTGCGGGCTAGGCCGAGTTGCGGACTGGTGGGCTGGCTGCATCTCTCTCTCTCTAATCTCTTGGCAAAGCAAAAAAAAGGAGAAGAAAAGAAAGGCTAGGAGGAGAGTTTGGCAAGGGGATTATTTTCCTGAACTCGCAAAAATATGCTTGTTCCGAGAAAATAGAAAAAAAACCATGATTGAAAGATGTAAATTCAAACTCATTTGAATTTAATTCAAATGGGTTTGAACTAGGACTTGATAAAAGGAAGGTCCAAAAATGTCGGATTTTTGGTGGAGCTCCGGAATATGATGAAAGAATATATGGCAAGGTTGGAGACCAAGAATTAAGATAACAAAGGCATTGGGATATTTGCAAGTGTGTTATGGTGAACTCCAATTAATGGAATATTTTAATATAGCTCCCTAATAATATTGGGAGGATATATGTTATAAAGAGAAATCACCATGTGCATTTCCCTCGATTTAAATGGATCGAAGACCCATGCAATTTACATGGTTGAGTTTTTAAAAATTAATGACATGATGGCATGATGACATGATGCAAAGAAAAATAAAAGAGCAAGCACAAAAGAAACACACGGTGATCACGAAAATATGGAAGTCTTCTGAAGCGTCGGTCTCGGGGCGTTACAATGAACCATAGAAAAGTTGGAATACAGTAGGTTTAACACCAATATAAATAAAGAATGAGTTCATTACAGTACCTTGAAGTGGTGTTTTGTTTTCTTTCGCTAACGGAGCTCACGAGATTTTCTGTTAAGTTTTGTGTTGTGAAGTTTTCAAGTTTTGGGTAAAGATTTGATGGATTATGGAACAAGGATTGGCAAGAGCCTAAGCTTGGGGATGCCCATGGCACCCCAAGGTAAAATTCAAGGATAACCAAAAGCTTAAGCTTGGGGATGCCCCGGAAGGCATCCCCTCTTTCGTCTTCGTCTATCCGTAACTTTACTTGGAGCTATATTTTTATTCACCACATGATATGTGTTTTGCTTGGAGCGTCTCGTATGATTTGAGTCTTTGCTTTTTAGTTTGTCAAAATCATCCTCGCTGTACACACCTTTTGAGAGAGACACACATGATTCGGAATTTGTTAGAATATTCTATGTGCTTCACTTATACCTTTTCAGCTATATAGTTTTTGCTCTAGTGCTTCACTTATATCTTTTAGAGCATGGTGGTGGTTGTATTTTATAGAAATTATTGATCTCTCATGCTTCACTTATTATTTTGAGAGTCTTAAACAGCATGGTAATTTGCTTTAATCGTGAAATTAATCTCCCATATTGAGTTCATTGAATATCATGAGAAGTTTGATACTTGATATGTGTTTTGAGATATAAAGGTGGTAATATTAGAGTGTGCTAGTTGAGTAATTGTGAAATTGAGAAATACTTGTGTTAAAGTTGGCAAGTCCCGTAGCATGTACGTATGGTAAAAGTTGTGTGACAATTTTGACACATAAGGTGTTCTTTTATTGCTTTCCTTATGAGTGGCGGTCGGGGACGAGCGATGGTCTTTTCCTACCAATCTATCCCTCTAGGGGCATGCGTAGTAGTACTTTGCTTCGAGGGCTAATAAACTTTTGCAATAAGTATATGAGTTCTTTATGACTAATGTGAGTCCATGGATTATACGCACGCTCAACCTTCCACAATTTTCTAGCCTCTACGGTACCGCGCATTGCCCTTTCTCACCTTGAGAGTTGGTGCAAACTTCGCTGGTGCATCCAAACCCTGTGATATGATACACTCTATCACACATAAACCTCCTTATATCTTCCTCAAAACAGCCACCATACCTACCTATCGTGGCATTTCCATAGCCATTCCGAGATATATTGCCATGCAACTTTCCACCATTCCGTTTATTATGACACGCTTCATCATTGTCATATTGCTTTGCATGATCATGTAGTTGACATCCTATTAGTGGCAAAGCCACCATTCATAATTCATACATGTCACTCTTGATTCATTGCATATCCCGGTACACTGCTGGAGGCATTCACATAGAGTCATATTTTGTTCTAAGTATTGATTTGTAATTCTTGAGTTGTAAGTAATAAAAGTGTGATGATCATCATTATCAGAGCATTGTCCCATGTGAGGAAAGGATGATGGAGACTATGATTCCCCCACAAGTCGGGATGAGATTCCGGACTAAATAAAAAAAGAGAAAAAAAGAGGCCAAAGAAAAAAAAGGGCCCAAGAAAAAAAAACAGAAAAAATGAGAGAAAAAGAGAGAAGGTACAATGTTACTATCCTTTTTCCACACTTGTGCTTCAAAGTAGCACCGTGATCTTCATGATAGAGAGTCTCCTATGTTGTCACTTTCATATACTAGTGGGAATTTTTCATTATAGAACTTGGTTTGTATATTCCAATGATGGGCTTCCTCAAAATGCCCTAGGTCTTCGTGAGCAAGCAAGTTGGATGCACATCCACTTAATTTCTTTTGTTGAGCTTTCATATATTTATAGCTCTAGTGCATCTGTTGCATAGCAATCCCTACTCCTCTCATTGACATCAATTGATGGGCATCTCCATAGCCTATTGATTAGCCGCGTCGATGTGAGACTTTCTACCTTTTGTCTTCTCTCATAACCCCCATCATTATACTTTACTCCACCAATAGTGCTATATCCATGGCTTGCGCTCATGTTTTGCGTAAGGGTTGAAAAGGCTGAAGCGCGTTAAAAATTATGCTAAGAAGCATTCCACATCAAAAATTCTGTTTTTATCATTTACCTACTCGAGAACGAGCAGGAATTAAACTTGGGGTTGCTTGATACGTCTCCAACGTATCTATAATTTTTTATTGTTCCATGCTATTATATATTCTGTTTTGGATGTTTAATGGGCTTATTTATACACTTTTATATTATTTTTTGGGACTAACCTATTAACCAGAGGCCACGCCCAAATTGCTGTTTTTTTTGCCTATTTCGGTGTTTCGCAGCAAAGGAATATCAAACGGAGTCCAAACGGAATGAAACCTTCGGGAGAGTTATTTTTGGAACAAACATGATCCAGAGGACTCGGAGTGGTCGTCAAGAAATCACCAAGGAGGCCACGAGGCAGGGGGCACGCCTACCCCCTTGGGCGCGCCCTCCACCCTCGTAGGCCCCTCGTGGCTCCACCGACCTACTTCGTCCTCCTATATATACCTACGTACCCCAAACCATCGAGGGGCACCACGAAAACCTAATTCAACCACCACAACCTTCTGTACCCGTGAGATCCCATCTTGGGGCCTTTCCCGGCGTCCCGCCGGAGGGGGCATTGATCACGGAGGGCTTCCACATCAACACCATAGCCTCTCCGATGATGTGTGAGTAGTTTACCTCAGACCTTCGGGTCCATAGTTATTAGCTAAATGGCTTCTTCTCTCTGTTTGGATCTCAATACAAAGTTCTCCTCGATTTTCTTGGAGATCTATTCGATGTAATCTTCTTTTGCGGTGTGTTTGTCGAGATCCGATGAATTGTGGGTTTATGATCAAGATTATCTATGAACAATATTTGAATATTCTCTGAATTCTTTTATGTATGATTGGTTATCTTTGCAAGTCTCTTCGAATTATCTTTGCAATCTTTGCAAGTCCCTCTGCATCATGTCATCTTGCTTAAAGCGTTACTCCATTCTTATGAACTTAATACTCTAGATGCATGCTGGATAGCGGTCGATGTGTGGAGTAATAGTAGTAGATGCAGGCAGGAGTCGGTCTACTTGTCACGGACGTGATGCCTATATATATGATCATACCTAGATATTCTCATAACTATGCTCAATTCTATTAATTGCTCCACAGTAATTTGTTCACCCACCGTAATACTTGTGCTATCTTGAGAGAAGCCACTAGTGAAACCTATGGCCCCAGGGTCTATTTTCTATCATATTAATCTTCCATCAACAAGCTATTTCTATCTTTGTTTACTTTGCAATCTTTACGTTTAATCTTTATCATAAAAATACCAAAAAAATTATCTTATCATCTCTATCAGATCTCACTTTTGCAAGTGGCCGTGAAGGGATTGACAACCCCTTTATTGCGTTGGTTGCAAGGTTCTTATTTGTTTGTGTAGGTGCAAGGGACTTGAGCGTGGCCTCCTACTAGATTGATACCTTGGTTCTCAAAAACTAAGGAAATACTTATGCTACTTTGCTGCATCACCCTTTCCTCTTCAAGGGAAAATCAATGCAGTGCTCAAGAGGTAGCACATCCCGACACCCGTTGACGAAGTATTGGATCGCCTGGACTTCGTGGGCGCCCTCGCAGCTGTTTCGGAGCTCGGTCCAGCGTGCGAGGTACTCGCGGGCGGTCTCCGTCGGTCCCTGCACGCACAGGGCGAGCTGACTGGGCGGACGGGTCATTCGTAGGTGCCGGTGAAGTTGCGCACGAAGGCTGCTCGAAGTCGACCCACGCGTTGATGCTGCCTGCCGGCAGACTGTTCAACCAGGTGCGGGGCGACCCCTGGAGCACGAGAGGCGCGTAGCGCACGGCGAGGCGGTGATTACCGCCGGCGATGCCGATGGCGGCGGTGTAGTCGGTGAGCTAGTCCTCCGGCTTCACGGTGCCGTTGTACTTGGGGGTGTCGCGGGGGAGCGTGAACCCTTTAGTAAAGGGCTCATCCCAGATGCATGGTCCCAAGCACGCCGGCCAGACGGGGCCGCTCTACTCCAGCTCCTGGGAGAGGGCGAGTTGGTCGATGCGGTGGCGGGCGTCGGTGCCATCGATGGCGCGCGAGCCCAACAGGTCGGTGACCGCACCGTCGGCGGCTGGGTCGACCGCAGTCGGACGTCGGCCGGGTTGGAGCAGGGGGTCGAGTTGGCATCGGACCTCTGAGACCGGTTCATCGCGCAAGCCACCGGTAGTCGTCGGGGCGGGGTTGCGCCGGGTCCGGGTCCGGGTTCGGGTCCGGTAGGAGTGCGCCTGGCCAGTTGGCGAAGGTGCCGTGTTCTGGTGGTCGCCAGGTCCTCTGGCGCGGGCGGAGCTGGATCCCGCTGGCTTGGCGAGTTGGTTGAGGCGGTCCTGCTGTGCGTTGGCCGCAGCGAGGAGGTCGTTCACCCTTTTGAGGCGGCCCTGCAGCTCTTCGCCTGCGAGCTGATCCAGGCCGACCGTGGCCGCCTGGGCAGCGCGCATGTTCTTCACGGGGGTCTCGTAGACGGGAGGGATGGCGCCGAAGGCGTGACCGATCGCGCCACCCCGGGCTCGCACGTCGGTGACCCAGCTTGGGTCGGCCACGGCAGGCGTGAAGCCATAGGCGACGTCGCGCTCCAGCTAAGCGGAGTCGAGGCGGTGCTGCATGGCGGCGAGCGCCTCAGTGAGGTCCAGCAGGCGCTGGCGATCCTCGTCGAGCCGAGTCCGGGCCTCGGCGATGTTGGAGGCGTCGATGTCGGTGCCGATGGGGACGCGAAGGCTCTGCATCTTGGCGCGTAGCGGGTTGGGCGGGGCGGCCTGCTCCGCTGCGGCCCTGGCTTCGGCCGCCTTCCTCGCCACGCTAGACCAGGAAGTGGCGCCGGTGTCGGTGACGAAGACCTCCACGCTGAGGTCCATTGCCCCGGCGGGAGTGCTACCGCTGAGGGAAAGGGGGGAGTCGGAAAAGTCGAGTACCTCGCTGGGGTACTCGTCGGCCGCAGGCGCATCGAAGATGCGCAGTGCAGCGAAGGAGGCGGCGAGTGTGTCGATGACATCGTCCGCCAGCGTGACGGGCTTGTCGGAGTCGAAGAGGAGCCCCGTCTAAAGCATGCTCCCAGCCAGGACCTCGAGCTACCCCACGGTGGGCACCAACTGTCATGGTGGGTGCATGGCTGATGCCAAGGGATGGCTAAAGATAGGAGGAGGAGGCTCGAGGGCACTGGTTGGCTCCAGAGGCGAGGTCGGCATGAGCGAGCTCGAGACGCAAGACATACCCAGGTTCGGGGCTCTCCGGAGAGATAACACCCCTAGTCCTGCCGAGTGTAGTTGATGTGTATCAGTACAGAGTTGCTCCTAGAGTTGTATGGGGAAGAAGGAAGGCAGGCCAAGGCTTAGGCTGCTCCCTCTCATTGGGTGTTGCTTGCTATGTGTGAGTGAGTGAGTGATATCTACGGTTCTCGTCGTACGTAAGTGAACTGCCCCTATGCATGATGGCTCCTGTGGGGTTTTATAGGTCAACCCCCCCAGGGATGCAATGGTAATGTTACAAGGCCATGGGGCCGGGTTGTCATTGTTTGGGAAGCCGGCGCTGGGACCTGCCGGGGGTCAGGGCTCGCCGGGTGCTCCGGGCACGAGGCCCTCTGGGGACGGGGGCACTGTTGTCCATCTTGTCGATCGTAAGGGAGTGGCGGGTTGAGTCGGCTACAATGGCGCCCGGTCAGGTCGCCGCTTCTTGGCGTCATTGGTGACGATGGTTGCACTGTTGCAACGCCGGCCTTGGTCAGCGGGTAGGTGGGGCACTGTTGCCACGCCCCGGCTGACCAGAGGCATGGGCGGGGCACTGTTGCCTCGGTCATCGGTAGGTGGAGACTCGTCCCATCGTACGGCCTGGATGGGACGGGAGCTGACCCGTGGCCGGGTTGGAGAACACGCCAAGGGGAAGCTGGCTTGTTGGGGAAGTCTTGGTGCGCCGGGTGTCGGTGTCAAAACCGGCGGATCTCGGGTAGGGGGTCCCGAACTGTGCGCCTAGGATCGATTGTAACAGGAGACGGGGGACACGATGTTTACCCAGGTTCGGGCCCTCTCTATGGAGGTAATACCCTACTTCCTGCTTGATTGATCTTGATGAATATGAGTGTTACAAGAGTTGATCTACCACGAGATCGTAATGGCTAAACCCTAGAAGTCTAGCCTATGTGAATATGGTAATGAATGTATCCTTTCCGGACTAACCCCTTCGGTTTATACAGACACCGGGGGGATCTAGGGTTTACATGGAGGCAGTTACATAAGGAGGAATCTTCATAGTTGGTCGCCAACCTTGCCCTCCACGCCAAGTAGAGTCCAATCCGGACACTGTGCAGTCTTCAGCCTTCATGTCTTCACACCCCATCAGTCCGGCCCATGGATAACAGGCCGGACGCCCGAGGACCCCTTAGTCCAGGACTCCCTCAGTAGCCCCCGAACCAGTCTTCAATAGCGAGGTGCTCGGCACACATATTGTCTTCAGCATTGCAAGGGGGGTTCCCCCTTTAATGATCTCCAAGTAATGTATTCGGCCATTGATCCCATATCACTCCCCTCGGCTTCTATGCGCCAATAACTTCGTCTTCCACGTGTCGAGCGAATGCGGAGAGTCAGGGCATTTTCTCGAATAACACCTCGTCCACGCAAGGCAGAACGCCTATTTAAAGATACTGGATCTTAGATCCAGGCGATACCAGAAAATCCCCAGAAAACTGTCAGGAGAAACCATTCCACCATGGCTAGCATTCCCAGCTCCTCCCGCTCCAGCCCAAAGAGAAGCGAGTGGGAGAAGTGTTCTGTGACTCATAGTCAACTAGCAAAGTTGCAAACGCAGGGATTTCTTCCTCCCGCGGATCTGGTCCCTGTCCGAGCAGGGTCGGCCTCCTTTAATGGCGTGACTCAGGCGGAGGACTTCCCTAATCCATCCGGGGGAGAGCGAGTGTGCTTCGTCCCCTACCTGCTAAGAGGCATTGGATTTCCCGTCCATCCGTTCCTCCGGGGGCTTCTGGAGTACTACGGCCTCCAACTGCACAACTTCACTCCGGCCTCTATCCTGCACATCGCAGGTTACGTCGCTCTATGCGAGTTATTCCTGGGCGTTGAGGCTCGTTTCAAACTATGGAGAAAATTGTTTTGTCTTCTCCCGCGCAATCATGAAGGGTCAATATTTGAAGTGGGCGGAGCCGAAGTATGGCGCGCCGCCGATACCGGATATCCATCCGGCACACCAAGGAAGGCACCTGATGAATGGCCCTCCGAATGGTTTTATATAGAGGACGTTGCGCTTCCCGACCCGGTTCAAAAGGGTCTTCCTGAATTTGCGTGCGTCCCGCTGAAGAAACGCCACAGTTGGCGTCCCTGGAGTCTTGAAGAGGAAGATGGCACGGAGGTTCGTCAGCTGGGGCAGGATAAAAGAGCTCACTCAGTCCGGACTCACAATAATCGAGGTTATGGCGATCTCCATAGTGCGAGGGGTTCAGCCGCTCCAATACAGAGGGCTTCCAATGTGGCACTACACTGGGGAGGACGACGCCTCTCGCTGCAGCCGGAAAGGTCCGGATACCCCTGCCGCTTTGGCTAAGATATTAGCCGAACTGTTCAAAGGGGAGGAAAAGAAATTTCTTCGCATCAAACTCAGATGCGGGTACTCTATGTATAACCCTCCCAGTTGGGTAAGGCCCGACCCCTCTGTATTTACTCCTTCCATCTCCGAATAGCCTTTGATAACTTTCTAGTTTGTTTGCTTATGACAGCACTGGCGAAAGGTCACCGAGGGATTTTATAGTCCCGCCCCATAGCCGGAGGACCACAACCGGGAGCTTGATCCCGGGTTTGAAGAGGATCCGGATATATTTGTGGTGCTCGCGGAGGGGGTGTTTCACCAGACGAGCTATGATGGCATAGAAGTGGCCATCATTGCCGACTACCCTGGTCTTCTTCCTGCTTCACAGGTAAGTAATCAAGGAACACCTTCTCTGAAAGGGTGCTCTTACTCTGCCTCACCCACCGCATTGTCGCGTGTTCTACAGGGGAGGCGTTTGAAGATACCGAGGAAATCGGTTCCTGCGCCGGGCAGGCCTTCGAAAAGGAGGGCCGGTGAAGGCACCGTCGGGCCCTCATCGAGGAGGTACGGATAAATATATTTTCAGTGGTCGTGTCCAACTGTGACCTATGCGCCTGTTTGATTACAGGAAAAAGGTTCGCCGAACTGTGTCCGGGGGTCCGGCCGGCCGCGCTCCCAACAACCAAAATTTAGATCGAGTCAGGGAGACGGGGGCCGATGTAGGAACAAAGCGGGACTGCCCTTCAGCCGAGGGTCGGACAATATGTCTGTTACCAACTCGGAAGTAGAGAGCGCCATGAATCATCGGCGCTGCAGAGCTGTTTTACGAGACCCGAAGTTCTCGGACGAGGCATTTAATGCCTTTAGCTCGGGCGACGCATACATCTGAGCTGCTCGAGACGGGCTTAGAAAAGCCACGAGGTAATATCTGACAGATGTGCAGGTAAGTTTTCTTTGTCAAAAAAGGATAGCCATATACCCGTAGCCCCCAAGACTGAAAGCAGTTGGCACAACTGATTTAAGGATTGTTGAACAACCAGGTCCTCGTAGAAAAAGAATAGTCTGCTAGCCCAAGAGCTAGAGGAGTGTCGGGCGCAGCTAAAAGCTGCTACCGCCGAACTGGGAGACTTGAAGAAGTCATCCACTAGTAACGTTCCCCTCCATCGAGGAACAGTAAATGTATACCAACTGTGCTAATACTGCCACTGATCGCATAATAGGGTTGCCTGATCAACTTGAGAAGAAGTTGAAGATCGCCCAAGAGGGAGAAAAAGAGGCAAAGAGGCAACACGCCGCGGGCGAGCGTGTGCTGACCCGCGTCAGGGACGAGAAAAACAAGCTACGGGATTCCAACACTAAGTTGGGTGAAGAGTTGAAAGATGTGCGGGCCCAGCTAGCCGACTCCGTAAAGGAGAACAAGAAGCTGCGAGGCGGCATGTTCAGTATGTTTTCGAACTTGTTTTTTTAGTAGTTCGGAGATAAATGGAACTGATATAGCTATGCTTGCAGGTATATTGACGGGCCGTCCTGAAGAGGAGGTGTCCGGATCAGCAAGTGATCTGCTGCAAAGACTGTCGCAAGTGCACGAGCATGCTCGGCTGGCCATGCAGAGTGTTGCCAAGGCCTTATGGCCATCCGCCTCCCCTTCGGGAAGTATGGAGGAGCTTGTAGAGCTGTTCAAGGGAGCGCGGCGGCGTATCCGATTATGGAAGATATCGGCCTGCCGAGAGGGTGCGCGAGAAGCCTGGGCCATGGTGAAGACGCGGTATACCAAGCTAAATCCTAATCACATGGCCCGGGTTGGACCGTTGGGGCCAAATGGGGAAGAAATTCCCGTTAGTTTAGTATATGACCAAGTAGAGGTGGCCGCCAAATATTTCCAACAGGATTGTAAGTTAGACTGCCTGTTAGATGGTATAGAGGCAGAAGTGTTTGAGTCCAAGTGACTATGTACTTTCATCACCATGTGGAATTCTAGCTGAATTGTATATGATTTGTCATGGCAGACCTTTTCGCTTCAACCTCCGGACCTGAAGGTGCGGAGTGTTTCCGAATACTGTCACAACCGAATAGGCCGGGGTATGCGTGGAAAACTAAGCGTAGGGGTCATAATTGCTTGAACAGGCAAGTTGTATCCGGCTAGTTATGTTATATTACATTGAGATTGTAAGAAACATCTTCCAGGGAGAATAGTTCCGTTAAGGGTTCCTTTCCCTGGGTGTGCATGCATTAGTAGACATGTCCGAACTGTGATGTGAAAATCACAGTGTGTATAGCTTCTAGGGGTTCACAATAGAGTGAGTGCAAAAAGTATTTTTCATCCACCGACCGAATATTCCCTTAAGAACGCTAGCTTTCGACTTCACCCAGTCTGAGGTACACATCCGGATGACCCGGCAGTAACAATCGCAGAGGTGCTCCCTTTACCACCTAGCCGAACAATCGGGAACGTAGGGGTAAGCACAGGAGCCAGGCAACCCAGCTTGGCCAAAACTTAAGTCATATCGATGCATATAATGGTGAAGAAAAGACACACGGGAAAAACGCGTATGTATGATGAGCTTGACAATCGGCAAATAATGTTAACAAGCTTCTGTTCAAGAAGCCCCCAGGTATAGTGGACGTACATATGTAAAGATGTGTACATCAGTGGTGTTCGGTCGAGCCGTATGAGTGCTTTAAAGCGAAAAGATAAAGGTGGAAAAGAGAGAAAAAGTAATGGAAACTACAGGGGAGAAGGGGACGAACAAAGAATTCGGCGCTAGGCATAAAACCTTCGGAGTCTGGCCGCGTTCCAAGGGTTCGGCTCTAGGCGATTGTCTGATGCATCACGAAGACGGTACGCTCTGCTAGTAAGGACTTCGTCGATTATGAAGGGACCCTCCCATTTGGGCTTGAGTTTGTCCTTTTTCTTCTCCGGCAAGCGTGGAACAAGTTCGCCAACGTTGTAAGTCTTGGCCCGTACTTCTCTGCTTTGATATCTTCGAGCCTGCTGTTGATAAAATGTTGAACGGGCTTTGGCGACGTCGCGCTCCTCCTCCAGGGCGTCTAGGCTGTCCTGCCGATCCAACTCGGCCTCTTTCTCTTCATCCATACGCACTCAAGGTGAGTCATGTATAATATTGCAGGGCAATACGGCCTCTGCACCGTATACCATGAAGAAAGGTGTGTATCCGGTAGTACGGTTGGGCGTGGTCTGCAGCCCCCAGAGTACGGAGTCGAGGTCCTCGACCCACTGCTTGTCTGATTCTTTCAAAGACCGCACTAGCCTGGGTTTGATGCCGCTCATAATAAGACCATTGGCTCGCTCGACTTGACCGTTTGTTTGCGGGTGTTAGACAGAGGCGTAATCGAGCTTAATGCCCAGATTAGCACACCAGGTTTTCACCTCATCGGCTGTGAAATTGGAACCGTTATCTGTGATGATGTTGTGCGGGACACCATAGCGGTGCACCACATCGGATAGAAATGCAATCACCGGTCCGGACTCGACCGTTTTAACTGGTTTAGCCTCTATCCATTTGGTGAATTTGTCCACCATGACCAGCAGATATTTTTTCTTATGGCTTCCCCCTTTAAGGGGTCCGACCATGTCCAAGCCCCAGACCGCAAAGGGCCATGTAATGGGGATTGTTTATAGGGAGGTTGGGGGCATATGGCTTTGGTTGGTGAAGAGTTGGCATCCAACGCAGCGCTGGACGAGGTCCTGTGTGTCTGCTCGAGCCGTAGGCCAATAAAATCCTGTCCGGAAGGCCTTGCTGACAAGTGCCCGGGCTGCGGCGTGGTGCCTACCGAGACCGGCGTGAATTTCTGCCAAGAGTTGCCGCCCTTCCTCATCGGAGATGCACCTTTGAAGGACTCCGGTAGTGCTTTTCTTGTAGAGCTCTCCTTCGTGAACTTTATAGGCCTTCGAACGCCGGACAATGCGGCGAGCCTCGTTCTGATCTTCTGGGAGCTCCTTCCTATGAAGGTAGGCCAAGAATGATTCAGTCCATGGGGCAATTACTGCCATGATGAGGTGGGCCGAGGGTGTTATTTCGGTGGCTGAGCCACCGATGATATCGGCATGTTCGCTATCTATGTTTGTGTTCGGAGCGGGACCGTCGTTGCTATCTCCCCCTTGCCACACCACGGATGGCTTAAAGAGCCTTTCAAGGAAGATGTTAGGTGGGACGGGGTCGCGCTTAGCGCCGATGCAAGCAAGGACGTCTGCCGCCTGATTAGTTTCGCGGGCGACGTGATGAAATTCGAGCCCCTCGAACCGAGCCGACATCTTCAAGACGACATTGCGATAAGCTGCCATCTTTGGATCTTTGGCATCAAAGTCTCCATTAATTTGGGATATTGCGAGGTTTGAGTCCCCGCGCACCTCCAGGCGTTGTATGCCCATTGATACGGCCATCCGAAGGCCATGTAGCAAGGCCTCGTATTCGGCTGCGTTGTTGGAGTCTGTGTATAATATTTGGAGTACGTACTGGACGATATCTCCTGTGGGGGACGTTAATACGACGCCCGCCCCTAGTCCTGCCAACATTTTGGAGCCGTCAAAGTGCATAACCTAGTTGGAATATGCGCCGTACTCTTTAGGGAGTTCGGCCTCTGTCCATTCGGTGATGAAGTCAGCCCGTACCTGGGATTTGATGGCTCGACGTGGTTTGTACGTGATGTCAAATGGTAGGAGCTCAATGGCCCATTTGGCAATCCGGCCTGTTACATCCTGGTTGTTGATTATATCATTGAGGGGCACTTCGGAAGCCACCGTGATCGAGCACTCCTGAAAGTAGTGTCGCAATTTTCGAGATGCCATGAAGACTGCATATCTATCTTATGATAGTGAGGGTACCGGGATTTGCATGGTGTGAGGACGGTGGATACGTAGTATACTGGCTTTTGGAGCGGAAATTTGTGTCCGTCCTGTTCTCGCTCGACGACAAATACGGCGCTCACCACCTGGTGTGTTGCCGATATATATAGGAGCATTGGTTCGCCAACGTTTGGCGCGGCCAGGATTGGGTTGCTTGCCAAAAGGGCTTTTATTTCTTCTAGTATGGCTGTCGCCGCGTCTTTCCACTCAAAGTTATTGGTGCGCCGTAGAAGGCGATACAGGGGCAGCGCCTTTTCCCCCAACCTGGAGATAAAGCGGCTTAAGGCTGCCACGCACCCGGCGAGTTTTTTAACTTGTTTGAGTTCGGTTGGCGTGGCCAATTGTGATAGAGCTCGGATTTTGGCTGGATTTGCCTCAATTCCTCTATTGGAAACAATGAAGCCCAGTAGTTTACCGGAGGGGACGCCGAAGACGCATTTTTCCGGGTTAAGCTTGATGTCGTATGCGCGGAGGTTGTCGAATGTCAGACGCAAGTCGTCTATTAGTGTTTCGACGTCTCTAGTTTTGATGACGACATCGTCCACGTAGGCCTCCACTGTCTTGCCGATCTGTTTCTCGAGGCATGTTTGGATCATGCGCTGGTAGGTGGCGCCGGCGTTCTTGAGCCCGAAAGGCATAGTGTTGAAGCAAAAGGGCCCGTATGGTGTAATGAATGTTGTTGCAGCTTGATCGGACTCCTTCATTTTGATTTGATGGTATCCGGAATATGCATCGAGGAAGCATAGCGAGTCGTGTCCTGTGGTAGCATCAATGATTTGATCAATGCGAGGAAGGGGGAAGGGATCTTTAGGGCAAGCCTTGTTAAGGTCTTTGAAATCGATGCATAGGCGCCAGGATTTATCCTTCTTTGGTACCATTACCAAGTTTGCCAGCCAGTCCGGATGTTTAATATCTTTGATGAATCCGGCCTCGATGAGTTTGGCTAGCTCCTCCCCCATAGCTTGTCGTTTGGGTTTGGAAAAGCGCCGCAGGGTTTGTTTCACCGGCTTATATCCCTTTTGTATGTTGAGGCTGTGTTCGGCCAACTCGCGTGGGATTCCTGGCATATCTGATGGGTGCCAGGTGAGTATATCCCAGTTTTCGCGCAGGAAGTCCCGCAGTGCTGCATCGACTGAGGGGCCGAGTTGCGCTCCGATAGAGGCTGTCTTCTTCGGGTTTGTTGGATGGACCTGAAATTTGACTGTTTCTTCTGCTGGCTTGAAGGAGGTAGATTTGGGTCGTTTGTCTAGGATAACATCGTCTCTGTCCACAGTGGGCGTAGTGCGGTTAGTTCTTCAGCCGCAAGGGCCTCAGATAATGCCTCGAGGGCCAAGGATGCAGTTTTGTTCTCGGCGCGGAGTGCTATATCCGGATCGCTGACGAGGGTGATTATTCCATTAGGCCCGGGCATTTTTAGCTTCATATACCCATAATGGGGTATGGCTTGAAAGCGCATGAAGGCCCCTCGCCCTAACAGGGCGTGGTATCCGCTGTTGAAAGGGGCCACCTGGAAAGTTATTTTTTCGGATCGATAATTCTCCGGTAGGCCGAATACCACATCGAGTGTAATTTTTCCCGCACACCGCGCTTCCCGACTGGGAATGATACCTCGAAAGGTCATGTTGCTTTTCTCGATGCGGCTCCTGTCTATTTCCATCTTGTGGAGCGTGTCCTCGTACATGAGGTTTAGTCCGCTGCCGCCGTCCATGAGGACCTTTGTAAGTCGAAAACCGTCCATGATGGGACTGAGGACTAATGCAGCTGGCGCTCGGACTGTTCTGTATTTGGGTTTGTCACTGGCGTTAAAGGTTATGGCCGTGTCGTTCCAGTGGTCAATTGTGGCGACTTGGCAAACTTCGGCGAGATCGCGCAGTGCCCTTTTACGCTTGTTGTTTGATGCGAATGTCTCGAAGACTGTCAATACTCTAGTCTCATCGTTTGCTGGAGGGTGCTGTTCTGGGGTGTCCTTGATAAGGATGTCCTCGCCGCTCTTGGCTACCTGCCGAAGTATCCAACATGCTCTAAGGCTGTGGGTTGCCGCGGTATCCGGCGTCGTGTGTATTTTGCACGGGCCATTAAGCCATCCCTCCAGAACGGAGCCGTGCAGCGTGATGAGTTTATGTTTTTTGATTGTTCGGCTGGGTGTACCGCGGGGGTGCGTCCTTTTCGCCTGTGGGATGAGTTGGGTTGGCGCTGACGGTTCCCAGCGAGCTGCCTGAATTTTCCAGGCGCTTTCCATCGCGCTGTACTTTTGTACGATAGTTGCTAAGTCGGCGAACTTTAGAATGCGGCGGCGATTGATGGCATTTAGGATGCCTTCGTCCGCGCAGTTGTTGCAGAATGCTGCTATCGCGTCTTCGTCATGGCAATCCTTTACCTTATCTTTGACAAGGAGGAATCTGACCCAGAAGTGGTGGACCGTTTCCTGAGGCTGTTGTTTGATGCTCATGGGAGCGCCTTTGTCCGGGTGGGTGGGTGGAACGAAATCCGAACCCTGACCCAATTTTTGATCCGGAGTTTGAAGATCAACCGGCCCTGGCAGTTCGGGCTCCGACATATCGACTGGTTTTTTAGGCTCATCGTCCAACTTCGTGTTTGGCGGACGGAACATGCCTTTCTGCCGAAGAATATCCGGCCCTTCAAGATCGGAGATCTGAACATAGTTCGTCTTCAATATAGTAGAAGAGTTGCTCCGCTCCTCGATTACTGCTATCTGGTGGGTGATCGGTGGAGTTTTCATTTCTCTCTGGTCGGGTTTAAGCCCAACCGATCGTAGTCTGTAGCGACCCCCAAGGCGGCCATGCGATCCAGGAGTTCGTTCAACGACTATAACTCCGTTGGTTCCATCCGGGAAGAATATTCAGGGTCGACACGGAGGCGATTTTCAATGACTTGAGAGGTCATCGTCGGCTTCAGGGCCGACCCGGCAGTCATGACGAAGCCACCCAACCGGAGGGTTTGGCCTGGAGCCAGAATTCCTCCGGAGATGATATTATCCTTGAGAACAAGGCGAGCCATCAATCCTCTTGGCGACGACACAGTGGAACTCTCAATGAAAGCACCAATGTCGGTGTCAAAACCAACGGATCTCGGGTAGGGGGTCCCGAACTGTGCGTCTAGGATCGATGGTAACAGGAGACGGGGGACACGATGTTTACCCAGGTTCGGGCCCTCTCTATGGAGGTAATACCCTACTTCCTGCTTGATTGATCTTGATGAATATGAGTGTTACAAGAGTTGATCTACCACGACATCATAATGCCTAAACCCTAGAAGTCTAGCATATGTGAATATGGTAATGAATGTATCCTTTCCGGACTAACCCCTCCGGTTTATATAGACACCAGGGGATCTTGGGTTTACATGGAGTCGGTTACATAAGAAGGAATCTTCATAGTTGGTCGCCAAGCTTGCCCTCCACGCCAAGTAGAGTCCAATCTGCACACGGTGCAGTCTTCGGCCTTCATGTCTTCACAGCCCATTAGTCTGGCCCATGGATAATAGGCCGGACGCCCGAGGACCTCTTAGTCCAGGACTCCCTCACTGGGTTCAGCTGTCTTGAGTTGGTTGTTGGGGCCGAGTTGAGGAGTCCGGCCGGGTTGGAGAGTTTGGCCGGGTCGAGGGGCTTGGCCGGGTCAAGCGACCCGGCCAAGCATGAGCCGGCTTGAGGGGCATTGCTGGCCCCGTTGTTTTTGAAAAGGATCCGGGTTCCGTTGCCTGCCTGGGGTTCATCCCCCCGACACACACTATATATGTTTCTCTCTCTATATGCAGTCATGTGCCCTCTTTTTATCTTTCTCTCACACACATATAACTTCACCCTCTGAACCACTCAGCGGTCATCTCCAACACTCAAACCAGCTGATGTCCCTCTAGCTAGCATCTCTATCTCTCTATCTATCTATAGTTTCTTTGTCAACATTTCTTTCTCGCACGCACTCTTGCTTCCTATCACGCACACTATATCTGTCTCTCCATACATGCACCTATAGGTTGGTCTCTTTTGCACAATCGTTGTGTCTCGCTCCCTCTGCTCGCCGTAGAAGCATGCTCTAGCCCACAACACTATCTCTTAAAGACAAAAAACACATAGTCAATTATCGGTCCTTCTTCCCTGTAGTCTCACATGCATGCATATTTTCATACCGATCTGTGTCTCCCAAGTCGTTGATCTTATGACTTATGACTTCTTTCTTTTATCTCGATCATGTGCGCGCGCACACACACACATCCCATGTATACATGTATACCTCTCACACATGCACGTTCAAGGTCTCCTATGTCTCCATATGTAGTTAATTACCCTCAGCCCTAACCCCACATTGAATCGTTCTCTTCTTGTGTGCACATAACTTCCGCCTGGATGGGTAAAACACACACTCACACTTAACAATCTCCTTCTAGCTACCCCCTCCTCTCTCACTCTTCCCCTATACCCCCGAAACCAATAAGACCATCCCTTGGTTTAATTCCCACCTACATGCACCATCGATATATAGTAGTCTTCCTCGGTGTCTCTCGAACAAACACGTTCTCTCGATGTCGACTCCTCTCACGCGCACACGCCTTCTCCTCTCTCTCTCTCTACGGGCCTTTTCTCTCTCGCACCCCTCGTTGGTGGCCTCTGCCATACACGTCACCTCTCTACGATGAAGCCACGCACACTTAAATTACTTTCGCCACCGAAGACTCCGCTTCACACACACACACACACACACACACACACACACAGACATGCGCGCGCGCACACGTGCGCGCACGAACGCACCCACCCACCCACACACACACACACTAAGACTCCATCTCACACGCACACATGCTCTAGGCGGAGCATTTGTTCCTATAACCCTTCGTCCAACCTTACCCGTATGATAAACAATCACCTTAATTTACATGTATAACATGGAAAAATTCCATGTTACTTTAGTAGTTAGCAAACTTCTCATAATTATATAACGCAAATCACGAGTAGTAAGTTACTTTTTTTACACAACCACGTTAACATGGCCACGTAAATCACTACTTAAAGTGTAATACCATTATACTTATATCCCGATGCAAAAGGTTGAGTACATGTCCAAAGAGTAGAGTTGCACACACGCACTTTGTCTCCCAGAATCTCACACACACACACCAGTTATGTGACGCCCCTTAAGCAGACCCGTATGTTACAATTTGTGAACCCGCGGGTACACGTGATGGTGCTTATTTATTTAAGCCGGACGGTCAACCCAAACGGTAGCTGCATTCATTCCCCTCTCGCCGCCTCTTCTCTGGTCGCCGTCGCCCGATAGCCATGGTCCGATCGAAGGTAACAACATACGCCATACTCCCGCTGGAGCGGCGCTTTAATCTGGAGGCGGCACGAAGCACGGATCGCAGCCGCCCTGTGACAGCCCGGTTTTTGCCTTCTCTCTTTTTCCGGACTTCATTTGCTTCTGCTTTGAATTTGGGTTTTTTGAATCAATTCAAATGGACTTAAACACTTGAGCATGTCCTTGATTTTCACCCAAGTGACCCCTTCATCTCTCATTCAACATTCTTTCTCTGAAAATTCCCAAAATAACCCAAGGAATATTTTTCACAAAAGAAAAATATTCAATTTCTTCTCGGAAATTCAATTCAGAGACTTGTGCTCCAAAGCAACCCTCATTTTTCTTCCTTCCAAAAATCTGAGAAAATTCTCAAATATTCTTTGAACCTTGGCCCACCTCCCTGTGCAAATATATTTCATAATTATTTGGAATATTTTTGCTACCGATAACCATTTCTGTTCTGGCCTAAAAATCCAGTTTCTACATCAAGTGTATTTTTCCTTGCTCTAATGAAGCTGAATTTCTTGAGCTTGTTTACCCTCCTAGCTAAACCTTAACCCCAGAGAATCAGCCCTAATCACCTTCTAGAAGCCCTCGAAACTTGGCGACCAAGTTTCTGACCAGAAACTTGCCAACAAGCTCAAGTGTCATCTGGTCGGCCTGGCAGTGTGCCATCACCCTTCCTAGACCTAACACTGCACGAACAACACTCCAGACATAGTTTGCCATCGAGTGGGCGTCATCTTGACCATGCCAGCGTGGTGACCGCGTGTGGATACGGCTCTGGCAACGCGCCCGACGTGCTCTACGCTGCGCCCGAGTGCTTGTTCATCGCGCCACCACCTTCGTCTCTTCGCCCTTGACCTCTCCCTAGCGCTCGCCGATGCCGGAGACGCCGCAGCGGGCACGGGGACGACGCGGCCAAAGTCACAGTGCGCCCTGTGCCTCTGTCTTCTTCCTCCACTACCTCCTGTGCTCGTCCGCACACTTCACAACCCCCTCGTGAATGCTGAGCACCTCCAGCCCTTGCTAACATTGCTCGTCGTTGCTCACCGGCTTCCAGAGAGCTCCAGCGGAGCCACGTATCCCTCTCCCCCTCTGGCTATAAATTTGAACCCCTCCCGCCTCCCCGAGCACTCCAAACCCACCACCCAACCTCCACAAGCCCGTAGCATAGCCGCAGCCCGGCCGGGCAAGCCTCTGGCCGCCGTCCACGGCCCGAGCTCGCCGGCGATCCCCACCGCCCCTCCTCCTCGCTCCCATACCCCTTGAGCTAGAGCAACTACTCAGGTGACTCCCTGGTGGTCCACTTGTGCCGTTCGGACACGTTGGAGCCCCTGGAACCGCCCCTCTCCATCGTCTTCCTCTTCTCCGGCTAGACCCAACCGCAGCCGCAGCTTGCGAGCTTGGTTCTGAGCTGCTCCGGCCGTCTCTCGTCAAGCCACGGGTACAGGCAGGTGCGCCTCGACCCCCTCTCTCTTTCTATCCCTCTGGATCTAGCCAAGGACCCCTCCTCGCCGGCGTGAGCTCCAGCGAAGTGCCGCCTCCGCTCTGTCTCTCCCCCTCTCCCTCCACACCTGACCAGTGGGGCCTGCTGTTAGCCTCTCCACTCGCGCTCGAAGCGGTATGAGTGGAGTCGTATTCTAAAAATACGCCATTGACGTCAGCCCCCTGGTTTCCTTTTAATTCAAATTTAATTCAAATATATGACCAGGAACTTTGACCGGCCATAACTCTTAAAGTATATGTCCAAATGAGTTGATTCTTTTTGTATTGTGTTTTTTTTGAAAAGTTCTAGCAGCACACCAAAATTGGGATTTTTCCTTGCTGTATAGAATTTCTGGTGATTTTTAGAGTGGTTCTTGACATTTTATTTTGCTGTTTTAAAATATTTTCAGAGGGAGAAGCTTGTCTTGAAGATAACCAGGAGGAGTGTGAACCTCCTCTGCACTAAGGCAAGCCACACCAACATTTGTATGTTGTCAGTTCAATATCTATGATATTTCGAACTTGAATGTCAGTTATTTTCATGCATTTAATTAATTAAATGAATATGGTTTAGTGCTAGTTATTTTGTCATGCTTGAATTGCTTTGTTATGATACTGGTTGAATGCATGAGCTAGTTTAAGGTAGTAGAAGAAATTTTTATTTTGTGATTAGGCTTTTATGAATAATGGTACTTTATTTTTGTAAAAGGGATTTTAATATATTATGATACAATTAAAATGATGAATGATAAAAACCAGTAAAGTTTAAATGATGAGTAGTGCAAGCATGAAATTTTCATGATGTTGATCTGTTTACTTGAGTGGTATGTTTTGCATGTCAAATAGTTGCATGATCATGGCATATGATGACTCGAGTTATTTTATTTTCAAGTTAAACCTGATGTTAATCGAACTTGAACATAACGTTGACCGAGTCATGGTGCCACCGAATCGAGTTTTTCCCAGTGTGACCACATTTGCCTTTATGGGAAGGTCTTGATTCGGTCCGTTGTCATGCCTCTGGTCGGTACCTCCAACGAGGGAAGGTTATGGGCGTGCGGTAACCTGGCCCGGTAAGCAGACATAACCTTGTGTGCCCGTTTGTTGTTATGGTACCTTGTCCCCATTTGTGACCATTTTTGCCATGACGATGGCCGCCGATGACTTTGGTAGGCACAGGGGCCACCCATGACTTAGCCCAGTGGGGAGTTAGTCGGAGTGGCCGGGAGAGTGTCATGGCAATGGGAGTGTTTCGTCGGAATGCCGTTGTCCACCGGAATGGGAAGATGAGGACATGGATACCGTGATGTGGGTAAAGTGTGCTACCTCTGCAGAGGGTATTTAATCTATCGATAGCCGCGCCCTCGGTTACGGACATAGCTCGTGAGTAAGTCACACCATGGATCAACATTAATAAGTAATCTTGCAGACTAAAAGTTTATTGTTGGCACTGGTTATGTGATGCTTTGTGAGATCATGAGGATGATCATGGTGGGAACCAAAGTGTTGGTTTCATTTGTGATCCAGGTATGATCACCGTTCGGAGGTAACACGTCTGGTAAGAGAGTCCGAGTGACTCGGTGCACAAGTTGATTTCACCGCATCAGTAGTATGATTTGCATTGCATTAACCTGATTAATTAATTGTCATGATATTGTTTGCCATTATGCTTATGGTTGTTGTGAGCTTGCAAGTACATTCAATGTACTGACCTGGCATGTCATGCCAGATTTCAGGCAAGTCGTATCGTCGGAGAGCTTCTCACGTCTAGATCATGTCCACATCAGTGTCCCTGTGCTATGAAGTTCCACTTCGTCGTCGTTCCGCTGCCGCATAGTTATCGTGATCGAGGCCCACTCATGTTCATTAAATAATGTACATACTGTTCAGCCGCACCGTGTGTGCCGCTTGGCCTTGCTAGTTGATGTAATATCAGACCTATGTTTCCGCTAGCCTCAATAAAGCGGTTGTTTTCTGTACCAAGTTATTGTGTGTTGCCAGAAGACTTGATCCCTGGGCTGGCAATGCAAGGTAAACCGGTTGCTCTGAGTCGGGATGCCACAACGCTTGGTATCAGATCCACGCTGACTGTAGGACATGCTAGACGGTCGATGCGCTAGATGAACGGTAGATAGCTTAGTCTGAGTGCCGGTAGTAATAGAAATTGATTGTTGCATTGCATGCTTTTTGTTTGTTGTTCTTACTGACCATCTGATGATTGTGAGTGTAGATGGCTCCAGTTCCGTTCATGTACCAGTCTGAGCCAGCCCCGTACACATCACCGCACCTACTTCAGAACATGTGGCGACGACTCTACCCAGAGGGTGCTGATTGATACGTCCATTTTGCATCATGTTTTCTTACTATTATTTATAATGTTTTTACCCATAATAATGCTTTTTGGAGTGATTCTAATGCCTTTTCTCTCATAATTTACAAGGTACACACCAAGAGGGAGAATTCTAGCAGCTGGAAATCTGGACCTGAAAAAGCTACGTTAGGCTACCTATTCTGCACAACTCCAAATGAGCTGAAACTTCGCGGGAATTTTTGAAGGAATATATAAGAAATACTGGATCAAATAACTACCAGAGGGGGGCCACCAGGTGGGCATAACCCACCTGGACGCGCCAGGGCCCCCAGGCACGCCCTGGTGGGTTGTGGCCTCCTCGGCCCACCTCCGGCGCCCATCTTCTGGTATATAGGTCATTTTGACCTAGAAAAATAAATAAGAGGAGGAATTTTGGGATGAAGCGCCACTTCCTCGAGGCGGAACTTGGGCAGGAGCACTTTTGCCCTCTGGTGGAGCAATTCCGCCAGGGGAACTTCCCTCCCGGAGGGGGAAATCATCGTCTTCAACATCACCAACAACTCTCCTATCTTGGGGACGGCAATCTCCATCAACATCTTCAACAACACCATCTCATCTCAAACCCTAGTTCATCTCTTGTGTTCAATCTTGTTACCAGAACTATAGATTGGTGCTTGTGGGTGACTAGTAGTGTTGATTAGATCTTGTAGTTGATTACTATATGGTTTATTTGGTGGAAGATTATATGCTCAGATCCAATAAGCTATTTAATACTCCTCTAATCATGAGCATGTTTATCATTTGTGAGTAGTTACTTTTGTTCTTGAGGTCACATGAGAAATCATGTTGCAAGTAATCATGTGAACTTGATATGTGTTCGATATTTTGATAGTATGTATGTTGTGATTCCCTCAGTGGTGTCATGTGAACGTCAACTACATGACACTTCATCATATTTGGGCCTAAGGGAATGCATTGTGGAGTAGCAATTAGATGGTGGGTTGCGAGAGTGACAGAAACTTAAACCCCAGTTTATGCGCTATTCCGTAAGGGACCGATTGGATCCAAAAGTTTAATGCTATGGTTAGAATTTATCCTTAATACATTTCTCGTAGTTGTGGATGCTTGCGGGAGGGTTAATCATAAGTAGGAGTTTTGTTCAAGTAAGAACAGCACCTAAGCGCCGGTCCACCCACATATCAAATTATCAAAGTAGAGAACACAAATCGAACCAACATGATGAAAGTGACTAGACGAAATTCCCGTGTACCCCCAAGAACACTTTGCTTATCATAAGACACCCTTTTGGCCTGTCCTTTGCCTCAAAAGGAATGGGCTACCTTGCCGCACTTTTACTACTACTATTGTTACTTGCTCGTTACAAATTATCTTGCTATTAAACTACTCTGCTACTTGCAATTTCAGCACTTGCAGACATTACCTTACTGAAAACTACTTGTCATTTCCTTCTGCTCCTCGTTGGGTTCGACACTCTTACTTATCGAAAAGAGCTAAAATTGATCCCCTATACTTGTGGGTCATCAAGGCTATTTTCTGGCACCATTGCCGGGGAGTGAAGCGCCTTTTGGTAAGTGGAATTTGGTAAGGAAACATTTATATAGTGTGCTGAAATTTATTGTTACTTGATACTATGGAAAACAATCCTTTGAGGGGTTTGTTCGGGGTATCTTCACCTCATCCGGAACCACAATTAGCTACCCCTCAACCTACTGCACCTACTGAAAATATTGAATATAAAATTCCTTCGGGTATGATAGAACAACTTCTAGCTAATCCTTATGCAGGAGATGGAACCGAACATCCTGAGATGCACTTGATATATGTAGAACAAATTTGTGGATTGTTTAAGCTTGCAGTTTTACCCAGGGGTCAAGTTATGAAAAAGGTTTTCCCTTTATTTTTTAAGGGAAAAGCATTGGCATGGTATAGGCTATGCGTTGATATTGGATCATGGAATTGGAATCGTTTGAAATTGGAGTTCCACCAAAAAAATTATCCTATGCATCTAGTTCATCGTGATCAGAATTATATATATATAATTTTTGGCCTCGTGATGGAGAAAGTATCGCTCTAGCTTTGGGGAGGCTTAAGTCAATGTTATATTCATGCCCCAATCATGAGCTCTCAAGAGAAATTATTATCCAGAAATTTTATGCTCGGCTTCTCGTAATGATCAAACCATGCTTGATACTTCTTGTGCTGGTTCTTTTATGAAGAAGACTATTGAATTCCGGTGGGATATTTTGGAAAGAATTAAACGAAACTCTGAAGAATGAGAACTCGACGAAGGTAAAGAGTCAGGTATTAAAATTAAATATGATTGTGTTAAATCTTTTATGGATACCGATGCTTTTCAAAAGTTTTCCACTAAATATGGACTTCATTCTGAGATAGTAGCCTCCTTTTGTGAATCATTTGCTACTCATGTTGAACTCCCTAAAGAGAAGTGGTTTAAATATCACCCACCTATTAAAGACGAAATTAAAAAACCAGTACCAGTTAAAGAAGAAAATATACTTTATAATGTTGATCCAGTTATTCCTTCTGCTTATATTGAGAAACCACCTTTCCCTGTTAGGATAAAGTAACATGATAAAGTTTCAACTATGGTTAACAAATGCTATATTAGAACACCTAAGCCTGATGAACAAATTAAAGTAGAACCTAGCATTGCTATGGTTAAAGATCTCTTAGAAGAAGATATAGATGGGCATGTTATTTACTTCTGTGAAGAGGCCGCTAGAATTGCCAAACCTGATAAAAAGGATAATAGACCTGTTGTTGGCATGCCTGTCATCTCAGTTAAAATAGGAGATCACTGTTATCATGGTTTATGTGACATGGGTGCTAGTGTGAGTGCTATTCCTTACACCCTTTATCAAGAAATTATGGAAGACATAGCACCTGCAGAAATAGAAGACATAGATGTTACTATTAAACTGGCCAATAGAGACACCATATCACCATTTGGGATTGTTAGAGATGTTGAAGTCTTGTGTGGGAAAATAAAATACCCTACTGATTTTCTTGTTCTTGGTTCCCCACAAGATAACTTTTGTCCCATTATCTTCGGTAGACCTTTCTTGAATACAGTTAATGCTAAGATAGACTGTAAGAAACAAACTGTTGGTGTTAGCTTTGGTGATGAGTCTCATGAGTTTAATTTTTTCAAGTTTAGTAGAAATCTGCATGAAAAAGAATTGCCTAGTAAGGATGAATTAATTGGTCTTGCTTCTATTGCTGTACCACCTACTATTCTTTTAGAACAATATTTGCTAGACCACGAAAATGATTTACATATGCATGAAATAAATGAAATAGATAAAAATTTCTTTGAACAACGTCCTCTGCTTAAACACAATTTGCCTATTGAAACTCTAGGAGGTCCTCCTCCACCTAAAGGTGATCCTGTGTTTGAATTAAAACAATTGCTAGACACTTTGAAATATGCTTATCTTGATGAAAAAGAAGATATATCCTGTTATTATTAGTGCTAACCTTTTAGAACATGAAGAAGAAAGATTATTGAAAGTTCTAAGGAAGCACTGAGCTGCTATTGGGTATACTCTTGATGATTTAAAGGGCATTAGTCCCACTCGATGTCAGCACAAAATTAATATGGAACCTGATGCTAAACACGTTGTTGATCACCAACGTTGGTTAAATCCGAAGATGAAAGAAGTGGTAAGAACAGAAATATTAGAACTTCTGGAAGCAGGTATAATCTATACTATAGCTGATAGTAGATGGGTAAGTCCTGTTCATTGTGTTCCTAAGAAAGAGGTATTACTATTGTTCCTAATGATAAGAATGAACTTATCCCACAAAGAATTGTTACAAGCTATAGAATGGTAATTGATTTTAGAAAACTAAATAAAGCAACTAGGAAAGATCATTACCCTCTGCCTTTTATTGATCAAATTCTTGAAAGATTATCTAAGCACACACACTTTTGCTTCCTTGATGGATATCTAGCTTTTCACAAATACATGTTTCTCAACCTGATCAAGAAAAGACCACTTTTACTTGTCCCTTTGGAACCTATGCTTATAGACATATGCCTTTTGGTTTATGAAATGCACCTGCTACCTTTCAAAGATGTATGACTGCTATATTGTCTGACTTTTGTGAAAAGATTGTTGAGGTTTTCCTGGATGACTTTTCTGTTTATGGGAACTCTTTTGATGATTGTTTAAGCAATCTTGAGCGAGTTTTGCATAGATGTGAACAAACAAATCTTGTCTTGAATTGGGAGAAGTGCCACTTTATGGTTAATGAAGTCATTGTCTTGGGTCATAAAATTTCTCAAAGAGGTATTGAAGTGGACCAAGCTAAGGTTGATGCAATTGAGAAAATTCCATGTCCTAAAGATATAAAAGGTATTCGTAGTTTTCTAGGTCATGTTGGTTTCTATAGGAGATTTATCAAAGACTTCTCTAAAATTTCTAGGCCTCTCACTAGTCTCTTGCAAAAGGATATTCCTTTTGTTTTTGATGATGATTGTTTAGAAGCCTTTGAAACACTCAAGAAAGCCTTAATTTCCGCACCTATTGTTCAACCACCTGATTGGAACTTGCCTTTTGAAATTATGTGTGATCCTAGTGATTATGCTGTTGGTGTTGTTCTAGGATAAAGAGTTGATAAGAATTCTTAGCAGTGGTGTTTGCTTGTGATAAATTTAGACCTTATATTGTTGATTCCAAAGTAACTGTTCACACGGACCATGCTGCTATTAAATATCTTATGGAAAAGAAAGATGCCAAACCTAGACTTGTTCGATGGGTTCTCTTGTTACAAGAATTTGATTTGCATATTATTGATAGGAAAGGAGCTGAGAACCCCGTAGCTGATAATTTGTCTAGGCTTGAAAATTGGCCTGATGACCCACTACCTATTGATGATAGTTTTCCTGATGAGAAGTTAGCTACAATAAATGTTTCTCATAGTACTCCTTAGTATGCTGATTATGCTAATTACATTATTGCTAACTATTTACCACCTAACTTTACGTACCAACAAAAGAAAAAAATTCTTCTACGATTTAACACATTATTTTTGGGATGACCCACATCTTTATAAAGGAGTAGATGGTATTATTAGACGTTGTGTACATGAGCATGAATAGGGACAAATCCTACGGAAATGTCACTCCGAGGCTTATGGAGGGCATCATGCTGGAGATAGAACTGCTCATAAGGTATTGTAGTCTGGATTTTATTGGCCTACTCTATTCAAGGATGCTTGCAAGTTTGTCTCGTCTTGTGATGAATGTCAAAGAATAGGTAATATCGGTAAGCCTCAAGAAATGCCTATGAATTATTCACTTGTTGTTGAACCATTTGATGTTTGGGGTTTTGATTACATGGGACCTTTTCCTTCCTCTAATGGGTATACACATATTTTGGTTGCTGTTGATTATGTTACTAAATGGGTAGAAGCTATTCCAACTAGTAGTGCTGATCACAACACCTCTATTAAGATGCTTAAGGAAGTTATTTTCCCAAGGTTTGGAGTCCCTAGATGTTTAATGACTGATAGTTTCTTTGAGGACTTTCGGGACGAAGCGCCGCCGCCTCGAGGCGGAACTTGGGCAGGACCACTTTTGCCCTCCGGCGGAGCGATTCCGCCGTGGGAACTTCCCTCGCGGAGGGGGAAATCATCGTCATCATCATCACCAACAACTCTCCTATATTGGGGAGGGCAACCTCCATCAACATCTTCAACACACCATCTCATCTCAAACCCTAGTTCATCTCTTGTGTTCAATCTTGTTACCGAAACTATAGATTGGTGCTTGTGGGTGACAAGAAGTGTTGATTACATCTTGTAGTTGATTACTATATGGTTTATTTGGTGGAAGATTATATGTTCAGATCCAATATGCTATTTAATACTCCTCTGATCATGAGCATGTTTATCATTTGTGAGTAGTTACATTTGTTCTTGAGGTCACGGGAGAAATCATGTTGCAAGTAATCATGTGAACTTCATATGTGTTTGATATTTTGATAGTATATATGTTGTGATTCCCTTAGTGGTGTCATGTGAGCGTCGACTACATGACACTTCACCATATTTGGGCCTAAGGGAATGCATTGTGGAGTAGCAATTGGATGGTGGGTTGCGAGAGTGAAAGAAACTTAAACCCCAGTTTATGCGCTATTCCGTAAGGGACCGATTGGATCCAAAAGTTTAATGCTATGGTTAGAATTTATTCTTAATACTTTTCTCGTAGTTGCGGATGCTTGCGGGAGGGTTAATCATAAGTAGGAGGTTTGTTCAAGTAAGAACATCACCTAAGCACTGGTCCACCCACATATCAATTTATCAAAGTAGCGAACACAAAGCGAACCAACATGATGAAAGTGACTAGATGAAATGCCCGTGTACCCTCAACAACGCTTTGCTTATCATAAGAGACCGTTTTGGCCTGTCCTTTGCCTCAAAAGGACTGGGCTACCTTGTTGCACTTTATTACTACTATTGTTACTTGCTCATTACAAATTATCTTGCTATCAAAATACTCCGCTACTTACAATTTCAGCACTTGCAGACATTACCTTACTTAAAACTACTTGTCATTTCCTTCAGCTCCTCGTTGGGTTCGACACTCTTACTTATCGAAAAGAGCTACAATTGATCCCCTATACTTGTGGGTCATGACTAATCCAGTGTATCAGGTGCATTGGGAGCATCTGGCCGGTTCGCTGTACGAGTACTACGCGGAGGTCACTCTACACCACAATTCTCCTTCCGGCGCTTACACCCGTTCCTCTAAGGGTGGTTTCGCTTCCACGCCATCTCAGGCTATCCAGTTTGCTGCACTCGAGGCTCTTGTAGACTTGCGCTACAATGAGGTTCACATGCAGGCCCACCTAGGTTTTTTTCTACCCGTCTCTGCACGAGAACGGGCATATCCACTTCCCTTTTATTGATCCAGCATGCGATCGTCCTGCTAGCCACCTTTCTTGCTATATCACTGCCAGTTATCTCTTGATCTATGAGTTAGCCCGAGAGCTGACCCAAGCCCGGATAGCCCTTACCGCTGCTCGGAATAGGAACCCTCCACCTACTGTCGGTTTCCCTCTATTCATTCGTCCAGCCTCTGTTACTCCGGTTACTTCGGTGACCACTCAGGGTACCACAAACCCTTTGGCAGTGACCTCTCGCAGTGCCCCTGCTGCATGGGCTGCCCTTGTCGCTACTCCTACAGCACCTATGCTTAGGTCTCGTCCCGCACCTGCCCCTGAGGGAGAGTCCTCGAGGCAGCGCCGCCGTGTCACTTTTAACCCGGAGGTTTCCACTATCAGCTCAGGATCTGAGTTTGGCTCAGAAGAGGAGCCCGCCGCAGCACCAACTGAGCACTAGATCGTTAGAGTACCGCAGTCATCATGAGGTTGATGTACGAATGTAGTCATTCATGTCATGATGCTTAGTTTCATGTATGAGGGTAGTCGAACCCGTCATGATGTTTATCTTTCATATATGATTCTATGTATAATTATGTTGGAACCTTTTTATTTATTTGCCTTGATTTGTTTTCGTTGTTTTCTTCTGGGTGTGTCGCTAGCTTTCCTTCCCATTTTCGGATATTTATCATCTCGGTTGCTTTATATTGGGAAAAAATAGGATGACGCGAGGAGGCAACAGCAACCACGCTTGTGAGGATGTCCCTGTTCGTGGCTCAGCAAGATAGGCAGGACATTCCCCCGAGCCGTTTCAGCCACCATCGCCTCCACCGACACATCCACCCTCCATTGAGCAAATCATGCGTATGTTTGAAGAAAGAAGGAACAACGATCAGATTGAGCAGTTGAAAAGTGTGCATGCTATGGTTGGGCAGAATGGAAATCAGAATGGTCATCACTCCAAGCTGTCAGATTTTCAGCGGACCAAGCCTCCCAGTTTCAGCCAAGTTATTGATCCCTTGGAAGCTGATGATTGGTTAAGGACTATTGAGAAAAAGCTTGAGATTGCTCGCACGGAAGAAGCTGACTAGGTTTCGTTTGCTACGCATTATCTTGAAGGAGCTGCCGCTATATGGTGGGATAATGCTAAGGCTATGTGGCCTGCGGACGAAGAAATTACTTGGACTAAATTCAAGGATCACTTCCACAAGTACTATATTCCAGCCGGGATTATGAAGGTCAAGCAGCACGAAGTTCTCGCTCTCACACAAGGAAGCCTGTCAGTAAGTTAGTACATGCACAAGTTCAACCATTTGGCTCGTTATTCTCTTTATGATGTGGCCACAGAAGAAAGGAAGATCGACAAATTTCTTGGAGGACTGAACCAACACCTCAGATGCACTCTCAGTATGTTTGATTTCCCGGACTTACAAACTCTAGTCAACAAAGCCCTATTCGCAGAAAGGGATTACAAGCTCGTGCACGACAACAGGCCCTCTAATAATGACCACAAGTGCAAATTCGAGCCTAAGAAGGATGGACAATCAGTGCAGAAGGCTCGTACTTGGCAGCAGACTCAGGTTGAGTACAGACCCAATTGGCAGCAGAATGTTAACAAGACCACTACCCAAGTCAAGAATGTCGTGACCAGCCCGGTCCGCGAACAATGTCAGCGCAACAACTCCTGCTTTAATTGTGGGCAAACTGGACATTATGCCAGACAGGTCCCCAAGAACGGCAAGCCAACCACTCCATTCAGGCCACAAGTCAATCACCTGGAGCCCTATTCCGCCCAGAGGACCATCCAAGGGCAGATTCACCACCTCTCCACCGACGAAGCCCAAGAGGACCCAGAAGTCGTCATTGGTATGTTTCCTGTTAATAACATACCTACAATAATTTTATTTGACTCTGGGGCTTCCCACTCTTTTATTTCGCGGAGTTTTGTTACCCAAAACAAATTTCCTTGCTCGATTTTGGGAAAAAGTATGATGGTACAATCCCCGGGATCCGTGCTCAGAAGCAATCTGGTCTGCCGTAATTTGGAAATTGATATCAAAGGAGTCAGATTTCCAACAATCTTGATAGTCATCGAGTCTGCCAAATTGGATAATATTGTGGGAATGAATCGGTTAACCCAATATCAAGTATGCATCAACCATGCGACCAGAGAAGCCACCATGACAAGTCAGGAAGGTCGAACCACAAAGTTCTATGCCTGGAGGAGCATACCCAAGAAAGAAATGGTTTTCACGGCTGTGGCTGAAGAATTGGAATTAATTCTCGTGGTCAGTGAGTTTCCAGATGTATTCCCTGAGGAATTACCAGGAATGCCGCCAGACAGGGAGCTTGAGTTTGCAATTGATCTGGTGCCTGGAACCGCACCTTTATACAAGAAGTATTATTGGATGGATTCATCAGAATTAGTAGAATTAAAGAAACAACTCGAAGAGATGCTTCAGAAAGGATACATCCGTCCGAGCTCTTCACCATGGGGATCACCCGCGATATTTGTGGACAATAAGGACGGCAGTCTTCGGGATGTCTGTAGATTACCGTGAGCTGAATGATGTCACCATCAAGAACAAATATCCACTACCAAGGATTGATGATTTGTTTGACCAACTCAGTGGGGCAAAAGTATTCTCCGAGATTGATTTGAGGACCGGATATCACCAACTCAAAATCAAGAAGGAAGATATTCCCAAGACCGCGTTCACTACTCGATACGGTCTTTATGAATATACAGTCATGTCTTTCGGTCTCACCAATGCCCCTGCCTTTTTCATGCATATGATGAATAAGGTATTTATGGATTTCTTGGATAAGTTTGTGGTGGTCTTCATCGATGACATCCTCATTTACTCAAAAAGTGAAGAAGAGCACAAGGAACACCTCAGAGCAGTTTTACAAAGGCTCCGTGACCATCAGCTATATGCGAAGTTCAGCAAATGTGAGTTTTGGCTCAAGCAAGTTGGATTTTTACGGCATGTTCTTTCAGCAGAAGGGATAGCCGTGGATCCAAGTAAGGTGAAAGACGTGCTTGATTGGACCGCACCCACGACAGTATCAAAGATACGGAGTTTCATTGGATTAGCCGGATACTACCGCCGCTTTATTGAGGGATTCTCTAAGATTGCCAAGGCAATGACAGAACTCTTCAAGAAGGATAAGAAGTTTGAATGGACTGAGGACCGCGTGTGAACACGGTGCTGGCACCGCGCCTGACGCGCTCTGCCCTGCGCCCAAGTGCTTGTTCATCGCGTGATCGATCCAGAGCTCGCCGGCGACTATCGCACCTCGCCAACACCTCCATCTCTTCGCCCTTAACCTCTCCCTAGCGCTCGCCGACACCGGAGACGCCGCATCGGGCATGGGCACGACGCGACCAAAGCCACAGTGCGCCCCATGCCTCTGTCTTCTTCCTCCACCACCTCCTGTGCTCGTCCGCACGCTGCACAGCCACCGTGTGAATGCTGAGCCCCTCCACCCCTCGCTGACACCATTCATTGTTGCTCCCCGGCTTCTAGAGAGCTCCGACGGAGCTACGTACCCCTCTGCCCCTCCGCTATAAATTTGAGCCCCTCCCGCCTCTCCGAGCACTCCAAAACAACCATCAAACCTCCATAAGCCCGTAGCATAGCCGCAGCCCGGCCGGGCAGGCCTCTGGCCGCGATCCCCGAACCGAGCTTGCTGGCGATCCCCACCACCCCTCCTCCTCGCTCCGGTGCCCCTCGAGGTCGAGCAACTACTCAGGCGACTCCCTGGTGGTCCACTGGTGCCGTCCGGACACGTTGGAGCCCCTGGAACTACCCTTCTTCGTCGTCTTCCTCTGCTCCGGCGAGACCCGACTACAGCCGCCGCTTGCGAGCTTGGTTCCGAGCTGCTCCGGCTGTCTCTCGTCGAGCCACGGGTACAGGCAGGTGCGCCCCGACCCCTCTCTCTTTCTATCCCTCTGGATCTAGCGAAGGACCCCTCCTCGCCAGCGTGAGCTCCGGCGAAGCGCCGCCTCTGCTTTATCTCTCTCCCTCTCCCTCCACACCTGACCAGTGTGGCCCGCTGTCAGCCTCTCCACTCGCGCCCGAAGCAGTATGAGTGGAGGCGTATTCTGAAAATACGCCATCGACGTCAACCCCTGGTTTTATTTTTAATTCAAATTTAATTCAAATATTTGACCAGGAACTTTGACCAGCCATAACTCTTAAACTATAAGTCCAAATGAGTTGATTCTTTTTTGGATTGTGTTTGTTTTGAAAAGTTCTAGCAGCACACCAAAATTAGGATTTTTCCTTGCTGTCTAGAATTTCTGGTGATTTTCAGAGTGGTTCTTGACATTTTATTTTGCTGTTTTTTAATATTTTCAGAGGGAGAAGCTTGTCTTGAAGATAACCAGGAGGAGTGTGAACCTCCTCTTCACTAAGGCAAGCCACACCAACATTTGTATGGTGTTATTTCAATATCTATGATTTTTACAACATGAATATGAGTTATTTTCATGCATTTAATTAATTAAATGAATACAGTTTAGTGCTAGTTATTTTGTCATGCTTGGATTGCTTTGTCATGATACTGGTTGAATGCATGAGCTAGTTTAAGGCAGTAGAAGAAATTTTTATTGTGTGATTAGGCTTTTATGAACAATGGTAGTTTCTTTTTGTAAAAGTAATTTTTATATATTATGATACAATTAAAATGATGAATGATAAAAACCAGTAAAGTTTAAATGATGAGTAGTGCAAGCATGAAATTTTGATGATGTTGATTTGTTTACTTGAGTGGTATGTTTTGCGTGTCGAATAGTTGCATTATCATGGCATATGATGACTCTAGTTATTTTATTTTCAAGTTAAACCTGACGTTAATCCAACTTGAACATAACGTTGATCGAGTCATGGTGCCACTGAATCGAGTTTTTCCTAGTGCGACCACATTTGCCTTTATGGGAAGGTCTTGATTCGGTCCGTTGTCATTTCCTCTGGTCGGTCCTCCAACGAGGGAAGGTTATGGGCTTGCGGTACCTTGGCCCAGTAAGCGGACATAACCTTGTGTGCCCGTTTGTTGTTATGGTACCTTGTCCTCATTTGGGACCATTTTTGCCACGACGGTGGCCGTTGATGCCTTTGGTAGGCACGGGGCCACCCATGACTTAGCCCAGTGGGGAGTTAGTCGGAGTGGCCGGGAGAGTGTCATGGCAATGGGAAGGTTTCGTTGGAATGTCATTGGTCCACCCGAATGGGAAGACGAGGACATGGATTCCGTGATGTGGGTAAAGTGCGCTACCTCTGCAGAGTGTATTTAATCTATCGATAGCCGCATCCTCGGTTACGAACGTTGCTCGTGAGTAGGTCACACCATGGATCAACATTAATAAGTAATCTTGCACACTAAAAGTTTATTGTTGGCACTGGTTATGTGATGATTTGTGAGATCATGAGGATGATCGTGGTGGGAACCAAAGTGTTGGTTTCATTTGTGATCCAGGTGTTATCACCGTTTAGTTACGAGGTAACCCGTCTGGAAAGAGAGTCCGAGTGACACGGAGCACAAGTTGATTTCACCGCATCAGTAGTATGATTTGTGATACGTCTCCAACGTATCTATAATTTTTTATTGCTCCATGCTATATTATCTACTGTTTTGGACATTATTGGGATTTATTATTCACTTTTATATTATTTTTGGGACTAACCTATTAACCGGAGGCCCAGCCCAGAATTGCTGTTTTTTTGCCTATTTCAGAGTTTCGCAGAAAAGGAATATCGAATGGAGTCCAAACGGAATGAAACCTTCGGGAACGTGATTTTCAGAACGAACAAGATCCAGGAGACTTGGACCCTACGTCAACAAATAAAGGAGGAGGCCACGAGGTAGGGGGGCGCCTACCCCCCAGGGCGCGCCCTCCACCCTCGTGGGCCCCCTGTTGCTCCACCGACGTATTCCTTCCTCCTATATATACCTACGTACCCCCAAACGATCAGATACAGAGCCAAAATCTAATTCCACCACCGCAACCTTCTGTACCCACGAGATCCCGTCTTGGGGCCTGTTCCGGAGCTCGGCTGGAGGGGGCATCAATCATGCAGGGCTTCTACATCATCACCATAGCCCCACCGATGAAGTGTGAGTAGTTTACCTCAGACCTTCGGGTCCATAGTTATTAGCTAGATGGCTTCTTCTCTCTTTTTGGATCTCAATACAATGTTCTCCCCCTCTCTCGTGGAGATCTATTCGATGTAATCTTCTTTTGCGGTGTGTTTGTTGAGACTGATGAATTGTGGGTTTATGATCAAGTTTATCTATGAACAATATTTGAATCTTCTTTGAATTCTTTTATGTATGATTGGTTATCTTTGCAAGTCTCTTTGAATTATCATTTTGGTTTGGCCTACTAGATTGATCTTTCTTGCAATGGGAGAAGTGCTTAGCTTTGGGTTCAATCTTGCGGTGTCCTTTCCCAGTGACTGTAGGGGCAGCAAGGCACGTATTGTATTGTTGCCATCGAGGATAACAATATGGGTTTTTTATCATATTGCATGAATTTATCCCTCTACATCATGTCATCTTGCTTAAGGTGTTACTCTGTTTTTATGAACTTAATACTCTAGATGCATGCTGGATAGCGGTCGATGAGTGGAGTAATAGTAGTAGATGCATGCAGGAGTCGGTCTACTTGTCTCGGACGTGATGCCTAGATACATGATCATACCTAGATATTCTCATAACTATGCTCAATTCTGTCAATTGCTCAATAGTAATTTGTTCACCCACCATAGAATACTTATGCTCTCGAGAGAAGCCACTAGTGAAACCTATGGCCCCCGGGTCTATCTTCATCATATTAATCTTCCAATACTTAGTTATTTCCTTTGCTTTTTTACTTTACTTTTATTTTACTTTGCATCTTTATCACAAAAATACCAAAAAAATTATCCTATCATATCTATCAGATCTCACTCTCGTAAGTGGCCGTGTAGGGATTGACAACCCCTTATCGCGTTGGTTCCGAGGATTTATTTGTTTTGTGTAGGTGCGAGGGACTCGTGCGTAGCCTCCTACTGGATTGATACCTTGGTTCTCAAAAACTAAGGGAAATACTTACGCTACTTTGCTGCATCACCCTTTCCTCTTCAAGGGAAAACCAACGCAGTGCTCAAGAGGTAGCAAGAATGATTTCTGGCGCCGTTGCCGGGGAGGTCTACGCAAAAGTCAACATACCAAGTACTCATCACAATCCCTTCTCCCGCATTACATTATTTGCCATTTGCCTCTCGTTTTCCTCTCCCCCACTTCACCCTTGCCATTTTATTCGCCCTCTCTTTTCCGTTTGCCTCTTTTTTGCTTGCTTTTTGTTTGCTCGTGTGTTGGATTGCTTGTCACGTTGGCTCAAGATAATACCAAATTATGTGACTTTACCAATACCAACAATAATGATTTCCTTAGCACTCCGATTTCTCCTCTTACCAATACTGAATCTTGTGAAATCAATGCTGCTTTGTTGAATCTTGTCATGAAAGATCAATTCGCCGGCCTTCCTAGTGAAGATGCCGCTACTCATCTAAATAGCTTCTTTGATTTGTGTGATATGCAAAAGAAGAAAGATGTGGACAATGATATTGTTAAATTGATGCTATTTCCTTTTTCGCTTAGAGATCGTGCTAAAGCTTGGTTTTCGTCTTTGCCTAAAAATAGTATTGATTCATGGAATAAGTGCAAAGATGCTTTTATCTCTAAATATTTTCCTCCCGCTAAGAGCATCTCTCTTAGAAAATATTATGAATTTTAAGCAACTTGATCATGGACATGTTGCACAAGCTTGGGAGAGGATGAAATTAATGATACGTAATTGCCCTACACATGGTTTGAACTTGTGGATGATTATACAAATTTTTTATGCCGGATTGAATTTTGCTTCTAGAAATCTTTTAGATTTGGCTGCGGGAGGCACTTTTATGGAAATCACTTTAGGAGAAGCTACTAAACTCCTAGATAATATGGTGGTTAATTATTCTCAATGGCACATTGAAAGATCTACTAATAAAAAAGTGCATGCGATAGAAGAAATTAATGTTTTGAGTGGAAAGATGGATGAACTTATGAAATTATTTGCTACTAAGAGTGTTTCTTCTGATCCTAATGATATGCCTTTGTCTACTTTGATTGAGAATAATAATGAATCTATGGATGTGAATTTTGTTGGTAGGAATAATTTTGGTAACAACACGTATAGAGGAAACTTTAATCCTAGGCCTTATCCTAGTAATTCCTCTAATAATTATGGTAATTCCTACAACAACTCTTATGGAAATTTTAATAAGATTCCCTATGAATTTGAGACTAGTGTTAAAGAGTTTATGAATTCACAAAATAATTTCAATGCGTTGCTTGAAGAGAAATTGCTTAAAGTTGATGAATTGGCTAGGAACGTTGATAGAATTTCTCTCGATGTTGATTCTTTAAAACTTAGATCTATTCCACCTAAGCATGATATCAATGAGTCTCTCAAAGCCATGAGAATTTCCATTGATGAGTGCAAACAAAGAACCGCTAGGATGCGTGCTAAGAAAGATTGCTTTATGAAAGCGTGTTCTTCAAATTTCTATGAAAATAAAGATGAAGATCTAAAAGTTATTGATGTGTCTCCTATTAAATCCTTGTTTTGCAATATGAATCTTGATAATGACGGGACTGAATATGATCCACCTTTACCTAGAAGGCGTTCCAAAAATTCGGAGTTTTTAGATCTTGATGCTAAAATTGATAAAAGTGGGATTGAAGAAATCAAACATTAGATATTAATAAACCCACTATTTTGTATTTCAAGGAATTTAATTATGATAATTGCTCTTTGATAGATTGTATTTCCTTGTTGCAATCCGTGCTAAATTCTCCTCATGCTTATAGTCAAAATAAAGCTTTTACCAAACATATCGTTGATGCCTTGATACAATCTTATGAAGAAAAGCTTGAGTTGGAAGTTTCTATCCCTAGAAAACTTTATGATAAGTGGGAACCTACTATTAAAATTAAGATTAAGGATCATGAGTTCTATGCTTTATGTGATCTGGGTGCTAGTGTTTCCACTATTCCCAAAACTTTGTGCGATTTGCTAGATTTCCGTGATTTTGATGATTGCTCTCTAAACTTGCACCTTGCGGATTCCACTATTAAGAAACCTATGGGAAGAATTAATGATGTTCTTATTGTTGCAGATAGGAACTATGTGCCCGTAGATTTTATTGTTCTTGACATAGATTGCAATCCTTCATGTCCTATTATTCTTGGTAGACCTTTCCTTAGAACGATTGGTGCAATTATTGATATAAAGGAAGGGAATATTAGATTCTAATTTCCATTAAAGAAATGCATGGAACACTTCCCTAGGAAGAAAATAAAATTACCATATGAATCTATCATGAGAGCCACTTATGGATTGCCTACCAAAGATGGCAATACCTAGATCTATCCTTGCTTTTATGCCTAGCTAGGGGCGTTAAACGATAGCGCTTGTTGGGGGCAACCCAATTTTTTTTGAGTTTTTTTTGCTTTTTGCTTCTGTTTAGGAATAAATATTTGTTCTAGCCTCTGGTTAGATGTGTTTTTATGTTTTAATTAGTGTTTGTGCCAAGTTAAACCTATAGGATCTTCTTGGATGATAGTTATTTGATCTTGCTGTAATTTCCAGAAACTTTCTGTTCACGAAAATAATTGTTAAAAATCACCAGAACGTGATAAAATACTGATTCCAATTGCTGATGATCAATAAACAAATTTTCTAGGTCGTCCTATTTTGGCTGATATTTTGGAGTTCCAGAAGTTTGCGTTAGTTACAGATTACTACAGACTGTTCTGTTTTTTGACAGATTCTGTTTTTCGTGTGTTGTTTGCTTATTTTGATGAATCTATGGCTAGTAAAATAGTTTATAAACCATAGAGAAGTTGTAATACAGTAGGTTTAACACCAATATAAATAAATAATGAGTTCATTACAGTCCCTTGAAGTGGTCTTTTGTTTTCTTTCGCTAACGGAGCTCACGAGATTTTCTGTTGAGTTTTGTGTTGTGAAGTTTTCAAGTTTTGGGTGAAAGATTAGATGGATTATGGAACAAGGAGTGGCAAGAGCCTAAGCTTGGGGATGCCCATGGCACCCCCAAGATAATTTAAGGATACCATAAAGCCAAAGCTTGGGGATGCCCCGGAAGGCATCCCCTCTTTCGTCTACTTCCATCGGTAACTTTGCTTGGAGCTATATTTTTATTCACCGCATGATATGTGTTTTGCTTGGAGCGTCTTGTATGATTTGAGTCTTTGCTTTTTAGTTTACCACAATCATCATTGCTGTACACACCTTTTGAGAGAGCCATACATGATTTGGAATTTCTTAGAATACTCTATGTGCTTCGGTTATATCTTTTGAGTTATATAGTTTTGCTCTAGTGCTTCACTTACATCTTTTAGAGCACGGTGGCGGATTTGTTTTATAGAAACTATTGATCTCTCATGCTTCACTTAGATTATTTTTAGAGTCTTAAATAGCATGGTAATTTTCTTAAATAATCCTAATATGCTTGGTATTCAAGATTAGTAAAAACTTTCTTATGAGTGTGTGGAATACTAAGAAAAGTTTGATGCTTGATAGTTGTTTTGAGATATAAAGATGGTGATATTAGAGTCATGCTAGTTGAGTAGTTATGAATTTGAGAGATACTTGTGTTAAAGTTTGTGATTCCCGTAGCATGCACGTATGGTGAACCGTTATGTGATGAAGTCGGAGCATAATTTATTTATTGATTGTCTTCCTTATGAGTGGCGGTCGGGGACGAGCGATGGTCTTTTCCTACCAATCTATCCCCTTGGGAGCATGCACGTAATACTTAGCTTTGATAACTTGTTGATTTTTGCAATAAGTATATGAGTTCTTTATGACTAATGTTGAGTCCATGGATTATACGCACTCTTCTTCCTTCCACCATTGCTAGCCTCTCTAATACCGCGCACTTTTCGCCGGTATCATACACCCACCATAAACCTTCCTCAAAACAGTCACCATACCTACCTATCATGGCATTTCCATAGCCATTCCGAGATATATTGCCATGCAACTTTCCACCGTTCCGTTTATTATGACACGCTCCATCATTGTCATATTGCTTTGCATGATCATGTAGTTGACATCGTATTTGTGGCAAAGCCACCGTTCATAATTCTTTCATACATGTCACTCTTGATTCATTGCATATCCCGGTACACCGCCGGAGGCCTTCATATAGAGTCATATTTTGTTCTAAGTATCGAGTTGTAATTGTTGAGTTGTAAGAAAATAAAAGTGTGATGATCATCATTTTTATAGCATTGTCCCAAGTGAGGAAAGGATGATGGAGACTATGATTCCCCCACAAGTCGGGACGAGACTCCGGACGAAAAAAAAGAGGCCATAAAAAAAGAGGTGAAAATGCCCAAATAAAAAAATGAGAGAAAAAGAGAGAAGGGACAATGTTACTATCCTTTTACCACACTTGTGCTTCAAAGTAGCACCATGATCTTCATGATAGAGAGTCTCTCATCTTGTCACGTTCATTTACTAGTGGGAATTTTTCATTATAGAACTTGGCTTGTATATTCCAATGATGGGCTTCCTCAAAATGCCCTAGGTCTTCGTGAGCCAGCGAGTTGGATGCACACCCACTTAGTTTCTTTTGTTGAGCTTTCATAAACTTATAGCTCTAGTGCATCCGTTGCATGGCAATCCCTACTCACTCACATTGATATCTATTGATGGGCATCTCCATAGCCCGTTGATACGCCTAGTTGATGTGAGACTATCTTCTCCTTTTTGTCTTCTCCACAACCACCATTCTATTCCACATATAGTGCTATGTCCATGGCTCACGCTCATGTATTGCGTGAAGATTGAAATTTTTTGAGAACGTCAAAAGTATGAAACAATTGCTTGGCTTGTCATCGGGGTTGTGCATGATTTAAATACTTTGTGTGGTGAAGATAGAGCATAGCCAGACTATATGATTTTGTAGAGATAACTTTCTTTGGCCATGTTATTTTGAGAAGACATAATTGCTTTGTTAGTATGCTTGAAGTATTATTATTTTTATGTCAATATTAAACTTTTGTCTTGAATCTTTCGGATCTGAATATTCATACCACAATTAAGAAGAATTACATTGAAATTATGCCAAGTAGCACTCCGCATCAAAAATTCTGTTTTTATCATTTACCTACTCGAGGACGAGCAGGAATTAAGCTTGGGGATGCTTTATACATCTCCAATGTATCTATAATTTTTGATTGCTCCATGCTATACTATCTACTGTTTTGGACATTATTGGGATTTATTATTCACTTTTATATTATTTTTGGGACTAACCTATTAACCGGAGGCCCAGCCCAGAATTGCTGTTTTTTTGCCTATTTTAGAGTTTCGCAAAAAAGGAATATCAAACGGAGTCCAAACGGAATGAAACCTTCGGGAACGTGATTATCAGAACGAACAAGATCCAGGAGACTTGGACCCTACGTCAAGAAATAAAGGAGGAGGCCACAAGGTAGGGGGCACGCCTACCCCCCCAGGGCACGCCGTCCACCCCCGTGGGCCCCCTGTTGCTCCACCGACGTACTCCTTCCTCCTATATATACCTACGTACCCCCAAACGATCAGATACGGAGCCAAAATCTAATTCCACCACCGCAACCTTCTGTACCCACGAGATCCCATCTTGGGGCCTGTTCTGGAGCTCGGCCGGAGGGGGCATCGATCATGCAGGGCTTCTACATCATCACCATAGCCCCTCCGATGAAGTGTGAGTAGTTTACCTCAGACCTTCGGGTCCATAGTTATTAGCTAGATGGCTTCTTCTCTCTTTTTGGATCTCAATACAATGTTCTCCCCCTCTCTCGTGGAGATCTATTCGATGTAATCTTCTTTTGCGGTGTGTTTGTTGAGACCGATGAATTGTGGGTTTATGATCAAGTTTATCTATGAACAATATTTGAATCTTCTTTGAATTCTTTTATGTATGATTGGTTATCTTTGCAAGTCTCTTTGAATTATCATTTTGGTTTGGCCTACTAGATTGATCTTTCTTGCAATGGGAGAAGTGCTTAGCTTTGGGTTCAATCTTGCGGTGTCCTTTCCCAGTGACTGTAGGGGCAGCAAGGCACGTATTGTATTGTTGCCATCGAGGATAACAATATGGGTTTTTTATCATATTGCATGAATTTATCCCTCTACATCATGTCATCTTGCTTAAGGTGTTACTCTGTTTTTATGAACTTAATACTCTAGATGCATGCTGGATAGCGGTCGATGAGTGGAGTAATAGTAGTAGATGCAGGCAGGAGTCGGTCTACTTGTCTCGGACGTGATGCCTAGATACATGATCATACCTAGATATTCTCATAACTATGCTCAATTCTGTCAATTACTCAACAGTAATTTGTTCACCCACCATAGAATACTTATGCTCTCGAGAGAAGCCACTAGTGAAACCTATGGCCCCCGGGTCTATCTTCATCATATTAATCTTCCAATACTTAGTTATTTCCTTTGCTTTTTTACTTTACTTTTATTTTACTTTGCATCTTTATCACAAAAATACCAAAAATATTATCCTATCATATCTATCAGATCTCACTCTCGTAAGTGGCCGTGTAGGGATTGACAACCCCTTATCGCGTTGGTTGCGAGGATTTATTTGTTTTGTGTAGGTGCGAGGGACTCACGCTTAGCCTCCTACTGGATTGATACCTTGGTTCTCAAAAACTGAGGGAAATACTTACGCTACTTTGCTGCATCACCCTTTCCTCTTCAAGGGAAAACCAACGCAGTGCTTAAGAGGTAGCAATTTGCATTGCATTAACCTGATTAATTGTCATGATATTTTTTGCCATTATGCTTATGTTTGTTGTGAGCTTGCAAGAACATTCAATGTACTGACCTGGCGTCTCATGCCAGATTTCAGGCAAGTCGTATCGGATCGGAGAGCTTCCCGCGTCTTGATCGTGACCACATCGGTGTCCCTGTGCTATGGAGTTCCACTTCGTCGTCGTTCCGCTGCCTCGTAGTTATCGTGATCGAGGGCCACTCATGTTCATTGAATAATGTACATACTGTTCAGCCACACCATGTGTGCCGCTTGGCCTCGCTACTTGATATAATATCAGGCCTATGCTTCCGCTAGCCTCAATAAAGCGGTTGTTTTCTGTACCAAGTTGTTGTGTGTTGCCATAAGTGATGTAGGGTGGAACCCTATACGGCCGATCTTTCACGATTGGAGCAAATCCCACGAAGAACACGAAGAACACGGGGAAGAACAGAGAGAAATCACAAGGGGAAACACTCAAGAACAAGTCCAATCACACATCCACTAGACAATCAAACACACAAGATCCACAAGGTACATGAACAACAAAGGGAAAGATACAAGGTAAAGTTCATCTCCATGAGGAGGTCTTGATGATATCCTGTAGGATCTTCTCACATGCTCACATGGAGGTCTTGAACTCCATGGGAGTGGTAGTCTCTCTCTCAAGAGTAGAAGTAGGTAGGAGCAAAGCTCACATACAAATGAGCTATCACTTTGCTAACCCTAGAAAGGAGGTGGAGGAGGTCTATTTATAGTCTAAGCCACGAAGGGGTAAGTGAGGGGGCGGAATGGGTACATGGGCTTCGGCCCGAGTCATGCACACAGGCAAGGCCGGATGATCCTGACGGGGTCCGGATGATCCGGGCGTCGTCCGGATGATCCGGGTCCTCGTCCAGATGATCCAGCTTCGCCGAGCAGATTCTGCAAGGTTCGGCCGTCATGGTGTATGGATTACCCGGATGATACGGGGGACGGCCCGGATTATCCGGCTGGGCCCGGATGATCCGGCTCTGCGTCCGGATGTCCGGCTAGTCTTCAACAGCCGCTCCGTCTTCTTCTTCTCCTTTCTTCCGTCTTCTCTTCCACGCCTCCGTTGGAGTTGATGTAGGTGTTCCTTGGCGCTTGCACTCCTCTTGACATTCGTGAAGCTCCGACAATACTTATGCATGCACACGGGAGAAGTGTCAAGTAGTACACCATCCTCGAAGGGGTCAATTGAGCACGTGTAAAGGAGATGATTCACCTTTGTGTGTGTGAAGTAGATGTCGCATGTGTCACTTGCCAAATGGACTCTTGACATGGTGATGTCCGTAGGATGCTCCGCATCAATAAGACTTGTTCTCTGAGCTGGCAATGCAAGGTAAACCGGTTGCTCTAAGACGGGGGTCCACATGCCCTGTCCCCCGGAGTCCGTATTAGCCGGATCCAGACGAGGAGGCGTTGGAGGCGGAGCAGCACGCGGAGCCGGAGGAGGAGAACAAAGACGCGGAGCCGGAACAGGAGGACGACAACGCGGGCGAAGCGGAGCTGGAGGAGGACGATGATTTCCATTATACTCAGACTTAAAGGGCTTTGAGTTTTTGATGAACCACGAGTATAGGGGATCTATCGTAGTCCTTTCAATAAGTAAGAGTGTCGAACCCAACGAGGAGCAGAAGGAAATGACAAGCGGTTTTCAGCAAGGTATTCTCTGCAAGCACTGAAATTATAGGTTACAGGTAGTTTTGTGATAAGGTAATTTGTAACGGGCAACAAATAACAAGTGTAAATAAAGTGCAGCAAGATGGCCCAATCCTTTTTGTAGCAAAGGACAAGCCTGGACAAACTCTTATATAGAGAAAAGCGCTCTCGAGGACACATGGGAATTATCGTCAAGCTAGTTTCCATCACGCTCATATGATTCGTGTTCGGTACTTTGATAATTTGATATGTGGGTGGACCGGTGCTTGGGTGCTGTCCTTACTTGGACAAGCATCCCACTTATGATTAACTCCTATTGCAAGCATCCGCAACTACAAAAGAAGTATTAAGGTAAACCAAACCATAGCATGAAACATATGGATCCAAATCAGCCCCTTACGAAGCAACGCATAAACTAGGGTTTAAGCTTCTGTCACTCTAGCAACCCATCATCTACTTATTACTTCCCAATGCCTTCCTCTAGGCCCAAATAATGGTGAAGTGTCATGTAGTCGACGTTCACAAAACACCACTAGAGGAAATACAACATACATCTCATCAAAATATCGAATGAATACCAAATTCACATGACTACTTATAGCAAGACTTCTCCTATGTCCTCAGGAACAAACGTAACTACTCACAAATCATATTCATGTTCATAATCAGAGGGGTATTAATATGCATAATGGATCTGAACATATGATCTTCCACCAATTAAACCAACTAGCATCAAATACAAGGAGTAATCAACACTACTAGCAACCCACAGGTACCAATTTGAGGCTTTGGGACAAAGATTGGATACAAGAGATGAACTAGGGTTTGAGAGGAGATGGTGTTGGTGAAGATGTTGATGGAGATTGACCGTCCTCCGATGAGAGGATCGTTGGTGATGACGATGGCGATGATTTCACCCTCCCGGAGGGAAGTTTCCCCGGCAGAACAGCTCCGCCAGAGCCCTAGATTGGTTCCGCCAAGGTTCTGCCTCGTCGCGGCGGAGTTTCTTCCCGAAAGCTTGCTTATGATTTATTTTTTCGGACGAAAGACTTCATATAGCAGAAGATGGGCACCGGAGGCCTGCCAGGGGGCCCATGAGGCAGGGAGGTGCACCCAGGGGGGTAGGGCGCGCTCCCCAACCTTGTGGCCAGGGTGTGGGCCCCCTCTGGTATTTTCTTCGCTCAGTATTTTTTATTATTTCCAAAAATGCCTTCCGTGGAGTTTCAGCACTTTTGGAGTTGCGCAAAATAGGTCTCTAATATTTGCTCCTTTTCCAGCCCAGAATTCCAGCTGCCAGCATTCTCCCTCTTCATGTAAACTTTGCAAAATAAGATAGAATAGGCATAAGTATTGTGACATAACGTGTAATAACAGCCCATAATGCAATAAATATCAATATAAAAGCATGATGCAAATGGACGTATCAACTCCCCCAAGCTTAGACCTCACTTGTCCTCAAGTGGAAGCCGATAACGATAAATATGCCCACATGTTTAGAGATAGAGGTGTCGATAAAATAAAATACGGGCATGAGGGCATCTGATCATTCTTATAACAGCAACATATATATATATATATATATATATATATATATATATATATATATATTGTCATATGACTTCTTATGCTCAAGTAATAATCTATTCACAATGTCAAGTATGAATCAGAAACTTCATTGAGAACCAACAAACTATAATCTCAGTCATTGAAGCAATTGCAATTTATCATAACATCGGAAAGAGTCAATATAAGAGCTTTTCAGCAAGTCCACATACTCAACTATCATTTAGTCTTTCACAATTGCTAACACTCATGCAATACTTATGGGTATGGAGTTTTAATCGGACACAGAGAAAGATAGGGGCTTATAGTTTCGCCTACCAACCTTTTACCTCAAGGGTAATTGCAACAATAATAGCTCATGCTGACTTACATCCAATTGGATATATATATATATCAAGATCTTTCAAACACAATGTGCTCGCCAAAGGATAAAATGTAAAAAGGAAAGGTGAAGATCACCATGACTCTTGCATAAGGGTAAAAGATAAAAGTAAAAGATAGGCCCTTCGCAGAGGGAAGCAGAGGTTGTCATGCACTTTCATGGTTGGATGCACGAAATCTTAATGCAAAAGAACGTCACTTTATATTGCCACTTGTGATATGGACCTTTATGATGCAGTCCGTTGCTTTTATTTCTTCCACATCACAAGAGCGTATAAAGCTTATTTTCTCCACACTAATAAATCATACATATTTAGAGAGCAATTTTTATTGCTTGCACCGATAACAACTTACTTGAAGGATCTTACTCAATCCATAGGTAGATATGGTGGACTCTCATGGCAAAACTGGGTTTAAGGGTATTGGAAGCACAAGTAGTATCTCTACTTGGTGCAACGAATTGGCTAGCATGAGGGAGAAAGGCAAGCTCAACATGTTGGATGATCCATGACAATATACTTTATTTCGGATATAAGAAAACATAACCCATTACGTTGTCTTCCTTGTCCAACCTCAACTCTTTAGCATGTCAAATTTTAATGAGTGCTCACAATCATAAAAGATGTCCAAGATAGTATATTTGTATGTGAAACCTCTCTTTCTTTATTACTTCTTATTAATTGCAACGATGACCAAAACTATGTTTGTCAACTCTCAACAACTTTTAATCATCATACTCTCTATATGTGAAGTCATTACTCTCCATAAGATCAATACGATCTCTTTCTTTCTTTTTATTCTTTCTCTTTTCTTTTATTCCCTCAAGATCATAGCAAAATAATCAAGCCCTTGACTCAACACTAATCTTTATTATATAGCTCACGGACTCGATTACATAGAGGGATCATAAAGCAAAACTCAAAACTCAAAGCTAAATCATACTAAAACTTTATTCTACTAGATCAAGATATTACCAAAAGGATCGACCTAGGAAAAACGGTAAAGATAGAAGTGTGATGGTGATACGATACCGGGGCACCTCCACCAAGCTTGGCAGTTGCCAAGGGGAGTGCCCATACCAGATACTTAGTTTTCCTTTTTCGAAAGAGGTGATGATGGAGTTGTTGATGATGACAGTTGTGCCTTTAGCTTCTTCATACTGTAATTGAGAAGAGCAATTTCCTCTTTTAAATCATCGACCTCCGATTCCAGCTTCAAGATCTTGTCACATAAATCTCCTTTGCTTTTCTGCCGAAAACGAGAAGGAATAGATAGGTTGTTAGATAGTTTAGCCCTCTTAGGGAGACTAGATTTCTTGAACTTCACGTGCATATCCCTAGGTTGAGGCAGAGGGACATCTTCCTCCTCCGAACTTGAATCAGTGATCCTCATTAAATGAGCATCCTCCTCCTCATCCGTAGTTCGACCACAAGGAGATAGATCCCCATAGGTCTTTGGGTCAGCAATGAGGTGTGAGACATAGCTCTCTCCGTCGGATTCCTGAGATGACATATTGCTCCAAACCTGCTACAGAAACAACTCGAAACAAAAGCAGGGGACATTTGCGTGGTACGGTGGTCAAAACCTTCGGGAGATTGTATAATGAATTTTTACCGACCAAAAGAAGTATCGTGCAAGAAAACGGAGTCCGGAGAGCGCACGAGGTGCCCACGAGGTAGGGGGCGCGCCTCCCACCCTCGTGGAAGCCTCGTGTCCTTCCCGGACTGCTTCTTATTTTCCTATTTTCTTAAATATTCCAAAACGGAGAAAAATTTCCATTAGAACTGTTTTGGAGTCGGTTTACTTACCGTACCACATACCTATTCCTTTTCGGAGTCTGAAACGTTCTGGAAAGTGTCTCTTATGTATTCCTCCAGGGTTATAGTTTCAATGATATTGGTTTCAACATTTATGGGATTACCTGAGATATAATGTTTGATTCTTTGACCGTTCAACACCTTTGGATTTGTGCCTTCGAAGTTGTTGATTTTTATGGCACCGGAACGATAGACCTCCTCGATAACGTAAGGGCCTTCCCATTTAGAGAGAAGTTTTCCTGCAAAAAATCTTAAACGAGAGTTGTATAGCAACACATAATCACCTACATTGAACTCACGCTTTTGTATCCTTTTGTCATGCCATCTTTTAACTTTTTCTTTAAATAGTTTGCCATTCTCATAGGCTTGGGTTCTCCATTCATCAAGTGAGCTAATGTAAAACAACCTCTTCTCACCAGCAAGTTTGAAATCATAATTGAGCTCTTTAATAGCCCAATATGCCTTATGTTCTAGTTCGAGAGGTAAATGACATGCTTTTCCGTAAACCATTTTATACGGAGACATACCCATAGGATTTTTATATGCAGTTCTATAGGCCCATAATGCATCATCAAGTTTCTTGGACCAATTTTTTCTAGATCTATTAATAGTCTTTTGCAAAATTAATTGGAGCTCTCTATTACTCAATTCTACTTGACCACTAGACTGTGGGTGATAAGGAGATGCAATTCTATGTTTAACATCATACTTAGCAAGCATTTTACGAAAAGCACCATGAATAAAATGTGAACCACCATCAGTCATTAAATATCTAGGGACTCCAAACCTCGGAAAAATAACTTCTTTAAGCATCTTAATAGAGTGTTATGATCAGCACTACTAGTTGGAATAGCTTCTACTCACTTAGTAACGTAATCAACAGCAACTAAAATATGTGTATACCCATTAGAGGAAGGAAACGGTCTCATATAATCAAAGCCCCAAACATCGAATGGTTCAATAAGAAGTGAATAATTCATAGGCATTTCTTGACGTCTACTAATATTACCAATTCTTTGACATTCATCACAACAAAAGACAAACTTACGAGCATCCTTGAAGAGAGTAGGCCAATAAAAACCGGATTGCAATACCTTATGTGCAGTTCTTTCTCCAGCGTGGTGTCCTCCATAAGCCTAGGGGTGACACTTGCGTAGGATCTGTTCCTGTTCATGCTCAGTTATACAACGTCTAATAACACCATCTACTCCTTCTTTATAAAGATGTGGGTCATCCCAGAAGTAGTGTCTTAAATCATAGAAAAACTTTTTCTTTTGCTGGTATGTGAAACTAGGTGGTATAAATTTAGCAACAATGTAATTAGCATAATCATCATACCATGGAGCAGTACGAGAGTATTTATGACATTTAATTGTTCATCAGGAAAGCTATCATCAATAGGTAGTGGGTCATCAAGAACATTCTCTAACCTAGACAAATTGTCTGCAACGGGGTTCTCAGCTCCCTTTCTATCAATAATATGCAAATCAAATTCTTGTAGCAAGAGAACCCATCTAATAAGTCTAGGTTTAGCATCTTTCTTTTCCATAAGATATTTAATAGCAGCATGATCAGTGTGAATCATTACTTTAGAATCAACAATATAAGGTCTGAACTTATCACAAGCAAATACAACTGCTAAGAATTCCTTTTCAGTAGTAGCATAATTTCTCTGGGCACTGTCTAGAGTTTTACTAGCATATTGAATAACATTTAATTTCTTATAAACTCTTTGTCCTAGAACAGCACCAACAACATAATCACTAGCATCACACATAATTTCGAAGGGTAAATTCCAATCAGGTGGTTGAACAATAGGTGCGGAAATTAATGCTTTCTTAAGTATTTCAAATGCTTCCACACAATCATCATCAAAGACAAAAGGGATATCTTTTTGTAATAGATTAGTCAGAGGCCGAGAAATTTTTGAGAAGTCCTTAATGAACCTCCTATAAAAACCGGCATGACCAAGGAAACTTCTTATACCTTTAATGTCCTTGGGACACGACATCTTTTCAATAGCATCAACTTTAGCTTTATCAACTTCAATACCTCTTTCAGAAATTTTATGCCCCAAGACAATACCTTCATTAACCATAAAGTGGCATTTCCCCCAGTTCAAGACAAGGTTAGTTTCTTCACATCTCTGCAAAACGCGATCAAGGTTGCTCAAGCAATCATCAAAAGAGGATCCATACACAGAGAGATTGTCCATGAAAACCTCACAAATCTTTTCACAAAAATCAGAGAATATAGCCATCATGCATCTTTGAAAGGTAGTAGGTGCATTACATAAACCAAAAGGCATACGTCTATAAGCAAAGGTACCGAAAGGGCAAGTAAAAGTGGTCTTCTCTTGATCATCAGCTGACACAGGTATTTGAGAGAAGCCAGAGTAACCATCTAGAAAGCAAAAATGTGTATGTTTGGATAATCTTTGTAGCATTTGATCAATCAAAGGCAAAGGGTAATGATCTTTTTTAGTAGCTTTATTTAATTTGCGAACATCAATTACCATCCTATAACCTGTGATAATTCTTTGCGGGATCAATTCATCTTTATCATTAGGAACGACGGTAATACCTCCCTTCTTAGGGACACAATGAATAGGACTTACCCACTAACTATCAGCAACTGGATAAATTATACCTGCTTCAAGGAGCTTTAATATTTCCTTTCTTACCACTTCTTTCATCTTAGGATTTAGCCATCGTTGATGATCAATAACTGGTTTGGCGTCTTTCTCCAAATTTACTTTGTGTTGACATAGAGTGGGACTAATGCCCTTAAGATCATCAAGAGTATATCCAATAGCAGCACGGTGCTTCTTCAGAGTTTTCAATAAGTTCTCTTCTTCATGCTCTGAAAGGTTAGCACTAATAATAACATGATATATCTTTTTTTCATCAAGATAAGCATATTTAAGAGTATCAGGCAATGGTTTAAGCTCAAACACAGGATCACCCTTGGGTGGAGGAGGATCCCCTAGGATTTCAACAGGCAAGTTTTGTTTTAGAATTGGTCCATGTTTAAAGAATACTTCATCTATTTCCCTTCTTTCATTCATAAACATATCATTTTCATGATCAAGCAAATACTGTTCTAAAGGATCATTAGGAGGCACAGCAATAGAAGCAAGACCAATAATTTCATCCTTACTAGGCAATTCCTCATCACAGGGTTGTCTACGAAATTTAGAAAAATTAAACTCATGAGACATATCACCCAAACCAATAGTAACAACATCCTTTTCACAGTCTATCTTACCATTAACAGTGTTCAAGAAGGGTCTACCAAATATAATGGGACAAAAGCTATCTTGTGGGGAGCGAAGAACAAGAAAATCAGCAGGATATTTAACTTTCCCACACAAGACTTCACCATCTCTAAAAAACCCAATCGGTGAAATAGTATCTCTATTGGCAAGCTTAATGGTAACATCGATATCTTCTATCTCAGCAGGTGCAATATCATGCCTAATTTCTTTGTATAAGGTATGAGGTATTGCACTAGCACTAGCACCCATATCATATAAGCCATGATAACAATGATCTCCTATTTTAACAGAAATAACAGGCATGCCTATATCAGGTCTATGTTTATCTTTAGCACCAGGCTTAGCTTTCTAGCAGTCTCATCACAGAAGTAAATAACATGCCCATTAATATTATCAGCCAAGAGATCTTTAACCATAGCAATATTAGGTTCAACTTTAACTTGCTCAGGGGGTTTGTGTGTCCTAATATTACTTTTGTTGACAACAGTTGAAGCTTTAGCATGATCCTTTATTCTAACAGGGAAAGGTGGTTTTCTCAACATAAGCAGTAGGAACAATAGGATCATTGTAAGTGATAGTCTTTTCTTCAACTTTAATAGGTGCAACTACTTTTACTTCAATGGGAGGATTATATTTAAACCACTTCTCCTTAGGGAGATCAACATGAGTAGCAAAGGATTCATAGAAAGAAGCTACTATCTCAGAGTCAAGTCCATACTTAGTGCTAAATTCACAGAAAGCATCGGTGTCCATAAAAGATTTAACACAATCAAACTTAGGTGTTATACCTGACTCTTTACCTTCGTCGAGGTCCCAATCTTCAGAGTTGCATTTAATTCTTTCCAATAAATCCCATTTGAATTCAATAGTCTTCATCATAAAAGAGCCAGTACAAGAAGTATCGAGCATGGAGCGAATTGAGAGAAAGCCGAGCATAAAAATTCTGAATAATCATTTCTCTTGAGAGCTCATGATTGGGGCATGAATATAACATTGACTTAAGCCTCCCCCAAGCTTGAGCAATGCTTTCTCCTTCGTGAGGCCAAAAATTATATATATAGTTACGATCACGATGAACAAGATGCATAGGATAAAACTTCTGATGAAATTCCAATTTCAATCGTTTGTAGTTCCATGATCCCATATCGTCACATAGCCTATACCATGTCAATGCCCCTCCCTTCAAAGATAAAGGGAAGACTTTCTTCTTGATAACATCATCGGGCATACCGGCAAGCTTAAATAATCCACAAACTTCATCCACATAGATTAAGTGTAAATCGGGATGCAGTGTTCCATCTCCTGCAAAAGGATTAGCTAGCAGTTTCTCTATCATACTCGAAGGAATTTCAAAGTAAAAATTTTCAGTAGGTTTAGTAGGTTGAGGAGCAACTCTTTGCTCTACAGGTCGGGGTGAAGATACCCCGAACAAGCCCCTCAGAGGATTACTTTCCATAGTAGCAAGTGACAGTAAATTTTAGCACACTATATAAATTTTTCCTTACCAAATTCCACCTACCAAAGGCGCTTCACTCCCCGGCAACGGCGCCAGAAAAGAGTCTTGATGACCCACAAGTATAGGGGATCTATCGTAGTCCTTTCGATAAGTAAAAGTGTCGAACCCAACGAGGAGCAGAAGGAAATGACAAGCGGTTTTCAGCAAGGTATTCTCTGCAAGCACTGAAATTATAGGTTACAGGTAGTTTTGTGATAAGGTAATTTGTAACGGGCAACAAATAACAAGTGTAAATAAAGTGCAGCAAGATGGCCCAATCCTTTTTGTAGCAAAGGACAAGCCTGGACAAACTCTTATATAGAGAAAAGCGCTCTCGAGGACACATGGGAATTATCGTCAAGCTAGTTTCCATCACGCTCATATGATTCGCGTTCGGTACTTTGATAATTTGATATGTGGGTGGACCGGTGCTTGGGTGCTGTCTTTACTTGGACAAGCATCCCACTTATGATTAACTCCTATTGCAAGCATTTGCAACTACAAAAGAAGTATTAAGGTAAACCTAACCATAGCATGAAACATATGGATCCAAATCAGCCCCTTATGAAGCAACGCATAAACTAGGGTTTAAGCTTCTGTCACTCTAGCAACCCATCATCTACTTATTACATCCCAAGCCTTCCTCTAGGACCAAATAATGGTGAAGTGTCATGTAGTCGATGTTCACATAACACCACTAGAGGAAAGACAACATACATCTCATCAAAATATTGAATGAATACCAAATTCACATGACTACTTATAGCAAGACTTCTCCCATGTCCTCAGGAAAAAACGTAACTACTCACAAATCATATTCATGTTCATAATCAGAGGGGTATTAATATGAACAATGGATAAAAACATATGATCTTCCACCAATTAAACCAACTAGCATCAAATACAAGGAGTAATCAACACTACTAGCAACCCACAGGTACCAATCTGAGGCTTTGGGACAAAGATTGGATACAAGAGATGAACTAGGGTTTGAGAGGAGATGGTGCTGGTGAAGATGTTGATGGAGATTGACCCTCCTCACATGAGAGGATCGTTGGTGATGACGATGGCGATGATTTCCCCCTCCCGGAGGGAAGTTTCCCCGGCAGAACAGCTCCGCCGGAGCCCTAGATTGGTTCCGCCAAGGTTCCGCCTCATGGCGGCGGAGTTTCTTCCCGAAAGCTTGCTTATGATTTTTTTTCGGATGAAAGACTTCATATAGCAGAAGATGGGCACCGGAGGCCTGCCAGGGGGCCCACGAGGCAGGAAGGCGTGCCCAGGGGGTAGGGCGCGCGCCCCCCACCCTCGTGGCCAGGGTGTGGGCCCCCTCTGGTATTTTCTTCGCTCAGTATTTTTTATTATTTCAAAAAATTCCTTTCGTGGAGTTTCAGGACTTTTGGAGTTGCGCAGAATAGGTCTCTAATATTTGCTCCTTTTCCAGCCCAGAATTCCAGCTGCCAGCATTCTCCCTCTTCATGTAAACCTTGCAAAATAAGAGAGAATAGGCATAAGTATTGTGACATAACGTGTAATAACAGCCCATAATGCAATAAATATCAATATAAAAGCATGATGCAAAATGGATGTATGAGTTTCACGCCACATTTATTTCATAGAGATAAGAGAAAGGAAATTTTAGTGGTCATGCATGCATCTTTTTGTGCTAGCACTCCTATATAAGGGTTGATCGGTCGCTTCCCGCGGATGTGCGCATGAGATGGAAGAGGAAGGAGAAGGGAAGCGGGCTGTGGAGTAACACTTTTACCACAATTTCTTAGGAAACTGAGTGAAATAATTGAGTAGTTTTACAAACTACCAGTATTACACCTGAAACGGTTCAAAACCAATACCACCACCAGGCCCGCGTCTGACCGCGCAGGCCGACCCAACCCTCCTCCCTTGCTGGGGCATGCTTCCCGCGTGAAACAGTCAGTGTAGCCCCGGAGTGTCAGTGGCACATTAATGCCCGGCCAGAGCGGAGGCGACCTCTCAATGGCGTCGGCTTTGAAGCAGCGCGACAGCCAAGAGAGCATCGCTTCCCGGTGCACGGGACTACTTCGCGTCGAGGCTGGCCATAGTTTGGATGAGTCTCCATCGTGGGGAGCCACACTAGTTGCCATGATATGACTCCCGTTGCCCACAGTTATGGATCGTTCCATCTATGAAGAACACGTGGGACTGGAACTACGAGACGGACATGTAACTAGGAGTGGACGTACGAACCTGAGTAATGTAGCGCAGTAAGTGAAGTAGAAAGGCACAAATAGTATGAACATGCATGGCATATAGGAATTTGTCTCTTACTACCACTAAATGTTGTACGTGCAATGCACGGTGATGTTATGATGTACGTGCCTAAGTACTCTACTACTACTATATTAATTGGAGGCACATATTAGGTTTTATATTTGTTTACGTGTATGCCCCGAGACCTTCCAACTAGACGTGTCTTTCTCTCCGGGTCGCACTTTGTATCGTTCATACCACTAGTACTACTATGTGTGGTCTCCGACTTAGAAGTGGAAGAAGTGGAGACGCTCTACCATCATGTTCATGTCCCACTCATTTCGCTGATGTGTGGGACATCCAACACGTGTCGTGTTTGGAACTCCTTCGTCGTAAGTGTTGAAACGATAGCATTCATCAAAAATAAAAAATAAATATAAATCAGCAGTGATACTATACCACGCGGTTTCCTTGCTCCTCGATATCCAAAAGAATACTTCCGTTTGCCTACATGTGGGACGTCGACCATCCTGGTCCACTTGCCATGCACACAGAACTCCAAGGGAGAGTCACCCCGGTCATCGCACCGTAGTAATAATGACTAATGAGCTATCAAATCAAAGGCCCAACCTTTCCCACTATGAAGTTGCTCGGACGAAGGAACCATCATGACTTTGTTGAATTCTGCTTCTTGAAGAAAACTACTGTACCAGCAGTACCGCTAGCTACAGTAGTACTGTACTCCAGCAGAGGCCTCCTTTGGTTCATAGATAGGAATTTTAGAGGAATATGAAAATTATAGGAAGTGAGATGACATGCATCTCAATTCCTATTGAGAAAGAGATGGTATTTGATGCATAGGATAGGAATTTTTCCATTGAGTCTAGGCTAATGTACTGGTAATTTGCCGTAAAAACTATAGTAGTAACTAGTACTGGTACATGCTCGTAATTAATTAAACAAACGTATGGGCGACACAGACACACACACTAACTACTAGTACTACTAGTTCTCAGATGCTGGCGACACGTCGTTGTTCTCCTTCCCGGCTTTGTCGGCGATACCCCACCGTGCTTGGATCTCCGCCGGCCTCTCCGCAGTAGTGTGTGCGTCCTCTTCTTTCTTGCGGCGGCGGGCCTCTCTTTTCTTGAGTGCTTTCTGACTTTTCTGCTCCCTTTGTGCGGCTTTGGCCGCCTCTTGCTCTACCGCCCATTCAGCCTTGGCAGCTTCAAATTCCGCCCACCTAGGTGTGAGGTCGCGAGTGGCAATGAACTCGGCACGGCGGGATGCCATCGCTTCCCTACCATTTTGTGTGCCGTCATGGGCGGCGAGGAACTCGGCGCGGCGGGATGCCATCGCTTCTTTACCGGTTAGTGTGTAGTGCGGTGGCATGAACGACGCTTGGTGAGAGCTATGGCGTGGAGTGGCCGGACAACCATATAGTGCATTGGATGGTCGAGAGCTCAAGGACAGAAGACGAGGGAAATTTGGATTCTCCTTCAATCCTGGTCATTTATTACCGAGTAAAATGCATTGGCGGTCATCGAACTTCTCCTTATAGCTCACTTTGATCATTGCATACGAGATATGGTGATTATACGGTCACTTGCTAATCGTATAGCTCCGTATTTGTCTGGTTGACGAGTGAAACAGTCCGCATGCACCTCATCAGCTCGTGTTCTATATCTATCTATCTATCTATGCGGGCCTACCTGTCAGTGGAGAAAGAAATAAAAACCAAAATTATGCGTATGTGAGGAATCAAACCACGGACTCGTCGCTGCAACGCACACTCATCAGCCAAATGAAAATGAAATACTTTGCGTTAAATGCACAAACCGATTTTTTTATATTATACGTGATGCACACATTAGCGCAGACCGTCCATAAAGGGAATTAGCATGTCCGCGTGCAGACAATTATGCTCACACTGTCAAACCATCTAATTCATGGAGGTCACCCTCTCAATCAAAGTCCTGCTCATGGCGCAATGCAAACAGCGAGCCCGTCACCTGCGCGCCACGGCGGTGCCTGACATTACTGTTTAGATGTTTGCTCGTGGCCTCCGCGAACACCGAGCACGTATTCACCTGTCTCAACACCAACGGTCATACTCGTGCTTGGGCGCCGAGCTGCTCGACATTATCCATGGCTTTGCACACAATGCGACGACGTGACTCGGCCTTGCTCATGTATATCATCCCTCACAATGACAATCTATAAAACAACCTAGCTAGAGAAGGTACTATGGTACCTATATATGGATCGTGAGCGACTGATCATAGTGCCACTGCACATGAGTGTGTGTTTGATCGGTTCATCCATTATTCGTAAGTTATGCATGGTTGTGTAGTGTCTGATGGTGGTCGTCGAAGGCTAGCTGGCGACAAGAGCGCTTGCATGGACGCCTGGTTGTCAATACGTGCCGCATATGTTTCAAAGGATCATCATCCATGAGTTCACATTTTACCACCACGCCAGCGTCTGACTGCCCTGCCCTACTGAAACCCCTTCCATCACTAGCACGCGCTTACCCCCTGAAACGGTCACCGTCTCTCCAGAATGTCAATGCCACATTCACGGGACTTAACTGCAGGTGTAGTTGGTGTGTCATTGACATGCGGGCCAGATGCCTGTTGGTCCCACATGTCAGTGACCCAACTGCACCTGCAGTTAAGTCACTAAAGCAGCGTCCGCATTCACGCCCAATGCGACCTCTCACTGGCGCCGGCATTGCAGCAGCGCGACGGCCGAGAGAGCGCCACCGGCGCGGCATCCGGTGCAAGCGACTGCTCCGCGTTAATGACACCACGGCCAGCCTTCCATCTGCCACCCACATTAATGATACGCGGCTGCCGACGAACCTACTCCAGCACTAACCATCCATCCGTCTGTCGCGGCTCATTGCCATTCGCCCACTATATTAACTTGAGCCCCAGCTCCCATCCATAGCCAAAGACCCACACTCATTCTCCTCCGGTCCCTTCCTTCTGTCGGCACCACTCCAACCATGGCCTCCTGGCGCTCGGAAGCTCTCTTGGCCGTACTGTCGTAGGAGCAGACAAAGGACGTCGGCAGCTCCACTCCGGGCGCGCTCCAAAGCTCTCTTGGACGTACTGTCGTAGGAGCAGACGAAGGAGATTGCGGGCTTCCCCCTGGCCGCCCTCCGCCGCCATGACCATGAAGTCGGCGCGCATGCGCGGGTGCAGCCGGTAGCAAGGAAAAGTAGTACACGGTAGGTCACCGCCGCTCTGGTCCCAAGAAGGCCGCCGCTCCTCCACTCAGTCGACGCCAAGCTTGGTGGGGTAAACCGCTTGACGGTGACGTGGAGGTGGGAATCTTCAAAAACCTTGTGCTCCGGAGGAGGAGGTTATCGAGGCGGAGCTGAACAAAGCCGAGGCGGATGAGGAGGAGGCAAAGACAATGGCCGGCGTTCTCGGGGCTCATGGCCGGACAAGGTGGTCGGGCGCCGGCGATCGTTTAGATTAGGTTTATAGTAGGTTTTAGTATGGTTTTTGTGAAATATGTACTGAATTTCGTCCAGTTTATAGGAAAAGTTTTCGAAATGTAATGAATTTCATCCGATTAATTTGAAATTTGCTTTGTTTGCATGAATTTCATCTGGTTAGTTCATATAGTTGTCGAAAGGTATGCGGGCAGCATTGGATGGCATCCTCTGGCATCAGTGTCCTCGGACAGATGCTGGTGTAAATTTGTGGGCCAGCGCTGGAGATGCCCTAACTATCATGCTATAATCGCTAACAGTGCTCCATTATTTCGCAGGGAACAATTATCCCTCGATCAAAATCAGATCCGTCGTGTTTCGCACTCCTCCCACGTAAGAGTGTAGACTCTTGCTTACATAAAAATGGAGCACGTGGACAGCACTGTAGCACGTCATATCACTTAAACTAGCCCGCCTAACACGCGGGAAAGCCCCGCCCTCATCATTTTGTTCTGGATTTCTATCGATGATCGCACAAAAATGTTACGCTTCACAAGTTCAATAGGAAAAGGCGGCACACTTACGACTCGTACGCGTCGCCCCCCAACAGTCAAGCTCGCACGCTGCTCACCAGAGGGGACACACGTTGTCTTGCATTTTCACTGACATGTGGGACTGCAATTGAATAAACCATCGATAGCCGAAATCTAATCGCTCGGCGGGCGTCGGCTGAGAAGAGAGAGACGCGGGAGGGAGAAGAGATCGCCCTCCGCCACACACGAACTCCAAGAAATATATGGTGATAATGTGAGGTGGGCCATGCGGGAGTTCGGACCGCTTCCAAGCCCACTTCTGACCGCCCTGGCCCACTAGAAAACCCCTCCCCCCTCCCGTGCGCGCTCCCCCCTCATACGCCAGCTGCCCGTATTCATAGCAAGCAGTACTAGTAAAATATTGGGCTATAAGCCCACTTATGTGGAGGAGAGAGAGGCATTGACAAAGTCAAGGAGTGGCCGCTGCAAGAGCCCATCTCTACACATGCTCCTAGGTATAAAAAAACTAATTATAAAAAAATGAGGTATAAAAAAACTAATTCTAAAAAAATGAGGTATAAAAAAACAATTGTGTCTAAAAAAATAAAGGTAAAAAATATTTGAGAGGAAATAGATAGAGAGAAAGTGAGAAAAAGTTGTAACCTTATAGCCAACCTTATAGTCAACACTATGGTAGTATTACATGAGGAAGGAGGGAGTTGTGCACATGCCAAGTTCACTGGGCTGCCGTGTTTCCCACTGTAAGTTGGTCGGACGAAGGAACCATCATGACTTCATTGAATTCCGCTTCTTCAAGAAAACTTATTGTACACGCAATACTGCTACCACACGCGAAGACTGGACGACACTGTAGCACGTCATATCACTGAAACCCACTAGGCCAAACTAGCCCGCCTAGGATTTGTATTCCCTCCGTTTCAAAGTTAGTAGTACAAAGTTGAGTCATCTATTTTGGAACGAAGGGAGTACGTCTCTGTACTACTATGATTTTGTGTTCTCAAAAAATATCATTTGTCAATCTAACGATTGGGAGTAGAAAGAGGGTCTTTCTCTCTCTCTAGATCTCTCTCCATCCCACAACCCCTCTAGCACACGTACACACTCTCTGTAGCCACTCTGAAAGTATGAAGTCACTACACATTCACGCTTCCAACAAAAAAATTACACATTCACGCATGTTACAAGTACATGCCAATTTTGCTGGCTATTAATGTGAGGCCTCCTTTAGTTTAGAGGAATCTTGTAGGAATTGCATAGGATAGGATTTCTATAGGAAAAATTTATGTAGAGCCCTTTGGTTTATAGGAATGGAATCATATTCCTATGGAGGAATTCTTCCTATCCTCCACATTTCATAGGAAAATAAACATTAACCTAGACTCAATGGAAAAAATCCTATGATGTGAATCAAAGGGCACCTCCTTTCCTATTCCTACTCATAAGATTTAAGATACATGTCATCTCATTTCCTATGACTTTCCTATTGCTACGATCTTCCTACCCTATGAACCAAATGAGGCCTGAATGTATCCGTGTCGACTATTGTCTGATCGATCGCTAAGCCTACAATTTTAGGAGCTTGGGCTATTGGCCGATCGACGACGGATCAGACCTATAAGCATACCACAAGCTCATCTGCCCCAACGTTTCTCTTCGATGAGTGTTTTGCAAGTACTATAGCTCGCATAGTAGCTAGCCTACTAACACCAAGAATCATCAAACAAGCCCTGGTGATATGATAAACAGTTCAAACTTACATCTAAGCATGCCATATATTACATCAAAAGCTAGTGAGGATACATCTGTTTCCATAACTCGGAGAGGGTTTGCATGATTCACTATCAAACAAAAGTAGCAAGTACCGCCCACACAAGATAGTGCACTAGCCCTATGGTTTGATAACACGCATCGTTCTGGTAATTAAACACAATGCAAACTACCCTGGAAGATAAGCGCGACCAACTATTTCTTGTCATCGATCTCTTGGGCAATGACCACAGCACGGACAACGGCATGGGAATCGATCTCTGGGCCATGTCAAGAGGACGGACTGCGACATCGGAATCGATCTTTGGGGCGATGTCCACAGGATGGACAGAGGCATCGGAATCGATCTCCGGGGCGATGTCCAAAGGACGGACCGCCACATCGAAAACGATCTCTGGGGCGTTGTCCATAGGACGGACCGCGAAATCGAAATCATCAAGGACATCCACCGACACCTTCACAACCCTAACATCTTAGCAAGCACATTGCAAATAATAAAAAACCACAACTATGGTAAGCCATTATTTTTTACCTTGTGCAGCTCACCGGGGGATCCCATCCCTCCGAGGGCCATCTCCTCGGCCTCGATGGGGGCCATCGCCTTGCCAGGGGAATACTGCTTCTCAATGGTGACTATCGCCTCAAACTCGGCCTTGAGCCTCTCATAGGTGGCCATTAGAGTTTCTGGGGTAGGCATGGTGGGGCCCTTGCTGTTCTTCCAGCTTTCTTTGAGGAGTTCCTCTGCCAACATCGTCAACTCTTTGGCCAATGCTTGTTTCTTGGAGTTCTTCGTCACCATGGGTTGGCCCACCAACATTGTCAACTCGTTGGTCGGTGCTCACTTCCTGGAGATCTCTGTCTCGAGTGGGTTGTCCGTCGGCAAGTCTTTGCCTAGTGCTCCAGGATCACTCAATGAACTGGCAAACAAAAAGCAATCAAAAGGAAACCACAATCAGAATGAAAATGAGAAAAGAATAGGCTGTGAGAATCGGTTGGTGCTTCGCAAAAAGAAGATTCTTGGAATGAAAATATAGTAGCATCACTGATTTGCCCACCTTTCCTTCATCGGTACAGAAGAAAAATGGTAGAAGTGAGTAGCCTGGAATGAGGTTTTCTTCAAGAAAGGGTAGAAAGGGCTTCAACGAGCATTCTAGTGAAATGATGGTTGCTTCGTCCAGTCCAACTTCGAGGCCACTTTACCATTGCTGGTAAAGGTGTGGGTTTTGTGATATGATGGGTCATGATGGCCACACCGGGGTGACCAGTGAGTCTCGACTGTAGCACCTCGCTATGATTTGGTGGATGGCACGCGGGGCCGGATGCTTTGATGTCCCGCATGTAGATAGAGAGGCTAGTCATATACTCAATATTTTGCACCATGACCAAGGTGGAGAGGAAAATGAGATAACTACGTATTTATTTACGGTGTAGATTCACTCATTTTGCTCCATATGTACTCATTTAGGGTGTAGTCACTTGTTGAAATATCTAGAAAGGAAAATACTCCTTTCCGGTTTACAGGGCTATACTAGCAAGTACTACAATAGTGGGCTTATAGCCTGCTTACATAGCAATTTTGTCTCATGCAAGAGCCTGGCTATATGCGTGCTCCGAGGCTCCGCACCACGCCCCACTCTTACACAACGACTGCTACACGAGCGTTCGCAACTGCCATGTTTGGGTTGCGCTTGGCTCTTCGCCTCTTCGAGAAGACGAACAATGATGTTACTACTTCTACAGTATCGAATCAACTGCTTATGTCCATCCACCGCGTGCGGGAGGGATAGCTTGTTGTAGTAAGCAAAAGCATGTCCTCGGCTGCGAGCCACCACGCACATGGGCGAGGGAGAAGGCTATAGTAGTAAAATCAAGCTTCTCCTCGTTGTACTAGTTGACACGACACATCATAGCACTGGCTCCACATGCTTGCCTCTAAACTTGGCTGAAAGACCCGCAGTGTACAATATATTTGCTGCAACCACTAACATTTACCCCACCACAAATTAAAATATATATTCCTGTCTTGACCAGATGAGCGTGCAAACTACAATCACCAGGATGACAGGTAGGGGCAGAAGATTATTTTAATCAACAAAATGCTTCGAGACGGCCTCATGGCATGGAGCCGACCACAACGATTTTAAGCTTAGAGGCACAGTATACGCTATCCTAGACTACTCTACACATGAAACTGCCACACGAGCGTCCGAATTGCACTTGGCTCTGTGCCTCTTTGGGAAGTCAAACAATGATGGTACTATTGTAGTGGAGTACTAAAATATGCTTCTGGCCATCTGACACCGAATGAATTGCTGCATGCCCACCGCATGCGGGAGGGAGAGCGAGTAGCGAAAGCTTCTTCTAGTCCTGCGAGCCACCACGCTCATGGGCGAGGGAGAGGGTGTTGTAATCAAACTTCTCCTTGTTGTACGAGTTGACGCGACACATCAAAGCAGTGCACTCGATATATTTCAATAATTTGCGTTTACCGATGCATTAATTACAACACATGCATGCATGTCGTGACTTTCCTTTTGATACTTGCGTGTGTTGATTTAATGCACCTTGAAGTAGTATGAATATGTGACGGTAAAGATTTGTAATTCCCCGGCCCTAAAGAGAGAGATGGTTGTGCACAAGGAGGGACAACAGACGAGGAGCTCCGTCCTTGTTTATTGATCCCTATGATAATCTGTGCCAAATTTTGACTATAAATTTAACGAACCAAATGTTCATGCATGTCACAAAAAATTACATCATTGAAAACGATGTTCAAATACGAATCAAAGGATATAATTTTTGTTAACATGCACTAACATTTTGTCAGTTAAATCTTTGGTCAAAATTTAGCACAAATTACAAAGGGGCCCAATAAATATTGTACTCTCACATTTTGTTTTGACGATACTCCCACATAGAAAACATAAATAATAATGCATGTAGGGGCAGCCCACGTTTCAGATAATTTTAGTCGTGGGCTTATTCACAAATTTTAAGAGGCGGTCGTTGTTCATTTAATGGAGGGTCTAGTACCACACTTGAATGATACAAAGTGCGACCTGGCACACCATAACACCACTTGGAATAAGCGGGCAACTATCTCAAAAAACAACCAACAACTCAACAAAAACAACAACCTGGCACGTACATAATTTTAAACGATTGTTTTGATGGAGTGAAAAAAAAAACTACCCCATTATACGTATATATATAGCCCGGAGCCTCCGCGCTTGCTTGCTAGGGTTGCTCCATTCACACACTCTCATCCTCTCCAGATATAAACAAGATAGCGGTGGTAGCACTGTCTTTCTATCCTCACCACTGGTTAAAGATCCGGATGTATCCCACTCCGCCGATGAAAGGGAGGAGGGGCAGCGTTTAGGCCGTCGTTGACAGCGAGGGAGGAGACCCACTACCGGCCACACCGTTATCTCTGGCCGAGCGTCGGCGCTGGATGTCCTCCGATCCCTTCGTTGTTGCCCTAGTGTGGGCGGATCCGGCATCCCGCCGCCACCTATCCACATCTCGACGACCTTCAGGTATATCTTCCTTTGAAACCAGCCTAGCTCTACTTCCGCAGCTCGCTACGTCACCGCATGTGCATCCTTTTCTACCTCTCAGCCCCTCTCGATCGGATGGTCCAACGTCACCTTTTTTTCTATTGTTAGAGGTAAAGCTACTTCATGGAGTCGAATCTTATACTTGGTTCAAACAAGAAATAAAGGGGGGGATTTAGTATGTACATCGGACTTGGTACAAACAGGAAGGAAAGGGGGTGAAAGTAGTATAGACTGGCCATCCAACCGGTCTCTTGGTCGAAAAGGGAAATATAGGGGAAACGTTGTACACAGTGGTATGACCAGGACTAGATTTGCTATCCACACATAGGAGTAGGTGGCTAGAGTGAACAAAAATGGAACCAACCCACATATGTTTCTTGGATGTTTGTTTCTTGGGGCAACAAACTCCGAATCACCACTTTATGCCCTGGTTTAGGTACATGGTGCTAGACTGCTAGTGCATCCACTGTCCCATGCCCTTATACCAAATATTTATTTGTTCTTAATCTAATGCCCCTGGTAAAATGAAGCCATGCCACTGTTATAAGCCATGACAAGTTTAGCCAAATGTTTTTGCCAGTAATTGTTTGAGACTCTGACTGTTTCCTCTGTAGCTTTTTGTGCAAACGGGGATATCCATTTCACCTCGTTGCTATTGTGACCTTTTGGTGCACTGTACAAAACACTTCTTAAAAGAAGTGACTTTTGTGCTGTTTAACTAGAATGTCAGAATGGAACCGTTGGTTCATTTCGGTGGAACTGTACAAAGGGAGATCTGTGTTCCAATCCTCATCCATATTGGCACCATAACCTTCCTTTAGGTAAGAATGATATTTAATGCATGTGTTCATCTCTATTTTGCGACTGCCATGAGAAAATAATGCTATTATTTACTAGTACACTTGTACTCCCTCACTGACAAAACCAATTCTGAAATAGAAGGCCAATCATGTACTTGGTTTCACCAACTGGTGAGGAGAAAGAGAAATAGAGCATGAAGAGGAGGAAGAAGAAGAATAAAGAGGAAATGGAGATCACACGATGGTACCATCCTATGTTATCCTGACATCTTGCTAGTGGTATTGTATTGCTTTGTTGCTACTAGTCTTAATTTACTTGGAAGACTAGCAAGATGCCCGTGCATTGCACGTAACATCAAGATGCATTTGTATGAGTAGTTTATCTTGTGAGAGAAAAGCATGAACGAGGGAAGGCCTTATTTGCAAATGTGGAGAGGGGGTGTGGGTACCTTTTTGCAAAATTGCCATAGTTTCCTTCCTATCCGTCAGATATAAATCGGACGGCCTATATTGCAGGATGGCAGGCACACCGTCATGACCAACTCTGTTTTTTTATAAGAGTGGAGTAGATAAGAGTAGAGTAGAATAGATAGAGAAATGCAGCAGAGTATTACTTGGGTTGACGACACATCATACTAATTAACTCGATTCTGGATGCGTATGTGACCCAGCTCTACACGATCAACAGTGCCAAGGTGATCTTGTTGAAGCCGAGGCCTTAGTCGAGGCCATTCAAGGGCTCCGGCAATGTCTACCTTACATGTGAGACGATCCTCCAGGGATCCCTTCCAATTCTGTTGTCTCTCCTGCAAGGTCACTTAACTAGTTAGGAGTACTTAAGTAGCACTAATTTATTGCTGCCTAATTTTCCTGTCGGAGTTGAACAAATCTTTAGTAGCACCCTATGCTGAATCATGTACATGTGTAGTGCGTCTGTGGAGGTGAATCATGTGGCGGAGCAGGGAGGGAATCTTGGTAGTGTCATGACATAATAGTGCTATTGTTTTGCATGTCAATTAATTGCCATTGGTTCAATGAGGCAATGTTTTGCGTATTGTCCATCATGAATTTGATGCTACTGTTAGAGTAATATGCTAATGTCTTTCTATCCTTTCTCACTAAGCTAATGAAGGTTTCACATTGTTCCTACTTATGCAAATAGGGATCATGTTGTGCCAATCATACACTTTAGTGGAACTACACAAGACAATACAATGAACTGTATCCCAGCCAGTGCTTTAACTCTGCTGGAAGTTCTTGATAATCTTTCAATATAATCTCACCACTTGTAAACAAGAGTGATTTCAACCATACATTTGAAGTGCACAAAAATATATACTATTGAGTGATTCCAGTGAGTGCTTTATCATCTCTTCTGGGACTACATGAATAAGCTTTTTTGCTCAGGTTGGTACCGGCCTAAGGCCTTCATCCATATTAGTTTGCTGTCATCTCTGTATTGTCCCACTATCATGAGAAACTCCTTTATATTTGCACGTTAAAGTTTTGCAACCTCTGATACATGGCAATGTTTTGAGTGTTGAGCTAATTAGCACTGATTAAATAAACTAATACCTCTATTTAAGCAAGACTACTATGTTGCTAACTTTACCCATTAAGATAATGAGGGTGCTTCTATTTATTAGTGTATGTTTCATCAACTAGTCCCACTATTAGAGTAATCTCACTCTCTCAATATATGTGCCAAAAGGGATGCTCGATTTTGGTGGAACTGCACAAAAACTTTCGGTGCTTCATAGCCTCGACTGCTTCCTTCCTTTCCTGTCAGTCGCTTACCTTGGCTTGCTTCCTTCCATTCCTGTCAGTCGCTTCTCTGATCTTGGCTTCCAGTCAAAGGAAATAGTAATTGATATGCTACCTCACACAGGTTGGTACCGGTCTTGATCCTGATTATTGTGCTTGTCATATGTATTGGTAATTTGGTATTGTGCTACTGTTTGCCGATTTCATAAAGGAGTAACTTGGAGCCTGAACTCATAGGCAAATCATTACATTGGGTGATTTCAGTAGAACTACACAAGAAGATCAGATGTACAGAGACTTATGCTGCTGCTATGTACTCCAAAGTTCGACAAGCATCGATGTTGATAAGAAGAAATGCCTATATTCATTCGAGTATCAACCAGCGTCAACAGTTGTCAAACTCCAAGTATTAGGAGAGTGAAGGCCAAAAATATTGCTTGGCGCATAGCCCAGAAAAACGGAGTCCAGTCTTTGGTCCCAACTTGTGCCTTTTGGCTATCGGCACGTATGGTAGCGAACTGTACGGCATGGAGTGTAAAGATTCCGGACAAGTTGGTCGACGCATATATTCATCTGGCACTTAATCAGTGTGGACGCCAGGGATGCTCCATTTCAGTTGAGCTGCAAAAAAAATTGGGTGGTTCATTTTATCAACCGCCTCCTTTCTTGCCTGCAATGTAGAATTTTGGCGAGCTACAGGACCAAGATGAGCCAGTAAACTAGTTGGTTGAAAGTAGTGGCCAAGTTGCTCAAACCTCCCTCGGCACGAGGCCACTATTTCGAGGATAAACCTACAAGCAAAGTTCAGATTGTCTGTGCTGCCTCTTATGTACTCGAAAGTTTACTCGTACAAGCATTAATTTTAGCAAGAAGTGCCTTCGACTGAACACCATTTACCAGTCTATACCCTATGTAATTAAAGTTTTTCCCTTGATGATATTGGCTGTGATCTCAATCATTTGGATGCATAAACATACTGAACATGTGTATATCTGAATCTTTTTGTGAATTATCTATGAATATTGTCTTGTGATCTATCAATCATTTGGATGCATAGACGTGCTCAACTTGTGTATATATGAATCTTTTGAGTTGTTGATTGTGAATGTTGGCTATGAATATGAACGTGTCCTGTGAACCTGAGTTTGATACGAATGTTTAACTTTTCTGTTGTACTTGTGTGTGAACTTGTTAGTATGTCTAATGTGGGATTTGTGATGTGTGGGTGTCAACGACACACCTTCTTCCCGAGAAGAATTGCACCTGCTTGTTAGGGTAGCAACGACGCGTCAACTCTTTTTAATCTTTTTGCTCTGTCTTTCCCCTCCCCAGCTCAACCCCTGCCGTAATGTTTTCGGCCTCAAAACAAACATAGTGATGCGTTGTTTTTGGGGCTTGATGAAAAATCGAGTGCTGCTTTCTGTAGGTTGGACTGCCCAGTAAATGGGCTGCTGGTCCACCACGGACTGGGAGGCTAAAAATACAAGTTGTATGGTGCAGAGGCAAGTAAAAAAATGCCATCGAGAGCCATCCACTGAAAAAAACATGTCTGATGTGCTTCTTCAGTCGTGCTGCATGCCCCCTCTTTAATCCAATTCGCTCCATTCCCCAACCAGCAGCACGGGACGGAAGTTTATTTCCTGCTCGCGCCTGCCGGGGGATTGAAGAAGCGCGGCATCGAAACCAACACCGGTGATGGCTGCTTGTCCAACTGATTTTCAGATAAGAAACTGCTTGTTTCAAAGGCAGAGCATTTAAATCAATAGGCACTTTTCAAACATGGATAACAGAATGTTGGAAATTTTATAAATGGTAAAAATGGAACTAACAACAAGTTAACATCATGTTGATCAACATTCATGTATAGCACATCTTCATATGATGCAAAGTTAAAAAGATATGCTATTTTCAAAATGGCAAGACAATGTTGAGTGTGCGAAAAACTGGGTAAACTAGGGACGAAATTTTGGCAAGTGTTAGATATTTTTCAACTACACCAGTTGGAATCAAACATGGGCAGTACAACTTTTGGGTGAGACGGCTGCAGCCACCAGGCTAGTGCGGTATGTTCGAAAGAATGAAGGCGTCTTCCCCGGCTCCGGTTCTTTCCCATCCGTGTGTGCTCGCCGTGGCGCCATCGTATGCTGTTGTCAACATGCTCAACAAACGAGAGGAATCCGGAGATGACTGTACGCCGAGAGACTAACAATGGGAACCCACCAGGTCCAAGCCGTACGCAAGCAAGTGCCCCGTTTGAAAAAAAAGCTTCCTCCAAATTGTATACTGACGTTGGGGCCCACGGATTTGTCAACCTTAGTCAATAAACGAAATAAATTTCCAACGATGACTTTCATTGGGGAGCTTTTTTTCATGGGTATCGCGGATCTGTTTTTTTGTTGTTGTTGTTGTGGGAAAGGGGTATCGGGGATCTAGATGGTATCATTTTTTTCCAGAGGGCGAACAAGTATCACCTAGGCCTAGGTTTTGTTTTTTAACACGCGTAGCCCACGACATACGGAGACAGTGGTATCAACCTATTTTTTGAGGTCCATCATGTATGTACCGACCTATGGGCCTCCCAGTGTAGGTTTCACTTTTTCTTAAAGATCGGTAGCCCAATGTATTTTTTAATACAACATAGATCTCTGTTCTATTTATCTATATATAAAAATAATAATGATGTGTCCAATTTATGTTTTCCGTTCTAACCACATTATATATATTTATATTATTACTATTATCGTATATTTAATATAGACTTATATATAAATTATAAAAACATCCCACGTGTTATTAACTTATATAAGTAAATGTTTAACAGAAGTTGGCAAGGAAAATCCAGGCTGTTTTTGATTCACAGGCAAGGAAAATCCTGGTGTTGCGTACAAAAGCTTGCGATGTAATAATAACGCGCACATTTTTGTTTTGAGCAATAACTCGCTAATTTTTTAATTATATATATATATATAATGTGTCGCTCTGGTTTATTTTTTGATATTAATTGCTCCTTCTAACCTAACATTATATATAGAACGAGCCCAGCTAATTCATGTATTTCAAGAAAGTGCAAATGGGCTGGGATTTCTTAGAAAATATTAAATGGGCCGCATTTACGCGAAATTATTTGTTCACCCAGCCCAGCAAATGGATTGTAAATTCTAGAAAACATGGGTTAAATATATGCCACATTTTTGTAGGCTGACATGTGGGCCAATAGGTCGAAGCCTACGCAAGGCGTTGTCAACTTGGTCAACAAATGATTATGACACCCACATCCATTGGATTTATATCCAACGGCCGGCATGCACCTTCAATCTTTCGTCTTCTTCCTCCAGCATCACCGAGACCGCCTGCTCCGGCCTTCGGCGGCTAGCGGCTCTGTTTAGCACGCATCGCTGCGAAGCGCTACCCCACCGCTAGCCAGGCTATCCCTCCACCCCTCCACACCTCTTGTTAATCTCCCCCGACTGCAGCCCCACACTGCACCAGAACCAGTTATAACCCTTGTACTCCTCTCAATCTGCGACTCCACTGCCGCGTCTTCCCATCTTCGGGTCGTTCCCGTCTGGCGCCTCGCTGTCGTCCACCGCCTCGCTGCACTCGGCACGGCATGGTCAACAAACGAGAGCCATCGGAAGAGGACTGCACATTGAGAGCCTAACGGCTGGCACCCACTAGGTCCATGGTCGCATGCAAGGAAAGTTCCTCCATATTAAGCTGAAAAAAATGTTTCCTCCTCCTGATAGCTGGGAACCACCGGCTGTATCTTCACACGGAAGGAAGTGCCTCCTTGTTATGCAAAAAAAAACTATTCCTCCCGATGACAGCTGTGACCCAGCAGATTTGGTGGCTGACTTGTGGGCCTACTAAGCTGATGTGTACGTAGGGCTTTGTCGACTTATCAACAAATGATTCTAGCAGCTGGATTGTTGGATGTTAATCCAACAGTCGTGCTACTTCTTCAACCTCTGTTCTTGCTCCTATCTCCCATGGGCGGCTGTGCTGCCGCGCACCCGAACCAGTTAAGTTTCCCTCTCCTCTCCGTCTGTGACTCCACTGCCGCGTCTTCCCCATCTCTAGGTCGTTCCAGTCTGGGCCTCGCCTTCGTCTACCGGCCTTGGTGTGCTCGGCACGGTGTGGTCAACGTGGTCAACAAACAAGAGTCGTCAAAAGATGACTGTACGTGAGAGGCTGACAGTGGGGACGCACCACGCCCATGGATGCATGCATGCAACTGCATCCTTTTTACCATGAAAAATAATGTTTTCTCCCACTGATAGTTGGGACCCACCAGCTACATCTTGGCACGCTAGGTAGTGCATCCTTATTACGGGTAAAGAAATGATTCCCCCTGACAGCTGGGACCCATCAGCTATATCTTTGCACGCAAGGAAGTGCGTCCTTATCATCCCTGACAGTTGGGACCCACCCGGTCGAAGCGTACGTACCGTTGTCTGTCTTGTTGCAAACATGTACGTACATACTGGTCGATCGGTCGCTCTACAACGATGAACCATAGCTGAGTAAGTAGCAGCGCATGTCATAGTAGAGCCCCCCACGTAGCAGCTCAGGCAGTCCCATCTAAACCGTGTACACATACATACAGCCACACGCCAAAAAATACGGCCACATACATACATACGGGCGGGGTCTCGAACGCTTACTCGCGCATACGTACGGCCAGGGCTCGTGTTTATGGAGAGGAAGCGATGGCGTCCTGTTCATCGGCAGGCAACCAGCTGGGTCGGAACGGAGAAACTGCGTCGTCGTGTTCATAGGGAGGAGACAAAATGCGTCGTGTTCATCGGGAGCCAACTGGCTTGGATGGAACAGCTGATCGAAACGAGGCCTGGCGTACCGCAGAACAGAGGAAACGGCCTTGTGTTCGACCACATACGGTCGAAACGGGATCCTGTTCACCGGGAGGGGTGTGGTGTTCCGCAAAATGGAGGAAACAGACTTCTCTTCGAACTCTTACGGTCAAAACAGGGTCCTGTTGATCGGGAGGGGTGTGGCATACTGCAAAACGGAAGAAACGTACTTGTGTTGGAGCGCTACGGTCGAAACGGGGGTCCTGTTCATCAGGAGGGGTGTGGCGTACAGCAAAACGGGACTCCACGGGCTACTGCTCATCTCCATTGTCGACCTCATCCAACCTCTACCTGTGACTGTTCATCCACGTTGTCTCCCTCCTGCCTCCACCTGCGACTGTTCATCCAGCCTCCACCGCTCCTCCACCGACTACTGTTCAACCAGCCCTCTCCACAGGTCCTGTTCAACCACCCCTCCATGGGCTACTGTTTATCCAACCCTCCACCGGCTACTGTTCATCCAGTCCTTCACGGGGTTGTCCTATTCATCCAGCCCTCCACGGGGTCGTCCTGTTCATCCAGCCCTCCACGGGGTCATGTTCATCCACCCCCAACAGGTTCGATCGATCGGGGTCCTGTTCATCCAGCGGCAACGACCTCTACTACCATGTGGTCCTGTTCATCCAACCCCCATCGGGAACTATTCATCCAACCCTCCAACAACTCTCACTGTTCATCAAGAGGCAGCAGGTTCGAACGGCTTCTGTTAGCAGTAGTAGCGAAGGAATCGCTTGATCGAGTTCAGTTAACAGCCAGGGATCGATCGATCGCTCGGGTCCAGTAACGCATAGCCTGTAGTGCAATCGCTCGGGTTTAGTAGGCGAATGACTTGCTTGGGTTCAGTTAGAGCCCAACGCCTCACACCCATGCGCGTACGTGTACGAGAGAAACGCGCATCGCTCGGCCCCCGACCACCCACCGTAACCGGTAACTCCCCGATATTTTCCTCGCACTCGCTTCTACCACGGCTTTTTCCGTCATGGACGGCCCAAAGAATGTCATGCAGCTGCATCTCTGGCCCGCCCAAGCCGAAAAGCCCATTTTCTGTCATGATTTTTTTTGTCATAGAAGTAGGAGCCCACCACATCTATGATGATACCAGGCTTTGTCACAATTATCGTCCTAGAAGTGTCATAAGCATGACAGAAAATAATTCATTCGGCCCAAAATGTCACGGGTGTGTCTTTTTTTTGTAGTGGTCTGAGGAACACTCGGAGCCACCGACCCGTCAAGGGCTGCCTTTTAAAACCTTGTTGTGATTTTCGGTCAGACCAACTCACTCCTATACGGTCCCACCGAAACCACCAGATTGATCTAGGTTTTCATCTCGGTGATACCAATTAGAATGACTCAGTCCCACCGAGTTGCACAAACTGCACGCAGTTTTGCATCTCGATGCCACTGAACCATTCCATTCGGTGCCACCGACTAGGTATATATACTCTGCGTACCCGTACGGTTGAACAATTCTTCAAACCACACGAGCTCGCGCCCAGTGTTGCCGCCCCTTGGTCTCTAGATTGTGTCGTATTTCAGGTTTCGTCAAAACCCTTGAGGTTCGAACACAGGGGTGCGCACGAGGATCTCTCTCTCTCTCTCTCCCTAGATTGCTCTCGCCACAATCACAAGGACTAGCTCAACAAACCCAAAGAACAAGAGACACAAGAGTTTATACTGGTTTGGGCCACCGATGTGGTGTAATACCCTACTCCAGTGTGGTGTGGTGGATTACATCTTGGGATGAGGATGAACGGCTACAAGGGAAGAACAGCCTCCCGAGGAGAGGCGCTCTTGTGCTTGGCAAACTTGTGTGTGGCTATGGATGGAATGGCTCCGATCCCAGATGAGATGCCTCCTATGGTGGTGGCTAGTCCTATTTATAGAGGCCCTGGTCCACTCCCCAAATATTGAGCGGGAAGGGGTCCAACAACGGCCAATTTCGAAGGGAGACAACTAGTACAAGTTATCCTGACTAAAGGTGGTCTTCGCCTGCCAAAGGCTCTGGTGGTGACGTCGTCTTCGGCTCCACGGTGACCTCCGTCCTGCCGTCCTGCTGGTCTTGGTCTCGTTGCACCGATATGGAAACCTTTGCCTGATGCCTCGGGACTCCTCGCCTGCGCTTGCCTCTTTTGCACCAAAGAGGAGACGAGGACACTGCGCACTGGCGCCTGCCTGGCTCCAGTCATCATGGCTTGCGTTGCACGAATCTCGCGAGGTGTCCCTTGCCTTGATCTCTCCACCCCTTGCGAGCTAGCTTGATGAGGCTGCCCCCGAGGAGGTCTTGCGTAGTCCGCCTCGCGAGGGTCTTGAGTGCTTGCTGGTGAAGATGGGCTGTACAGGGCCGCTGGTGGAGCCACGCCTTGGGCCGCAGGCAGGAAAGTCTGGGGAACCCCGTTCCCAGGACGCCGACAGTAGCCCCCAGGCCCAAGGCGCGCTCGGACTTGGCTTCGAGGCGAAGCCAAAGGGCAAGTGCAGAGCGCTGTGGGCCCCAACAGCCTGCGGCCCCGCTTGACGCGTGGCGATTGATTGGACATGGGCGTCTCCGCTTCCACACGCTGCCTCGGCAACTGCCCGACTTGACGAGTCCCTGCTGCATGCAGAGAAAAATCATCATTACCTGTGATCGTGGGGATCGCCGATTGGCCTTCTCCTGCTATAAATGAGCAGGGGGGCAGAGCCCCCGTCGCTCATCTCTTCTTGCTCCGCTCGCTTCTTCTTCCTCGCTTCATTGCTAGTAGCGACTCCCATGGCGCCTATGAAGAGGTTCTTGGCTGCAGAGAAGGGGAAGGCCCGTCAGGAGGGGCCCGGCTCTCCGCCGCCCAAGAGGGGGCGCGGCCATCCCCGCAAGCACACCGCAACCCCCACCGTGGCCCCTCGCGGCCGCGATGGCGCCTCTTCGCATGGTGGGAGTCGCCCAGGTCATGGCAGCCCCGTCGATGAAGGGAGGCGCGCCATGGTCGCATGGCCTCCCCTGTCGTGCTTCCACTCGGCGGAGGTGCTGCTGGAGTTCGTCGTGTGGTCGGAGAACCCGGCCGGCACCAGGCTTCAGCTCCCACGCTTCTACGCTGGCGAGCTGCCGGCCACGGGTCCAAGCGGGCTCTGGCTATAGGCGTACGACTGCTGCAGCAAGGCTTCATGTGTCGCGGTCGAGGTCTCTGTCGCGGGCAACGCAGCCCTGGCCTGTGGCTGGCAGACGTTTGCCCGCGCGCGCGGTCTGGGCAGGCGGTGCACCCTCCACTTCAAGTACGACGGCAACGCAACCCTCTACGTGAGGGTGTTCGGAGAAGACAACCGCCGCGTCGGGTGCTGCCCCAAGGACAACGACGGCGGACTTGTCGACGGTCGAGACGAGGGTGAGGGTGGTCTTGCCTTCGGTGCTGGCCGCTGCTCACCCAGCTACGGCGATTCTCCCTCCGGCGACAGCTCCAACAGCGGCGGCTACGACCAGCCGCCATGCCGTCGCGCCCGCTTCGAGGGTGGCAGTGGGTCGTCTCGTCACCGCGCCCCAGTGAAGCACGAGGAGGGGTCCGGCTGAGCTCAGGAGAGCACCAAGGGTCCATCCTCGCGAGCTGCTGAGGGGCACGCACCACTTTTGTTTCGTTCTTTCTTTTCTTCCTGCATAAAGAGAGAGACAAGTATGGGGCCCTGTGGGGGCGTGCAACGAACCATGGTTTCCAAGTTGCTATGCTATGTTTATTGTTCCTGTGTCGTGTTGCATCATCAACGTTTTATGTAGGCACATAGAGATAACTTAGCTTACACGCTCGAAGTAGTTTTTGCCTCACGAGGCGCGCGCCTCCCAGTACCTGGTGAGGCCTCCTTGGCCTGGGAGGCGTCTAGGAACTGAAAAAATTCATTAGGAAACTCTTGTTCTTCCGAGCCCCGGTCGCAAGCGCCGCTGGCCACGATCCAGCACTTCGCATCGCGGTGCCCGAGGGGCACAGATTGAGAGAAGTGCACCAGCTTATGAGCTCGAACGATGGTGCCTCGTGAAAAACAGGAAAAATGCTCACGGGGGCACCTGTCAAGCCCCCTCGCGAGGCATGTGAGAGAGAGAGTACAGGTCGAAACAAGGAACCGAAAGCAGAAACGGAGGCAAAAGGCGATGGAACCAAACCGGCAAGGAACACCAGAAAGCAAATTTTCATTAAAGAAGGGCAATCCAACTACGAAAAGCAAATGAAAAGCCGCGTTCGGCACCTAATCTAGTCTTCTTGTCTTCTCACCAGCGCGGAGCTAAGTGCTGCCGCTAGGACATGGGAGGGAGCCCCCGAGGCCCGAGGGCGGCACTCCTGAGACTCCGGGACGTGTACAACCCCACTAATTATTACGTGAGAGTGTCACGGGAAGAGACCTTCACAGGCACTGGGCCTTGCTTCATAGGCGCCATGCCTTTCTTCATGGGTAGAACTTCCGGAGGTGCTGGATGTTCCAGGCGTTCCGGATAGGTACCCCGTCCTGTGTCTCCAGGCGCACGGCGCCAGGCCTGGAGACGTGGGTGACCCTGAACGGGCCCTCCCACATGGGCGAGAGCTTGTGCAGCCCTTCCCTGGAGAGCACCCGCCATAGGACGAGGTCGCCCACCTCGAGCGTCCTGGAGCGGATGCTGCGACAGTGATACCGCCGCAGCGCCTGCTGGTATCTTGCCGCCCGGAGCATGGCTTCACGGCGGCGTTCCTCCCCCAGCACGAGGTCCATTCCCCGCATGGCGTCCTGTTGCGCCTCATCAAACGCCAGGACCCACGCGGAGCGATGCTTGACCTCGTGAGGGAGAACCTCTTCAGCTCCGTAGACGAGGAAGAACGGGGTCTCGCCTGTTGGCTTGGTGGCGGTGGTGCGGATGGACCACAGCACAGACTGGAGCTCATCGTGCCAGCCCTTGCCGCATGCCTCGAGCTTCTTGTTGAAGGTCCTGGTCTTGAGGCCTCTCAGGACCTCCGCGTTGGCGCGTTCAGCCTGACCATTGCTCCTGGGGTGTGCCACTGAAGCGTAGCAGATCTGCGTTCCAAGGTCAGCACGATATGTCCTGAAGAGATTGCTAGTGAACTGTGAGCCATTATCGGTGATGATGCGGTTGGGGACCCCAAACCGGCTCACGAGACCCTTGATGAACTTGACCGTGGATCCGGCCGGGATGATGCGGCCGGCTTCTACCTCCGCCCACTTGGTGAAGTTGTCGATGGCGATGTAGAGGTAGCGGTAGCCCCCAGGCGCTCGAGGGAACGGGCCCAAGATATCCAGCCCCCAGACCGCGAATGGCCACGAGAGTGGGATGGTCTGGAGGCCCTGAGCTGGCTGATGGAGCTGCTTGGCGTGGAATTGACAGGCCTCACAGGACTTCACCAGCTCAGTGGCGTCGTTGAGCGCCGTAGGCCAGTAGAACCCGTTGCGGAACGCCTTGCCGATGAGGGTTCATGATGACAAGTGGTGCCCGCAGTCCCCGCCGTGTATGTCAGCTAGCAGCTCTTTCCCCTGTTCCCTGAAGACACAACACAGGGAAACGTCATTCCGCCGCTTCCTGTATAACTCACCATCTTGGATGCAGAACGTCGTGGCCTGCCGAGCCACGTGCTCCGCGTCCTCCTCCTTCTCCGGCAGCATCGCTTGCGTCAGGTATTCCTTGAACTCCTTGGTCCAACACCCCTCTTGAGGCTCGAGCGCCAAGAGTAGGCGCGCTCCCGAGGTCGGGCCGCAGGCCGGGGCTCCCGAGGCAGGTGGTTGGGGGAGCTCCTCCCGAGGCAGCGCCGGCCTTGAAAGTGGTGGTGTTGCCGATGGCTTGAAGAGCCGCTCCTCGAAGACGCCAGGCTCTTGGGGTAGCCGCTTGGATCTCTCTTGGTGATGTCCTCGGCTTCCTTGTTGGTGCCGCAGGGCATGTGCTACAATTCCAGGCCTAAGAACTTCTTTTCCATTTTGCGTACCTCCGCGAGGTAAGCCTCCATGTGCTCATCCCTCGGCTCATATACCTTGTTGGAGAAGTTGACGAGAAGCTGCGAGTCGCCCTTGATGGTGAGGCGCTTCACCCCCAGGGCCATCGCAGCCTTAAGGCCAGCTATCAGGCCTTCGTACTCCGGTATGTTGTTGGAGACCTTCTCACCCTGCTGGAAGCAGAGCTGCACGGCGTAGTAGAGCTTGTCCTGAGTGGGCGAGATGAGCACTGCTCCAGCCCCCGCGCCCTGGCGCGCAAATGCGCCATCGAAATACATCACCCAGCCATCCGGCGCTTCACTTCCTAGCGAGAGGGACCGATCCTCACCTGCTTCAAGCTCCGGGGCGTCCGTCCATTCTGCCACGAAGTCGGCGAGCGCGGCTCCCTTGATGACCCTAGTTGTGCTGAACTCCAGCTGGAATGCCTCCAGCTCGATATTCCACTCGGCGACTCTTCCAGCAGCGTTGGGGCTCCTGAGTACCCTCAACAGTGGGTAGGCCGAGACGACCTTGATTGGGTGACCTTGAAAGTAGTGTCGTAGCTTACGTGAGGCCACCAAAAGCGTGAGCAAGAGCTTCTGAGGCATGGGGTACCGTGCCCTTGCATCCCGCAGTACCGTGCTGATGAAATACACTAGGTGCTCAATGAGGGCGGGTGCGTCAATGGGACCCGCGTCTGTCGGAGGCTGGGGCGCCTCCTGAGGTGATGGGACCTCCGGAGCCTGGTCGCCCATTGGGGCCTCGGCGGGCCTAAGGTCGCCATCCTACTGAGCTGGGTTATCCATTGGCGTTGCTGCAGCCCCCGTGGTGTCCTTTGGGTCTTGCGCCGCCCCGGCTGGGGGCACGGTTCGGCGCGACGTGTCCTTGGCCTGACGCTCTTACCGAACCGCTACCAGAGCTGCATTGGCTGAATAAGGAGTGGCGGCGAGGTAAAGCACTAGGGGCTCGAGAGGGCGGGGCGCCACCATCACCAGAGGGCTGGTCATATATCTCTTGAGATCTTGAAACGCTTGGTCAGCCTCCGGAGTCCACTCGAACGGGCCCTTCTTCTTCATCAGCTTTAAGAACAGTAGGGCGCGCTCTCCCAGCTTGGAGATGAAGCGTCCCAACGAAGTCACATAGCTGGCAAGCTTCTACATCTCCTTGAGGGATTGTGGTGGGCTCATGTATTCAATCGCCTTGACCTTCTCTGGGTTGGCCTCAATCCCCCTGTGGGACACGAGGAAGCCTAGCAGCTTGCTAGAGGGGACACCAAATACGCACTTTTCCGGGTTGAGCCGCAAGTCCACCTGGCGCAGGCTCGTGAAGGTCTCCTCCAGGTCCTCAATCAAAGTTCTAGCCTCCCGAGACTTCACCACAATGTCGTCGACGTAGGCTTCAGCGTTCCTCCCGAGCTGCTGGCCCAGGGTGATGTGCATCAGCCATTGGAAGGTCGCGCCCGTGTTGCGCAGCCCAAACGGCATGCAAGTGTAGCAGTACACCCCGCAGGGGGTCAACAAGGCCGTCTTCTCCACATCCTCTACTGCCATCTTGATCTGGTGGTAGCCTGAAAACGCATCCAGGAAGCACAGCAGGTCGCACTCGGTGGTGGAGTCAACGATCTGCTCGATGCGCAGAAGCGGGAACGGATCCTGGGGATAGGCTTTGTTGAGGTTGGTGAAGTCGACACACATGCACTCCTTCCCGCCTTTCTTTGCAACAACGACGGGGTTCGCTAGCCACTCGGGGTACCGAATCTCGCGAATGACACCTGCTGCCTCCAGCTTGCGGGTTTCCTGGATGATGGAGGACTGCTTCTCCGTGGACTGTCGCCGCGCCTTTTGCTTCACAGGGCGCACATTGGGGCACACCCTTAAGTGATGCTCGATCACCCCTCTTGGGACCCCTACCAGCTGATTGGGCTCACAGGTGAATACTTCCTTGTTTGTGCGCAAGAACTTTACCAAGGCTTCCTCTTGATCTGTGTCGAGGTTAGCACCTATGGTGAAGGTGGCTCGAGAAGACCCATCTTGCTCAACCGGCACCTGCTTGGTTTCCGCCCGATCTTGAGTGAACAACTGCTTCTTCTTGGCCGGCGTGGCCTCCTTAACTCCAGAGGTGGTCTCGTCGGCTGGGCGCACCATCACGGTGGCCTTGAGGGCTAGCTTGAGCGCCACCAGAGCTTCCTTGGTATCTCCAACTACGGTCAGGACGCCCTTGCTCCCGGGCATCTTCATGAGGTTGTGGGCCGGATGGGTCGCCGCCATAAGCTGAGCCAGAGCTGGGTACCCGAGGATGGCGTTGTATGGAAGGCCGATGCGGGTGATGTCGAAGTAAATCAGCTCCGTGCGGTAGTTGTTGCGGGTGCCGAAGGTCACAGGAAGACAGATCTGCCCCAGGGCACTGGAGGAGCCGCCGCGGACCCCAGAGAAGGGCTTGCTGGGGCGGAGCCGCTCGAGCGGTACATGAAGGAGGCTAAAAGCCTCCACAGAGAGCATGTTGAGGCCGGCGCTGCCGTCGATGAGGGTCTTGGTAACGGTCACGCTGCAGATGGTGGGCGTGCAAAGCATTGGGAGCACACCCGAGCCGACGGTTGTGACGGGGTGATCCTCCCAGTCGAAGGTCAGGTCGGCCTGGGGCGCCGCCCAACCTGGAGGAGCCCCTTGCCGCGTGGAGGCGGCACTGATCTGGCGAAGGAACGACTTGGCGTGACGGTCCGAGGGTGGCGCTGGTGAGCCGCAGAGGAGGGCCGCGACGGCGCGGGGCACCGGTACCGTGAAGCGCTCAGCGAAGAGGTTGCGCAGCTCCTCCCAAGATGTCACCGTAGATCCTGGGAGGTTGAGCAGCCAGGCACGCGGTGCCCCAGTGAGGGCCATGGGAAGCCAGTTGGCCATGACCTTGTCGTCGCCCCCAGCCTTCAAGACGGCCCCTTCATATGCCAACAGGAAAGCCGACGGGTCCGTCGCGCCATCGTAGCGTGGCGGCATCTCTGGCTTGAATTGGGTGGCCACTGCACCCGCCGCAAGGCGGGGGCCAAGGCTCGGAGCCCCCTGGCCCCGTCGCGGGCGTTCGTAGCCGGAAGTGCAGTGCCGGCCATGGGGGCGAAACGCGGTGGTGGCAAAGCGCAGATCGACGGAAGGAAAGCTTGGGCACACCCCTACCTGGCACGCCAAATGTCAGATTTCAGGTTCCGGCAAAACCCTTGAGGTTCGAACACTGGGGTGCGCACGAGGATCTCTCTCTCCCTAGATCGCTCTCGCAAAAATTCGGCTTCCCTAGCTCGACGAACCCAAAGAACGAGAGACACAAGAGTTTATACTGGTTCGGGCCACCGATGTAGTGTAACACCCTACTCCAGTGTGGTGTGGTGGATTGCCTCTTGGGCTGAGGATGAACAGTCACAAGGGAAGAACATCCTCCTGAGGAGAGGTGCTCTTGTGCTTGCCAAACTTGTGTGTGGCTATGGATGGAATGGCTCCGATCCCAGATGAGATGCCTCCTATGGTGGTGTCTAGTCCTATTTATAGAGGCCCTGGTCCTCTCCCCAAATATTGAGCGGGAAGGGATCCAACAACGGCCATTTTCGAAGGGAGACAACTAGTACAAGTTATCCTGACTAAAGGTGGTCTTCGCCTGCCAAAGGCTCTGGTGGTGATGCCGTCTTGGGCTCCATGGTGACCTCCATCTTGCCGTCCTGCTGGTCTTGGTCTCGTTGCACTGATATGGAAACCTTTGCCTGATGCCTCGGGACTCCTCGCCTGCGCTTGCCTCTTTAGCACCAAAGAGGAAATGAGGACACTGCGCGCTGGCACCCGCCAAGCTCCAATCGTCATGGCTTGCGTCACAAGAATCTCGCGAGGTGTCCCTTGCCTTGATCTCTCTGCCCCTCGCGAGCAGCCTGGTGAGGCTGCCCCCAAGGAGGTCTTGCGTAGTCCACCTCGCGAGGGTCTTGAGTGCTTGCTGGTGAAGATGGGTCGTACAGGGCCGCTGGTGGAGCCACGCCGTGGGCCGCAGGCAGGCAAGTCTGGGCATCCCCGTTCCCAGGATGCCGACAGATTGTTGTCGTCTCTGCCGCCGTCAACGAGATTCCGCACCGCCGTTGCCGCTGTAGCGAATCATCACCAATTTACGGTATGGTTCGACCACTTTGGGCTATTTCCTTTTCCAATTCTTTACACAAAGTCAATGCCTAGCTTCTTGCCACGAATGAGAACTTCCTATCCACAGAAAAACTCCTTTAGATTAGATTTGATGAAAAATCTTAGGGTTAGGTTTCCCCGAGCGCATCTCGGACCGACCAAAATGAAGTTTTCAGTCCCACTGATTGGCCCTGGCCATTGCACTAAGTACAACTCGATGCCACCGAATTGTATTGATTGGTGAGACCGAAAGCAAAACCTCCGTGAAACCCTAGCATCTCGGAGTCACCGAAATTCAACTCGGTCTGACCGATGTTGTATGTTTAAACTCTGTTAGTTCTTTGGTGTCACCGAGATTTTCATATCGGCAGCTCCAAAATGCTTTCTACAAAAAAATAAAACTAAGGTTTTGACTCAATTTTTTTTCAAAATTAGCTGCTTTTTGTGATACTCATCCACTCTACCCTTACCTATCAATTAATAGGGTTTGTTTGCAAGATTTCTGATGCCAGTGACAACCAGAACATGTCAGAGCAGGAAGTGAATCCCAGTGAGGGCACAAGCCCTAGTGGTAGCTATGATGACGGCAGAAGAAGCACTCCTAGCAATCTGCCCAAAGCTGCCACTAGACAGAGAAATAAGAGAACCTCAGAGAGTGAGGATGAAGACTTTGTGGTTGAAGGGGAAGTAATCTCAAACAATAAAGTGCTGAAGAAAGACTATGCTGCTGCGGTTGCCACAAAGCCAGGTCTTCAGAAGAAAGCTCCTTCCAAGAGAGTTTCTATGTCAAAGGCCAGAAAGTCAACTATTACACAAGAGACTATGGAATTCACTCTTGAGCCAAGAAAAGAAGGTGAAGTTTCTTATGGGAAGAAAAAGGGGAAAGATAGAATCAAGAACACTATTGCTAGAGTGATTGGCTGACCATCCATGATGAGGGATAAAGATGAAGATGAGGAGGAAGAGGAACCAGCTGCACCCCCCTGCCAAGTCTCAGAAGTTAATGGTTGATACCATTAACACAGGTGCTGCTCCCCCGAAGCCCAAGCCCAAAGCTCCTGCACCTAAGGTAACTGCTCCAAAGAGATCCACTAGGAATATCCCTACTGCTGAGAAGAACAAGGCCCCGGTGCCAAAGGTTCAAGAAGATGAAGAGCCCCAAGTGCGCAGGAAGTTGAATCCCAAGATTCCAGACCATGATGATGGACATCCTGTCGGGACCCCGATTCCAAGTCACACCGATCTAGCCTGTAACACCTCATATCACTTTGCGGCCTCACGCACGGTATTCCCACGGGTGTTGCCTTACCATGGCCCGGGACCGTTTGCGCCTTTTGGCTCACGTATATGACAGTGTCGCTAGCATCCATATGACAGAGAACCCGGGCCGACATGGCTAGTCGTGAACCCAAAGCGGCACTAACGTATGGGGACAGGCATACATGAATCAACATCGAACGTGTCGGTCAGCAGCGTGCGAATCCGGGCTGTAGCACTGGGCTAACAGGACTCCGGGAACCCGGGCTGTAGCAGGCTAGGCAGGACTCCGGATGTCACCGCGTGACATTTCCCCGAAGGGACAGACACATGAACGAAGTTAATCACATGCTGGCCAGTCAAGTGTTCCGGAGCAGTAGTGCTGGGCTAGCAGGACTCCGGTGAACCGGGCTGTAGCGGACTACTATGGCTCATGGAAGCACAAGACTACATTTCCCCATAAGAGAGGCTACCAAGGATAAACAACTAGGTTGTCGGATCCCACACATACCAAGCATTTCAATCATACACACAATATGCTCGATATGTGCAAATACAACATGGCATCACAACAAGACTCTACGACTCAGAGTATTTATTCATTAGGCTCCGAAGAGCCAGATATTACAAACATGGGTCTCATGACCCAACATTCAGAGCATACAAGTCAAAGCACATGCGGAAGCTTAACATGTCTGAGTACAGACATCTACAAATGAAAAAGGCTGAGAAGCCTGACTATTTACTAGATCCTGCCGAGGGCACAAGATCGTAGCTGAGGTATCAAGCTAAACGTCGAAGTCCACACGGAACTACCAGCGAGACTGGCGTCTCTCTGCAAAACATAAAATAGGCAAACGTGAGTACAAATGTAACCAGCAAGACTTACATCAGAACTAGCTACATATGCATTGGTATCAACAATGGGGGGTGGTGGAGTTTGACTGCAGCAAGCCAGCTTTGACTCGGTGGCTATCCTAAACTATGACTGCAAGTAACTCTTTGAGGTGGCGCACACGAGTCCACATATTCACCATATCAATACTCCACTATGGATCCGCTCCCGTCTCCCTACGAGAACGCCATCCATAGCACTCACGCTTATCTTGCGCATTTTAGAGTATCCACTTTCACTTGTCTATGAACTGTTATAGGCAACCCAGAGGTCCATTTCCGCGGACACGGCTATTCGAATAGATGATGTTAACCCTGCAGGGGTGTACTTCGTCACACACGCTCTCGCCACTTACCACCATGTACACGTCGTGTACCTCGGCAACCTTCAAGCGGAAGCCTGGCAAGGGAGTCGGCCACAGCCTACCTAAACACTCAAGTCTCTAGTCCAGGTTTATCGCCTATTCAGGTTCCATCCGCAGGGAGTCCGGCCGAGGTTTCCACATACGGCCCCGAACGATGTGTGCAGGGTTCCCGAGACACCAAACGGGCGACTCGGTACACTCGGCCACGAGCCTACCGCATCACAGCCCACCCCTTGGTCAGCGCTGTCCACGGCCTCCAGCTTACTACAAACACCAGAAACTACTTGCAACTCCTGGACAGAGGACAAGGGTGATTAAGAAGCCGAGAGGGTCCATTGGTTTCGGGCCCAATGCGTGGTAGTAACTGTATCATGGATCACAAACACAGAACTCAGTTCCTGAGGACGGCTTCAATGAGATAACCCACCATGTACTCCTACATGGCCTCTCACCGCTACCTTTACCAAATCGTGTTCACACACTTAGCTCACACACAGTAGGACATGTTCATCACCATTCCAATTCATCCCCGACGAATCAGACCCGACTCAACTCTAAGCAGTAGCAGGCATGACAAACAAGCATGAATGAGTAGGCACACCAGGGCTCAAACAACTCCTGCTCATGCTAGTGGGTTTCATCTATTTACTGTGGCAATGACAGGTCATGCAGAGGAAAAGGGGTTCAACTACCGCAGCATGTAACAGTTGAATCGATTGTCCTAATGCAGTAGAAGAGAGCAGGAGCGAGAGAATGGGATTGTATCGGATTGAACAAGGGGTTTTTGCTTGCCTGGCACTTCTGAAGATATTATAGTTCTTCATCGGTGTCATCGAACTCATCGTCGGAATCACGGCTTATCGAGAGGGGACAATCACCGGCAAACAAGGAAGAACACAATCAATGCAATGCAACAATTATGATGCATGATTATGACATGTCAAGAATGTTATGATTTACACTAATGCATCTAGCAACAATTTAAATGAGGTCCATATGAGCTAAGGGTTCATATGCAAACTCCATATTTAGCATTTATAATGTCATTATCATGTTTTCACCTATACAGTAGGTATAACTTAGTTTGACATGCATGAAAATGATACAGATGGATAGATTGCATTTTTCTGATAATTTTTCATATATAAATTATTTCATTCTGAGCTATGGTTGATTTTATATGATTATTAGAAGTTTATACTATTTTCTGGAATTTCCTGATTAAAAATAAATCCAGAAAATGTAATACTGCGTCAGCATTGCGTCACTGTGACGTCAGCAAGTCAACAGGGGCTGGTCCGGGTCAAACCTGACAGTGGGACCCATATGTCATCGACTCAGCTATTTAATATAGTTAATTAGCCTTAAGTTAAACCTAACCAAAATGTCAGTGGGGCCGGGGCCCACATGTCAATGACCCAGGGGGAGTCAAACTGGGGTCAAACGTGGTCAAACCCGCCGGCGACTCGACGCCGGCGAGGCCCGAGACGGCGGCGCGGCTCGGAAAGCGCCCACAGGGCACGGACGAGGCCGTTCTTGGGCTCATTGGAGAGCTCTTGCAGGCGCGCGTCGAATGGTGGTAGTGGCTGGGCCTGTGGTGACCGGAGTCGACGGCGTCGAGCTCTTTCGCGGCCGCCGGAGTTCGGGTGGGTGCGGGGTTAGCGCTGCGGCTTGCAAACAAACTGGCTATCGCGCTAGCGTTGCTCTACGGAACGTCGCGAGTGCAACGGACGCACGCGCGGGGCCATTTGGTCGCCGGAGCCACGGCGGCGACGAGCTCATGCGGCGGCGAGCTTCGGGCACGGTGGCTAGTCTAGCTAGTGCTCGAAATCGAGCACGGGGGTAGGGGGAAACAGTTCAGGGGCTCACAGTGATCTCAAGGGAGGACTCAGCGGGCTCGGGGAGGCGGAGACGGCGGCGAATTGACGACGAGGAGCCTCGGTGGCCGGTGACGGAAACGGCGACGGTGGCAATGAAGCAGCGCGTCCGAGGCCGGAAGGATCGTCGAGGAGGAAGAAGCAGATGAGGCGGAGCTCTTGGACAGCTCGGAGAGGCGAGGTGGTGGCGGTGGCCGCGGGTACGGCGATCGGCGTCGGCGAGCTCGCTCGGTGGCGCTCTGTTTTTGAGGGAGAGAGGGCCAGAGGGGAAAGTGAGAGAGAGGAGAGAGCGGTCGGGGCTGCGTGGCGTCGCGAGGGAGGCCCAGGGCGACGAGGGGGAAGCGGCAGGAAGCAGGAGGTGGCCGGGGCGCGTGCGTGCGCGCGTCGGGCACGCGCCGTCCTCCTGGCAGGGGGAGGAAGACGACAGGGGAAGAGGAGGTGGGCTGGGCCGGCACAGGGCCAGGCCAGGTGGGCTGCACAGTAGGTAGGTCCAGGTAACTTTTCCCTCCTCTCTGACTTTTATTTCTCTTTTCTATTTTTTCTGCTATTTGTTTTACTTGATTTAAAACACCAAATCATTTTCTAAACTTTCTGTAAATTGTTATGTGAGCTCAGAAACTAGTCCAAGGTCACAGGCAACTCACAAAAATATATGAACTTTATTTCTTATGAAACAGAAATAAATCCAACCCAAATATGTCATTGATTTAATTCAAAAAGGCCCAAAATAAATATTTCTGTGATTCCAAAAATATTTGTTTGAATTTTATTCTTGCCAATATTTTTCAAGGTTTAACAGGAACATTTTCTTGGGCTACTTTGAGAAGATTTTAATGTTGATCATTTTTAAAAGGTTTTTGAGGCTTTGAAAATTCCTCAATTCAAATTTCATTTGAATTTAAACATGATGCATGGATGCAAGAGAAATCAAGCAAGGGCTGATCTGGGGCTGTGACAGCTCACCCCCACTAAACAAGAATCTCGTCCCGAGATTCAAGACGTGAGGTGAGAAGACAGAGGTGGTACGAGCTAACATGATCTTCACAATCCAAGTTGCACTTCGTAAGAACGTTGATTCGATCACCATCTTTGTCTCGATGTCTTGCTCTGAGAACTCCAATCGACAAGACAATAAGAGGAAAGGGGAAAACTCTAGAAGGATCGATCTTCTCGAATATCGAACAACTCAGGATCAACTCATGGAGGGAGGCATTGAAACATCTCTCGAGCTGAGAGGCAAAACATGCACCAGGAGGGACGGAAGAAACAATTTGACGAGGGTTTCAAAGTAGCGAGGAAAATTGCCATGATTCGATAACGGGGCACCTTGGGGAAGGTGACTCGTAGAATTATTCCCTTAAGTGGCAAAAAGAATTACTTTTGATACATAGATCATTGAAACTATTTATACCAGCCCAAGGAAAATCGCAAACGATCATTTGAAGGAGTTCAGAGAAATGGCATACTCAGATCGGAAAGGAAACTATGGTTATGGAGCAACTCGGCAAACGGAAGGCACATTCCCGTTGATACCGGGGATATAACCTAGTGTCTGAGTATGCTCTCCAGAACTTGAGCATTTCCATATTCATCAAGGTTTTACCAACATCCGTGCCGAGGATCCTGGCAACACATCATACTACCATGATGAACGGTGATGGAGGATGCAGGTGCAAAGGAGGACAACACTTTCTCAGATTTCACCTTAGCGAAGCCAAGGGAGCAAAATCTGGATGATCGACCGAGAGACATTTAGCACTCCACTTCTAATGTTCTCCTTGATGTTCTAGCGTAACCCATTAGATGTGGTTTGGTATCTTGAACATCAAGTAGTAGGTCGGACTTCGGGTGCGCAGGAATCCATAAGGAATAACTGCAGGAGTAACTCCTATGGAATCCTTATGGGGAGGTGGCCAACTTACTCAATCCAGATACTACAATAATAGGTCTTCCGGCTGGGTGTGTTGGCCACGACATCCACTTTACCGGTTATCGAGAGACCAATATTATAATTCTTGGAAGATGTTCCAACCATCATATCTGCCCGAGATTCAGATCTGGTTGGTGATGAGGACATCAATACAATTATTACACCCACAGTCCCTGCTGCTATACATACTGGACCAATTACTAGAGCTCGCGCACGCCAATTAAATTACCAGGTACTTTCGTTTCTTGCTAATGATTCTAATGTTCATGAGAATATGATGCTGCCTAAATTGGATACATTTGTTTTGCTTACAAATGAAGGGCCTAGCTTTGAGAAGGATGAACATTGGAGCAAGAACAAGCATGGAGATGATGGCATGCGCATGGGGAACAAGAACGGAGTTACAAGTGATGATTTCAGGACGTTGAAGCCACCATAATGCGTGCATGAAGCCTTGGACGAAATATACAAGATGCTACTTCATAACTTTCGTCCAGAGGCTATTCTAGGTGCTGCGTCACCTTATTATTGGGCCAGGCCCATGTAATTTCGAAATACATAAGTATAGGCTGTTTTTAGAGTCCGTATGTGTGGGGAAACAAGAGATAGGGTTGGTTTCGGACCCCTTCCTCAAGGGCCACGAAATTCCCCCCCCTCTTCCTCCATATATACAGCCCTTAGGGCGTCGTTTAGACTTTGGGTTTTGTTTAGATTAAAAGTTCGCCATAGCTGCAACTTCGCGTACTTCGTTTGTGTTCAGCGACCAGACAAAGGCGTCACAGAACCCCACCTTGATCAATAAAGCTTTCATCTTATATTCGCAATATCCAGATTGCAATCTCAGTTTCTTGCCTGTTCTTCGTTTGCTCGCAGGAAACAGACCCTCGTGGTCAGGTTGATCGTGCTCCGGCGTGGTCGATAACCTCTCGGAGTTGGTTTAGCGATTGCTAAGGCGCGACGTCCTCGCACGTTCGTAGTCGGATCGTCAAAGTCGACTTCCATCAAAGTGATATTCATCATCTCATCGAAAGACGGGACACCTTTGCCTTTATCAAGTGGTATCAGATTTCCAGGTTGCTCGGTGAGATTTTACAGTTTTTCGTAGTTTAGATCGAGTCTGTTCTTCATACCTACAGTCCACGAAAAAGCCACAAAAAAAAAATTTAGGGTTAGTTCATCATATCCGAACCAATCTGAGCCTTTGCATAATCTTTTTAGGGTTTTTGCTTTGTTGAATTTGCGGTTGCATCGTCGTGTCAAGTTGCTGGTCTTAGAGTCTAGTCTTTTAGAGTTTCGAGTTCTGGTCATAAGTTGTCACGCCGCCGCCGCACCATCATCATCGCCTTGCCATCTACCACCATTGCTTATCCGCCACCGCTTTGAATCCGTATCCATATACCACCACCGCTGCCATATACTACCGCCATATATCCACCACCAATCCGAGTTCTTTTCATAGTCGGTTTGTTTTAGAGATCCATATATTTTCCGTTTCGTGTTTCCTTGCCTGAGTAGGTCTCGGAAAAAAAAAAAAAAGTCTGGAGACCCCCGGGCAGTTTTTAGGCCAAAATTTCGGCAACCCGAAATATTTTTTCCCTATCCTATTTTTAGGCCCCGGGTAGTGTTTTGAGACACTCGCCATCATAGTGATTTTTTGTCGCACTTTTTCGTCGTCGCTGCCCTGATTTCCGAAAAAAAAAAAATAGTCAAAAAATTTTGTGCCCATCCTGTCAGTTTGACCTGGGAAGAGTTTTGAGACACTCGCCATTATAGTGATTTTTTCGCAAAAAAAAAAAAAAAAAAAAAAAGAGGAGCGCAAAAAAAAAAGAGCGCAAAAAAAAAAAAAAAAAGAGCGAAAAAAAAAAATTCCTGAGTGTGCTTTTCCCTTGTTTACGTGCAGCGCCGTGATTTTGTTAGTGTTCTAGGCTCGCGTCTCTAGCACGGTCTAGCCTAGGACCAGCACAGTACCGTCGTTGAGCGTTTATTCAACTTTGCATCTCTGATTGATTATTGCTTACCATTTTGCTACCATATTATAAGCCTTCCCAGCTCCACATAAGTCTACATCGTGCGTTTGACTCTCCCTGGTAATCGCTATATCCAAGCTTTGAGAGTTTTTGACTACAACGGTTGCCGATCACCACCTGCTGCTGGGTAAGAACTGGTAAGAATTTGAGATTCGCTTGAAGGTTTTGTGACACACCACCATCCCACCACTTCTAGTAGTCTGCAGGATCATATTCTTTTGTGTTTCTATTGCTGCTAACCATGGCAGGTTCACAAGCCGATGAGACTGATTGGGCGAACATGACGAACAAGGAGTTGCATGATAAATTTCAGCAAATGATGAGTGGCCAGGTGGGAGATGTGCTAAACAGATTTGAAGAGGCTATGGAGAAGATAGATGCCGTGGAGAAGTCGTTTGAGACAAAGCTGGATGACAAGTTTACTGAATTACTCAAGCGTCTTCCCCAACCACCACCGGCTGCACATGTCGCACCTCTACAACAACAACAACCACATCTCCAACGCCGCCTTCCAAATCAAGTGGGACGGGCACAGCGCGTTCCAATTGAGATTGGTCAAAATTCGGGTGCTGCTGTCCCTACTGTTGATGCTTCTTTGGCTCCTGCTCCTGCGGCGGCTGAGGAGGATGACGATTATGCGGGCGATTATGAGGATGAGGTTGATCAAAATCAGAACTACGTGCAGCCACCAGCACCACCACCAGCAGGTCGACCTCAGGTATATATTCGCAACGGTAGGCCGGCACCACCACCTCAGGTACGAGATCATGACCATCTCCCTAAACTGAAATTGAATATTCCACCATTTGAGGGTAGATATGTTCCTGATATATATCTTACTTGGGAGTTAGAAACTGAACAACGATTTACATGTTTACAATATCCTGAGGAGAGACGTGTTCCTGCGGCTGTTTGTGCTTTCACTAGCTTTGCATGTGTTTGGTGGTCTGAACATTGTAGATTATATCCTGTTCCAGCTACTTGGGCTGCTTTGAAAACTGCTATGCGTACTCGTTGGGTTCCACCATATTATCAACGTGAATTACTTCAAAAATTGCAGCGTTTAAGACAAGGAAAAAATTCTGTAGAAGAATATTATCAGGAATTACAAACTGGCATGATTAGATGTGGTATTGTTGAGGAGAATGAAGCTATGCTTGCACGTTTTATGGGTGGATTAAATAAAGAGATTCAGACCATTCTAGAGTATAAGGATTATAATAATATCACTCGTTTATTCCATCTTGCTTGTAAAGCTGAACGTGAAGTGCAGGATCGACAGCCATTGGCGCGAACTAACTTTTCTGCAGGTCGACCTTCATCATGGACACCGCGTGCATCTTCTACTTCCACTTCACCATCACCTCCATCAGGTGCCACCTCCAGCCGTGATACAAGAAAGCAGGCACAACCACCACTCTCTGCCAAGAGCACACCTGCCGGGCCTGTGCAGAGCTCTTCTTCTTCCATGGCATCGACAGGGCACACAAGTGATATTATTTGTCGTCGTTGTAAGGGAAGAGGACATTTTGCGAGAGAATGCAAATCTCAGCGTGTCATGATTGCTACTGAGGATGGTGGGTATGAGTCCGCTAGTGACTATGATGAGGAGACTTTGGCTCTTATTACACGTGAAGAACATGGTGGAGATGATTCTGAAAATGAGACGCAATACATGGCTCCTGAAGACGCTGACAGGTATGAATGTTTAGTTGCTCAACGTGTTTTGAGTGTGCAGGTCACACAAGCAGAGCAAAATCAGAGGCATAATTTGTTCCATACAAAGGGAGTTGTGAAGGAACGTTCTGTTCGCGTCATCATAGATGGAGGGAGCTGTAACAACTTGGCTAGCATGGAGATGGTGGAGAAGCTATCTCTCACCACAAGACCACATCCACATCCTTACTACATCCAATGGTTCAACAACAGCGGCAAGGTTAAGGTAACACGTACTGTTCGTGTGCATTTTAGTATCTCTACATATGCTGATTATGTTGATTGTGATGTGGTACCCATGCAAGCATGTTCCTTATTACTAGGTAGACCATGGCAATTTGATAAAAATTCTGTACACCATGGTAGAAACAATCAGTATACTCTTGTTCATAAGGATAAAAATATTACTTTGCTTCCTATGACTCCTGATTCCATTTTGAAAGATGACATTAATAGAGCTAATAAAGCAAAACAGGAGAAAAATAAGAGTGAAAATCACATTGTGGCAAAGGAATTTGAGCAACAAATGAAACCTAATAATAAACCATCTAGTGTTGTTTCTGAAATTAAATTGAAAAGTGCATGTTTACTTGCCACAAAATCTGATATTGATGAACTAGATTTCAGCAAATCTGTTTGCTATGCTTTTGTGTGCAAAGAGGCATTATTTTCATTCGAGGACGTGCCTTCCTCTTTGCCCCCTGCTGTCACTCACATTTTGCAGGAGTTCGCTGACGTCTTCCCACAAGACGTGCCACCGGGATTACCACCTATTCGAGGGATTGAGCATCAAATTGACTTAATTCCCGGTGCATCGCTACCCAACCGTGCACCATACCGTACCAATCCAGAGGAGACGAAGGAGATTATGCGTCAAGTACAGGAGCTGCTCGACAAAGGTTATATACGCGAATCTCTTAGTCCTTGTGCTGTTCCTATTATACTCGTGCCTAAAAAGGATGGTACGTCGCGTATGTGTGTTGATTGTAGAGGCATTAATAATATTACTATTCGTTATCGTCATCCTATTCCTAGGCTCGATGATATGCTTGATGAATTGAGTGGCTCTACAATATTCTCCAAAGTTGATTTGCGTAGTGGATACCATCAAATTCGTATGAAATTGGGAGATGAATGGAAAACTGCATTTAAAACTAAGTTTGGTTTATATGAGTGGTTAGTCATGCCTTTTGGGTTAACTAATGCACCTAGTACTTTCATGAGACTAATGAACGAAGTTTTACGTGCTTTCATTGGACGATTTGTGGTGGTCTATTTTGATGATATACTGATTTATAGCAAATCTTTGGAAGAACATTTGGAACATTTACGTGCTGTTTTTATTGCTCTACGTGATGCACGTTTGTTTGGTAACCTTGGGAAGTGCACCTTTTGCACCGACCGAGTATCTTTTCTTGGCTATGTTGTTACTCCACAGGGAATTGAAGTTGATAAAGCCAAGATTGAAGCTATTGAGAGTTGGCCGCAGCCCAAAACGGTCACACAAGTGCGGAGTTTTCTTGGACTCGCTGGTTTCTATAGGCGTTTTGTGAGAGATTTTAGCACCATTGCTGCACCTCTCAACGAGCTTACAAAGAAGGATGTGCCTTTTGTTTGGGGTACCGCACAGGAAGAAGCCTTCACGGTATTGAAAGATAAGTTGACACATGCTCCTTTACTCCAACTTCCTGATTTTAATAAGACTTTTGAGCTTGAATGTGATGCTAGTGGCATTGGATTAGGAGGTGTGTTATTACAAGATGGCAAACCTGTTGCATACTTTTCTGAAAAATTGAGTGGGCCTAGTCTGAATTATTCTACTTATGATAAAGAACTATATGCTCTTGTTCGGACTTTAGAAACATGGCAACATTATTTATGGCCCAAAGAATTTGTTATACATTCTGATCATGAATCTTTGAAACATATTAAAAGTCAAGCTAAACTGAATCGTAGACATGCTAAATGGGTTGAATTCATTGAAACTTTCCCTTATGTCATTAAACACAAGAAGGGTAAAGAAAATGTTATTGCTGATGCATTGTCTCGTCGCTATACTATGCTTTCACAACTTGACTTCAAAATATTTGGTTTGGAGACCATCAAAGATCAATATGTGCATGATGCTGATTTTAAAGATGTATTGCAGAATTGTAAAGAAGGAAGAACCTGGAACAAGTTTGTCGTTAATGATGGATTTGTGTTCCGTGCTAACAAGCTATGCATTCCAGCTAGCTCTCTTCGTCTTTTGTTGTTGCAGGAGGCGCATGGAGGAGGATTAATGGGACACTTTGGCGTGAAGAAGACGGAGGACGTACTTGCTACACATTTCTTTTGGCCAAAGATGAGACGGGATGTTGAGCGTTTTGTTGCTCGCTGCACTACATGTCAAAAAGCTAAGTCACGACTCAATCCTCATGGTTTATATATGCCTTTGCCTGTACCTAGTGTTCCTTGGGAGGATATATCTATGGACTTTGTTTTAGGTTTACCTCGAACAAAGAAGGGGAGGGATAGCATATTTGTTGTCGTGGATAGATTCTCGAAAATGGCGCACTTTATACCATGTCATAAAAGCGATGATGCTGTTAATGTTGCTGATTTGTTCTTTCGTGAAATTATTCGCTTGCATGGTGTGCCAAATACTATTGTTTCAGATCGTGATACTAAATTTCTTAGCCACTTTTGGAGATGTTTATGGGCTAAGTTGGGGACTAAACTGCTTTTTAGTACTACTTGTCACCCCCAAACTGATGGACAAACTGAAGTAGTCAATAGAACATTGTCTACTATGCTTAGGGCTGTTTTGAAGAATAATAAGAAAATGTGGGAAGACTGCTTGCCTCATATTGAGTTTGCTTATAATCGTTCATTGCATTCTACTACTAAGATGTGCCCTTTTGAAATTGTGTATGGTTTCCTACCTCGTGCACCTATTGATTTGTTGCCTCTTCCATCTTCGGAGAAGGTTAATTTTGATGCTAAACAACGTGCTCAATTGATCTTAAAAATGCATGAGTTAACTAAGGAAAACATTGAGCGTATGAATGCTAAATATAAATTTGCTAGAGATAAGGGTAGAAAACATGTTGTGTTTGCACCTGGAGATCTTGTTTGGTTACATTTGCGTAAGGATAGATTTCCTGATTTGCGCAAATCAAAGCTAATGCCACGTGCTGATGGTCCTTTTAAGGTGTTAGAGAAAATAAATGATAATGCATATAAACTTGAGCTGCCTGCAGATTTTGGGGTTAGTCCCACTTTTAATATTGCAGATTTGAAGCCTTATTTGGGTGAGGAAGATGAGCTTCCGTCGAGGACGACTTCATTTCAAGAAGGGGAGGATGATGAGGACATCAATACAATTATTACACCCACAGTCCCTGCTGCTATACATACTGGACCAATTACTAGAGCTCGCGCACGCCAATTAAATTACCAGGTACTTTCGTTTCTTGCTAATGATTCTAATGTTCATGAGAATATGATGCTGCCTAAATTGGATACATTTGTTTTGCTTACAAATGAAGGGCCTAGCTTTGAGAAGGATGAACATTGGAGCAAGAACAAGCATGGAGATGATGGCATGCGCATGGGGAACAAGAACGGAGTTACAAGTGATGATTTCAGGACGTTGAAGCCACCATAATGCGTGCATGAAGCCTTGGACGAAATATACAAGATGCTACTTCATAACTTTCGTCCAGAGGCTATTCTAGGTGTTGCGTCACCTTATTATTGGGCCAGGCCCATGTAATTTCGAAATACATAAGTATAGGCTGTTTTTAGAGTCCGTATGTGTGGGGAAACAAGAGATAGGGTTGGTTTCGGACCCCTTCCTCAAGGGCCACGAAATTCCCCCCCCTCTTCCTCCATATATACAGCCCTTAGGGCGTCGTTTAGACTTTGGGTTTTGTTTAGATTAAAAGTTCGCCATAGCTGCAACTTCGCGTACTTCGTTTGTGTTCAGCGACCAGACAAAGGCGTCACAGAACCCCACCTTGATCAATAAAGCTTTCATCTTATATTCGCAATATCCAGATTGCAATCTCAGTTTCTTGCCTGTTCTTCGTTTGCTCGCAGGAAACAGACCCTCGTGGTCAGGTTGATCGTGCTCCGGCGTGGTCGATAACCTCTCGGAGTTGGTTTAGCGATTGCTAAGGCGCGACGTCCTCGCACGTTCGTAGTCGGATCGTCAAAGTCGACTTCCATCAAAGTGATATTCATCATCTCATCGAAAGACGGGACACCTTTGCCTTTATCAGTTGGTGTCAGGATATTCCAGACTCAGCAAGTCTAGAAGGAAAAATGAAAGTTTGCAACACAAATCGACGAGATGACGTTGCGAGATTCTCAGGAGATGAACTACGATAGCAAGCTCCAAAACATGAGCTGGTTCTGCTACAACATGTGAACACGCTGTCCCAGACAAGCATGACCACATAGTAGTCTTAGAATAAAACACTATCGAGTACTGATTAGGAACCATCATTGCGGAGAGCGAAGTCATGCGCATGTACCTTTGGGTCCTTAAGGAATAGCACTTAAGAACTTCTTTTCCTTGAACAAATCAATCAGTGGCTTGGTGTGCTAGGGATTCATATAGAATGAAGGTTGCAAGTCTCCAGACCAAAGAATACTTCGCACGTATGCATGACTGACTTGGGATGATTCCAGAGGAAGCTAAACAAACTTTCTCAAGTTCACGGCGGCAACTTGCATCATATGCACGTGAACTAGAGGAAGTCACTTCTTCCATCAAAACATAAACTTCATGAGCTAACACGAGGAAGATGCCTTCAAAAGTTGCCAACGCTAACTTAGATGTTCAACCAAATCATGGAGGAGATAAGGATGTTGTCGATGGGCTCAACAACGAACCATCTAGGCTTCCATATAGATGGAATTCCACAATTAAGTGAACACGGTGATAGCATTGGTCAGACCAAAAGATGTAATGGTGTATGCTCGAGGAATCAACCATGAGTAAGACAACATTACGAACATCGTTGGTTCTGATTTGATTTGATGATAGCCCATACTCAAATCAAAGTTTGGTTAAGATGATAGGTCCATAATTGATCACGAGGACCAATCGATGAAGAAACCATCTTTCTACAACACACAACACAAGATATCCCTTTGGAAATGAACTAAGTTAGACAAGTTTTTATCTTCCAACTCTCCAAGTTGTTGTTTAGCTTGACCAACTAGCTCAGGGGTATCCAACACAGATTCTTGGAGAATGGGTGGTTTGGAGGTAAACTAACATGATCACGAACTCAACATAGCGGTCAGGTGACAACCTGGTAATACATCCGAGAAGATATTCGGAACATCACGAACCATCGATATGTTACTAAGCTCGAGAACGATCTTGCTTTTCAGAGCAAGACGATATGACCGAATAAGCAAGGACTGACACTATCCTAACTCATTGATCGAAAAGTGCACCGGGAATAAGGACTGGGTAGCACGATCAACCTTAGGATGTGATTCAGTAACCAACACGCTAAGGATGAAATTATTGTCCTTTAACTACCAAGCAACGGAGTTGCTAGGAGTATAGATTTCACACACCACGATTCACTTGTCAGTATTCCGGTTACAATAACACGGAGACCGAGGAATGAATAACGATGGCCAGAAGTATCACTGCAACAAGAATTCATAAGGGTTGGTGCAATCCTCATGAGATTCCTGACATAAAGAGGGTAATACTCGTAGGTAGAACAGAACAAAAGCTGGTTAGGCATTTGATCTGCGGAATACAACTACTTTGACCCAATCCCAGAGATGGACGAGGTACTGGAGTTTGTTTCTCCTAGTCATTCCGGATTAGAATGGCTTGACGGACCACAAGAATAATAGGCATTGATAACACAAATGCACAATTACTCCTGACTATCAATTGATAGACGAGGGCCAGAAAATAACTAAAGAGGGACAACTCAAAGGAACATATGGTTTTCTGAGTTGTGGATGCATAGATTAGTATGTTGAACCAAGTCCAACAAGTTTCTTCCGGATAACCCATGCAGAAGAGGAAGGACTGGTAGATTCACAATTCTTGAAGGGAGAACCCATTAAGAGCACTCTTATTGTGATCCTTTAGTTCAACGAGGAACTTCTGCCAAGGATGGTTCATGGTATTTGGAGGAAGGAGATACCTCGGACCTCGAGGACTAATGCAAGGTTACTAATAACCTAAAGGAACGAGCAAACACTAGCTACACGAGTTAAGTAGAGTGAATCTTGGGTTCAAGAACCCAGGAATAGAATACCTACTAACTAAATGGCATCACGGGATGCTTTCGAGAATAGTGGCCAGAATCCGCACACTAGGAATGCAAAGCATTGCTAGATTACTAAGTGGTCCTCTAAGACACCTAGGGTCATAATAATAACTCCAACATATATGTCAAGGCAACAGAGTACCTCAACTCAACGATTAGTGTGCTTAATCCAGCCCAAAAGGACATCAGGTACGGGAGGAAGGGATTTGCAAATGCATCAGACTGTTTAGAAACCTGGGATGACTTGGACAGCATAACGGCTGTAAATGCTCAAAGGATTTGAGACATCCTACAAAATGGTGGCATAACCACTCAACAACATCATTTCAAGGTTCCAAGTCCAACTAACAACACACTGTAGTGGTAGAAACTGAACTGAGGCTTGAGACCAACAATCCTACGAGTCTACGGATTAGTAACACGTGATCCTGATAGAAAGATGAGAAGCCTAGTTCTTAATCCCCGTAGAAGAGAAGAGGATGACTCAGATCAGAAGGGCATAAGGTAAAGGAGTAAAAAGAGCCTTACGTTCCCTTCCACAATCAATTCCCTTATATAACTAAAGCATTTCTAGACACAACTTCGACCAGTTTGGCTTGGTAATCCTACATGCAGTCAGGCTCTGATACCAACGCTGTCGGGATCCCGATTCCAAGTCACACCGATCTAGCCTGTAACACCTCATATCACTTTGCGGCCTCACGCACGGTATTCCCACGGGTGTCGCCTTACCATGGCCCGGGACCGTTTGCGCCTTTTGGCTCACGTATATGACAGTGTCGCTAGCATCCATATGACAGAGAACCCGGGCCGACATGGCTAGTCGTGAACCCAAAGCGGCACTAACGTATGGGGACAGGCATACATGAATCAACATCGAACGTGTCGGTCAGCAGCGTGCGAATCCGGGCTGTAGCACTAGGCTAACAGGACTCCGGGAACCCGGGCTGTAGCAGGCTAGGCAGGACTCCGGATGTCACCGCGTGACATTTCCCCGAAGGGACAGACACAGGAACGAAGTGAATCACATGCCGGCCAGTCAAGTGTTCCGGAGCAGTAGTGCTGGGCTAGCAGGACTCCGGTGAACCGGGCTGTAGCAGACTACTATGGCTCATGGAAGCACAAGACTACATTTCCCCATAAGAGAGGCTACCAAGGATAAACGACTAGGTTGTCGGATCCCACACATACCAAGCATTTCAATCATACACACAATATGTTCGATATATGCAAATACAACATGGCATCAAACAAGACTCTACGACTCAGAGTATTTATTCATTAGGCTCCGAAGAGCCAGATATTACAAACATGGGTCTCATGACCCAACATTCAGCGCATACAAGTCAAAGCACATGCGGAAGCTTAACATGTCTGAGTACAGACATCTACAAATGAAAAAGGCTGAGAAGCCTGACTATTTATTAGATCCTGCCGAGGGCACAAGATCGTAGCTGAGGTATCAAGCTAAACGTCGAAGTCCACACGGAACTACCAGCGAGACTGGCGTCTCTCTGCAAAACATAAAATAGGCAAACGTGAGTACAAATGTACCCAGCAAGACTTACATCAGAACTAGCTACATATGCATCAGTATCAACAAAGGGGGGTGGTGGAGTTTGACTGCAGCAAGCCAGCTTTGACTCGGTGGCTATCCTAAACTATGACTGCAAGTAACTCTTTGAGGTGGCGCACACGAGTCCACATATTCACCATATCAATACTCCACTATGGATCCGCTCCCGTCTCCCTACGAGAACGCCATCCATAGCACTCACGCTTATCTTGCGCATTTTAGAGTATCCACTTTCACTTGTCTATGAACTGTTATAGGCAACCCAGCGGTCCATTTCCGCGGACACGGCTATTCGAATAGATGATGTTAACCCTGCAGGGGTGTACTTCGTCACACACGCTCTCGCCACTTACCACCATGTACACGTCGTGTACCTCGGCAACCTTCAAGCGGAAGCCTGGCGAGGGAGTCGGCCACAGCCTACCTAAACACTCAAGTCTCTAGTCCAGGTTTATCGCCTATTCAGGTTCCATCCGCAGGGAGTCCAGCCGAGGTTTCCACATATGGCCCCGAACGATGTGTGTAGGGTTCCCGAGACACCAAACGGGCGACTCGGTACACCGGGCCACGAGCCTACCGCATCACAGCCCACCCCTTGGTCAGCGCTGTCCACGGCCTCCAGCTTACTACAAACACTAGAAACTACTTGCAACTCCTGGACAGAGGACAAGGGTGATTAAGAAGCCGAGAGGGTCCATTGGTTTCGGGCCCAATGCGTGGTAGTAACTGTATCATGGATCACAAACACAGAACTCAGTTCCTGAGGACGGCTTCAATGAGACAACCCACCATGTACTCCTACATGGCCTCTCACCGCTACCTTTACCAAATCGCGTTCACACACTTAGCTCACACACAGTAGGACATGTTCATCACCATTCCAATTCATCCCCGACGAATCAGACCCGACTCAACTCTAAGCAGTAGCAGGCATGACAAACAAGCATGAATGAGTAGGCACACCAGGGCTCAAACAACTCCTACTCATGCTAGTGGGTTTCATCTATTTACTGTGGCAATGACAGGTCATGCAGAGGAAAAGGGGTTCAACTACCGCAGCATGTAACAGTTGAATCGATTGTCCTAATGCAGTAGAAGAGAGCAGGAGCGAGAGAATGGGATTGTATCGGATTGAACAAGGGGGTTTTGCTTGCCTGGCACTTCTGAAGATATTATAGTTCTTCATCGGTGTCATCGAACTCATCGTCGGAATCACGGCTTATCGAGAGGGGACAATCACCGGCAAACAAGGAAGAACACAATCAATGCAATGCAACAATTATGATGCATGATTATGACATGTCAAGAATGTTATGATTTACACTAATGCATCTAGCAACAATTTAAATGAGGTCCATTTGAGCTAAGGGTTCATATGCAAACTCCATATTTAGCATTTATAATGTCATTATCATGTTTTCACCTATACAGCAGGTATAACTTAGTTTGACATGCATGAAAATGATACAGATGGATAGATTGCATTTTTCTGATAATTTTTCATATATAAATTATTTCATTCTGAGCTACGGTTGATTTTGTATGATTTTTAGAAGTTTATACTATTTTCTGGAATTTCCTGATTAAAAATAAATCCAGAAAATGTAATACTGCGTCAGCATTGCGTCACTGTGACGTCAGCAAGTCAACAGGGGCTGGTCCGGGTCAAACCTGACAGTGGGACCCATATGTCATCGACTCAGCTATTTAATATAGTTAATTAGCCTTAAGTTAAACCTAACCAAAATGTCAGTGGGGCCGGGGCCCACATGTCAATGACCCAGGGGGAGTCAAACTGGGGTCAAACCGGGTCAAACGTGGTCAAACCCGCCGGCGACTCGACGCCAGCGAGGCCCGAGACGGCGGCGCGGCTCGGAAAGCGCCCACAGGGCACGGACGAGGCCGTTCTTGGGCTCATTGGAGAGCTCTTGCAGGCGCGCGTCGAATGGTGGTAGTGGCTGGGCCTGTGGTGACCGGAGTCGACGAAGGCGAGCTCTTTCGTGGCCGCCGGAGTTCGGGTGGGTGCGGGGTTAGCACTGCGGCTTGCAAACAAACTGGCTATCGCGCTAGCGTTGCTCTACGGAACGTCGCGAGTGCAACGGACGCACGCGCGGGGCCATTTGGTCGCCGGAGCCACGGCGGCGATGAGCTCATGCGGCGGCGAGCTTCGGGCACAGTGGCTAGTCTAGCTAGTGCTCGAAATCGAGCACGGGGGTAGGGGGAAACGGTTCAGGGGCTCACAGTGATCTCAAGGGAGGACTCAGCGGGCTCGGGGAGGCGGAGACGGCGGCGAATTGACCGACGAGGAGCCTCGGTGGCCGGTGACGGAAACGGCGATGGTGGCGATGAAGCAGCGCGTCCGAGGCCGGAAGGATCGTCGGGGAGGAAGAAGCAGATGAGGCGGAGATCTTGGACAGCTCAGAGAGGCGAGGTGGCGGCGGTGGCCGCGGGTACGGCGATCGGCGTCGGCGAGCTCGCTCGGTGGCGCTCTGTTTTTGCGGGAGAGAGGGCCAGAGGGGAAAGTGAGAGAGAGGAGAGAGCGGTCGGGGCTGCGTGGCGTCGCGAGGGAGGCCCAGGGCAACGAGGGGGAAGCGGCAGGAAGCAGGAGGTGGCCGGGGCGCGTGCGTGCGCGCGTCGGGCACGCGCCGTCCTCCTGGCAGGGGGAGGAAGACGACAGGGGAGGAGGAGGTGGGCTGCATAGTAGGTAGGTCCAGGTAACTTTTCCCTCCTCTCTGACTTTTATTTCTCTTTTCTATTTTTTCTGCTATTTGTTTTGACTTGATTTAAAACACCAAATCATTTTCTAAACTTTCTGTAAATTGTTATGTGAGCTCAGAAACTAGTCCAAGGTCACAGGCAACTCACAAAAATATATGAACTTTATTTCTTATGAAACAGAAATAAATCCAACCCAAATATGTCATTGATTTAATTCAAAAAGGCCCAAAATAAATATTTCTGTGATTCCAAAATTATTGGTTTGAATTTTATTCTTGCCAATATTTTTCAAGGTTTAACAGGAACATTTTCTTGGGCTTCTTTGAGAAGATTTTAATGTTGATCATTTTTAAAAGGTTTCTGAGGCTTTGAAAATTCCTCAATTCAAATTTCATTTGAATTAAACATGATGCATGGATGCAAGAGAAATCAAGCAAGGGCTGATCTGGGGCTGTGACACATCCATTGGCTGAGAACATGAAACTAAGGAAGGATAGTGGACTAAGACAGTGGAGGAAACCTGATCCATACTCAGTGAGAAGGAGAACAACAAGACTTTTATGAGATAGTTTTGTTTGACAAGAAGCCCATTGTGAGTGACATGAAAGGGTGGACTATAAGTACATAGTGTTGGAGATATGCCCTAGAGGCAATCATGTGGTTATGATATTTCTATATGTATTCATGAGTCCTTTGTATTGTCCTTGAACATCATCAATGATATGTATCAATAAGTACTTGTTTGTGGAACTATGTATTGTATCATGATTGTTCTAATGGTCCCTAGTTGATAAGGTTATATGGACAGATATCCTTGACTAGTATACGACTCGGTTGATGAGTATGTTTCACAAGTCATGTGCATGAAGATGCTAAACCAATAGTATGGGCTCGGGAATGGAGATCACCGAGTCGGACAAACCCACTTTGAGTCGCAGCGAGATATAGTCATCTGTTAGTCTCAAGTACAATGTTTATGCCATGTCCTAGACCTGAGGTCCTCACATGTTGTCTGGATGAGGATTGACTCACTTAGGGTCTATCAAACGCTACTCCGTAGCTGGGTAGTTATAAAGGTAGCTTCCGGGTGAGTCATGAGACATGTCGCGAGACATGGTTGACCAAGATGGGATTTGCCTCTCCTATTTGGAGAGATATTCTCTGGGCCCTCTCGAGTGATCAGATTCGGAAAGCATGGCCATGCGACTTGGGTTAAGTGTTAACCCAGTTCGGGAATCTGTATGAAAATTTCGAGAAGAGAGGTCGAGCTATCACAAGGGTGACAAGTACTCGCCTTGAGCTCGACAACAAATATCATGAGGCAAAAGGAATGTTGCATATGACACATTGTCGAGGTTCGTCAAATGACTTTACGCACACATGGGAGTTGTCACGTTCTGCTAGGAGCCACTACCAACTATTGACTCTGGTCGTGTCCATGTGTACGTGAACCTATAGGGTCAAACACTTAAGGGGTTGCAGCCCATTCAGATTGGATCCGAGTGGAAAATAGATGTGGACTCCTAGTGGGCTCAAGTGTTGAGCCCACCTCGGAGGTCTATATAAAGGGGACTGGGCGCACCACTTAGGGTTGATCTTTTTCTCACCCTAGTTAGCCGCCACCACACCCCACGCCCATGCCCGCGACCGGACCTAGCAGTCAGCCGCTCGACACTGCTCCCCGTACGTGTGGATACCTTGGAGGCATCGCATCTGCAGTGCTTGGACGAATCGTTCGAGGGAACCGCGAGGTGCCGTTCATGGGTGATCACCGTTCGTGGGTCTTCGCTGTTCGCGGGAGACCGGCGATGTGAGGAGGAGACGGCCGAGAGATCGACTACACACATCACCAACTCTACTTCCGCTGCGGTGACTGCGCATCTAGTGGTAAACCCGATCTCGTAATCTATTTCCAGTAGCATGATCTTTGGTGCGCGGTAGAAAATTTTATCTGGCGCTAGCGTAGCGTACCACGTGTTCCAACAGTGTTACCAGAACCTCCGTTGTGTGGTGATAGATTCGATGATATGCATATGAGATATGCAGATCGGTTCAGGTGCGGGCCAATGAGATCGGTCGCGCACGACAGTGTTGAAGGTTGGTTTCGTGATCTTGTTTCCGTGATCGTGACGCAGAGGACATGACATGAGTTACCCCTACCGGTAGTTTTCTGCCATCGGGGTAGACAGTGGAACGTAAATCCGGATGCAACACGCGAACATCAATGAGATTGATCGAATCAGAACATAGATCAACATCGTGGAAATGTGATTTCCCCAGTGCTAAAATCTGTTGGAGCAATCTCGGTAAAATGGTTGTAACTTTTGCATGCGAACTCGGATTTTGCTCCACAACCTGTCAAACTGAAGCTAACAAAAGTTAGATTACCGGCAAAATTTGGAACGAGATTTCAACGCTCCTGCCTAGTCAAAAATACGCTTGGAAAATAGAGTTTTAGGAGGTTTTATCTTCGGCGGTAGAACGTCTGACTCGTTTTTGCAGGGAATGACTGTGATTTGGTATAGCCCATGAATGTTGCTTGTACATTATTGTTTCATGACCTGCGAGTCATGAGTGCGGCAACCGGCAGGAGCCATATGGTTGTCCCATTATTGTATTAATGACCTACGTGTCAACATGAGAAGACATGTACTGTAATTTACTTTCAGTAGCTATTAGTTTGTAATAGCATAGTATCTTATGTAACACTCGGCGATGGACACCATGGCGTGGAGATGTAAATCACCACGAGGACAATCATGCATGGAGATAGAGATCCGCATGGGCAGACCGCGCACGTGGAGATGGATATCACCATGCGCTGTGAAAAGGGGGTATACCATATCAGACATGTATAAACTACCTGTGAAAGTTTATCCCTTTTATGCACCCTTCTTTTGCATGGTAGATGTTTTAAGTAGGGTGATCCCTCAAAGAATGTCAAGTATAAATGTTGTCGGATTCAGGGTTCCGCAGACCCAAGATAGATTTGAACTCTGGGGTGCGTGCGAAGAACTCAACCTCCCCAGTCTGCCAACTCATCGATCTCACGGTCTAGCACTATGAACTATAATGGAAAGGGACACAACAGTTTACCCAGGCTCGGGCCATCTTGCGGTGTAATACCCTACTCCTGCTTTGTGGTGGATTGGCCATGAGGTGGGCTGAGATTGAACTGGTACAGAGGATGAACAACCTCAGGAGGTGCGTTCTTATGCTTGTGTGAGCTGGTAAGGGTGCGGATGGTCTGAATGATCCGTCCCCTTCTATGGTGGTGGCTAGGATATATTTATAGTGGCCTTGGTCCTCTTCCCCCAAAATGAAGGCGGGAAGGGATCCCACAACGGCCAAATTCAAAGGGAGATAACTAGTACACCTTATCCTGATGAAAGGTGGTCTTCGCCTGCAAAGCTTCTAGCCGTGACGCCGTGGTCGGCTCGGCGATGACCTCCGTCCTGTTGTCCTGGCAGTCATGGTCTTGTAGCACAGAAATGGAAACCTTTGGTTGACTCCTCGGGACTCCGCGCCTGTGCTTGCCTCTTTAGCACCAAAGATGAAACCTGTTGTACTGCACCCGCTGGCGCTCGCCTGGACTTGGTCGCCATGGCTTGCGTCACCTTAACCTCACGAGGTGGGTGTCTGCATAGAAATCTCCGCTCCTCAAGAGCCAGCCTGGGGAAGCCACTCCTTCTGGAGGTCTTGGCATCATCCGCCTCGCAAGGCTTGGCCCCTCGCGAGAGTCTTGTGTAGTTGATGCTGAGGATGGGTCGTACCAGGCCGTCGATGGAGCCACGGCATGGGTCGTAGGCAGGCAAGTCTGGGTACCCCGGCTCCCAGAACACTGACAGTAGCCCCTTGGCCCAAGGCGTGCTCGGACATGGCTTCGAGGCAAAGCCCAAGGGCAAGGGAAATGCGCCGTGGACCCCAACCGCCTGCGGACTAGGTCGACGTGTGACACTTGATGGAACGTGGGCATCTCCGCTTCCCCACGCTGCCTCGACAACCGATCGACTTGACAACAGCCTACTGCATGCAGAAGAGATTATCATTACTTGGGATCGTGGAGTCCGGCGGTTGGCCTCCCTCTGGCTATAAATGGGGGGAGGGGTGGAGCCCCGTGGCCATCTCCGTCTTCTTGCTGCTTGCTCCTTCCTCTTCCTTCTCGTCTCGCAATCTTGTCGAAGCATCCATCGCGCCGATGAGGAGGTTTTGCACGGCGGAGAAGGGGAAGGCCCCCAAGGAGGGGTCAGGCTCGCCGTCGTCCAAGAGAGGCCGTGGGCGGCCCCGGAAACACGCGGTGACTCCGGCAGTAGTCCCTCGGTGGAGCGGGCGCGCTTCTTCCACGGCCGGCGCTGCCTCCAGCAGTCGCGGCGGAGCTTCTTCCCATGGCAGGGGCTACCGCGGACGGGGTGACCATAGTGCTGGGGGGAGGGGCACAGTGATCGTCCTGCTGCCACGGCAGCGCTCCCACTCAGCCGATGCGCCCTCGGAGTCCGTCATGTGGACGGAGAGGCCAGCGGGCATCTGGCTCTAGCTTCCGCGTTCCTTTACGAGCACGCTGCCTGCCGGAGGGCCTGGTGGCCTCTGGCTGCAGGTCGACGGTTGCTGTAGCCAGGCCTCATGGGTGGATGTTGAAGTCACCGCCGCTGGCAATGTGTTCTTGAACCACGAGTGGTAGCCGTTTGCCCGTATGCGCGGTCTGCATGGGAGGTGCACCCTCCATTTCAGGTACGACTGCGTCGCGACCCTCTATGTAGGGTCTTCGGAGGGGGCGGTCGGCGCTTGCGGTGTTGTCCAGAAAGCGACGACGACAATGGCGGCGCCACCGCTGGTGGTGGTGGTGAGCTTGCTCTTGGCGACGGTCGCGCCGCCTCCAGCAGCGGGGCTCCTCTTCTGGGCAGAGCACGGGTGACGACGAGGATGAGGAGCCACCACGCCGCCAGGCTCGGAGCGAGGAGGGCGACGAGCTGCATAGCCGACGCGCACCGGTGAAGCAGGTGGAGGACTCCGACTGAGCTCGGGCGCTGCTAGGGCCGGGCCTCCGGAGCCGCTGTAGTCGTGCGGCTTACTTTTGCCTCTTTTTTCCTGTATTGAATAAACAAAGGGAGAAGGCCCCATTGGGCATGTAATGAACCGTGGTGCTTGCGCCATCATGCTATGCTTGCTATTTTTATGCTATATTGTGATATCCGCGCTGCTCCTGAGCGTAGTTAGGACAACTTAGCTGGATGTGCTTGAGGTAGACTCCCGTATCATGAGGGCGTGCCCCTTGCTTCAAGGGTGTCTTCCGAGGGCTTCCTCTTTGAAGTCTCGGGAGCCGTTGAGCCTCGGGATACGACGTGCAGCTGTGAGGTCAGGAGACCTCATGAGGCGCCTCGTCTCACCTTGCGCGAACCCCCGAGCATGGGTTGGCTGCGGCTAGCACGTCACGTCGCGATGCCTAGAGGCACGGACTTGAGAGGATGCGCATGCCCATGAGTTCGTTTGAGAGCGTCCCGCGAGGATAAAACGCCGAAGGCTGAGGTAGCAGAGCTTCGGCAAGGTGTGGTCGCGGGCGAGCCCAGGCGCACACACCATACCCAGCCCCCGTCACTACTAGGAAAAGGCCTGCTAGTGGCGCACCTGTTTTGGCCATTAATGGCGCACTACAGGTGCGCCACTAGCATCACGCCACTAGTAATTAATACTAATGGCGCACCCCTGGTGCGCCATTAGTATACCAGATACTAATGGCGCACCAGGGAGTGCACCATTAGTATATCACACGGGCGAGCCCAGGCGCACACACCGTACCCAACCCCCGTCACTACTAGGAAAAGGCCTGCTAGTGGCGCACCTGTTTTGGCCATTAATGGCGCACTACAGGTGCGCCACTAGCATCACGCCACTAGTAATTAATACTAATGGTGCACCAGGGAGTGCGCCATTAGTATATCACACGGTGCGCCATTAGTATACCAGATACTAATGGCGCACCACATAGAAATGCGCGACTAACAATTTTTTTTCAAATTTTTTTCAGAATTTTTTGTCAATTTTTTTCGTTTTTTTTCTTAATCTCGGGTCACTAGGGCTTAATCTCAAGCCAATATGCTTAATCTCAAGCCAATATGCTTAATCTCAAGTCAAATCGCACTCCATGGTCAAACCTTCCGGAAGGTCACCCATCCTCACACTACTCCAGCCCGAGCACGCTTAACTTCGCAGTTCTATCCAACCCCAGCACCAGCTCACTTCACAGGCACTTGTTGATATATCTATCATCTCAATCCTATTAAACCTTGTTGATGTCTAGGACTTTGTTCATGTTCACGAGTGTGATGAAATTTTAAAAAAGATTTCAAACTTCCCGGTCATATTACGTATCATATTTTAAAAAAAATTCCAAAAAAAAAGTTTTTTTGAAACCAATTTTTTTTTCTGTTACTAGTGGCGCACCTAGCAAATGGTGCGCCACTAGTAAGTTTGATTTTTTTTCATTTCCCCCTCTAGATCTTAAAAGCCCCGTATCTTTCGTTCTGTTAGGTTTTTGGGGATTTTGAAGATGTTGAACGGGGTTCCCCCGGTTCAATTCGTATGTAACTTTTCGATTACATGATTTTTCATATAAAAAACTTTTTAATCCGAGTTCGTATGCAAAAGTTATGCCCATTTTACAAATTCCAGAGAGATTTTGCAAATAAAGTCGAAATTCATATTTGTAAATTTTCCCAACAACTAGACCACATATCACATGGGAAACTTATTTTTTTATTTTTTTGACATTTCCATCATTTTCTTTTATTTTTTTTAAACTGAAAAGGCGGTCCACAGGGGGGGTGCATTCGGTGGAATTTTTGGGCAAAACTAGTAATGGCGCACCGTGGGTGTTACTAGTTTAACTAGTAATGGCGCACCACACCCACGGTGCGCCATTACTAGTTTTGAAAAAAATAGTAGTGGCGCACCGAGGGTGTGGTGAGCCATTACTAGTTAACTAGTAATGGCGCACTATCCCCTGGTGCGCCATTACTAGTTTTGAAAAAAAATTAAAAAAATTGTTAGTAGTGGCGCACCGTGGATGTGGTGCGCCATTAGTATTTGGACACTAATGGCGCACCAACACATGGTGCGCCACTGCTATATAGTAGTGGCGCACCACATGTGTGGTGCGCCATTAATGCCCATATTATCTATAGGCCTTTTCCTAGTAGTGCGTGCGTGGGATGCGCAAGGAAGAGCGACGGGCAACTGCCTCTCTTCCTGAAAAGGGACTGGAGAGGCGATCAAAAAGGAGAGAAATTTTCCAACGTTTGCGAACGAAAGACAAGAAAGCTCCAAATTTCACTCAAGAAGTTGCAAACCAGCTACAAAAGCAAGCAAAAGAACAGCCGCGTCTGGCACCTTGACTAGTCTTCTTGTCTTCCCACCAGCGCGGAGCATGAGGCCTCCACTAGGACATGGGTGGGAGCCCCCGTGAGGCCCAGGGACGACGCTCAGGAGACTCTGGGGCGTGTATAGCCCCAACTCATTATTATGTGAGAGTGTCACGAGCGGAGACCTTCACAGGCGCGAGGCATTCTTTATGGGTAGAACTTCCGAAGGTGCTGGATGTTCCAGGCGTTCTAGATGGGGATCCCGTCCGGCGTGTCCAGGCGTGCGGTGCCAGGCCTGGACACATGGGCGATCCTGAATGGGCCCTCCGACATGGATGAGAGCTTGTGAAGCCCTTCCTTGGAGAGCACCCGCCTTAGGATGAGATCACCCACCTCAAGCATCCTGGAGCGGGCGCTACGGCAGTGGTACCGCCGCAGCGCCTGTTGGTACCTCGCTACTTGGAGCGAGGCTTGGTGGCGGCATTCCTCCCCCAGCACGAGGTCCATCCCTCGTGAGGCGTCCTGGCGTGCCTCGTCAAACACCAAGACCCGCGCGGAGCGATGCCTGACCTCGTGAGGGAGAACCGCTTCAGCTCCGTAGACGAGGAAGAACGGAGTCTCGCCCGTCGGCTTGGTCACGGTGGTGCAGATGGACCACAACACGGACTGGAGCTCGTCAAGCCAGCCCTTGTCGCATGCCTCGAGCTTCTTCTAGAAGCTCCTTGCCTCAAGGCCTCTTAGGACCTCTGCGTTGGCGCGCTCAGCCTGGCCATTCCTTCAAGGGTGTGCCACCGAAGCGTAGCATATCTGTGTTCCATTCTTAGCAGAATATGTATTGAAAAGGTTGCTGGTGAACTGCGAGCCATTGTTGGTGATAATGCGATTAGGAACCTTGAACCGACTCACGAGGCCCTTGATGAACTTGACGGTCGAGATGGCCGGGATGGTGCGGACGACCTCCACTTCCGCCCACTTGGTGTTCTTGTCGATGGTGATGTAGAGGTAGCGGTAGCCCCCGGGCGCTCGGGGAAACGGGCCCAGGATGTCCAACCCCCAAACCATGAATGACCATGAGAGTGGGATGGTCTGGAGGCCCTGGGTGGGCTGGCGGATCTGCTTGGCGTGGAACTGACAGGCGTCACAGGATATTACCAGCTCGGTGGCATCATTGAGCGCCGTGGGCCTGTAGAATCCACTGCGAAACGCCTTGCCCACGAGGGTGCATGATGAGGAGTGATGCCCGCAATCCCCGCCGTCTATGTCGGCCAACAGCTCGCATCCCTGTTCCCTGGAGATGCATCGTAGAGAGACATCGTTGGGTCCCTTTCGGTGGAGCTCAGCATCCTGGATGCAGTATGCAGTGGCCTGGCGGGCCTCACGCTCCGCGTCTTCCTCCTTCCCCGGCAAGGTGCCCTGGAGTAGATACGCCTTGAGCTCCTCGATCCAGCACCCCTCCTGAGGTTCGAGCGCAAGGAGCAAGCGGGCTCCCGAGGCCGGGCCGCAAGCCGAGGCACCCGAGAAGGGTGCTGGGGGAAGCTCCTCTTGAAGCGATGCTGGTCCCGCGGCGGGGGGAGGGGGCTGCCGATGGTTTGAAGAGCCACTCCTCAAAGACGCCAAGCTCCTGAGGTAGACACCGGGACGCCCTCTTTGCGATGTCGTTTGCTTCCATGTTCGTGACGCGCGACACGTGCTGGAATTCCAAGCCTAAGAATTGTTTCTCAATTATGCGTACCTCCTCGAGGTATGCCTCCATGTGCTCATCCTTCGGCTTGTACACCTTGTTTGAGAAGTTGACGAGGAGCTAGGAGTTACCCCTGATGGTGAGGCGCCTTACCCGCAAAGCCGCCACAGCCTTGAGACCAGCGATCAGGCCTTCGTATTCCGCAATGTTGTTGGAGACCTTCTCGCCATGCTGGAAGCATAGCTGCACGGTGTAGTAGAGCTTGTCCTGGGTGGGTGAGATGAGCACAACTCCATCTCCCGTGCCCTAACGCACGAATGGACCATCGAAGTACATGACCCGACCATCCGGTGCTTCACTTCCAAGCGCGAGGGAATGGTCCTCGCCCACTTCCCGATCGAGGAAGTCGGTCCATTCCACCACGAAATCGGAGAGAGTCGCACCCTTGATGATCCTGGTGGTGCTGAACTCCAACTGGAATGCCTGTAGTTCGACGTTCCATTCGCCGAGCCTTCCTGCAGCGTTAGGGATCCGGAGCACCCTCTCCAAGGTGTAAGCCGAGACAACCTTGATGGGGTAGCCTTGGAAGTAGTGACACAGTTTTCGGGAGGCGACGAGGAGGGCGAGAAAAAGCTTCTGCGTCATGGGATAGCATGCTCGCGCATCGCGCAACACCTTGCTAACGAAGGACACTGGGTGTTGGATTAGGGTGGAGGTGCCGGCGGGGTCCTGTACCTCTCGAGACCGGGGTACCTCAGGAGCTCGGTCGTCCGCCGGGGCAGCCGAGGCCTTAGGAGCGCCATCCTGTGGAGCTTGATCATCTGCTGGGGCAACCGAGGCCTCATGTGTCACCCCAGCTCAGAGAAACCGGAATGCCCCGTATTCCAGCTCAGAGATCGAGATGAAGTCTTCTGGAATACGACACTGCTTGACATAGAACAAATCAGCTCTTATTACAAAGGATAATAATACAAGGGTCTGATGTTACAAAAGGTCACATCAGCATGGCGACACTACGCATGCGATACTACACTTGCTTTATGCTAGCAGTGGAACAACTCATAGCAGCGGAATACTTCTAGTAGCAGAAGAATGACAAAGGTGGTGAACTCCACTCCGCAGGGACTCTGGTTGGGACACGATCTAGCTCGCACGAACGGAAACCATGACAAACAATCAATCACGGCATCACCTGCAATCTGGATGACACGCCAGGTCAGTACATTGAATGTACTTGCAAGCTCACGACAACCAAAAGCATCAAGGCAAAACAACAACACGGCATTAAACAGGTTAATTAACAACTACTATGATATGAAAGCAACTACTAAGCATGAAACTACTACAATACTGATAAACCAACATCCTAATCTCAATGAACCATCTCACTCTTGGCTAACCGGCCAAGCAATATACCATCTCGATCACCTCGTGATCCACCTGATCAACTCGTGATCAACATCCACATGATCACCTTGTGACCACATCACAAACTGAATGATCATCCTCAAGATCATCCCAACATCATCATCAACATCCTGCCAAACTGTTACTGCTCACAATATCAACATATAAATCACCTATAAGTCATTCCATCATGTGAGTGTTGATCGAACGGTGTGACCTAGTACTAACTTATGCCCATGACCGAGGACGTGGCTATCGATAGATTAAACACACACACACTATGCAGAGGTAGCGCACTTTACCCACACCACGGAACCCATGGCCTCACACTCCCATACGTCTGGACCAACGTCATTCCGACAAAACTGATCTATCGCCATGACACTCTCCCGGCCACTCCAACCAACTCCCTTCTAGGATAAGTCATGGGTGGCCCATGCCTACCAAAGGCATCAACGGCCATCATTGTGGCAAAACAAAAACGGTCCCAAACGGGGACAAAAAGGCACCTAACAACAACTACGGGTACACAAGGTTATGTCTGCTTACCTGATTAGGGTAACGCACGCCCATAACCTTCCCTCACTGGAGGCACCGGCGAGAGACATGACAATAGGCCACATTAGGGCCTTCCCACAAAAGGCAAATGTGGTTGCACTGGAAAAGCCCGGTTCGGTGTCACCTAACCAACTTAATGACGGAATTTGTCCCCAAAAATATATCTTGCGAGAAATGATACTCCGATATCATATCAACATGTAATCTGAGTCATATCAATATCCAACAAATAATCCAGAGCATACTATCATCATAACCTAAAACTCCAAGGGTAGCATATCAACTAAGATCATGATGAATCCAAGTACTAAGAACCTACTAAACCAATAGCAAGAGCAAACTATCTGGCTAAGATCGACATGCAAGCATTATCTTCAAAACCATACTCCAAAACTTAATATCAACTATCATCATGATGAAAATAATGCCAGCCACTAATAATCCAAACGCAACATGACATCCAAAGTAATACTCCAAAGCATAATACCATCATGAAAATAATCATAATAGCCACTAAGAATCCAAAGGCAACATGTCATCAACATAAGATGCAAAATATTAATCCTAGAACTCCAAGCAATATCATGGCAATAGCAAGATCAACATAATACTCCGAGAGATGCCATGAACAAGTCACAAGTAGCTAAAACAATATTTTAAATAAGTTCAAATAAGTTAAACCATGTCACTGCATTTCAATCATGCAAATGGAGGGTGTGGCTTGCCTGGGGTGAAGGGATTCATCGGGAAGAAGTGCGAGAAGCTCGCGGAAAGAATTGCCGGAAAACGTTCTCTCTCGAAGGGGGCTGATTTAGTGCAAGGGAAAATGGTCATTTTCAGAATTTTAACACATGGTGAAAATTGTACCAACAACATGGGCTCGACGATATGAAGAAGTGGGCTTTGGAATCACCTCATTTGGAGTTGTGAGGAAAAAGTTATAAAGGTTTGACTGTCAGGGACCTATCTATAAAAATATATCCACAAACAGGCCCCTGAGTGGAAAAACAGAAAACAAATTTGCCAGAATACGCTTTTCTGAAAGGAAAGTGCATTCCTGGCCTAAGCCGCACCCAAATACGTCTTCCAGATGGGAAAATGCATCCGCGTGAATGCGCTTCCACTTATCCAGCTAGGTAGTGGCGGGGCTGGGCTTCTAGGACACTAACTGGTGGGGCCCGTGCCTTTTCTATCTCCTCCCGTTTCCTTCTTCCTCCCTTCGGTAAACAAAGGCAGAGGCAAGGCAGGGCGCTCCGGTGATGGCCCGGGCGACTCCGACCATCTCCGGCCTCAGCGCTGGCACCGGTGGCATCAGTGCGGAGCACCGCATCCATCCCGGCCATATGCGGACGCTGGGGAAGGCCAGGGCTGCAGCGTCGCGGGGAACAAAAAGTAGGGGAGGCGGCAGCTAGTCTTTGGGACGGCGACCATAGGGGCTCCGGCGACTCCTGGAGAGGTGGGGGAGATGAGCCGGTGTCTGGATGATCTATTGGTGCTGGTAGAAGGAAGAGAAGGGCTCGGGCTTCCCCGAATTTAGGTCGTGGCCACCGGCAACCAAGGCAGCCATTGGAGGGCTCGGGAGCTCTTGGAGTTTAGGGAAGAAATCGGGAAGGTGTTGGGGAGTGCGGTGAGGTTGCTAGTGAAGAGAACCACGATCGAGGAGGACTTATATAGGCAGGGGCGGGAGGTGTCGCGCTGGCGTCGTCACGGACGCGTGTGCATGCACCCGAGCTCGCTGGTAGGCGACGGGGGAGGAGCACTGGAGGGTCCCACGGGGCATAGGACGCCAAGGGAGCACGGGGACGAAGAAACGAATGCCATTAATGCCATGTCGCCACTATTGGGAATCGTTGCAGAATTTTAAAATTTTCTACGCATCACCAAGATCCATCTATGGAGTTTACTAGCAACGAGGGGAAAGGAGTGCATCTACATACCCTTGTAGATCGCGAGCGGAAGCGTTCAAGTGAACGGGGTTGATGGAGTCGTACTCGTCGTGATCCAAATCACTGATGACCGAGCGCCAAACGGACGGCACCTCCGCGTTCAACACACGTACGAAGCAGCGACGTCTCCTCCTTCTTGATCCAGCAAGGGGGAAGGAGAGGTTGATGGAGATCCAGCAGCACGACGGCGTGGTGGTGGAAGTAGCGGGGATCAGTGCAGGGCTTCGCCAAGCGCAAGCGGAGAGAGAAGTGTCACGAGAGGGAGAGGGAGGCTCCAGGGGCTAGGGTTCAGCAGCACTCCCTCCCCCCCTTTATATAGGCCCCTTGGGGGGCGCCGGCCCTGGGATCCCATCTATGGGGGGGCGGCGGCCAAGGGGGGAAACCCCCCCCCCCAAGCGAGGTGGGGCGCCCCCACACCCAGGGTTTCCAACCCTAGGCGCAGGGGGAGGCCCATGGGGGCGCACCAGCCCACTAGGGGCTGGTTCCCCTCCCACTTCAGCCCATGGGGCCCTCCGGGATAGGTGGCCCCACCCGGTGGACCCCCGGGACCCTTCTGGTGGTCCCGGTACAATACCGATAACCCCCGAAACTTTCCCGGTGGCCGAAACTGGACTTCCTATATATAATTCTTCACCTCCGGACCATTCCGGAACTCCTCGTGACGTCCGGGATCTCATCCGGGACTCCGAAAAACTTTCGGGTTTCCGCATACTAATATCTCTACAACCCTAGCGTCACCGAACCTTAAGTGTGTAGACCCTACGGGTTCGGGAGACATGCAGACATGACCGAGACGCCTCTCCGGTCAATAACCAACAGCGGGATCTGGATACCCATGTTGGCTCCCACATGTTCCATGATGATCTCATCGGATGAACCACGATGTCGAGGATTCAATCAATCCCGTCTACAATTCCCTTTGTCAATCGGTACGTTACTTGCCCGAGATTCGATTGTCGGTATCCCAATACCTTTTTCAATCTCGCTACCGGCAAGTCACTCTACTCGTACCGTAATGCATGATCCCGTGGCTAACTCCTTAGTCACATTGAGCTCATTATGATGATGCATTACCGAGTGGGCCCAGAGATACCTCTCCGTCATATGGAGTGACAAATCCCAGTCTTGATCCGTGCCAACTCAACAGACACTTTCGGAGATACCCGTAGTGTACCTTTATAGTCACCCAGTTACGTTGTGACGTTTGGTACACCCAAAGCACTCCTACGGTATCCGGGAGTTGCACGATCTCATGGTCTAAGGAAATGATACTTGACATTGGAAAAGCTCTAGCAAACGAACTACACGATCTTTTGTGCTATGCTTAGGATTGGGTCTTGTCCATCACATCATTCTCCTAATGATGTGATCCCGTTATCAATGACATCCAATGTCCATAGTCAGGAAACCATGACTATCTGTTGATCAACGAGCTAGTCAACTAGAGGCTTACTAGGGACATGTTGTGGTCTATGTATTCACACATGTATTACGATTTTCGGATAACACAATTATAGCATGAACAATAGACAATTATCATGAACAAGGAAATATAATAATAACCATTTATTATTGCCTCTAGGGCATATTTCCAACAGTCTCCCACTTGCACTAGTCAATAATCTAGTTACATTGTGATGAATCGAACACCCATAGAGTTCTGGTGCTGATCATGTTTTGCTCTAGGGAGAGGTTTAGTCAACGGATCTGCTACATTCAGGTCCGTATGTACTTTACAAATATCTATGTCTCCATTTTGAACACTTTCACGAATGGAGTTGAAGCGACGCTTGATATGCCTGGTCTTCCTGTGAAACCTGGGCTCCTTGGCAAGGGCAATAGCTCCAGTGTTGTCACAGAAGAGAGTCATCGGGCCCGACGCATTGGGAATCACCCCTAGGTCGGTAATGAACTCCTCCATCCAGATTGCTTCTTGCGCTGCCTCTGAGGCTGCCATGTACTCCGCTTCACATGTAGATCCCGCCACGACGCTTTGCTTGCAACTACACCAGCTTACTGCCCCTCCATTCAAAATATACACGTATCCGGTTTGTGACTTTGAGTCATCCAGATCTGTGTCGAAGCTAGCGTCGACGTAACACTTTACGATGAGCTCTTCGTCACCTCCATAAATGAGAAACATATCCTTAGTCCTCTTCAGGTACTTCAGGATATTCTTGACCGCTGTCCAGTGTTCCATGCCGGGATTACTTTGGTACCTTCCTACCAAACTTATGGCAAGGTTTACATCAGGTCTGGTACACAGCATGCCATACATAATAGACCCTATGGCCGAGGCATAGGGGATGACACTCATCTTTTCTCTATCTTCTGCCGTGGTCGGGCATTGAGCCGTGCTCAATTGCACACCTTGCAATACAGGCAAGAACCCCTTCTTGGACTGATCCATATTGAACTTCTTCAATATCTTGTCAAGGTACGTACTCTGTGAAAGACCAATGAGGCGTCTTGATCTATCTCTATAGATCTTGATGCCTAATATATAAGCAGCTTCTCCAAGGTCCTTCATTGAAAAACACTTATTCAAATAGGCCTTTATACTTTCCAAGAATTCTATATCATTTCCCATCAATAGTATGTCATCCACATATAATAAGAGAAATGCTACAGAGCTCCCACTCACTTTCTTGTAAACACAGGCTTCTCCATAAGTCTGTGTAAACCCAAACGCTTTGATAATCTCATCAAATCGAATGTTCCAACTCTGAGATGCTTGCACCAGCCCATAGATGGAGCGCTGGAGCTTGCATACCTTGTTAGCATTCTTAGGATCGACAAAACCTTCCGGCTGCATCATATACAATTCTTCCTTAAGAAAGCCGTTAAGGAATGCCGTTTTGACGTCCATTTGCCATATCTCATAATCATAGAATGCGGCAATTGCTAACATGATTCGGACGGACTTCAGCTTCGCTACGGGTGAGAAAGTCTCATCGTAGTCAACCCCTTGAACTTGTCGATAACCCTTAGCGACAAGTCAAGCCTTATAGATGGTCACATTACCATCCGCGTCTGTCTTCTTCTTAAAGATCCATTTATTTTCTATGGCTCGCCGATCATCGGGCAAGTCAGTCAAAGTCCATACTTTGTTTTCATACATGGATCCTATCTCGGATTTCATGGCTTCTAGCCATTTGTCGAAATCCGGGCCCGCCATCGCTTCTTCATAGTTCGAAGGTTCACCATTGTCCAACAACATGATTTCCAGGACAGGGTTGCCGTGCCACTCTGGTGCGGAACGTGTCCTTGTGGACCTATGAAGTTCAGCAGTAACTTGATCCGAAGCTTCATGATCATCATCATTAACTTCCTCCCCAGTCGGTGTAGGCACCACAGGAACATCTTCCCGCGCTGCACTACTTTCCGGTTCGGAAGGGGTGACTATCACCTCATCAAGTTCCACTTTCCTCCCACTCACTTCTTTCGAGAGAAACTCTTTCTCCAGAAAGGACCCATTCTTGGCAACAAAGATCTTGCCTTCGGATCTGAGGTAGAAGGTATACCCAATGGTTTCCTTAGGGTATCCTATGAAGACGCATATTTCCGACTTGGGTTCGAGCTTTTCAGGTTGAACTTTCTTGACATAAGCATCGCATCCCCAAACTTTTATAAACGACAGCTTAGGTTTCTTCCCAAACCATAATTCATACGGCGTCGTCTCAACGGATTTCGACGGAGCCCTATTTAAAGTGAATGCGGCAGTCTCTAAAGCATAGCCCCAAAATGAGAGCGGTAGATCGGTAAGAGACATCATAGATCGCACGATATCCAATAGAGTGCGATTACGATGTTCGGACACACCGTTTCGCTGAGGTGTTCCAGGCGGCGTGAGTTGTGAAACGATTCCACATTTCCTTAAGTGCGTACCAAATTCGTGACTTAAATATTCTCCACCACGATCTGATCGTAAGAACTTTATTTTCCTGTCACGTTGATTCTCAACCTCACTCTGAAATTCCTTGAACTTTTCAAAGGTTTCAGACTTGTGTTTCATTAGGTAGACATACCCATATCTACTTAAGTCATCAGTGAGAGTGAGAACATAACGATTTCCTCCGCGAGCCTCAACAGTCATTGGACCGCACACATCGGTATGTATGATTTCCAATAAGTTGGTTGCTCGCTCCATTGTTCCGGAGAACGGAGTCTTGGTCATCTTACCCATGAGGCATGGTTCGCACGTGTCAAATGATTCGTAATCAAGAGACTCCAAAAGTCCATCTGCATGGAGCTTCTTCATGCGCTTGACACCAATGTGACCAAGGCGGCAGTGCCACAATTATGTGGGACTATCGTTATCAACTTTACATCTTTTGGTATTCACACTATGAATATGTGTAACATCACGTTCGAGATTCATTAAGAATAAACCATTGACCAGCGGGGCATGACCATAAAACATATCTCTCATATAAATAGAACAACCATTATTCTCGGATTTAAATGAGTAGCCATCTCGCATTAAACGAGATCCAAATACAATGTTCATGCTCAAAGCTGGCACTAAATAACAATTAATGAGGTTTAAAACTAATCCCGTAGGTAAATGTAGAGGCAGCGTGCCGACGGCGATCACATCGACCTTGGAACCATTCCCGACGCGCATCGTCACCTCGTCCTTTGCCAGTCTCCGCTTATTCCGCAGCTCCTGTTTTGAGTTACAAATATGAGCAACCGCACCGGTATCAAATACCCAGGAGCTACTACAATTACTGGTAAGGTACACATCAATTACATGTATATCACATATACCTTTGGTGTTGCCGGCCTTCTTGTCCGCTAAGTATTTGGGGCAGTTCCGCTTCCAGTGACCACTTCCCTTGCAATAAAAGCACTCAGTCTCAGGCTTGGGTCCATTCTTTGACTTCTTCCTGGCAACTGGCTTACCGGGCGCGGCAACTCCCTTGCCGTCCTTCTTGAAGTTCTTCTTACCCTTGCCTTTCTTGAACTTAGTGGTTTTATTCACCATCAACACTTGATGTTCCTTTTTGATCTCCACCCCCGCTGATTTCAGCATTGAATATACCTCAGGAATGGTCTTTTCCATCCCCTGCATATTGAAGTTCATCACAAAGCTCTTGTAGCTCGGTGGAAGCGACTGAAGGATTCTGTCAATGACCGCGTCATCCGGGAGATTAACTCCCAGCTAAGACAAGCGGTTGTGTAACCCAGACATTCTAAGTATGTGCTCACTAACAGAAGTATTTTCCTCCATTTTACAGCTGAAGAACTTGTCGGAGACTTCATATCTCTCGACCCGGGCATGAGCTTGGAAAACCATTTTCAGCTCTTCGAACATCTCATATGCTCCATGTTTCTCAAAACGCTTTTGGAGCCCCGGTTCTAAGTTGTAAAGCATGCCGCACTGAACGAGGGAGTAATCATCAGCACGTGATTGCCAAGCGTTCATAACGTCTTGGTTCTCTGGGATGGGTGCTTCACCTAGCGGTGCTTCTAAGACATAATCTTTCTTGGCAGCTATGAGGATGATCCTCAGGTTCCAGACCCAATCCGTATAGTTGCTGCCATCATCTTTCAGCTTGGTTTTCTCTAGGAACGCGTTGAAGTTGAGGACAATGTGGGCCATTTGATCTACAAGACATATGTAAAGATTTTAGACTAAGTTCATGATAATTAAGTTCATCTAATCAAATTATTCAATGAACTCCCACTCAGATAGACATCCCTCTAGTCATCTAAGTGAAACATGATCCGACTTAACTAGGCTGTGTCCGATCATCACGTGAGACGGACTAGTCAAGATCGGTGAACATCTCCATGTTGATCGTATCTTCTATACGACTCATGCTCGACCTTTCGGTCTTCCGTGATCAGAGGCCATGTCTGTACATGCTAGGCTCGTCAAGTCAACCTAAGTGTATTGCGTGTGTTCCAAGGCCATGTCTGTACATGCTAGGCTCGTCAACACCCGTTGTATGCGAACGTTAGAATCTATCACACCCGATCATCACGTGGTGCTTCGAAACAACGAACCTTCGCAACGGTGCACAGTTAGGGGGAACACTTTCGTGAAATTATTATAAGGGATCATCTTACTTACTACCGTCGTTCTAAGCAAATAAGATGCAAAACATGATAAACATCACATGTAATCAAAGAGTGACATGATATGGCCAATATCATTTTGCTCCTTTGATCTCCATCTTCGGGGCGCCATGATCATCTTCGTCACCGGCATGACACCATGATCTCCATCATCGTGTCTTCATGAAGTTGTCACGCCAACGATTACTTCTACTTCTATGGCTAACGCGTTTAGCAATAAAGTAAAGTAATTTACATGGCGTTATGCAATGACACGCAGGTCATACAAAAAATAAAGACAACTCCTATGGCTCCTGCCGGTTGTCATACTCATCGACATGCAAGTCGTGATTCCTATTACAAGAATATGATCAATCTCATACATCACATATATCTCATTCATCACATCCTTTTGGCCATATCACATCACAAGGCACATGCTGCAAAAACAAGTTAGACGTCCTCTAATTGTTGTTGCAAGTTTTTACGTGGCTTCTATAGGTTTCTAGCAAGAACGTTTCTTACCTACGTAAAACCACAACGTGATATGCCAATTTCTATTTACCCTTCATAAGGACCCTTTTCATCGAATCCGTTCCGACTAAAGTGGGAGAGACAGACACCCGCTAGCCACCTTATGCAACTAGTGCATGTCAGTCGGTGGAACCTGTCTCACGTAAGCGTACGTGTAAGGTCGGTCCGGGCCGCTTCATCCCACAATACTGCCGAAACAAGATAAGACTAGTAGTGGCAAGAAAAATTGACAACATCTACGCCCACAACTGCTTTGTGTTCTACTCGTGCATAGTAACTACGCATAGGCCTGGCTCATGATGCCACTGTTGGGGATAGTTGCAGAATTTTAAAATTTTCTACGCATCACCAAGATCCATCTATGGAGTTTACTAGCAACGAGGGGAAAGGAGTGCATCTACATACCCTTGTAGATCGCGAGCGGAAGCGTTCAAGTGAACGGGTTTGATGGAGTCGTACTCGTCGTGATCCAAATCACCGATGACCGAGCGCCGAACGGACGGCACCTCCGTGTTCAACACACGTACGGAGCAGCGACGTCTCCTCCTTCTTGATCCAGCAAGGGGGAAGGAGAGGTTGATGGAGATCCAGCAGCAGGACGGCGTGGTGGTGGAAGTAGCGGGGATCCCGGCAGGGCTTCGCCAAGCGCAAGCGGGAGAGAGAAGTGTCACGGGAGGGAGAGGGAGGCGCCAGGGGCTAGGGTTCAGCAGCCCTCCCTCCCCCCTTTATATAGGCCCCCTTGGGGGGGCGCGCCCTGGGATCCCATCTATGGGGGGCGGCGGCCAAGGGGGGGAAACTTCCCCCCCAAGCCAGGTGGGGCGCCCCCCACCCCCAGGGTTTCCAACCCTAGGCGCAGGGGGAGGCCCATGGGGGCGCACCAGCCCACTAGGGGCTGGTTCCCCTCCCACTTCAGCCCATGGGGCCCTCCAGGATAGGTGGCCCCACCCGGTGGACCCCGGGACCCTTCCGGTGGTCCCGGTACAATACCGATAACCCCCGAAACTTTCCTGGTGGCCGAAACTGGACTTCCTATATATAATTCTTCACCTCCGGACCATTCCGGAACTCCTCGTGACGTCCGGGATCTCATCCGGGACTCCGAAGAACTTTCGGGTTTCCGCATACTAATATCTCTACAACCCTAGCGTCACCGAACCTTAAGTATGTAGACCCTACGGGTTCGGGAGACATGCAGACATGACCGAGACGCCTCTCCGGTCAATAACCAACAGCGGGATCTGGATACCCATGTTGGCTCCCACATGTTCCACGATGATCTCATCGGATGAACCACGATGTCGAGGATTCAATCAATCCCGTATACAATTCCCTTTGTCAATCGGTACGTTACTTGCCCGAGATTCGATCGTCGGTATCCCAATACCTTGTTCAATCTCGTTACCGGCAAGTCACTTTACTCGTACCGTAATGCATGATCCCGTGGCTAACTCCTTGGTCACATTGAGCTCATTATGATGATACATTACCGAGTGGGCCCAGAGATACCTCTCCGTCATACGGAGTGACAAATCCCAGTCTCGATCCGTGCTAACTCAACAGACACTTTCGGAGATACCCGTAGTGTACCTTTATAGTCACCCAGTTACGTTGTGACGTTTGGTACACCCAAAGCACTCCTATGGTATCCAGGAGTTGCACGATCTCATGGTCTAAGGAAATGATACTTGACATTGGAAAAGCTCTAGCAAATGAACTACACGATCTTTTGTGCTATGCTTAGGATTGGGTCTTGTCCATCACATCATTCTCCTAATGATGTGATCCCGTTATCAATGGCATCCAATGTCCATAGTCAGGAAACCATGACTATCTGTTGATCCAAGCTAGTCAACTAGAGGCTTACTAGGGACATGTTGTGGTCTATGTATTTACACATGTATTACGATTTCCGGATAACACAATTATAGCATGAACAATAGACAATTATCATGAACAAGGAAATATAATAATAACCATTTATTATTGCCTCTAGGGCATATTTCCAACAGCCACTGTTCGCCCGTGGGCATGCGTCGGCGAGCGCCGACGAGGAGGTTTCTGGAGGGGGAGAGGGGTCTAGGGGGACGGCAACGACGAGAGGAAGGCGCTGGACATGGCTAGGGGACGAGGGTTCGAGTGAACGAGCTGAGAGGAAGAGGCAGAGGTGCCAGAGCACGTGCATGGGCAAAAATCCATGCGGTCACCACGAGACAATGCAAAGGGTGGTCACAAGGGGATTGCAAACCTTGTGTGGTGGCTAGTCCTTGATTCCCAAGGCATCCCAGAAGTTAAATATCAAGAGAAGGAGCCAAGGAGACGTGTGAGGCTTCGAGTAAAGTTTATTGTATCAAACTTGGTTGTGCACTGCTGATCAAAAGAAAATTGATTGAGGTCAATGGTGTTGTCTGGGGTGATTAGCTTAGGAAAGACTACAATCCTGGGGAATTTGAGGAGAAATGGACCAAGGATTAATATACTTGCTTTGCAACTAACCAAAATGGTCCAGAAAAGAGATCAAGATGATGCACTCAAATGAAGCATCCACTTGAGCTGAAATTTGGCAAGTCTTGATGATTTGGACATATAATGACGCTGTAAAAATTTCATACCAATTGGATGCACCAAAATGGTACTTGCTTCACAAACTTCCTCATTGTTAAGATACTTGGGAAAATTCTAGAGAATTATTGGCTGCATGAATTGATCTCAAATTTCGCGGAGAGAGGTTTTATGGTCATGAGAATGCTCTCGTAAAATTTTAGACAAAATGAAGCAATATAAAATATACTTGCTTCACAACCTGAAAATATTAACAGAATCAAAGATTTGATCCTGTGCTCACCTAGATGATTGGATGGATCGAAAATTTGGAGGAGTGGGTTAATATGAGCACATGAAGAAGTGTGCAAAATTTCAAATCATTTGGATACTCCTAGCTAGTACTTCACAATGCCTTCTGTCTGACAGAAAGTTTGAAAAATTGCTGAGGAAGATTGGCTAGGCAAATAAATTTGAATTTTTGCATGGGTCAATGATTTGGATGTAAAAGCATGCCCAAAAACTTTTGGAGCCAACAAGAAAATATAGGTGGCACTTCCATCACAAAAAGCCACACTGGACAGAAATGAAGAATAATTATTGGGGAATTATTTTTGGGCTAGCACAGGAAAGTTTGGGAATATTTGATCAACATATGACCCAAAGAAATTTTGAGAATTATTTGGGAATTTTGGGTGTGACATAAATATAGATTTCTTCACAACCTAGGGCAAACAGGGTTATTCCTTTAATAGAAAAAAGGAATATTCCCTAGAAAAGAACTTCAGGTTTGGGCTAGAATAGAAATGACATGATCTTGCGAAAGTTTTGAGAATGGTGAACCACTTGGGAGAGGAAATGATGATGATCTCCCAGGTTGCAAGGCCACAGAACCACTCCAAAAAGAAAAGGAGAGCAAAAACCAAATAAATCAAAAGAAAAAGAAAAGGGCCAAAAACTAGGCTGTTACACCTCGGGAGCGCCATCCTGAGGAGCTTGCACTACAAGAAAAATACACTTCCGTGATGATAAGTGTTTGTCATAGTAGGTCACATTTTCTATCATGCATGTACATCCATGACGATTTTATGAAAGAATCAAGATAGTCATACCTGTGCTGTCGTAGAAGTGTTCCATGACATTACCAAAATTATCATCACGGAAGTGTCCACTTCCATGATGATAAATCGCTCGTCATAGAAGTGCTTTCGTCAAGGGTGACCGACACGTGGCATCCACCGTAACGGGTCGCCGTTAAGCTATCGGGTTCCGGTTTGGATCTGATAACCCATTAACAGCCCGGACCAATGGCGATTTTCCACGTGTAAAATTCTCATTCACCGACGAACCACATGTCGGCTCAGCGTTGGGACAGATGTCAACCGTCCATTCGACAAGAATCGCCAATGAAATGTTGACATGTGGGATGGCCCAATAGAGGCCCATATAATTCTAAAAGCCAGCCCAGGAACATGACCACAAGATTTCGTCAGATCTAATGGGTCAGCCCGTTAACAGCCTAACAATTTCTGGACCAAATTATAGCCCACATCATATACGGGCCGTTAAATGACTGCAATATTCTAGGCCAGTTTACGGCCCATATCAGATCCGGCCCGTTAACAGCCTACAATAGTTTGGGCCAAATTACGGTCCACACCTGATCCGACCCGTTAACTGACTTTTATATCTTGGGCCAAATTACGGCCTATAACAGATACGACCCTTTTAACAGCTACTAGGCCATCGGGCCCATTGGCGGTCTGATTTGCTCTTTGGCCTCTTAATGGACCATTTAACAGTTCGGCCCGATATTAGTTTCGGCCTGTCAGCGGTCCTGTCTACATATGGGCCTCTTTCGGCCCGGTTTCACTTTCAGCCATTTAAAGGCCCGACTTGCACCTGGGCCTAATTATTGTCCGTAGTTACTTTCGGCCTCTTAACGACCCGTAGTCTTCGTGGATATATTCTAGCCCAAACTGCCTATTGGCCCGTTAAAGGCCCTTGAGAGTGTTGGGCCTAATTTAGGCCCGTTATACATCCGGCCTGCTTCCCGCCTGTCATGTAATTGGGTCAGCCAAGGCCCAAAAACATTTCACCCTGTTAATGGCCCGTCATCCGAATGGCCCAATAATGGGCCCATTTATATTACAACACATTGTCGGCCCGTGATTTGTTCTCCACAATTAGGGCTGAATCAGTTCTCAATCCGTTAAAAGCCTATAATTTTCAGGCCCAATTGAGGCAAGCGGTTTACTCGGCCCTTTAAAGGCCCAAAACTAATAGTGGGTCAGATTAAGACTAGACCTAACTAATTGCCCAAGATGATTGTAGGCCCACGGTTTGGCCCGTACTAGCGATTGGTGACCGGCCAGTTTTAGTATAGAAATTATTGTTTTACAAACCTAACCTATTGGCTCATTGCGCACCGATCGAAGATTACGACCTTTTCTTAGAGTGACGACAGCAGAAACAACAAATAAATTACAACATCATGACGAAGAATAAACTTAGACTATACAACAAAGAAATTACAGCATATTACATCCCCTAGGCATCAAAGTTCGCCGCCAGTGATAATAAAGGGCAACTAGACAGCAGATTACGTAAACTGGGCAGGTCGCCACTAGTGGAAGTTAACAGGCTGGAAAAATAATAGACAGAACTGACAGCACTTCAACACATGTTCAAGAAAGGTGAGCCCGGCCCAGGAGCTGCAGTGCAAGCAGCTTAGCAACCTGATGAGACTATGCTTCTTTGGCGCTCATATCCACCAACTTAAGCTGCATAGCGTCAATAAACGTCCTATAATTACGGTTAATTTTGCATAGAGATTGGAGTTCCAGTCGGATTTGAGCGGAAGCATGTATTTCTGCTTGAATTTCAAACTGAAGTTGTCGAACAGATTCAGGCGGCGACTTCATCGAGCTTCTGTAACTGAGTAAGTTTGACAATACATCAAGATGTGACTTCGTGGTTGTATCCCTACCCTCAAGATGTGTTGTCGTCTCCTCTAGAATATGTGTTCGAGGGACAAACAATGGGTTCGTCTCACTATCATTTTGGCAGTTCTTCCTAGCAGAAGTGGTCACCCTGAAAGAGAAACAAGTAGGTAGATAACAGGTTTTGCACGTATAAGCATCAGCGCTGTCAATTCATCTCATTTCTTTGTCAGAAATAAAGAGACACAGTTTAAAATAGCATTAACATAATAGGCATTGTTCATAGTTAAGACGACAGGAAATGGCATTGTGCAGGAGCAGCCAGCTTCACCAGACCAGTCAATTACAGGTCAAGAACACAAGCATAGATGTAGTTCTGAACAACGTATAAGCATGAATTGTGAGTGTATTGTCAATTTGTGCCATTTCAGATGGGTAAACAAAGAGACATGATTAAATAACATTAATATAATATGGCATTGTTCATAGTTGAGACATAGCAGGATATGACATTGTGCTGTTGTTGGTAGTTTCACCACACCACTGGATTACAGATCAAGAACACAAGCATACACATAGTGCTAAAGAAGATAAATTGCTATGTTTAGTTTAATTACATGGTATGAATAAGGAACTAGGTTGTACTACTAAAGACTGAAATTGAGAAGGACAAACTTATGTTTGTGTACTTCTACTTTATAAACTTTGAGAAAGCAATTTGATGCAGACGCCAAAAATAAATAGCAGTTGCACTCATAGCTATCCAAATATACACAACAAAGTTTGAAGGCTCGAGGAGGACAAACTTACAATAGTAGTGAAGACATGCTCTATAAAGGCCTTGTCCATATTGATGGGGGGCAATTCAAGAAGTTTACCGCACACTCTTCTTCAAGAGTATTGCCTTTATTCTACATTTTTTTAAGAGTAAATATAGATGTGAAAATATAGGAACAAATGGCGATTATTTAACTTAAGATGCAGAGTACAAATGTAAATATAGCATACAGGTAGAAGGAACTGACAAGAGCAATGCGGAGCTAAACTTCTTCAGTAACATTAGTTTCATTCAATATTTTGGCAAGAATAAATGTAGATCTGATGTGTAGAAAAATGGAGGACAAGGGAAAATAAGCTGCAAAGTGTACATGAAGAACTAGCTGACAAGTATAAGTACAGTGATGAAGGACAGCAGATACTTACAAGAACAATGCAGAACTAAATTTCTTCATTAGCATTGGGTTTATTCTACATTAATTTAAGCATTAACATAGATCTGATAATTTGGAGTGAACAGTGGATAAGCAAGCTATAATGCACAATGATGTCACATAATCCACCAGGTATGAATGTAACGACATCGATAGGACAATAGGTACTCACAAGAGCAAAGCAGCGACCAACATAGTTGCGATATCCTAGGTTTTGCGGCGCTGATTCTATCGCCAATATACGTCGGGTGCTATGTGATTTCTCCGGTAGCACCACCTTTTTCAAGGACTTTGCTTGTACTCCTTCAGGTTTTCTGCAATCACCCTCTTCCTTTTGGATGTTTGAAACACAAGAACAACATTTGAATGGAAAAACATGGTATGACAACAAATGGAATAGGTGTTGATAATGGATGGGCATGGCATCTTCACATATATCATGAGTAAACTAAGCAGATGGCGGTGCAACGAAGCAAAAGAAATGAAAGACACCTTATGCAAGATATGTGCAACCAATAAAACCTTGCCAAATTAGAATATGCACCTTATTGGGTGAACAGTATAGGCCATCTGTCTTTGACTCCTTGAGCTCAGAATAGTCATTAGGATCATATTCTGAATACGAATATATAGGTCGGGAGCATGTGGGTTTCATTGCATCCACAATGGACCTCAATCCCTGGATGCCAAGCTTGTTAACCATGAACTGTTCCGCAATATTCTTCTGATGTGCGCATTCTTATATTCATTGTGATTACGTACAATATCTGTAAAACATGAAAACACAAATAGTAGTGAGATTATCTTTGTAATGCATAGGATATTTTAATATAATAGAGGCTCCCTGTAAACCCTAGTGTGCTATCACTGGATTTTGATGAGAGAGCCCATGTGTGCTGTAATATGGTGAGTAGATTAATATAATGTGGCACAACTACACAAAAAATAGGCTCCCTGTTGGGAGCCCCAGATGTAAGGATAGTTGGCAGATGATAGGTTCATAATATACCGTATAGAAAGTTTATTGCCAAACCATGATAACGAGAGCGCAGAGCCAGTAGGAAGATCGAAGTGTAGATAATAGGGGTACACCATAACCACCATAAATAAATCGGGAAAGCGGAACTGGCTAGAAAACACAGGGTTTTGCCGCTAGTAATATGCCGCCTATCATTCACCTACAGGCCATCACTATTCATCTGAAGGCGCATAGCTGTTAATATCAGTTTATTCTATCAAAGACCGCGCGGCTCCCACCATTTCCGGGGTATTATGGCAGACCAACTGGAAGTGCGAAATCGTTTAGCAGAACCGGCCCAATAGAGTTGTCGACTGCAGATGTCCCTACTCCCCTTCCTGACAAGGAACATACTGTGCTTACTAAAAAACAGAAGAGGGACATGTTAAATAATAGAAGGGGAAGCATATTATTGAGATTCCCCTTCTTTCTATACAATGTTGGTTGCCAACACATGATGAATCAGAGCGCTCAAATGCAATTCCATGATGTCTCTCTATATGTGGCCACATGCATTTGGAAACACAATTGGGAGCATTAGCTAACCAATTAAATGTGTGTCTGTTTGCTAATGTCAGTATCATATCACATTCATATTTGAAGAACCTTAGGACGTATGATTGGTGTGCTATTTAGCTTTAAAGGGTGGATAGCTGCTAGTAGGATACAAAGCACCTACGCAGATCGTAGTGTAGATATAATGGGAAAACCCTAACCATTAGGAGTAAAATCAGGAAAGTGGAACTTGCTGGAATATATGTGCTATTGTCGGTACGGCTAGAAAGGCTTCGTATACCAGCTCCCTACAACTGAAGGCGCAGTACTGTTACTATCAGTCTAACTCTCAAAGGTGACACATACAATCGAATACGAAGAGTTGAAAACATCCATGACAATCGATATGAAGACCAACACGAAGAGTTGAAAGAGTCCATGACAAGCGATCGAATAGATCTGTACACTGCAAATGTCCCTCCTCCTCTTCACTACAAGGAACATACTGTACAACTATTATACTCCCTCTGTTCCTAAATACAAATCTTTGTAGAGATTCCACTATGGATCACATACGGATGCATATAGATACATTTTAGAGTGTAGATTCACTCATTTTGCTCCATATGTAGTCCATGGAGGAATCTCTACAAAGACTTATATTTAGGTACAGAGAGAGTACTTACAAAGGAAGAACAGAAGAGGAGCATGCTAAAGAAGAGCAAGCAGATTTTGGACAATAAAATGTTGGTTGGCCACACATGATGAACCAGAGCACATAAAGAAAGCAACTCCCTACTGTCCCTCGATATGTGGTGCATGTGCTTTTTGAAAGTAAAGTAGGAACATTAACTGACCAATTAAACATTCTCAGTTTTAGTACATGTCAGCATCAAGATTCGTATTTGAACATCTAAATTTGGAATTATGAGTGGCATGTCGTTTAGCTTGATGGGTTGAGGAGCACTGCTTGCACGTCCGTCTCGAAGCACCTATGATAATAGTACTGAATATATGGGAATGTCTACATGCAAGTCGCCTAACTTTTTTCATATGGTTAGTCGACCCACTACAAAAAAGACACATCCGTGACATTTTGGGCCGAACGAATTTTTTTTCTGTCATACTTATCACACTTCTATGACGATGATTGTGACAAAACCCGGTATCCTCATAGATGTGTTGGAGTCCTACTTCTATGACAAAAAATCATGACAAAAAATGGGCTTTTCATCCTGGGTGGGCCGGAGACGCAACTGCATGACATTCTTTGGGCCGTCCATGACGGAAAAACCATGGTAGAAGCGAGGGCGAGGAAAATATCGGGGAGTTCCCGGTTACGGTGGGTGGTCGGGGGCCGAGCGATGCGCATTTCTCTCGTATGTACGCGCGTGTGTGCGAGGCGTGGGGCTCTAACTGAACCCGAGCGAGGCGTTGGGCTCTAACTGAACCCGAGCGATTGCACTGCAGGCTACGCGTTACTGAACCCGAGCGATTGATCGATCCCTTGCTGTTAACTGAACCCGAGTGTGATTCCTTCGCTACTCCTGCTAACTGAAGCCGATCGATGCTGCCTCTGGATGAACAGTGAGCGTTGTTGAGGGGGTTTGGATGAACAGTTCCCGGTGGGGGGTTGGATGAACAGGACCCAGTGGTAGTAGAGGTCGTTGTCGCTAGATGAACAGTACCCTGATCGATTGAGCAAGTGGATGAACAGGACCCCGTGGAGGGCTAGATGAACAGGACCCCGTGGAGGGCTGGATGAACAGGACCCCGTGGAGGGCTGGTTGAACGGTAGCCGGTGGAGGGCTGGATGAACAGTAGCCCATGGAGGGGTGGTTGAACAGGACCCCGTGGAGAGGGCTGGTTGAACAGGAGCCCATGGATGAACAGTCGCAGGTGGAGGCTGGAGGAGGTCGACGGTGGATGAACAGTAGCCCGTGGAGGCTGGAGGAGGTCGACGGTGGAGATGAACAGTATCCCGTGGAGTCCCGTTTTGCGGTACGCCACACCCCTCCCGATGAACAGGACCCCCGTTTCGACTGTAGCGCTCCAACACAAGTCTGTTTCCTCCGTTTTGCTGTACGCCACACCCCTCCCGATCAACAGGACCCCGTTTCCACCATAGGAGGTCCGTTTCCTCCGTTTTGCGGTACGCCAGACCCCTCCCGATGAACAGGATCCCGTTTCGACCATGGCCGGTCGAACACAAGGCAATTTCCTCCGTTCCGCGGTACGCCAGGCCTCGTTTCCATCGCCTGTTCCGTCCAAGCCGGTTGGCTCCCGATGAACACGACGATGACGCAGTTTCTCCGTTCCGACCCAGCCATGTACAGGAGCCCTGGCCGTACGTATGCGCGAGTAGGCATTCGAGACCCCGGCCCTATGTATGTACGTGGTCGTATTTACTTTCTTGCAACATGGCCGTTGTACGTACGTGTACATGCTACATGCGCGCCTCTACTACTACACGTGCGCGCCTCTACTATGACACGTGCCCTTCTTTACACGACCACGGTTCATCGCTGCAGCCTGCAGACAGACCGATCGTATGTACATACACGTTCGCGACCAGAATGACAATGCTACGTACGCTTCAACCAGGTGGGTCCCGACTTTCAGGCACTTCCTTGCATGCGAAGATGTAGCTGGTGGGTCCCAGCAGTCAGGGGGCGAATCATTTTTTTGCCCGTAATATGGACACACTTCCTTGCGTGCGAAGATGTAGCTGGTGGGTCCTTGCAGTCAGGGGGAGAAAACATTATTTTCAGGGTAAAAAGGATGCAGTTGCATGCATGCGTCCATGGGCGTGGTGCGTCCCCATTGTCAGACTCTCACATACAGTCATCTTCCGATGACTCCCGGTTGTTGACCACGTTGACCACACTGTGCCGAGTGCACCAAGGCCGGTGGACGACGGCGAGGCCCCAGACTGGAACGACCTGGAGATGGGGAAGACGCGGCAGTGCTCGCAGATGAAGAGGAGTGGGAAACTTGACTGGTTCGGGTGCGCGGGGGCACTGCCGCCCACGGGAGACAGGAGCAAGAACAGAGGTTGAAGAAGGAGCACGGCTGTTGGATTAACATCCAATGGTCCAGCTGCTAGAATCATTTGTTCATTAAGTTAACAAAGCCCTGCATACACGTCTGCTTAGTAGGCCCACAAGTCAGCCACCAAATCTGCCGGGTCCCAGCTGTCATCGGGAGGAATGGTTTTTTTTCGCATAACAAGGAGGCACTTCCTTTCGTGCGAAGATACAGCCAGTGGGTCCCAGCTGTCAGGGGAGGAAACATCTTAATAAGGAGGAACTTTCCTTGCGTGCGACCATGGACCTCGTGGGTCCTAGTCGTCAGGCTCTCCAAGTACAGCCGTCTTCCGATGACTCTCGTTTGTTGACCACGCCGCGCCAAGCACAGTGAGGCAATGGACGACGGCAAGGCCCCAGACTGGAACGACCCGGAGATGGGGAAGACGCGGCAGTGGAGTCGCAGACGGAGAGAAGTGGGAAACTTGACTGGTTCGGGTGCGGGGTGGGCCTACACTCGGCAGAGAATAACAGGAGGTGCGAAGTGGAGGGATGGCCTGGCCATCGGCGAGGTAGCGTTTCGCTGAGGCGGGCAAAACAACGCCGCTGGACGCCGGAGGCTAGAGCAGGCGGTCCCGGCAGCGCTGGGGCAAGAAGACGAGAGATTGAAGAAGAATTTCGGCCGTTGGATGTAAATCCAACGCCTTGTTAGGCTTCGACCTACTAGCCCACATGTCAGCCAGTCCATTTGTTTTTTAGTCCATTTGGTGGGCTGGGTGAAACAATGATGTAGCATCTATGCAGCCCGTTTATATATATGGTAGAATTTAAAGCCCATCTGCATTTTCTCGAAATCCGCGGACTTGCTGGGCAGGGTGAAAATATCATGTTGGGCTCCACGGAGAAATGTTATAAAAACATAAACACATGATTGCACGTCTATTACTGCATTGGTCAGTAAAATCTTTGCAAGCTTATGTATGCAATCACTAGGAGTTAACTTGCCAAGTTATATATAAACAATTATTATTATAATTTTGGAAGAACTTTCAACTTACGAAATAAAATATCATTTTAATTTGATGAGTTAATAGGACGTGGGGTATTATTAATTTTTAGGCTAGACGTGGGACAGTTGAGTTGGTTCTAGGGGAAAGTACTGGGAGAAAACTCGGTTTACATCGAAAAATAAAGTGGGAGAAAATTCAGATATAGGATTAATGAAAACGAAAAATAAAGGAATTGGGAAGGTCTATAAAATGGTTGGACGAATGACAAGTTTAACGGAACCGTATGTTGTTTCTATTATATATATATATATATGTAATAAAATAAGGTATAAATATAGGTTCAGTTTTGCATTCTTATAGAAAACATAGGTTCGGTTTTGCATTATTATAGAAAAATAGAACTGAGCTATGCGTCGTCTTGAAAAATCAAACATAACTTGGGCTGCTGAAGTTATAGACAAGCTAGGTTGGGAGGCCCAGAGGCCGCTTGATACCTGCTGGATCCAAAAAATGTTGAAACATGTCCTGGGCTGCCCATGTTAAACAACAAAACCTAGGCCATGGACCTGGTGGGCCTGGGACTGTCAGCCTCTCGACGAATAGTTGTCTCCCGATTCCTCTTGTTTTGCAGACCATGTTGGGAACGACAGATGGCGGCGCCGCGGCAAGAGCACCAAGGAGGAGGACGACGTCGAGACCTCGGACCGAACGAACTAGAGCGGGGGAAGACGCGGGCGGAGGGGAGTACGAGGGTTGACTTGTTCGGGTGCAGGGTGGGCCGGTGGAGCTGCCGGCGCCGGACAATGTGGGGGAGTAGAGGGATGGCCAGCCGCTGTATAGGAAGAGGAAGAAAGATTGAACAAAATAAAGAACTACAAATGGATAGGTGGTTGGTCCCATATGTCTGTGTACGAGACCTGCTAGGTCCACCTGAGAAGGGGAATATGTTGGCAGGAAGGAGATTCAAAGCACGGCAGCCGAGTGAACTAGTTTTTTTAAATGGACAAGTGAACTAGTTACATACATAAGCAAATAGCCACTAAAAAAAGCAAACAGGTTAATGTGTTCTTAAAAGAAATATTTCGGACAAAACACATAATTACGACACGTAGGCTAATGCATGAAACACTCAGATGATAAAGGTGCCTATAAATAGATAAAGTACAACATTTAGACCTTCCTGGCACGCTTGATCATGACGCTGCAGCTGTCCGTGTACTCGTCGGTTACGGGAAGCAGACACACCCTCATGTCCAAGATTCGCCTGTACATGTCATAGCATGCGTATGCGTCCTTGGCCGCGTAGGTTATGTAGGCTAGATTCAGAGGTACCTCCCACGTGTTCAGGTCCTTGGTATCGTTGTCTTCTTTCATGTTGGCGTATCAGGGGTCGATGATGGTCTCGGCGAGGTCAACCACGGAGTCCTTCTCCTGCCCGTTGCCGATGATCTTGTATTGCTTCTGGATGTCGACAAGCTTGTTGCACCAGATGGACGAATCGTCGCGTTCTTCCTTCTCTCCATCATAGCGAAGGTGCAGTCGGCACTGCCGATGAAACAGGTGAATGCTCCAGAACCTCTGATGGCCCTACATCAGTGGTAGACGAGAACCTCGTCCCGCACACATACCTGGGCGACGGCGATCCGCTGGTCCCCGTCAGGAGACAAATGGATGGGCACAAGGTCTAAGTCTTGCGACCTTGAGCTTTCTCGTCCTGTAGGTACTGCTTGAACTTGGCGAGGCAGAGCTTCACCGAGTCTGTATCGTTGGTGTACATCACATTCAACTTGGTGCAGCCATAGGACTGAACTGCGAACTCAAAGGGGAACTCCTTGCTGAAGTCCATATCCAGCAGGCTCACCCCTCGGATCACCATTGGAGTCTCTTCAAGTGAACGAGTGGGTAGGCGGCGGCAGCAGTTCATTTTCCAGCTCTTGGGGAACTGGATTCAACAGTAAACTGAGTGTGTACAGGCGACAACAGTTACTACCCATCCCTCGCCTGATGCACGCCCAGCAGAAGATGCACCCTCGGCGCATTCAAACGCCTCCATTAAGAATACTTGTCCTAGAAATGGATGTATCTAGACTTATTTTAGTTATAGATACATACAATTTATCCATTCTTAGAACAAAAATTTCCCGCCAGCTGGAGAGGGAGTACATAATCTAAATGGCCGCCCGCGGATCCCTTTGTCTTCCTCATGTCCGGCAGACACTTTGCGGGGTCGACGAAGGTCCTTAGAAGAGACGAAGAAGCAAAGAAACCACCTGAATGCGCAGTCGTCGCCTCAGCGGTGGCCTTCATGGGACCCAAGTGGCGGTGGCCTCCCGTGTTCTACTTCTCCTCGATGATGGCGGCGGACACGGAGGAGCTGGCCACCGACTCGTCACTGTCCACGCACCCGGCTTCTGTCTCTGCCTGCCTGGTGCTGCCACAGGCACGGGAGGCGCGCCCACAGACACGGGAGGCGCGGTACGACGCGGCAGCGACGACGCCCGTACCAGTGTGCTCGCCGCTGTGCCGGCGTGGAGGAACTCGCCACTCCTCATCGAGCTGAACTAGAGCGGCGAGTTGCTAAACCACGTGCCTGCTTGGGGCGGCAACTGGCTCCGTCGGGCCAAGCGTGGTTGGTGAAGCACCGAGCGGCCTCGCCCGTATCCGGAGGGCTAGGCGGGCCACCCAGCCGGGTAATATGCCGGAGAATGGCTCCTCAGAAGCCATCGGAAGAGTGGAGAAATTGGTGAAGGCGGAGATGGGGGAGCGGCAGAGGGGTGCGATTCTTGCCCGCTGTCTGTCTGGCCTCGTGTAAATAGAGGGCGGACGGTAGGAGCTTGGCCGGCGTCTGGCCTTGTTTAAACTAAGGGCGGATGGGAGGAGCTCGGCCGGTGTTACGTTTAATTCTGGCCCGCTCATGAACGGATGTGTGGCCGGAGTAGGTTTCTCGGTTTGCATGCGGGTTTAATGGAGGGGTTTGATGGAGGCGAGGAGGTGTGTTCAGCCGGGCGTGCAGCGGGCGGCGCAGTACTACTATTCGATTTGACAGGGGGGCGCAGTTCCCGACACGGCTTTAATGCAGATGAGCGAGGGAGTAGCGGTTCTGGAAATGTTGAACGGCCAATGCATCCTCCTTCAATTAATGCATGAGGGAAGTAATGGGAGGAGGACCGGGAACAAAGGCTGCACGATGTGAATGCCACGCAGTTTGCCCTCATATAAAGGCGCCCCTCCATTCCAATGCATCTCCACATCATACGCACCTAAGCATTTGCCCAAGCACCTACACTAAGCGCAAAAGAGCTCAATCCAGAGCCAAGGAGGCGATGCACGCGAGCGGCCAGCGGCTGTGCCAGATGGTCCACGATGTCGGCCTGCGGCATGACGCCGAGGATCGTCTCTAGACGGTGTTGGAGACCGGCTGGTGGATGGCCGCTGTCGACACCAACTACGACTCTCAGTTGCACCAGATGATCGTTGCCACCACCAACAAGTTCACCGTCCTCAAGAAGCTTGCGGACGACATCACCGTACTCCTCCAGCCCGCGCGCCCGGGCTCCTCATTGCCTGCCACCCTAATCGACCTCCATGGCCGGAACCTCTTTCAAGCACCGGTGCCCCTGCGACTGCATGCGACGCCACGAAGAATGTCCACCTGGAGGTCGCGCTCGCCGCGAGGTGCCTCGCCCTGCAAGAATTCGTCGACCTACACATCCACGTGTACGAGCAAATCGTGTACATAGGTATCTACAAGGCCAGTGAGGACGCTACGACGTTGGCCTTCCTCAACCGGCTGGAAGCCTTGGATGCCTTTGCTGAGAAGCACCTCGACCTCGCCACAAAATCTGCCGCTCCTTAGCCGCCGGTCGGTGGCCCGGCGCACTAAGTTGAGGAGGAGGAGGTCGTACGTTGATGGATGCATCTTTCTTCTTACCTTCTGTAACCACCACTGTGATCGCATCATCATCGTGGCCTTAATTCTTATTGTGGTGTTGCATTCTCGTTCCAGTCAATACCGACATGTGCGATCCCTTTGCTTAATTATATGCATCACTGTAACTAGTACTCCATCCGTCAATTTATAAGTTGTGCTTACCTTTTCCATCAACTTCGTGCAACGCGCGGGCATCATGCTAGAAACACTAGAACATGTCGGACCGCGTGTGACCAAACCGACGATGCGCCAACCTAGCTACTACGTACCCTGCTTATCTGGCGGAAATAGCCCCGCCCTAGCGTTTCCAATCGTTATTTCTATCAATTGATCGTGCCAAGGAGCAGAACCAAAATGTTACAATTTATACATGTTTCTCTACTCCTACTCCTATACAAGACTAAGTTGGTGATGGTGGTGTGTCTGCCATCCTTCGTTTCTGACCATTAGATCTGCATCTAACGGCTGTGAGGTAAGTTGTGGCATTTTTGCAACAATAGCCCACTTCTCTGCTCCAATTTTCAGAAAACCCCTTATTATCTTGAAAGCAACCACATCCCTCCCTCACCTCATCAAAACAGCCTGAGAAATATTACTCCTATAAAAGACTCAATTGGTGATGGTGGTGTGTCTGCCATACGTCGTTTCTGACCATTAGATCTGCATCTAACGGCTGTGAGGTAAGTTGTGGCACTTTTGCAACAATAGCCCACTTCTCTGCTCCAATTTGCAGAAAACCCCTTATTAACTTGAAAGCAACCACATCCCTCCCTCACCTTATCAAAACAGCCTGAGAAATATATTTTGAGTGAAAAGTACTCCCTCCATTCCTAAATATTTGTCTTTCTAGAGATTTTTCAATAAGTGACTACATACGGAGCAAAATGAGTGAATCTACACTTCAAAATATGTCTATATAATCCGTACGTGATAGTCCATTTGAAATCTCAAAAAATTCAAATATTTAGGAACATAGGGAGTAATATATTAGGAGTATATCAAAACAAGAGTGATTTCTTTCAAGTTTGTGAACAAGTACTACTATTCTACTACTTTGGATCCGTCGCAACGCACGGGCACATTGCTAGTAAAAGGAAAAGGCCTGCCGCGTTCGCGTCGCACTCCCCCTACACACGCCTGGGAATCGGGAGTACTCCACGGCCCGTCCGGCACGACACATAGCTTAGGGAAGGCGTGTTGCCTAGCATTTTCACTTTCATGTGGGACCGCCGTCGAGCAAACCGCACCCCGCCCGCCGCCGGGTTGGAAAACAGAAACGAGGGGAAGATCTAGCTGTAGCACGGAAGCCAAGAAATTTGGTGTCAGATGGGGCTCGTTGATAGAGTAGGAGCATTCCGTACTACTTTGCTCCTACTAGTACCAAGTTTGTACTATATAACTAGTACTACCACTATACAACTAGTAGGTACGTGCACGGCACAACATCGTAGGATCAAAAAACGGAAAGATCTTGTTTTGGGTGATTTATCTTTTTTTCTGTCAACGTAGTATGAATAATATGATGTGGGGGGCACCCATGAAGCTTATGTGGCTTGGTTGCATGGCTACGAAAGGTTAGAAAAAATAAATAGATAATGTGTTTAGAGTGCACTCCACTAAACAGATATACTTTGGATCCATTGCAACGGCCCAGCACATCTATATCTATACCCCCTATATAGTGTGTGAATAACTTTGAAAGTTGGTCGTTGGATGAAGCCAATCGGACGGTACAAAGATGGCAAATCCGAGCACTACTGGCCGCTGGATATTATCTACATTCCACCAGATTCTGCCACATGTAGAATCTAGAAGACTTCATGGTTGAACTTCATTCATGACTAACTTTGCCACAACTAAGCTTTGGCAAAGTGTGTCTGAAACAAAAAATGTGGCTAACAAAATGGCCACCACAAGTGTGGCAAGATTTGGCAAGAAGTTGAGTCTATGACATGTGGACCATGTAGCTAGAAAAGTGTGGCAAGCCACAAGTGTAGCAATGAACCAAACACATGCCTGGTGTGTTTGGTAGGGTGTATGAAGGGTGCATGATCCCAAGAGTTCCCTTCTCGACCCATTTTTGGGTGTTTGGTAGATTGTATGGAGGGTGCATGAGTCCACACTAGATTAGCACAAATACACTAGAAGCATGCATGAAGAGAGCATACATGAAGAGGGGTGTTGAGTTGAGCATGCATGAAGAGGGAACAACTATGCTGAGACGAGAACGCAACCAAACACACTTGTGGAACGCCTAAGCTTAGGTGTGGCAACCTTAGGCTGCAAACCAAACCATAACTTTGAAAGTTGGTCGTTGGATGAAGCCAATCCGACCGTACAAAGATGGCAAATCCGAGCACTACTGGCCGTTGGATATCATCTACATTCCACCAGATTCCGCCACATGTAGAATCTAGAAGACTCCATGGTTGAACTTCATTCATGACTAACTTTGCCACAACTAAGCTTAGGCAAAGTGTGTCTGCCACAAAAAATGTTGCTAATAAAAATGGCCACCACGAGTGTGGCAAGATTTGGCAAGAAGTTGAGTCTATGACATGTGGACCATGTAGCTAGAAAAGTGTGGCAAGCCACAAGTGTAGCAATGAGCCAAACACATGCCGGCATGCCTAAGCTTAGGCGTGGCAACCTTAGGCTGCAAACCAAACCATAACTTTGCAAGTTGGTCGTTGGATGAAGCCAATCTGACGGTACAAAGATGGCAAATCCGAGCACTACTGGCCATTGGATATCATCTACATTCCACCAGATTTTGCCACATGTAGAATCTAGAAGACTCCACATGTAGAGGCATAATGCACAAACCACAAGAATCTCATGCGTGCAATGCACGTGTACCTTACTAGTAGTTGGTACTCCCTCCGTTCCAAAATAGATGACCCAACTTTATACTACTTTTGTACTAAAGTTAGTACAAAGTTGAGTCATCTATATTAGAACGGAGGGAGTAGTAGTAAGAAAAAAATTCCGGGTTTGGCATGAGCTCGTACTGCGGGAGCACCACAAGGCCTACCGCAGGAGTTACATTTACTTCTCGGGGCCCACGGGACCGAACTTCAGTGGCTTAGTGCCCGGCCTATGAGAGCAAGTACAATAAGGGTGATGTAGGCGGGCTGTAAGACATTAAATATTATATTTTTGCTTAGTTGGACGAGAGAGAAGATGAAAGAGAAGAGAAGCGGGATACTAGTTAACAGCCGGCTGCAGCACGTGCTCCTAGGCATTTTATGAGAGAGCAAGGTGGGTCATGTAACAACAAAGTAGTACATATTAATATTCAACTATTGTACTTCCTGGCTACAAGCTTGGCTATATGTGATGTGGCAACATCATATAGCCAGCAGCCGGCTATATTATTAACCATGCTCAGAGTCAATGACATGCGGACATTAAATGCGGCTGGCCCACATGTCATTCTCATGGTGGTGGTGTGGTTCGCGACTCACTCGTTCGAGATGAACCGGTCGGTGGTGGCGTGGCCGTGGTGAGGGTGCCATAGCTGGGCGTCGGGGCGTTACGAGGCGTAGACGGCCACACCAGCTGGTACTACCTGTAGTACAGAAGTACTCCAGCTGAGGATTGATGCCCGGGACGAAATGTGTCACAGCCGCTGGATGAAAATTCGATGGTGCGGGACGTGTGGTGTCATGGGTTCGTGCGGCGTCGTGGGAATCGTGTGTGGCTATGGTAGAAACTTGATGCTCGCCGCATTTTAGGTGGCCCACATGTCATGCACACAAAGGCAGAGGGGCGGTGCAGCCAAGAGGGGTGAGGCGCACGTCGGGGGACGTGGTGCCGTGGGTTGGAGCGGCGTCGTGGGAATCGCGAGTGGCAGTGGATGAAACGTGATGGTCGCCGTAGTTGAACTTCCATGGACAAGCTGTCATGTCTATGGACACATGCATTGCATACCGATCACTAGAAGGAGTAGTAGAGAAAGCTAGGCGGATAAATAGTTCCTTATAGTCAAGCAGACCCACGCTACTACTTGTTCCAAAGACATGCACACCATCGAAATAGTCCATCTATATCAATATACATAGAGAGGGAATATTTTTTTACAAGAGAGGAAATAGTCCATCCATCCATAATGCCCTGCTGCTGGTGCCGCATCTTCTTCTTCTTCTTCTTCTCATTTTCTGTGGGAGACGGCTTCGCAACAAGCTCTCTGGACCTTGCAGCTATGTCGAATCTCACACGGGCATCGAGGGCAGCATATTTTATCCGCTCATACGTCAAGGGATAATTCTCCCATCCAGATGACCTTAATGCCAGCGTCTCTTCACCCTTCTAAAGATTTGTTCCTAGCACAAAATTTGCTACGTCGAATAGGGATGGTGTCGGTATATCACAATCTTCTACAGGAATTTTTATTCTGGTTTGTAGGTCAGCGATGCTTTTCAAATCAAGGTTGTACGGCTCCAACTTCTGTTTGTCCGCTGCGATGGCTGCCCCACAGAAGTATATGTCCTCCCGAGACAAGAAATCATGAAGCTCACCTGGTATGGAGGGCGTGCGTATGATGTGGTACACCAAAACATCATCTTCGAGGCACAGCTGAAGGACAGCGGCGCGTTGGATCTTCCCAGTGGCACGCTCCGTGTACTCTGCGTCGAGACCTATGACATTCATCTCCACCTTTTGGAGGGAGTTGGATACATTGTTGATCCACTTCCGAACAACCCTTGGGTGGTCGGTGACTGTGGCAACTATGCTCAACGAGCCTTCGACGAGGACATGTTGGACGCTAAAAACCTGCATCTCGATCTCTTTCGCCATTTGGAACCGCTGGACCGGAGGGCTATGGTTTGGAGAATTAGGATTAGATGGCTAATCTAACTGAAGAAGTTGATTATTTATAGGGTCTTCGGAATTACTCCAGGAGGATGTGAAGAGGTTAAAACAATGTGACTGCTGTGTGGTTTGGATGCAAATGAAGATCAAGGAGTAGTGAAAAAGCCGAGGAAAATCGGTTCCCGATGGAGAAGTAAATGGGAGAAGTTATGCGCATGCATGAGGAGAGGTGTGGTGGTTTGACTGCTGCATGAAATGGATTGGATGGGCTCTTCGGTTGCCTTTTCTCTCTCCCACGCGCACAGAGTGGCCCACTTGCATGCTGCAATTTATTGGCTGGAGTCGGGCTACAGCTGCTCATGCATACGCTAATTAATGATGTGAATGCGGGGCATGGAGGGAAATGGGCGCATGCAAAAGGGTATATACGCAGACTAATTAGACAAATACTGAAAAAAGTTATGCGCAGACAAAAGAGGACCAGGGGGAGTACTACTCATGTTCCTACTACGGTTAAGGAATATGTGGTTATCCTCAAAAAAAGAAAAGTCCTTCTTCGCGCTTCCGCATGCACGAGAATTTGGTTCTGCTCGCAACATGGATGATAGCTGGAGGATGAAGTGAACCCAAAGGCATGCTAGCACGGGAGTGTACTCATGTTCCTACTACTCCTACTATTAGTAGTAGTACAACTGTGGTACACTTGATGGTCAAAATACTATTATTCATCCGGTCCTCACAGTGAAGTGACAAGACCCTGCGCACGAGGTGACACCAGTCCAGGCGGCGTGTCCGGGTTACCAAAGTCAGCCCCACCTTGTGCATTGTGCAGTCACTGTCACCGCCGCTGTATAGCATGCCTCGCCTCGTCTCCCTCTCCCCTAGCACCAGTCCATCTCCATCTCCGTCTCGCCGGAGATCCTGAGGTCACTCTCCATTATCTCACTGTGCCCCCGCATACCCTCGCCTCGCTCGCCTCCCCCAGTACCACTATTCCCTCGCTAGCCGCTCCAGCACCGACAGCCTTCTCCCCCGTAAATCAAGCCCCCCAAAACCCAACCTTCCAAACTCCACCTTGGCCGAACGCGAACCGCGCAGGATCCATATGAGCCGCGACTGGATCTATCTCCCCAGTGACGTCCTCGACCTCTGTTGTTCGTGTATGGATATGTTGAGCGCCCTGCGGCTGGCTGCATGCTCGAGGGGCATGCACACGGCCATCGTTGAAGCGAGGCCTAAGCTTTTCAAGACACCCTACTTGCTGCTATCTGATCTTGCGAGATTGGCTCACCATGATACGGAGGCGTACATGATGCCCCTCGACTTCAATCCGATCTCCATTAGCCGAAACTTCTTTGCAGGTATGTAGTGGGTTGCCGTACATCATTTCCCTCGACTTCGATCCGATCACCATCGCCCGAAACTTCTTGGCAGGTATGTACTGGGTCGGCATGAACTCCCACTGGATGGCTTCCATCAGAGAAGATGGTAAAAAGTTGGTGCTCGTGAACTTCCAGACCTCCCATGAGATTTTCCTTCCTCCGTTGGATTATATAGAGTATTACCATCGCGGTCCTAGTCATCTAGATTACCGTGTCAGTTGGACGGACCTTGTTTTGCAGAAGATTATAATCTTCCAAGTGCCCACACGACATGCGGATTACGCAGACTTCAAGCTAATTGCCTTGTTCGACAAGGGACTCGCCTATCTTTACGCCGGTGCCTTCTTTAGATGGAGACAACTCAGCTCGCAGTGGATCATCGTCAAAGCTGATACACACTTTTGTGATGCTATTGAACACAATGGCATCATCTACGCGATCGACAAAGCAGATGGCACCACGTATTGCTAGGACAGCGCGTGTAAGTTGTTTCCATCTCATGTTAATGATGACGCCATGACACTGTTTGAACTTTTTGTGATGATTGGCATATCCCTGTTTGAGCAGAATTTGTGTAGAACTATGGCAATGTATTAGAGACGCCATAAATCAGCTATATTTGGAATGAGTTAATTCATGCGATTGTGATCATGTCATTACAGCCAATTTGTACCCCTGAATAATCAAACGGTTAGGAATATATGGATATTCTCCTTATTTTATAGTAATCTATATACTACTACTAAATATGAGTATGTATCAATGGCCATGTTAGTTTCCTCATTTTCGTGATGTAGAAACTTGCACCACACTGTTGGTTTCATCTAACCATACATTAGGGAAGTAAATGTGCATATGGAGAACTCTATAGTTGGAAGTAGTGAAATCCTGTAATGCTTACCATGTGTACATACCTATATTCGCCCTTCAGCAATCAATGGCTAGAATAATATCCTCACAAAAAATTTGCCCACAGAACACGAGTATATAACAATGCATGGTCTGTTAGTTACCTTGAAGAATTTGTTTGTGAGGACAAAACATGATTCCATAACATGCATGACATGGTAGTTTCCTGTGAAGAATCGATTGCGAGATAACATGAGTATAACCATGCATGGCACTTCTATATTTTCGAACCCAGTATACATTTCCCTGTATTTTCCTCCCAGTTCCAACAGGGGCATATCAATGTTGTTTCTTGCATTATCCTACTCATACTCTGAACAATGGTGATCTTACATTAACAATGCCTGTCCTTTTTGATATGATGCAGTGTCCCTACAGTTACTGCCCTTTGTAATCACACCACCTTTGCCAAAAACAGGGAAGCACAACTGGTTCCTCGCTCGATCAGACGACGGCGAAAGACTGATGATCATTCGGACACATGAGCCGGAAAAGTTATATTGCAAAAACCCCACTGTATACAAGCACCGTGAAATACGTGAGTATCCGGACATTGGTTGTTACGTCTATGAGCAGGATACCAGCTTGTTGGGGCCTTCAGGATTTTTTAGTTCGAGGCGGTAAATAGCCTTGGTTCACACTCTCTGTTTCTCGGACTCAATTATCCGATTAACTAGGAGATCACCGTTGGCAAGGACCTTGATGGCAGAGAGGTTCTGTTTGCTATGGAAAACTTTGTCTACACGGTGAGCCCTAGGAGTTCGGGAGAAAACTCCCCTGATTGTCAACGATACAACCTGCATCCAAAAGAAGGTGAGAATGACAAAGGCATCTGGATTAACTTTGATCCTTGGATGTCTCAATTACGACAGGCAGTGATGTGGTTCAAGCCTTCAGGTTGATAGGTAATTGGGCTGTTGCGTCGAAAGGGTGGAGTACTGGTGTCTCCGGATCATTGGTCGCTGAAGCGGGGCTGCAAATTATGATGATGGTGCTGGATCATCTCTTTGAATGACTTTGTTGTCTTTGCTGCTTGTTTTGGATGGGTAGTTCTTTCTTTTGTTATGCATATTCCTTGTCATTTGGTCATCCCCGTCTATGTCACTCTTACTATGTAATAGTTGGCTCTGTTTAGAATGTCATTCTCGTCTGGATCATGAGAGTCTGAGCACTGCAGATGGGTGCGTTTTGGTGGTGTAGCAAGACTTCTTATGAACTATCATGTCTTGCTGTTTATGTCAGTAGTAGTCACTAGTTAGTGTTTGAATGTTGTATATATCGTTGTTTCGAACTGTTTATTGTCTCGAACTACTGGTGGGCTAAATGAGGGCATCACCATTCTCCAGTGTTCAGAGTGTATATCCTTTTTTCAAGTTATATAATTTGAGCTCAGTGTCTTTTCGATGATGTACACTTGTTTGGGCTAGTGAGGTGTCGTTGAATATGGGCCGAGTAGTAACGCAAGCTAAACAGGTCAATTATGATTCTCAGGCCGGGCTCAAGATCCTAAAAAAAGGACGGGCTCTCCAAAAAAGAAAGAATAAGGACTCTTAGGCCGACATGTGGGCGCCACCGGTGTTTTCGTGCGCTTGCGCGCCGAGAGCATATTGGCACGTGTTCGAATTTCAAGCTACCTTTTCATCCCCAATCTCCCACCCCTCCCCCACCTCTGGAATCTTGATTCCTACTCCAGTTCCCCCAAATCCCCCTCCCGTACTCCCTGTACTCAAGCTCACTATCATGTCGCCGGTCAACGCGGATCTCCGAGCAAGAGATCCTGAGGTCCGTCCTGCCTTCGGTCGCTGCGTGCTGTCGCTCAACAGTGGCATGGCGGTGCTTGACGACCAGTTTGCCAGCAAAGTGCTGATGGTAACCATCAACGGCGACCGGCCTCCCGTCTCGCCGGACGACCTTGTCAAAGCTCTTGGCATTGCGCACATCATCCAAATAAGTGACTTGCTCGTCGAAGTCTGTCCGCCACCGGCTGATTTCTTCATCAGGTTCCGGTCAACTTTCGACTGCAGTCGTGTGTTCGAATCATCCCAGCGTTTGTTCTGCGATGGCGCGCTGGTGAGCTTTGATCGGTGGCACCCAGGATGGGGCTCGGTGCCCTCTGAGCTTGAGTTTTTAACAAAGCTTACCTTCTGCGGCATGCCTCGACGTGCTTGGAACAACGAGTCCATGAATGAGCTTATCAACGACCTTGGAGGTGAGCTCGTAAGTATGTTTGTTCCTCCAGACAGCTGGGCTCTAACGGTTATGGCATGGATGAAGAAGTCGTCCACCATACCGAAGGTGATTGGTGTTGAGATACCGGTGCAGGAACCGGGGTTGTACTATTCGTCGCCACCAAGGCCGCCGCGGACCATGTTAGGGATGTACCTGTATCGAGTGTTCATGCATGTCGAAGAAGTGGTCAATCCATCAATTGAAGTCCTGCCGCCGCCGCTGGTGCCAGGGTCCGTCGACGACGTCCATTACAGGAGTCAACGTCAGACTTTCCCCGTGTTGCTCGGAACGATGGATGGCACAGGGCCTACTCCATCACGCGGCGGAGGCCACTACTTCTTTGGGAGAAGAGGCAGGGCTGGCTGCCTGGATGTGCTCTAATTTGATGTAACAACTGAATCTTGTCAGATACTCCCTCCGTCCCAAAATTCTTGTCTTAGATTTGTCTACATACGGATGTATCTATTCACATTTTAGTGTTAAATACATCCGTATCTAGATAAATCTAAGACAAGAATTTTGGGACGGAGGGAGTACTAGTTAAATCCGAGCTATGGGTGTGAACCACTGATGTGCCAGTACATTTGATTGTGACCTGTTCAAATTTTGTACCTGAACTTTTTTTAGAAAGGGATGTGCGTCAACTTAATGTGCTAGCAGAACTTATTGTGTTGTGTGTCTGTTTTCTTTGCACAGCATTCAAGATATTTCCCTGTCATTGATAAAGAAAATGAACCGTTATGTATGAGTTCATTGGTTTCAACATAGCCCTACCCGTAGCGATCCACTGCTTCCATCCTGATTGTGCCGCCTGCGTGAAATTTTTGTATGCAAGTTAAGTGTGCTATGATGTTCTATATGATTGTGTCAACTATATAAGTTTTTACTGAGCATCAGCAATGCATATGGCTGAAAGATGTATTTACGAGCATCGACCGATGGGTCTCTCTCTCTCACACACACACACACGCACACACGCACACACGCACAAGTGGGACCCATTGAATTATTTCTTTGCTCTGACAGCTTTTAATTAGGTTCCACTATAATCTAACTTTTTTCTTAAGTTATTAATTGAGCTCAGTGACTTCAAAAAGTTGTACAGAAGCCTTGTTTGGGCCTTTCCGGCGTCGCTGAATGTGGGCTGAGTAGCCATGTTAGGTTGTACTGTACTACACAGGCATTTTTTTCAACATCAGCAATGCAACTGGGCCGACAGTTGTACACAATATCTGGGTCAACTTGTTATTCTCCGCCCCGCTGGGCTGCAAACTTTCCTAGGAGGTATGCATTAGGCTTAACAAGAAAATGGACTTTAAGAAATAATAAGTGGGATGTAATTATAATAACTGGGCCGTAACTATAAAAAGATGCACCAAACGCGTAATTAGTTTAAAAAATATATTATTTTTGGAATTTGAAAATTTTAATTTCATTACTTGTTGCGCGCGCAATATTTCGTTGGATTTTAACGTAATACAACTTTATTTTGAAATTATATTTAATCCGGCTAGAAATTTCGGATAAAAATATTTGGGATCCCATAAAAATGTGGGAATTTTTTTTGAATTCTGTTTTGAGCGGTTGGTTGAAATTATTCATCGTTGTCCTAGCTAGAGAATGGAATGCGTCGTCGTGTTCATCGGGAGGGCTTGGACGGAACAACCGATGGAAATGAGGCCTGGTGTACCGCAGAACGGAGGAAACGGCCTTGTGTTCGACCGGCCACGTTCGAAACGGGATCCTGTTCATCGGGAGGGGTCTGGTGTACCGCAAAACGGAGGAAACGGACCTCCTACGGTCGAGACGGGGGTCCTGTTGATCGGGAGTGGTGTGGCGTACCGCAAAACGGAGGAAACAGACTTGTGTTGGAGCGCTACGGTCGAAACAGGGGCCCTGTTCATCGGGAGGGGTGTGGCGTACCGCAAAATGGGACTCCATGGGATACTGTTCATCTCCACCGTCGACCCCCTCTAGCCCTCCACGGGCTACTGTTCATCCACCGTCGACCTCCTCCAGCCTCCACCTGCGACTGTTCATCCACGGGCTCCTGTTCATCCAGCCTCCACCGCGCGCTACTCCACCGGCTACTGTTCAACCAGCCCTCTCCACGGGCTCCTGTTCAACCACCCCTCCACGGGCTACTGTTCATCCAGCCCTCCACCGTCTACTGTTCATCCCGCCCTCCACGGGGTGGTCCTGTTCATCCTGCCCTCCACGGGGTCTTGTTCATCCAGCCCCAACCGGCTCGAACGATCGGGATCCTGTTCATCCACCCCCACCGGGAACTGTTCATCCAAACCCCCCCAGCAACACTCACTGTTCATCCAGAGGCAGCATCGATCGGCTTCAGTTAGCAGCAGTAGTGAAGGAATCGCTCGATCGGGTTCAGTTAACAGCCATCGATCGATCGCTTGGGTTCAGTAACGCGTAGCGTGCAGTGCAATCGCTCAGGTTCAGTTAGAGCCCAACGCCTCGCTCGGGTTCAGTTAGAGCCCAACGCCTCGCACACACGCGTGTATGTACGAGAGAAACGAGCATCGCTCGGCCCCCGACCACCCACCGTAACCGGGGACTCCCCGATATTTTCCGCGCCCTCGCTTCTACCACGGTTTTTTCCGTCATGGATGGCCCAAAGAATGTCATGCAGCTACGTCTCTGGCCCGCCCAGGATGAAAAGCCCATTTTATGTCATGATTTTTTGTCATAGAAGTAGGACCCCACCACATCTATGATGATACCGGGTTTTGTCACAATTATCGTCATAGAAGTGTCATAAGTATGACAGAAAAGATTTTCGTTCGGCCCAAAATGTCACGGATGTGTCTTTTTTTTTTGTAGTGAAGGGCCCCAGATCCTATCTCTGTTCTACCTCTGTTTTCCTTTAATTACTTATTTACTAACAACCGTACACTCTGATACGTTTAATATTCGCCAGGGGCTCCCCATCGCCCCATAATACGTCAAAGAAGTCCGAACACCCCTTAAAGATAAGTTTGGCACCCCGAATTTAGCATTATATGCATTGGCTCCGAATGTCTTTGGTCAATAGTTGGGTTGCCCGGCTCATGTGCTTGCTACCCAACATTCCGCTAAATCAGCGAGGGTAGTAAAGGGAGAACTACTGCGATTGTGCCCTGCGCCTGATACGTCTCCAACGTATCTATAATTTTTAATTGCTACATGCTATATTATCTACTGTTTTGGACATTATTGGGCTTTATTATTCACTTTTATATTATTTTTGGGATTAACCTATTAACCGGAGGCCCAGCCCAGAATTGATGTTTTTTGCCTATTTCAGAGTTTCGCAGAAAAGGAATATCAAACGGAGTCCAAACGGAATGAAACCTTCGGGAACGTGATTTTTAGGAAGATTATGATCCGGGAGACTTGGACCCTACGTCAAGAAATAGAGGAGGAGGCCACGAGGTAGGGGGCGCGCCCTCCACCCTTGCGGGCCCCCTGTTGCTCCACCGACGTACTCCTTCCTCCTATATATACCTACGTACCCCCAAACGATCATATACGGAGCCAAAAACCTAATTCCACCGCCGCAACCTTCTGTACCCACGAGATCCCATCTTGGGGCCTGTTCCGGAGCTCCGTCGGAGGGGGCACACATCACGGAGGGCTTCTACATCATCACCACAGCCTCTCCGATGAAGTGTGAGTAGTTTACCTCAGACCTTCGGGTCCATAGTTAGTAGCTAGATTCCTTCTTCTCTCTTTTTGGATCTCAATACAATGTTCTCCCCCTCTCTCGTGGAGATCTATTCGATGTAATCTTCTTTTTGCGGTGTGTTTGTCGAGACCGATGAATTGTGGGTTTATGATCAAGATTATCTATGAACAATATTTGAATCTTCTCTGAATTCTTTTATGTATGATTGGTTATCTTTGCAAGTCTCTTCGAATTATCAGTTTGGTTTGGCCTACTAGATTGATCTTTCTTGCAATGGGACAAGTGCTTAGCTTTGGGTTCAATCTTGCGGTGTCCTTTCCCAGTGACAGTAGGGGCAGCAAGGCACGTATTCTATTTTTGCCATCGAGGATAACAAGATGGGTTTTTTTTATCATATTGCATGAATTTATCCCTCTACATCATGTCATCTTGCTTAAGGCGTTACTCTGTTTTCATGAACTTAATACTCTAGATGCATGCTGGATAGCGGTCGATGAGTGGAGTAATAGTAGTAGATGCAGGCAGGAGTCGGTCTACTTATCTCGGACGTGATGCCTATATACATGATCATACCTAGATATTCTCATAACTATGCTCAATTCTGTCAATTGCTCAACAGTAATTTGTTCACCCACCGTAAAATACTTATGCTCTTGAGAGAAGCCACTAGTGAAACCTATGGCCCCCGGGTCTATCTTCATCATATTAATCTTCCAACACTTAGTTATTTCCTTTGCTTTTTCCTTTGATTTTATTTTACTTTGCATCTCTATCACAAAAATACCAAAAATATTATCCTATCATATCTAGCAGATCTCACTCTCGTAAGTGACCGTGAAGGGATTGACAACCCCTTATCGCATTGGTTGCGAGGAGTTATTTGTTTTGTGTAGGTGCGAGGGACTTGCGCGTAGCCTCCTACTAGATTGATACCTTGGTTCTCAAAAACTGAGGGAAATACTTACGCTACTTTGCTGCATCACCCTTTCCTCTTCAAGGGAAAACCAACGCAGTGGTCAAGAGGTAGCAAGAAGGATTTCTGGCGCCGTTACCGGGGAGTCTACGCAAAAGTCAACATACCAAGTACCCATCACAAATCCCTTATCTCCCGCATTACATTATTTGCCATTTGCCTCTCGTTTTCCTCTCCCCCACTTCACCCTTGCCGTTTTATTCACCCTCTCTTTTTCGTTCGCCTCTTTTGCGTTTGCTTGTCATTATGGCTAGTCCTCTATCTTCTCTGTTGTCTCCCGAGAATGAAGTTCTAAATTTTAAACAAAGGGAGGGAGAAAATCTAAAAGACGCTTGGTATAGAATTTGCAATGCTCAAAATAGATCTGCCAGGAAGCAATCTACTTCCGTTCTTCTCCGGAACTTTTATGTAGGTGCTAATCCTTGGTATAGATATATTCTTGATACCATTACCGGAGGGAATTTCTTGGGTAGCCATACTTTTGACTCTTATAATGCTATGATAGATTTATTTGGCTCACCACCTCTTTTGGTTAATGGAACTATGTTAACTTTGGAGCATGTAATGCAAAGACTTGAAATGATTGAAAATAAAGTTGCTACCGTAGAATTAATTGAAAATCTGGATAAAAAGATCCACAACCAAATTACCCAATATGGATCTAAGGTAGGAGTCACTTTGAAAAATATTAAGGAGAAGGAACCCATAGTTAATGAGAGAATAAATCAAGATTCCACTAGAATCGATAAACTTGAGGGTATCATTACCAATTTGGGAACCGCTTTTTCTTCCGTAAAGAATACTCCAAGTCCTCCTACTAAAATTGCCAAGCTTATGTATGTTCCTAAAAATAAGGGTGAATCCTCTAATAAGGAAACTGTGGATCTCAAATCTATAAGTATTCATCCCAATCTTTTTGCCATCATTAAGGAACCATTTGCTACGAATGAATTTTTCGATCTTGTGCCTAAAAGTTTGATAATTACTAAAAATAAAGAAATTCCTAAGGATGATAGATGTCTCATTGAATAATTGTCTACCAAAGATGGCAATACCTAGATCTATCTTTGCTTTTATGCCTAGCTAGGGGCGTTAAACGATAGCGCTTGTTGGGAGGCAACCCAATTTTATTTTTAGTTTTTTTTGGCTTTTTGCTTCTGTTTAGGAATAAATATTTGATCTAGCACCTGGTTAGATGTGTTTTCATGTTTTAATTAGTGTTTGTGCCAAGTTAAACCTATAGGATCTTCCTGGATGATAGTTATTTGATCTTGCTGTAATTTCCAGAAACTTTCGGTTCACGAAAACAATTGTTGAAAATCACCAGAACGTGATAAAATACTGATTCCAATTGCTGATGATCAATAAATAAATTGCCTAGGTCTTCCTATTTTGGCTTAGTTTTTGGAGTTCTACCAGTTTGCGTTAGTTGCAGATTACTACAGACTGTTCTGTTTTTGACAGATTCTGTTTTTCGTGTGTTGTTTGCTTATTTTGATGAATCTATGGCTAGTAAAATAGTTTATAAACCATAGAGAAGTTGGAATACAGTAGGTTTAACACCAATATAAATAAAGAATGAGTTCATTACAGTACCTTGAAGTGGTCTTTTGTTTTCTTTCGCTAACGGAGCTCACGAGATTTCTGTTGAGTTTTGTGTTGTGAAGTTTTCAAGTTTTGGGTGAAAGATTTTGATGGATTATGGAACAAGGAGTGGCAAGAACCTAAGCTTGGGGATGCCCCGGAAGGCATCCCCTCTTTCGTCTACTTCCATCGGTAACTTTACTTGGAGCTATATTTTTATTCACCACATGATATGTTTTGCTTGGAGCGTCTTGTATGATTTGAGTCTTTGCTTTTTAGTTCACCACAATCATCCTTGCTGTACACACCTTTTGAGAGAGTCATACATGATTTGGAATTTGTTAGAATACTCTATGTGCTTCGCTTATATCTTTTGAGTTATATAGTTTTGCTCTAGTGCTTCACTTATATCTTTTAGAGCACGGTGGTGGATTTGTTTTGTAGAAACTATTGATCTCTCATGCCCCACTTAGATTTTTTGAGAGTCTTAAATAGCATGGTAATTTTCTTAAATAATCCTAATATGCTTGGTATTCAAGATTTGTAAAACTCTCTTATGAGTGTGTTGAATACTATGAGAAGCTTGATGCTTGATAATTGTTTTGAGATATAAAGATGGTGATATTAGAGTCATGCTAGTTGAGTAGTTGTGAATTTGAGAGATACTTGTGTTAAAGTTTGTGAATCCTGTAGCATGCACGTATGGTGAACCGTTATGTGATGAAGTCGATGCATAATTTATTTATTGATTGTCTTCCTTATGAGTGGCGATCGGGGACGAGCGATGGTCTTTTCCTACCAATCTATCCCCCTAGGAGCATGCGCGTAATACTTTGCTTTGATAACTTGTAGATTTTTGCAATAAGTATATGAGTTCTTTATGACTAATGTTGAGTCCATGGATTATACGCACTTTTCTTCCTTCCACCACTGCTAGCCTCTCTAATACCGCGCACTTTTCACCGGTATCATACACCCACCATATACCTTCCTCAAAACAGCCACCATACCTACCTATCATGGCATTTCCATAGCCATTCCGAGATATATTGCCATGCAACTTTCCACCGTTCCGTTCATTATGACACGCTCCATCATTGTCATATTGCTTAGCATGATCATGTAGTTGACATTGTATTTGTGGCAAAGCCACCGTTCATAATTTTTCATACATGTCACTCTTGATTCATTGCATATCCCGGTACACCGCCGGAGGCATTCATATAGAGTCATATTTTGTTCTAAGTATCGAGTTGTAATTGTTGAGTTGTAAGAAAATAAAAGTGTGATGATCTTCATTTTTAGAGCATTGTCCCAAGTGAGGAAAAGGATGATGGAGACTATGATTCCCCCACAAGTCGGGATGAGACTCCGGACGAAAAAAAAGAGGCCATAAAAAAGAAGAGAAAAGGCCCAAATAAAAAAATGAGAGAAAAAGAGAGAAGGGACAATGTTACTATCCTTTTACCACACTTGTTCTTCAAAGTAGCACCATGATCTTCATTATAGAGAGTCTCTCATTTTGTCACTTTCATATACTAGTCGGAATTTTTCATTATAGAACTTGGCTTGTATATTCCAATGATGGGCTTCCTCAAAATGCCCTAGGTCTTCGTGAGCAAGCGAGTTGGATGCACACCCACTTTGTTTCTTTTGTTAAGCTTTCATATACTTATAGCTCTAGTGCATCCGTTGCATGGCAATCCCTACTCACTCACATTGATATCTATTGATGGGCATCTCCATAGCCCGTTGACACGCCTAGTTGATGTGAGACTATCTTCTCCCTTTTTGTCTTCTCCACAACCACCATTCTATTCCACATATAGTGATATATCCATGGCTCACGCTCATGTATTGCGTGAACATTGAAAAAGTTTGAGAACGTTAAAAGTATGAAACAATTGCTTGGCTTGTCATCGGGTTGTGCATGATTTAACTTCTTTGTGTGGTGAAGATAGAGCATAGCCAAACTATATGATTTTGTAGGGATAACTTTCTTTGGCCATGTTATTTTGAGAAGATATGATTGCTTTGTTAGTATGCTTGAAGTATTATTATTTTTATGTCAATACTAAGCTTTTGTCTTGAATCTTTCGGATCTGAATATTTATACCACAATTAAGAAGAATTACATTGAAATTATGCCAAGTAGCACTCCGCATCAAAAATTCTGTTTTTATCATTTACCTACTCGAGGACGAGCAAGAATTAAGCTTGGGGATGCCTGATACGTCTCCAACGTATCTATAATTTTTGATTGCTCCATGCTATATTATCTACTGTTTTGGACATTATTGGGATTTATTATTCACTTTTATATTATTTTTGCGACTAACCTATTAACCGGAGGCCTAGCCCAGAATTGCTGGTTTTTTTGCCTATTTCAGAGTTTCGCAGATAAGGAATATCAAACGGAGTCCAAACGGAATGAAACCTTCGGGAACGTGATTTTTAGGAAGATTATGATCCAGGAGACTTGGACCCTACGTCAAGAAACAAAGGAGGAGGCCACGAGGTAGGGGGCGCGCCCACCCCCCAGGGCGCGCCCTCCACCCTCGTGGGCCCCCTGTTGCTCCACCGACGTACTCCTTCCTCCTATATATACCTACGTACCCCCAAGCGATCATATACGGAGCCAAAAACCTAATTCCACCGCCGCAACCTTCTGTACCCACGAGATCCCATCTTGGGGCCTATTCCGGAGCTCCGCCGGAGGGGGCACCCATCACGGAGGGCTTCTACATCATCACCATAGCCTCTCCGATGAAGTGTGAGTAGTTTACCTCAGACCTTCGGGTCCATAGTTAGTAGCTAGATGGCTTCTTCTCTCTTTTTGGATCTCAATACAATATTCTCCCCCTCTCTCGTGGAGATCTATTCGATGTAATCTTCTTTTTGCGGTGTGTTTGTTGAGACCGATGAATTGTGGGTTTATGATCAAGATTATCTATGAACAATATTTGAATCTTCTCTGAATTCTTTTATGTATGATTGGTTATCTTTGCAAGTGTCTTCGAATTATCAGTTTGGTTTGGCCTACTAGATTGATCTTTCTTGCAACGAGACAAGTGCTTAGCTTTGGGTTCAATCTTGCAATGTCCTTTCCAAGTGACAGTAGGGGCAGCAAGGCACGTATTGTATTGTTGCCATTGAGGATAACAAGATGTTTTTTATCATATTGCATGAATTTATCCCTCTACATCATGTCATCTTGCTTAAGGCGTTACTCTGTTTTCATGAACTTAATACTCTAGATGCATGCTGGATAGCGGTCGATGAGTGGAGTAATAGTAGTAGATGCAGGCAGGAGTCGGTCTACTTATCTCGGACGTGATGCCTATATACATGATCATACCTAGATATTCTCATAACTATGCTCAATTCTGTCAATTGCTCATCAGTAATTTGTTCACCCACCGTAAAATACTTATGCTCTTGAGAGAAGCCACTAGTGAAACCTATGGCCCCCGGGTCTATCTTCATCATATTAATCTTCCAACACTTAGTTATTTCCTTTGCTTTTTTACTTTGATTTTATTTTACTTTGCATCTCTATCACAAAAATACCAAAAATATTATCCTATCATATCTATCAGATCTCACTCTCGTAAGTGACCGTGAAGGGATTGACAACCCCTTATCGCGTTGGTTGCGAGGAGTTATTTGTTTTGTGTAGGTGCGAGGGACTTGCGCGTAGCCTCCTATTGGATTGATACCTTGGTTCTCAAAAACTGAGGGAAATACTTACGCTACTTTGCTGCATCACCCTTTCCTCTTCAAGGGAAAACCAACGGAGTGCTCAAGAGGTAGCAGCGCCTCAGTAGAGAAAGCCGAAAACTAACTGTCATGATACGGCGAGAGCCGGTCAGCTGTTCGAGGGTTACAAATCGTTGGAGATTTTTTCCGCGTTACGCGAAGGATCGGTAATTTCCGATCAGATGCTGACAGCACTCTGGTTCGCACCAGGGGATGCGCCCATGCTTTATTATAAAACTCCTATGGCTAAGTGAGGGTGTTCAAGCCGCATAGTCTGATTGCCTTGTTCGTTGCACTAAACAACTCCTTCAAGGACCATATAATTGGATCAAGATTGTTCAGATTCCATCCCGAACACGTCCGTACTACCTACGTGAGGGCAGAAGCCGACGACTGGCCAACCCTCAAATTACATACAACACAGCGGCACAGGAGGAAACAATTAAATCATAACAAAATTATATTACAAACAGGCTTTGTTTTCATAATACAAGGCAAAGGCAACATGAATACATTTATTCAAATACAATGTCCTGTGAACATTGTGCTGCCGCAAGGCGAGACCCCTCCAGGACATCCGCAAAATACCGTTCGGGTGTGCAGTGCTCCTTGCCCTCCGGTAGCCCTCTAGTCACCTCGACGGCGTCCATCTTCGCCCACCACATCTTGCAACGGGCGAAGGCCATGTGCGCGCCTTCAATGCAGGCCGAGCACTTGACGACGTCCAGCCGAGACCAGGCGTTCACCATCCGCCTCACAAGTCCGAAGTAGCTGCCTGGCATAGCTTTGGCTGGCCATAGCCGGATTACCAAATCCTTAATGGCTAGTTCGGCCACCCTATGCAGCTCCACCAGCTGTTTCAGCTGATCGGTGAAGGACACGGGACGCTCTGGCGTCACATACTGCGACCAGAATAGCTTCTCCGTAGAACCCCCTCCGTCGGCTCGATAGAACTCTGCGGCGTCTGATACACTGCATGGTAAATCCGCAAAAGCCCCTGGGGAACTCCGAACCCGGGTTAGTAAAAGGTACTGCTTCTCCGCATACTTGCTTTGCATCTTAAATGCCTTACCCGCCGTGATCTTCTTGGCCTCCTGGATCTCCTGGAGGGCGGCCTGGGCCTCATTCCGTGTGGTCTCCGTGCTCTGATGAGCCTTGGCGAGTTCGGCCCCTTGAACCGACGCATCATGCTCCAAGGCCTCGCATTTTTTCACCCCATCCTGGAGCTCCTGCTGGACTTCTTTGACCCGGGCCTTGAGCTTCTTACGGGCGGCTTGCTGTTGGACAGCCTTCTCTTGGGCCTCGCCCAGGGCCTTCCTCAGGGCCTCGACCTCGGTCGTGGCTCCTGCGCATATTACGACACTGCGGTCAATATACAACGCCAGTTCTTTCCGAACACACATCAAGTCGTCACTCACCTTGCTTCTCCTGGAGCCGAACCTTAACCTCGCCGAGCTCGTTCTTGGTCCGCTCCAGCCTCTGCCTCAGTTCAGAGACTTCGGCAGCATGCGAGGTTGCGGCCAATAGTGATGCCTGCTTATTCATACATATTACGTTAGCCTCCTATAATGAAAGATTGATCCGCTATCCGGTTCGTCTCGCCGAACACCGGACAACGTCTCAGTGGCTACTGTCTACACGGGGTTTTTCTCTTTCTTACCTCGAAACCTGTCAACAGGTTGCTGCAGGCTTCATTCAGTCCACTCTTGGCGGACTGAACCTTCTCGATCATCGCACCCATAAGGACACGGTGCTCGTCCACGACGGAGGCGCCTCGTAGCGCCTCCATCAGGTTATCCGGCGCCCCTGGATGGACAGGGGCCACCGGTGGAAGCGGCGCATCCCCCTCCTTCAAAGGGGGATGCTCGCCCGACTTCGGAGCCACATGGGTCTCCGGAATCGTATTCGGCTGAGGGCCGAACTGGATGCGGTCCTCTTCGCCAGTCTCCATGGGGATCGGCTCCCCCATGTGTCCGGCAGTGGAGGTCTCGCCTTGTGGCGCCTCCTGGACTGCGTCCTGGGCTCCTCCCCGGTTCGGAGCGGCCCTCCGGGACAACACTTCGGTGTCGTCCCTGGCCCCGGGAGAATAGGCAGGCGGTGGCGACATGCTCGCCATCTCCGATGGAGCCAATGAACCTCCAGATGAGGATCGCTGGATAAGGTCGCGGGCCGGACTGCAATAATATAGTTAACTATGTCAAGATGATGAAGAGAAAGGGCCGGATGTGCACATGAGCGAGCCATGTCACTTACGATGCGACCTGGGGCTTAGTGCGGGGGCGTCGTTCCGGAATGCTGTCAACGTCCCACGCGGTGTTGACCGCTGGGACGCCCTTCCCCTTCTTGGGCGTTTCCGCCTCTAGATGCGCTGATGCCGCCCTCTTCCTCTCCTCAGGGGGAGGGTTGTTCTCCTCCTCCTCCTCCTCCTCTTCCTCATCATTATCCTCAGGGACGGAGGAATGAGCTTCGTCATCTTCGAACGTCACATCCGAAGTACCCTTGCGACGGGGGCCACTCCTGGCCCCCTTAGCCTTCTTCTTGGCCTTCTTCTCCGGCGCCTTATATGGCGCCGGCACCAGCATCTTCACTAGACGCAGGATGACTGGTTCTTCAGGCAGCGGAGCCGGACACTGGATCCACTTCGCCCTCTCCATCTAGTCCTAAAAAAGCAATGATAAACTCAGACATCATCTTCGAAACAATTAAACTGGGGATACGTCAGAAATAACATACCTCGCTGGCGGGGTGTTTACAATTGTGACCATGGTCTGAATCCGTGGCCGGTGGCTTCTCGTTGCCCTTAAAAAGCAACTTCCAGGCATCATCATGAGTGGTATCGAAGAGCCTCACCAGGGTTTGATGCTTCTTCGGATTAAAATCCCATAAAGGGCGACTTTTGCGCTGGCAGGGGAAATCTGGCGACTAGCGTCACCTGGATTACGTCAACGAGCTTGACATCCTTGGCTATCATGCTCTGGACGTGCGTCTGCAACGCTATCAGCTCATCGGGCGAGCACCAATCCGGACTCTTCTCGACCTAGGAGGTGAGTCGCATGGGAGCACCGGAGCGGAACTCGGCAGCCGCGGCCCAGGTGGTGCCACGGGGTTCTGTGATGTAGAACCATTGTCTCTGCCACTCCTTCACTGTCTCCACGAAAGTGCCTTTCGGCCAGGAGACGTTGGGTAGCTTGCTCACCATGGCTCCTCCACACTCCGCGTGCTGGCCATCCACCACCTTCGGCTTCACATTGAAGACTTTGAGCCACAGCCCGAAGTGGGGATCGATACGGAGGAAGGCCTCACACACGACTATGAACGCCGAGATGTTGAGGAAGGAATTCGGGGAAGATCATGGAAACCTATCTCGTAATAATACATCAACCCACGGACGAAAGGGTGGAGCGGAAACCCTAGCCCGCGGAAGAAATGGGGGATGAATACTACCCTCTCGGTGGGCTTCGACGTGGGGACGACCTGTCCCTCGGCCGGCAAACGATGGACGATCTCTTTCGCCAGATATCCGGCCGCCCGAAGCTCAGTAATTTCCTCCTCCTTGACGGAGGAGACCATCCACTTGCCCTGACCACCGGATCCGGACATGGTTGCTTGAGTAGAAAAGAGATGAGAACTTGGGCGCTAGAGCTCGAGATTGGAAAGACGGAGATAGAGAGAAGGCGTGAGAGAGGAAGAGGGAATCCTTATCCCCTTATAAAGGCCCTGAATATGAAGCGCCTCCTCACTCGCCTTAAGATTCTCCTATTCCCAATGACCGTATAAATGGCACGGTTGGATTACCCATACTCGCATTGATGAGAGTCCTGCGATAAGGGGACACGGTCTCTGCTTTGACAAGACGTGCCAATGGCAACCGCGTCTCGGGACGTGGAGCGTCGAACACAAAAGCGGTTCGGAATTGTGACCGGTCAGGCGTGATGTCATGCTGCAAAAAAGTTGTCAGCGGATGGAACTCGTGTAAAAATATATTCTCTCTGCGGTTGTGTATGGTGTGTGTGACAGGTCCGGATACTATCATCGCATCCGAAGACTATCTTGGAGTTCGGAAAAAGGGGAACCCGCCTTGCAATGCCGAAGACAACCTGCGCGCCGGACTCCTCGTCATTGAAGCCAAGTTCAGGGGCTACTGAGGGAGTCCTGGACTAAGGGGTCCTCGGGCGTCCGGCCTGTTATCCATGGGCCGGACTGATGGGCTATGAAGACATGAAGGCCGAAGACTGTACCCATGTCCGGATTGGACTCTACTTGGCGTGGAAGGCAAACTTGGCGACCGACTATGAAGATTCCTTCTTATGTAACCGACTCTATGTAAACCCTAGATCCCCCCGGTGTCTATATAAACTGGAGGGGTTAGTCCGGAAAGGATATACACATATACACATTACCATAGTCATATAGGCTAGACTTCTAGGGTTTAGCCATTACGATATTGTGGTAGATCATACTCATATTCATCAAGATCAATCAAGCAGGAAGTAGGGTATTACCTCTATAGAGAGGGCCCGAACCTGGGTAAACATCGTGTCCCCCGTCTCCTGTTACCATCGATCCTAGACGCACAGTTCGGGACCCCCTACCCGAGATCCGCCGGTTTTGACACCGACAGTGGGCTTTGGTGGCGATGCAGCAATTACTTCGACATTAGATCAGGAGTTAAAGTAATTTCCAATAGTCGAACGGATATTTTGTGTTTGTTGGATATAAAGATGTTACAGTAACTAGCTATGTTACCACATGCCTCTCTTTTTTGAGATGTGTGATGTTACAGGAACTAGTTACGTTACCACATGCCTCTCTTTCTTCATTAATTACATGCCACATCATCTATTTTGCCTAGATAAGTGTGATGTTTCCACCTATGTTACTCCCACTGTCGGTAGTCTAAGGCTGGTCATAGTGGGGAGTAACTTAGACTAGTGTTATGCATATGACACTAGTCTAAGTTATTACCTTCATAATACAAAGTAACATAATAGTAGTAACATAGATGGCTTCATTTATCTTGTCTTGGAAAGCGCTATGTTACAGTAACATATTACGTTGCCACCTCTTATTAATTACTTGCCACATAAGCAGAATTTTCTCGAAGTGCGCTATGTTACTACTCCCTCCGTCTAGGTGTAGGTTGTTTACCGCGACCAAGGCGGAGGGAAAAACGAGAGAACTTGATGTCTTTTTGCTAATTAATAGCATTGCATGTAATGAACTAACAACTGCATGTCATGTTTGTTAGTCTCGAGTCATTAAAAGCATGCACGGCCACATCTCTTATTGGTTTATACGTCATGAAACAAGAAACGAGAAGGGAGTTAATTACCGTGCCTAAGTGTTTTGGGTTTATTTCATTTTCGTAAGGTGACTTACACACCTAGACGGAGGGAGTAGTTAAGTTACTCCCACTATGACTAGCCTAATATGTTACCATCACATAGCGCTTTCCAATGCAAAATGAGTCTACAAAGTAATAAATGATGACATGTAGTACTATGTTATCACATACTCCCTCCGTTCCAAAATAGATGACCCAAATTTGTGCTAACTTTGTACTAAAGTTAGTACAAAGTTGGGTCATCTATTTTGGAACGGAGGGAGTATATGACACTACCCACTATGAAGGTGCTAGTAACATAGACTAGTAACTAGTCTATGTTACTCTCCACTATGACCAACCAAAGTCGAGGCGCGGATGCCAACGAGGGCCTGATTGTGTCTATACTTGCACAACTCACCCGACTGCATGCGCACCAGGCAGACGAAGCTCGTGTCGTGTTGGTGCCGTGTGCGGCCCGCACATTAACCAAAACCTCGCGCCTCCATCTTAGCCTCCGCATTTTAAACTTCTCAATCTCTAGGCCAAGGAGCAACATGGAACCTATGATAGAGCCAATCGGATGGTTGAGAACACTACAATTCGTAGCTACAGATGCGTGTGTGAGAGAGGACGAGTGCATGCGTGCACCTCTTCTCTTCCTGTATAACGTACTAAACTCAGAGTACAAGTGTATGTGGGTGGCATCGACCTAGGGAGCAGTGATGGTGCATGCGAGAAGTCCCGAGAGATAGGTGTAATGCGTCTGAAAAAAGACTAGTCTATAGCTCGCCACGAGGCTATTCCTGTCGAACGCCAAGCGTAAGATATGTATCCGACGGTGCCAGTCTTTGCACGTACACAGTAGTAGAAAAAGAACTAGTACCATGGCATATGCTACACCACGGCCGAGAACACGTGCCCACGTTACGCCATCCGGGAATAGTGCCGCACTTCAAAACTATAACCGTCAATAAATTTTGAGTGCCTCTCGTCACATTCCAAATTACTACTACTACCACGCTATATTTAATTGCAAACCTGTTCACGCTGATCACAACCTAAACGGTTTCCCACTTAGGAGCGTATTAGTAGTACTCGGTTATAAATACTACTATGTCAAGATGACTACGCATTCCTCCTCAACTCCTCATCCACAAAAAACAATCAAGTCAATCAAGCCATGGCCAGCGCGAGTTCTGGGTCAAGAGATTTCCACCAGGGAGAGGCGAGCATGGAAGAGGAAGCACGAGAGATGTCTCGCCTCACCGTGAAAGCAGCCGACATGTCCAGCCACGCAGCAGTAGCAGCACAGAGGTCCCGCCGCGCCGCCAAAGCAGCACGGAGGTCCCGCCGCGCTGTCGATGTAGCAGACTGGTCCGGCCACGCCGCGGAAGCAGCAGACATGTCACGCCGCACCGACGAAGCAGCGCGGAGGTCCCGCCGTGCCGCGGCGGCCTGGGAAATTTTCTCGTGGGTAGGCGAGGACTCCTACACGCGCATGCATGCGATGGTCCATAGACAGATGAATCAGATCTCCCGCTGGGCGAGGTTGCAGGACGAGGCTACCAGCGTCATCCAGCAACTAGGAGAGGGCAATGCGAAGCTCCGGGGCGAGCACGACCTGCTAAGGGCGAAGATCGCCGGAAGGGCGAAGTAGGAGGAGGAGACCGCTGCCTTGTTGCAGAGGACGGGCGTCATCGTCAAGAAACTTATGGACAAGAATGCCATGCTCCACATCGAGCACAAAAGGCTGGTGGAGGAATCCATGGATGCTCCCAAGCAGTGTATTAAGGACATGAATCTGATGAAAGAGACCATCGCCCGCCACGAGAACTAGTCTCCGCGACCTGCAGCGCATAAAGAAAGTAGAGATTAGCGAGCCAGATCGTTGTATGCGTCTTTCTTCTTCTTTTGCCCTTGTGTATTTCGGGCGTAGCAGCATGTGGCTTTTTTAATTATCTTCCTAATTATGTAAGACAATTATTATCCACTCTCGTCGTCCTTATATATATATATTCATCAGTCTTGCTATAAGTCACAGTAGATGCTATATAGGTCCGTCGGATCTTACATCAACATCCGTGCAAAATTTTCTTTTCAGATTTTCTTTTTTCTCTCTTAAATCTCAGTCGAGTGAGACATTGCCACGCCATTAAACAGAGGTTCGGGCGCCATTAATGGAGACCTTGGGAGAGAGGTGGACGGCAGATGTAGGTCAAAGGGCTCTCCTCCCGATAAGCACGCGCAGGGGTCTGATCGCACGCCTCCCGTACTCAAATAGCTACCCTGTACGGCGCCTCCTAGCTAATAAAAAAAAGGGACGCGTGGCGGCACGTAAATGGTAAATAGAACGCCCACAGTTTCAATAATACTTGTGTTTCCGATTGTAACGTGACAACACTTGTTCCAAAATGACTTTGTTGATTGTTAATGTGTGCGCCTTCGCAAATCGGACAACAAAATTACCACAGCATGTTGGTGCCATGTCATGACACCAAGCCAAGTTTCATGATTTTCGTGCGTGTTTCAGATTTACAGGAATTAAAAAACCAAGTTTCTCAATGTTTCGAGCCGAGCCACGACGCCCAGATGTTTGAATTTCATTCCCATTTCTTGCATGGGACCTAGAAATTTACCCGAGGACACACATGTGATTTTTCAATCAGCTTTGGTGCACTGGGGCATGTGCTTGTATTTCAAATTTGAATTATGCACACAAAGGTGACACGTTCCCTCTCAGAACCACGAGCCTTCTTGAGAGAAGCTCCGGTTTGCAAGAAACTTATACCAAAACTTGTTCCTATTCTGCCAATTTTTTTAACACAACATGGTAGTACCATGACATGACACCATGCCAAGTTTCATGATTTCAGGCGTGTTTTGGATTTACAAGAATTTTAAAACCAAGCTTCTCAATGTTCTCGGCCGAGCCACGATGCCCAGATGTTTGAATTTCATTCCCATTTCTTGCATGGGACCTAGAAATTCACCCGAGGACACACGTGATTTTTCAACCAACTTTGGTACACGGGAGCATGTGCTTGTAATTAAAATTTGAATTATGCACATTAAATGACCAGAAACTCAATTAATGTATAAAAAAGCCAAACGAACCCGGAATAATTCCAAAATTTAACAGGGTACTCATGTAGTTCTATGTTGCCTCTTTAAGAAACTCAAGGGGGCAGCGTATATTGTTTCGCACTCAAAGGTGACACGTTCCCTCTCAGAACCACGAGCCTTTTTGAGAGAAGCTCCGGTTTGCAAGAAGCTTATACCAAAATTTGTTCCTATTCGGCCAAATTTTTTTACGAGGGCATGGTAGTACCATGACATGACACCATGTCAAGTTTCATAATTTTCAGGCATGTTTTGGATTTACAAGAATTTTAAAACCAAGTTTCTCAATGTTCTCGGTCGAGCCATGATGCCCAGATGTTTGAGTTTTATTCCCATTTCTCGCATGCGACCTAGAAATTCACCCGAGGACACACATGTGATTTTTCAACCAACTTTGGTGCACGGGAGCATGTGTTTGTAGTTCAAATTTGAATTATGCACATTAAATGACCAGAAAACTAAATTAATGTATAAAAAAGGCCAAACGAACCCGGAATAATTCCAAAATTTAACAGGTCAGTCAGGTAGTTCTATGTTGGCTCTGTAAAGAAACTCAAGGGGGGACATTGTATATCGTTTCACACTCAAAGGTGACACGTTCCCTCTCAGAACCACGAGCCTTCTTGAGAGAAGCTCTGGTTTGCAAGAAGCGTATACCAAATCTTGTTCCAAATTGGCCCAATTTTTTACCACAGCATGTTAGTACCATGACAAGACACCATGCCAAGTTTCATGATTTCCAGGCGAGTTTTGGATTTACATGAATTTAAAAACCATGTTTCTCGATGTTCTCGGTCGATTCACGACGCCCAGATGTTTGAATTTCATTTCCATTTCTTGCATGGGACCTAGAAATTCACCCAAGGACACACATGTGATTTTTCAACCAACTTTTGTGCACCGGAACATGTGCTTGCAGTTCAAATTTGGATTATGCACATTAAATGTCTAGAAACTCAATTAATGTATAAAAAAGGCCAAACGAACCCGGAATAATTCCAAAATTTAACACGGCGCACATATAGTTCTATGTTGCCTCTGTAAAGAAAATCTGGGGGGAGGCAGCATATATTGTTTCGCACACAAAGGTGACACGTTCCCTCTCGGATCCACGAGGCTTGTTGAGAGAATCTCCGGTTTTGCAAGAAGCTTATACCAAAACTTGTCCCAATTCAGCCAAGAACTATATATATATATATGAAAACAGGGTTTAGATTATCCTGAACATCTCGCCACCTCGACCAATGTACTCTGATTTGAATTGAACATAAAATGGATACAAATATTTGAATTGGAGATCGTATGTTACATGTAGTTTATAGTGAAATATGATTACTGCTGTATGCATGTTTTTTGTTATCAAGATAATATTTAAATGATTGTATAACTTGACAACAATCGTATTCAAATAAGGAAAATTGATTCAAAATTAGTCCATATGGTAGACGACAATATATATGTTCATAGGGTGGAGTAAAATGTTCGTATATGATTTAAGGTCAAAATGTAGGACTACATCCATTATAAACCGCAAGGTCACCTAACGATATATTCGAATTCAACATAATGTGGATTCAAAAATTGAAATTCGAGATCCTGGCATTTGTAATCATATAAAAAGGGAGATGACTCTTTCTTTTGGTGGGAATTGATTTGTTTTTTGTTGTTGTTGAGGGAAGTGCGAATCGATTTGGTACTGTACAGGGTAATCTTGTTCTCTCGATTTTTTTTACATTTTTCTTGTAGTTTTTTCAATGACATTTATAGCAATATAGTAAAAGGGGACATGATTCTCTTGTGTCTTGTATGAATTGTTTTTTTGTACACGTTAAGTTTGTTCTGCCGAACAAGGAATCCGCACCTTGTTATCCCGAAATTTTAAGCTTGAGTATCTTTTGTCTCATCTTCTTTGAAACTCCCGCCTCTTCAACCTGCGCCGTGCCTTGTTATCCCAAAATTTCGACGCGCGCTAAAACTCCCTCCTCATCCGAAATTGGTCCCACAGCCCAGACGCGAAATCCCCCTTCTACCCCTCAGCCGGAAATGCCGGCTCGACGTCGGGTGTCAAAACCGGTGGGGGTACGCTAGTAACTTACCCTACATTTTGGACAAGCGCGTCCCTAAGCCATGGCTCCCCCTACCTTCCCCTTCGTCCCCCTATTCGTACACCGAGGCCGCCAAAACCCACAAAACCCCATGCTCCTCGGTCGGCCTGCCGACCGCCGCCCAGCCAGAGAATCTTCCCCGGCGACGTCGTCCACCGCAACAGCTCGTCGTCCCTCATCCACCGCACCGGATGAGGATTCGTCGTCGATCTCGTCGTCCCGCCAGATCAGCCGCCCCGTCCTCCACCTCCAAGGAGCTGCCCCGATGTTCGCCTTGTCTATCGTGCCACCTCCATCCCCACAGCGCTGTCTTCACCTGCCCCACCGGAGCCGCAACACCCTCACCAATTCCTCCGATGAAGTCCAGGCCAACTTGGTGCCACCAACGAGGTTCTGCACTCACCGCTGCATTTTATCTTTTATTTGATCTCAGGGCTGCTGGTGCTCGATACCGAGCAGCCATGGCCGGTCTCCATCCATGGTGCCGTTGTCGGCCACTTCATACACGACGTCTCTCCCCCATGTCGTTGCTTCCTCGGCGGCCACTTCGTGCTGCTGCTCTGCTCTGTTATTGCTGTCGGTCGCACTGCTGCTCCGCTCTTGCTCTCGTTCGTGCTGCTGCTCTACTCTTGCTCTCGCTCGCGCTGTTGCTGCTGTTGCACGACCTCCGACAGCTACAGGAGTTGCTGCTTTAGCACTCGCTTGCGGTTCTGCTGCACGACTTGCTCTCTGCTAGTGCGTTCCCTGCTGAAGCATCTGCTGATTTAGATCACTGCTTCTCTGCTACTAGTGCTCGAACGCCCTAAACATCTATTGCAATGCTCTTCTACTAGTTCAATCAGTTTCTACAGTAAAATTCAGTTTCGACTGTAAAGTTCAGTTTCTTCAGTTAAGTTCAGAGTAAACAGTATTTAGGGCATCTGTCGGAGCGGCCGTGGCGCGGCTGATGCGTTTTACATCTAGCACTTTTTGGTGATGTATTTTACATCATCTATTGCAGATGATATTAGAGTCCCACTTCAGATTAACATTGTCTGTCTTGTCCTGCTTTAGCCTCGACACCGTACACCTCACCAGAGCTGCTCCAACGACGAAACGTCCATCACAGTGGAGCAGTACCCTCGGCGCCATTTCCAGAGGCCTCAGATCTTCTTCCCCGCCTTCGATAGTCACACCAGCATCACCGCCCTCCACGTCCAACCCAATGATGCTGAGGTTGACAAGGCTATGCCAAAGAGGTTGTACACTCGTTCCATCACTTTGTTACTGTGCATTCATGTCGATCCCTCAGGGATCCTTTGCTGTGGAACTACTATGGTACTACTATTCGTGCATTTGGTTAGGAGTGGAGCAAAGCAAAACTGGAGCATTTTTTCCTTTGGTGTCTCTTTCAAAGAAAAATGGTAGGAATTTTTATATCCAGTTGGACGTCCTTTTCAAATTAATATGCATGAAGAACATGACTAATTGCATTACTGGCATAATAAGATTCTTATTTTTTTGATTTTCACGTGGTTTGACTTTAATTTGACCATGTTTCTCTATTCCTGTGTTCTTCCAATTCATGTGAACCAAACACCAACGTTCATAGGAATCCTATGTTTCCAAATCATCTGTTTTGCACGTGCATTCCTATCCTATTCCTGTGTTTTTCCTGTCCCTGCGTTTATAGAATCCTCCAATTCTAAGGAGCCCTTACAGATTTACTTCATTTTCAGATAGGCGTCAAAGAAAACTCTGTGTGTTATGTCCTGCTCCTGCCGTGCCGTCATCCACCCCACCTGAGGTGCACGCTCGACAGAAGCGTTCCCTGCAGCAGAGATTCCCCTGCAAACTTTCTTTCGCCGCCTCAGATCATCTTCCCCGTTGGCAGCCACGCCAACTGCATTACCATCATCGACTGAGCAGATGAACTTGAGAACTACACAGTTCCGTAAGAGAGGTCGCAATCTTTCGTGTTTGTTTATGTTATACATCAGTTATTATTACCTGCTACTTTATCATTCAAACTTGAGTTTTAAAATGCCCGTGGGTCTCATATCGAGGCAGCAACGAATAGTATCTGTCTACTATCTTGTTCATCTAGGGTCTTCTATGTGCTTCATGTTGGGTGGGCAACAAACAGTAGATGATCCATTGTCTATCCTTTTAAACTGAAGCTATAATCTACCTGCTATCATTAGTTTTGGATCTATCCACTCGTTTGCTACCATCGGTCTTGATTTCTGCATGCATCCCTTACGCCTTACAAAATCTAACTAATTTTTTATTATGCGTGTCAGTTATTGTACACAATCGTACAGAACATGTAGAGAAAAAGAGAAGACCATTGCGTGGGAATACAATGTCATGCAGACATCGCTCCATGGTGGGCGAAGTGCCCCCCTCCCGCCATTCCAGATTGTATTCCAGAGGAAGATAACTGTTCAGATGGGGATTCAGAGGGAGCCGATCACTCCTATTTACCACCTGAGGTGTTTGCTCTAACCTGGCATGCTGATGTTGGTCATATCATGCATATGGCGCCTCACATTGCTTACATTATTCATCTTATATGTCATCAGCTTAGTTTATATTTGCTTTGTGTGAATGCCACCTGTTTGGTTTCTATATCATACTTCCACCATTCCTAAATATTTGTCTTTTTCGAGATTTCAACAAGTGACTACATACGGAGAAAAATGAGTGAATCTACACTCTAAAATATGTCTATATACGTCTGTATGTAGTAGTCCATTTGAAATCTCTAAAAAGACAAATATTTAGGAAAGGAGGGAGTATATTGGAATTATGCAATGCCATGTTTTTCAGCCAGTTATCATATTTGTGAATTATACACTGCCATGTAGCCAGGCATCATATATGTGAATTATCTCATGCCATCTTTTTTTCATTACGTATTCCATTTGTCGACAATCTGTGTATATTAAACTACTCTTCATGTGTATCAGCCATTTGAGTCGGTTATGGAAAAATAAGGAGTGAAAACAAGGTCTTCAGAGCAGGCAATGGTACCTGTTGAAGCATATATCTCAATGGTTACAGGGAGCTCCTCAGAGGAGGATTCAGAGACAGATGACCAGTCCTATATCCCACCTGATGTGTATGCTCTAAGTTGCATTGTTTACATTTCTCATATCATGCATATGGTGTCTTGCATTGCTTAGTTTAGACATCATATGCACAATATTTAATTCCATCTGCTTAGTTTAGAGATCATACATGCGAGTGCCAGCTGCTTAGTATATGAATCAATTATGTCAATTATATCATGCCATCCTATATACTTAGACAACATTTATGTGAATTATTTCATCCCAACCTATTTTAGAAAGACATCATATAGTTTTGTCATGTCATCCCGTTTAGATACTCATCATATGTTGAATTATGCCATTATATCCTGTTAAGTTATCCATCATATATGTGAAATTGTGTCATGCTATCATGTTTAGTTAGGCATCATATATGTGAAATTCCGTAGCTATGGTCCATACTCCTTTGCTGTTGCATCACTGTATTTACTCATACCAACTACTTTCGAATATGAAGGATCCAATTGAAACTCCAATGGCGCAATAGGTATGTTTTAAACCTATTTCTTTAATTGGATTGATGTTCTAACTTCTTGCTCTATGTTGATTTCAGTTTCAGTTGTATAAACAGTTATGTTCTCATGTGATGCACATTACAAGTGTTGCCAATGCTGTGTAGTTTCTCACACTTATATTCTGTCTATGCTGTTGTGTCTTCAAAATATATGAGTTGAACCGTGTCTCTATCTTGATTTGGCAACATAAACTAGAATTATATGGACAGGATACAGTAACCATAGTACATAGATATATGTTTGTTTCATGCTGTTATCCTGTCCACCTTACTACTGAACCGGTTTACCAAAATGAGTTTGGTATACTACATGCTAAACCTGTGATGTGTCTGCTTGTTTCTCTTGTAGTATGCGAACAGAATATTGGAGAAGAGCACCGCACTATGCAATGGTAGAGAAATTAATGCAGATAAGGTTCAAGATAGTGAGACAACCCTGTTGGTCTCCAAGAAAGTTGATAAAAATGATCTTGTAGACTGTGAGAAGACCCCACAGTCCTGCGTTGATGTAGTGTTCGAGTTACTGGCCAGCACCGCTGGCACAAGCTCTTCATCCTCGCTGCCTGAAACACTTCGGCTTCTTCAGTCTCAGCTACAAGCTAAAAGGCATCAGTCAGCTGTGCTGCGGCCAGAAGCCGAAGGACTGAGGAAGTCCCTGCAGAATTCAGATGCATACTTTCTTGTGCAACAGCAAGCGCTGGAGGATTTAAGCGCCAAACAAGAGAAAGTTAATAAGCTTGCTAAGCATCTTGCCACCATTATGGGTACCCAGGATATTGTTTCTTGAGCTCTTCTGAAGTGGTTTCAGTTCTGGAATTGTTTAGCTGCGGTGTTTATTTGCACTGGTCGCCAACTTTGACGACCAGTGTATGTGATATGCTACTTTGTTCCCTATATTTGCACTGGTAGCGAACTTTGATGCCCACTGGATGTAATATGTGTAATAGTCGTGATAGGCTAGCGTTAGTTGCTTGCTTATTTATTTCCTTATTGTCTTGTTTAGTTGTTTGCTTGTAGTCACTGCAGTTCTTTTTCGTGTTTTTTAGTGGCCACAATAACCTAGTTTTGGTAACTAGGCCACAATAATCATGGCAACACACGGACTATTGTAACCATGTGCCTCCTGCGGGCCGTAGGATCCGTGGGCCTTCTACGGGCCGTAGGATCCATGGGCCTTTTATGGGCCATAGGATCCATGGACTTTCTACGGGCCGTATGACCCATGGGCCTTCTACGGGCCGTAGGATCCATTGGTCTTCTACGGGCCGTAGGATCCATTGGCCTTCTACGGGGCGTATAATCATTTCGCCAAACATGGGCCGTACTATTCGTGGACCACAACGGGCCATTAATAGGCCGTATTTGATAACGCTATGAAAAGAGCCCAACGGGTTAACGGGCCACAAACGGGCTGAATGTAACCACAGGTTGTATTTGGCCCACAAACGGAACAGGCCAGTAACGGACCATATCTAACCGAATTCTAGAAATGAGCCCAAGAATAAATGGGCCCTTAGAAGGCCCAAAGTTAACACGGGCTGGAAACGGCCGATGAAATAATGGGCCGTTAATGGGTATAAAGCGATACACTGTTCAATATGGGCCAGTTTCATCTCGGGCCTTTAATGGGCCAAGAGTTACAAAGGGCCTCATATGGGCCGAAAGACATCATGGGCCATACATGGGTCGGAAGTTACAACGGGCTGGAATCATTTTGGACGGCCCAGATGAAGCTACTGGGCTTAATTCCGATAGGCCATAACGGGCCGGTAGTAAGCGAGCCGTAAATGGGCTATATATGAACAGGCCATTAACAGGCTTTCCGTGGGTCGGCCCGTTACCTTTTGACCAAGTCAAACGGGCCAGCCTTTTCATCGGAATGGGCCTCTGTTGGGCCATGCCACGTGTCGACGTATCATAGGCGCCTCCTGTCCAATGAGTGGATGACATCTATCCGAACGTTAAGCCGACACGTGTTTCCTCCGGCCAATGAGAATTTTACACGTGGGAAATTCCCATTGGTCCGGGCTGTTAACAGGTTATCGGATCCAAAACCGGACCCGGTAGCTTAACGGCGTCCTATTACGGTGGATGCCATGTGTCGGTCACCCTTTATGAAAGCACTTCTATGACGCGTGATTTATCATCATGGAAGTGGACACTTCCGTGATGATAATTTTGGTAATGTCATGGAACACTTCTACGACAACACAGGTATGACTATCTTCATTCTGTCATAAATTTGTGATGGATGTACATGCATGACAGAAAACGTGACCTACTGTGACAAACACGTATCATCACGGAAGTGTCTTTTTTTGTAGTGACCATTTCAGGCGGTTGGATGAAGATCCTACGTCTCCTAACCCTTCTATTTCCTTGCCGCTTATTCTTCCCCTAAAGACCATCACATGGGTCACCGGCCGAACCACCGCCCCCCGCCCTCCCCTGAACCGCCCACCACCTCTGATCTTCTGCCGCCCCCGGCCATCCCTCTAGCTAACCTCACCCCCACCCGCGTCGAGTTTTGCCTCCGTCGAGGCCCCACCATAGCCCGACGACAGCCCCCCACAACCACTGTCCCCACCCAAAACCCTAAGATATATAATGGGGCAGCCCTCCGGCGAGCCCCTTCCTTTGCACCGGCGAACTACGGCGAGCTCTCAAAAATCGACTGACCCAATTTTGAAATTTAGTCTACCGTCATTTAACTAGTGTGGAATATAAAAGGGGAAAACCATAAGCATTACGAGTATAGTGTTGAGCGTGCCATGGCGGATATGAAGGTGCAAACCGGACAAAGGCAACTTCGCAACCAATGTTTGCTTTCAACTAACAAGTAAGTGATGGACAAGAAATCAGAGTAACGCAGTGGAGATCTATTTTCTTTCTATGATCAATAAGTTGAGCAGATACGAAAGAGTACCGCCTCTGGTGCGGCGCCGTGTATGCATCTGCTAAGAATTTGACGGTGCTGCAGTAGCGATGGCTGTCAGCAGCGTGGAAGCAGATCTAGGAGGGTAGACGGTGGCGGCGGCGGAAATATCCCGGCGCGGTGGATGAGACAGTCGTAGGAGCGGCGCCGACAAGGTGGACGACTGCGGGGATGAAGCGAGTGGACATGATGCAAGGATCCCGGTCCGAAGTCGTGGATGAGAGAGGTCAATCTCTTGTAATGGACGGCGGCGTCGGGGTATCAGCTCCGGCATGGTGGAGGAGGACGCCGGTGGATGGGGTGGCGGACGGAGGAGGCTGGGGTGGAGAAGGTGTTTTGGCACCCACGGAGTACGAATGGGGAAATGGAGGGAGAGAGGTAGGGGGACCATGTCTTCAGGGCGCGCTTGTCTCAAATGCGAGGAAATTTACAAACTCAGTCCCCGTTTAAAATTTCCTACATCACAACAATATTAGTCGGTTGGGGATAGGATGGTAATCTCGCATACACCGAATATTTGCCGATGAGAGTTTGTTTTGGCGCCCACCATGTATGAATGAGGGAGGGAGTCAATGTCGGCCGAGGAGACACTGTGTTTTGGCGCCCACCGTGTATGAATCTGGGTGAGAGGCGGTTATGTCACGTTTGAGTGAAATTACAAACCTACCCCTGTCGAAACCTATAGAAATTGAGCTGATAGGCTTCGCGTGTCAGGGATAGGCAGTAATTTCCATCTCGCAGATTTTGGTTTCAGGCGGTTACTGCGACTTTCCCCACTTTGTTCAAATTTTTGCAGAGCAAGAGTGCACGTTTACCGTGCCAACTCAATTCGAATCTAGTTTGTATTCTATTTTTGTTCGGGCATGATCTATTTTCGATTGGAATAAAATTCTATATACATCATTTTTTATATATACTTTCAAAAACACAACACCCTTTATACATAAATATGGTTTACAAATGGCATGATCTTAGATTCATAAGGCTGGATCCATCTTAATTTGGATTTTCAAATATTTGAAACCCCTTTATGTTGAAATCCAATTTATGCATTCGTCGCTAACTGGCTCCAATTAATGTGTGTTTCATGCAGTTTTTTTACTTCTCAAACATGTATAATGTGTTTGACACACGCAACATATATTGTAATCCCATTTGGACATTAAGTGCATATAAACCATGCATTGTCTCCAATTAAAGAATCTATGGATCACTAATATTGATAAACTATATAACATTACACGTGTCCCCAAATTCAAATGAATATGCATGTTTGATACACCAATTATAGTTATGATATTATCGATGCCGTGATCTCTAGTTTAAATATTTGAATCCCCTTTAATCCAGATATTCGTCTCATATAGCTATCACTCATGCTTATATAGGAGTATCTCTCTAGACCTATACGCTTTCATCGTCTCTTGGGTATCTCTCGTGCTACCTGTATGTCGAGAATGATCTTTTATCTTCGTAACACACTAACGGTACTCTTTCCCCCGACCTTCATCACTCTATCTCTCTCTAAGTATATCTCGCTCCCTGCTATGTGTATCTAACTACGATTCTCCATGTGAAATATATTTCTCTCACACGAACACAAACTTCGTCTCCTGGGGTCTCATTTCTCTCTAACATTCCCCTGTGTGCCACTCGCACACCCCCTCTCGCACAGAGATGTCTTGCGCTCCTTAGGTATGAGAAGCTACGACTCTTCCTCTTAAATATCTCTTTCTCACACACAAACACAAACCCTATCTCCCAGGGTCTCATATCTCGCTACCGTTTTGCTCACACACACTCTCTCTCCCTAGAGATATCTCGTGTTCCCTGATATGTCTCTCTAGCTATCACTCTTGTTGTGATATATCTTTCTCTCTCGCAGACACAAAACTCCGTCTCTCGGGATCTCATTTATCTCTGATATTTGTTTGTATGTGACTCACATGCACCCTCTCTCTATATCTCTCACACCCACACACGTAACTCATCCTTCTGATCCACTCGACTATTATCTCTAACACAGACACTAGCTAGCATCTTTATCTTTCTATTTATCTATTTCTCCATCAACATTCTTTCGCGCCCTCTCTCTTGCTTCCTATCACGCACACTATATATGTTTCTCTCTGCATGCAGTCATGCATCTGCCCTCTTTTTATCTTTCTCTCACACACACATAACTTCACCCTCTGAACCACTCGGCGGTCATCTCCAACACTCAAATTAGTTTCTCCATCAACATTTCTTTCTCACACGCACTCTTGCTTCCTATGACGCACTCTCCATACATGCATCTATAGGTTGATCTCTTTTGCACAATCATTGTGTCTCGCTCCCTCTGCTCGCCATAGATGCATACTCCAGCCCACGCCACTATCTCTTAAAGACAAAAACACATGCTCAATTATCGGGCCTTCTTCCCTGCACTCTCACATGCATGCATATTGTCATATCGATCCGTCTCTCCCATGTCGTTGATCTTATGACTTATGTCTTTGTCGGAGAAACGACACCTATGGGATCGCGGGGATCCCTTCCATGGTTGGCAAGGGAAGAGGACTGCACAAAGAGCAGATCTAGAGATCAACACGATGGATTTTTACCCAGGTTCTGGCCGCTCAGAAGCGTAAAACCCTAGTCCTGCTTTGAGTGTATATTCAGTGTTCTTGAGTTTCGTCTAGCTGCTATGCATGCAAACTTGGCCCAGGGTCCAAAAAGTCTGAATTCGTCTCTAGTACGCCTTGGGCCTCCTTTTATATGTCAAAGGGGTTGCCATAGTGGCACGCAGGAGGTGTAAAGTAGCTATGCTTATCACTGACGTCTTAGGACAAACACTTTAAATGCGCTGGTTATGTGCCCCTAACTTTATCAGGGACGGAAATAGAGCCCGTCCTGTCCGTCGACACGCCTCCTGGCTAATGAGGCATGCAATTCCAGGCTGGCTGGCTAGCCGCTGCGCTGGAGTGGTGGCAGGATCTTCACGAAGATCTGCATGCCACCACGCAGGTGCTTGCCAGGCTCGCAGGTCAGCTGCTACGCTGGAGTAGTGGCGGAGTGGTAGAGCCTTGCCGTGGCCTCGCCAATGTCCCCGGCAAGGATCTTGCCGGGGCTTCAGAAATGTCCCCGACAAGGATCTTGCCAGGTACTTTGTCTTCTGGTCTTCATGAAGATCTGCATGCCACCAGTCTTCACAAAGATCTGCATGCCACTACGCATGCGCCCCTGGGTCTTGGTCTTGACATTTTCGATGGTGACAGAGCTCTCAACCTCAAGGGTGGTGTTCTTGTCAGTGCTTCGCAAGTCGCCCCAGCAAGGATCTTGCTGAGGGTCCAGCTTGTCTTCTGCTCTCTGGTTACTGGCTTGGACACCATCTTCGTTGTCTTGTATTTTGTCCCCAGCTGCCCCCATCAAGCCTTGCCGCGGGTGCGGCCGCAACTGCCCGTGCACAAGTAAGGGGTACCAAAGGGCCCGAACTTTAGTACACTGATAGGAGCAGCCGGGCCTGGGCCACACACGAGCCTGAAGCGTCGTTGGGCCAGGCGCAAACAGTGCGTGGGCACGCGTGGCAATGATTAACTGCAATAATCTTCTTGTCTGCTGCGCTTCCCGTGATCCGCATTGAGTGCGTGACGTGGGGGTCAGTGTGGAACGGTCGCAGCGCACCTGCGCAAACGCCTTCACATCAAACAGTAAAGAGGCGGCCCCACGCCTTCCCCATTAAAAGAGGAATCCGAAGGGGCGCTGCTCATTTACCCCTTTCGCCCATTCCAATCTAGGAAACTGCCGTCTCCTTCTTCCTCCTCGAGCCCAATCTAGAGCTTCCTCCTCCGCCCGCTGCTGCCACGCCCTCACCACTTTCGGTCCCCCGCCCTCCTTCAGCTGCTATGGCGCCCAAAACGAGCATGGGCAAGGGAGCGTCCAAGGCGAGCGAGGGGGAAGAGGTGCCGGAAAGCGAGCTGGTGAAGATGCAGAGGGAGCACGTCGTCTTCCCTCCGACGCTCGACATGCACGCGCTCAGGGACCGGTATCAGTGCATGTGGGGGAGAGAGACGACGGGGCATCTTGCCACCCGCGTCGTCCCTAGTTTTTGCCGCGCCCGCTCCAGATAAATTTCCCTTTTTTGTCGATTACTTCTACTTCGGTCTCTGCCCCCATTTTCGGATTTATTCAACGACATCATTTACACCTTCGGCTTCCATCTCTTGGACTTCATGCCGAACACTTTGGCGTGTATGGCCATCTTCGCCCACCTCTGCGAGAACTTCACAAGGGTGGTCCCCAACAGGTGCTCTTCCGCCACTATTTTGTCCCCCGCATCCAACCAGGAGGGTCCCTGTCTAGCTGCGTCACCTGGATCCCGAGGGCCTTGAGCAAGAAGACGTACCCAGGCGGGACCCACAAGGAGAAGTGGGACGAATGGCGGCACAGGTGGTGCTGGATCATGGAGAAGGAGCCACAACCGTTCTGTATGCCCCGGCAAGCACAACTGGTCCATGGCGGCAACTAGGGCAACCTCGATCCTCAAGACAGGAAGCTCACAGTCGCAACCACCAGAATTCTTCACCTCAAGGCTGCCGGCTCACTCTTGAGATGATTGGGGCGGACATCCTCCGTCGCCGCATCGCCCCTCTACAAAACAAAGGGAGGTCGGCTTGGGAGTTCCGGAACGCGGCAGACATCATGAGGCTGCACCCCGGCCTGAACAACAACCTAACGGTGATGCAGCACACGGCTCTCTGCCAATGGTTGTTCCACCTCAAGGCTGACAAGACCAGCAAGGCCAACAAGGCCGAGAAGGCCGACAAGCCGGTCAAGTTGTCGGCGGCCGTGATCCCCTTGTGCAACAACTTCGCTCTGACCTCCATCATTGCCCTGATGTCGGTGTTCAACACCCATGGCCTGGACCAGACCTGGGCCAAGCCAGATGCGGTATGGGTGCAAGAGTTCTTCAACAACTTGTCGGAGAGGGCCATCCGCAAAGAACCGCAGCTCATGCGCCCCACCACCCATGAGGAGGTAGCGTATATCGCCAGCAGGGCGGAAGAGGCAGCCCTTGCCGAGGAGGCCGACAGCGTCGGCTTCTGGGAAGACAAGGCTGGCGCAGAGGATGAGTATGCCGGGCGGGTGGAGCTTGCCGGGGAGCACAGCGGCGCCGCTGCCGGGGGGCCCATTGTCGAGGAGACAACCGAAGAGGCGGCTGAAGGGGCGGATGAAAAGGAGCCGCATGACGAGTCCCCTGTCCCGGGGAAGAAAAAACACGTCCTTCGGCGGGTTGGCTCCGACGAGCTAGTCCGGGAAGCATCTTTGAGTGAAGAGGTCCCCATTAAGGGAGCGACCGGAAAGGCCGTGCGGCGGCAAGAGGTCCAGCGGCAACCTGTGTGCCAGACGAGGCGCACTACTACGGCAGTAAGGGAAGCAGCGGCCGCCGCCTCCGCCATGGCCAAGTGGCCCAGATCTCAATCTCCACCCCTAGCTTGGACTCCATTCTAGAGGCCGACTTTGACCTCTCCTGTTTTAGCCCAAGCAGGGTGAAGAAGCCAGAAGCAGAAGACGAGTAAGTGCCTCACTGCTGTCTTCATCTCCTAAGTCTCCGTTTTCATTATCTTATTTGATTTGATCTTGTTCTGGCTTGTCTCTGTGGAGAAACGGAAACACTGGCGTAGAGGATGGCGAAGAGGGCCAAGACCTCGATGGGCGACGGGCCCCCGGCAAGCACTTCAAACGTGCCGGAGACGATCACGATCAGCCCAGACCCCAGCCCAGCCCCGAACTCAGCCACCAGCGTGAGCCCATTACTCACTTTCCGCTGGCGAGCGTCGGGGTGTGTATCTTTACTGCTAACATTGCCGGGTTTGCAGGAGAAGAGCGGCAACAGGAGGAGTAGTTAAGGGCCACCCCAACATGCCTCCTCCATCAACCACACCACCCAGGGAGGGGTCCCCGGCAAGGATCTCCACCGACGAGCCCACGTCGCCAAGGGAAGGATCTCCGGCAAGGGCTTCCACCAATGAGCCCACACGCACGGAGGAAGAGCCGGCAAGCACAGGCACCGACAGCTCCATCCCCGCAATGAGTGTTGTCAGGGAGGGAACGACCCCTCCACAACTCGTCACAGGTAAGCCGCCCGCCTCCTGGCCTTTGTCACTTTTCCAGTGCGATCTTTTTTCCTTTTCTTTTTTGTTGTTTTGAGCTTCAACCTTGGTTTCATCTTGTTTCTCCTTCTTGGCCTTCAGATCCCTCCTTGGTGGATCAGATGGATGTCGATGCCACCATCGAGGACACCGCCAAGGATGTTGCTGCTGAGGTCGCCAAGGCCGCTGTCGATGAGGCCGCCAAGGACGCGCATGAAGAGGCCGCCAAGGGGTCTGTCGGGGAGGCCGGCAAGGAGAACAATGACCGTACTAACGGCATCCCTACTGCAGGAGCGCCTGGCGCTACATCAGTCCTGGAGTCCTCAGCTACCGGGGAGACGATGGTCGAAGACCAACCGTCAGCTTCTGAAGCCCCCACCCCAAGCAAGTATCTGAAGATTGGAGACGATCTGTTTGTCAGTCTCCTGGGGACGGCAAGCACCGGAGCACTAGCCGAGGGGGAGGTTTTTGACGAAGAAGTCATTCCCGCCACCGGGCTCATAGTTGTCAACGAGCCGAGCACCAGCACCAGCGGGTCCAAGGAGTTCCAGATCCTTCAAGCTATGAGCAGCAACTTCCAGAAGCTCCAGGCGCTTCACCGTGCCCGCAAGGAGAAGCTGGACTCCAGGACGGTGGTTGTCGACGCGGCAGAGGCGGACTTCCAGAAGCACATCGAGCAGATGCAGATTTGTTTTGCCGAGGCCCGACAGGAGCTGAAGACCAGCCAGGAGCAGCTCAGTGAGCGTGGGAACGAGCTCCTCCTGAAGCAGTCTGATCCTGAGAAGGCCCAGGAGGATGCCGCTGCACAGGCTGCCAAGGATGACGCCCAACTAAGGGAGCACCGCGTCCCGCTCGACGCCAAAGAAGAGGACCTTGCCACTTGCCGCCAAGCTCCACGGCAAGGATGAAGAAATTGAGAAGCTTGTCGCGCAGCGGACCCAGGAGTAGGAGCAGAAGCATAAGGACACACTCGACGCTCTGGTCCTAGATCATGCCGGCAAGCTGAAGGAGGCCATCGACGCCGCCGAAGCCGCAGAGGTCGCCAAGAACGAGCTAGCCGGCAAGGTGGAGAAGCTGGAGGTGGAGCTTGTGACGCCCTCGATTCAATCGTACACTAATCATACAGGCAAATGTGTACGATCAAGATCAAGGACTCACCGGAAGATATCACAACACAACTCTAGACACAAATTAAAATTAAACAAGCTTTATATTACAAGCCAGGGGCCTCGAGGGCTCGAATACATAAGCTCAAATACAAACGAGTCAGCGGGAGCAACATTATCTGAGTACAGACATGAGTTAAAAAAGTTTGCCTTAAGAAGGCTAGCACAAAAGCAGCAACGATCGAAAAGGCAAGGCCTCCTGCCTGGGAGCCTCCTAACTACTCCTGGTCATCGGCCAACTCGTAGAAGTATCCACCCTCGGGGTAGTAGTAGTAGTCGTCAGCGGGGGCAGCAGTCTCAGGGGCTCCGTCATCTGGTTGCATCAAACGGATATGGGGAGAAAAAGAAAGCAAAGCAACCGTGAGTACTCATCCGAAGTACTCAACAAGCAAGGATCTACACTACATATGCAACAGTATCAAAGGAAGGGTTTATATGTGGACTGGGCTGCAGAAATGCTAGAATAGAGAAAAGGCCTAGTCCTATCGACGACTAGCATCTTCAGCATCTTCATAGGTCTTGCAGCATTAGAAGAGTGCAGATTAGCATAAGGTAAAGTAGTAGTAGTGTCATCATCCTCGCCCAGAGATCCTTTCTCGACTCCCTGCGAGAAAGCAATCCCAGAGCCATACTATCCATTTCTCATCTCAAGTATCCAGTTCTAGTTGTATCGATAGGGATACAACTCCGCGTGTTCGTTACCGCAGGACAGGCTATCGATAGATGTTTTCTTCCCTGCAAGGGTGCACCAACTTACTCACCACGCTCGCTGAACTCCGGTGTAACACCCACGATGCGGCTATATCTCCCACGTGTCGAGGCACGACTTAGAGGCATAACCGCATAGTGGTTTTGTCGCAAGAAGGGTCATCTTCACACAATCCCATGTAATGAACAAGAATGGGATAAAGAGTTGGCTTACAATCGCCACTTCACACAATACATGAATAAATATCATACATCATCCAAAATACAAGCATATAGACCGACTACGGTCAAAATCCAGATGAAAATAAGACAACCCCAAATGCTAGATCCCCGATCGTCCCAACTGGGCTCCACTACTGATCATTAGGAAAAGACACATAGTAACGACCACGTTCCTCGTCGAACTCCCACTTGAGATCGACGCCATCATCTGCACTGGCATCATCGGCACCTGCAACTGTTTTGGTAGAATCTGTGAGTCACGGGGACTCAGCAATCTCACACCCGCGAGATCAAGACTATTTAAGCTAGTAGGAAAGGATGGTGTAAAGAGGTAGAGCTGCAACGGCAAAAGCATATATGGTGGCTAACTTGCGCAAATGAGTGCGAGAAGAGAAGCAACGGAACGGACGTCATCTAGCAATGACCAAGAAGTGATCCTGAACACCTACTTACGGCATACATAACTCAGACCGTGTTCACTTCCCGGACTCCGCCGAGAAGAGACCATCACGGCTACACACGCAGTTGATGTATTTTAATTGGGTCAAGTGACAAGTTATCTACAACCGGACATTAACAAATTCCCATCTGCCTCATAACCGCGGGCACGGCTTTCGAAAGATAATAACATGCAGGGGTGTCCCAACTTAGCCCATCATAAGCTCTCACGGTCAACGAAGGATAAACCTTCTCCCGGAAAGACCCGATCAGTCTCGGAATCCCGGTCTACAAGACATCTCGACAATGGTAAAAACAAGACCAGCAAAGCCACCCGAATGTGCCGACAAATCCCGATAGGAGCTGCACATATCTCGTTCTCAGGGCACACCGGATGAGACATCCTACGAGTAATACCAGACCTCGAGTTTCCAGGAGGGGGCCCCGCAGTCTGCTCAGTTCGGACCAACACTCGAAGGAGCACTGGCCCGGGGGGCTTAAAATAAGATGACCCTCGGGCTCGCGAAAACCCGGGGGAAAAGGCTTAGGTAGCAAATGGTAAAACCAAGGTTGGGCCTTGCTGGAGGAGTTTTATTCAAGGCGAACTGTCAAGGGGGTCCCATAAATCACCCGACCGCGTAAGGAACGCAAACTCAAGGAACATAATCCCGGTATAACAGTAACTAGGGCGGCAAGAGTGGAACAAAACACCAGGCATAAGGCCGAGCCTTCCACCCTTTACCAAATATATAGATGCATTAATTAAATAAGAGATATTGTGATATCCCAACATATCCATGTTCCGACATGGAACAATTTCAACTTCACCTGCAACTAGCAACGCTATAAGAGGGGCTGAGCAAAAGCGGTAACTTAGCCAAACAATGGTTTGCTAGGAAAGGATGGTTAGAGGCTGACATGGCTAAAATGGGAGACATGATATAGCAAGTGATAGGTAGCGGAGCATGGCAATAGAGCGAACAACTAGTATAGCAAAGATAGAAGTGATTTCGAGGGGTGGTCATCTTGCCTGCAAGGTTCTCAGAGTTGTCGAAAGCTTGATCCTCGTAAGCGTACTCAACAGGTTCCTCGTTCACGAACTCGTCTCCCGGCTCTACCCAAGACAAGAACACAAACAAACGGAACCACAATCAACAACGAGAAATGCGCAAGCAACATGATGCAAAACATGTATGATATGCAAGATATGATATGCGATGCATATGCGTGCTCCGGAAGGAAAATGATGAACATGTTAGTAACTTGGCAAACCAAGCATGCCACTGGAAAGATGAGATGATTTCGGTCGAAATCGATATAAAGATCACCGGAATCGGATGCACGGTTTGCAAATGGCAAGCAAAACAAGAATGACGCGAATCTGCGATAAACAGCAAGATATCACTTAAAATGCAACAAACAACAATGTTACAGCACCCCAACATAGCAAGAAGCACATGGCAGTAATCTACAGGAGATGCTTGACAAAAGATGAACACTGAGCTACGGCTAGTTGCCAACATATCAAGCTCAAGCAAGCATGGCAAAAGTGCAAAAGATTACAGGTTCACAGACTTGCTGAAAAACTGGGCATGACAGAAAACAGCATCAGGTAGCAATGTTCAGAGCACGAAATCAACATGCTACAGGAACTTAACATAGCAAAGCAAGCCATTGAAGTGTTCTACTAAATGCACATGACAAAAGTCCCTTACTGACCATAAGCCAAAAAGGACCAGAAGATATGGTGGCAAGCATGTAAACATAGCAAGTTTCGTTATCAGGTTTCAGACTTGGCAGAAAACAGAGCATGGAAGAAATAATAATATGTAGGCCTCTTTGTGAGCTTGATGCACTCAGTACAGAGCAATGCATGACAAACCAAGCACACCTACAGCAAGATGGCATATTTATGAAGCTAACCATGGCAAGAACAATTGCATAGCGTGTATGGATCAACTACAATAAGCTAGGCAAAATTGCATATCATGTTAAGAATCTGCCAGAAATATTTTATAGCAAAAGTAGAGCAAGATTTAGTCATGCTATGGCACTCCATAATTGCAAACAATTGCAGGAATGGATCAATTACAACTATAGATACACAACATCCCTACTGAACATCTCCAAAATATGCATGGATCTCTCTGTAGTGTCAAGTTTGCATGGCAACAAAATTACAGCAGGCAAGGACTTAGAGAAATCACTAAGTCCCTGAAATCAGAAATATTACGGGGCCTACTTTGCATGCTTGTTCTAGTCACCACAGAGATCACCACTGGAAAGATGGCATGGCATACTTCAAAACACATGTAGAGCTCATGCTCAAAAGATGCATAGATTAAATGATACAAAAATGACAAATCTCCAAGTTCTGTCAAGAACCAGAGAATAACAGCAACTAGCCCTCTTCCAACAGAGATTTGGGCATCAAGATGACCCCTAATGAACATGGTGCAATTGAACAAAATGAAGAGCATCACGAGACGAACAATTTGACATATTACACGCGCGAATCAGAGCTACATGCACGGAGTTATAGCATCACGAACAGAGGCATATGCTAAAGATATTTGAGGACTTGGAGAAAAAGAGGGGGCGAGAAAAAGTCAACGCATACGGTTACCGATCGGATCTGGCCGTTCTCGGGCTCGTGCTCGTCGGCTGGCGAGGAAGGAGGGAGAGGGGTGGCGGCGCCGGCGGAGGAGAGGGAGGCCGGAGGGCGGCGGTCGCCGGCGGGCGCGGCGGGCGCCGGAGGGAGCGGGCACCGGCGGCGGGCGGCGGCGGCCAGTGGCGGCCGAGCGCGGCGCGGGCGGCGGCGATGGCGGCGAGCAAGGCGGCGGCGGCGCGGGCGCGGTGGAGGCGGCGGGCGCGGGGCGCGAGGCGGCGAGGGTTCGGGCCGGCGGGCCCGCGGCGGGTCGGGCGGGCCGGCGCGGTGGGGATCCGGCGGTGACAGGTGGCGGCGCGCGATTCGTCCGCCGGCGCGGGCGGACGTGTCCGGCGCTAGGTTTTAGACTGCGATTTCATTTTTCGGGATGCCCACATATAAATAGGTAGAGGGAGCTAGGAGGCTCCAAATGAGGTGCGGTTTTCGCCCACACGATCGTGATCGAACGACCTAGAGCATGGAAGAGAGTTTGGTGGGTTTTGGGCTGGTTTTGGAGGGGGTTTTTGCTGGACACTCAAATGGACATTTGCGGATGCCCGGTTAACTGTTGGAGTACCAAACGACCTCCGAATGGAACGAAACTTGACCGGTAGTCTCCGGGTGGTATATTAAGGCCACTTGACAAGCCTCGGTCCATTCCGAGAAAGTTTGACACACGCACACGAAAGAAAACAAGAGGGGTGCACCGGAGGAGATAGGAGCGCCGGATTGGAAAACGGACAACGGGGAAAATGCTCGGATGCATGAGACGAACACGTATGCAAATGCAATGCACATGATGACATGATATGAAAATGCATGACATGACAAAAAACAAAACGAAAGACAAAACCCGACAACGGAGGGAAAAATCATAACACATAGCTGGAAATGGCAAGAGTCGGAGTTACAAATAAGGCAAGTTACATGCGGGGTGTTACATCCGGCCACACACACTTTACTGGGTCATGCCCGGCCTCGGCCAAACAATATGCCGCAACCCAACCTAGGCTAAATAGAGAGGTCAGCACGCCGGACTAAATCTATGCCCCCAGGGGTCTTGGGCCATCACCCCGGGAACTCCTGCATGTTGCGTACGCGGCCGGTGAGCAGACCTAGCTACCTCCTTAAAAAGGCAGGTGCTTACCAGTCCAACCCGGCGCGCGCTGCTCAGTCGCATGACGTCTATTAAGCTTCAGCTGATGCATATGACGCAGAACGCCCATACTATGCCCACGTGATGGTTATTATATAGGCCCTGGTCCTCTCCCCAAATATTGAGCGGGAAGGGAGCCAACAACGGCCAATTTGAAAGGGGACAGCTAGTATAGCTTATCCTGACAAAAGCAGTCTTCGCCTGCAAAAGGCTCTGGTGGTGACGCCGCCTTGGGCTCCATGGTGACCTCCGTCTTGCCGTCCTGATGGTCTTGGTCTCGTTGCACCGATATGGAAACCTTTGCTTGACGCCTCGGTACTCCGCTCCTGCGCTTGCCTCCTTATCACCAAAGAGGAAACAAGGACACTGTGCGCGCTGGCGCCCGCCTGGTCTCGGTTGTCTTGGCTCACGTCACGAGAACCTTGCGAGGTTTGCCTTGCCTTGATCTCTCCGCCCCTCGCGAGCCAACCTGGTGAGGCCACTTCCGAAGGGGTCTTGCGCCGTCCGCCTCGCGAGGCTTGGCCCCTCGTGAGGGTCTTGAGTGCTTGTTGGTGAAGATGGGCCGTACGGGCCCGCTCGCGGAGCCACGCCATGGGCCGCAGGCAGGAAAGTCTGGGGACCCCCATTCCCAGAACACCGACAGCCCTCACTGGTGCACCGCGCGCCTGGCTGCTCAACCTCCCAGGATCTACGGTGGCATCTTGGGAGGAGCTGTGAGGCCTCTTTGCCGCGCGCTTCGCGGCGCCGGCGCCCCTCCCTATTGCGGCCCTCCTCGGCGGCTCGCAAGCGCCGCCCTCTGATCGTCAAAAAACCAAGCTGTTCTTTCGCCAGATCGGCGCCGCCTCCGCGCGGCAGGGGGCTCCCCCAGGTTGGGCGGCGCCCATGGCTGACCTGACCTTCGACGCGAGGTTTCACCCTGCACCACCATCGGCTCGGGCGTGCTCCCAATGCTTTGCACGCCCACCATCTGCAACGTAGCCGTCACCAAGACCCTCATCGACGGTGGCGCCGGCCTCAACATGCTCTCTGTGGAGGCTTTTAGCCTCCTTCACGTACCGCTCGAGTGGCTCTGGCCCAGCAAGCCCTTCTCCGGGGTCGGCGACGGCTCCTCCAGTGCCTTAGGGCAGATCCGTCTTCCCGTGACCTTCGGCACCCGCGACAACTATCGCACTGAGCTGATCGACTTCGACATCGCCCATATTGGCCTCCCGTATAACGCCATCCTCGGGTACCCGGCTCTGGCTTAGTTTATGGCAGTGACCCATCCAGCCTACAACCTCATGAAGGTGCCCAGGAGCAAGGACGTCCTCACCGTAGTCGGAGATACCAAGGAAGCTCTGGTGGCGCTCAAGCTTGCCCTCAAGACTGCCGCGGCAGCGCGATCGGCCGACGAGGTCGACTCCGGGGTTAAGGAGGCCGCACTAGCTAAGAAGAAGCACTTGTTCACTCAAGATGGGGCAGAAACCAAGCAGGTGCCGGTCGAGGAAGATGGGTCCTCCGGAGCCACCTTCACCATAGGTGCCACCCTCGACCGGGATCAAGAGGAGGCATTGGTGAAGTTCTTGCGCGCTAACAAGGAAGTATTCGCCTGGGAGCCCAAGCAGCTGGTAGGGGTCCCAAGAGGGGTGATCGAGCATCACTTGAGGGTGTGCCCCAATGTGCGCCCTGTGAAGCAGAAGGCGCGGCGACAGTCCGCGGAGAAGCAGTCCTTCATCAGCCAGGAAACCCGCAAACTGGAGGCAGCAGGTGTCATTCGCGAGGTTCGGTACCCCGAGTGCGTGGCGAACCCGTCGTTGTGCCGAAGAAGGGCGGGAAGGAGCACATGTGTGTCGACTTCAGCAACCTTAACAAGGCCTGTCCCCAAGATCCGTTCCCACTTCCACGCATCAACCAGATCATTGACAACACCGCTGAGTGTAACCTGCTATGCTTCCTGGATGCGTTCTCAGGCTATCATCAGATCAAGATAGCGGTAGAGGATATGGAGAAGACGGCCTTCCTAACCCCATGTGGGGTGTACTGCTATACTTGCAAGCCGTTCGGGCTGCGCAACGCAGGCGTGACCTTCCAACGGCTGATGCACATCGCCCTGGCTCAGCAGCTCGGGAAGAACACTGAAGCCTACGTCGACGATGTCGGTGTCAAAACCGGCGGATCTCGGGTAGGGGGTCCCGAACTGTGCGTCTAAGGTCGATGGTTGTAGGAGATGGGGGACACGGTGTTTACCCAGGTTCGGGCCCTCTCTATGGAGGTAATACCCTATTTCCTGCTTGATTGATCTTGATGAATATGAGTGTTACAAGAGTTGATCTACCATGAGATCGTAATGGCTAAACCGTAGAAGTCTAGCCTGTATGACTATGGTAATGAATATATGCTTTCCGGACTACACCCTCCGGTTTATATAGACACCGGGGGATCTAGGGTTACATGGAGTCGGTTACATAAGAAGGAATCTTCATAGTTGATCGCCAAGCTTGCCTTCCACGCCAAGGAAAGCCCAATCCGGACACTGGTAGAGTCTTCGGCCTTCATGTCTTCACAGCCCACCAGTCCGGCCCATGGATAACAGGCCGGACGCCCGAGGACCCCTTAGTCCAGGACTCCCTCAGTAGCCCCCGAACCAGTCTTCAATAACGAAGTGTTCGGCACACAAATTGTTTTCGGCATTGCAAGGCGGGTTCCTCCTCTGATGACCTCCAAGTAATGTATTCGGCCGTTCATCAATGTTGCTCCCCTCGGCTTCTGCGTGTCAAATAACTTCGTCTTCCACGTGTCAAGCGAATGCGGAAGGTCAGGGTATTTTTGCAAATAGCACCCCGTCTAGGCAAGGAAAAGCGCCTATCTAAAGAGATTGGATCCTAGATCCATTCGGCACACCGCAGAGAAAAATCCCCGGAGACTGCTAGGAGAGACCATTCCAACATGGCTAGCGTTCCCAGCTCCTCATCCCATTCTGGCCCAAAGAAAGGCGAGTGGGAGAGGTGTTCTGTGTCCCACAGTCAATTAACGAAGCTGCAAACGCAGGGATTTCTTCCCCCTGCAGATATTGTCCCTGTTCGAGCGGGGCTGACCTCCTTTAATGGTGAGACTCAGGCAGAGGACTTCCCCAATCCATCCGGGTGGAGCGAGTGTGTTTCGTCCCCTATATGCTAAGAGGTGTCGGATTTCCAATCCATCCGTTCCTCCAAGGGTTGCTGGAATACTATGGCCTCCAGCTGCACAACTTCACCCCTGCCTCCATTCTGCACATTGCGGGTTATGTCGCTTTATGCGAATTATTCCTGGGCATTGAGGCCCACTTTGAGCCGTGGAGGAAGTTGTTCTGTCTTGTCCCGCGCAACCATGAGGGGTCAATATTTGAAGTGGGCGGAGCCGAAGTATGGCGCATCGCCGATACCGGATATCTGTTCGGCACACCAAGGAAGGCATGTGAAGAATGGCCTTCCGAATGGTTCTATATTGAGGACATTGCGCTTCCCGACCCAGTTCGAAAGGGTCTCCCAGAATTTGCAAGTGTTCCGTTGAGGACACGCCACAGCTGGCGTCCCCAAAGTCTTGAAGAAGAGGATAGTGCGGAGGTTCGTCAGCTCCTGGGCAAGATAAGGATGCTTGCCCAGTCCGGCTTTACAATAGTAGAGGTAATGGCGACCTCCATAGTGTGCGGGGTTCAGCCACTTCAATACGGAGGGCTCCCAATGTGGCACTATAATGGGGAGGATGATGCCTCCCGTTATGGTCGAAAAGGTCCGGACACCCCTGCCGCTCTAGCAAAGATACTGGCCGAGCTGTTTAAAGGGGAGGAAGAAGAATTTCTCCGCACCAATCACAGACATGGGTACTCCATGTACAACCCTCCCAGCTGGGTAAGTCCCAACCCCTTCGCTTTTATTCGCTCCGCTCTCTTGGCCATCTTTAACGAATCCCCAATCCATCTTATTTTGAAAAAGCACTGGCGGAAGGTAACCGGGGGGCTTAATAGCCCTGCCCCACAGCCAGAGAGCCACAACCGGGAGCTTGATCCTGGGTTCGAAGAGGACCCGGATATATTCGTGGTACTCGCGGAAGGGGTATTTTACCAGGCGAGCTATGACGGCACAGAAGTGGCCATCATCGCTGATTATCCTGGTCTTCTTACAGCTTCCCACGTAAGTAATCAGGAGAAACCCTCGCCGAAAGAGTTCCTCGCTCTGCCTCACCCACTGCACTATCTCATGCTTCAAAGGGGAGGCGTTCAGCAGGTCATGCTACGCCGGGGATGACTCCAAGAAGAGTGGCTCCCGCGCCGAGCAAGGCCTCGAAAAGGAAGGTGGGCGAAGACAAGGCCAGCTCTTCGTCGAAGAGGTATGGATTTGAAGGTATGCTTTGGCAGTCGTACCCAACCGTGATTGTTATGTTGGTCCTATATCAGGAAAAAGGTTCGTCGGACTACGTCCGAGGATTCGGTCGGTCGCATTCCCAACAACCGGGATTTAGATCCCACCGGAGAGGTGGGGGCCGCTATGGGGACAACGCGGGACTGTCCTTTGGCCGAGGGTTCAGAAGACATGTCCGTTACCAACTCGGAAGTAGAGAGCACCATGAATCATCGGTGCTGCAGGGCTGTCCTACGAGACCCCAAGTTCTCGGAGGAGGCATTTAATGCCTTCAGCTCGGCTGACGCATACATCCGAGCTGCTCGAGATGGGCTTAGAAAAGCCACAAAGCAACATTTGACAGATGTGCAGGGAAGTTTTTTCTTCATCCGAAAAGGATAACCATATGCCCGTAGCCCCCGAGACTGAAAGCTGTTGGTACAACTGATTTAAGGATCATTGTATAACCAGGTCCTTACCGAGAAGAATGCCCTGCTAGCCCAAGAGCTGGAGCAGTGTCGGGCGCAGCTAAATGCTGCTACCACCAAACTGAAAAACTTCAAGAAGGCGTCTTCTGGTAACATTCTCCTCCATCAAAGAAGCGATAATTGTATACCAATTGTACTAATATTGTTGCTGATTGCATAATAGGATCGCCCGATCAACTTGAAGAGAAGTTGAAGATCGCCCAAGGAGGGGAAAAAGAGGCGAAAAGGCTACATGCCACAAGCGAGCATGTGTTGACCCGAGTCAGGGACGAGAAAAACAAGCTACATGATTCCAACACCGCATTGGGCGAAGAATTGAAAGATGTGCGAGCCCAGCTAGCCGACTCCGTGAAGAACATGACGTTGCGGGGCGGTATATTCAGTATGTGCCTGAACTATTTTGAAAGTAGTTCGGAGATAAATGGAACTAATATAGTTATGATTGCAGGTATATTGACGGGCCGTCCCGACGAGGAGGTGTCCGGATCATCAAGTGATCTGCTGCAAAGGCTGTCGCAAGTGCACGAGCAGGCACGGCTGGCGATGCGGAGTGTTGCCAAGGCCCTATGGCCATCCGCCTCCCCTCCAGGGAGCATGGAGGAGCTTGTAGAGCCATTCAAGGGAGCGCGGTAGCGTATCCGACTATGGAAGATATCGGCCTGCCGAGAAGGTGCACGAGAGGCCTAGGCCATGGTGAAAACGTGATACACCAAGCTGGATCCTAATCACATGGCCCGGGTCGGACCGCTAGGGTCAAATGGGGAAGAAATTCCCGTTAGTTTAGTATATGACCAAGTAGAGGTGGCCGCCAAATATTGCCAACATGATTGTAAGTTAGACCGCCTGTTGGACGGTATAGAGGAGGAAGTGTTTGAGTCCAAGTGACTATGTACTTTCCTCACCATGTGTAATTCTAGCTGAATTGTATGGCATTTGTCATGGCAGACCTTTTCGCTACAACCTCCGGACCCGAGGGTGCGAAGTATTTCCGAATACCCTCGCGGCCGAATAGACCGGGGTATGCCTGGAAAACTAGGCGTAGGGGTCATAGTTGCTTGAAAAGACAAGTTGTATTCTGCTAGTTATGTTATATTACATTGAGATCGTAAGAAACATCTTCCAGAGAGAATAGTTCCGTTAAGGGTTCCTTTCCCTGGGTGTGCATGTATTAATGTACATGTTCGAATTGTGATGGAAAAATCATTGTGTATGTAACTTCTGGGGGTTCGCAATGGAGTAAATGTAAAAACGTCTTTATTCACCGACCGAATATTCCCTTAAGAACGCTAGCTTTTGGCTTCACCCAGTCTGAGGTACACATCCGGATGACCCGGCAGTAACAATCGCAGAGGTGCTCCCTTTATTCCCTAGCCGAACTAATGGGAACGTAGGGCATAAGCACAGGAGCCAGGCAACCCAGCTTGGCCAAAACTTAAGTCATATCGATGCATATAATGGCGAAGAAAAGGTACATATGGAAAAACTCATATGTGAAGGGCTTGATGCTCGAGGAATAATAGTAAAAAGCTTCTGTCCAAGAAGCCCCCAGGTATAATGGACATACATATTTAAAGATGTATGTGTTAGGGGTTTGCGGTCTAGCCGTACCAAAGCTTTAAAGCAAGAAAGAAAAAAGTAATCAGAAAAGAGAGAAAAAATAATGGAAACTACAGCGGAGAAGGAGACGAACAAGGAGTTCAACGCTAGGCATAGAATCTTCGGAGTCTGGCCGCATTCCAGGGGTTCGGCTCAAGGCGATTGTCTGATGCATCACGAAGACGGTACGCTCCTCCGGTGAGAACTTCGTCAATTATGAAGGGACCCTCCCATTTGGGCTTGAGTTTGTCCTTTTTATTCTTCGGCAGGCGTCGAATGAGTTCGCCAACGTTGTAAGTCTTGGCCCGTACTTCTCTGCTTTGATACCTTCGAGCCTGCTATTGGTAAAATGCTGAACGGGCTTTTGCGACATCGTGCTCCTCCTCCAGGGCATCTAGGCTGTCCTGCCGATCAAGCTCGGCTTCTCTCTCTTCGTACATACGCACTTGAGGTGAGTCGTGAATAATATCGCAGGGCAACACGGCCTCTGCGCCATACACCATGAAGAAAGGTGTGTATCCGATAGTACGGTTGGGCGTGGTCCGCAGCCTCCAGAGTATGGAGTCGAGCTCCTTGACCCAGTGCTTGTCTGATTCTTTCAAAGACCACACTAGTCTGGGCTTGATGCCGCTCATAATAAGACCATTGGCTCGTTCGACTTGACCGTTGGTTTGCGGGTGGTAGACGGAGGCGTAATCGAGTTTAATGCCCAGATTAGTACACCAGGTTTTTACCTCGCCGGCTGTGAAATTAGAGCCGTTGTCAGTGATGATGCTGTGTGGGACACCATAACGGTGCACAACACCGGATATGAAGTCTATCACCGGGCCGGACTCAGCCGTTTTGACCGGTTTAGCCTCTATCCACTTAGTGAATTTGTCCACCATAACCAGCAGATATTTTTTCTTATGGCTTCCCCCTTTAAGGGGTCCAACCATATCCAGTCCCCAGACCGTGAAAGGACATGTGATGGGGATAGTTTGTAAGGCACTTGGGGGCATGTGGCTTTGGTTGGCGAAGAGTTGGCATCCGACGCAGCGTTGGACAAGGTCCTGCGCGTCTGCTCGGGCTGTCGGCCAATAAAACCCTATACGGAAGGCCTTGCTAACAAGGGCCCGGGCTGCGGCGTGGTGTCCGCCTAGACCAGCATGAATTTCTACTAAAAGCTGCCGCCCCTCTTCCTCGGAGATACATCTTTGAAGTACTCCGGTAGTACTTTTCTTGTAGAGCTCTCCGTCGTGAACCTTGTAGGCCTTCGAACGCCGGACAATGTGGCGAGCCTCATTCTGGTCTTCGGGAAGCTCCTTCCTATTAATGTAGGCCAAGAAGGGTTCGGTCCATGGGGCAATGACTGCCATAATGAGATGGGCCGACGGTGTAATTTCGGTGGCTGAGCCCCCGATGATATCGGTATGTTCAGAATCCGGGGTTGTGCTCGGATCTGGACTGTTGTTGCCGCTCTCCCCTTGCCACACCACGGATGGCTTGAAAAGCCTTTCCAGGAAGATGTTAGGTGGGACGGGGTCGCGCTTAGCGCCAATGCGAGCAAGGACGTCCGCCGCCTGGTTACTTTCTCGGGCGACGTGATGAAATTCAAGCCCCTTGAACCGGGCCGACATTTTTAGACGGCATTACGATAAGCTGCCATCTTTGGATCTTTGGCATCAAAGTCTCCGTTTAGTTGAGATATTGCGAGGTTTGAATCCCCGCGCACCTCTAGGCGTTGTATGCCCATGGATACGGCCATCCGAAGACCATGCGCCTCGTATTCGGCTGCGTTGTTGGAGTCTGTGAATAGTATTTGGAGTACATACTGGACGACGTCTCCAGTTGGGGATGTTAACACAACTCCCGCTCCTATCCCCGCCAGCATTTTGGAGCCGCCAAAATACATAACCCAGTTGGAATATGCACCGTACTCTTTAGGGAGTTTGGCCTCTGTCCATTCGGCGACGAAGTCAGCCAGCACTTGGGATTTGATGGCTCGACGTGGCTTGTATGTTATGTCAAATGCTATGGCCCATTTGGTGATCCGTCCCGTGGCATCGCGGTTGTTTATTATGTCATTGAGTGGGACTCCAGAGGCCACCGTGATTGAACACTCCTGGAAGTAGTGTCGTAGCTTTCAGGATGCCATGAAGACCACGTATGCTATTTTTTGGTAATGGGGGTACCGGGATTTGCATGGTGTGAGGACAGTAGATACGTAGTATACTGGTTTTTGGAGCGGAAATTTGTGTCCATCCTGTTCTCGTTCGATGACGAGCACGGCGCTCACCACCTGATGTGTTGCCGATATGTATAGCAACATGGGTTTGCCAGCGCTTGGTGCGGCCAGGATTGGGTTGCTTGCTAAGAGAGCCTTTATTTCCTCCAGTCCGGCAGTCGCTGCGTCTGTCCATTCGAAGTTATCGGTGCGCCGCAAGAGGCGATAGAGTGGTAGTGCCTTTTTTCCTAATCTGGAGATAAAGCGACTTAACGCTGCCATGCAACCAGCTAGTTTTTGGACTTGTTTGAGGTCCGTTGGCGTAGCCAACTATGACAGAGCTCAGATTTTGGCTGGATTTGCTTCGATTCCTCTATTGGAAACGATGAAGCCCAGCAGTTTTCCAGCAGGGACGCCGAAGACACACTTTTCCGGGTTGAGCTTAATGTCATATGCATGGAGGTTGTCGAATGTAAGACGTAAGTCATCTATTAGTGTTGACGTGCCTACTTTTGATGACGACGTCATCGATGTAAGCTTCTACCGTCTTGCCGATCGGCTTCTCCAGGCATGTTTGAATCATGCGTTGGTATGTGGCGCCGGCGTTCTTGAGCCCGAAGGGCATGGTGTTGAAGCAGAATGGCCCATATGGGGTGATAAATGCTGTTGCAGCTTGATCGGACTCCTTCATTTTGATTTGATGGTATCCGGAATATGCATCGAGGAAACACAGTGAGTCGTGTCCTGCGGTGGCGTCAATGATTTGATCAATGCGGGGGAGGGGGAAGGGATCCTTAGGGCAAGCCTTGTTGAGGTCTTTGAAATCGACACACAGGCGCCAGGATTTGCCCTTCTTTGGTACCGTCACCAGGTTTGCTAGCCAGTCCGGATGTTTATTTCTCTGATGAATCCGGTCTCGATAAGCTTGGCCAGCTCCTCCCCCATGGCTTGTCGCTTGGGTTCGGAACAGCGCCGCAGTGTTTGCTTGACCGGTTTAAATCCCTTTAATATATTGAGGCTATGTTCGGCCAGCTTGCGTGGGATCCCTGGCATATCTGAAGGGTGCCAGGCGAATATATCCCAGTTTTCGCACAGGAATTCTCGTAGTGCGGCGTCAACTGTTAGGTTCGGTTGCGCTCCGATAGATGTGGTCTTCTTGGGGTCCGTTGGGTGGACCTGGAATTTGACTATTTCTTCTGCTGGTTTGAAGGAGGTGGATTTGGGGCATTTGTCGAGGATCACATCGTCCCTGTCCACCGTGGAGCGTAGTGCGGTTAGTTCTTCGGCCGTGAGGGCTTTGGATAATGCCTTAAGGGCGAGGGATGCTGTTTTGTTTTCAGCGCGGAGTGCTATGTCCGGATCACTGACAAGAGTGATTATACCGTTCGGTCTGGGCATTTTGAGCTTCATATACCCGTAATGAGGTATAGCTTGGAAGCGTGTGAAAGCGTCCCGCCCCAACAGGGCGTGGTATCCGCTGCTGAAAGGGGCCACTTGGAAAGTGATTTCTTCGGACCGATAATTCTCCGGCGTGCCGAATACCACGTCAAGTGTGATTCCCGCGTATCGCGCCTCTCGACTGGGAATGATTCCTCGGAAGGTTGTGCTACTTTGCTTGATACATCTCCTGTCTATTTCCATTTTGTGGAGTGTGTCCTCGTAAATGAGGTTTAGTCCGCTGCCGCCATCCATGAGGACCTTGGTAAGTCGAAACCCGTCCATGATGGGACTGAGGACTAATGCGGCTGGCACTCGGACTGTCCTGTACTTTGGCTCGTCACCGGCATTAAATGTTATAGCCGTGTCGTTCCAAGGGTTTATTGCAGCTATTTGGCAGACTTCGGCGAGGTCACGAAGTGCTCTTTTGCGCTTGTTTTTTGAAGCGTATGTCTCGAAGACCATCAATACTCTCGTGTCGTCGTTTTCTGGAGGGTGCTGTTCTGGGGCGTCCTTGATGAGGATGTCCTCGCCACTCTTGGCCACCTGCCAGAGTAACCAACAAGCTCTAAGGCTGTGGGTTGCCACGGTATCTGGCGTCGTGTGTATTTTGCATGGGCCATCGAGCCATCCCTCCAGAACGGTGTCGTGCCGCATAATGGGTTTATGTTTCTTGACAGTTGGACTGGGCGTGCCATGGGTGCGCCTGCATTGAATACTCAGTTAATGCATAAAAATGTCCAAACGAACCCCGTAAAATCAAAAGAATACACACAACACTCCTGTTATTCTATGTTGACACGAGAAAAAAAATTTGAAAGCAATAAGAGGCAATGGATATCGTTTCGTCCCCAAAGGCATGACGTTCCCTACCGAAAACCATCATCCTCGTTGTGAGAAGCTCCGGCTTGTGAGAAGCATATACCCAAACCTGCCCCAAATGGGACAAAATTTGTACCATGGCATGTTGATGCCGCTCCATGATAGCATGCCAAGTTTCAAGAAGTTCAGACGAGTTTTGGATTTACTAGAATTTAAAAACCAGGCATCTCAATGACTTGCCGGCACTCAACGGTGCCCTGGTGTTTGAAATTCATTCCCATTTCTTGCATGGGACCTAAGCATGCACCCAAGGACACATATTTTATTTTTCAACCAATTTATATGGACTGGAGCATGTGCATGTAGTTATAATTTGAATTATGCTCATAAATGCATTGAAAACTCAGTTAACGCATAAAAATGCCTAAACGAACCCCGAAAAATCACAAAAATTCACACAACACTCCTGTTGTTCTATGTTGACACGAGAAAAAAAATTGAAAGCAATAAGAGGCAATGGAAATCATTTCGTCCCCAAAGGTGGGACGTTCCCTACCAAAAACCATCATCCTTGTTGTGAGAAGCTCCAGCTTGTGAGAAGCATATACCCAAACCTGCCCCAAATTAATGGGAAAAAAATTTGTACCACGACATGTTGATGCCGCTCCATGATAGCATGCCAAGTTTCATGAATATCAGACGAGTTTTGGATCTACTAGAATTTATAAACCAGACATCTCAATGTTTTGCCGGCAATCAACGGTGCCCCGGTGTTTGAAATTCATTCCCATTTCTTGCATGGGACCTAAGCACGCACCCAAGGACACATATTTGATTTTTCAACCAATTTATATGCACTGGAGCATGTGCATGTAGTTAAAATTTGAATTATGCACATAAATGCATTGAATACTCAGTAATGCATTAAAATGTCCAAACGAACCACAAAAAAAACAAAACTTCACACAACACTCCTGTTGTTCTATGTTGACACGAGAAAAAAATTTGAAAGCAATAAGAGGCAATGGATATCGTTTCGTCCCCAAAGGCGGGACGTTCCCTACCGAAAACCATCATCCTTGTTGAGAGAAGCTCCGGTTTGTGAGAAGCATATACCCAAACCTGCCCCAAATGGGACAAAATTTGTACCACGGCATGTTGATGCCGCTCCATGATAGCATGCCAAGTTTCATGAATTTCAGACGAGTTTTGGATTTACTAGAATTTAAAAACCAGGCATCTCAATGTTTTGCCGGCACTCAACGGTGCCCTGGAGTTTGAAATTCATTCCCATTTCTTGCATGGGACCTAAGCATGCACCCAAGGACACATATTTTATTTTTCAACCAATTTATATGCACTCGAGCATGTGCATGTAGTTCAAATTTGAATTATGCACAAAAATGCATTGAAAACTCAGTTAATGCATAAAAATGTCCAAACGAACCCCGAAAAATCACAAAAATTCACACAACACTCCTGTTGTTCTATGTTGACACGAGAAAAAAATTTGAAAGCAATAAGAGGCAATGGATATCGTTTTGTCCCCAAAGGCGGGACATTCCCTACCGAAAACCATCATCCTTGTTGTGAGAAGTTCCGGTTTGTGAGAAGCATACACCCAAACCTGCCCCAAATGGGACAAAATTTGTACCATGGCATGTTGATGCCGCTCCATGATAGCATGCCAAGTTTCATGAATTTCAGACGAGTTTTGGATTTACTAGAATTTAAAAACCAGGCATCTCAATGATTTGCGGGCACTCAATAGTGCCCTGGTGTTTGAAATTCATTCATGTTTCTTGCATGGGACCTAAGCATGCACCCAAGGACGCATATTTGATTTTTTAACCAATTTATATGCACTGGAGCATGTGCATGTAGTTCAAATTTGAATGATGCACATAAATGCATTGAAAACTCAGTTAATGCATAAAAATGTCTAAACAAACCCCGAAAAATCAAAAAAATTCACACAACACTCCTGTTGTTCTATGTTGGCACGAGAAAAAAAGTTGAAAGCAATAAGAGCCAATGGATATCGTTTCGTCCCCAAGGTGGGACGTTCTCTACTGAAAACCATCATGCTTGTTGTGAGAAGCTCCGGTTTGTGAGAAGCATATACCCAAACCTGCCCCAAATTAATGGGACAAAATTTGTACCACGACATGTTGATGCTGCTCCATGATAGCATGCCAAGTTTCATGAATTTCAGACGAGTTTTGGATTTACTAGAATTTAAAAACCAGGCATCTCAATGTTTTTCCGGCAATCAACAGTGCCCCGGTGTTTGAAATTAATTCCCATTTCTTGCATGGGACCTAAGCATGCACCCATGGAAACATATTTTATTTTTCAACCAATTTATATGCACTAGAGCATGTGCATGTAGTTCAAATTTGAATTATGCACATAAATGCATTGAAAACTCAGTTAATGCATAAAAATGTCCAAACGAACCCCGAAAAATCACAAAAATTCACACAAGACTCCTGTTGTTCTATGTTGACACGATAAAAAAAATTGAAAGCAATAAGAGGCAATGTATATCGTTTCGTCCCCAAAGGTGGGACGTTCCCTACCGAAAACCATCATGCTTGTTGTGAGAACCTCCGGTTTGTGAGAAGCATATACCCAAACCTGACCCAAATGGGACAAAATTTGTACCATGACATGTTGATGCCGCTCCACGATAGCATGCCAAGTTTCATGAATTGCAGACGAATTTTGGATTTACTAGAATTTAAAAACCAGGCATCTCAATGTTTTGCCGGCACTCAACGGTGCCCCGGTGGTTGAAATTCATTCCCATTTCTTGCATGGTACCTACGCATGCACCCAAGGACACATATTTTATTTTTCAACCAATTTATATGCACTAGAGCATGTGCATGTAGTTCAAATTTGAATTATGCACAAAAATGCATTGAAAACTCAGTTAATGCATAAAAATGTCAAAACGAACCCCAAAAAATCACAAAAATTCACACAACACTCCTGTTGTTCTATGTTGACACGAGAAAAAATTTGAAAGCAATAAGAGGCAATGGATATCATTTCGTCCCCAAAGGTGGGACGTTCCCTACTGAAAACCATCATGCTTGTTGTGAGAAGCTCCAGTTTGTGAGAAGCATATACCCAAACCTGCCCCAAATTAATGGGACAAAATTTGTACCATGGCATGTTGATGCCGCCCCATGATAGCATGCCAAGTTTCATGAATTTCAGACGAGTTTTGGATTTACTAGAATTTATAAACCAGGCATCTCAATGTTTCGCCGGCAATCAACGGTGCCCCGGTGTTTGAAATTAATTCCCATTTCTTCCATGGGACCTAAGCATGCACCCAAGGACACATATTTTATTTTTCAACCAATTTATATGGACTAGAGCATGTGCATGTAGTTCGAATTTGAATTATGCACATAAATGCATTGAAAACTCAGTGAATGCATAAAAATGTCTAAACGAACCCCGAAAAATCACAAAAATTCACACAACACTCTTGTTGTTCTATGTTGACACGAGAAAAAAAAATTGAAAGCAATAAGAGGCAATGGATATTGTTTCGTCCCCAAAGGTGGGACGTTCCCTACCGAAAACCATCATCCTTGTTGTGAGAAGCTCCGGTTTGTGAGAAGCATATATCCAAACCTGCCCCAAATTAATGGGAAAAAATTTGTACCGGGACATGTTGATGCCGCTCCATGATAGCATGCCAAGTTTCATGAATTTCAGATGAGTTTTGGATTTACAAGAATTTATAAACCAGGCATCTCAATGTTTTGCCGGCAATCAACGGTGCTCCGGTGTTTGAAATTCATTCCCATATCTTGCATGGGTCCTAAGCATGCACCCAAGGACACATATTTGATTTTTCAACCAATTTATATGCACTGGAGCATGTGCATGTAGTTCAAATTTTAATTTTGCACATAAAATGCATTGAATACTCAGTTAATGCATAAAAATGTCCAAATGAACCCCGTAAAATCACAAAAATTCGCACAACACTCCTGTTGTTCTATGTTGACACGAGAAAAAAATTTGAAAGCAATAAGAGGCAATGGATATCGTTTCGTCCCCAAAGGTGGGACGTTCCCTACCGAAAACCATCATCCTTGTGTTGAGAAGCTCCAGTTTGTGAGAAGCATATACCCAAACCTGCCCCAAATGCGACAAAATTTGTACCACGGCATGTTGATGCCGCTCCATGATAGCATGCCAAGTTTCATGAATTTCAGACGAGTTTTGGATTTACTGGAATTTAAAAACCGGGCATCTCAATGTTTTGCAGGCAATCAACGGTGCCCTGGTGTTAGAAATTCATTCCCATTTCTTGCATGGGACCTAAGCATGCACCCAAGGACACATGATTTATTTTTCAACCAATTTATATGGACTGGAGCATGTGCATGTAGTTCAAATTTGAATTATGCACATAAATGCATTGAAAACTCAGTTAATGCATAAAAATGTCTAAACGAACCCCGAAAAATCACAAAAATTCACACAACACTCCTATTGTTCTATGTTGACACGAGAAAAAAATTTGAAAGCAATAAGAGGCAATGGATATCGTTTCGTCCCCAAAGGTGGGACGTTCCCTACCAAAAACCATCATGCTTATTGTGAGAAGCTCCGGTTTGTGAGAAACATATACCCAAACCTGCCCCAAATTAATGGGACAAAATTTGTACCACGACATGTTGATGCCGCCCCATGATAGCATGCCAAGTTTCATGAATTTCAGACGAGTTTTGGATTTACTAGAATTTATAAACCAGGCATCTCAATGTTTCGCCGGCAATCAACGGTGCCCCGGTGTTTGAAATTCATTCCCATTTCTTGCATGGGACCTAAGCATGCACCCAAGGACACATATTTTATTTTTCAACCAATTTATATGGACTAGAGCATGTGCATGTCGTTCAAATTTGAATTATGCACATAAATGCATTGAAAACTCAGTTAATGCATAAAAATATCTAAACGAACCCTGAAAAATCACAAAAATTCACATAACACTCTTGATGTTCTATGTTGACACGAGAAAAAAATTTGAAAGCAATAAGAGGCAATGGATATCGTTTCGTCCCCAAAGGTGGGACGTTCCCTACCAAAAACCATCATCCTTGTTGTGAGAAGCTCCGGTTTGTGAGAAGCATATACCCAAACCTGCCCCAAATTAATGGGAAAAAATTTGTACCATGGCATGTTGATGCCGCTCCATGATAGCATGGCAAGTTTCATGAATTTCAGACGAGTTTTGGATTTACTAGAATTTATAAACCAGGCATCTCAATGTTTTGCCGGCAATCAATGGTGCCCCGGTGTTTGTAATTCATTCCCATTTCTTGCATGGGACCTAAGCATGCACCCAAGGACACATATTTGATTTTTCAACCAATTTATATGCACTGGAGCATGTGCATGTAGTTGAAATTTGAATTATGCACATAAATGCATTGAATACTCAGTTAATGCATAAAAATGTCCAAACGAACCCCGTAAAATCACAAAAATTCACACAACACTCTTGTTGTTCTATGTTGACACGAGAAAAAAAATTGAAAGCAATAAGAGGCAATGGATATTGTTTCGTCCCCAAAGGTGGGACGTTCCCTACCGAAAACCATCATCCTTGTTGTGAGAAGCTCCGGTTTGTGAGAAGCATATATCCAAACCTGCCCCAAATTAATGGGAAAAAATTTGTACCGCGACATGTTGATGCCGCTCCATGATAGCATGCCAAGTTTCATGAATTTCAGATGAGTTTTGGATTTACAACAATTTATAAACCAGGCATCTCAATGTTTTGCCGGCAATCAACGGTGCTCCGGTGTTTGAAATTCATTCCCATATCTTGCATGGGTCCTAAGCATGCACCCAAGGACACATATTTGATTTTTCAACCAATTTATATGCACTGGAGCATGTGCATGTAGTTCAAATTTTAATTTTGCACATAAATGCATTGAATACTCAGTTAATGCATAAAAATGTCCAAATGAACCCCGTAAAATCACAAAAATTCGCACAACACTCCTGTTGTTCTATGTTGACACGAGAAAAAAATTTGAAAGCAATAAGAGGCAATGGATATCGTTTCGTCCCCAAAGGCGGGACGTTCCCTACCGAAAACCATCATCCTTGTTTTGAGAAGCTCCAGTTTGTGAGAAGCATATACCCAAACCTGCCCCAAATGCGACAAAATTTGTACCACGGCATGTTGATGCCGCTCCATGATAGCATGCCAAGTTTCATGAATTTCAGACGAGTTTTGGATTTACTAGAATTTAAAAACCGGGCATCTCAATGTTTTTCCGGCACTCAACGGTGCCCTAGTGTTTGAAAAATCACAAAAATTCACACAACCCTCATGTTGTTCTATGTTGACACGAGAAAAAAATTTGAAAGCAATGAGAGGCAATGGATATCGTTTCGTCCCCAAAGGCGGGACGTTCCCTACCGAAAACCATCATCCTTGTTTTGAGAAGCTCCGGTTTGTGAGAAGCATATACCCAAACCTGCCCCAAATTAATGGGACAAAATTTGTACCACGGCATGTTGATGGCGCTCATTGATAGCATGCCAAGTTTCATGAATTTCAGACGAGTTTTGGATTTACTAGAATTTAAAAACTAGGCATCTCAATGTTTTGCCAACAATCAACGGTGCCCCGGTGTTTGAAATTCATTCCCATTTCTTGCATGAGACCTAAGCATGCACCCATGGACACATATTTTATTTTTCAACCAATTTATATGCACTAGAGCATGTGCATGTAGTTCAAATTTGAATTATGCACATAAATGCATTGAAAACTCAGTTAATGCATAAAAATATCTAAACGAACACCGAAAAATCACAAAAATTCACACAACACTCCTGTTGTTCTATGTTGACACGATAAAAAAATTGAAAGCAATAAGAGGCAATGTATATCATTTCGTCCGTAAAGGTGGGACGTTCCCTATCGAAAACCATCATCCTTGTTGTGAGAAGCTCCGGTTTGTGAGAAGCATATACCCAAACCTACCCCAGATTAATGGGGAAAAATTTGTACCACGGCATGTTGATGCCGCTCCATGATAGCATGCCAAGTTTCATGAAATTCAGACGAGTTTTGGATTTACTAGAATTTAAAAACCAGGCATCACAATGTTTTGCAGGCAATCAACCGTGCCACGGTGTTTGAAATTCATTCCCATTTCTTGCATGGGAATTCAGCATGCACCCAAGGACACATATTTTATTTTTCAACCAATTTATATGCACTGGAGCATGTGCATGTAGTTCAAATTTGAATTATGCACATAAATGCATTCAAAACTTAGTTAATGCATAAAAATGTCCAAACGAACCCCGAAAAATCACAAAAATTCACACAACACTCCTGTTGTTCTATGTTGACACGAGAAAAAAATTTGAAAGCAATAAGAGGCAATGGATATCATTTCGTCCCTAGAGATGGGACGTTCCCTACCCAAAACCATCATGCTTGTTGTGAGAAGCTCCGGTTTGTGAGAAGCATATACCCAAACCTGCCCCAAATGGGACAAAATTTGTACCACGGCATGTTGATGCCGCTCCATGATAGCATGCCAAGTTTCATGAATTTCAGACAAGTTTTGGATTTACTAAAATTTAAAAACCAGGCATCTCAATGTTTTACCGGCAGTCAACGGTGCCCTAGTGTTTGAAATTCATTCCGGTTTCCTGCATGGGACCTAATCATGCACCCAAGGACGCATATTTGATTTTTCAACCAATTTATATGCACAGGAACATGTGCATGTAGTTCAAATTTGAATTATGCACATAAATGCATTGAAAACTCAGTTAATGCATAAAAATGTCCAAACGAACCCAAAAAAATAACAAAAATTCACACAACACTCCTGTTGTTCTATGTTGACACGAGAAAAAAAATTGAAAGCAATAAGAGGCAATGGATATCATTTCGTCCCCAAAGGTGGGACGTTCCCTACCGAAAACCATCATGCTTGTTGTGAGAAGCTCCAGTTTTTGAGAAGCATATACCCAAACCTGCCCCAAATTAATGGGACAAAATTTGTACCACGACATGTTGATGCCGCTCCATGATAGCATGCCAAGTTTCATGAATTTCAGACGAGTTTTGGTTTTACTAGAATTTAAAAACCAGGCATCTCAATGTTTTGCCGGCACTCAACGGTGCCCTCGTGTTTGAAATTCATTCCCATTTCTTGCATGGAACCTAAGCATGCACCCAAGGACACATATTTTATTTTTCAACCAATTTATATGGACTGGAGCATGTGCATGTAGTTCAAATTTGAATTATGCACATAAATGCATTGAAAACTCAGTTAATGCATAAAAATGTCCAAACGAACCCAAAAAAATAACAAAAATTCACACAACACTCCTGTTGTTCTATGTTGACACGAGAAAAAAAATTGAAAGCAATAAGAGGCAATGGATATCATTTCGTCCCCAAAGGTGGGACGTTCCCTACCGAAAACCATCATGCTTGTTGTGAGAAGCTCCAGTTTTTGAGAAGCATATACCCAAACCTGCCCCAAATTAATGGGACAAAATTTGTACCACGACATGTTGATGCCGCTCCATGATAGCATGCCAAGTTTCATGAATTTCAGACGAGTTTTGGTTTTACTAGAATTTAAAAACCAGGCATCTCAATGTTTTGCCGGCACTCAACGGTGCCCTCGTGTTTGAAATTCATTCCCATTTCTTGCATGGAACCTAAGCATGCACCCAAGGACACATATTTTATTTTTCAACCAATTTATATGGACTGGAGCATGTGCATGTAGTTCAAATTTGAATTATGCACATAAATGCATTGAAAACTCAGTTAATGCATAAAAATGTCCAAACGAACCCCGAAAAATCACAAAAATTCACACAACACTCCTGTTGTTCTATGTTGCATGAGAAAAAAATTTGAAAGCAATAAGAGGCAATAGATATCGTTTCGTCCCCAAAGGTGGGACGTTCCCTACCGAAAACCATCATGCTTGTTGTGAGAAGCTCCAGTTTGTGAGAAGCATATACCCAAACCTGCCCCAAATTAATGGGAAAAAATTTGTACCACGGCATGTTGATGCCGCTCCATGATAGCATGGCAAGTTTCATGAATTTCAGACGAGTTTTGGATTTACTAGAATTTATAAACCAGGCATCTCAACATTTTGCCGGCAATCAACGGTGCCCCGGTGTTTGAAATTCATTCCCATTTCTTGCATGGGTCCTAAGCATGCACCCAAGGACACATATTTGATTTTTCAACCAATTTATATGCACTCGAGCATGTGCATGTAGTTGAAATTTGAATTATGCACATAAATGCATTGACTACTCAGTTAATGCATAAAAATGTCCAGATGAACCCCGTAAAATCACAAAAATTCACACAACCCTCCTGTTGTTCTATGTTGACACGAGAAAAAAATTGAAAGCAATAAGAGGCAATGGATATCGTTTCGTCCCCAAAGGCGGGACGTTCCCTACCGAAAACCATCATCCTTGTTTTGAGAAGCTCCGGTTTGTGAGAAGTATATACCCAAACCTGCCCCAAATTAATGGGACAAAATTTGTACCACGGCATGTTGATGCCGCTCCATGATAGCATGCCAAGTTTCATGAATTTCAGACGAGTTTTGGATTTACTAGAATTTAAAAACAGGCATCTCAACGTTTTGCCGGCACTCAACGGTGCCCTGGTGTTTGAAACTCATTCCCATTTCTTGCATGGGACCTAAGCATGCACCCAAGGACACATATTTTATTTTTCAACCAATTTATATGGACTGGAGCATGTGCATGTAGTTCAAATTTTAATTATGCACATAAATGCATTAAAAACTCAGTTAATGCATAAAAATGTCCAAACGAACCCCAGAAAATCACAAAAATTCACACAACACTCCTATTGTTCTATGTTGACGTGAGAAAAAAATTTGAAAGCAATAAGAGGCAATGGATATCGTTTCGTCCCTAAAGGTGGGACGTTCCCTATCAAAAACCATCATCCATGTTGTGAGAAGCTCCGGTTTGTGAGAAGCATATACCCAAACCTGCCCCAGATTAATGGGGAAAAATTTGTACCACGGCATGTTGATGCCGCTCCATGATAGCATGCCAAGTTTCATGAATTTCAGACGAGTTTTGGATTTACTAGAATTTAAAAACCAGGCATCACAATGTGTTGCAGGCAATCAACGGTGCCACGGTGTTTGAAATTCATTCCCATTTCTTGCATGGGAATTCAGCATGCACCCAAGGACACATATTTTATTTTTCAACCAATTTATATGCACTGGAGCATGTGCATGTAGTTCAAATTTTAATTATGCACATAAATGCATTGAAAACTCAGTTAATGCATAAAAATGTCCAAACAAACCCCGAAAAATCACAAAAATTCACACAACACTCCTGTTGTTCTATGTTGACAGGAGAAAAAATTTTGAAAGCAATAAGAGGCAATGGATATCGTTTCGTCCCTAGAGATGGGACGTTCCCTACCCAAAACCATCATGCTTGTTGTGAGAAGCTCCGGTTTGTGAGAAGCATATACCCAAACCTGCCCCAAAAGGGACAAAATTTGTACCACGGCATGTTGATGCCGCTCCATGATAGCATGCCAAGTTTCATGAATTTTAGATGAGTTTTGGATTTACTATAATTTAAAAACCAGGCATCTCAATGTTTTGCCGGCAGTCAACGGTGCCCTAGTGTTTGAAATTCATTCCGATTTCCTGCATGGGACCTAATCATGCACCCAAGGACGCATATTTTATTTTTCAACCAATTTATATGCACTGGAGCATGTGCATGTAGTTCAAATTTGAATTATGCATATAAATGCATTGAAAACTCAGTTAATGCATTGAAATGTCCAAACGAACCCCAAAAAATCACAAAAATTCACACAACACTCCTGTTGTTCTATGTTGACACGAGAAAAAAAATTGAAAGCAATAACAGGCAATGGATATCGTTTCGTCCCCAAAGGTGGGACGTTCCCTACCGAAAACCATCATGCTTGTTGTGAGAAGCTCCGGTTTGTAGAAGCATAACTTCAAGATTTTAAGCACATAGAGAGGAAACTTGATATTATTGCAATATGTAGAAGCATATGATCCTCTCTCATAATAATTTTCCGTAGCATCATGAATGAATTCAACAATATAACCAGCACCTAAAGCATTCTTTTCATGATCTACAAGCATAGAAATTTTACTACTCTCCACATAAGCAAAATTCTTTTCATTCACAATAGTGGGAGTTTCGTAAGAGACTTGAATACTATAAATTGTTTCCACATTAGAAGAGTAATGTTCAAAAAAAGGGTAATCACCACTTTTATAAGTATAGTCATCACCACTTTTATAGCATAAGTTTCATCACACTAATCATCATAAGTAGCAACTTTGTTCTCATCATAATCAATCGAAACCTCTTCCGAAATAGTGGATACATCACTAAATAAAGTCATGACCTCTCCAAATCCACTTTCATAATTATCACAATAAGATTCAACATCCTCCAATATTGTGGGATCACTACTTCCTAAAGTTGACACTCTTCCAAACCCACTTTCATCAATATAATCATCATAAGTAGGAGGCATGCTATCATTATTATAAATTTGCATATCAAAACTTGGGAGACTAAAAATATCATCTTCATTAAACGTAGCATCTCCAAGCTTGGGACAAATATTAATTGCAGCAAATATATTCTCAAAAACATCATCTTCATTAAACATAGCATCCCCAAGCTTGGGCCTTTTCATATCATAAGCATAAATCACTCTCATCATTAATAGTATGGATAGCACCAATTGTATAGCAATTATCATATTCTTCCAAGCAAGTGCTAAAAAGATTTTCAAGATCATAAGAAGTATCATTATCTTCCCAATCATAATCATCACAACAAACAATAGGCATAACGAGATCATCATCAAGTGCATCATCTTCCACAATTATTTTTGATTCATTTTCATGAGGCACAACAATAATAGGAGCAACATTATTTGGGAGAGATATCTTTTTACCTTTCTTCCTTTTTCTTTTCTTCTTCTTCACCACATCATGTGTGGGTTCAATCCTCTTTTTGGAGCTCCTTATTAATGAGATTGGTTGAATAGAAGGCTCCTCCTCGTTACCTGATTCATCATAAGAAATAATAGGAGGATATTGGGAAGTCTCTTCCCTTTCATTAGTATTCTCTTCATCTTCTATTTGTTTTCTTTTCTTTATGTAGTTGGCAATATAAGGATTTTCAATGCAATTCACCGCGCAATACATATTAATTTCTTCTAGATCAAAATGAAGAACTCTATCAAGGGAAAATTCTGGAATAACCTTAATTATACGTTTCATTTCTTCATAACCCAAGAGCACACTAAGTTCATTATGATGTGCAAGGGAAATCAAGTCATCACAATTTTTGGACACGATACGATCATGAAACAATTTGCATTGGGTACTGAAATGATCACGTTCATTGCAAAGTTCACAAGTATGGCTAAGAAAGTTTAAATTTTCAGCACACGCATCTAGCCTTTCTTGCAACCATTTAGTTTCTAAATGCTTATGCCTCTTGCAATATCTATCTTCCCTATTTGGTGTGTACTTGCAAACCCAATGCACTCCACAAAAATTGATATGTTTATAGGAGACATTTTCATCATAACTAGTGCAATCATCATTAGTACTATGGATATTCAAGGAGTTCATACTAACAACATTGCAATCATGCTCATCATTCAAAGATTTAGTGCCAAACATTTTAATACATTCTTCTTCTAACACTTTGGCACAATTTTCCTTTCCATCATACTCACGAAAGATATTAAAAAGATGAAGCGTATGAGACAAACTCAATTCCATTTTTTTGTAGTTTTCTTTTATAGACTAAACTAGTGATAAAACAAGAAAAGAAAAGATTCGATTGCAAGATCTAAAGATATACCTTCAAGCACTCACCTCCCCGGCAACGGCGCCAGAAAAGAGCTTGGTTGACGGGGTGTGAGTGCCACTTACCTAGCCTCCCCGGCAACGGTGCCAGAAAAGAGCTTGATGTCTACTACGCAACCTTCTTCTTGTAGACGTTGTTGGGCCTCCAAGTGCAGAGGTTTGTAGGACAGTAGCAAATTTCCCTCAAGTGGATGACCTAAGGTTTATCAATCCGTGGGAGGCATAGGTTGAAGATGGTCTCTCTCAAACAACCCTGCAACCAAATAACAAAGAGTCTCTTGTGTCCCCAACACACCCAATACAATGGTAAATTGTATAGGTTCACTAGTTCGGCGAAGAGATGGTGATACAAGTGCAATATGGATGGTAGATATAGGTTTTTGTAATCTGAAAATATAAAAACAGCAAGGTAACTAATGATAAAAGTGAGCGTAAACGGTATTGCAATGCTAGGAAACAAGGCCTAGGGTTCATACTTTCACTAGTGCAAGTTCTCTCAACAATAATAACATAATTGGATCATATAACTATCCCTCAACATGCAACAAAGAGTCACTCCAAAGTCACTAATAGCGGAGAACAAATGAAGAGATTATGGTAGGGTACGAAACCACCTCAAAGTTATTCTTTCCGATCAATCCATTGGGCTATTCCTATAAGTGTCACAAACAGCCCTAGAGTTCGTAGTAAAATAACACCTTAAGACACACATCAACCAAAACCCTAATGTCACCTAGATACTCCAATGTCACCTCAAGTATCCGTGGGTATGATTATACGATATGCATCACACAATCTCAGATTCATCTATTCAACCAACACATAGAACCTCAAAGAGAGCCCCAAAGTTTCTACCGGAGAGTCAAGACGAAAACGTGTGCCAACCCCTATGCATAGGTTCAAGGGCGGAACCCGCAAGTTGATCACCCAAACATACATCAAGTGAATCACGTGATATCCCATTGTCACCACAGATACACACGGCAAGACATACATCAAGTGTTCTCAAATCCTTAAAAACTCAATCCGACAAGAAAACTTCAAAGGGAAAACTCAGTCCATTACAAGAGAGTAGAGGGGGAGAAACATCATAAGATCCAACTATAATAGCAAAGCTCGCGATACATCAAGATCGTATCACCTCAAGAACACGAGAGAGAGAGAGATCAAACACATAGCTAATGGTACATACCCTCAGCCCCGAGGGTGAACTACTCCCTCCTTGTCATGGAGAGCGCCGGGATGATGAAGATGGACACCGGTGAGGGATCCCCCCTCCGGTAGGGTGCCGGAACAGGGTCCCGATTGGTTTTTGGTGGCTACAGAGGCTTGCGGCGGCGGAACTCCTGATCTATTATGTTCCCCGATCGTTTTAGGGTATATGGATATATATAGTCGGAAGAAATACGTCAGGGGAGCCACGAGGGGCCCACGAGGGTGGAGGGCGCACCCAGGGGGTGTGGGCGCGCCCCCCTGCCTCGTGCCTTCCTCGTTGCTTTCTTGACGTGGACTCCAAATCTCCCGGGTTGCTTTCTTTCCAAAAATAACTTCTCCAGAAGGTTTCATTCCGTTTCTACTCCATTTGATATTCCTTTTCTTCGAAACACTGAAACAAGGGAAAAAACAGGAACTGGCACTAGGCTCTGGGTCAATAGGTTAGTCCCAAAAATAATATAAAAGTGCTTAGTAAATCCCATTAAACATCTAAGATGGATAATATAATGACATGAATACTTCATAAATTATAGATACGTTGGAGACGTATCAGCATCCCCAAGCTTAATTCCTGCTCGTCCTCGAGTAGGTAAATGATAAAAGAAATAATTTATGAAGTGTGAATGCTAGCAAGTGCATAAGTTTGATCAATGATAATTTCAATCACCTTTTCTAGCATCATTATATGTCATCACAGTAGCTCAACTCATAGAACTTTGCATGATCAAGTAACAAACTATTCACATGTTAAAGTATAGATCATAAACTTTCTTGAAAACTAACAAACCGTGTTATTAGTCATCAAACAATTACAATTCATCTTATTTTTAGGAAGAGTCTATGTCAGAGATTTGATTTAGCAAACTCCACATACTCAACTATCATTTAGTCTTCCATGATTGCTACCACTCAAAGCATATTTTTAGAACAAATAGTATTCATCGAACACAGAGAAAAAGATAGGGGCTTAATATTTCGCCTCCCAACCTTTTACCTCAAGGGTAATGTCAACAGTAATAATTCATGATCAAATATATTTGAATGGCCATATATGCTTAGATCTTTCCATCATATGATGCTTGCCAACTAAAGAGTAGGTTGGAATGAGAAGGAATATTACTGACTCTTGCATAAAAGTAAAAGATAGGCCCTTCGCAGAGGGAAGCAGGGATTTGCAGAGGTGCCAGAGCTCGAAACAAAAATAGAGATGAAAATAATTTTGAGAGGTATGCTTTCATTGTCAACATAATGACCAAGAGTTCCCAATATCTTCCATACTACATAAATTATAGGCGGTTCCCAAACAGAAAGGTAAAGATTTGTACTCCCCCTCCACCAACAATCATCAATCCATGGCTTGCCCGAAACAACGGGTGCCTCCAACTAACATCAATCCCGGGGGAGTTTTGTTTGCAATTATTTTTGATTTGATTTTGATCTTTTGATCATGGGACTGGGCATCCCAGTTACCAGCCATTTTCTTGTGAATGATGAGCGGAGTCCACTCATTGTGAGAATAACCCACCTAGCATGGAAGATACTGCTAGCCCCTAGTCGCTACATGAGCGATTCGGGCATACAAAACAGATTATTATTTGAAGGTTTAGAGTTTGGCACATGCAAATTTACTTGGAACGGCAGGTAAATACCGCATATAGGTAGATAAGGTGGACACTCATGGAAGAAACTTGGTTCAAGGATTTTGGATGCACAAGCAGTATTCCCGCTTAGTACAGATATTTTGGCTAGCAAAGGATTCTAAATAGCAAGCACCACATGTTAGGATCCAAAACAATATAACTTATACAAATATACCCAAGCATAACTCATTATGTTGTCTTCCTTGTCCAACTTCAACTAATTTGATCAAGTTTGAAAATAATTAATGGGGATCACAATCATAGAAGATGTCCAAGATAGTATATTTATATGTGAAATCTCTCTTCCTTCAATATTCTTTCATGAATTGTTCAAGTGACCAATACAATGTTTGATAACCTTCAATAAATTTACACATCTACTTCTTATATGTGAAGGCATTACTCCCCATGGGAAAGGCATATGAAACATATATAATTTATTACATTCAAATCATTCAACTATTTACTCATAGGATATAAATGAAGAACACGAGTAAATGACAAACTACTCCAAAAAGATATAAGTGAAGATTAATGAGTAGTTAAATAATTATGTAGCTATGTGAAGACTCTCTATCATTTAAGAATTTCATATCTTGGTATTTTATTCATACATCAAGCAAAGCTAAAGAAAATAAAACGACGCTCCAAGCAAAACACATATCATGTGGTGAATAAAAATATAGCTCCAAGTAAAGTTACCGATGAACGAAGACAAAAGAGGGGATGCCTTCTGGGGCATCCCCAAGCTTAGGCTCTTGGTTATCCTGAATATTACCTTGGGGTGCCTTGGGCATCCCCAAGCTTAGGCTCTTGCCGCTCCTTATTCCATAGTCCATCAAATCTTTACCCAAAACTTGAAAACTTCACAACACAAAACTTAACAGAAAATCTTGTGAGCTCCGTTAGCGAAAGAAAAGAAAACACCACTTCAAGGTACTGTAATGAACTCATTCTTTATTTGTATTGGTGTTAAACCTACTGTATTCCAACTTCTCTATGGTTTATAAACTATTTTACTAGCCATAGAGTCATCAAAATAAGCAAACAACACACGAAAAACAGAATCTGTCAAAAAACAGAACAGTCTGTAGTAATCTGTAACTAACGCAATCTTATGGAACTCCAAAAATTCTAAAATAAACTGTTGGACCTGAGGGATTTGTCTAGTAATCATCTTCAAAAATAATCAACTAAATAGCAGTCTCCAGTAAAAAGTTGAAGCTAATCTCGTGAGCGCTAAAGTTTCTATTTTTTACAGCATGATCATAAAGACTTCACCCAAGTCATCCCAAAGGTTCTACTTGGAACAAACACTAATTAAAACATAAAACCACATATAAACAGAAGCTAGATGGATTATTTATTCCTAAACAGAACCAAAAAGCAAGAAACTAAAATAAAATTGGGTTGCCTCCCAACAAGCGCTAACAATTAATGCCCCTAGCTAGGCATGATGATTTCAATGATGCTCGCATAAAAGATAAGAATTGAAATATAAAGAGAGCATCATGAAGAATATGACTAGCACATTTAAGTCTAACCCACTTCCTATGCATAGGGATTTTGTGATCAAACAATTTATGGGAACAAGAATCAACTTGCATAGGAAGGTAAAACAAGCATAACTTCAAGATTTTAAGCACATAGAGACGAAACTTGATATTATTGCAATATGTAGAAGCATATGATCCTCTCTCATAATAATTTTCAGTAGCATCATGAATGAATTCAACAATATAACCAGCACCTAATGCATTCTTTTCATGATCTACAAGCATAGAAATTTTACTACTCTCCACATAAGCAAAATTCTTTTCATTCGGAATAGTGGGAGTTTCATAAGAGACTTGAATACTATAAATTGTTTCCACATTAAAAGAGTAATGTTGAGAAAAAGGGTAATCATAATCATGACAAGTTTTCTAAGTATAGTCGTCACTACTTTTTATAGCATAAGTTTCATCACAATAATCATCATAAGTAGCAACTTTGTTCTCATCATAATCGATTGAAACCTCTTCCGAAATAGTGGATACATAACTAAATAAAGTCATGACCACTCCAAATCCACTTTCATAATTATCACAATAAGATTCAACATCCTCCAATATTGTGGGATCACTACTTCCTAAAGTTGACACTCTTCCAAACCCACTTTCATCAATATACTCATCATAAGTAGGAGGCATGCTATCATTATTATAAATTTGCATATCAAAACTTGGGAGACTAAAAATATCATCTTCATTAAACGTAGCATCCCCAAGCTTGGGACAAACATTAATTGCAGCAAATATATTCTCAAAAACATCATCATCATTAAACATAGCATCCCCAAGCTTGGGCCTTTTCATATCATAAGCATAATCACTCTCATTATTAATAGTATGGATGGCACCAATAGTATAGCAATTATCATATTCTTCCAAGCAAGTGCTAAAAAGATTTTCAAGATCATAAGAAGTATCATTATCTTCCCAATCATAATCATCACAAGAAACAATAGGCATAACGAGATCATCATCAAGTGCATCATCTTCCACAATTATTTTTGATTCATTTTCATGAGGCACAACACTAATAGGAGCAACATTATTTGGGAGAGATATCTTTTTACCTTTCTTCCTTTTTATTTTCTTCTTCTTCTTCACCACATCATGTGTGGGTTCAATCCTCTTTTTGGAGCTCCTTATTAATGAGATTGGTTGAATAGAAGGCTCCTCCTCGTTACCTGATTCATCATAACAAATAATAGGAGGATATTGGGAAGTCTCATCCCTTTCATTAGTATTTTCTTCATCTTCTATTTATTTTCTTTTCTTTATGTAGTTGGCAATATAAGGATTTTCAATGTAATTCACCACGCAATACATATAAATTTCCTCTAGATCAAAATGAAGAACTCTATCAAGGGCAAATTCTGGAATAAGCTTAGTTATACGTTTCATTTCTTCATAACCCAAGAGCAAAGTAAGTTCATTATGATGTGCAAGGGAAATCAAGTCATCACAATTTTTGGACAGGATACAATCATGAAACAATTTGCATTGGGTACTGAAATGATCACGTTCATTGCAAAGTTCACAAGTATGGCTAAGAAAGTTTAAATTTTCAGCACACGCATCTAGCCTTTCTTGCAACCATTTAGTTTCTAAATGCTTATGCCTCTTGCAATATCTATCTTCCCTATTTGGTGTGTACTTGCAAACCCAATGCACTCCACAAAAATTGACATGTTTATAGGAGACATTTTCATCATAACTAGTGCAATCATCATTAAGTAGTATGGATATTCAAGGTGTTCATACTAACAACATTGCAATCATGCTCATCATTCAAAGATTTAGTGCCAAACATTTTAATACATTCTTCTTCTAACACTTTGGCACAATTTTCCTTTCCATCATACTCACGAAAGATATTAAAAAGATGAAGCGTATGAGACAAACTCAATTCCATTTTTTTGTAGTTTTCTTTTATAGACTTAACTAGTGATAAAACAAGAAACAAAAAGATTCGATTGCAAGATCTAAAGATATACATTCAAGCACTCACCTCCCCAGCAACGGCGCCAGAAAAGAGCTTGGTTGACGGGGTGTGAGTGCCGCTTACCTAGCCTCCCCGGCAACGGCGCCAGAAAAGAGCTTGATGTCTACTATGCAACCTTCTTCTTGTAGACTTTGTTGGGCCTCCAAGTGCAGAGGTTTGTAGGACAGTAGCAAATTTCCCTCAAGTGGATGACCTAAGGTTTATCAATCCGTGGGAGGCGTAGGTTGAAGATGGTCTCTCTCAAACAACCCTGCAACCAAATAACAAAGAGTCTCTTGTGTCCCCAACACACCCAATACAATGGTAAATTGTATAGGTGCACTAGTTCGGCGAAGAGATGGTGATACAAGTGCAATATGGATGGTAGATATAGGTTTTTGTAATCTGAAAATATAAAAACAGCAAGGTAACTAATGATAAAAGTGAGCGTAAACGGTATTGCAATGCTAGGAAACAAGGCCTAGGGTTCATACTTTCACTAGTGCAAGTTCTCTCAACAGTAATAACATAATTGGATCATATAACTATCCCTCAACATGCAACAAAGAGTCACTCCAAAGTCACTAATAGAGGAGAACAAACGAAGAGATAATGGTAGGGTACGAAACCACCTCAAAGTTATTCTTTCCGATCAATCCGTTGGGCTATTCCTATAAGTGTCACAAACAGCCCTAGAGTTCGTAGTAAAATAACACCTTAAGACACACATCAACCAAAACCCTAATGTCACCTAGATACTCCAATGTCACCTCAAGTATCCGTGGGTATGATTATACGATATGCATCACACAATCTCAGATTCATCTATTCAACCAACACATAGAACCTCAAAGAGAGCCCCAAAGTTTCTACCGGAGAGTCAAGACGAAAACGTGTGCCAACCCCTATGCATAGGTTCAAGGACGGAACCCGTAAGTTGATCACCCAAACATACATCAAGTGAATCACGTGATATCCCATTGTCACCACAGATACGCATGGCAAGACATACATCAAGTGTTCTCAAATCCTTAAAGACTCAATCCGACAAGACAACTTCAAAGGGAAAACTCAATCCATTACAAGAGAGTAGAGGGGGAGAAACATCATAAGATCCAATTATAATAGCAAAGCTCGCGATACATCAAGATCGTCTCACCTCAAGAACACGAGAGAGAGAGATCAAACACATAGCTACTGGTACATACCCTCAGCCCCGAGGGTGAACTACTCCCTCCTCGTCATGGAGAGCGCCGGGATGATGAAGATGGACACCGGTGAGGGATCCCCCCTCCGGCAGGGTGCCGGAACAGGGTCCCGATTTGTTTTTGGTGGTTACAGAGGCTTGCGGTGGCGGAACTCCCGATCTATTCTGTTCCCCGATCGTTTTAGGGTATATGGATATATATAGGCAGAAGAAATACGTCAGGGGAGCCACGAGGGGCCCACGAGGGTGGAGGGCGAGCCTAGGGGGGTGGGCGCGCCCCCTGCCTCGTGCCTTCCTCGTTGCTTTCTTGACGTGGACTCCAAGTCTCCCAGGTTGCTTTCTTTCCAAAAATAACTTCTCCAGAAGGTTTCATTCCGTTTCGACTCCGTTTAATATTCCTTTTCTTTGAAACACTGAAACAAGGGAAAAAACAGGAACTGGCACTAGGCTCTGGGTCAATAGGTTAATCCCAAAAATAATATAAAAGTGCTTAGTAAAGCCCATTAAACATCTAAGATGGATAATATAATAGCATGAATACTTCATAAATTATAGATACATTGGAGAAAAAAATTGTAAGCAATAAGAGGCAATGGATATCGTTTTGTCCCCAAAGGTGGGACGTTCCCTACCGAAAACCATCATCCTTGTTGTGAGAAGCTCCGGTTTGTGAGAAGCATATACCCAAACCTGCACGAAATTAATGGGGAAAAAATTGTACCACGGGATGTTGATGCCGCTCCATGATAGCATGCCAAGTTTCATGAATTTCAAACGAGTTTTGGATTTACTAGAATTTAAAAACTAGACATCACAATATTTTGCAGGCAATCAACGGTGCCCCGGTGTTTGAAATTCATTCCCAGTTCTTCCATGGGAATTCAACATGCACCCAAGGACACATATTTGATTTTTCAACCAATTTATATGCACTGGAGCATGTGCATGTAGTTCAAATTTTAATTATGCACATAAATGCATTGAAAACTCAGTTAATGCATAAAAATGTCCAAACGAACCCCGAAAAATCACAAAAATTCACACAACACTCCTGTTGTTCCATGTTGACACAAGAAAAAAAATTGAAAGCAATAAGAGCCGATGGATATCGTTTCGTCACCAAAGGTGGGACGTTCCCTACCGAAAACCATCATGCTTGTTGTGAGAAGCTCCGGTTCATGAGAAGCATATACCCAAACCTGCCCCAAATGGGACAAAATATGTACCACGGCATGTTGATTCCGCTCCATGATAGCATGCCAAGTTTCATGCATCAGATGAGTTTTGGATTTACTAGAATTTAAAAACCAGACATCTCAATCTTTTGCCGGCAATCAACGGTGCCCTGGTGTTTGAAATTCATTCCCATTTCTTGCATGGGACCTAAGCATGCACCCAAGGACACATATTTGATACCAACCAATTTATATGCACTCGAGCATGTGCATGTAGTTCAAATTTGAATTATGCACATAAATGCATTGAAAACTCAGTTAATGCATAAAAATGTCCAAACAAACCCCGAAAAATCACAAAAAATCACACAACACTCATGTTGTTCTATGTTGACACGAGAAAAAAATTTGAAAGCAATAAGAGGCAATGGATATCGTTTCGTCCCCAAAGGTGGGACGTTCCCTACCGAAATCCATCATGCTTGTTGTGAGAAGCTCACGTTTGTGAGAAGCAAATACCCAAACCTGCCCCAAATGGGACAAAATTTGTACCATGGCATGTTGATGCCACTCCATGATAGCATGCCAAGTTTCATGAATTTCAGACGAGTTTTGAATTTACTAGAATTTAAAAACCAGGCATCTCAATGTTTTGCTGGCAATCAATGGTGCCTTGGTTTTTGAAATTCATTCCCATTTCTTGCATGGGACCTAAGCATGCACCCAAGGACACATATTTGATTTTTCACCTATTTATATGCACTGGAGCATGTGCATGTAGTTCAAATTTGAATTATGCACATAAATGCATTGAAATCTCAATTAATGCAAAAAAATTCCAAACGAACCCCGAAAAATCACAAAATTCACACAACACTCTTGTTGTTCTATGTTGACACGAGAAAAAAATTTGAAAGCAATAAGAGGCAATGGATATCGTTTTGTCCCAAAAGGTGGAATGTTCCCTACCGAAAACCATCATGCTTGTTGTTAGAAGCTCCGGTTTGTGAGAAGCATATACCCAAACCAGCCCCAAATGGGACAAAATTTGTACCACGGCATGTTGATGCCGCTCATGATAGCATGCCAAGTTTCAAGAATTTCAGACGAGTTTTGGATTGACTAGAATTTAAAAACCAGGCATCTCAAAGTTTTGCCGGCAATGAACGGTGCCCCGGTGTTTTACATTAATTCCCATTTCTTGCACGGGACCTAAGCATGCACCAAACGACACATATTTGCTTTTTCAACCAATTTATATGCACTGGAGCATGTGCATGTAGTTCAAATTTGAATTATCCACATAAATGCATTGAAAACTCATTAAATGCATAAAAATGTCCAAACGAACCCCGAAAAATCACAATAATTCACACAAGACTCCTGTTGTTCTATGTTGACACAAGAAAAAATTTGAAAGCAATAAGAGGCAATGTATATCGTTTTGTCCCCAAAGGTGGGACGTTCCCTACCGAAAACCATCATGCTTGTTGTGAGAAGCCCCTGTTTGTGAGAAGCATATACCCAAACCTGCCACAAATGGGACAAATTTGTACCACGGCATGTTGATGCCACTCCATGATAGCATGCCAAGTTTCATGAATTTTAGACGAGTTTTAGATTTACTAGAATTTAAAAATCAGGCATCTCAATGTTTTGCCGGCAATCAACGGTGCCGTGGTGTTTGAAATTCATTCCCATTTCTTGCATGGGACCTAAGCATGCACCCCAGGACACATATTTGATTTTTCAACCAATTTATATGCACTGGAGCATGTGCATGTAGTTCAAATTTGAATTATGCACATAAATGCATTGAAAACTCACTTAGTGCACAAAAATGTCCAAACGAACCCTAAAAAATCACAAAAAATCACACAACACTCCTGTTGTTCTATGTTGACACGAGAAAACTATTTGAAAGCAATAAGAGGCAATGGATATCGTTTCGTCCCCAAAGGTGGGACGTTCCCTACCGAAAACCATCATGCTTGTTGTGAGAAGCTCCGGTTTGTGAGAAGCATATACCCAAACCTGCCCCAAATGGGACAAAATTTGTACCACGGCATGTTGATGCCCTCCATGATGCCTGCCAAGTTTCATGAATTTCAGACGAGTTTTGGATATACAAGAATTTAAAAACCAGGCATCTCAATGTTTTGCCGGCAATCAATGGTGCCCTGGTGTTTGAAATTCATTCCCATTTCTTGCATGGGACCTAATCATGCACCCAAGGACACATATTTGATTTTGCAACCTGTTTATATGCACTGGAGCATGTGCATGTAGCTCAAATTTGAATTATGCACATAAATGCATTGAAAACTCAGTTAATGCATAAAAATGTCCAAACGAACCCCGAAAAATCAAAAAAAATCACACAACACTCCATTTGTTCTATGTTGACACGAGATAAAAATTGAAAGCAATAAGAGGCAATGGATATCGTTTTGTCCCCAAAGGTGGGACGTTCCCTACCGAAAACCATCAGGCTTGTTGTGAGAAGCTCCAGTTTGTGAGAAGCATATACCCAAACCTGCCCCAAATGGGACAAAATTTGTACCACGACATGTTGATGCCGCTCCATAATAGCATGCCAAGTTTCATGAATTTCAGACGAGTTTTGGATTTACTAGAATTTAAAAACCAGGCATCTCAATGTTTTGTCGGCAATTAACGGTGCCCCAGTGTTTTAAATTCATTCTCATTTCTTGCATGGGACCTAAGCGTGCACCCAACGACACATATTTAATTTTTCAACCAATTTATATGCACTGGAGCATGTGCATGTAGTTCAAATTTTAATTATGCACATAAATGCATTGAAAGCTCAGTTAATGCATAAAAATGTCCAAACGAACCCTAGAAAATCACAAAAATTCACACAACACTCCTGTTGTTCTATGTTGACATGAGAAAAAAATTTGAAAGCAATAAGAGGCAATGGATATCGTTTCGTCCCCAAAGGTGGGACGTTCCCTACCGAAAACCATCATGCTTTTTGTGAGAAGCTCCGGTTTGTGAGAAGCATATACCCAAACCAGCCCCAAATTAATGGGGCAAAATTTGTACCACGGCATGTTGATGCCGCTCCATGATAGTATGCCAAGTTTAATGAATTTCTAACCAGTTTTGGATTTACTAGAATTTAAAAACCAGGCATCTCAATGTTTTGCCGGCAATCAACGGTGCCCCAGTGTTTTAAATTCATTCCCATTTCTTGCATGCGACCTAAGCATGCACCCAACGACACATGATTTTTCAACCAATTTATATGCACTGGAGCATGTGCATGTAGTTCAAATTTGAATTATGCACATAAATGCATTGAAAACTCAGTTAATGCATAAAAATGTCCAAACGAACCCCGAAAAATCACAAAAATTCACACAACACTCCTGTTGTTCTATGTTGACATGAGAAAAAAAATTTGAAAGCAATAAGAGGCAATGGATATCGTTTTGTCCCCGAAGGTGAGACGTTCCCTATCAAAAACCATCATGCTTGTTGTGAGAAGCTCCGGTTTGTGAGAAGCATATACCCAAACCTGCCCCAAATGGGACACAATTTGTACCACGACATGTTGATGCCGCTCCATGATAGCATGCCAAGTTTCATGAATTTCAGACGAGTTTTGGATTTACTAGAATTTAAAAACAAGGCATCTCAATGTTTTGCCGGCAATCAACGGTGCCCCAGTGTTTTGAATTCATTCCCATTTCTTGCATGCGACCTAAGCATGCACCCAACGACACATATTTGATTTTTCAACCAATTTATATGCACTGGAGCATGTGCATGTAGTTCAAATTTTAATTATGCACATAAATGCATTGAAAACTCAGTTAGTGCATAAAAATGTCCAAGCGAACCCTAAAAAATCACAACAAAATCACACAACACTCCTGTTGTTCTATGTTGACACGAGAAAACTATTTGAAAGCAATAAGAGGCAACGGATATCATTTCGTCCCCAAAGGTGGGACGTTCCCTACCGAAAACCATCATGCTTGTTGTGAGAAGCTCCGGTTTGTGAGAAGCATATACCCAAACCTGCCCCAAATGGGACAAAATTTGTACCACGGCATTTTGATGCCGCTCCATAATAGCATGCGAAGTTTCATGAATTTCAGACGTGTTTTGGATTTACTAGAATTTTAAAACCAGGCATCTCAATGTTTTGCCGGCAATCAACGGTGCCCCAGTGTTTTAAATTCATTCCCATTTCTTGCATGGGACCTAAGCGTGCACCCAACGACACATATTTGATTTTTCAACCAATTTATATGCACTGGAGCATGTGCATGTAGTTCAAATTTTAATTATGCACATAAATGCATTGAAAACTCAGTTAATGCATAAAAATGTCCAAACGAACCCCAGAAAATCACAAAAATTCACACAACACTCCTGTTGTTCTATGTTGACATGAGAAAAAAATTTGAAAGCAATAAGAGGCAATGGATATCGTTTCGTCCCCAAAGGTGGGACGTTCCCTACAGAAAACCATCATGCTTTTTGTTAGAAGCTCCGGTTTGTGAGAAGCATATACCCAAACCAGCCCCAAATTAATGGGGCAAAATTTGTACCACGGCATGTTGATGCCGCTCCATGATAGTATGCCAAGTTTAATGAATTTCTAACAAAGATTTACTAGAATTTAAAAACCAGGCATCTCAATGTTTTTGCCGGCAATCAATGTTGCCCTGGTGTTTGAAATTCATTCCCATTTCTTGCATGTGACCTAAGCATGCACCCAAGGACATATATTTGATTTTTCAACCTATTTATATGCACTGGAGCATGTGCATGTAGTTCAAATTTGAATTATGCACATAAATGCTTTGAAAACTCAGTTAATGCATAAAAATGTCCAAACGAACCCCGAAAAAATCACAAAAATTCACACAACACTCCTGTTGTTCTATGTTGACATGAGAAAAAAATTTGAAAGCAATAAGAGGCAATGGATATCGTTTTGTCCCCAAAGGTGAGACGTTCCCTACCGAAAACCATCATGCTTGTTGTGAGAAGCTCCGGTTTGTGAGAAGCATATACCCAAACCTGCCCCAAATGGGACAAAATTTGTACCACGACATGTTGATGCCGCTCCATGATAGCATGCCAAGTTTCATGAATTTTAGACGAGTTTTGGATTTACTATAATTTAAAAACCAGGCATCTCAATGTTTTGCCGGCAATCAACGGTGCCCCCGTGTTTTAAATTCATTCCCATTTCTTGCATGGGACCTAAGCATGCACCCAAGGACACATATTTGATTTTTCAACCTGTTTATATGCACTGGAGCATGTGCATGTAGCTCAAATTTGAATTATGCACATAAATGCATTGAAAACTCAGTTAATGCATAAAAATGTCCAAACGAACCCCGAAAAATCAAAAAAATCACACAACACTCCTGTTGTTCTATGTTGACACGAGAAAAAAATTGAAAGCAATAAGAGGCAATGTATATCATTTCGTCCCCAAAGGTGGGACGTTCCCTACCAAAAACCATCATGCTTGTTGTGAGAAGCTCCGGTTTGTGAGAAGCATATACCGAAACCTGCCCCAAATGGGACAAAATTTGTACCACGGCATGTTGAAGCCGCTCCATGATAGCATGCCAAGTTTCATGAATTTCAGACGAGTTTTGGATTTACTAGAATTTAAAAATCAGGCATCTCAATGTTTTGCTGGCAATCAACGGTGCCCTGGTGTTTGAAATTCATTCCAATTTCTAAGTTTTCAGTTTCAATAATTTCAGCAGTTTCAGAACTCTCAATATCTTTAGCTCTAGCAAGTTGTTCAACAAGAAATTTACCAAGTGGCATAGTCTTATCAAGCAAAGTACTGGTATCATTATAAGCATCATGCATAGCAGAAATAGCATCATTAATTACTTGTGACATATCAGAATCAATAGCAGGTGTAGGTGTTGCAAGCTTACTCAAATCAGAAGGTAAATCAAGTGTAGAGCTAGATGGCAGTTCCTTACCTCCCGTCATAGTAGAGGGAAAATCTTGGTTCTGGTCTCTTTCAGATTCCTCATAGTGTCATGGTTTTGTCACAGCAGATTCTTTTGTGAAAGGACTTAGGTGTGGAGCCATTGCAACGTAGGTTAGCTTGAAGGGGTTGAATGGGACAAAGGACACAGGGTTTACCCAGGTTCGGCCCCTCTCAATGAGGTAAAAGACTACTCCTGCTTTTGTTGACTATTGCTTGGGTATCAGTTACAACGGAGCGGAATCGCTTGACCTAGCTATCATTCAATTATTTCTTGAGTTAACCCGCCGTAGGGTCTCGCCTTTATATACACAGGTCGAGGCCCTGGGCTTACAAGAGTCCAAGTCGGTTCACACAACGTGACCAACTCAGTTTCTAAGTCGCCTTGCCTTGCTAGGCAAGTCACTATCAAGGGGCTCACACCTCCGAGTCTTAGGCCTTCAACAGGCCCGCTACTTAAGCGGCCTCTAGTCTTCATGTCTTCTCAGGCCCATCCAAGCCTTTTTTCATGAGTCGCCAACAGTGTAACCCAGCCCCTCCTGGGCGGGTCAAACCGCGGGGTTATATCCCTAACATTAGGCCCCAGATTGATTTGAACTTGTTCATGTCAATCTTCACTACTTCTGGTTGGCGAGTCTTCTTTCAAATGTTTAACTTTGAACAAGTCATTGTAACCCGCCGTGACGTCATGCAAGATAAATCCAGAAAAAAAACCTATGACATCACAATGGATCGTTTGCATTAGTTGGTCGTCCAAGACTCGAGGCGCCTCCCATGTTGAGATAATAATGATTTCTCCTTGTTCCGCGCCTGCCATTTTACTGTTCCATTCTTTCCCTTATAAATAGGCACAGGGGGGTCCCTTTTTCACTTTTATCCCCTTTGCCTCCACTTCTTCTTCCTCCTCGCGACCTCCGCCGCACAAGATCTCCACCACTCTGACCGTTCTTCAGCAGCGACTCCGACAAAGGCCGCTGCATCAACCTGAACGGACCAGAAAACGGCTGCGCACCCCTGTTCTTCTTCAACTCCATCAGGTGTTCCTCCTTTTCTTCTTCATATCCGCATTAGGTCATAGTAGTTCATGTAGTTCATCATCCTGTTCATCGCGGTTTTCTTGAGTTCATCTGCCTTCTGTTTAGCAAGTGTAGTTCAATCCAAAAAAAAGTAGACATAGGGCGGTAGCTGTTTTAGCCCTTATCTTGCATCTTGTGTAGATCCCCTCTTCTTTAGAATTATGCACAATTTGCCACTTTTTTGCTACTGTATCTTAGGTTTAGTAATTGTTCTTCATTTCCTAAGCTACCGTAGATCCGAAATCATTGGCACAATCTGTGAAACTTGTTTGTCCCATACTTAGCGGAATTTCAACAATTTTGATTTCATAGACAACTGACCCGCCATTCTTTATTCGGGCGGCTTAAATAACAACTTTTGTGACCCGCCAGAACCTTGGCGGCTTAATCATGAATTGACGATTTGCCAAGAAATCCAAAGTTTTGTATAACCAACCGACAATGCTTGCCGGCTGATACCTTCTCAACTTAACCCGCCATGTACTCATAATCTAGTAATTGCTTCGTTCCATGGCTAGGGCGGCTCGCAATCCCTTCAACAGCCCATAATGCATAGCCTTTTAACTATATCTAGCTCATCATTGCCGAATTGTTGTATGATCATTTAGGTGGCTCACCATAGTAATTTTTAATCTGTCACCTCCTTATCTTTGGTTACAACTTGCTCTTTCGACTCACCGTGACTAAGTCCCCCACCACTTGCGACTGGGTTGAGTCCCAAATCACGGAGGACACGCTTGTTGATTATGTGACCATGGGGGTTTTACCCGCCAAAGATATCATCAATTGGCGGGTTCCGGGCTCTCAATGTCTGCCTCAACCCGAGGAGGGTGAGGTTCTAGTCTTCAGAGACCACCTACTCCATGGTTTCTCACCGCCCGGCTCAAAATTCTTCCGGGATGTTCTGCATTTTTACAACCTACACACACAAGATATTGGTCCCAATTCTGTCTCCAACATATGCAACTTCCAAGTGTTCTGCGAGGTATACCTTGGAGAAGAACCCTCCATAGACCTGTTCAGAGATTTTTATTATATCAATCGCCAGACTGAGATGCCAGACGGGCTTAGTCTGGAACTTGGTGGTGTCTCCATTCAAAGGCGGAGAGATGTAACTTTCCCGTCGACCGCCCTGCCAAGCCACCCCAAAGATTGGAACTACACTTGGTTCTACTGCAAGGATGCTTCCCCATCCGGAGAGAACCCTCTGTCGGGTTATCACCCCTACCGGATCACTACTAGTGGCCCGCTTCGAGGTCGACTGACCGCTGCAGAACGCGGTTTATACGCCTCCACTTTTTCAAAGGTTTGCGCCTTGATTGCCAATGGTTTATCCAGAATTGATATGGTTCGCTGCTGAGTCGAGTCGGCCTAGAGGATCCTGCCATCGAGTCGGCGTAGCGGCTTAATGTGCCAATACGCGGGTGACACCAAGGATCCACAATGCTTCAACTCAACACAATTAACTGATAGATAAATCAATGATACCGTCAAGTCAATTCATGGGGAATCATTGGCAAATTGAAGCAAGACGGGTCTGAACCCTTTCTGCGTCCTTAACTCGGCTCCGGCTGTAAGTATCTTGAATAAACCTCATCTTGTTTATCTTTTGTGCGTCAAACATTTAACCCTTTGACTCATGTACAAACAGGCTAACTCTCCATTTTGGAAGAAGAAAATACAAGCCGCCGCCACTCCGGCTAAGAGGGCAAGGGGAACAAAATCCCGTGGCACGGGTTGTCGCAGCAAGCAAACGTCCCAAGATCTTTTCCAGCTGGACTCGTCAGAGGTTGAACTTGATTCTCTTGGCATTCTGTTTATGCAACTTATTGATGCCGATTCCTCTCAGGAAGAGGCAGAGACCAGCCATACAGACGCAGTAGAGGTAACTATAATTTTCTCTGGCTCAGAACCCTTACCAAGAAAGGAAATTCGGCGGGTCGTCTGAAAGGTGAAATTTTCGCATCCTGTGGGTCACTTGGATCCCAACTTTCTTTTGAAGAAACAACAGCACGAGTCAAGATGCCTGACCTGGAGTGGAGGCTCTCAAGACCTTATCTCCGGCTTACCTGCTACCTCTTGAGCACTGCGTTGGTTTTCCCTTGAAGAGGAAAGGGTGATGCAGCAAAGTAGCATAAGTATTTCCCTCAGTTTTTGAGAACCAAGGTATCAATCCAGTAGGAGGCTACACGTGAGTCCCTCGCACCTACACAAAACAAATAACTCCTCGCAACCAATGCGATAAGGGGTTGTCAATCCCTTCACGGTCACTTACGAGAGTGAGATCTGATAGATATGATAGGATAATATTTTTGGTATTTTTGTGATAAAGATGCAAAGTAAAATAAAAGCAAAGGAAATAACAAAGTGTTGGAAGATTAATATGATGAAGATAGACCCGGGGGCCATAGGTTTCACTAGTGGCTTCTCTCAAGAGCATAAGTATTTTACGATGGGTGAACGAATTACTGTTGAGCAATTGACAGAATTGAGCATAGTTATGAGAATATCTAGGTATGATCATGTATATAGGCATCATGTCCGAGACAAGTAGGCCGACTCCTTCCTGCATCTACTACTATTACTCCACTCATCGACCGCTATCCAGCATGCATCTAGAGTATTAAGTTCATGAAAACAGAGTAACGCCTTAAGCAAGATGACATGATGTAGAGGGATAAATTCATGCAATATGATAAAACCCCATCTTGTTATCCTTGATGGAAACAATACAATACGTGCCTTGCTGCTCCTACTGTCACTGGGAAAGGACACCGCAAGATTGAAGCCAAAGCTAAGCACTTCTCCCATTGCAAGAAAGATCAATCTAGTAGGCCAAACCAAATTGATAATTCGAAGAGACTTGCAAAGATAACCAATCATACATAAAAGAATTCAGACAAGATTCAAATATTGTTCATGGATAATCTTGATCATAAACCCACAATTCATCGATCTCAACAAACACACCGCAAAAAGAAGATTACATCGAATAGATCTCCACGAGAGAGGGGGAGAACATTGTATTGAGATCCAAAAAGAGAGAAGAAGCCATCTAGCTACTAACTATGGACCTGAAGGTCTGAGGTAAACTACTCACACTTCATCGGAGAGGCTATGGTGTTGATGTAGAAGCCCTCCGTGATGGATGCCCCCTCCGGCGGAGCTCCGGAACAGGCCCCAAGATGGGATCTCGTGGGTACAAAAGGTTGCGGTGGTGGAATTAGGTTTTTGGCTCCGTATGTGATCGTTTTGGGGTACGTAGGTATATATAGGAGGAAGAAGTACGTCGGTGGAGCAAAATGGGGCCCACGAGGGTGGAGGGCGCGCCCAGGGGGGTGGGCGCGCCCCCTACCTCGTGGCCTCCTGGAAGCTTCTCTTACGTAGGGTCCAAGTCTCCTGGATCATGTTCGTTCCAAAAATCACGCTCCCGAAGGTTTCATTCCGTTTGGACTCCGTTTGATATTCTTTTTCTGCGAAACTCTGAAATAGGCAAAAAACAGCAATTCTGGGTTGGGCCTCCGTTAATAGGTTAGTCCCAAAAATAATATAAAAGTGGATAATAAAGCCCAATATTGTCCAAAACAGTAGATAATATAGCATGGAGCAATCAAAAATTATAGATACGTTGGAGACGTATCAAGCATCCCCAAGCTCAATTCCTGCTCGTCCTCGAGTAGGTAAATGATAAAAAAGATAATTTTTGATGCGGACTGCTACTTGGCATAATTTTAATGTAATTCTTCTTAATTGTGGTATGAATATTCAGATCCGAAAGATTCAAGATAAAAGTTCATATTGACATAAAAATAATAATACTTCATGCATACTAACTAAGCAATTATGTCCTCTCAAAATAACATGGCCAAAGAAAGTTCATCCCTACAAAATCATATAGTTTAGTCATGCTCCATTTTCGTCACACAAGAATGCTCTCATCATGCACAACCCCGATGACAAGCCAAGCAATTGTTTCATACTTTAGTAATCTCAAACCTATAAACTTTCACGCAATATATGAGCGCGAGCCATGGACATAGCACTATGGGTGGAATAGAATATGATGATGGGGGTTATGTGGAGAAGACAAAAAAGGAGAAAGTCCCACATCAACGAGGCTAATGAATGAGCTATGGAGGTGCCCATCGATTGATGTTAATGCAAGGAGTAGGGATTGCCATGCAAGGGATGCACTAGAGCTATAAATGTATGAAAGCTCAACAAAAGAAACTAAGTGGGTGTGCATCCAACTTGCTTGCTCACGAAGACCTAGGGCACTTGAGGAGGCCCATTGTTGGAATATACAATCCAAGTTCTATAATGAAAAATTCCCACTAGTATATGAAAGTGACAAAACAAGAGACTCTCTATCATGAAGATTATGGTGCTACTTTGAAGCACAAGTGTGGCAAAGGATAGTAGCATTGTCCCTTCTCTCTTTTTCTCTCATTTTTTTGGGCCTTCTCTTTTTTTTATGGCCTTTCTCTCTCTTTTTTTTATTCCTCACTTGGGACAATGCTCTAGAAAATGATGATCATCACACTTCTATTTAATTACAACTTAATGATTACAACTCGATACTAGAACAAAGCATGACTCTATATGAATGCCTCCGACGGTGTACCGGGATATGCAATGAACCAAGAGTGACATGTATGAAAGAATTATGAACGGTGGCTTTGCCACAAATACTATGTCAACTACATGATCATGCTAAGCAATATGAAAATGATGAATGTTTCATGATAAACGGAATGGTGGAAAGTTGCATGGCAATATATCTCGGAATGGCTATGGAAATGCCATAATAGGTAGGTATGGTGGCTGTTTTGAGGAAGATATAAGGAGGTTTATGTGTGAAAGAGCGTATCATATCACGGGGTTTGGATGCACCGGCGAAGTTTGCACCAACTCTCAATGTGAGAAAGGGCAATGCACGGTACCGAAGAGGATAACAATGATGGAAGGGTGAGAGTGCGTATAATCCATGGACTCAACATTAGTCATAAAGAACTCACATACTTATTGCAAAAATCTACAAGTCATCAAAAACCAAGCATTATGCGCATGCTCCTAGGGGGATAGATTGGTAGGAAAAGACCATCGCTCGTCCCCGACCGCCACTCATAAGGAGGACAATCAAAGAACACCTCATGTTTCAAATTTGTTACATAACGTTTACCATACGTGCATGCTACGGGACTTGCAAACTTCAACACAAGCATTTCTCAAATTCACAACTACTCAACTAGCACGACTTTGATATTATTACCTCCATATCTCAAAACAATCATCAAGCATCAATCTTCTCTTAGTATTCAACACACTCATAAGAAAGTTTTTACTAATCTTGAATACCTAGCATATTAGGATTATTTGAGCAAATTACCATGCTATTTAAGACTCTCAAAATAATCTAAGTGAAGCATGAGAGATCAATAGTTTCTATAAAACAAATCCACCACCGTGCTCTAAAGATATAAGTGAAGTACTAGAGCAAAACTATATAACTCAAAAGATATAAGTGAAGCACATAGAGTATTCTAACAATTTCCAAATCATGTATGGCTCTCTCAAAAGGTGTGTACAGCAAGGATGATTGTGATAAACTAAAAAGAAAAGAATCAAATCATACAATATGCTCCAAGCAAAACACATCTCATGTGGTGAATAAAAATTTAGCTCCAAGTAAAGTTACCGATGGAAGTAGACGAAAGAGGGGATGCCTTCCGGGGCATCCCCAAGCTTTGGCTTTTTGGTGTCCTTAGATTATCTTGGGGGTGCCATGGGCATCCCCAAGCTTAGGCTCTTGGCACTCCTTGTTCCATAATCCATCGAAATCTTTCACCCAAAACTTGAAAACTTCACAACACAAAACTCAGCAGAAATCTCGTGAGCTCCGTTAGCGAAAGAAAACAAAAGACCACTTCAAGGTACTGTAATGAACTCATTCTTTATTTATATTGGTGTTAAACCTACTGTATTCCAACTTCTCTATGGTTTATAAACTATTTTACTAGCCATAGATTCATCAAAATAAGCAAACAACACACGAAAAACAGAATGTGTCAAAAGCAGAACAGTCTGTAGTAATCTGTAACTAACGCAAACTTCTAGAACTCCAAAAAATCAGCCAAAACAGGACGACCTAGGTTATTTGTTTATTGATCAGAAGCAATTGGAATCACTATTTTATCACGTTCTGGTGATTTTTAACAATTGTTTTCGTGAAAACAAAGTTTCTGGAAATTTCTGCAAGATCAAATAACTATCATCCAAGAAGATCCTATAGGTTTAACTTGGCACAAACACTAAATAAAACATAAAAACACATCTAACCAGAGGCCAGATCAAAGATTTATTTCTAAACAGAAGTAAAAAGCAAAAAACTAAAAATAAAATTGGGTTGCCTCCCAACAAGCGCTATCGTTTAACGCCCCTAGCTAGGCATAAAAGCAAGGATAGATCTAGGTATTGCCATAATAGTGGTATGGCAAGTCATGAAAACTTTTCTCATATTCTCTACGTTCAGCAGCAAGTTTTCTTTGAGGCAAGCAAAAATAATCAAAAGAGCTAAATTTAATGGGACAAAAGTCCCCAAGATCAATCTCGGGAGGTATGGGTTCCTCCCTAGGCCCTTTGTATTGCACAACCAATTCATCATTAAGAGCATTCTTTTGGCAAAAAGTCACAAGCCTTTGTTCAAGAGGAAAACCTAATCCATTATTCTGAATAGCAAAATCATCATTAAGCTCGGAAATTCTATCAACTAGGCAGGAACCTTTTTCCTAAGATTTTCGTTATAAGCAATATGATCCAAAGATTGTAAACGCATCATGTCTTCTTGATTAAAAAGGGTAGCTTCAATGGGAGGATGACTAGCATCTACCCTATAATGCGCAAAGATTTCTTTGGCCTCTTTTATTATGAATCTAAACTCATGAGCCAAAAAGATAGTGGCGGCACGCTTAACAGAAGAATGCTCAATATTAGAGAATTCTAGGAAAATTCTTTGTATGCAAGGATGCATCTGCATAAATTGCCTTTCAAGTTCAACTATAAGCATGGCAATAGCGTCCGCAAGACTACTAGTTCTATGAAGAATAGAACCGCCCATAGAAGGCAAAGCACCGGCACAAGTAAAGAAATCTTGAATAACTCCTTTTCCAATAACATTACCACTACCAATTCGAAATCTTTTTGTATGCAAGGTAGGGGGTTCTTCAGCAGGAGCATCAGAATTTTCTATGATATTATTATTGTCCATATCGGCAATAATTTCCCCAATTTCAGACATAATGACAGAGAGAGCGAGGGGCAAAAATAAGAAGGCGAACGAAAAAAAGAGGGCGAATAAAACGACAAGGGTGAAGTGGGGGAGAGGAAAACAAGAGGCAAATGGCAAATAATGTAATGCGGGAGATAAGGGATTGTGATGGGTACTTGGTATGTTGACCTTTGCGTAGACCTCCCCGGCAACGGCGCCAGAAATCCTTCTTGCTACCTCTTGAGCACAGCATTGGTTTTCCCTTGAAGAGGAAAGGGTGATGCAGCAAAGTAGCGTAAGTATTTCCCTCAGTTTTTGAGAACCAAGGTATCAATCCAGTAGGAGGCTACGCGTGAGTCCCTCGCACCTACACAAAACAAATAACTCCTCGCAACCAACGCGATAAGGGGTTATCAATCCCTTCATGGTCACTTACGAGAGTGAGATCTGATAGATATGATAGGATAATATTTTTGGTATTTTTCTGATAAAGATGCAAAGTAAAATAAAAGCAAAGTAAAAAGCAAAGGAAATAACAAAGTGTTGGAAGATTAATATGATGAAGATAGACCCGGGGGCCATAGGTTTCACTAGTGGCTTCTCTCAAGAGCATAAGTATTTTATGGTGGGTGAACGAATTACTGTTGAGCAATTGACAGAATTGAGCATAGTTATGAGAATATCTAGGTATGATCATGTATATAGGCATCATGTCCGAGACAAGTAGACCGACTCCTGCCTGCATCTACTACTATTACTCCACTCATCGACCGCTATCCAGCATGCATCTAGAGTATTAAGTTAATGAAAACAGAGTAACTCCTTAAGCAAGATGACATGATGTAGAGGGATAAATTTATGCAATATGATAAAAAAAACCATCTATTTATCCTCGATGGCAACAATACAATACATGGCTTGCTGCCCCTACTGTCACTGGGAAAGGACACCGCAAGATTGAACCCAAAGCTAAGCACTTCTCCCATTGCAAGAAAGATCAATCTAGTAGGCCAAACCAAACTGATAATTCGAAGTGACTTGCAAAGATAACCAATCATACATAAAAGAATTCAGAGAAGATTCAAATATTGTTCATAGATAATCTTGATCATAAACCCACAATTCATCGGTCTCAACAAACACACCGCAAAAAGAAGATTACATCGAATAGATCTCCACGAGAGAGGGGGAGAACATTGTATTGAGATCCAAAAAGAGAGAAGAAGCCATCTAGCTACTAACTATGGACCCGAAGGTCTGAGGTAAACTACTCACACTTCATTGGAGAGGCTATGGTGTTGATGTAGAAGCCCTCCGTGATGGATGCCCCCTCCGGCGGAGCTCCAGAACAGGCCCCAAGATGGGATCTCGTGGGTACAAAAGGTTGCGGCGGTGGAATTAGGTTTTTGGCTCCGTATCTAATCGTTTGGGGGTACGTAGGTATATATAGGAGGAAGAAGTACGTCGGTGGACCAATGTGGGGCCCACAAGGGTGGAGGGCGCGCCCTGGGGGGGTGGGCGCGCCCCCCTACCTCGTGGCCTCCTGGAAGCTTCTCTTACGTAGGGTCCAAGTCTCCTGGATCATGTTCGTTCCAAAAATCACGCTCCCGAAGGTTTCATTCCGTTTGGACTCCGTTTGATATTCTTTTTCTGCGGAACTCTGAAATAGGCAAAAAACAACAACTCTGGGCTGGGCCTCCATGAAAGTGCGTTATATTGACTAGAGGGGGGTGAATAGGCGATTTTTATGAATTCTTCACTGAGGAATTTGTGGGTGAGGAAATTCCTTAGCGAAGAACTACTTGCAGCGGAATAAGTACTCAAAAGTATGCATAGCAGAACACAAGCATAGTCATCATGATGAAATGAAAACAAGCACAGAGTACAGAAAGCATAAACACAGGATGAAGACAAACAGACTGAGGAAATTGAACTGAGGAAATTGAGAAAGTCTTCAGTCAAAGTCTTCAAACACAGATATGAACAAGCATACAACACAGTAATGAGGAAATGAAAGAGTTGAGGAAATAGAACCAGTAGGCTTGGTGAAGACAATGATTTGGTAGACCAGTTCCAACTGCTGTCTCAGTTGTACGTCTGGTTGGAGCGGCTAGGTATTTAAACCTGAGGACACCCAGTCCCGGACACACAGTCCTCACCGTATTCTCCTTGAGCTAAGGTCACACAGACCTCGCCCAATCACTCGTGGTAAGTCTTCAGGTGACTTCCAAACCTTCACAAACTCACTCACTCGGCGATCCACAATTTCCTCTTGGATGCTCTAGACCATGACGCCTAACCGTCTGGAAGAAGCACAGTCTTCAAAGGTAACAAGCATCGGATCCACGCAGGATCAATCTCTTCAGTGATGCTCAATCACTTTGGGTTTGTAGGTGTTTGGGTTTGGGTTTTTCCTCACTTGATGATTTTCGCTCAAAGTCCTCGGAGGATGGGATGGTCTCAAATGACAAGTGTCAGTTTCTCTCGGAGCAGCCAACCAGCTAGTGTTTGTAGGGGGGGGCTATTTATAGCCTAGGGAGCAGCCCGACATGATAAGACATAAATGCCCTTCAATGATATGACCGTTAGGTGGGTAGATATTTTGGGACAGCTGGCGCATAGCACAGCAACGGTCGGAAATTTGAGTATCAAATTCTTCAGGGCTATCATGTTCCTCACTGTGTAGGCAATCCGCACTAGCGAATTCCTAACTCCTCAGTCAGAACAAATTCCTCAGAGACCAGAAGAACTTCGTCTCTGTCACTGAAGAATATGACTGAATTGTATGAGATTTCCAATGGCTTCACTCGAAGGGATTGGTAGGTGTAGTATTTTGAGTTGAGCATCACATGGAAATTTTTCCTTAGTATTTCCTCGACCCCCTTTAACAGTACGGTGTTTCCTATGACTCAAGAAAGAGAAAATGAAACTACGAAAACAGAAGTCTTCACGCTTCATGTTCCTCAAATGAAAACCAAGTCTTCAAGGTCACACCAATTTCTTCACTTTCAAAGTCTTCAGAAAGTCTTCAGAAATACCAAAGTCTTCAGTCGAAGAACTTCATTTTTAGGGGTCGACTTTCTCTGTAAATATCAAACTCCTCATAGACTTATAGACCTGTGTACACTCACAAACGCATTAGTCCCTTAACCTATAAGTCTTCAATACACCAAAATCACTAAGGGGCACTAGATGCACTTACACTCCGGTTAATAGGTTAGTCCCAAAAATAATATAAGAGTGGGTAATAAAGCCCAATATTGTCCAAAACAGTAGATAATATAGCATGGAGCAATCAAAAATTATAGATACGTTGGAGACGTATCATTACCCAACACGCCTGCTCCTCCCAAGCATCAACATGAGGTGCCACATGACCCAGACTCTCTTTATCCATTTGCCGGCCTTATACTTCAACCTCTTAATCCTTCCAATTCAAATTATTAAAAGACGCCTCCATCATCTAGCGACTCTACTGGGACTCAAATGCCAACTTTCAAGATCGCCCAAGGGTTAGTATTTGCATTTGTTTACTAATGATTTGAAATGATGTACTCATCAACTTTGTATCTTTTTCAGAGGCATGGCAAAGGTAGGCAAGAAATAGAAGCTGGGCGGGTCATCAAAGGATCGCACTGCTGAACCAAAGAACCAGCCAGCAGAAATTTCCAAGGCGCTCACTCAAGAGCCAGAAGAACCTATTAATGACCCGCCACCCTCAATTAATGCCACCGTCCCTGAGCAAATCGATACTGATTTTATCCTGGCGGCCAGTCATGAGCCGCCGAGCCCTAAGTTGTCAACTCCTCCGAAGACAACCGAAGAGACCCCTCTTGAAAGGGACTCTGATGACGTGACTATCACTGGGACAGATCATACAGTGCCAGGGGCTTCCACTGTGCTAACTAAGCATGGCACCAAAGAAGAATCTCCCTCTTTGGACAAAGGCAAGGCGAAGCTGGACCTGGAAAGCTATGCTGCCTTCAATGCAAGCGAAATCCACGCAGGTTATCTAAACCGCCTTCATACTAATGGTGACCTGGAAGCCGGCTTAGTGAACCTTATGAAGGAACGCTATGAGGTATGGTGCTAACCCCTTTCCATACATATTTATATAGCTGCCAAGTCTAGAGTATAGGAGAATAGTGAGTATGTTGTAGACTTGTAACCTTTTCCAATTTGAAACCCCCAAGGACCGGCTTAGCTTAATAAGATGAGCCGGGATTTATAATCACTTAAGAAATCCAAATGTGTAGCCCCCAAGGGCCGGCTTAGCTTAACAAGATGAGACGGGATTTATAATCACTTAAGAAATCCAAACGTGTAGCCCCCCAGGGACGGCTTAACTTAATATAGTAAGCCGAGACTAATAATCACTTCAGAAATCCAAACATGTAGCCCCCAAGGGCTGGCTTAACTTAAATAAAGTCAGCCAGGTCATAATTCGATCAAAATGACCTACATTAGCCCCCAAGTGCCAAGTATATTGTTTGCAATGTGCTTGGAACTTGATTAACTATACCTCATCAAACATGCTCCTTGCATTGTAATCATTGCCTTATTTATTGCAGGCAGAATTGAACATGAAGGAATCGCAAGTTGGCGATTTGAGAAAAAGTTTAATGCTGCAGCAGACAGAAACCTCCAAGGCCAAGTCAGATTTGAAGTCCTCATTAGACGAAATTGAAAAACTTAAAGAGGGGTTTGATGTTGAGAGAGCCGCCTGGGAGACTGACAAGGCTGGTCTAGAGTTATCCGGCTGAAAACAACACATCTCCCAAATGACAGCCGCCATCTTCAGTAAGTGTAATGTGCCATTCAAATTATGTAACCCGCCTGGATATATATATATATATATATATATATATATATATATATATATATATATATATATATGCATTGCTAACTCGCCTAGCGACTCTTGTATGACTTTTGAACATGTTATTGAAGCTGAAGGCGATTTAGACTCTAACAGAACAGTTATACTCTGGCACTCCGCAGTCTTGTGGCTTTAGGAGGAAACATGAAGCCGCCGAGTCATATCAAGACTATTCTGGATCATTTGTCAACATTCCCATGCCAAATTGAAGAAATAAAATTATCAGCCGCCTGAGTCGGAGCCATCGTTGCTCTTGGTCTGGCCAAGGCGTGGCAATCCGAGCTTGACCCGGAGGAGATAGCCACCGGGTGCCCGGAATTCAAGGATGATGAATCAGTCTTTGAAGAAAAAGACTTCAACCAATGCACCAGGGAGATGCGTCCCGTGGCTTGCAAGCTTATTGACGAGCTAAATTTAAACAAGTATACGCCGGCTTATGATGAAAACAACAACAAAATCAAGTTGCCCGCTCATGACATCTAAATCTCATTCCTCCTCAGCGTCTGCATATCTTCGCCCCTGATGTTGATCATTCCATTATACTAAATCACGAGGCCACATTCAAAGCTTTAACCGACATCAACTGGACAACGGCTGATCTTTAGATGATCGATGTGGAAGAGCTGGCGCGGGATGACCCACAATCTTCAAGGCGGCAGGAAGACAATTGCTCATAGCTATGATGATCCAGGCGGCTCTCAGGCTGGGTTATGGGAGTGCAGCTCCAGAAACACTTGATTCAAAACTTTTGGGCTCAATGTAAAGCCATGCCTTCGTGCATGTTTATCTTGACTTTTGATCTACCAGTTTAATCTTTGTGATAGGCCTGATGTGATCATATACATGAGCCATACGAGGACTCTTATTTTTATTTGAAGTTATGCATGTCCTACCAAAAATTAAACAACATATTTACTGGTGACTTAATGTCAAATGGCAAGGCGGGCGACAGCCCAAAATTATGTAGCGTTATATGACTACTGAAATGACCATAACCAAGGCTATTCAAGCCAAAGCATATTAGTGAGTCAAGAGCCAGGGCGGGTTACCAAACCCGAAGACTCGTAGTCGCATATAATAGTTGAAAACATACCTGTAGAGTCAAATCATGCTTGTGCCTTAAAAATAAATAGCGAGTGCGGGTGACAACCCAAAGACTTGCAGCCTTATGACCATGGTTGTTTAAGCCAAAATATACTGGTGACTTAAAGTCCAAAGCCAGGGCGGGTTACAACTCCAAAATACTCAAACACGAGCCACATAATCCGGAGCCTCATGACCCGGGTAGTCAAAATTTGCACAAAAGCAAAAACTTAAGATAAAAATATCCAAAGAAGCCAAAAGAGAGATACAAAAAATCTCAAATAATTATTGGGCCGGTTTTCCAAAACATGACCAAACAAGTTGGCTCATGGGCCTTGTGCTTTCAAGGCCGCACAACCATTGAGTTTATCCTAGCTCAGTGTAATCCGGCTCTCACGTGACACAAGCCGCCATTTTAACCTTAACAAGTTCAGGATCTTAAAAAAGATTGACTGTTAAGAGTTCAGCGGTTCACCTGGCGGAGTAGCAAGTCGCAAAAAGGCAGGTGTAACTCATAATTTGGCGCCTCAGGCCGGTCAAGAGGGTATGAAATCTAAACCCGGTGGGTTCGAAGCCTCCAAGTGACCTTATGACCAATTAATAAAGACTCCGATACACAAAAATGAAACAACAGAGGCCCTGAATTTTCAGGGATGCCGACTTATTTATATTGATCATGAAAAGATATATACATCGATAGAAGTATGTACAATGGGGAGAGCCGGTGGATCAAGTATAGTATGGCCGAGGATGAGCAATATTCCATGGCCTTTTGGTCTTCTGCTCAGAGGTGTGTGACTTCTTGTGCTCTCGTATATCAATAAGATAATACGAGCCATTATTAAGATTCTTACTAACCACAAAAGGTTCTTCGCAAGGTGGGTATAATTTGTGCATATTTGTCTGATCTTGAATCAGTCGGAGCACCAAGTTGCTTTCTTGAAATGCCTGAGTCTTGACTCTGTGGCTAAGATCGCGACGCAGGTCTTGCTGGTATATTTCTGAACGAGCTGCCGCAAGGTCACATTCCTCATCCTAAGCATCTAGTGCATTCTGTCGTGTTGTCTCATTATCAGTTTCAACATAAGCCGCCACTCGTGGCGAGTCATGATAGATATCACTTGGGAGAACCGCCTCTGCACCATAGACCATGAAGGAAGGCGTATAGCCTGTTGACCTATTCGGGGTAGTATTAATAATCCAAAGTACTGAAGGTAACTCCTCAACCCAACAACACGACGTTCGTTCCAAAGGAACCATAAGCCGAGGCTTGATGCCTCTCAAAATCTCCTAGTTAGCCATTTCCACCTGACCATTAGACTGTGGATGAGCCATATAAGAAACATCAAGACGAATATGCTCTCTTTGACAGAACTCCTTCATAGCACCTTTAGACAAATTAGTGCCATTATCAATGATGATACTAGGAGGGTAACCAAAGCGGAAGATCAGCTTTTTAACAAACTGAACTGATGTAGCTACATCACACTTGCTAATTGGCTCTGCTTCTACCCACTTGGTAAATTTGTCAACCGCCACCAAAAGGTGGGTCCAACCATATCAAGCCTCTAACTGCAAACGGCAAGTTATTGGAATCATCCGCAACTCTTGAGCCGGCACATGAGCTCGTCGAGAATTTTTTTGACATTCATCACACTTACTAATGATATCTTCTGCATTAGCATGAGCCGTCAACAAATAAAACCCATGATGAAACGCCTTAGCCACCAAAGATTTTGACATGGCATGATGACCACAATCACCCTCATGAATCTCTCATAAGATTTCATGTCCCTCCTCAGGAGAAATGCAACATTGGAATATTCGTGTCACACTGCAATGGTGTACTCGTCATTGACGATAGTCATAGGCTTAGACCACCGGGTTATTTGCCTTGCCAGAATTTCATCCTCTAGTAACTCGCCCAGGTCATATAAGCCAGATAAGACAAAGTCCAATCTGGAATAGCATGAAGAGCTGCCACAAACTTTGCCTCCGGGTCAGGAACAACAAGGTCTTCTTCGGATGCACTACTACAGGATGGTGCTAACGCGACACTATGATCAGAGACCCTTTGACGAAACTGTGTGCGATGCATTAATCACAAGCAGTTATGTAAAAAAAACCGTCAAAAGATGCAAAACGTTTGCGATGAATGATACATCAAACACGGTTTAGATTTTAGTTGCGTGTGCGATGTTGGGCATACAGTTGATCCATACGAACCGTTTCAGACGAGATAGAACAACAGAAATGGGTAGCCAGATCAAGGTGTGTGCGATATACGGCACACAGTTTGCTCTGATGAACCATTTGCGATGATCGAGGTGAACACAAATGATCCAGCGTAACAAGATGTGTGTGATGCCGGGCAAACAGGTCGGTAATCAGAACTGTGTGCGATCATTATAGACAGCCCATACGGTCTTTTTTTGTGAATTGTATGCTCATCAGGGCACATAGTTCAACAAACCAACCCGTGGGCGATAATGTAGAAGATCTCTGTCGAGTATGTATTACTAACCGTCTCTGATGAGATTGACAGGATAAACAGAGATAACAAATTAATATGAGTGAACAGAAACAGAGATATATATACAGTATGCTTAACTTAGTCCTTCTTCTTCTTGTTGTTTTTGTTGGATGGCCCTGTGACGTCGTCTTGGCGAGGATGCTTCTTGCTGCTGACTATTGGCTTTTCATCGCCACCGCCGTCGTCATCGTCGTTGTCCTCCTCCTCCTCGTTCGACCATCCCTGCTCATCATCATCGTCATCCTCTTCTTCATCCTTCGAAGACTCCTCGTCCGTCTGGTTGTCATCTGACAACTACGGAGGCGGTGTCCCTTCCATGATCCGGATATAATCGAGGTCTGGGCTCGACGCCGGACTCATGGAAGACGAGCGGGATGATTCCGATGTTGACCTATCATCGGGCGCCAGATTGCTGGCCAAACTGTCGTCATCGCTGGCGCTCGACATGGCTGCAAAGTGTGTGCCAGTGTGTGGCATGGCCTGCCGGGGACGATGAAGATGGTTGACACTTAAGCGGGGTATGCAGAGAAGAGGAAATGCCAATTGAAGTGGGGGTTGACGTATTATCTAACCGCTGATATAATCAACCGCAATTATTTATACCCAGTCGCTCCAAATTCCTGGGGTTGCGCAGGACTCCTATTGGTGGTTTCTTTTTTCAGGACAAAAACAAGGAACGAGTTTTGGGATTAGGCACCGGTAGCGGTACGAACAGAGTAGGACAGTTGGCAAGCAATACACTGAGCTCTTCTTATTGATAAAGCCAGTAATAATCAAACTACAAAGGAAAAGAAAAAAAGACAAAGGAAAATATCTGCACGAATCTTCGCGTAACATCAACGGCATAGGACCTAGATGTGCATTACTTAGAGCACATCTAGATGTGCTTTAGCGATACAGTCAAACAAAACCCCTAATCATCATTGCAAACAGCGCATAGAACATGCCTAATGTGACAACCACAACTACACATGCTAGTTCCTTCTTGTCTCTTGCTTTCATCTGTTGCCTGTGATTGATTCTTTGTTGCTTCATCATACTGATTGTACACTCCAGATCAGCCATTTTCTTCTTTAGCTTTACGTTATATTCTGCGAGCTTGGTGATAACACTCTGAGCCCTACCATGCCACTACTGCAGGATGCTACTAACGCGACACTACGATCAGAGACCCTTCGACGAAACTGTGTGCGATGCAATAATCGCAAATGGTGGTGTAAATAAACCGTAAAAAAGATGCAAAACATTTGCGATGGCGAATGCATCAAACATGGTTCAGCTTTTAGTTGTGTGTGCGATGCAGGGCATACGGTTTAGTTCAATTAACTGTTTGCGATGAGGATGAACAAAAGAAACGAGCAGCCAGATGAAGGTGTGTGCGATATATAGCATACGGTTCACTCGGATGAACTGTTTGTGATTAGGAAACACAAAAGAAACGGTCAGCCAGATCAAGGTGTGTGCAATATACGGCATGCGGTTCACTCGGATGAACTGTTTGCTTTGAGCCAAGAGAACAGAAACGGTTCAATATAACAGGATGTGTGTGATACGCGGCAAATAGGTCTGTAATCGGAAACGTGTGGGAAGACCTATACAGACGATTCCTGTTAACAAGTTGTGTGTGTTGTGAGCAAACAATTGTCGGTATCCAATTATGAGTGATTAATGAAAACATCACCAACGGGTTCCATTGTTTAGTGCGTGTGCGATGTGATTTTCTTTTTCCGCACAACATCTACGCTCTGTCTACAGAGCATCAACATTTATACTTAAAAAGACAGCATTGCATAACCAAATTAAGCATACAATTACACAAGTGACTACACACATAACATTTACACACACCAAAGTAAGCAATTACATGCACTAAACTAGGAGAAACGAGGATCTAATCATCTACTTATTGTTGCGATGACGCTTGCCATTGCTCTGCTTCATGCTGGATCCCTGGCTGTTTTGGGGAAGGAGGCACTTCCTCATGTCAACGATCCGCCCGTACATGTCGTATCTCATGTACGCCTCCTTGGTCGCGTAGACGAGGTGAGCTTTGTCGAGTATCTCCATCCAGGCCGAGTGCCAGGCACGCTTGTCCTTGTTGCAGGAATCCTTCATGTCTCTGTAATAGGGGTCGATGATGGACTCGGTGAGGTGAACCAGTGAGTCCTTCTCATGCTCCTTGCTCCCCCAAATCTTGTATTGGCCCTGGATGTCGACAAGATTCTGGCAGGCGATGCCCGAATTCTCGAGCGCCTTTACATCGTTGGTGCTGTCCATCGTAGCGAACATGTAGTGGGGGCTGTGGACAAACCTGGAGAAACGCTCGCAAGGCCTTGTGGCTAGGAAGTAGTGGTAGACAAGGAAGTGGTGGCGCACGCACATCTGGGCGACGACAACCTTGGGACAAGAACCGACACGAGCGCAGGTGTACTCGAGGTCGAACCCGACCACCATGTACTTCTCCTCGGCAAGCAACAGCTCCACCCAGACCAGGTCGTTGGTGTACACCACCGAGGGGTCCGTGAACCTTCTGTGGGTGTCCACCACGGCATGCATGGTGAACTGCTGCTCGTCGTTGGCAGCCGCTCGGAGTGCCATTGGAGCCGTGCAGGATACCCTCTAGGAATTTCTTGTGGTGGGTGTGCTTCTTGCAATAGTGGGGCGCGATCGAAAGGTTGAAGGGACATAAGGGTTCAATGGCCACTATAATAAATGGGGGCCGACGGGCCTGTAATCGCCACGTCTTGTCACGGCGTTCATAGCGGAGTATTCCGGAGCATGATTGACAACACCGCACCGGACGCATTTCGTTTGACCACGCATGGGCTTGAAGAGGCGCAAAATGTATCGTCGGTGAGCCTATTCCCACACTACCGCGCAGTTTACCGTGCTATCTTCCCGCCCGGCTAGTTTGGCCATGCCTTGGCTAGAAGATTTTACCCGTGGGCTCAAAGAGGTGCTAATTTTACCCATGGGTGATGAGGTCAAAGTTACACAGAAGGGTGATGATGGGCATTTGATTACATTCTAGAGAAAATTAGCCTTCTTCACAAGAGGTTGGAGTGGATGAAAAGTTTCCTAAGTTAACTAGTACAGGTGAATCCAAAGGAGAAATGCTTATGGATTGTAACCATATGGATCAAGCAAGCAATATGGGGGGGGGGAACATGTATGTACTGAAATCCTCCAAAAGAATCCTTCAGAAATCGTAGTACATTGTCATTGTAAACTTGAAAAAATGTGTCACAAATTGAACTCCCTTATGGTTAACATTTAACAGGAAAGGAACATCACCTCGATATATAGCTTCTCTAGTCAAGGAAAGCGTAGGAAACTGACAACTTGCTCCAGGTTGGGGCCGATAGATTCTAGTGCCAAGACCTTCACTGTGCGTAGCTTCGGGGTCAAGCTTGTCAGAATCATTTTCTGGATGACAGACGAACAAACATCTTCAAAATTAGAAATAATGTTAATTTGTAGAAGGAGAGGTAGAAGGCGGCTGCTGTACCTAAACAGGTGTGGATCCAATAACAAGTTCGGAGTATTTGTCAGACGAATAGCCTAGCACTGTCAATTTCGGCACAGAAATGACGTTGATTCTTGTCGGACCTTCTTGATCAACTACAAATAATCTCTCAAGTGCAGGTGTGTCCTCAATGAAAATACCATGGTACATATCTTTTGATGTCTTCCTGCCGCACCAGCAACACACATAAATAGTCCGAAGAGTCATGGAGGTGATGTGGAAGCTACTCAACCCATTGATCGCCTGAAGACGAAGGTACTCGAGTGCAATACAGCCATGGAGTAGGCGCTCCATGTCACCGTTTGGGAGGCAGACGACGACGAGCTCGAGGTTTTTCAGTCGTGGTAGAATAAGAGCGGGTGCGTCATTAAGGGGGGATGGCAGTTCCTGAAATTGACGACGCGCAGCGTGGGCGCGAGGTGGAGCGCAAACGTTGGCAGTGAGCGCATATGCCCATCATCAAAAGTGAGCTCCTCGAGCTGATCTAGGGCAGGGATTGGAACCAGTCGTCAAGCTTGGCTCGGTCCTTGTCGTTGGAACGGAACTTGCCCATTCTAAGGCCTCTGGTTGGGCCAAGGTGACTGCCGAGGATCTTGGAGAACGCATCCAAGCTTTTGCGATAGCCATGGCAGAGCTCGTGGGTGTCGATGAGGTTGAGAGGGGTGGAGTTCCATAGGGGGCGCCACCACCGGGAAAGGACGGTTGTCTGTGCCCCATATTTGATTGGGAGGAGGGAGATGATGACTATCAACATATCATCGGGGAGGTTGCTGATGAAGTCTAGACCTGCTGGAGTCGCTTGCGGCTCTTGCTCGCCCCTCCTCCGCTTGTTGGCAGCCCCGTTCTCCACCTCCGGAGTCTCCTTGTCAGCGGCGCTTTCTGATAGAATTGGGAGTACAGGGAATATTTAGTTAAAACAGGGCAATAGAAAAGTGTATTGGTAACTAGAAGTTATTAGGTAGGAATATAGTAAGAAAATGGAATAACAATTGGTTGCTTAAATACTACACAATTCATTTGATATTGCTGGGTAAGTCAACATGCAGATACTTGAAAAGAAAACTTACTACGAACAAAGTCTGGATGGATGATATCATCGGGGAAGTTAGCACATATCTCATGACCAGGCCCTTTTATGTGTAGTGCAGCTTTCAGTACATTAAACTTAGAAATTTGTTTCCAAAGGCCAGTCCCAAAATAGGAGTCACCACGTTCATGAAGTCTTATAGTAGCAACGATTGTAAATCAATGGTTTGTCTTCAATGACATCCCTACAGTCTTGATTTCTGTAAAGGGAAAGATTGTGCACTACAGATTTTGCTGCACAGCAAGGGACGCGCTGCAGAAAATGGTGTTAAAGAAAATATGGTAACATGCAAATATGGGTCCAAATTGAAAGAACTGTGCAGCAGTTGAAATCGAAGGACAAAAATCTATAATTAATGGCAGTGGGCACGATGACCATGGCTCCCACCCCCACCACCACCCCCACCGTCGATCTCCAACACCTCCGGCGATCTCCTCCACTAGCCACCAAATTCTTGTTTCTCACCAATAGATCTCTCCGGCGTCTTGGGATCCACACGCCCATACCCATCTTCCATGGGTTCCACTGATCGATCTACCCTTGGCTTGGATTTCTCCAAGGGTTTGGTTTTTGTAGATAAGGTTTCCAATCTACTGGTTTCTCGGTGCACCCCACGGATGACACGGGCTTTTTTACCATGGTGGTATCATTTGGGCGTCATGATTTTCGCCTCAATGAGGATTCAGTGGCGGCGGCACTTGAGGCTTCCATTGGTGGCTCGGCTATTGAGTTCATGGTTTTTTCGATCAAGGATAAGGTATTTGGTTTTCAAGTATCTTGCAAGGCAGTAGCTATGATTATTCTTAGTCTTAGATCCTTTACATGTGAGAATTTCAAATGTTACTTACATCTTTGGGGTAATGGTGGCCCAAATTGGGGCCGTGAGTTTAAGATTTGGAAATTGGAATGTGATGCTGAATGGATCATTGTTAGTCCTTCAAAACGTCGTGCTGCACTGGGTTTGCTGGATATGCATTCTAAGCCATCCAAGTCCTCGGTGAGATCTTCTCATTCTGTCGGCAAGAAACTATCTTTGCAATCTTTCAAAACTACCCGGCTTGTCATGGTTATCATTATCCGGCCACTGAGAATTGTATCCAGACTACGGAAGATGCTGGTTACTGAATCCCTAGACATGAGAGGGTAGTCATTCATCCCACGCCACCGAAAAATCTCCGGTGGAAGTCGATGAGGCCATCCATATCTTTTGGTATGGTGCAAGATCTACTCGCTCCGGCTGATCGGGCGCCGTCATCCTCGGGCAGGAATTCTGGTTCTTTGAATGTGGACGTGCAAGGCCATGTTGGGCCTTCATCTGTATGTGCCACGGACCGGGCTGAGCCAGCGACCTCTAATGGGCCACTTGATATTCCGTCTTCTCAACAGCCAAGGATGATTTTGATAATGTGGTCTCGGAAATGGTGGAGAAAATTCATACATGCCAAAAGTGCTTAAAAAGGGTCATTTCGCCTCAGCGTGCATGTCCAAACTATGGTGTATTTCTTGCTTGCGGGTTGGGCACGTTAAGAAAGATAGCAACTGATTCACTAAGATCTTGGGTTTGGTTTGGCAACAAAAACCTGGTAACGTTGCGACTTCCGAGACTCGCAGCGAGAATATCTCTCTGACAATGCTTTTACCAAACTTGGACCTCCCTTGCACTTCCACATTTACTCCCACGTCTAGTTTCATCAACCCTGGTCCCAAGACGCCATCGACTGTGCCGCCTGCAACACCACCACCGTCGGTGCACTCGCTGTCGGCGGAGAGCCCTGTGTGCTCTACTCCGATGGCCAATGATACGTCTCCAGCGTATCTATAATTTTTTTATTTCTCCATGCTATATTATCTACTGTTTCGGACATTATTCGGCTTTATTATTCACTTTTATATTATTTTTGGGACTAACCTATTAACCGGAGGCCCAGCCCAGAATTGCTGTTTTTTGCCTATTTCAGAGTTTCGCAGAAAAGGAATATCAAACGGAGTCCAAACGGAATGAAACCTTCGGGAACGTGATTTTTAGGAAGAATATGATCCACGAGACTTGGACCCTACATCAAGAAACAAAAGAGGAGGCCACGAGATAGGGGGCGCGCCCACCCCCCCAGGGCGCGCCCTCCACCCTCGTGGGCCCCCTATTGCTCCACCGACGTACTTCTTCCTCCTATATATACCTACGTACCCCCAAACGATCAGATACGGAGCCAAAAACCTAATTCCACCGCCGCAACCTTCTGTACCCATGAGATCCCATCTTGGGGCCTGTTCCGGAGCTCCGCCGGAGGGGGCATCAATCACGGAGGGCTTCTACATCATCACCATAGCCTCTCCGATGAAGTGTGAGTAGTTTACCTCAGACCTTCGGGTCCATAGTTAGTAGCTAGATGGCTTCCTCTCTCTTTTTGGATCTCAATACAATGTTCTCCCCCTCTCTCGTGGAGATCTATTCGATGTAATCTTCTTTTTGAGACCGATGAATTGTGGGTTTATGATCAAGATTATCTATGAACAATATTTGAATCTTCTCTGAATTCTTTTATGTATGATTGGTTATCTTTGCAAGTCTCTTCGAATTATCAGTTTGGTTTGGCCAACTAGATTGATCTTTCTTGCAATGGGAGAAGTGCTTAGCTTTGGGTTCAATCTTGCGGTGTCCTTTCCCAGTGATAGTAGGGGCAGCAAGGCACGTATTGTATTGTTGCCATCGAGGATAACAAGATGGGGTTTTTATCATATTGCATGAATTTATCCCTCTACATCATGTCATCTTGCTTAAGGCGTTACTCTGTTTTTATGAACTTAATACTCTAGATGCATGCTGGATAGCGGTCGATGAGTGGAGTAATAGTACTAGATGTAGGCAGGAGTCGGTCTACTTGTCTCGGACGTGATGCCTATATACATGATCATACCTAGATATTCTCATAACTATGCTCAATTCTGTCAATTGCTCAACAGTAATTCGTTCACCCACCGTAAAATACTTATGCTCTTGAGAGAAGCCACTAGTGAAACCTATGCCCCCGGGTCCATCTTCATCATATTAATCATCCAACACTTAGTTATTTCCTTTGCCTTTTACTTTGCTTTTATTTTACTTTGCATCTTTATCATAAAAATACCAAAAATATTATCCTATCATATCTATCATATCTCACTCTCGTAAGTGACCGTGAAGGGATTGACAACCCCTTATCGCGTTGGTTGCGAGGATTTATTTGTATTGTGCTGGTGCGAGGGACTCGCGTGTAGCCTCCTACTGGATTGATACCTTGGTTCTCAAAAACTGAGGGAAATACTTATGCTACTTTGTTGCATCACCCTTTCCTCTTCAAGGGAAAACCAACGCAGTGGTCAAGAGGTAGCAAGAAGGATTTCTGGCGCCGTTGCCGGGGAGGTCTACGCAAAAGTCAACATACCAAGTACCCATCACAATCCCTTATCTCCCGCATTGCATTATTTGCCATTTGCCTCTCGTTTTCCTCTCCCCCACTTCACCCTTGCCGTTTTATTCGCCCTCTCTTTTTCGTTCGCCTCTTTTTCGCTTGCTTTTTGTTTGCTTGTGTGTTGGATTGCTTGCATGTCACGATGGCTCAAGATAATACCAAATTATGTGACTTTAACAATACCAACAATAATGATTTCCTTAGCACTCCGATTGCTCCTCTTACCAATACTGAATCTTGTGAAATCAATGCTGCTTTGTTGAATCTTGTCATGAAAGATCAATTCGCCGGCCTTCCTAGTGAAGATGCCGCTACTCATCTAAATAGCTTCGTTGATTCGTGTGATATGCAAAAGAAGAAAGATGTTGATATTGATATTGTTAAATTGAAGCTATTTCCTTTTTCGCTTAGAGATCGTGCTAAAGCTTGGTTTTCGTCTTTGCCTAAAAATAGTATTGATTCTTGGAACAAGTGCAAAGATGCCTTTATCTCTACGTATTTTCCTCCCGCTAAGATCATCTCGCTTAGAAACGATATTATGAATTTTAAGCAACTTGATCATGAACATGTTGCACAAGCTTGGGAGAGGATGAAATTAATGATACGTAATTGCCCTACTCATGGTTTGAATTTGTGGATGATTATACAAATTTTTTATGCCGGATTGAATTTTGCTTCTAGAAATCTTTTAGATTCGGCTGCGGGAGGCACTTTTATGGAAATCACTTTAGGAGAAGCTACTAAACTCCTAGATAATATTATGGTTAATTATTCTCAATGGCACACTGAAAGGTCTACTAATAAAAAAGTGCATGCGATAGAAGAAATTAATGTTTTGAGTGGAAAGATGGATGAACTTATGAAATTATTTGCTAGTAAGAGTGTTTCTTCTGATCCTAATGATATGCCTTTGTCTACTTTGATTGAGAATAATAATGAATCTATGTATGTGAATTTTGTTGGTAGGAATAATTTTGGTAACAACGCGTATAGAGGAAACTTTAATCCTAGGCCTTATCCTAGTAATTCCTCTAATAATTATGGTAATTCCTACAACAACTCTTATGTAAATTTTAATAAGATGCCCTCTGAATTTGAGACTAGTGTTAAATAGTTTATGAATTCACAAAAGAATTTCAATGCTTTGCTTGAAGAGAAATTGCTTAAAGTTGATGAATTGGCTAGGAACGTTGACATAATTTATCTTGATGTTGATTCTTCCAAGCTTAGATCTATTCCTCCTAAGCATGGTATCAATGAGTCTCTCAAAGCCATCAGAATTTCCATTAATGAGTGCAAAGAAAGAACCGCTAGAATGCGTGCTAAGAAAGATTGCTTTATAAAAGCGTGTTCTTCAAATTTCTATGAAAATAAAGATGAAGATCTAAAAGTTATTGATGTGTCCCCTATTAAATCTTTGTTTTGCAATATGAATCTTGATAATGATGGGACTGAATATGATCCACCTTTACCTAGAAGGCGTTCCAAAAATTTGGAGTTTTTAGATCTTGATGCTAAAATTGATAAAAGTGGGATTGAAGAAATCAAAACCCTAGATGTTAAACCCACTATTTTGAATTTCAAGGAATTTAATTACGAAAATTGCTCTTTGATAGATTGTATTTCCTTGTTGCAATCTGTGCTAAATTCTCCTCATGCTTATAGTCAAAATAAATCTTTTACCAAACATATCGTTGATGCTTTGATGCAATCTTATGAAGAAAAGCTTGAGTTGGAAGTTTCTATCCCTAGAAAACTTTATGATGAGTGGGAACCTACTATTAAAATTAAGATTAAAGATCATGAATGCTATGCTTTATGTGATTTGGGTGCTAGTGTTTCCACTATTCCCAAAACTTTGTGCGATTTGCTAGATTTCCGCGATTTTGATGATTTCTCTCTAAACTTGCACCTTGCGGATTCCACTATTAAGAAACCTATGGGAAGAATTAATGATGTTCTTATTGTTGCAAATAGGAATTATGTGCCCGTAGATTTTACCGTTCTTGATATAGATTGCAATCCTTCATGTCCTATTATTCTTGGTAGACCTTTCCTTAGAACGATTGGTGCAATTATTGATATGAAGGAAGAGAATATTAGATTCCAATTTCCATTAAAGAAAGGCATGGAACGCTTCCCTAGGAAGAAAATAAAATTACCATATGAATCTATCAGGAGAGCCACTTATGGATTGCCTACCAAAGATGGCAATACCTAGATCTATCCTTGCTTTTATGCCTAGCTAGGGGCGTTATACGATAGCGCTTGTTGGGAGGCAACCCAATTTTATTTTTAGTTTTTGGCTTTTTACTTCTGTTTAGGAATAAATATTTGATCTAGCCTCTGGTTAGATGTGTTTTTATTTTTTATTTAGTGTTTGTGCCAAGTTAAACCTATAGGATCTTCCTGGATGATAGTTATTTGATCTTGCGGAAATTTCCAGAAACTTTCTATTCACGAAAACAATTGTTAAAAATCAGAAGAACGTGATAAAATACTGATTCCAATTGCTTCTGATCAATAAACAAATTTCCTAGGTCGTCCTATTTTGGCTGATTTGTTGGAGTTCCAGAAGTTTGCGTTAGTTACAGATTACTACAGGCTGTTCTGTTTTTGACAGATTCTGTTTTTCGTGTGTTGTTTGCTTATTTTGATGAATCTATGGCTAGTAAAATAGTTTATAAACCATAGAGAAGTTGGAATACAGTAGGTTTAACACCAATATAAATAAAGAATGAGTTCATTACAGTATCTTGAAGTGGTCTTTTGTTTTCTTCCGCTAACGGAACTCACGAGATTTTCTGTTGACTTTTGTGTTGTGAAGTTTTCAAGTTTTGGGTGAAAGATTAGATGGATTATGGAACAAGGAGTGGCAAGAGCCTAAGCTTGGGGATGCCCATGGCACCCCCAAGATAATCTAAGGACACCAAAAAGCCAAAGCTTGGGGATGCCCCGGAAGGCATCCCCTCTTTCGTCTACTTCCATCGGTAACTTTACTTGGAGCTATATTTTTATTCACCACATGATATGTGTTTTGCTTGGAGCGTCTTGTATGATTTGAGTCTTTGCTTTTTAGTTTACCACAATCATTCTTGCTGTACACACCTTTTGAGAGAGCCATACATGATTTGGAATTTATTAGAATACTCTTTGTGCTTCACTTATATATTTTGAGTTATATAGTTTTGCTCTAGTACTTCACTTATATCTTTTAGAGCACGGTGGTGGATTTGTTTTATAGAAACTATTGATCTCTCATGCTTCACTTAAATTATTTTGAGAGTCTTAAATAGCATGGTAAATTGCTTGAACAATCCTAATATGCTAGGTATTCAAGAATAGTAAAAATTCTTATGAGCGTGTTGAATACTAAGAAAAGTTTGATGCTTGATAATTGTTTTGAGATATAAATATGGTGATATTAGAGTCATGCTAGTTGAGTAGTTGTGAATTTGAGAAATACTTGTGTTAAAGTTTGTGATTCCCGTTGCATGCACGTATGGTGAACCGTTATGTGATGAAGTCGGAGCATGATTTATTTATTGATTGCCTTCCTTATGAGTGGCGGTCGGGGACGAGCGATGGTCTTTTCCTACCAATCTATCCCCCTAGGAGCATGCGCGTAATACTTTGCTTTGATAACTTGTAGATTTTTGCAATAAGTATATGAGTTCTTTATAACTAATGTTGAGTCCATGGATTATACGCACCTTTCTTCCTTCCACCATTGCTAGCCTCTCTAATACCGCACACTTTTCGTCGATATCTTACACCCACCATATACCTTCCTCAAAACAGCCACCATACCTACCTATCATGGCATTTCCATAGCCATTCCGAGATATATTGCCATGCAACTTTCCACCGTTCCGTTTATTATGACATGCTCCATCATTGTCATATTGCTTTGCATGATCATGTAGTTGACATCGTATTTGTGGCAAAGCCACCGTTCATAATTCTTTCATACATTCACTCTTGATTCATTGCATATCCCGGTACACCGCCGGAGGCATTCATATAGTCATATTTTGTTCTAAGTATCGAGTTGTAATTATTGAGTTGTAAGAAATAAAAGTGTGATGATCTTCATTTTTAGAGCATTGTCCCAAGTGAGGAAAAGGATGATGGAGACTATGATTCCCCCACAAGTCGGGATGAGACTCCGGATGAAAAAAAGAGGCCATAAAAAAAAGAGAAAAGGCCCAAAAAAATGAGAGAAAAAGAGAGAAGGGACAATGTTACTATCCTTTTACCACACTTGTGCTTCAAAGTAGCACCATGATCTTCATGATAGAGAGTCTCTCATTTTGTCACTTTCATATACTAGTGGGAAATTTTCATTATAGAACTTGGCTTGTATATTCCAATGATGGGCTTCCTCAAAATTCCCTAGGTCTTCGTGAGCAAGCGAGTTGGATGCACACCCACTTAGTTTCCTTTGTTGAGCTTTCATATACTTATAGCTCTAGTATATCCATTGCATGGCAATCCCTACTCACTCACATTGATATCTATTGATGGGCATCTCCATAGCCCGTTGATACGCCTAGTTGATGTGAGACTATCTTCTCCCTTTTTTGTCTTCTCCACAACCACCATTCTATTCCACATATAGTGCTATGTCCATGGCTCACGCTCATGTATTGCGTGAAGATTGAAAAAGTTTGAGAACGTCAAAAGTATGAAACAATTGCTTGGCTTGTCATCGGGTTTGTGCATGATTTAAATACTTTGTGTTGTGAAGATAGAGCATAGCCAGACTATATGATTTTGTAGGGATAACTTTCTTTGGCCATGTTATTTTGAGAAGACATGATTGCTTTGTTAGTATGCTTGAAGTATTATTATTTTTATGTCAATATTAAACTTTTGTCTTGAATCTTTCGGATCTGAATATTCATACCCCAACTAAGAAGAATTACATTGAAATTATGCCAAGTAGCACTCCGCATAAAAAATTCTGTTTTTATCATTTACCTACTCGAGGACGAGCAGGAATTAAGCTTGGGGATGCTTGATACGTCTCCAACGTATCTATAATTTTTGATTGCTCCATGCTATATTATCTACTGTTTTGGACATTATTGGGCTTTATTATTCACTTTTATATTATTTTTGGGACTAACCTATTAACCGGAGGCCCATCCCAGAATTGCTGTTTTTTGCCTATTTCAGAGTTTCGCAGAAAAGGAATATCAAACGGAGTCCAAACGGAATGAAACCTTCGGGAACCTGATTTTTAGGAAGAATATGATCCAGGAGATTTGGACCCTATGTCAAGAAACAAAAGAGGAGGCCATGAGGTAGGGGGGCGCGCCCACCCCCCTAGGGCGCTCCCTCCACCCTCGTGGGCCCCATGTTGCTCCACCGACGTACTCCTTCCTCCTATATATACCTACGTACCCCCAAACGATCAGATGCGGAGCCAAATACCTAATTCCACCGCCGCAACCTTCTGTACCCACGAGATCCCATCTTGGGGCCTGTTTCGGAGCTCCGCCGGAGGGGGCATCCATCACGGAGGGCTTCTACATCATCACCATAGCCTCTCCGATGAAGTGTGAGTCGTTTACCTCAGACCTTCGGGTCCATAGTTAGTAGCTAGATGGCTTCTTCTCTCTTTTTGGATATCAATACAATGTTCTCCCCCTCTCTTGTGGAGATCTATTTGATGTAATCTTCTTTTTGCAGTGTGTTTGTTGAGACCGATGAATTGTGGGTTTATGATCAAGATTATCTATGAACAATATTTGAATCTTCTCTGAATTCTTTTATGTATGATTGGTTATCTTTGCAAGTCTCTTCGAATTATCAGTTTGGTTTGTCCTACTAGATTGATCTTTCTTGCAATGGGAGAAGTGCTTAGCTTTGGGTTCAATCTTGCGATGTCCTTTCCCAGTGACAGTAGGTGCAGCAAGGCACGTATTGTATTGTTGCCCTCGAGGATAACAAGATGGGGTTTTTATCATATTGCATGAATTTATCCCTCTACATCATGTCATCTTGCTTAAGGCATTACTCTGTTTTTATGAACTTAATACTCTAGATGCATGTTGGATAGCGGTCGATGAGTGGAGTAATAGTAGTAGATGCAGGCAGGAGTCGGTCTACTTGTCTCGGACGTGATGCCTATATACATGATCATACCTAGATATTCTCATAACTATGCTCACTTCTGTCAATTGCTCAACAGTAATTTGTTCACCCACTGTAAAATACTTATGCTCTTGAGAGAAGCCACTAGTGAAACCTATGGCCCCCGGGTCTATCTTCATCATATTAATCTTCCAACACGTTATTTCCTTTGCCTTTTACTTTGCTTTTATTTTACTTTGCATCTTTATCATAAAAATACCAAAAAAATTATCCTATCATATCTATCAGATCTCACTCTCGTAAGTGACCATGAAGGGATTGACAACCCCTTATCGCGTTGGTTGCGAGGATTTATTTGTATTGTGCAGGTGCGAGGGACTCGCGCGTAACCTCCTACTGGATTGATACCTTGGTTCTAAAAAACTGAGGGAAATACTTACGCTACTTTGCTGCATCACCCTTTCCTCTTGAAGGGAAAACCAACGTAGTGCTCAAGAGGTAGCAGCCAACTACCACCTTGATCCATTGCTGTACATGTCGGCTTGTCACCACATTGTTGACGGCGGGGAAGATCGAGTGCCACGGACCTTTGTGACGCCACATACCCCGATTGTGCGCCGTCACGAAGAGTTCATGCTTGCTGAGGTAATGCCTATTCCCCCTCCCGATCAGATTGGTGCTGCTAGGGAATAAGTGGTTCAATAGCTCCAAGCACATGGGGTTGAGGTCTGCACAGCCATGGATTCGGTGTGTTGGTCTTTTTGAGATCAGAGATGCTGCCGTCCGATTTTCGCTCTTACAGCTGCCGCCCCAACCTATTGGCAATGATCGCTTCATTCGTTTCATGAAGCATGATGAGGGTGAATCTTTTCGTGGGGCTCAAGGTTTCCGTCAGGGTTTGCTCATGTTCTTGGGAATCCCTCTAGATCTTCCTAACACTGATCGCATCAGGGCAGCTATCAACAATTTTGGCAAATTTCATCACTGGATCAGCAAGGACCCTTATTGGGTGTGAACATTGGTTTTTGCATCCTTTGATGAGGACATGACTACCTTGGATACGACCAAAAATATTGCATACATGCATATTTGTCAGGTGATTTCTAGTGCAAACTATTCAATAATCTATTTATGTTATCCAGAACAAAAATACTTCACACACTTTTGTGTTTTGTCTAATTGCAGGTGTATGGGACATTTGTACAATCCACATATGAAGATAAGGCAAAAGGAGAAGTTTAGGTTCTGTTCAAAAAGTCCTCTCACGTCACTTTTGGGCCAAGAGAAGATAGAGTCCAAGTCTCTCACGTTCTGGATTCAGATTCGGACTGCACAGACATACCTGACTCAAAACGCCAACAACTTTTTCATACGGACTCCGAATTGGGTGATTCTTTTTTTGTTGGAAACTAGATTTCGTGCTCTTTCCAACCCAATTGGATTCACTTTTAAATTCGTCCGGAGCATTGAGTTATGGTCGAAACAATCTGACGTTGCACCAGAATCCGAGTCAAACTACAAGTCCAAAGGTGTTGCATCACCTCCACTTGGGCCCATGAGCCTTGTACGACCTAGGGTTGGTTTTAGGCTGCCTTGGGACGTCCTCCCACCTCCTTGGCCGCCACCCCTTGCTCCTATATAAGTAGATCCATCTAGTAGCTTTTTCCTTGGAATTTGTTTAGTTAAAAGTTAGCCATTGCAACTTCGTGTACTTCGTTTGTGTCCAACGACCAGACCAAGACCGCTTACGGATTCCCACCATTATCAATACTTCATATATATTCGCAATATTCAGATTGCTTTATCATATTCTTGCTCGTTCTTCGATTGCTTGCAGGAATAGACCTTCGTGGTCAGGCTGATCGTGCTTCCGGCATCGTCAGTAACCTCAGGAGATTGGTTTAGCGATTGCTAAGGCGCAACGTCGTGCACGTTTGTAGTCGGATCGTCAAAGTCGACTCCACCAAATCGATAGTTATCATCTCATCGAAAGATCGGGACACCCTCGCCTCTATCAAGTGGTATCAGTTTTCAGGTTGCTCGGTGAGAATTTCCAGTTTCCCCTAGATTAGATTTATTTTCTTACCTATTGTCCAAGAAAAAGCCACAAAAAAGTTAGATCTATTCATCCTTTTGTCCAAGCCAGTCTGAGCCTTTGCAATTTTCTATTCATTGTTTGCATTATTGAATTATCGGTTGCATCGTCGTGTCGAGTTGCTGGTCTTAGGGTCTAGTTCGTTTAGAGTTTCGAGTTCTGTTCACATTAGTCACGTCGCCGCTGCATCGTTATCCCTTCTGCTGTCCACCACACCATCCATCAAATTCCACCACGTGCTACCCATAGTTCATTGTCACAATCATAGTTGAGGTCGTTCACATCTTCGCTTGATCCAATCTGCATCTTATCTAGTTTGTCTTGGAAAGAGGGAGAGAAAAAAAAAAGATAGAAAAAAAAAGAAAAAGAAGTCAGAAAAAAAAGAGAAAGAAAAAAAAAGTGTGAGAAAAAAAAAGAGAGAAGAAAAAAAAACAAAATTCGGATCTATCTAGACTCAATCTCGTAGTTGAATTCGGATTGGAATCTGTTTTGTGCACTGTTTAGTAAAACAGGCATACCTTCCTCATACGAAGTCCGTTTTGACTCCGCGAGTACTCAAATGAAAGCTAGCGACGAGCCGCATCTAAATAGTTGCAGAGACTAGTTCAATATTTGACACCTCAAAATCGTCTTCTAAATAGGTCTTTTTGCCCTCCGAAATTCGCGGACACAGCTTATTCCAGTTTTTCAAGCCAGTTTCAGAATTCTTTCACTCCTCATATCAACTCGGAATTGAGTGATTCTTTTTGCATTGGAAAGCTTGAGTTAGTAGCATTCTTTGAAAAAAATTATCAGAAAATTGGCACAAACTTTTCAAGAGGAAAGTTGGAGAGAGTTGTTGTATATCCTGCTTGGCAGTTGTTTTTCATCATTATCTTTACTGCCGTTGTGATCTTCACTTATATCTTGCTGTCCAGAGCTACTTAGTATCCTTCATTGATGCTAGTGGTGCTACGCCGTGACCTCATTAGTGTTCTAGGCTCGCGTCTCTAGTCCGGTCTAGCCTAGGACCAGCACAGTACCGTCGTTGAGCGTTTATTCAACATTGCATCTCTGAATTGATTATTGCTAATATTTTGCTACCATATATAGCCAACCCAGCTCCACATATTTCTACACCGTGTATACGTACGTTCCCCTGGCAATCGCTTTACTCAATCTTTGGAGTTATTTGACACCGCTGGTTGCCTGTCACCACCTGCTGCTTGGTAAGAACTTGTAAGATATTGATATTTGCTTTACTGTGAGCGCTTTACCACCACATCCTAGTAGTTCATAGGAACATTATTCTTGAATTTTGTTTCTTGTTTCTACTAATCATGACAGGATCTAGAGTCAATTCATGGGGTTTGTCGATCGTGGGAGATGTGCCATCACCTATGCAAATACCACAACCGTCACGAGAGGTGCACAAACATCCAAATGCACATGATCAGGTTAATGTTTCTATACCACCATTTAATGGCCGTTTTAGACCTGCTTTATATATTGAATGGGAGTTTGACCTAAATAATATATTTGCTTCCAATAATTTTGATGTACGTAAAAAAGTTAAGGTTGCGGTTGGTTCTTTCACTGGTTATGCTGTAGTTTGGTGGAGTGAATATTGTCGGTTACACCCTAATGATATACCTACTACTTGGGATGATTTGAAACTTGCCATGCGACATACATTCGTTCCCGCTTATTATACTCGTGACATGATTACAAAGTTGCAACATTTAAAACAAGGTAGTGACACCGTAACGAAATATTATGATACTTTACAAACTACCTTGCTGCATTCCTCTTTAGAAGAAAGTGAAGAAGATTTTATGGATAGATTTTGGGGAGGATTAAATCGTGACATTCAGGAGATACTAATACATGAAGAGTGTTATCCTATGGACCATTTGTTTCATCTTGCTTGCAAAGCTGAACAGGAAATAAAACGACGTGTTGCGCACAAGGAGAACAAGCGCGAGATGCACATTCCAAGAGTTGATACGGTTGTCCCTTCAACTACTAAGCATACTATGACAACCACATCCGTTGTTGTGAGGACTACATCACCTCCACCATGTGACACATCATCACCGAGAGTGCCTACCTCATCTGAGTTGATCATAAGAGGTAATGACAAAGGTACTAATCTTCCACTTCCACATGAGTATGATGAATGTCTTGTCAATTTAAGTGCACCATGCGGTGAGCTACCCACTACTTTGATCACACCAGCTACCTTAGAGGACTATGTTGATGATTTGACTTTGCCATGTGATCAAACAATTTTGAGTGAGCCCATTGAATTAACTATCGATGCAAAAGAATCAAGTGAATCAGGGAATAAATCAGATTTGGATCAAATATGTTTGAAAATAATTATGCCAATGTTTAATCATTTTGATATGACCTCTAATCTTGGTGATGGTTCATCAATGTTGGGATGGTTTAATGATGAATATTGTCAATCTTTTCATATGAATAAGAGCTTCACTTATATGTGCAAACTGAGTTGCAATACTTTCATGCCTTCTACTTCTTGTGATAATATTTTGGCTTTATATTTTATTAACTATGAAAGTTACTCATGTATACATGTGTCATATGTGCAAAATCCACGGGAAGTAAAAATGGATGACATATACATATACAACATGTACACCTTGTCTCTTTTGTTAGCCACATTTCAGATTAAGCAACGCCGAGGACGGCTTTGTTTTCAAGAAGGGGAGGATGATGAGGACATGACTACCTTGGATACGACCAAAAATATTGCATACATGCATATTTGTCAGGTGATTTCTAGTGCAAACTATTCAATAATCTATTTATGTTATCCAGAACAAAAATACTTCACACACTTTTGTGTTTTGTCTAATTGCAGGTGTATGGGACATTTGTACAATCCACATATGAAGATAAGGCAAAAGGAGAAGTTTAGGTTCTGTTCAAAAAGTCCTCTCACGTCACTTTTGGGCCAAGAGAAGATAGAGTCCAAGTCTCTCACGTTCTGGATTCAGATTCGGACTGCACAGACATACCTGACTCAAAACGCCAACAACTTTTTCATACGGACTCCGAATTGGGTGATTCTTTTTTTGTTGGAAACTAGATTTCGTGCTCTTTCCAACCCAATTGGATTCACTTTTAAATTCGTCCGGAGCATTGAGTTATGGTCGAAACAATCTGACGTTGCACCAGAATCCGAGTCAAACTACAAGTCCAAAGGTGTTGCATCACCTCCACTTGGGCCCATGAGCCTTGTACGACCTAGGGTTGGTTTTAGGCTGCCTTGGGACGTCCTCCCACCTCCTTGGCCGCCACCCCTTGCTCCTATATAAGTAGATCCATCTAGTAGCTTTTTCCTTGGAATTTGTTTAGTTAAAAGTTAGCCATTGCAACTTCGTGTACTTCGTTTGTGTCCAACGACCAGACCAAGACCGCTTACGGATTCCCACCATTATCAATACTTCATATATATTCGCAATATTCAGATTGCTTTATCATATTCTTGCTCGTTCTTCGATTGCTTGCAGGAATAGACCTTCGTGGTCAGGCTGATCGTGCTTCCGGCATCGTCAGTAACCTCAGGAGATTGGTTTAGCGATTGCTAAGGCGCAACGTCGTGCACGTTTGTAGTCGGATCGTCAAAGTCGACTCCACCAAATCGATAGTTATCATCTCATCGAAAGATCGGGACACCCTCGCCTCTATCATCCTTCCCCGAGGATATTCTTGTGTCGCGAGATGTTGTGTTCATCGATTTTGGTGCCTGGGGAGGAGTGCGTGTGTCTTGGACTGCACCACTGTATATTTTGGATGCAAACTTTGCTGAGCGAATGCCTCAGGATGAGGACTGGATGCCCATCAATGGCAATCCCCACCCTATGCCTGGAGTACCTTTCCCAGAGATGCCCCCTTTCAACTTGCCTCCATAACCTGCCCTGGGATGGAATGATGTTCCACCTCCCCCTCCAGAACCTGCTCACAATGAGGTTGAAGCTGACAACTGGGGCAACTGGAATGATCCCGTGGAACAACCAGCAGCTCAAGATCAAGAATCAATGGTGGTCGATCTCTCTGCTCAGCCCAGCTCAGATGCAATGCAGCAGGTACGAATAGCTCCAGGTATCCCCATTGATGAGGATCAATCTGAAGATCAAGATGCTTCTATGCTCAATGTGCAGGCAGAGGATGAGGCCAACAATTGGGCAATCATTGTATACCAACCCCCTGTGCATGTGCTAGCAGTGGAGTTAGCTTCTGTTGCACTTCCTTTTGGGCCACGACTGCCACCTGAAATGATCTGGAGGAGATCTTTTGAAAAGTTATAGGAAGCACATGTGGTTTATGAAGTTCCAAAGCCCATTTTGTTTCAGCATGTCTCTCCTGTGATCTTGTCCAAGAGGAATTGGGATTTTGCTTTCAGGCAAAATGATCTTCCCTTGTTCACATGGAAGGAGCAGGAACCTGCCAGACCTGTTGCCAGAGCTCTATTTTCTGATGATGTTGAGAATCAAGCAACTATGGAGGCTATTCCCACTCCAACTGTGAACACAAAAGTTAGGAGGCCTCGCAAGACTTTGGCGCCAACTCCTATTGTGGAAACTTCAGTTAGAAGATGCACCAGAAGCTCAGTTCAGCGTGATGGGTTTAAGCCCACCTTCCAGGAGCTAGCCCTGTAGCCCAAGAGAAAGAAGCCCAAGGCCAAGCCCTTCACTGCTGAGATGCCAGATGACCCTGCACATGAAGATGTTCCTCCAGCCACTCCTGTCAGTCGTCTGCAAGCAATTGGGAAGGAGCAGGAAATTGATGCAAATTTCCTCTCTGTGGATGCACTTATGGTGGATCCACTCAATGTTGGAAACACTACTTCTAATGATTAGTGTGGTCATGTCATGCTAGGTCTGGCAAGCCCCTAAATGTGCTTTTTACCTTATCTGCTTTTGGCTGTTATGTCATGACAACTATTGTGTAATATTGTTGGGTCAGACTTTTATGTGCTCTTTTGGACATATGACATTGTGTGTCATGTGGTTGCTGGAAACTGTTATGATATTTCTTTATGAGTAACCTTTGTAGAAACTGAAATGTTATCTGTTGGAATGTTAGGGGTTTAATTTCTGAGGCTAGACAGAGGGTTGTTAGGCAGAAAATTTGATGAGAGCCAATGTGCTATAGCATGTTTGCAAGAAACTAAATGCACCTCATTTGATTCTAGAACAATTAAAAGTTTTTGTCCAAGGAGATTTGATTGTTTTGCATGCTCTCCTTCTATGGGTGCCTCTAGTGGAATTCTTGTGGTCTGGAACTCCTCTGTTTTTGTTGGGACCTTAATTGAAGTCCAGCAATTTGCTTTGGTTATTGAGTTTTTCTCCACGCAGAATAATGATAAATGGACTTTGGTTGTTGTATATGGGCCTTGCCAGGGTGAGGCTAGAGATAATTTTGTCACTTGGCTCTATAACTTGCATATTCCCGTTGAAGAAAATTGGCTGCTATTAGGAGACTTTAACTTTATGAGGTCCCTAGATAATAGAAATTTACCTGGTGGTGATCTGAATGATATGTTTATCTTCAATGAGATAATTGGGCAATTGGGCCTTTTGTAATTGCCCATAAAAGGTAGATCTTACACCTATGCAAGATTCACCACTTCTTCAGCAGCTGGACTGGTTCTTCACATCTGGGGACTGGATATCAGATTATCCTATGACTGAGGTGCTTCCCCTAGCTAGAACTGCTTCACACCATGTCCCATGTGTTGTTAATATCAAAACCTCCATCCCAAAGTCAAATCTCTTTAGGTTTGAGAATTACTGGTTAGAGCTGGAAGGTTTCATGGACTGTGTGGAATCTTCTTGGCAAAAGCCATCTTGGAAGGGCCACATAACTGCTAGGATTGCAGACAAATTTAAGTCTTTGAGAATGAGCCTAAAGAGGTGGCAAATGAATGTTTCTTAATTAAAAACCTTGATCAGTAAATGCAATCATGTTATCCTGCTTTTGGATGAGCTGGAGGAGTGTAGGCCACTATTTAGGCAGGAATTCAACTTCAGAAGAATTGTCAAGACACATCTGGAAAAACTCCTCCATCTCCAATTCCTTTATTGGAAGAAAATATGTACTATTAGGTATATTAAAGTGGGAGGGGAAAATTTAAAGATTTTCCATGCCATGGCCACTAAGAGGCACAGGTGAAACTCCATTGCAAGTTTGAAATTAACTGATGGTACAGTGGTAACTGAGCACTCTCAAATGGAATGAATTATTTGGCATTGTTTTAAAAACAGAATGGGTACTTCCAAAGGTATTGTGATGGGTTTTGATCTCTCGGCCCTCATCACTCCCGTGGAGGGTCTGGATGAGCTCACCAGGCCTTTTGAGAAGGAAGAAATGGACAATGTGGTGAAGCACATGCCTGTGGAGAAGGCTCCAGGTCCTGATGGTTTTAATGGCCTTTTCTTCAAAAAGTGCTGGCATATAATCTCAAAAGATTTTTATGAGCTGGCCCAGGCTTTCTATGAGGGTTCTGTTGTGTTGGAAAACATAAATGGCTCTTACATCACTCTTGTGCCCAAAAAACAAACACCTAAGGAATTGGGAGATTTTAGACCTATTTCAGTAACTGGAATGGGTCTGAAGTTTCTTTCAAAGATGGCTGCCAACATGTTCCAAGATGTCAACATCCAGTGTATCCACAAGAATCAATATGGTTTTATCAAGAGCAGAACAATCTAGGATTGCATTGGTTGGACATCTGAATACCTGCACCAGTGTCACCAATCAAAGAGGCCCATTGTAATTCTTAAACTTGACTTTGAGAAAGCTTTTGACTCTTTGGAGCATGAGGCCATAATCCAAATTCTGAGGCATAAAGGTTTCAATGAGAAATGAATACTTTGGATGAAGCAGTTGTTGTCCACTGGCACCTCTTCAGTCCTTCTCAATGGGATTCCTGGGAGAAAATTCATGTGCAAAAAGGGAGTTAGACAGGGGGTCCTGTCTCTCCTCTCTTATTTGTCTTAGCTGCTGATCTCTTGAAGACTGTTATCAATGACATGTTCAGAAGAGGCATTCTACATTTACCTATCCCTTGCCATGATCGGGACTACCCAGTGATACAATATGCTGATGATACTTTGATCATTTTACCTGCTGACAAGGCCCAGCTTATTGCTCTGAAGGATATATGCTCAAGGTTTTCTCACAGTCTACTGGACTTGACATGAATTATCACAAATCTTTCATCATCCCAATCAATGTTGATGCAACACAGATGAATGAACTAGCTACTGCTTTTGGCTGTCAAATTGGGAAGATGCCCTTCACTTATCTTGGCCTGCCAGTAGGAACCACAAGGCCAAAAATGGTTGACTTTATGCCCCTGGTGGACTGCATGGAGAGGAGAATGACTGCTAGCTCATCATTCCTAAATCAAGGAGAAAGGCTACAATTTTTAAATTATGCTTTGTCTTCTATGCCCATCTTCTTCCTATGTAGTTTGGCAGTACCTGCTGGAATTTTGAAACAGCTTGAGAGGATACAGAGACAGTGCCTTTAGAGAAAGCATAGAGATAAGCCAGCTCCTTCCCTTGCTGCTTGGGAGCTTATTTGTAGACCTAAAAACAGGGGAGGGCTTGGTATTCTTAATCCGAGGGTGCAGAATGTGGCTTTCCTCCTTAAGCATGCCAACAATTTCCTAAATATGAAAGATCTTCCTTGGGTGTCCTTAATTTGGGACTCATATTACCATGGTAGAGTGCCCCAGGGAACATCTGACTGTGGCTCTTTTTGGTGGAGAGATATTTGCAAGGTCATGCAGAGTTTCAGAGATTGTTCATGGGTTCAGATAAATGAGGGTGACAATTCACTTTTTTGGTATGACAACTGGCAACTTGATCATGAGGTTTCTACCCTCCAGTCCAGATTTCCTAGGCTTTTATCTTATGCTAGGGACCCATGGATTTCTATTAAGGAGATTTTTGACACACAAGACATCCACAAGCATTTCCATCTTCCTCTGTCAGCTCAGGCATATGGAGACTTGGTTCTGTTGTAGTCTTTGATAGGCAGTCACAATAGAATACCTGGGACCAAGGATGTTTGGTTTTGGCAAGCCTCCTCCAAAGAGTACAAGCCCAAGATGTTCTATTCCCACACTTTTGCTACTGAAACCTTTAATCCATTGACCTCCTGGATATGGAAATCCTCTTGTACTATGAAAACTAAGGTGTTTGCTTGGATGCTCATTATGGACAGACTGAACACAAAGGATATGGTGGAACGAAGGCATTGGCTCATGAAAGATAGAGTTCATTGTGTGCTCCGCCCTTTTCAAGCAAGGGAAAACAGGGATCATCTGTTCTTTAATTGCAACTTCAGTGTGAGAGTGTGGAACTATCTGCAGATTGATTGGTCATCTGGAGACTCAATGACTGAATTGGTTATTCGGGCTAGGAGAAGTTTTGATAAACCTTTCTTCACAGAAGTGGTTTTATTGCCTGTTGGAATATTTGGATCATCGGAAATTCCAGAGTCTTCAGGAGTGAGAGGGCATGTTTAAATAAATGGAGATGTGCTTTTAGGCATGATATCAATCTTATGCAATACAGGATAAAATCTGCCTACAAGGATGATCTCTTAAGATGGGTTTCTTTTCTGCCCTCTTGAGGCTTAGTTCTGTAATGTTTTCATTTCATTTAGAACTAGTTTTGTTTTGATTACCTCTTGTAATCCTTGTATTGTACTTGTTCCCAAAGCTTTTTGATATGGTGTGGGGGTGTTGCCCCACAGTTCCCAGTCAAAAAAATCTATAATTAAACAGATAGGGTAAACATGATGTCATGGAAATATGAGAGTAATCGAAAGAACAATACATCATTAATTTGCCTAATATAGAAAGAAGAGGGAAAAAATACCCTTTGACGTACATGGTGCATGTGGGACCTTTTATCCAAATGTAGCAATATTTAGAATATGTTCAGTAAAGTAGGCCATGCTAACTGATTTAGGGTGAGATTGAACATACTGCGCGCATCCTCAAGTCATCTGGTACGGTGAGATGGAATGTCTGGCGGAGGCCGCAAGGTCCTGATGTGTCCGTGCACTGTACACTCTATGAACGGAAGAAAACCCTCAGATCAGCTCGAATAAAAATGAATTCACTACGATCTCGGCCGACTGATTAAAGGAGGCAGATGAACTGGGATAAGAGATTAGATAATATCTCATTAAATTAGTTAACTTGTTGTCCATGAGAAAGAACCCTTAGTACGGCAGATTCCCCAACCGAGCGGAGCTGGGTCGACCATGAGCAGCGTCGAGAAACTTCATGGCGATAGGCGGCGGCAATCGGAAGTGGCGAAATGCAGTGGGCTTTGCCGGCAGCTTGGCGGCAACGGCATGCGCCGAGCTAAGTGGTTAACGCCGCGATAGGCGGTGCCATGCATAGACGTGGAGGAGCTTGTGCAGGTGTGAACAGGGACCAGAGGGGGTGGCGGGCGGGGTGAGGGTTTTTGTGACGTGAGGATGGTGAGGGTTTTAATTTTTTATTTTTTGAATTGGGTGGTGAGGGTTTTCTGTCCCACAAAGAATTTTGGAGGCGACAGTTTGCTAGAGCCAACCGTGTGTGATTGACGCAACAGGAAAAATGAAAGTCATTGCACACAATTCCAATTTTGGGAACCGTGTGTGATTGACGTACTACCTCCATCCTGGTTTATTGGTCCCCTTTGTAATTTTTACCAAATTTTGACCAAATATTTAACTAAGAAATGTTTCTGCATGTCACCAAAAATTATATCATTGAACACTATGCTCAAATACCCATCCAACGATATAATTTTTGCTGACCTACACTAACATTTTGTTAGTTAAACCTTTGGTAAAAATTTAACACAAATTACAAAGGGGACCAATAAACCAAGACGGAGGTAGATTCCATCAACCGAACTGATTGCATCCAGATCCCACGGTTAGACATAAGTAAACATAGATTAAACATACTCATACATAGATAATAAGCGTACACGTACACAAGCATAGTTCAACCATAAGTACATAGTTCAACCGTCATTAAGCATACTCAAGCGTACATAGTTCGATCCCACATCTCATCTCACATGTCATCATGATCCTGAAGCTTCTTCAGGTACTCGGCGTACGCGCCGTGCACCACCATGCGAGAATACTTCTGCTTGAAGGAGCCAACGACCCATCCTCTTGCAAGAGCCAAAGCACTTAGATACGCGTCATGAAGCTTGTGGTTGCAAAATGTGCATCGATAGCCGCCGTTCCAGGTCCTAATACGCCTGTTATGCTTTCCCGCATAAAGCTCCCTCAGGATTTCCCTCTTGTACCTCCTCTGGCCATCTTCATCCTCGTTCTCCACATTATCAGACATCACCTATACAAATAGTAAAACAAATTTGGCATCCAATCAATGTTTACATGCCATGAAGTACAATTAGGAATTTATGTCTATTTATTCATACATATCCAGAGATTATGGTACAATTTTTAAGCACAGTCATCAATGTACAGACCAATCTTGAAGAAAATAATGGCACAAACATATCTAGGTCATTCAAAATCAAGTGTCATGTCCTGGCTGGGAATTATTAGCACGAACACTAACCCTAGTTGGATTACTAGCAGAAATCATTTGCACCGATGGAACAACTAATCACTTATCACTTGTACCATTCAAACAATCAATACACTACACGGATCTAACGAAACTTACTCAGATTTCATGGATTGGGAGAACATAACAATAGGATTTCTATTCCAAAAAGGGGGAGGCAGGAGTAACCACAGAAACCCTAGGATCTATTTGACACATAAATGGGTATAGATGACTAATCAGTTGTCCGTCGTCGTCGGAGTCGTCGCCGGAGTGGTCGTCGAAGCCGTCGCTGGGGTCATCGCCCGAGTCATCACCAGAGTCGGTGTGGAACTCTGCCTTCGACTATGGAAGCTTGACGCCGTCGACGACGTCAGGGTGTAGCAATAACTCACCGCCGGTGACGACAACCTCTGTCTCCATCTCCACGCTGTGCTTTGGTGCTTCAGTAGCCCTGGCAGGCGGCGGTCAAACCGCTGGCTCGCCTCCCGGTGAGCCTGCGCACCGGGCTGCTAGCATGCCTACCCTTGTTTCACACAGCTACTCACACGCCTCCCGATGACACTGTGCAGTGAGCACGCCTCCGTCAACTCAACCACCTGCACGCACGCCTCCAGGTCTGCCTACGCGGTGGACTGTTCGCATGCGTCCCGTCAACTCACGCCTGCTCGCACGGCACACGGGTCGCATGGCGGCACGTTTTTTGTTTTTCTATTTGGATGATTAACGTTGCCGCTTTTTTGCTTAACCGAAGCAAGGCACGTATCCATTGTTGGTCTAACGCTCATGGTTCGAAAAAATAATCCGTTTGGGATATTGGTTCCCAACTATTAATAATCCCCCGTTTGTAATTAGATAAGGATTACATCAAAACTGGTATCAAACTTTGTATTGGTGTCCATATGACAACAAGATAAGTTTCATGAACTTCAAATAAGTTTTGGATGCACTAGAATTTCAAAATCAAGATTCTCAATGCTTGAAATTTCTTGCACGGGGAGTAAAACATGCACCCAGTGAGACACATGTGTTTTCGCAATCCATTTAGGTGCACTGTCACGTGTGCATGTAGCTCAAATTTCATTTTTGCACCTTATACCCATAGAAAATCAATCAATTAATGTACTAAAATGTCTTAATGATCTCTGTTTTTTTTCAAAATTAAAACGTCCCTCCTTTGGTAACATATGTTCACCGCGGGATAATTTAACACACATCGTAGTTGCGGTGGATTCGCGGTGTGTGTGTGTGTTGGGTGGCGGGTGGCTCGCAGTACACTACGAGTTGGGAGCCACCATGTGGGTTCGCCGTTTTGTTAGGCAGGTGCCACATCAGAGTCGTGAATTCGTTATTTAAAACAGTACACAACCCTTTCATACATACATGTTTTGGCCACATGCAGTCGATGGTTGTCCTACACGACATTCGATACTCGTGTGTGACACATTCTATGGGCCCGCGAGGTCATCGTCCATCACTTTGACAAACAGCCGGCAGTGAGGTTAATTTGAGCAGCAAGGTAGAATCTTTTTTGTTTGTGTTATGGTGGTATACAGTACGCGTCGAAGAGGTGGGAGGGAACTAGCATATATACTATATGTACGTTTCCGTGAACAAGTACACCTCACTCAGTGTCGGGACTTTTCATTTTCCGAGGCATGTGCCACATCAAAGTTGTGAAATTGGCTATTCAAACTCACACAACTTCTCTTTAGCCCACATGCATGCAGGCGGTGGTTATCCTAGCTAGGACACTCACGTGTGATGCTTCCATCTGTGGGCCCACGAGGCCATCATCGATGCATGCATCACTTTGACCTACATCGGGAGAGGTTGATTAATTTCATCATTGAGGAGGATTCTTTTTGGGTTGTATTGCGGTAGGAGCATATAGTATGTGTCGAAGAGGGGGAATTGGACCATCATATGTAGTACACTTCATGAACCTTGCTCTGTGTGGGGGGTTTACGATTTTCTAGGCATGTGGCACATCAAAGTTGTGCATTTTGGGTATTCAACATATGTTTGGCCCACATGCAAAGCGATGGTGGTTGTCCTCTCGCACCCACTTAAGCGGTTATCAGCGATATCGATGCTTTCCATCTGTGGGCCCTCTTGGTCCATCACTACTTTTTGCCTGACAATGAGAGAGGTTAATTTGACTTTGGAGGGATTATTTTTTTGCTTGTAATATGGTATATATATAGGTCATGCTCTGGGATGACATGATAAAGTTTGAGCACACACACATGCATGTGTACGCATGAATCCCTCCCATCGAATCGGAGTGACTAGTACAACGATATGTCATGCATGAACCGATCTCGCTCTGTGTGGGGACTGTAGGATTTTCGACGCACGCGCCACAACAATGTTGTGAAATGGTACTCAAAACATGCATGCACGCATCACCTCCATACGTATGCATGTAGTGGTTGCCTTCGAACGGTACACTCCCTCGCTTGGTTATTGGCGACAAGCCTATATATTCGTGGGCCCGCGTGGACATCCATGATCACCTTGACCGACAACAAGATAGGTTAACATGGTGGATTCTTCCTTTGGTTCGTGTTATCGTAGTATAGGTCATGGTGAGATTCAGACCTAATTTAGTTTGAGCGCATATACTATGCACGCATGCATGCATGAATCCCCGTAGTTGGCTTGAAGTGTGGTGTAACATACATATGCATCGTCAACCTAATAACCCTCACACAGTGTGGGGATTTCTAGTTTGAAATCATGGTGCCACATCAAAGTTGTTCCATTGTGTATTTAAAAACACACCTCTCCATACATATATATGTATGGGCCACATGCATGCAGTGGTTGTCTTCGGGGACTAGCTACTTGCGTGATTATTGGCGAGTTAGCAGATCTCCGGGGTCGCATGGACATCCATCACATTTACCAACAACAAGAGAGAGGTTGTACGACCAAGGTGGATTATTCTTGGTCCGTTTTACGATCCATCTTGGTGAGATGCCTTTCTGGCCCGCCGACTGAAAGTGTGCGTGTGGGGGGGGCTGCTACTTCGCACTTTGCTAGGTGAACCTTGGTTAGGGGGGCATGCATTCATAGCATAGGAGTCCCTTCGTGCCGACACGAGGGGGGCTTGTAGCTACTTCGCACTTTGCTAGGTGAACCTCAGTTTGGGGGGGGGGCTTCTAGCTACTCCGCACTTTGCTAGGTGAACCTTGGTTGGGGGGGTGATACGTCTCCAACATATCTACTTTTCCTATCGCTTTTCCTCTTGTTTTGGACTCTAATTTGCATGATTCGAATGAAACTAACCCCGGACTGACGCTGTTTTCAGCTGAACTACAATGGTGTTGTTTTTGTGCAAAAATAAAAGTTCTCGGAATGGAACGAAAATTTGCGAGGATTTTTATATCAATAAAGAGAATTTCTGGAGCCAAGATCCACTGGAGGGGGGCACCTGGGTGGGCACAACCCACCAGGGCGCGCAACCCCTCCAGGCGCACCCAGGTGGGTTGTACCCACCTAGTGGCCCCGCAGACCCTCAAACCGATGCTATAAAATCCTATTTTTTCCAGGAAAAATCAGGGAGAAAGAATTATCGCGTTCCAGGGGATGGAGCCGCCACCGTCTCCTGTTCTTCATCGGGAGGCCAGATCTGGAGTCCGTTTGGGGTGCCGGAGAGGGGAATCTTCGTTCTTCGTCATCACCAACCCTTCTCCATCGCCAATTCCATGATGCTCCCCACCGGGAGTGAGTAATTCCTTCGTAGGCTCGCTGGTCGGTGATGAGTTGGATGAGATTCATCATGTAATCTAGTTAGTTTTGTTAGGGCTTGATCCCTAGTATCCACTATGTTCTGAGATTGATGTTGCTATGACTTTGTCGTGCTTAATGCTTGTCACTTTGGGCCCGGGTACCATGCTTTTAGATCTGGACCGTTTATGTTATCACCATTATATTCATGTTCTAGATCCGATCTTGCAAGTTATAGTCACCTACTACTTGTTATGATCTGGCAACCCCGGAGTGACAATGGTCGGGAGCACTCCCGGTGATGACCGTAGTTTGAGGAGTTCATGTATTCACCGAGTGTTAGTGCTTTGTTCCGGTTCTCTATTAAAAGGAGGCCTTAATATACCTTAGTTTCCAATTGGATCCCACTGCCACGGGAAGGTAGGACAAAAGATGTCATGCAAGTTCTTTCCGTAAGCACATATGACGATTTACGGAATACATGCCTACATTATATTTATGAACTGGAGCTAGTGCCGTATCACCCTAGGTTATGACTGTCACATGATGAATATCATCCAACAAATTACTGATCCAATGCCTACGAATTTATCTTATATTTTTCTTGCTAAGTTACTACTGCTATCGTTACTGCTGCACTTGCTACAAAAATACTGCTATCACTGTTAGCGTTACTATTGCTGCTGTCACTATTATCAAAACTATCATATTACTGTGCTACTGATCACGTTGCTACAGATAATTAATCTCCAGGTGTGCTTGAATGGACAACTCATCTGCTACTACTTGCAAATATTCTTTGGCTCCCCTTGTGTCAAATCTATAAATTTGGGTTGAATACTCTACCCTCGAAAACTGTTGCTATCCCCTATACTTGTGGGTTATCAAGACCTTTTTCTGGCGCCGTTGCCGGGGAGCATAGCTATATTTGTTGTGTCACTTGGGATTATTATCAGTTTATCACTATGAAGAATCTGAAGGATGCTAAGACTAAGATTTATCCCTCTAAGACGAGGGGAGGTAAGGAACTGCCATCTAGCTCTGCTTTAGATTCATCTTCTTTTATAAGTAAACTTGCAACACCACCACATGCTATTAATCCTGATATGTCACAAGTTATTGATGATGCTACTTCTGCTATGAATGATACTTATGATGATGCTAGTACTTTGCTTGATGATGATGATGATGTGCCACTAGGTGATTTTCTTGATGAACAAATTGCTAGAGTAAGACAACATGATTTTGTTGAAACTGATGATGTGCTTGACACTGAAAATCTTGAAACACCTACTAGAACTAGCCCTCCTAGATATGAAATGCCTAAGGTACCGGAAGGTTATTTTATGAATGAGGAGACAACTAGAGATATTCTTGCTTGTAAGGATATAGATGATCTAGAGATATTATTATCCGAGTATAAAGAAAAATATCTGAATGCTTGAATGAAATATGATCCTAAGTTTGCTACCTCACCTATCTTTATTGATGATAAGGATTATGAATTCTCTGTCGACCCAGAGTTAATTACTTTGGTGGAATCCGATCCTTTCCATGGTTATGAAACTCAAACTGTTGTGGCACATCTTACTAAGTTGAATGACATAGCCACCCTTTTTACTCGTGATGAGAAAACTCGCTATTACTATAATCTCAAATTATTTCCGTTCTCATTAAAGGGTGATGCTAAAGCTTGGTACAATACTCTTGCTCCTGGTTGTGTGCATAGTCTCCGGGATATCATTTATTACTTCTCTGAAAAATATTTCTCTGCTGATAAGAAACAAGCTGCTTCACAAGAAATATTAGACTTTGTCCAAATTGAAGAAGAGAGTCTCCCACAAGCTTGGGTGAGGCTTTGCCAATTACTTAATGCTTTGCCTGATCATCCTCTTAAGAAAAATGAAATACTTGATATCTTCTATAATTGAGTAACCGATGCTTCTAGGGATTTCCTAGATAGTTGTGTTGGTTGTGTTTTTAGGGAATGAACTATTGGGCAAGTTGAAGAATTATTGAATAACATATTGAAAAATTATGATGATTGGACTCTTCCTGAACCACCGCTTAAACCCACTCAGAAGAAGAGGGGTATATTATATCTCAGTCCTGAAGATATGCAAGAGGCAAAGAAATCCATGAAGGAAAAAGTATTAAAGCTGAGGATGTCAAAATTTGACCTCCTATTGAAGAAATACATGGGCTTGATACACCACCACTGCCTAAGGTGGTAGAGGTAGATTCTCTAATGAAATTCAATGATAATGATGATCCTCACAGTATGCACCCTAGCCAATGCCTTTATAAGTTTGAAAACTACATTAGAAAACAAGATCACTTCAATGCAAATGTTATTAAACAATTGAAATATAATTCTGATATGATTGCTCGCTTGAGTGACTTGTTATTTAGAATTTCAAATGATGTTAGAGGAATGGGGAAGCATGCTTCTATGGTTCAAACTCAGTTAGAACAAGTTGCTAAATCTCAAAGAGAGTTTCTTGATGGAATGAATAATAATATAAGTGACTTTGTTGTTAGAGTAGTAACTAGAGGAGGTAAAATGACCCAGGAACCACTTTATCCTGAGGGACACCCAAAAAGAATTGAACAATACTCCCAAAGAGTTAACACCGATGCACGTAGTCCTTGTAAAAATAAAAAGAAGAAAAATCATAGGACTTTGCATGCCTCTAGTGAACCTGAAGTAGAAAAACCTCTTGATAATGATAATGAAGTTTCTATCACTGATGCTGAAACTCAGTCTAGTAATGAACACTCACCTTCTGATAATGAAAAAGATAATGATGATGTTCATGAAGACACTCAAACAAATAGTAAAGAACCATACAATGATGTTCAAATAGAACCTGCAGTTGATCTTGATAACCCACACCCCAAGAATACAAGATATGATAAAATAGATTTTATTTCTAGAAAACATGGTAAACAAAGAGAATCATGGGTTCAAAAACCTATGCCCTTTGCACCTAAGTCAACTAAAAAGAAAGATGTTGAAGAATTTGAACGCTTTGCTGAAATGTTGAGGCCAGTCTTTATGCGTGCTCGCTTGACTGATATCCTTAAAATGCCTCCTTATGCAAAGTATATGAAAGACATCATCACCAATAAGAGAAAAATACCGGAAGCTGAAATCTCCACTATGCTAGCTGATTATACTTTCAAAGATGGAGTACCTAAAAAACATGGAGATCCGGGAATACCAACTATACCTTGCTCCATCAAAAGAAATTATGTGAAAACTGCTTTATGTGATTTAGGAGCTACTGTTAGTGTTATGCCTTTCTCTTTATATAAAAGACTTGATTTGAATAAACTCACACCTATTGAAATATCTTTGCAAATGGCTGACAAATCAACTGCCATACCTATCGGTATTTGTGAGGATGTGCCCGTTGTTGTTGCTAATGTTACTATTTTGACTGACTTTGTTATACTTGAGATGCCCGAGGACGACAACATGTTGATTATCCTTTGTAGACCCTTCTTGAATACTGCAGGGGCTGTTATTAATTTCAATAAAAGTAAAATCACTTTTCATATCAATGGTAATGAGCATACGGTGCATTTTTCAAAGAAACAATTCCAAGTGAATGGTATTAATGTTATTGAAAAATTTCCGACAATCACTATTGGAAGTTCTCAACTACCTCTACCTACTGTTAAAAATAAATATGAAATGCTTATTGTTGGGGACATTCATATCCCCGTTGAGGTAACTTAGTGATTTACGGAAGTTCTTCGGTTTCATGCTAATCGAAAGTGGTTGTTAATAAGACTTGATCAACCTTATTAATGGATCATTTTTGAGAGGTATGAAGTTGATGAATTTAGTAAGCACTACCTTCTGTTCCTACCTTTTGTTTTCTGATTTTATTAGTTAAATAAAATAAAATGCCATGTTTTTTTCTATTTTCTGAATTTCTCCTTCAATAAAAAATGACCCAAAAATAAAAGTTCTCAAAATGCTGTGAAAATTTAATACGATTTGTTTTTGAATATTTAAGAATTTTTGGTGCAAATAACATCAGAGGGAGGTGCACAAGGTGGGCACAACCCACCTGGGCACACCAGGAGCCCCAGGTGCGCCCTGGTGGGTTGTGGTCCCCACGTGGGCCCCCAAACTTATCTCTTCATCCCACATCACCACCTACCTCTAGAAAAAATCACCATTGCTCTCTCTCCCATGTTCTTGCTCTCAAACCTGCGGATTTTGATCTCTTTGCTCGAAGCTCCATTTCCGAAACTGTTTTGGGGGATTGTTGCTTGGTATGTGACTCCATCGTTTGTCCAATTAGTTTTTGCTTTAGTGGTTTATATTTTGAATAATTAGCTACTCTTGGCGCTGCTGTAGATGAGCTTGCGTGTTGAATTCTTAGAGTTCTAAGTAGTTTGTATGCTTGCTATGGCCTCTATGTATCCCTATGAGTAGTTGCTATCAATCTTGTAAAGTTTTGTTGAGAAATTTTTGTCACCCAAATTTTTTTAGAAAATTGTACGCGAATACAATTAACCTCTTTGGAAGGAGGTCTTCGAAGAGGATATCCTCGGAGGCATCCTCTAGTGATAGTTCCGTTCGTCGGTCTTATGTTGAACCAAGTGAAAGTTCCATACGAGATGTCGCCACCAAAACATGCTTGTGGCCGTGCGACGACTATATGGTCCGTGTCGGCATTTAGGAGGAATTTGAGCAATACGTTCACAATGCCGGTCTCGGTCCCTAAATTTCAGATAAGTGCAATCAACACCACACCCTCACTGAATCATTTGTCAAAGGATTTGAATTCCATCCCAATGAGTCTAGGGTGTCATTTAAACTTTATGAAGATTCATTTACCAAATCACTAGAGAGATTTGCTCACCACTGCAAAATCCCATTCTGGGGTTCGGTGACGAACCACCAAGGGCTGAGTACCAATCATTTATGACTAGTCTTTGCTACGCTGAGACGAGGGGAGTGGCGCGAGGTAGAATAAAGAGCATTCATTTCCCCACAATTCAGTACTTTGCTATTTAATGGGAAATGTATTGTAGGCAAACAGGATTGTAGTACACTTTGTGCTCTAGACTTGAGCCTCTTATGCACCGCTCTCACCGGTGATAGGAGTTATAATCTTGGAGCAATTGTTGCACGCAGGTTGCAACATAATGCTAATAGTGGCTATTTCTATGGTGGAATTTATACCAGACGTTTAGCAAGAGAGCTGGGTGTTTCACCTTTGCCCTTTGACCCTATCCTACCCACGCAGTATTTAGACTTTGATGCTATGAAACATCTTAAGATCCTTAAAGGAGATATTCATAATTTCACCTATAAATTGTTGTTTAACCAAGAATCTGTGGTGTACACATATTTGCCTGCGCCAGCTCTCTTTGATTATCACAACAAGGGAAGGTATTTTGTTCTTGAGATCGAGGCCCGAGCTCACAACGCGGCGGTTGAGGTGGTACGGCAGGCCGAGGCATCGGCATCAAGAGCCTCCGTGAGCTACCAGTCCGACTATTATCCAGGCTACTGACTGATTACCAAGTTAGGCCAAAAGCCTAAGCTTGGGGGAGTACGTGTTTTCCACCGACATTACATTCATGTTCACACATTCCATTCAGTTGTCGGTGTCCACACTTTTCCATTGTATCATCCATGTTAGATTTATTTTCTGACTTTCTCCTTGTGTGTTTGAAAAAACTTTGAGAAAATACAAAAATATTTCCTGCTTCTTTTTTAATTTTGTTTCTAGAGTATTTAGCTGTAGCACTAAAAGGAAAAACTAAAAGATTTCCTTGTTATTCTTTTGCTTGTTGGGATCTTTCCCGTGTAATAGTTTTTCTCGTTTTTGCTTTTCCCTTTTATTTGCTTGCTCAAGAAAACCAAAAACTCCAAAAATATTTCAGTATGTTTCTCTGATTTTCTTTTCTTTTTATTCGAGTCGTACCGAGGAGAAGACCATGATGAAAATGTTGAGTGGCTCTCATTTGCATAATTGTTGATCTAACAAAGAGCCCATATTACCTTGTGTTCTCCTGTTGAATAAAATGTTTGCAGATTCCAGCTTAGTGCACGACACTCTTGCACTATTATTATTTTCATGTCATTCGGTCATGCAAGTTAAAGGCAATAATGACGATATTTGATGAACTGTCCGTGGCAGAGAGAAACAGGTATGAACTCGATTTGTTCTGTTTTTGTAAATATGTTTAACCTAGTATCCATTATTTAACCCATTATAATTAAACATGTTTGCAATGACAATTAGAGATTATAGTTTCTCATGCCATGCATAAATAGCTAGGAGTGGATAATGATTTATCTTGGATATCAACATTGTGTTAAAATGATTGTGATGTAGTATGACGATATGGTATCCTCCTCTGAATGTTCGAGTGGCTTGACTTGGCACATGTTCATGCATGTAGTTGAATCAAAATCAACATAGCCTTTATGATATTTATGTTCATGGTGTTCATATCCTTCTCATGATAGTGTCCAATGTTACTTATGCATAATGCATGTTGATGACCGTTGTTGCTCTCTAGCTGGCCGCTTCTCAACCTATTTGCTAGCCTTCGCCTGTACTAAGTGGGAATTCTGCTTGTACATCAGAAACCTTGAACCCAGGTTATTCCAGATGAGTCCACCATACCTACCTATATGGGGTATTACCCTGCCGTCCTAAGTAATTTTCCATGTGCCACCTCTAATAACTTCAAATAAATATCCTTTTTGTGTGCCTGGATCGTTCATGGAACGACATGAGGTGGTCGGTATCTTCCATGCAAAGCGGGTTATTCTCAGGTTGAGTGTTTATTCACTCACCATCGCATGAGAAAAGGGCAGTAATAGGGATTCCCAGTCCCGAACTAAAAAATGCAAATAATTAAACAAAACTCCCCTGGGACTGTTGTTCGTATGGATGGCACCCGTTGTTTCTGACAAGCCGTGGAGTGCGATTGTTGGTAGAGGGGGAGTAAATCTTTACTTTTATCGCTTGGGAACCACCACTAGCGTGCTTAGCATGGAAAATATTGATAACTGATGGTCGTGAACTAATCTAGAAGCGTGCATGTCTCAAAATATCGTTTACCTCTGTTTTAAAAACTTGAGCTCTGGCACCGCTGCAAATCATTGCTTCCCTCTGCGATGGGACTATCTGTTTACTTTTATGTTGTGTCATCACTCTCTAAAATAAGCGCCTGAACCGGAGAGCACTGTGTCATGTTGATGCATTGTCTGTAGCTAATGTTGGGTGCATCATGACTGGATCTTTTCTACCATGAATTACAATGTTTAGTCACTGCTTGAACTTTGGAGGTGCTCTGCATTTATGTTTTGCGGTCTCAGAAAGGGCTAGCGAGATACCACTATTGTCATATTATATCATGGTTATTTTGATAACGTGTTGCAATTTGAGATATCTTATTATTGCTCGCTAGCTGATTATGTCATTGATATGAGTTAATATAATTTTTAAGAGTTATTGTCGGCATGGTCAGTTATAATGTTGGCTGAAAACCTGGGTGCTGTTTAAACTTATTTATGCAAACAAGAGCAAAAGAGTTCGTAAAAGCTTTTCTTTTTCACTTTCAGTTTATCAACTGAATTGCTTGAGGACAAGCAAAGGTTTATGCTTGGGGGAGTTGATACGTCTCCAACGTATCTACTTTTCCTAACGCTTTTCCTCTTGTTTTGGACTCTTATTTGCATGATTTGAATGAAACTAACCCCGGACTGACGCTGTTTTTAGCAGAACTACCATGATGTTGTTTTGGTGCATAAATAAACGTTCTCGGAATGGAACAAAACTTTGCGAGGATTTTTTATATCAACTAAGAGAATTTCTGGAGCCAAGATCCACCGGAGGGGGGCACCTGGGTGGGCACAACCCACCAGGGAGCGCCCCCCTCCAGGCGCGCCCAGGTGGGTTGTGTCCACCTGGTGGCCCCGCAGACCCTGAAACCGATGCTATAAAATCCTATGTTTCAAGAAAAAATCAGGGAGAAAGAATTATCGCGTTCCACGAGATGGAGCCGCCGCCGTCTCCTGTTCTTCATCAGGAAGCCAGATCTGGAGTCCGTTTGGGGCTCGGGAGAGGGGGGTCTTCGTTCTTCGTCATCACCACCCCTTCTCCATTGCCAATTCCATGATGCTCCCCAACGGGAGTGAGTAATTCCTTCGTAGGCTCGCTCGTCGAAGAGGAGTTGGATGAGATTTATCATGTAATCCAGCTAGTTTTGTTAGGGCTTGATCCCTAGTATCTACTATGTTCTGATATTGATGTTGCTATGACTTTGCATGCTTAATGCTTGCCACTTTGGGCCTGGGTGCCACGATTTCAGATCTGAACCGTTTATGCTATCACCATTATATTCATGTTCTAGATCCGATCTTGCAAGTTATAGTCACCTACTACATGTTATGATCCGGCAACCCCGGAGTGACAGTAGTCGGGATCACTCCCGGTGATGACTGTAGTTTGAGGAGTTCATGTATTCACCGTGTGGTAATGCTTTGTTCCGGTTCTCTATTAAAAGGATGCCTTAATATCTCTTAGTTTCCAATTGGACCCCGCTGCCACGGGAGGGTAGGACAAAAGATGTCATGCAAGTTCTTTCCATAAGCACGTATGACTATTTACGAAATACATGCCTACATTATATTTATGAACTAGAGCTAGTGTCGTATCGCCCTAGGTTATGACTGTCACATGATGAATATCATCCAACAAACTACCGATCCAATGCCTACGAATTTGTCTTCTATTGTTCTTGCTAAGTTACTACTGCTATCGTTACTGCTGCACTTGCTACAAAAATACTGCTATCACTTTTACCGTTACTATTCCTGCTGTCACTATTATCAAAACTATCATATTACTTTGGTATTGATCATGTTGTTGCAGATAATTAATCTCCACGTGTGGTTCAATTAACAACTCAGCTGCTAATACTTGCAAATATTCTTTGGCTCCCCTTGTGTCAAATCTATAAATTTGGGTTGAATACTCTATCCTCAAAAATTGTTGCGATCCCCTATACTTGTGGGTTATCACGGTGCATGCATTCCTAGCTTAGGATTCCCTTCGTGCTGACATGAGGGGGCATGCATTCATAGCTTAGGATTCCCTTCGTGCCGACACGAGGGGGGGCTGCGAGCTACTTCGCACTTTGCTAGGCGAACCTCGGGGGGGGGGGGGCATGCATTCATAGCTTAGGATTCCCTTCATGCCGACACGAGGGGGCAAGGAATACCGTGTACTTTGCGACATAGGTGCCACATCGAAGTTGCATTTGGTATTTGAACATCAAACCACCCTTTTCATACATAAATTTGTTCTACATGCAAGCGTGTTCGTGTTCTGACCCTCTCCCGCATCATTTTTCGCCAAATTTATGTACATTAGACAAGTCGGATAATGCAACAGACACGGTTCACTCAAACTAACCGTGTGCCACGCCGGTGTCCCTGTCACGCACACATCCGCATAGTACATTGGGCTCCATGAGGGCACGAGGCTTCCCCTCTCAAAAATATCTACCTGCCTGCAGCTTTTTTCTGTTTGATAACACACAATTATTGTGTTTCGACCGTGTGTGATGTTTCTTGTTCCCAATCCCGCCTGCATCCCTCGAAAATATCTGCCTGCCTCAAGGGTTTTTCTGTTTCATAACACACGGTTGTTATCTCCGGACCGTGTGTGATGTTTCTTGTTCCCAATCCCGCCTGCATCCCTCGAAAATATCTGCACACACACACCCCCTTCCTCGCTCGAAACCCTAGCAAGGTCCCTGCCGCCATGCCGCAAGGCCTCCATTGTCCACATCTACCAGTTTGCCCGTGCTGCTTACCCACCGATCTCCATACCCAGGGCACCCTAAGTTTCTTAGATGACGCTTGCCAAACGCCCCTTTCGACAGATCCCCATCCCCCACTCCAGAGCGTCGTAGCCTAAGCCCGGCTACGCTTCCCGTGGAGCTCGAGGAGCGACTGGCCCAAAAGAGGTGTATCGCGGTGAAAGATCGTGGATGTCGCCTAGAGGGGGGGTGAATAGGCGCTTTAAAATAATTATGGTTTAGGCTTGAACAGATGCGGAATAAACCTAGCGGTTAATTTGTCAAGCACAAAACCTACAACAACTAGGCTCACCTATGTGCACCAACAACTTATGCTAAGCAAGATAAACTACTAGGTGATAGCAAGATATATGACAAGAAGCAATATGGCTATCACAAAGTAAAGTGCATAAGTAAAGAGCTCGGATAAGAGATAACTGAGGCACGCGGAGACGACGATGTATCCCGAAGTTCACACCCTTGCGGATGCTAATCTCCGTTTGGAGCGGTGTGGAGGCACAATGCTCCCCAAGAAGCCACTAGGGCCACCGTAATCTCCTCACGCCCTTGCACAATGCAAGATGCCGTGATTCCACTAAGGGACCCTTGAGGGCGGTCACCGAACCCATACAAATGGCAACCCTTGGGGGCGGTCACCGAACCCGTACACTTTGGCAACCCTTGGGGGCGGTCACCGGTACCCGTCAAATTGCTCAGGGCGATCTCCACAACCTAATTGGAGACCCCGACGCTTGCCCGGAGCTTTATATCACAATGATTGAGCTCCGAACACCACCAACCGTCTAGGGCGCCCAAGCACCCAAGAGGAACAAGCTCAAGGGCACCAAGCACCCAAGAGGAATAAGCTTCTCAACTTGTAACTTCCACGTATCACCGTGGAGAACTCAAACCGATGCACCAAATGCAATGGCAAGGGCACACGGAGTGCCCAAGTCCTTCTCTCTCAAATCCCACCGAAGCAACTAATGCTAGGGAGGAAAATGAGAGGAAGAACAAGAAGGAGAACACCAAGAACTCCAAGATCTAGATCCAATGGGTTCCCCTCACATAGAGGAGAAAGTGATTGGTGGAAATGTGGATCTAGATCTCCTCTCTCTTTTCCCTCAAAAACTAGCAAGAATCCATGGAGGGATTGAGAGTTAGAAAGCTCTAAGAAGGTCAACAATGGGGGAAGAACACGAGCTCAAAGGATAAAGTAGAAAGGGGAAGAAGACCCCCTTATATAGTGGGGGGAACAATCCAACCGTTACTCCCACTTCAGCCCCGCAGAGAGCGGTACTACCGCTTGGCCAGCGGTACTACCGCTTGCCACTATAAGCGGTACTACCGCTCCCCCTCGTGGTACTGCCGCTGGGCCCAGAGCGGTACTACCACGGTGGCAGGGCGGTACTACCGCAAACGAGCGGTACTACGGCCCCCACTGCCGCGGCTAGTACCGTAGAACCCGACACGAAAAAAGACCCCTCGAATCGAGGCGGTACTAGTACGAGACCACAGCGGTACTACGGCTGGGGGCTACCAGCGGTACTACCGCTTGTGGCACCCAAGCGGTACTACCGCTCTGGCCCGCGGTACTACCGCTGGGACCAAAACTGCCATAACTTCTGCATAAGAGCTCCGAATTGAGCAAACTCAAGCTTGTTGGAAAGAGGAAGACGAGTAGCATCAAAACAGCGACAGGGGAGGTATGCCAACAAATAGAGGAGTGAAACCTCCAACCGAGAAGAACCGGCATAACCTCCAACATCGAAAACATCATAGAAGATGCGAGTGAACTCCGTTTTCGATGAACTCGAGCTTGTCATCAAGATGACCATAAGCTCCAAAACTCACAAAGAGAAGAACCAAACAAGAACCAATAAAGATGATGCAAGGATGCAATGGTTTGAGCTCTCTATGAACGATACGATCAAGCTACTCATCGAGAGCCCCCTTGATAGTACGGCAATCGATCCTATAACCCGGTCTCCCAACTACCATCATGAGACCGGTAAAATAGAAAACCTATCAAGAGCAAACCTTTGCCTTGCACATGGTCCACTTGAGCTAGATGATGACGATCTTGACTCCCTCAAGTTGAACCACCTTTCTTGGTTGCGTTGGCTCGATGAAGACTAGTTGATTGCTCCCCCATGCTCCACTATGGGTGAGCCACTCTTCTGCACATCTTCACAAGTCCATTGTCACCACAATGGACGGCAAGCTTCAAGCATTTGATCTCTTCATGATGCTTCACTTGAACTTGCACACCGCAACATCTTCACAAGTCCATTGTCACCACAATGGACGACAAGCTTCAAGCATTTGATCTCTTCATGATGCTTCACTTGAACTTGCACACCGCAACCTAACCCCACAAAGAACTCTCACGAAGATCATGGGTTAGTACACAAAAGCGTAATTGACAATGCTTACCACACCATGGGATCGCTTGATCCCTCTCGGTACATCTTCTTCGCTTTGTGAGTTGATCAAGTTGATTCACTCTTGACTTAGTCTTGATCAACCATGAATCTTTTCAACTCTCTTCATTTGGATGATGTCTTGAAGATATACATGAATGATCACACAATCTTCTTCTCCAAGACATGCTTGCAATAAGCTCAACTCTCACATGACCAATCTTTGGATAATTCCTTAATAACACCTTGGTCACCACATAAACTCCTTGAAACCAACACATGAACTTCCAGAAATGCCTATGGACAAATTCTTCAAATATAACTCAAGGCAACCATTAGTCCATAGAGGTTGTCATCAATTACCAAAACCAAACATGGGGGCACCGCATGTTCTTTCACGCGGTCTCTTCGCCCGACATCACCGAGGAAGCTGACGACCATCACTGGTCGCAGGCACTCAATCAGGGGGCTAGAGTATGCGGGTATGTCGCGGATGCCGGCTACGACATCGAGACCGTTGACAATGATAGCCTGAGGCAGGCCATGTCATAGGTTAAGAGGCCCACCCCAACCCCTCAGGTTCAACCGCCGTCGATCTCATCCATGGCCCTGCCGCTAATCTCCTATGGATCGCTATCAAGGATTTGCCATCCTTCATCGCAATCGAGCCCCTTTTGTCATTTATGAAGGACACGTTCTGCGACGATGGCTTGGTATCCACAGCTTCCAACTCAGGCCTCATCGTTGGCGACCACGAGGAGGGCACCCTCTCCGGCACTTCCAAGGGGAAAGAGCCCATTTGTTCTTGCAAGGGGAAAGAGCCTGTCTGCGACATGATACGTCCATTTCGCATCATGTTTCCTTACTATTATTTATGATGTTTTTATCCATAATAATTCTTTTTGGAGTAATTCTAATGCCTTTTCTCTCATAATATGCAAGGATTACACAAAGAGGGAGAATTCCTGCAGCTGGAAATCTGGACTTGGAAAAGCTACGTCAGGCCACCTATTCTGCACAAGTCCAAACAAGCTGAAACTTCACAGAGAATTTTTATGGAATATTTGAAGAATATTGGAGCAAATAACTACTAGAGGGGGCCACCAGGTGGGCACAACCCACCTGGGCGCGCCAGGGAGCCCAGACGCGCACTGGTGGGTTGTGCTCACCCAGGCACACCTCCGGTGCCCATCGTCTGGTATATAGGTCGTTTTGACCTAGAAAAAACATAAGAGAAGGACTTTTGGGATGGAGCGCCGCCATCTCGAGGCAGAACTTGGGCAGGAGCACTTTTGCCCTCCGGTGGAGCGGTTCCGCCGAGGGAACTTCCCTCCCGGAGGGGGAAATCATCGTCATCATCATCACCATCAACTCTTCCATCTTGGGGAGGAAAATCTCCATCAACATCTTCAACAACACCATCTCATCTCAAACCCTAGTTCATCTCTTGTGTTCAATCTTGTTATCGTAACTATAGATTGGTGCTTTTGGGTGACTAGTAGTGTTGATTACATCTTGTAGTTGATTACTATATGGTTTATTTGGTGGAAGATTATATGTTCAGATCCAATATGCTATTTAATACCCCTCTGATCTTGAGCATTATTATCATTTGTGAGTAGTTACTTTTGTTCTTGAGGTCACGGGAGAAATCATGTTGCAGTAACCATGTGAACTTGATATGTGTTCAGTATTTTGATAGTATGTATGTTGTGATTCCCTTAGTGGTATCATGTGAACGTCGACTACATGACACTTCACCATATTTGGGCCTAAGGGAATGCATTGTGGAGTAGCAATTAGATGATGGGTTGCGCGAGTGACAGAAGCTTAAACCCCAGTTTATGCACTATTCCGTAAGGGACCGATTGGATCCAAAAGTTTAATGCTATGGTTAGAATTTATTCTAAAACTTTTCTTGTAGTTGCGGATTCTTGCGGGAGGGTTAATCATAAGTAGGAGGTTTGTTCAAGTAAGAACAGCACCTAAGCACTGATCCACCCACATATCAAATTATCAAAGTACCGAACATGAATTAAACCAACATGATGAAAGTGACTAGATGAAAATCCTGTGTACCCTCAAGAACGCTTTGCTTATTATAAGAGACCGTGTTGGCCTTCCCTTCTCCTCAAAAGGATTGGGCTACCTTGATGCACTTTTGCTACTACCATCGTTACTTTCTCGTTGCAAATTATCTTGCTATCAAACTACTCTTCTACTTACAATTTCAGCACTTGCAGACATTACCTTGCTGAAAACCACTTGTCATTTTCTTCTACTCCTCGTTGGGTTGGACACTCTTACTTATCAAAAAGAGCTACAATTGATCCCCTATACTTGTGGGTCATCAAGACTATTTTCTGGCGGCGTTGCCGGGGAGGGAAGCGCCTTTGGTAAGTGGAATTTGGTAAGGAAACATTTATATAGTGTTCGGGGTATCTTCACCTTGACCAGAACCACAATTAGCTACCCCTCAACCTACTGCACCTACTGAAAATATTGAATATGAAATCCGTTCGGGTATGATAGAACAACTGCTAGCTAATCCTTATGCAGGAGATGGAACCGAACATCCTGATATGCACTTGATATATGTAGAACAAATTTGTGGATTGTTCAAACTTGTAGGTTTACCCAGGGATGAAGTTATGAAAAAGGGTTTCCCTTTATCTTCGAAGGGAAAAGCATTGGCACGGTATAGGCTATGCGACGATATTGGATCTTGGAATTGGAATCGTTTGAAATTGGAGTTCCACCAAAAAATTATCCCATGCATCTAGTTCATCATGATAGGAATTATATATATAATTTTTGGCCTCGTGAAGGAGAAAGTATCGCTCTAGCTTGGCTTAAGTCAATTTTATATTCATGCTACAATCATGAGCTCTCAAGAGAAATTATTATTCAAAATTTTTATGCTCGGCTTTCTCGTAATGAACAAACCATGCTCGATACTTCTTGTGCTGGTTCTTTTATGAAGAAGACTATTGAATTCTGGTGGGATCTTTTGGAAAGAATTAAATGCAACTCTGAAGATTGATAACTCGATGAAGGTAAAGAGTCAGGTATTAAGCTTAAGTATGATTGTGTTAAATCTTTTATGGATATCGATGCTTTTCAAAAGTTTAGCACTACATATGGACTTGACTCTGAGATAGTAGCCTCCTTTTGTGAATCATTTGCTACTCATGTTGATCTCCCTAAAGAGAAGAGGTTTAAATATCAGCCACCTATTAAAGAAGAAATTAAAGAACTGGTGCCAGTTAAAGAAGAAACTATACTTTATAATGTTGATCCAGTTGTTCCTTCTGCTTATCTTGAGAAACCACCTTTCCCTGTTACGATAAAGGAACATGCTAAATTTTCATCTGTGGTTAACAAAAGCTATGTTAGAACACCTAAACCTGATGAACAAATTAAAGTAGAACCTAGTACTAGTATGGTTAAAGATCTCTTAGAAGAAAATGTAGATGGGCATGTTATTTACTTCTGTGAAGAAGCTGCTAGAATTGCCAAACCTGATAAAAAGGATAAACATAGACCTGTTGTTAGCATGCCCGTCATCTCAGTTAAAATAGGAGATCACTGTTATCATGGTTTATGTGACATAGGTCTAGTGTGAGTGCTATTCCTTACACCTTATATCAAGAAATTATGAATGATATAGCACCCGCAGAGATAGAAGACATAGATGTTACTATTAAACTTTCTAATAGAGACACTATATCACCAATTGGGATTGTTAGAGATGTTGAAGTCTTTTGTGGGAAAATAAAATACCCTACTGATTTTCTTGTTCTTGGTTCCCCGCAAGATGACTTTTGTCCCATTATCTTTGGTAGACCTTTCTTGAACACCGTTAATGCTAGAATAGACTGTGAGAAACAAACAGTCGGTGTTAGTTTTGCTGATGAGTCTCATGAGTTTAATTTTTTCAAGTTTAGTAGAAAGCTTCATGAAAAAGAATTGCCTAGTAAGGATGAATTAGTTGGTCTTGCTTCTATTGTTGTGCCACCTACTGATCCTTTAGAACAATATTTGCTAGACCATGAAAATGAATTACATATGCATGAAAGAAAAGAAATAGATAAGATTTTCTTTGAACAACGTCCTCTACTTAAACACAATTTTCCTATTGAAACTCTAGGAGCTCCTCCACCTAAAGGTGATCTTGTGTTTGAATTAAAACAATTGCCAGACATTTTGAAATATGCTTATCTTGATGAAAAGAAGATATATCATGTTATTATTAGTGCTAACCTTTCAGAACATGAAGAAGAAAGATTATTGAAAGTTCTAAGGAAGCACCGGGCTGCTATTGGATATACTCTCGATGATTTAAAGGGCATTAGTCCCACTCTATGTCAGCACAAAATTAATATGGAACCTGATGCTAAACCCGTTGTTGATCACCAACATCGGTTAAATCCAAAGATGAAAGAAGTGGTAAGAATGGAAATATTAAAACTTCTGGAAGCAGGTATAATCTATCCCATAACTGATAGTAGATGGGTAAGTCTTGTTCATTGTTTCCCTAAGAAAGGAGGTATAGCTGTTGTTCCTAATGATAAGAATGAACTTATTCCACAAAGAATTATTACAGGCTATAGAATGGTAATTGATTTTAGAAAATTAAACAAAGCAACTAGAAAAGATCATTACCCTCTGCCTTTTATTGATCAAATGCTAGAAATATTATCTAAGCACACACATTTTTCGTTACTAGATGGATATTCTGGTTTTTCACAAATACCTGTTTCTCAACCTGATGAAGAAAAGACCACTTTTACTTGTCCCTTTGGAACCTATGCTTATAGACATATGCCTTTCGGTTTATTTAATGCACCTGCTACCTTTCAAAGATGTATGACTGCTATATTCTCTGAATTTTGTGAAAAGATTGTTGAGGTTTTCATGGATGACTTCTCTGTTTATGGGAAGTCCTTTGATGATTGTTTAAGCAATCTTGATCGAGTTTTGCAGAGATGTGAACAAACAAATCTTGTCTTGAATTGGGAGAAGTGCCACTTTATGGTTAATGAAGGAATTGTCTTGGGTCATAAAATTTTTGAAAGAGGTATTGAAGTGGACAAAGCTAAGGTTGATGCAATTGAGAAAATGCCATATCCTAAAGATATAAAAGGTATTTGTAGTTTCTTAGGTCATGCTGGTTTCTATAAGAGATTTATCAAAGACTTTTCTAAAATTTCTAAGCCTCTTACGAATCTTTTGCAAAAGAATATTCCTTTTGTTTTTGACGATGATTGTTTAGAAGCCTTTGAAACACTCAAGAAAGCCTTTATTTCTGCACCTATTGTTCAACCACCTGATTGGAACTTGCCTTTTGAAATTATGTGTGATGCTAGTGATTATGCTGTTGGTGCTGTTCTAGGACAAAGAGTTGATAAGAAACTGAACGTTATTCATTATGATAGTAAAACTCTAGACAGTGCTCAACGAAACTATGCTACTACTGAAAAAGAATTCTTAGCAGTGGTGTTTGCTTGTGATAAATTTAGACCTTATATTGTTGATTCCAAAGTAATTGTTCACACCGATCATGCTGCTATTAAATATATTATGGAAAAGAAACATGCTAAACCTAGACTTATTCGATGGGTTCTCTTGTTACAAGAATTTGATTTACATATCATTGACAGAAAAGGAGCTGAGAACCCCGTGGGTGATAATTTATCTAGGCTTGAAATTTTTCCTGATAACCCACTACCTATTGATGATAGTTTTCCTGATGAGCAGTTAGCTGCAATAAATGTTGCTCATAATACTCCTTGGTATGCTGATTATGCTAACTACATTGTTGCTAAATATTTACCACCTAGCTTTACATACGAAAAAAATTCTTCTATGATTTAAGACATTACACTAGTACGCGTCGGTGCTATACAAACGGTTTTTAACCCCTTTTGGCGATGGCATTTGGAACCGTCGCCTAGTGAGTGATGGCGATAGGGGGTCCTTCCCACACGACCCAGAAACCGTCCATGATACCGAGCCTTGATGCATACAGTTGTCCCTATATAACCGTTTCAGATATCTCGAATATCCCTAACGCTTCATCCTTGCTACTCGTTTGTGCTTGCATTGCCACCGTAGTCGGAGTTTTGTGGTTTTATCTAGATCCAGGCAGATTCCTGGCACGGGAGTTTTACGATGCCTGGCACATCACAAACAATTCATGATTATAAACCGTGTACGATAGGTAAACAATCACACACATTTAGTTTTCCCGCACCATATGCGTGTCTGACATCACACACGCTTTGCAAACAGCAACTGTGTGCATTGTTACACATGTTTCCTCTCCATGAACCGTGTCGGATTATGATGTATATCGCACACGCTGTTCTTTATTAACCGTGTGCGCCGTAATGACCTACACACCCTAATTTTGCCCTAATTTAATTGCTGCTATTCAAAATTGTACCTAATTTAAACTAGAAAGTAGGCTTTAGCTTTATTCATATCCATAAGGTTCAAAGAACCAATGCATTATTCGATTCACAGGCACATATGTTTAAGAATTACATAAGCAACAAATAAAGAATGATGAACCAGGGTTATATACTTGTAGTATTACAGATGGTAAAGAAAGAGGCGATAGACATTCCGGTTGTTGAACAAGGTGAAGCAGAATGGCCCTATTGTGCTCTCCTGGATGCAGAAGGCATGCAGGACTCTAGTCCAATCCCTTGTGATAGTCGGCCGCCAATCATGTAGTTTGAGAGGTAATCTTGAGTAAACTGCTTCAGGATCCACTTCAAAGGAAAAAAGATTCAGACATTGTCATCTAACACAACTCATTACGGGCAGTAAAAAGAAGGCTACAGGGTTCTTAATTACCATCCTGCAATTCACTGTTGTCTTGCATAAAGTGTAAAAAAATAGTTCGATTGACGTCTTTGGACCCGTTTTAATAACAATCTTTATCAGTTTCCTCACTTGATGCTGGTTTATGAATATCTCATTGCCCTAGAAAGGGTCGAAGTGGGGTAATTTGGCAATGATATATGTACCTAAAAGCAGCAAGTTAATATTATAAGTTAAACAACAATTGAAAAATGATGTAGTACAACACTCCCTCCATCCCATTATATATGATTTTATTACATGTATATCTAGACATCATCAGAACATTAAGGTAACACTCTTCCTTGTTGCTATGTAGCCTGTGATTGCATATTTAGTCATTGAGTATAATGTATGTTGCTATGTAGCCTCAGATATATTAAATATGGCCCTAGTTAACCTACTGATAAATGGGTTACAGATATATTCAGTGAAATTTATGATTCGATGATTAATCCCTTATCAGCCCCAGGCTATATGGTACCAGCTACCGATATCCTGAACAGTGAGTACATACAAGTAATGTGATGAAAATAACCTCGATTGAAAACAACACTGTTCTCAATATTGTTCTGCATGAGTACATATAAAGGCATGTTAAGCACAACAGGCTAAACATCAACCAAATATATCCATGGTAGACAAGATAATCGACAAATGATAGCTTTAGTGTGCAGGCTTAAGCACGCTAGTTAAGCAAAACAAGAAGTGTAAAGGTGTGTTAACTGCATCAGGCATACCTTTTAAAAACAAGCAAATAGTCATTCAAACTGGTATTGTGCAGGTCTAAAGTACACTAGGTATTGTTAAAAAAATGAAAATGCATGATAACTGCAATATCCTTAACATCAACCAAATATCGTAATTCATAGTGGTATTGTTGAAACTGTTATTGATGAAATTGAACTGCGCGGCAAATAGTTGCACATTTAGAGTATCACATTGTGAAGAACTGAAATAAACAAGTCATAAGGCCATCTCTAGCCGATCCTTTAAAAGTTAAAGGATTAAAATCCTTAGTGGATATATATATACTCCAGCAATTTTTGGCCTTTTCTAGTCGATCCCCTAAACTTAACGTTGTAAGCTTCAATTTGATCAAGTTCAAAGCAGGTTCAACCGAAAGTAGCATGCATTCAAACATAAACATGGATAGTTTTGCATAACCGAACATAAAACATCAATTTAAACTAAGCTAAACTACTTTCGGTCGAAGTAGAGGTCAAGCCAATCCTTCCTCGTCATGTATGGTGTGCCGCGAGCCTGGTCCAGGCTGGTGCCGTCGTCGGCGTCATTGGGGAAGGCACCGATCCACTCATCGACGTCGATCTCCTCGACCTCAGGGCCCACCTCGACGCCCTCCGCGCTACAGTCGTTGTCGCCTTCGACCTCGTCATCGGAAGAGAGCGCGATAACCTCGCCGCCCTCCGCGTAGCCGTCCTCGCCGCCTTCGACCTCGTCATCGGAGGAGAGCACGATAACCTCGCCGCCCTCCGAGCCGTCAAAGATCGCCCGCTCCGCCTCCACGAGCTCCAGATGCTGCCGGCGGAGCTCTTGCATGTAGGCCTCGTCGGCAGCCTCGGCCTCGAGGCGCTCCCACGCCTCGTGGTCCTCCCGTGCCATAGCCGAGCTCACCACTCCTGGATCCGGCGGAACGAGGTCGACGGGACGTGTGCCGAAAGGCAAATTGAGCCTAGCCACCGCACCGTGGTAGCGGACCTGCCAGCGGTCAAACTACATGGCCGCGAGCTCGGCCGTGTGGAAGCTACCGAGCCACCGGCGGGTGTGGGTCTCCCGATCTGTAATCTCGGCGACCCACGTCCCCCATCGTCGCTGTCGTACCGCGAGGTAGGACCTCATCGGCTGCCGTGCCCGAGGGAGGACGGGGGAGTCCTCGAATCGGCGTAGGGGTATGGCGGCGGGCGCATCAGGGTACCGGCGATGGAGGATCAAGCCTGCGGAGGACAACGGGGACACCTCGGCGGCCACCTTGCCGGAGTCTGGCGAAAAGTCCGCGATAAACCTCTTTTTGGCCATTGGCTCCTCGAGCTCCCCGGCACACATGCAGAGGTTGAGGATGGAGGCGCCGACGATGACGGCGACCTACCAATGGTTTCGAGAGTTGTGTGTATCTGTGTGAGCGGAGGTTTTGGGGAGTGTGTGGTGTGTGTGGAGGGGGGCTGGGGGGCAAGGTTGTGTTTGAGGAAATACTACGGCAACTAAAATTTTTACTAGGCGGTAGTAACAAGGAGGGGCTACTAAAAATTTGGATCAAGGACGAGAAGATATTTTTGAGATTCCGAGGGATGCAGAGGCGGGAGTAAAATGCGGGGGCTACTGAAAATTTGAGTCAAGGGACTAAAGCAGAGCGGGAGTAACAGATATTGCACACGGTCCACACATAGTAATCGTGTGCTATCAAAGGTAAAACCTTCCAGGCGGTAGATATTTTTGAGATTACGAGGCAGTAATATTTTTGGGATTGCGAGGGATGCAGAGGCGGGAGTATTTGGGGAGCTAGCTAGTGTGCTTGACACGCCCGCTGTGGACTGTAGCTGATGCACCTTCTCGCGTAAGCCATAGGCATACTATACACCGACGATGCTCCAGGATATTTTGTAGTACATCTCACACGGTTGGTGATAATAAGCTGTGTGGGATCTACTTGATTTTTCATCTTGATTTGAATTACATAATGGGGTCACAGCGGCAATAGACGGTGTTTGAATTGCTAGACCTTTTATCTGAAGTGAACATGCAACTATATGTGTGCCGTAAAAGAATTGGAATTATTCAGGGTTCGTTTGGACATTTTATACATTAAACTGGTTTTCTAGCCATTTCAGGTGCACAATTCAAAATGAAACTACATGCACATGCTATGGTGCATATAATTGGTTGAAAAATCAAATCTGTGTCCTTGGGTGCATGATTACGTCCCATGCAAGAAATGGGAATGAATTTCAAACACCAGGGCACTGTTGATTGCCGGCAAAACATTGAGATGCCTGGTTTTTAAATTCTAGTAAATCCAAAACTCGTCTGAAATTCATGAAACTTGGCATGGTATCATGGAGCAGCATTAAAATGCCGTGGTAAAAAAATTGTCCCATTTGGGGACAGGTTTGGGTATAAGCTTCTCACAAACCAGAGCTTCTCAAAACAAGCGTGTTGGTTTCGGTACGGAATGTGCCACCTTTGGGGACAAAATGATATCTGTTGCCTCTTATTGTTTTCAAAAAATTTCTAGTGCCAACATAGAACAACAGAAGTGTTGTGTTAAGTTTTAGAATTTTTCGGGGTTCGTTTGGACATTTTTATACATTAACTGGGTTTTCTAGGCATTTATGTGCATAATTCAAATTTGAAATACATGCACATGCTCCAGTGCATACAAATTGGTTGAAAAATCAAACCTATGTGCATGCTTAGGTCCCATGCAAGAAAAGGGAATGAATTTCAAACACCAAGGCACTGTTGATTGCTGGCAAAATGTTGAGATGCCTGGTTTTTAAATTCTAGTAAATCCAAAACTCGTCTGAAATTCATGAAACTTGGCATGGTATCATGGAGCACCATTAACGTGCCGTGGTAAAAAAATTGTCCCATTTGGGGATAGGTTTGGTTATAAGCTTCTCACAAACCAGAGCTTCTCACAACAAGCGTGATGGTTTCGGTACGAAACGTGCCAACTTTGGGGACGAAATGATATCCATTGCCTCTTATTGCTTTGAAAAAATTTCTAGTGCCAACATAGAACAACAGGAGTGTTGTGTTAAGTTTTAGAATTTTTCATGGTTCGTTTGGATATTTTTATAACTTAACTGGGTTTTCTAGGCATTTTATGTGCATAATTCAAATTTGAACTACAAGCACATGCTCCAGTGCACCAAAGTTGGTTGAAAAATCACATGTGTGTCCTTGGGTGAATTTATAGGTCCCATACAAGAAATTGGAATGAAATTCAAACACCAGGGCACTGTTGATTGCCGGCAAAACGTTGAGATGCCTGTTTTTAAATTCTAGTAAATCCAAAAATGTCTAAAATTCATAAAACTTGGCATGCTATCACGGAGCGGCATCAACATGCCGTGGTAAATTTTTGTCCCATTTGGGACAGGTTTGGGTATAAGCTTCTCACAAACCAGAGCTTCTGACAAGAAGCGTGATGGTTTCGGTAGGAACGTGCCACCTTTGGGGATAGAACGATATCCGTTGCGTCTTATTGCTTTCAAATATTCTAGTGTCAACATAGAACAACAGGAGTGTTGTGTTTAATTTTGGAATTTTTTTGGCGTTCGTTTGGCCTTTTTTATACATTAATTGGGTTTCTGGGCATTTAATGTGCATAATTCAAATTTGAACTACAAGCACATGCTCAAGTGCACCAAAGTTCGCTGAAAAATCACATGTGTGTCCTTGGTTGAATTTCTAGGTCCCATGCAAGAAATGGGAATGAAATTCAAACACCATGGCACTGTTGATTGCCGGCAAAACATTAGATGCCTGGTTTTTAAATTCTAGTAAATTCAAAACTCGTCTAAAATTCATGAAACATGGCATGCTATCATGGAGAAGCATCAATATGCCGTGGTAAATTTTTTGTCCCATTTGTGGCAGGTTTGGGTATAAGCTTCTCACAAACAAGAGCTTCTCACAACAAGCGTGAAGGTTACGGTAGGGAACGTGCCACCTTTGGGGACGAAACAATATCCGTTGCCTCTTATTGCTTTCAAAAAAATTCTAGTGTCAACATAGAACAACATGAGTGTTCTGTTTAACTTTGGAATTCTCGTGGTTCGTTTGGCCTTTTTTATACACTAATTGGGTTTCTGGGCATTTAATGTGCATAATTCAAATTTGAACTACAAGCACATGCTCCAGTGGACCAAAGTTGGTTGAAAAATCACATGCGTGTCCTTGGGTGAATTTCTAGGTCCCATGCAAGAAATGGGAATGAAATTCAAACACCAGGGCACTGTTGATTGCCGGCAAAACCTTCAGATGCCTGGTTTTTAAATTCTGGTAAATCCAAAACACGTCTGAAATTCATGAAACTTGGCATGCTATCATGGAGCGGCATCAACATGCCGTGGTAAAAAATTTGTCCCATTTGGGGCAGGTTTGGGTAGAAGCTTCTCACAGACCAGAGCTTCTGATAAGAAGCGTAATGGTTTCGGTAGGGAACGTGCCACCTTTGGGGACGGAACGATATCCGTTGCGTCTTATTTCTTTCAAAAAATTTCTATTGTCAACATAGAACAACAGGAGTGTTGTGTTCAATTTTGGATTTTTTCGAGGTTCATTTGGCCTTTTTTATACATTAATTGAGTTTATGCGCATTTAATGTGCATAATTCAAATTTGAACTACAAGCACATGCTCCAGTGCACCAAAGTTGGTTGAAAAATCACATGTGTGTCCTTGGGTGAATTTATAGGTCCCATGCAAGAAATTGGAATAAAATTCAAACACCAGGGCACTGTTGATTGCCGGCAAAACGTTGAGATGCCTGGTTTTTAAATTCTAGTAAATCCAAAAATGTCTAAAATTCATAAAACTTGGCATGCTATCACGGAGCGGCATCAACATGCCGTGGTAAATTTTTGTCCCATTTGGGACAGGTTTGGGTATAAGCTTCTCACAAACCAGAGCTTCTGACAAGAAGCGTGATGGTTTCGGTAGGAACGTGCCACCTTTGGGGATAGAACGATATCCGTTGCGTCTTATTGCTTTCAAATATTCTTGTGTCAACATAGAACAACAGGAGTGTTGTGTTTAATTTTGGAATTTTTTTGGGGTTCGTTTGGCCTTTTTTATACATTAATTGGGTTTCTGGGCATTTAATGTGCATAATTCAAATTTGAACTACAAGCACATGCTCAAGTGCACCAAAGTTCGTTGAAAAATCACATGTGTGTCCTTGGTTGAATTTCTAGGTCCCATGCAAGAAATGGAAATGAAATTCAAACACCATGGCACTGTTGATTGCCGGCAAAACGTTAGATGCCTGGTTTTTAAATTCTAGTAAATTCAAAACTCGTCTGAAATTCATGAAACTTGGCATGCTATCATGGAGCAGCATCAATATGCCGTGGTAAATTTTTTGTCCCATTTGTGGCAGGTTTGGGTATAAGCTTCTCACAAACAAGAGCTTCTCACAACAAGCGTGATGGTTACGGTAGGGAACGTGCCACCTTTGGGGACGGAACGATATCCGTTGCCTCTTATTGCTTTCAAAAAAATTCTAGTGTCAACATAGAACAACATGAGTGTTGTGTTTAACTTTAGAATTCTCGTGGTTCCTTTGGCCTTTTTATACACTAATTGGGTTTCTGGGCATTTAATGTGCATAATTCAAATTTGAACTACAAGCACATGCTCCAATGGACCAAAGTTGGTTGAAAAATCACATGCGTGTCCTTGGGTGAATTTCCCATGCAAGAAATGGGAATGAAATTCAAACACCAGGGCACTGTTGATTGCCGGCAAAACATTCAGATGCCTGGTTTTTAAATTCTAGTAAATCCAAAACTCGTCTGAAATTCATGATACTTGGCATGCTATCATGGAGCGGCATCAACATGCCGTGGTAAAAAATTTGTCCCATTTGGGGCAGGTTTGGGTAGAAGCTTCTCACAGACCAGAGCTTCTGACAAGAAGCGTGATGGTTTCGGTAGGGAACGTGCCACCTTTGGGGACGGAACGATATCCGTTGCATCTTATTGCTTTCAAAAAATTTCTATTGTCAACATAGAACGACAGGAGTGTTGTGTTCAATTTTGGATTTTTTCGAGGTTCATTTGGCCTTTTTTATACATTAATTGAGTTTATGCGCATTTAATGTGCATAATTCAAATTTGAACTACAAGCACATGCTCCAGTGCACCAAAGTTGGTTGAAAAATCACATGTGTGTCCTTGGGTGAATTTCTAGGTCCCATGCAAGAGATGGGAATGAAATTCAAACACCAGGGCACTGTTGATTGCCGGCAAAACATTGAGATACCTGGTTTTTAAATTCTAGTAAATCCAAAACTCGTCTGAAATTCATGAAACTTGGCATGGTATCATGGAGCGGCATCAACATGCTGTGCTAAATTTTTTGTCCCATTTGGAGCAGGTTTGGGTATAAGCTTCTCACACACCAGGGCTTCTCACAACAGGCGTGATGGTTTCGGTTGGGAACGTGCCACCTTTGGGGACGGAACGATATCCGTTGCCTCTTTTATACATTAATTGAGTGTCAACATAGAACAACACGAGTGTTGTGTTTAATTTTGCAATTTTTCGAGGTTTGTTTGGCCTTTTTTATACATTAATTGAGTTTCTGGGCATTTAATGTGCATAATTCAAATTTGAACTACAAGCACATGCTCCAGTGCACCAAAGTTGGTTGAAAAATCACACATGTGTCCCTGGGTGAATTTCTAGGTCCCATGCAAGAGATTGCGATGAAATTCAATCATCTGGGCGTCGTGGCTCGGCCGGAAAGATTTAGAAACTTGGTTTTTTAATTCTTGTAAATCCAAAACACGCCTGAAAATCATGAAACTTGGCATGACGTCATGACATGGCACCAACATGTTGTGGTAATTTTCCTGTCCAATTTGCGAAGGCGCACACATTAATAATCAACAAAGTAATTTTGGAACAAGTGTTGTCACGTTACAAATCGGAAACACAACTATTATTAAAACCATGGGCGTTCTACTTACCAATTACGTGCCGCCACGCGTCCCCTTTTTTTTATTGGCTAGGAGGTGTCGTGCGGGGTAGCGATTTTAGTACAGGAGGCGTGCAATCAGACCCCTTCGCGTGCTCATTGGGAGGAGAGCCCTTTGACCACTACCTGCCGTGCACCTCCCTCCCAACGTCTCCGTTAATGGCGCTCGAGCACCTGTTCTATGGCATGGCTGTATGTCTCACTGTACTGAGATTTAAGAGAGAAAAATGAAAATCTAAAAAGAAAGTTTGCACGGATCTTGATGTAAGATCCGACAGACCTATATAGCATCGACTGCGACTTATAGCAAGCATGATGAATAAAAGGACGATGACAGTGGATAATAATTGTCTTACATATTTAGGAACATAATTAAAAAAAGCCACATGCGGCAACGCCCGATATACACAAGGGCAAAAGAAGAAGGAAGACAACGATTGTGACGCCCCCGATTCAATCGTACACTAATCATACACGCAAACGTGTACGATCAATATTAGGGACTCACGAGAAGATATCACAACACAACTCTATAAATAAAATAAGTCATACAAGCATCATAATACAAGCCAGGGGCCTCGAGGGCTCGAATACAAGTGCTCGATCATAGACGAGTCAGCGGAAGCAACAATACCTGAGTACAGACATAAGTAAAACAAGTTGCCATAAGATGGCTAGCACAACTGGGATACAGATCGAAAGAGGCACAGGCCTCCTGCCTGGGATCCTCCTAAACTACTCCTGGTCGTCATCAGCGGCCTGCACGTAGTAGTAGGCACCTCCAGTGTAGTAGGAGTCGTCGTCGACGGTGGCGTCAAGCTCCTGGGCTCCAACATCTGGTTGCGACAACCAGGTAGAATGGAAAGGGGGAAAAGAGGGAGAAAAGCAACCGTGAGTACTCATCCAAAGTACTCGCAAGCAAGGAGCTACACTACATATGCATGGGTATATGTGTAAAGGGCCATATCGGTGGACTGAACTACAGAATGCCAGAATAAGAGGGGGATAGCTAATCCTGTCGAAGACTACGCTTCTGGCCACCTCCATATTGCAGCATGTAGAAGAGAATAGATGGTATGTTCACCAAGTAGCATCGCATAGCATAATCCTACCCGGCGATCCCCTCCTCGTCGCCCTGTTAGAGAGCGAACATCGGGTTGTATCTGGCACTTGGAAGGGTGTGTTTTATTAAGTATCTGGTTCTAGTTGTCATAAGGTCAAGGTACAACTCCGGGTCGTCCTTTTACCGAGGGACACGACTATTCGAATAGATAAACTTCCCTGCAGGGGTGCACCACATAACCCAACACGCTCGATCCCATTTGGCCGGACACACTTTTCTGGGTCATGCCCGGCCACGGAAGATCAACATGTCGCAGCCCCACCTAGGCTCAACAGAGAGGTCAGCACACCGGTCTAAATCCTATGTGCGCAGGGGTCTGGGCCCATCACCCATTGCACACCTGTACGTTGCGTACGTGGCCGGAAGCAAATCTAGCCTAGCAGGCGTTGCAGTCCAATCCGGCGCGCGCCGCTCCGTCGCTGACGTCACGAAGGCTTCGGCTCATACCACGACGTCGAGTGCCCATAACTGTTCCCGCGTAGTTGGTTAGTGCGTATAGACCAAATGGCCAGACTCAGATCAAATACCAAGATCTCGTTAAGCGTGTTAAGTATCCGCGAACGCTGACCAGGGCCAGGCCCACCTCTCTCCTAGGTGGTCTCAACCTGCCCTGTCGCTCCGCCACAAAGTAACAGTCGGGGGCCGTCAGGAACCCAGGCCCACCTCTACGGGGATGGAGCCACCTGTCCTTTCGGCCCCCTCATCAGAATCACTTGCGGGTACTTAATGAGCTGACCCGACTTTAGTCACCACATGTGTCATGTATATAAAGTATATAGTATATACCCGTGATCACCTCCCGAAGTGATCACGGCCCAGTAGTATAGCATGGCAGACGGACAAGAGTGTAGGGCCACTGATGGAAAACTAGCATCCTATACTAAGCAGTAGGATAGCAGGTAAGGGTAAAAACTATAGCAACAATGACAGGCTATGCAGCAGAATAGGATTAACCGAAAGCAGTAACATGCTACACTACTCTAATGCAAGCTATATAGAGAAGCATAGGCGATATCTGGTGATCAAGGGGGGGCTTCCCTGGTTGCTCTGGCAAGAAGGAGGGGTCGTCAACAGCCTAGTCGGTCGGGGCACCAGCAGCGGCGTCGGTCTCGTAGTCTACCGGAGGGAAGAGGGGGAAGAAACAATGAATACAATGCAAACAGATGCATAACGATGCATGACATGACAAAGCGTGAGGCTAGGCGTGCCCAATCGCGGTACTAGGTGATACCGGCGAAGGGGGGAAACATCCGGGAAAGTATTCCCGGTGTTTCGCGTTTTCGGACAGATGAACCGGAGGGGGAAAGTTGCGAGTTCGATAGGTTAGGGATGTGTGGCGGACAAACGGACTGCGTATTCGAATTCGCCTCGTCGTTCTGAGCAACTTTCATGTACAAAACATTTTCATCAGAGTTACGATTTATTTTATATTAATTTTCAAAGTTTTAAACATTTTCTGAAATATCTAGATTTATTATTAATTTCGCAATTAAAATTGTAAATTTACTTTTGTCACCTAGTGTGTTGCCAGCCACAGTCAATGACATGTGGGGCCAGGTCAAAGTCAACAGTACAATCAGCGGTTGACTAGGTCAACCAGTGAATAATTTCTGTGGGTCCTGCATGTCATAGGCTGTCTAATTAATTAACAGTAGTTAATTAGGTTAGTTAGTTATTAGGTTAATTAAATACAATTAATTAATTTAGTTAATCAATTAATTAGTTGATTAACATTTTTATTTAGTTATTATTATTAATTTTCTTAATTCACTTTTTTTAACGTTCTGGGGGCGGCCCCACTTGTCAAAGGCCCAGGGGGCCGATGCGGGTTAGCGGGCGATGGGGCGCTGGAGGTGCCCAACCCGGGCGAGGGCCAGTGGGCACGGAGGGGCGCCGGGCGCCGGAGATGGCACCGGTGAGGCCACGGCGGCGCAGCACCGGGCCGTGGCGATGGCCCGGCCTTGCGCAGGAAGGCGCGTAGCGATACGGACGAGGCCAGCGGCGGCCGGAGCGTGTTGGCGGAGTCGGAGCAGGGCGACGCGGTCGCGGCTATGGGCGCACGGGAGCGGGACCGGGCGTGGGGTGAGCGTGTGCTGCCCATAGCGCGAGCTCCGGCACGCAGGCGCGCGCGCGAAGGCCCGGCCGTGGGTGCGGCGGGGTCGTGGTGAGCGTGGTCGGCGTGCACTGGGACAGAGGGGAGAGAGGAGGACCGGGGTCCTCACCGCGAGGCGTAGGGACGGGGCAGTGGGGCGCGAGGTGGAGGTCGGAGACGACGCGGACGGAGTGGAGGCAGTCCGGCGACGGAGAGGACGGGGCGGACGACGGCGAGCTCCACGCGGCGGTGGCGTCAGGGCCGAGCGCGAGTTCCAGATCGGGGGCGGAGGGGATGGGGCGGTGCGGACGGGCGTCGGGGCCGGCTCGGGGCTGCTGAGGTGTAGAGGAGGCGGTGACCGGGCGGGGCGGCCCCGGGGATGGGCGCCGCAAGGTGGCTTCGGGCGGCGGTGATGGGTAGAGCCGGGTGGGATCGATCCCGATCCCGATTGGATCGGGAGTGGGAGAGAGAGAACGTGGGGGGCGAGGGGAGGGGATGTGTGGGTAGCGGCTAGGGGGAGTGGTGGGTTAGGTAGGTGGCAGTTGGGCTAGTAGGACACGGGCGCGGGATGGGCCGGCAGGCCGTCTCGGCCACACGGTCAACTGGGCCAAGGCCCAGTCGGGGGGGGGGGGGGGGAGTTGTCTTCCTTTATTTACTTTTTTGTTTTCTTTTCATTTTAGTAACTTTGTTACTTTTTTATCCTTATGCTCATTTAATTTTGTTTTACAAAATATAAACAAAATCACCTAAATTAGTGTGACTAGTTTTACCACTGGCACAAAAAGTCCACACCTAATTAAAATAGTTTAATATTCTATAAATTAAGAAAGGCATTTATTTAATTGTTGAAGCTACTGTTTTATTTATTTTAGAGCCTTTAAACACTTTATCAAAGTTTGGTTTCTCCACCACAATTACCTATGCAATATTTGGTTCACTTAGAACATTTTAGTTTTAATATTTGAAAACTTTTATTGTTTGCTTGATTTTGAATTTTGAATTTGAATCGGTTTCGATCTAACGCGAGATTAGCAACAATAACCGAGGTGATGTGGCATCATTAACGTGGGATTACTGTAGCTTAATTATCCGGGCGTCACAAGGATCTGGCTCGCTGATCTCTACTTTCTTGATGCGTTCCTGTAGGCCGCGGGAACTAGTCTCCGCGGCGAGCGGCGATGAGCTCTTTCTTGTCCTCAAGATGCTGCTTGAGAGCATCCATGGATTCCTCCACCAGCCTTCTGTGCTCGATGCGCAGCATGGCATTCTCGTCAATAAGTTTCTCGACGATGACACCGATCCTCTTCAACAAGGCAGTGGTCTCCTTCTGCTGCTCCGCACTTCCGACGATCTTCGCCCTCAGCAAGTCACGTTTGGCCCGGAGCTTCGCATTGCTCTCATTTAATTGTCGGATGACGCTAGTAGCCTGTTCAAAAGAGGCTTTCAAGTCGTCCTGCAACCTCGGCTAGCCGGAGATCTGATCCATCTGGCTATGGACGATCATGCATGCGCCTGTAAGAGTCCTCGCCTGCCCGCGAGACATTTTCCCAGGCCGCCGCGGTGCCGGAGGACATCTCTGCTGCATTCGCGGCACGACGGGACATCTCTTCTGCTTCCGCGGCATGGCCGGACCAGTCTGCTGCATCGATGGCGCGGCGGGACCTCCATGCTGCTTCGGCGGCTCGGCGGGACCTCTGTGCTACTACGGCCGCACGGCGGGACATGCCGGCTGCATTCGCGGCTAGGTAGGACATCTCACATGCTTCCGCTTCCTTCCTCGCATCTCCCTGGTGGCAATCTCTTGACCCAGAACTCATGCTGGCCATGGCAAACGCAAGGGAACGATGATGAATGACTTGTTTGTTTTTGTCGATGAGGACTTGAGGAGGAATGTGCAGTCATCTTGGAGTAGTAGTATTTATAACCGAGTACTGATACGCTCCTAAGTGGGAAACCGTTTAGGTTTTGATCGGTGTGAACAGGTTTGCAATTTGGAATGTGACGGGACGCAGGCTCAAAATTTACTGACAGTTATAAGTGTGGCACTATTCCTGGAAGGCGTAACATGGGCACGTACGCCTTCTCGGCCGCGTACGTGGTGTTTGCACCATAGGGTGCACCGCAATAGGCAACGTCCGCACATGTCTTGTTCCAACAACCGCGCGTGCTTGTTATTACCATCGCGCATGCTTCTTTTAATTAGAATGTGTGTGCCCGTCTAGCGCACACACGTTGATCTACCTAATTGTTTCAGTTTGTTATGGCTAATCACAAACAATTCATCCGTGTGAAGTGTTTGCCACTTTTTTGCGCAGACACTTTTTTTTGCTAATAATCGCAGACACTTTGATCTATCTGACCCATTTCTGTTCTGTTGCCTAATCGCAAACAGTTAATCCTACTGAAGTGTATGCCCTCAATCGCACACACACCTTATAAAATGATGCACTTTGGGCTTATAGAACATCATATAAAAATCCTATGGGTATGTCTCCTTATAAAATGGTTTATGGAAAAGCTTGTCATTTGCCTCTTGAGTTAGAACATAAAGCATATTGGGCCATCAAAGAACTCAATTATGATTCCAAACTCACTGGTGAAAAGAGGTTATTTGATATTAGCTCATTGGATGAATGGAGAACCCAAGCTTATGAGAATGCAAAATTATTCAAATAAAAAGTTAAAAGATGGCATGACAAAAGAATCCAGAAGCGTGAGTTTAAAGTCGGAGAATATGTTCTTTTGTACAACTCTCGTTTTAGATTCTTTGCAGGAAAACTCCCCTCAAAATGGGAAGGCCCCTACATTATCGAGGAGGTTTATCGGTCTGGAGCCATCAAAATAAATAATGCCGAAGGTACTAACCCGAAGGTTGTCAATGGGCAACGAATAAAACATTATATCTCAGGTACACCCATTAATGTTGAAAGTAATATTATCCAAACTTTGACACCGGAAGAACACATAAAAGAGTCCTTCCTGAACACTCCAGAATCGTGAAGATAAGGAGGTACATGATATGGTAAGTAAACGGACTCCGAAAAATCCGCAAAAATATTTTTTGTCAGTTTTGGAATATTTAGAAAATTAGGAAAATAAGAAACTTCCAGGAAGCGTACCCTGGTGGCCACAAGACACCAGGGTGCGCCAGGCTTGCCTGGCGCGCCCAGGTGGGTTGTGCCCACCTGGGACGCCTTCCGGACTCCATTTTTCTATAGCTTGGTTGTTTCCCAGGATAAAAAATCTATATACACTTCCTGAACCTGTTAACCACCGTATCGGAGAGATCCACTGTTCTCTTTTCTTGCTATTTTTGGTCAGATCTATCAAGCCAGGTATCATGTCTTCCTCCTCCTCCAACAACATGGAAGAAGATGCTTGGTTGATGAAGATCGAGCTGAAGAGGGAGGAGCCCGCGGACACCGTCAAGGGAGACAAGGGCAAGGATGCTACCGTAGATCCACCCTCGGTGGCAGAACAAGCACTTCTGGCCGAGGAGGAAGAAGAAGATATCCTTAAGCCCTACCTTGCTCATCTTACCGCTAATGAGAGTCCAGCCTTTTGTATCATTGAAATAGTTCGCATGGAAAATAAGTATCTTACTCCCAAAAATATTCTGCATCAAGAGCATATCATCCATCTCCGGAGCGTCATCTGTCGATTGGAGAATCTCTTGATCCTCAAGGACAGGATCGCTTCGTCACCACCATCATCTTCTTCACCACCAAAAGAGAACTGAGTATCGGGTATGGGCACCCCCTTGGCTTCTGCCAAGCATGGGGGAGGTGCCCCGGTATCATATCATCTCACTATCTTTTTTCCTTTACTTATTTTAGTTCGATCTTTTGCTTTAGATGATTAAAAGTTAGTTTGATCCTTTCTCCTTTGAGAGTTTGCTTAGTGATTTATCCTTGTAGTCATGTGCAAGATATATAATAAAGTTTAGTTTGAGTTTTTGCTTTCTTTACTTTCATGTTGCAAATAAAAGAAAATAAATAAGAAAGGAAATAAATAAAAGAAAGGAAATAAATCAAAAAGATCATATACTAATCTTATGGTAGGTGATGACACCACATAAGGAAAAGTATAAGTAGAAAATTTTATTAAAGATTGACAAACATAGCATTAGTCAATGATGCAACTCATGAAAGAATTAGCAAGGGAAGTGAAGATTCACATATAAATATACTATCCTAGAATTCCTTTATGATCGTGAGCCCTCATCAAAATATTATATGCCAAAATTGTTGATGTTGGACAAGGAAGACAACTTAATGGTTTATGTTTGTTTATATTCACATAGAAGTCATATTGTCATAGATCCTTTAACATCTGGTGTTTCCCCTATCTTTGCTAGCCAAAAATTCCGCACTAAGTAGAGATACTACTTGTGCATCCAAAAACCCTTTAACCCAAATCTTATTTTCAAGTGTCCACCATACCTACCTAGGGATTGAGAAAGATCCCTCAAGTAAGTTGTCATCGGTGCAAAAAGGCAATAACAATTGCTTCTAAATGTGTGAGGTCATTTAGTGTAAGAGAAAATGGAGCGTTGCATGAACTTGTGATGGTGAAGAATAAAAGCGACAGATTGCATAATAAAGGTCGCTATCACAAGGGGCAATGCAACGTGATATTCTTTTGTACTAAGGGGTTGAGCATACAAACAAATAGGAGCATGGCAACCTCTGCTTCCCTCTGCGAAGGGTATATCTTTTACTTTTATGTATTTAATTTTATGCAAAGAGTCAAAGTTTTCCCTCTATTCATTTTTATTTTTCTCCTTTGGCAAGCATCATGTGGTGAGGAAAGATCTAGGCACATATGTCCAGTTGAATATAGATAGCATGAGTTATTATTGTTGACATCACCTTTGAGGTGAATACGTTGGGAGGCGGAACTATAAGCCCCTATCTTTCTATGTGTCCGGTTGAAACGTTTTGCTCATGTGTACGCGGTGAGTGTTAGCAATCATAGAAGACTATATGATGGTTGAATATGTGGACTTGCCTAAAGGCTCCGATACCCGACCCTTCCTGAAAAGATGATGAATTGTAGTTGCAAAAGTTGACTAAGAAAATAGTTTGTTGGTTTTTAATAGAGTTTTTGCTTTATACTTCAATTGTGTGATGAATTGTTACTTATTCATGAGAAGTATATGATAAAAGTCTTATGTTTAAGTTTGTTTATGTAATAATAATGAACATGATGCATCTATGTCCGTATTTTGTTTTAATCAACACCTCTCCCTCTAAGCATGTGGACATGTTTTTCGATTTCGGTTTTCGCTTGAGGACAAGCGAGGTCTAAGCTTGGGGGAGTTGATATGTCCATTTCGCATCATGTTTTCTTACTGTTATTTATGATGTTTGAATCCATAATAATGCTTTTTGGAGTAATTCGAATGCCTTTTCTCTCATAATATGCAAGGTATACACAAAGAGGGAGAATTCTGGCAGCTGGAAATCGGGACGTGGAAAAGCTACGTTAGGCCTCCTATTCTGCACAAGTCCAAACAAGCTAAAACTTCACGGAGAATTTTTATGGAATATTTGAAGAATATTGGAGCAAATAACTACTAGAGGGGGCCCACCTGGGCGCGCTAGGGAGCCCAGGCGCACCCTGGTGGGTTGTGCTCACCCAGGCCCACCTCCGGTGCCCATCTTCTAGTATATAGGTCATTTTGACCTAGAAAAAATAAGAGAAGGTCTTTCGGGACGGAGCGCCGCCGTCTCGAGGCGGAACTTGGGCAGGAGCACTTTTGCCCTCCGGTGGAGCGGTTCCGTCGAGGGAACTTCCCTCCCGGAGGGGGAAATCATCGTCATCGTCATCACCATCAACTCTCCCATCTTTGGGAGGGCAATCTCCATCAACATCTTCAACATCACCATCTCATCTCAAACCCTAGGTCATCTCTTGTGTTCAATCTTGTTAGCGGAACTATAGATTGGTGCTTTTGGGTGACTAGTAGTGTTGATTACATCTTGTAGTTGATTACTATATGGTTTATTTGGTGGAAGATTATATGTTCAGATCCAATATGCTATTTAATACCCCTCTAATCTTGAGCATGATTATCATTTGTGAGTAGTTACTTTGTTCTTGAGGTCATGGGAGAAATCATGTTGCAGTAACCATGTGAACTTGATATGTGTTCAATATTTTGATAGTATGTATGTTGTGATTCCCTTAGTGGTATCATGTGAACGTCGACTACATGACACTTCACCATATTTGGGCCTAAGGGAATGCATTCTGGAGTAGCAATTAGATGATGGGTTGCGAGAGTGACAGAAGCTTAAACCCCACTTTATGCGCTATTCCGTAAGGGACCGATTGGATCCAAAAGTTTAATGATATGGTTAGAATTTATTCTTAATACTTTTCTCGTAGTTGCGGATGCTTGCGGGAGGGTTAATCATAAGTAGGAGGTTTGTTCAAGTAAGAACAACAGCTAAGCACCAATCCACTCACATATCAAATTATCAAAGTACGGAACACGAATTAAACCAACTTGGTGAAAGTGACTAGATGAAAATCCCGTGTACCCTCAAGAACGCTTTGCTTATCATAAGAGACCGTTTTGGCCTGTCATTTGCCTCAAAACGACTGGGCTACCTTGCTGCACTTTTGCTACTACTATTGTTACTTGCTCATTACAAATTATCTTTCTATCAAACTACTCCGCTACTTACAATTTCAGCACTTGTAGACATTACCGTGCTGAAAACCACTTGTCATTACCTTCTGCCCCTCGTTGGGTTCGACACTCTTACTTATCGAAAGGAGCTACAATTGATCCCCTATACTTGTGGGTCATCACGACATCAGGGAGGGCAACCTACAGTCGTGCTCTTCCAAGGGGAAGGTGCCCATCTGCGACAACATGGAGCGCATCCAGGGTCCGTGCTCTTCCTACGGGAACGAGCCCGTCTATGACAAGTCAGGAAACCCATGATTTGTTTTGCCGTGCCTCTTCATAGGGGGAAACCCATGATTTGTTTTGTTGAGTCCCTTTTGTAGTGTAGTGAGAATATGTCCAGTTTTAATTGCTATATTTGTTTGTTTGCAGGATGCCTTGTTTATTTCAGTTGTTCACAATGTGATGCTCTATATGTGCAATTATTTACTGTGCAGTACATTTCATCAATCCAGTTTTAAACATACCGATAGGAATGCATATATTTGCTTGCTGTTAAGCCTGTTATAGCTAGCATATGCCTCTTTTAAAGTTTTTTGATTTTTCGGTTGTTTGTAGTTAGCATATGTCAAGTTTCAAATGCTATCTTTGGTTGTCTGTAGTATGCCTTGTTTATTCTGTTTATTCCAATTATTCACAACGTGATGTTCTATATGTGCAAGTATGAACTGTGCAGTTCAATTTCATCAGTACTAGTTTCAACAATACCACTATGAATGACTACATTTGGTTGTTGCATCTTGTAGTTAACACACCTTTCCATTTTTATTTAATAATAACCAGTGTACTTAGATCGGCAAAATACCAGTTTGAATGACTATGTTTGCTTGTTGTTAAATGTTAGGCCTATTGCAGTTAACACACCTTTCCACTTGTTTTGCTTTACTAGCATGCTTAAACCTGCACACTGAAGCTATCTTTTGGAGATTATTTTGTTTGCCATGGATAATTTTGGTTGATGTTTAGCTTGTTGTGCCTAACATGACTCTTGATGTACCTACACAGGACAATTTTGGGAACGGCTAATGTTTTCCATCGAGGTTAGTTTCAACCCATGGCTTATATATACTCACTCTTCAGGATATCGGTAGCTGGTACCATATAGGCCGGGGGCTGATAAGGGACTAATCGGTGAATCGGACTTTTAACTGAATATATCTCTAACCCATTTATCGTTAGGTTAACTAGGGCCATATGTAATATATCTGAGGCTACATAGCAACATGCACTGTACTTAATGTCTAAATATGTAATCCTAGGCTACATAGCAACAAGGAAGAGTGTTACCTTAATGTTCTAATGATGTCTAGACATACGTAGAAGAGTAGCAGCAACAACAACAACAACACAACCTTGTTTGGATACTAAACTTAGCTAGAGGTTAGAGTTAGGGCATGTTTGGTTCATGACTAACTTTCCCACAACTAAGCTTAGGCAAAGTGTGGCTGCCATAAAAAGTGTGGCTAACAAAATGGCCACCACAAGTGTGGGAAGATTTGGCAAAAAATTGAGCCTATTACATGTGGACCATGTTGCTAGAAAAGTGTGGCAAGCCATAAGTGTGGAAACAAACCAAACACACGCCTAAGATGTTGTGGCACGACTAAGGTTAGGCGTGGAAATCTTAGGCTGTAAACCAAACAAACCCTTAGTTTCTAGCTCATGACTAACCCTGAACTAACTCCATCCAAAGAGGTGTTTCGATGACATGGTTAGATTGATAATAAATGCACTAGGAGAACTAGCTCCAATTAGCACCTCTTGGGTTGGATATTTTTTTGGGTGGGTTAGATGCAACTAGCTGAAACTAGCCCTCATGTTTGGATATACTTTAGGGCTATTTGATCCCGAACTAGCTCAAACTAACTCTAACCCATGTATACATTAGCAGTTAATCACCCGATAATTCATAAGAATGCAATAAACTCCTTCCGGCCCATAATATAAGATGTTAATTCATCTAATATGTGAGTATATTGGATGTTATAAGATATTATAAAAGAGCGTTGTACTACATCATTGTGCAATTGTTGTTTAGCTTCTAATATTAATTTGGTGCTTTTAGGTACATATGTCATTGGTAAAGACCCGCGCTTCAACCCTTTCTGCGTATGGGGCAATGAGTATCGATGAACAAGCATCAAGTGAGGAAGCTGATAAAGATTGTTAGTAAAACGGGTCAAAACATGGCAATTAAACTATTTGTTTACACTTTATCCAAGACAACAGCGAACTGCAGGATGGTAAGTAAGAACTCTGCAGCCTTCTTTTTACTGCCCATAATGAGTTGTGTTAGATGACAATGTCTGAATATTTTTTCTCTGCAGTGGTTGCCAAAGCATTTTACTGAACATTACCTCTCAAACTACATGATTGGTGGGCATGCAAAGATTAAAGTATTTCTACCAGAACACGATGATTATCTAGATGTTTTCATGAAGACCGTGAAGGATGGGCGGTCGGCCATCACAAGGGGTTGGACTAGAGTCGTGCGTGCCTTTGGCATGGAGGAGGGCACAATTTGAACATTCTGCTTCACCTTGGTCAGCAACCAGAATGTATTTCGCCCCTTTCTTTACCATCTTTAATAGTACAGGTATACAACTATGGTTCATCCTTCTTTATTTGGTTCTTATGTAATTCTTGAACATATGTACCTATGAATCGAATAATGCATTGGTTGTTTGAACCTGATGGATATGAATAAAGCTACAACATACATTCAAATTCAAGTCCAAATCCTATACAATTTGAAATAGCAGCAATTAAATTACAGTGAAATTACGCCCTCCTGGTCGTTACGGCACACATGGTTGGTAAAACTCAAACGTTTGCGATATACACCATAATCCTACACGGTTCTCAAAGAAGAAATGTGTGCAAGCATGCACACAGTTGCCGTTTGCAAAGCATGTGCGATGTCAGACAATATCACAAATGGTGCGGGTAAACTAAACGTTTGTGTTGGTTGCTTTATCGTACATGATTCGCAACCATGAACTGTTTCTGATGAAGTATGCATCGTAAATGTTGCACCACAGAATAGCGTGTGCGATACTTGTCGTGTACGACGATGTTTCGAAGGTCCCACATTTCGTAATCCAGTCCGACACTCGTACGATGATTAGCTAATCTTCTTAATTAGTTATCGCATACGGTTTGGGAAAAGCGAATGTGTGTGATTGTATGCTTATCATACACGTTCTATAATAGTGAACCATTTGTGATGGGTCGTGCATCATAAACGTAGCACCACAGAATACCGACTGCGATGGCAATGCGAGCACAAACGAGTAGGAGTACTGTACATGGATCTTGGCTCCCTATCCCCGACGATTTCTGGGTTGTGTGGGAAGGACCCCCTATTGCCCACACTCACTTGGCGATGGTTCCAAATGCTGTCGCGGAAAGGGATTAAAAACCATTTGTATAGCACCGACGCGTACCAGTGTGCCATTCTTCATCCAACTAGTTAACAAAGGCACAAGCCTCATATCCCTGCCAATGTTAAATAGTATTCAGGATGAGCGCTGGCATTAACTCAAGTAAACTGATGAACTTAGCAGTAACCTCGAAGGGGCAACTGAGAAACCGCCTGCCAATGTCTAATCCCTCCGTGCATACGCGTCGAGCGGGAGTGCGCCCGTGCACACAACTCAACTTTTGGTACTTCTCGGTGGTGTAAAACTCGGAGTCGAACTCGTTTTGCAGGAGTCTGGAGTCATGCACCGGATTCGGCGGCAGATCGCTTTCCTGGGGGGCGGAGGGGTCATTCAGGATGGATTCAACAAGGAGCTACTTTGGACAAGCTAAAAAAGATCAGGAAAGATTGGAACCTGACATGATGATTTGGATCCGTAGTACACCTACCCTCTAATGAACTTAGGCAAGTGCTCGGCAGCGACCGCCCTCCTGGCGGCGATACGAGCAGGAGCAACCGCACCGAAACCATCAACACCACTCGTCCGCATTCCCCCAATTTTAGCGCCCCACGAGGGAATTTTGAGGCTATGTAGGGATTTGGGGGAAATGGGGAAATGGGGAAACTGTGGGGATAAGCTAATGGTCGGGAACTACTTATGGCACTATATGTTGTATACGTCACACTATTTATACATGTCATTTGTGTTAGGTATTACAACATCACACACGATTTCCGCACCAAACCGTGTGAGAAGACAACGTCGGTGAGACACGGTTGCCATTACATTACCGTATGTGATGTACTAACCTGTACATGTAATTGAGTTGCAGTGATACCGTGTAAACAGCCTCTCTGCGAATATCCGTGAAAAAATAAAACAGCTACTCTGCATATAGATATGGCGGCGGCGGCCTAGGCAGCGGCTAGCGGAGAAGAGGTCAATCCTCGGTCAGTGGGCGATGGCGGCGTCTTAGGAGGTCAATCCTCGTTCTGCAGCGGGAGATAGGAGGAGCTCATTCATCGTGGTCGGCGGCGGCGTGATTTGAGCACATCCATCGCGGTCGATGGCGGGATAGTGGAGGTCGAACTTTAGGTGACAGCCGCACTAAGCTTTGCTCCTCGACCCTGCTGTCTCAGCGTGCTGCCGCATCATGCTTCTCTGTCTGCTGGGTGGAGGTCACCGCGCGGCTAATTAATTAAGGTATTCTTTTTTTGAGTGGCTTAATTAAGGTATTCAATTCCTAAGGGTAGTGTTGTACTAGTACTCTGCGTGTAAATTGACTGACCATTAATTTTTGTCATTGCACGTCTGGATAACAATATGGAGCGCCCTCAGTAATTATGAAAAAAAAACTTGTGATTTATGCACGCATCTTTGGGCAGCAGTTAATCCGTGTATTAATGTTGTTGTTTTGTTTTTAATTACCATTCGTGTGGTGCACATGGAACGATCTCGATGGATGAAGAATCGGACAACCGTAGTTTTTATCAGTGGCGTGACAGAGTTCATGAATTTAGCTGACAGTACAAAGAGGAGAATTGGTGATGTGGATTAGATCATGTGTCCATGTACTGATTGTGCCAATATAGAGTCACATGAAGTTGCAGATGTCCAGTGGCACTTAGTCTCCCGGGGATTCATGGATGGATATAAATGTTGGACCAGACACGGTGAAGAGGAGGTCATGGATGAAGATACCCAGGGTTGTGAGATGCCAAACCCCGATCAGTGTTGCATGGATATTGAATCTAATAGGGGCAGAGGCATCAAGCTACCAATGGAACACCGGAAAGCCGAAACGCCCACTTGAAAACCAAGACGTCGACGCAGATGACGACGATCTTGATATGGCAGATTTTGCTGCTATGATTGCAGATTTCGAGGGCCCAAAAAGGATATGACTGGGTACAAGGATCTGCCAGCCATTGATGCGACTCCAAGAAATAATTGTATCTAGGTTGCAAAAAGAAATATCCCAAGTTGAGTGCCACCCTGGCGCTTCTCAGATTTAAAGCAGCAAACAGTCTATCAAATAAGGGCTTCACAGATATGTTAGGTCTTTTCAAAGAAATTCATCCAGAAGATAATGTGCTCCCCAGAAGCATGAATGAAGCAAATAAAATTGTTGCCCATTGGAACTTGAAGTACAGAAGATACACGATTGTGTGAATGATTGTATAATGTACCTTGGTGAGTACAAAGATTTGTGTGCATGTCCCACATGCAAGCATGCACGATACAAGCGCAGGAGAGCAAGGGACAAGTACAAATTGGACGACGAGATCAAGACAGGAATCCCATTCAAGGTTATTTGGTACTTGCCTTTAATTCCAACATTGAGGCGTTTGTTTGCAAACCCTAGAGAGGCAAAAGAGGTTGCGGTGGAATCATGATGAGCGAATTGCGGATAAGTATATGAGGCACCCAAAAGATGGGGCTCGGTGGGAATTAATCGACAACAAGTTTCAAGACTTTGCCAAGCATCCTAGAAGTATAAGGCTGGGTGAGTGTACTGACGGGATGAATCCTTTTGGCGATATGAGCACCAATCACAGCACATGGCCGGTGCTTCTGTGCATATATAACCTAGCTCCTTGGTTGTTTATGAAGAAAAAAATACATTATGATGTCAGTGATTATCCAATGCCCGAAGCAACCTGGAAATGACATCGGCATTTACTTTTAGCTACTGGTAGAAGAACTGCTGACAGTGTGGATAGATGCGCCTGCTGTAAAATGTAATGATGCTTACGGAAAGGAGATTTTCGATCTACATGCGATGCGGGTGCACACCATTCAAGACATGCCGGCATTAGGCAACACATCAGGGCAGAAAACAAGGGGAGATGTAGGGTGTGCCACATGCATGGATTGGACAGCTAGCAAATTTCTTCCCAACTCACGCAAAACCATGTATTTGCGTCATCGTAGGTTCTTACGGAAGAATCACCCATACCGAAAAGATGAAAGCTGAATTTGATGGTACGATAGATGTAGGTGTGGGCCCAAGACCCTATGATGGTGAGGTGGTCCACAACATGGCTAAACAAATTAATGTTGTGCTTGGAAAGAAGCACGCTTTAATGGTGAAACAAACACCCAAGGGTCAAGTGTTTAAGAAGAAATCAGTGTTCTGGAAATTACCTTAATGGGAGATTCTACGTGTATGTCACTGCATCAATGTCATACACGTAGATAAGAACGTATGTGAAAGCATCCTTCGTACTCTGCTCAAGATTAAAGGTAAAACAAAGGATGGTGACGGTTCACGGCTCGATATGCTTGCTAATCAATCAAAACGCAAGAGTGAAGCAGAAGATGATGACAAATTCATCAAAGCTCGCCAGAGTTACAATTTCAGTACAAAAGGAAACAACACAGTTCTTCACCTATTTGTTGCCAGTTAAGACACCCTCTTCCTACTCCGCAAACATCAGAAGTCTCGTGGATGTGAGCTCAGGTAAAATGAATTTGGGACACATGAAGTGACATGATTGGCAAGTAATGTTGACACAAATCCGCCCGGTGCCCATCAGGAATCCGATGGACAAAGATATAAGAAACACACTCATTGAGCTCTGTGATTTCTTCAACCAACTACGGCAGAAAGTTGTAGATCCTGAAGAGTTGGATCATATGCAAGATGATAGTGCAAGAGTATTGTCCAACCTAGAGATGATTTTCCCACCATCATTCTTTGATGTCGTGGTCCATCTCACTGTGCACCTTGTCGACGAGATAAAGTATTGTGGTCCTGCATTTCTTCGCAACATGTATCCCTTCGAGCGGTTCATGGGAATACTGAACCGCTTTTGTCGGAACGGAAACCATCCAGAGGCAAGCATCCTACAAGGTTATACCGCGGAGGAGGTGGTTGAGTTTTGCACCAAATAAATGAAACAAAGACCTATAGGTTTGCCCCTCTCTCGCCATGAGGGAAGGCTGAAAGGTAAGCCGGTCCTTGCTGGCACGCAAATGGATGCACTCGGAGAATTGGTAGAGAAAGCCCATTTGACGGTACTGCTTAAGAGCCCAGTTCTCAGTGCTTATGCCAAAAAACACTTGGTGGAGATACGGCAAAGCTTCTTACCAATGGTGCCTTCATCAGATGTGGAGATGAAGGAGCACACTAAGAACTATGTCGAATGGCTGAAGAATCGTTTGGCACAAGGATCCATCGATGACATTGCTACATGGTTGGCACAAAATCTATCACCTACGATGTTGACGTACCAAGCATATGACATAAATGGATACACGTTCTACACTGAGGAACATGATGGGAAGACCTCATATCAGAACAGCTCTGTTCGAATAGAATGCATGACTGTAGATGAAGCTGGTAAAAGTGTATACTATGGAACCATCAAAGAGATTTGGGAGCTTGACTATGTGAAAGTTAAGGTGGCATTATTCAGGTGCGCATGGATCCCTCTTGGTCATGTAAAGGTTGATGATTATAGGAAGACCTATGTTAACAGGACAACGATGGCATATCATGCGGACCCGTTCATTCTTGCCAGCGATGCTACCCATATTTTCTTTGTGGAAGACCCCTTGCATAAGAACTGCCATGTAGTGATGCATGGGAAGAGGAGGTTACTGGGTGTCGAGGATGTTTCCTATGAGGACGAGTACGATGAATTTTCTGAGTTGCCAGCCAAGGGATCATGCACACGTGTAACAGAGCAGCGTAAAATCATCAGGAAACCCAAGTTCATTCGGGGTCAACTAATGATCCCAGTTCCTCCATGTACATGGGAATTAAGCCGTGAGACTAGTCTTTATGCCTACCCTGCAAGTTAATTCATTCAATTTAGAACTGTCGCATATACTGAATTTGTGAGTTATGCCTGGTTTTTTGTTGATGTAAGAACCGTTAATATGTTGACCTTGATATGCTGTTAGCTTAGGCAATGAATATGAACTATTTTTTGTTGTTGTTATTACTATTATTATTATTATTATTATTATATCATAGAGGTAGCACACTCAATTAATCCCACTACAGTATGTGTGAACAAAAATATGCAATCTCGTTTGTGAATAGCACACGGTTCGTTGATGAAAGCAGTGTGCCGACCAAACCCCGTCCGTGATCTGAGTCGTGCTTTCTGATTGGCCAGAAACCAAACCCCACGGATCTTACGTCTGCACCATTGGATGCTCCCAGATCGAACGGTGATCCTCATCCCTTTCGACAGCACATGCACTTCCAGTTCTAATTTTATTTTTATGCACAAAATGCATGTTAAACTCAAAAAATGCCTTAAATATAGCTAACTACACCTGAAATGCGCCAGAAAATCAAACCCGTGGTATAATGGTGATTGCATACCGTGGAATTTTTTATGAGGCCAAACGATGAAGTCACCGGCCATTGGAGTTTGAATTGACATGTCTCCTTTTAGTAACCATCATGTGAGATGCTCCGGTTTGGAAGGAGCGATCATCAAAACTCGTGCCAAACTTTACCAATTTTTTTCCACGGGGTCGTGAGAGCACGCCACGGGCACACATCGATTTGGATGATGTCCGGACTCCATCTGAATTTCCTGTAATTAAAATACCAACTAGGCCTACGCCAGTGGCCGCACCTCACGGCTGAAATGTTTGGAACTTCTCCCAGCTTCTCGGACAAACGGATGAAAACTCCCAAAGCGATGCACAAATGATTTGTACACCTTCTTTGCTAAGGGTGGCCATAGTGGGGGTATCATAGCCGGTATCATGCACTCGGGAATAGCAAATATGATGATGTGGCAAATAATTAAATAAGGGAGAGTGGGTTAGAGTAACATAGGTAGATACTGTAACATAATAAATGCTATACTACTTTGTGTCATGCATGGCCATAAATACGGTCATCTATGATACTACTCTATGATACTATGCAATATGAAGATACGTACGTAGTATCATACACTAGTATCATATGCATGATACTATAATATATGATACTCCCCACTATAAAGCTGGCCATAGTGGTGGTATCATAGCCGATATCATGCACTCGGAAATGGCAAGTATGCAGATGTGGCAAAGAATTAAAGAAGATAGAGAGGGTTAGTGTAACATATAGGTAGATACCGTATCATGTTAAATGTGATACTAATTTGTGTCATGCATGGCAATAAATATGATCATCTATGATACTACTCTATTATACTATGCACTATAATTAAAGGTAGTATCATACACTAGTATCATACATATGCATGGTACTAGTATATGATACTCTCCACTATGAGTAGCCTAAGTATGGCCTAACTAAAACACACACATGTAGTTGTAGTAGAGTTTTGACTTTATATGCACTAAAATGCAAGGTAGGTGCAAAGAATGACTTAAACATAGCAGACGAGACCTGAAATGGTCCGGAAAATCAAACCAAGGGTATATCCGCGATTGTTTACCATGAATATTTTTTGGAGGCGGAACGGTGTAGTAACTAACGAGTTGGAGTTGAAGTGCCGCGTCTCCTCTTGGAAACTATGATCCTTCCTGTGGGATGCTCCGGTATGGAAGGTGCGAGCACCAAAACTTGTGCCAGACTTTAACAAATTTTTCCATGCGATCGTGAGAGCACGCCAAAGTGACATAGTGATTTTCGTTATTTTCCGGACTCTATATGCATTTCCTAAAGTTAAAATACCAACAAGGCCTACGCCTCTGGCCGCACTATGCAGCCGAACTATTTGAAGTATTTCCCGTTTCTCGGACAATGAATGAAAACTCGCAAAGCGACCCACAAATGATCTTGCTAACACCCACGTGTAGTTGTGACTATATATATACAAACAAGATCTCTTTTTTGCATATTCAAAGTTTGAGATTGCTAGCCAGGCCTGCCGCCTGGTAAAATGTACCAGAAAATCGAACCATAGGGTACAATCGTGATTTCTTAGCGTGAAAAAAATTGGAGGCGAAACGATGAACTCATGTTTTCATTCAAACGAAAATATGCCGTTAGTTAATGTAAATTTTTTCAAATAGCACACGGTTCACTCACGAAAGCCGTGTGTCCACTAAACCGTGGCCGCAGCCCCCCTGCCACACGCGTGATATGAGTCGGGCGTTCTGATTGGCCAGAACCCAAACCCCACAGATCGTACGTCTGCATTATTGGATTCTCCTTGATCGAACAGCGATCCTCATCCCTTTCGACAACACATGCAGTTACGGTTGTGATTTTATTTATATCCACCAATTGCACGTTAAATTCAAAAACTGTCTTCAATACAACAAACGATACCTGAAATGCATTAGAAAATCAAACCCGTGGTATAATGGTGATTGCGTACCGTGCAAATTTTTATGAAGCCAAACGATGAAGTCGCCGACCACTGGAGTTTGAATTGACACGTCTCCTTTTGGAAACCATGTTCCTTCATGTGAGATGCTCCGGTTTGGAAGGAGCAATCATCAAAACATGTGCCAAACTTTACCAAATTTTTCCCCGGGGTCGTGAGAGCACGCCATGGGAACACACCTATTTTGATGATGTTTGGACTCCATCTGAATTCCTAATAATTAAAATACCAACTAGGCCTACGTCGGTGGCCGCAGCTCGCGACCAAAATATTTGAAACTTCTCCCTGTTTCTCAGACAATGGATGAAAACTCGTAAAGCGACACACAAATGATTTGTACACCTTTGCTAACTAAGACCCAGATGTAGTTGTAGAACGGTCTTGAATTTAATTATATGCACTAAATGTAAGGTAAGTGCAAAAAAATGACTTAAGTATAGCAACGAGACCTGAAATGGGCCAGAAAATCAAACCTAGGGTATATACATGATTGTTTACCGTGAAAAAAATCGAGGCGGAACGATGTTCACTGACGATTGGAGTCCGAAGTGCCGTGTCTCCTTTTGGAAATTATGATCCTTCTTGTGAGATGCTCCGATTTGGAAGGTGTGAGCATCAAAACTTGTGCCATCTTTACCAAACAAAATTCCATGTGATCCTAAGAGCACGCCACGGTGACACACCGATTTTCGTTATTTCCGCACTCTATGTGCATTTCCTGTAATTAGAATACCAACAAGGCTTACGCCTCTGGCCGCACCCTGCGGCCGAACTATTTGAATTTTTTTCCTATTTTTCGAACAATGAATGAAAACTCCCAAAGAGACACACAAATGATCTAGCTAGCACCCACGTGTAGTTGCGACTATAGCGAAAGACTCAAATATAGCAAACGATAGCTCAAATGCACGAGAAAATCAAACCATAGGGTACAATGGTGATTTATTACCGTGGAAAACAATTTGGAGGCGAAACGATGAACTCTTGCTTTCATTCAAATGAAAATATGCTATTAGTTAATGTAAATGTTTTCAAATAGCACATAGTTCACTCACGAAAGTCGTGTGCCTACCAAACCGTGGCCGATGACCCCTTGGTGCGCGCGTGATCTGAGTCGTGTGTTCTGATTGGCCAGAACCCAAAGCCCATGGATCATACGTCTGCACCATTGTATGCTCCCAGATCGAACGACAATCCTCATCCCTTTCGACAGGAAATGCAGTCCAGCTAGGATTTGACTTATATGCCAAAATGCACGGTAAATGCCAAAAAATGTCTTAAATATAGCACATGAGACCTGAAATGCGTGAGCAAATCAAACCCGTGGTATAATGGTGATTGCTTAACATGGGAAAAATTTAGAGGCGAAACAATGAACTCACATCTTCATTTCAAAATTAGTACGTCTTCATTTCAATCGGAATTATTCTTTTTGTGCACACGAGCGCTTAGAGGCAACCGTTTGCATAGGCCTTTCCGCGCGCGACCAGGGATATTTTCACCCTTTTCACCTAGGCCGCCAACACCCCCCACCGCTCGCCCGCATTTCACTCAACTTGTCCACCCAATCTCCATCGCCAGCTCCCTCCTCCCCTAGATCCACAACAGAACCCTCTCCAGCACTGGCATGCTCATGCCGACCGTGTGCCCGCTCTTCGGCGTCAAGCCTACCTCCACTGTTGTTCCCAACATGCGGCTGCCCATGCCTCCCCATCTTCGTTTGCTCGCCAGCCACGCTCGAGCATATCGATCCTGTAAACCTCGCCTCTTCTATGGTCTGGCCGGGTTTGCATTAAGAAACCTGTTAATTAGTGCTCTCCATCGTGGTGAGGCATAATTCCTCGCAATCCCTCTTCCTATTTTGTTCCGTACTTTCCCAAATTGGTTATACAATAACGGAGAGTGTATATATGTTCATTATCTACCTTCCTAACTAGTACATATAAGATGTATTTGTTCCAATAAGTTACTGCAGATTTACAGATCGCGGGCGCCCGAGTCACACAAACTTAACAAATCAGCCGTACATTTTCTAAATTATTGCATGACATGTTTAGACAGCCTGATACCAAGTTGTTAGTTTTATGCTTATCCTCCTTTCCCGAGTTTCGCATGTGTTCTCTGTAGATGCGAATAGCAGCGACAACACTCATGCTTTAGGGCGATGTATCTTCATCTGATTCCGACAACCCTAGATCTTTAGCAGATGGTGAGGGATCAAGTAATCTTGAACGGGATAGAGCTGCAGCAATTACCCTTCCGCTCAGGACACGGAGGAATGCTCCAAGGAAGCCCACACAGCAGCCTAAAGGTTTATATGAAGTAATTGAGATCGATTTAAAGTCTTGGGCTCCAACTAAATAAGATAAAGCACGCACGAGGTTCAGGAGTGTGTGTGGATTTATTGGCAGGGCAAGGCTCAATGCAGGTGGAACACGCTGCACTGAAGAAGGCTAGGGATGCTTTGAGAAACTGGAAGCACATCATGTACAAGAAGTACTTGAGTGAAGGCAAGGACCCAATCCCGGCATACGCCCAAATTACAAAGGTAGACTGGGCAGAATTCAAAAGGGTCAAGGAAACTAAAGAGTTTGCTGAGAAGAGTGCCAAACAATCGGAACTTCAGAAGAAGAACACACACCCCCACCGTACGGTGTGGCAGGATACTACGGCATGAAACCGATATGGGACCAGGAGGACAAAGAAGTAGTAGCGGCGGGTGGGAAATCAGCCTTTAATGAAATCAGGGGCGAACGCGCCAAAGACTACTTGCGGGCAAGTGCAAGGAGGCATGTTGACGGAACTTATTCCTTTGAAAACTCACATGACGAAGAAATGTATCAAGTGATGTTAAAGGCTTCCAAGATCCCTGGAAGGTTCTACAGGAACTCAGGGCCATGTGACATTCTGTCCAATGCTCTGGGAACAAGAGAGCCCCCTGGCCTTGCAAGGGGTATAGGTGTTAATGTCCCACACAGGAGGGCTTTCACACTCAGCAAAGATTAGAGGCTCAGCATGAAAAAAGCATGGTGTGAAATGAAGCAGAATGAATTGTATGAACGGTTGAGGAAGGACATGTATCCGGCTATTCGAAAGGATATTGAGGAGTCAATGATGATGCAGAAGACTCGAACACTAATAGATAGCCAGCAGATGGGAGGGGAGGCGGGCTTGGAGGATCCTGCTTATTGCGCGACAACACAGCACAAGAGTAGTTGTGCATCAGCTAACCCCAGTGACACTGAGACTGTAGCTCCTCATGATGATGCTGTATCTGATCTATCTGGAATGAAAGACAGACTAAAGGGCATGCTTACACATTATGAAGGTACATTAAAATGTGCAACAGCCTGGGTTTGCCCACCCTTCTTCAAAGAGGGCCTCTTGTTGGACAATGTGCCATTTAAGCCGGGCTGTGCGAAGTGCTACGTGACTGAAGTAAAGCCTAGATTCAATGAATTTGCCCTGAAGAATATCCTAGAAGACTTTGATGAGCAAAGGACCTGGGGAGAAACACTGTTACATCACATCCAGTGGCCACGAAAGGAAATAGAGTTCATCGATGAGATCCCTGAAGCCCCGCCAAGAGCAATCAATGTCGCCCCTCAACCGGTGACGCTCTCCTTGCCACAACAGCTCTCGCGTGCTTCCCCCAAAGAATGTAATACTCGTAATCTGACGGCTGATGCATCAACCTGTGATCAGCTGGCCCGACTTGTGCCATACAGGCCATGTCATCCTCCACCCCAGAGCAGCCAGTGGCAAGGCCTACAACTGCTGAAGACGCAACACCGGATCAGATGCCGGCCGCTAAAGCCGTGAGGGGAGACCCAGCTGCAGCACATGCTCAGCAAACCAACCTGGTGGAATGGACTGCTAAGTAGTCTGATGCTTCAGAACCGCCTGCTAAGCAGTCTGTAGGTCCAGAACTAACTGCTCATCAGTCCGTCGGTCCGCAGCCGCGTGATCAGCATACCAATACGTCAGCACTTCCTGCTCAGCAAACCAACGCGTTGGCACGGCCTCCTCAGCACACCGACAAGTTGGCACCACTGTCGTGGGAAATCACGGCCACCTATGGGACCAAGGGTCCCTTGCTGGTTCGACAGGAGGGATGTCACGTTGCACAAAGAGAAGAAGAGCATGGGGCAGCACGACAGGGAGCACACAAGCAATTTTACCCAGGTTCTGGCCGCCGCGAGGCATAAAACCCTACTCCTACTTTGATGGATTGATGGTGGACAAAATGGTGGTGGTCATAGCGTGTTTGCCCGGCAGGGTAGCCTCGAGGCGAAAAGGCTACAAGCGTACGAAATATGAGGGGATGGATTCACTAACACAGGGTCCAACCCTTTCTAAGGTTGCCATGGGCCTCCTTTCATCGGCCAAGGGGTCACCACAGTGGCAAATCAGTCATTATGCACTGATAAGATAGCGAATAGTGCTATCATACCTAACTCTGCAGGCTGACAGAGCGCATTAAATGTGCCGCTCGACGTCACATTGTTACTTGTCCAGCAAGCCATGCCGGGCTATCTTGCCAGCTTCACGCCTGCTCGCTGGACACATCATAGGACGGGTGTCGTCTGTAGGTATCTCCTATAGAAAGAGGCTGCCATGTCGCAAATGGCTGCCACTTAGTCACTTTGCGGGCTGACACCGCACTGATCGACGACGTGCGTCGTGGTGAGGTGGTTTAGCCTCCGCGAGTCCCGGCAAGCCCTGGCGGGGCGTCTTGGGGGTTTTCTTCCGGGGGTAACCCCATCCTTGCCGGGCTTGCTTGCCTAGCAAGGGAGGCTTTACTCCTGGTGGTTTCTTACTTCTTGGGCTTGGTCTTGGTCCTCTTGATCTGCATGTTGATCCTTTGTAGATCTTGGTCTCTTGTGCCTTGGCCTGGTTCTGGTGATGTAATCTCATTCCCGTGCCTGTGCACAGTCTGGGCAACAGACCCAGGGTTTGTTACAATGACAGAAGCCACCGGGCCTGCCCCGAACATGCTGCTGGGGTCGTCGGGGTAGGCCCTAATTAGTGCATAGGCAGGGGTGTGGAAGAGGCCAGCCTCTTGACGTCTTCTTTGCTTCTTCATTAATCTTGAGTCTGGGCCAGTTTCTAGTTTTCCCGCGCATCGTGTAAAGCCAATCACGGTGGGGCCGCTCCTAACGGCCCGTGAATGACTTTAACGCGCGGGGTAGAAACTGCCAATTCACTCTTCCCACCACGCCCTTATCCTTAGCCACGTATGCTGCATGCACCGCGCGGGGTAGGTGATGGAGGCGCGTGGTGTGGGAGAGAGTCAAAGCAAGGGCCCGACCTGATTGAATTGGCGGAGGAGGACGGTGGTCGCTCGTTGAGGGGGCGGCTTCCCTTCTCGGCCCGCCTATAAAACGAGGGATGAGGGAGAGGGTGGAGTCATCCATCTTTGCATCCCCTCTCCTCTGTCTTATGCCTCCTGCTGGTTATGTCGAAGAGAAGAGGCTGGGGCCAGGCCCCGGGTTCTAGCCTGGGGTTGGTACCGCCAATTGTTGGTGTTTGGGGAGTGAGTCTGGTCCATGCTTGGAGAAGACACCGCGGACAAGCCGCCCATGACGTGGGCGATATCGAGCTCCCCCATTGTGGGGAAATGCTTGCTCCTTCCGCCATGGTTAGTGCGGCATTCAGCCCTGGGCTGCTGCCGCTTGCTGGTTTGGGGACCAAGCTCTTGGCATCTTCGATGCTCGCCCAGGAGGCAGGGCTGGGGATCGTTGGTAATCCCAGCACTGCTCCTCCCAGAGTCCTTGGGGCTGATGCTGATGAGAGGCGCGCCTTCCTGCCTGCCAAGGTGGGGAGCGGCACGCCCGAGCCCCCTGGCCATCTTGGTTGTTCGCCGTCTCTCCGGGGAAGGTGCCAGACTGTGAGGTCTGCGTTCCCCTGGGATGGTGTTGATGAAGATGAAGCCAAGGAAGACGGGGAAGGCGGGAGGCAGGTTGTCCAGTCAGAGTACGATAGCACCGACGCGTTCGTCTCATACTGGCGACCTGCCGCCTCATCTTTCTGTCTTTCCCCTCCTTTCCCCCGGCACCGTCATCACTGCTTTATCGGTTGTCGGGGAAAGGGTCGCCCTTCTGGCGCTTCTGCTTCCTCCGGTGGTCTTCTATCTAGGCGTTGACGTCCTTCTTGGCCGGTGCCTGTGCTGGAGCTTCTGGATAGGTCCTCGAAGCGGTGACCAGGGGATCGCTGAGGTGCTCCCTCTGTCTTCCTCCTTCGCAGCCTTGCCACTCCCTTTCTTGTTGGGCTGTATTTGGCAGGCCCCAATGGGATCAGGGTGGCGTTATGTCGCCGCGTCTCCCGCCCTTTTCCCTTCCCACTGCACTACCTGGCACAAGAGGGACAGGGAGAGGAGTTTACGGGGCACTTATCTTTTTTTCAATCTTAAACTTGTCAGCACTTGCCAAATTTTAGTTCAAATAATGTAATCCCTCGAGTCCGTATATGTCTTCTATTAGGTTTGTACTCGTATTATCAGCATATTAATGAAAAAGATGAACCTTGCCGGGAAATCGTGCATGTATATGTCCATGCAGAGGTGGAATGCTTCTTTAGTTCAAATAAACGAGTCTTCCCCGTCAGGCTATCCTGCCAGTACCCTTTTATGGCTGCCGGAGAACTGAGGCTACCGGGCATAGATAAAGGGACCAGCCCCCCGCCAATATCTTTTCGCCAGAGGACACTGCAACCACCCTGGCCGAAGCAACGTTCGAGTCCAGGTATGGGAGCACCTAAGTTTCGAAGAGCGGCGAGGTTTTCTCATGCACATATTTCAGCTTACAGAACACTTATGGACAAGAGGTAGAACTTATCTGTATGGCTTGCCGAAGATCGCTGTGCTGGTTCATCATCCCAACTCCCGGAAGAGGCCAAGATCACGACAGGAACCTGCAGCCTCACACAGATGGAAATGATGCAAGATGCGACCCTGTCTATATGCATATGCCAAATGCTCATGAAATGCTTATGCAGTGCTCTTGGAATGCTCATGCATGCATGCAACTTGGTCGAGGGCCACACAACGCTTCGTTTATTTCTCTGCTGCTCAGGGTCTGCGCCTGGCTTTGTACAAGGGGTTACATGCAACTGAGGCAAGGCCTGTACAAAAGGGTGGCTGCCGGGCAGGGCCCGACAGCCACGCCTTACGGGTAGAACTTGCAGAGATGCTCAATGTTCCATGAGTTTTGCAATTGAATGCCAGCTCCGGTCTCCAGATGGACTGCGCCAGGTCTGGTGACTTGAACTACCCGGTAAGGGCCTTCCCACTTTGGCGTCAACTTGTTTGTACCCTTGGTGGACTAAACACACCTAAGGACTAGTTCGCCTTCCTCAAAACACCGAGCATGAACCCTGCGGCTGTGGTAGCGACACAGGGCTTACTGATAGTGTGCAGCTCGCGTAGTAGCCCGGAGATGATTCTCCTCGAGTAGCACAACGTCGTCACGCCGGTGCTGATCTTGCGCTACTTCATCATAGGCAAGCACTCGAGGCGACCCATAAATGAGTTTCATGGGGATAACTGCTTCTACCCCATAGACTAGGGAGAAGGGAGTCTGCCCTGTAGCTCGATTTGGTGTCGTTCTAAGGGACCAGAGAACTACCGGCAGCTCATCGATCCACCGCATGCCGTGCTTCTGCACCGTATCAAAGGTTCTTGTCTTTCGTCCTCGCAGCACTTCAGCATTCGCCCTCTTAGCTTGCCCATTGCTCCTGGGATGTGCGATAGAGGCAAATGAGATCTTGCTTCCAAGGGCATGAACATATTGCATGAAGGCGTGGCTCGTGAACTGGGTGCCATTGTCGGTAATGATCCTTGCCGGGACTCCAAAACGACACACCAATTCTTTCAAGAACTTGATAGCGGACTGAGCAGTCACCTATCTCATGGCAGCTACTTCCGGCCACTTTGTAAACTTGTCGATAGAAATGAACAAGAATTCAAAGCCCCCTGTAGCTCGGGGCAAAGGGTCGAGGATATCGAGCCTTCCAGACCAAAAATGGCCATGATAAAGGGATTGTCTGAAGAGCTTGAGCAGGCAGGTGGATGTTCTTGGAATGGAACTGGCAGGCTTCACATTTGGTGACTAGCTCGATCGTATCTTGGAGGGCTATGGGCCAATAGAATCCTTGTCGGAATGCTTTCCCAACTAATGCCCTTGATCCAATGTGGGAGCCACACATACCTTTGTGTATCTCTGCTAGCAGTTCCTTTCCTTCTTGCCGGAAAATGCACTTCAATTTCACACCGTTGGGCCTCCTTCTGTATAGTGTGTCATCGACAAACTGATACATACTGGCCCTCCGGGCTACGCTTTCAGCCACATCTTGGTCATCGGGAAGCTCTCCAGTTTGGATGAAATGGTCTATGTGCCTTGCCCAAGTTGGAGCCTGGTGCTCGGCAACAAGGAAGCGGCACCTCCTCCATTGTGGGGCCACGTTCCTCGTTCACGGGGACCATAGGCCCGGCTGGAGGGTGCGGTCCAGCAAGCGATGAGGAGTGTTTCCGGCAGGGTCCCTGCCAGGAGCATTGTATGGCTCTACCGGGAGAGGCTTACCAGAGTCCATCTTTCTCCTTTTCTAGGCCATTGTTGCTAGGGATACGGAGGGCTGAGTAAGGTGGAGAACAAAAGTTCCTGGTTCGACAGTGTCACATCCCTAGCTTCTGACATTGCACTAGGCTAACTTCATGTGTGCATCATGTTTAAACTTTGAAAGAAACTTGAAATGGGGATTGCCTAAACCCTAGCATTAAAGGAATTCACTAGGTTCAACCAAAATATTTCCAGTAAATCCAAATGGCTTTCAAAAATGTTCATCATTCTTGGAAAATGCTGGAAACAGTAACCAGAGGTGATGCACATTTTTCCATGACATATTTGGGCTCTGGATTAAATCATACTCTATTTGAATTTGGGCATTTAAATGCTATTAAATATTTTAAATGCTCAAATAATCATAAACTAAAATGTTTACTGTAGGATATATTCCCAACAGTGATCATGAGCAATTTCATGATTTTTGGAAGTGTCTAAGTATTTTTAATAAAGCCCTAAAGACTACAGAATATTAGAAAACAGAAAAAAATAAAAAAAGAGAGAGAAAGGAAACCTACCTGGCCTCACCTGTCACAGCCCAGCTGGCCCAGCCCACCTGGCGCCTCCTGTCGCCTTCCTCCTGCCAGTAGGAGCAACTGCATGCTCGCACGCGCGCGGCCGAGGAGGCCAGCTCCTCCCTGCCTGCCTCCCGCTTCCCCGACGCGTCTGGACGACGCCACGCGCCACCCCGGTCCCTCTCTCCCACTCCCTCGCCCTTCCCTGCCTCTGCTCCCTCTCCGCAGCGCGCCCGAACACCCCGTGGCACGCCGACGAGCACCGCCGCAGCCACGGCCATCCCCTAGCCCAACCACCGTGACCAATAGCTCCGCAAGGACGCAAAGCATCTCCTCGACGAGCCACGCAAGCCGGGTCTCACCGCAACACCGCCATCGATGCCTTCTTCAACCTCGGGACCGCCGGCCATCTCTGTCAAATTCGTCGGCTCCGGACCGTCCCCGACCTCGCCGAGCGTCCCCTCGTCATCGCTGTGAGCCCCTGACCACTTACCCCTGCTCCCCTTGACGAATTCGTGCCGCAGCCATCGATCCCCGCCGTGCCAGAAGCTCACCGCCGCCCGGCCTTGTCGCCGTCGTGGCCTGAGCTCGAACGAGTCGCGCCCGTGCACCTCACCGAGCTCCTGGCGACCCCAGGAGGCTGCGCAGCGTTTTACTTCGCTCGCTTGTGGCCCGCAACGCCGTTTCCGCTAAGACCCGAACTCCGGCCGCCGCCTTTGAGCTCGCCGCCGTCGATATAGGTCGCCCCCGGCGTAACTGACTGCACCACTCGACGCGCGGGATCGCCAGCGTCACGTAGGTGGTCTCCGCCGGCCATTTGATTGCCGGAGCAAGAAACCCGAAGCCCTCCACCGTATCTGGCCTCGCCGGTGACGAGCCGCGGGTCAACTCCGGTGAGTTTGACCCGGGGTTGACCACAGTTTGACCGCCTGAGTCACTGACGTGTGGGGGCCACCTCGCTAACTAATCTGGCTTAGTGCTAATTAACTCGGTTAACTAGCGTTGTCACTGACCGGTGGGTCCCCCAGGTCAGGTTTGACCTGGCCGACCCAGTTGACTGCTGATGTCATACCGATGTCATGCTGATGAAGTAAATAGTTTATGTATTTAAAACAATTCAGAAAATCCAAAAAAAGGCTTAAACTTCTAAAAATCATATAAATTCAACCGTACCTCCAAATGAAACAAATTATATATGAAAAATGATCAGAAAAATCCAATCTATCCATCTGCACTGGTTTCATGCATGATAAAGCAACTTAAACCTTCTGTTTATATCAATACATGTTAATGCACTTTATAAACCCTCAACTTGTGTTTGTATTTGAATCTTTGATTCAAATGAGCTCAAACCACCCTGGTTGTAGCTGCATTATCCCAACACACTCATCTTGCCATGTATTATTCATGCATCATATTGTTGCATTGCATTGATTGTCTTTTCTCTCTGTTGCCGGTAATTGTCCCCTCCCGATAGACGTGATTCCGATGACGTGATCAATGACACCGATGAAGAACTATAATATCTTCAGAAGTGCCAGGCAAGCGAAACCCCCTTGTTCATTCCGATACAAACCCACTCTCTCGCTCTGCTCTATTTTACTGCATTAGGACAACAACGATGCAACTGTTTCATGTTGCGGTAGTTGAACCCCTTATCCTCTGCATGACCTGTCATTGCCACAGTAAATAGATGAAACCCACTAGAATGAGTAGGAATTGTTTGAGCCCTGATGTGCCTACTCATTCATGATTGTTTGTCGTCCCTGCTATGCTTAGAGTTGTGTCAGGTCTGATTCATCGGGGATGAGTTGGAATGGTGATGAACATGTCCTACTGCGTGTGAGCTAAGTGTGTGAACACGATTTGGTAAAGGTAGCGGTGAGAGGCCATGTAGGAGTACATGGTGGGTTGTCTTATTGAAGCCGTCCTCAGGAACTGAGTTCTGTATTTGTGATCCATGATACAGTTACTACCACGCATTGGGCCCGAAACCAATGGACCCTCTCGGCTTCTTAATCACCCTTGTCCTCTGTCCAGGAGTTGTAAGTAGTTTCTGGTGTTTGTAGTATGCTGGAGGCCATGGGCAGCGCTGACCCGAGGGGTGGGCTATGATGCGGTAGGCACGTGGCACGGTGTACCGGGCGCCCATTTGGTGTCTCGGGAACCCTGCACACATCGTTCGGGGCCGTATGTGGAAACCTCGGCCGGACTCCCTGCGGATGGAACCTGAATAGGCGATAAACCTGGACTAGAGACTTGAGTGTTTAGGTAGGCTGTGGCCGACACCCTCGCTGGGCTTCCGCTTGAAGGTTGCCGAGTACATGCTGTGTAAACGGCGGTAAGTGGTGAGAGCGTGTGTGACGAAGTACACCCCTGCAGGGTTAACATCATCTATTCGAATAGCCGTGTCCGCGGTAAAGGACTTCTGGGTTGCCTATAACAGTTCATAGACAAGTGAAAGTGGATACTCTAAAATGCGCAAGATAAGCATGAGTGCTATGGAAGGCGTTCTCGTAGGGAGACGGGAGCGGATCCATAGTGGTGTATTGATATGGTGAATATGTGGACTCGTGTGCGCCACCTCAGAAGAGTTACTTGCAGTCATAGTTTAGGATAGCCACCGAGTCAAAGCTGGCTTGCTGCCGTCAAACACCACCACCCCTTTGTTGACACCGATGCATATGTAGCTAGTTCTGATGTAAGTCTTGCTGGGTACATTTGTACTCACGTTTGCGTATTTTATGTTTTGTAGAGAGACTTCAGTCTCGCTAGTAGTACCGCTTGGACTTCGACGTTTAGCTTGTTACCTCAGCTACGATCTTGTGCCCTCGGCAGGATCTAGTAGATAGTCAGGCCTTTCAGCCTTTTCATTTATAGTTGTCTGTACTCAGACATGTTAAGCTTCCGCATGTGCTTTGACTTGTATGCTCTGAATGTTGGGTCATAAGACCCATGTTTGTAATATCTCGCTCCTCGGAGCCTAATGAATAAATACTTGAGTCGTAGAGTTATGTTGTGATGCCATGTTGTATTTACACATATCGAGCATATTGTATGTATGATTGAAATGCTTGGTATGTGTGGGATCCGACAATCTAGTTGCTTATCCTTGGCAGCCTCTCTTATGGGGAAATGTAGTCTAGTGCTTCCATGAGCCATAGTAGTCCGCTACAGCCCGGTTCACCGGAGTCCTGCTAGCCCAGCACTACTGCTCTGGACACTTGACTGGCCGGCATGTGTTTCATTTCGTTCCTGTGTCTGTCCCTTCGGGGAAATGTCACACGGTGACATCCGAAGTCCTGCCTAGCCTGCTACAGCCCGGGTTCCCGGAGTCCTGTTAGCCCAGTGCTACAGCCCGGATTCACACGCTGCTGACCGACACGTTCGATGTTGATTCATGTATGCCTGTCCCCATACGTTAGTGCCGCTTTGGGTTCACGACTAGCCATGTCGGCCCGGGTTCTCTGTCATATGGATGCTAGCGGCACTGTCATATACGTGAGCCAAAAGGCGTAAACGGTCCTGGGCCATGGTAAGGCGACACCCGTGGGAGTGCCGTGCGTGAGGCCGCAAAGTGATATGAGGTGTCACAGGCTAGATCGGTGTGACTTAGAATCGGGGTCCTGACAGCGTTGGTATCAGAGCCTGACTGCCTGTAGGATTACCAAGCCAAACTGGTCGAAGTTGTGTCTAGAAATGCTTCAGTTATATAAGGGAATTGATTGTGGGAGGGAACGTAAGGCTCTTTTTACTCCTTTACCTTATGCCCTTCTGATCTGAGTCACCCTCTTCTCTTCTACGAGGATTAAGAACTAGGCTTCTCATCTTTCTATCAGGATCACGTGTTACTAATCCGTAGACTCATAGGATTGATGGATTTAAGCCTCAGTTCAGTTTCTACTACTTCCGTGTGTTCATAGTTGGTCCCGGAACCTTGATATTGTGCTTCTTAGTGGTTATGCCACCATTTTTGCAGGATGTCTCAAATCCTTTGAGCATTTACAGCCGTTATGCTGTCCGAGTCATCCCAGGCTTCTAAATAATCTGATGCATTTGCAAATCCCTTCTTTCCGTTCTCGATGTTCCTTTGGGCCAGATTAACCACACTAATCATTGAGTTGAGGTACTCTGCTGCCTTGACATATATGTTGGAGTTATTATTATGACCCTAGGTGTCTTAGAGGACCACTTAGTAATCTAGCAATGCTTGCATCCCCAGTGTGATGATTCTGGCCATTATTCTCGAAAGCATCCCGTGATGCCATTTAGTTAGTAGGCATTCTATTTCTGGGTTCTTGAGCCCAAGATTCACTCCACTTACCTCCTGTTGATAGTGTTTGCTCGTTCCTTTAGGTTATAGTAACCTTTGCATTAGTCCTCGAGGTCCGTGGTATTTCATTCTTCCAATACCATGAACCATCATGGCAGAAGTTCTTTTAACCAAAAGATCACAACCAGGGCGCTCTTGAGGAGTACTCCATTCATATTGTGACTCTGCCAGTCCTTCCTCTTCTGCATGGGTTATCCGGAAGAAATATGTTGAATTTGTTCGACATACTAATCCATGCATCCACAACTCAGAAAAACATATGTTCCTTTGGGTTGTCCCTCTTTAGTTATTTTCTGGCCCTCGTCTATCAATTGGTAGTCAGGAGTAATTGTGCATTTGTGTTATCGATGCCTATTATTCTTGTGGTCTGCCAAGCCATTCTAATCCGGAATGACTAGGAGAAACAAACTCTAGTACCTCATCCATTTCTTGGACTGGTCAAAGTAGTTGTATCTCGCGGATCAAAATGCCAATCCAGCTTTTGATTCTGTTCTACCCCGAAGTATTGCCCTCTTGATGTCAGGAATGTCATGAAAATTGCACCAACTCTTATGCATTCTTGACGCAGTGATACTCCTCGCCATCATCATTCATTTCTTGGTCCCGTGTTGTTGCAACCGGAATGCCGACAAGTGAACCATGATGTGTGAAATCAATACTCCTAGCAACCGTGTTGCTTGGTAGTTAATGGACATTAATATCATTCTTAGCGTGTTGGTTATTGAATCACTATACTAGGATTGATCGTGCTACCTTGTTCTTATTCAGGTGCACTCTTCGATCTTTGAGTTAGGATTGAATCCCTTGCTTATTTGATCATATCATCTTCCTCCGAAAAGCAAGATTGTTCTCGATCTTAATAACATGTTGGTGGATCGTGATTTTCCAAATATCTTCTTCGAAGTACCACCAGGTTGTTCCCTGACCGATATGTTGAGTTCGTGATCAAGTTGGTTTTCCAATAAACCACTCTTTCTCCAAGAATCTGTGTTGGATACCCCTGAGCTAGTTGGTTAAGCCAAACAACAACTTGGAGAGTTGGAAGATAAAAGCTTCCCTGGCTTAGTTCATCTTAAGGGATATCTTGTATGTGTGTTGAAGAAAGATGTTTTATTCATTGATTGATCCTCGTGATCAATTGTTGGATCTATTGTCTTGTCCAAACTTTGATTTGAGCATGGGCTATCATCAAATCAAATCAGAACCAGTGATGTTCATAATGTTGTCTTACTCGTGGTTGATCCTTTGGGCATACACCATTACATCCTTTGGTCTGATCAATGCTATCACTGTGTTCACATGTTGGTGGAAGTCCAGTGATATGGAAATTCCGATGAGTTGCTTTTGAGCCCATTAGCAGCATTCTGTCTCCCCCATGATTCATGTTGAACATCAACCTAGTGTTGAAAACTTTGTAACCATTGCCTTCATGTTGCGTTCATGAGGTATATGTTTGGTGCAAGAAGTGGCTTTCTCCAAGTTCACGTGCATTAGGTGCCAGTTGCCGTCGTGAATTCGAGAAAGTTAGTTTTGCTTCCTCTGGAATCATCCCAAGTCAGTCATGCACGTGCGAAGTATACCATGGCTTGAGAGATTAGCAACCTCCATCCCATCAGTATTTCCTAGCACACCAAGCCACTAATTGATTTGTTCAAAGAAAAGAAGTTCATGCGCTACTCCTAAAGGGCCCGGACGGACATGCACAAGACTTCGTTATTTCAATGATGGTTCCCAACCAGAGCTCGGTAGTGTTCTGTTGTAAGACTACCATGTGGTCATGCTTGTCTGGGACAGAGTGTTCACAGGTTGTAGCAGAACCAGCTCATGTTCTGGAGCTTGCTATCGTAGCTCATCTCCCGAGAATCTCGCAACATCATCTCGTCGGGTTGTGTTGCAAACTTTCTTTCCAGACACGTTGTCTGAAATATCCTGTTACCAACCAGATCTGAATCTCAGGCAGATATGATGGTTGGAACTTTTTCCAGGATCTATGATGTAGGTCCCGACAAGGTTGATGTTCTGGCCTAGGCACCTAGCCGGAAGATCTATTATTGTAGCTTCTTGATTAAGCAATTTGACCATCTTCTCCATGAGGATTTCGTATGATCTATTCTAAAAGTTGTTCCTTATGGATTCCGGCGCTCCCGAAGTCCGACCTACCACTTGATGTTCAAGATACCAAACCACATCTAATGGGTTATGCTAGAACATCAAGGAGAACATTAGAAGCGGAGTTCTAAATGTCTCTCGGTCGATCATCCAGATTTTGCTCCCTTGGCTTCGCTAAGGTGAAATCTGAGAAAGTGTTGTCCTCCTTTGTACCTGCATCCTCCATCACCGTTCATCATGGTAGTATGTTGTGTTTCCAGGATCCTCGACACGGATAATGGTAAAACCTTGATGTATATGGAAATGCTCAAGTTCTTGAGAGCACGCGCAAGCAAAATCATCCCTTGCGTTGTCTTCAACAAGGTAGTCCACATCATCCATTCTAGCCCGAGTGTATCGTTCTCCTGAACTCCGCCAAACGATTGTTGTGATTGCCTTAAGCTGGTATAAAGAGTTTCAATGATCTCCGAATCAAAAGTAATTCTTTTTGCCACTTAAGGGAATATTTCTATAAGTCACCTTCCCTAAGGTGCTATTATGGAATCATGGCAGATAACTCCTTGTTATCTTGAAACCATGCACCATCTTATTCAGCATGGAATTGTGCTTATCAACTTGGACCCTCGTTCTCTGTTTCACTCCGTCCCTCGGGATGTATGCTTCGTGTCGTAGCTCGAGAGATGTTCAACATCTCATTCCGTGAGTTGATCGTAAGTTCCTCGATCTTTAAGAAGATCGGTTCATATAGAGTTTCTTCTATCGTCATCGTGTTGGATGAAGATCCCGGAAGCAAAGACGACAAGATCAATTTGAAGTAATGAATTAACATCTTCGATGAGGGCAATTGGATCGAGAAGATTGTGTTAGCTTGTGTCCCTCTGTCTTCTTACCTCACGACTTGAATCTCGGGACGAGATTCTTGTTTAGTGGGGGTGAGTTGTCACATCCCTAGCTTCTGACATTGCACTAGGCTAACTTCATGTGTGCATCATGTTTAAACTTTGAAAGAAACTTGAAATGGGGATTGCCTAAACCCTAGCATTATAGGAATTCACTAGGTTCAACCAAAATATTTCCAGTAAATCCAAATGGCTTTCAAAAATGTTCATCATTCTTGGAAAATGCTGGAAACAGTAACCAGAGGTGATGCACATTTTTCCATGACATATTTGGGCTCTGGATTAAATCATACTCTATTTGCATTTGGGCATTTAAATGCTATTAAATATTTTAAATGCTCAAATAATCATAAACTAAAATGTTTACTGTAGGATATATTCCCAACAGTGATCATGAGTAGTTTCGTGATTTTTGGAAGTGTCTAAGTATTTTTAAGAAAGCCCTAAAGACTACAGAATATTAGAAAACAGAAACAAATAAAAAAAGAGAGAGAAAGGAAACCTACCTGGCCTCACCTGTCGCAGCCCAGCTGGCCCAGCCCACCTGGCGCCTCCTGTCGCCTTCCTCCTGCCAGTAGGAGCAGCTGCGTGCTCGCACGCGCGCGGCCGAGGAGGCCAGCTCCTCCCTGCCTGCCTGCCGCTTCCCCGACTCGTCTGGACGACGCCACGCGCCACCCCGGTCCCTGTCTCCCACTCCCTCGCCCTTCCCCGCCTCTGCTCCCTCTCCGCAGCGCGCCCGAACACCTCGTGGCACGACGACGAGCACCGCCGCAGCCACGGCCATCCCCTAGCCCAACCACCGTGACCAATAGCTCTGCAAGGACGCGAAGCATCTCCTCGACGAGCGACGCAAGCCGGGTCTCACCGCAACACCGCCATCGATGCCTTCTTCAACCTCGGGACCGCCGGCCATCTCTGTCAAATTCGTCGGCTCCGGACCGTCCCCGACCTCGCCGCGCGTCCCCTCGTCATTGCTGTGAGCCCCTGACCACTTACCCCTGCTCCCCTTGAAGAATTCGTGCCGCAGCCATCGATCCCCGCCGTGCCAGAAGCTCACCGCCGCCCGGTCTTGTCGCCGTCGTGGCCTGAGCTCGAACGAGTCGCGCCCGTGCACCTCACCGAGCTCCTGGTGACCCCAGGAGGCTGCGCAGCGTTTTACTTCGCTCGCTCGTGGCCCGCAACGCCGTTTCCGCTGAGACCCGAACTCCGGCCGCCGCCTTTGAGCTCGCCGCCGTCGATATAGGTCGCCCTCGGCGTAACTGACTGCACCACTCGACGCGCGGGATCGCCAGCGTCACGTAGGTGGTCCCCGCCGGCCATTTGATTGCCGGAGCAAGAAACCCGAAGCCCTCCACCGTCTCTGGCCTCGCCAGCGACGAGGCACGGGTCAACTCCGGTGAGTTTTACCCGGGGTTGACCACAGTTTGACCGCCTGAGTCACTGACGTGTGGGGGCCACCTCGCTAACTAATCTGGCTTAGTGCTAATTAACTCGGTTAACTAGCGTTGTCACTAACCAGTGGGTCCCCCAGGTCAGGTTTGACCTGGCCGACCCAGTTGACTGCTGATGTCATACCGATGTCATGCTGATGAAGTAAATAGTTTCTGTATTTAAAACAATTCAGAAAATCCAAAAAAAGGCTTAAACTTCTAAAAATCATATAAATTCAACCGTAGCTCCAAATGAAACAAATTATATATGAAAAATGATCAGAAAAATCCAATCTATCCATCTGCACTGGTTTCATGCATGATAAAGCAACTTAAACCTTCTGTTTATATCAATACATGTTAATGCACTTTATAAACCCTCAACTTGAGTTTGTATTTGAATCTTTGATTCAAATGAGCTCAAACCACCCTGGTTGTAGCTGCATTATCCCAACACACTCATCTTGCCATGTATTATTCATGCATCATATTGTTGCATTGCATTGATTGTGTTTTCTCTCTGTTGCCGGTAATTGTCCGCTCCCGATAGGCGTGATTCCGACGACGTGAACAATGACACCGATGAAGAACTATAATATCTTCAGAAGTGCCAGGCAAGCGAAACCCCCTTGTTCATTCCGATACAAACCCACTCTCTCGCTCTGCTCTATTTTACTGCATTAGGACAACAACGATGCAACTGTTTCATGCTGCGGTAGTTGAACCCGTTATCCTCTGCATGACCTGTCATTAACATAGTAAATAGATGAAACCCACTAGCATGAGTAGGAGTTGTTTGAGCCCTGATGTGCCTACTCATTCATGATTGTTTGTCATGCCTGCTATGCTTAGAGTTGTGTCAGGTCTGATTCATCGGGGATGAGTTGGAATGGTGATGAATATGTCCTACTGCGTGTGAGCTAAGTGTGTGAACACGATTTGGTAAAGGTAGCGGTGAGAGGCCATGTAGGAGTACATGGTGGGTTGTCTCATTGAAGCCGTCCTCAGGAACTGAGTTCTGTGTTTGTGATCCATGATACAGTTACTACCACGCATTGGGCCTGAAACCAATGGACCCTCTCGGCTTGTTAATCACCCTTGTCCTCTGTCCAGGAGTTGCAAGTAGTTTCTGGTGTTTGTAGTATGCTGGAGGCCGTGGGTAGCGCTGACCCGAGGGGTGGGCTATGATGCGGTAGGCGCGTGGCACGGTGTACCGGGCGCCCGTTTGGTGTCTCGGGAACCCTGCACACATCGTTCGGGGCCGTATGTGGAAACCTCGGCCGGACTCCCTGCGGATGGAACCTGAATAGGCGATAAACCTGGACTAGAGACTTGAGTGTTTAGGTAGGCTGTGGCCGACACCCTCGCTGGGCTTCCGCTTGAAGGTTGCCGAGTACATGCTGTGTAAACGGCGGTAAGTGGTGAGAGCGTGTGTGACGAAGTACACCCCTGCAGGGTTAACATCATCTATTCGAATAGCCGTGTCCGCGGTAAAGGAGTTCTGGGTTGCCTATAACAGTTCATAGACAAGTGAAAGTGGATACTCTAAAATGCGCAAGATAAGCGTGAGTGCTATGGATGGCGTTCTCGTAGGGAGACGGGAGCGGATCGATAGTGGTGTATTGATATGGTGAATATGTGGACTCGTGTGCGCCGCCTCAAAAGAGTTACTTGCAGTCATAGTTTAGCATAGCCACTGAGTCAAAGCTGGTTTGCTGCATTCAAACTCCGCCACCCCTTAGTTGACACCGATGCATATGTAGCTAGTTCTGATGTAAGTCTTGCTGGGTACATTTGTACTCACGTTTTCCTATTTTATGTTTTGTAGAGAGACTTCAGTCTCGCTAGTAGTACCGCTTGGACTTCGACGTTTAGCTTGTTACCTCAGCTACGATCTTGTGCCCTCGGCAGGATCTAGTAGATAGTCAGGCCTTTCAGCCTTTTCATTTATAGTTGTCTGTACTCAGACATGTTAAGCTTCCGCATGTGCTTTGACTTGTATGCTCTGAATGTTGGGTCATAAGACCCATGTTTGTAATATCTCGCTCCTCGGAGCCTAATGAATAAATACTTGAGTCGTAGAGTTATGTTGTGATGCCATGTTGTATTTACACATATCGAGCATATTGTATGTATGATTGAAATGCTTGGTATGTGTGGGATCCGACAATCTAGTTGCTTATCCTTGGCAGCCTCTCTTATGGGGAAATGTAGTATAGTGCTTCCATGAGCCATAGTAGTCCGCTACAGCCCGGTTCACCGGAGTCCTGGTAGCCCAGCACTACTGCTCTGGACACTTGACTGGCCGGCATGTGTTTCATTTCGTTCCTGTGTCTGTCCCTTCGGGGAAATGTCACGCGGTGACATCCGGAGTCCTGCCTAGCCTGCTACAGCCCGGGTTCCTGGAGTCCTGTTAGCCCAGTGCTACAGCCCGGATTCACACGCTGCTGACCGACACGTTCGATGTTGATTCATGTATGCCTGTCCCCATACGTTAGTGCCGCTTTGGGTTCACGACTAGCCATGTCGGCCCGGGTTCTCTGTCATATGGATGCTAGCGGCACTGTCATATACGTGAGCCAAAAGGCGCAAACGGTCCCGGGCCATGGTAAGGCGACACCCGTGGGAGTGCCGTGCGTGAGGCCGCAAAGTGATATGAGGTGTCACAGGCTAGATTGGTGTGACTTAGAATCGGGGTCCTGATAGACAGGAAGCTTCTGCGCAGCACACTTTGACAGATGATCAGCTATGCTGTTTTCCGCATGGGGTACGTGCTCCGTTTGCAATCCGTCAAAGCGCTCCTCCAATCTTCTCACTTCCTCAACGTATGCCTCCAACAATGGACTTTGGTAATCCTTGTTGACTTGTCTCACCACAAGCTGTGAATCTCCTCGAATGATCAGCTTCTTGATCCCCAATTCTGCGACAATCCTGAGCCCGGCAAGGAGCCCTTCATACTCTGTTGTATTGTTGGTCGCCTCTTCCCGGCAAAGTGCATCTGAACAATATACTTCAAGTGCTCCGCGGAGGGGGCAACGAGAACACGCCAGCCCCTTCACCTTGTAGGGAAAAGGCACCATCGAAATACATGATCCATTCTTGGGACGCTTCCTTGTCGGGGATAAGTGTCTCCATCACTTCATCATCAAGGGCTGGCGTCCATTCTGCAATAAACTCTGCCAACGACCTGCTCTGAATTGTTGACGTGCTCTCAAACTTCAGGCCAAAGCTGGATAACTCCAAAGCCCAGGCCACTATTTTGCCAGTAGCCTTAGGGTTTCGGAGTATCCTCTACAACGGGAAGCGAGTGACAACCGTGATCTCGTGGGCTTGGAAGTAGTGGTGTGGTTTCCTTGAGGCCATGATGAGACCAACGATTAATTTTTGCACGCCAGAGTACCTCGATCTAGCTCCCTGTAGTAGGGAACTCATGAAGTACACTAGCGCCGCACCACTTTCTTCTTTGCCGCATCCTTGGGGTTGCCCTCGCTGCCGTGCCCGTTTCCGCCCTGATCCTTGTCTGGCTCTACCGGTCCTTGCTCCCTTTCTGCTTCTTCCACTTCCCGCTGCGCCACCAAGGCCGAACTAACCACTTGATTGGTTGCCGCCAAATATAGAAGCAACGGCTCTGGGGGTTTGGGGGCAACCAAGGTTGGCACAGAGGATAAGTAGGCCTTCAACACCTGATTCTGGGGGTCCACTTCATGGGTCCCGCCTTCTTCGGGATTTTGAAGAACGACAGGGCGCGCTCGACAGACTTGGAGATGAATCTTCTTAGCGCGACAACGCACCCTGTCAAATGCCTCACATCCTTGACTGTCATGGGCACTTGAATCCGCTTGATAGCTTTGATCTTGTCTGGGTTGGCCTCGATCCCTCGATGGGATACAAAGAACCCAAGTAGCTTGTCGGAAGGAACGCCAAACACACACTTCTTTGGGTTGAGCTTCAAGTTGATGTTGCGCAGATTAGCAAATGTCTCCTCCAAATCCTGGATAAGGGTTGCTCTATCCTTGGTCTTGACCACAATATCATCCATATAAGCCTCAATGTTTCTATGCAGTTGTGGCTCAAAACCAATCTGGACTGCCCTTGCAAAAGTAGACCTGGCACTCTTTAATACAAATGGCATGCAGACAAAGCAGTACGTACCGCATGGGGTGATGAACGAGGTCTTCTCGTCGTCTTCTTTGGACATGAAGATTTGATGATATCCAGAATATGCATCCAAAAAGGAGAGCAAATCACAGCCTGAAGTGGAATCCACAATCTGATCGATCCGCGGCAAGGGAAATGGGTCCTTCGGTCAAGGCTTGTTGAGATCTGGGAAATCTATGCAGAGCCTCCATTTCCTGTTGGCCTTACGGAGAACCACTGGATTTGCTAACCAGGTAGGATGTAGCACTCCTCTAACCAAACCAGCTGCCTCAAGCTTCTTGATCTCCTCTGGAATGAACTGCTGCCTCTCCAAGGCCTGTCCGAACTTTCTGCTTGACATGTCGAGCGTGTGCGCAGACAGCTAGGTCGCGATCAATTACTTCCCTAGGAACACCGGAGATATCAGATGGTTGCCAGGAAAATACATCGATATTCTCCCACAGAAAGGCAACGATCACGCTTTCCTATTTGTCATCGAGGGTGGTGCTGATAGTGAAGGTACCATGAACGTCAGTCAGCCCTGTTGGGACCTTCTTCACTTGGGGAGCAACAACCTTGGATCTCTTGTTGTTGGAACTCTCTGGCAAGTCATCAACAGGCGCAGCGTACTCCGGAGAGGTACACTCCCCGGATTCCTTGCCAGCGTCCCTGCTATCCTTCTTCTTTCCTCTGTTCTCCTTGGCGGGAACTGCTGCTGCCGCTGCCTCTGCCGCGACTGCGTCCCAGTACATCTTATCCATGCAAATGATTGTGTCCTTCTCATCTGACGGGATGGAAATGACTCCTACTGGCCCGGGCATCTTCAAGGTGTTGTCGGCATAGTGGGATGCCGCCCTGAATTTAGCCAGGGCTGGGCGTCCAAGGATCCCATTGTACGGCAGGGGGATGTCGACCACATCGAACACAATCTTCTCAGTCCGATAGTTCAGCTCCCCTCCAAATGTTACTGGCAACGTGATCCTTCCCTTAGGGTCCTCATTTGTGACCTTGAGGTTGCGAATTGTCGGGGAGACCAACAATGGCTAACATCCTACCGCAGTGGTACGGTCAGGATGGTCCTCTTCGTCAAAGATGATGGGTGTGCGTGACCATTTGAGTGGTTTCTGAGCATGTAGTGCTGGTTCCACGACATTGACCTCGCGTGCCCACCGTTCGAGTTGGCGGTGAGAGGAGTGCAGGGATGCACCCGCGTCAATGCACAGGGCGTCAGTGGCCTTCTGGAACTCCTGCTCACTTGTTTCCACTTCATCCCCCCATCACTCTCATCATTGCAAGCTTCCTTTCCCGACCCCTGGCAGGTTTTCCTTGGTTCCGGAAGGGTTTGCAGGGGCGATTTGCTTCACCGCCTCTGCCCTTACCGCCAGTAGCATTCTGACCTTTTTCCTTATCACGCTTCTCATATTATGCTCTCTGCCTCTTGACGAGCTGCTCAACCTGATAACACTCTTGAAGGTCGTGGCCCTTGGTCCGATGAATTTTGTAGTATGGCCCATCGCCTTTCCCAGCTTTCTTGACAACCGCAGCCTCCTGGCAGTCAGCACACACGGCAGCCTCCTTTCCAGGAGCTTCGGCTTTAGCCTTCTTGCCGGTACTGGGAGTGCCCGATCCTTCAACAGTCATCACTGACTTATCCTTGTGCCTCCTGCTGCACTTCTTGCTCTTCTTCTGACTGGTGGATTCGTCGCCGTCCTCTGAGTCGACGTTGATGCAATCATCTTCTCCTGGGAGTTTCCTTCCTTCCTCCATTCGAGCACACTTGTCCACCAAAGTGTAAAGCTCCTTCACGGTCTTGGGCAACTCCACATTCATCTTGGAATGAATCATGCGGTTACGTACATTGGACATGAAGGCGGCTATCACATCTGATGGATGGATATTTGGGATGTTCCTGTGGACCCTGCTGAATCTCTGCAAGTACTTCCAGAGAGTCTCTCCTTTCTGCCGAAGAAGCTGCAAATCGCTGGGCCGGCCTGGTTCTTGATGACCGCCAGTGAAGGTGAAATGAACTCATGGCACAGGTCAGCCCATGACGAAATGGAGTTCTTCGGCAGGTGCATCAGCCAAGACCTCACATTGGACTTGAGTGCCAAAGGGAAGTAGTTGGCAAACACCTTCCCATCTCTTCCCCCGGCAGCCTGAACAGTGATGGTGTAGATGCTCAGAAACTCTGCCGGCTTTAGCCTTCCATCATACTTCTCGGGTATCTCTGGCTTGAACGTCTGAACGGACGGCCAACGGACTTGTCGCAGCTCATGAGAAAAGGCAGGCCACCCAACCTCGAAAGGCAGGCACCCGCCAACCTCAAAGATAGCCTCGTCAACGTCGGGGCCATCGCACCAGTTGGTCCGGCGGTGGTCATCGCGGCGTCGCTCGATGATGACACGCGCGTCTCCCCTCTGCCTGTCCTCCGGGGCTCGCCATTGGCCTGGACGTGCTCGAGGGTCAGAGGAGGCCATCGAGAAGTCGTCAGGTTCTTGATACTGCCGTGCTCGCACTGTTGGCCATGGTGGGGACTGTACCGTGCGGGTGACCCCTTCTGTACGACCAACAACACGAGCCGTCGTTGTCTCTTGGGGAGGCCGTGGCAGGCCAGCTCGCTGCGAGCCCCCAGCCTCGACAAAACCGAGCAGACTCTAGATGGTGGCACGACACCCGTCCATCTGCTCGGCCGCCGGCGGAACCCTGAGTAGCATCTGGGCCCATGCCATGGCTTTTGTATCCGTGCTTGGCATAGGTGATGATGATGTGGACCGCACCATCGCTCGGCTTCTAACGGTGCCAGTGCCGACAACACCATGTCCTTGCTGTTGCGAGGCGGCCATTTGGATGGCATGATGACATGGTAAAGGCGCTTTACGGCCAGCGGCTTCGTTGGGCGCAGCGACCTTACCGACTCGCCCCGGGGGAGTCGCACGCACCGCGGTCGCTCCCGTGGCGGGGGTGGCCGGAGGACGGCGATTCGCCCCGGACCGAGCGCCACCACTGTGGCTACGCCCGTCGGTGAGGGGAAGGGGCGCAGATGGAACAATCCCTTCGCCCGTACCTCGTGGAGCGTGGCCGCCGGGATGTTGCTGATGCTGCTCTCCTCCAGCGCCTCCTGCTCCCGCATCGGCCGCGGGGGAGGTGGTGACGGCGCCGCCTGCTCCGACCACATCCCCAGCAGCATCCACATCGTCGCGCGCCTCCGCTTCCCCCGTAGAATTGGTGGCTGCGGGTGGCGGAGCCTTCGAGGTGGACAGATGAGCTGAAGCACCAGATTTCTTCTTGGGCGCCATGGTCGATTGCGCCGTCGAAGATGAAGATGGCGATGAAGATGACGCGATGTTCATGCTTTCAGGTTCGCGCAGGTGATCCCCCTACCAGGCGCGCCAAATATGTCGTGGGAAACCACGGCCACCCATGGGACCAAGGGTCCCTTGCTGGTTCGGCAGGGAGGATGTCTCGTTGCACAAAGAGCTGAAGAGCGTGGGGTAGCACGACAGATATCACACAAGCAATTTTACCCAGGTTCGGTCCGCTGCGAGGCGTAAAACCCTACTCCTGCTTTGGTTGATTGATGGTGGAGAAAATGTTGGTCGTCATAGCGCGTTTGCCCATCAGGGTAGCCTTGAGGCCAAACGGCTACGAGTGTAAGAAATATGAGGGGTGGATTAACTAACACAGGGTCCAACCCTTTCTAAGGTTGCCATGGGCCTCCTTTGATAGGCTAAGGGGTCACCACGGTGGCAAATCAGTCATTACACACTGATAAGATAGCAAATAGTGCTATCATACCTAACTCTGCAAGATGACAGAGCGCATTAAATGCACCGCTCAACATCACATCGTTGCTTGTCCGGCAAGCCCTGCCAGGCTATCTTGCCAGCTTCGCGCCTACTCGGTTGACACGTCGCAGCACAAGTGTCGTCTGTAGGAATCTCTTATAGAAAGAGGCTGCCATGTGGAAAATGGCTGCCACTTAGCCACTTTGCGGCTTGACACCGCACTGATCGACGATGTGCGTCGTGGTGAGGTGGTTTGGTGAGGTGGTTTAGCCTCCGCGAGTCCCGGCAGGCCCTGGCGGGGTGTCTTGGGGGTTTTCTTCCGGGGGTAACCCCGTCCTCGCCGAGCTCGCCTGCTCGGCAAGGGAGGCTTTACTCCTGGTGGTTTCTTACTTCTTTGGCTTGGTCTTGGTCCTCTTGATCTGCATGTTGATCCTTTGTAGATCTTGGTCTCTTGTGCCTTGGCTTGGTCCTGGTACCGTAATCTCGTTCCCGTGCCTGTGCACAGTCTGGGCAACAGACCGAGGGTTTGTTGCACCGACAACCACCTGCACAGAAACCCGACATAGCTTCAACGCATGGTCAGCAATCCGATGCCTCTGCTCCTACAGCCCAGCAGTCCGTCACAGTAGCACCACCAGCTCAGCGGTCTGGCATAGATAAACCATCTACTAAGCAATCCGCCGAAGCTTCACCATCTGCTCGGCATTCTACCTTCCAGCCAACTACGCGTTCTTCTAGAAATACTTCAAGCACCAAGAAGGAAGCAGCCAAAAAGGGTGCACCCATGAGGAAGCGCAGCGGGAGAGCGAAGAGGAAAGAGAACGATTGCCTCTTACTTAAAGTGCACATCACCCAAAACCAAATTAAAATCAAGTTGTCCGAATCGGGGAGTAATATTATTTCTGACGGCATGGATGATGAATAAGTACATTTGTTGCTTGCTAAAAGTAAAGCAGACGTACTTGCAGCACGCAATTATGTCCATGTCCAGCCATTTCTTGTTGGCGAATACTTTGATGAGTGCAGCTCCAGTTTCTGCGATTTACATGAATATTGCATGGATCAAATGTCAGCAGGTCATCATGGTTTCCTAGTCCACTACAACATAGATCATTTCCGACACGATGTTAGTTTCATCAATGTGAGTTTCTAGGACTTACATCTCTTCTTCAACTTCAGCGAGCTCGATGCCACTCTTGTTAGATGCCTGATTTTGTACGTACTTAACAAACTCTGATCAACTTCTCAATAAAAGGCTGTAAATGATAAACAACTAACTGCATTTTATTCCTCTCAGGGGATTGAAAGCGTAGAGGAGAAAAAGGGAGAGTGTGTATTTCATAGATCCTACATTAGCAAATGGCACAACATTAGATGGTAAGGACCTACAGGACTGGGCCATTAACACGGTCGTCCGTATCTTCGAAAACACGTCCCATGCAGAATCATTTCTCTGGCCTTATCATGAACGGTAAGTGATGCAGAGCATCCCTCGACCATCACCATGGACGTCACACCACCACCAAAATCACGGAGAGATCCTATGACGAGAGCTCACACACTTGCCGCCGAAACCGAGGTTAACTCTTTCCTCTTCAAGTTTCTTTCGGATTCACATGAGAGTCGGATTCTACCTCAAATGGAAACTCTATGCACTCTTAGGTACCAATAAGAAGACCGTGAAGAGGCGAGGACAGAGTCGCAAGCATCTATGGAGCAGGAGACGGAAGAAGCACTCTCGAGACGCGAAGCAAAGGAGGTGCCGGACTACCCTGGGTGCCCGGCCACCAGCAGCCCGCGTGCCCGGCCACCTCCTACAGCAGGCTGGGCGAGCCCCTGGCCGCCCCCGGTGCCCGGCCTGGAAGACCCCGGGTGCCCGACCCTTGCCTGGCGCTGGCCTCGGCCGCCCCGGGTGCCCGGCCATTTGGCCCCGGGTGCCCGGCCCCCTGCCTGGGCGCTGCCCCTGCCACCCCCGGGTGCCCGGGCTCCTCCTGGGCTCGGCCCCAACCCGCATCGGGCACCCGGGCCATCACCCCCCGGGTGCCCGGCCCCTACAGCCACTTGGCCGAGGCCTCCCTGACCGGACCCGGTGCCCGGACGACTCCGAATATGCCTGCGTGAATTTTGGGCAGTTGACCCTTGTACCCCTCTGTCCCTCTATTCGTCCCTAGACTATATATACCCCTTCCCTAGCTCATTAGAGAGGATAGCAAAGTATATGTGAGATATTGAGAGAGCTTTGCTCATATTCCTCCTCTTGGAGATCATGACCTCCTAAGGGAGAAGATCATCTTGTGGATATCAAGGCCTCCTCTTAGAGAAGGATCCCCATCATAGGATCAACATCAAGACCTCTCTCCTCATAGAATATTGGGATGAACTAGTTACCTTGTATCTTTCTTTTGTTGTCTTTGGATCATTGTGACCTCTTGTGTGTTCTTGGATCTAGCATATGTGTGATTGGATCTAGTCAATTTGAGTGTTCCCCCTCTCTTGTGTTCTTCGTGTTCTTCGTGTTCTTGGGGATTCCCCCTCCAATTCGTGTAAGATCTCCATCTAGGGTTCCACCCTACAACATCTTGGTATCATGAGCCATGGTTTCTCACGAAATTGGAGCCCCCCTTCTTGTTCTCTAGCCTAATTTTGTTGTGTTCTTCCCCAATTTCGAAAATTCCCCACAAAAAATAGCCCCAATTTTTTTGTGATTTGTTGGTTGGATGAGGTTTTGTTGGATTTGCTTGGTTTCAAGTGGATCTAGCCTTCCCCCCATCCATCTCCACCTTTCCCTCCACGAAATCCATTAATTTCTTCCACTTCCCCACGAATTTCCGCCCAAATCCGAAACCCCCGGGCACCCGAACCTCAAACCCCGGGCAGCCATACCCACCCCCCCCCCCCCCCGCCCACCCCCGCTAACCACCCCGGGTGCCCGCACCCCGAACCAAGGGCACCCGCACCCCCGGTCTGTTTGCCTTGGACCACCCTGGGTGCCCGCACCTCCAACCACCGGGCACCCGCACCCCCCCGAATCAGCCCACCAACAAAAACCGTATCGGCCATAACTTTCACTCCTCGAGTCTAATTTTGACGTTATTTAGCTCGTTGAGTAGCTATTAACATCCCCCATCCATCTAGATAGGTTCCAACACCATTTGACTCCATCAAAATTTTGGCATTTTGGAGGCCATCCACCATATCATCCGCAAAACCACCATAGCTTTCCGCAACCTAACCTATTTAGTTCCATATAGGATTTGTGGTTGCTTGAGGGGTGACTTGAGTCTCCTAAGGTGTTTCGGCTACTTAGGGACAGTTCAACATCGACAACCACCACTCACCTTCAACAAGGATTCGACATCGACCACTTCACCATTTTGACACCCTAACCGTAAGCAAGAACGATAACCTCTATATCATCTTGGTATCGTGGTATCCCTTTGTACATTCATTCTTGCCATTACATTTTTAACCCCTTAGCCTTTTTTGCGTCACTTGCCTATCAAGACTAGCCATTTGAGTATTGCCGGCAATGTTACTTGTGCACATTAGTGATCCGTACCTTCCATTGCATACATACCATATCATATTGGTATCATCTTGGTATCATCATATCATCCCTTGTGTCACAAGATTGTTCCCGCATATACACAAATGCTATCTTGGTTTGTGCATTTCACATAGTGGCCATATAAAAAAAAGTAATAAGCTTTTAAGCAAAAGAAAAAGAGAGCACAGAGCTTGGAAGCAATAGCCATAGCATCATACCACATTGCACATAAGATTGTCATATCCGATCATCTTGGATCATCTTGAGAAGAACAACGGGAACATCATACACATAGCATACTTGGGATAGAAAAGATCATACATTTTGCACCTTATAGGTTGTTCAAAAGTGTCGTATCTGCCTATTGAGCAATCGTGCTAGCGTCTCTCTTGAGTTGTGCAACACGAGCGTTTTCCGTGGATTCCACATTTTGTGATCATTCCTTGGTTGCACGACCCCATTTATCTATCCGTGTGTGTGTTTCGTGTACCACCCATTGCTATTGGTCTACTTGTTTCACTTGCGAATTTGTGAATCTTTTCCAACATTATTGACTCTTGCTAAAATTTTGCATCAAATTTTTGTGGAACTATCCTCACCGAGCTACACCATAAGCCTTACGTGTGTAGGTGTGAGAATTGACAAGATCTAGTACCAATTGTGCTATTTCCTAGTTACATTATTGAGTGATCATTGATCCATCTTCAACATTGGATAAGGTACATTGGTCTAGTTCTTTCCTTTCTTCCACTCACATTTGCTTGAGTCTTGTGATGGATAGGCAAGGCATTTCATCTCCGGTCTTCTACGACAATGACGGCGCGAACAACTACATCGACAAAACATCCATCTTCGGACTACAACAAGCAATGGAAGGCATTGAGCGACTCGCTTTCGACATTCGCCAAAATGACGCGAGGAAAAGGGACTACATCGACACCAAGTTGGACGAACAAATGATCAAGTACAAGACATGTTGACCAACTACAAGTGTTCTTCCCCGTCGTCATCTTCAAGGCGGCGACACTCTAGTAGAAAATCATCGGAACGCCATCGAGCTCAAGCACTACATCACCATCAAGACGAAGATGCTCGACATGCGCAAACCTACAAGTCCGAACATGCTCTATTTCACGCCAAGGATAAGCTTCATGAGCAGAAGAGAACACCGCGAGACAAGCACTACCAAAAGGAAGCTCTGGCTACCACGAATACTTCGGCATCTTCGCCAAGGGTTATCAAGGCATCTTCGCATTCGGACGTATGGCATCTTCACCTACTTCACACAAGTACACCTACTTCATCATCATCAAGTCCAAGGCGATCACCTACGAGCGAGGGAGACACTTCCATCTTCGGAAGCTCCTCAAGGAAGATGATCGAGCATGGGATTTTCCCTTCGGTCATTGAGAAGAGTGATGATGTGCCATCTTCGGCCTTCATCCACGGCGATGGTGACGAGATGATCGAGCCTGGGATTTTCCCTTCGGTCATGGTGTCGGAGTAAATGGCCACGGGTAGCCTAACCGACTCCCCCTGGCTCTTCGAAGAATTATCAGGCCAATCGAGCCTTCAAGCATCCAGAGCACGGGGCCGCCTTCCTCTGGCCGGCTATCCCCAAGGCCGACAACCAGAAGGCGACCCGGCCTCAAAAACCTTCCCGAAGAAAGCTACGAGATGGCCGACTCCAGGAAGCCGGCCCCAAGAGGACCGACTCCCAGAAGCCGGCCATGAAGAAGGCCGACTCCCAGAAGCCGGCCAAGACTGCACCCACCAGGGCTGCACCCACATAACGGTGATAAGACAGGGCGTGGCCGCAGTACAGCCTACCACCCCCGAATCCCGGAACATGCATGGCCACAGGGCATCGTACGGGTCAGCCATCCCCCGTCCGGCGCGGCACTGTAGCCATGTTGACCTCGACGTCACCCACGACAGGCGCCAGTATGGCCCGCGGGCCGCGGGCCCCTTTAGCCAGAGAGACGCTCGAAGGCGGCCCGACCTCCCCTAGTCGGCCTGGGGCGTAGCCGGCTCCCAATAGCTGGCTACCTCCCTCCCTCGAAGGATGTGCATCATTAAGGAGACAAGACGAGGTGAGGCTACAGTGAGAGCCCGCAAGGCGGCGGCACTGTAGCCACGCTTACCTCGACAAAGCCCTCATCATTAGGGGCGAGGCAACAGTAACCAACCGCCGACATGGCCCCCAGGCGGTGGGGCCGGCCTGTCGGCCAAGAGGCTGGCAGCCGGCGAGACCCACCAGTCGGCGGGCCCCAACGGCCGGCGAAGAAGCCGGCGAGCACAGACACTGACGGCTGGGACCCGCACCCAGCCGGATTACCATTGTACCCCTGGGGGGTAGGCCTATATAAATCCCCTGGGACACCCATGCAAAGGGTTGATCGGATAGAGTTTTACACACCACATAGAGAGAAAAGGAGAGCTAGCCTTGCCCTTCTTCTTCCCCTAGCCAAACAGCTCAAGGAGCACTTGTAGCTACTTGTGTTGATCTAGTGATCGCGGAGACCCCGCAGAGCAGGACTAGGGATGTTATCTCCACGGAGAGCCCCGAACCTGTGTAAGATTCACCGGCGTGCATGTCTTCGCCTTATCCCGTTTCCAGGCACCGGCGAGGTCTTACTGGCTCCCACAATGATAAGCCACCCGTTGGCATATGTCGCACCTACCACCCGACATTTGGCGCCCACCATGGGGCCAGGTGCACCGTCGTCCGGAGACCTGTTCTGGACGGGAACCCTTTTTCTCCCCCGCGAGCGTAGCCAGCCCGCTACGCCCAATGGCGCTTGCCCTGACGCGCTGCAAGGCGTCGACGATGCCTGCGCGGCGAGCTGCCTCGCCGACCTTCTTGGCGAGACTCGCATCTCCGACGAGCCCGCGTCCGACGTGGGCACAGACTACCCCGAGAGCTGCCTCGTCAGCCTCCTCGACCAGCCCAGGATCACGTCTCCAGCGAGCTTGCTGTGGACTTGGAGTCGGTCGGCTCCACCGACCCGATGCTTGTCGACTCCGACACGGCATCGCTTGATGCCTTCCCCACAGACGTGGTGATCATCGACGACCCTCTCCCTCGAGCCGACAGTGGCAGCAACGCTGTCACTGAGGTGCTGGTCATCAGCCACGGCGCCGTCTCGGGCGAGAACGCCCACGACGCCCTACAAGCGGCGCTGCACGACTTGTCCGTCCATATCCCGGCCGACGCCGAGACTCTGGAGGCACGCCGGCTCGCCCTCATCGCGGAGGGCCAGAAGATAGCATCCATGAGACGCCTCACTGAGGATCAGCAGCGCGAAGTCGACCGCGCTGCCTTCGGTACGCCGCCTCCTGGCGGGCCGAGCCGAGCTGGCCTCGTCAAGAAGTGCGGCGCGGCCATCGCCAGCATGCTGGGAGCAGACCGCCCAGTCTACGCCACGCCACTCGAGAACCTGCGTGCCGCTCAGGCGGCCATAGATGAGCTGAACGGGCTGGGGGCTGATGAGCTCCCCTACATGACTAGATGCATCGAGCAGCTGATCGACGCGGCCACAGAACGGCATGAAGCCGACGCCCGCGCTGAGAGTCCTCCCGCACGCCGAGAACACGCCGCGACATCCCAGACGCCGACTGCAAGCGGCGCCCGCGCAAGGAAAGACAAGGAGCCGGCTGCTAGCCGCAGCCGGACTCGGGTCACCATTGAGCGCGACGTAGAAGGCCGCCCCCGAGCGGTGGAACGACAAGGCAATCCGCCTCCCCCCCGCCTCATGGGGAGAGATATCCCACCCCGCCGCCTGTCACGCATCCGACTCTCGGTGGCCGACTAGGCCACCGCGAAGGAGTCGGCGAGAATGATGCCCGCCACCGGATCGACCACCTAGCGTGATCCCTGGCGCTAGAAGAAGAAGATGACGTCGGCCCGCCTTGCTTTGGCCCCCGCATCTGCGACGAGCCCTTCCCCAAAGGGTTCTCACTCCCAAGAGACACGCCAAAATACAAAGGCTCTGTAAAGCCGGAAGATTGGCTGATCGACTACTCTACTGCATTCAGCATAGCAAACGGCAACAGGCGCGTTGTCGTGAAGTACGTCCCTCTCATGCTTCAAGGCACGACGCGCACCTGGCTGAACAGCCTCAAGCCCTACAGCGTCAACAGCTGGCTAGACTTCACGAAAGTCTTCGTTCGCAACTTCACGAGCACATACAAGCGGCCTCCCAAGCCCCGCCAGCTCTCCTTATGCGTCCAAGGGCCCAGCGAATCAACTCGCGACTACCTCACGCGTTGGGCCGAGCTCCGCAACTCCTGCGAGGGGGTGCACGAGGTTCAAGCCATAGAGTATTTCACCGCCGGGTGCCGAGAGGGCACCCTCCTCAAGCACCGACTCCTCTCCGACGAGCCGACCACGCTCGGCGAGCTGCTAATCATAGCAGACAAGTATGCCACGGCCGACTCCTCGATGAAGACCGAGCTCCGAGTGGACGCCTCTAGAAAGGTGCTCGCTCCGGCTCCCAAGACGCCGGCTAGTGACTCCAACCGACGCCCCTACCAGAACGACCACAAGCGCAAGGCCCCTATGCCGCCTTCCACCAGTCGGCAAGTAGCCACCGTCGAAGACGAACAACCCGAAGAGCGGCCCGCTCCCAAGAAGAAGGGCGGCAGGACGGCTTGGCAGCCGGCCTTCTCCTACGAGCAAACTCTCGATGCCCCCTGCAAGTTCAACAGTGGCGCGAAGCCGTCCAACCACACGACCCGGAAGTGCCATTGGCTCACGCGGATCTCCAAGGGCCAGGGGCTGGTGCCGCCTCCGCCTCCTGGCCCGCCGCCTCCAGCCCCTCAGCAGCCGGCGGTTCGACCAGCAGTCGGAGCCATTCAGGATGAGTTCCCAGATGAGCACGCCGCCTACGTCGTCTTCACGAGCCAGATTGAAGACAAGCGCAGTCGGTGTCGACAGCACCAAGAAGTCAACGTGGTCGCCTCCAGCAACCCCGAGTTCATGCATTGGTCTGAAAGGCCTATCAGCTGGAGCCGGGCGGATCACCCAGAGGTGATGCCGTCTCCCGGCTCCTACGCATTGGTGTTGGACGCCACCCTCGCGACGGAAAGGCGATCTGCCCGTTTATCCCGCGTACTAATTGATGGTGGAAGCAGCATCAACATACTGTACCGAGACACCATGGAGAAGTTGAACCTCAAGGCGAAGCAGCTCATGCCAAGCCGGACTGTGTTCCATGGCATCGTACCCGGCCTGTCCTGTTCCCCAATCGGCAAGATCAAGAGGGATATTCTCTTCGGAGACAAGGATCACTTTCGCCGAGAAGCGATCTGGTTTGAAGTAGTGGATCTAGAGAGCCCTTACCACGCCTTGCTTGGCCGACCTGCCCTGGCCAAGTTCATGGCTGTGCCCCACTACGCCTACCTCAAGATGAAGATGCCGGGTTCAAAGGGATCATCACCATAGCCGGAGACTACAAGAAGTCCATCGAGTGCGCTGCGGCCAGCAGCCGACTGGCCGAGTCCCTCGTGATTGCTGAAGAGAAGAAGATGCTGGACCGAGTCATGGCCATGGCCGGCAAGCAGCCAGCCCTGTCCCCCAGCCCCAAGGAGTATGATGCTCAGGGCTCCTTGCAGCCGGCCAAGGAGACAAAGAAGATACCTCTGGACCCGGAGAACCCGGAGAGGTTTGCTGTCATTGGTGCAAACCTGGACAGTAAATAGGAAGGCGAGCTCATCGACTTCCTCCGTGAGAATCGGGACATCTTTGCATGGTCCCCATAGGACATGTCGGGTGTTCCGAAGGATTTCGCCGAGCACAAGCTACACGTCCGAGCGGACGCGAAACCAGTCAAGCAGCCTCTCCGCCAACTGTCGGAGGAGAAAAGAAGGATCGTAGGAGAAGAGACAGCCCGGCTCCTGGCCGCCGGCTTCATTATGGAGGTGTTTTTCCCAGAGTGGCTTGCCAACCCGGTCTTAGTGTTGAAGAAGAACAATAAATGGCGTATGTGTATAGATTACACCAGCCTCAACAAAGCCTGCCCCAAAGATCCGTTTGCCCTACCACGGATCGATCAAGTGATAGACTCCACAGCCGGATGCGAGCTGTTGAGTTTCTTGGATGCTTACTCAGGATACCACCAGATCAAGTTGGACCCAGCCGACCGCCTGAAGACCGCCTTCATCACACCATTCAGAGCTTTCTGCTACCTGACTATGACATTCGGCTTGAGAAATGCCGGTGCCACTTTTCAGCGTTGCATGCAGAAATGCCTCCTCAAGCAACTCGGCAGAAATGCCCACGTCTATGTAGACGATATTGTGGTGAAGACGGAGAAGCGCGGCACCCTGCTGGAAGACCTCAGAGAAACATTTGCCAACTTGCGCCGATTCCAGATCAAGCTCAACCCTGAGAAATGCATGTTCGGAGTACCAGCCGGCCAGCTTCTAGGCTTTTTGGTCTCCGAACGCGGCATTGAGTGCAACCCAGTGAAGATCAAGGCCATAGAGAGGATGGAGATTCCTACCAAGTTGCGAGACGTTCTGAAGTTTACCGGGTGCCTGGCCTCCCTAAAGCGCTTTATCAGCCGGCTAGGGGAGAAGCCTCTCCCCCTGTACCGACTCATGAAGAAGTCCACCCACTTCGAGTGGAACGACCAAGCAGACCAAGCTTTCCACGAGTTGAAGAAGATGCTGACCACACCACCTATCCTGGCAGCGCCGACCGAGAAAGAGCCCATGCTCCTTTACATTGCTGCGACTAGCCGAGTGGTCAGTACAGTCATCGTGGTCCAGCGCCCAGAAGAAGGCCGAGCTCAGTTAGTCCAGAGGCCGGTATATTATTTATGCGAAGTACTGTCCACCTCGAAGCAAAACTACCCGCATTACCAGAAGATGTGCTATGGAGTGTACTTCGCCGCCAAGAAGTTGAAGCCCTACTTTCAAGAGCATCCCATCACGGTCGTATGCACTGCCCCGCTTGCCGAGATCATAGGCAGCCGGGATGCATCCGGCCGGGTGGCCAAGTGGGCCATCGCGCTGGCTCCTTACACGATCTTCTACCAGCCCCGCACCGCCATCAAGTCCCAAGCATTGGCCGACTTCCTTGTCGACTGGGCTGAGACCCAGTACCTACCGCCGGCTCCAGACTCCACTCATTGGCGGATGCACTTCGACGGATCCAAGATGCGCACCGGCGTGGGAGCCGGCATCGTCCTCACCTCTCCCAAGGGCGACAAGCTCAGATACACATTGCAAATCCATTTTCCGCCTCCAACAATGTGGCTGAGTACGAGGCGCTCATACACGGGCTCCGGCTAGCCAAAGAACTCGGCATACGCCGGATCCTGTGTTATGGCGACTCGGATTTGGTGGTCCAGCAGTCATCTGGCGACTGGGACACCAAGGACGCAAACATGGCGAGCTATCGATTCCTCGTCCAGCAAATCAGCGGATACTTTGAAGGGTGCGAGTTCCTCCATGTGCCACGAGCCGACAACGAGCAAGCAGATGCCCTGGCACGGATCGGCTCCACCCGACAAGCTATACCAACCGGCGTCTCTCTCCAGCGCCTCCTCAAACCGTCTGTCAAGCCGTCCCCAGAATCGGACTCCATCTTCGTACTGCCTACCCCTGATGCAGTCGGATCTGACTGGGGAACCCAGTAGGCGGCTCGGGGACTTCGACAAGCGGCCCGGGGACTGCTGTAGTCACACCCAACTCGGGCACTTCAGAACCCGGCCCGGGGACTGCAGCAGTCGGCCCAGGGACTGCAGCAATCGGCCCGGGGACTACAACGACACAACAGGCGGTGGCCGACTCCAACTCTTCACCACCCAACCCACCCACCCGGGTCACAGTAGCCGTACTGACAACAGAAGAAGTCACAGCTCCATCATGGGCCCAGCCCATCCTCAACTTCCTAGTAAACAAAGAGCTGCCGACTGATGAGATCTTGGCAAGACTAGTTCAACGCCGAGCTGGAGCATACGCAATAATAAACAGAGAACTTGTTAAGCGTAGCGTCACTGGAGTCTTCCAGCGCTGCGTCGAGCTAGAGAAGGGCATACAATCCTCAGGGATATCCACCAAGGCGAATGCGGCCACCACGCGGCCTCAAGATCACTTGTCACCAAAGCTTTCCGCCATGGTTTCTTCTGGCTGACTGCTTTGGAAGACGCCAAGGAATTAGTCAAATGCTGCAAAGGATGCCAAGTCTTCAGCTCCAAGCAATACCTGCCGGCTTTTGCACTCAAGACCATCCCCCTCACCTGGCCCTTTGCCGTTTGGGGGCTGGACATGGTGGGCCCATTCAAGACAGCCCGCGGCGGCATGACACATCTGCTTGTCGCCGTGGACAAATTCACCAAGTGGATTGAAGCGAAGCCAATCAAGAAGCTGAACGGGCCGACTGCCGTGACATTCATCGCAGACATCACCACTCGGTATGGTATACCACACAGCATCATCGCCGACAACGGCACGAATTTTTCCAAGGGAGCACTGGCACGTTTCTGCGCGACACAGGGCATCCGACTGGACTTAGCGTCCGTTGCCCACCCGCAGTCAAATGGCCAGGTCGAGCGAGCAAACGGCCTCACCCTCTCCGGCATCAAGCCCCGACTGGTCGTACCACTAGAGCGTTCGGCTGGCTGCTGGCTCGATGAGCTACCGACTGTCCTCTGGAGTCTGCGTACTACCCCAAACAAGTCAACCGGCTTCACTCCTTTCTTCCTTGTATATGGTGCCAAGGCTGTCATCCCAACTGACATCGAGTTCGACTTGCCTCGGGTCACCATGTACACGGAGGCGGAGGCCAAGGAAGCGCGAGAAGACGGTGTCGACCTGCTGGAAGAAGGCCGGCTGTTAGCACTCAGCTGGTCTGCCATCTACCAGCAGGGTTTGCGCCGTTACCACAACCAGAAGGTCAAGCAAAGATCCTTCCAAGAAGGCGATCTTGTGCTCCGGCTGATCCAGCGAACAGCCGGCCAGCTCAAGCTCTTGGCCCCTTGGGAAGGCCCTTTCGTCATCAGCAAGGCCCTAGGCAACGACTCCTACTACCTGATCGACGCACAGAAGCCGAGGGCACGCAAGAGGGATGATTCCGGCAAGGAGTCCGAACGACCATGGAACGCCAATCTCCTGAGAAGATTTTACAGTTAAAAGCAGTATGTATCACGCTACCTTTTTGTATTAAGTACAAGACAACGGGCCCCCGGAGGCGCACTCGGGGACTACCCTCCTTTATCTACGAATGACGAATGTCATACCCATGAATGTATTATTACATTTGATTCTCTATCTGGCACCGGGTTCGACTAGTCGGCCCGGGGACTGGCCGCCTTGAGTTATATTAAAAGTTCTACCTAAAGTCAGACAAGTAGTGTGCCAGCACCCGAGCCCTCTCTTGTTGTAAGTCGCAGCTCGAAGAACCGACTGTCCGACTGGCAAGAGCCAAAGGCAGGAAAGGATGCCCACACGAAAAATGGCTAAGGACTAACGAACTTATATAACACAAGCCGGCCTCCAACCACGGCTACCGGCTGTCAGAATAGCCGGCTGGCCGGCTTCCCAGTCACTTCGCTACAATCCAAGAAAGCTAGAGTACTTGCCCTCCCAACCGGCCAAGCACCTCTCTAGCCACAGACTGCAGAGCAGCTGTCCGGCTGGGAAGGCGGCAACCAAGGGAGGGCGGCAAAGGAAACAGCCAAAGGATGAAAAGCAAGAACAATGGAAAGCCAAACAAATGCATGATTATATTTACACATAAGGCGTTCAACAGGCCGGCAGTCAATATAGTTTGAATACACCCCCAGTGGGTTGGACTGCACAAAACTTACCAAAATATTGTTCAAAGAGTAATAAAACAGGAAAGTAAAGGCGGCAGATTAGGCTAATGGCGCAGCAGGGGAGCCGGGCTGGTCGGTGGAGACGGCAGCGCCGGCTGGAGGAGTGGCCGGCTGGCGAGTCTCGGCTTGATCATCGCCGGCTGCAGGCGGTGCGCTCGCACGCGCCTTGTTGCTGGAGGCACGGTCAAGCTGAGGCCGGCCAGCTGCTCCACCATCTGGCACGGCGTCTTCACCCTCCTCCTCCTCCTCCTCGCCCTCGTCGCTGGAGTCGATCTCCTCCGCCGAGTCCTCGCCATCTGCTGGGTTCAGCCCGAACCACTCCTCTGGCTGGGCAACGTCGTTATCATCCACCTCAGGAGCAAAGGCGCTGGTGTCAGTGTAGTCGGCGATCGCCGAGGCACGCTAGATGATAGCCGGCCGTGCCGGCTCTAGCTCCGTGTCGGCCTCTTGCCGCCAGGTGGCCAGCTGGTCCAAGCTCAGCTCAGGATACCAGGCTTTGACAAACTCCAGCGCCCGCCTGGCGCCTGACCGAGCTGCAGAAGCCTTCCAGGCCTCGAAGCGGCCGAACGCTACCTCCAGCCAGTTGGCAGTCCGATTGGGGGTGCGGTGAATCACCTCGCCGGGCCAGAGAGCGGCCAGCACCTGCGCCCCAACACGTTGAAGCCGGCGGAGCCTGCGGTGAGCCGGCTGGAGGCGGGCTTGAATCGCCAGGAGCTATTCCTCAAGCGACCGGCGAGCGTTCGATGCGATCTCAGCGCCAGCCTGCCTTTGCACCTCGCGGTGGGCCTCGACGACCTGGTTGGCGGTAGTAGAGTAGCCAGGGAAGTACTCTGCACAAGAAAGAAAGAAAGAGAAAGAAGAGAAAAATACAAAGTTAGAGAGTGAACCAAACGGCAAGCGGCAAGCAATGAACGAAGAAGAGGGTGGCCTACCGTCAACCAAGTCTTCGATCTGGACATAGCCGTTGATCAACGACTGCCTCGCCTCGGCCCAGCTTGCCGCCTCGGTCTATTATTCGGCTTGGAGGGCGGCCTCGCTATCCTGCACCGCCTTCAAAGCCGCCTTGTGGCTTTCCTCCTGGTCGGCCAGCTTCTTGACCAGGCGGTCACGCTCCTGAGCCAAGGCATCGAACTCGGTTTCCTTAGCGCGAAGGGCGGCCTGGGTCCCACCCAGCTACTCCCTCAGTTTGGCGTTAGCCGCTGCAGATATGGCAGAGAAGAAAAGAGCAATAAGAAAGAAGTCGTCAAGGAAGATCCGACCCGACTGCTCAGCAGTCGGCCCGAATCTCGGGGACTACACCCAATGGGTGCGCTGACGCACCCCCACGTGAGATAAAAGATGAAGCACTTACCCCGGCTCTCAGTTAGATCAGCAGTGTTCTGGGTCAGCTCCCGAGCTTAAGAGTTGAAGGCAGCCGCACGGAGGTTGTGGTAGTCCTGCAAGTCGGACAGAGAAGCGAATGAGAACAAGATAGCAAACAAAGCCTACTAAGAAGTTCCAAGCCGCCTGCTCAGCAGCCGACTCGGAACTCGGGGACTACACCCAGTGGGTGCGCTGACGCGCCCCCCACGGAAGAAACCAAGATCAAGAAGCAAAAAAGGGAAGACTTACCTGAATGGCCGCCCGTGTCGCGAGGAACCCGTCATTATACTGCCTCAGCACTGCGGCCTAGGACTGAAGCCGGTTCCCGACTTCTTGCGCCGCCACATTCACCACGGCCGTCCCACCACCTGGCGTCCACCCCGAGCTGGCGCTGGCCGTCTCCACGTCCTGGACCGACGAGCTGGAGTCTGCGGCCTTCTGCGGGTCCGGAGCCGAAGTTGCCTTCCCGCGCGCTGGCGCGATGGCGGCCGGACCACCAGGTCCGTCCTCACAGCCGGCTCGCCTCCAGCCGATTGTGCAGGCGGCGTGTTAGGCCGGCTGCCTTGGGCCGCCCCAGTCGACGAGGGCGGTGCCGCCTCCCTCTCCTGGACGACGACATCATCCTCCCTCTCCAACCCCGGCAGGTCGCCACCGACTTCCTCCAGCGGGGGCTCCGGGATCTCGGGCGCCGCGACACGCAGGGGGTGACAAGCAAGGCCCCTCCGCTGCTGCTGCGGCTGCAGCCTCCGCCTGGGCCTTAGCCGCCGCGTCGGCTCGTGCCTTCGCCGACTCCTCCGCCTCCTCCTGCGCCGCCTTGGCGGCAGCCGCCCTCAGCTCTTCCGCCTCCCGCTCCTCCCGTGCCTCCCGCGCATTTCGCTCCGTCGCCGCTTGAAGCTCGGCGCGGGGGTCCACACGGCGGGTGCTCTCGGATCCTCCCGGCGATCCAACCACGGAGGCGGCAGCAACCCGCTTAAGAGAAAGCGGAGCCCTAATTTTTGAGACAAGACAAGGATTCAGAAATCGACAAGAAAAGAAGAAGGAGTATGCAAGAGAATCTACTCTTACGCCGAAACCGTTTGCGGCTGCTTCACCACCTTGCGGAAGCGGGCCGCCTTCGCGACCGCCTCATCCCGTCTGGTCGCCGCCACCCCGCCCTTGGGCTTCTTAGGCCGACTGCCGAACAAGCCCGACGCGGCCTGGCGCTTCTGTGCGCCGCCCTGAGCAGGCGGCGCGGCGGAGGAACCCACGCCATGGTCGGACGCCGGCTGGCGGCGTGGGATGATTTCCGCCTCGTCGTCATCCGGCCAGTTGTCGAAGCTGGCCCAAGCCCGGAGCCGCCTGCTTTGCCGCCTCCCGCCTCAGTGTTGTCGTCCATGGCGGCCGCCCCCAAGTCGGGGTCCTCCAAGTCATGCTCCGCCCGGTCGGGGAGAAATCGGCGATCCGCCCCCGCTGTCCCGGCCGCATGTCGAAGGAGAGGGCTCTGCCAAGATGTGCCGACTGGTCAGAGTCGGCCAAGAAAAACTTGGTGACAAAACTAAAAGAAGAAAGGATAAAGAAGGCATACCGTAGGCGGGGGATGAGCACGAGAGTACGGCTCCTTGCCAAACCGCCACTCTGCGGAGAGCTTGCAGTTCGCGACATAATTCACCATATGAGCCACCTCGTCATGAGGCATCTCCTTGGTGCACATCCGACTCGGATCGAGTTGGCCGCTCATCTGACAGATCAGATGAGGGCGGCTTTGAAGCGGGAGAACCCGACGCATGACGAAGGCGGCCAGCAGGTCGGACCAAGTCAGGCCCTCCGACTGGATCATTACCCAGAGTCGGGCGACGGCGGCGGCTCCAGCCGGCGACAGCGTCACGGCCCGATAGGACCACTGGGGCCGCCTCCCAGCCGGCGGCCGGCTACGTAAGTCGGCAAGTTGATGTAGTCGCCTTGTGGGGCGACGTTCTGCACGTAGAAGTACGATTTCTGCCAGCGCTTCACCGACTAGATCAGCGTGATGACGGGGAAGGGGTTGTCGGCTGCTGGCCTCCACATCGCGATGAAGGAGCCGCTCTGAGCCGGCACGCCCTGCATGCGGGTGCCGAGCTTGGTTTGGAAGAATTCCCCCCAGAGCTCGAGGGTGGGAAGAACGCCAAGAAAGCCCTCGCACAGAGTGACGAAGGCGGACAGCAGCACCACCGTGTTTGGAGTGAGGTGGTGCGGCTGGAGCTGATAAAACTCGAGGAAGGAGCGGAAGAAGGCGCTCGCGGGCAGACCGAGGCCGCGTAGGAAGTGCGAGCGAAAGATTACCCGCTCGCCTTCCTCCGGCGCCGGCGAGATCTCCTTCTCCGGCGCGAGACGGACCTGCACCTGGTCCTTGCCGGGCAACCGCCGCGTCTTGCGGAGGAAGTCGATGTGGTCCGTATGGACGTTGGAGCCGTCCCAGTCTCCGCCGTACTGCATGATGGCGAGAAGCTGGCGAGAAATGGTGCAGCGGCGGAGAAAGCATGGCCCCGCGGCGGTGAAACTGCGGGGTGGTGCGAAGATTGGTGGGACGGCGCGGCGGCAAGATGCTGCTGCGATGGAAAGAAGGAGGAAGAAGATGGCGGAGAGAGGAGGAGCGTGTGAGCGTCTGCCGCTCCCCCTCCTCCCCCTACTTATAGCCTCGTGCGGCGAAGCCGAGGAGGCGAGGCGTGGGGGGGAACGTGGGATTAACTACGCCCACTCCCCCACATCCCGCGATTATTGCGCCCTAACGACATGCAGAAACTGCCGCCGGAAGGCGTGCGGCCCGCTTTGGGCCACAGAGAATCCGCGCCTGGGCCTAGGCGTAGGAGTGTTGGGCCCCCGGCCTGCGGTGACGTCCTGTCGCGCGCGTGGGTTGGAAGGCTTTTTTCAGTCGGAGGGTGCCACGTGGTACGCGGGCGGCGAGCGGCCGGCCCGCAACCCGGCGTGCGCACCGACCGACTCCCGCCTTCAGACTTCAGAAGTTTCGCCAAGACGGCGCACCCAACCGAAGCCGGCTCCCAGCTGCTGGCTCGTCAAGATAAGAAGCTGACCGAGCTTCTCGACCTCCTCTCAGCCTCGAAGCCCAACCAGCTTTGGGGACTACTGTCGGAGTAAATGGCCACGGGTAGCCTAACCGACTCCCCCTCGCTCTTTGAAGAATTATCAGGCCAATCGAGCCTTCAAGCATCCAGAGCACGGGGCCGCCTTCCTCTGGCCGGCTATCCCCAAGGCCGACTACCAGAAGGCGACCCGGCCTCAAAAACCTTCCCGAAGAAAGCTAAGAGATGGCCGACTCTAGGAAGCCAGCCCCAAGAGGACCGACTCCCAGAAGCCGGCCATGAAGAAGGCCGACTCCCAGAAGCCGGCCAAGACTGCACCCACCAGGGCTGGACCCACATAACGGTGATAAGACAGGGCGTGGCCGCAGTACAGCCTAGCACCCCCGAATCTTGGAACGTGCATGGCCACAGGGCACCGTACGGGTCAGCCATCCCCCGTCTGGCGCGGCACTGTAGCCATGTTGACCTCGACGTCACCCACGACAGGCGCCAGTACGGCCCGCGGGCGACGGGCCCCTTTAGCCAGAGAGACGCTCGAAGGTGGCCTGGCCTCCCCTAGTCGGCCTGGGGCGTAGCCGGCTACCTCCCTCCCTCGAAGCATGTGCATCATTAAGGAGACAAGACAAGGTGAGGCTACATTGAGAGCCCGCAAGGCGGCGGCACTGTAGCCATGCTTACCTCGACAAAGCCCTCGTCATCAGGGGCGAGGCAACAGTAACCAGCCGCCGACATGGCCCGCAAGCGGTGGGGCCGGCCTGTCGGCCAAGAGGCCGGCAGCCGGCGGGACCCACTAGTCAGCGGGCCCCAACGGCCGCCGAAGAAGCCGGCGAGCACAGATACTGACGGCTGGGACCCGCACCCAGCCGGATTACCATTGTACCCCTAGGGGGTAGGCCTATATAAATCCCCCGGGACACCCATGCAAAGGATTGATCGGATAGAGTTTTACACACCACATAGAGAGAAAAGGAGAGCTAGCCTTGCCCTTCTTCTTCCCCTAGCCAAACAGCTCAAGGAGCACTTGTAGCTACTTGTGTTGATCTAGTGATCATGCAGAGACCCCACAGAGCAGGACTAGGGGTGTTATCTCCACGGAGAGCCCCGAACCTGGGTAAGATTCACCGGCGTGCATGTCTTCGCCTAATCCCGTTTCCAGGCACCGGCGATGTCTTACTGGCTCCCACAATGATAAGCCACCCGTTGGCATATGTCGCACCTACCACCCGACACATGGAGGAGATCCATGATGTGCCATCTTCGGCCTTCATCCACGGCGACGACGACGAGATGGTTGAGCATGGGATTTTCCCTTCGACCACTGCGATGTATGATGACTTGAGTGACTTGTGCCACCATATTGAGAGTGCGAGTGACTTCACCACTAGCCCCATATATGATGAGTTACCACAATTCCCATGTGAGGAGAGCCACAACCACCACCACTTGAGTGAGATGAGTGACTCCACCATATGTGACATTGAGTGCACCTATTTTGAGGGAGTGAGTGAGCCACCACCACATAGAGGGAGTGTGATAGGTGATAGGGCATGTGAGGCCATTTTGATTTCTAACAACTTAACCTTTACCTCTATTGTGTCTTCTCAGTTGGTGCTAGGTCCCATATATGATGACGCGTCGATCCTCGACGACTTCATCCTTCCTTTGGACAAGACGATGGCCATGGTGGAATATGATGCACCCCCCACATGGTTCCATCAAGATGAAGATGATGACCACCATTTGGTCTTTGCCACCTCACCTACACCACATGAGTGGAATGAATAAGGTAACATAGGTGAAGGTGATGCTCTAGTCCCACTAGTGGACATTCTCGAAATTGATTGCTTGCATGATGTTGATCCACCTATTGTCATGCTTCATGCTAGTTCGACTTCCCCATGCAATGATTTACCCATTTATGATGAGTTTGATGATTGCCATGTGGAGTCTATTAGTCGTGATGCCATGTTACATAGGATTTCTTGTGGTAATTCTCTCGTTCACATCATGTTTGACAATCGGCTTGACTTGTCATATGCTATGCATGAGATCAACCATATGTCATATTTGCAATCTCATCATAGTGACTATGCAGACACCATTAAAATAAACCCAATTTGCACATATGGCATGGATGACAAGCCCATGGTTATTGGCATTTGTTTTTCTTGTGATGATATTGATATCCTGCCTTTGCATCATTTATCTCATATGCCATGCCATGACCACCTAGCTTCGGATATGCATTGTTTTGGATGTTCTCCATTGTCTCCATATGATGTTTCCACTCTTGCTCATCAGGACACCCCCATAGTTTCCTCATACATTTTAGGAGATTTTGATCCATCCTATCCATTGCATGATCCCAATACTTGTGTGCACCATATGCTCCCCATGAATGCAAATGCTATTGATGTGCCATATACTTGTATGCTAAATTCGCATCCCAATCATGTTATACATAATAACTATTCTTTCATGATGGATGACATGTTCATATACCATGTTTCCAATTTCTTTGAGCGATGCTTATCTTGTGCTAACTCTCACGAGCACATACACATCATGATGGATGATGTGTATATTTACCATGCACACAATTTCTTTGGTTTGTGTCTATTTTGTGTAGGTACCCATGAATACTTGTCAACCTCACAATCCCATGAGTTGACAAAATGAGCGCTAGAGAGCAATGATGACTTGGGATCCCATGGATGGTCTTTCCCACCACTCTCTTCGCGCAGTTGTTCTACATGGCCCTCACTTGGCTATGGGTTATTGTCCATTACATATTATATGCCCATCTTGCCATGTTCACTTTGCATGACATGCTTATTCATATGCCTTTACCATACATTTGTGACCCATGCTTTGCTTTACACATGATGATTGATTCTACTACTTGTATGTGTATTTGCAAGCTTGGTGGAGATATTGCTTGTTCTTGCCATGTTTCATTTATGACCCATTCCTATGTTGATACTATGATCTTGCATTGTGCTCGTGCTCGCGATATGTCATGTGCATTTCCTATATCTATTATTTGCTCACATGACATGCTTGCCATGATTTCCTATAGCATGTTGCATCTTTGCACTACTAGCTTGAATGATTTGATTGCCTCACACATGCTGAACAATTGCTCTTTCTATTGTGTTATGCTAGGATTGTCTGGCATTGACCCATGTGTTTAGACATCTCATCTTATTTGGTGTTCTGAATGATTCTTATGCTTACCATCGACCATTTGTCAAATGACTTATGCATGATTGCTATGACCTTGAGGAAGATTCTAGCTCACTTGCCAAACATATTAGCATCTCTACCTCCCAGTTGCATGCTTACTTTCATGATGCCCTTGATTGCGCTCAATTTGTGTGTTTACATGCCATGTCACAATCGTATATTGCACCGTATGATATGCTTGACGACGACACTTGTTTGGTGAATAACCTCTTGAATGCTTGGTTTTGCACTAACGCTAACCACATTTGTTTTTCCAAGTGTTTGTTATACTTGCTCCTTTGGAGGGAATGACAGGACGGTGCAACATTGGAGAGTGCCCATTTTGAGCTCCCACATGACAAGTACTTGGTGGTAGTCCACTTCTACACGGCGACACCCTCTCTTTACCATGGTGATGAAGATCATGATCTGTGGATGGATCTCCCCCAAGGGGCGGGGGGAGATGATGCGGAGCATCCCTCGACCATCACCATGGACATCACACCAGCACCGCAAGCACAGAGAGAACCTATGACGAGAGCTCGCGCACTTGCCGCCGAAACCGAGGTTAACTCTTTCCTCTTCATGTTTCTTTAGGATTCACATCAGAGTCGGATTCTACCTCAAATGGAAACTTTATGCACTCTTAGATACCAAGAAGAAGACCATGAAGAGGCGAGGACGGAGACGCAAGCATCTATCGAGGAGGAGACGAAAGAAGGAAGCTCGAGACGTGAAGCAAAGGAGGTGCCGGACTACCCCGGGTGCCCGGCCACCTCCTACAGCAGGCTGGGTGAGCCCCTGGCCTCCCCGGGTGCTCGGCCTGGAAGGCCCCGGGTGCCCGGCCCTTGCCTGGCGCTGGCCTCGGCCGCGCCGGGTGCCCGTCCTCCTGCCTGGGCGCTGCCCCCGCCACCCCTGGGTGCCCGGGCCATCACCCCCGGGTGCCCGACCTCCTCCTGGGCTCGGCCCCAGCCAGCACCGGGTGCCCGAGCCATCACCCCCTAGTGCCCGGCCCCTACAGCCACTTGGCCGAGGCCTCCCTGGACGGACCGGGTGCCCGGTCCTCCGCACCCCGGGTGCCCGGACGACTCCGAATATGCATGCGTGCATTTTGGGCAATTGACCCTTGTACCCCTCTCTCCCTCTATTTTGTCCCTAGACTATATATGCCCCTTCCCTAGCTCATTAGAGAGGATAGCAAAGTATATGTGAGATATTGAGAGAGCTTTGCTCATCTTCCTTCTCCTAGAGATCATGACCTCCTAAGGGAGAAGATCCTCTTGTGGATATTAAGGCCTACTCTTGGATAAGGATCCCCATCATAGGATCAACATCAAGACCTCTCTCCTCACAGGATTGGGATAAACTAGTTACCTTGTATCTTTCTTTTATTGTCCTTGGATCATTGTGACCTCTTGTGTGTTCTTGGATCTAGCATATGTGTGATTGGATCTAGACAATTTCAGTGTTTCCCCTCTCTTGTGTTCTTCATGTTCTTCGTGTTCTTGGGGATTACCCCTCCATTTCATGAAAGATCTCCATCTAGGGTTCCACCCTACAACAGTAAGTCAAGTAAACAACCATGCATACACTGATTTTCTTTCAGATTTTGACATAATTCATAAGTTCATGGCTTTCTTAATATGTAGCAACCACTGGATATTGGTACTCATTGTTCCAAACAAGAACACAATTTACAATATGGATTCTCGCAGAGAGTCAACAAACACTCAGGATCTGATGCATCTTCAGCAATTCATGGATAGGTATTGAATTCTATGATGTTGAAATTAATTTGCATTCATATATGGTTCAATAGTTGATGTTGTCAAAATTCATCTTCATTTGTAGTGTGCTCGCATTGTGGAAAACTAAACTAGGGAACCTGTTCAAGAGGGAACTACCTCTGTAGCACAAGATCGTTTCTCCGGTAGCACACCGAAATCCATTATTTTCGGAAAATTTATTAAATAGTCTGCAAATACCTTTTCTTACGCTAGTCAAATGTTCAAGCTTCTAAATAAACCTCTTTCTATTTTTGTCCAAAGAAAAAAATAATACATCTAACACCGGTTAGGTTGTTCCTAACAGGACAAATACATGACTAATTCTGTACAAAAAAAATTAGTGTCCTCAGCAACAAGCAGGGACCAACCTTTGTGGATACTATGTTTACAGACACATAATCTCAATCTGCAAATCTGCTGATAGTTGTGTAGATGCTCGCGAATTAGTACCTGTAAGTCCATCTTTATTAATATCTTCTATTCCACTCTTATGGCACATTCTGATCTTAAAAATACTGCAGCTCATCTTAGAACCGAGGACCCCTGAACCGCTCCCTGCCGATGAATTGCTGGTGGTTCGGAGATTTATCAGCGACTTCTTCCTGAATCACTACATCAATCCCACTATTGATAATGAAGATTTCAGCATGCGTTCTCTTGAGACATTGACTAAGAGTTAGCCGCTAAACATATATGCAAGGATCCATTGTTTTCCATCTGATGAGGTCTTCGTATTTTGCACACTATGATTAATTATGTAATGCATATATGTGTGGACAAATCATTGGAATTTAGCTACCATATGTTCAATTGCACTTGTTGTGAAGTCTGATGAATGTTCTTTCTGTGGATACTATTTGTTCAATTGAATATTGTGGCGAATTTGCTTTTTGCATGTCGATTCAAAATGGGATATTTTTGTTTTAACATGGCAATTGCTCCGCACACGGTTAAAATAAATGAGTGTGTGCGATCCACAACAGAAAGCATACGTCTATCATAGTGGAACTGTAGATGATACACATCAAATCGCAAACGATTTGTAGCGTTACTATGTGTGCGTAGGGTCTTCGGAACCGTTTGTGATATCAAGTTATTGCACACAAGAGGTCGGAATAAACCGTGCCCAATTTGAAATACAATCCCAGTCGTAAATTTTTCAGGAAACGTGTGGGATCCCAAACGAAAAGCACACGTCACTCTTGGTGCAACCTTCAGTGATACATAACAAATCACGAACGGTTTGCAGCACTTGTATGTGTACGAAGGGGCTCCTGAACCATTTGTGATAGAACATTATCGCACACGGTAATTGTTGGGAAACATGTGAGATGGAGTCTTGCATGGCAGACGGGTTCTACGAAAAACTCGTGTGCGATGGGGCACATATCGCACACAGTTCATAAGTTGGCCCGTGTGCCTTACATACTGTTTCCCAAACAGTTCATTATGACACACCGTTTGGTTTCACTGTGTCATTAGAAACGTTTAATCACCGATCACACACGTGCGAAAGAATTTACTGTGTGCTGCATCGCACACGATTACATTTTGCAAGGCCTCTGGATCATGGCTCCATATCCCCGACGGGTTCTGGGTCGTGTGGGAAGGACCCCCCTATCGCCCACACTCACTTGGCGACAGTTCCAAATGCCGTCGCGGAAAGGGGTTAAAAACCGTGTGTATAGCACCGACGCATACCAGTGAGAGTAACATGACAGAGGGATTGTGTAGCACATCCAGGAACACATTAGGAGGCACCGTCTTAAGTTGAGACCCAAGCGGGTTAAGGCATCAGCCACCTCATTCTTTTGTCGGTTGAGGTGATCCACTTGATAACCTTGAAAATGACAAGCAATATTATCAACCGCCCGGCGATAAGCCGCCATGAGCGCGTCTTTAGAGTCCCACTTGCCAGAGACTTGTTGAGCCACAAGATCTGAGTCGCCCAGACATCTGACCCATCTTAAATTCATCTCTTTGGCCATACGAAGGCCATGGAGTAGAGCCTCATACTCAGCTGCATTATTAGTAGAAGGAAACATTAGCCGCAACACATAACAAAATTTATCACCTCGTGGGGAAGTCAAAATAATTCCAGCCCCCGAGCCCTCCAATTTCCTGGACCCATCAAAGTAGATTGTCCAATATGTGTTGTCAGGCTTCTCCTCAGGTGTTTGCAACTCGGTCCAGCCATTTACGAAATCCACCAAAGCTTGAGATTTGATGGCAGTCCTTGGCACATATTTCAAACCATGAGGCCCAAGTTCAATTGCCCACTTAGCCACCCAGCCTGTAGCTTTGCGGTTGTGAATAATATCCCCCAAAGGTGCAGAACTGACCACAATAATAGGGTGACCAAGAAAATAATGCTTCAACTTACAACTCGCCATGAACACTTCATACACCAATTTCTGCCAATGTGGATATTGTTGCTTGGACTCAATAAACACCTCACTGACATAATAAGTCGTCCGCTGCACATGGTACTCCTTACCCGCCTCCTTGCGCTCCACAACTATTGCCACATTGACAGCCCAGCCATTAGCTGCCACATATAGGAGCAAGGGCTCTTTCTCAATTGGAGCAGCAAGGATGGGTGGCTCAACTAGTTGTGTTTTGAGCGCCTCAAATGCCTCATTAGCAGTATCACTCCAGAAAAAATGGTCTGTCTTTCTCATCATCTGATATAAAGGGATTGCCTTCTCTCCAGGCGACTTATGAACCGGCTCAACACTGCAAAACGACCCGCCAGACGTTGGGCGTCATTGACACATGCTAGCTTAGCAAGCGAAGTGATGGCTTTGATCTTCTACGGGTTAGCTTCAATGCCTCTCTCTGAAACCAGAAAACCCAATAGTTTACATGCAGGCACACCAAAGACACACTTGGCCGGGTTAAGCATCATTGTATAGACTCAGAGAATGTCAAAAGTCTCCTTCAAATCATCAAAAAGGGTCTCCTTCTTCCAGGATTTGACCACAATATCATCCACATAAGAATTAACACTGCGTCCAATCTAACTGTACAAGCAACTCTGAACACAACGCTGATAAGTCGCCTGGGCACTATTGAGCCCAAAAGGCATACACTACTCGAATCGAAAGATTTGTCATCTGCCACTTCTTTGCCGTCAGCTAGCAGAAAAAAGACGGCAAAGAGCTAGCAGACGGCAAAGCATGGCTTTGCCATCGGCCACCTCTTTCTCGTCTGCTAGCAGACGGCAAAGAGGGGGTTTGGCCCACAGGCTGTTAAACCCTAACGGCCCCCTCTGCTAGCATGTGTCAAAGGCGCGGCGGAACGCAAAGCTTTAATTCAACCTAACCCTGGTCGCGCCCCCGCCGTCGCCCTCTCTCTCTCTCTTTCTCCTCTTTCCTCCCGGCCCGACGAGCACCGCCACCGCCCGTTGCCCCGCCGCCCCACCAGCCAACCCCCTCTTTGTCGCCACCCCCTCCCTGCCACCCCGCCCCGTCGCCGCCCCCTTCCCACCCCGCCGCCCCCTCCCTGCCACCACGCGCCGTCGCCGCCGCACCCTACCCGCCCTGTTGCCGCCCCCTCCCCGCCCCGTCGCCACCCCCTCCCTGCCTCCCCACCCCCATCTCGAGCCTCCCCGCCGCCGCCTCCCCACCGCAGCCACGGGTTGGCCGCCCTCGAGGAGCGCCGCCCGTCCCGCCCCGTCGCCGCCCCCCACGGTGAGCCCCTGCAACCCCCTTTTTTTGTTTTTTCTGTCTTTTCTTTTCTGTTTTAGATATTAGATATGGTTAGGTAGATTAGATTAGATTAGTGCTAGGTTTTAGTTAAATATTCATAATTAAAGGAAGTATAAAAAGATAAAGAAAGAAGATGAAGAAAAGTAGAATAAGTAGAAGGGGGAAGAAGAAGAAGAAGAAGAAGAAGAAGAAGTAGAAGAAAAGAAGAACAGGAGGAAGAAGAAAACGACACCCCGACCCCGACACGACACCCCGACACCCCGACACGACACCCCGACCCCGACACGACACCCCCGACACCACCACACGGCACCCGACCCCGACACAACACCCCCGACACACGGCACCCCCGGCCCCGACACAGCACCTCGACCCCCGACAGGACAACCCCGACATGGCACCCCCGACCCCAACACATCACCCCGATCGCGACACGACACCCCCGACACCCCACCCCGACACAGCACCCCGACCCCAACACAGCACCCCGACCCCGACACGACTGTCACCGTCCTGGGACCAGGGGTGCCCAGACTTGTTTGCCTGTGGCCAATGATGCGGCTCCATCAGTGGCCTGGTATGGCCCAGCTTCACGATCAACAACCCAAGACCCTCGCGAAGGGGCAAGTCTCGCGAGGCGGACGACACCAAGACCTCCTCGAGGGGCGGCCTCCTCAGGCTGGCTCCCGAGGAGCGGAGATTTCTATGCGAGGCTCACCTCGCGAGGTTCAGATGACGTGAGCCATGACGATCAAGGCTAGGCGGGCGCCAGCGGGCGCAGTGTACCAGTTTCCTCTTTTGCGCTAAGGAGGCAAGCGCAGGCGCGGAGTCTCGAGGAATCAGCCAAAGGTTTCCATTTCGGTGCAACAAGACCAAGACCGCCAGGATGGCAGGACAGAGGTCATCGCCGAGCCCACCACGGTCTCACGACCAGAAGCTTTTCGCTGGCGAAGACTGCTTCTGTCAGGATATCATGTACTAGCTGTCCCCCTTCAAATTTGGCCGTTGTGGGGTGCCTTCCCGCCTTACATTTGGGAAGATGACCAATGCCACTATAAATAGGAGTTAGCCACCACCATAGAGGACAGGTCATTCAGATCATCCTCACACCCGCCAGCTCATTGAGCACAAGAACACCTCACCTCCTGAGGCTGTTCTACCATTGTACTAGTTCATCCTCAACCCCACGAGGCCAATCCACCACCAAGCAGGAGTAGGGTTTCACACCGCAAGGTGGCTCGAACCTGGGTGAACTGCTGTGTCTCTCTTCCATTCGGTTCTTCGAGCTAGGCCATGAGATTAGCGAGCAGGCAGACTGGGGAGGACGAGTTCTTCGCACGCATTCCATAGTTCGAACCTCTCAAGGGTCTGCGGAACCCTGAATCCGACATTTGGCATGCCAGGTAGGGGTGCGTCGGAGCCTCTCTTCCGCCGGTCGACCCGCCAACGATCCACAATTTCCATGGGTGACGCCGTCGAGCCCGTGCTGAGCATCGGGCCGCCCTCGCCGCTCGCGTCGCCCAGATGGCGCCTGCCAGCGGGCCTCCCCGTCGTTCTCCATCGCCTGACGCCAATGCCGCCACCGGCCGGCGGGGCACGATCAGCAAGCTTCTTCGCTGCACCCCTCCGTGCGGCGTGATGGACGCGCGGCCACCCCATCGCTGACTCCGGCTGGTTCGTCATCTCATGCTCGTCGCGCGCTAGTGGACGCGCAGGCCGCACTGCTCATGGCGCGCGAGATTCTACGCCACGCCCCATCGACGACTTCTACAAAGACTGGCTGGACCGCGTCGCTGAGCTAGTCAGCACCGCTGGGGGCTCTCCTGCACCGTCTCTCTCGCTGCCTCGCCCACTGCCTGCTACGGGCGATGTAGCCCAGGAGCACCTCCTCCAGCTCCCCGTCAAGACGTCGCCCTCGGGCCAAGGCGCGCGACCCAACAACGTGACCCACTGTGCAGGGCGCCCGCACGTGAAGAAGAAAGCTGCCAGGAGGTCCAACGGCCACAAGAAGATGCTCCCACACTCCCAGCACCACCACGTCAAGACCGCGCGCCGCCTGCGGTGTTGGCGCGTGAGTGCCAAGATCAGGTTGCACCTCCACGGCGGGCTCCCATGACTACCGCGGGCTGCTGTGCCTTCACTCCGGAGCTTCGCAGCGTCTTCTAGCCGGGGAAGTTCAAGCCTGACCTGCCTCCACGCTATGATGGCAACCCCTGCCCTGCTGAGTTTCTGCAGCTCTACGAGATGAGCATCAAGGCGGCCAACGGCGATGAGAAGGTCATGGCGAACTGGTTTCCCATGGCCCTCAAAGATAGCGCGCGCTTGTGGATCCTGAACCTGCCCGTGGGATCAATCTCCTCCTGGGGCGAGATGCGCGAGCGTTTCATTGCCAACTTCCAGGGCACTCGAGACCGCCCGCTGGCTGCGGGTGACCTGGGGCACATCAAGCAGCAGCCAGGGGAGACCCTGCAGAAGTACATCCAGCGCTTCAAAAGTGTTCGCCTCAAGATCCCCTAGGTTTTGGACGAGGCCATCATCTCAGCGTTTTCTGATGGCGTCCGCGACATCAAGATGAAGGAAGAGCTCGCCATACACGAGGACATGTGCACGGCTCTGGAGATGTTCAACATGGCAACCAGGTGCGCGAGAGCTGAGGAGGGTCGCCTCTCCCTCCTGGAGCTCCCCGAGACAGACCCGGAAGACAAGAAAGCGAAGGCCAAGGACGTGGAGCGCAAGGGGCCGGTCGTGCTTGCCGCTGAGCCGGAGGTGAAGTGCGGCTGCGACCACCTAGAGTCATCCAAGGGCAACCGCCCATTCTGCGTCTTCCACAACGTGCACAACCACAACACCAACGACTATAAGGAGCTCAAGGCCATCCACGACGGGCGCCTCGGTCGTCGCCACGAGTGCAACGACCTAGGCTATAGCCGCGGAGGAGGCCGAGGAGGAGGATGCTGGGATGACCATGGCCCCCGCCAGGAGAGGCATGATCAGCCTCGTGAGGAGCGCTGGCAAGCCCAGCCTCATGAGGGTGCCTGGAGAGATCAGCCTCGTGAGGATCGTCCTCAGGGCAACGCCAGCCTCCCTCCGCTGCCACCACCACCAATAAGGAACGACAACCACCACCAGGACGAGTGGGTTGGGGCCTTCCAGGAGCCTCGCGCCATCGTCTGCATCCTGGGCGGTGCTCAGGCCCCAGCCTCTCATCGCATCTTCAAGCAGTTTGCCCGTGAAGTGAACGCGGCCCTCCCCAGGCTCGAGGCCACGCGACCACTCAGGTGGTCCAAGTGCACCATCACCTTCAGCTCGACCGACCAGCTGAAGTGTGCGGCAACTGCTGGTGCCCTCCCGATGCTCCACTCGCCCGTCATCAGCAACGTCCTCGTCACCAAGACTCTCATCGGTGGCGGTGCGGGGCTCAACGTTCTTTCCATCGAGACGTTCGACTGCCACCAAGTGTCCTATGACCAGCTGCAGCCCACCAAGCCTTTCTCAGGAGTAACTGGCGGCTCCACCACCCTGATAGGGCAGATCTGGCTCCTTGTCACCTTCAGCAAGCACGACAACTACTCCACTGAGCTCATCGACTTCGACGTCACCCAAATCCGCCTCCCGTACAACGCCATCCTTGGGTATCCAGCCCCGGCCAAGTTCATGGCGGTGACTCATCATGGTTACAATGTCCTCAAGATGCCAGGGAACTGCGACATCATCACGATTGCCTGCGAGGAGAAGGACGCAATGTGCTCTCTCGAGCGCGCCTACCATGCTGCGGTAGTCGAGAACCTCGACGACGAAGGCATCGTCTACCCTCCTGAGGCTGTCCCCAAGAAGAAGAAGCTGCTGCTACACCAAGGGCCTTAGGAGAATGGCGTCTCCAGCGGCACCACCTCAGGACCTGCGCCCACGGACGGGGAGCCTCCCTCTCTCGCATAGGAAGGCACGCCCAGCGCCCCTCTCAGGCTGGTCTCGGGGGCTCTCCTCTGGAGGGCCTTTGACTTAGCCAACGTCACGAGGGAGGCGCTCGGGCACCATGTGGAGGCATGCTTCAGTACGCTCTTCCGCCGGGAGGGCACAAGGCATGGGGTGCGAGGTGCTTAGGAGTTCATCACCAGGGCAACCAAGGAGCTTCAAGAGGTGAGAGCCATGCGCGGCGATCGCCGCGCACCACCCGGCGTGGCTCCTTGTCCAGGCAAGGACATCGAGCTGCACGCCTGCGTCAACATCCCTGGGCTCAACAGGGCTGCATCTCAGGAGTGCTTTTGGCCATCGCGCGTTGGTCGCGCGCAAGGGCCCCCTCACAGTTACGTTTGCATGCCTTTCGGCCTGCCAAACGCGGTTGTAACCTTCCAGCACCACAGGCAGAGCTTCCTGGTGGCTCAGGAGGACAGGCACCAGGCGGTCCTGACGGAGATGGCGACGGTCCTTCATGAGCCCCCTGTGCCTCCGGAGCCTCCCGAGGTTCAGGACCCAGGTGGCTAGTGAGGAGCGACTCCTTCATCACGCGTCATCAGCTACTCCAACATCTCTTCAGCAACGGTGCCAGGTGAAATTTTCCGATTTATTCAGTTGGGGGCGCCCCTCGGGTTGCATCATCCCCAGGCCACGTGGGTCCATCCGTGTGGCATGTATCGTTCGCATCAATCAGAACTAGCTTTACTCTTTCCACCAGTCGCTTTTATGATTATCATCTGCCTGTCTGGTACTTCGTTGCCATGAACGTCGTACGCCCTTGCAAACCTACCCACGACCGCCTCATGATTAAGGACTTGCACGAAGTCTGTGCTCAGGTCCATCCCTGCAGTGTCGCTAAACCCAAGAGGTTGAGCTCTGGCTCGCGAGCCAGCTCCCGTGCACGTCACCTCCCATGGCCCTTGGTGATTTGTTCTCGCATGAGCTAATCGCGGGCGGATGAGCTAGGGCGCGCGACCCGGTGCCTCGTCACCACGAGAGCCATGCGCCGATTGTTTTTCTTCAAGACTTTCGCATGAGAAGACTGGGCACGGCGTCTGTGCTCGGGTCCGTCCCTGCAGCGTTGACAAACCCAATGACTGAGCTCTATCTGACGGTCCGGCCCCGTTCACGTCACCTCCTCAGGTCATTGGTGTTTGGCCTTCTCATGTGATAACCTTAGGAGATTCATTCGGCACAGGTCGCCTAACCATCTCGCAGGATCGTCACAAGTGTTCTGAATCAAATTCAGGCGCAACCCGCCTTGAGGTAGGGCCTCGTGAGTGCCGCGCTGGCTCACGAGTGCCCACACACACCTTCTCTAGCCCTGCCGTGCAAGCCACGTGTCCTGTCAGGGCTATACACACCCAGGGGCTCCACTCAGAGGGAGCCCCCACCCACGCACCAGTGGAAGCACCATTCTCCGTGTTGGCAGTCGACACGGTTGAGGAGCGGCTATGCCCGTGCAAGTGCGGAAGCGCCATGCTCCGCGCTGGTGATAAACAACTGAGGGCGGCCCCATGGCCGCACCAACCTCCAGGAGCCGCCAGGCTTGGTGTTCAGCCTCACCGCAACGCTTTCCCTTCGGGAGAGTCGCGCTAGGGGGCTGGGCACGGGGGCCACGCTTAGGTCACGCCTGGCGTACGCCACCCTGCCAGGTCCCTCGGACCTGGTCTTCGCGCGTCCCTCCCGAGCGGGACCTCGGCGAGGGATGGTATGGAGGTCTGTTCACACGTCAAGGGGGACTTCTTCCGGGGCGATCTTCGGAGCTTGAGGGCCATCCCAAGGGTCCCCCACTTATCCTTGCCGGTAGCTGGGCACCCTGCGGGATGGTGCCCTCCCCAAGCAGCGGGACGAGTCTGTGTCGGGCCCCACCTCGGGCCGCAAGAGCGGGCGAGGGAGTTCCAGCCCTCGGGCTCCTACCGGCGGCGGGTGAGTCCTCGCGCGCCTCTCCAGCTGACTGGGGCATGGAGGAACGCCCAGGATGGGTGTTGGAGCTCGCACATGGGCGCAGCACCGTCCGGCACGACCTTCTTCAAGAGGCATCAATCGCGCTAGGCCGCCTCGGGGTGGAGCTTGGTGACATTGACGCCCGCCTTGAGGCACAGCGCCTACGTCTGGCGCGCGAATGGCGCTAGCTAGAAGTCACCATCAACTTCGGTCACCTGCAGCGTGAGCATGCCTGAGCGGAGGTGGAGGGGCCCCTGTCCGCGGAGAGGGAGGCTTGCGATTGCGCCCTGGAGGAGGCCCAAGCCACAGATCACCGGCGCGAGGGGCGGAGGGGCACGGGAGAAAGCTCCAAGCTTCAAATGCCATCCTTGAGCAACAAGTTTGGGCGCGCACTGCTGCGCTCGCTGCCCTGGTGGTCGGGCTACCCGCGAGTGAGGCAAGGCCCCGCACGCACGAGGACACGCTGGTGCTGGAGGCGATGGAGCAAAGGCTGGAGCACGAGCAGCTAGAAGTGATGGAGCAGCAAGTGGCCACTGCCGAGGATGCCCTCGTCTCTCGGCAGGCAAAGATCTAGAGAGAGGTCGACGAGAAGGTGGCGGGGATCCGCAGGACCCTCGCCGAGGAATACCGTCGGAAGTTGGAGCTCTAGGAGGCTCTCTTTTGCACGCGGCGCGACGAGCTGCAGGGCAAGGCTGATGCCCTCAAGGGGAAGCTAGCTGCGGCGGAGGAGCGCGAGAAAGCCATTGGGGAAGCTCGGGCCACTGCTGAGGCCGAGTTGTTCTTCCTGCACCAGCAGGTTGAAGGCGTTTCTTCACTCATGGAGAAAGGTTCAGACTAGGTGAGTCGAGCTCGGGCGCTGGAGGCCCTTGGGCTAAGGGCGAACCGGGCCCTGAGCAGCATTTGTGATGAGAACGTCTCCAGCCCAATTGTTGCCGATGACGCTGGTTATCTCAGCTTCTTCACCAAGGTCGTGGCATGCCTTGAAGGCGGGGCCATGAGGGTGTGCCGGCTCGTCGAGGAGAGAAGTTGTGACCTTCTTGCGTGCACGTTCTCGTCACAAGGAGTGATCCAAGGCGCCCTGGAGGGATGGGTGGAATATCATGTGGACGACCTGATCGCGAAGGTCGCCCCTCCCGAGGACGTGGGCGCGCCTGTGGTCGAAGAACACTGAGCCGACGACGACGCCGGCAGCAGTAACGGTGTTAGCGCATCTCCCTAGGCTTCTATTTCCCTGTTTTCTTGTCAAGACTTTGAATGTGACCCCGCGGGGATGCGAAATAATTTTTTTGAAGAACTTTTTCTATGATGTATTCAATAGTATTGCACTCCCTGATGTCGCATTTCCTTTACTTTTCGCGCGCCCGCGACCCCTGAGTAAGGGTGGCCATCATAGCCATGCCGGGTCACGGTGGCTGGTCAAGGTCCGGAGGCGGGCGCCCGTCGAGAGCCCTGGGCAATACGCACCCGCCAGCTCACTCGAGAGCGTCGCGCGAGGATCCGGACGCCGAGCCCCTAGAGAGGTGTGCGCGCGGGCAAGGCCGCGGCTGCTGTGGCCTAGGCCCTTAGGGCATATCTTTAGCGTCACTAGGCCGACCCAAGCGTACGCACTGCGCTCAGCCTCGCTTGCGGGGTGCGATGGAGGGAGCCACGGGTGCCCACCATCTTTCACAAAGATGGAAATCAAGCGAAGGAAAAATGGCTACAACAAGAAAAAACCAGGAACTCCCCCCATTTTTGAACAAAAACGCAATAGCCGCAAGTTTATTCCAAGAAGTAGAAAATTTGCTTATGAGAAAAAGCAAAGAACAGCCGCGTCCAACACTTATTCTAGTCTTCTAGTCTTCCCACCAGCACGGAGCATGGGGCTTCCACTAGGTGCGGGCATAGTCATTGGGGGACCGTGTCGTCCGCCAGCACGGAGCATGGGGCTTCCACCGGATGTGGGCATAGTCGTTGTAAGACCATCTAGTCCTCCAGCACGGAGCATGGGGCTTCCACTACGACGTGGGTGGGAGCCCCCGTTAGGCTCAGGGGCAGCACTCAGGAGACTCCGAGGTGTGTACAGCCCCACTCATTATTACATGAGAGTGTCACGGGCAGAGACTTGGCGAGGCGTAAGGCGGTCGCCTGCTTCCCGGCCGGGGGCCCCGCCCCATGCCCTGGGCTGCACACCGGTGATCCTGAGCACTGGTAGCCCTGGGTGGGGCCTCTGGACCGACGACCGTGGGCGAGTGGTACGACGCGCCACCATATTGGCCGCGGGCCACTTGGTCAGCTCGCGATCCCTGTTTCCGGGCACCTCCCGAGCCCTTTTGGCCCCTCGAGCTCCTGGGGCCCCCATGAGGCTCCCTGGTCTCGCGGGGCCCTTGAGCCTCTCGGGCCCTGGTGAGGCTCCCTGGCCTCGCGGGCGTGCCACCGGACATGAGTCTCCTGCGCTCTGAGGTTAGAAAAAAATATGTTCTGAAAGTATTTGTCCCTGCAGTCAAGGCCCTGCTTGCAGCCCCCGTGCCTCGAGAGGCCTTGACAGTCTCGAGGGCTATACTAGCGAAGGCTTGCCTTCCGCCGACCCGCGAGTTCTTCAGACTTGCCGATCACCACCTCACCACCGCGTCATGAACGCCAGGAGGTGGCCTATTGTAGGGCCTCCCATCGGGGGCCGCTAGCCTTGCCTGAAGCTGGGGGGAGGGGGGAATCTCGCCCGCCTCCTTTCCGCCGCCAGTCCCTCAGGGCCCTTTCCTTTTGCAGACACAGCAAGGGCATGCCGGAGCCTACAGCAAGGGTCGATACACGGGCGGGGGGCAGAGGGGGTCCGTACCCCTGCAAGCAATATTGAGGCGCTCGGCAACCTAGTCGAGCCAAGCTGCACGGTCGCCCTCTCCTGGGTGGTAGCGCAGTAATTCGCGCACCGTGAGAAGTGCGGCTTGTGCACCCGTCAGCGCCCGGCGGGGCGATGGAACGGAGCCAGGGCAGTGTGAATCGAGTGCGTGATGGCTCACCCGCTGCGTCACGTGAGGGGTGGCGGCAGTGAACCTTGTCGTTGGTGACGGTACGCCAGGGAAGGCGGGGCAAGACAAGGAACGTCGTGGTGGAAGGGCGCTGCTCGATCGGAGTGCACGGCCCACTGCTCGGTGGGGTGTGACCAGATCTCGTCATGGCCAAGCGAGGATAGAACATGGTAGGTGGAGAGGCGGGACTTCGACATGCCCCTACCTGGAGCGCCAAATGTCGGATTCAGGGCTCCACAGACCCAAGAAGGTTCATACTCTGGGGCATGTGCGAAGAACTCAACCACTCTAGCCTACCAACTCGTCGCCCCAAAACCTAGCCCGATTCGCGTGAGCACGGAAGTAGATGAACACGATAGTTTACCCAGGTTCGGGCCACCTTGCGGTGTAACACCCTACTCCTGCTTTGTGGTGGATTGGCCTCACGAGGGGCTGAGGATGAACTGGTACAAAGGATGAACAACCTCACGAGGTTCAGGGGTGAGGAATGAGTCGACCCCTTCAATGGTGGTGGCTAACCTATATTTATAGTGCCCTCAGTCCTCTTCCCCCAAAACGTAGGCGGGAAGGAAACACAAAGTGGCCAATTTGAAAGGGGACAAGTAGTACATCTTAGCCTGACAGAAGGTGGTCTTCGCTTGCAAAGCTTCTGGTCATGACCCAGCAGTGTGCTCGGCGATGACATCCGTCCTGCCATGCTAGTGGTCTTGGTCTCGTTGCACCATAATTGAGACCTTTTCCCGATTCCTCGGGAACCCACGCCTGTCCTTGCCTCCTTAGTACCAAAGAGGAAACTGCCTCCTCTGCGCCCGCTGGCGCCCGCCTAGCCTTGGTCGTCATGGCTTGCATGATGGTAGCGTCATGAGGCTGGGTACCTACATAGAAATCTCCGCTCCTCGGGAGGTCGCCTGGGGTGGCCGCTCCCTCGGGGGGTCTTGGTGTCGTCCTCGTCGCGAGGGTTAGCCCCTCGCGAGGGTCTTGTCTGGGCAATCTTGTAGATGGACCGTACCAGGCCATCGAGTGAGCCACGCCGTGGGCCGCAGGTAAGCAAGTCCGAGTACCCTGGTTCTAAGAAGGAATACGAGGCTATATATAATCATGCATATAAGAGATCAAATAAGACTCGAATAATATTCATGGATCAAAGATCTAATCATAAACTTAAAGTTAAGTGGATCCCAACAGACACACTGCAAAAAGAGCTACATCAAATAGATCTCCAAGAGATCATTATATTGAGAATCAAAAGAGAGAGAGGAAGCTATCTAGCTACTGCCTACGGACCCGTAGGTCTATGATGAACTACTCATGCATCATCGGAGATGCAACAATGAGGATAGTGAACCCCTCCGTGATGGTGTTTAGATTGGATCTCATTGTTCTATAACTTGCGGTGGTTGAAATTGTGTTTCGTCGACTCCCATAGGGTTTTGGGAATATTTGTCGATTTATAGGGCGAATAGGCAGTGCAGGAGGCCACCGAGGTGGGCACAACCCACCTGGGTGCACGTGGGCCCCTACGCGTGCCTTGGTGGATTGTGCTCCCCTCGGAGCCCCCCTCTAGTACTTCTTTGGCCCAACAGGTGTCTTCTGGTCCAGAAAAGTTCTCCAATTTTTTTTGCTGCATTTGGAGTCCATTTGGTATTGATTTTCTGCAAAGTAAAAAACAACAACTGGCACTGGGCACTATGTCAATAGGTTAGTCCCAAAAAAATGATATGAAGTTGCTATAAAATGATTGTAAAACATCAAAGAATGATAATAATAATAATAGCATGGAACAAACAAAAATTGTTGATACGTTGGAGACGTCTCACCCAACTGCCACATCGCTTCATGTGTATATTTCTCTACTTCTTTGCCCCGCGCGTACCTCCACTGGCTTCTACTGTAATTGTGATGGGATGAGTTTATGTCTCATAAACTAGTGCCACTAGTCTTATTATAATCACACTTCTTCAATTTCTTTGCCACATGGATGCTCAGCTCGATTTTAGTGAAACTGCACAAAATGATCCAACTTCATTCCTTCGGAAGGTTCAACCTTGCCAGCAAATTAAAGCTTGTTTAGGGTTTAGGGTTCAAGGCCTAGGGACTTCATGGATCTTTTTTCTTTAGTTCTCTCTATTCCAAAATAAGTGTCTCAACTTTAGTACAACTTTTTACTAAAGTTTGCAAAGTTGCATAAAGTTGAGACACTTATTTTTTAACGGAGGGAGTACATATTGGCTATGATCTGTGGATCGTTGAGATTCAATAGCATTCATGTTAGTCTCCTTTATATTTGATGGAATGTTGCAACGGGGCAACCTTGGACGCAAGATACATGACACAGAAGCTGAAAGCTTCATAGCATTGTACATTTTTTTCGCTCAGAAATTACAGTACTGTGTACTATAAATTTGGGTTCTGCATGGTGTCCACAAAATATGGTGGTAGTGTGAGATGGTCCACGTAATCACTCAGCTGCCGTGTTTTCGCTGCTTTCGCACTCCCTTGCTATAAGAGTGGAGAAAATTGTAAAGAGTGGAGACGCTCTACCTCCTTTCGCCGAAATGTGTCATGCGCGAAAGTAAAGTGTACAGTACAACTGAGACTTAGCTCGGTCGTACCACCTCAGTAATAATGACCAATGAGCCATCAAATCACATAGAACAGGTAGTAAGTTGGACGGACGAAGCAACCATCACTCTTCGTTCAATCCGCTTCTCCCTTCAATGCAGGTGCCAGTGAGCGGTCGCGTCCGCTTTGCCAGGGCGTGAATGCGGCACCGATCCTCTAGAGCGGTGCTCATCGTTTCGGGCGGGAAGTGCGCCCGGGCGATGGAGGGGGTTTGGGTGGGCCAGGGCGGTCAAGAGCAGGTGTCGCAGTTGTCCTAACCAGACACCTAGAAATGAGAGGATGCACCGACTCTCGCAGCTAAATCGTAGTACATACCATCTCTCTGTAGGTTGATGTCTCGCTGTCTCTCTAACACACACACGCACACACATAGGTTCATAGAATAGGAATATCTTGGGAGTGGGTGTTGGGGAACGTAGTAATTTCAAAAAAATTCCTACGCACACACATGATCATGGTGATGCATAGCAACGAGAGGGGAGAGTGTTGTCCACGTACCCTCGTAGACCGAAAGCGGAAGCGTTAGCACAACGCGGTTGATACGTCTTCACAATCCAACCGATCAAGTACCGAACGTACGGCACCTCTGAGTTCAGCACATGTTCAGCTCGATGACGTCCCTCGAACTCCGATCCAACCGAGCTCTGAGGGAGAGTTTCGTCATCACGACGGCGTGGTGACGATGATGATGTTCTACCGACGTAGGGCTTCGCCTAAGCACCGCTACGATATTATCGAGGTGGATTATGGTGGAGGGGGGCACCGCACACGGCTAAGAGATCCAAGAGATCAATTGTTGTGTCTAGAGGTGCCCGTTGCCCCCGTATATAAAGGAGCAAGGGGGAGAGAGGCGGCCGTCCAGGAGGAGTCATACTCCCACTGGGAGTAGGACTCCCTCCTTTCCTAGTTGGAGTAGGAGAAGGGGGAAGGAGGAGGGAGAGAGGAAGGAAAGGGGGGCGCCCCCTCCGTGTCCAATTCGGACTAGAGAGGGAGGGGGGGCGCGGCCTGCACTGGCCGCCCCTCCTCTTCTCCACTAAGGCCCATGTTGGCCCATTAAACCCCCGGGGGGTTCCGGTAACTCCCCGGTACTCCGGTAAAATCCCGATTTCACCCGGAACATTTCCGATATCCAAATATAGGCTTCCAATATATCAATCTTTATGTCTCGACCATTTCGAGACTCCTCGTCATGTCCGTGATCACATCCGAGACTCCAAACTATCTTTGGTACATCAAAACACATAAACTCATAATATAACCGTCATCAAACTTTAAGCATGCGGACCCTACGGGTTCGAGAACTATGTAGACATGACCGAGACATGTCTCCGGTCAATAACCAATAGCGGAACCTGGATGCTCATATTGGCTCCCACATATTCTATGAAGATCTTTATCGGTCAAACCGCATAACAACATACGTTGTTCCCTTTGTCATCGGTATGTTACTTTCCTGAGATTCGATCGTCGGTATCTCAATACCTAGTTCAATCTCGTTACCGGCAAGTCTCTTTACTCGTTCCGTAATACATCATCCCGCAACTAACTCATTAGTTACAATGCGTGCAAGGCTTGTAGTGATGTGCATTACTGAGTGGGCCCAGAGATACCTCTCCGACAATCGGAGTGACAAATCGTAATCTCGAAATACGCCAACCCAACAAGTACCTTTGGAGACACCTATAGAGCACCTTTATAATCACCCAGTTACGTTGTGATGTTTGGTAGCACACAAAGTGTTCCTCCGGTAAACGGGAGTTTCATAATCTCATAGTCATAGGAACATGTATAAGTCATGAAGAAAGCAATAGCAACATACTAAACGATCGTGTGCTAAGCTAAAGGAATAGGTCAAGTCAATCACATCATTCTCCTAATGATGTGATCCCGTTAATCAAATGACAACTCATGTCAATGGCTAGGAAACATAACCATCTTTGATCAACGAGCTAGTCAAGTAGAGGCATACTAGTGACACTCTGTTTGTCTATGTACTCACACATTTATTATGTTTCCAGTTAATACAATTCTAGCATGAATAACAAACATTTATCATGAAATAAGGAAATAAATAATAACTTTATTATTGCCTCTAGGGCATATTTCCTTCAGTGGGGAACCACAGGAAGTGAGATAAATGGAGTACGTACAAGAAAAGAAGAGGTACACGCACGTCTGTCAGAGACACATTCGCTGCCTCGCACTATAGTCCAGCCGACCACATCACGGCGGCCGGATCTGTACCTCTCTCGTCCCAGCGCTGGCGGTCATCCGCTATCAATGCGGTCGCGGGATTTGACGGACGCGGCTGTCGGATTTGGAGCATTCCGGTCGCCTGCAACAGCGCTTTGCCATGGATTGTCCGGGTACCAGGTCGCACAACATTGGCTATGCCTCCACGCCGCATACAGGTACTGAATTTGCCTCTGGCCGCTTAGATCTATCCCGTCGGCGGATTGCCGACAAATACATGGTCCGCCACCGTCCGGGCTCGGCCCTGGCCCAGTGGCTTGTTGGTTCACCATTGTCGCTCATAAAGTGTGATGGCTGCCCGCGGTAGGTTGTGCGCCGCATTTCGACCATGGTAGAACTTCCCGGATGGGTGTTCATCAAGTGCAAAAAATATAAGGTGTGTAGTAATTATTTTGATTCGGTTGTGCTCCCTTATTTGGTGCATGTTAGGCAGCTTATACTCAAACTTGTGTGTAGGTTGGATGCAAGTTTTGGTTTTGGGAAGAAGAATACATCTATCTATTGATAGCACGAAATTTGGTAGATTCTCGTGCACTCCTTACTAGAATAGAGGCAACGTCTAGTTCTTTAGAATCAAAGAAGAAAGAAGTGTGCAAGCTCGAGAAGCCACAGATCAACAATGAAGACATAGAGAAGATATTAATACAATTAGTGGGAGCACTTATGGAAATTGGATATCTTTTAAAATGTCTAATTTTGTTCTTGTTTTCTTTGGTCTTGCTGTCCTAGCAAAGACTTGGTGAATGTACTTCCCTGTATCAAAATGTCGTTGATGAAATAAAGAAATGTGCTAGAAAATAAGTGTGTGCATACGGCCGGTGGCCGTATTAATTACGTTGGTTCTGAATTTTTGCCACTATTTAATTATGTTGGCAAACTTTTATAAAAAATACTCCGTAAAGAAAAATAAAAGCGTTTTGAACACATAAAAAAGAAGCCAATATAATTTATTTTCTGTTTGCATGTATTAGCAGTTTACTACTTCCTCCTTTCCGGTTTAATGGGATCATCTTATTTTCTTTGTTTTACCATATTATACAGTCTTATTTTCACTTCTTTTCACGACATGTTCACATTCCAAGGTGCATTAAATTGTTGCGTGCAAGGATTGAAAGAAACCAACCAGTGCATGTAACCATTCCTACTCATTTAGTGGTCATCCATGAATATATTATAATTAATGCAGATTGAATGCTGGGTAATTTTGTAAGCAACGGGATGGAGTACATTTCTCCACTCATCATCTACCTTGGTTCATGAGATTGCAAATTTAAGCCCCATAAACCGGAAAGGAGGGAGTAGTTAAAAATTTGGTCAAACTTTGGCAAAAAGTATATGACATGGCATAAAATCCTGGACGGAGGTACTAGTACGAGATACGGTGGCACACTAACCAGGCCGAATACAAGTGCCCAAAATTATTTAAAGAGAGCAAAGTGTACATACAAAATAATTAAAATTCAATTTCTCGAAAATATTCAAAATTTGAGGATGGTGCAGCACACCTTTCCGATATATTGACCGTGTGTGGTTTAGTTGTTGTTCACTTCGGAGGGTCGTGTACCACATGTCAACAATAGTAACTGCGACCGAGAGGCGTGGAGCGTTAATTGCGAGTTGACTCCGTCGAGCGTCAAATTTTCTTCATGTATTAGCATTGCCCTAGTATTTTTATTCACTAGTACATTAAATAAAGAGTTATGTTTCATGCACAATTTAAAATGATTTTTATGGAGAGAAAAAGAAAACCACTCCAACTATATATGTGTATATATACGTTATAGCCTCAACGCTTGTTTTCTATGGTTTTCTCTCTTCACACTATCTCTCCACTATACATATACACGCTGGAGCCTCAGTGCTTGTATTTTCTCTCTTCACACTCTCTCACCCTCCCCAGATCTAAACAAGACCGCGTTGGCCTCTCTCTCTCTCTCTCTCTCTCTCTCTTCCCCCACTGCTGGTCAAAGAGCCGGCAGGATCCAGTCCGTCGGGGAAGGGAAGGAGGCTTAACACTGTCGTCGTCGATGAGGGAGGGAATCGGCTGCCGGCGCCGTTGTTCTCTTTCACCCAACGGCAGCGCGGGAGGGCCTTCGACCCCTTCTTCCTCGCTGCCAAACATAGTGTTGGCATATCGGCCTTTAGCCGCCCACCGAGCCACACCTCGAGAACCTTAAGGTATAATTTACTTAATCCACGGTCATTGCTCTAGCTGCATGTGGATTTTTTTCGCTTCTACACTCGAATCTAGGTGTTGGATCAAATAGGAAAGTAGGGGGAAAAGTTGTATAGCACGAATCTAGAACGTGGTTCAAAGAGGAAAGGAAGGGGGAAAGTAGTACAGACAGGCTATCCAACACCTATGTTGGTCGAAAAGGGTAAACATGACAAACGTAGTACACACATCTATAAGGAACTACTCTTTCTATGGATGGGGAACAAGGCTGTAGAGTTTGAGCAGGACTAGATTTGCTGCCCTCATATAGGGAAAGGTGTCTAAATAGAACAAAAGATGGGACCAACACTGATGTAGGGCGGAACCCTAGATGGTCGATCTTTCACGAAAGGAGCGGATCCCTACGAAGAACGTGATGAACACGAGGGGAAACACGAGAGGAACACGAGAGAAATTACTCAACCAACAAGAATAGATCACACATGCGCTAGATCGATGAACACAAAGGTAAGATACAAGATCCAAAGTCAACAAAGGACGATACAAAGGTAACCGGTTCTTCTCCGTAAGGAGGTCTTGATGGGGGCCACCCTAGAGGGGGTCTTGAATCCAAGGTGATCTTCTCTGTAGAGGGGCTGCAGTCTCTCTTGTGGAGTAGATCCGTAATGGATGAGCAATGCTCTATCTCACATATGAGCTAAACCGATGCTGACCCTAGAAAGAGGAAGGGGATGGAGTATATATAGTCTAGGGGGCGAAGAGGTACAGGGGCTTCGGCCCTTTACTGTGAGCAGACAGACGGAGCCGGATGTTCGGGCGTCGGGCCGGATGTCCGGGGCTTCAGGACGGGCCAGATGTCCGGGCTGGGGGCCGGATGTCCGGGCTGGCGTTGATGCGTTCTGTTCTCTCTGGATAGGCGGGGTCGGATGTCCGGGCGAGAGGCCGGATTTCCGGGCTTTCGGGAGGAGCCGGATGTCCGGGCATGGGGCCGGATGTCCGGGCCCTGTAGTACTTCGCTGGCTGGGCTGCTGCTGTTGTTGATGTCTCCAGCGGCCGGATGTCCGGGGCTGGGGCCGGATGTCCAGGCCCTGAAGCTGTCTTCTTCTCATTCGGGCGGTTCTCTTCATCGGTGAACTTGGTGGCTTGTCCGTCTTCACATGCATCCTCGGGAGGTTCCTCTTGACACCTAATCATGCATAGCATATCGGACTTAGGTAGTAGCCATGTCTCGAGTGGATCACATGTGATATCACTAAGGAAGGAAGTCACCTCGTTCTCGAGAGCTCTAGCTCGTGCTCGTGTCATAGGTCCTCTTGGCTCTTGATGAGTAGATGGTAGGTCCATGGGGATGATCGTAGGATGCTCCGCTTCATCTCCCCTCCCTTGGGAAAGATCTGACCTCGGATCGAAATCCTCATCACCATGGTACGGGGAGAGATCTTTGATGTTGAAGATGTCGCTCACGGAGTACTTATCGCGTGGGATGTCGATCTTGTATGCGTTGTTGTTGTAGCGTGCAAGCACCTTGAAGGGTCCATCCACTCGGGGTAGTATCTTGAACTTGCGTTCCTTGGGGAAGCGATCCTTGCAAAGGTGTAGCCACATAAGATCTCCAACTTTTAACATCAAGGGTTGCTTGTTGACGTTGAGCTTGGTCGCGAGTCGTTGTACTTGTCGCCCGATGGTGTTTCTTCTATCTTCACGCATCTTCTTGAGGAAGTTGACTCGGGCACTGGCGTCCATGTTTGTGCGCTCTTGTAGCGGTAGAGGTAGAATGTCCAATGGTGACAATGGGTTGAAGCCATAGACGACCTCGAAAGGGGACTTGCCGATAGTCAAATATCTTGCACGATTGTAGGCGTACTCGGCGATAGGTAGGCACTCCTCCCACTCCTTGATGTTCTTCTTTATCAACACGCGTAGTAGAGTGGAGAGCGTGCGGTTGGTCACCTCCACTTGGCCGTCGGTTTGTGGATGGTATTCCGAAGGTAACAAAAGCTTGATTCCGAGCTTGGCGCACAAGGTCTTCCAAAAGTAACTCAAGAACTTGACGTCGCGGTCCGAGACAATCGTCTTTGGCACTCCATGAAGGCGCAAGATTTCCCTACAAAACAAATTTGCAACATGTGAAGCATCTTCTATCTTGTTGCAAGGAATGAAATGTGCCATTTTGGAGAATCGGTCCACAACAACAAAAACGGAATCCTTGCGAGTTCGAGTTCTAGGCAAACCAAGCACAAAGTCCATGCTAATATCTTCCCATGGTTGATATGGAATTGGAAATGGCATATAGAGGCCATGATATTGGGCTTTAGACTTAGCTTTGCGACATGTAGAGCATCGGTTGGTGAAGCGATTAACGTCGCGAAACATCTTGGGCCAAAAGTAGCTCTTGGAGAGCGTAGCAAATGTCATGTCGCGTCCAAAGTGTCCCATGAGTCCGCCTCCATGAGATTCCTGCAAAAGCAACAAGCGAAGAGAGGACTCGGGGATGCAAAGTTTGTTAGCTCTCATAAGATATCCATCTTTGATGTAGTATCGATCCCAAGAAATATGCGTCAAACACTTGGCATAAGGGATAGCAAATGTGGGATCATGCTCATACAAGTCTTTTATGTGCTCAAAACCAATGACATTCAATTCAACTTGAGTGACAAGCATGCATATACGGGAAAGCGCATCCGCCACAATATTTTCCTTACCTTTAATATACTTGATGACATAAGGAAAAAGCTCAATAAACTCACTCCATTTAGCATGACGCTTGTTCAACTTAGTTTGACCCTTAAGGTATTTAAGCGTTTCATGGTCGGTAAGGATGATGAACTCATGAGGACGTAGGTAATGTTCCCATTCATGCAAAACTCACACTAAAGCATATAGCTCTTTGTCATAGATGGGGTAATTGAGTTGCACTCCGGAGAGTTTCACACTAAAGTATGCAATGGGGCGCTTCTCTTGCGTTAACACACCTCCTATGCCATTACCACTAGCATCGCAATGAATTTCGAAAGGTTTGTCAAAGTTGGGTAATGCAAGCACGGGAGCATGAGTAAGCAAATTCTTAAGCTCATTGAAAGCGATATCTTGGGATGTTCCCCAAACAAACGGTGCATTTTTCTTACTCAAAGCATGCAAAGGTGAAGCAATGGTGCTAAAATCCTTCACAAATCTATGGTAGAAACCGGCTAAACCAAGAAAACTACGCACTTGTTGCAAATTGGTTGGTTGGGGCCAAGTTTTAATAGCATTGATCTTAGATTCATCAACATGAACACCCTTAGAAGATACTACGAAACCCAAGAAAACAAGCTTATCAACACCAAATAGGCATTTTTCCATATTAGCATAAACTTGCTCTTTTCGAAGAGTTTGTAGCACGGTGCGAAGGTGGGCGACATGTTCTTTGAGAGATTTGCTAAACACAAGGATATCATTAAAGTAGACAACAACAAATTCACCAATGTAAGTGCGAAACACGTAATGCATAAGACGCATGAAAGAACCGGGTGCTTCCGATAAACCCATAGGCATGACTAACCACTCATTTAGACCAAACTTGGTTTTGAAAGCGGTTATCCATTCATCACCCTCTTGTATGCGGATTTGATAGTAACCACTTTTAAGATCAATTTTGGAAAAGATAGTGGCACCACAAAGTTCATCAAGCATATCATCAAGGCGTGGAATGGGGTACCTATATCGAACGGTGATAGCATTGATAGGTATACAATCGGAACACATGCAAAAACTACCGTCTCGTTTTGGCACAAGAATGATCGGTACGGCACAAGGACTCAAACTTTGACGCACATGTCCATGGTCTATGAGATGCTTTACTTGCCTTTGTATTTCTTTGGTTTCTTCGGGGTTGACGCGGTAGGGAGCTTTGTTTGGAAGCGGCGCTCCGGGGATGAGGTCGATTCGGTGCTCAATGCCTCGTAGTGGAGGTAGACCCAGAGGTAGCTCATCAGGGAAAACGTCTTGGAATTCCTGAAATAAAGAAGATAACACCAAAGGTAGATCGTGAGAGTTGTTAGTTTTTGGTGCCTCGTCCTTGCACAATAGTACATAGTGTAGGACACTTGATGGGTTCTCACACACTTCTCTCATCTCACGTTTGGTGGCAAATAGGACTAAGTTTTTCTTGTCGCTCATCGTGGAGGCACTCAATTTGGGCTTGTGGCGTTCACTCTCTTTTTGGTGGGTCTCTCTCTCACTATTCTCTCCACGATGGGTGTTTTGCTTGGCGGCGAGCACTTGGCTTGGAGACATAGGACGTAGCACAAACTCTTTCCCTTTCATCTTGAAGCTATATTGATTTGTACGCCATTGTGAATGACACCTCGGTCAAATTGCCATGGCCGTCCAAGAAGGAGGTGGCAAATGGTCATCGGAAGGACATCACATTCCAAAGTGTCTTCAGAGGCACCGATCTTGAAAGAGACTTGTACCCTATGCTCGACTTGGATTGTGCCAGTGTCGCTTAGCCATTGAACCTTGTAGGGGTGAGGGTGCTTCATCTTGACCAATTGGAGTTTGGAGCATAGTTCTTCACTTGCTAAGTTATGGCAACTCCCTCCATCGATGATGACCTTGACGGACCGTCCATTGATGCCGGCCTTTGTGTGGAAGATATGGCATCTTTGATCTTCGTCTTGTTGATGTTGAAGAGTCAAGACCTTGGAGACAACAAGAGCGGGACTTGAATCTTCATGACAAAAGACTTGATCATCTTCTTCTTCATTGTTCACTTGTCGGTGCATGGCCACTTGCTCAAGGGCTTCCATTTCTCCTTCACTCATGGAGTCGTAGGTTCCGTCGTCGTTGAGGATCATGGTGTGCTTGTTTGTGCACTCGAATGACTTGTGGCCTCGGCCTCCGCATGTGAAACATTTGATGGAACTTGTCTTGATGGTCTCATCGGTTGGAGTAGATGATGATGAAGCTTTCGGCTTGAAGTTGCTTGTAGTAGGAGGACGACTTGAGCTTGTCGAAGCTTTCTTGTAACTTGACTTGTCGCCGTTGCTTGTAGATGGCTTGGTTGAAGGTGTTGAAGTCGTCGAAGCTTGATTGTTGGAGAGGCCATAGGACTTGGATGAGAACTTGGCATACTTGAAGTCGTCTTGTACTTGCCGTTTCGCTTTCGTAGCTTGATGCACTAGCTCGATGAGGTTCGAGTATGGTTGGAAGTCGGCAATCTTCTTGATAGGGTGATTGAGTCCATTCAAGAAACGTGCCATAGTTTTCTCATCGTCTTCTTTGACATTGGCTCGTATCATGGCAATCTCCATTTCCTTGTAGTACTCTTCAACGCTCTTGGTTCCTTGCTTGAGTTGTTGGAGTTTCTTGAAGAGGTCGCGGTTGTAGTAGTTTGGCACGAATCGTGTTCTCATGACATCCTTCATTTGTGCCCAATTTGTGATGGGTGGTTCACCTCTTGCCGCTCGGCGTTCAATGACTTGTTCCCACCAAATGAGGAAGTAGTCTTGGAATTCAAGGGATGCCATTGCGATCTTCTTTTCTTCTTCGTAGTTGTGCAAGCAGAAGATTTTGTCAACCTTCAATGCCCATGATATGTACTCTTCGGGGTCATTGCTTCCGGTAAACTTGGGCATGGTGAACTTCAGCTTGCCATATCGTTGCTCTTCATTGTGTTGGGGTCGGGGATGATGACGCCCATGTCGGTGATGATTGGCAATCTCATGTTGCTCTTGGCGAGGAGGGTTGTCTTCCTCATGTTGTTCTTGGCGAGGAGGGTTCTCGACCTCATGTTGTACTTGGCGAGGACGGAGTCCATTGTCTTCTTGCTCTCGATGGACTTGACGTTCTTGTCTCGCTTGAGGAGAAGCTTTTCTATCTTGACGAGGAGCTTGTCGATCTTGACGAGGAGCTTGTCGATGCACACGTGCTTGGTAAATTCTTTCTTGAGCTTCATCACAAAGTGCTTCTTGATGTAGTCGAGCTTGTCGGCCTTGATTGGCTATGACACGACTTGAATCTTGAAGGGCACGTTGCGCCTCAAGTGCTTGAGCTTCATGTAGTTGTTGTTCTTGACGTTGCGCCTCGGCGTTTTGTGCATCTTGATGTTGTCGTGCTCGGTCCTCTTGTTCTTGTTGTCGTTGGCGTTGACGTTCTTGTGCTTGTGCGAAAACAGCTTGGTTTTGACGATGTCGATGCTCTTGAGAGTCGGTGTCGTGTAGAGGATTGCGGTTTGCTTGACGGTCTTGACACACGGCACGATGAAGAGTGTTCGATGTCGGTGTACTTGAACCGGAGATAGTGTCGTCGGAGTGTCGACTTGAGCGGCTCCGTCTTGATGAGGACGAAGTTGTAGAAGAGCGGACTATCATGGTTCGGATATCTTCTTTGAGGGAACTCATGGATGTGTCGAAGTTGTCTCTTGTACGTTGCTCGGATTGTCGTAGGTCGGTGGCGAGGTTGTCGATGCGATCGCCCAAAGCAAGTTGTTCTTGATGCAAAGCTCGGTGTGCACCAAATAGTTCAGTCTTTGTGACGTGGGATGACATGTCATCGTCTTGCTCCTAGAAGAGTGGGTTGGTAGAAGTACTTGGCCTATTCATCATTCCAAACAAAGATATGTGAGTGGGAGAAAGAGAAGAACCACTACCAAATGTACCTTGACCGATGTTGAAAATGGATCAAAGATCACTCCAATGTGTATCAAGGAAATAGCACAATTGGTACCAATTCTTGTCGGTTCTCACACCTACACAAGTAAAAGCTTATGGTGGAGCTTGGTTAGGATGGTGGCACAAAATTTGATGCAATTGTAAGTGAGACTCAATAATGTTGGAAAAGATTCACAAATTTGCAAATGCAACAAGTAGACCAATAGCAAGATATGGTACACGGAAACACAAACGCAAATAGATAATGTGGGGTTGTGCAACCAAGGGTGAGCCAAAATGTGGAATCCACCAAGATGCTCTTGTTGCACAACACTAGAGAGACGCTAGCACGATTGCACAATAGGCGGATACGAACTTGTGCACAACCTACTAAGCAAAGATGCAACGACTTCTATCCCATGTATGCTATATGTATGATGTTTCTATGCTTTGATCCAAGATGATCGAGTATCACAATCTTAAAGTTGTATGATGCTATGGTTCTTGCTTATCTTTCCCTTTTGCTTAAAAGCTTGTTTGGCTCTTTGTTGTTTGAGCTCTTTTGTCATGCAATGCTTCACGAACCAAGATAGAGATTGTGTATGCGAAGACAACTTTGTGACACAAGAGATGATACCAAGATATGCAACTCAATGATGGTATGTATGCTATGAAAAGTATGAACACTAATGTGCACAAGTCACGTTGTCGGCAATACTCAAAGGCTAGTCTCGATGGGTAAGCTACGCAAAAGTAAGGCTATGGGGTATCAACGCAAATGCAAGAGAGTATGATGATATCACGATACCAAGATGATATGAAGGTGAAGGTGATACCAAAGTGATGTAGCCGTTTGTAGTAGTCCTTGGCGAAGAGGAGCGGTGGTGATGTTGATGCCGAACCATACCTAGATAGCCGAAACACAATAGGACACGGAAACCACAACTCAAAGTCTCAAAGCAAAACGGGTCAAAATTGTCGGAGTTGGTAGCGGGAAAGGCTATGGTGGTGCTATGCGGAAGTGGTGGTGGTATGCGGAAGTGTATGTGGGCACCGGGACGAAAGTGGATGAAAGTTAGGCGGTAAACGGAGTGGAGGATGGAAGTGGTGCTGTCAGGGGCCGGATGTCCAGGCTGGTCGGGCCGGATGTCTGGGCTCGGGATCCGAAGAACACCACATGGAGAGGTCAAATCCGGGGCAAAATTCGGGAGATTTTGTGGATGGAATTTGGGGAAAAGATGGGGAAAAGCTAGATCTACCTGCAACACACGAAATCCACGGATCAAATCCAACAAAACTTCATCACACCAACAAATCACAAAAAAATTTGGGGCTATTTTTGTGGGGCAATTTTCGGATTAGGACGAAAAACAACAAAATCAAGCTAGAAAACAAAGAGAGGGGGCTCCGAAATTGTGATCAACGTGGCTCATGATACCAAGATGATGTAGGGTGGAACCCTAGATGGCCGATCTTTCACGAAACGAGCGGATCCCTACGAAGAACGTGATGAACACGAGGGGAAACACGAGAGGAACACGAGAGAAATCACTCAACCAACAAGAATAGATCACACATGCGCTAGATCGATGAACACAAAGGTAAGATACAAGATCCAAAGTCAACAAAGGACGATACAAAGGTAACCTGTTATTCTCCGTAAGGAGGTCTTGATGGGGGCCACCCAAGAGGGGGCCTTGAATCCAAGGTGATCTTCTCCGTAGAGGGGCCACGGTCTCTCTCATGGAGTAGATCCGTAATGGATGAGCAATGCTCTATCTCAATTATGAGCTAAACCAATGCTGACCCTAGAAAGAGGAAGGGGATGGAGTATATATAGTCTAGGGGGCGAAGAGGTACATGGGCTTCGGCCCTGTACTGTGCGCAGACAGACGGAGCCGGATGTCCGAGCGTCGGGCCGGATGTCCGGGGCTTCAGGACGGGCCGGATGTCTGGGCTGGCGTGGATGCGTTCTGTGCTCTCTGGATAGGCGGGGTCGGATGTCCGGGCGAGAGGCCGAATTTCCGGTCTTTCGGGAGGAGCCGGATGTCTGGGCATGGGGCCGGATGTCCGGGCCCTGTAGTACTTCGCTGGCTGGGCTGCTGCTGTTGTTGATGTCTCCAGCAGCCGGATGTCCGGGCCCTGGAGCTGTCTTCTTCTCCTTCCGGCGGTTCTCTTCATCCGTGAACTTGGTGGCTTGTCTGTCTTCACGTGCATCCTCGGGAGGTTCCTCTTGACACCTAATCATGCATAGCATATCGGACTTAGGTAGTAGCCATGTCTCGAGTGGATCATATGTGATATCACTAAGGAAGGAAGTCACCTCGTTCTCGAGAGCTCTAGCTCGTGCTCGTGTCATAGGTCCTCTTGGCTCTTGATGAGACGATGGTAGGTCCATGGGGATGATCGTAGGATGCTTCGCATCAAACACAAATATGCTCCTTTGTTGTTTGTTGCAACAGACATGTGCATCACCCCTTTATACATCGGTACATGCACATGGTGCTGGTGCGTCCACTGTCCCATACAACTCTTTAGCTATTGTTAATCTAATACTGTCGCTGGAAAATTGAAGCAATGTCACAGTTAAAAGCAAATTACAAGTTTAATTAATTCTATTATTAATATAATCTCTCTGTTAATATGAATCAATGCCACTGTTAGAGAAATGCTACTGTCTTGCTTTCTTTCCGATTTAGGTAAGTTAGATGCTTATTTTTGTCGGCTTCTATGCCATCCACCGTTATTGACCAGTAACTGTTTCCTTTGCACCTCTGTGTAAACAGGGTTATCTACTTCACCTCGTTGCTATTGCGACCTTTTGTTGCACTTCACAAAACATTTTTGTTTTAAGATTGTTTTGTGCAGTTCAACTAAAATGTCACACCGACAACGTTGCTTGATTGCTTGATCATAGTGGAACTGCACAAGAGGAGATCTGACTTCCTATCCGTGTTGGCAAATTTTGTTCAGATCTTCTTCTATTGTGTTGTTTGAATTCTGCGCCATGAGAGGTCAGTACTAGCCTTCTTCCACATGACTGTGTGGTGTGCTTTCAAATGTTGTGCTACTTATAAGGTAATGTTGCTTGATTTTAGTGAACTGCACAAACGGAGACCAGACTTCCAATCTATATGTGCAACGTAATATCCCATTGAGGCAAGATGATGATATTTCACAACTATTGGCCTGTATTTTGCTACTGTCATCAGAAAATTAATGTTGTTGTTTAGTGTTATACTTGTGCTCCCTAATTGACATGCCAAATCTGACATTGAAGGAGAAGCTTGTCTGTTATGGAACCAAGTGATGAAGGGGAACAACAAGCAGAAGAAGAATGAAAATCAACTCCCGGTGCTGTAATGAAGCACTGAAATTATGGTGACATAAGTAATGATATAGTTTTGCATCTTAATTTATTGCTATGGTTGGAACGAGTAATTGTTTTGCCACTTTGATTTGATGCCACTCTTAATGTAATAATGTAATTATGTGTACTTGTGCAAACAGGGATCTTGTTTGAAGATAACATATATTTTAGTGGAAATACACAAGAAGATGTTGGAAACTTTAAACTAATCGAGGAGTTTATAGTAAGCATGACAACCATAGTAGATAATAACAGATGGTTCCTGAGAAGTGCTTCATCTGTATGCTCTACACAATAAGCCTCCTGACAAAGTTTGGTACCGGCCCATGGATTTCATCTATATGATTGACCTTTGTCGTCTCTATTGGTGTTGTGCTACTGTTTAGCTAATGTCATGAGAAAGTGGTATTTTTTCGCATGTTAATCTAAGGCTGCCAATAAATTGAGGCACCGGTTTGCCACCGTTATAGCCACTGATAAAATGAAGTAATAATATACTTCAAGTTGAGGTTCTGTCTTTGGTATCATATTATTTCCTATGAGGATAATGAGGATGCATCTCTTGGTGACTATACATTTCATCAATTACTCCCGTTGTTAATGTAATGGTTGTTTTAAATATTTCCTTTTCTTTTTTCCGAGCACACAGGGATGCTAGCATTTAGTTGTTCTCTTGTCTTTGCACAACAGGATCATCCTCCTTTGAAGAAGAATATGGAGTACGTGAAGTTCCTAGTTCCGATTATGCCAAGATAAATAAGCCAAGTTTCTTCTTATCAGAAGGGAGCAGTTGAAGGACAGTTACATTTCTGAAAACAAGAACAAACTAACTTCAGCTCAGAAGGACTCACAGATCTCCATCTTTGTTGTGATGACTGTTACAATGTTGTTTTAGGATTCTTTCTAGTGAGTTCCATATTTTTAATTGTGTGCTCTGCATGGATCATGTAGGTGCCTATTTAAACTGTAAATTCATAATACGGTTTGCTTTATACTAATCACTTATTTTGTATTTATGCAAACAGGGATGCTCAGCTTGATTTCAATGGGAACTGCACAAAATGTTCTGATGGTTCATGCCCTCCATTATACTACATCATGCGCAATACATTGAATGTTCTCGAATCATTCATTTCCACCACCAGCCACAAAATTTGCTACAAAAAAGGAGGTGCCGATATGTTCCAGGCGTTGCAACATATAAAGGTGAAATCCTACAAGCTACACGCGAAGTTGGTTGGTTTTAGTGGAACTGCACAAAAGTAATTGATGAGGACATCAATACCATTGTAACACCCACTGCCCCTGCTGCTATACATACTGGACCAATTACTAGAGCTCGCGCACGCCAATTAAATTATCAGGTATTTTTGTTTCTTGGTAATGATTCTAATGTTCATGAGAACATGATGCTGCCTAAATTGGATACATTTGTTTTGCTTACAAATGGAGGGCCTGTCATGGATAAGAGGGATGAACACTGAAGCAAGACCAAGCATGGAGATGATGGCATGCGTGAGGGGAACAAGAACGGAGTTACAAGTGATGATTTCAGGACTTTGAAGCCACCATAATGAGTCCATGAAGCCTCGGACGAAATATACAAACTGCCACTTCATAATATTCGTCCAGAGGCTATTCTAGGTGCTGCGTCACCTTATTATTGGGCCAGGCCCATGTAATTTCGAAATACATAAGTATAGGCTGTTTTTAGAGTCCGTATGTGTGGGGGAAACAAGAGATAGGGTTGGTTTCGGACCCCTTCCCCAAGGGCCACGAAATTCCCCCCTCTTCCCTCCATATATACAGCCCTTAGGGCACCGTTTAGACTTTGGGTTTTGTTTAGATTAAAAGTTTGCCATAGCTGCAACTTCGCGTACTTCGTTTGTGTTCAACGACAAGACAAAGGCGTCACAGAACCCCACCTTGATCAATAAAGCTTTCCTCTTATATTCGCAATATCCAGATTGCAATCTTAGTTTCTTGCTTGTTCTTCGTTTGCCTGCAGGAAACAGACCTTCGTGGTCAGGTTGTTCGTGCTCCGGCGTGGTCAATAACCTCTCGGAGTTGGTTCAACGATTGCTAAGGCACGACGTCCTCGCACGTTCGTAGTCGGATCGTCAAAGTCGACTTCCTCCAAAACGATAGCCACCATCTCATCGAAAGACGGGACACCTTTAACACTATCAAGTGGTATCAGATTTCCAGGTTGCTCGGTGAGATTTTACAGTTTTTTGTAGTTTAGATCGAGTCTGTTCTTCATTCCTTTCGTCCACGAAAAAGCCAAACAAAATTTAGGGTTAGTTCATCCTATCCGAACCAGTCTGAGCCTTTCCATAGTATTATTAGTATTTTGCTTTGTTGAATTTGCGGTTGCATCATCGTGTCAAGTTCCTGGTCTTAGCATCTTTTAGAGTTTCGAGTTCTGGTCATAAGTTCTCACGCCGCCACCGCACCATCATTATCTCCCCTGCCACCTACCACCACCGATTATCCGCCACCACTCTGAATCCGTATCCATATACCACCACCAATCCGTATCCATATACCACCACCGATCCATATCCATATACTACCACCGCTACCACCACCGCTGCCATATACCACCACCATATATCCACCACCAATCCGAGTTCCTTTAATATTAGATTTTTTTCGAGATCCATCTAATTTCCGATTCGTGTTTCCTTGCCGGAGTAGGTCTCGGGAAAAAAAAATTAGGCCAATATTTCGGCGACCGAAAATATTTTTTCCATATCCTATTTTTATGCGTTTCTAAGTCTTTTGAGACACTCGCCATCATAGTGATTTTTGTCACACTTTTTCGTCATCGCTGCCCTGATTTTTGAAAAAAAAGTCAAAAAAATTCCGTGCCCATCCTGTCAGTTTGACCTGGGAAGAGTTTTGAGACACTCGCCATTATAGTCATTTTTTGCAAAAAAAAAGAGGAGCGCAAAAAAAGAGCGCCAAAAAAAACATAGTGAAAAAAATCCAGAGTGTGCTTTTCCCTTGTTTACGTCCAGCCCCGTGATTTTGTTAGTGTTCTAGGCTCGCGTCTCTAGCACGGTCTAGCCTAGGACCAGCACTGTACAGTCGTTGAGCGTTTATTCAACTTTGCATATCTAAATTGATTATTGCTGACCCTTTTTGCTACCATATTATAAGCCTTCCCAGCTCCACATACATCTACATCATGCGTTTGACTCTCTTGGTAATCGCTCTATCCAAGCTTTGAGAGTTTTGACTACATCGGTTGCCGATCACCGCCTGCTGTTGGGTAAGAACTGGTAAGAATTTGAGATTTGCTTGACGGATTTGTGACACCCAGCACCACCACCACTTGTTAGTAGTCTGTAGGATCATATTCTTGTGTGTTTCTATTACTGCCAACCATGCCAGGATCACAAGCCGACGAGATTGACTGGGAGAACTTAATGAACAAGGAGCTTCATGATAAGTTTCAGCAAATGATGACTGAACAGGTGGAAGATGTGCTGAACAATTTTGAAGAGGCCATGGAGAAGATCACTGGCCTTGAGAAGACATTCAGAACAAAGCTCGATAACAGATTTAATGAACTGCTTGCGTGTCTTCCACCATCGGCTGCACCTGTCGCACCTCTGCAACAACAACAACAACAACAACAACAACAACAACAACAACAACAACAACAACAACGACGACGACGACGACGACGACTACGACGACTACCTCCATGTCGCGAAACAGCCCTCCGCTGAGCGAGCCGTGTCCTTCTTCAGCCTGGCCAAACTGTTGGTGCTACTGTTGATACTTATGTGGCTCCTGCTGCTGATGCGGAGAATGATATGCGGGAGATTACGAGAATGAGGTTGATCAAAATCAGAACTACGTGCAACCACCAGCACCACAACCACCAGGTCGTCCACATGCAAATAATCAAAATGGTAGGGCTCTCCCTCAGGTACGAGATCATGACCATCTTCCTAAACTGAAATTGAATATTCCACCATTTGAGGGTAGATATGTTCCTGATATATATCTTACTTGGGAGTTAGAAACTGAACAATGTTTTACATGTTTAGGATATCCCGAGGAGAGACGTGTTGCTGTTGCACTTTGTGCTTTCACTAGTTTTGCTTGTCTGTGGTGGTCTGAACATCGTAGATTATATTTGAATAATATTCCAACTACTTGGGCTACTTTGAAAACTGCTATGCGTACTCGTTGGGTTCCACCATATTATCAACGTGAATTACTTCAAAAATTGCAGCGTTTAAGACAAGGAAAAAAATATGTAGAGGAATATTATCATGAATTACAAACTGGCATGATTAGATGTGGTATTGTTGAGGATAATAAAGCTATGCTTGCACGTTTTATGGGTGGATCAAATAGAAAGATTCAGACCATTCTAGAGTATAAGGAGTATAATAATATCACTCGTTTATTCCATCTTGCTTGTAAAGCTGAACGTGAAGTGCAAGATCGACAGGCATTCGCGCGAACTAAATTTTCTGCCGGTCGACCTTCATCATGGACACCATGTGCATCCTCTACTTCCACTGCACCATCACCTGTATCAGGTGCCACCTCCAACCGTGATACAAGAAAGCAGGCACAACCACCACTATCTGCTAAGAGCACACCTGCCGGGCCTGCACATAGCTCTTCTTCTTCCATGGCATCAACAGGGCACACAAGTGATATTATTTGTCATCGTTGTAAGGGAAGAGGTCATTATGCGAGAGAATGCAAATCTCAGCGTGTGATGATTGCTACTGAGGATGGTGGGTATGAGTCCGCTAGTGACTATGATGAGGAGACTTTGGCTCTTATTACATGTGAAGAACACGGTGGAGACGATTCTGATCATGAGACGCAATACATGGCTCCTGAAGATGCTGACAGGTATGAATGTTTGGTTGCTCAACGTGTTTTGAGTGTGCAGGTTACACAAGCTGAGCAAAATCAGAGGCATAATTTGTTCCATACAAAGGGAGTTGTGAAGGAACATTCTATTCGCGTCATCATAGATGGAGGGAGCTGCAACAACTTGGCTAGCATGGAGATGGTGGAGAAGCTATCTCTCACCACAAGACCACATCCACATCCTTACTACGTACAATGGTTCAACAACAGCGGCAAGGTTAAGGTAACACATACTGTTCGTGTGCATTTTAGTATCTCTACATATGCTGATTATGTTGATTGTGATGTGGTACCTATGCAAGCATGTTCCTTATTACTTGGTAGGTCATGGCAATTTGATAAAAATTCTGTACACCATGTAGAAACAATCAGTACACTCTTGTTCATAAGGATAAAATTATTACTTTGCTTCCTATGACTCCTGATTCCATTTTGAAAGATGATATTAATAGAGCTAATAAGCAAAACAAGAGAAAAATAAGAGTGAAAATCATATTGTGGCAAAAGAATTTGAGCAACACATGAAGCCTAATAATAAACCATCTAGTGTTGCTTCTGAAATTAAATTGAAAAGTGCATGTTTACTTGCCACCAAATCTGATATTGATGAGCTAGATGTTAACAAATCTGTTTGCTATGCTTTTGTGTGCAAAGAGGCATTATTTTCATTCAAGGACGTGCCTTCCTCTTTGCCTCCTGCTGTTACTTACATTTTGCAGGAGTTCGCTGACGTTTTTCCACAAGACGTGCCACCGGGATTACCACCTATTCGAGGGATTGAGCATCAAATTGACTTAATTCCTAGTGCATCGCTACCCAGCCGTGCACCATACCGTACCAATCCAGAGGAGACGAAGGAGATTATGCGTCAAGTACAGGAGCTGCTCGACAAAGGTTATATACGCGAATCTCTTAGTCCATGTGCTGTTCCTATTATACTAGTGCCTAAAAAGGATGGTACGTCGCGTATTTGTGTTGATTGTAGAGGCATTAATAATATTACTATTCGTTATCGTCATCCTATGATATGCTTGATGAATTGAGTGGTTCTACAATATTCCCCAAAGTTGATTTGCGTAGTGGATACCATCAAATTCGTATGAAATTGGGAGATGAATGGAAAACAATTTTTAAAACTAAGTTTGGTTTATATGAATGGTTAGTCATGCCTTTTGGTTAACTAATGCACCTAGTACTTTCATGAGACTAATGAACGAAGTTTTACGTGCTTTCATTGGACGATTTGTGGTAGTCTATTTTGATGATATACTGATTTATAGCAAATCTTGGGAAGAACATTTGGAACATTTACGTGTTGTTTTTATTGCTCTACGTGATGCACGTTTGTTTAGTAACCTTGGGAAGTGCACCTTTTGCACCGATCGAGTATCTTTTCTTGGCTATGTTGTTACTCCACAGGCAATTGAAGCTGATAAAACCAAGATTGAAGCTATTGAGTGTTGGCTGCAGCCCAAAACGGTCACACAAGTGAGGAGTTTTCTTGGACTCGCTGGTTTCTATAGGCGTTTTGTGAGAGATTTTAGCACCATTGCTGCACCTCTCAATGAGCTTACAATGAAGGATGTGCCTTTTGTTTGGGGTACCGCACAGGAAGAAGCCTTCACGGTATTGAAACATAAGTTGGCACATGCTCCTTTACTCCAACTTCCTGATTTTAATAAGACTTTTGAGCTTGAATGTGATGCTAGTGGAATTGGATTAGGAGGTGTGTTATTACAAGATGGCAAAACTGTTGCATACTTTTCTGAAAAATTGAGTGGGCCTAGTCTGAACTATTCTACTTATGATAAAGAATTAGATGCTCTTGTTCGGACCTTAGAAACATGGCAACATTATTTATGGCCCAAAGAATTTGTTATACATTCTGATCATGAATCTTTCAAACACATTAAAAGTCAAGCAAAACTGAACCGTAGACATGCTAAATGGGTTGAATTCATTGAGACTTTCCCGTATGTCATTAAACACAAGAAGGGTAAAGAAAATGTTATTGCTGATGCATTGTCTCGTCGTTATACTATGCTTTCACAACTTGACTTTAAAATATTTGGTTTGGCGACCATCAAAGAGCAATATGTGCATGATGCTGAATTTAACGATGTATTGCAGAATTGTAAAGAATGTAGAACATGGAACAAGTTCGTCGTTAACAATGGATTTGTGTTTCATGCTAACAAGCTATGCATTCCAGCTAGCTCCGTTCGTCTTTTGTTGTTGCAGGATGCGCATGGAGGAGGACTAATGGGACACTTTGGCGTGAAGAAGACGGAGGATATACTTGCTACACATTTCTTTTGGCCAAAGATGAGACCGGATGTTGAGCGTTTTGTTGCTCGCTGCACTACATGTCAAAAAGCTAAGTCACGACTCAATCCTCATGGTTTATATATGCCTTTGCCTGTACCTAGTGTTCCTTGGGAGGATATATCTATGGACTTTGTTTTAGGTTTACCTCGAACGAAGAAGGGGAGGGATAGCATATTTGTTGTCGTGGATAGGTTCTTGAAAATGGCACACTTTATACCATGTCATAAAAGCAATGATGCCGTTAATTTTGCTGATTTGTTCTTTCGTGAGATTATTCACTTGCATGGTGTGCCAAATACTATTGTTTCAGATCGTGATACTAAATTTCTCAGCCACTTTTGGAGATGTTTATGGGCTAAGTTGGGGACTAAACTGCTTTTTAGTACTACTTGTCACCCCAAACTGATGGACAAACTGAAGTAGTCAATAGAACATTGTCTACTATGCTTAGGGCTGTTTTGAAGAATAACAAGAAAATGTGGGAAGAATGCTTGCCTCATATTGAATTTGCTTATAATCGTTCATTGCATTCTACTACTAAGATGTGCCCTCTTGAAATTATGTATGGTTTCCTACCTTGTGCACCTATTGATTTGTTGCCTCTTCCTTCTTCGGAGAAGGTTAATTTTGATGCTAAACAACATGCTGAATTGATTTTAAAAATGCATGAGTTAACTAAGGAAAACATTGAGTGTATGAATGCTAAATATAAACTTGCTGGAGATAAGGGTAGAAAACATGTTCTGTTTGCACCTGAAGATCTTGTTTGGTTACATTTGCGTAAGGATAGATTTCCTGCTTTGCGCAAATCAAAGCTAATGCCATGTGCTGCTGGTCCTTTTAAGGTGTTAGAGAAAATAAATGATAATGCATATAAACTTGAGCTGCCTGCAGATTTTGGGGTTAGTCCCACTTTTAACATTGCAGATTTGAAGCCTTTTTTGGGTGAGGAAGATGAGCTTCCATCAAGGACGACTTCATTTCAAGAAGGAGAGGATGATGAGGACATCAATACCATTATAACACCCACAGCCCCTGCTGCTATACATACTGGACCAATTACTAGAGCTCGCGCACGCCAATTAAATTTTTAGGTACTTTCATTTCTTGGTAATGATTCCAATGTTCATGAGAATATGATGCTCCCTAAATTGGATACATTTGTTTTGCTTACAAATGAAGGGCCTGTCATGGATAAGAGGGATGAACACTGGAGCAAGACCAAGCATGGAGATGATGGCATGCGCGAGGGGGACAAGAACGGAGTTACAAGTGATGATTTCAGGACTTTGAAGCCACCATAATGAGTTCATGAAGCCTTGGAAGAAATATACAAAATGCCACTTCATAATATTCGTCCAGAGGCTATTCTAGGTGCTGCGTCACCTTATTATTGGGCCAGGCCCATGTAATTTCGAAATACATAAGTATAGGCTGTTTTTAGAGTCTGTATGTGTGGGGAAACAAGAGATAGGGTTGGCTTCAGACACCTTCCCCAAGGGCTACGAAATTGTTGGCGGGGTGGGGCCTTGCGGAGCCAGCATTGTCCTCCACCTCATCGTCAGTCTCGCCAAACAGCACCTCGCCCGCTTCATCGCCCTCTTTTTAGGTGGCCGCAACCCGCATGTGGTACCGCCAGCGCGCAAGGTGGCTCTCACGGGCGGAGCGGTATGTCTCAAGCAGCGCCTCCTGCTCTGCCCGCTCTATGGCGATCTTCTCCTCCGCCTATAGGTACTCCTGGAGGACATGGTGGTTGTAGACAGCGTCGACCTGCGCCTTTCGGAACTGCTCCTCACACTTCTGCCTCACAATGTCCTTGTGTTGGGCACGGGCCTCGCTGACGGTCATGGTGCAATGCACCGGCGAGGACGACGCAGAGGAGGGGATTGGCGCCGGATCGTCGATGACCATGTTCTCCATTGGGACGCCGGCGTCCCCGGCTGCCTGCCGGCTAGCCAGTCGGCAGCAATGGCTGCCTCTCCTTCTGCTCGGTCGTCCGCCCGTACTGAAGAGCGCTAGAACTCGAGGAAGCCATGGAGGGAGTGGTGTGGAGAGTAGAAAGGGAATGGAGGCAGATATCACTGCGGCTATGGCCGGCGTAGCAGTTTATATTGCAATGGTGGGAGGTAGAGGGACGAACGGGTGGCGCCAGAGTAGCCACCTCGGCAATAGTGTATCATTAATGTGGGCGGCCGATGGACGGACGAACGACACTTGTCTTGCTTGAGCGCGGAGCAGTCGCCTCCACCAGGAAGCGACACGAGCGGTGCTGATCATTTCGGGTGGAAAGCGTGCGCGTGGGAGGGAGGGTGATGTAGGGTGGATCCCTACGAAGAACGTGATGAACACGAGGGGAAACACGAGGGAAAAACGAGGGGAACACGAGAGAAATCACTCAACCAACAAGATTCGATTACACATGCGCTAGATCCAAGAACACATAGAGATCACATGGTCCAAATCCAACAAGGGACGATACAAGAGGTAAGCGATTCTTCTCCGAAAGGAGGTCTTGAGGGGGGCCACCCAAGAGGGGGTCTTGAATCCAACGTGGATCGTCTCCGAAGAGGGGCCGCAATCTCTCTCGAGGAGGGGATCCGTATGGATGAGCAATGCTCTATCTCACATATGAGCTAAACCAATGCTGACCCTAGAAAGATGGGGGAGAAGGAGTATATATAGTCTAGAGGGTTGAAGGGGTACACGGGCCTCGGCCCTTTACTGTGCGTAGACATGGGGGCCAGATGTCCGGGCGACGGGCCGGATGTCCGGGCCTTCCCGAGGGGCCGGATGTCCGGGCTGGAGGGCTCAGCTTCTGGATATTTTGTAGCGTGGCGCCGGATGTCCAGGCTTCTTGCCGGATTTCCGGGCTGGGGCCGGATGTCCGGGCCCTGTAGACTTGGGCGTCTGGGCTGCTGCTGTTGTGGTTGCTCCAGGGGCCGGATGTCCGGGGTCTTGGCCGGATGTCCGGGGCCTGGAAGGTGAACTTGTCCGTTTCCGTTGGTTCTCTTCATCCATGGACTTGGCGGCTTGTCCGTCTTCACGTGCATCCTCGGGAGGTTCCTCTTGACACCTAATCATGCATAGCATATCGGACTTAGGTAGTAGCCATGTCTCGAGTGGATCATATGTGATATCACTAAGGAAGGAAGTCACCTCGTTCTCGAGAGCTCTAGCTCGTGCTCGTGTCATAGGTCCTCTTGGCTCTTGATGAGACGATGGTAGGTCCATGGGGATGATCGTAGGATGCTCCGCATCATCTCCCCTCCCTTGGGAAAGATCCGACCTCGGATCGAAATCCTCATCACCATGGTACGGGGAGAGATCTTTGATTTTGAAGATGTCGCTCACGGAGTACTTGTCGCGTGGGATGTCGATCTTGTATGCGTTGTTGTTGTAGCATGCAAGCACCTTGAAGGGTCCATCCGCTCGGGGTAGTAGCTTGGACTTGCGTTCCTTGGGGAAGCGGTCCTTGCGAAGGTGTAGCCACACAAGATCTCCAACATTGAACATCATGGGTTGCTTGTTGACGTTGAGCTTGGTCGCCAGTCGTTGTACTTGGCGCTCGATGGTGTTCCTTGTATCTTCATGCATCTTCTTGAGGAAGTTGAGTCGGGCACTCGCATCCATGTTTGTGCGCTCTTGTAGCGGTAGAGGTAGAATGTCCAATGGTGACAATGGGTTGAAGCCATAGACGACCTCGAAGGGGGACTTGCCGGTAGTCGAATGTCTTGCACGGTTGTAGGCGTACTCGGCGATAGGTAGGCACTCCTCCCACTCCTTGATGTTCTTCTTTATCAACACGCATAGGAGAGTGGAGAGCGTGCGGTTCGTCACCTCCGTTTGGCCGTCGGTTTGTGGATGGTATGCCGAAGAGAACAAAAGCTTGATTCCGAGCTTGGCGCACAAGGTCTTCCAAAAGTAACTCAAGAACTTGACATCGCGGTCCGAGACAATCGTCTTTGGCACTCCATGAAGTCGCAAGATTTCCCTACAAAACAAATTTGCAACATGTGAAGCATCTTCTATCTTGTTGCAAGGAATGAAATGAGCCATTTTGGAGAATCGGTCAACAACAACAAAAACGGAATCCTTGCCATTTCTAGTTCTAGGCAAACCAAGCACAAAGTCCATGCTAATATCTTCCCATGGGTGATATGGAATTGGAAGTGGAATATAGAGGCCATGAGATTGGGCTTTGGACTTAGCTTTGCGACATGTAGAGCATCAGTTGGTGAAGCGATTGACATCGCGAAACATCTTGGGCCAAAAGTAGTTCTTGGAGAGCGTAGCAAATGTCTTGTCGTGTCCAAAGTGTCCCATGAGTCCGCCTCCATGAGATTCTTGCAAAAGCAACAAGCGAAGAGAGGACTCGGGGATGCAAAGTTTGTTAGCTCTCATAAGATATCCATCTTTGATGTAGTATCGATCCCAAGAAGTATGCGTCAAACATTTTGCATAAGGAATAGCAAATGTAGGATCATGCTCATACAAGTCTTTTATATGCTCAAAGCCAATGACATTTAACTCAAGTTGAGTAACAAGCATGCATATACGGGAAAGTGCATCTGCCACAACATTTTCCTTACCTTTAATGTACTTGATGACATAAGGAAAAGACTCAATAAATTCACTCCATTTAGCATGACGCTTGTTCAACTTACTTTGACCCTTAAGGTATTTAAGTGTTTCATGGTCGGTATGGATGATGAACTCATGAGGGCGTAGGTAATGTTCCCATTCATGCAAAACTCGCACTAAAGCATATAGATCTTTGTCATAGATGGGGTAATTGAGTTGCGCTCCGGAGAGTTTCTCACTAAAGTATGCAATGGGGCGCTTCTCTTGTGTTAACACACCTCCTATGCCATTACCACTAGCATCGCAATGAATTTCAAAAGGTTTGTCAAAGTTGGGCAATGCAAGCACGGGGGCATGAGTAAGCAAATTCTTAAGCTCATTGAAAGCGATATCTGGGATGTTCCCCAAACAAATGGTGCATTTTTCTTACTCAAAGCATGCAAAGGTGAAGCAATGGTGCTAAAATCCTTCACAAATCGACGGTAGAAACCGGCTAAACCAAGAAAACTATGCACTTGTTGCAAATTGGTTGGTTGGGGCCAAGTTTTAATAGCATTGATCTTAGATTCATCAACATGAACACCCTTGGAAGATACTACGAACCCAAGAAAACAAGCTTATCAACACCAAATAGGCATTTTTCCATATTAGCATAAAGTTGCTCTTTTCGAAGAGTTTGTAGCACGGTGCGATGGTGGGTGACATGTTCTTTGAGAGATTTGCTAAACACAAGGATATCATCAAAGTAGACAACAACAAATTCACCAATGTAAGGGCGAAACACGTAATGCATAAAACGCATGAAAGTACCGGGTGCTTCCGATAAACCCATAGGCATGACTAACCACTCATATAGACCAAACTTTGTTTTGAAAGCGGTTTTCCATTCATCACCCTCTTGTATGCGGATTTGATAGTAACCACTTTTAAGATCAATTTTGGAAAAGATAGTGGCACCGCAAAGTTCATCCAGCATATCATCAAGGCATGGAATGGGGTACCTATATCGAACGGTGATATCATTGATAGGTCTACAATCGGAACACATGCGAAAGCTACCGTCTCGTTTTGGCACAAGAATGACCGGTACGGCACAAGGACTCAAACTTTCACGCACATGACCATGGTCTATGAGATGCTTTACTTGCCTTTGTATTTCTTTGGTTTCTTCGGGGTTGACGTGGTAGGGAGCTTTGTTGGGAAGCAGTGCTCCGGGGATGAGATCGATTCGGTGCTCAATGCCTTGTAGTGGAGGTAGACTCGGAGGTAGCTCATCGCGGAAAACATCTTGGAATTCCTGCACTAAAGAAGATAACACCAAAGGTAGATCGTGAGAGTTGTTAGTTTTTGGTGCCTCGTCCTTGCATAATAGGACATAGTGTAGGACACTGGATGGGTTCTCACACACTTCTCTCATCTCACGTTTGGTGGCAAAGAGAACTAAGTTTTTCTTGTCGCTCATCGTGGAGGCACTCAATTTGGGCTTGTGGCGCTCACTCTCTTTTTGCTGATTCGCTCTCTCACTATTCTCTCCACGATGGGTGTTTTGCTTGTTGGTGAGCACTTGGCTTGGAGACATAGGACGTAGCACAAACTCTTTCCCTTTCATCTTGATGCTATAGTGATTTGTACGCCCATTGTGAATGACACCTCGGTCAAATTGCCATGGCCATCCAAGAAGGAGGTGGCACACGGTCATCGGAAGGACATCACACTCCAAAGTGTCTTCATAGGCGCCGATCTTGAAAGAGACTTGTACTCTATGCTCGACTTGGATTGTGCCGGTGTCGCTTAGCCATTGAACCTTGTAGGGGTGAGGGTGCTTCATCTTGAACAATTGGAGTTTGGAGCATAGTTCTTCACTCGCCAAGTTATGGCAACTCCCTCCATCGATGATGACCTTGACAGACCGTCCATTGATGCCGGCCTTTGTGTGGAAGATATGGCATCTTTGATCGTCGTCTTGTTGATGTTGAAGAGTCAAGACCTTGGAGACAACAAGAGCGGGACTTGAGTCTTCGTCACAAAAGATGTGATCATCTTCTTCTTCATTGTTCACTTGTCGGTTCATGGCCACTTGCTCAAGGGCTTCCATTTCTCCTTCACTCATGGAGTCATAGGTTCCGTCGTCGTTGAGGATCATGGTGCGCTTGTTTGTGCACTCGAAGGACTTGTGGCCTCAGCCTCCGCATGTGAAACATTTGATGGAACTTGTATTGATGGTCTCATCGGTTGGAGTAGATGATGATTAAGCTTTCGGTTGAAGTTGCTTGTAGTAGGAGGACGACTTGAGCTTGTCGAAGCTTTCTTGTAACTTGACTTGTCGCCGTTGCTCGTAGTGGGAGTCATCGAAGCTTGATTGTTGGAGAGGCCATAGGACTTGGATGAGAACTTGGCATACTTGAAGTCATCTTGTACTTGCCGTTCCGCTTTGGTAGCTTGATGCACTAGCTCGATGAGGTTCGAGTATGGTTGGAAATCGGCAATCTTCTTGATAGGGTGATTGAGTCCATTCAAGAAACGCGCCATGGTTTGCTCATCATCTTCATTGACATTGGCTCGTATCATGGCAACCTCCATTTCCTTGTAGTACTCTTCAACGCTCTTGGTTCCTTGCTTGAGTTGTTGGAGTTTCTTGAAGAGGTCGCGGTTGTAGTAGTTTGGCACGAATCATGCTCTCATGACATCCTTGATTTGTGCCCAAGTGGTGATGGGTGGTTCACCTCTTGCCGCTCGGCGCTCAATGACTTGTTCCCACCAAATGAGGATGTAGTCTTGGAATTCAAGGGATGCCATTGCGATCTTCTTCTCTTCTTCGTAGTTCTACAAGCGGAAGATTTTGTCAACCTTCAATGCCCATGATATGTACTCTTTGGTGTCATTGCTTCCGGTAAACTTGGGCATGGTGAACTTTAGCTTCCCATATCGTTGCTCTTCATTGTGTTGGGGTCGGGGATGATGACGCCCATGTCGGTGAGGATTGGCAATCTCATGTTGCTCTTGGCGAGGAGGGTTGTCTTCCTCATGTTGCTCTTGGCGAGGAGGGTTGTCTTCCTCATGTTGCTCTTGGCGAGGAGGGTTGTCTTCCTCATGATGCTCTTGCCGTTCTTGTCTCGCTTGAGGAGGAGCTTGTCGATCTTGACGAGGAACTTGTCGATCTAGTCGAGGAGCTTGTCAATGCACACGTGCTTCGTAAATCCTTTCTTGAGCTTCGTCGCGAAGTGCTTCTTGATGTAGTCGAGCTTGTCGGCCTCGATTGGCTACGGCACGACTTGAGTCTTGAAGGGCACGTTGCACCTCAAGTGCTTGAGCTTCATGTAGTTGTCGTTCTTGACGTTGCGCCTCGGCGTCTTGTGCATCTTGATGTTGTCGCGATCGCTCCTCTTGTTGTTGTTGTCGTTGGCGTTGCCGTTCTTGTGCTTGTGTCGAAGCAGCTTGGTTTTGACGATGTCGATGCTCTTGAGAGTCGGTGTCGTGTAGAGGATTGCGGTTAGCTTGACGGTCTTGAAGCGCGGCACGACGAAGAGTGTTCGATGTCGGTGTACTTGAACCGGAGAGGGTGTCGTCGGAGTGTCGACTTGAGCGGCTCCGTCTTGACGAGGACGAAGTTGTAGAAGAGCGGACCATCATGGTTCGGATATCTTCTTTGAGGGAACTCATGGATGTGTCGAAGTAGTCTCTTGTACGTTGCTCGGATTGTCGTAGGTCGGTTGTGAGGTTGTCGATGCGGTCGCGCAAAGCAAGTTGTTCTTGATGCAAAGCCCGATGTGCACCAAATAGTTGAGTCTTGGTGACGTAGGATGACATGTCGTCTTCTTGCTCCAAGAAAGGTGGGTTGGTAGAAGTACTTGGCCTATCCATCATTCCAAACAAAGATATGTGAGTGGGAGAAAGAGAAGAGAAAGCTTATGGTGGAGCTTGGTTAGGATGGTGGCAAAAAGTTTGATGCAATTGTAAGTGAGACTCAATAATGTTGGAAAAGATTCACAAATTTGCAAATGCAACAAGTAGACCAATAGCAACATATGGTACACGGAAACACACATGCAAATAGATAAGTGGGGTTGGGCAACCAAGGATGAGCCAAAATGTGGAATCCACCAAGATGCTCTTGTTGCACAACATTAGAGAGACGCTAGCACGATTGCACAATAGGCGGATACGAACTTGTGCACAACCTACTAAGCAAAAATGTAATGACTTCTATCCCAAGTATGCTATATGTATGATGTTTCTATGCTTTGATCCAAGATGATCGAGTATGATAATCTTAATGTTGTATGATGCTATGGTTCTTGCTTATCTTTCTCCTTTTTGCTTAAAAGCTTGGTTGGCTCTTTGTTGTTGGAGCTCTTTTCTCATGCAATGCTTCACGAACCAAGATAGCAATTGTGTATGTGAAGACAACTTTGTGACACAAAAGATGATACCAAGATATGCAACTCAATGATGGTATGTATGCTATGGGAAGTATGAACACTAATGTGCACAAGTCACGTTGTCGGCAATACTCAAAGGCTAGTCTCGATGGGTAAGCTACGCAAAAGTAAGGCTATGGGGTATCAATGCAAATGCAAGAGAGTATGATGATATCACGATACCAAGATGATATGAAAGTGAAAGTGATACCGAAGTGATGTAGCCGTTCGTGGTAGTCCTTGGCGAAGATGGGCGGTGGTCATGTTGATGCCGAACAGTACCTAGATAGCCGAAACACAATAGGACACGGAAACCACAACTCAAATTCTCAAAGCAAAATGGGTCAAAATTGTTGGAGTTTGTAGTGGGAAAGGCTATGGTGGTGCTATGCGGAAGTGGTGGTGGTATGCGGAAGTGTATGTGGGCTCCGGAACAAAATTGGATGAAAGTTAGGCGGTAAACGGGGTGGAGGGTGGAAGTAATGCTGTCAGGGGCCGGATGTCTGGGCAGATGGCCGAATGTCCAGGACGGGCCGGATGTCCGGGCTCGGGATCCGAAGAACACCGCGTGGAGAGGTCAAATCCGGGCAAAATTCGGAAGATTTTGTGGATGAAATTTGGGGAAAAGATGGGGAAAAGCTAGATCTACCTGCAACACACGAAATCCGCTGATCAAATCCAACAAAACTTCATCACACCAACAAATCACAAAAAAAATTGGGGCTATTTTTGTGGGGGAATTTTCGGATTATGACGAAAAACAACAAAATCAAGCTAGAAAACAAAGAGAGGGGGCTCCGAAATAGTGATCAATGTGGCTCATGATACCAAGACGATGTAGGGTGGAATCCTAGATGGCCGATCTTTCACGAAAGGAGCGGATCCCTACGAAGAACGTGATGAACACGAGGGGAAACACGAGGGAAACACGAGGGGAACACGAGAGAAATCACTCAACCAACAAGATTCGATTACACATGCGCTAGATCCAAGAATACATAGAGATCACACGGTCCAAATCCAACAAGGGACGATACAAGAGGTAACCGATTCTTCTTCGAAACGAGGTCTTGAGGGGGGCCACCCAAGAGGCGGTCTTGAATCCAACGTGGATCGTCTCCGAAGAGGGGCCGCAGTCTCTCTCGAGGAGGAGATCCATATGGATGAGCAATGCTCTATCTCACATATGAGCTAAACCAATGCTGACCCTAGAAACATGGGGGAGAAGGAGTATATATAGTCTAGAGGGTCGAACGGGTACACGGGCCTCGGCCCTTTACTATGCGCAGACAGGGGGGCTGGATGTCCGGGCGACGGGCCGGATGTCCGGGCCTTCCCGAGGGGCCGGATGTCCAGGCTTGGCGGCCGGATGTCCGGGCTGGAGGGCTCAACTTCTGGATATTTTGTAGCGTGGCGCCGGATGTCCAGGCTTCTTGCCGGATTTCCGGGCTGGGGCCGGATGTCCGGGCTGGACGCCGGATGTCCGGGCCCTGTAGACTTGGGCGTCTGGGCTGCTGCTGCTGTGGTTGCTCCAGGGGCCGGATGTCCGGGTATTGGCCGGATGTCCGGGGCCTGGAAGGTGAACTTGTCCGTTTCCGTTGGTTCTCTTCATCCATGGACTTGGCGGCTTGTCCGTCTTCACGTGCATCCTCGGGAGGTTCCTCTTGACACCTAATCATGCATAGCATATCGGACTTAGGTAGTAGCCATGTCTCGAGTGGATCATATTTGATATCACTAAGGAAGGAAGTCACCTCGTTCTCGAGAGCTCTAGCTCGTGCTCGTGTCATAGGTCCTCTTGGCTCTTGATGAGACGATGGTAGGTCCATGGGGATGATCGTAGGATGCTCCGCATCAGAGGGGGTCTAGGTGGGCCAGGGCGGTCAAACTCGTGCTTGTCAGCGGTCCGCTCTAGCAGCCAGACGTGCTAGCTCGCCAGTGAGCTCACTGAGCTCAGCACCGACAACCAGACGATGGACGAGGCTTATGACCAGGTGCCGGTGCCACGGCCCAAGCCGGTTCATGACGTGTTCACCATAGAGCATGTGCGGCCACACTTCGATGCCCTAATGGCGGAACCAGCATTGCCGGAATCAACATTCTAGCAAGCGCTGGAGGACCAGTGATACAATATCTCTCTCCTCAATGAGCACCGTCTCGCGGAGGGACGAATCGCCAGCGAACAAGCGAACGACAATGTCGTCGCGGACATGTGGCACTATGATCCTGCCTTCGTGAACGAGTAGTGGGCGCTGTATCAGACCATTCGTAGGGCCCGCAAGGCCCTCTCTATCGTCCTTCGAGTTATTGCGCTTGCCGTGGCACTACTGTCTCATGTTGTCAACAAGGTCAATGAACATGAGGAACCATGAGATGACTTTACGTGGAGAGGATGACAGTACAGACCCACCAGGGCCATAGCCATATGTACGCAAGTGCCTCCTTATTACAACTATAAAAAAATTGCTTACTCCTGGTTTCCTGACATCACGGTCCCACACCATTGTCAACCTATATAGTTAATAAACGAGAGAATTGCACAAGGAGTGGCCGATAGCTGGGACCCAACAGCTCAACCATTTTTTTGAGGTGTGAGCAGAGTTTTTCTTGAGCGATGTTTTTGTTGTTGTTCTGAGGAGCAGCATATCAACTGGGCGGGTTGTGGCTTGTCTAGCCTAGGCTATTTTTTATGTCGACTAAATATCCAACCCAGATATTAATTTTTCAATGTGAAAATGGCTAGCCCAGCTATACTTTTTTGCGGAATACCCAACCCAGGTCAACTTCTTATTCTCCGCTGGGCTACAAATCTTTCCTAGGAGGGATGCATTAGGCTTGCCAAGAACATGGGCTTTAAGAAATAATAAATAGGCTATAATTATAAAAAAAATGGCTATAAATATAAAAAATGCACCGAATAGGTAATTAGTTTCAAAATTATTATTTTTGGATGTTGAATTTTTTAATATCATTACTTGTTCCACGCGCAAAATTTCATTGGCTTTTTACCTGTCGGCATTCTGGGATCGAGGATACCCAGACTAGCCTGCCTGCGACCCAGCACGCGGCCTCATCGACGACCCGGTATGGCCCAGCTACAAGAACCCTAGGACAAGATTTCTATATAGGTACCTAGCCTCAAGAGGCTCTTGATGACATAAGCCATGACGACCAAGGCCAGGCAGGCACCAGCGGGCATAGAGGAGGACAGTTTCCTCTTTGGTGCTAAGGAGGCAAGGACGTACGCGGGTTCCCAAGGAATCCCTAAAGTTTTCCATTCTGGTGCAACAAGACCAAGACCACGAGCTCGGCAGGACGAATGTCATCGCTGAGTCCACCTCTGCGTCATGACCAGAAGCTTTGTAGGTGAAGACCACCTTTCGTCAGGATAAGACGTACTTCTTGTCCCCTTTCAAATTGGCTGGTGTGGGATCCATTCCCGCCTAAGCTACGAGGGAAGAGGACCAAGGCCACTATAAGTATAGGCTAGCCTCCACCATAGAGAGTGGCCGATCCATTCTCACTCCCGGAGCCCTCGCGAGGCAGCTCATCCACTGTACATGTTCATCCTCATCCTCCTCATGAGGCAATCCACCACAAAGCAGGAGTAGGGTTTTACACCGCAAGGTGGCCTGAACCTGGGTAAATCTCTGTGTTCATTCCCTTCCCCACTCGCACGTACTTGACGAGGCAAGGCCATGAGGTGATGAGCTTGAGGCCAAGGCTGGGTTAGATCTTCGCACACGCCCCAGAGTTCGAACCTTGTTTGGGTGCACGGAGCCCCAATTCTGACATTACCTAATACAAATTTATTTTGATATTAGATTTAATCTGACTTAAAATCTTGGGATAAAAATATTTCAGATCACATCAAAATGTGTGAAATATGGTTGAATTATTTTTTGAGCAGTTGTTAGAAATTATTAACTGTTGTCCTAGCTAGAAAATGGGCAGTAATTTTAACAAACAGTAAATGGGCTCCAGTAAATTCCATTAGAATTCAAGAATGGGTTGTACATTATTACAAATCGCAAATGGGTTGTATGTTCTCTGCCATAGATGTGTGAAGCTCACTTGTGGGCCTACTAAGTTGACGTACGCAAGGCTTTGTCAACTTGTGGTCAATAGACGATTCTAGCAGTAGTGTCCATTGGATGTCTATCAAACAGCTATCGTGCTTCTTCAATCTCGGATATTCTTGCTTCAATCGCCCAAACCACCTCCTGTGGTACCCCCCGTTACCTCCTCCCGTGGCCGGCTGTGCTGCCGCGCAGGCCTCACCGGCCCACCCTACTCCTATCGCCGTCCATGCCATTCCTCTACTCACCAACACCTCCTTTTATTCTCCGGCAACGGCAACGGCAACCTCATAGTGCAGCCGGACCAGTGAACCCTCATACTCCCCTCCACGGGGGCATCCACTGTTGTGTCTTCGCCGGCTCTGGGTCATTCCCTTCCTAGGCCTCGCCATCGTCCACCGCGTTGGTTCTCTCAGCACGGCGTGGTCAACTTTGTCAACAAACGACAGCCATCGAAAGAGGCATGTACAAGGAGTGGCTGACAGTAGGGACCCACATGGCCCAGCGCCGCACGCAGCAAGTGTCTCCTTATTATGCGAAAGCAAATGTTTTCTCCCCCTGACAGGTTTGACCCACCAACTACATCTTCGCGCACAAGAAGTTCTTCCTTTATTGCGCGGAAAAAAGTTTCCTCTCCCTGACAGCTGGGACCCACTAGCTTTATTTATGATCCATTTCACGAAAATATAGATTGCATCATAGATGCTAAATTGTTTTATTTTTATTCTAACTCGAAAAAGAAGAAATTAAAAAAACAAGAAAACTTCTTCAGACGCAAAGAAGTGCCACCTTATTACGCGCAAAAAATGATCCCCCCTGCTAGGTGGGAACCACCAAATTTGGATGCTGACTTATGGGCCTACTAAGTTGACGCATACGCAGGGCTTTGTCAACTTAGTTAATAAATGATTCTAGCTGTTGTGACCATTGGATGTTAATCCAACGGCCGTGATGCATCTTCAACCTCTGGTCTTGTTGCTCTTGCCGCCCAGACTAGCGCCTGCCATACCGCCTCCTCCCGCCTCCCGTGGCCAGTTGTGCTGCCATGCAGGCATCACCGCCTGACCATACTACCACTAGCTAGGCCTTCCCACTACTCACCCACACCCCCTGTTATTCTTCGGAACGACAGCCTTACACCACAGCCGAACCAATGAACCCTCGTACTGCCCTCCATGTGGGCATCCACCTACCTCGTCTTCCCTGGCTCCACGTCGTTCCCTTCCTAGGCATCACCGTCTTCCACCTCCTTGATGCTCTCGGTGCGGCGTGGTCAACGAGGTCAATGAATGACAGTGATCAGAAGAGGACTTTAGTCGGTAAAGCTGACAGTTGGACCCACCAGCTACATCTTCGAACACAAGGAAGTGCCTCCTTATTACTCGCAAAATAAAAATGATTCCTCTCCTGACAGCTGGGACCCAGCAACTATATCTTTGCATGCAAGGAAGTGCGTCCTTATCCGCCCTGATAGTTGGGACCCACCCGATAGAAGCGTACATAGCGTTGTCTATCTGGTTGCGAGCGTGTACGTACATACTAGTCGATTGGTCTCTCCACAATGATGAACCATGGCCGAGCAAGCAGTGGCATGTGTAGTAGTAGAGCCCCTAACGTAGCAGTCAGGCAGTCCCTTCTAAACTATGAACACGTATGTACAGCCACATGCCAAAAAATACGACCACATACGTACATACGGGTGGGGTCTTGAATGCCGACTCGCTCATACGTACGGCTAGGGCTCATGTACATGGAGAGGCAACAGACAGTAGCAACGGCATCCTATTCATGGACAGCCAACTGGCTAGGTCAGAACGGAGAAACAACATCGTGTTCATCGAGAGGCAACGCAATGCGTCCTATTCATCAGGAGCCAACCCGCTTGGACGGAATAGCCAAAACAAGGCCTGGCGTACCGCAGAATGGAGGAAGCGGTTCATCGGGATCCGGTTCATCGGGAGGGGTCTGGCGTACCGCAATACGGAGGAAACAGACTTCTGTTCGAGTGCCTACGGTCGAAATGGGGTCCTGTTGATCAGGTGGGGTGTGGCATATACCGCAAAACAGAGGAAATGGACTTCTGTTGGAGCGCCTACCGTCAAAACGGGGTCTTGTTCATCGGGAGGGGTGTGGCATACCACAAAACGAGACTCCACGGGCTACTGTTCATCCACCGTCGTCCTTCATCAGGCTCCACTGGCAACTATTCCTATAGCCTCCACGTGGTCCAGTTTATCCACCCCCAACCGGCCGGGGTGTGGCGGCCTCCTCGGGGTCCTATTCATCCAGCGGCAACCACCTAGCACCACAGGGTCCCGTTCATCCACAACCAACCAGCCGGCTCCACTCACCACGTCTTGACTCATTCTACGCATCGTGCACACGATAGCAACGATAACTGTTCATCGAGAGGCAACCCAACACCGGCTGGCTACGTCTCGCATGGGGGCTCGATCGGCTTCAGCAAGCAACAGTAGTGATCGATCGCTCGGGTTCAGTTAGCAGCAGCAGCAAAGGAATCACTGAGGTTCAATCAGCAGCGAATGTATCGCTCGAGTTCAGTTAACACCCAAGGGATCGACCGCTCGAGTTCAGTAGTGTAGCTAGTGCGATCGCTCGTTAGCCAATGCCTCGCACACACGCATGTACGAGAGAAACGCGGAAACCACAGTGCATCGCTCGGCCCCGACCACCCACCGTTACCGGGAACAACCCGATACTTTCCTCGCCCTTGCTTCTACCAAGATTTTTTTGACATGGATGGCCCAAAGAATTTCATGCAGGTGCGTCTCCGGCCCGCCTAGGATCAAAAGCCCATTTTCTGTCATGATTCTCTATCATAGAAGTAGGAGCCCACCACATCTATGATGATCCATGTTTTTGTCACTATTATCGTCATAGAAGTGTCATAAGCATGACAGAAAAACTTGTCGTTCGAGCCATAATGTCGTGGATGTGTCTTTTTTTTCTAGTGAAGGTTGCTGCACTGCTCGCCCAGCTACCTCCTATTATATTGACACGCCTTCTGGATGGGTGTCATTACAGGAAAATCCCCTTCTAGCAGGCTGCCACATGCCTGACAAACCCCACTTAACCGCCTGCGGGCTCGACACCGCATCGATTGGTGACATGATGCCCGATGAGGTGGAGCGCTGTTGGCGAGTGAGAGTTTGCCTGCCATAGAGCTTGTCGGGAATTCGCCTTGCCGGCAAGGGTTGCCTTCGTTGTTAATCTTCATGCTTTGCCTTGTGCTCCTCCCCAGTCGGGTCCAACAACTGGGTCTTGAATCCCGATCTTCTCGGCAAGCCTTAGTCGTAGAGAAGTGTAACGCCGCGAGACCGTTGCGCCATATGTGTTCCAGTTATTCGCTGTCGTTGCCATGTCATCCGCTTGCGCGTTGCACTTTGCCATGTCATCATATGCATTTCATCTGCATGCTTTTCAAAACTTGCATCCGTACCGGTCTCCCAGTTGTCTCTGTTGTCCGTTCCGATCCCTTTCACACTCGCATGCGCCCGCGGCACCTCCGAAATATTATTTTATAAGTGGCATAAAAATGTTCTCGGAATGGTTTAAAGTTGGCGTGTGGTGTTGTTATGTTATAGGTAGACCGCCTGCCAAATTTTGTCGCATTTAGAGTCCGTTGATAGCCCAATCGTTAAACATATAGCCGCAATATAGCCGGTCAAGTGTCGGACGTTTTCGGTTTCCGAAAACTGATGCCGGGCTGCACTTCTTTTCTCTCCCCTCAGCCCAAGCCATCCTACACAGCCCAGTAGCCCACCGACACTACCCCTCTCTCCGGAACCGTCCGATCGAGATTGGAGGGCTCTGAAATGCTCTAAAACCCTCAAACCCTAGCCCCTTTCTATTTATAGACGCCTCCCTTGCCATTTTGGGCAACCTAGCTCTCCCCCTAACCTCCAGCCGCCTCCATCCTCATTTTCAGCGCCGGTGCATATTCCTCCCCCGCCACTTGTCACTGCCAGCACCACCCAGCGCCGCCGCCACGTCACCTACGCAGCCGCCCCGGCCAACTGGAGGCTGCCACGTCGTCCCTAACCAGCTCCCACCTCCGCGGCCCGCCTAGCCCATCACGGGCCCACCCCAGGCCGCATCCGGGCCGAGGATACCCGCGCCCTAGCGCGCCGCCGCCGGAACGCCCCGCTCCCCGCGCCCGAGCTCCGCCTCCCCTGCAACAGAGCCCCTCACCTCGCCGCCAAAGCGCCCCCGCCGTCTCGTGCTCGAGCCCGAGCTTCCCTCGAGCTCACCGCGGCCGCTAGTCGCCCCCACGACCTCCGCCTCGACCGGATGTGGCATCCCCTGACCTCCTTCTCATCGGATCCGATGGTTCCCGGCCATCCTTGCCCCCACGGGCTCCATCTGCCGCCGCCGTTGACCAGATCCGGCCCCCAGCGATCGGAACTGTCCGCCCGGCGCCCGTTCCCGCCGTCCCAGCCTCCTTCCGATGACAGGCGCCACCGCCGCCCACTGCCATCGCTGCCCTGCCTCCCTGCTCGTGCAGGTGCACGAGGAGGACGACGCCTCATCGAGCGCTTGCGCGCGTGGACCACCGCGCGCCCCGAGGCCCAGCCCAGCTCCTCCTACCGGCCTGCCTTGCCTCCTCTTCGCGTGGGCCGAAGCCCATCTAGTGATGCCGCCAGCCGCTGCCCTTATCCGTCGCCGTGGGCGAGTCCTGCTATATCACGCTCACTCTGTTTTTCTGTTAAAAATTGGCCAAGTCCCTGGACATTCATATCACACATGCATATTGTGAATGTCATAACTTTGTGCATAATGATCCTATGAGGATGTTCTTTATATAGAACTGTTCTGCTCTCCGTGATCTCCATGATGGCTATGGTTGCATTCCTATTGGAGTTCATCTTGACATGTTAAACTCTGTTGAATTAGTGCATGTTTATGTTAACTACTAAAAGCTGTTATAACTTGCCCTTTTGTTATTTTCGTGTGATTTAATGCATACATCATATGAGCATCTTGTCAACATGTGTTTGGCGCATTTTATGTCCTCTTGCTTGTAGTATTTATTTCATGCCATGATATATCCTGTGGTGCTAGCACAAGCTTCTGAAGTAGGATACTTGTTGTTACTGTTCTACTAAGGCTGAAACTGTATATTTGTTGCCATGTTTACTTGATGCTACCATCAAATCTATGCATAATATGGAGATTCTTAGTAATCATGTTTTGCCATGCTTAACCTGTAATTTAATGCCAAGCTTTTGCTTGCTATGCTATTGCACTGTAGCATCATTGTTCCATGCCTCCAACATGTCAACATGTTATTTCTGCTCGCATGTATGCCCTATTTTTCAGTCGTAATCTATGTTATAAAGTGGCTTGTTGCATTGATCATGTTAGATTAATCTTGATGCCTATGAACCTGAACCTTGATATTATTTGAAGCATGTTACCTGTTCTTCAAGTGCATGTCATGGTTGTGTCAATCTTGTTCTTGTAGCATGTTGTTTTGATGCTTGCTATATGCCTAGTCGTTGTTTTGGACAGCTAGTCCTTTAAACTTGTTTCATGTGTATGTGTTGAACCATTCTCCGTTTTAATCATGCTCTATATGAAACTTGCTTGGCTTTGTGTGTAGAATCATATTATCTTGTTGCATCCATGTGTTGAGTGTGTCTTCTTGATGTTTGAATGCATTTTGCATCAATGCCATGTTTAACTTGTTTTGCTTATATCTTTTAGGGTAGCTCCGAATTAAACGAACTTTATATGTAACTTGACTAGAAAGACGTATAGATCATAATGGTGCATGTTAACTTGCTGTTTAACAACTCTAACTTAATGTGTTATTCAGATATGGACCAATTTCAAAATTTGCATATGAGGACTTACCGGAATTGTTATATGTTGTTTCGGGCCTCATTTAAACTTGCTTTGATGTGATGTTTTGTATGCATCATCTCTTGCCCTGAGTAGCATCATGTAGCCTTGTCATGCATCATCCTTGGGTGAGCATCATGTCATGTTTATGTGTTGTGTGTTCACTATGTTGTTTGCTTCTTTCCGGTTGTGCTTCTTCTCGATAGTTCCTGTTTTGTTGCGATCGCGAGGATTCGTTCGACTAAGTGGGTTCGTCTTCTTCATGGACTCGGTCTTCTTCGTAGCGGGATTTCAGGCAAGATGACCGTTACCTGGATACCACTACTATCTTTGCTTTGCTAGTTTTCTCGATGCTATTGCTATGTCGCGCTAATTACCACTTGTTTATCAAGCCTCCCAAATTGCCATGACAGCCTCTAACCTTTTTCAACAACCTAGCAAATTGTTGTTTGGCTATGTTACTGCTTTGCTCAGCACCTCTTATAGCGTTTCCAGTTGCAGGTGCAAGTTATGCAATGATCGTGATGTGAGAGCGATGTTTACTTGTTTGTAGTTCTTCCACTTCTTCTTCTTCCATCAGGGGATAGGTTTCGGGTCGGCAGCCTGGGCTAGCAGGGTGGATGTCGTTTGAGTTTCTTTTTGTGTTTCATATGTAGTCGGATGTTGTTCTCATGTGTGATGTTTACTGTATTCATGTGGCATTTGTATGCCTTTGTATGTATCCCCAGCTACTATGTAATGGTACGATTTGATGATATCCACCTTGCAAAAATGTCTTCAATATGCGGTTCTGTCCTTGATGGGACCTTCAAGTTCCTCTCGGATAGGATCGCTTATTGGGTGTGATAAGAAGCTACCACTATCTGTGCATAAGGCAGGGTATAAAGTACCCATGCTTTATACATCGACACCGTCGTTGTTAGAATTCTGAAATTCAAACGAGCCCTTTGTTAGGTCCTCGATCCTAAGTCACACCGATCTAGAATGTAACACATCATAACACTTTTGCGGCCTCATGCACGGTATTCCCACGGTTGTAGCTGTCGGCGTTCTGGGAACCAGGGTACCCAGACTTGCCTGCCTGCGGCCCACTGCGTGGCTCCATCGACGGCCTGGTACGGCCCATCTACAACACCAACAAGGCAAGACCCTTGTGAGGGGCCAAGCTTCGCAAGGCAAACGAAGCCAAGACCTCCAGAGGGAGCGGCCCTCCCACGCTGCCTCCTGAGGAGCGGAGATTCCTATGCGGGTGCCTGATACGTCCATTTTGCATCATGTTTTCCTACTATTATTTATGAAGTTTTTATGCATAATAATGCTTTTTGGAGTAATTCTAATGCCTTTTCTCTCATAATATGCAAGGTACACACAAAGAGGGAGAATTCTGGCAGCTGGAAATCTGGACCTGGAAAAGCTACGTCAGGCCACCTATTCTGCACAACTCCAAACAAGTTGAAACTTTGTGGAGATTTTTTATGGAATATATGAGGAATATTGAAGCCAATTAGTACCAGAGGGGCCCACCAGGTGGGCACAACCCACCTGGGCGCGCCGGGGAGCCCAGGCGCGCCCCGGTGGGTTGTGCTCCCCTCGGCCCACCATCGGTGCCCATCTTCTTGTATATAAGTCATTTTGACCTAGAAAAAATAAGGAGAGGACTTTCGGGACGGAGTGCCGCCGTCTCGAGGCGGAACTTGGGCAGGAGCACTTTTGCCCTCCGGCGGAGCGATTCCGCCGGGGGAACTTCCCTCTCGAAGGGGGAAATCTTCGTCATCATCATAACCAACAACTCTCCCATCTTGGCGAGGGCAATCTCCATCAAGATCTTCAACAACACCATCTCATCTCAAACCCTAGTTCATCTCTTGTGTTCAATCTTTGTACGGGAACTATAGATTGATGCATGTAGGTGACTAGTAGTGTTGATTACATCTTGTAGTTGATTACTATATGGTTTATTTTGTGGAAGATTATATGTTCAGATCCAATACGCTATTTAATAACCCTCTGATCTTGAGCATGATTATCATTTGTGAGTAGTTACTTTTGTTCTTGAGGTCACGGGAGAAATCATCTTGCAAGTAATCATGTGTACTTGATATGCGTTCGATATTTTGATAGTATGTATGTTGTGATTTCCTTAGTGGTGTCATGTGAACGTCGACTACATGACACTTCACCATATTTGGGCCTAAGGGTATGCATTGTGGAGTAGTTATTAGTTGATGGGTTGCGAGAGTGACATAAGCTTAAACCCTAGTTTATGCGCTATTCCGTAAGGGACCGATTGGATCCAAAAGTGTAATGCTATGGTTAGAATTTATTCTTAATACTTTTCTCGTAGTTGCGGATACTTGCGAGGGGGTTAATCATAAGTAGGAGGTTTTTTCAAGTAAGAAAAGCACCTAAGCACAAGTCTACCCACATATCAAATTATCAAAGTAGCGAACACGGATCGAATCAACATGATGAAAGTGACTAGATGAAATTCTCGTGTACCCTCAAGAACGCTTTGCTTAGTATAAGATACCGTGTTGGCCTGTCCTTTGCCTCAAAAGGATTGTGCTATCTTGCTGCACTTTTGTTAATATTATCGTTACTTGCTCGTTACAAATTATCTTGCTATCAAACTACTTTGTTACTTACAATTTTAGCACTTGCAGACATTACCTTGCTGGAAACCACTTGTCATTTCCTTCTGCTCCTCGTTGGGTTCGACACTCTTACTTATTGAAAAGAGATACAATTGATCCCATATACTTGTGGGTCATCAAGGCTATTTTCTGGCACCGTTGCCGGGGAGTGAAGCTTCTTTGGTAAGTGAAATTTGGTAAGGAAACACTTATATAGTGTGCTGAAATTTAGTGTCACTTGTTACTATGGAAAACAATTCTTTGAGGGGTTTGTTCGGGGTATCCTCACCTCGAACGGAACCACAATTAGCTACCCCTCAACCTACTTCACCTACTGAAAATATTGAACATGAAATTCCTTCGGGTATGATATAACAACTGCTAGCTAATCCCTATGCAGGAGATGGAACCCAACATCCTGATATGCACTTGATATATGTGGAATAAATTTGTGGATTGTTTAAGCTTGCAGGTTTACCCGGAGATGAAGTTAGGAAGAACCATTTCCCTTTTATCTTTGAAGGGAAAATCATTGGCATGGTATAGGCTATGAGATGATATTGGATCCTGGAATTGGAATCGATTGAAATTGGAGTTCCACCAAAAAAATTATCCCCTGCATCTAGTTCATCGTGATCGGATTTACATATATAATTTTTGGCCTTGTGAAGGAGAACGTATCGCTCTAGCTTGGGGGATGCTTAAGTCAATGTTATATTCACGCCCCAATCATGAGCTCTCAAGAGAAATTATTATCTATAATTTTTTATGCTCGGCTTTCTCATAATGATCGATCCATGCTTGATACTGCTTGTGCTGGTTCTTTTATAAAGAAGACTATTGAATTTTGGTGGGATATTTTGGAAAGAATTAAATACAACTCTGAAGATTGGGAACTCAATGAAGGAAAGAGTCAGGTATTAAGCTTAAGTTGATTGTGTTGAATCTTTTATGAATACCGACGCTTTTCAAGACTTTAGCACTAAATTAGGACTTGACTCTGAGATAGCCTCCTTTTGTGAATCATTTGCTACTCATGTTGATCTCCCTAAACAGAAGTGGTTTAAATATCACCCACCTATTAAAGAAGAAAGTAAAGAACCGGAACTAGCTAAAGAGGAAACTATACTTTATAATATTGAGAAACCACCTTTCCCTGTTAGGATAAAGGAACATGCTAAAGTTTCAACTGTGGTCAACAAAAGTTATATTAGAACACCAAAACCTGATAAAAAAATTAAAGTAGAGCCTAGTGTTTCTATGGTTAAGGATCTCTTGGAAGAAAATATACATGGGCATGTTATTAACTTCTGTAATGCAGCACTAAAATTTTCAAACCTGATAAAACGGATAATCGTAGACCTATTGTTGGCATGCCCGTTGTCTTAGTTAAAATAGGAGATCACTGTTATCATGGTTTATGTGACATAGGTGCTAGCGTGAGTGCTATTCCATTTACTTGATATCAAGAAATTATGAATGACATAGCACCCGCTGAAATAGAAGAAATAGATGCCACTATTAAACTTGCTAATAGAGACACCATCACACCACTTGGGATTGTTAGAGATGTTGAAGTCTTGTGTGGGAAAATAAAATACCCTACTGATTTTCTTGTTCTTAGTTCCCCACAAGATGAATTTTGTCCCATTATCTTTGGTAGACCTTTCTTGAACATCGTTAATGCTAAAATAAATTGTGAGAAACAAACTGTCGGTGTTAGTTTTGGTGATGAGTCTCATGAGTTTAATTTTTCCAAGTTTAGTAGAAAGCTTCATGAAAAAGAATTGCCTGGTAAGGACGAAATAATTGGTCTTTCCTCTATTGTTGTGCCTCCGACTGATCCACTAGAACAATATCTGCTAGACCATGAAAATGATTTACACATGCATGAAAGAAATGAAATAGATAAGATTTTCTTTGAACAACGTCCTCTGCTTAAACACAATTTGCCTACTAAAACTCTAGGAGGTCCTCCTCCACCTAAAGGTGATCCTATGTTTGAACTAAAACTATTTCCATACACTTTTAAATATGCTTATCTTGATGAAAAGAAGATATATCGTGTTATTATTAGTGCTAACCTTTCAGAACATGAAGAAGAAAGCTTATTGAAAGTTCTAAGGAAGCACCGAGCTGCTATTGGATATACTCTTGATGATTTAAAGGGCATTAGTCCCACTCTATGTCAGCACAAGATTAATATGGAACCTGATGCTAAACCCGTTGTTGATCACCAACGTCGGTTAAATCCAAAAATGAAGGAAGTGGTAAGAACGGAAATCTTAAAACTTCTGGAAGAAGGTATAATCTATCCTATAGGTGGTAGTAGATGGGTAAGTCCTGTTCATTGTGTCCCTAAGAAAGGATGTATTACTGTTGTTCCTAATTATAAGAATGAACTTATTCCACAAAGAATTGTGACAGGCTATAGAATGGTAATTGATTTTAGAAAATTAAATAAAGCAACTAGAAAAGATCATTACCCTCTGCCTGTTTTGTCGATCAAATGCTAGAAAGATTATCTAAGCACACACATTTTTGCTTCCTTGATGGATACTCTGGTTTTCCACAAATACCTGTTTCTCAACCTGATCAAGAAAAGACCAGTTTCACTTGTCCCTTTGGAACTTATGCTCATAGACGTATGCCTTTTGGTTTATGCAATGCACCTGCTACCTTCCAAAGATGTATGACTTCTATATTCTCTGACTTTTGTGAAAAGATTGTTGAGGTTTTCATGGATGACTTCTCTGTATATGAGAAGTCTTTTGATGATTGCTTAAGCAATCACGATCGAGTTTTGCAGAGATGCGAGCAAACAAATCTTGTCTTGAATATGCAGAAGTTCCACTTTATAGTTAATGAAGGTATTGTCTTGGGTCATAAAATTTCTGAAAGAGGTATTGAGGTGGACAAAGCTAAGGTTGATGCAATCGATAAAATGCCACGTCCTAAAGATATCAAAGGTATTCGTAGTTTCCTAGGTCATGTTGGTTTCTATAGGAGATTTATCAAAGACTACCCTAAAGTTTCTAGGCCTCTTACAAATCTTTTGCAAAAGGATATTCCATTTGTTTTTTATGATGATTGTTTAGAAGCCTTTGAAACACTCAAAAAAGCCTTAATTTCTGCACCTATTGTTCAACCACCGGATTGGAACCTACCTTTTGAAATTATGTGTGATGCTAGTGATTATGTTATTGGTGCTGTTCTAGGACAAAGAGTTGACAATAAACTGAATGTTATTCATTATGCTAGTAAAACTCTAGACAGTGCTCAACGAAATTATGCTACTATTGAAAAAGAATTCTTAGCAGTGGTGTTTGCTTGTTATAAATTCAGATATTACTTTGTTGATTCTAAAGTTATTGTTCACACTGATCATGCAGCTATAAAATACCTTATGAAAAATAAAGATGCTAAACCTTGACTCATTAGGTGTGTTCTCTTTCTACAAGAATTTGATTTGCATATCACTGATAGAAAAGGAGCGGAGAACCCCATAGCTGATAACTTGTCTAGGCTTGAAAATAATCTTTATGACCCACAACCTATTAATGATAGTTTTCCTCATGAGCAATTGTTTGCAATAAATCTTTCTAATAGTACACCTTGGTATGCTGACTATGCTAATTATATTGTTACTAAATACATACCACCTAGATTTACATACCAACAAAAAAAATTCTATGATTAAAGACACTACTTTTGGGATGACCCACATCTTTATAAAGGAGTAGATGATATTATTAGACGTTGTGTACCTGAGCATGAACAGGGACAAATCCTACGGAAATGTCACTCCGAAGCTTATGGAGGACATCATGCGGGAGATAGAATTGCTCACAAGGTATTGCAATTTGGATTTTATTGGCCTACTCTCTTCAAGGATGCTCGTAAGTTCGTCTTATCTTATGATGAATGTCAAAGAATAGGTAATATCGGTAAGCGTCAAGAAATGCCTATGAATTATTCACTTGCTATTGAACCATTTGATGTTTGGGGATTTGATTACATGGGATCTTTTCCTTCTTCTAATGGGTATACACATATTTTGGTTGCTGTTGATTATGTTACTAAATCGGTAGAAGCTATTCCAACCAGTAGTGCTAATCACAATACCTCTATTAAAATGCTTAAGGAAGTTATTTTCCCAAGGGTTGGAGTCCCTAGATATTTAATGATTGATGGTGGTTCACACTTTATTCATGGTGATTTCCATAAAATGTTGGCCAAGTATGATGTTAACCATAGAATTGCATCACCTTATCATCATCAGTCTAGTGGTCAAGTTGAACTTAGAAATAGAGAAATAAATTAATTTTGCAAAAGACTGTCAGTAAGTCCTGGAAGAATTGGTATAAAAAATTAGATGATGCACTTTGGGCTTATAGAACAGCATACAAAAATCCTATGGGTATGTGTCCTTATAAAATGGTTTATGGGAAAGATTGTCATTTGCCTATTGAATTAGAACATAAAGCATATTGGGCAATCAAGGAACTCAACTATGATTTCAAACTTGCCGGTGAAAAGAGGTTATTTGATATTAGCTCATTAGATGAATGGATAACCCAAGCTTATGAAAATGCCAAGTTATTTAAAGAAAAAGTTAAAAGATGGCATGATAAAAGAATTCAAAAGCGTGAGTTTAAAGTTGGAGAATATGTTCTTTTGTACAACTCTCGTTTTAGATTCTTTGTAGGAAAACTCCTCTCCAAATGGTAAGGACCTTATGTAATCAAGGAGGTTTATCGGTCTGGAGCTATCAAAAATAAATAATGCCGAAGGTACTAACCCAAAGGTTGTTAATGGGTAATGAATAAAACATTATATCTCAGGTACGCCCATTAATGTTGAAAGTAATACTATCCAAACTATGACACCGGAAGGACACATATAAGTGTCCTTCCAGAACACTCCAGAATCGTGAAAAAAAAGGAGGTACGTGATACGATCTGAAAATGTGTCATCCCAAGACTCTGAGGGTGAGAGCTATGTTGCTGATTTTACCGCAAATCCCAAGTCTTATGGGGATGTGGAGCATTATGGCTAGACTTCGGAGGAAGAGGAAGACTATTATCCTAGGGAGAGGGAAGAGACGAGCTCCGATGAGGACGAAGCCCCATTGTCTCAACCTTGGGACATGCATGTGGAATTAAAGAAATCAAGTCTCCTCAACAAAGCAAAGAGACCTAAGGTTCAGTTTATACCCTTCCGCCTTTTGCAGGAAAATTAGCAAGATTTATACAAAAAGGTACTGGAGCTTGAGCAGGAGATCAGTGAATTGAGGAGGAAAAGTCCATCCTCAAGCATAAGCTGAGGAAGGACAAACCCTCTACTTCATCACGACCACCTTCTTCTTCATCACCAAAAGAAAATTGAGTATTGGGTATGGGCACTCCCCTTGGCTTCCGCCAAGCTTGTGGGAGGTGCCCCGATATCGTATCACCCCCACTATCTTTTGCCTTTACTTATTTTAGTTCGATCTTTTGCTTTAGATGAATAAAAGTTTAGTTCAATCCTTTCTTTTCGAGAGCTTGCTTAGTGATCTATCCTTGTAATTGTGTGCAAGATATATAATAAAGTTTAGTTTGAGTTTTTGCTTTCTTTACTTTCATGTTGCAATAAAAAGAAAGGAAATAAATTAAAAAGATCATATGCTAATCTTATAGTAGGTGATGACACCACATAGGGAAAAGTATAAGTAGAAAATTTTATTAGATATTGACAAACATAGCATTGGTCAATGATGCAATTCATGAAAGAATTAATAAGGGAACAGAAGATCCACATATATATACACTATTCTGGAAATCTTTTGTGATTGTGAGCCCCATCAGAATATTATATGCCAAAATTGTTGATGTTGGACAAGAAAGACAATGTAATGCTTCATGTTTGTTCATATTCACATAGAAGTTATATTGTCATAGATCCTTCAACATGTGGTGCTTGCCCCCTATCTTTGCTAGCCAAAAATTCCGCACTAAGTAGAGATACTACTTGTGCATCCAAAAACCCTTAAACCCAAATCTTATTTTCAACAAACCACCATACCTACCTAGGGATTGAGCAAGATCCCTCAAGTAAGTTGTCATCATGGAATAAGGCAATAAATCTCGCTTCTAAAAGTGTGAGATCATTTAGTGTAAGAGAAAATAGAGTGTTGTACCAACTTGTGATGGTGAAGAATAAAAGCGACATACTGCATAATAAAGGTTTCTATCACAAGGGGCAATACAACGTGACGTTCTTTTGCACTAAGGGGTTGAGCATACAAACAAATAAGCACATGGCAACCACTGCTTCCCTCCTCGAAGGGCCTATCTTTTAGTTTTATGCATTTACCTTTATGCAAGAGTCATAGTTTTTCTCTCTATTCCTTTTAATTTTTCTCCTTAGGCAAGCATCATGTGGTGAGGAAAGATCTAGGCACATATGTCCAGTTGAATATGGGTGGCATGAGTTATTATTGTTGACATCACCCTTGAGGTGAATACGCTGGGAGGCGAAACTATAAGCCCCTATCCTTCTATGTGTCCGGTTGAAATGTTTTGCTCATGTGTACGTACTGAGTGTTAGCAATCATAGAAGACTATATGATGGTTGAGTATGTGGACTTGCCTAAAGGCTTCGATACGTGACCCTTCCTAAAAGGATGATGAATTGTAGTTGCAAAGTTGACTGAGACCATAGTTTGTTGGTTTCTAATAGAGTTTATTCTTTATACTTTGATAGTGTGATGATTGGTACTTATTCATGAGAAGTTTATGATAAAAGTCTTACATTTAAGTTTGTTGCTGTTATAATAATCTACATGATGCTTCTATGTCCGTATTTTGTTTTTATCGACACCTCTCTCTCTAAGCATGTGGACATGTTTTTAGATTTCGGTTTTTGCTTGAGGACAGGCGAGGTCTAAGCTTGGGGGAGTTGATACGTCCATTTTGCATCATGTTTTCCTACTATTATTTACAATGTTTTTATGCATAATAATGCCTTTTGGAGTAATTCTAATGCCTTTTCTCTCATAATATGCAAGGTACACACAAAGAGGGAGAATTTCGGCTGCAGGAAATCTGGACCTGGAAAAGCTACGTCAGGCCACCTATTCTGCACAACTCCAAACAAGTTGAAACTTTACGGAGATTTTTTATTGGAGCCAATATATGAGGAATATTGGAGCCAATAAGTACCAGAGGGGGCCCACCAGGTGGGCACAACCCACCTGGGCGCGCCAGGGAGCCCAGACGCGCCCTGGTGGGTTGTGCTCCTCTCGGCCCACCACCGGTGCCCATCTTCTGGTATACAAGTCATTTTGACCTAGGAAAAATAAGGAGAGGACTTTCGGGATGGAGCGCTGCCATCTCGAGGCGGAACATGGGCAGGAGCACTTTTGCCCTCTGCCAGAGTGATTCTGCTGGGGGAACTTCCCTCCCGGAGGGGGCAATCATCGTCATCATCATCACCAACAAACCTCGCATCTTGGGGAGAGAAATCTCCATCAACATCTTCAACAGCACCATCTCATCTCAAACCCTAGTTCATATCTTATGTTCAATCTTTGTACCAGAACTATAGATTGGTGCTTGTAGGTGACTAGTCGTGTTGATTTCATCTTGTAGTTGATTACTATATGGTTTATTTGGTTGAAGATTATATGTTCAGATCCAATATGCTATTTAATACCCCTCTGATCTTGAGCATGATTATCATTTGTGAGTTGTTACTTTTGTCCTAGAGGTCACGGGAGAAATCATGTTGCAACTAATCATGTGAACTTGATATGTATTCGATATTTTGATAGTATGTATGTTGTGATTTCTGTAGTGGTGTCATGTGAACGTCGACTACATGACACATCACCATATTTGGGCCTAAGGGAATGCATTGTGGAGTATTTATTAGATGATGGGTTGCAAGAGTGACAGAAGCTTAAACCCTAGTTTATCCGCTATTCCGTAAGGGACTGATTGGATCCAAAGGTTTAATGCTATGGTTCACTACAAAAAAAAGAGAGACATCCGTGACACTTTGGGCTGAACGGATTTTTTTGTCATGCTTATGACACTTCTATGACGACAATTGTGACAAAACCCGGTATCATCATAGATGTGGTGGGCTCCTACTTCTATGACAAAAAATCATGACAGAAATGGGCTTTTCGTCCTGGGCTGGCCGGAGACGCAGCTGCATGACATTCTTTGGGCCGTCCATGACGGAAAAAACTGTGGTAGAAGCGAGGGCGAGGAAAATATAGGGGAGTTCCCAGTTATGGTGGGTGGTCGGGGGCCGAGCGATGCGCGTTTCTCTTGTACACGTACGCGCGTGGGTGCAAAGCATTGGGCTCCAACTGAACCTGAGCGAGGCGTTCACCTAATGAACCCGAGCGATTGCACAGCAGGCTACAAGTTACTCAACCCGAGCGATCGATCGAACAGGCTGTTAACTAAATCCGATCGAGCAATTCCTTCGCTACTGCTGCTAACTGAAGCCTGTGGAACCTGCTTTTTCTCCATGGTCGGAGGAAACTGCTCCCGATGAACACGATGACGCAGTTTCTCCATTCCGACCCAGCCATGTACACGAGCCCTGGCCGTACGTATGCGCGAGTAGACGTTCGAGACCCCACCCGTATGTACGTACGTGGCCGTATTTACTTTCTTGCACCCTAGCTGTACGTACGTGTACATGCTACGTGCGCGCCTATACTATGACACGTGCCCTTCCTTACACGGCCACGGTTCATCGCTGCAGCCTGCAGACAGACCAATCGACTAGTATGTACGTACATGTTCGCGACCAGAATGACAACGCTACGTACGCTTCAACCAGGTGGGTCCCGACTGTCAGGCACTTCCTTGCGTGCGAAGATGTAGCATGTGGGTCCCAACAGTGGGGGTGGACGTTTTTTTCATGAAATACGGTGGCCTGTCGGGTGGGTCCCTACTGTTAGGTGGAGGAATCATTATTTTGCACGTAATAAGGAGGCACTTCCTTGCTGCGGCCGTGGACCCAGCTGTCAGCCTCTCCACGTACAGTACTCTTCCGATGGAAGTCGTTCCTTCACCACATTGACCACACCGCGCCGAGAGCACCAAGGCGGTGGATGACGACGAGGCCTAGGACGGGGACGACGCGGAGCCGGGGAAGATGCGGCAATGGATGCCCACGCGGAGAGGAGTACGAGGGTTCACTGGTTCGGCTACGGTGTGAGGCTGCCGTCGCCGCAGAATAACAAGGGGTGTGGGTGAGTAGAGGGATGGCCTGGCCAGCGTGGGAGTAGTAGGGGCGGTGAGGCCTCCGCGGCAGCATAGCTGGCCACAGGAGGCAAGAGCACGCGGTGGTTTGGATGGTTGGAGCAAGAAAATCAGAGGTTGAAGAAGCAGGATGCCGGTTGGATGTTAACAATCCAACGGTCACTAGTTATAGAATCGTTTGTTGACTAAGTTGAAAAGGCCCTCCGTCCACATCAACTTAGAAGGCCCACAAGTCAGCCTCCCACTATGGTGGGTCCCAGCTAGCTGGGAGAGTATTCATTTTTTTGTGCGTAATAAGGAGGCACTTCCTTGCAGTATTACATGATAACAAGTGTGAAAAAAGGATAGTAACATTGCCCCTTCTCTCTTTTTCTCTCATTTTTTTGGGCCTTCTCTTTTTTTATTTGGCCTTTCTCTTTTTTCTTGGGCCTTCTCTTTTTTTCTTTGGCCTTTCTCCTTTTTTTATTTCCTCACACGGGACAATGATCTATGTATTTGCAACTCAAGGATTACAACTCGATACTAGAAAAAATATGACTCTATATGAGTGCCTCCGGCAGTGTACCGAGATGGGCAATGAATCAAGAGTGACATGTATGAAAAATTATGCATGGTGGCCTTGCCACAAATACGATGTCAACTACATGATCATGCAAGGCAATATGACAATGATGAAGCGTGTCATAATAAATGAAACGACGGAAAGTTGCATGGCAATATATCTCGGAACGGCTATGGAAATGCCATAATAGGTAGGTATGGTGGCTGTTTTGAGGAAGATATAAGGAGGCTTATGTGTGATAGAGCGTATCATATCACGGGGTTTGGATGCACCGTCGAAGTTTTCACCAACTCTTGAGGTGAGAAAGGGCGATGCACGGCACCGAAGAGGCTAGCAATGATGGAAGGGCGAGAGTGCGTATAATCCATGGACTGAACATTAGTCATAAAGAACTCACATACTTATTGCAAAAATCTACAGGTCATCAAAACCAAGCACTACGCGCATGCTCCTAGGGGGTTAGATTGGTAGGAAAAGACCATCGCTCGTCCCCGACTGCCACACATAAGAAAAGCAATCAAAGAACACCTCATGCTTCAAATTTGTCACACAACGGTTACCATACGTGCATGCTACGGGACTTGCAAACCTTAACACAAGTATTTTTCAATTTCACAATTACTCAACTATCCCGACTCTAATATCACCATCTTTATATCTTAAAACAATTATCAAGTATCAAACTTCTCATAGTTTTTAATGCACTCTATATGAAAGTTTTTATTATACCCATCTTGAATGCCCAACATATTAGGACTAAATTCATAACCAAAGCAAATTACCATGCTATTTAAGACTCTCAAAATAATATAAGTGAAGTATGAGAGTTCATCTACTTCTTCAAAATGAAACCACCGCCGTGCTCTAAAAAGATATAAGTGAAGCACTAGAGCAAACGACAAACTACTCCGAAAGATATAAGTGAAGATCAACGAGTAATTGAATAATTATGTAACTATGTGAAGACTCTCTTACATTTAAGAATTTCAGAACTTGGGATATTATTCCAACAGCAAGCAAAACAAAAAAATATAAAATGACGCTCCAAGCAAAACACATATCATGTGGTGAATAAAAATATTGCTCCAAGTAAAGTTACCGATGAACGAAGACGAAAGAGGGGATGCCATCCGGGGCATCCCCAAGCTTAGGCTCTTGGTTGCCACTCCTTTTTCAACTTAGTCAGCCCATGTGTTCCGGAGCAGTAGCAAACTACCATGGGTCAGTGGAAGCACTAGGAGACATTTTCCCATCAGGAAGGCTACCAAGAATAAACAAATAGGTGTCGGATCCCACACATACCAAGCTTTTCAATAACATACACACAGTATGCTCGATATGTGTAGATACAACATGGCATCACAACATAACTCTATGACTCAAGTATTTATTTAAAGGGCTCCGAGGACCCATATATAGCATGATATTACAAACATGGGTCTCATGACCCAACATACAAAGTCATACAAGCAACAAGCACATGCGGAAGCTAATCCTGTCTGAGTACAGACAACTGATAAGAAAGAAGGCTAGGAACTAGCATGTCTATCTACAATACCCTCCAAAGGAACCAAACCTCTGTCTGGGATTCCCATGCTAATCGTCGAAGCCCACGTGGAACTACTAGTGAGACTGAAGTCTCTCTGCAAAACATAACTTAAGAAAACATGAGTACAAATGAACTCAGCAAGACTTACATCAGAACTAGCTACATATGCATTAGTATCAACAAGGGGGTTGTGGAGTTTAACAGCAACAAGCCAGCTTTGACTCAGTGGCTATCTTGTACTACGTTTACCAGCATTTTCTTTGGGATGAGTCCACAAATTCACCCTATCAATACGCAACTATGGATCAGCTCCCGTCTCCCTACGAGAAGGACATCCATAGCACTCACGCTTATCTTGCGCATTTTAGAGTATCCACTTCCAGTTATCTATGAACCATATAGCTTTCCAAGTAGTCCATATCCACGGAAGCGACTATTGGAATAGATCATTTATAACCCTGCAGGGGTGTACTTATTCACACACGCTCCCACCACTTACCACCATGTACACGTCATGTATCTTGGCAACCTTCAAGCGGAATCCTGGCGAGAGTGTCGGCCATGACCTGACTAACCACACAAGACTCTAGTCCAGGTTTATCGCCTATTTGAGTTCCATCCGCAAGGAAGTCCGGCTGAGGTTTCCACTACGGCCCCAAACAATGTGTGCAGGGTTCCCGAGCCCACCAAACGGGTGCCCCGATACACCGTGCCACCGTGTATCTACCGCATCATAGCCCACCCCTAGGGTCCTGCAACACATAACCTACAAACACCAGAAACTAGTTGCAACTCCTGGACAGAGATCAAGGCGACTAATAAGTCGAGAGAGTCAATTAAGGATCCCAATGTGTTGTAGTAACTATCTTGGATCACAAAGACATAACTCAGTTCCTGAGGATGGTTTCAATGAGACAACCCACCATGTACTCCTACATGGCCTCTCATTGCCACCTTTACCAAATCGTGTTCACACACTTAGCTCTCAACAATAGGACATGTTCATCACCATTCCAATCCATCCCACATGAATCAGACCTGACACAACTCTAAGCATAGCAGGCATAACAAGCAAGCATGAATGGATAGGCACATCATGGCTCAAACAACTCCTACTCATGCTAGTGGGTTTTACTAACTACTGTGGCAAAGACAGGTCATGCGAAGGAATGGGTTCAACTACTGCAACATGTAATAGTTGAATTGTTGTTGCCCTAATGCAGAATAGAGAGCAAGAGCGAGAGAGTGGGATTGTATCGGAATGCCCAATGGGGGTTTGCTTGCATAACACTTCTAAAGATAGTATATCTCTTCATCGGTGTTAATGATCGCTGCGTTGAAATTGTCTTCTACTGAGAAGGAACAAACATAGCAAACAAGAGGGAACACATTCTATGAAATGCACAAACAAATGAATGATGTGACATATTAAGGTACTGAATTGAACCAATGCAACCATAAGTTAATATACTTGAAGTGGAATTCAAATATATATCAAATTCCAATCCAAAGCTAATTAATAAATTTGCCCTAATTATCATTTTTCTATTAAGTGAGGTTAACTTGTTCAAACATGCATGAAATGTGCATAAATAGATTCTTCATATTTTTCTGATAATTTTTCATATATAAATTATTTCATTTGGAGCTACGGTTGATTTTCTATGATTTTTAGAAGTTTTACACAATTTTTGGAATTTCCTGGTTATTTAAATTAAACTAAATGAAGAAAATGAATTATTGCGTCAGCACTACGTCACTGCGATGTTAGCAGTCAACGGAGCTGGTCCAGGTCAAACCTGACTTATGGGGCCCACATGTAAGTGTAATAGGACAGGAGCGGAGGCTGACCAATGGGGCCACGTCAATGCTGACTTAGTTGGTCAAACCTGACAGTTAGGGCCCACTGGATTAAATCTAATCTTAACCTGAAATAAACATGTGATTAATTAACAGGGTGGGGCCCATTGTGAGTGTCACTGGCTGCTAACTAACTACGTTATTAACCCTAAACTAATTTGGCCACATCATCATCGCCGACGTTTAGCCGCCGGTGACTGAAACTGTTGCGGGTCTTCGGAAGTCACCGCCAGGCGATGGTTCAACGCGCGCATAGGCTTGTTCGACTCCTGGGAGTGTACCGCATCTAGTGGTGCCACTGGTTGGAGCTAGTGTAGCCGGGAAATACACCGGCGTCGAGGTTTGGCGGCGACAGAGCCACGGGCTACGTTGGAAACGGCACTACAGCTCACGGAGGAGCTCTCAAGGGCTCATAGGGCTCCTAGTGAGGCAAGGAGAACGATGACATGTGCGGGAGCAGCTGGTTCGAGCTCGGGCCAAGCCGGTGCCATGGCCGGTAGCACGGAGCTCTCGGTTCCGGTGGCTAGGATGGCTAGAGAAAGGGGTTGACCGCTGGGAGGTGGAAACGCTGAGGGGCTCACAGCGGTGCCGTAGGGATGGCCAGCATGCTCGGGGAAGCTTAGATGGCGGCAAATTGACGGTCGAGGTCCGTGGCGGCCAATAATGAAGAAGAGGTCGGGGACGGTGCTCCGAGGGCCTTCCGGTATCGTGGATCGGCTGAGATGGGATAGCGGTCGATGGCGGAGCTCGTGGACTGTTCGGATAAGCGAGGGGGAGGCGGTGGCTATGGCAGCGCTCAGCTGTGGGGAGAAAAGCGAGACAGAGGAGGGGATGAGGCCGAGGGAGAGTGGGAGAGGGTCGAGGGGCTCCGTCGCATCACGGGAGGCGTCCAGGGCGACGAGGGGGCAGCCAGGCAGGGTGGAGGTGGCCGGCACGCAGCGACCTCCCGCCCGTCCTTCTTTCCAGCGAGGAAGACGATAGGGGCAGCTGGGCTGGGCCGCACAGTAGTGGGCAGCCGGGTGAGCACTCTCTCTGCTTTCCTATATCTTTCTATTTTTCTATTTTTTCTTCTGTTTTGAATTTGGTTTACTAACCAAATTATTTTTTCTGCTTTTGGAAACTTTAGTGGATGCAATATGGTTTATCCCAGAGCTCCACAAAATATTTAGAATTATTTGAGCAGTAAAAATATTTATAGGATTTATCTGCTCCAACCCAAATACAGTATGAGTTAATTCAAAAATCCATAATGTCCTAGAAATGTATTCATCATTTTTGGCAGAGGTTTCCACCTTAACCAAAAATCATGAACTTTTCTTAAGGCACTTAGGGTTCATTGAAAATGTTTTTAAGTTGAACCTAGTTGAGTTATTTTGTTGCTAGGGTTTGATCACCCCCAATTCATATTCCAAATAAATTTAGACATGATTCATGGATGCAATGCCACTATTTACAAACATTAATCTAGGGCTATGACAACTCACCCCACTAAACAAGAATCTGGTCCCGAGATTCAACACATAGGGTAAGAGGAAGGGGGTCACAAAACTATCACAATCTTCATGATCCAACTGCCCTTCTCGAAGATGTTGATTCATTGCATCATATTGACCTTGACGTCTTTTCTTTCGAGAACTTCATCCAACATGATGATGACAGAATGAAACTCCACAGGAATCGACCTTCTTGAAGGCCGAGTAACTCAAGATCAACTCATGGAGTGAGACGTAAGAACATCTTTTGAGTTGAGACACAAAATGCACATCAGGAGCAATGGAAAGAAGGAGATGGCAAGGGTACAATTTGGTAGGCAACAGTGCCATACTTAAGTAAGATGGTGAATGAGTGTCAAAGTAGCAAGGAGATAAATTTCCATGATTCCATAAAAGGACACCTTGGGGAAGCTGACTCGTAGAACTATTCCCTTAAGTGGCAAAAAGGATTACTTTTGATATGGAGATCATTGGAAACTCTTCATACCAGCCCGAGGTATTTCACAATTGATCATTTGAAGGAAATTGAAAGAATGCCATACTCAGTTGGAAAGGAGACTATAGTTATAGAGCAACTCGGCAAATGGACGGCACATTCCAATTGATACTGAGCGTGCTTTCAAGGACTTGAGCATTTCCATATTCATCGAGGTTTTACCAACATCTGTTCCAAAGATCATGGTAATACACGTACTACCATGATGAATGACGATGGAGGATGTAGATGCAAAGGAGGGCATCACTTTGACAGATTTTTCCTTAGCAATGCCAAGGAACAAAACCTGGATGATCGACCGAGAGACATTTAGCACTCCATTTGTAATGTTCTCCTTGATGTTGTAGCTACCATTTTCATGCTTAATAGCATCAACATGGCCATCAACTGAAGGTTGGACTTCGGGAACACAAGGAACCCATAAGGAACAACTTGTAGACTAAGTAATGCCAACTCCTCATGGAAGAATGGCCAAATTGCTGACTCAAGATACTACAATAATAGATCTCCCGGATAAGTGTGTTAACCATGACATCCACTTATCGGTTCAAAAGACCAATATTATAATTCTTGGGAACGTCTCAACCAACATATGTGCCTAAGATTCAGATCTAGTTGGTGTCTGGATATTCTAGACTCAGCATGTCTGAAAAAGAAAGTTAGCAACACAAATCGACGAGATGATGTTGCGAGATTCTCGGGAAAAGAACTACGGCTGCAAGCTCCAAAACATGAGTTGTTTGCAAGGTACACATGATCACACTATCCAAGACAAGCATGACCACATAGAAGTCTTACCATAAAACACTACCGAGTTCTAATTGGGAACCATCATCGAGGATATCGAAGTCCTTGTATAAGCCCGGGTCTTAAAAGGGAACATCTTTCCTTGAACAAGTCAATCAGTGGCTTGGTGTGCTAGGAAACACATATAGAATGAAGGCAGCCAACCTATCAAACCATAGAGTACTTCGCACATGCGTGACTAACCTAGGACGATTCCAAAGAAAGCAAAAAACAATCTTTCTCAGATCTACGGCGGCAACTTGCATCAAATGCACATGAACTTAGAGGAACTCACTTCTTACACCAAACATATGCTTCATGAACGGAACATTAAGAAAATGCTTACACAAATTTCTAATACTAGTTTGATGTTCAACATGAATCATGGAAGAGATAAAATGCTGCTGATGGGCTCAACAACAAGTCATCACGATCTCCATATAATGGAATTCCATAACTATGTGAACAAGGTGATAGTATTGGTCAGACCAAAAGATATAATGGTGTATGATCGAGGAAACAACCACAAGTAATACAATATTATGAAGATCGTTGGTTCTGATTTTGATTGACGATAGCCCACACTGCCCTTAGTTGTGCCAGCCCGTGGGTTTTGCCCTTACTTTTTAGCTCTGCTCAGTTTTGCCCTTAGATTTTTCTCTTAGGTCATCTGAGTGCCCTTTGACCAATACTTTGAAAATTCATAACAAATTCAAATAAAGTCACAAAAGTGCAAATAAGATATCAAAATGTCTAGAATAACATTACCGTTATGTGCATGCCATTTGCATTCAAGAAAAAGTACAATTTAAACTACCCAAGATATTAATGTTATAAACACTATTAAAAATAAATAGTAAAAACAATACCTTTTTCATGAATAAAAATTACAACCAAATGTAGGTGATGTTTTGTAAACATCACGATATCTTACTTGCATTCATGTATCTTCATATAAGCTTGTTATGAAGTTTCAAAGTAATGGTCAAAGTCAATTGAAGATTCATAGCAAGTAGATATGCACTCAAAAGAATGCAAATAGGATATCATGATGTTCAAAAACATCACCTACATTTGCTTTTAATTTTTATTCATGAAAAAAATATTGTGTATACCTTTTTATTTTTAATAATGTTTAATACATTAATAACCTTGGGCACTTTAAATGGTACTTTTTCCTGAATGCAAATATCATGCACCTAATGGTAATGTCATTCTAAACATTTTGGTAACTTATTTCCATTTTGGTGACTTCATATTAATTTGTTATGAATTTTGAAAGTATCAGTCAAATGGTCAAAGGGCACTCGAACGACCTCAAAAATAAATCTAAGGGCAAAACCCGTGGGGTGGTTCCGACAAAGGGTAAAAATGCATTTGTCCCATCAAAGTTTGGATGAGATAATAGATCAATTGTTGATCACAAGGGTCAACCGATGAAGATATCATCTTACTACTATGTCGTGGTTTTGTCACGGCAGATGCCCTAGTGAAAGGACTTAGGTGTGGAGCCACCGCCACGGAGGTTAGCTTAAAGGGGTTGAACGGGACAAAGGACACAAAGGGTTTACCCAGGTTCGGCGCCTCTTGTTGAGGTAAAAGCCTACTTCCTTCTTCTAGTTGTATTGTTTGAGTTTCGATTACAAGGGAGCGAATACGCTCAACCTAGTTCTCGAGGAGTTGTTCCTTGGCTTAACCCGCCGCAGGGTCTCGCCTTTATATACATAGGTCGAGGCCCGAGGCTTACAAGAGTCCGAGCCGGATCACACACTAGTGCAAAGACCTGCTATACAAATGGTTTTTAACCCCTTTTCGTGACGGCGCTTGGAACCGACGCCAAGTGAGTGTGGGCGATAGGGGGTCCTCCCCACACGACCCAGAAACCGTCGGGGATAGGCCCTCCTGGCACACAAAATGAGCTCGTGTGCGATCTAGGGAGGCATCGAAACCAAATCGTTTCCATTTGTATGTACATCCCACACGGCGAATCCCAGAAAAACATTTTCGTTCGTATGTGTATCACACACAATTTTTGGTGTGGAAACATTCGTGCAAGGTGGCCTAGCGCAAATAGTTCTCTGCCGGAAGCCGTGTGTGATTGTTAATTGATCGAACACGCCTAATTTCTAGCAACCGTGTGGGTTGTTTGAGTTCATCGCCCATGGTGCTGTCTGAGTAACAGTCTGCAATAGAAAACCCCAATAAGCACGGTAATTAGCTTATTATTGATAATCCATGTAGTAATCAAATTGATATTTCTTATAAAACACACTAGATATTTCATATCCGTATAACGACAACCAGGATTTCATAATAGAATTACATCAGATAGCTTCAGCACTCAGTTACGCCGTTACACAACAGCAACAAGTTTAACATGCAACATCGAAAACCTTTGGAAAGTAGCATCATACATGGTAAATAGACAGATGAATCTCATCTGGGAAACTGCAGAAGCGGAAGGCAAATATTGAGCCTTCAGTGATGTTGAATGTCCTTGCAACTTTGTGCCAGTGGCTATGGATAATTGCCCGCCCAACCTTCGTCCTCTTCAGGAAGACTTCAATATTGTACCGTGGGTGTTGAATGAATACCTTCCTCGCCTCTTGATCATGCAGGTGGTTTGATAAGTAATCATCAGTGAACTGATTTGAAAAGTACTAAAAACAAAGATCTGCATAAATCGCTGTTATAAATTTTGAAATGGCGCAAGGGGTAAAAATAAGGTAAAAGAGCTAGTTCCATCCTATAGTTGACTGATGTCTTCTTCATTGTGCAAACAAAGATCTTGCTATTATTCGTCGCAAGTTTCTTCATCCTAAAAATCTTTCTGAGTTTGTTGATTTGACTGATATTCATGGACATCTCATTTCCCCATATGCAAAATGGGTCGAATAGTGGGTCTAAGCCTCTGACAGCAGAACCTACATGTGCAAGACCAAATTGTAAGAAACGTAAATATTAGAATGATTACTGCAACTGCACAATAATGTGCTATTAGTGAAAGGACCATGCATGAGCATACCTTGATGGTAAACTGCAGTGTCTCCCATTGTTTCCCTGCAACACACATAAGGAAGATCTTGATCAGGTTAACTGAGAGTTGCCATACTATCAGTAGAATATGTATTGAGTACAACCAAATTCGATTTATTTCACATGTATAACAATACAAAGTTGTAACCACAGCAAATGAAAATCAAAGTGCAGAATTGAACCAAACAGTTAAATGGGCAGCAGACCAAATGAACCAAAATAGTTAGCTGAGCACGACATTGCAGAAACATGTACTAGAAGATAAGACAGTTAACAAAACAAAGAATGCTTGAGAACAGTACTATGAACTGTAGCAATTTTTGGACCAAACTGTTAACTGAACATTACATTTTAGAGCACCAAACTGTTAACTGAACAACACATTTCAGAGGACCAAACTTTTAACTGAACAATACATTTCAGAGGACCAAACTGTTAACTAAACATCAGATTGCATATTAACATTACAGAGGAAAAATTACTAGAAGGCACTGGCGGTGGCTCGAGAAAATAGGACGACCTCTGTTTTAGAGTAGACAACCGCATGGCGGTGTTGATGGTGGCCTCAAAGACGAGGTGCTCCACCAAGATCTGGCGGTCGGCACGCATGGCAGCCATAGCGACCTCGTGCGCGTGTGCGGCCGCAATTTGCTTCTCCGCTGCCAGATGCTACTGAGCTCCATGTTATACTGGGTGCAAAATGGATGAGGGCGGCGCTTAATTGGAGGAGGGGGATAGTGATTTCGGCGGAAGGTGTCGCGCCATGTGTCGGGGCATGTGGGACGGGGAAGGAGGAGGATGGTGTGAGTGGGGTGTGGATTACCTGACCATATCGACGAGGCCACGCAGCAAGAAGAAGGGTTGCCGGCGAGGAGGTGGCGCTGCAATAAGAAGGGTGGCCGGCGAGGGAGCGACGATGCAAGAAGAAGGGTCACCGACGAGGAGGCTGAGTTGCCAGTAAGCAGCAGTGAAGGTTTGAACTTGGAAAGCTAGGAGGAATAGTGGAAATGTGGCTTTTGGTGGGAGGGATGGGGTGGGGAGATAGATATTTCTGCGGTGGCAGAAAAATTTCGCTCGGTGCCACGAGAAACTGGCGGGCAAGTCTGGTTCAAGCGGGGGTGGTGGACTGTAGACGACGATGCTTCCTGCGTAAGCTAGACAAGATGGTGCGCCAAGATATTTTATATCGCATCCCACATTATAGTAAACTATTTGTGGTATACCTGATTTTTTCATTATGTTTTGAAAGACAAAATGGTGTTATGGAGGGAAAGGATGGTGAAGTGTATGCTAGAATACTTATGTACAGTGAACATGCACCTACATGAGTGTCGTGTTTAAATTTGGAATTATTCCGGGTTCGTTTGGCATTTTTATGCATTAATTGAGTTTCTAGGCATTTAATGAGCATAATTCAAATTTGAACTACAACCACATACTCCAGTGCACCAAAGTTTGTTGAAAAATCACATGTGTGTCTTTGGGTGAATTTATAGGTCCCATGCAAGAAATGGAAATGAAATTCAAACATCTCGGCGTTGTCCCTCGGCCGGAAACATTGAGAAACTTAGTTTATTAATTCCTGTAAATCCAAAACATGCCTGAAAATCATGAAACTTGGCATGGTGTCATGACATGGCACCAACATGTTGTGGTAATTTTTTTGGCCGAATTGGGACAAGCTTTGGTATAAGCTTCTTGCAAACCGGAGCTTCTCTCAAGAAGGCTCGTGGTTCCGAGAGGGAACGCGTCACCTCCGTGTGCGAAATGACAGACACTACCTTCTCCCACCTTAATTCTTTACACAGGTAGATTAGACCAAATGGAAGTATCCTGCTAAATTGTGGAATTATTCGGGGTTTGTTTGGCCTTTTTTATACATTAATCAAATTTCTGGGAATTTAATGTGCATAATTCAAATTTGAACTACAAGCACATGCTCCAGCGCACCAAAGTTGGTTGAAAAATCACATGTGTGTCCGTGGGTGAATTTCTAGGTCATGCAAGAAATGGGAATGAAATTCAAACATTTGGGCGTCGTTGCTCGGGCGGAAAGATTGAGAAACTTAGTTTTTTTTATTCCTATAAATCCAAAACACGCCTGAAAATCAGAAACTTGGCATGATGTCATGACATGGTACCAACATGTTGTGGTAAATTTTTTGGCCGAATTCGGAGAAGCTTCGGTATAAGCTTCTTGCAAACCGGAGCTTCTCTCAAGAAGGCTCGTGGTTCCGAGAGGGAACATGTCACCTCCGTGTGCGAAATGACAGAAACTACCTTCTCCCGCCTTAATTTTTTACATAGGTAGATTAGACCAAATACAAGTGTCGTGCTAAATTATGGAATTATTCTGGGTTCGCTTGGCCTTTTTTATACATTAATCGAATTTCTGGGCATTTAATGTGCATAATTCCAATTTGAACTACAAGCACATGCTCCAGTGCACCAAAGTTGGCTGAAAAATCACATGTGTGCCCTTCGGTGAATTTCTAGGTCCCACGCAAGAAATGGGAATGAAATGCAAACATCTGGGCGTCGTTGCTCAGCCGGAAAGATTGAGAAACTTGGTTTTTTAATTCCCGTAAATCCTAAACACGCCTGAAAATCATGAAACTTGGCATGGTGTGATGACATGGCACCAGCATGTTGTGGTAATTTTTTTGTCCGAATTGGGAGAAGCTTTTCTATAAGCTTCTTCCAAACCGAACCTTCTCTCAAACAGGCTCGTGGTTCCGAGAGGGAACGCGTCACCTCCGTGTGCCAAACGACATACACTGCCTTCTCCTGCCTTAATTTTTTTACACAGGTAGATTAGACCAAATAGAAGTATCGTGCGAAATTTTGGAATTATTCCGGGTTCGTTTGGCCTTTTTTATACATTAAATGAATTTCTGGGCATTTTATGTGCATAATTCAGATTTAAAATACAAGCACATGCTCCAGTGCACCAAAGTTGGTTGAAAAATCACATGTGTGTCCTTGGGTGAATTTCTAGGTCCCATGCAGGAAATGGGAATGAAATTCAAATATCTGGGCGTCGTGGCTCAGCTGGAAATATTGAGAAACTTGGTTTTTTAATTCCTGTAAATCCAAAACATGCCGGAAAATCATGAAACTTGGCATGGTGTCATGACATGGCACCAACATGCTGTGGTAATTTTTCAGTCCGATTTGCAAAGGTGCACACATTAACAATCAATAAAGTCATTTTGGAACAAGTGTTGTCACATTACAAATTGGAAACACAAGTATTATTGAAACCATGGGCATTCTACTTACCATTTAGGTGCCGCCTCGTGTCCCCTTTTTTATTAGCTAGGAGGTGTCGTGCGGGGTAGCTATTTTAGTATGGGAGGCGTGCGATCAGACCCCTGCGCGTGCTCATCGGGAGGAGAGCCCTTTGACCTCTATCCGCCGCACACCTCCCTCCCAACGGCTCCATTAATGGCACCTAAGCCCCTGTTTCACGGAGTGGCTATGTCTCACTGGACTGAGATTTAAGAGAGAAAAAATAAAATCTAAAAAGAAAGTTTTGCACGGATCTTGATTTAAGATTCGACGGACCTATATAGCATCGAGTGCGACTTATAGCAAGACTGATGAATATCAGGATGATGACGGTGCATAATAATTGTCTTACATATTTAGGAACATTATTAAAAAAGCCACATGCAACAACGCCAAAAATACACAAGGGCAAAAGAAGAATGAAGACAATGATCTGGCTCGCTGATCTCTACTTTCTTGATGCGTTGTTGTAGCCAGCGGGAACCAATATCTTTGGCGAGCGACGATGAGCTATTTCTTGTCCTCAAGGTGCTGCTTGAGAGCATCCACGGATTCCTCCATCAGCCTTCTGCGCTTGATGCGCAGCATGGCATTCTCGTCCATAAGTTTATCGACGATGACGCCGGCCTCCTCAACAAGGCAGTGGTCTCCTCCTGCTGCTCTGCACTTTCGACAATCTTCGCCCTCAGCAGGTTGCGCTTGGCCCGGAGCTTCGCATTGCTCTCATTTAGTTGTCGGATGACGCCGGTAGCCGGTTCAAGCAAGGCTTTCATGTCGTCCTGCACCCTCGCCCAGTCGGAGATCTGATCCATCTGACTATGGACGATCGCATGCATGCGCCTGTAAGAGTCCTCGCCTGCCTGCGAGACATTTTCCGATGCCACCGCGACACGGGAGGACATCTCTGCTGCATTCGCGGCATGGTGGGACATCTCTTCTGCTTCCGCGGCGCGGCCGGACTAGTCTGTTGCATTGACAACACGGTCGGACCTCTCGTGCTTCCGCTTCCATGCTCGCCTCTCCCTGGTGGCAAACTCTCGACCCAGAACTCACGCTGGCCATGGTATACGCAAGGGAACGATGATGAATGGCTTGTTTGTTTTCTTGGATGAGGAATTGAGGAGGAATGTGCAGTCATCTTGGAGTAGTAGTATTTATAACCGAGTACTAATACGCTCCTAAGTGGGAAACCCTTTAGGTTTTGATCGGTATGAACAGGTTTGCAATTAACTATAGCGTGGTAGTAATTTGGAATGTGACGGGACACGGGCTCAAAATTTATTGACGGTTCTAAGTGCAGCACTATTCCCGGAAGGCGTAACATGGGCACGCTTTCTCGGCCGCCTACGTGGCGTTTGCACCATATGGTGCACTGTAATAGGCAATGTCAGCACACGTCTTGTTCCAACAACCGTGCGCGCTCGTTATTACCATCGCGCACACTTCTTTTAATTAGAATGTGTGCCCGTCTAGCGCACACACGTTGATGTGTCTATCTGTTTCTGTTTGTTGTGGCTAATCGCAAACAGTTCATCCATGTGAAGTGTATGCCATCAATCGCAGACACTTTGATCTGGCTGACTGTTTTTGTTCTGTTGCCTAATCACAAATAGTCAATCCTTCTGAAGTGTATGCCCTCAACCGCACACACCTTTATCTTGCTGCCCGTTTCTGTTGTTCCTCCTCATCACAAACAGTTCATCCGAGTGAACTGTATGTTGTATATCGCACACACCTTCATCTGGCTGCCTGTTTCTTTTGTTCCTCCTCATCGCAAACAGTTAATTGAACTGAACCGTATGCCCTGCATCGCACATGGAACTAAAATCTGAACCGTGTTTGATGAATCCTTCATCACAAATGTTTTGCACCTTTTTAATGGTTTTTTACACCACCGTTTGCGATTATTGCATCGCACACAGTTTCGTCGAAGGGTCTCTGATCGTAGTGTCGCGTTAGCAGCATCTTGCAGTAGTGACACAACGTAACCGGCCGGTTTTGTAAATTGTCTTGCATTAACAGGCAAGCCACCATATGGCGGTTTACACGTCCGGGTATTGGGCCAACCCGAGGCCCGCCTCTGTGATCCGCCGTCATCTCACTTCGTCTTCTTGGGCCTCTTGGGCCTTCTTCATATTAAGTTGCCAATGGTGTAACCCGGCCCCTCCTCGGTGGGTCACACCGCGGGGTTATATCCCCAACATTAGGCCGCAGATTGATTTGAACTTGTTCATGTCGATCTTCATCCTTTGGTTGGCGAATCTCTTGAATCTTTCAATACTTAACCTGACAAATTTTCTTGACCCTCCATGACGAAAGGTGACGTCATGCCATTAATCTCAGAAAATATCCTATGACATCACAACGAATCTTTGCATTAATCAACCATCCAAGAATCGAGGCGCCTCTGTTGTTAAGATAATGATCATGCCTACTCGATTTCTGCGCCTGCCATTTTACTGTTCACCTTTTCCCTTATAAATAGGCACGGGGGGTTCCTTTTTCACTTTTACCCCCGCCCCTCTCTCTTCCTCATCTTCCTCGCACCGACCGCTGCAGCTCGAGCTCTGCCGCCGCCGCCGACCTTCACCAACAACTCCGACATGGCTGCTGCATCAACCTGAACAAACCAGAGAATTGCGGCGCACGCTCACTCACCATCACCACCGTCAGGTATCACTTCTCGGCCTTTTCAGATCTGCACTAGGTCTTCTTCCTTTCACAAGTTCATCGGTGTTCATCGTAGTTCATCCGAGTTCGCCATAGTTTCTTTCACCAATGCCTAGTTCAATCCAAAAACAGGCCCGAAGTCGTGCGGTAGCAGTTTTAGCATATGCTTCTCATCGTAGATTCATTCCATCCTTTTGAGATTCAATCTCCAGCACACTAGTTCTTCCATAACACTTTAGGTTTAACCATTTTTCTTGGTTTTTTTGAACTGCTGTAGATCATAAATATAGCTCCCAACCTGCAGAACCTGTTTGCCCCATAGTTAGAAAAATCTCAACTTCCTTGACTTTATAATGTAATGACCCGCCATTCATTGCATGTGCGATTTAAATAACAATCTCAGTAACCCGCCAGGACTTAGCCGGCTCAATCAAAACGCACAATTTGTTCAAAGATCCAGATCCTGGTATGAACCGTCGGCAACATTGGCCTATTCAGCTTAACCATGCTCTTGTAATCCACCGGGGAATGGCCGGCTTGAACATGAATTCTGTAATTACTGGGTGGTTTACCATCACAATATTGACCCGCCACATTTTATTCTCAGGTTTTGCTGTCAAAATGACTAAGACCATCACCTCTTGCGACTGGTTAGTTTCCACTTTCACTGAACAATCTCTCAACGAGTATGTTGGGATGGGTGTTTTACCAACAAAGGACTTCATCCATTAGCAAGTTCCAGGGACTGAAGTTCTGCCTCAACCTAAGGAAGGAGAGGTCATAATCTGTGTAGATCACCTCCTCCGTGGCTTCTCACCACCCGGGTCAAAATTCTTTAGGGATGTTCTGAACTTCTACAAGCTGCACCCCCAAGATATCGGCCCCAACTCTGTTTCTGACATCTGCAACTTCCAAGACTTTTGTGAGGTTTACCTTCAAGAGAAGCCCAGTGTTGATTTATTTAGAGAATATTATTATCTGAACCGCCAGACCGAGATGACAGACGGACCTAGCCTTGAACTTGGCGGGATTTCAATCCAAAGGCGGAGAGACGTCGTCTTCCCTGCAGCCACACTACCCAGTCATCCCAAGGATTGGAACCAGACTTGGTTCTACTGCCAAGACACCTCTCCAGCGGGTGAAAATCCTCTTCCGGGTTTCCGCGCTTGCCAGCTCAGTCCTAGGCATCCACTCCCTGACCTGATCACAGCTGCAGAATGAGCCAAGTATGCGCCTACCTTTTCAAGGATAAGGGCTTTGCTAGCTTATACGTCTCTGTCGTATCTATAATTTTTGATTGTTTCATGCCAATATTATACAACTTTTATAAACTTTTGGCAACATTTTATACGATTTATTTGGACTAACATATTGATCCAGTGCCAGTTCTAGTTCCTCTTTTGTTGCATGTTTTTTGTTTTGCAGAAATTCCATATCAAACGAAGTCCAAACGCGATAAAAATTTATGGAGAATTATTTTGGGATATATGTGATTTTTGGGACTTTGAATCAATGCTAACGGAGGCCCACGACCTCCAAAACCCACCAGGGCGCGCCAGGCACCCCCTCGCGCGCCCAGGTGTGTTGTGCCCATCCTGTAAGGCGGTTGAGGCCCTTCTTCTGGCACAAGAAAGAGAATTTATGGAAAAAATTGTGTAAATTTTTTAGTGCAATCGGAGTTACGGATCTCCGGGAATTTAAGAAGCCGTGAAGGGCCAGATCTGGGGAACGCGAAACAGAAGAGAACAAAGAGGGAGATCCAATCTCGGAGGGGCTCCCGTCCCTCCGCCGCCATGGAGGCCATGGACCATAGGGGGAAATCTCCTCCCATCTAGGGGGGATGCCAAGGAAGAAGAAGAAGGAGGGGGCTCTCTTTCCCTCTCTCCCGGTGGTGCCGAAACGCCGCCTGGGCTAGGATCATGACGGCGATCTACATCAACAACCTTGCTACCGTCATCACCAACTTTCTTCCCCTCTATGCAGCGGTGTAAGACCTCTTCTCCCCGCTGTAATCTGTACTTAAACATGGTTCTCAACTCCATATATTATTTCCCAATGATATTTGGCTATCTTGTGATGTTTGAGTAGATCCGTTTTGTCCTGTGGGTTAATCGAGATCTTGGTTGGTATGATTGTATTTTTTATTTATGGTGCTGTCCTACGGTGCCCTCCACCTCGCGGAAACATGAGGGGTCCCTACTGCAGGGTGTTGCAATACGTTCATGATTTGCTTATGGTGGGTTGCGATAGTGATAGAAGCTTAAACCCGAGTAGGTAGGTTGTTGCATATGGGATAAAGAGGACTTGATACTTCATGCTATGGTTGGGTTTCACGACCTTAATGATCTTTAGTAGTTGCGGATGCTTGCTAGGGGTCCAATCATAAGTGCATATGATCCAAGTAGAGAAAGTATGTTAGCTCATGCCTCTCCCTCATGTAAAATTTCAAGAATGATTACCGATACTTGTGATCGATTGCCTAGGGACAATTGAGTTTCTTGTTGACAAAGCTATCTATTTTTAGTACCTTGGAATTTATTCGTAGTTTTATTCTCGCAAAGTTTTCGTAGTTTTATTCTTGCAAAATAGGCTCATACTTGTTTTCGGTAAAGCAAACGTCAAGTGTGCGTAGAGTTGTATCGGTGGTCGATAGAACTTGAGGGAATATTTGTTCTACCTTTAGCTCCTCGTTTGGTTCGACACTCTTATCTATCGAAGAAGGCTACAAACTATCCCCTATACTTGTGGGTTATCACTAGACAATGGCTTGACTGGTATTGATTTTTTCCGTTGATGGTCGCTTGGAGAATATTGCCTTTGTGCCGCCGTGCCGGCTTAATGTGTGATTACACATGTGATGTGAAAGACCCTCAGCAATACAATCAAACACATCTTGAAGAGCAGGAGATCCATGAGATGTCCAAGTTGTTGCTTGGGGAGAGCCTTGAAAACTGCAGCAAATCGGGACTGGACCCTTTCTGTGCTCTCAATCCTGCTCCCAATGTAAGTACTTTCAGTCCTTTTTTACTTACTTACCCTTTTCTCATAATCTGCTCATCTTCTCATCGTCATTTATGTTTGTCGGAGGGATTGACCACGGGTAGCCTCATCAACACCCCATAGTATTTCAAGACATCGGGGCTAGCTGCGCCCCTCACACCTTCCGGACGAACGATCGACTCCTAGGGGCGGCTGCTAGAAGACGGCGTGCCCCCCAGCAGGCGGCCCCGCGCCCCCTCAAATTTTGCACCCATTTACTATGACGAGATGGGGCGTAGCTACAGTATAACCTATCAGCCCCGAATCCAGGACGAACGTGGCCACAGTGCGGGTGTACCAAGCGGACAACCCTTGCCCGGCGTGGGACTGTAGCCACGCGGTCCATGACGCGACCTATGTCAGCAGGAGCCCTCCTCCTATGACGGGCGGTCGGTATGGCCCACAGGCGGCGGGCCCTACCTGTCTGCGAGCAGCTAGAAGACGACGCATCCCAAGCAGGCGGCCGTGAGCGCGGGCCGACCTCTAGCAGTCGGCCCTCCCTCCCCTCGGAATCTGCGCACCATTAATCTGATGAGATGGAGCATGGCTACAGTGAGCACCCGCCAGGCGGTGGGACTGTAGCCATGCGCCCCCGACAAAGCCTCCGTCACCAAGGGCCGGGCTACAGTAGAAAGCAGTCCGCATGGACCGCAGGCGACGGGCCCTACCTATCGGCCGAGTTCACTGCAGCCGGCGGGACCCACCAAGCGGCAGGCCCGAGCAGCTGGCGGAGAAGCCGGCGCCCAGGGACACTGACGGCCGGGTCCTACACCCGGCCGGATTACCATTTTACCCCTAGGGGGTAGGCCTATATAAACCCCCCAGGCTCACCCATGCAAAGGGTTCCGAACCCTAGCCAATATACACACACATAGAGAGAGGAGATAGAGCTAGCCTTGCCCTTCTTCCTCCTGTAGCCAAACAGCTCAAGGAGCAACCTTGTAGCCACCTTATTGACGATAGTCATCATGCGGAGACCCCGCAGAGCAGGACTAGGGGTGTTATCTCCACGAAGAGCCCCGAACCTGGGTAAGACTTGTAGGCGTTCGAGATCTCACTCACTCCCGCTTCTAGGACCCGACGACGTACTCCTGTCCCCACCCATGATAAGCCACCCCTGGCATATGTCGCAAGATATCCCCGACATTTGCCGCCCACCATAGGGCTGAGTGCACCGTCGACCAGAAACACGTTCTGGACGGGAACCCTCTTCCTTCCTGACGCGTGTAGCCAGCCCGGCACGCCTGATGGCGTATGTGCCGATGTGCTTTGCGGCGTGGAAGCCGCTTGTGCTGCAAGCTGCCTCGCTGATCTCATCAGCGGGATCAGCCTCTCTGATGAGCCCGCGCCCGACGCGGGAGCGGCCAGCTCCAAGACCTGCCTGGTCAACCTCCTCGGCAAGATCTGCATCGCCAACGAGCCTGGCTCCAACCTGGAGTGCGTCGGCTCCACCGACCCGCCCGTCGAGATGCTCATCGACTTCGACGCGACGTCCACTGGTGCCTTCCCTGGCAACTGGTGATCATCGACGATCCGCTCCCTCCTGCGGTCAGCAACACCAGCACTAGCACCATCACGGAGGTGCTAGTCACAAGCCACGACGGAGTCTCGAAGGGGCCGGCCAGGACCCGCTGCAAGCGGCAATGCGGGGTCTGTCCATGCCCGTGGCAGCTGATATCGATGGAGCAACGATGGAAACATTCCACGTCTCGCTCCTCGACAGCGCCAAGAAGTTGGCAGCGATGAGGTGCCTCACTGAAGCCTACCAGCACGAGATGGACCGCGGCGTGGATGGCACCCCGGCTGCTGGTGAGCCTAGCCGAGTGGGCACGGTTCGGCAGCGCGGCTATCGCCAGCATGCTGGGAGCCGGACGCCCAGCCTACGACACCCCGATGGAGAACTTGCGCGGCTATCGCCAGCATGCTGGGAGCCGGACGCCCAGCCTACGACACCCCGATGGAGAACTTGCGTGCCGCCCAGGCGGCGGCAGACGAACTGGACCACCTGGAGGGCGATGAGCATCGCGACCAGATGGTGCGCCTCCAGCAGCTCCTCAACGCGGCTACCGCGTAGCAGGAAGCCGGCCGCCGCGTGGTGGAACCCGGCGAGCAAGCTGAAAACCATCCCCCCCCCCCCCCGTGAGCATGGGGCGACCTCCCGATCCCCAATAGGCGGCGCTCACAGTCAGCGAGACCAAGAGCCGGCTAGTAGCCGTAGTCGGCGCACCCACATTACGATTGTGCGTGACCAAGACGGCCGCCTACGAGCAGAAGAACGGCGGGACGATCGGCCGCTTCCCCCTCACAGGGAGAGGCGCGCTTCCCCGCCGCCTGTTGATCACCCGACTCTTGGAGGCCGGCTAGGCCCCCGTGAAGGAGTCGGAGATAATGACGCCCGCCACCGGATCGACTGGCTTGCTTGGTCCCTGGCTGTAGAAGAAGAAGATGCAATCGGACTAGCCTGCTTCAGCCCCCGCATTCGCGACGAGCCCTTCCCCAAAGGGTTCTCGCTCCCTCAAGACACTCCCAAGTACACCGGCTTCGTGAAGCCTGAAGACTGGCTGGTCGACTACTCCACGGTCGTCAGCATAGCTAACGGCAACAAGCGTGTTGCCGTGAAGTATGTTCCGCTCATGCTCCAGGGCACGGCCTGGACCAAGCTGAACAACCTCAAGCCATACAGTGTCAACAGCTGGCTGGACTTTGCCGGTGTCTTCATCCGCAACTTCACCAGCACCTACAAATGGCCACCCAAGCCTCGCCAACTCTCCATGTGCGTCCAAGGCCCGACTGAGTCCACCTGCGACTACCTGACGCATTGGGCTGAGTTGTGCAACTCTTGCGAAGGGGTGCACGAGGTGCAAGCCATCGAGTACTTCGCCGCCGGGTGAAGAGAGGGCACTTTGCTCAAGCATCGGCTCCTGTGCGACGAGCCGACCACCCTAGACGAGCTCCTGATCGTGGTGGCCAAGTACTACACCGCCGACTCCTTGATGAAGTCGGAGATCTGGGTGGACGCATCCGGGAAGGTCCTCCCGCCGGCTCCTCAAACGCCAGCTGGTGACTCCAACCGGAGCCAGCAGCGAAACAACAACAAGCGCAAGGCCCAGCAGCCAGCTTCTCCAGCAGCCAGCAAGTGGCGATAGTTGAAGATCAGCAGCCGGAGGGGCAGCCGGGCCCCAAGGGCCAGAAGGGCGGCAAGCCTGCTTGGTTGCCCGCCTTCTCCTTCGAGCAAACCCTTGATGCTCCCTGCAAGTTCCACAGTGGGGCGAAGCCGTCTAACCACACCACCCGGAAATGCCACTGGCTCACCCGAATCGCCAAGGGCAAGGGCCTGCCTCCTCCGCCTGCCGGCCCACCGGCTTCGCCTCCTCAGCAGCTGGCGGCCCGCCCAGACGGCCGGCTCCAAAATGAGTTCCCCGAAGCCAATGCCACCTACTTCATCTTCACCAGTGAAGCCGACGACAAGCACAGCCAGTGCCAGCACCACCAGGAGGTGAACGCTGTCGCCCCAGAGGTCCCAGAGTTCATGCACTGGTCCGAGAGGCCCATCAGCTGGAGCCATGCCGACCACCCAACCGTGATGCCGTCGCCGGGTTCTTATGCCATGGTGCTGGATTCCACCTTCTCAACAGAGAGGCGAGCTTGCCGCTTCTACCGGATCCTGATAGACGGTGGTACCAGCATCAACATCCTCTACCATGACACCATGGAGAAGTTGGGCATCAAGGAGAAGCAACTCGTGCCCAGTCGGACTATCTTCCACGGCATCGTACCTGGACTTCCCTGCTCCCCAATCGGCAAGATCAAGATAGACGTCCTGTTAGGAGACAAAGATCACTTCCGCCGCGAGCCAATCTGGTTCGAGGTGGTTGACCTGGACAGCCCCTACCACGATCCTGGGCTGGCCTACACTGGCCAAGTTCATGGCAGTACCGCACTACGCCTACCTCAAGATGAAGATGCCAGGCACCAAGGGCATCATCACCAAAGCCGGCGACTACCAAAAGTCAGCTGCATGCGCAGCTACTAGCAGTCGGCTGGCCCAGTCCCTCATCATCACCGAAGAGAAGCATCTCCTTGACCGGGTGGTGGCCATGGCCAGCAAGCAGCTGAGCATGCCATCCGACCCCAAGGACACGGAGGCTCAGGGCTCCTTCCAGCCGGCCAAGGAAACCAAGAAGATTGCCTTGGACCCGGCTCACCCGGAGAGACACCCCATCGTGGGAACCAACCTCGACAGCAAATAGGAAAGCGAGCTTGTCGATTTCCTCCGTGATAATTGGGACATCTTTACATAGTCTCCCAAAGACATGCTGATATGTCTCCAACGTATCTATAATTTTTGATTGTTCCATGCTATTATATTATCTGTTTTGGATGTTTAATGGGCTTTATTATGCACTTTTATATTATTTTTGGGACTAACCTATTAACCGAAGGCCCAGTGCAAATTGCTGTTTTTTTGCCCATTTCAGTGTTTTGCGGAAAAGGAATATCAAATGGAATCCAAACGGAATGAATCCTTCGCGAGGATCGTTTTTGGAACAAACGCAATCCAGGAGACTTGGAGTGGACGTCAAGGAAGCAATGAGGTGGCCACGAGGTAGGAGGGTGTGCCCCGGGGGGGTAGGCGCGCCCCCACCCTTGTCGGCCCCTCGTGGCTGCATCGACCTACTTCTTTCGCCTATATATATACCCATATACCCTGAAAACATCCAGGAGCACCACAAAACCCTATTTCCACCGCCACAACCTTCCGTACTCGTGAGATCCCATCTTGGGGCCTTTTTCCGCGCTCCGCCAGAGGGGGAATCGATCACGGAGGGCTTCTATATCAACACCATAGCCTCTCCGATGATGTGTGAGTAGTTTACAGCAGACCTTCGGGTCCATAGTTATTAGCTGGATGGCTTCTTCTCTCTCTTTGGATCTCAATACAAAGTTCTCCTTGATTCTCCTGGAGATCTATTTGATGTAATTCTTTTTGCGGTGTGTTTGTCGAGATCCGATGAATTGTGGGTTTATGATCAAGATTATCTATGAACAATATTTGATTCTTCTCTGAATTCTTATATGCATGATTTAATATCTTTGCAAGTCTCTTCGAATTATCAGTTTGGTTTGGCCTACTAGATTGATCTTTCTTGCAATGGGAGAAGTGCTTAGCTTTGGGTTCAATCTTGCGGTGTCCTTTCCCAGTGACAGCAGGGGCAACAAGGCACGTATTGTATTGTTGCCATCGAGGATAAAAAGATGTGGTTTATATCATATTGCTTGAGTTTATCCCTCTACATCATGTCATCTTTCCTAATGTGTTACTCTGTTCTTATGAACATAATACTCTAGATGCATGCTGGATAGCGGTCGATGTGTGGAGTAATAGTAGTAGATGCAGAATCGTTTCGGTCTACTTGTCACGGAAGTGATGCCTATATACATGATCATGCCTAGATATTCTCATAACTATGCACTTTTCTATCAATTGCTCGACAGTACTTTGTTCACCCACCGTAGATTATGCTATGTTGAGAGGAGACACTAGTGAAACCTATGGCCCCCGGATCTATCTTCCATCATATTAATCTCCCGCCAACTAGCTATTTCTATCGCCGTTTATTTTGCAATCTTTACTTTTCAATCTATACAACAAAAATACCAAAAATACTTATCTTATTATCTTTATTAGATCTCACTTTTGCAAGTGGTCGTGAAGGGACTGACAACCCCTTTATCGCGTTGGTTGCAAGGTTCTTGATTGTTTGTGCAGGTACGAGGGATTTGCGTGTAGTCTCCTACTGGATTGATACCTTGGTTCCCAAAAACTGAGGGAAATAGTTACGCTACTTTGCTGCATCACCCTTTCCTCTTCAAGGGAAAACCAACGAATGCTCAAGAGGTAGCAAGAAGGATTTCTGGCGCCGTTGCCGGGGAGATCTACACACAAGTCAAGACATACCAAGTACCCATCACAAACTCTTCTCCCTCGCATTACATTATTTGCCATTTGCCTCTCGTTTTCCTCTACCCCACTTCACCTTTGCCTTTTCTTCGCCCCTCTTCTGTTCGTCTTTTTCGTTTGCTTATGTTGCCATGTGCCTTCTATGTGCTTGCATCTTTGCTTGCTAAAAATCTATTGATATGGATCCTCATCCCCTTGCTAATCTTTTTAAGTGATCCAATTATGATGAACCAATTGCTAGTGAGTTGTGTGGACTAGATTATCTTTATGAGGTTTTGCTTGAAATCCGTGAATCTGGAAATTGTGATGAAATACTTTATGAAGTGAGTCATGGTAGATCTTTGGATGAAAAGCACGATTGCAATGATGGTATTATAAATTCTATTAATGTCAGTTGTGCTAATAATATGCAAAACCCTAAGCTTGGGGATGCTAGTTTTGCTATATCCTCTACTTGCGCAATGATCATGATTGGGTGATTCTTCTTATGATCTTGAAAATTTATTTAAGCTTAATGATGAATATGAGATTTATAATAATGTTTGCAATAATATTGAAACTGGGTTTGGAAGAGTGTCAACTTTAGATCCCACATATTTGGGGAATGTTCAATCTTATGAAGTTTTTGATAAAAGTGGGTTTGGAGAGGTCATGACTTTAGTTAATGTTAATCCCACTATTTTGGAAGAGTGTCAACTTTGCATACATGTGGATCGTGTTAAGAATATGTTTTGTGATAGCTATATTGTTTAATTTGATTATGATCCTACATGTAATTATTATGAGAGAGGAAAATATGGTTGTAGAATTTTTCCTGTCACTAAATTTCCTCTCCTTATGTTGAGATTGCTATTGTTTCTTTCTTCTTCCTTGCATATGCTAGATCTTTCTTGTCTTGCTAATTTTTTTTCCTATAAAATGCCTATGCATAGGAAGTATGTTAGACCTAGAGGTGATTTCACATGTTTTATGATGCTCTCTTTGTGTTTCAATTATTATCTTTTGTGTGAGCATCGTTGAAATCTTATGCCTAGCTAGGGGCGTTAAACGATAGCGCTTGTTGGGAGGCAACCCAATTTTATTTCTGTTTCTTGCTTTTTGTTTTTGTTTAGTAATAAATAATTCATCTAGATTCTGTTTATATGTGGTTTTATGTTTTAAATTAGTGTTTGTGCCAAGTAGAACTTTTGGGAAGACTTGGGTGAAGTCTTTATGATCTTGCTGTAAAAAACAGAAACTTTAGCGCTCACGAGATTAGCTGCCATTTTTACTGGAGAGATATTTTGGGTTGATTCTTTTTGCAGATGATTAATAGACAAATTCCTCACGTCCAACAATTTGTTTCTGAATTGTTTGAGTTACATAAGTTTGCGTTTGATACAGATTACTACAGACTGTTCTGTTTTTGACAGATTCTGTTTTTTGTGTGTTCTTTGCTTATTTTGATGAATCTATGGCTAGTATCGGGGGGTATGAACCATAGAGAAGTTGGAATACATTAGGTTTAACACCAATATAAATAAATAATGAGTTCATTAAAGTACATTAAAGTGGTGATTTGTTTTCTTATACTAACGGAGCTCATGAGATTTTCTATGGAGTTTTGTGTTGTGAAGTTTTCAAGTTTTGGGTAAAGATTTGATGGATTTTGGAATAAGGAGTGGCAAGAGCCTATGCTTGGGGATGCCCTAGGCACCCCAAGGTAAAATTCAAGGACAACCAAAATCCTAAGCTTGGGGATGCCCCGGAAGGCATCCCCTCTTTCGTCTTCGTCTATCGGTAACTTTACTTGAGGCTATATTTTTATTCACCACATGATATGTGTTTTGCTTGGAGCGTCTTGTATGATTTGAGTCTTTGATTTTTAGTTTACCACAATCATCCTTGCTGTACACACCTTTTGGAGAGACACACATGAATCGGAATTTATTAGAATACTCTATGTGCTTCACTTATATCTTTTGAGCTAGATAATTTTGCTCTAGTGCTTCGCTTATATCTTTTTAGAGCACGGTGGTGCTTTTATTTTATAGAAATTATTGATCTCTCATGCTTCACTTATATTATTTTGAGTCTTTTAGAACTGCATGTGAATTTGCTTTGGTTAAAATCTTAGTCCTAAAGTGATGAGCATCCAAGATAGGTATAATAAAAACTATCATATAAGGTGCATTGGATACTATGAGAAGTTTGATTCTTTATGATTGTATTGAGATATGAAGATGGTGATATTAGAGTCATGCTAGTTGAGTAGTTGTGAATTTGAGAAATACTTGTGCTGAAGTTTGTGATTCCCGTTGCATGCACGTATGGTGAACCGTTATGTGATGAAGTCGGAGCATGATTTATTTATTGATTGTCTTCCTTATGAGTGGCGGTCGGGGACGAGCGATGGTCTTTTCCCACCAATCTATCCCCCTAGGAGCATGCGCGTAGTACTTCGTTTCGATAACTAATAGATTTTTGCAATAAGTATGTGAGTTCTTTATGACTAATGTTGAGTCCATGGATTATACGCACTCTCACCCGTCCACCATTGCTAGCCTTTCTAATACCACACACCTTTCGCCAGTATCGTACACCCACCATATACCTTCCTAAAAATAGCCACCATACCTACCTATTATGGCATTTCCATAGCCATTCCGAGATATATTGCCATGCAACTTTCCACCGCTACGTTTATTATGACACGCTCCATCATTGTCATATTGCTTTGCATGATCATGTAGTTGACATCGTATATGTGGCAAAGCCATGTTTATAATTCTTTCATACATGTCACTCTTGATTCATTGCATATCCCGGTACACTGCCTGAGGCATTCACATAGAGTCATATTTTGTTCTAAGTATTGAGTTGTAATTCTTGAGTTGTAAGTAAATAAAAGTGTGATGATCATCATTATTAGAGCATTGTCCCAAGTGAGGAAAGGATGATGGAGACTATGATTCCCCCACAAGTCGGGATGAGACTGCGGACAAAAAAAAGAGGCCATACAAAGAGAAAAAGGCCCAAACAAAAAAAATAAAAAAATAAGAGAAAAAGAGAGAAGGGACAATGTTATTATCCTTTTACCACACTTGTGCTTCAAAGTAGCACCGTGATCTTCATGATAGAGAGTCTCCTATGTTGTCACTTTCATTTACTAGTGGGAATTTTAGATTATAGAACATGGCTTGTATATTCCAATGATGGGCTTCCTCAAAATGCCCTAGGTCTTCGTGAGCAAGCGAGTTGGATGCACACCCACTTAGTTTCTTTTGTTGAGCTTTCATACACTTATAGCTCTAGTGCATCCGTTGCATGGCAATCCCTACTCACTCACATTGATATCTATTGATGGGCATCTCCATAGCCCGTTGATACGCCTAGTTGATGTGAGACTATCTTCTCCTTTTTGTCTTCTCCACAACCACCATTCTATTCCACATATAGTGCTATGTCCATGGCTCACGCTCATGTATTGCGTGAAAATTGAAAAGGTTTGAGAACATCAAAATTATGAAACAATTGCTTGGCTTGCCATCGGGGTTGTGCATGATTTAAATATTTTGTGTGATGAAGATAGAGCATAGCCAGACTATATGATTTTGTAGGGATAACTTTCTTTGGCCATGTTATTTTGAGAAGACATGTTTGCTTTGTTAGTATGCTTGAAGTATTATTATTTTTATGTCAATATTAAACTTTTGTCTTGAATCTTTCGGTCTGAACATTCATGCCACAATAAAGAAAATTACATTGAGAATTATGTTAGGTAGCATTCCAAATCAAAAATTCTCTTTTTATCATTTACCTACTCGAGGACAAGCATGAATTAAGTTGGGGATGCATGACACATCTCCAACGTATCTATAATTTCTGATTGTTCCATGCTATTATATTATCTGTTTTGGATGTTTAATGGGCTTTATTATGCACTTTTATATTATTTTTGGGACTAACCTATTAACCGAAGGCCCAGTGCAAATTACTGTTTTTTGCCTATTTCAGTGTTTCGTAGAAAAGGAATATCAAACGGAATCCAAACGGAATGAAACCTTCGCGAGGATCGGTTTTGGAACAAAGGCAATCTAGGAGACTCGGAGTGGCCGTCAAGGAAGCAACAAGGCGGTCACGAGGTAGGAGGGCGCGCCTAGGGGGGTAGGCGTGCCCCCCGCCCTCGTGGCTCCACCGACCTACTTCTTTCGCCTATATATACTCATATACCCTGAAAGCATACAGGAGCACCACATAACCCTATTTCCACTGCCGCAACCTTCTGTACCCATGAGATCCCATCTTGGGGCCTTTTTCGGCGCTCCGCCGGAGGGGGAATCGATCACGGAGGGCTTCTACATCAACACCATAGCCTCTCCGATGATGTGTGAGTAGTTTACAGCAGACCCTCGGGTCCATAGTTATTAGCTAGATGGCTTCTTCTCTCTCTTTGGATCTCAATACAGAGTTCTCCTCGATTCTCTTGGAGATCTATTCGATGTAATTCTTTTTGCTGTGTGTTTGTCGAGATCCGATGAATTGTGGGTTTATGATCAAGATTATCTATGAACGATATTTGATTCTTCTCTGAATTCTTATATGCATGATTTAATATCTTTGCAAGTCTCTACGAATTATCAGTTTGGTTTGGCCTACTAGATTGATCTTTCTTGCAATGAGAGAAGTGCTTAGCTTTGGGCTCAATCTTGCGGTGTCCTTTCCGAGTGATAGCAGAGGCAGCAAGGCACGTATTGTATTGTTGCCATCGAGGATAAAAAGATGGGGTTTATATCATATTGATTGAGTTTATCCATCTACATCATGTCATCTAGCCTAATGCGTTACTCTGTTCTTATGAACTTAATACTCTAGATGTATGCTGGATAGCGGTCGATGTGTGGAGTAATAGTAGTAGATGCAGAATCGTTTCGGTCTACTTGTCACGGACGTGATGCCCATATACATGATCATGCCTAGATATTCTCATAACTATGTACTTTTCTATCAATTGCTCGATAGTAATTTATTCACCCACCGTAGATTACGCTATCTTGAGAGAAGCCACTAGTGAAACCTATGCCCCCCGGGTCTATCTTCCATCATATTAATCTCCCGCCAACTAGCTATTTCTATCGCCGTTTATTTTGCAATCTTTACTTTTCAATCTATACAACAAAAATACCAAAAATATTTATCTTATTATCTTTATCAGATCTCACTTTTGCAAGTGGCCGTGAAGGGACTGACAACTCCTTTATCGTGTTGGTTGCAAGGTTCTTGATTATTTGTGCACGTACGAGGGATTTGCGTGTAGTCCCCTACTGGATTGATACCTTGGTTCTCAGAAACCGAGGGAAATACTTACGCTACTTTGCCGCATCACCCTTTCCTCTTCAAGGGAAAACCAACGCATGCTCAACAGGTAGCACATGCCGGGTGTCCCGACGGATTTCGCCGAGCACAAGCTACATGTGAGGCCGGATGCAAAGCCGGTCAAGCAACCCCTCCGCCGCCTGTCAGAAGAGAAGAGAAGAATTGTTGGTGAAGAGATCGCCCGGCTTCTGGCAGCCGACTTCATCATGGAAGTGTTCTACCCGAACTGGCTTGCCAACCCAGTCCTCGTGTTGAAGAAGAACAACAAGTGGCGTATGTGTATTGACTACACTAGCCTCAAGAAAGCCTGCCCCAAGGACCCTTTTGCCTTGCCTAGATAGACCAAGTGATTGACTCCACAGTCGGATGCGAGCTGCTGTCTTTCTTGGATGCCTACTCTGGTTACCACCAGATCAAGCTGTACCCGGCTGATCGGCTGAAGATCGCCTTCATCACACCATTCGAAGCCTTCTGCTACCTGACCATGACGTTCGGCTTGAGAAATTCCAGCGCCATGTTTCAGTGTTGCATGCAGAAGTGCCTCCTCAAGCAACTTAGCAGAAATGGCCACGTCTATGTAGACGATATTGTGGTCAAGACGGAGAAGCGCGACACCCTCCTGGAGGATCTCAAAGAGATGTTTGACAATCTGCGCCGTTTTCAAATCTAGCTCAACCCGGTGAAATGTTTCTTCGGAGTACCAGCCGGCCAGCTCCTTGGTTTCCTTGTCTCCGAACGCGGCATCGAGTGCAACCCCGTGAAGATCAAGGTCATTGAGCGGATGCAGAGACCCACCCGGCTGCGGGACGTCCAGAAGTTCACTGGGTGCTTGGCATCCCTCAGCCGGTTCATCAGTCGGCTGGGCGAGAAGGCCCTCCCCCTGTACCAGCTAATGAAGAAGACCACTTGAGTCGAGTAGAATGACAAGGCAGACGAGGCTTTCTCCAGCTCAAAAAGATGCTGACCAAGCCGCCTGTCCTGGCCGCTCCGGCTGCTAAGGAACCCATGTTCCTCTACATTGCCACTACCAGCCGGGTGGCTAGCACCATGATCGTGGTCGAGCACCCAGAAGACGGCAAGGCATAGCCAGTCCAGAGGCCTATCTACTACCTGAGTGAGGTGTTGCCGGCCTCCAAGAAGAACGACCCCCACTACTAGAAAGATGTGCTACGACATGTACTTTGCCGCCAAGAAGCTCAAGCAGTACTTCCAGGAGCACTCAGTCACGGTCGTCTGCACTGCCCCACTCACCGAGATCATAGGCAACAGAGATGCATCAGGCCAGGTGGCGAAGCGGGCCATCGAGCTAGCTCCCCACACCATCCTCTACCAGCCCCGCACCACCATCAAGTCCCGAGCGCTGGCTAACTTCCTACTCGACTGGGCCGAGACCCCGTACCTGCTGCCAGCGCCGGATTCTACCCATTGGCGGATGCACTTCGACAGCTCGAAGATGTGCACCGGTTTGGGAGCCGGCATCGTCCTCACCTCTCCCAAAGGCGACAAGCTCAAGTACACACTGCAGACTCACTTTGCCGCCTCCAACAACGTGGCCGAGTACGAGGCGCTCGTCCACGGGCTTCGACTTGCCAAGGAGATCGGCATCCGCCGAGTGCTGTGCTACGGTGACTCGGACTTGGTAGTCCAGGAGTCGTCCGGCGACTGGGATGCCAAAGATGCAAACATGGAGAGCTACCGCTTCCTCGTCCAACAGATCAGTGGGTACTTCGACGGGTGCGAGTTCCTTCACGTGCCACGGGCCGACAACAAGCAAGCTGATGCCCTGGCATGGATTGGCTCCACCCGGTAGGCAATACCAGCCGGTGTCTCCCTCCAGTGCCTGCGCAAGCCATCTCTCAAGCCTTCGCCGGAATCAGAGTCCATCTTCGGGTCGGCTGACCCCGGAGCAGTCGGATACGGCTCGGGGATTGCAGCAGTCGGCCCGTGGACTTCGGCAGGCGGCCCGAGGACTGCAGCACTCGACCCCGGCCCGGGGGCTGTGATAGTCGGCCCGGGGACTTCAACAACACAACAACTCGCAGCCGGCTCCAACCCGCCGCCTCCCAACCCAACCTCCTTGGTACCAGTCGCCGTGATGAAAGTGGTAGAAGCACCATCATGAGCGCAGCCCATCCTCAACTTCCTGGTGAGCAGAGAGCTACCATCCGACGAGATTCTGGCTCGGCAGGTGCAACGCGGGGCAACAGCATACACAAAACTGAACAGAGAACTTGTCAGGCGCAGCGTGACTGGTGTTTTCCATCGCTGCGTAGAGCCGGAGAAGGGCATGGAAATCCTCAGAAATATTTACCAAGGCGAATGCGGCCACCACACTGCCTCCAGATCCCTTGTCGCCAAAGCTTTCCGCCATGGCTTGTTCTGGCCGACTGCTTTGGACGACGCCAAGGAGTTGGTCAAGAAGTGCAAGGGCTGCCAACGCTTCAGCTCTAAGCAGCACCTGCCGGCCTCTGCACTCAAGACCATCCCCCTCACTTGGCTGTTTGCCGTCTGGGGGCTGGACATGGTGGTCCCGTTCAAGACAGCACGCGACGGCATGACCCATCTGCTGGTCGCCGTGGACAAGTTCACGAAGTGGATTGAAGCGAAGCCAATCAAGAAGTCAAATGGTCCGACTGATGTGTCCTTCATTGCAGACATCACCGTCCGATATGGCGTATCGCACAACATCATCACCGCCAATGGCACGAACTTCGCCAAAGGCGCCTTGGCCCGTTTCTGCGCGACGCAGGGCATCCGACTGGACTTAGCGTCCGTTGCCCATCCGCAGTCAAACGGCCAAGTGGAGCGAGCAAACGGCCTCATCTTGTCTGGCATCAAGCCCCGACTGGTCGAGCCGCTGGAGCACTCGGCCGCCTGCTGGATCGAGGAGCTACCGGCCGTCCTCTGGAGTCTCCGGACTCCGCCAAACAAAGCAACCAGCTTCACTCCCTTCTTCCTCGTGTACGGGGCCGAGGCCGTCTTCCCAACTGACGTCGAGTTTGACTCGCCTCGCGTCACCATGTACACGGAGGAGAAGGCGAAGGAGGCGCGAGAAGACGGTGTTGATCTGCTGGAAGAGCCCCGGCTGCTGGCACTCAGCTGGTCTGCCATCTACCAACAGAGCCCATGCCGCTACCATAGCCGGAAGGTCAGGCCACGATCCTTCCGCGAGGGGGACCTTGTGCTTTGGCTGATCCAGCGAACAACCGGCCATCACAAGGTCTCGGCCCCTTGGGAGGGGCCTTTCATCATCAACAAGGCCCTGGGCAACGACTCCTACTACCTCATCGATGCACAGAAGCCCAGGGCACGCAAGAGAGATGATCCTGGCAAGGAAACGGAGCGCCCATGGAACGCGAATCTTCTCCGCCGATTTTACAGTTGATGCACTGTATGTACCACGCTACCTTTTGTTTATGCAAAGACAACAGGCCCCCCAAGGAGCACTCGGGGCTACCTTTTTATCTATATGGTAAGATTTCGCCTATGAATGTATTATTTCATTCCTTCGCCCGGCACCAGGTCCGGTTAGCCAGCCCAGGGGCTTCCCGCCTTGATCTAAGCTGGTACCACCTGTAGTCGGCCAAGTAGTGTGACGATATCTAAGCCCTCTCTTGCCTTAAGCCGCAGCTCGCAGAGCGACTATCTGGTTGGCAAGAGCTAAAGGCAGGAAATGATGTCCACATGAAACATGACTAAGAATGCCAGCATAGGCCAAGCCGGCTCCTCGCCTCACCCATATGGCTGTTGAGCAGCCAGCCAGCCGGCTTCTCGCTTGACTAGCTACGTTCTAGACGGCCAAAGTACGTGTCTATCTTAAACGGCCAAGTCCCTGACCCAGCCACAGACTGCAGCGTGGCTGTCCGGCTGGAAGGGCAGCAGCCAAGGGAAGGCGGCAGAGGAAAAAGCCAAAAAGAGCAAAAGGCAACACCAAGCCAGAACCCGGCAAGAGAAGAAACTTGTGCAAGAACAACTTATTTACATGAGCAAAAGGCCCATGGCCAACATTCAACAAAGTCTAAATTATACCCCAAGCGGGTGGAACTGCGCAAATTTAACTTGTTCATTCTAAGTACGAGACAGGAAAAACATGTAAGATAAATGGCCACCTAAGCCAGGGGTGCTGTAGGCGGAGTAGACAGGTCGGCGGAGACAAAGGCACCGGCTGGTGGAGCGTCCGACTGGTGGGTCTCGGCTTGTTCAGCATCGGCAGCAGTCGGTACGGCCTTACGCGGCTCGCTGGTCGAGGCCTAATCAGGCTTGACGTCGGCTGCTCGCTCCATCGTCCGGTGCGATGTCCTCGCCTTCCTCGTCCTCATATTCCTCGCCCTCGTCGTTGGAGGCAATCTCCTCCGCCAAGTCCTCCCCCTCCTCCGGGTTCAGCCCGAACCAGCTGGGCAACACCTCAGCACCTTCTTCGTCCAACTCCGGGATGAAGATGGCGGTGTCGGTGTACTCGGCGATTGCCGCCGCGTGATGGACGAGCTCGCCGCGCACCGCCTCCAGCTCTGGTCCGGCCTCCCGCCGGATGGTGGCTAGCTACGCGAACCCCAGCTCCGGATACCAGGCCTTGGCGAACTCCAGCGCAGTACTGGCGCCTGCTCGAGCCGCGATGCCCTTTGAGGCCTCAAACTGCCCGACTGCTACCTCCAGCCATTCGGCAGTCCGACTGGGGGTGCGGGGGACCTAGGCATCCGGCCAGAGCGCGGCCAGCACCTGTGACCCGGCGCACTGCAGGCGGCAGAGTAGACGGTGAGCTGGCTCCAGGCGCGTCTTGCTGGCAAGGAGCTGCACACCAAGGTTCTAAGGCGCGTTTGGCGGAATGTCCATGCCCGCCTCCTCCGCTCCTCGCGTCGCGCCTCAGTGGCCAAGCTGACGGTGATGGACTGACCAGGAAGAAATTCTGCCCGAGAAGAAGAACAAAGAGTTTAGAAGCCAGAAGCCGGCTCCAACAGTAGTCGACAACTATCCAAAAGAAGAAAACGACTTACCATCGATCATGTCCTCGATCTCTCCATAGCCGTCCAACAGAAACTTCTCCCTCTCAGCCCAGTTTAAGCGCCGAGTCTCGAACTCGGCCTTGAGGAGAGCTTCGCCGTCCTTCAGCTGCTGGACCTCCGCCTGGTGCTTCTCCGCCTGGTCCGCCAACTCCTTCGCCAGTCGGTCGCACTCTTTGCTGGCCTGGCTGTGCTCCTTCTCCTTGGCATGGAGCTCAGTCTCGAGCTCGCCCAAGCGCGCCTGTAGCTGAGCAGCGGCCTCAGCCAAGACAAGAAAGAAAAGCATCGACACAAAAACAAGAAGTTGTCGGAAGATCCGTCCCGGCTGCTCAGCAGTCGGCCTGAATCTCGGGGGCTACACCCAGCGGGTGCGCTGACGCGCCCCTGTGGAAAGAAAAATATTCGTACCTCGGCTCTGGTTCAGGTCGGTGGTCCGCTTGGCCAGTGCCTGGTTCTGGGAGTTGTAGGCGGCCGCACAAAGATTGTGGTAATTCTGCAACAGAATGACACTTCATCACTCGGAAGCACACCTTGAAGTTCCGGCCCGCCTGCTCAGCAGCCGGCCCGGAACACGGGGGCTACACCCAGTGGGTGCGTTGGCACACCCCCACGGAAGATTACAAGAATGGAAAATAAGATCAAAGCTTACCTGGACGGCCGTCTGAATCTCCAGCAGCTCGCTCCTGGACTTCTGGAGGGTGGCGCCGTGGGCGTTGAACTGCTCCAAGATGCCCCTCACCCGTTGTGTTGAGGACACCCGAGCCGGCTCCTGACGCCCAGTGAGCGGCACTGGTGGCCTTGGTGTCAGGCGCCGACGAGCTCGCGGCCCCAACCTCCATCGGCATTGGTGCTGAGACCGCCTTCACCTGGCACTGGCGCGCAGGAACACGGGTCGTCGTAACCCGGCCCACCACCAGCTGGCCGCCAGACGGCGGCACCACCGGGCATTTTGGGCCGGCTGCCCTGCACGCCAGCAGTCGGCGCACGCGGAGGCACCTCCATCTCCGGGATGACAGGGTCACCTCTCTCCTCTCCAGGGCCGCCTGGTCGGCTCCAGCCCCTCCAGTCGGCGCCTGGCCCTCCACCGCCGGCAGCCTCGCGTGCTGCGGGCTGGTGGCCTCTGGAGCACCGCCGCGGGATGCCTCCTCCTCCCGCGTCTTCACCGCCGCGTCCGCCTGCTCCTAGGCCGCCCTGTCGGCCGCCTCCTCCTCTGCCTGGGCCGCGGCGTCCCGCTCCAGCTGCGCCTCCCACGTGTTCCTCTCCGTGGCCTCCTGAAGGGCGGCGGCCGGGTCAATGTGGCGGACATTCTCGGAGCCGTCTGCTCCCCCAATCATTGAGGTGGACGGGATCCGCGACAGAGAAAGCCGAGCTCTACACAACACGGCAAGAAAAGCTAAGAAGAGTTTGCGAAAAAATAAACAAACGCAAGACAGAGATGATCAAGGCAAGAGTGATCAAGATAGTTATGCGGACACCATTGGGCGCCGTTTCGGGCCCTTCCTGATGGCCGCCGCCTTCGCGGCCTCTTGATGCTTGGTTGCAGCGGCCGTGGCCCTGGCCTTCTTGGACGGCCGACTGCCGAACATCTCGGCGTCGGCCCGACGTTCTGGCACACCGGGTGCTCGAGTCAGCACCGTTGAGGAGCCGGCGCCTGTCCTGTCGGTTTCGAGGGCACGGCGTGGCTCGTCGTCTTCCTCCTCGACGTCCGGCCACTCCCCAATGCCGCCTCCTGCGGAGCCACGTGCTCCCACACCGTCGCCTCCTGCGGCATCGTCCTCCTCCATGGCGGCCGCCCCCAACTCGGGGTCGTCCACGTCGCTCTCCATGCGGTCCGCCAGGTACTGATGGCCTGGGTCCAGCGTGTCAGCTGCCGTCTGGCCCTGGAAGCGCTGCGTCATAGCCAGACGGTCAGGCGGCATGAGAAGATTGACACAAGCAAAGAAAAGATTTAGAGATTTACCGGAAGCGGCGGATTGGCGCGGCTGTACGGTTCCTTGCCAAACTACCAGCCGTCCTCGTCGAGCTTGCAGTCGGAGAAGTAATTGACCAGCCGAACCACCTCCACAGTCGGCAACGCCTTGGTGGACATCCAACATGGGTCCCGGAGCCCACTCATGCTGCTGATCAGGTGGGACCGGGCCTGAAGAGGCAACACCGGGCGCTCGACGAAGGCGGCCAATAGATCCGAGGCCTTGAGGCCTTCCAACTCCGTCATCTCCTGGAGCTGGGGGAGAGCGGTGGAGACGGTGGCCGACAGCATCCTTGGCAGGAACTTCCAGTTAGCGTGAGGCTCGACCGGCGGGGCAGCTGCATAAGCCGGCAAGTTGACATAGTCCCGCGTCGCGTGGATGTTCCAGACGTAGAAGTACGACTTCTGCCAGAGTTTGCCCGAGTCCAGCAGAGCGAGGCCCAGGGGGTGGACCCCGGAGCCGGTGCGCCACACCGCCATGCAGGCCCCGCACTAGGCCGCCACGCCTTTGACAGTGGTGCCGAGCTTGAGGTAGAAGAGCTCCCCCCATAGCTCGAGCGAGGGCAAGATGCCGAGGTACACCTCGCAAAGGGTGACGAAGGCGGTGAGTGAGGGAGTCCTGGACTAAGGGGTCCTTGGGCGTCCGGCCTGTTGGACATGGGCCGGACTGATGGGTTGTGAAGATACAAGACCGAAGACTCTCACCCATGTCCGGATGGGACTCTCCTTGGGGTGGAAGGCAAGCTTGGCGTTTGGATATGAAGATTCCTTTCACTACAACCGACCTTGTATAACCCTAGTCCTCTCCGGTTTCCATATAAACCGGAAGGTTTAGTCCCTAGAGAGGATGATAATCATACAGGCTAGACTTCTAGGGTTTTAGCCATTACGATCTCGCGGTAGATCAACTCTTGTAATACTCATATTCATCAAGATCAATCAAGCAGGACATAGGGTATTACCTCCATAGAGAGGACCCGAACCTGGGTAAACATCGTGTCCCCAGTCTCGTGTTACCGTGGACCTTAGATGCACAGTTCGGGACCCCCTACCCGAGATTCGCCGGTTTTGACACCGACATTGGTGCTTTCATTGAGAGTTCCGTTGCCTCGTCGCCAAGAGGTTCGATGGCTCCATCAATCATCTACAACAACGTCGTCCGGGGGGAAGTTTTCCTTCCCGGCCAGATCTTCGTGTTCGGCGGCTTCGCACTGCAGGCCAACTCGCTTGGCCATCTAGAGTAGATCGATACCTACGCCCCAGGCCACCAGATTAGTTTTGGAAATCTGGACGACATCGCTGATATCCGAGGAGACTGGATCTTCCAAGGATTCGCGACCCCAACCACCGCTCCGGCCTTAGATCCGGAGCACGTCGCCAGGCCCGAAGACGGGCTTCTTGAGCCTGCCGGACTATCTGCGGCCACTAAACCCAGTACGGGAGAGCCGGAGGAAGTATTGTCGCTGGCAACCATCATGAAGCCGGACCCTTCTTCGGACACTGGCTCCGAACCCTCGGAGTCAGCATCGTGTGAGTTCGGCCGAGGAGTCTCCCTCTCGCCGTACTCCACGGGCTCTCTTCTCTCGGGCCAAACCTCGCCTTTAAGCGAGGCTCTAGACTTAATGCGATCCCTTGTTATTACAGAGGAGCAACGTCCGAACTATGCCCAGCCCGGACTAGGGGCTAAGAGCAGGGAATTTTCCATCGCACCCACCACCCACTTTATAGCCACTGTCGAGGACTTAACCGACATGCTCGATTACGACTCCGAAGACATCGACGGTATGGACGACGATGTCGGAGAAGAGCAGGCCCAAAACCAGTCGTTTACTGGACGCTGGACGGCCACCTCATCGTATAACGTGTACATCGTGGATACACCCAAAGAGAATAATGACGATGACAAAGAAGACCCAGTTGAGGATAAACCTCCTGAGATACAGCCAAAGCACCGGCGTCAGCCGAGCCACTCTAAATCACGCCGTAGAAAAATAGCAATACCGGCACAGGAGAAAATAGTACTCTAGACGATGCCGAAGACAATGAAGACCTCGTTGAGCCAACCTTCGAACAGGATGAATGGGAAGATGGCCGAGTCAGCCCTGATGAACAGGCCGTAAACGAAGACTCGGAGGACTGTAGTTATCTTCCGCTCTCCGGGGACGAGGTGAGCCTCGGCAACGAGGATCTCATCGTGCCTGAGGAACCTCTCAAGCAGGAGCGCTTTAAGCGCCGGCTAATAGCCACTTCAAGGAGCCTGAAAAAGAAGCAGCAGCAGCTTCAAGCTGATCAAGATCTGCTCAACGATAGATGGACTAATGTCCTGGCAGCCGAGGAATACGACCTCGAGTGCCCAACCAAAAGTTACCCGGAGCGCAAATTGCTACCTCGGTTCGATGACGAGGCGCTGGAGCCCGTACCATCATCGCGCAATGCGGCTGACCGACCACCACGTGGCCGGGACAAAGCGGCAACTCAAGCCGAACACCAGCCCGTACTACCGCACCGTAAAGGCAGAGATAAAATAGCTCGGGGATATACATATGACCTGTGGCAGGGCCTGGATAGTAGATCAGGACAGACCAGATCGATCTACGGATCGAGGGGGCGTGCCCCGACACGCGACGACGGCTACCTAGCCGGACACGACAAGCATAATCACGCCTAGGCCGAAAACCGCAGACGGACTCCATCCGAGCTACGTCGCGATGTGGCCCGATATAGAGGCGCTGCACACCCCCTTTGCTTCACTGATGACGTAATGGAGCATGAATTCCTAGAAGGGTTTCAACCCATGAACATCGAATCATATGATGGGACAACAGACCCCGCGGTATGGATCGAAGATTTCCTTCACCATATTCATATGGCCCGCGGTGATGATCTTCACGCCATCAAATACCTCCCACTAAAACTCAAGGGACCAGCTCGGCACTGGTTGAACAGTCTGCCCGAAAACTCCATTGGCAGCTGGGAGGACCTGGAAGACGCCCTCCGCGATAACTTCCAAGGTACATATGTCCGGCCTCCGGATGCTGATGACCTAAGTCACATAGTCCAACAGCACGGAGAGTCAGCTAGGAAATTCTGGAATAGGTTCTTACCTAAAAAGAACCAGATCGTCGACTGTCCGGATGCCGAAGCCCTAGCGGCCTTTAAACATAGCATCCGCGACGAATGGCTCGCCCGACATCTCGGCCAGGAGAACCCGAAGTCCATTGCAGCCCTCACGGCACTCATGACCCGCTTTTGCACGGGCGAGGATAGCTGGCTAGCCCATACCAATACCAATGCAAGAGAAACTGGCACCTCTGAAGCCAGAAATAGCAATGGCAAGCCCCGACGCAACACACACAAGCGTCGAAGCAACGATAATAATACGATGACACGGCGGTCAACGCCGAATTCAGTGGCTCCAAGTCTGGCCAGCGAAAGAAGCCATTCAAAAGGAACAACCCGGGCTCATCCAGCTTGGACCGCATACTCGATCTTCAATGCCAGATACACGGCACCCCCGATAAATTATCCAATCACACCAACAGAAGTTGTTGGGTTTTTAAACAGGCCGGCAAGATAAATGTCGAGAACAAGGAGAAGGGGTCGCAAAGCGAGGACGATGACCAGGAGCCCCGTCCACCGAACACAGGGGGACAGAAGAAGTTTCCCCCTCAGGTCAAAACAGTGAACATGATATACGCCACCCATATCCCCAAGAGGGAGCGCAAGCGCACGCTCAGGGACGTCTATCCAATAGAGCCAATCGCCCCAAAATTCAATCCATGGTCGTCCTGCCTGATCACTTTCGATCGCAGGGACCATCCGACTAGCATCCAGCACGACGGTTCAGCCGCACTGGTCCTTGACCCAATAATCGATGGATACCACCTCACGCGAGTCCTCATGGACGGGGGCAGCAGCCTAAACCTGCTCTATCAGGATACAGTGCACAAAATGGGCATCGATCCATCAAGGATCAAGCCCACCAAAACTACCTTTAAAGGGGTCATACCAGGTGTAGAGGCCCGTTGTACGGGCTCAATCACACTGGAAGTTGTCTTCGGGTCCCCGGACAACTTCAGAAGCGAAGAGTTGATCTTCGATATCGTCCCCTTCCGCAATGGCTATCACGCACTGCTCGGACGAATCGCATCCGCTCGATTTAATGCGTTGCCACACTATGCTTATCTCAAGGTCAAGATGCCTGGACCACACGGAGTCATAACAGTCAATGGAAACACGAAGCGCTCCCTCCGTACTGAAGAACACACCGCGGCCTGGCAGCGGAAGTACAGAGCGGCCTTTTAAGGCATAATTTTAATTCAGCGGCCAAGCTCCCAGACACTGTCAAACGAGTCCAGACTACTCCGCAGCTTGACAGTCCGGCTCGTCAGGAGTCAGACTAGCAATTCGGCCTCCATCTCAGTCCTGACCAAATGGCGGCATACGTACCGCGCATACATAACTACGCACTCAAACTACCATGGGCACAGACGGAGGCATAACCAGACTGTGGTCCACAATACGGCTTCGACCTTCCCCGGACACACATACTTTCACTTTTTTTTTATCCTTTTCAGGTATCTTTTCCGCAGGCCCCTAGCGGCGCCCTGATCATCGGTCCTTTCGAAGGATGGATACACCAAGGTGGCAGGCGGCACAGACATGCGGGGGAATCTTTAGACGTTCTCTTCGACGATCGTCCTACCTGTTTTCAGGACCCGCACGCAGCTCCCCCTTGGTCTTGGCATGTCAAATAGCTAGGCTGCTTATCGCACTATTTGTACAAATACGTTTTGACATATCAATCAAATTATAACGAGAACTATTTGCGGCCCAACTTATGTGGCACTAGCTTACATTTTCATTTTATTTCGCTATTCTTATCGATTGCACACGTACACTTTGGTACGCTTTAAGTGGTCAGGGGCTTCACTACGCTCCATACTGTAGCAACAAAGTCTGGACACTTTTACAGTACAGTTCAGCGCCCCAAATTTTAGCATTATATGCATTGGATCCGAATCATGTCTTTGGTCAATAGTTGGGTTGCCCAGCTCGTGTGCTTACTACCTTACGTTCCGCCCTATCGGCTAGGGTAGTAAATGGAGAACTACTGCTATTGTGTCCTGGTTTATCCAGATGAGCACCTCAGTAGAGAAAGCCGAAAACTGACTGTCATGATGTGGCGAGAGCTGGTCAGCTATTCGGAGGTTCAAAATCTTTTACGATTTTTTCCGCCTTGTGCGACGGATCGGCTTTCACCCGATCAAGTCTCTACAGCACCCTAGTCCGGATTAAATACCAACCAGGGGCTGCGCCTATATTTTTATTTGTCAAACTCCTATGGCTAAGTGAGGCTCATAAAGCCGAATAGTCCGATTGCCTGGTTCGTTGCGCTAAACACCTCCTTCAAGGACCCAAATTTTGGATCAAGAGTGTTTAGATTCCATCCCGAACACCCATGTACTACCTACGTGGGGGCTGAAGCCGACGACTGGCCAACTCTCAGATTTAACATTAACGGCCGCACAGGAGGGAAAATTTTAAATAATAATAACAAGCATTATATTACATATCAGCTTTGTTCCACCATATAGGACAGGATAACATGAATGTATTTCATTCAAAAATAATGTCCTTAGCACATTGCTCCGCTACAGTGCGGGATCCCTCCAGGACATCATCAAAATACCGCTCGGACGTTCGGTGCTCCTTGCCAGCGGGCGGTCCCTCGGTCGCGAGCTTGACGGCGTTTATCTTCGCCCACTGCACCTTGACACGGGCGAAGGCCATCCGCGCGCCCTCGATGCAGACCGACTGCTTGATGACGTCAAGCCGGGGGCAGGCATTGACCAGCCTCTTCACGAGCCCGAAGTAGCTGCTGGTATGGCTTCGGCAGGCCACAACCGGATTATCAAATCCTTCATGGCTAGTTCGGCCAGCATATGTAGTTCGACCAGCTGTTTTCGCTGGTCGCTAAGGGGCACCGGATGTTCTGGCACAAGGTATTGCGACCAGAACAGCTTCTCCGTCGAGCTCCCCTCTTCGGCTCAGAAGAACTGTGCAGCGTCGGCAACACTGCGCGGAAAATCTGCAAACACTCCTGGAGAACTCCAAATCCGGGTTAGTAAGAGATACCTCTCCTTCACATGTTTGCTCTGCATAATGAAGGCCTTACCCGCCGCGATCCTGTTGACCTCTTGAATCTCCTGGAGAGCGCCCTAGGCTTCAACCCAAGCATCTTGTGCGCTTTGGCGAGCCTTGGCGAGTTCAGTCTCTTGGTCCGCAATATTGCGCTCCAAGGACACGCATTTCTTGACGGCGTCCTAGAGCTCCAGCTGGACCTCATCAACCCTGGCCTCGTGTTTTTCACGGGCAGCTTGCTCCTTTCCCGCTTTCTCTTGGGCCTCGGCTAGTGCCTTCTTGAGGGTTTCCACCTCGGTCGTCGCTCCTACAAATACCATGGCACTATAGTCAACATAAATCATCAACCTTTCTGATATACAACAGGTCATTACATACCTTGCTTATCCTCCAGCTCTTTCCTTGCATGGCCGAGCTCCTCCTCGGCCCGCTCCAGCCTCTGCTTCAGTTCTGAGACTTCGGTAGCATGAGAAGTTGCGGCAAGCAGCGACACCTGCTAATTCACATAGACATATATGGTTAGTCTCCTGCGAAAAACTATTTGATCCTATGTTCTGCTCTTCTTTTTGAACACCGGACAGAGTCTGAGGGGCTACTGTCTATACCGTGACTATCTTTTTACACAATTACGTCGCTTACCTCAAAGCCTGTTAGAAGGCTGGTGCATGCTTCGGTCAGTCCGCTCTTAACGGACTGAACCCTCTCAATCACCGTACCCATAAGGGTGCGGTGTTCTTCCACGATAGAAGCGCCTTGTAGCGCTTCCATTAAAGTACCCGGTGCATCTGGATGGACAAAGGTCACCGGGGGCATAGGTGAACCTCCTTCCTTCGAAGGAGGCTGCTTGCCTGATTCTGGAGCCTTATGGGTCTCCGGAACAGTATTCGGCTGGGGGCCGAGTTGGATATGGCCCCCATCGCCAGTCTCCAGGGGGATCCGCTCCCCCAGGTTTCTGGCAGCCGAGGTTTCACCCTCTGGTGCCGATTTGATGGCCTCCCGCGCCTCTCCCTGGCCTGTGAAAGTCCTTCGGGACACCGCTTCGGCGTCATCCGTGGCCTTGGGAGAGGTGGCCGTCGGCAGTGAATCACTATCCATGGCCTTCGGATCCAGTGAACCCCCTGATGAGGATCGCTGGGAGCTGCCGTAGGCCTGACTGCAGCACGTGATTCAACGCATTAGAATAGCGAAATAAAGGAGTCAGACATATAAGTGTGTTAGAGCCTTCGAATACTTACGATCCGGCCCCATGCTTATCCCTGGGGCGCCACTCCGAGCTGCTGTCGGTATCCGGCGCGGTGTCGTCCGCAAGGGAGGCTCTCCCCCTCTTGGACGCTTCGGCCTCCAGATGCGTGGAGGCCGCCCTTTTCTTTCTTCCCCCCTCAGGGGGGAGTTGCTTTCTTCCTTCTCCTCCTCCTCCTCGTTGTCGGTGGCGGGTGGGGAATGGGTCCTGGCCTCTTCAGACGTCACGTCCGAAGTGCTCTTGTGGCGGAGACCGCCCCTAGTCCCCTTGGCCTTCTTCTTGGCCTTCTTCTCCGGCGCCTGGTAGGGCACCGGAACCAGCATCTTCGTCAGAAGTGGAATTGATAGGTCTTCGGGCAGAGGAGCCAGACTCTTGATCAGCTCCGCTTTCTTCGTCCAGCCCTGAAAAACTAAAGACGGGGAAGCTTAGACATGCTCCTTGAGTATGTAAGTAGAGGATAAACCTTGAAAACATGGAAAAACTTACCGGGCTAGCGGGGTGGGTCAGGTTGTAGCCACGGTCTTCGGTCTCCTTCGGCCATGTCTTATCTGCCTTGGAGAGCACCTTCCAAATACCTTCGTGCGTAACACCGAAGAAGTGTTGCAGGGTCTGGTGCTTGGCCGGATCAAACTCCCACAAATTGCAGGTCCGGCTTTGGCATGGAAGGATCAGGTCTGCAGCGCTGTCAGCTCGTCTGACGAGGCCCAGTCTAGGCCCTTCTCTAGCCAGGAGGTGAGCCGCATCGGGGCCCCGGACCTGAACTCGGGAGCCTCGGCCCAGGTGGTGTCGTGGGGCTCTATTACATAGAACCACTATTTTTGCCACCCTTTGACAGTCTCCACGAAAGTGCCTTTGGGCCATACGACGTTGGGCATCTTGCTCACCATGGTGCCTCCAGATTCTGCGTGTTGGTCGTCCACCACCTTCAGCTTCACATTGAAGATCTTCAGCCACAATCCAAAGTGGGGTGATATGTGGAGGAAGGCCTCGCACACGACAATAAATGCCGAGATGTTGAGGAAGGAGTTGGGGGCTAGATCGTGGAAATCCACCCCATAGTAGAACATAAGTCCGCGGACGAATGGGTGGAGTGGAAATCCCAGCCCGCGGACGAAGTGGGGGAATGAACACTACCCTCTCATGGGGCTCCAGGGTAGGGACGATCTGTCCCTCGGTCGCAAGCCGGTGGGCGACCTCCTTGGCCAAATATCCGGCCTGCCGGAGCTGGGTGATGTCCTTCTCCTTGACAGAGGAGACCATCCACTTGCCCTGTGCTCCGGATTCGGACATGATCGGAGTGCTTTCTTGAGGTGGGAGAGATGAAGACTTGGGCGCTGGAGCTTGAGAATGGGGGGCGGAGAGAGAGAAGGCATGGGTGAAAGGGGGTGGATCCTTATCTCCTTATAAAGGCAGCAAATATCAAGCGCCTCCCCACTCGCCTTAAAACTCGCCTGTTTCCCAAGGGTCATGCAGACGGCACGGTTGGATTACCCACGAACGTATTGATGAGAATCCCATAATAGCGGGACACGATCCCTGCTTTGACAAGACGTGCCGATGAAACCGCATCTCAAAACATGGAGTGGCAGGTCGAAAAACAGTTCAAAATAATGACCGGGTGGTGATATGGCGTCACGCTACGAAAGTTGTCAGTGGATTGGACTCATGAAATATTATACTCTCTGATGTGGTGTGTGCTACTTGTTTTGCAGAGCCGGACACGTTCTTTGTGTTCGAAGGCTGTTTTGGAGTATTCGGAGGAGGAACTGGCCTTGCATTGCCGAAGATAATCTGCGCGTTGGACACCTCGTCATTGAAGCCTGGTTCAAGGGCTACTGAGGGAGTCCTGGACTAAGGGGTCCTCGGGCGACCGGCCTGTTGGACATGGGCCGGACTGATGGCCTGTGAAGATACAAGACCGGAGACTCTCACCCATGTCCAGATGGGACTCTCCTTGGCGTGGAAGGCAAGCTTGGTGTTCAGATATGAAGATTCCTTTCTCTGTAACCGACCTTGTATAACCCTAGTCCTCTCCGTTAAATATATAAACCGGAGGGTTTAGTCCCTAGAGAGGATGATAATCATACAGGCTAGACTTCTAGGGTTTTAGCCATTATGATCTGGTGGTAGATCAACTCTTGTAATACTCATATTCATCAAGACCAATCAAGCAGGAAGTAGCGTATTACCTCCATAGAGAGGGCCCGAACCCGGGTAAACATCGTGTCCCCTGTCTCCTGTTACCATCGACCTTAGAAGCATAGTTCGGGACACCCTACCCGAGATTCGCCGGTTTTCACACTGACAGCGAGAAGCACCACCGTATTCGGCGTGAGATGGTGGGGTTGGAGTTGGTAGAAGTCGCGGAAAGAGCAAAGGAAGCCGCTCGCCGGCAAGCCGAAGCCGCAGAAGAAGTCTGCCCTGAAGAGGACGCGCTTGCCCTCCCGTGGCGCCGTCGAGATCTCCTTCTTGGGGGGAATGTGCACCTCCACATTCGGCGTGGGAAAGCCGCCGCGTCTAGCGGAGAACTCGAGGTGGTCGACGTGGATGTTTGAGCCATCCCAATCACCTCGAGCCATCGCTTTTGGTTGAATGGCGGCGGCGCGGTGATACGTCCATTTTGCATCATAATTTCTTACTGTTATTTATGATGTTTTTATATATAATAAATCTTATTGGAGTAATTCTAATGCCTTTTCTCTCATAATATGCAAGGTATACACAAAAAGGGAGAATTTCGGCAGCTGGAAATCTGGACCTAGAAAAGCTACATGAGGCTACCTATTCTGCACAACTCCAAAGAAGCTGAAACTTCACAGAGATTTTTTATGGAATATTTAAGAATTGTTGGGGAAAATAACTACCAGAGGGGAGCCCAGGCGCGCCCTGGTGGGTTGTGGTCACCCAGGCCCACCTCCGGTGCCCATCTTCTGGTATATAGGTCATTTTGACCTCGAAAAAAATAAGGAGAGGACTTTCGGGGCGGAGCGCCACCGCCTCAAGGCGGAAGTTGGGCAGGAGCAATTTTGCCCTCCGATGGAGCGATTCCGCCGGGGGAACTTCCCTCCCGGAGGGGGAAATCATCGTCCTCATCATCACCAACAACCCTCCCATCTTGGGGAGGGCAATCTCCATCAACATCTTCAACAGCACCATCTCATCTCAAACCCTAGTTCATCTCTTGTGTTCAGTCTTGTTACCGGAACTATAGATTGGTGCTTGTGGGTGACTAGTGGTGTTGATTACATCTTGTAGTTGATTGCTATATGGTTTATTTGGTGGAAGATTATATTTTCAGATCCAATATGCTATTCAATACTCCTCCGATCATGAGCATGTTTATCATTTGTGAGTAGTTGCTTTTGTTCTTGAGGTCACGGGAGAAATAATGTTGCAAGTAATCATGTGAAGTTGATATGTGTTCGATATTTTGATAGTATGTATGTTGTGATTCCCTTAGTGGTGTCATGTGAACGTCGACTACATGACACTTCACCATATTTGGGCCTAAGGGAATGCATTGTGGAGTAGCAATTAGATGATGGGTTGCGAGAGTGACAGAAGCTTAAACCCCGGTTTATGCGCTATTCCGTAAGGGACCGATGGAATCCTAAACTTTAATGCTATGGTTAGAATTTATTCTTAATACTTTTCTCATAGTTGTGGATGTTTGCGGGAGGGTTAATCATAAGTAGGAGTTTTGTTCAAGTAAGAATAGCACCTAAGCACCAAACCACCCACATATCAAATTATCAAAGTAGTGAACACAAATTAAACCAACATGATGAAAGTGACTAGATGAAATTCCGGTGTACCCTCAAGAATTTTTTGCTTATCATAAGAGACCGTTTTGGCCTGTCCTTTGCCTCAAAAGGATTGGGCTACCTTGCTGCACTTTTGTTACTACTATTGTTACTTGCCCGTTACAAATTACCTTGCTATCAAACTACTCTGCTACTTACAATTTCAGCACTTGTAGACATTACCTTGTTGAAAACCACTTGTCATTTCCTTCTGCCCCTCGTTGGGTTCGACATTCTTACTTCGAAAAGAACTACAATTGATCCCCGATACTTGTGGGTCATCAAGGCTATTTTCTGGCGCCATTGCCGGGGAGTGAAGCACCTTTGGTAAGTGTAATTTGGTAAGGAAACATTTATATAGTGTGCTGAAATTTATTGTCACTTGTTACTACGGAAAACAATCCTTTGAGGGGTTTGTTTGGGGTATCTTCACCTCGTCCGGAACCACAATTAGCTACCCCTCAACCTACTACACCTACTGAAAATATTGAATATGAAATTCCTTTGGGTATGATAGAACAACTGCTAGCTAATCCTTAAGCAGGAGATGGAACCGAACATCCTGATATGCACTTGATATATGTGGAAGAAATTTGTGGATTGTTTAAGCTTGCAGGTTTACCCAGGGATGAGGTGATCAAAAAGGTTTTCCCTTTATCTTTTAAGGGAAAAGCATTGGCATGGTATAGGCTATGTGATGATATTCGATCATGGAATTGGAATCGTTTGTATTAGAGTTCCACCAAAAAATTTATCCTATGCATCTAGTTCATCGTGATCGGAATTATATATATAATTTTTGGCCTCGTGAAGGAGGAAGTATCGCTCTAGCTTGGGGGAGGCTTAATTCAATGTTATATTCATGCCCTAATCATGAGCTCTCAAGAAAAACTATTATCCAGAATTTTTATGATCTGCTTTCTCATAATGATCGATCCATGCTTGATATTTCTTGTGCTGGTTCTTTTATGAAGAAGACTATTGAATTCCGGGGGGGATCTTCTGGAAACAATTAAAAGCAACTCTGAAGATTGGGAACTCGACGAAGGTAGAGAGTCAGGTATTAAACTTAAGTATGATTGTGTTAAATCTTTTATGGATATCGATGCTTTTCAAAAGTTTAGCACTTAATATGGACTTGACTCAGAGATAGTAGCCTCCTTTTGTGAATCATTTGCTACTCATGTTGAACTCCCTAAAGAGAAGTGGTTTAAATATCACCCACCTATTAAAGAAGAAACTAAAGAACCAGTACCAGTTAAAGAAGAAACTATACTTTATAATGTTGATCCAGTTGTTCCTTCTGCTTATATAGGGAAACCACCTTTCCCTGTTAGGATAAAGGAACATGCTAAAGTTTCAACTGTGGTTAACAAAAGCTATATTAGAACACCTAAACCTGATGAAAAAATCAAAGTAGAACCTAGCATTGCTATGGTTAAAGATCTTTTAGAAGAAGAAATAGATGGGAATGTTATTTACTTCTGTGAAGAAGCTGCTAAAATTACCAAATCTGATAAAAAGGAAAAACATAGACTTGTTGTGGGCATGCCTGTCATCTCAGTTAAAATAGGAGATCACTACTATCATGGTTTATGTGACATAGGTGCTAGTGTGAGTGCTATTTGAGGGAGTCCTGGATTACGGGGTCCTCGGGCGTCCGGGCTATGTGACGTGGGCCGGACTGATGGGCCGTGAAGGCACAAGACGAAAGACTTTCCCCCGTGTCCGGATGGGACTCTCCTGGGCATGGAAGGCAAGCTTGGCGTTCGGATATTGTTGGGGATATAACTACTGAGTATAAACTGCCCAGGAGGGGCTGGGTTATACCTGTAATGAGTTATCCATATTGAAGCCCGTGAAGACAAGGAATATGGCGCTTTACGGAGGAGATTAACAAGAAGGCCCAGAAGCCCAAAGGCGGATTAGGGCCCGTAGAGGTAAACTGCCATATGGTAGTTGACTTGTGTTGTAAGATAAGAAAGGGTAGAAACCGAGCCGGAAACGTTTATGAGCCGGCTGGGATTCTGTGAACCGCCTGGCATCAACTTGTGTATATAAAGGGATGACCCGGCAGCGGTTGGGGGACAACAAACAACAACTCGAGAGCCAGGTCAAGCGAATTCGCTCCCTGGTCATCGAAACCCTAGCAATTCCACATCAACTGGATTAGGCCTTTACCTTCACCGCAAGGGGCCGAACCAGTATAAACTCCTTGCGTCCTTTGTCCCGCTTTAACCCCTTTAAGCTAACCCGTCGCGATGGCTCCACGACTAAGTCCTCGCACTAGGACATCTGCCGTGACAAAACCACGGCAGTTGGCGCCCACCGTGGGGCTATCGCACGATGGTTTCAAGTTCTTAGAGGGCAGCTTCGAAGGGCTCAAGGGATACGCTGTGGGCCGGATGACCAAGAGTCGTCGCGGCAAGCTCTACATCGACAACGCAGGCTAGGGCCCCAAGGCCGGCTCAATTGAGTACGGGTACCGGGTCCCCTTCGGCGGCATTCACGTCTTCATTGGCAAGATCGGTGAACCGGGCCCTGAGCCGGACATCTGCACCGACATCGTCGAAACGACTCAGTGTGCGACACCCACCCGGGTTCAGCCTGCTATGAAGCGTGCCTTCATGGGAGTTATCCACGGAGCAGAATCTGAGGATAGATCGGCATCTGGTGGTGAAACCGTCGTTTACTCTGATGACGAGTCATCTACCGGAGAGACCGAGTCATTGTACCAACTACAAGATGGGCGGTTTGGGGGCTGTTCCGATGGCGACAGTATTCCGGACCCCTTCGATCCGCCAAGCCGGGTTGCGATCTTTATGGACGGTACACAGCCTACGCAGCACTCTTCGACTGTAGCAACGATGATCTCCGGGTCAGCAGCAGCGACAGCAGCCGGAGCAGGAGGCCCTGCGCGATCGCCGACTCAGGTTTTGTCCGACTTATTTGACGCTTTGGCAACGCTACTAGCGGCAGAAGTTAACCCGGTAAATCAGGATGAGCATAACGCGGAAGTTGCGAAAGTGAAGGATTAGATAGCTCAGGCCAAGGCAAACCTGGCAACTGAGGACACTAGGATGGCTGCAGAGCGGGCCGAGTTGGATGCACAGGCTTACCGGCTTATGTTGAATCGGAGCGCGTCAAATGATGTCATGAATAGAAGGTACCGATCTCACCTACCTCCGGTTTATGAGGCAAGGAATCTCTTTAACACGCCAGGAGCAGGAACTAGTAACCAGCCAGTGGTAAACCGGGTGGAGGCACCTGGAACGGGGGCGCCGGTTCAGCCGCGCCCGATGGATCCACCTCGTCGGAACAATGTCCTGTCGCAGCACATCTCAACGCCTCCGGGTCATTACTCTAACCCGTTGGATAACATAGTCGCTGCCGTTTCATGATTGGCGGCTCTCTCGATCAAAGGCGAGTCCCCAGTAGCGGTTGAGACACGACAGGCTAGAGAGCTCCTTCAGACAGCCTTGACTTAGCAGCAGGCTTATTCATACAGCCGCAAGAGGATATATTCCACTCCCCTCCCAAGCCGGAGTTACAGTAGGCGTATTGATGAACCGGCTGTGTCGAGTAGTGTGCGGAACCGTAACCCGCCTCGAGGGCATAACCCGGTGGGCGGTGGTGCTAATGCTCAGGATGTGGTGGATCATGGTAGGGCATGTCGAGAAGCCGAGTTAGTAGCGCAGTACATGGCCCGTCAGCTTACTCCGGTTCGTCCAACAACTTCAGTGGAACCAGGAGTTACCTCCAGTTCTTTAGGGGTGCCATGTCTCACCCCGGCTCTACGTAATGTACGGTTGCTCAAGGATTTCAAAGGTCCACATAAAGTGCCCAATTACACTGCCGATTTACCCCCCGAGTCATGGATCGAAAGCTATGAGATGGCAATGGAGATGTTGGATGTGGATGATGCGGCGTGTGCTAAATACTTCACCATGATGTTGGAAGGAACCGCTCGCACTTGGCTGGAAAATTTACCAGCTAACTCCATTGGGTCATGGGCCGAGTTAAAGGCCCGGTTTATCCAGAATTTCAAAGACACGTGCAAGCAGCCCATGTCAACTGTGGACTTAGCTGCCTGTGTCCAAGAGGAAGGTGAATCGACAACCCATTGGGTGTGCCGGGTTTCAGAAATCTTGCATTCATCGGACCGCGTCAACGCTGATACAACAGTTTTAACATTGGAAGGTAAATGCCGGTTCGCGCCTCTGAAGCTGAAGTTGGGATGGCTCAAGCGTCACTGCGATGACATGGGGACGCTTATGGCAGCTCTGGTTAAGTATGCCGACCCTGATAGTACCAAGGACCCTGAGTCTGAAGATGAAAAGCCGGGAAAGGGAAAGAAGAGCGGTAGCACCAAAGGGCAGTAGCATAACCCGGCGGGCCATGGAAACAACGGTAAGCGTAAAGCGGATAACAGTTTAGATTTTGTGGCTAACACTAATACGCAGAATAATGGTCAGCGTCGTAAGGGTAAACCGCCCCCGCGGGGTGGAGGATCAGGTGTCAATCTTAAGCGCCTGTTAAATCAGCCTTGCCCAAGGCACGGGACGAAAGAAAGGCCAGCTACGCGCCTCTGGAAGGATTGCTTTATCATGCGGGAGATAAAAAATTCGGATCTTTTCCAATATGATCATGGACCGTCCGGTGGTCCAGGGCCCGGTTCTCATGGGCCGGGTTATGGTGGAGGCAGTTCTGGCTCAGGATTTCAAGGTAATCAAAGCGGGTATGGTTGTCAGGGCAACCAGGGTGGTTATAATCATTAGGGGAGTCAGCAGCAGCAACAGTTGGGTTACCAGAGCAACCGAAGCAGTTGAATAGTGGGCAGTATCATGTCTTCACCACTAGCCTGTGCAAGCGTGATCAGAAGCTTCATAAAAGGGCAGTGAATTCCATTGAACCGGCAGTACCCCGTTACTTGCGTTGGTCTGAACAACCCATTGTGTGGAGTCGAGAGGATCATCCGCCCCGGGTTGATAATCCGGGTCATCTGGCGTTGGTGGTGGCGCCTCAGGTCGGAGGGAATAAATTCACCAAGGTGCTCATGGATGGAGGGAGCAGTATCAATATCCTTTATTATGAAACCTTCCGTCGCATGGGGTTGACAGATAAAAATCTTAAACCGTCGAACACTGTTTTCCATGGTGTGGTGCCTGGTAAATCGGCGTACCCAGTTGGTAAGATAGCCCTGGAGGTTGCTTTTGGAGATGATCACGATTCAAGGTCAGAGACATTGACTTTTGAAGTGGTGAAAATCAAGAGCCCATGTCATGCCCTGTTTGGACGGCCGGCTTATGCTAAGTTCATGGCATGGCCCTGTTATGTTTATCTGCAGCTCAAGATGCCGGGTCATAAGGGGACCATCATGGTACATGGGATCCGTAAGATCGCTTTAGAATGCGAAGAAGGTGATGCGGCCTATGCTGAGTCGGTTTGTGCAACAGAGGAGTTGAAGTTCTACAAGGACAATGTTGATCCGGCAGATATGACTTCTTTGAAAAAGCCAACTACGTAGCATGATCCGGCCTTGAAGTTTAAATCGGCTGATGAGACTAAGCTGGTTGATTTTGTTCCGGGCGATTCATCCAAGCAGTTTAGCATCAGTGCTAACCTGGATCCGAAATAGGAAAGCGCGCTCATTGAGTTCATCCGTGAGAACCGGGACATCTTTGCATGGAAACCTTCTGACATGCCAGATGTACCGAGGGGACTCGCTGAGCACACTCTTAATATCGATCCCAAGTTTAAACCGGTCAAGCAGTTTCTCCGCCGCTTCGATGAAGAAAGGCGCAAGGCCATTGGTGAGGAGGTAGCCAGGCTCTTGGCGGCTGGGTTTATCATTGAAGTATTTCATCTTGAGTGGTTGGCTAATCCGGTGCTAGTACTTAAGAAGAACGGCACTTGGCGTATGTGTGTGGATTACACATATTTGAACAAGGCTTTTCCAGCTGATCCCTTTGCTCTCCCTTGTATTGATCAAATTATTGATGCTACGGTGGGTTGTGAACGTTTGAGTTTTCTGGATGCTTATTCTGGTTATCATCATATCAAAATGGTAGTTAAGGACCAGGAGAAGACAACTTTTATAACTCCCTTTGGATCCTTCTGCTATGTATCTATGCCTTTTGGGCTCAAGAGTGCCCAGGCGACTTATCAGCGCTGTGTGCAGAATTGTCTTCATAATCAGATTGGGCGTAATGTTCATGCTTATGTGGATGATACTGTGGTGAAGTCCAGAAAGGAGGAGACGTTAATAGATTATTTGAAGGAAACTTTTGATAATCTCCGGGTCTATAAGATGATGCTTAATCCGGCCAAGTGTGTTTTTGGTGTACCGGCAGGCAAGCTCTTGGGGTTTCTAGTGTCTAACAGGGGCATTGAAGCTAATCCGGAAAAGATCAAAGCTATTACGTCTCTGGCTAAACCGGCGTGTATCAATGATGTTCAGTGTCTGGCAGGTCGTATTGCAGCGCTGAGCCGGTTTATCAGCCGATTGGGAGAGAAAGCTATCCCTCTATATCAGATGATGAAAAAAACAGACAATTTTGTCTGGAGTGATGCTGCTAATGCGGCGTTTGAGGACTTGAAGAAACAGTTAGCAGAGCCACCTATCCTTGCTGCTCCAGTCGATAAAGAGCCGTTGTTGTTATATGTGGCTACTAATGCCCGGGCTGTTAGTGTGGCCATTGTGGTGGAGCGCAAGGAGGCTGGGAAGGAATATCCAGTTCAATGGCCGGCTTATTATATCAGTGAGGTGCTTATTGATCCAAACAGAGGTACCCACATTGGCAGAAACTGGTGTATGGAGTTTTCATGGCAAGCCGGAAGCTTAAACAGTATTTTCAGGGTCATCCCATCATTGTGGTCAGCTCTGCCCCTTTGGGAGATATAATCCAAAACAGGGAAGCAACTAGTCGGGTTGCCAAGTGGGCCATTGAGCTTGGACCTCACGAGTTAAAATATGTGCCTCATACGGCAATCAAGTCCCAAGCGCTTGTGGATTTCATCAATGACTGGACAGAGTTACAAGCACCGGAAGAAAAGCCGGATCATACTTATTGGACTATTCATTTTGATGGATCCAGGCAATTGGAGGGCTCGGGGGCTAGAGTCGTGTTAACTTCCCCACAAGGTGATAAGTTTTGTTATGTTCTCCGTTTAATGTTCCCTTGCACTAACAACGCAGCTGAATATGAGGCTTTACTCCATGGTCTTCGAATGGCTAAGGAGATGAATTTAAGCCTGGTTAAGTGCTTTGGTGACTCGGACCTGGTGGCTCAACAAGTGTCTGGTACTTGGGATTCCAAGGACCCGCTCATGGCAGCATATCGTCGAGAGGTGGATACTGTTGCTGGACACTTCAAAGGTTATCAGGTTGACCAAGTGGACCGGCGAAAGAACGAAGCGGCGGACGCTTTAAGCCGTTTGGGTTCCCAACGTAAACCGGTTCCACCCAATTTTTTCTGGACGTTTTGCATAACCCGTCGGTCAAGCTACCTACAGAGGAGGATTTGGCTGTTCCTGATCCGGAGGCTCAGTTGGTGGCGGCTCTTCATGTTATCCCAGATTGGACGGTTCCATATTTGGCGTATATGAACCGGGGCGAGTTACCGGAGGATGAAACTTTGGCCAGGCAGATAATCCGGCGGTCCAAATCAATGACTATCGTCAATGGAGAATTGCATCATTGCAGTGTAACAAGGGGGTTTCAGCGTTGCGTATCTCCTGAAGAAGGCCGTGAGATTTTGCGTGAGATCCATGAAGGAGATTGTGGTCACCACGCCGGTTCAAAGTCCTTGGTAGCTAAAGCTTTTCGTCACGGCTTCTATTGGCTGACGGCTCATGCTGATGCTGTGATGGCTATCAAAAATTCTCACAGTGTGCTCATCTACCGACTCAAGAATTGAGGATGATTCCAATCACTTGGCCGTTTGCAACCTAGGGGCTGGATATGGTTGGGCCCTTTAAGATATCCAAAGATAAGAAGACCCACCTTTTGGTGGCGGTTGATAAGTTCACCAAGTGGGTGGAAGCAGAGCCAGTCAGTAAGTGTGATGCAGCCACGACGGTTCAATTCATCAAGAAGGTGATTTTCCGGTTTGGTTTTCCACACAGCATCATAACTGATAATGGCACTAATCTGTCCAAGGGTGCTATGAAAGAATTTTGTCAACGTGAGCACATCCGGCTTGACGTGCCATCAGTGGCTCACCCCCAGTCTAATGGTCAAGCAGAGAGAGCCAATCAAGAGATCCTGAGAGGCATCAAGCCCCGGCTTATGGTTTCCCTACAAAGGACGCCGGGTTGTTGGGTGGAAGAATTACTTTTTGTGTTATGGAGCATCAATACCACGCCCAACAGATCTACGGGTCACACACCTTTTTCATGGTTTACGGAGCAGGGGCAGTTCTCCCTAGTGAAATCCATCATGACTCGCCTCATGTGGCGGCTTATGTCGAAGATGACAATGAGAAGGCACGACAGGAAGCACTTGACCCGTTAGATGAGGAGCGTGACATTGCAGCAGCTCGTTCGGTGATTTACCAGCAAGATTTGCGTCGTTATCACAGCCGCCGGGTTAGAACCAGAACTTTTCAAGAAGGCGATCTGGTGATCCGACTTATCCAGGATTAGACTGATATGCACAAGTTATCCCCGCCTTGGGAAGGACCCTTTGTGGTCAGCAAGAATCTGCATAACGGGTCATACTATCTTATCGATGTTCGAGAGCACAAAGACTCACGTAAATCGGAGGAGGAGACCCACCGGCCGTGTAATATCGCTCATCTTCGGCCTTACTACACCTGAGCCATAGGCCCCTCTTATGTACATATTTTTGACAATGTGTATATTATGATCAATATAATAAACCGGCATCCCTGCTAAAGCGGGGCCTCTGCCGTTCCCCTTTCAGAGTTTTTTGGTTACATGGGGGCTTCTATTTATAAAGCGGAGTTCTGACTACCCAGTGATCCGGCTTACAAAGCCACAAAAAAAACTTGGGGGCTTGTCACCCAAAGTTAAAAGGGGCCAAAGAGAGTGTTGCAAAAGCACAGCTCAAACATAGGCACCCACTGAGCACAGCTCAAAATATTACCCGGGGGCTCTTTTTGCACAGCAACAAAGAGTTTTAATGACCCTTGTAATAGGCTATCAAGCTAGGCTTGGAAGCCAGGTGTATTCACCTAAAACCCCGGTTTATCCTGCCTTTTTTAAGTAAGTCACTCCGCCCAGGTAATCCTGGTACGACCCGCCGAACGTTTGGCAAGTCAATCTTATACAGACCCTGAACTTGTCATAGTTAAAATGATGATTGGTTAATGTGAGGTCCATCTTAAAAGGCTTTGTAAAACGGTTTAACTCAGTGGCCTGGCAGCCCATGAAAAGCCTCGATTTTGGGCCTGGCAGCCCATGAAAAGCCTCGCGTCTTCCCATGCTTTTATTCGACAAATTTTCTCTTTCTGAGGTTTACACCACTTTATGATAAACCGATGTTTATTGACGCGGCCTGGTTTTTTATTATAAGTCACCAGTATAAAATAAACCGGTATTTATTAACCCGGCCTGGTTTCGACTACAAGTCGCTAGTATTATATATGGATAATCTGGTGTTTATTACAACCCGATACGGTTTTATTATAAACCGGCAAAATATGGGAGGAGTTATCAGTACTCAAGATTGGGGTTATCACCCTTACTACAAAACATTGGTAAACCAACGATGTGATTCAATATCACAGGTATCATCTATTTCATATTTGATTATTTTTTAAAGTGCAGCTTTGGTTATAAACCCTGGCTATACGTTTGGGCATCATGACCCGTCCGGCGGTAAACCGCCAGGATACTTTCAGTTTATTGTATACAGAAACGGGTTGAATAAAGCTGCTAAGGATCATAAGCAGACATAACATTATTATGACGGATTAACAGTGTTATGCAAAAGTGAGTATGCACGATGGCATAGCAGACCAAGTGTTTCAACTAGCCTATTACAAGGCACTTTGATTGCCCAAAAGGATAAATTGTTTAACACAAGCGTTGCAGTATGCAGAAGTTAAACCGGCCTCCGGATCGTTAAATTTTGCCTGGCTGACTTGAAGGTTGTGGATCATCCTGCGCCGGTTCATCCTCCTCCTCTCCACCCAATGGCTGGAAGTCAATGGTTGCCCAGTCAATCCCAGTTAAGGCTTGGAAGACAACTTCATCACTTATAAGGGTGGACGGTTCAACATTAGGGGCGTAGGTATGCTTACGGATTGGCGTGATAAGATTCTGCACATCATAAGTTGGTGCGTTCACCCGTTTGTTGTTGGTGTCATAGATCGACTGGTAATATGACAAATCAGCGTCTTCAGCCAATTTGCTTGCCAGTGGACGCATTTCCCTCGTTAGGGCCCTAAGGTCGACCCGTCCTCTTTTTGGCTTCGATAGCCGTTTCCAATGTCCTCCGGATCAAGGTCAGATATCCATGCCTTGGCCCGAGTTAATGCAGTAAGAGCACCAGCCCTAGCAGCTGATTTCTTCAACTCCTCAAACTGGGCAGGCATCATAGATAACCTTTCCAATGTTTCCTTGATTAAAGATGGGGGCGGTTTATTATGAGAAGCTGTGTAGATGACCCGTTGTGCGCCGGTATATAATTGCTCTATCAGTGTGTAAGCAGCCTTCGGTTTTTTGCGCATGTCCGAGCCAAGATGAGTAATGCGGCTACCTGCAATGATCGAAACATTGGTAAACCGGCAGTTTTAGGGATGCCGTTTATTCAAGGTTTATGAAGAGGATATTTACCGAAGACAGCAGTGGTCATAGCATTGATTTGGCGCTTCAAGCCAGTCAGTTCTTCTGTTACCGGTTTAAGAGCTGCTTCAGCGTCCTCCGCCCGCTTTAGTAGAGTTGCTTTTTCAGTATCCCATCCTGCCCGTTCGCCTTTAAAGCTTTCTTTCAGTTGTTCCATGGATGTTAAAGCGCTGGTCAGCTCTTCTTTAGCTTTGGAAGTTTCTGCTTGCTGGGACTTGATATTCTCTTGAAGGTCGGCGATTTGAGACGCCTTTTTGCTCAGCTCAGCCTGCAAGAGACATTTAATGAGTTGGTAGTGCATATTTAATGTCCCAAGCACATAACAAGTTATACACCTGGCACTTGGGGGCTAATGCATATTGCTCTTATCAACTGTTATTTTAAGTCCCAAGCACATAACAAGTTATACACTTGGCACTTGGGGGCTAATGCATGTTTGCTCAAGTCAAAGTTATGGATTTTTCCTTCTTCAATCGGATTACAAGGATGATTATCAAGAAATTTTGGAAGCTTCATGAAAGAAAGGTACTGGTTCATCCTAAAGGTATAAACCGGTCCCTGGGGGCTACGCAAGAAAAAGTAAATATTGTTCTGCTACAAGTCCCGGTACACATTAATATTATGAACCGGCCCTTGGGGGCTGAAGGAGTCCTGGACTAAGGGGTCCTCGGGCGTCCGGCCTGTTATCCATGGGCCGGACTGATGGGCTGTGAAGACATGAAGGCCGAAGACTGCACCGTGTCCGGATTGGACTCTACCTGGCGTGGAGGGCAAGCTTGGCGACCAACTATGAAGATTCCTTCTTATGTAACCGACTCCATGTAAACCCTAGATCCCCCCCGGTGTCTATATAAACCGGAGGAGTTAGTCCGGATAGGACAAATTCATTACCATATACACATAGGCTAGACTTCTAGGGTTTAGCCATTACGATCTCGTGGTAGATCAACTCTTGTAATACTCATATTCATCAAGATCAATCAAGCAGGAAGTAGGGTATTACCTACATAGAGAGGGCCCGAACCTGGGTAAACATCGTGTCCCCCGTCTCCTGTTACCATCGATCCTAGACGCACAGTTCGGGACCCCCTACCCGAGATCCGCCGGTTTTGACACCGACATTGGTGCTTTCATTGAGAGTTCCACTGTGCCGTCGGCAAAAGGCTCGATGGCCCCTTCGATCCTCAGTAATGATGTTGTCCAGGGAGAAACCTTCCTCCCCGGACAGACCTTCGTATTCGGCGGCTTCATACTGTGGGCCAACTCGCTTGTCCATCTGGAGTAGGTCAACAGCTACGCTCCTGGCCATGAGGTCAGATCTGGAAGCTTGAACTACATCACGGATATCCGTGGAGACTTGATATTCAAGGGATTCGAGCCCGCGGCGACCGCTCCCCTCGCCCCGATGAAGATGACTTAAATCTGTCATCGGATCACACCCAGTAGACGGTTCCTGCTGCTGCAATGGCCATAGAGCCAAAGCAGATCGGGCCATCCGAGGCCGCAGAGTCCGCGGCATTGGAGCCGCACATGGGCTCAACGCCCTGCAATATTCGCTTTAGCGGAACTTCAGACTTGTCTCCGGCTATAAGTTCCGGATTGTGTACGCCTACGGACACCGAGCTAGATCAGTTATCGATCTTTGAGTTCAGCGTCGCTGACGTTTTCCAGCACTCGCCTTTGGGTGACGTGCTAAAATCCTTAAATAATTTGTCCTTGGAGAAGGACTCACAGCCGAACTATGTCCGGTTCGAGCTAGAGACGGATGACGAGGAATTTTGCTTCCCACCCGCCACCCACTTCATAGCCACTGTCGATGACTTAACCGACGTGCTTGACTATGGCTCTGAAGACATCGATGGTATGGACGACGATGCCGATCAGGAGCACGGCCAAGACCCGCCATTCACTGGATGTTGGACGGCTACCTCTTCGTACGACGTGTACATGGTGGACACACCCAAAGGATCTGGCGACGACAAAGAAGAGCCAGATGCGAATAAAACCTCTGAGACGCAGTCCAAGCACCGACGCCCCAAATGCCGTCCTAAGCCTCGTCGCTCAAAGGATGGCAACACCGGCACCGGAGAGAATAGTACTCCAGGCGACGCTGAAAACAATGAAGACCCTGTCGGAGCTACATCCGAACAGGAGGAACATGACAACAGGCAAGACAACCCTGATGAACAGGCCATAGAAGATGACTCGGAGGTCGACAGTTACCGTCCACCCACCGAGGAGGAGACAAGCCTCGACAACGAAGACTTCATCGTGCCTGAGGATCCTCTGGAGCAGGAGCGCTTTAAGCTTCAGCTCATAGCCACTGCAAGGAGCCTGAAAAAGAAACAACAACAGCTTCAAGCTGAACAAGACCTGCTCGTCGACAGATGGACTGATGTCCTGACAGCCGAGGAATACGGCCTCAAGCACCCAGCCAAGAGCTACCCGAAACGCATACTGCTACCTAAATTCGATGAGGAGGCACCGGAGCACACATCTCCCTCGTGTAATGCCGAATGACCACCACGTGGTCGAGACAGGGCGGCCAACCGGCCACCCCGCGGCCGGGATAAACTGGCAACTCAGGTCGAACATCAGCCTGCCCCACCGCCTCGAAAAAATAGAGATGGAAGAGTTCGGGGTCACACGTACAACCTCCGGCAGATCCTGGACGATAGAGCAGGACATACAAGATCGTTCTACGGATCGCGAGGGCGTGCCTCGAGGCACGACGACGGCTACCTATTCGGATGTGATAAACCTAATCACGCCCGGGCCGAATACCGCAGACAGACTCCATCAGAGCTACGCCATGACGCGGCCCGCTATAGAGGCGCCGCACACCCTCTCTGCTTCACAAACGAGGTGCTGGATCACGAATTCCCCGAGGGGTTCAAGCCTGCCAACATTGAATCATACGACGGCACAACCGATCCTGCAGTATGGATCGCGGATTTTATTCTCCATATCCACATGGCTCGAGGAGATGACGTCCACGCCATCAAATACCTCCCATTAAAACTCAAAGGACCAACTCCACACTGGTTAAATAGCCTGCCTGGGAATTCCATCGGCAGCTGGGAGGACTTGGAAGAGGCTTTCCTTGATAACTTCCAAGGAACTTATGTCCGGCCACCAGATGTCAATGACCTAATCCACATAATTCAACAACCTGGAGAATTAGCCAGAAAAGTTTGGACTAGGTTCCTAACCAAAAATAACCAGATTGTTGACTGTCCAGATGCCGAAGCCCTAGCGGCCTTTAAGCATAGCATCCGGGATGAATGGCTCGCCCGCCACCTCGGCCAGGAGAAGTCGAGGTCCATGGCAGCCCTAACGGCACTTATGACCCGCTTCTACGCGGGAGAGGATAGTTGGCTCGCTCGCAGCACAAACACAGCCAATGAAACAGGCCCCTCCGAGGCCAAAAGTAGCACCGGCAAGCTCCATCGCAACAGACACAAACGCCGAAGCAATGTCGATAACACCGATGACACTATAGTTCACGCCGGATTCAGTGGCTCCAAGTCCGGCCAGCGAAAGAATCCCTATAAAAGGAGCAGCGGAGGACCATCCAGCTTGGACCGCATACTCGATCGTCCTTGCCAGATACACGACACCCCAGACAAACCGGCCAACCATACTAACAGGGATTGCCGGGTCTTTAAACAAGCTAGCAAGATAAACAGCAGAAACAAGGAAGGGGAATCACAGAGCGAGGAAGATGAGGAGGAGCCTCGGCAGCCGAACACCGGAGGGCAGAAGAAATTTCCCCCTCAAGTCAAAACGGTGAACATGATATATGCAATGCACATCCCCAAAAGGGAGCGTAAGCAAGCACTTAGGGACGTCTACGCGGTAGAGCCAGTCGCCCCAAAATTCAACCCATGGTCATCATTCCCGATCACCTTCGATCGTCGAGATCACCCAACCAGTATCCGCCATGGCGGTTGTCCTTGACCCAATTATTGACGGGTTTCACCTAACACGAGTCCTGATGGACGGTGGTAGCAGCCTCAACCTGCTTTATCAGGACACAATGAGGAAGATGGGCATTAACCCCTCGCGGATGAAACCAACAAAGACTACCTTTAAAGGAGCCATACCAGGCGTAGAGGCCCGTTGTACGGGCTTAATAACGCTGGAGGTAGTATTCGGTTCCCCGGATAACTTCCGAAGCAAAGAACTAATCTTTGATATCGTCCCATTTCGCAGTGGCTATCACGCCCTGCTTGGACGAACCGCATTCGCTAGATTTAATGCGGTGCCACATTACACTTATCTCAAGCTCAAGATGCCCGGTCCACGTGGCGTCATTACAGTAAATGGAAACACGGAACGCTCCCTCCGTACAGAGGAGCACACCGCCGCCCTAGCAGTAGAAGTACAGAGCGGCCTTCTCAAGCAGCACTATAATCCGGCTGCCGAGCCCCTGGACATCATTAAGAGGGTCCGGAACTCACTGCAACAGGACAGCTCGGCTCGTCATGAGCCGAATTAGCAACTTGGCCTCCGTCCCAACCCCGATGAGGCCATGGCATTAAATACCGCGCGTACATCAATTACGCACTCGAAACCCCATGGGTATTGACGGAGGCATAACTCGTTCGCAATCCACAGTACAGCTTGACCGACCCTGGGATTCACATGCTTTTACTTTTTATTTTTTATGGGTTTTCTTCTCTTTTCGAGGTCTACACGGGCAACCCGCCAGCAGAACACACCAAGGTGGAAGGGAGCTCTGGCTTACAAGGGAATCCCCAGATGGTCTCTACTAAACTATTGCCATAATTGCTTTTCATACTCGCATGTAGATCGCCCTTGGTGGCGGCGTGTTAAACAACCTTACTTGCTTCTCGCATTACTTGTACAAAGTACGCCTCGACGTACTAGTTACACCACAATGGTGAATACACGGTAGCGTCAGCTTATTACTTCATTTTTCTGTTTCCTCACCTCGGTATTAATTACTCATTGCACACGTACACCATGGTACATATTACTACGCCAGGGGCTTTATCACACCCCGCATCACGGCAATAAAAGTCCGAACACTTTTACAGTATAGTTCGGCACCCTGAACTTATAGCATTATATGCATCGGCTCCGAATCATGTCTTTGGTCAATAGTTGGGTTGCCCGGCTCCTGTGCTTACTACCTTACGTTCCGCTACATCGGCTAGGGTAGTAAAGGAAGAACTACTGCGATTGTGTCCCAGTTCTTCCGGACGAGCACCTCAGTAGAGAAAGCCAAAACCTAACTGTCATGATGTGGCGAGAGCCGGTCAGCTGTTCGAGAGGTTCCAAATCATTGGAGATTTTTTCCGCTTCTTGTGAAGAATCGGTTCTCCCGATTAGGCGTGAATAAACGCCCCTAATTCGGCCTTCCGAACACCAGGGGCTTCGTCAACCTTTTTAATTGTCAAACTCCTATGGCTAAGTGAGGGCGGTAAAGGCCGCATAGTCTGATTGCCTTGTTCGTCGCGCTAAACACCACCTTTAAGGACCAGAATGTGGAGTAAAGAGTGTTTAGATTAATCCCGAACACCCTCGTACTATCTATGTGGGGGCAGAAGCCGACGACTGGTCAACCCTCAGATTTAATAAACGGCCGCACAGGAGGTAAAATCTAAATCATAAGCATTATGCTACATAACATCCTTGTTCCATATTATAGGACAAGGTAATATAAATGTTCTCATGGGAATATAACATCCTTCGAACATTGCTCCGCCACAAGGCGGGACCCCTCCAGAACACCATCAAAACAGTGCTCGGGTCGGCGATGCTCCTTGCCTTCTGGCGGCCCCTCGGTCATCAGCTTCTTGGCATCCAGCTTCGCCCAATGCGTCTTGACGCGGGCAAAGGCCATACGCGCACCTTCAATACAGACAGACCGCTTCACGGCTTCGAGCCGCGGACAGGCACCCACAAGCCGCTACACAAGTCCGAAGTAGCTGCTAGGTATAGGATCGGCAGGCCACAGCCGGACTATCAGGTCCTTCCTGGCTAGCTCTGCCAACCTGTGCAGCTCGACCAACTGCTTTAGCTGGTCGCTAAAGGGCATCGGATGTTCAGATCCCAGATGTTGGGACCAGAATAGCTTCTCAGTATTTGGTTCCATAATGCTCGGCAGCATCTGACACACTATGCGGCAGATCCATAAATATCCCTGGAAAATCCAAATTCAGGATAAGTACAAGGAAAGGTTTCTTCTACATACTTGCTACGCATGGTGACAGACTTACCTGCCATAATCTTATTCGCCGCCTGAATTTCGTGGAGGGCGTTTTGGGCTTCGGCTCGTGCATCCTGCGTGCTCTGGCGGGCCTTGGCCAATTCGGACTCCTGCGCCTTATAATCACGCTCCAAGGACACAAATCTCTCTATCGCACCCTGGAGCTCTTGCTGTGCCTCGCCAACCCAGGCCTCGTGCTTCTCGCGTGAGACGCGTTCCTTGGCAGCCTTGTCCTCGGCCTCGGCTAGCGCCTTTTTAAGGGTTGCCACCTCGGTCGTGGCCCCTAATAAAGTTTATGATACTTTAGTCCGGATGGACTATTCATTTTTTCGAGATGTACCCACAGGCTACTGCATACCTTGGTTATCTTCCAGCTGCTTCTTCACGAGGCCGAGTTCCTCCTCGTCCCGCTCCAGTTTTTGCTTCAGTCCGAAGACCTCCGCAGCATGAGCAGTGGTAGCCTGAAGCGATACCTTCTTATTCACATAGACAACTCATGTTAGACTCCTGCGATATTTATTCTTGATCCTCTGTTCGGCCTTTCTTCTCGAACACCAAACAGAGCATCAGGGGCTACTGTCTATACTGTGATATTTTTCCCTGCAATCACATTACTTACCTCAAAGCCCGATAGAAGGCTAGTGCAGGCTTCGGTCAGTCCGCTTTTGACGAACTGAACCTTCTCTATCACCGTGTCCATAAGGACACGATGTTCATCCACAATAGAGGCGCCTCGTAGCGCCTCCAGCAGATTATCCGGCGCCTCTGGTTGGACAGAGGTCACTGGTGGAACAGGCACATTCCCTCCTTGCAGGGAATGCCGTTCGCTGGACCTTGGAGCTGTGTAGATCTCTTGAATGGTATCCGGCTGAGGTCCAATGGGAACTCGGGACCCGTCGCCAGTACCCATGGGGACTTTGTTCCCCGCATGTCCGGCGGCCGAAAAGTCATCTTGGGACGTCACCCCGACGATCTCCGGAATCTCCCCCGGGCCTGGGAAAGTCTTTTTGGACACCACCTCATCATCACCCTTGGGTGAGATGGAATGAGCAGGTGGCGGAGATATGCTAGCCATCTCCTTCGAGTCCAGCGAATCCTTAGTCGAGGATTGCGGGGAGCCATCGCGTGTCGGACTGCAGTAACAAGGCTTACAATATGTCAATACTACAATCCAAGAAGGCCATATGATTGCGGATTCTGGTACTTATGAAGCGGCCCGAGGCTTGGTCCGGCGAGGTCGCTCCGGACTGCTATCAATGTCCCACACGGAGTTATCCGCTTGGGAGCCTTTAACCCTCTTAGGCGCTTTCGCCTCCGGATCTGGGGGGCGCCCTCTTCTTCCTCCCACCTCAGGTGGGAAATCGTTTTCTTCTTCTTCTTCATCGTCGTCATCGGACGAAGAGGAAGTCTCGTCCTCGGACGACATGTCCGGAGCGCCTTTTTGGCGAGGGCCTTTCTTGGCCCCTTTGGCCGCTTTCTTGGCCGTCTTCTCCGGCATGTCATACGGTGCCGGAAACAACATCTTTGTCAGAAGTGGGAATTCTTCCTCCTCAGGAAGCGGAGCCGGACAGTTAATCTGCTCCGCCACCTTGATCCAGGCCTGGTAAAGTAGGTGGAGAAACTCAGTATCCATCCTCAAAATATGCCGGTGAAGGGTGTACCTCGAAAACATTAAAAGACTTACCGGATTGGCCTGGCGCTTTGAGCTAAGCCCGCGATTTTCAGTCGTGGGCGGGGGCGTCTCGCCGGCCTTGAAGAGCGCTTTCCAGATGCCTTTGTGCGTTGTGCCGAAGAGCCCTCACAGCGTATGATGCTCGGCGGGGTCGTACTCCCACAAATAGCAAGTCCGGCGTTGGCACGGAAGGATCCGGCGAATGAGCCTAACCTGGATCACATTCACAAGCTTGATCTTTTTGGTTATCATGTTCTGGACGCAGGTCTGGAGCCCAGTTATCTCGTCCAAGGATCCCCAGGTCAGGCCCTTCTCTTGCCAGGAAGTGAGCCGCATCAGAACTCCGGATCAGAATTCAGGGGCTGCAACCCAATCGGCGTCACGCGGCTCGGTGATGTAAAACCACCCCGACTGCCATCCCTTCACCGTCTCCGCGAAGGAGCCTTCGGGCCAGGTGAAATTGGGCATTTTGCCCACCATGGCACCTCCGCACTCTGCTTGTTGACCGCTCACCACCTTCGGTTTCACGTTGAAGGTCTTCAGCCATAGGCCGAAGTGAGGCGGGATGCGGAGAAAGGCTTCGCACACAATGATAAATGCTGAGATGTTGAGTATAAAGTTGGGGGCCAGATCGTGGAAGTCCAACCCATAGTAAAACATCAACCCACGGATAAATGGATGAAGGGGGAATCCCAGCCCGCAGACGAAGTGTGTGATAAACACAACCCTCTCATGGGGCTCGGGGGTAGGGACGATTTGCCCTTTTGCCGGGAGTCGGTGAGCACCCTCCTTGGCTAAATAGCCGGCCTCCCGGAGCTCCGTGATGTCCTTCTTCTTAACGGAGGAGGCCATCCACTTGCCTCCAGCTCCGGATCCGGACATGATTGGAGTGCCTTCTCGAACGAGGAAAGGCTAAAGCTTGGGCGCTAGAGCTCGAGGAAGGAAGGACTAAGGATGAAGAAGGGTGTGGGTAAAGGGAGAGTGTCCTTAACCCCTTATAAAGGCCGCGAATATCAAGCGCCTCCCCACTCGTCCTAAAAGCTCGCCTATTCCCAAGGGCTGTATAAACGGCACAGTTGAGTTACCCATGCCCGCATTGATGAGAATCCCGCAATAAGGGGACACGATCTCTGCTTCGACAAGACGTGCCAATAGCAACCGCGTCTCGGAACGTGTGATGGCAGATGAAAAACGGTTCAAAATTATGACCGGAGAGACGCGATGTCATGTTGTAAAGAAGCTGTCAATAGATTAGATTCGTGCAAATATTATATTCTCTCTGTGGTTGTGTATGGTGTATAACAGGTCCGGATACAATCATCACGTCCGAAGACTATCTTGGAGTTCGGAAAAAGGGGAACCCGCCTTGCAATGCCGAAGACAATCTGCGCACCGGACTCCTCGTCATTGAAGCCAGGTTCATGGGCTACTGAGGGAGTCCTGGACTAAGGGGTCCTTGGGCGTCCGACCTGTTATCCATGGGCCGGACTGATGGGCTATGAAGACATGAAGGCCGAAGACTGCACCGTGTCCGGATTGGACTCTACTTGGTGTGGAGGGCAAGCTTTGCGACCAACTATGAAGATTCCTTCTTACGTAACCGACTCCATGTAAACCCTAGATCCCCCCGGTGTCTATATAAACCGGAGGGGTTAGTCCGGATAGGACACATTCATTACCATATACACATAGGCTAGACTTCTAGGGTTTAGCCATTACGATCTCGTGGTAGATCAACTCTTGTAATACTCATATTCATCAAGATCAATCAAGCAGGAAGTAGGGTATTACCTTCATAGAGAGGGCCCGAACCTGGGTAAACATCGTGTCCCCCGTCTCCTGTTACCATCGATCCTAGACGCATAGTTCGAGACCCCCTGCCCGAGATCCGCCGGTTTTGACACCGACAGGGGGCTACTAGAATTGATAGTCTAAACCGGTCATAAGGAAAGAAAGCTTATACAGAGTGAGTGATGTTTACCTCATACCGCTCCTTCATCAGACCCACTAAACCGGCTTCATAGTCGCGGCTTGTGTACAGGCGGTTTAAGAATCCAGAATGAATGTCTTCGGCGTTGAGGTGGGCATAGCTTGATAAATCTGTTTTCCACTTGCCGTTGTCCATAGCAGAAAGTTCTTCCTTGGCACTATGCTTTGATAAAGCGACAAGATTGCCAGGGGTGGTGTGGCCGACGCCAGTAATCATAATATTGTCCATATTGTCATCAGTAGCTTTGGCTGGACTTGGCGGTTTATCAGCCTTTTTGCTGGGCTTGGTGGATCAGCAGCCTGACTTGTTGTGTCTGTCTCCACTGGCTCAACAAAAGTATCCTGAACTTGAGGTACCGGATCATCCAAGATAGCATCAACATTTGGGTCCAGTGGTTCTAGGGTTTTCACCGGTTCAGCAGCCGGGTTATCATCAGCCGGTTTATTCAACTTCGCCTTTTTGTTGGGCCTGGGTTTGGCCCTGAAAAGAACAAACACAAAGGTTGATACAGTGGGTAAAGCAGAGAATAGTAAGGGTCAGTTTAAACATGCTTACCCAGGAACCGTTTTAAGGGTTGGCAGTTGTGTCTCTGTTGATTCGCCAGAAGAAGAATGGGAAGTTCCCTGATAATTTGAATCAGATGGTGTAAGAGGTTGCCGGAAATAACCCGCCTTAGGATAACATGGGTCAGAAGTATAAGAGACCTCTGGGCGGCGCTTACGAACCGCCGTGTTCGGTAAACCGGAAGAGGTTACCACATGACCGCTGTGCCGAGTTGTGCGGCGAGCTTCGTGTTGCTGTTTCTTCAAAAGAAAGTTTGGGTCCATGTGAGCTAGAGGGTGAGAAAATCTTACTTTCCGGTTTGCTTGACGAGTTTTCGGAGTTGGTAGAGGTTCTGAGCTAGAGGAAAGAATAATTACCTCTACGTCACCAGCTTGACTAGCCTATGCATCCTCCTGATAATAATCGTTGTCAATAAGATGAATGAAGAAGGAACCAAGTGATTAAGTTCTACCTCTGACTCGTGATTCTCATCATCGTCATCAAAGGTTAAATCGGTGGAGTCGGCGGTTTTCTTTTTGGCAGGCCTCTTGGTGACCTTAGTCTTGACACGAGGGGTCTTCGCCGGTTTATCATGTTGTTTCTTTTTCCAGAACGGATCATCGCCCTGTCAAAGATTGATGAAAGTTATAAGGGAAGATTATAAGGGTCGGATTAAAAATAAGAGTTATGCAATTCTTACAGCTGACGGTTTATTGAAAACGCAGAAGGGACTAAGCCTTGTTTTGCTGCAGACAGCCACCGGTTCATCCAATATCTTTTTAACAGCTTCTGTAATTTCAGCATCACTTAGCTGAATGTTGATAGGTCGTTGAGGATCTTTAGGTCCCCTGGGTACTCGCACATTAAACCAGGGTGTCGTCTTAAAGGCAGAATGCTCCAGGAGATCCAGCAACGAACGAAATCAACGCCTGTTAAACCGTTCGCAACCAAGGCCCGAAGCTTTGAAAGTTGTGGCGCATGCTTGGATCGTTCTTTGGCGCTAAGTCATTGTGGGAATGGATGTGTGTTGGTAAGCCGGTGAGGACGGTAACCCGGTAGAGGATTCTCATTAGTTGGAGACGTGTCTCGGCAATAAAACCAAGTCTGATTCCAGTCCTTGGGTGACTATGATGCTTGGCGTGAGGGAAGCTGACATCTTTCCTCTTTTGGATTGCCATCCCGCCAAGTTCAGTATTGGGTCCGTCTGTAAATTCTGTACGGCGATTCAAATAGAAGAAATCCCTAAACAGCTCAACTGTGGGCTCCTCTTGCAGATAAGCCTCGCAAAATACTTGGAAATTACAAATATTGGACACAGAGTTAGGTCCAATATCTTGAGGGTGGAGATGGAAGCTAGCAAGCACATCACGGAATTTTTTTGATCCGGGAGGGCTAAACCCTCGACCCAGATGATCAACGAACACGATTACTTCTCCATCCTTGGGCGCAGGAGGATTTTCTGGACCAGGGCCCTCCAGTGGATGACTTCCTTTTTTGCTAAAGCGCCAGTTGCGACACATCCGTTTAGCTGCTCTTCAGTAACCCGGGAAGGGACCCAGTTGCAGGCATAAAATTGTATGGCCATTTTCAATGAAAAGCTGGAAAAAGATCAATGCCGGTTTAAGATTCATGACTAACAAGTATAAAGCGTTGCAAGGTCAGAAGGAGAAGACGTTGAAGCATAGATACGTATTAAACCGGATTCTGATATTGGCAGGGTTACAAAAATGGCGAATCGGCAGTTTAATAGAGGGCTAATGGTACCTTGGCGGATTACAATTTTCTAAAAAGTTAAACCGCCTACTTTGGTATGGAAGGTACAGATCTAAAATATCTACGTGAGGGAAAAACAAGTTTCACAGATTGATATGATAATTTCAAATCTGCAGCGTATCAGTAAGTCAAAATATATTCAGACCTAAGATAAAGGTGCTTAAGCAGTGTAAGTGCATCTAGTGCCCCTTAGTGATTTTGGTGTATTGAAGACTTATAGGTTAAGGGACTAATGTGTTTATGAGTGTACACAGGTCTATAAGTCTATGAGGAGTTTGATATTTACAGAGAAAGTCGACCCCTAAAAATGAAGTTCTTCGACTGAAGACTTTGGATTTCTGAAGACTTTCTGAAGACTTTGAAAGTGAAGAAATTGGTGTGACCTTGAAGACTTGGTATTCATTCGAGGAACATGAAGCGTGAAGACTTTTGTTTTCGTAGTTTCATTTTCTCTTTCTTGAGTCATAGGAAACACCGTACTGTTAAAGGGGGTCGAGGAAATACTAAGGAAAAATTTCCATGTGATGCTCAACTCAAAATCCGACACCTACCAATCCCTTCGAGTGAAGACATTGGAAATCTCATACAGTTCAGTCATATTCTTCAGTGACAGAGACGAAGTTCTTTTGGTCTCTAAAGAATTTGTTCTGACTGAGGAGTTAGGAATTCGCCAGTGCGGATTGCCTACACAGTGAGGAACATGATAGCCCTGAGGAATTTGATACTCATATTTCCGACCGTTGCTGTGTCTTGTGCCAGTTGTCCCAAAATATCTACCCACCTAATGGTCATATTATTGAAGGGCATTTATGTCTTATCATGTCGGGCTACTCCCTAGGCTATAAATAGCCGCCCCCTACAACCACTAGCTGGTTGGCTGCTCTAAGAGAAACTGACACTTGTCATTTGAGAGCATCCCATCCTCCGAGGACTTTGAGCGAAAATCATCGAGTGAGGAAAACCCAAACCCAAACACCTACAAACCCAAAGTGATTGAGCATCACTGAAGAGATTGATCCTGCGTGGATCCGACGCTTGTTACCTTTGAATATTGTGCTTCTTCCAGATGGTTAGGCGTCATGGTCTAGAGCATCCAAGAGGAATTGTGGATCGCCGAGTGACCGAGTTTGTGAAGGTTCGGAAGTCACCTGAAGACTTACTACGAGTGATTGGGCGACGTCTGTGTGACCTTAGCTCAAGGAGAATACGGTGAGGACTGTGTGTCCGGGACTGTGTGTCCTCAGGTTTAAATACCTAGCTACTCCAACCAGATGTACAACTGAGACAGCAGTTGGAACTGGTCTACCAAATCATTGTCTTCACCAAGCTTACTGGTTCCATTTCCTCAACTCTTTCATTTCCTCATTACTGTGTTGTGCACTTGTTCATATCTGTGTTTGAAGACTTTGACTGAAGACTTTCTCAATTTCCTCAGTTCAATTTCTTTAGTCTGTTTGTCTTCATCCTGTGTTATCCTGTGTTTACGCTTTCTATACTCTGTGCCTGTCTTCATTTCATCATGATGACCATGCTTGTGTTCTGTTATGTTTACTTCTGAGTACTTATTCCGCTGCAAGTAGTTCTTCGCTAAGGAATTTCCTCACCTGCAAATTCCTTAGTGAAGGATTCATAAAAATCGCCTATTCACCCCCCCTTTAGTCGAACGCACTTTCAATTGGTATCAAAGCAAGGTACTCCCTTGTTCTGTGTGATTTTGGTTTAACCACCTGGAGTTTAGTTATGTCGACCACAGGTATGATAAGGGTCTCTGTTGGGCGTCCTACCTTCGATGGGACGGACTACCCCTACTGGAAGAATAAGATGTGAATGCATCTTGAGGCAATTGATAACGATCTCTGGTATGTTGTGGAAAATGGTGTTCCCTCCGTCACACCTTCTCTGAATGCTGCTGATGTGAAGAGATTCAAGCAACTCGATTCTCAAGCGAAGAAAATCATATGTGGCCATCTGAGCAAAGGACAGTATGGAAGAGTGAGTGCTTTGGAAACTGCTAAGCTTGTCTGGGATAGGCTGTCCAAAGTGAATGAAGGAGTCTCAACGCAGCGTGACTCTGGCATTGATGATACAAGAACGTGCTGATTACAAGTCACTTGATTCCTCATTTGATACTCTGGCATTGATGATACAAGAACGTGCTGATTACAAGTCACTTGATCCCGCTGATATCCTCGAGAGGCTAAATACTCATGAGTTCCAGCTTGCCGAGAAGAGAGATCTCTATGGTTCGAGCTATGGCAGATCACGTGCCCTGAAGGCCAAGGTCGTCTCTGAATCTGAAGGTGAAGATTCTGGTAGTAGCCTTGGTGATCATGAAGAACTGAGCCAGGAGCTAGCACTGCTCGTGAAGAAATTCCAAAGGTTCTCAAGACGTGGTCGCTTTGGAAAATCCTCAAGGAGCAATGATTGCTCATCCTTTGACTACAAGAAGAGGCTATGCCACAAATGCAAGAAGCCTGGTCACTACATTCAAGATTGTCCTCAGTGGGAAAGGGAATCAAAGAAGAAGAAATACAAGGATTACAGTTCTGATGACGCGAAGAAGAAGAAGAAATCGTCAAAATCTTCATCATCAAAATCCTCTAAGTCTTCATCTCACAAGAAGAGCAGCTCCAAGAAAGCCTGGGCATTCATTGGCAAGGAAATGGACTCTGAGGCTGAATCTGAGGAACATGAGGAAGAGGAGCATCTGAGGAGTCCGATTCTGGTGTGGCGAGTCTAGCTCTCGCTATTGCATTCGTCAGCAAGTCCATCTTCAACCCTGAAGAAAATGGCTTCACCAACAAGGCTGATGAAGGCAATGATGACTATGCTCCCACCTATTGCTTCATGGCAAAGGGTGCCAAGGTACTCAAATATACCTCCTCTGAATCAAGTGAGAATGAATCTGATGAAAACCTCAACCCAGCTATTCTAAACTTGCTAAGATTGCTGTCAAACAACAAAATGCTTTTGAAAAGGTTCAAAACATGCTAGATAAAAGTGATGATATGTTGGGTGAAGAAATGGATCGCACTAAGACCTTGACTGAGAATCTTCAGAGACTTCAGTCTAGGTTTGACAATCTTCAAGGTCATCATAACACTCTCTTATCTGATCATGAGAAACTTTCTTATGAATTTCTTCAAACAAAGAAAGATCTTGAGAAGCTAAGAGTGAGTTATGAAGATCTTTAGAAGGAGCGTGATTCATTACTTGCTCAACAAATCAGCGCTTCTCGGGAAGAATTTGTTCCTCCATGCTTGAAATGCATTGAACCTGAATCTGCTAATTCTTCACCTGAATGTTCAAATGCATCTAATGCTACAAATTCTTCAACTGTCTCTGCTATCACTAATTCCTCATCTGAGGACATTGCTAGTATCACTGATGATGCAGGGCTGAAGGAATTGTACATCACAGGCATGTACAAAAGCCTCAAAGGGCATCCGACTCTTTGTGATGTGCTTAAAAAGCAGATCCTCAACAGGAACCCTAGGAAAGAGGGTATTGCCTTTGAGAGGAAACTTAATGCTGATGGTACATATTGGAAGCCTGGGCAGTACCCCAAAACCTCATGGGTTGCTGCAAAGGGACCTCCAGTAGATCCATTGAATCTATCTGGCTTTACATGTGAATCTCCTCATTCTTCTGATGAGTCATTTGACTCCAACTATAAACTGTTCAAAAATCAGAATGGTGAAGTATTTGCTAGATATGTTGGCACTAACTGCAGGAACGGTTCCCCTATGAAGAAAATCTGGGTTCCCAAAAGATGCCTTGAAAGTCTTCAGGTGAATGTCCTCATGACACCACCTGTGAAGAATAGGAACCCCAGATCAAACTCTTCATATGGACCAAATTCCTCAAAAGGATCAAAGTCCTCATATGAATATCATCGTGCTAACAACTCTGTTTCGCAGGGAAGAGCTAAGGTCTATGAATATGAGCATTATTCTTCTAATCATTATGTTCATAAGTCCTCGAAGAATTTCTCTGCTTATTCATATGCTTATCCTAACTCCTCTTACGTGAAACGAAATGGGTTGGCTTCTATGCCACCTTTCTCATATGGAGCTCGCAGAGTGATGAACTCTTTGCCACCCATTCAGATGTGGGTGGTGAAGAAAAAGAACTAATCTCTTCTGCAGGGTCAGGTCTCCAGACGTGCTCAAACGTCTGAAGAATTTGCTGGAGACCTGAAAATTGCCTGATAGGACGCAGGCTAATCATGAAGAAATGAACTCTCATTTCTCACGTCCTCATACTGCTTTATCTGTTGTATTACTTGATGAAATTGATCTGATGAATTGTGATGTCATATTCTTCACTGATGAAGTATATGAGTTCGTAAGCTGCACTAATTCATCTGTAGGATGATCAACCCAAAGCCACTGAGTGGGTCCTCAATAGTGGATGTACAAATCACATGACTGGTGACAAGAATCTATTGATGGATGCTCCCTTATCTCCATCGCATCTGAAGAATATCATCTTCGCTGACAAAGGCAAAAGTCAGGTATTGGGTCTAGGTAAGGTTGCGATCTCAAAGGATCGACACGTGGACAAAGTCATGCTTGTCGAGTCCTTAGGATACAACCTCATGTCTGTCTCAATGCTTTGCGATCTTGATATGGTTGTTGTCTTTGGCAAGTATCATTGTGTTGTGATCATGGAAGCTGACAATTCCAAAGTCTTCGAAGGCTTTAGGAGAGGAGACTTGTATATTGTTGATTTCTCTACAGGACCACAACCAGCTGTGTGCCTACTTGCAAAAGCTTCAGAAGGCTGGCTATGGCATCGACAACTTGGTCATGCAGGCATGAGGAATTTGCACACGCTTGCGAAGAAGAAGCATGTCATTGGCATTGAGAATGTCAAATTCCTCAAGGATCACTTATGCGGAGCCTGTGAAGCTGGAAAGATGACAAAGGCTAAGCATCCAGCGAAGACTATCATGAATACTACTCGACCATTTGAATTGCTTCACATGGATCTCTTTGGTCCTAACCATTATTCTGCAGTTTCAAATGATGCATCTCAATATGGCTTTGTTATTGTTGATGATTACTCTCGATACACATGGGTACAAATTGTTACTTAAAAACATGAAGTGCAGGAAGTCTTCAAACGATTTTCCTCAAGGGCTTCAACCAACTTTGGTGTGAAGATCAAGCACATCATAAGTGACAATGGAACTGAGTTCAAGAATTCTGGTCTTGATGACTATCTTGATGAACTTGGTATTACTCATGAGTTATCTGCTCCTTATACTCCTCAGCAGAATGGCGTCATGGAGCGCAAGAACATGACTCTTGCTGAGATGGCTTGCACTATGCTTGATGAATACAAAACGCCTCGTTGTTTCTGGATTGATGCAATTGATACTGCGTGCCACGTCATCAACAGAGTATATCTTCACAAATTCTTTAAGAAGACTGCATATGTACTCCTCACTGACAAGAAACCCAATGTGAGTTATTTCAAAGTCTTCGGTGCTAAATGTTGGATTAGAGATCCTCATCACAACTCAAAATTTGCACCGAAAGCACATGAAGGTTTTATGCTTGGTTACCGAAAGGACTCGCACACCTACAGAGTCTTCAACAACGTTCTTCACAAGGTTGTTGAAACTGTAGATGTGTGATTCGATGAAACTAATGGCTCACAAAGAGAGCACCTACCTTCTGTGATAGATGAACCAGCACCTGAGGAAACTATCAAGTTCAAGGCTACTGAGGATGTCATTCCTACCGAAGAATCTGCTGAAGAATTCATTCCAGAACGTGAAGTAAGTCGAGCTAATGCACCTGAAGAAAATACTGAAGAAAATGGTGCTGAAGAAAATGCTGATCAAATTCCTCGACGACAACCAGCTCATCCTCGCGTTGCAAAAGAAGTGCAAGTTGAAAAGATCATCGATGACATTGAAGCACCAGGTCCTCTCACACACTCAAGAGCTTCACATTTATCTAACTTTTGTGGGCACTATGCTTTTGTCTCTATTACAGAGCCCACTAAGGTAGATGAAGCATTTATGGAGCCTGAGTGAATTCAAGCTATGCAAGAAGAATTACATCAATTCGAGCTCAACAACGTCTGGGAAATGGTCAAACGTCCAGATCCTCGCAAGCACAATATCATTGGCACAAAGTGGATCTACCGTAACAAGCAAGATGAAAATGGCCTTGTGGTGAGGAATAAGGCACGGCTTGTAGCTCAAGGCTACACACAGGTTTTGAAGATCCAAAGAATCCTGACAAAGTCTTCAGACTCAATAAGGCCCTCTATGGCCTCAAGCAGGCCCCTCGGGCGTGGTATGATACTTTGAAGGAATTCCTCATGAAGAAAGGCTTCAAACCCGGTTCACTCGATCCTACTCCTTTCACTAAATCTTATGATGGTGAACTGTTTGTGTGCCAAATCTATGTTGATGATATTATCTTTGGCTGTACTGACCAACGTTATAGTGATGAATTTGCCTATATGATGAGTGAAGAATATCAAATGTCTATGATGGGAGAATTGAAATTCTTCTTAGGTCTTCAAATTTGTTAACAACGCAATGGCATATTCATATCTCAGGAGAAATACCTCAAGGATGTACTGAGGAAATTCGGCATGCAAGATTGCAAAGGCGTCAAAATTCATATGCCCACAAATGGCCATCTGTGCACTAATTAAAATGGTATTGACTTCGATCATAAGGTATATCGCTCCATGATTGGTTCTTTATTGTACTTATGTGCATCTAGGTCAGATATAATGCTTAGTGTTTGCATGTGTGCCTGATTTCAAGCTACACCGAAGGAATCACACCATAAGGCTGTGAAACATATTCTTCGATATCTAGCTCACACACCAACACTTGGATTATGGTACCCCAAGGGCTCGGCTTTTGATCTCATTGGATATTTTGACTCTGACTATGCTGGTGATCGTGTGGACCGCAAGTCAACATCTGGTACATGTCATTTCCTCGGACGATCTTTGGTCTGTTAGTCATCGAAGAAACAGAACTGCGTATCACTGTCTACTGCTGAAGCTGAGTACATTGCTGATGGTTCTTGCTGTGCTCAATTGCTGTGGATGAAGCAAACTCTCAAGGCCTATGGCGTCAACGTGAAGAATGTGCCTCTCTTCTGTGACAATGAGAGTGCCATCAAGATTGCTCACAACCCAGTTCAGCACTCGAAGACAAAGCACATTCAGATTCGTCATCACTTTCTTTGTGATCATGTGTTGAAGGGCGACATTTCTATTGAGCACGTGAAGACTGAAGAACAGCTATCCGATATCTTCACAAAGCCCTTGGATGAGAAGAGATTTAGCAAGTTGCGGTGTGAGCTAAATATCTTAGAATCTTTGAATGTTCTTTGAAAAGGACACTCATCCTAACTCTTATGCAAAATTTATGACTTAGATGTGCAACACATGAAGAAACGTTTTTCTTCAATCAATGAAGACTAACACTCTAAGTGTGAAGAAATTAACGAAGAATTTGATTCTCAGAACCCTACGACAATTGTACGTGGTGTCTAAAATCATCATTCATATACGGTGGGTCACGCCACCACCAAAGTTGAAAATCTTAAAATTGAGTTTTTCCTTAGTTTTTTTAAATTCCTCAGTTGTTCATTTTCTTCAACTTTGCATAGTCTTCACCTTCTCCGTCATTTTTCTTCATTGGCTATATATATATATATATATATATATATATATGAGTTTATGTCCTCTACAACATTCACTTATTGCTATTTCTTCAAGTTGCTTTTCTGCTAAGTGAATGTGATCGGACCCTTCCCCCTCTATGCTAAACTCAACCCATTCTATTCACAAATTCTTCATGTGCGTTCTATTTGAAACTCGTTCAAAATCTTCACTGTGTCCTTGTCAGCTGAAGAATTTGCCAACGCAACGTTAAAACTTATCTTATCCAAAAAATTTGGTTTTGCTGCTCAAACTGTTCCGAATCCCATGAAAACACTTATCTATTCACCCACGATCTCACACGATGTCCACTTCTCAGTACATGGGTGACACATGTCAAGCGAATGAGAAGGCTCAGGGGCATGTTCGTCCAAATTCTTCGGGCGAACAGTTTTTCACCGTGGCTATAAATACCCCTCCCCTTCCTCACTTCTCTTTTACTCCGCTCGACCTTACTCCAGCTCGAGCTTCTCAAACCCAAGCGCCGCCGCTACTTCATCGTCGCCGGTGAGGAAGAGCTTCACTGCCTCGACCTCGTCGCCGTCGTACTCGCGCCGGTCGCGGATTTCTTCACTCCGCCGCCACCATAGCTGTCTTCCTCAGCCAAGTTAGGGCGTGGAAGATCTGCACTGACGAACTTCACATCTCCACTTCCCAGTTCGTCGTGTTCTTCGTCCAGGGTAATTAAAAGTTACTTTTATTGCCCTCTTTGATTCAAATGATTTCTACAAAATCCTCAAAGGTGTTTTTCTTCAAATCTTCACACACTAAAACACCTCACATGTCATCTGTTCTTGATTCATTTCTCTAAGTTATATTTTTCTTCAAGATTCCTCAATTGTGTGGATTTCTGATCTGTACAACTCTGGAACCTAAGACAAAGAACGCTCAGTGAAATTCTTCAAGACTCATCTGGTCAAATTCCTCAAACTTGTTCTTTTTACAAAACCTTCTGAGAACGCATATGACCTCTCCAAATTCCTCGCAACTATACTCTGTTCACAGACACTCATATCCGCTGCTGAATCACTAGGTTCTCATCAACTTAACTCATTTGCAGCGTTCCTCGAAGAAAAGTTGCATACTTCTTCAGAGAATTCCATTGTTCAAATTCCTCATCTGAAGAAAATGGCTGATGGAAAGAAGCCACAAAAGGGAGGAAAGAGGCCTGAGATTAAAACTGCTTTTGAAATCCATGATGACATATATGCGGATTACTGCACTCCTGATGAGGCCAAGTTTGGAAAAGAGGACAAAAATCAGCGCAAGGTGCGCATACAGAGGATAGAAAGGAGATGGGCAAGAGAGTGGAGGGAGTACAGGTATGTAACTCCCAAGTACATGAAGAAATTTGCACTCAATCCTCCATGCCCAAGACCTCCATTGGCACCTGGCCAAGAAGTAGATCCCACTAGCCTCAAGCGCGGTGAGGATTATCCTGATGAATGGGCCAAGCGCCAGGCCAAGTTGGCTAGACAAGCAAGAGAAGTAGTGAGGAAATTCAACGAAGACTCTGCTGCTGCTGCTGCTGCTGCTGAGGCCTCTGCTAGCAAGCCGAAGAAGGCCATGGCAAAGAAGCCTGCACATAAGCCAAGTGTCTCACCTTCAATGCCCTCACGGCTAGATTCCTCAAAGCCCTCACGGCCAACTCGTCAAACTGCTCCTGCTCCTCCAAAGTCCTCAGCTCCTCCGCCAAAGTCTTTGGCTGCTCCGACCAAATCTACTGCACCAGTGCATCTCGCCACATGCCAAAGGACTGCAGGCATATCTATTGCCTCAAGAGCCTCTGCAAGTTCCTCATCTGCCCGAAGTTCCTCAGCTGGCCCCTCTCTGCTGAAGAAAAAGGTCGCTACTGGACGAGGTCCTCGACCAAGTCCTCACAAGAAGCAGGTCGCCTTCCAAGTGCCCTCTAATGATGATGAGGCTGATGATGAAGAACTAGCCGAAATCATCAGGGACAGGCAACACAGGGCCGCTAGTGCCAAGGGCAGTGTTGTGCCTCTTTTGCTGGATCCAAAGAAGATCCTGGATTACATTGATCTGTGGCACAAAGATCCAAACACTCCCATGCCAGAACTGAATCTCTCTCCTGGTCAAAGTCATATGTTGTCAGCTTTCATTGCTGAAGAAAAATGGAAGTTTGAGAAGGCCATGCAGCAGAAGAAAGCTCAGTACAGGAAGGAACGCTTCCTGAAGAAAAACGTTGTCTCTATGACAACTAAAGAACTTGTGAAGATCCAGGCTGAAATCAAAGGCCTTAGCGATGACTTAAGTGCTTTCTATGCTGATTGGCAAGGAGCCAAGGTCAAGTTTGTAAAACTGACTGAGAAATTCACTTCAAAGGTTGCAGCTCCATCGCAACCAGAAATTCCTCAAGCCGAAGCATCTGCTCAACCAACAGAAGAGCACGCAGCACCGTTGATGAAAATCAGGCTGCTGAAGAAAATGTGAGTTCCCGGGCTGATGACTGCATTCCAGCCGCTGAAGAAATTGCCAGGGCATCCACTAGTGCTGCGCCTGAAGAAAATGAAGAAGTCAGGGCAACCGCATCAGTTGTGCCTGAAGAAATTCAACTAAATTCCTCTGCTCCTCCTGCGCCTACCCCAACTCCAATCCTTCCATCTGCATCAGATGTGAAGAAGACCAAGGCTACAGAGCGTGCAACGGTGAGGAAAAGGAAAGCATCAACTTCATTAGATTCTTCAGCTCCGAAGAAGATGAAGAAATTGACAAGCTCATTTGCAAATCCAATTGATGCTGTTCCTGTTTCCAGCATGCCATCAGAGGGAATCGTCCCTTTCGATGAAGAATATGTGATCCCCAGCGGATCTGATGAAGACATTCCCCTTGCTGCTTCCTCAGAGCAGATGGATGAAGAAATTGAAGCGGACGCAATCCCTTCAACTCCAATTGTCTCCTCGCCCATGCCTCAGTTCACTGCTGAAGAGGCCGGCGTTGAGGAATTGGATGAACAAAATTCTGACGTGGACATTGTGAGTACTACTCCATTGATGAATGATGATTTTTGGGATAGTCAGCATCCCAACTCCCCTCTGTTCACGCCATTGCAACAAATCCCTCAGTCCCCAGCACATACTGTTCCATTGGGATCTGAAGAAACTCACCCCACTCCGTCTGTACATGAAGCAATTCCAGCCACTAGTGCTGAAGAAACTGCTGCTGCTGAATCATTGAAGACACAGACTGTCACTGAAGAGGAACCAGAAATTCCTCAGCCTGAAGAACCTGAGATTGTGATTCCTGAGGTTGTGATGCAACTGACTGACACTCCTCAACCCAAGCCAAAGTATCCATTCTCAAGGAAGCAAAAATTCAAGACTGATGATTTCTTCGGCGAGCACGTATTCTTCACTGATTACAATCCCTATGACTCTGGTCGCATTAGGAAGAGGCGTTTCTGGACTGCCAGCCAGACAAATTTCTATTCCTCAGTGTTGTTCAAGAAAGACAAAGTCTTCGATCATGAGCACATTCCTCACGTGGATATGGAATCTCTGTCGTGCTTCGTGCCAGTCCTCAGTGTTCTTCATGATGCTGGACTGTTAAATTTCTGCACTGACATCTGTGATTGGAATGAAGAACTCATTCTTCAATTCTATGCAACGCTGCACATCACCAGAGACTCTGAAGATGTGAATTCATGGGTGCTGGACTGGATGACTGAAAATACACACTACAAGGCACCAGCTACTGAATTGCTTCATGCTTTGCCTCTCAGTCCTCCCCTTGAAGCTGCTCGTTGCATGTACCAAGAGCCCGAGCTTACAGATCACTATATGCAAGTGCTGATGAAGCCATTGAAGCCAGGTCAGGCCACAAGAACCAAATTCCTCGTGAAGGAATTGCTATGTGTGCCTCAGACTGTCTATCGCATTCTGACAAAGACATTGAGTCCTATCAAGGGCCACGACTCGAATGAAGAAGAAGTTATTGTCATCATGAAGAATCTGCTTTTCAATATCATGCATGGCGTCCCCATCAACTTCCATGATTTCTTCATGAGGACTCTGGCCAATGTCGCAATGTCACCACTTGAGTTGAAGCCTTATGCTTCGTGGATTATGAGATTCATCAGAACAAGGTCTTCACTCAACTACAAAGCTGATACACTGCAGCTACTTGCCCCCGATTGAAGTCCTCAAACGAACATTTTCCTCAGCTGATGATAAGGGCAAGGCTTCTGCTGTTATTGATGAAGGCATTCGTCCATTGGATGGTCAATTTCGCAAAGCTGGATCTTATTCTACCAATGACGATTCTGCCACCCACGACTCTGCCGCCAACGCACCCAAGCAAAATCCTCAAGGCACAGCTCCCAGGGTGATGACTGATCGTGAGCTTCTCCTCAGTCTTCACCAGAAGGTTGATCGCAATCACAAATGGGTTAAGCGTCAGTTTGGTTCAATTCTTCACAACATGACTGCTACCCATAATGCAGTGAAGAAAAACCATTACTACCTCCATGAAACCTTCAACCATAACTGGGCTGTTCTGTCTCACATTTATAGCGCAGAAGATCTGAAGAAAATGGGTCTCAAGGAAGATTTTGACTGGTCTGCTCCTCCACCGAAGAAATACAAGAAGGTTAAGGTTCCTTCCTTGGTGGCCAGCTCCTATTCTTCATCGCGCGACACCGATGAGCATGAAAACTTGGACGACACTGCGGCAGGCCCAACATCAACAATCGACCCCAACAACGCTGGCGCTCCTTCATCAACTTGATATTCTTCAGGGGCGTTAGTCCCCAGTTTCGATCCTTTTGGTCATTCGATGACAAAGGGGGAGAAATTTGAGTTAGTCTTCAAGCGGGTCTATCCTATATGGGCATTTTTTTGCTAAGTTACAACTCTCGTTCTTCTGATGACTTTGTTGGATCGAGTTGTAAACTTAAACTCTATGGTGGCCTGATACTTTTGCTGTGGTTTTTCTGCATGCTTATTCCTCATTAATGTTTATGCACGCATGCTGAATCACATCAGTAACCATATTTCATCATGCATTTCAAATTCTTCATATTATGTGTCAAATGCGTGTATGAATTACAAGATATAGGGGGAGATCTCCATGATTCTACTCTTCAAGTGTGCATTGCTTCACAAGCAAATTCCTCACTATGCACATCTTCAGGGGGAGTTCTTCTATATCTTGCAATCAAATTCCTCAATATCAGTATTTACACTTCATATGTTTATCCCCGTTGAAAACTTAACCTATATTGTCATCAATCACCAAAAAGGGGGAGATTCTAAGTGCATCTAGTGCCCCTTAGTGATTTTGGTGTATTGAAGACTTATAGGTTAAGGGACTAACGTGTTTATGAGTGTACACAGGCCTATAAGTCTATGAGGAGTTTGATATTTACAGAGAAAGTCGACCCCTCAAAATGAAGTTCTTCAACTGAAGACTTTGGATTTCTGAAGACTTTCTGAAGACTTTGAAAGTGAAGAAATTGGTGTGACCTTGAAGACTTGGTGTTCATTCGAGGAACATGAAGCGTGAAGACTTTTGTTTTCATAGTTTCATTTTCTCTTTCTTGAGTCATAGTAAACACCGTACTGTTAAAGGGGGTCGAGGAAATACTAAGGAAAAATTTCCATGTGATGCTCAACTCAAAATCCTACACCTACCAATCCCTTCGAGTGAAGCCATTGGAAATCTCATACAGTTCAATCATATTCTTCAGTGACAGAGACGAAGTTCTTCTGGTCTCTGAAGAATTTGTTCTGACTGAGGAGTTAGGAATTCGCCAGTGCAGATTGCCTACACAGTGAGGAACATGATAGTCCTGAGGAATTTGATACTCATATTTCCGACCGTTGCTGTGTCTTGTGCCAGCTGTCCCAAAATATCTACCCACCTAACGGTCATATTATTGAAGGGCATTTATGTCTTATCATGTCGGGCTGCTCCCTAGGCTATAAATAGCCGCCCCCTACAACCACTAGCTGGTTGGCTGCTCCGAGAGAAACTGACACTTGTCATTTGAGAGCATCCCATCCTCCGAGGACTTTGAGCGAAAATCATCGAGTGAGGAAAACCCAAACCCAAACACCTACAAACCCAAAGTGATTGAGCATCACTGAAGAGATTGATCCTACGTGGATCTGACGCTTGTTACCTTTGAAGATTGTGCTTCTTCGAGACGGTTAGGCGTCATGGTCTCGAGCATCCAAGAGGAATTGTGGATCGCCGAGTGACCGAGTTTGTGATGGTTCGGAAGTCACCTGAAGACTTACCACGAGTGATTGGGCGAGGTCTGTGTGACCATAGCTCAAGGAGAATACGGTGAGGACTGTGTGTCCTCAGGTTTAAATACCTGGCCGCTCCAACCAGATGTACAACTGAGACAACAGTTGGAACTGGTCTACCAAATCATTGTCTTCACCAAGCTTACTGGTTCCATTTCCTCAACTCTTTCATTTCCTCATTACTGTGTTGTGCACTTGTTCATATCTGTGTTTGAAGACTTTGATTGAAGACTTTCTCAATTTCCTCAATTCAATTTCTTCAGTTTGTTTGTCTTCATCCTGTGTTATCCTGTGTTTACGCTTTCTGTACTCTATGCCTGTCTTCATTTTATCATGATGACCATGCTTGTGTTCTGTTATGTTTACTTCTGAGTACTTATTCTGCTGCAAGTAGTTCTTCGCTAAGGAATTTCCTCACCCGCAAATTCCTCAGTGAAGAATTCATAAAAATCGCCTATTCACCCCCCTCTAGTCGATATAACGCACTTTCAAGCAGTTCATCAGATCCAGATGAGATTATTCTATACAGAGAGGATGCACTAATGATGAAAAAGGGACTATAATATGACCGCGCAGGAAAATATAAGATCTAAACTCGCCATTTATGCCACGGATAAGAACAGGGAAGAACAGCACTAAGCTTCGATGAACTCGCAGATAACCCTAACGGGATCTATGGGAGGGGCAAAGAAAGTGTCACCAGGGCTGTTGAACGCGAAGGCGTACAGGCGGAACTCTGGTCGAATCAGGTTGATGCAACGGCCGTTGTTGGGGCAGAGGCGAAGGTCGACGGCGGTGGCAGCGCTCGAGTACTGAGGCAACGCGAGGTGGAAGAAAGGTGAAGAGGCAAGGGGAGAAAAGGAAAGGGACCCCTGGCCTTATTTATAAGACGAAGGGATAAGCGACAGGCACGGGAATCGAGGAGCCCAAAATATGGATATGTGACAGAGCTGTCGCCTCGATTTTCGGAGGCTCGTTAATAAAAGAAAGGTATATACGGTTCTTTAATGAACAGGTGATGTCATGACAGTTTATTATAATCCTGGAAGATGACGTCATGGCGGATTACAAGGTTTACTCGAAGGTACTGAAGAAGAAATTTTCCTAAGTGTTGAAGATTGACATGAACAGGTTCAAATCAATCTGGGGCCTAATGTTGGGGCTAGAACTACTGGGTATAAACCGCCCAGGAGGGGCCGGGTTATACCTGTAATGAGTTATCCATATTGAAGCCCATGAAGACAAGGAATATGGCGCTTTACGGAGGAGACTAACAAGAAGGCCCAGATGCCCAAAGGCGGATTAGGGCCCGTAGAGGTAAACCGCCATATGGTAGTTGACTTGTGTTGTAAGATAAGAAAGGGTAGAAACCGAGCCGGACACTCTTATGAGCCGGCCGGGATTCTGTGAACCGCCGGGCGTCAACCTGTGTATATAAAGGGATGACCCGGCGGCGGTTGGGGGACAACAAACAACAACTCGAGAGCCAGGTCAAGCGGATTCGCTCCCTGGTCATTGAAATCCTAGCAATTCCACATCAACTGGATTAGGCCTTTACCTTCACCGCAAGGGGCCGAACCAGTATAAACTCCTTGCGTCCTTTGTCCCGCTTTAACCCCTTTAAGCTAACCCATCGCGATGGCTCCACGACTAAGTCCTCGCACTAGGACATCTGCCGTGACAAAACCACGACAGATATGAAGATTCCTTTCTCTGTAAACCGACTCTGTACAACCCTAGGCCCCTCCGGTATCTATATAAACCGGAGGGGTTAGTCCGTAGAGGCAATCATAATCATACAGGCTAGACATCTAGGGATTAGCCATTACGATCTCGAGGTAGATCAACTCTTGTAACCCCTATACTCATCAAAGTCAATCAAGCAGGAAGTAGGGTATTACCTCCATTAAGAGGGCCCGAACTTGGGTAAACATTGTGTCCCCTGCCTCCTGTTACCCTCGATCCTTAGACGCACAGTTCGGGACCCCCTACCCGAGATCTGCCGGTTTTGACACCGACATTGGTGCTTTCATTGAGAGTTCCACTGTGCCATCATCGAAAGGCTCGATAGCTCCATCAATCATCTACAACAATGCTGCCGTGAAGGAGATTTTTCTCCCCGGCCAGATCTTTGTATTCGGCGGCTTCGCGCTGCGTGCCAACTCGGTTGGCCACCTGGAGCAGATCGACATCTACGCCCCTGGTCACCAGAGATTAGTTTTGGAAATCTAAACTATGTCGCTGATATCCGAGGAGACTTGATCTTCCAAGGGTTCGCGGCCTCAACCACCACTCCAGCCTTAGATACGGAGCGCGTTACCAGGTCCGAAGACGGGAGTCTAGAGCCTGTCGGACTCTCTGCGGCTATAGAGCTCAACACTGGAGAACTGGTGAGAATAGCGTCTCCGGCAGTCATCACAAAGCCGGACTCTTCTCCGGACACTAGCTCCGAACCCTTGAAGTACGCGTCATGCGAGCTCGGCCAGGAAACTTCTGTCCCCGTCCAAATCTCGCTCTTAAACGAGGCTTTGGACTTAATGCGATCCATCGCCATCGCAGAGGAACCGCTTTCGAATTACGCCCAGCCCGGACTAGGGGCTGAAAATAGGGAATCTTACTTCCCACCTACCACCCACTTCATAGACACTATCGAAGATCTAACCGACATGCTTGATTACGCCTCCGAAGACATCGACGGTATGGACGACGATGCCGGAGAGGAGCAGGCCCAAAACCCGGCGTTCACCGGACGCTGGTCGGCCACTTCCTCAAACGATGTATACATGGTGGACACACCTAAAGAGGATGACGACGATGATGAGAAAGATCCAGTTGAGGACGAACCTCCTGAGATACCACCAAAGCGTCGACGTCAGCGGTGCCGCTCTAAATCACGTCGCGGGAAAGACAGTAATACCGGCACTGGAGACAACGATACTCCAGAGAAAGCTGAAGGCCAAGAAGACCCCATCGAGCCAACATCCGAACAGGATGATTGGGAGGACGGGCAAATCGACCCTGACGAGCAAGCAGGGAACTACTCAGAGGATAGTAACTATCTACCACTCTCCAAGGACGACGTGAGCCTCGGCGTCGATGATTTTATCGTGCCAGAGGAACACCTCTAACAAGAGCGCTTTAAGCGCCGGCTAATAGCCCCTGCAAGAATCCTAAAGAAGAAGAAGCCGCAGCTTCAAGCTGACCAAGATCTGCTCAATGACAGATGGACTAATGTCCTGGCAGCCGAAGAATACGGCCTCGAACGCCCAACAAAGAGTTACCCAAAGCGTAAGCTGCTACCCCAAGTCATCGATGAGGTGCTGGAGCCTATACCACCCACGCGTAACGCGGCTGACGGACCTGACCGACCACCCCGTGGCCAGGAGAGAATGACAACTCAACCCGAACACCAGCCGGCACCACCTCGCCATAAAAGCAGAGAAACAACAGCCCGGGGATCCACATATGACCTACGGCAGGACCTGGAAAATAGAGCAGGTCTGACCAGATCAACCTACAAATCGCGGAGGCGTGCCCCGGCGCGAGAAAACAGCTATCAAGCCTGGCGCGACAAGCATAACCACGCCCGGGCCAAAAATTGCATAGAGACTTCATCCGAACTGCCTCGTGACATGGCCCGATACAGAGGCGCTGCACACCCCCTATGCTTCACCGATGAGGTAATGTAGCACCAGTTCCCAGAAGGGTTTAAACCTCTGAACATTGAATCATACGACAGCACAACAGATCCCGCAGTATGGATTGAAGATTTTCTTCTACACATTCACATGGCTCACGGTGATGATCTACACGCCATCAAATACCTTCCCCTAAAAATTAAGGGGCCAGCTCGACACTGGTTAAATAGGCTCCCAGAAAACTCTATTGAAGCTGGGAAGACCTGGAGGATGCCTTTAGAGACAACTTCCAAGGCACCTATATCCGGCCTCCAGATGCTGATGACCTCAGCATATTGTCCAGCAGCCCGGAGAGTCAGCCAGAAAATTCCGAACTAGGTTCCTCATTAAAAAGAACTAGATTGTCGATTGTCCAAACGCCGAAGCCCTAGCGGTTAAACATAGCATTCGCGGCGAATGGCTCGCCCGACACCTCGGCCAAGAGAAGCCGAAGTCAATGGCAGCCCTGACAGTACTCATGACCCACTTTCGCGAGGGCGAAGACAGCTGGCTAGCCCGTAGCAGTAATAGTACAAGTGAACCTGGCACTTCCGAAGCCAGGAATAGCAACGGCAGGCCCCGACGCACCAAACACAAGCACCGAAGCAACAATGACAATACCGAAGACACGGCGGTCAACGCCGGATTCAGCGGCTGCATGTCCGGTCAGCGGAAGAAGCCATTCAAAAGAAACAGAGAGGGCTCATCCAGCTTGGACCAAATACTTGATCGCCCCTGCCAGATTCACGGCACCCACGACAAGCCTGCCAATCACACCAACAGAAGTTGTTGGGTCTTTAAACAGGCCGGTAAGTTAAATACCGAACATAAGGAGAAAGGGTCGCCCAGCGAGGATGACGACGAGGAGCCTCGTCCACTAAACACAGGGGGACAGAAGAAATTTCCCCCCGAAGTCAAAATGGTGAATATGATATACGTTACTCATATCCCCAAGAGGGAGCGCAAGCACACGCTAAGGGGCGTCTATGCGACAGAGCCAGTCGCAACAAAATTCAACACATGGTTGGCCTGTCCGATCACCTTCGATCAAAATGACCATCCGACTAGTATCCGTCACGGAGGTTCGGCCGCACTGGTCCTCGATCCAATCATTGACGGATTCCACCTTACACGAGTCCTCATGGACGGCGGCAGCAACCTTAACCTACTCTATTTAGGACACTGTCCGCAAGATGGGTATTGATCCGTCAAGAATCAAGCCCACTAAAACTACCTTTAAAGGAGTAATACCTGGTGTAGAGGCCCGCTGCACGGGCTCAATCACATTGGAGGTTGTCTTTGGTTCGCCGGACAACTTCCGCAGCGAAGACGTGATCTTCGACATTGTCCCCTTCCGCAGTGGCTACCATGCACTGCTCGGACGAACCGCGTTCGCTCGCTTCAATGCGGTCCTGCACTATGCCTATTGATACGTCTCCAACGTATCTATAATTTTTTATTGTTCCATGCTATTATATTATCTGTTTTGGATGTTTAATGGGCTTTAATATGCTTTTTTATATTATTTTTGGGACTAACCTATTAACCGGAGGCCCAGTGCCAGTTTCTGTTTTTTGTGTGCCTATTTTAGAGTTTCGCAGAAAAGGAATACCAAACGGAGTCCAAACAGAATGAAACCTTCGCGATGATCTTTCTTGGACCAAAAGCAATCCAAAAGACTTGGAGTTGAAGTCTGGAATGCCACGAGGCGGCGACGAGGCAGGAGGGCGCGCCCAGGGGGTAGGCGCAGCCCCACCCTCGTGGGCCCCTCGTAGCTCCACCGACGTACTTCTTTCTCCTATATATACTCTTATACCCTAGATCGATCAGGGAGAGCCACGAAACCACTTTTCCACCGCCGCAACCTTCTATACCCGTGAGATCCCATCTTGGGGCCTTTTCCGGCGATCTGCCGGAGGGGGAGCCGATCACGGAGGGCTTCTACATCAACACTATTGCCTCTCCGATGAAGCGTGAGTAGTTTACCACAGACCTTCGGGTCCATAGTTATTAGCTAGATGGCTTCTTCTCTCTCTTTGACTCTCAATACAAAGTTCTCCTCGATGTTCTTGGAGATCTATTCGATGCAATACTCTTTTGTAGTTTGTTTGCCGAGATTTGATGAATTATGGATTTATGAGTAAGATTATCTATGAATATTATTTGGTTCTTCTCTGAATTCTTATATGCATGATTTGATATCTTTGCAAGTCTCTTCGAATTATCGGTTTAGTTTGGCCTACTAGATTGATCTTTCTTGCAATGGGAGAAGTGCTTAGCTTTGGGTTCAATCTTGCGGTGTCCTTTCCCAGTGACAGTAGGGGCAGCAAGGCACATATTGTATTGTTGCCATAGAGGATAAAAATATGGAGTTTATATCATATTGCTTGAGTTTATCCCTCTACATCATGTCATCTTGCTTAATGTGTTACTCTGTTCTTATGAACTTAATACTCTAGATGCATGCTGGATAGCGGTCGATGTGTGGAGTAATAGTAGTAGATGCAGAATCGTTTCGGTATACTTGACACAGACGTGATACCTATATTCATGATCATTGCCTTAGATATCTTCATAACTATGCGTTGTTCTATCAATTGCTCGGCAGTAATTTATTCACCCACCGTAATACATGCTATCTTGAGAGAAGCCATTAGTGAAACCTATGGCCCCCGGGTCTCTTTCTTATTATATTGCGTCTCTTTTATTTACATCGCATCTCGTTTACTATTTTGCAATCTTTACTTTCCAATCTATACAACAAAAATACCAAAAATATTTACTTTACTATCTTTATTAGATCTCACTTTTGCGAGTGACCGTGAAGGGATTGACAACCCCTTTATCGCGTTGGTTGCAAGGTTCTTGATTTTTTGTGCAGGTACTAGGTGACGTGTGCGTTGTCTCCTACTGGATTGATACCTTGGTTCTCAAAACTGAGGGAAATACTGACGCTACTTTGCTGCATCACCCTTTCCTCTTCAAGGGAAAACCAACACATGCTCAAGAGGTAGCAAGAAGGATTTCTGGCGCCGTTGCCGGGGAGATCTACGCCAAGTCAATACACACCAAGTACCCATCATAAACTCTTCTCCCTCTCATCACATTATTTGCCATTCGCCTCTCATTTTCCTCTCCCCCACTTCACAAAAAATTGCCATTTTATTCGCCCCTCTTTTCTGTTCGCCTTTTTCTCGTTAGATCTTTTGTTTGCTTGTGTTGCCATGTGCCTTCTATATGCTTGCATCTTCACTTGCTGAAAATCTATTGTTATGGATCCTCGTCCCCTTGCTAATCTTTTTAAAAGATCCAATTATGAAGAACCAATTGCTAGTGAGTTGAGTGCACTAGATTATCTTTATGAGGTTTTGATTGAAATTCATGAATCTGGAAATTGTGATGAAGTGTTGAAAGAAGAAATTTATGAAGTGATTCACGGTAGCTCCTTGAATGAAAAGCATGATTGCAATGATATTATTATAAATTCTATTAATGTCAATTGTGCTAATAATATGCAAAACCCTAAGCTTGGGGGTTCTAGTTCTGCTATGTAAACTACTTGTTGCAACGATCATGATTGGGGTGATTCTTCTTACAATCTTGAAAATTTCTTTAAGCCCCATGATGAATATGAGATTGATAATAATGTTTGCAATAATAATGAAAGTGGGTTTGGAAGAGTGTCAACTTTAGATCCCACATATTTGGATAATGTTCAATCTTATGAGGTTTTTGATAAAAGTGGGTTTGGAGAGGTCATGACTTTAGTTAATTTTAATCCCACTATTTTAGAAGAGTGTCAACTTTGCATGCATGTGGATCATGTTGAAAATATTTTATGTGATAGCTATTTTGTTGAATTTGCTTATGATCCCTCATGTAATTATTATGAGAGAGGAAAATATGGTTGTAGAAATTTTCATGTTACAAAATTACCTCTCGTTATGTTGAGATTGCTATTGTTTCTTTCCACTTCCTTGCATATGCTAGTTTTTGCTTGCTATGATAATTTGTTTGCCTATAAGATGCATATGCATAGGAATTATGTTAGACTTAGATGTGTTTTCCACGTGTTTCATGATGCTCTCTTTGCGCTTCAATTCTTGTCTTTCATGTGAGCATCATCGAAATCTCAATGCCTAGCTTAGGGCGTTAAACGATAGCGCTTGTTGGGAGGCAACCCAATTTTATTTTTGTGCTTTGCTTTTTGCTCTTGTTTAGTAATAAATAATTCATCTAGCTTCTGTTTATATGTGGTTTTATGTTTTAATTAGTGTTTTTTCCAAGTAGAACCTTTGGGAAGACTTGGGTGAAGTCTTTGCGATCTTGCTGTAAAAAACAGAAACTTTTGCGCTCACGAGATTGGCTGCCATTTTTTACTGGAAAGTGATTTTAGGTTGATTATTTTTGCAGATGATTAATAGACAAATTCCTCACGTCCACCAATTTATTTCAGAATTTTTGGAGTTCCATAAGTATTTGAACAAGTCAGATTACTACATACTGTTCTGTTTTTCGTGTGTTGTTTGCTTATTTTGATGAATCTATGAGTAGTATCGGGGGATATGAACTATAGAGAAGTTGGAATACAGTAGGTTTCACACCAATATAAGTAAATAATGAGTTCATTAAAGTACCTTAAAGTGGTGTTTTATTTTCTTATACTAACGGAGCTCATGAGATTTTCTGTTGATGTTTTGTGTTGTGAAGTTTTCATGTTTTTGGGTAAAGATTTGATGGATTTTGGAATAAGGAGTGGCAAGAGCCTAAGCTTGGGGAAACCCAAGGCACCCCAAGGTAAAATTGAAGGACAACCAAAAGTCTGAGCTTGGGGATTCCCCGGAAGGCATCTCCTCTTTCGTCTTCGTCTATCGGTAACTTTACTTGAGGCTATATTTTTATTCACCACATGATATGTGTTTTGCTTGGAGCGTCTTGTATGATTTGAGTCTTTGATTTTTAGTTTACCACAATCATCCTTGCTGTACACACCTTTTGGGAGAGACACACATGAATCGGAATTTATTAGAATACTCTATGTGCTTCACTTATATCTTTTGAGCTAGATAATTTTGCTCTAGTGCTTGACTTATATCTTTTTAGAGCACGGTGGTGGTCTTATTTTATAGCAATTACTGATCTCTCATGCTTCAATTATAATATTTTCAGAGTCTTTTCGAACAGCATGGTAATTTGCTTTGGCTATAAAACTAGTCCTAATATGATGGCATCCAAGATGGGTATAATAAAAACTTTCATATAAAGTGCGTTGAATACTATGAGAAGTTTGATGCTCGATGATTGTTTTGAGACATGAGAATGGCTATACTAGAGTCTTGCTAGTAGATTAATTGTGAATTTTAGAAGTACTTGTGTTGAGTGTTGCAAGTCCCGTACCATGCATGTATGGTAACCGCTGTGTAACAAATTTGAAGCATGAGGTGTTTCTTTGATTGTCTTCCTTATGAGTAGCGGTCGGGGGCGAGCAATGGTCTTTTCCTACCAATCTATCCCCCTAGGATCATGCGCGTTGTGCTTGGTTTTGATGACTTGTAGATTTTTTCAATAAGTATGTGAGTTCTTTATGACTAATGTTGAGTCCATGGATTATACGCACACTCACCCTTCCACCATTGCTAGCCTCTCTAGTACCGCGCAACTTTCGTCGGTACCATAAACCCACCATTGACCTTCCTCAAAACAGCCACCATACCCACCTATTATGGCATTTCCATAACCATCCGAGATATATTGCCATGCAACTTTCCACCGTTCCGTTTATTATGACACGCTTCATCATTGTCATATTGCTTTGCATGGTCATGTAGTTGACATCGTATTTGTGGAAAAGCCACCATTCATAATTTTTTCATACATGTCACTCTTGATTCATTGCACATCCCGGTACACCGCCGGAGGCACTCATATAGAGTCATATTTTTTTCTAAGTATCGAGTTGTAATCCTTGAGTTGTAAATAAATAGAAGTGTGATGATCAAAATTCTTAGAACATTGTCCCGTCTGAGGAAAAAAAAGAGGACAAGGAAGCCAATGAAAAAAAGGGTGTGGCCAAAGAAGCCAAACAAAAAAAGAGAGAGAGAAAGAGAGAAGGGACAATGCTACTATCCTTTTTCCACACTTGTGCTTCAAAGTAGCACCATGATCTTCATGATAGAGAGTCTCTTATTTTGTCACTTTCATATACTAGTGGGAATTTTTCATTATAGAACTTGGCTTGTATATTCCAACGATGGGCTTCCTGAAAATGCCCTAGGTCTTCGTGAGCAAGCAAGTTGGATGCACACCCACTTAGTTTATTTTGTTGAGCTTTCATACATTTATAGCTCTAGTGCATTCGTTGCATGGCAATCCCTACTTACTCACATTGATATCTATTGATGGGCATCTCCATAGCCCATTAATACGCCTAGTTGATGTGAGACCATCTTCCTCTTGTTTTGTCTTCTCCACAACCACCATTCTATTCCACCTATAGTGCTATATCCATAGCTCGCGCTCATGTATCGCGTGAAAGTTGAAAATGTTTGAGAATACTAAAGTATGAAACAATTGCTTGGCTTGTCATTGGGGTTGTGCATGATTTGAACATTTTGTGTGACGAAGATGGAGCATAGACAAACTATATGATTTTGTAGGGATGAACTTTCTTTGTCCATGTTATTTTGAGAAGACATGATTACTTTGTTAGTATGCTTTAAGTATTATTATTTTTATGTCAATATTTAAATTTTGTCTTGAATCTTTCGGACCTGAACATTCATGCCACAATAAAGAAAATTACATTGATAATTATGTTAGGTAGCATTCCACATCAAAAATTCTGTTTTTATCATTTACCTACTCGAGGACGAGCAGGAATTAAGCTTGGGGATACTTGATACGTCTCCAATGTATCTATAATTTTTTATTGTTCCATGCTATTATATTATCTATTTTGGATGTTTAATGGGCTTTAATATGCTCTTTTATATTATTTTTGCTACTAACCTATTAACCGGAGGCCCAGTGCTAGTTTCTGCTTTTTTGCCTATTTTAGAGTTTCACAGGAAAGGAATACCAAACGGAGTCCAAACGGAATGAAACCTTCGCAAAGATCTTTCTTGGACCGAAAACAATCCAGAAGACTTGGAGTTGAAGTCTAGAACGCCACGAGGTGGCCACAAGGTAGGAGGGCCCGCCCAGGGGGGTAGGCGCGCCCCCACCCTCGTGGGCCCCTCGTAGCTCCACCGATGTAGTTCTTTCGCCTATATATACTCTTAACCTAGATCGACTAGGGAGAGCTACGAAACCACTTTTCCACCGCCGCAACCTTCTGTACCCGTGAGATCCCATCTTGGGGCCTTTTCCAGCGATCTGCCGGAGAGGGAACCAACCACAGAGGGCTTCAACATCAACACCATTGCCTCTCCGATGAAGCGTGAGTAGTTTACCACAGACTTTCGGGTCCATAGTTATTAGCTAGATGGCTTCTTCTCTCACTTCGATTCTCAATACAAAGTTCTCCTCGATGTTCTTGGAGATCTATTCGATGTAATACTCTTTTGCGGTGTGTTTGCCGAGATGCGATGAATTGTGGATTTATGAATAAGATTATCTATGAGTTTTATTTGGTTCTTCTCTGAATTGTTATATGCATGATTTGATATCTTTGCAAGTCTCTTCAAATTATTGGTTTAGTTTGGCCTACTATATTGATCTTTGCAACGGGAGAAGTGCTTAGCTTTGGTTTCAATCTTGCGGTGTCCTTTCCCAGTGACAGTAGGGGCAGCAAGGCACGTATTGTATTGTTGCCATCGAGGATAAAAAGATGGGGTTTATATCATATTGCTTGATTTTATCCCTCTACATCATGTCATCTTGCTTAATGCGTTACTTTGTTCTTATGAAATTAATACTCTAGATGCATGCTAGATAGCGGTCGATGTGTGGAGTAATAGTAGTAGATGCAGAATCGTTTCGGTCTACTTGACACGGACGTGATGCCTATATTCATGATCATTACCTTACATATCTTCATAACTATGCTCTTTTCGATCAATTGCTCGGCAGTAATTTGTTCACCCACCGTAATACATGCTATCTTGAGAGAAGCCACTAGTGAAACCGATGTCCCCTGGGTCTCTTTCTTATTATATTGCATCTCTTTTATTTACATCGCATCTCGTTTACTATTTTGCAATCTTTACTTTCCAATCTATACAACAAGAATACCAAAAATATTTACTTTACTATCTTTATTAGATCTCACGTTTGCGAGTGACAGTGATGGGATTGACAACCCCTTTATCGTGTTGGTTGCAAGGTTCTTAATTGTTTGTGCAGGTACTAGGTGACTTGTACGTTGTCTCCTACTCGATTGATACCTTGGTTCTCAAAACTGAGGGAAATACTTATGCTACTTTGCTTCATCACCCTTTCCTCTTCAAGGGAAAACCAATGCATGCTCAAGAGGTAGCACCTATCTCAAACTCAAGATGCCCGGACCACGCGGTGTTATAACAGTCAATGGAAACATGGAACGCCCCTCCGTACTGAGGAGCACACCGCGGCCTTAGCAGCGGAAGTACAGGGTGGCCTTATCAAGCCAACTATGACATCGGCGGCCAAGTCCCCGGACACCGTCAAACAAGTTCGGACTACCCCACAGTAGGACAGTCCAGCTCGTCAGGAGCTCGATTAGCAATTCGGCCTCCATCTTAGAACCTACCAAATTGTGGCACATGTACCACGCGTGCATAATTACGCACTAAAGATACCATGGGAAAGGATGGAGGCATAATAAAGATAAGGTCCACAATACGGCTAGACCCTATCAGGACACTCATATTTCCTTTTTCTCTTCTATTTATTTTTCCAGGTTCCTTAACCCACATCACCTTTTTGACGGTACCAAGGCCTCTTTTCGAGGCCTATTATGAAAACACCGATCAAGAGATCCTCTCGAAGGACAATACACCAAGGAGAAAAGTAGCATAGACGCATGGCAGAGTACCTAAAGGGTCTTTAAAGATCACCTCGTCCATTTTCAGGACACATACACAGCGTTTCCTTGTGCCCGGCATGCAAAATAGCCTTGTTGTTTACTGCAATATTTGTACTAATACGTTTTGACATATCAATCAGACTATAATGGAAACGGTTTCTAGCCCAACCTATGCGGTACTGGCCTACCTCTTCATCCGTATTTCCCCAATTTTGTCCGATTTTCATGTACACCTCGGTACGACTTAAATCGCCAGGGGCTCTGTTGAGCCACGTACATTTCCTAAATACTAAATAAAGTCTGAACACTTTTATAGTACAAATTCGGCGTCCCGAATATAGCATTATATGCATCGGCTCTGAATCATGTCTTTGGTCAATAGTTGGGTTGCCCGGCTCCTGTGGTTACTACCTTACGTTCCGCTTGTTTGGCTAAGGTAGTAAAGGGAGAACTACTGCGATTGTGTTTCCGGTTCATCCGGACAAACACCTCAGTAGAGAAAGCCGAAAGCTGACTGTCATGATGTGGCGAGAGCTGGTCAGCTATTCGGTGACTAAGTATAAATCTCTTGTGATTTTTTTTCCACATTATGCGATAGGCCGGTCTCCATCCGGCCGGGCATTCACAGCACCCAAGTTCGGATAATCGAACAATACTAGGGGCTGTGCCCACACTCCCATTGTAAAACTCCTATGGCTAAGTGAGAGCGATAAAGCCACATAGTCCGATTGCCTGGTTCGCTGCACTAACACCTCCTTCACGAACCAAGACGTTGGGTCAAGTGTGTTTAAGTGCTATCCCGAACACCCCCGTACTACCTACGTGGGGGCTGAAGCCGACGCCTGGCCAACTCTCAGATGTCAAAAACAGCCGCACATGAGGAGATATTTTAAAGTAAAACAAGCAACATATCATAGATAAGCCTTGTTTCATAATATAGGATTGGACAACATAGATACATTCATTCAAAAATGATGTCCTTCAAACATTGGCCCTCTACAATGCGGAATCCTTCCAGGACATCATCGAAATACCACTCCGGCATGCGGTGCTCTTTGCCTGCGGGGGTCCCTCAGTTGCAATCTTGACGGCGTCCATCTTCACCCACTGCACCTTGACACACCCGAAGGCCATCCGCGCACCTTCGATGCAGACCGACCACTTCACGGCATGAAGCTGGGGGCAGACACTGACCAGCCGCTTCACGAGCCCGAAGTAGCTGCTGAGTATGGGTTCAGCAGGCCACAAACGGATTATAAAATCCCTCATGGCCAATCCGGCCACTTTATGCAGTTCGGTCAACTGTTTCAGGTGATCGCTGAGGGGCACGGGATGCTCAGGCGCAAGGTACTATGACCAGAACAGTTTTTCCGTCGAGCTCCCCTCTTCGGCTCGGAAGATCTCCGCAGCATCGGCAACACTCCGGGCAAGTCCGCAAACGCTCCTGGAGAACTCCAAATTCGGGTCAGTAAGATGTATTTCCTTCTCACAAATTTGCTCTGCATATTAAAGGCCTTACCAGCCGCAATCTGCCTCGCCTCTTGGATCTCCCGACAGGTGTTTTGGGCTTCGGTCCGGGCCTCCTGTGCACTTTGGAGGGCCTTCGCAAGTTCGGAATTTTGAACCGAAATTTTGCGCTCTAAGGACTCACATTTACTTATAGCATCCTTGAGCTCTTGCTGGACATCCTCCACCCTTGACTCGCGCTTTAGGCGGGTGGCTCGTTCCTCCTCCGCCTCTTTCTTGGCCTCGGCCAGTGCACTCTTGAGGGTCTCGACCTCAGACACGTCAGCTGTGAGCAAAGTTATAACACTCATTCAGATGACAAATTATTGCTGATATTATTTCAGACGCATTTTTTGTATTACATACCTTGCTTTTCCGCTAACTTCCGCCTCAGCTCAGACGCTTTGGTGGCATGGGAAGCTGACGCCTGCATCGCAGCATGTTTGATTCAAATGGATATGTATGTTAATCTGCTGTATGAGTAATTGGATCCTCTGTTCGGCCTTTCTTTGTGAACACCGAACAAAGTCTCAGGGGCTACTATCTATACACAGATATTTTCTTATATATCTAAAAGGCATTATACTACATACCTCAAAGCCTCTCAGAAGGCTAGTGTAGGCCTCGTTCAATCCGCTTTTAGCGGATCGAACCCTTTCAACCACCGTACCCATAAGGGTACGATGTTCTTCCATAATGGTGGCACTCTGAAGCGCTTCCACCAGAGTATCCGGCGCCTCCGGATTGGCATAGGTGGTCGGTGGGATTGGCGCACCCCCTTCTTTCGAAGGAGGCTGCTCACCTGATTCCGGAGCCGTATGGGTCTCCGGAATAATGTCCGGCTGTGGGTCGAATTGGGCATGGCCCCCGTCGCCAGTCTCCGTAGGGGTCGGTGCCCCGTATTTCCGGCAGCAAAGGTATCGCCCTCTGGCGCCACCTCGATGGCTTCCCGCACCTCTCCCTGACCCAGAAGGGTCCTTCGGGACAGCACTTCGGCATTGTCCGTAGCTTTGGGGGAGGAGGTCGGCAGAGGCGACCCGCTATCCATCACGTTCGGATCCAGCGAATTCCCCGAAGATGAGGACTGCTGGGGGTGGACGCGAGCCGGACTGCAGCACGTAATTCAATATAGTACAATCACAAGGTGGAAAGGCATAAAAGTACAAGTGCCTTCGGGGTACTTACGATCTGGCCATGTGCTTCGGCCTGGGGCACCACTCATCGGCGTCCGATTCAGAGTTATCCGTGTGGGAGATTCTCCCTTTCCTGGACGCCTCCGCCTCCAGATCTGTGGAAGCCCCTCTTTTCTTCTTTCCCCCCTTAAGGGGAGAATTACTCTCTTCCTCCTCCCCTTCGTCTTCATCAGGGGAGGAGTGAGTCTCGGTGTCTTCAGACACTACGTCCGAAGCGCCTTTACGACGGAGGCCACTTTTGGCCTCCTTGCCCTTCATCTTGGCCTTCTTTTCCGGCGCCTGATAGGGCGCCGGAACCAGCATCCTCGTTAGCAGAGGGATGGTCGGGTCTTCGGGTAGCGGAGCCGGACAGTGAATCCGCTCCGCCTTCTTCGTCCAGCCCTGTGGGAAGGATGGAAAGCTTAGTATGCCACTTGGATTTACAAATAGTAAAGTTATCATGAAAACTTACGGGGGACGCCGCATGAGTACGGTCGAGGCCGAGGTCTTCAGTCGTTTTCGGTCACGTCTTTTGAGTCTTGAACAGCAGTTTCCACATGTCTTCGTGCTTCGTGTCGAAGAACCGCTGCAGGGTCCGGGGACCGGCCGAGTCGAACTCCCACATGCGCTGAGTCCGGCCTTGGCAAGGGAGAATCCGGCGAAAGAGCATTACCTGGATCACGCTGGCAAGACTGGTATTCTTGTCTACCATACTCTTGATGCGATTTTGCAGCATCGTCACCTTGTCGGATGACGCCAGTCCAGGCCCTTGTTGAGCCAGGATGTCAGCCGCAGTGGAGGCCCGGACTTGAACTCGGGAGGAGCGGCCCATGCGGAGTTGCGGGGTTCCGTGACGTAGAACCACTCCTGCTGCCACCCCTTCACGGTCTCCACGAAGGTGCCTTTGGGCCAAGTGACGTTGGGGAGCCTGCTCACCATGGCGCCGCCGCACTCCGCGTGGCTTCACATTAATGACCTTGAGCCATAGGCCGAAGTGGGGAGGGATGCGGAGGAATGCCTCACACACGACGATGAACGCCGAAATGTTAAGGAAGGAATTTGGGGCTAGATCATGGAAATCTAGCCCGTAGTAAAACATAAGGCCGCGGACAAAAGGATGGAGGGGAAACCCTAGTCCGCGAAGGAAATGAGGAAGAAGAGGGCATGGGGTGAAAAGGTAGGATTCTTATCTCCTTATAAAGGCCGTGAATACAGAGCGTCTCCCCACGAGCCTTAAAACTCGCCTATTCCCAAGGGGTCGTGCGGCCGGTACAGTTGGATTACCCAAACTCGTGATGAGAATCCCGCAATAAGGGGACATGGTCTATGCTTTGATAAGACATGTCAATGGGAGTTGCATATTGAAACGCAAGGCGGGAGGCCCAAAAAACGGTTCGAAATGACAGCAGAACCAAACGTGACGTTTCACCGGAAAAAGCTGTCAATGGATATATTTTAAGTATTATGCTTTTATGGTTGGAAGGTTAACCTGTTATACAGAGCTGGGTATAGATCTATTGTTCGGAGAACTACTTTGGAGTATTCAGAGGAGGAACCCGCCTTGCGATGCCGAAAACAACTTGCGTGCCGAACTCATCGTCATCGGAAGACTAGTTCAGGGGCTACTAAGGGAGTCCTGGATTACGGGGTCCTCGGGCGTCCGGGTTCTGTGACGTGGGCCGGACGGATGGGCCGTGAAGGCACAAGACGGAAGAGTTTGCCCCGTGTCCGGATGGGACTCTCCTTGGCGTGGAAGGCAAGCTTGGCATTCGGATATGAAGATTCCTTTCTCTCTAAACCGACTCTGTACAACCCTAGCCCCCTCCGGTGTCTATATAAACCGAAGGGGTTAGTCTATAGAGGCAATCATAATCATACCTGCTACACATCTAGGGTTTAGCCATTACGATCTCGAGGTAGACCAACTCTTGTAACCCCTATACTCATCAAAGTCAATCAAGCAGGAAGTAGGGTATTACCTCCATTAAGAGGGCCCGGACTTGGGTAAGTATTGTGTCCCCTGCCTCCTGTTACCCTCGATCCTTAGACGCACAGTTCAGGACCCCCTACCCGAGATCTGCCTGTTTTGACACCGACACTATTCCTTACACATTGTATCAAGAAATTATGAATGACATAGCACCCGCAAAAATAGAAGACATAGGTGTTACTATTAAACTTGCTAATAGAGACACCATATCACCAATTGGGATTGTTAGAGATGTTGAAGTCTTGTGTGGGAAAATAAAATACCCTACTGACTTGCTTGTTCTTAGTTCCCCACAAGATGACTTTTGTCCCATTATCTTTGGTAGACCTTTCTTGAACACCGTTAATGCTGAGATAGATTGTAAGAAACAAATTGTCGGTGTTAGTTTTGGTGATGAGTCTCATGAGTTTAATTTTTCCAAGTTTAGCAGAAAGCTTCATGAAAAAGAATTGCCTAGTAATTAAGGATGAATTAATTGGTCTTGCTTCTATTGTTGTTCCACCTACTGATCCTTTAGAACAATATTTGCTAGACCATGAAAATGATTTACATATGCATGAAAGAAATGAAATAGATAAAATAGATAAAATTTTCTTTGAACAATGTCCTCTGCTTAAACACAATTTGCCTATTGAAACTCTAGGAGGTCCTCCTCCACCTAAAGGTGAACCTGTGTTTGAATTACAACAATTGCCAGACACTTTGAAATATGCTTATCTTGATGAAAAGAAGATATATCATGTTATTATTAGTGTTAACCTTTCAGAACATGAAGAAGAAAGATTATTGAAAGTTCTAAGGAAGCACCGAGTTGCTATTGGATATACTCTTGATGATTTAAAGGGCATTAGTCCCACTCTATGTCAGCACAAAATTAATATGGAACCTGATGCTAAACCCGTTGTTGATCACCAACTTCGGTTAGATCTGATGTTGAAAGAAGTGGTAAGAACGGAAATATTAAAACTTCGGGAAGCAGGTATAATCTATCCTATAGCTGATAGTAGATGGGTAAGTCCTGTTCATTGTGTTCCTAAGAAAGGAGGTATAACTGTTGTTCCTAATGATAAGAATGAACTTATTCCACAAAGAATTGTTATAGGCTATAGAATGGTAATTGATTTTAGACAAATAAACAAAGCAACTAGAAATGATCATTACCCTTTGCCTTTAATTGATCAAATGCTTGAAATATTATCTAAGCAGACACATTTTTCATTCCTTGATGGATATTCCGGTTTTTCACAAATACCTATTTCTCACCCTGATCAAGAAAATACCACTTTTACTTGTCCTTTTGGAACCAATGCTTATAGACATATGGCTTTTGGTTTATGTAATGCACCTGCTACCTTTCAAAGATGTATGACTGTTATATTCTCTGACTTTTGTGAAAAGATTGTTGAGGTTTTCATGGATGACTTTTCTGTTTATGGGAAGTCTTTTGATGATTGTTTAAGCAATCTTGATCGAGTTTTGCAGAGATGTGAACAAACAAATATTGTCTTGAATTGGGAGAAGTGCCACTTTATGGTTAATAAAGGCATTGTCTTGGGTCATAAAATTTCTGAAAGAGGTATTGAAGTGGACAAAGCTAAGGTTGATGCAATTGAGGAAATGCCATGTCCTAAAGATATAATAGGTATTCGTAGTTTCCTAGGTCATGCTGGTTTCTATAGGAGATTTATCAAAGACTTTTATAAAAAATTTAGGCCTCTCACTAGTCTCTTGCAAAAGGATATTCCCTTTGTTTTTCATGATGATTGTTTAGAAGCCTTTGAAACACTCAAGAAAGCCTTAATTTCTGCACCTATTGTTCAACCACCTGATTGGAACTTACCTATTGAAATTATGTGTGATGCTAGTTATTATGCTATTAGTTCTATTCTAGGACAAAGAGTTGATAAGAAACTTAATGTAATTCATTATGCTAGTAAAACTCAAGACATTGCTGAAAGGAACTATGCTACTACTGAAAAAGAATTCTTAGCAGTGGTGTTATCTTGTGATAAGTTCAAGCCTTATATTGTTGATTCCAAAGTAACGGTTCACATAGACCATGCTACTATTAAATATCTTATGGAAAAGAAAGATGCTAAACCTAGACTTATTCGATGGGTTCTCTTGTTACAAGAATTTGATTTACATATCATTGATAGAAAAGGAGCTGAGAACCCAGTAGCTGATAATCTATCTAGGCTTGAAAATGTGCTTGATGACCCACTACCTATAGATGATAGTTTTCCTGATGAGCAGTTAGCTGCAATAAATGTTTCTCATAGTACTCCTTGGTATGCTGACTATGCTAATTACATTGTTGCTAAATATTTACCACCTAGCTTTACATACCAACAAAAGAAAAATTCTTCTATGATTTATGATATTACTTTTGGGATGACCCACATCTTTATAAAGAAGGAGTAGATGGTATTATTAGACGTTGTGTACCTGAGCATGAACAGGGACAAATCCTACAGAAATGTCACTCCGAAGCTTATGGAGGGCATCTTGCGGGAGATAGAACTGCTCACAAGGTATTGCAATCTGGATTTTATTGGCCTACTCTCTTCAAGGATGCCCGTAAGTTCGTCTTATCTTGTGATGAATGTCAAAGAATAGGTAATATCGGTAAGCGTCAAGAAATGGCTATGAATTATTCACTTGCTGTTGAACCATTTGATGTTTGGGGATTTGATTACATGGGACCTTTTCCTTCCTCTAATGGGTATACACGTATTTTGGTTGTTGTTGATTATGTTACTAAATGGGTAGAAGCTATTCCAACAAGTAGTGCTAATCACAACACCTCTATAAAAATTCTCAAGGAAGTTACTTTCCCAAGGTTTGGAGTCCCTAGATATTTAATGACTCATGGTGGTTCACACTTTATTCATGGTGGTTTTCGTAAGATGCTTGCCGAGTATGATGTTAACCATAGAATTGCATCACCTTGTCATCCTCAGTCTAGTGGTCAAGTTGAACTTAGCAATAGGGAAATAAAATTAATTTTGCAGAAGACTATCACTAGGTCCAGGAAGAATTGGTCCAAGAAATTAGATGATGCACTTTGGGCTTATAGAATAGCATATAAAAATCCTATGGGTATGTCTCCTTATAAAATGGTTTATGGAAAAGCTTGTCATTTTCCTCTTGAGTTAGAACATAAAGCATTTTGGGAAATCAAAGAACTTAATTATGATTTCAAACTTGCCGGTGAAAAGAGGTTATTTGATATTAGATCTCTAGATGAATGGAGAACCCAAGCTTATGAAAATGCAAAATTATTCATATAAAAAGTTAAAAGATTGCATGACAAAAGAATTCAAAAGCGTGAGTGTAAAGTCGAAGAATTTGTTCTTTTGTACAACTCTCGTTTCAGATTCTTTGCAGGAAAACTCCTCTCAGAATGGGAAGGCCCATATGTCATCGAGGAGGTTTATCGGTCCGGAGCCATCAAAATAAATAATCCCGAAGGTACTAACCCAAAGGTTGTCAATGGACAACGAATAAAGCATTATATCTCAAGTACGCCCATTAACATTGAAAGTAATATTATCCAAATTTTGACACATGAAGAACACATAAAAGAGTCCTTCCGGAACACTCCAGAATCGTGAAAATAAGGAGGTACGTGATACGGTAAGTAAACAGACTCCAAAAAATCTGCAAAAATATTTTTTATTAGTTTTGGAATATTTAAAAATTTAGTAAATAAAGAAACTTCAAGGAAGCGTCCCCTGGTGGGCACAAGACAGCAGGGCGCGCCAGGCAAGCCTGGCGCGCCCAGGTGGGTTGTGCCACCTAGGACACCTTCTGTACTACATTTTTCTGCTGTATGCTTGTCCTCCAAGATAAAAATTCTATATATACTTCCCTAACCTGTTGATCACCATATCACAGAGAAATCCTCTGTTCTCTTTTCTTGTTGTTTTCTGCGCAATTTCAAAAATATGTCGTCCCAAGACTCCGACGGAGAGAGCTATGTCTCAGATCTCATTTCTGACCCAAGGACCTATGTCGACCTATCCCCTTACGGTCGCACTACAGATGACGAAGAGGATGCTCACTTGATGAAGATCGATGATTCAAGCTCGGAGGAAGAGGATGTCCTTCTACCTCAACCTGGGGATATACACGTGGAATTCAAGAAGTCAAGTCTTCCTAAGAGAGCTCACCGGTCTAAAAACGAATCTATTCCTTTTCGTTTTAGGCAGAAAAGCAAAGGGGATTTATGTGACAAGATCTTGAAGCTGGAGTTGGAGGTCGATGATTTAAAGGAGGAAATTGCTCTCGTCAACTACAATATGAAAAAGTTGAAGGCACAATTGCCACCACCACTACCATCTTCTTCACCACCAAAGGAGAATTGAGCATTGGGTATGGGCACTCGCCTTGGCTTCCGCCAAGCTTGGGGGAGGTGCCCCGGTATCGTATCACCCCACTATCTTATTTCTTTTACTTATTTTAGTTTGATCTTTTGCTTTAGATGAATAAAAGTTAGTTCGATCCTTCCTTCCTTGAGAGTTTGCTTAGTGATCTATCCTTGTAATCGTGTGCAAGTTATATAATAAAGTTTAGTTTGAGTTTTTTCTTTCTTTACTTTCATGTCGCAAATAAAGAAAAGAGAAAGGAAATAAATAAAAGGAAAGAAATAAATCAATAAGATTATATACTAATCCTACAGTAGGTGATGGCACGACATAACGAAAAGTATAAGTAGAAAATTTTATTAGAGATTGACAAACATAGCATTAGTCAATGATGCAACTCATGAAAGAATTAATAAGGGAAGACCAGATTCACATATAAATATACTATCCTAGAAATCTTTTCTGATTGTGAGCCCTCATCAAAATATTATATGCCAAAATTGTTGATGTTGGACAAGGAAGACAACTTAGTGGTTTATGTTTGATTATATTCACATAGAAGCCATATTGTCATAGATCCTTCAACATGTGGTGTTTGCCCCCTATCTTTGCTAGCCGAAAATTCCGCACTAAGTAGAGATACTACTTGTGCATCTAGAAACCCTTAAACCCAAATCTTATTTTCAAGTGTCCACCATACCTACCTAGGGATTGAGCAAGATCCCTCGAGTAAGTTGTCATCGTTGCAAAAAGGCAATAAAAATTGCTTCTAAAAGTGTGAGATCATTTAGTGTAAGAGAAAATTGAGCATTGCACGAACTTGTGATGGTGAAGAATAAAAGCGACAGACTGCATAATAAAGGTCACTATCACAAGGGGCAATGCAATGTGACATTCTTTTGCATTAAGGCGTTGATCATACAAACAAATAAGCGCATGGCAACCTCTACTTCCCTCTGCGAAGGGACTATCTTTTACTTTTATGTATTTACTTTTATGCAAAGAGTCAAAGATTTCCTTCTATTCCTTTTATTTTTTCTCATTTGGCAAGCATCATGTGGTGAGGAAAGATCTAGGCACATATGTCCAATTGAATATACATAGCATGAGTTATTATTGTTGACATCACCCTTGAGGTGCATATGTTGGGAGGCGGAACTATAAGCCCCTATCTTTCTATGTGTGAGGTTGAAATGTTTTGCTCATGTGTACGCGGTGAGTGTTAGCAATAACAGAAGACTATATGATGGTTGAGTATGTGGACTTGTCTAAAGGCTCTGATACGTGACCCTTCCTGAAAAGATGATGAATTGTAGTTGCAAAGTTGACTGAGAACATAGTTTGTTGGTTTCTAATAGATTTGTTGCTTTATACTTCGATTGTGTGATGAACTATTACTTATTCATGAGAAGTATATGATAAAAGTTCTATGATAAAAGTCCTATGTTTAATTTTGTTGCTGTTATAATAATCAACATGATGCTTCTATGTCCGCAATTGTTTTTATCGACACCTCTCTCTCAAAGCATGTGGACATGTTTTTGATTTCAGTTTTCGCTTGAGGACAAGCGAGGTATAAGCTTGGGGGAGTTGATACGTCCATTTTGCATCATGTTTTCTTACTGTTATTTATGATGTTTTTATCCATAACAAAACTTATTGGAGTACTTCTAATGCCTTTTCTCTCATAATATGCAAGGTATACACAAAGAGGGAGAATTCCGGCAGCTGGAAATCTGGACCTGGAAAAGCTACGTCAGGCAACCTATTCTGCACAACTCCAAACAAGCTGAGGACTTTCGGGACGGATCGCCGCCGCCTCGAGGTGGAACTTGGGCAGGAGCACTTTTGCCCTCCGGCGGAGCGATTCCGCCGGGGGAACTTCCCTCCCAAAGGGGGAAATCATCGTCCTCATCGTCAACAACAACTTTCCCATCGTGGGGAGGGAAATCTCCATCAACATCTTCAACAGCACCATCTCATCTCAAACCCTAGTTCATCTCTTGTGTTCAATCTTGTTACCGGAACTATAGATTGGTGCTTGTGGGTGACTAGTACTGTTGATTACATCTTGTAGTTGATTACTATATGGTTTATTTGGTGGAAGATTATATGTTCAGATCCAATATGCTATTCAATACTCCTCTGATCATGAGCATGTTTATCATTTGTGAGTAGTTACTTTTGTTCTTGAGGTCACGGGAGAAATCGTGTTGCAAGTTGTCAAGTGAACTTGATATGTGTTCGATATTTTGATAGTATGTATGTTGTGATTCCCTTAGTGGTGTCATGTGAACGTCGACTACATGACACTTCACCATATTTGGGCCTAAGGGAATGCATTGTGGAGTAGCAATTAGATGATGGGTTGCGAGAGTGACATAAGCTTAAACCCCAGTTTATGCGCTATTCCGTAAGGGACCGATTGGATCCAAAAGTTTAATGCTATGGTTAGAATTTATTCTTAATACTTTTCTCGTAGTTGTGGATGCTTGCGGGAGGGTTAATCATAAGTAGGAGGTTTGTTCAAGTAAGAGCAACACCTAAGCACCGGTCCACCCACATACCAAATTATCAAAGTAGCAAACACAAATTAAACCAACATGATGAAACTGACTAGATGAAATTCTTGTGTACCCTCAAGAACGTTTGCTTATCATAACAGACCGTTTTGGACTGTCCTTTTCCTCAAAAGGATTGGGCTGCCTTGCTGCACTTTTGTTAATACTATTGTTACTTGCTCGTTACAAATTACCTTGCTATCAAACTACTCTATTACTTACAATTTCAGCACTTACAGACATTACCTTGCTGAAAACCACTTGTCATTTCCTTCTGCTCCTTGTTGGGTTCGACACTCTTACTTATCGAAAAGAGCTACAATTGATCCCCTATACTTGTGGGTCATCACGCGGTCACGCGATGGCGAGGCCACGGCGATGCAGAGAAGTCAAGCAACTGCGGGCTGCTGCGGTGCTCCGATGGCGGGCAGTAGCGCAGCAGCAGTGAGGGAGCAGAGAACACAGAGGAAGAAGAAGATGGAGGACAAGGAAGGCGCATGTGCGTTCTGCCGCGCCCTCCTCCCCCTACTTATAGGCCCGCGGCGGCGGAGCCGAAGAGGCAAGACGTGGGGGGCGTGGGATTAACTACACCCACACCCGCATTCTGCGCCTTAATGGTGTGTAATTAAAGCGCCTGAGATGGGCAACCATCTGCCTCGGCTGCAGCGGATCCGCGCGCGTGCCGAGGCCCTGTAGTGGCGGGCCCGGGCCTGCGGCGATGCCCCATTGCGTGTGTGGGCTAGCCGGCCGGCCCGGTCTGTTGGCGACGCGTGGCAAGCGAGCAACGGGCGGCACGCCTGCCGCTCGGTCGGCTCGCCACCCGGCGTCTTCCGCGGCGAGTCGAATTCACCAGGCGGCCGGCCTGGCCTTGGCCAGCTCCCAACAGTCGGCATCACCAGAAGTCGGATGAAGCAAGAATACCAGATCACTCGGAGTATGAAGCTGCTGAGGCTCCCCAATTTCTGCCGCGATGCCCCACCAGCTTCGGGGACTACTTTCGGAGGGATTGACCAAGGGTTGCCTCATCAACACCCCATAGTATTTCAATACATCTGGGCTAGCTGCGCCCCTCACACCTTCCGGACAAACGGCCAACTTCTACGGCCAGCTGGTCCAGGGGGCAACTGCTAGAAGACGGCGTGCCCCCAGGAAGTGGCTTCAGGGAGCCGGCATCCAGCAGGCGGCCCCGCGCTCCCTCAAAGTTTGCACCCATTTACTATAACCTGTCACCCCCGAATCCAGTACGAACGTGGCCATAGTGCGGGTGTACCAAGTGGACACCCCTTGCCCGGCGTGGCATTGTAGCCACGCGGTCCAGGACTTGACCTACGCCAGCAGGATCCCTGCTCCCATGATGGGCGGTCGGTACGGCACGCAGGCGGCGGGCCCTACCTGTCCGCGAGCAGCTAGAAGATGGCGCATCCCAAGAAGGTGGCCTTGAGGGCGGGCCGACCTCCAGCAGTCAGCCCTCCCTCCCGTCGGAATCCGCGCACCATTAATCTGATGAGATGGAGCGTGGCTACAGTGAGCGCCCGCCAGGCGGCGGGACTGTAGCCATGCGCCCCCGACAAAGCCTCCGTCACCAAGGGTGGGGCTACAGTAAAAAGCAGTCTGCATGGCCCATAGGCAGTGGGCCTTACCCGCCGGTCGAGTTCATGGCAGCCGGCAGGACCCACCAAGCGGCGGGCCCCAGCAGCCGGCGCCCAGGGACACTGACGGCCGGGTCCTACACCCGGCAGGATTACCATTGTACCCCCGAGGGGTAGGCCTATATAAACCCCCAGGCTCACCCATGCAAAGGGTTCCGAACCCTAGCCAACATACACACACATGGAGAGAGGAGATAGAGCTAGCCTTGACCTACTTCCTCCTCTATCTGAACATCTCAAGGAGCAACCTTGTAGCCACCTTATTGACGATAGTCATCATGCGGTGCCCCCGCAGAGCAGGACTAGGGGTGTTATCTCCATGGAGTGCCCCGAACCTGCGTAAGACACATAGGCGTTCGAGATCTCGCTCACTCCCGCTTCTAGGACCCGACGACGTACTCCAGTCCCCATCCATGATAAGCCACCCCCTGGCAAATTTCGCTAGATATCCCCGACAATGTTTTCAGGCCGACTCTCCTTTTTGGAAGAAGAAATAGCCCACTGCTGCTTTAACCAAGAAACAAAAAACAACAACTGGAGGTCCGGGTCATCCCAAGAAAACCACTACATAAGACTTGCTCAAGCTCGATGATCAGTCAGAGGTAGACTTGACTCCCTTGGTCGTCTTTTTATGCAACTTATTGACACCGACTCTTATCAGGGTGATGCAGCAACAAGTCATGCTGATGCAATAGAGGTAATCCATGTCTCCTCCGACTCAGAACCTTTGGCGAGATAGAAAACTCGGCGGGTCATCCGGAAGGTGAAATTTTCTCATCCTCTTGCTTACTTGGATCCCAACTTTCTTTTGAAGAAACAACATCATGAAGCAAGACACCCAACCCGGAGCGGTGGTTCTCAGGACCTGAATCCCTGCTTACCAAATACGCTTGTTCGTCGCAAGCGTCAACACGAGGTGGTACATAATTCAGATTCTCTTTATTCCTTAGCTAGCTTCGTACATCAGCCTCTTACTCCTTCCAATTCAAATTATCAGATGACCCCTCCATCGTCCGACGACTCTTCTGGCACCCAAATGCTATGTCTTCAAAGTCGCCCAATGGTAAATGCTTCTATTTTTCTATCAATGACCCATCACGGCATGTTTTACGTACTTATATATCTTTATTGCAGAGGAGTGGAAAATGCTATGAAAAGGCAGAAGCCTATCGGGTCTTCAAAAGACCCTAAATTTGCTGAGTCGGAGAAGCAACAAACCGACATCTCTGAAGTCCACACGAAAGATCCACATGAACCCCTGGATGACCTGCCACCATCAGCTGATGCCAACCTTCCTGAGCAGATGCATGTAGAAGGTAATCCGGCGGCCGGTCGTGACTCGCCGAGCCCTAAGTCGCCAATCTCTCCAAAACCAGCGGAAGAAATTCCTTTTGATAAGATCACCAATGATGTTATCATCGCTGGCACAGGCTACACAGAGCCGGGGAACCCTTCTGTCTTGGCCAAATATAATGCAAAAGAAGAACCGCCAATTGAAGGCAAAGGAAAATTGAAGCTGGATCTGGAGAGTTACGTCGCGCTCACTGCAAGTGACATTCATGCAGGCTATCTGAGCCGCCTTCACACTAGTCGTGACATGGAGGCTGGCTTAGTAAACCTCATGAAGGAATGTTATGAGGTACATTCCTAACCTTTCCTTATGCATTCATGTTAGCCGCCAAGTCTAGAGGATAAGAAAGAATTGAATATGATGTAGAGTTAACGATAACCTTTGATCTGTAGCCTTGTCGGGTCAACTTTTCCATTTAGATCCAAATATGTAGCCCCTAAGGGCCGACTTAAATTGATAAATTGAGCCAGGAATTATAGTCACTTAAAAAATCCAAACATGTAGCCCCCAAGAGCCGGCTTAACTAACAAATTGAGTCAGGTCATAAAGTACTTTGAAATGACCTACATTAGCCCCCAAGTGCCAAGTAGAGTAATTGTAGTGTGCTTGGGACTTTAACAGAATATCAGCACCTATAATTAATCCTTGTTGTATAATCATCACTGCATCATTGTATTGCAGGCAGAATTGAGTATTAAACAGTCACAAGTGGAGACTTAAAGAAAAACATCAATACCTAGCAAGCAGAAACCGCCAAGGCCAAGTCAAAATTGAAGGCCTCACTAGAATCAACTGAAATGTTGAAAGTAGACTTCGACACTCAAAGAGCCAGCTGGGAGAGTGAGAAGGCTACGCTAGTGAAAAGGGCCTAAGATGCTGAGGCTGCTCTTAAGTCGGTGACTCAAGAGTTATCCTCCCTAAAGAACATATTATTCAAATGACAGCCGCCATCTTTGGTAAGTACACCATGTCTATATAATTCTTTAACCCGCTTCACATCTCGTATGTGTATAAAAAGTCGAAATCGCCAGCAACTCTTGTATTTAATAGGCGCCTGGAGTACCAGCCTTGGCCAAGACATGCTTCTGAAGCTGAAGGCCATTTATTCTTTAACTAAACAACTATGTGGTGGCACCCTCCGCAGTGTGGTGGCTTTGGGAGGCAACAAAAAACCTCCAAGTCAGATCAAGGCTGTGCTGGATCCCTTATCGACTGTCCCATGGCCAATTGATGAACAAAGACTATCACCCACCAGAGCCGGTGCAATCCTTGCACTTGGCCAGGCCAAAGCCTAGCAATCAGAGCTTGACCTGGAGGAAATAACCACTGGGTGTCTGATACGTCTCCAACGTATGTATAATTTTTGATTGTTCCATGATGTTATATTATCATTCTTGGATGTTCTACAATAATTTTATAGAAACTTTATATCATTTTTGGGACTAACCTATTGAACCAGTGCCCAGTGCCAGCTGCTATTTTTTGCTTGTTTTTTACATCACAGGAAGTCAATATCAAACAGAGTCGAAACACCGTGAAACATTTTGTGGATTTTTTGTGGACCAGAAGACCACCAAGAGAAGCACCTAGGGGGTGCCCCGAGGGGGGCAAAACCCGCTATGGTGCGCCTGGGAGCCCAGGCGCGGCCAGGTGGGTTGTGCCCACCTCGGTGGCCTCCCGCACCCCCTCTTTACCCTATAAATTCCCGAATATTCCAAAACCACTGGGGTTGACCTAGATCAGAAGTTCCGCCACCGTAGACCTCTATAGCCACTGAAAACCAATCTTGACCACGTTTTGGCACTCCGCCAGAGGGGGGAATCATCACCGGTGGCCATCTTCATCATCCCGGTGGCCACCACGATGACGAGCGAGTAATCCACCCTCGGGGCTAAGGGTTTGTACAAGTAGATATGTGTTTAATCTCTCTCTCTCTCTCTCTCGTGTTCTTGAGATGTCACGATCTCTATGTATCGCGGGATTTGTTAATATAGTCGGATCATATGGTGTTTTCCCCTCTCTATCTTGTTGTGAATTGAGTTTTCCCTTTGATATTTCGTTTTATCAGATTGAATACTTTTATGGATTTGAGAGCACTTGATATATGTCTTACATAAGAATACTCGTGGTGACAATGGGGTATCGTATTGATTCACTTGATATATCTTTTGGCACTCAACCCGTGGATTCCCGAGGTGACATTGGTGTAATCTACGCATAGGGGTTGATGCACGATCTTGTCTTTGTTTCTCTGGTAGAAATCTTGGGGCACTCTTTGAGGTTCCTTGTGTTGGATTGAGTATTATGAATCCGAAATTATTTGGTGTTATTTTAGTATGAACTCTTGGATAGATCGATCGGAAAGAAGAGCTTCGAGGTGGTTTCGTACCCTACAAATAATTTCTTCTGATGTTCTCCGCTAGATAGGAACTTTGGAGTGATTCTTCATCGCACTATGAGGGGTGGTTATATGATCCAATTATATTAGCACTGTTGAGAGATTGCACTAGCGAAAGTACGGACCCTAGGCCTCATTTTTAAGCATTGCAATACCGTTTGTACTCCGTTTTATAAATTGCTACCTTGCTGTTTTTATTGTTCCTATTACAAAAATCTATATCTACTATCATTATTTCACTTGTATCACCATCTCTTTGCCAAACTAGTGCAATTATACAAATTACCATTGTATTTGGTGTATTGGGGATACAAGAGAATTTTTATTATTTGTGCAGGGTTGTTTGAGAGAGACCATCTTCATCCTACACCTCGCACGGATTGATAAACGTTAGGTCATCCACTTGAGGGAAAATTGCTACTGTCCTACAAAATTCTATGCTTGGAGGCCCAACACAAGTCTACAAGAACAAGTTTCCTAGTAGACCTCAAGCTCTTTTCTGGCGCCATTGTCGGGAGGTGAGTGCATGAAGGTATATCTTTAGATCTTGCAATCGAATCTTTTAGTTTCTTGTTTTACCACTAGTTTGGTTTATAAAAGAAAACTACAAAAAAAATGGAATTGAGGTTGCATCATATTGTTCGTCTTTATAATGTCTTTCATGAAATTGATGGAAAAGAAAATTGTGCTCGATTGATAGAAGAAGAATTCAATAGCATGTTTGGTATAAATGATGAGCATGATTGCAATGTTGTTAGTATGAATTCTTTGAATATACATGATGCTAATGACATGCAAAGCCATAAGCTTGGGGATGCTATATTTTATGAAGATGATATTTTTAGTCCCCGAAGATTTGATGTGCAAATTTGTTATAATGATTGCATGCCTCCTCTTTATGATAATTATAATGATGAAAGTGGATTCTGAGATGTCATGACTTTATTTAGTGATGAATCCACCATTTTGGATGAGGCTTCAGTTGACTATGATAACAAAGTTGCTATCTATGATGATTAAGGTGATGACATGTCTCCTATAAAGAATAATGATAGTTATTTTGTTGAGTTTGCTCCCACTACTATTGATGAGAAGAAATTTGCTTATGTGGAGAGTAATAAGTTTTCTATGCTTTTGTGTCATGAAAAGAATGCTTTATGTGATGGTTATATTGTTGAATTTCTTCATGATGCTACTGAGAATTATTATGAGGGAGGAACTTATGCATGTAGGAATTGCAATAATATCAAGCTTCCTCTCTATGTGTTGAAAGTTTTAAAGTTGCACTTGGTTTGCCTTCCTATGCTAGTTGATTCTTGTTCCCATAAATTGTTTGCTCACAAAATCCCTATGCATAGGAAGTGGGTTAGACTTAAATTTTCTTTGCCATGTAAATCATGATGCTCTTTTTATGTTTCAACTCTTTACTTTTATGTGAGCATCGTTGAACTCATCATGCGTAGCTAAAATGCATTAAAGAAAAGCGCTTGTTGGGAGACAACCCAACACTTTTACCTACTGTTTTTGTGTGTTCACATGATTATGCTACTGTAGTGATCATGTTTTATTGCTTTTGTTTCAATAAAGTGCCAAGTAAAGCCTTTGGGATAGTGTGGATGATAGTTGACTTGATTCTGTCCAAAAACAGAACCTTTTGCGTTCACTCCTGGAATTTTGAAAATTCACTGGAATGTGCTTTTGATTGGAATTTTTAACAGGATATACGTATACAAATTTCCTACGTTGTCCTAATTTTTCAGAATTTTTGGAGCAGCAAAAGTATGGTTGGAGTACAGATTACTAGAGACTGTTCTGTTTTCCACAGATTCTGTTTTCAATGCATAGTTTGCTTGTTTTCTAGTTTCCATGGCTTATATTGCTCAATATGAATTGTAGAAATGATAGGGTGGAGTAGGCATTGTGTGAGAACAATTATGAATCTTTTCTTTGACAAAACCAAAGTGAATGGTGTTCTATTTATCATACTAACCTATCTCACGAAGTTCTGTTAAGTTTTGTGTCATTGAAGTTTTCAAGTTTTGGGTGAGATGTAGATATGAGGAGAATAAGGAGTGAAAAGACCCTAAGCTTGGGGATGCCCAAGGCACACCCAAGGAAATATTCAAGGAAGATCCAAGCAACGAAGCTTGGGGATGCCCTAGAAGGCATCCCCTCTTTCGTCTCCAACATTATCGGTAAGCTTACTTGAGGCTATATTTTTATTCATCACATGATATGTGTTTTTCTTGGAGCATAATTTTATTTTGCTAGGATTTGCTTGATGTTATTTAGAATAATGTTTTGCATCTTTTGTTTCAATAAAAATACCAAGGATAGCCTTTACCATGCTTATTTTGCAAGTATATGAGTTGCTGTTTCAAAACAGAAAGTTTATCGCTGTTGCAAAAATTCCCTAGAAAAGCCAGAATGTGATAAAATGTTCAAACTTTTCTCAAAATAAGCTCTGATAAATTTTCTACAGTGTGGTAAATTTTCATATTTTTTGGATTTTAAGAAGTATTGATACTCTTGCATTCTTTACAGACTCTACTGCTTTCGCATATTACTGTTATGTTTGCATTGTTTGCATATGTTTGCTTGTTTAATGATTATATTTGAAGATAGGAGTATTAAATATGCAGAGGCATTTAGTATGCAATGTTGAATAATAATTTTAGTGGTTTGCTAGAGTAGAGAATGATAAGGTTTTTGCATTGGCTTATACTAACTTATCTCACGGGTTTTTTTGGAGTTTTGTGTGGTTAAAGTTTTAAGATTTAGGAAAACCGTGATATGAGAGGAATTAAGGTGACACAAAAGCTCAAGCTTGGGGATGCCCAAGGCACCCCAAGATAATATTTCAAAAAGTCTCAAGTATCTAAGCTTGGGGATACCTCGGTAGGCATCCCACCTTTCTTCTTCAACAATTATCGGTTAGTATCAGATAAGCCTAAGTTTTTGCTTCTTCACATGATGTGTGCTATTCTTGGAATGTCATTTTGTTTTGTTTTTCTTGCTGTTTTAATAAAATTCTTAGATCTGAAAAACAATTTAAATAACAGAGAGTCCTCAAATAGCTACCTATTTACTTAACTACTCGCTTGATATTCACTTATATCTTTTTGGAGTAGCTTGTCATTTGCTCTAGTGCTTCACTTATATCTTTTTGAGCACGGTGCTTTAGTATTTTGGGACAATTGCATTTTTACCCCTAGTTGGTTCCTACCCACGGGTTTTGCCCTTACTTTTCAAGCTTGCTCAGTTTTGCCCCTACTTTTTCCGTCGTGGTCCCTCGAATGCCCTTTGACCGTTTGACCAAAACTTTGAAAATTCATAACTAATTCATATGAACTCGGAAAAATGCAAGTAAGATATCAAAATGTTCAGATAAACATTACCTTTATGTGCATATCATTTGCATTCAGGACAAAATCGCCCTTTAAACTACGTGAGGTAATTAATGTTATTAGAATTATTAAAAATAAAAAGGTATAAACATTATTTGTTTCATGAATAAAAATTACATGCAAATGTAGGCGATGTTTTCTGAACATCCAGATATCTTATTTGCATTCTTCTGAGTTAGTATCATCTTGTTATGAATGTTCTAATGACTTTGACCATTATTTGGAAACTTCATAACAAATTGATACGAACTCAGAAAAATGCAAATAAGATATCAGGATGTTCAGGAAACATCACCTACATTTCATGTCGGTGTACAAAAGTAGGGGTCCCTTTTTGTAACCCTTTACTTGTGCGCGGGCAGTAGCAGCCCCACGCCCCCGGCCACGCTTGGCAGGGCAAAGGAAGCAAAGACACAAGACGACCAGAGCAGCGCCAAGCCAGAAGCATGAAGAACTGAGGGCGAGGTGAAACTCTCCCGGCAAGGTCCTCGCCGGGGCGGCCTCCACAGCCCCGGCAAGAACCTTGCCGGGGCAACTTGCCCAACGCCAGCAGGGCTGCCACCCTTGAGCCTGAGAGTTCCGACGCCCTCAACCACATTGGAACCAAAGCTCTGGAGGCGCCACCATGGTGGCATGCAGATCTTTGTGAAGACCAAGAACATGCAAGATTAGATGAGAATCAGAAGACGAAGATCCTCGGCAGGATCGTTCCCGAGGATACCCACGAGACCCCTTGGCAAGACCCTTGCCGGAGACGCCCACGACGCCGCGGCAAAACCCTTGCCGGGGCCCGGCAAGACTCTTGCCGAAGACATCCGCGGGGCCACATCCAGGCCCCCACCAGCCAAGACTCCACCTACATTTCCACACAGCTGCCATCCCACCAACTAGGCGAGCACCTGCGTGGCGACGTGCGGCCTCAAGGCCAACTCAGCAAGCACCTGCGTGGTGGCATGCAGATCTTCGTGAAGACTCTGCCACCGCACCAATTCAGCAGCTAGCCAGCCAGCGTGGCACTGCACGCCTCGTCGGCTCGGACGTGCGTCGAAGCCAGGCGAGGCGGCGACAGCTGGGACGAGCTTCCTTGCCGTCCCCGATAAAGCATGAAGGACATGTCGACAGTGCATTAAATGCGTTTGTCCTACGGTGCCAGGAGATTGACTCAACGATTCTACAACTTTCCACCTCCTGTTTGCCACTGTGGCAACCCCTTCTGACAATAAAAGGAGGCCCGCGGCGTACTGAGGAAGGATTCGGACTTTTTGGACCCTACACGCTTTGTAGCTAGTCCAAGAACACCAGATAAACATAAACCATTAGGAGTAGGGTATTACGCATCACTTGCGGCCCGAACCTGGATAATCCCCCTGCATGGATCTTCTAATCCCGCTCTTTCCACAGCCCCGCGCCCGCCAACCATAGCAAAAGGGATTCTATGTGATCCCATAGGTGTCATTTCCCCCGACATCTTTGGCGCGCCAGGTAGGGGGCACAAGCTATGAAAATCCGGTTTGGAGGTTAGCACACCGACTTCATCATCACCATGGCCCCCAACAGAAAGGGGATCACAGCGATCGGCTCGTACGGGGCCGACCCGTCCACGCCAGCACGAGCAGGCGGCCGGGTGGCCACGGATGGGGCTGGAGACGTGGTCCGCGAGCATCCATGATATTCCGGCGATCGGAGCCAGGCGAGCGGCATCGTCCGAATCCGAGACGACGAGCCACATGCCGCTTGGTCCGGGGGCGGGGCCGTGCTACCCACGGGCGGCGTGGCAACCTCTACGGCACTCCAGCTGACACCCATGCCGCTCCCTTCCCAAGCCACGCGCCATGAGCAACACTGCGATGTCGGAGCCCCCGGGCACCGCCGCGGAAAGAGCCCTGTGCGCCACTGATACGTCTCCAACATATCTATAATTTTTGATTGTTCCATGCTATTATATTATCCATCTTGGATGTTTTATGGGCTTTACTATGCACTTTTATATTACTTTTGGGACTAACCTATTGACCCAGAGCCCAGTGCCAGTTTCTGTTTTTCCCTTGTTTCAGTGTTTCGCAGAAAAGGAATATCAAACGGAGTCCAAACGGAATGAAACCTTCGGAAAAGTTATTTTTGGAAAGATCCCTTGTTTCAGTGTTTGATCTCTCTCTCTCTCTCTCGTGTTCTTGAGGTGGTACGATCTTGATGTATCGCGAGCTTTGCTATTGTAGTTGGATCTTATGATGTTTCTCCCCCACTACTCTCTTGTAATGGATTGAGTTTTCCCTTTGAAGTTATCTTATCGGATTGAGTCTTTAATGATTTGAGAACACTTGATGTATGTCTTGCGTGGGATAACCGTGGTGACAATGGGTTATTCTATTGATTCACTTGATGTATGTTTTGGTGATGAACTTGCGGGTTCCGCCCATGAACCTATGCATAGGGGTTGGCACACGTTTTCGTCTTGACTCTCCGGTAGAAACTTTGGGGCACTCTCTGAGGTTCTATGTGTTGGTTGAATAGATGAATCTGAGATTGTGTGATGCATATCGTATAATCATACCCACGGATACTTGAGGTGACATTGGAGTATCTAGGTGACATTAGGGTTTTGGTTGATGTGTGTCTTAAGGTGTTATTTTACTATGAACTCTAGGGCTGTTTGTGACACTTATAGGAATAGCCCAATGGATTGATCGGAAAGAATAACTTTGAGGTGGTTTCGTACCCTACCACAATCTCTTCGTTTGTTCTCCGCTATTAGTGACTTTGGAGTGGCTCTTTGTTGCATGTTGAGGGATAGTTATATGATCCAATTATGTTATTATTGTTGAGAGAACTTGCACTAGTGAAAGTATGAACCCTAGGCCTTGTTTCAACGCATTGCAATACCGTTTACGCCCACTTTTATCTTTAGTTACCTTCCAGTTTTTATATTTTCAGATTACAAAAACCTATATCTACCATCCATATTGCACTTGTATCACCATCTCTTCGCCGAACTAGTGCACCTATACAATTTACCATTGTATTGGGTGTGTTGGGTACACAAGAGATTCTTTGCTATTTGGTTGCAGGGTTGTTTGAGAGAGACCATCTTCATCCTACGCCTCCCATGGATTGATAAACCTTAGGTCATCCACTTGAGGGAAATTTGCTACTGTCCTACAAACCTCTGCACTTGGAGCCCAACAACGTCTACAAGAAGAAGGTTGCGTAGTAGACATCAGCCACTCGCAGGACGAACCAGCCGGCGTCCGCGCTCAGACGCCGGTGCAGGTGGTGTGCGACCGCGAGACCGCGACAGAGCCCCTTCTAACCCTGTTAGAAGTTAGAGCGTGTCACGGTCTATGCAGATTTCCCCACCGCCTACGCCAGAAGAAGCGCTGGCGCGTGTGCAGCTGCTCCTTGACTTCCCCCCTGCTGCGGAGAAGCTCGACGAGTGGAGAGCCACCATCCGAAGCCTTGTCAGCCTCGCCAACAAACACGAGCCGCTCCCAACGGGACCCACATAGTGGCGTCCTAACGAGCCGGTGCATGCCGGCGGTGGGGGGACCCGAGATGCCGCGACCACGGTGCACTCTCCCCCCCCCCCCCCCCCCCGCGGTCGCGACAACAGCCACTAGCCCGTCGACCCGACGCCTGTGACAACGTTTCCACAGCGTCGTCCGACCCGCGAACCCGCCGCGACCAACGCCAAGTCCTTCGGGAGAGGGCCCAGGAAGATGCTTGAACTACCATCAAATGACGATGGGAGATGCGCCATAAGTCAGATCGGCGTGCGGGGCCTACTATGGACCGCCCGGCGCCGGGGGGCCCGGCAACCTGCCCTACGAGGTGGCAGTTCCAGTGGCCCTCCCACCGCATGTTCAAGCCCGATGTTGGCGAGAAGTACAACAGCAAGACCCACCCGTCGGAGTTCCTCAGCATCTACACCATTACGATGCAAGCGGCTGGGGCTCGCGACGACAAGGTGCTCGCCAATTACTTCCCGTTGGCACTCAAACCCAATGTCATGTCGTGGTTGATGCACTTGCCAGTGGATTCCATTTCTTCTTGGTCGGATTTGTGTCATGAGTTTGTGGGCGCCTTCACTGGAGGCCACCAAGCTCATTGCCAGGCAAGTGATTTGCATATCATCCCCCAGAAAGAAGGTGAAAACCTGCGCAAGTACATACAGTGGTTCAGCCGGGTGCAGTACAACATCCCAGATGTTCATCCCGCCGCTGTCATCAGCGCGTTCCATCTGAACGTGCGCAACCGCAAGATGCGCGAAGAATTGGTGATGAACAATGTCAAGGACGTGGCCGAACTTTATGTTCTGACCAACAGATGTGCTCAAGCTGAAGAGGGGAGGAAGTACCCCGGCGAAGACGCCGGTGCAGAAACCGACTCCACAGGCGAAGGTACCGCTACCCCGACAAAGAAGGGCCAGCGCCGCAACTAGAAGCGCAAAGGCAAGACTGTGCTTGTCGTTCAGGGATCCGGTGAGCCCGGCGCCGCCAAAAAGGCCAAGGCTGACGACCCCGGCAAGGAGGTTGCCGGGTGTGCCGCCTACTTGGCCCTGGCGGCCGCCGACAAGCCAGGAGGCTCCGACAAGCAGTACTGCAAGATCCACCGCACCAAGGGCCATGACCTCCAGAACTGCTGACAGGTTGAGCTGCTTGCAGAAAAGCAGAAGGCTGAATATGAAAGGAGAGACAAGGAGAAGGGTCAGGATGGTGCTGAGGGATCTGGCAAGAAGCGTGGCGGCCAAGGGGGTCGCCGCGGCAAAGATAACCAACAAGAGAGGCCCACTCGGGGCCGCGAAAAGAAAGAGGAAGATGATGATCACGACGAATCCGGCGAGCACGAGTTCCAAAAGGCTACAGAGGCCATGTACGTCGATGGTGGCGCCTCGTTGCACACCTCACACCGCTAGCTGAAGTAGTGGGTACGTGAGATCACTGCGGCAGAGCCGTCGTTCAATGCCCAGAAGCCACTGAAGTGTTCCCGCACGCCCATCGTTTTTGACACCGATGATCACCCTGATCGCACAACTGCGGTCGGGTATTTGCCATTGTTGGTCTCACCAACAATACACAACCTCAAGGTGACCAAAGTGCTGGTTGACGGTGGGGCCGGTCTGAATTTGATCTCGCCCGCTGTGATCAAGAAGCTGCAGATTCCTAATGGAGATCTCGAGGAGACGGGCACGTTCCAAGGGGTCAACCCAGGAAGGAGTCAGCCGAAAGGTAAAATCACGCTGCCCATTACATTCGGGAGCGAGCTGAACTACAGGACGGAGAAAATTGTTTTTGATGTTGCCGAGATCCCCCTGCTGTACAACGGGATCCTTGGCCGCACAGCGCTGGCCAAGTTCATGGCGGCGTCACACTACGGTTACAACACATTGAAGATGCCGGGGCCGCTGACCATCATCACCGCCCCCTCTGACAACAAAGACGCGCTCATCTGCGCCGACCAACTCTACCGAGAGGCAGTTGCAGCAGCTGCCGCCAGGGCACTTGCTCCTGCCGCTGAAGCCCCGGGAAGGAAGAAGGCTGGCAAGACCTCTTGCACCCACTCCGACAAGCGCACCTCTTTGGAGTGTTGTGCTCCCGTTGAGGACGTGCCAGAGAGCTCCACTGGCATGAGCAAGAAGTCCAAGGCTGCACCACCAGAAATGAAGAAGGTGTCCATCAAGGAGGACGACACGGGCGGGGCTCTCACTATAAGCTCCACCCTCGACAGCAAATAGGAAAGCGCGCTCGTCGCCTTCCTTTGGGCAAATGTTGATGTATTTGCATGGCAAGCATCTGACATCCCCGGCGTTCCCTGGGAGGTGATTGAGCACCATCTTGTTGTCTGTCCTCACGCGCGGCCCGTAAAGCAGAAGGTCAGGAAGCAAGCTTTGGAGCGACAAGAGTTCATCATTGAAGAGATCAGGAAGTTGGAGGCGGTAGGCCTGGTAAGAGGAGTACTCCACCCCACGTGGTTGGCCAATCCGGTGGTGGTGCGTAAGGCAAATCGGAAGTGGAGGCTTTGTATTGACTACACAGACATCAATAAAGCCTGTCCAAAGGATCCTTTCCCTCTGCCACGCATCGACCAGATTGTAGACTCTACTGCCGGGTGTGACCTGCTGTCATTCCTCGATGCCTATTCAGGGTACCACCAGATCTTCATGATGAAGGAAGACGAAGAGAAGACCGCGTTCATCACCCCATGTGTTACGTACTGTTTTGTACGAATGCCTTTCGGGTTGAAGAGCGCTGGTTCAATATTTGCCCGAGCAGTCCAGATTGGTTTTGAGCCCCAGCTACATAGAAATATGGAAGCTTGTATGGATGACATAGTGGTCAAAACCAAGGACAGGGCCACGCTTGTGCAAGATTTAGAAGAAACATTCGCAAATCTGCGGAAGATCACCCTCAAGCTCAACCCAGAGAAGTGCGTGTTTGGTGTCCCCTCCGGCAAAATTCTCGGGTTCTTTGTGTCTCAACGCGGAATCAAAGCAAATCCCGACAAGATCAAGGCGGTCAAGCAGATTGAGGCACCGAAATGGGTCAAAGACATCCGTAGGCTCGCCGGCTGCGTTGCTGCCCTGAGTAGGTTCATCTCCAAATCTGCTGAGCACCCCCCCCACCTTTTCAAAGTTTTGAAAAAGGCGGGTCCAGTAAAATGGACTCTGGAGGCAGAGGCAACACTGCAAGATTTGAAGAGGTACCTCTCCTCCACGCCAATACTAGTCGCGCCTAAACCACGGGAGCCGTTGTTGCTGTACTTAGCAGCAACGAATCAAGTGGTCAGTGCTGCGCAGGTGGCGCAGATGGAACTTGAGGGAGAGGCAGCAGTTGCAGCAGAGCCGCCGGATGGCGAGCCGGGGTCCTCCCCGGCAGAGCCTGATGCCGGCAAGGCCCGGTCCCGGCGAGGCGGAGTCTGAGCGGATGGGCGAAGCAAGACAGAAGAAGAAGATGGTGCAGCACCCTGTGTATTTTGTCAGTTCCCTCTTGCAGGGGGCTAGGTCAAGATATTCTGGAATGCAGAAGTTGCTTTTCGGCCTCCTCATGGCCTCGAGAAAGCTACGCCACTATTTCCAAGCGCACGAGATCACCGTCGTCACCCGCCTCCCTTTGCAACGGATTTTGGACAACCCAGATGCAACAGGGAGGATTGTGGAGTGGGCATTGGAGCTGTCGAGCTTTGGCCTTAGATTTGAAAGTACTTCAACAATCAAGAGCCGAGCTTTGGCAGAGTTCATAGTAGAGTGGACCGCAACGCCCGACGAGGAGATTCAAGAGACCACCCTTCCCGGCAAGGAGACGAGAAGTGAGTGGATTATGTACTTTGACGGAGCTTTCTCACTCCAAGGTGCTGGTGCTGGCGTGCTACTCGTCGCACCCACCGGAGAGCACCTCAAGTACGTAATCCAGATGCACTTTCCCCGGGAAAAATCAACGAACAATACGGCGGAGTACTTGCCGGTCTTAGGATCGCGGCAGACCTCGGAATCAAGAAGCTCATCATCAGAGGTGATTCGCAGCTCGTCGTTAAGCGAGTTAACAAGGATTACCAGAGCCCGTTGATGGAGGCCTACGTGAATGAAGTGAGGAAGTTGGAAGAACGTTTCGACGACCTACAAGCAGAGCATGTTCCCCGAGCGGAGAACGGCTTTGCCGATGACTTGTCGAAACGCGCTGCCCTCAAGTTGCCTGTGGAACCAGGTACCTTTGTACTTCAGTTAACTCAGCCATCCGTTGAGCCATTAGCAGGGCAGAACAAGCGAAGGAAGACAAGCCCTGGCAAGTACCTCCCCGCCGAGCTCCCAGGAGCCGCCGGCAAGGAGGTTGCCGAGTACCCCAAGCTTGCCGAGGGGCAACTACCTCTGACAGGGCCCAAGGCCCTGACCGTAGAGGCAGCTGCCCCTGCTGCCGAAGATGTGCCTTTGGTCCTGGGCGTCGAGCCCCAGGCTCCAGCATGGGCGCAGCCCACCGTTCGTTTCCTCCAAACAGGAGAGCTCCCCGAGGAGCAGGAAGAAGCAGAGAGAGTAGCCCGTCAGTCCAACATGTACCAGTTTGTGGATGATACCCTGTACAGAAGGAGGCCAAACGGTGTGAGGCTAAAGTGCATTCCTCAAGAGGACGGACTAGAGCTGTTGGCAGAGATACATGGAGGTGTATGTGGATCCCACATAGGGTTAAGGGCCCTTCCCAGCAAGGCATTCCGACAAGGTTTCTTCTGGCCCACAACCCTCCAGGATGCAGCTGCGCTAGTAACCAAGTGTGAAGCGTGCCAGTTCCATTCAAAGAAGCTTCATCAACCAGCTCAAGCCCTTCAAACAATCCCTCTCTCCTGGCCATTTCTGGTCTAGGGGCTCGACATACTGGGCCCCTTCCCCCGTGATGTCGGGGGCTTTGAGTACTTGTACATCACGATCGACAAGTTCACAAAGTGGCCCGAGGTGGAAGCAGTGAGGAAGGTGACAGCACAATCAGCCGTCAAGTTCTTCAAGGGGCTAGTTTGCAGTTTTGGTGTGCCGAACAGGGTCATCACCGACAAACGACACGCAGTTCACAAGCCGCACCTTCATGCAATACATCCAGGACCTCGGTAGCAAGGTCTATTTCGCTTCAGTGGCACACACACGGAGCAACGGCCAGGCGGAGAGGGCAAATGTTGAAGTACTGCGAGGCCTGAGGACAAAGACTTTTGATAGGCTGCACAAGTGTGGAAGGCACTGGATTGATGAGTTGCCAGCGGTTCTTTGGTCGATCAGAACGACGCCAAATCGAGCCATCGGCCAGACACCCTTTGCCCTGGTATACGAGCAGAAGCAGTTCTCCCCACAGAACTCATATACGGGTCACATCGAGTGCTCGCTTGAGCAAAGAGCAGTTGCGGCAAGATGATGCGACGCTCCTTGAGGAAGATCGTCTTCGGACGGGTGTGCGAGCTGCACGCTACTAGCAGGCCTTGCGCCGCTACGATAGCCGCAAGGTTCATGCCCGAAGTCTTGAGGAAGGCGACCTTGTTCTTTGACGCATTCAGTCGGCCAAGAATCCCAACAAGTTGATGCCGAAGTGGGAAGACCCTTATCGGGTAATACGAGTCACTAGGCCTGGTGCAGTCCGCGTGGAGATCGAAGATGGTATCCCAGTGAGCAACTCCTGGAACATCCAACGTCTTCATAAGTTTTAACCATGAGGCGTGGTTACCGGGCCTTCTGGCAAACCACCTTTTGTACGATCCTTGCCGGCAAGGCATGTAACCCTTTGTACAGAGCAAGGCGCAGACCCTAAGCATAAATAAATGAAGCGCTGGCGCCCTAAGTTTTAGCATGCATGCTAGGTTAAGTCTCTCTATCTGATAGGGTTGATAGTGCTCAGCGACAACTAACCCCTAGCATAGAGGCCGAGTGTGTGTCCTTCCGCCCTTTCTAGTCCTTTCTTTGGTTCACAGGCTGCACAAGCGTTTCTGTCAAGCCATTTAAGGGCAGGCAGACGGATCGACATCCTCGACCCCGGCAAGCCATTGCCGGGAGCTGCAGATTTAAGTACCCAACCATGGCAAGCCAAGGTTGCCGGGAGGCTGCAGATTCAGATAAGTCTTTTTTCCCCTGTTATGCATTTCTGTATGACACTGGGACGTATGAAGCCTCGTTTATCCTTGGGCCACCGTGCTCCCCCTTTCCTGTGCCCAAGAACTATTCTCTGGGCCGGAACTTGGTTGTAGTTGCGGTGACAAGGAAGCAAACGAAGGGCCTAATCCTACTTCACCCCTACCTCCATCGATAGTGTGAGTATGGTTGTGCCATGAAGTGGGGGGACGGCAAGGCCTGTTGCCGGGCGACAATGTTTACCTTAAAAATAACAAGGATTCATTCCTTGGCATGGGCCTCGCTCACGCACAAAGAACCCAGCAAGCACCCTTTTTCATTAATACGTTCCAAACAGGTACAGTTCGTACGGGATGTAAACACGAGCAAAGAGATTACAAGGTTTAAATCTAACAAGTGCCCGCAGGCTTAAATACTAAAAAAGATAAGTGCCCCGTGATCCCCATTCTTGCCCCTTTCCTCCCAGGTGCGGCAAGTGAAGGCAAAAAGGAGGCAACCAGTAACACGCAGATGGAGAGCTTGATGAGGAAGACCCTCGACGGGGTGCGTGGCCCAGGGAGGAGGGCGGCACAGTCAGTCGGAGCCGACGTCCTCCGGCTTGACGCCCTCGTCGTCGCTGTCGCTGTCCTCCTCGTCACTCCCGCTTGAGGAGTCTTCATCATCGGAGGAGCTCTCCATGCAACTCCTTAGGCGAGTTCCCAAGTGCCCAAAAACCTTGACGGAGAGCAAGCCGTTCTCCATTAATATGAAGTGGAGAACGAGCCCCTCCGACAAGCGGTGAGCACGAGTGAAGGTCTTCCATCCACGACGAAGATACATGACGTGAGGGGCGGGGAAGTCGACGTCGACCCACATGCTGCCATTCCCACAGCCCCTCATATGCAGCCTCAAAGCCTGTGGCGGGTCGAGTTCCATGTCCCGAGCGAACGGAGTAGGGAGACGAAGACGACGACGCACTGGCCTGTGTAGCTTGATGAAGAATTCGTGGGGCTGGTCTCCGATAGGGCCCTCCATTGGGGGAGGGGCCGCTGGCGGGGGCGAGGCCGGTGCACCGCCCCGTCCTCCTCTTCCTCGAGCGCCACAGCGGCCTCGACCTCGCCCCCTCCCCCTTTCTCTCACGGCTGGCTCCGCCGCCACGAGCTCTTGGGAAGGAGCAGCAAGCTGTCGAGCAGAGACCCTCGTCGCCGCCATCGGGGTGCCAGCGCGCCCTCTCGCCATAGCAGAAGGAAGGAAGGAGCCAAGGTGGAAGGAGATGAATGATGGCGAATTGAGGGGTGCCATCCCCCTCCCCTTCTTATAAAGGGGTGGGCCCAGGGCTCGGCCGCCCCACTGAACCAATCCGGCCACCAGGGGCGCAGGGAATCGAGACCGACCCGCTGCTCCAATCAGCGACGACCCGGTTCCCCACCTCTCCATTTAAGGCCCGTGCCCCCCCCCCCCGCCCCCCGCGTCCACCGCCTACCATCTTCGAGGCATGGGGGATAGGTGGCAAGCAAGCCAAAATCGAGAAGACAAGTGAAGCAACTGTTTTCCACCCCGTGATCGTGGGGCACGGGCGCCTTGAAGACCATGACTCGAGTCCACTTAGTAAATGAGTCACGCCCCTGCGTTTTCCTCTTTTTATGGGGAAGGCGCGAGCCGCCTCTATACGACAATGTGACGCATGAGGGCAGCAACCGCCCCACGCATGACACCCACGTCACGCACGACCCCCACGTAGCGCATTCAACGCGGGTTGTGGGGAAGGGCAACGAGCGAGGGAGTTACTGCGGTAAAAACACCGCCGCGCGCGCGCCCGCGCACCGTTCTGGGCCTGGCCCAATAACACCCTTTGCTTATATGTGGCCCAGGCCCGGGGGCTCCTGTCGGTGTACAAAAGTAGGGGTCCCTTTTTGTACCCCTTTACTTGTGCACGAGCAGTCACAGCCCCATGCCCCCGGCCACGCTTGGCGGGGTAGAGGAAGCAAAGACACAAGACGACCAGAGCAGCGCCAAGCCAGAAGCATGAAGAACTGAGGGGCGAGGTGAAACTCCCCCGGCAAGGTCCTTGCCGGGACGGCCTCCACAGCCCCGGCAAGAACCTTGCCGGGGCAACTTGCCCGACGCCAGCAGGGCTGCCACCCTTGAGCCTGAGAGTTCCGACGCCCTCAACCACATTGGAACCAAAACTCGGGACGCGCCTCCGTGGTGGCATGCAGATCTTTGTGAAGACCAAGAACATGCAAGATTAGATGAGAATCAGAAGACGAAGATCCTCGACGGGATGCTTGCCGAGGATACCCACGAGACCCCAAGGCAAGACCCTTGCTGGGGACGCCCACGACGCCGCAGCAAGACCCTTGCCGGGGCCCCGGCAAGACTCTTGCCGAAGACATCCGCGGGGCCACAGCCAGGCCCCCACCAGCCAAGACTCCACCGCCGTTTCCACACAGCTGCCAGCCCACCAACTAGGTGAGCACCTGCGTGGCGACATGCGGCCTCCAGGCCAACTCAGCAAGCACCTGCGTGGTGGCATGCAGATCTTCGTGAAGACTCTGCCACCGCACCAACTCAGCAGCCAGCCAGCCAGCGTGGCACTACACGCCTCGTCGGCTCGGACGCGCGTCGAAGCCAGGCGAGGTGGCGACAGCTGGGACGAGCTTCCTTGCCGTCCCCGAAGCATGAAGGACACGTCGGCAGCGCATTAAATGTGTTTGTCCTACGGTGCCAGGAGATGGACTCGACGACTGTACAACTTTCCACCTCCTGTGTGCCACTGTGGCAGCCCCTTTTCACTATAAAAGGAGGCCCGCGGCGTACTGAGGAAGGATTCCGACTTTTTGGACCCTACATGCTTTGTAGCTAGTCCAAGAACACCAGATAAACATAAACCAGCAGGAGTAGGGGATTACGCATCACTTGCGGCCCGAACCTGGATAACCCCCCTACGTTGATCTTCTAATCCCGCTCTTTCCACAGCCCCGCGCCCGCCAACCGTAGCAAAAGGGATTCTACATGATCCCGTAGGTGTCGTTTCCCCGGCAACATGTAATTTTTATTCTTGAAAAAATATTGTTTATACCTTTCTATTTTTAATAATGTTAATGACATTAATTACCTCAGGTAGTTTAAAGGGTGCTTTTGTCCTGAATGAAAATGATATGCACATAAAGGTAATGTTTATCTGAACATTTTGATATCTTATTTGCATTTTTCTGAGTTCATATGAATTAGTTATGAATTTTCAAATTTTTAGTCAAATGGTCAAAGGGCATTCAAGGGACCTCGACGGAAAAAGTAAGGGCAAAACTGAGCAAGCTCGAAAAGTAAGGGCAAGACCCATGGGTAGGAACTGTTGACACCGATTTTGGCCAAAGGGAATATAGTGCGATTAAAACAAATGAATTACTTTAAATGGTGAAAATGATAAAATACACCATTGAGTGTAAACGACCATGGTGAATTTCCATCGCTTAATACAAAACAGCGGGCACACAAAATAAATTAATAAAAGAGTCGATATCTGGAAATTTTGCAAAGTGAATAAAGATCTCCATGAAAAATTTGTCCCGACTAAAATCACACATAACTTCCATCCATGCACGCCGTCACCTATGGCGGGTGGCAAATACCTACATAAAATCATAATGTTTTCAAAATATCGACCGTAGGGTAAATGCGAGGCCTATTCCATCGATCATGTGAAATATCAACGCGGTGGATAAAATAAGACATGCGTCGGTATATATATCTAAGGAAATAAGAAGAAAACGCCAGGCATCATATAATTGTCCATGAAAGAATATTTGCATATATCTATTTTTTATGGCACAACAAAGAAATTGGAACGAATTTTCCAAAAAAAAACCATTTCAATTAGTCATTACCAGTCTACGTACATGAATGCATAGTGGGTGAGACTAATTTACAAGGTGGCAATGGATCAGCTAATCACCACAAGCAAACTGATGGGCTAGCGTCCAAGCCCACACGTTAATAAAAAACTACATGGGCTAATTAGGCTAGTGGCCGGTTCAAAGCTTGGTCAAAGAGCAATTAATTAAAGGAAGGAAATATATGAAAAGAAGCATGCAGGGACTCCCACGACCCATGCACTCCCACGATTACACAAATGCATGCCACGATCAGAGAACGTGGGCGCGCGCCAGAGAGCCTCCGCTGCTCTCCCCACGCCTATAAATATTGGCATTCCTGGGCGTACAAGGCTAGTCCCTTTTCCCCAGCGTGGGACTGCTCATTTTCTCTTGTTCTGCTGCTGCTAGACACATATACTGCTACAAAAAAAATCCCACACACACATACGTTAGGAGAGGGAGATTTGGAGGAGTTCAGCAAGAAGGTGAGATTCATGGTTCTCTCCTAATCCTTTTGCTTCTCTGATTGGTGCTCTTCCCTATGTTTGCTCAATCTTTGCTCTTGGTTTGGTCATATTGACATGAGCCAAGTAGCTTCTCCGCATATGATGATTCTTGATTTGGTCACATTGATGCAGATCATGAATTATTTTCCAAGTTGCCCAATTTTTGCTCTTGGCTTGGTCATATTGACATGAGTCAAGCAGCTTTTTGCTTGATATGATGGTTCTTGATTTGGTCATATTGACATAGATCTAGAACTTTTTCTTCAAGTAGCACGATCCTTGCTTTTTCCTCCATATGATGGTTCTTGATTTGGTCATATTGACACAGATCTCGAATTTTTCTCTAAGTGACATGATTCTTGCTCTTGGCTTGGTTATATTGACACATCCCAAGTAGCCTTCATCCTCCACAAATTTGGCATTCTACTCTTGGTATGGTCATATTGACACATGTCAAGAAGTATTTTCACCATATTTCAGATCTCGCTCTTGGCATGGTCATATTGACACAGGTCAAGTAGTATTCTCACAAGTTGAATATCTTACTCTTGGCACGGTCATATTGACACATGTCAAGAGGTTTTCTCAAAATTCGATATTTTGTTCTTGCCATGGTCATGTTGATACATGTCAAGAAGTATAAATTGCATGAAAATTGCCCCTGGTTGGTCATATTGACACAAATCAAGGTATTTATTCCCTTATGTAGAGTGAAGACTTTGTTCTCAACGGAATCACGGCAAAGGTATGACTCGGGGAAAATCAACATAAAAAAGAATTAACAAATAAACTGCATATAAAGAATAATGCAAAACAATAGGTGCTCGTCAAAAACACCATACTTAGTCGCATGTTCTATGATCACATGCGTGCATGATATGCTAAAATTAAGTCATGTAGCAAAACTTAATTAACCATGTTCAAAGTTGGGTGCATGGAAAACTGACATTCCCACTTCATGGTGCATAAACAAAACCCCGCCAAATCATAAACGGTATTATATTAATCAAATGTCTCTAAAACAGACTAAATGGATATACTATATGAAATGCATCGGCCCCAAATAGTGCTAGTTTGCATCATCGACAAATAACTAGATATTGGTGAATCTAGTGTATACACATGCAGAGTAAAATGGACACGTCGTACCTAGCCAACTCTAGGTTAATTGGTGTACATCCACCTAACTAGAATAAATTGTATGATCCCTTCATATGGACGTACATTAAAAAAAACTGAAAGATGACCAGAGTCATAGTCTGAGTCTGATTGCACTAGGAATATTGTAGTGCACTTGCATATGCCACTGAAACAAATTAATTTGTTTATCTGCTCCATATATGCATATACTCAAAAAAGGTCGCAGCTAGCTTATCTTCGCATAAGATGAAAGTTAGATCATGCCTCCGCCATACGGCTTGCAAATATTAGGAAAACGTAGATGTCATCTACTCATAAAACAAAGAGTACAACAACTGTTAGTACTAATGTATTTTGCATACACAGAACATGCGCGTGCATGATTTTATGCCCCATACGCATGCATCATGATGTTTGGAGGCTCATTTAACAGATTGGTTAACCATTAAGATGATTTTCTCATACAAAGTAAAGAAAATAAATCAAAGCCTATATATTGGTTGATTAACAAGGGAAAGTAAATGAAGCCATTCAAGCATGCATATATGTACTGCCAATATCAGTACAAGTCGTATAAAAGCGAAATATAAAAGTCATCGCATATGATAACATCAACAAAGTCCAAGGCTCCCCCGAGCATGCCGGTGTCGACGACCGCCAGGAGGAATTTCTTTATTGTAGCATATTGTAATAGGCATGTGATGTAATCCTGTGTAATAGAAATATTGGAATTCTTAATCAGGGGTTTTCTCTTCGGAGATGTAATTAACAGATCTTTTATGTAAATGTAAGAGTTCTGGAAATAATGTACCTGCAATGTTTGATATCTATTTTATCTATGCATTTATGCACTTAAATAAATTTCACTCTGTATCAATGACGTGGACGCGTGTCTCACGCCCGCCATTTTCCCCTCATGAGGAACCAACTAGGGGCAAAAATGCAATTGTCCCTAGTATTTTTTAAGAAATTCTCTCTTGCTTCACTTGAATTAACTTGAGAGAAAGAAATATTATGCTCATGATCTTCACTTATATTTGTTTGAGCTTTTCAAAAGCAATACATGAAAGTTAGTTCCAAAGTAATAGATATCCAAGAAGGATATAATTAAAACTTTCATGAAGATCATTGGCCAATATAAACTTGATTCCTCATAATAGTTTTGAGATATGATGATGTGATATGTGAGTCATGTTGATGAGTAATTATGCTTTAGTAAGTATATTTGTGCTAAGGTTTGTGATTCCTTATGCAAGCACGAAAGTCAATAGTTGTGCAATGAAATTACATCTCTCTTGTCGTGCATTATTCGGTGTTAATTATGCTCAATGCTTGCTTATGAGATTATTCATTTCTTGGTTGGTCGCTTCTCAATCTTTTGCTAGCCTTCATTTTGCACTAAGTATGATCACTACTTGTGCATCCAAAATCCTTTAAACCAGTTTTGCCACATGAGTCCACTATACCTACCTATATGTGGTATTCTTTTGCCATTCTAAGCAAATTTGTATGTGCCATCTCTAATTTTCAATATAAATTTCTCTTTTGTGTGCTCGTACCGCTCGCGAGGCGGTGAGGGGTGGCCGATATTTTCCATGCTAGATGTGTTGTTCTCACGATGAGTGTTTATTCACTTGTCATTGCACGAGAGTAAGGCAAAGATATTAGGGTTGCCCGGTCCCAAATGAAAAATGAATTTACTTTATGTTGTCAAATAATAAATTCCTTGGAAAGTGTTGGTATGGAAGGCACCCGTGGATACGGTTAGCCATGTAAAGTGAAAGTATGGTTGAAAAAGGAATAAACTTTATTTTCTGTTTGGGAACTGCCTATGATATATCTAGAATGGAAAGTGCTGGGAGCTCTAAGTTTTTTTCGTTTGTGAGAAAAGTATGTCTCTCAAAATGTTCTTATCTCTCAATTTTCGCTTTGAGCTCTAGCACCTCTACAAATCCCTACTTCCCTCTGCGAAGGGTCTTTCTTTGACTTTATGCACTTTTTATTTTTCATTTGACTCTCCTTCTTCTCTTATAAAGCACCAACTAGGGGGCACTATGATCGTACTTGAGCATTGGGTGTAGCTAATATGCGAGTGTGTTTCATGAATGGCTCAATGACTGAGCATGATGGGCTAGGGATAACTTATTTTAGCGTTGATAGTTTGAAATACATGGTTGCTTGTTGGCATGCTTGAGTATTTAAGTCCTCATGTCAAAACTAGACTATTGCTTTGAACCGTATAAAAGTCCAAATGTCCATGCTATAAACAAAAGAATATGAGATGACATGTTAGGCAGCATTCCACATCAAAAATTCTGTTTTTATCATTTACCTCCTCGAGGACGAGCGGGAATTAAGCTTGGGGATGCTGATATGACTCCAACGTATCTCTAATTTTTTACTGTTCCATGATGTTATATTATCATTCTTGGATGTTTTACAATCATTTTATAGCAACTTTATATCATTTTTGGGGACTAACCTATTGACCCAGTGCCAAGTGCCAGTTGCTGTTTTTTTGCTTGTTTTTTACATCACGGGAAATCAATATCAAACGAAGTCCAAACACCGCGAAACTTTTTATGGACTAGAACACCAGTAGTGGGCCAGAGAAGCACCTGGGGGTGCCCCGAGGGGGGCACAACCCACTAGGGAGCGCCTGGTGTCCCAGGCGCCCTCGGGTGGGTTGTGCCCACCTCGGTGGCCTTCCGCACCCCCTCTTTACCATATAAATTCCCAAATATTCCAAAAACCCTCGGGGTTAACCTAGATCAGAAGTTCCGCCGCCGCAGGCCTCTATAGCCACCAAAAACCATTCTAGACCCCGTTTTGGCACTCCGCCGGAGGGGGGAATCATCACCGGTGGCCATCTTCATCATCCCGGCGGCCACTACGATGAGGAGGGAGTAGTCCACCCTCGGGGCTGAGGGTTTGTACTAGTAGCTATGTGTTTAATCTCTCTCTCTCTCTCTCTCGTGTTCTTGAGATGTCACGACCTTGATGTATCGCGGGCTTTGTTAATATAGTTGGATGATATGGTGTTTTCCCCTCTCTATCTTATTGTGAATTGAGATTTCACTTTGAGATTTCGTTTTATCGGATTGAATACTTTTATGGATTTGAGAGCACTTGATATATGTCTTGCATATGAATACTCATGGTGACAATGGGGTATGATATTGATTCACTTGATTTATGTTTTGGCACTCAACCCACGGATTACCGAGGTGACATTGGGGTAATCTACGCATAGGGGTTGATGCACGTTCTTGTCTTTGTTTCTCCAGTAGAAATATTGGGGCACTCTTTGAGGTTCTTTTGTGTTGGATTGAGTATTATGAATCTGAAATTATTTGGTGTTATTTTAGTATGAACTCTTGGATAGATCAATCGGAAATAATAGCTTCGAGGTGGTTTCGTACCCTACAAATAATTTCTTCTTATGTTCTCCGCTAGATAGGAACTTTGGAGTGATTCTTCATCGCACTTTGAGGGGTGGTTATATGATCCAATTATATTAGCACTGTTGAGAGATTGCACTAGCGAAAGTACGGACCCTAGGCCTCATTTTCAAGCATTGCAATACCATTTGTGCTCCGTTTTATCAATTGCTACTTTGCTGTTTTTTATTGTTTCTTTTACAAAAATCAATAGCTACTATCATTACTACACTTGTATCACCATCTCTTCGCCGAACTAGTGCACCTATATGGATTATCATTGTATTTGGTGTGTTGGGGACACAAGATACTTTTTATTATTTGGTTGCAGGGTTGTTTGAGAGAGACCATCTTCATCCTACACCTCCCACGGATTGATAAACCTTAGGTCATCCACTTGAGGGAAACTTGCTGCTGTTCTACAGAACTCTGTGCTTGGAGGCGCAACACAAGTCTACAAGAACAAGTTGCATAGTAGACATCAGTGTCCGGAATTCAAAGATGATCAATCACCTTTTGAAGAGGACTTCCATCACTACGTTTGAGAAATGCGGCATGTGGCCTACAAACTTGTGGCAGAATTAAATTTGAACAACTACACGGCAGCTTATGACACCAATAATCAGAAGATTAAGCCGCCGGCCAACAATGTTGCCAGTCTCATTCCTCCTCGATGTAAGCATATTTTTGCTCCTGATGTTGATCACTCTCTTATTCTCAATGATGAAGCAACTTTCGAAGCCTTAACCGGCATCGACTAGACGTCACCTGACCTCCAGATGGCCACGGAAGAAGAACCGACACAGCATGACCCGGAGTCGTCGACTCTCCATGATGCAAATCAATGATGAACCAAGCGGCTCTCTGGCGAGGATGCAAGCTCTTCTCGCCCGAAAGAACACTTGGCTTCAAACTGTATGGGCTTATAACAGCCATGTAATAGAGTAGTCTTTTGAAACAGTGACCCCCCTTGTCATTCCATCGTGCATGCTAACTTGTTAAGATACCAAGTTTAATCTTCTATGACAGGCTTGCTCTGATTGCTCATACGAATCATAGAAGTAATTTTACTTGTGTGTCAAACGCTGCATGTCCTGTACAAAGTTTAAACAACATATGCCCTGGCGACTTAACATCAAAAGCCAGGGCGGGTAACAACCCAAACATCACAGTGTTATGCAATTATAGAACAAACCAGAATTAATGACTATGAAAACAAAAATATGCTGGCGACTTAAAGTCAAAAGCCAGGGCGGGTTATCAAACCACGCATATTCATATAACAATGAATAACATACCTATAATTTTGACATATACACTCAGCTTACATCGCTGTATCCAGTGATGGAAGCAACCCAAGGATTTGCAAGCGCATGATCCCAATAGCGCAAATCAAAGCAGGCTGGTGACTTCAAGTCCATAGCTAGGGCGGGTTACGAAACCCAAAATGCTCAAATAAGAGTCATATAATCAGGGCTGGATGACCCAGACTGTTGAGAAATGCACTTAGCAGAAAAAATTTGAGGAAACACAAATCCAAAAGAGTCAGAAAGAAAAATTAAAATACTGTCAAATAATAGTCGGGCCGGCTCACAAAGGCGTAGCCAGATAAATTGGCTAGCAAAAACCTTGTGCTTTCGAAGGCCGCACAGCCTTTTGGCACTCAGGCCTTATGTTTGCTTTCAACACCGCAACAGCCTTTTGGCACTTAGACCACATGATTGCTTTAAAGGTAGCAACAACCGTTTGGCACTGAGGCCACATGATTGCTTTCAAGCCCGCAACATCCATTTGGCACTTAGGCCACATGATTGCTTTAAAGGCAGCAACAGTCGTTTGGCACTCAGGCCACATTATTGCTTTCAAGGCCGCAACAGTCACAGTTTTACCTAGCTCACTGTAAGCCGGCTCTCACATGACATAAGCCGCCGTTTGAACCCTAACAATTTTAGGGTCTTTAAAAAGATTGACTCTTAAGAGTTTGGCAGGTCATCAGTGGAGTAGCCAATTGCAAACAGGCAGGAAAAAACATATAAGAAGTGGCATTCAAGCCGGCCAAGAGGGTATGAAAGCTAAACCCAACGGTTGGAACCCCCCAAGTGACCTTACGACCAATCAATAAAGGCTCAGCTACTCAGAAATGAAATGACAGAGGCCCCGTTGTTTGGGGATATCGGCTTTATTATATTGGTCATAAAAAGTATATATAGTGACAAGAGTATGTACAAGGGTATGAGCTGCCGGCTCAAGTATAGTACGGCCGAAGATGTGCGATATTGCATGGACGGCAGGTCCCCTCCTCCGACTTGCGAGAATCCTTGTGCTCATGTAGGTCAATGCGGTAATATGACCCATTGTTCAGGTTCTTGCCGACCACAAAGGGTCTTTCCCAAGGTGGGGATAACTTGTGCATATCTATTTGATCTTGGATGAGCTGGAGCGCCAAGTCGCCTTCTTGAAATGTCCTGGTCTTAACTCTGCAGCTATGATAGTGACGCAGATCTTGTTGATATATCGCCGAATGAGCTGCCACCAGATCTCGCACCTCATCCAAAGCATCGAGTGCGTTTTGACGTGCTATTTCATTATCAGCTTGAACATAGGCCGCCACACGAGGCGATTCATGACGAATATCGCTTGGAAGAACCACCTCTGCCCCGTAGACCATGAAGAAAGGTGTATAGCCTCTTGACCTGTTAGGGGTGATATTGATACTCCAAAGTACTGAATGTACGTAACTCCTCAACCCAACAACCTGGCATTCGCCGCAAAGTAACCATAAGCCGGGCTTGATACCTCTCAAGATTTCTTGGTTTGCCCTCTCAGCTTGACCATTAGACTGCAGATAAGCCACATAAGAAACATCAATACGATTATGCTCTTGTTGACAGAATTCTCTCATAGCACCTTTAGACAAATTAGTGCCATTGTTAGTTACGATACTATGAGGGTAACCAAAACGGAAGATCAATTTTTTAACAAACTGAACTGATGTTGCCGCATCACACTTGTTGATCGGCTCTGCTTCAACCCACTTGGTAAATTTGTCAACCGCCACCAAGAGGTGGGTTTTCTTATCCTTAGACCTTTTGATAGGTCCAACCATATCAAGCGCCCAGACTACAAATGGCCAAGTAATTGGAATCATCCTCAATTCTTGAGCCGGCACATGAGCCCGTCGAGAAAATTTCTGACATCCATCACACTTACTGACAAGATCCTCTGCATCAGCATGACCCGTCAACCAATAAAATCCATGACGAAAAGCTTTAGCCACTAGAGATTTAGAGCCGGCGTGATGACCACAATCACCTTCATGGATCTCTCTTAAAATCTCACAGCCCTCTTCGGGAGAAACACAACGCTGGAACATGCCTTTGATGATGCATCGGTGTAACTCACCATTAACAATAGTCATGGACTTAGACCGCCGGGTTATCTATCTGGCCAAAGTTTCATCCTCAGGTACCTCGCCCCGGGTCATATAAGACAACTAGGGAAGTGTCCAATCAGGAATAGCATGTAGAGCCGCCACCAACTGTGCCTCCGGGTAAGGAATAGCAAGATCCTCTTCTGATGGCAACTTGACTGAAGGATTATGCCATACATCAAGAAATACAGTAGGGGGTACCGGCTTACGTTGAGACCCAAGCCGGCTTAAAGCGTCAGCCGCCTCATTCTTCCTTTGATCAAGATGCTCCACATGATAACCTTTGAAGTGACCAGCAATATTGTCAACTACCCGACGATAAGCCGCCATGAGCGGGTCTTGGGAATCCCAAGTGCCTGAAACTTGTTGAGCCACCAAATGTGAGCCACAAAAGCACCTGACCTGGCTTAAATTCATCTCTTTGGCCATCCAAAGGCCATGGAGCAGAGCCTCATATTCAGCCGCATTGTTAGTACAAGGAAACATCAACCTTAAAACATAAGAAAATTTGTTACCTCGTGGGAAAGTCCAAATAACTCCAGCCCCCGAGCCTTGTAATTACCTGGACCCATCAAAGTGAAGAGTCCAATGTGTTATCAAGCTTCTCCTCAGGAGTCTAGAACTCCGTCCATTCATTGATGAAATCCGCAAGAGCCTGAGACTTAATAGATGTCCTTGGCACATACTTCAAGCCATGGGGACCGAGCTCAATGACCCCCTTAGCCACCCGGCCCGTAGCCTCTCTATTATGAATAATATCCCCCAAAGGAGCAGAACTGACCATCGTAACGGGATGGCCAAGAAAATAATGCTTCAACTTACGAATGGCCATGAACACCCGTACACCAATTTCTGTCAATGCGGGTATCGTTGCTTAGACTCAATTAACACCTCGCTGACATAATAAGCCGGCCTATGGACTGGGTACTCTTTACCATGCTCCTTGCGCTCCACCACAATTTCCAAACTAACATCCCTACTGTTAGCCGCCACATATAAGAGCAAGGGCTCTTTCTCAATAGGAGCTGAGGACGGGCGGCTCAACTAACTGTTTTTTGAGTGCCTCAAACGCCTTGTTGGCAGCATCACTCCAAACAAAATGGTCTGTCTTCTTCAACATCTGGTACAAAGGAATTTCCTTCTCTCCCAGGCGGCTTATGAACTGGCTTAAAGCTGCAATACGACCCGCCAGGCGCTTCATTGACACACGTCGGCTTAGCCAATGAAGCAATAGCCTTAATTTTCTCTGGGTTAGCTTCAATACCTCTCTCTCTCACCACAAAACCCAAGAGCTTGCCTGCAGGCACACCAAAAACACACTTGGCCGGGCTAAGCATCATTTTGTAGACCCAAAGATTATCAAAGGTTTCTTTCAAATCATCCAACAAAGTCTCCTTCTTCCTGGACTTGACAACAATATCGTCCACATAAGCATGAACATTGCGTCCAATCTCGTCATGGAAACAATTATGGACACAGCGTTGATAAGTCGCCTGGGCACTCTTGAGCCCAAAAGGCATAGACACATAGCCGAAAGCCCCAAAAGGTGTAATAAAGGTCGTCGTCTCTTGGTCTTTAACTGCCATCTTAATCTGATGATAACCAAAATAAGCATCTAGGAAGCACAAATGCTCACAACCGGCCTTGGCATCTATGATCTGGTCAATACGAGGAAGAGCAAAAGGATCAGCTGGACAAGCCTTATTGAGGTCTGTATGATCCACACACATATGCCAAGTGCCATTTTTCTGAAGTACTAGCACCGGGTTAGCCAACCACTCAGGGTGAAAAACTTCAACGATGAACCCGGGCGCCAAGAGCCGGGCGACCTCTTCTCCAATAGGCTTATGTCGCACTTCATTAAATCGGCGAAGGAACTGTTTCTCCAATAGCCTTACGTCGCTCTTCAATATTGAGGTTGTGCTCAGCATGTTCTCTCGGTACACCTAGCATGTGTGAAGGCTTCCATGCAAAGATGTCCCAATTCTCACGGATGAACTTGATGAGCATGCCTTCCTATTTCGGATCCATGTTAGCACTGATGGAGAACTGCTGATATAAGTCGTCAGGGATAAATTCAACCTGCTTGGTATCATCAGCCGACTTAAACTTCAACAAAGGGTCTTGCTTAGTAGTCGGCTTCTTCAAAGGGGTCATATCAGCCGGGTCAGCATTATCTTTATAGAACTTGAGCTCCTCCGTGGCACAAGCCGACTCAGCATCTCCTTCCTCACATTCCAATGCAATTTTTCTATCGCCATTGATTGTAATTGTACCCTTATGCCCTGGCATTTTAAGCTGCAAATAAACATAACAAGGCCACTCCATAAACTTGGCGTAAGCCGGCCGCCCAAACAAGGCATGATAAGGGCTCTTGATTTTAACCACTTCAAACCACATTGTCTCTGCTCTGTAGTCATAGTCATCACCAAAAGCCACTTCCACGGCAATCTTTCCTACTGGGTATGCCGACTTACCAGGGACCACACCCTGAAAAACTGTAGAGGACGGCTTAAGCTCTTTATCCATTCAATTCATTATGCGGAAAATATCATAACAAAGGATATTGATGCTACTGCCATAGTCCATGAGCACTTTAGTGAACTTGTAACCCCCAACCTAAGGGCTACCACCAACGCTAGTTGACCCGGATTCTCAACCCAGAGCGGGTGATTCTCTCTACTCCATGTGATTGGATGTTCTGACCACCGCAAATATTGAGGTACCGTCGGCTCAACTGCACTGACGGCACATTTATGAACTTTCTGATCTCGCTTGCAGAGACTCATAGTGAAGACATGATACTGACCACTATTAAGTTGCTTTGGATTGCTCCGGTATCCTGACTGATGCTGCTGGTTACCTTGACCAGACTGTTGATTATAACCACCCTGGTTGCCTTGTCCTTGATACCCAGAATTTGAGCCAACACCGCCAAAAACCGGCAGGCCCCTGTGAGGCGGATCCTGACCCGCCAGGTGGGCCATTATTGTTGCCATGATTCTGATTGAAGCTAGAATTCTTGAACTCTTTCATGATGAAACAGTCCTTCCAAGCATGAGTTGATGGCTGACCGGGCAGACTATGCTTTGGGCAACGGTCATTAAGCATTGCCTCAAAGTTGAACTTTGGTCCCCCAAATTGTGGTTTACCCTTACGACGCTGATTTTTATGCTGAGCATTGGTGTTAGCCACAAAATCTGATCCGCCATTTGTTTGTTTGCGCTTACCACCATTTCCCTGGTTATGACCGTTATGCCCTATCACATTCTGCTGCTGACCCTTACCATTGGCACTGTTCTTCCCCTTGTTGGATTTTACATCATCAGGTCCAGGGTCCTTAGTGTTGTCTGAGTCAGCATACTTGATGAGAGCCGCCATGAGCTCTCCCATGTCATTGCCATTTAAGCCGCCCCAGCTTCTTCTTGAGAGGCGTGAAGTGACGATTCTTCTACAAGATTAGAACAGCAAAGCCTGCCGCAATACTATCTGATGAGTGGATGATAGCTGAGACCCGGTGAACACAATGGTGGGCCGACTCATCTCTCGCTCTACGTAGTTGTCCAAGTCAATAATAGACAGAGGCTGCTTACGTGTTCCTTTGAAATTCTGAATGACGCGCGCCTTCAACTCAGCCCATGAATTGATGGAATTGGCAAGTAGCCCTTTTAACCAGGTTCAGACTGGTCCATCCAACATCGTAGTGATGTACTTGGCACATAGAGCATCACTAACGTCTAAGATCTCCATAGCTAGCTCAGAGCTCTTAATCCAAGCCTCAGGCGGAAGATCAGCTGTGTAATTAGGCACCTTACAAGGGCCCTTAAAATCTGTAGGCAGACGCTCATTGCGTAGAGCCGGCACTAGACACGGCACACCAATTATCCTAGAAGTCATCCAAGCCTCCACGGACGCCGAAGGGTTTCACTGAAATTGCTGATGAGCCCCCAATTGAGCCGCCAATTTCGCCTCACAACGGACTGGAGCCTGATCGATAAGGACATGAGCATTATTATCATCACAGGGCGGGTTATGGCCGCGGGGCGGGTCATCATTGCGAGGCGGGCTATGATGTCATTCGCTGCTGGAAACCGCTGGCGACTCAATGTGTCGGCTATAACTTCTACTTTGGCGCGGTGTTGAGTGAATTCGCTCACGACTATATGAGTAATCCGCCTGCTGTGCCACAGCCGTCTGAAGAAGTTCCACCGCGTTTCGGGTCTCTATCGCAGCTGGACACTCGCCCTCGATTGGAATAGCCGCCAATCATGAGGCTGCAGCAATCATATTATCCATCGGGTTGGAGTAATGGCCAGAAGGTGTTGGAACCCATTGAGGTGAAGTCAGATCCTGAGGAGGTGGGTTTGGCACATGAGGCTGAGCCGCCGCCCCGGTCATGGGCGCCTCAGCATCCCGGGTCACAACGGGAGGGTTACTCGTTCCTACTCCGGGCGTGTTAAAGAGATTCCACCCCTCAAATTTTGAAGGTAGGCGGCCCTGGTGCCCCTTTCGAAGAACAACATTTGATGAAAGGTTTCTGCCCTTATCCGCTGTGAATCCGCCTAAAAGGCGGCTCGCTCTGTTACCATCCTGTCATTTTCCACATCAAGATCCGTCCAAGCCTTGGCAACCTCGTTTCGTACCTTCACAACTCCTGTATTATGTTGTGCTTGGTTTGCCGGAGTTACCTCTGCAGCTTCTACCTCTTGAGCTTGCGTTGGTTTTTCCCTTGAAGAGGAAAGGGTGATGCAGCAAAGTAGCGTAAGTATTTCCCTCAGTTTTTGAGAACCAAGGTATCAATCCAGTAGGAGACTACACGCAAGTCGCCTCGTACCTACACAAACAAATAAGAACCTTCCAACCAAGGCGATAAAGGGGTTGTCAATCCCTTCACGGCCACTTGCAAAAGTGATATCTGATAGAGATAATAAGATAAATATTTTTGGTATTTTTATGATATAGATTGAAAGTAAAGATTGCAAAGTAAAAATAGATTGGAAACTTATATGATGGAAAATATACTCGGGGGCCATAGGTTTCACTAGTGGCTTCTCTCAAGATAGCATAAGTATTACGGTGGGTGAACAAATTACTGTCGAGCAATTGGTAGAAAAGTGCATAATTATGAGAATATCTAGGCATGATCATGTATATAGGCATCACGTCCGTGACAAGTAGACCAAAATGATTCTGCATCTACTACTATTACTCCACACATCGACCGCTATCCAGCATGCATCTAGAGTATTAAGTTCATAAGAACAGAGTAACGCATTAGGCAAGATGACATGATGCAGAGGGATAAAGTCAAGCAATATGACATAAACCCCATCTTTTTATCCTCGATGGCAACAATACGATACGTGCCTTGCTACCCCTGCTGTCACTGGGAAAGGACACCGCAAGATTGAACCCAAAGGTAAGCACTTCTCCCATTGCAAGAAAGATCAATCTAGTAGGCCAAACCAAACTGATAATTCGAAGAGACTTGCAAAGATAACAAATCATACATAAAAGAATTCAGAGGAGAATCAAATATTGTTCATAGATAATCTTGATCATAAACCCACAATTCATCGGATCTCGACAAACACACCGCAAAAAGAATTACATCGAATAGATCTCCAAGAAGATCGAGGAGAACTTTGTATTGAGATCCAAAGAGAGAGAAGAAGCCATCTAGCTAATAACTATGGACCCGAAGGTTTATGGTAAATTACTCACACATCATCGGAGAGGCTATGGTGTTGATATAGAAGCCCTCCGTGATCGATTCCCCCTCCGGTGGAGCACCGGAGAGAGGCTATGGTGTTGATGTAGAAGCCCTCCGTGATCGATTCCCCCTCCGATGGAGTGCCGGAAAAGGCCTCAAGATGGGATCTCACGGGTACATAAGGTTGCGGCGGTGGAAATAGGGTTTCGTGGTGCTCTCGGATATTTTGGGGTATATGGGTATATATAGGAGGAAGAAGTCAGTGGAGCTGCGAGGGGCCCACGAGGGTGGGGGCGCGCCTCCCTAGCTCGTGGCCTCCTTGCTTCTTTCTTGACGTCCACTCCAAGTCCTCTGGATCACGTTTGTTCCAAAAATAACTCTCCCAAAGGTTTCATTCCGTTTGGACTCCGTTTGATATTCCTTTTCCGCGAAACACTGAAATAGGCACAAAAACAGCAATTTGCACTGGGCCTTCGGTTAATAGGTTAGTCCCAAAAATAATATAAAAGTGCTTAGTAAAGCCCATTAAACATCCAAAACAGATAATATAATAGCATGGAACAATCAAAAATTATAGATACGTTGGAGACGTATCAAGTATCCCCAAGCTTAATTCCTGCTCGTCCTCGAGTATGTAAATGATAAAAACAGAATTTTTGATCTGGAATGCTACCTAGCATATTTCTCCATGTAATTTCCTTTATTGTGGCATGAATGTTCAGATCCGAAAGATTCAAGATAAAAGTTTAATATTGACATGAAAATAATAATACATCAAGCATACTAACAAAGCAATCATGTCTTCTCAAAATAACCTGGCCAAAGAAAGTTATCCCTACAAAATCATATAGTCTGGCTATGCTCTATCTTGATCACACAAAAGTATTTAATCATGCACAACCCCGATGACAAGCCAAGCAATTGTTTCATACTTTTGATGTTCTCAAACCTTTTCAATCTTCACGCAATACATGAGCGTGAGCCATGGACATAGCACTATATGTGGAATAGAATGGTGGTTGTGGAGAACACAAAAAGGATAAGATAGTCTCACATCAACTAGGCATATCAACGGGCTATGGAGATGCCCATTAATAGATATCAATGTGAGTGAGTAGGGATTGCCATGCAATGGATGCACTAGAGCTATAAGTGTATGAAAGCTCAAAAAGAAACTAAGTGGGTGTGCATCCAACTTGCTTGCTCACGAAGACCTAGGGCATTTTGGGGAAGCCCATCATTGGAATATACAAGCCAAGTTCTATAATGTAAAATTCCCACTAGTATATGAAAGTGACAACATAGGAGACTCTCTATTATGAAGATCATGGTGCTACTTTGAAGCACAAGTGTGGCAAAAGGATAGTAACATTGTCCCTTCTCTCTTTTTCTCTCATTTTTTATTTTTTTATTTGGGCCTTTTCTCTTTTTATGGCCTCTTTTTTTTCTTTTCTTTTTTTTTCTTTTAGTCCGTAGTCTCATCCCGACTTGTGGGGGAATCATAGTCTCCATCATCCTTTCCTCACTTTGGACAATGCTCTAATAATGATAATCATCACACTTTTATTTACTTACAACTCAATACTTAGCACAAGATATGACTCTATGTGAATGCCTCTGGCGGTATACCGGGATATGCAATGAATCAAGAGTGACATGTATGACAGAATTATGAATGGTGGCTTTGCCACAAATACGATGTCCACTACATGATCATGCAAAGCAATATGACAATGATGAAATGTGTCATAATAAACGGAACAGTGGTAAGTTGCATGGCAATATATCTCTGGAGTGGCTATGGAAATGCCATAATAGGTAGGTATGGTGGCTGTTTTGAGAAAGGTGCGCGGTATTAGAGAGGCTAGCAATGGTGGAAGGGTGAGAGTGCGTATAATCCGTGGACTCAACATTAGTCATAAAGAACTCACATACTTATTGCAAAAATCTATTAGTTATCGAAACGAAGTACTACGCGCATGCTCCTAGGGGGATAGATTGGTAGGAAAAGACCATCGCTCGTCCCCGACCGCCACTCATAAGGAAGACAATCAATCAATAAATCATGTTCCGACTTCATCACATAACGGTTCACCATACGTGCATGCTACAGGAATCACAAACTTTAGAACAAGTATTTCTCAAATTCACAACTACTCAACTAGCATGACTCTAATATCACCATCTTCATATCTCAAAACAATCATCAAGTATCAAAGTTCTCATAATATTCAATGCACTTTATATGATAGTTTTTATTATACCCATCTTGGATGTTCATCATATTAGGACTAATTTTATAGCCAAAGCAAACTACCATGCTATTCTAAAAGACTCTCAAAATAATATAAGTGAAGCATGAGAGATGAATAATTTCTATAAAATAAAACCACCACCGTGCTCTAAAAGATATAAGTGAAGCACCAGAGCAAAGTTATCTAGCTCAAAAGATATAAGTGAAGCACATAGAGTATTGTGGCACCCCGATCCGCATGGAGCAGGGGCCTTCGCAGGTCAGCCCAGGATTACGCCTGACGCACGACAGGTCCATGATACAGCATTCCAGGTACAAGAATATTCATCAAATACATGTGTATAAGATTACAAAATTGATGAATACAATTTTCTGGCATAGCCCTAAGGCTATTTACATGGCAGCGGAAGTCCATATAAATGGCGGCAGAAGTCTTGGTTTGGCAGCGTCTCACTAAGGCGGGGCTCCATTACGCACAGGACTGGCAAGATTATGGCCTAGCACGAGGGAACAAGCAAACGACCTACAAAACTGGCATGACACGCCAGGTCAGTACATTGAATGTACTTGCAAGATAACCAAATACATAGCATTCAAACAAACAGATGACAAAGCAAGAACCAAGCATATGCAGCAATCTACTCCAACACACTTCTAAGCATGGCATGATATTAACTAGAATCATAAATCCAACTAGGCATGAACAACATCATAGCATCTACTATCATGGCATATCAAACTTAGTTCTATCATAACAACAGCAAAGCATAGCATATCAAAACAGGGCATGGCATCATGAAACTATGCTGAAAATAAACTACCAGTTACCTCCCGTGAAGACATGTTGTAATAACCTTATGCAACAATCACTTACTCTGCCGACTCCTCGGAGCATAATCATGACTTACCGAGACCTCGTCTCGGGGTCATATCAACACATCTTCGTGACTTCTCACGATTATTTCATAGTCCAAGACATCACATTAGTTATCACATCTTAGTTATCACATAATTTATTAGCTGATTTATCCTCCATTTCGACCGAGACCCGATAGTGTGACCTACTACGAACCTGTGCCCATGAACGCGGACGCGGCTATCGATAGATTGAATACACTCTGCAGAGGTAGCGCACTTTACCCACACTACGGAACCCTGGTCTCGCACTCCCATACGTGCGGACCAAAGCGCTCCGACAAAACCGATCTACTGCCATGACCCTCTCCCGGCTACTCCGACCAACACCCCTTAAGGGTTCAATCCTGGGTGGCCCCGTACCGACCAAAGGTACCAACGGCCACCGTCGTGGCAAAACGGTCCCAAACAGGGACATGAGCTCAAAACCAAACCCGGGCACACAAGGCTTATGTCCGCCTACCTGATCAGGGTAAGCGCGCCCATAACCTTCCCTCGCGGGAGGCACCAGCGAGAGGCATGGCAATAGACCCAGCTAGGACCTTCCCACAAGGTAAATGTGGTTGCACTCGAGAAAGCTCGATTTGGTGGCACTATGATGTCCCAGTGATGGCGGAGGAGGTTTGTTATTAAGTCATATTATTAACTTCTCCACCATCATCGAGATTATGAGCATATTGAACAAGAATGCAACGATGAACATGCAACAAACAAATGCATTAACAAATATCAAGCTACTCCAGTGAACAGTTATAGCATATGAAACATAACAATACTAGATACTAGCTTATTGACGGTGCAACAAAATCATCATAACATCAAGACTACTGGCATGAACTAAACTAGACAGAGGCATGATAATATCAACAACAATATAACTAGCATGGCAAAAGCTATCATGAGAGGTAAGCAAACATTACTAACATATATCACAACTGAAATAACGGCAGACGAAACAGACAAAAACTACTGCAACTAAGCACACACACGAGGTACCAGCAAAGTCAACATGCAAGTTCGGGGCTCATGATAAGAGGTTGGCTTGCCTGGGGGTTGAGGATTACTCCGGAAAAAGTGCGGAACGATCGCGGAAAGATTTGCCGGAAACAGTTCTCTCTCGGAGGGGGCTGTTTATGTGCAAGGGCAAAATGGTCATCTTTAGAACGTCCAAACATGGTGAAAACGATTCCATCAGAACGGGCTCGACGAAACAAAGACGTGGGCTTTCGAATCACCTGATTTGGAGCTACGGGTAAAAAGATGCGGAGGGTTGAAGCTCAGGGACCTATGATTGAAAAAAATTCAGCAAACAGGCCCCTGGAGGAAAAACTAAACGTGCCTTTGGGCTGAATACGTTTTCCGCACAGGGAAACGCATTTTGAGCTGAAGTGCCCAGGGAATACGTTTTCTGACTTGGAAAGCGTATTCACGAGGAATACGTTTCCAGAGTAGGGAAACGACTTCGGTGGGCGGGCGCGTCCACTTATCCGACGTGGCCAGCGGGGCCACGCCCTCCTCTCGCCGACAGGTGGGTCCCACAGGATGGGGCCCGCCTGGCCTGGCTTCTTCTTCCTCCTGCACGTACGCACGCCTGGCCAAGGGAGACGCCCGCCTCGACAGCGATTGCCGACGGCTCCGGCCGCCTCAGACGACGGCCGACCTATCCACGAGCTCAGGAGCGAGACGCGCATCTCGTGGTGGTGTCCGTTGCTGGCGAGGAGCACGGGAGAAGGAGCAGTAAGGCTTACGGCGGAGAGGGGCTCCGGATTCCAGCGAACAGGGAGCTCCGGTGGGGAAACTTGGTGGGAAAGGCTACAGGGAGGTCCTACGGATTCTGGGAGTGGCAATGGTGGTGGAGGAATGGCGAGGGGATCGCCGGAATCGAAGAAAACTGAGGCGGCGGCCATGGCGATGAAGAGGGGTTAGAGAGGCTCGGGAGCTCGGGGGAGAGGCTTGGGAGGGGTTGTGGACTGCGAGGAGGCTCGGGGTCGCTACTTATAGCCGCGGGGACGAGCTCTAGAGGGAGGGCGAGGGGACACGCGGCACAGCTACGTGTCCGCACGCCGGCGACGTGCATGCGTGGCCAAAGGCCACGGGAAGCGACGGGAACGTGACGAGGGGCATGCGGACGACGCGCAGGGGCTCACGGAGACGAGGGGTGCTCGCGGACGAGAGGGAGAAGGGGACAAGAGCGAGGAAGCGATGGTGCACACGGGCAGGGACTGTGCGGCGACGACGATGACGGCTCAACGAGGAAGAAAACGAAGGGGGCTAGTTGTCCAGAGGGAAGAGGACATCAAGGGGGAACCGTGTGACAAGCTTGGACGAGCCAGAACCGGACGGAGCGGCGCCACTGTAGCCAACAGTGCGCAGACCACCGATTTGGCTGGCATAGCCCCGTGGTCACCACCGACATCGCGCTCTCTGGTCCTCAACTAAGTGCCAAACCTTGTCAGCGGAGAAGTCCTTCCAAAACTCATTAAATATGAGGTGATGGCACGGGCAGAGGTGTAGTGAGCAGAGGGAAACAGGCTCGACAAGTTTGCTATTGCAAACTTGGCAACATCCTGGTGATCAACACAGAGAGGTTAAGGGCAAAACTGGTTTTCTAGGAGGTTTAGGATAGCAAGGACTACGATCCTGGGAAGTTGGAAGGGATTTGGGCAAGGATTTAGCATAGCTGCAGTTCAAATGCCAAATCTGACCCAGAAAGCAAATGATGAAGAAGCACTCACTAGGAGTGTTGGATTAGGTTCAAACTTGGTAAAGCTTCCTGATTTGGTCATATGTAGATGCTGCAAAAAGATCATACCAAATGGACTTGCCAAATTGGTACTTGTTTCACAAGCATCAAATCTGACCAGAAACTTTGGAAAAATCCAGGAAAATATTGGCTACATGAAATGAGCAAAAATTTGTTGGAGATAGGTTATATAGAGAGGAGAAGGCTTAGGAATATTTTCAGCCATAATGGAGCAAGATAAAATATACTTGCTTCACAAACTGAAAATTTGGACAGAAACCAAGAATTCCTCCTGTGCTCACATAGCTCAATGAAATGAGCTAACTTTAGGCGGAGGCTAATGATTTGGAATAATTGAGAAGATGGAAAAGTTTCATCCCATTTGGAAACTCTATGAAGGTACTTCCTTCACCAAGTTGCATTCTGGTCAGAAACTTTGGAAAATTGCACAGGGAGCTAGGATGAATGGATTGAGCTCATCTTTGGTATTCATGGGTGATTTATGAAGGTTAATCACCCTAGCAAATTGCATCTCAATTGGAATTAGGAATAAAGCACTTCCTTTGCAAAATTTCAGAGAAGGCAGAAACTTGCATTGGATCATGTGCCAAAATTTTAAACTATGGAACATGAGGCAAGAATGGAACTATAGATTATATAGCAAGGACAAGCTCCACAATTTATGTGAGAATTTTCCCTGCTATAAAAATAGTAGTTCCTTTAGGAAGTGGCAGAAATGCAATAGTGGTATTAAATAGGAAAAGGCAATTTTCCATATTTAGTTATGGCCAATATCTTTGCCAGAGCTTGGATTAGGCATAAATATCAACTCCACCAATCCTCATGAATTTAGGAGAGCACTAGATATGCCTTTGGATTTTATTCCTCAGAAAGGCAAGAAAAGGAATAAATCATAATTAAAAAATATTGCATTGGACTTGGCAATATTTTTGCATATCCAAGGATTAGGAGGATAGGAGGGTTTCTAGGAACAGATGGGATGATCAACAGATCGAGGGAAATGATGGCTCCTTTGTATTCACAAAGGGCACATTCAAATTCCAAAGATTGGAACTAGGGTTTGAAAGGATTTCAGATGATGCAAAAGAGGTCTTGCCCACTCACAAGGACATGAGCAAGGTTTTGAAAGGTTGGAAATGGCAAAAATTTCTCAGAGTCATCCAGCAAACTCAGGAGAAAATTTGAAAATGAGTGCGAGGAAGGAATAACAGCTCAAAAATTGATAACCCAATTTTGGGTCTGTTACAAACCTTCCCCCCTTAAAAGAATCTCGTCCTCGAGATTCCTAGGGTTACAGCACAATAGAATAGATAATTACTCCGGGGAAAAACTTCTGGGTTAATTTTAACCCATTGGTCGGATTCGAGCGAGTTGGGGCACCGATAAGTGGTACACCTAGGGAGAGATATGGGCAAACATAGGTATATCCACGACTAGGGGCACTCGACATCAGACTCCTGAAAAATGCTAGATGCACCCCATTAAACAGTGGTTTCACTTGCTGACACGTGGGTCCAGGGCCCACTGGCAGCCTCCTTCTTCTACCTCCGGCTAGCTACTTCTCCTATGATGTTGCTCCGCGTGCGGCTTGGCACAGTGCGCATCTCGCTCCTAGGGCGATGAGGACCCTAGTGCCATAGTGCGCGGCGTGCACGGCGCCGGTGCAGCGAGCACTCACGTCGCGGGCCAGCACCTTGTCGGCACTGCTCGCGGATTTGCCTCCTGGATGCCGGTGATCGAGCGACGAGCGGTTTTCCTGGACCTCGCTCATCGTACACCGGAATTGGGCTATAAAAATGGCAGCACGGCTCTCCTCCAACACACGAACACAATGCCGCTCTACTACCTATTCGGTTTGGACGAGATTGAGCCGAGCTCCTTCGGCGAGGCTGTGTTCCTGGTGGCGCTATGGTGGTTCCTAGCTATGCTGCTGGGCACGCTGATTGGCTCGTCGATCATCCTGCTGACGATTATCAGGTACGAGTGAGCTCAAGGCAACGCGCGGCCAGCTGCGGTGGCTCGAGGTGTGGAAGAAGATGGTGCATGGGGTGGTCCTCTGCCATGCTTGATTCTCCGACGCTTCGTGCCAGCGGAGTAATCGCATGCTGCGGGGGAGCAGTGGTGGCGATCTGCCCGCGCCACGCAAGGCAGAGGCAAGGGTGGGGTTCGGATGCGGGTGAGGTGGCTGCGCCAGCTTAGGAATCATGCCGGGGTACGGATAAATTTCGCGAATTGCTCCACGAAATGTAGGTGTCGGGGTAGAATCATAGTTGAAATCTGTATCGGGGGGGGGGGGTTGTACTAGATCGAGTGAAATAAAGCTGGCAACGTTTCTCCGGAAACGCAATTGGGTTAACGAAAAAGAATAAGGGACGAGAAATGGCCAGATGAAAATGCCTCTTCGAGGCACTGGGTTTGGAAAATCTGGCACACGGGGTATGCACAGATAGAGATAGGGATGTGACTTTGCGTTTCCCCGAGTACCGCCCTAAATGTACTCGTGGGTGAACCGGGTATGTGTGCAGTACGCAATGCAGTCTAGCAACACACAGGTGCAATAAACATGCAATGAAAAACACATCAGACAAATAATACTAAGGTGTTTTAATGCTAGTGAGTATATGTACTCCTGGCATACATATACCTACACCAGCGTGCATTTTATTAAAGACTCGGGACGAGCCAATGTTATTTAGTGTATGTGATCTACTGATTAATATCTTGTTAGCACACATTGCCAACCCTGTCAAACATCTCTGTTTGACGGAGAGACAAACAAAAACAAGCCCAAAAAAATCAAAAGCAAGCAAGCATACACAAACACATTACGGATTACAAACAGTACAAGCATACAACCAAGCATGAATGCTCTACGCGCTAAATGAAACTATTCACTCTAGGATACATAGTTCGATCTCATATCGGGGATGAACCGACTGACTGACCTACTCGCAGAATCATCTCACTGCGTGACTGAGGTCATGCAGAGGACTGGCCTTGCTAGGGCTCTCCGGGAGGACGAAGACTAAGCCAATCTCCATCTTCATCGTCCGACACTACTATGGGTTGGGGTTCGACTGCTGGAGGTGTGGCTAAAATTGATCCAAGCAGATGCTGCTGGTGGATCCGGAAAAGGGCCTTGTCGAGGGTGATGATGTTGGGTCTAGGCCACAACACAGGCTGAGAGGGTAGCACTGGTTCGGATGGCATGGGGTGGACGGCTTGAGATGCGAATTTACGAGCCTCATGGTAAGCTTCCTTGACAACTCGTACCGCATCGTTATCTAGGGTTCTAAATTCGGCGAGCATCTTAGAAATCATCATCCCCTGGGCAGTGATATATTGCACCAGGCGAGCGATTGCGGGGTCATCTCCTTGGATAGTGGGAGAAGACTGAATTCCTGCTTCTGTCACAACGGGGAAAAAGCAAAACTCCCGCCTCTCTGCCACTTGCGGGATCTTTGTTCGGAGGTATAGGATAGCTTCCACAGCAGTGGCCTGAATGGCTAAATCAGAGGTAGGCATGGCTCTACCCTGAAAAACCAAAGGCGGGCCATCTACTGCGGGACCTGGGCCGATGTGCACCCTTGCATCATAGCGGTGAAGGTGAGGGACGGGTGTTGATTGGAACACCAGGTAATTAGGTCTAGCTTTACGGCCAAAGGCTTTGGTGAGCATCTCGGTAAGGAGGGGTGGAAAGCCAGGGTGGTTGACGGCAAAGGTGCGGGTGTAAAACTGGGGAGCTTTGAAGCTGCTAGTCATGGCCGGGGAGCTACTAGCTAAGCTTTTCTGCAGGGACATGGCTGACTGAGGGGTGAGCGATACGGCTAGCAGAAAGGGGGCTTTTATAGGCGGCTATGCAGGACATGCCCGCATGGCGTTGCCCCTTTCCCTTAATGGCGAAGAGTACGCGGTGCGGCCGACCAGAAAGGATAGGGTTTCTATTCAATACACGGATAACTAGGCGGGGATAGTGGGGTAAGGACGTGTCGGTCCCGACTGCGCCACCTGTTGGTTAATAGTGGCCATGCCGAATGCCAGGGATGGGTCACATCCTTAGGGCCATTAGGGGTTGATGGTAGCGGTGATCTAATGCTAGAATAACCTATGCCAGCCTGGCTGCTCTGATACCATCTCCTGTGGCACCCCGATCCGCATGGAGCAGGGGGCCTTCGCACGTCAGCCCAGGATTATGCTTGACGCACGACAGGTCCATGATACAACATTCCAGGTATAAGAATATTCATCAAATACATGTGTATAAGATTACATCATTGATGAATACAAATTTCTGGCATAGCCCTAAGGCTATTTACATGGCAGCGGAAGTCTTGGTTTGGCAGCGTCTCACTAAGGCGGGGCTCCATTACGCACAGGACTGGCAAGATTACGGCCTAGCACGACGGAACAAGCAAACGACCTACAAAACTTGCATGACACGCTAGGTCAGTACATTGAATGTACTTGCAAGACAACCAAATACATAGTATCCAAACAAATAGATGACAAAGCAAGAACCAAGCATATGCAGCAATCTACTCCAACACACTTCTAAGCATGGCATGATATTTACTAGGATCATAAATCCAACTAGGCATGAACAACATCATAGCATCTACTATCATGGCATATCAAACTTACTTGTATCATAACAACAGCAAAGCATAGCATATCAAAACAGGGCATAGCATCATGAAACTATGCTGAAAATAAACTACCAGTTACCTGCCGTGAAGACATGTTGTAATAACCTTATGCAACAATCACTTACTCTGCCACGGCTCCTCGGAGCACAATCATGACATACCGAGACCTCGTCTCGGGGTCATGTCAACAGATCATCGTGACTTCTCACGATTATTTCATAGTCCAAGCCATCACATTAGTTATCACATCTTAGTTATCACATAATTTATTAGCTGATTTATCCTCCATTTCGACCGAGACCCGATAGTGTGACCTACTACGAACTTGTGCCCATGACCGAGGACGCGGCTATCGATAGATTGAATACACTCTGCAGAGGTAGCGCACTTTACCCACATTACGGAACCCTGGTCTCGCACTCCCATACGTGCGGACCAAAGCGTTCCGACAAAACCGATCTACTGCCATGACACTCACCCGGCCACTCCGACCAACACCTCTTAAGGGTCCAGTCCTGGGTGGCCCCATACCTACCAAAGGTACCAACAGCCACCCTCGTGGCAAAACGGTCCCAAACGGGGACATGAGCTCAAAACCAAACCCGGGCACACAAGGCTTATCTCCGCCTACCTGATCAGGGTAAGCGCGCCCATAACCTTCCCTCGCGGGAAGCACCGGCGAGAGGCATGGCAATAGACCCAGCTAGGACCCTCCCACAAGGTAAATGTGGTTGCACTTGAGAAAGCTCGATTTGGTGGCACTATGATGTCCCAGTGATGGCGGAGGAGGTTTGTTATTAAGTCATATTATTAACTTCTCCACCATCATCGAGATTATGAGCATATTGAACAAGAATGCAACGATGAACATGCAACAAACAAATGCATTAACAAATATCAAGCTACTCCAGTGAACAGTTATGGCATATGAAACATAACAATACTAGATACTAGCTTATTGACAGTGCAACAAAATCATCATAACATCAAGACTAGTGGCATGAACTAAACTAGACAGAGGCATGATATTATCAACAACAATATAACTAGCATGGCAAAAGCTATCATGAGAGGTAAGCAAGCAGTACTAACATATATCACAACTGAAATAACGGCACATGAAACAGACAAAAACTACTGCCACTAAGCACACACACAAGGTACCAGCAAAGTCAACATGCAAGTTTGGGGCTCATGATAAGAGGTTGGGTTGCCTGGGGGTTGAGGATTACTCCGGAAAAGTGCGTAACGATCGCGGAAAGATTTGCCGAAAACAGTTCTCTCCCGGAGGGGGCTGTTTATGTGAAGGGCAAAATGGTCATCTTCAGAATGTGCAAACATGGTGAAAATGATTCCATCAGAACGGGCTCGACGAAACGAAGACGTGATCTTTGGAATCACCGGATTTGGAGCTACGGGGAAAAAGATACGGAGGGCTGAAGCTCAGGGACCTATCGATGAAATTTTTTCAGCAAACAGGCCCCTGGAGGAAAAACTGAACGTGCCTTTGGGCTGAATACGTTTTCCGCACAGGGAAACGTATTTCGAGCCGAAGTGCCCAGGGAATACGTTTTCTGACTTGGAAAGCGTATTCACGAGGAATACGTTTCCAGAGCAGGGAAACGGCTTCGCTGGGCGGGCGCGTCCACTTATCCGACGTGGCCAGCGGGGCCACGCCCTCCTGTCATTGACAGGTGGGTTCTGCGGGGTGGGGCCCGCCTGGCCTGGCTTCTTCTTCCTCCCGCGCGTACGCGCGCCTGGCCGAGGGAGACGCCCGCCTCGAGGGCGATTGTCGGCAGCTCCGGCCGCCTCAGACGACGGCCGACCTATCCATGAGCTCAGGAGCGAGAGGCGCATCCCGTGGTGGTGTCCGTTGCTGGAGAGGAGCACGGGAGAAGGAGCAGCAAGGCTTACGGCGGAGAGGGGATCCGGACTCCGGCGAACAGGGAGCTCCGGTGGGGAAACTGGGTGGGAAAGGCTACGGGCAGGTTCTACGGACTCCGCGAGTGGCAATGGTGGTGGAGGAACGGCGAGGGGAGCGCGGCATCGCCGGAATCGAAGAAGAACCGAGGCGGCGGCCATGACGATGGAGAAGGGTCAGAGAGGCTCGGGAGCTCGGGGGAGTGGCTTGGGAGGGGTTGTGGACTGAGAGGAGGCTCGGGGTCGCTACTTATAGCAGCGGGGACGAGTTCTAGAGGGAGGGCGAGTCAACACGCGGCACGGCTACGTGTCCGCGCGCCGGCGACGTGCATGTGCGGCCAATGGCCACGGGAAGTGACGGGAACGCGAAGAGGGGGATGCGGACGACGTGCAGGGGCACACGGAGACGAGGGGTGCTCACGGACAAGAGGGAGAAGGGGACAAGAGCGAGGAAGCGACGGTGCACACGGGCGGGGACTGTGCGGCGACGACGACGGCTCGACGTGGAAGAAAAGGAAGGGGGCTAGCTGTCCAGAGGGCAGAGGACGTCGAGGGGGAGCCGTGTGACAAGCTTGGACGAGCCAGAACCGGACGAAGCGGCGCCACTGTGGCCAACAGTGCGCAGACCACCGATTTGGCTGGCATAGCCCCGTGGTCACCACCGACATCGCGCTCTCTGGTCCTCAACTAAGTGCCAAACCTTGTCAGCAGAGAAGTCCTTCCAGAACTCATTAAATATGAGGTGATGGAACGGGCAGAGGTGTAGTGAGCAGAGGGAAACAGGCTCGACAAGTTTGTTGTTGCAAACTTGGCAACATTCTGGTGATCAACACAGAGAGGATAAGGGCAAAAATGGTTGTCTAGGAGGTTTAGGATAGCAAGGACTACGGTCCTGGGAAGTTGTAAGGGATTTGGGCAAGGATTTAGCATAGCTGCAGTTCAAATGCCAAATCTGACCCAGAAAGCAAATGATGAAGAAGCACTCACTAGGAGTGTTGGATTAGGTTCAAACTTGGTAAAGCTTCCTGATTTGGTCATATGTAGATGCTGCAAAAAGATCATACCAAATGGACTTGCCAAATTGGTACTTGTTTCACAAGCCTCAGATCTGACCAGAAACTTTGGAAAAATCCAGGAAAATATTGGCTACATGAAATGAGCCAAAATTTGTTGGAGATAGGTTATATAGAGAGGAGAAGGCTTAGGAATATTTTCAGCCATAATGGAGCAAGATAAAATATACTTGCTTCACAAACTGAAAATTTGGACATCAACCAAGAATTGCTCCTGTGCTCACATAGCTCAATGAAATGAGCTGAATTTAGGTCGAGGCTAATGATTTGGAATAATTGAGAAGATGGAAAAGTTTCATCCCATTTGGAAACTCTATGAAGGTACTTCCTTCACCAAGTTGCATTCTGGTCAGAAACTTTGGAAAATTGCACAGGGAGCTAGGATGAATGGATTGAGCTCATCTTTGGTATTCATGGGTGATTTATGAAGGTTAATCACCCTAGAAAATTGCAGCTCAATTGGAATTAGGAATAAAGCACTTCCTTTGCAAAATTTCAGAGAAGGCAGAAACTTGCATTGGATCATGTGCCAAAATTTTGAACTATGGAACATGAGGCAAGAATGGAACTAGAGATTATATAGCAAGGACAAGCTCCACAATTTATGTGAGAATTTTCCCTGCAATAAAATAGTAGTTCCTTTAGGAAGTGGCAGAAATGCAATAGTGGTATTAAATAGGAAAAGGCAATTTTCCATATTTAATTATGGCCAATATCTTTGCCAGAGCTTGGATTAGGCATAAATATCAACTCCACCAATCCTCATGAATTTAGGAGAGCACTAGATATGCCTTTGGATTTTATTCCTCAGAAAGGCAAGAAAAGGAATAAATCATAATTAAAAAATATTGCATTGGACTTGGCAATATTTTTGCATATCCAAGGATTAGGAGGATAGGAGGGTTTCTAGGAACAGATGGGATGATCAACAGATCGAGGGAAATGATGGCTCCTTTGTATTCACAAAGGGCACATTCAAATTCCAAAGATTGGAACTAGGGTTTGAAAGGATTTGAGATGATGCAAAAGAGGTCTTGCCCACTAACAAGGACATGAGCAAGGTTTTGAAAGGTTGGAAATGGCAAAAAATTCTCAGAGTCATCCAGCAAACTCGGGAGAATATTTTGAAAATGAGTGCCAGGAAGGAATAACAACTCAAAAATTGATAACCCAATTTTGGGGCTGTTACAAGTATTCTAATAAATTCCGATTCATGTGTGTCTTTTCCAAAAGGTGTGTACATCAAGGATGATTTTGGTAAACTAAAAAGCAAAGACACAGATCATACAAGACGCTCCAACCAAAACACATATCATATGATGAATAAAAATATAGCCTCAAGTAAAGTTACCGATAGATGAAGACGAAAGAGGGGATGCCTTCCGGGGCATCCCCAAAGCTTAGGCTTTTGGTGTACTTGAATTTTACCTTGGGTTGCCTTGGACATCCCCAAGCTTAGGCTCTTGCCACTCCTTATTCCATAATCCATCAAATATTTACCCAATACTTGAAAACTTCACAACAAAAAACTCAACAGAAAATCTAATAAGCTCCGTCAGTATAAGAAAACAAATCACCACCATAAGGTACTGTAATGAACTCATTCTTTATTTATATTGGTGTTAAACCTACTATATTCCAACTTCTCTAAGGTTCATACCCTCCGATACTAACAATAGATTCATCAAAATAAGCAAACAAAAAAAACAGAATCTGTCAAAAACAGAACAGTCTGGAGAAATCAGATTTGTTCGAATACTTCTAAAACTCCAAAAATTCTGAAAAACTAGGAAAACCTGGAAAATTTGTATATTGATGTACTTCAAAAAGAATTAGTATTTTATCACATTCTGGTGAATTTTAACAATTATTTTCCTGAGCGTAAAGTTTCTGTCTTTTTCAGCAAGATCAAACAACTATCACCCAAGAAGATCCTATTGGTTCTACCTGGCACAAACACTAATTAATACATGAAAAGACATCTGAATAGAGGCTAGATGAATTATTTATTACTAAACAGAACCAAAAAGCAAGAAACAAAAATAAAATTGGGTTGCCTCCCAACAAGCGCTATCATTTAACGCCCCTAGCTAGGCATAAAGGCAAGAATAGATCTAGGTGTTGTCATCTTTGGTGTGCAATCCATAAGTGGCTCTCATAATAGATTCATAAGGTAATTTAATTTTCTTTCTAGGAAAGTGTTCCATGCCTTTCCTTAACAGAAATTGGAATCTAATATTTCCTTCATTCATATCAATAATTGCACCAATCGTTCCAAGGAAAGGTCTACCAAGAATAATAGGACATGTAGGATTGTAATGTATATCAAGAACAATGAAATCTACGGGCACATAATTCCTATTTGCAACAACAAGAACATTATTAATTCTTCCCATACGTTTCTTAATGGTGGAATCCGCAAGGTGCAAGTTTAAAGAACAATCATCAAATTCACAGAAACCTAACACATCACACAAAGTTTTTGGAATCGTGGAAACACTAGCACCCAAATCACATAAAGCATAGAATTCATGATCTTTAATCTTAATTTTAATAGTAGGTTCCCACTCATCATAAAGTTTTCAAGGGATAGAAACTTCTAATTCAATCTTTTCTTCAGAAGATTGCATTAAAGCATCAACGATATCTTTGGTAAAAGCTTTATTTTGACTATAAGCATGAGGAGAATTTAACACAGATTGCAACAAGGAAATACAATCTATTAAAGAACAATTATCATAATTAAATTCCTTGAAATCCAAAATAGTGGGTTCATTGCTATGTAAAGTTTTGACCTCTTCAATCCCACTTTTACCAATTTTTGCATCAAGATCTAAAAACTCTGAATCATTGGGACGCCTTTTAACTAAAGTTGACTCATCTCCAGTCCCATCATTATCAGGATTCATATTGCAAAACAAAGATTTAATAGGAGACACATCAATCACTTTTAGATATTCATCCCTATTATCATGAAAACTAGAAGAACACGCCTTTACAAAGCAATCTTTCTTAGCACGCATCCTAGTGGTTCTTTCCTTGCACTCATCAGTAGAAATTATCATAGATTTGAGAGACTCGTTGATATCATGCTTAGGTGGATAGATCTAAGTTTCAAAGAATCAACATCAAGAGAAATTCTATCCACGTTCCTAGCCAACTCATCAATCTTAGGCAATTTTTCTTCAAGCAAAGCATTGAAATTCTTTTGAGAAATCATAAATTCTTTAACACTAGTCTCAAAATCAGAGGGCATCTTATTAAAATTTCCATAAGAGTTGTTGTAGGAATTACCATAATTATTAGAGCAATTACTAGGATACGGCCTAGGATTAAAGTTTCCCCTATAAGCGTTGTTACCAAAATTGTTCCTACCAACAAAATTCACATCCATAGATTCATTATTATTTTCAATCAAAGTAGACAAAGGCATATCATTAGGATCAATAGGAGCACTCTTATTAGCAAACAACTTCATAAGTTCATCCATCTTTCCACTCAAAACATTAATCTCTTCTATCGCATGAACCTTTTTTTACTAGTAGATCTTTCGGTGTGCCATTGAGAATAATTAACCATAATATTATCTAGGAGTTTAGTAGCTTCTCCTAAAGTGATTTCCACAAAAGTGCCTCCCGCGGCCGAATCTAAAAGATTTCTAGAAGCAAAATTCAATCCGGCCTAAATTTTTTGTATAATCATCCATAAATTCAAACTATGTGTAGGGCAATTACGTATCATTAATTTCATCCTCTCCCAAGTTTGTGCAACAAGCTCATGATCAAGTTGCTTAAAATTCATAATATCGTTTCTAAGAGAGATGATCTTAGAGGGAGGAAAATACTTAGAGATAAAAGCATCTTTGCACTTATTCCAAGAATCAATACTATTTTTAGGCAAAGACGAAAACCAAGTTTTAGCACAATCTCTAAGCGAAAAAGGAAATAGATTCAATTTAACAATATCATTATCCACATCTTTCTTATTTTGCATATCACACAAATCAACAAAGTTGTTTAGATGGGTAGCGGCATCTTCACTAGGAAGGCCAGAGAAGTCGTCTTTCATGACAAGGTTCAACAAAGCAGCATTAATTTCACAAGATTCGACATCGGTAAGAGGAGCAATCGGAGTGCTAAGAAAATCATTGTTGTTGGTATTGGAAAAGTCACACAATTTAGTATTGTCCTGAGCCATCGTGACAAACAATCCAACACACAAGCACACAAGAAGCAAGCGAAAAGAGGGTGAACGGAAAAAGAGGGCGAATAAAATGGCAAGGGTGAAGTGGGGGAGAGGAAAACGAGAGGCAAATGGCGAATAATCTAATGCGAGGGATAAGAGTTTGTGATGGGTACTTGGTATGTCTTGACTTGACTTGACTTGGCATAGATCTCCCCGGCAACGGTGCCAGAAATTGCACGTTGGCGGGAGATACAATCTTGACTTGACTTGGCGTGAGCCTCCCCGGCAACGGCGCCAGAAATCCTTCTTGCTACCTCTTGAGCTTGCGTTGGTTTTTCCCTTGAAGAGGAAAGGGTGATGCAGCAAAGTAGCGTAAGTATTTCCCTTGGTTTTTGAGAACCAAGGTATCAATCCAGTAGGAGACTACACGCAAGTCGCCTCGTACCTACACAAACAAATAAGAACCTTGCAACCAACGCGATAAAGGGGTTGTCAATCCCTTCACGGCCACTTGCAAAAGTGAGATCTGATAGAGACAATAAGATAAATATTTTTGGTATTTTTATGATATAGATTGAAAGTAAAGATTTCAAAATAAAAATAGATTGGAAACTTATATGATGGAAAATAGACCGGGGGGGCATAGGTTTCACTAGTGGCTTCTCTCAAGATAGCATAAGTATTACGGTGGGTGAACAAATTACTATCGAGCAATTGATAGAAAAGTGCATAATTATGAGAATATCTAGGCATGATCATGTATATAGGCATCACGTCCGCGACAAGTAGACCGAAATGATTTTGCATCTACTACTATTACTCCACACATCGACCGCTATCCAGCATGCATCTAGAGTATTAAGTTCATAAGAACAGAGTAACGCATTAGGCAAGATGACATGATGTAGAGGGATAAACTCAAGCAATATGATATAAACCCCATCTTTTTATCCTCGATGGCAACAATACAATACGTGCCTTGCTGCCCCTGCTGTCACTGGGAAAGGACACCGCAAGATTGAACCCAAAGCTAAGCACTTCTCCCATTGCAAGAAAGATCAATCTAGTAGGCCAAACCAAAATGATAATTCAAAGAGACTTGCAAAGATAACAAATCATACATAAAAGAATCCAGAGGAGATTCAAATATTGTTCATAGATAATCTTGATCATAAACCCACAATTCATCAGATCTCGACAAACACACCGCAAAAAGAATTACATCGGATAGATCTCCAAGAAGATCTAGGAGAACTTTGTATTGAGATCCAAAGAGAGCGAAGATGCCATCTAGCTAATAACAATGGACCCGGAGGTCTGTGGTAAACTACTCACACATCATCGGAGAGGCTATGGTGTTGATGTAGAAGCCCTCCGTGATCGATCCCCCCTCCGGCGGAGCACCGGAAAAGGCCCCAAGATGGGTTATCACGGGTACAGAAGGTTGCGGCGGTGGAAATAGGGTTTCGTGGTGCTCTCGGATGTTTTCGGGGTATATGGGTATATATAGGTGGAAGAAGTAGGTCAGTGGAGCTGCGAGGGGCCCACGAGCGTGGGGGCGTGCCTAGGGGGCAGGCAGGCCTCCCTGCCTCGTGGCCTATTCACTTCTTTCATGACGCCCACTCCAAGTCCTCTGGATCGCGTTTGTTCCAAAAATAACTCTCCTGAAGGTTTCATTCCGTTTGGACTCCGTTTGATATTCCTTTTCTGCGAAACACTGAAATAGGCAAAAAAACAGCAATTTGCACTGGGCCTTCGGTTAATAGGATAGTCCCAAAAATAATATAAAAGTGCTTAGTAAAGCCCATTAAACATCCAAAACAGATAATATAATAGCATGGAACAATAAAAAATTATAGATGCGTTGCAGACGTATCATCAGCTAACAGAGTCGCCAAGCCATCCAAGAGCTCTTGTAAGAGTTGAGCCTGCGGCCGCGTACAGCCGGTCGCCCCGGCCGTCGCAGCGGCAGTTGAGCCGGATGTCATGGCCGCGACAGTTGAGGAATTCAACATTGGTTGTGTGCCAGCCATAAAAATAGCAGCCCTGCTCAACGGCTCATAGGGGTCCGAAATATTGTCATCATCGGAATAGCCACCAAGCCCGCCATCCTGAAGCTGATAGATTGACTCGGTTTCTCCGATTGAGGACTCATCACCTGAATAGATGGCCATCTCTCCACCAGACACAGATCCTTCCTCAAGATCCGCCCCATGAACAAAGCCAACAAAGGCATGCTTCCGTCCGGGTTGAACCCAGGCGGGTCGTGCGCGCCGAGCCATCTCGATGATGTCGGTGCAGGTCTCCCGCTCAGGCTCTGACTCGCCGATCTTGCCGATGAAGACGTGAATTCCGCCAAAGGGGACCCGATACCCGTACTCGATTGAGTGAGCCTCGGGACCCTAGCCAGCATCGTCGATGTAGATCTTGACGTGGCGACTCTTAGTCATCCGGCCCATGACGTATCCTTCGATCCCTGAGAAATTGCCCTTCAAGAACTCGAAACCGCCGTGCTCTGGCCCCATGGTGTGTGCCAACTATCGTGGTTTTGTCACGGCAGATGCCCTAGTTAAAGGACTTAGGTGTGGAACCATCACAATGTAGGTTAGCTTAAAGGGGTTGAACGGGACAAAGGACACAAAGGGTTTACCCAGGTTCGGCCCCTCTTGTTGAGGTAAAAGCCTACTTCCTGCTTCTAGTTGTATTACTTGAGTTTCGATTACAAGGGAGCGAATACGCCTGACCTAGTCCTCGAAGGGTTGTTCATTGGGTTAACTCGCGACCGGGTCTCGCCTTTATATACGTAGGTTGAGGCCCAGGCTTACAAGAGTCCAAGCCGGATCACACGTCGTAACCGGCCGGGTTTCTAAACTGTCTTGCCTTAACAGGCAAGCCACCATATGGCGGTTTACACATCCGGGTCTTGGGCCAACCCCAGGCCCGCCTCTGTGATCCGTTGTCTTCTCTTCGTCTTCTTGGGCCTCTTGGGCCTTCTCCATATTAAGTCGCCAATGGTGTAACCCTGCCCCTCCTGGGCGGGTCACACCGTTGGGTTATATCCCCAACATACTACAACACACACACAAAAGATATCCCTTTGGAATGAACTAAATCGGATAAAGCTTTTATCTTCCAACTCTCCAAGTTGTTGTTTAGCTTAACCAACGTGCGATAGCCAGAAGTGCTCCTGGGATGTGGCTCTGTTGAGCCTTGGAATGCTGACGCAAACGTGCAGCTCGTTGTCCTCGCCAGGACATGGAGCCGCGCCAGGTGGTGGGCGGCGGTCGCCGCACAAGGCTCTCGTCCCTTCCTTTCCCCCACCGAAGCGCCATGTCCATCTCCACCCGAAGCCATCCTCCACCGCTACAGACGCCATGCCTGCTCCAGCGCTCCCCAGCAACTGTGCTACCCACGGACGGTGTGGCTCGACCTCCTGAACACGCCAGTAGGCCGGGCTTCGCGAGCGGTGGCCGGAGTCACCGGCTATCGCCGTCGGGCGCCGGCTCGGCCTCGTCCAGGCGCGGTCGAGCGAGGAAGAAGATGACGACCTCGCCCAGCTGGCTAGGCAGGCCGCCTCCTCCTCGGCCCCACCAGTCAGCCACACCGGGGCGTTGACCATGGGCCCGCGCGGGTTTAAGTGGAAGCGTCTTTTGCATTTTGCGCTTTCAGGGCAGTGAAAGCGTAAAGAGATGCGGCTTCGGCCAGAAAGACATTTTCCCTGCTCCGAAACCGTAGTCTACTGGAATATGCTTTCTGTTTAAACCCCGCCGGCCGAAACATTTATTTTGTGAACGTTCGCCCGTTAGCAGCAGAAAAAGCATAGTTTTTATTTGATTTCTGCCTAACAAACGAACGATCATAACTCCACGACCGCGACTCTGATTGGGGTCATTCCAAATCCCATGTTTTCGTCTCGTCGAGCTTGTTCTGTTGGCACAACTTCCATAATATTTCCACATAGTGAACATGACCATTTTGCCCTTGCCCATAAACAGCCCCCTTCAAGAGAGAACTGTTTCCGGCGAATCTTTTCGCAATTCTTCCGCACTTCTCCCCGGTGCATTCTTCATCCCTAGGCAAGCCACGACAACCACCTATAAGATTACCATGCAGTAGCTATGGTTTTCTACTTGAACATTTAATAAGTGCTTCTTTGTCTGCCACTGCTATCGTTGTTTTGGTAATGCTTATAGATCTGTGTTCACCTTCATGCAAATGCTCTTCTGCATCTTGTTATCTTGTACTTCTTGCTAGTATTATTGTTACTTGTCATGGTTGGTAGTAGTACATGCTGGTAGTAGTAATGTTTGTTCTGATGCATGCTTACCGGTTGTTATCCAGTACCGTTGCTATGAATGTTTCCTTGCATCTAGCTGGTTATATGTTTACTTGGTAGTATTACCGTTATGTTCTTGCATGGTAGTTATTTCTGATGCTAGTGGTCATGTTATGCTATGAGTAGTGTTATACTAGTGAAATTCATGCTCGTCAGTATGCCATGCTCATTCGGATTTATGATTTATTGTTGTTATACTCTTGGGCCTTAAGTTTGCCAGGAGGGGCCGGGTCACGCCGTTGCCGGCTTAAAAAGGAAGAAGCCCGATGAGGCCTAAGAAGACATGAGGATGGCGGTTCATAAAGCAGGCTTATTGAAGGCCCAAGACCCAGGGGCAACTTAAGGCCCAAAGGGATGAGCTGCCATATGTTTAACTTGTATTGTAAGGCAAGCTTAGTAGAAACCAAGCCGGTCATGTTTGTGTGAGCCGGCCAGACTCTGTAAACCGCCAGGCATCAACCTGTATATGAAGGGGTGACCCGGCGGCGGGTTAACTCAAGAAACAACTAATCGAGAACTAGGTCAACCGTATTCGCTCCCTGGTAATAACCCAATCAATACAACCTAAAGCAGGAGTAGGCTTTTACCTCGTTGAGAAGGGCCAAACCTGGGTGAACTCTCTGTGTCCTTTCTCCCATCTAACCCTTTCAAGCTAACCTAGCTGCGATGGCTCCACACCTAAGTCCTTTTGCTAGGGCATCTGTCGTCTTAATTCCACGACAGTTGGCGCCCGCCGTGGGGCCAGTGCACGGCGGTTTCGAGTTCTTGAAAGGCAACTTTGCAGGAATCAAGGGATACGCCGCCAGTCGGATGACTAAAAGCTGCGGCGGCAAGCTCTACATCGACGATGCTGGCTGGTGCCCCGAGGCCGGCTCAATCGAGTACGGGTATTGGGTCCCGTTCGGCAAAGTCGACGTCTTCATCGGCAAAATCGATGAGTCGGAGCCTAAACCGTACACTTGCACCGACATCGTCGAGACGGCTCAGCATGCGCGACCCGCCAAGGTTCAAGCCGTCGTGAAGCACGTTTTTCTGGGTTTTACTGACGGAGTGGATCTTGAGGAAGGATCTGTGTCCAGTGGAGAGCCAGCCATCTGTTCTGGTGATGGGTCCTCAACCGGCGAGACCAATTCCATGTATCAATTGCAAGATGGTGGGCTTGGGGGCTGTTCTGATAGCGACAGTATTCCTGACCCCTATGAGCCCCCGAACCAGGTTGTGATCTTCATGGCCGGCACGCAACCAGTGCTCAATTCGACGACTGTTGCGGCTATGTGATTTCTACTACACAACCTTCTTCTTGTAGATGTTGTTGGGCCTCCAAGTGCAGAGGTTTGTAGGACAGTAGCAAATTTCCCTCAAGTGGATGACCTAACGTTTATCAATCCGTGGGAGGCGTAGGATGAAGATGGTCTCTCTCAAGCAACCATGCAACCAAATAACAAAGAGTCTCTTGTGTCCCCAACACACCCAATACAATGGTAAATTGTATAGGTGCACTAAATCAGTGAAGAGATGGTGATACAAGTGCAATATGGATGGTAGATATAGGTTTTTGTACTCTAAAAATATAAAAACAGAAAGGTAACAAGTAATAAAAGTGAGCGAAAACGGTATTGCAATGCATTGAAACAAGACCTGGGGTTCATACTTTCACTAGTGCAAGTTCTTTCAACAATAATAACATAATTGGATCATATAATTATCCCTCAACATGCAACAAAGAGTCCCTTCAAAGTCACTAATAGTGGAGAACAAACGAAGAGATTATTGTATGGTACAAAACCACCTCAAAGTTATCCTTTCTGATCGGTCTATTCAAGAGTCCGTAGTAAAATAACACGAAGCTATTCTTTCCGTTCGATCTATCATAGAGTTCGTACTAGAATAACACCATAAGACACAAATCAACCAAAACCCTAATGTCACCTAGATACTCCAATGTCACCTCAAGTATCCGTGGGTATGATTATACGATATGCATCACACAATCTCAGATTCATCTATTCAACCAACACAAAGAACTTCAAAGAGTGCCCCAAAGTTTCTATCGGAGAGTCAAGACGAAAACGTGTGCCAACCCCTATGCATAGATTCCCACGGTCACGGAACCCGCAAGTTTATCACCAAAACATACATCAAGTGAATCAATAGAATACCCCATTGTCACCACGGGTATCCCACGCAAGACATACATCAAGTGTTCTCAAATCCTTAAAGACTCAATCTGATAAGATAACTTCAAAGAGAAAAATCAATCCATTACAAGAGAGTAGAGGGGGAGAAGCATCATAAGATCCAACTATAATGGCAAAGCTCGCGATACATCAAGATCGTTCCAAATCAAGAACACGAGAGAGAGAGAGATCAAACACATAGCTACTGGTACATACCCTCAGCCCCGAGGGTGAACTACTCCCTCCTCGTCATGGAGAGCGCCGAGATGATGAAGATGGCCACCGGTGAGGGATCCCCCCTCCGGCAGGGTGCCGGAATAGGGACCCGATTGGTTTTTGGTGGCTATAGAGGCTTGCGGCGGCGGAACTCCCGATCTAGGTTATGTTCTGGGGTTTCTCTATATATAAGAGGTTTTTGCGTCGGGAACAAGTTAGGGGGGTCTCCGAGGCGGCCACGAGGTAGGGGGCGCGCCCAGGGGGGTAGGGCGCGCCCCCACCCTCGTGGGTGCCACGGGACTCTTCTGGCCCATCTCCAATGCTCCGTGGGCTTCTTCTGGTCCAAAAATAATCTCCGTCAAATTTCAGGTCAATTGGACTCTGTTTGGTTTTCCTTTTCTACAATACTCAAAAACTAGGAAAAAACAGAAACTGGCACTGGGCTCTAGGTTAATAGGTTAGTCCCAAAAGTCATATGAAATAGCATATAAATGCATATAAACATCCTAGATGGATAATATAATAGCATGGAACAATAAAAAATTATAGGTACGTTGGAGACGTATCACTAAGACCTCTAGTTCAACGGTTGCGGCAGCGACCAGGGCAAGCGGCTCTGCACACCCGCCGACTCAAGTGTTATCCGAGCTTTTGGAGGCTTTGGCGTTACCAGAAAATCAGGCACAGCATAAGGTGGATGTTGCAAAACTGCGAGATGAGATAGCTCAAGCAAAGTTGGAGTTTAATGCTGAGAATGCCAGGATGGCAACAGAACGAGCCACTTTGGATGCGGCAACACAACGGATTCAGGCAGAGTCGTTCCGGCTTACCTTGGACCAGAACGCTTCAAACGCCCTCATGAGGAGGCACCAGACCCGTCTACCCACAAAGTTTGAGGCTAGGAACCTTTTCAACACACCTGGAGCAGGAACTAGTGACCCGCCCATGGTAAACCGGGTTGTCGAGGCGCCCGTGATTGGGGCGACAGTTCAACCACGTGTGGCGGACCCGCCTCGTTTGAATTTGACCCCGCCTCAGCATGTTCCGACACTACCGAGTCATTGTTCTAACCCTCTAGACAATATGATCGCTGCAGCCACGCGATTGGTGGCTCTCCCTGTTGAAGGCGAGTCTCCAGCTGCGATGGAGATACGGAGGGCCGGAGAGCTTCTTCAAACAGTGGTGGCTCAACAGGCGGCTTACTCGTACAGTCGTGATCGGATTCATTCAACCCCTCGTCCAAGCCGGAGTTATATCAGGCATATTGACTCGCCAGTGATTTCAAGCAGCGCGCGGCACCATAACCAGCCTCGTAGGCATGACCCGCCGCATGCTGATAACAATGCTCAGCCTTTAGTGGATCAGGGCAGGGCATGTCGGGAGGCTGAGCTGGCGGCTTAGTTGGTAGCTCATCAACAATCTCCGGTTGACCCATCGGTGTCTGTGGAGGCAGGAATAACCTCTAGAACCCTTGGTGTACCGTGCTTAGTGCCGGCTTTACGTAATGAGCGCTTGCCCAAGGATTTTAAGGGCCCCCGCAAGGTGCCTAATTACACGGCAGATCAGCCCCGAGAGGCCTGGATTGAGAGCTATGAGATGGCCATTGAGATGTTGGATGTCAGTGATGCTGCGTGTGCTAAATATTTCACCATGATGTTGGATGGGTGGCAAGCACTTGGCTGAAAGGATTGACCCCTAATTCCATCAGATCATGGGCTGAATTGCAAATGCGTTTTATCCAGAATTTCAAAGACACGTGCAAGTAGCCTATGTCGATTCTTGATTTAGACTCTTGTATCCATGGTGAGGGCGAATCAACAACCAATTGGGTGCACCGAATCTTGGTCGTTATCCATTCATCGGACATTATCAATGCCGGTTTAGCTGCCCTGATTTTGGAAAAGAATTGCCATTTCCTTCCCCTTAAGGAGAAGCTAGGGCGGCTTAAGCACCACTGCAATGATATGGGAGAGCTCATGGCGGCTCTCGTCAAATACGCCAACTCTGATAGTACTAAGGACCCTGAGTCTGATGAGGAGAAGGCTGGCAAGGGGAAGAAGAGTGGCAATGCAAAGGGACAACAACATAATACGGTGGGTCAAGGTAATAATGGTAAGCGCAAGCAGATGGACGACGGTTCAGACTTTGTGGCCAATACCAACACGCAGAGTAATAATCAGTGTCGTAAGGGGGAATCGTCAACGCCCCTGTTTGGCAGGCCAAAGTTCAACCTTGAGGCGATTATGAATCAGCCTTGCTTCATCATGTGTTTACCATGAGCTTATGCAAACGATACCAGAAGATTCACAAGCGGGCAGTGAACGCAGTTGAGGATCATATGGAGCCGTGAGGATCACCCGCCCCGGGTCGACAATCCGGGTCAATTGGCCTTGGTGGTTGCCCCTCAGGTTGGAGGATACAAGTTTACAAAAGTGCTTATGGATGGAGGCAGCAACATCAATATCCTTTACTATGATACTTTTCGCCGTATGAATTTAACTGAGAAAGATCTTAAGCCGTCTTCTACTGTTTTTCACGGGGGGGGGGGGGGGGGGTGCCTGGTAAGTCGGCATATCCGGTGGGTAAGATACCCTTGCAAGTGGCTTTTGCCGACGAGCATGATTACAGAGCTGAAACATTGACCTTTGAGGTGGTCAAGATCAAGAGCCCTTATCACGCCTTGTTTGGACGGCCGGCTTATGCTAAATTTATGGCATGGCCTTGTTATGTTCATTTACATCTTAAAATGACGGGTCGTAAGGGTACCATCACAGTACTTGGCAACAGGAAAATAGCTTTGAAGTGTGAAGAGGGTGACGCTGCTTACGCCGAGTCTGTTTGGGCAACAGAGGAGTTGAAGTTGTACAAAGATAATGTTGACCCGGTGGATATGACCCCCTTGAAGAAGCCAACGACAGAGCATGACTCTTTGCTGAAGTTTAAGTCGGTGGATGACACCGAGCAGGTTGGTTTTGTTCCTGGCGACTCATCCAAATAGTTCAGTATCAGTGCTAATATGGATCCAAAATAGGAAAGCACGCTCATCGAGTTCATCCGAGAGAACCGAGACATCTTTGCATGGAAGCCTTCAAACATGCCAGGTGTACTGAGGGAACTCTCTGAGCACACTCTCAATGTTGATCCAAAGTTTAAACCGGTCAAGCAATTCCTTCGTTGTTTTAATGAAGAGAGGCGCAAGGCCATTGGTGAAGAAGTGGCTCGGCTCTTGGCGGCTGGGTTTATTATTGAAGTTTTTCATCCTAAGTGGTTGGCTAACCCGGTGCTGGTACTTAAGAAGAACGGCACTTGGCATATGTGTGTGGATTACACAGACCTTAACAAGGCCTGTCCGGCTGATCCTTTTGCTCTCCCTCGTATTGATCAGATCATTGATGCTACGGCGGGTTGTGAGCATTTGAGTTTTCTAGATGCTTATTCTGGTTATCATCAGATCAGTATGGCAGTTCAGGACCAGGAGAAGACTGCCTTTATCACTCCTTTTGGATCGCTCTGCTATGTGTCTATGCCCTTTGGGCTCAAGAGTGCCCAGGCGACTTATCAGTGTTGTGTTCAGAATTGCCTTCACAACCAGATTGGACGCAATGTTCATGCTTATGTAGATCATATCGTTGTGAAGTCCAGGAATAAGAAAACCTTGTTACATGATTTGAAGGAAACCTTTGACAACCTCCGGATCTACAAAATGATGCTTAACCCAGCCAAGTGTGTTTTTGGTGTGCCAACCGGTAAGCTGTTGGGCTTTTTGGTTTCTGATAGAGGCATTGAAGCTAACCCGGAGAAAATCAAGGCTATCACTTCTTTGGCTAAGCCGGCATGTATCAATGACGTCCAGCATTTGGCAGGTCGTATTGCGTCTTTGAGCCGGTTTATAAGCTGCCTGGGAGAGAAGGCTATCCCTTTATGCCAGATGATGAAGAAAATAGATCACTTTGCATGGAGCAATGCTGCTAATCAGGCTTTTGAGGCACTAAAACAGCAGTTGGCTGAGCTGCCAATCCTTGCAGCTCCCATTGATAAGGAGTCCTTGCTTTTATATGTGGCCGCTAACAGCAGGGCTGTCAGTGTAGCAGTTGTTGTGGAAAGAAAGGAAGCAGGCAAGGAATAACCGATTTAGAGGATGGTTTACTATGTTAGTGAGGTGCTCATTGAATCTAAGCAGAGGTACCCACATTGGCAGAAGCTGGTTTATGGAGTGTTCATGGCTAGTCCTAAGTTGAAGCAATATTTCCTTGGTCATCCCATCACTGTGGTCAGTTCTGCTCCTTTAGGGGATATTATTCAAATAAGAGAAGCCACAGGCTAGGTGGCCAAGTGGGCCATTGAGCTGGGACCCCATGGTTTGAAATATATGCCTCGGACAGCTATCAAGTCTCAAGCACTTGTGGATTTTATCAATGATTGGACAGAGCTACAGATGCCTGAAGAAAAGCCTGATAACACATATTGGACTATTCATTTTGATAGGCCTAGGCAATTGGAAGGCTCAGGGGGTGGAGTTATTTTGACTTCCCCACGAGGTCATAAATTTTGTTATGTCTTAAGGTTGATGTGCCCTTGTACTAACAATGCAACTGAGTATGAGGCCTTGCTCCATGGTCTTCGAATGGCTAAAGAGATGAATCTAAGCCGGGAAGGTGCTTTGGCGACTCAGATTTGGTGGCTCAACAAGTTTCAGGAACTTGGGATTCCAAGGACCCACTCATGGTGGCTTATCGCTGAGAGGTTGATGCTATTGTTGGTCATTTTAAGGGTTATCAAGTGGAACACGTTGATCGTAGGAAAAATGAGGCGGTTGATGCTTTAAGCCCGCTGGGCTCTCAGCATAAGCCGGTGCCACCCAATGTATTCCTTGATATTTTCCATAACTCTTCAGTTAAATTGCCTACGGAGGAGGATCTTGCTATCCCTGACCCGGAGGCACAGTTGGTGGTGGTTCCTCATGTTATTCCTGATTGGACAATTCCATATTTGGCTTATATGACCTGGGGAGAGTTACCTGAAGATGAAACCTTGGCCAGGAAGATAACCCGGCGGTCTAAGTCGATGAATATTGTCAATGGTGAGTTTCACAGATGTAGTGTCACAGGGGTGTTTCAGCGTTGTATTTCTCCTGAAGAGGGCCGTGAGATTTTACGGGAGATTCATGAAGGAGATTCTGGCCATCATGCTGGCTCTAAATCTCTCGTGGCTAAGGCTTTTCGTCATGGGTTCTATTGGCTGACGGCTCATGCTGATGCAGAAGATCTGGTTAGCAAATGTGATGGCTGTAAGAAATTTTCCAGACGAGCTCACGTGCTGGCTCAAGAATTGAGGATGATTCCAATTACTTGGCCGTTTGCAGTCAGGTGGCTGGATATGGTTGGGCCTTTTAAAAGATCCAAGGACAAAAAGACTCATCGTTTGGTGGCAGTTGACAAGTTTATGAAGTGGGTCGAGGCAGAGCCGGTCAGCAGGTGTGACGCGGCAACGGTGGTTCAATTCATAAAAAAGGTGATTTTCCATTTTGGTTTTCCTCACAACATCATAACTGATAATGGCACTAATCTGTCCAAGGGTGCTATGAAAGAATTCTGTCAACGAGAACATATTCGTCTTGATGTCTCATCGGTGGCTCACCCCCAATCTAATGGTCAAGCTGAAAGAGCCAATCAAGAAATCTTGAAAGGCATAAAACCCCGGCTTATGGTCCCTTTGCAGAGGACGCCGGGTTGTTGGGTTGAGGAGTTTCCCTCAATACTATGGAGTATCAATACTACCCCCAACAGATCTACGGGTTACACGCCTTTTTTCATGGTTTATGGAGCAGAGGCGGTTCTTCCCAGTGACATCTGTCACGACTCGCCCCGTGTGGCGGCTTATGTTGAAACTGATAATGAGAAATCACGTCAGGATGATCTTGACCTTCTAGATGAGGAGTGTGACATTGTGGCGGCTCGTTCGGCAATTTACCAGTAAGATTTGTGTTGTTATCATAGCCATCGGGTTAAAACCCGAACCTTTCAAGAAGGTGATTTGGTGCTCTAGCTCATCCAGGATCAAACAGATATGCAAAAGTTATCCCCACCTTGGGAAGGGCCCTTTGTGGTTAGCAAAAATCTGAACAACGGGTCATACTACCTCATTGATGTTCGAGACCACAAGGACTCATGCGCATGGGAGGAGGAGACGAGCCGGCCATGGAACATTGCTCATCTTCGGCCTTATTACACCTGAGCCACCGGCTCTTGTGTTGTACGTATTTCTACCAATGTATATATTATGATTAGTATAATAAAGCCGGCATCCCTGATAATTCAGGGCCTCTGTCATTTAATTTCTGAGTATCTGAGTCTTTATTGTCAATTCATAAGATAATTTGGGGGCTTCCTGCTCATTGAGCATAGCTATGAATACCCTCTTGATCCGTCTTGCACGCCTTGTTACAAATAACATGGGGGCTTCCTGCTCACTGAGCATAGCTATGACTACCCTTTGATCCGGCTTATACGCCTTGTTGCAAATGACTTGGGGGCTTTTCTACCCAAGTTAAAAGGTTGCCAAAGAGAACTTGTTACAATGTAGAGTTCAAACATAGGTAACCTGCCTTGATGGCTTGTTAAAGGTCACTTGGGGGCTTCCTGTTCAATGAACATGGCTATATTTACCCTTTTGGTCGGCTTGGACGCCGGGTGTATTCACCAAAACTCCTGGTTATCATGCCTTTGTATGTCTGCCACTCCGCCCAGGTAATCCTGGAATGACCCGCCATACTCTTGACAGTCAATCTTATAAAGACCCTGAACTTGTGAAAGTTAAAACGGCGGTTGGTCATGTGAGGCCTGGCTTACAGGTTTGAATAAAGGATTAACTCAGTGGCTGTGCGGCCCTTGAACAACACTTGATTTTAAGGTTTGGCAGCATATGAAAGCCTTGTTTTTCTCGTTTATTCTTTTATTTGAACGCTGTTTGGGTTCATATTCTTGTACCATGTTAACATATGGTTTAAAACGCTTCAGGCCATGTAGCCTTAATCTTTATGGCTCATATTTGAGCGTATCTGAGGTTTTGATAATCCGGCCTGGCTTTGGACGATAAGTTGCCAGTATGCTTTGATTATGCACCTGGAGTTCAGTGCTTTAAGTTTTTGGGCTATTACCCTTGATGCATCTGGTGTTGTAAGCCGGCAGTATGAACAAATCTCACAGGTATGTTATTTACTTGCTATGAGTATGCAAGTTTTGATAACCCGCCCTGGTGTGAACCGCCAGGGCACATGCTATTTACTTGTGTACAGGGATTATGATAACATGATCAGCATGATTGATAAAATTATGAGCATAAGCAGCAGATCTTCAGTATCAGATCGGTGGCTCAAAATGTTATGCACATAAACATGCAAGATGGCATGTCAGATCATTGTTTTTACTACCTTATTACATGGATTTCCAAGCCCAACCGATTCATTGTTTTTTTCATGAAGAGCCGGAAGACAGTATCAGAGACACCTTGTGGTTCAGTTGCCTTGATCTTGACGGTTTGAAGTTTTCGGGTCATCCTGCGCCGGTTCTCCTTCTTCCTCCACTGGCTAGAATTCAGGTGATGTCCAGTTGACGCCAGCTAAAGCTTTGAATATAGCCTCATCATCTATGAGCGTGGAGGGATCAATGTCAGGGGCAAAAGTGTGCTTACGTGTTGGAGGAATCAGGTCCATGATTGGATAAACCGGCGCTTTCAATTTTTCATTTTGAGCGGCATAAGCCGCCTGATATTTGGAGAGCTCAGATTCCTCAGCCAGTTTGCTTGCGAACGGCGCATCTCCCTAACAATTTTGGTGAAGTCTTCTGCAGTGAAGGGAGACCCATCTTCTTTTAAGCTTGGGCAGCCAGTAGCCAACTCCGCCGGGTCAAGCCCTACCTGCCATGCTTTGGCCCGGCTCAGGGCAGTAACGGCGCCAGCCCTGGCGGCTGATTGTTTTATTTCTTCTGCCCTTTAGGGTACAACTGACAGCTTGTCCAGAGTTACTCTGATAAGAGTAGGTGGTTGTTTGGTATAAGAGACGACAGCCATAGCTCGTTGCGCGCCAGTGTATAATTGTTCCACAAGAGTGTAGGCGGCTATTAGCTTCATGCGCATATCTGAGCCAAAGTGGGAAACCCGGGGGTCTGCATTACAAAAGATATTGATAAGCCAGTTGAATGATTGTTCAACATTGATGATGAAAGATTGAGGTATAATATTACTTAGCAAAGATGGCGGCTGTCATGCTATTGATTTGATGCTTCAAGCCGGACAACTCATCTGTCACCGGCTTAAGGGCAGCTTCGGCATCTTCCTCTCTTTTCAGTAGAGCTGCCTTCTCGGTGTCCCAGCCGGTTCTCTCAGCGCTGAAATACATTTTCAACCTTTCGATCTCTTCTAAGGCAGTTTTTAGCTCTGATTTGGCCTTTGAAGTTTCTGATTGTTGGGAATGGATGTTTTGACGTAGATCCGCCACTTGAGATTCTTTCATATTTAATTCAGCCTGAAAGATAAGGCGAGTCAGCAGCATTATATGATTATGATGATCACCTTCTTTGAAGTCCCAAGCATAATACAAGTATTTTACTTGGCACTTGGGGGCTAATGTACATTGCTCTTTTTTGTAGACAACTTTATGATGACCCTGTTAAATTTCTACGACTATAGCCGATTCATGGGGGCTACATGTTTGTAGTTTATTCATAAGTATGGTGATAAGTTCTGGCTTAGCCATGCTGATTAAGCCGGCCCTTGAGGGTTACATGTGCGAAATTAAGCACTACTATTTGAAGTCCCGGCTTAACTTTCCAGTTTAAGCCGGCCCTTGGGGACTACACGTTTTGATTCATCAATTACGAATTGTTATGCATGTCTACAAGATCAACCAATATATTTAAGTCTATAGCATATTTAGGTTTTTCATACTCAGTAGACTTGGCGGCTGACAGATATATACTTATATAAGAAGTTTTTGTTAGTGCTTACCTCAAAGCGCTCCTTCATGAGGTTAACCAAGCTGGCTTCAAAGTCTCGGCTGGTTTGAAGGCGGTTCAGATAACCTGTGTGAATCTCATGGGCATTGAATTGAGCATAGCTCTCCAGATCTAGTTTCCACTTGCCCTTATCAACAGCTGAAATTTCTTCCTTGGCACTGTGCTTGGATAAGACGGTGGGGTTGCTTGGCGTTGTATAAGTTGTCCCAGTGACCATTACGTCTTCAGTCTCTTGAGCCGGCTGAGCGGGACTGGGCAGCTTAGCATTCTCTGGGTCAACATTCATGGAGTCCATGGTGACATGGTGCTCCTCTGGCGATGGATCATCCACGGCTGCTTTGGAGGTTTGATGCAAAGATTCAGATATTGTCTGTTTCTCCGGGTCAGTAGTTTTGGGGTCTTCGGCCGGCTTACTCACTTTCGGTTTCTTGCTGGGTTTGGCCATAACACTTAAAGTAAAAATACATGATGAGATTAGTATATCAGTTGAGTAAAGTGTTAAAGCAAGCAAGGTTAAGTGTTCTCACCTAGGAACGGTCTTGAACAAAGGAACCTGAGTCCAAGTGGAATCACCAGATGAAGAGTGAGAAGCTCCCTGATAGTTTGAATCAGAAGGGTTAAGAGGTTGTCGAATATGACCCGCCTTGGGAAAAGCTAAGTCAGAAATCTGTGAAACCTCTGGACGGCGCTTGCAAGGAGCCGGCGTGTTGGGTAAGCCGGAGGTGAGAATCCCACAACCACTATTCTGGGTTGTGAGGCGAACTCCGTGTTGCTGCTTCTTCAAAAGAAAGTTGGGATCCAAGTAAGCTAAAGGGTGAGAAAATCTTACTTTCCGGCTCGCTTGACGAACTTTGTCTTGAGGTTCTGAGTCAGAGGAAAGGTGAAAGTGCGTTATATCGAGTAGAGGGGGTGAATAGGCGACTTTTACAAATTCGTCACTGAGGAATTTCAGGGTGAGGAAATTCCTAAGTATGGAACAACTAGCAGCGGAATAAGTACTCAGAAGTAAGCTTAACAATGCAGTAGCACAATCATCATGATGAAATGAAAACAAGCAATGAGTATAGGAAGCATAAACACAGGATAAGAAGGCTGAAGACAAACTGACTGAAGAAATAGGATTGAGGAAATTGAGAAAGTCTTCAGTCAAAGTCTTCAAATAGTAATGATCAGGTACAACAACACAGTAATGAGGAAATGAATGGGTTGAGGAAATTGAGAAAGTCTTTAGTCAAAGTCTTCAAACAGTAACGAGCAGGTACAACAACACAGTAATGAGGAAACGAAAGGGTTGAGGAAATAGAACCAGTAGCTCGGTGAAGACAGTGATTTGCTAGACCAGTTCCAACTATTGTGACAATCGTACGTCTGGTTGGAGCAGCTAGGTATTTAAACCTGAGGACACGCAGTCCCGGATACACAGTCCTCACCATATTATCCTTGAGCTAAGGTCACACAGACCTCGCTCAATCACTCGTGGTAAGTCCTCAGGTGACTTCCAAACCTTCACAAACTCGGTCACTCGGCGATCCATAATTTCCTCTTGGATGCTCTAGACCATGACGCCTAACCGTCTGGAAGATGCATAGTCTTCAAAGGCAACAAGCGTCGGTTCCACACAGGAACAATCTCTTAAGTGATGCTCAATCACTTTGGGTTTGTAGGTGCTTGGGTTTGGGTTTTCCTCACTTGATAATTTTCGCTCAAAGTCCTAGGAGGATGGGATGCTCTCAATGACAAGTGTCAGTTTCTCTCGGAGCTGCCAACCAGCTAGTGGTTGTTGAGGGCGGGTATTTAAAGCCTAGGGAGCAGACCGACATGATAAGACATAAATGCCCTTCAATGATATGACCGTTAGGTGGGTAGATATTTTGGAACAGCTGGCGCGTAGCACAGCAACAGTCGGAAATGTGGCCTCTCAAATTCCTCGGGGCTATCATGTTCCTCACTTGTAGGCAATCTGCACAGGCGAATTCCTAACTCCTCAGTCAGAACAAATTCCTCAGAGAGCAGAAGATCTTCGTCTCTGTCATTGAAGAAATTGACTGAACTATATGAGATTTCCAATGGCTTCACTCGAAAGGATTGGTAGGTGTAGGATTTTGAGATGAGCATCACTTGGAAACTTTTCCTTAGTTTTACCTCGACCCCCTTTAACAGTACGGTGTTTCCTATGACTCAAGAAAGATAAAATGAAACTACGAAAACAAAAGGCTTCACGCTTCATGTTCCTCTCATGGATATCAAGTCTTCATGGTCACACCAATTTCTTCACTTTCAAAGTCTTCAGAAAGGCAAAGTCTTCAGTTGAAGACATTCATTTTTAGGGGTCGACTTTCTCTGTAAATATCAAACTCCTCATAGACTTATAGACATGTGTACACTCACAAACACATTAGTCACTTAACCTATAAGTCTTAAATACACCAAAATCACTAAGGGGCACTAGATGCACTTACAATCTCCCGCTTTTTGGTCATTGATGACAATATAGGTTAAGTTTTCAATGGGGATAAACATATGCAGATGTCGGTGTACAAAAGTAGGGGTCTTTCTGTACCCCTTTACTTGTGCGCGGGCAGTCATAGCCTCACCTGCGACCATGCTTGGCGAGGCAGAAGAAGCAAAGGTGCGAGACTGCCAAGACAACACTTGAACCAGAGGCATGAAAAGCAAAGGGGCAGATGGACTTCCCCCGGCAACACCCTTGCCGGGGCAGCCTACGTAGCCCCGGCAAGAGCCTTGCCGAGGCGACTTGCCCAACACCAGCAAGGCCACCACCCTTGAGCCTGAGAACTCTGACACCATCGACAACGTCGAGACCAAGACTCAGAGGCGCCTGCGTGGTGGCATGCAGATCTTTGTGAAGACCAACGGCCTGCGAATTTAGACAAGAACTAGTAGACGAAGACCTCTTGCCAGGGACGACCGAAGACCCCCGGCAGGATCCTTGCCGGGGACGCCCGCGAGACCCCGGCAAGACCCTTGCCGGGGAAATCTGCGAGGCCACGGCTAGGCCCGCACCCACCAATGTTTCGCTGCCCCGCGGCCGTTCCAACGTGGCAACCAGCCCGCCAACTAGGCAAGCGCTTGCGTGGCAGCATGCAGCTTCTAGGCCAACTAGTTAAGCACCTACAAGGTGGCTTGCCCGGCAGCAAGCGCCCCCGGCAGGCTGCTAAGGATCCATTCCTCAAAGCGCCACAGCACGGGTTTACGCGCCGGCAAACCTATCCAACTAAGCGTAGGGTGTGTACATACAAAGAAAGATCAAATAGGAAGATGGCATGCGCCATTTCAAAATACTGCAAAGTTATATTACATCAACGGTTGTCGCAGTTCTAACTTAAGATAAAATCGTCTTGGTCATGAACTCGCAGCGGCAATTAGAAACGGGGTGGCTAGTCCCGGCGCTGGCCTTCCACCCTCTTGACTCCGTCAACGCAGCTGATGATGGGCTCGATACGCTCTTCGAGTGCCTCGAGGTCCGCATCCTCCGGCAAACTCTCAAGCGCGTTGGTGAAGTCGACCCTGGGGTTCCAGAACGCCACCTTGGTGAGCACCTTGGTCAGGGCGCCCCGGCAAAGCTTCTGAGCCTCATTGGCCAGATAAGTCACTCGACTGGAGCGGAGCTGTTCCAGGGCGTCGAGGACGCCCTCAAAAAACGGGGTCAACCTAGCACTGGGGCTTATGTTCGCCTCCTGGGAGTACCTAAAGTTCGGCATGTCCATGACGGCTAGCTGTGTGGTGAGCCTCTCTGCAACGTCAATGAGGCGGCTGGTCCAGAGATTTATGCAGTCCACATAGTCCTTGTGGGCAGCAGCGTCATTTTGCCGCAGCAGCTTCTTCCCCTCAAGGGCCTTGTTCAGGGTCTCCTCACGGGTCCTGACCTCCGAAAGCGTCCCTTCCAAGGTGTCCAGTTTCAGCTTCAGATCGTCGATGGAGTCATTGGCCTCAGAGAGCAGCTTGGTGTTGTCGGAGATGGCGACCTACAAATCCGCCAGAGTGCGGTTAGCCGTGTCCCTGTCCTCTGTCAGCTTTGAGATCTCCTTCTTCAGCTCCTCCCTCTCCAGCTCCAGCTTCTCCACCTTGCCAACTTGGTCCAGGGCCAAAGCATCAAGTGCATCCTTATGCTTCCGCCCCAGCTCCTGGGTCCGCTGCACGACGAGCTTCTCAATTTCTTCATCCTTGCCGTGGAGCGTGGCGGCAAGCGCCTGTTCACGAGCAACAAGGTCTTCCTCTTGGGTGTTCAGCAAAGCTTGCTGCTGCCGCTGGTCAGCTTTGTCCTTGGTGGCCTATTCCTTCGCCGCCTCTTGAGCCTTCTTGATGTCGGCCTGCTTCAGGAGGAGCTCTCGCTTGCGCTCATCTAGCTGATCATGGGCAGCCCTCAGTTCTTTCCGGGCCTCGCCGAACGAGACTTGCGTCTGAGCGACGTGCTCCGGAAAATACGCTTCTGTCTTGTTCACAGCCGCTATCCTGGAGTTCACCTTGTCCTGGCGGGCGCGGTGGAGCGCCTGAAGCTTCTGGAAATTAGCGCTCATGGCCCGGAGGAGCTGCTCCTCTTTGGAACCGCCACCATTGGCGCTCGGTTCGTCGACAACCTAGAGCCCGGCGGTGGCGAGCGCCTCATCGTCGAAAACCTCCCCTTCGGCTGGCCTTTGGTGCTTGCCGACCCTTGGAGGCGGATGAACAGATCATCGCCCACCCTCAAGTACTTGCCCGGGGCGGGGGCTGCAGGGGAGGAAGGTTGGTCGTCGGCCACCCCCTCCGCGGCAGGCCCCTTGGCGGCCTCCTCGGCAGCAGCCTTGCCGGCCTCCCCGGCAGGCCCCTTGGCGACCTCCTCGGTGGCGGACTTGGTGGCTTCCCCAGCCACGATCTTGGTGCCCTCAGCTTCGGCATCCTTGGCAACCTCCTCGATCACAGTGTCGATGTCTACCTGGTCCGTCGAGGGAGGGTCTGGAAACCAGAAGCGAGGCCAAAATCAAAGTTCAGAACAAAGAAAAGAAAGAACGTCGCATGGCAGAGATAGCAAGGGATAGGAGGCAGGCGACTTACCCGTGCCGAATTGAGAAGAAGTGTTTCCCTCCCCGCCAACGTTTGTTGCCGGGATGGAGCCACCAGCGCCCAAGCTTGCGCCCTCTTCCTCCGTGCGTGTGGGCTCGGCGGTAGATTCCCTTGCCGATGACACCCCTCTGGGTGGCGTGGTTGACGGGGGCGGCCCTCAGCAGCTCCTCCTATTGCCGCTCTCCTCCTGCAAACCCGGCAAGGTCAGCGCCAAGGATAGACACCCCAACGCCCGTCGATGGGGAGTGAATAATGAACTCATGATGGGGGCTGAAGCGGGGGCGGCATCGAGGGTTGTTGTCCGGGCTGACCACCACCAACGCCGGCGTGCACGGAGCGCTCACCCGGGGCTCTTCGCCCGTCGAAGCTTTGGCCCTAACGCCGCCCTCTGGGCCAGCGTCTCCGTGTCACTGTGAAGATAAGATCAAGTCAGGGAAAGATGGGATGGTCGGAGGGTTAGGAAATGATGAGTGGCAAGGTGCTTACTCGTCCTCCTCCGCTGTCCTCCTCTTCCTCTTCGGGCTAAAGGACCCAAGGTCGAAATTGGTCTCCGGGGCGGCGTCCGCAAGGGGAGGAGAAGGGGATGGAGTCCTGGGCCGCTTCGACGAGGAGGAGGTGGTGGCCGCGGCCTTCTTCGCTGCCGCAGCCCTCGTCTGGCGCGCGGCTGCGCCTGGGCCCGTTCCTATTGCACGGACTTGCCGGGCCGAACCGACTCACCGGAACCAGCCCGCCGCAGGACGCGTTTCCTCCCTGGAGCCAAGGAGTCATCCGCATCAATCTCCTCTTCGTCTGACTCCTCGGCTGCTTCTTCAACAAGGGGGACCCCAGCGCCGGCGCCGCTGGGTTCCTCGGCAGACCCCGTCCACTCGGCAAACTCCCTCTCTTCTGTGGCCACATCAGCCTGGTCCTCCATAGTGCCGAGGCTGCCGGCCTCCTCAACAAGTGCTGCCTCCTCCGCCCTGGGGGCAATGTACGCCAGCTCTTCCTCAGTGGTGTCACGGATGAGCTGTGGCTCGTCATGAACATACCTCTCCGATAACTTGTCGAAGAATACCTGCACCAGCTCCGCCTTTGGCTCAGCGCAGGTCGAATCGAGGCCGTGCACGTTGAAAACCGGCATCATGGCGATGATGGCGGTCAGGCAAGAGTTGTTGCTCAACGGGACTACCCCTGCTGGCAACCCGAACAGGCTGTCAGACTTGCCGGCCTTGGCGGCCTTGCCGGTCTTGTCGGCCTTGCTGGTCCTCTCGACCCTGCCGACCTCATAAACCTTGAGCCGGAAAAGCCTCTGACAAAGATGGGCATGTTGCAGCACCGTGAAGGTGTGGTTTAGGCTGGGGCGGAGCCTCATTATATCGGCTGCATTCCTTAAGTCCCAGGCCAGCCTCCCCTTAATATGCAGTGGGGCAATCCGGCGGCGGATGAAGTCGGCCCCGATCATCTCGAGAGTGAGCCCGACCGAGGTGAGGCTATGGATCCTTGTGGTGGCAACCGTGAGCTTCTTGTCATCGGCGTCGAGCTCGCCCCAGTCCTTGCTGCGGATCGGCGTCCTCCGATGGACCCAGCAGAACTCCTGCGGATCTGTCTCCTCGATCCAGCACCACCGGCCCTGCCACTCATCCCACCTATCCTTCTGGGCACCCTCCGGGTATGTGCCCCTACTCTGGGTCCTCGGGATCCAAGTGATGCAGCCAGAGATGGCGCCCCCTGGCTGGATGCGAGGGGTGAAGTAATGGTGGAAGAGCACCGTGCTGGGGTGCACTCCGGCGAAGCCCTCGCAAAGATGGGCAAAGAAGGCCATGCACGCCACGGCGTTCGGCGTAAGGTCCGGAAGGTGGAAGCCATAGGTGTGCATGATGTCATTGGAGAAATCTGAGAAAGGGGGGCAGAGCCTGCAGGAGAAGTAGTCGACAAAGAAAGGATATCGATTCGAACCGGACTTAGCGAAGGAGGCAGGGACGATGCGCGTGGCGGGATGCCCCGACGTCTCCCTCCCCCACAGGGGCCTGAACTTCTCCTTGAGGGTGAGCGCGTCGAACGTCGAGGTGAAGAGGTCATACTGCGTCCACAGCTCCACCAACTCGCTCTCCGGCGCCTCCTTCCCCCCGGCGTCCTTGACTGCTCCCTTGCCCTTGCTTGCCTTGGGCGCCATGGCGGCTGAGAAGGGGTGAGGGATCAAGGGCAATGGGGGCGCGGCGACGGCGAGCAGAGGCGAAAGCTCCGATTTACGCTTGAAGAAGAAGAGGGGAACGGCGGTTCCAAGATGGGAAAAGGCGTGGAGGGTAAATGAGCAGCGCCCTTGCGGTTTCCACTTTTTTATGGGGAAGACGCGGTCCGCCTCTTTACTATTCATCGTAGGGTGATGCAAGCGTGTTGCGACCGTTCCACGCACGACCCCCACGTCACGCACTCAATGCGGGTCGTGGGGAAGCGCAACTGGCGAAGAAGTTACCGCGGTTAAAACTCTGCCACGCGTACCTGCGCACCGTTCTGGGCCTGGCCGAACAACGCTTCGCGATTATGTGTGGCCCGGGCCCGGGGGCTCCTGTCCGTGTACAAAAGTAGGGGTCTTTCTGTACCCCTTTACTTGTGTGCGGGCAGTCATAGCCTCACCTACGACCATGCTTGGCGAGGCAGAAGAAGCAAAGGTACAAGACTGCCAAGACAGCACTCGAACCAGAGGCATGAAGAGCAAAGGGGCAAGATGGACTTCCCCCGGCAATACCCTTGTCGGGGCGGCCTACGTAGCCCCGGCAAGAGCCTTGCCGGGGCGACTTGCCCAACACCAGCGATGACCCACAAGTATAGGGGATCTATCGTAGTCATTTCGATAAGTAAGAGTGTCGAACCCAACGAGGAGCAGAAGGAAATGACAAGCGGTTTTCACTAAGGTATTCTCTGCGAGCACTGAAATTATCGGTAATAGATAGTTTTGTGATAAGGTAATTTGTAACGGGTAACAAGTAATGAAAGTAAATAAAGTGCAGCAAGATGGCCCAATCCTTTTTGTAGCAAAGGACAAGCCTGAACAAACTCTTATATGAAGGAAAACGCTCCCGAGGACACATGGGAATTATCGTCAAGCTAGTTTTCATCACGCTCATATGATTCGCGTTCGTTACTTTGATAATTTGGTATGTGGCTGGACCAGTGCTTGGGTACTGCCCTTTCTTGGACAAGCATCCCACTTATGATTAACCCCTATTGCAAGCATCCGCAACTACAAGAGAAGTATTAACGTAAACCTAACCATAGCATGAAACATATGGATCCAAATCAGCCCCTTACGAAGCAACTCATAAACTAGGGTTTAAGCTTCTGTCACTCTAACAACCCATCATCTACTTATTACTTCCCAATGCCTTCCTCTAGGCCCAAACAATGGTGAAGTGTCATGTAGTCGACGTTCACATAACGCCACTAGAGGAGACACAACATACATCTCATCAAAATATCAAACGAATACCAATTTCACATGACTACTTATAGCAAGACTTCTCCCATGTCCTCAGGAACAAACGTAACTACTCACAAATCATATCCATGTTCATAATCAGAGAGGTATTAATATGCATAAAGGATCTGAACATATGATCTTCCACCAAATAAACCAACTAGCATCAACTACAAGGAGTAATCAACACTACTAGCAACCCACAGGTACCAATCTAAGGCTTTGGGACAAAGATTGGATACAAGAGATGAACTAGGGTTGGAGAGGAGATGGTGCTGGTGAAGATGTTGATGGAGATTGACCCCCTCCCGATGAGAGGATCTTTGATGATGACGTTGGCGATGATTTCCCCCTCCCGGAGGGATGTTTCCCCGGCAGAACAGCTCCGTCGGAGCCCTATATTGGTTCCGCCAAGGTTCCGCCCCGTAGCGGCGGTGTTTCGTCCTGAAAGCTTGCTTATGATTTTTTCCAGAGTAAAAGACCTCATATAGCAGATGATGGGCATCGGAGGCCTGCCAGGGGGCGCACGAGGCAAGGGGCGCGCCCAGGGGGGTAGGGGGCGCCCCCACCCTCGTGGCCAGGGTGTGGGCCCCCTCTGGTTGATTCTTTCTCCAGTATTTTTTTATTTATTCCAAAACATGCCTCCGTGAAGTTTCAGGACTTTTGGAGTTGTGCAGAATAGGTCTCTAATATGTGCTCCTTTTCCAGCCCAGAATTCAAGCTGTCGGCATTCTCCCCCTTCATGTAAACCTTGTAAAATAAGAGAGAATAGGCATAAGTATTGTGATATAATGTGTAATAACAGCCCATAATGCAGTAAATATTGATATAAAAGCATGATGCAAAATGGACGTATCAACTCCCCCAAGCTTAGACCTCGCTTGTCCTCAAGCAGAAGTCGATAACGAAAAATATGTCCACATGTTTAGAGATAGAGGTGTCGATAAAATAAAATACGGACATGAGGGCATCATGATCATTCTTATAACAGCAACATATATATATATATATATATTGTCATATGATTTCTTATGCTAAAGTAACAGTCTATTCACAATGTCAAGTATGAATCTGAAACTTCGTTGAAAACTAACAAACTATGATCTCGGTCATTGAAGAAATTGCAATTTATCATTACATCGGAAAGAGTCATTATAAGAGCTTTACAGCAAGTCCACATACTCAACTATCATTTAGTCTTTCACAATTGCTAACACTCACGCAATACTTATGGTTATGGAGTTTTAATCGGACGCAGAGAAAGATAGGGGCTTATAGTGTTGCCCCCCAACCTTTTACCTCAAGGGTAATGTCAACAATAATAGTTCATGCTAACTCACATCCAATTGGATATATATATCAGGATCTTTCCAACACAATGTGCTTGCCAAAGGATAAAATATAAAAAGGAGAGGTGAAGATCACCACGACTCTTGTATAAGGTAATAGACAAGAATAAAAGACAGGCCCTTCGCAGAGGGAAGCAGAGGTTGTCATGTGCTTTTATGGTTGGATGCATGAAATCTTAATGCAAAAGAACATCACTTTATATTGCCACTTGTGATATGAACCTTTATTATGTAGTCTGTCGCTTTTATTGCTTCCGCATCACAAGATCGTATAAAGCTTATTTTCTCCACACAAATAAATCATACATATTTAGAGAGCAATTTTTATTGCATGCAACATGACAACTTACTTGAAGGATCTTACTCAATCCATAGGTAGGTATGGTGGACTCTGATGGAAAAACTGGGTTTAAGGTTATTCGAAAGCAAAAGTAGTATCTCTACTTGGTGCAAAGAATTTGGCTAGCATGAGGGAGAAAGGCAAGCTCAACATGTTGGATGATCCAAGATAATATACTTTATTTCAGATATAAGAAAACATAACCCATTACGTTGTCTTCCTTGTCCAACATCAACTCTTTAGCATGTCATATTTTAATGAGTACCCACAATCATAAAAGATGTCCAAGATAGTGTATTTATATGTGAAAACTTCTCTTTCTTTATTACTTCCTATTAATTGCAACGATGACCAAAACTATGTTTGTCAACTCTGAACAACTTGTACTCATCATACTCTTTATATGTGAAGTCATTACTCTCCATTAATATGATCTCTTTATTTCTTTTTACTCTTTTCTTTTCTGTTTATTCCCTCAAGATCATAGCAAGATAATCAAGCCCTTGACTCAACACTAATCTTTATTATATATAGCTCACGGACTCGATTACATAGAAGGATCATAAGGCAAAACTCAAAACTAAATCATACTAAAACTTTATTCTGCTAGATCAAGATATTACCAAAAGGATCGAACTAAGAAAAACGGTAAAGATAGGAGTGTGATGGTGATACGATACCAGGGCACCTCCCCCAAGCTTGGCAGTTGCCAAGGGGAGTGCCCATACCCATGTGATTATATCTCTTTCTTCGGAGGTGGTGATGACGGAGTTGTTGATGATGAAGATAGTTGTGCCTTCAGCTTTTTCGTATTGTAATTGAGAAGAGCAATTTCCTCCTTCAAATCGTTGACCTGAGATTCCAGCTTCAAAATCTTGTCACATAAATCCCCTTTGCTTTTCTGCCAAAAACGAGAAGGAATAGATCGGTTGTTAGACAGTTTAGCCCTCTTAGGGAGACTAGACTTCTTGAACTCCATGTGCATATCCCCAGGCTGAGGTAGAGGAACATCCTCCCCCTCTGAACTTTAATCATTTATCCTCCTCGAATGAGCATCCTCCTCATCATCCGTAGTTCGACCACAAGGAGATAGGTCCCCATAAGTCTTTGGGTCAGCAATGAGATGTGAGACATAGCTCTCTTCGTCGGAGTCCTGAGATGACATCTTGCTCTAAATCTACTGCAAAAACAGCTCGAAACAAAAACAGAGGATATTTGCGTGGTACGGTGGTCAAAACCTTCAGGAGATTATATAATGAATTTTTACCGACCAAAAGAAGTATCGTGCAAGAAAATAGAGTCCAGAGGGCACACGAGGTGCCCACGAGGCAGGGGGCGCGCCCAGGGGGGTAGGGCGCGCCCTTCACCCTCGTGGACGCCTCGTGTCCTTCCCGGACTACTTCTTATTTTCCTATTTTCTTAAATATTCCAAAACGGAGAAAAATTGCCATTAGAACTGTTTTGGAGTCGGTTTACTTACCGTACCACATACCTATTCCTTTTCGGAGTCTGAAACGTTCAGGAAAGTGTCCCTTATGTATTCCTCCGGGGTTACGGTTTCAATAACATTAGTTTCAACATTTATAGGATTACCTGAGATGTAATGTTTGATTCTTTGACCGTTCACCACCTTCGGAATTTGTGCCTTTGAAGTTGTTGATTTTTAGGGCACCGGAATGATAGACCTCCTCGATAACATAAGGGCCTTCCCATTTAGAGAGAAGTTTTCCTGCAAAAAATCTTAAACGAGAGTTGAATAGCAACACATAATCACCTACATTAAACTCACGCTTTTGTATCATTTTGTCATGCCATCTTTTAACTTTTTCTTTAAACAGTTTTGCATTCTCATAGGCCTGGGTTCTCCATTCATCAAGTGAGCTAATGTCAAATAACCTCTTCTCACCGGCAAGTTTGAAATCATAATTGATCTCTTTAATGGCCCAATATGCCTTATGTTCTAGTTCGAGAGGTAAGTGACATGCTTTTCCATAAACCATTTTATATGGAGACATACCCATAGGGTTTTTATATGCAGTTCTATAGGCCCATAATGCATCATCAAGTTTCTTGGACCAATTCTTTCTAGATCTATTAACAGTCTTTTGCAAAATTAATTTGAGCTCTCTATTACTCAATTCTACTTGACCACTAGACTGCGGGTGATATGGAGATGCAATTCTATGATTAATGTCATACTTAGCAAGCATTTTACGAAAAGCACCATGAATAAAATGTGAACCACCATCTGTCATTAAATATCTAGGAACTCCAAACGTCGGAAAAATAAATTCTTTAAGCATCTTAATAGAGGTGTTATGATCAGCACTACTAGTTGGAATAGCTTCTACTCACTTAGTAACGTAATCAACAGCAACTAAAATATGTGTATACCCATTAGAGGAAGGAAACGGTCCCATATAATCAAAGACCCATACATCAAATGGTTCAATAACAAGTGAATAGTTCATAGGCATTTCTTGATGTCTACTAATATTAACAATTCTTTGACATTCATCACAAGACAAGACAAACTTACGGGTATCTTTGAAGAGAGTAGGCCAATAAAAACCGGATTGCAATACCTTATGTGCAGTTCTATCTCCAGCGTGGTGTCCTCCATAAGCTTCGGAGTGACACTTGCGTAGGATCTGTTCCTGTTCATTGTCAGGTACACAACGTCTAATGACACTATCTACTCGTTCTTTATAAAGGTGTGGCTCATCCCAGAAGTAATGTCTTAAATCGTAGAAAAACTTTTTCTTTTGCTGGTATGTGAAACTAGGTGGTATAAATTTAGCAACAATGTAATTAGCATAATCAGCATACCGTGGAGCAGTACAAGAAGCATTTATGACAGCTAATTGTTCATCAGGGAAGCTATCATCAATAGGTAGTGGGTCATCAAGAACATTCTCTAACCTAGACAAGTTATCTACAACGGGGTTCTCAGCTCCCTTTCTATCAATAAATATGCAAATCAAATTCTTGTAGCAAGAGAACCCATCTAAGAAGTCTAGGTTTAGCATCCTTCTTTTCCATAAGGTATTTAATAGCAGCATGATCAGTGTGAACAGTTACTTTAGAATCAACAATATATGGTCTGAACTTAACACAAGTGAATACAACTGCTAAAAATTCTTTTTCAGTAGTAGCATAATTTCTCTGGGCACTGTCTAGAGTTTTACTAGCATATTGGATAACATTTAATTTCTTATCAACTCTTTGTCCTAGAACAGCACCTACAGCATAATCACTAGCATCACACATAATTTCAAAGGGTAAATTCCAATCATGTGGCTGAACAATAGGTGCAGAAATCAAGGCTTTCTTAAGTATTTCAAATGCTCCTACACAATCATCATCAAAGACAAAAGGAACATCTTTTTGTAAGAGATTAGTCAGAGGCCTAGAGATTTTTTAGAAGTCTTTAATGAACCTCCTATAAAAACCGGCATGACCAGGGAAACTTCTTATACCTTTAATGTCCTTAGGACACGGCATCTTTTCAATAGCATCAACATTAGCTTTATCAACTTCAATACCTCATTCAGAAATTTTATGCCCCAAGACAATACCTTCATTAACCATAAAGTGGCACTTCTCCCAATTCAAGACAAGATTAGTTTCTTCACATCTCTGCAAAACTCGATCAAGGTTGCTCAAGCAATCATCAAAAGAAGTTCCATATATGGAGAAATCATCCATGAAAACCTCAACAATCTTTTCACAAAAATCAGAGAATATAGCCATCATGCATCTTTGAAAGGTAGCAGGTGCATTGCATAAACCAAAAGGCATACATCTATAAGCAAAGGTACCGAAAGGACAAGTAAAAGTGGTCTTTTCTTGATCCTCTTTTGACGCGGGTATTTGAGAGAAACCAGAATAACCATCTAGAAAGCAAAAATGTGTATGTTTGGATAATCTTTCTAGCATTTGATCAATAAAAGGTAAAGGGTAATGATCCTTTTTGGTTGCTTTATTTAGTTTACGAAAATCAGTTACCATTCTATAACCTGTAACAATTCTTTGTGGGATCAATTCATCTTTATCATTAGGAACAACAGTAATACCTCCCTTCTTGGGGACACAATGGACAGGACTTACCCACTGACTACCAGCAACGGGATAAATTATACCTGCCTCCAAAAGCTTTAGTATTTCTTTTCTTACCACTTCTTTCATCTTAGGATTTAACCGACGCGTTGGTGATCAACAACCGGTTTAGCATCTTTCTCCAACTTTATCTTGTGCTGACATAGAGTGGGAATAATGCCCTTAAGATCATTAAGAGTATATCCAATAGCAGCACGGTGCTTCTTCAGAGTTTTCAACAATTTCTTTTCTTCATGCTCTGAAAGGTTAGAACTAATAATAACAGGATATATCTTTTTCTCATCAAGATAAGCATATTTAAGAGCATCAGGTAATAGTTTAAGCTCATACACGGGATCACCCCTGGGTGGAAGAGGATCCCCTAGGATTTCAACAGGCAAGTTGTGTTTCAAGATAGGTCCTTGTTTAAAGAATACTTCATCTATTTCCCTTCTTTCATTCATAAACATATCATTTTCATGGTCTAGCAAATACTATTGTTCTAAAGGATCATTAGGAGGCACAACAATGGAAGCAAGACCAATAATTTCATCTTTACTAGGCAATTCCTCGTCACAGGGTTGTCTACGAAATTTAGCAAAATTAAACTCATGAGACATATCCCCCAAACCAATAGTAACAACATCCTTTTCACAGTCTATCCTAGCATTAACAGTATTCAAGAAGGGTCTACCAAATATGATGGGACAAAAGCTATCTTGTGGGGAACCAAGAACAAGAAAATCAGCAGGATATTTAACTTTCCCACACAAAACTTCAACATCTCTAACAATCCCAACTGGTGAAATTGTGTTTCTATTGGCAGGCTTAATTGTAACGTCAATTTCTTCTATCTCAGCAGGTGCAATATCATGCATAATTTCTTTGTATAAGGAATGGGGTATTGCACTTGCACTAGCACCCGTATCACACAAGCCATGATAACAATGATCTCCTATTTTAACAGATATAACAGGCATGCCTACAACAGGTCTATGTTTATTTTTAGTGTCAGGTCTAGCAATTCTAGCAGCTTCATCAAAGAAGTAAATAACATGCCCATCAATATTATCAGCCAAGAGATCTTTAACCATGGCAATACTAGGTTCAACTTTAATTTTCTCAGGGGGTTTGGGTGTCCTAATATTACTTCTGTTGACCACAGTTGAAGCTTTAGCATGATCCTTTATTCTAATAGGGAAAGGTGGTTTCTCAATATAAGCAGTAGGAACAATAGGATCATTATATGTGACAGTCTTTTCTTCAACTTTAATAGGTGCAACTACTTTTACTTCAATGGGAGGATTATATTTAAACCACTTCTCTTTAGGGAGATCAACATGAGTAGCAAATGATTCATAGAAAGAAGCTACTATCTCAGAGTCAAGTCCATATTTAGTGCTAAATTCACGGAAAATATCGGTGTCTGTCGTGGAATTGTCACGGCAGATGTCCTCGAGTTAGGACTTAGTCGTAGAGCCATCGCAACTAGGAATCTTGAAGGGGTTAATCGGGACAAGGAACACGAGGGTTTATACTGGTTCGGCCCCTTACGGTGAAGGTAAAAGCCTACGTCCAGTTTGAGGTGGTATTGATTAGGGTTTCGATGACCAGGGAGCTTAACTGCTATGCCTGCCTCTCGACGAGATCTTTCTTCTCCTGAACCGCCGCCAGGTCGTCCCTTTATATAGAAAGGTTGACGCCCAGCGGCTCTCAGAGTCCCGGCCGGCTCATAAGAGTGTCCGGCTCGGACTCTCAACTATTCTTGCCTTACACTACAAGTTCTACCAGGATAATGATTGCAACTACGGGCCTTAAGCCGTATCCGGGTCTTAAGCCCATCTCTGGCCCATCGTCTTTAAGCTTAGCGCCGGGATTCTGGCAATGACCATATGAGTAACCCGGCCCCTCCTGGCGGGTGACTCTAAGGTCTATATCCTGAACATTAGGCCCCAGATTGATTTGAGCCGGCTCATGTCAATCTTCAACCTTTTCGACAGAAAATCTCCGGCTTACCATTATGTGAAGGCCATAACCCGGCGTGACGTCATTCTCTGGACTCTGGGTAATCCGCCGTGACGTAATCTTCCATTAAGCCCTTTTTTACTCCACCAGATCCGCAACGGATCTTATCTTTACTGCCATCCCGAAAATCGAGGCGTTTTGTGGGGAGATAATCATGCCGTGGTCTCCTCGATTCTCGCGCCCACTTATGAGCTCGCCCTTATAAATAGGCCGGCCCGACGGGCCTTCAGCCACTCCTCTCTTCTTCATCTTCTTCCTCGCGCCACTGCTCCCCTGCTCGAGTTCTGCTGCTGCTGCCGCCGCGGGTCTTCTCGCCGTCACCAACTCAGGCCGCTGCATCACCCTGATTTGACCAGAGAAACGCGACGACCTCCGCGACTCTCCAGCCCCAGTAAGTCATGCTTGCCCTGTAGAACAGATTTGCCGTAGGGTTCATCCGTGTTCTTCGTGTTCTTCGCTGTCACCTACGAGCCCCGGTAGTTTTTATTTTTACTGCCCTCTTTTGATCTTAACCCTGTGTAGAACTACTGCGGTAGCTGTTTTAGCACCCATTTCTCATGCAAGTAGACCTCCTTTTACTGCATAAGGCCTTGTTCAATGCTCAAGAACTCCCCTGCGTCTGCTTTTTAGGTCTAGAAATTTTTCTTTTGCCTGACCATTTTGAGCCAAAATATTTACCGCAATGTGTGAAACCTGTTTTCACCATACTTAGTAAAAAACTGCCCTCATTGAATCATGGCGGTTTACATTTCCGGCTTAAAGAAAACACGCGCTGTAGAACCTTCCGACTTAAGGGATACCACGCGCCGTAAAACTTTTCGGCTCACTTATAACAAGGCTGTAGACAATTTGAATTACCCTCAAGCACACCAGCGGCTTAGATAACCCGATGTATTTAGACATATATCATTAGTCCCCTCCATAAGCCGCCACCTTAAACCTTAACTTGTAAGTCTCCTCCGACTCATTATTAAACCGGATATTTTTCCCTGTATAATAGGCTTCCAACAGTCACCATGCCTCCCAAAGCTCCTAAAGCCTCCATCACTTGCAACTGGATGAGGTCCAATGTCACCAATGAGACCTTAGCAGATTTTTTCAAGTCTGGATATCTGCCCAAGAAGGACGTCATGTCCTACCATGCCCCCGACTCATCAGAGGAGAGACCACAGCCAGGGGACGGGGAGGTGGTCATTTTCGCGGATCACATGAGCCGGGGCTTCGCACCGCCCGGCTCAAAGTTTTTCAGAGATGTTCTGAATTTCTTCGATCTGCGGCCTCAGGACATAGGACCCAACTCAGTGTCCAATATCTGCAACTTCCAAGTGTTCTGCGAGGTTTACCTTGGAGAAGAACCCACTCTGCTGCTCTTCAGAGAGCTTTTCTACTTAAACCGCCAGAACGAGTGTGCCAACGGGCTGAGTTTGGAGCTAGGCGGCATCTCCATCCAGCGGCGTAGGGACTGCCTTTTCCCTTACGCAGAGCCGCTCAGCCACCCCAAGGACTAGAATCTGACATGGTTTTACTGCCAAGACACGTCGCCGGCTGATGAGAGTCCGTTGCCCGGCTTTCGCCCCTCGCGTCTGGAGCCGACTCACCCACTGTCAGACAAGCTGACTCAAGCGGAGCGCCAACCTCTGCTCCCTACTATCAACAAGATCAAGGCTCTCCTGGGCAATGGTCTGAACAGAATCGATCTGGTCCGGGTCTGGATATCATGGCGGGTGATCCCCTTAAGCCGCCGCCCCGGCTTAATGTGCGAGTACACGGGCCGTAAGGATGACCCCCAGAGACACAGCCGCAACGATCTTCCTGAAGATGTTGCAGAGGAGATGACCAAGGCTCTCTTGAACGAGAGCCTGGCAGACTGCGGAAGGACCGGGTTAGCCCCCTTCTGCAAGACCAACCCAGCCCCAGCGGTAAGCCGCTGATCTGAACATCTTATCTGTATACAACTTTCATCTGAATCGTTTTGAGAAATCATCATTGTATTTTTCAGGCTGATGATAAATTCTGGCGAGTCAAATATGACCATGAGGCGGCCAAAAGGCCAGAAAGGCGAAGAAAGCCGCCAAGAAAGCCGCCCCTCGCAAGAAAGGAAACATGCCTACTGCTTCAGAGCTGATGCAACTAAGCGACAGCTCCGAGTCAGAGGTAACCCCTGAGCCTGTAAGTCCTTGTTGTACTTTGTTGTTTATTTCTGCCCGCCTTATCAATACTTGTTCATCAATAGGACGACACCGGAGCAAGTAACCCGGTGGTTGAAGAGGTAACGACATTTTCCTCCGACTCGGAGCCCTTGCCAAGGCTGAAAATCCGAAGGGTAACCCGGAAAGTAAGCTTTTCACATCCTTTAGCTTATCAAGACCCTCAATTTATTTTGAAGCGACAGGTGCATGAGAGCCGGCGGCACACCCGGACCGACAAAAGCACCGATCTCTCCTCCGGGTTACCTGACGCATCGAGGAAACGCCGGACCGAGGTGATCTCAAAATTGTACCCTTTTTGTCGTGGAATTGTCACGACAGATGTCCTCGAGCTAGGACTTCGTCGTGGAGCCATCGCAGCTAGGAAGCTTGAAGGGGTTAATGCGGGACAAGGAACACGAGGGTTTATACTGGTTTGGCCCCTTATGGTGAAGGTAAAAGCCTACGTCTAGTTTGAGGTGGTATTGATTAGGGTTACGATCACCAGGGAGCTAAACTGCTATGCCCGGCTCTCGATGAGATTGTTCTTGTCCCTAAACCGCCGCCGGGTCGTCCCTTTATATAGGGAGGCTGACGCCCAGCAGCCCTTAGAGTCCCGGCCGGCTCATAAGAGTGTCCGGCTCGGACTCTCAATCATACTTGCCTTACACTACAAGTTTTACCATAACAATGATTGTAACTACGGGCCTTAAGCCATATCCGGGTCTTAGCCCATCTCTGGTCCATCGTCTTCAAGCTTGGCTCCGGGCTTCTGGCAATGACCATACGAGTAACCCGGCCCCTCCTGGCGGGTGACTCTAAGGTCTATATCCTCAACATTAGGCCCCAGATTGATTTGAGCCGGCTCATGTCAATCTTCAACTCTTCTGACAGAAAAAATCTCCGGCTTACCATTCATGTGAAGGCCATAACCCGGCATGACATCATCCTCTGGACTCCGGATAATCCGTCGTGACGTCATCCTCCATTAAGTCCTTTTTTACTCCGCCGGATCCGCAACGGATCTTTCTCTTTACTGTCATCCCGAAAATCGAGGCGTTTCGTGGGGAGATAACCACGCCGTGGTCTCCTTGAATCTCGCGCCCACTTATGACCTTGCCTTATAAATAGGCCGGCCCGACGGGCTCTTCTCACGCTCCCTTCTCTGTCATCTTCCTCCTCTCACTGTCCCGTGCTGCTCGAGCTCCGCCGCCGTCGCCGCCGCGGGTCTCCTCGTCGTCACCAGCTCAGGCCGCTGCATCACCCTGAACGGACCAGAGAAACGTGACAACCTCCGCGGCTCTCCAGCTCCGGTAAGTCTTGCTTGTCCTGTAGGATGGATCTACCGTAGGGTTCGTCCGTGTTCTTCGTGTTCATCGCCATTGCCACAAGCTTCGGTAGTTCTCCTAGTCACTGCCCTTGTTTGATCTTTAGCCTTGTATAGAACTAGTGCGGCAGTTGTTTAGGACTCATTTCAAATGCCCGTAGATCTCTTTCTACTGCATAAATGCTTTGTTCGAGCTCAAGAACATCCGCTCGTCTGTTTCTAGGTCTAGAAAATTTTCATTTCACCCGACCATTTTGATCCAAAAAAGTTACTGCAATACGTGAAACCTGTTTTACCACACTTAATAAAAACTGTAACCATTGAAACTTGGCGGCTTACAATTCCGGTTAAAAGAAACCACGCGCCGTAGAATCCTCCGGCTTAAAGAAAACCATGCTTTGTAGAATCCTCTGGCTTAACTGTGATAAGGCCGTAGATAATCAACTTATCCTGAATGCTCCTGCGGCTTAAATAACCCACTGTACTCGAGTATATACCATTAGTCCCCTTCATAAGCCGCCACCTTAGTTTTGAACTGTAGATCACCTCCGGCTTATAATTAACCCGGACGTATTTTTCTCCTTGTTATAGACTGCCGACTTTCACCATGCCTCCCAAAGCTCCCATTACTTGCAGCTGGATGAGGTCCAACGTGACCAACGAGACCCTAGCTGATTTTGTTAAGTCGGGATATCTGCCCAAGAAAGACCTCATGTCCTACCGTGCCCCTGACCCGTCAGAAGAGAGACCACAGCCAAAGGACGGGGAGGTAGTGATTTTCGTGGATCATATGAGCCGGGGCTTCGCACCGCCCGGCTCAAAGTTCTTTAGGGACGTGCTCAACTTCTTCGACCTGCGGCCTCAAGATATAGGGCCCAACTCAGTGTCCAACATCTGCAACTTTCAAGTCTTCTGCGAGGTTTACCTTGGAGAAGAACCTAGTCTGCTGCTCTTCAGAGAGCTTTTTTACTTAAACCGTCAGAATGAGTGCGCCAACGGGCCGAGTCTGGAGTTAGGTGGCATCTCCATCCAGCGGCGGAGGGACTGTCTTTTCCCTTACGCAGAGCCGCCGAGCCACCCAAAGGATTGGAACATGACTTGGTTCTACTGCCAAGATACATCCCCGGCTGATGAAAGCCCGCTGCCCGGCTTTCGCCCAACACGTCTGGAGCCGACTCACCCATTGTCGGACAAGCTGACCCAAGCGGAGCGCCAGTCTCTGCTCCCCACTATCAACAAGATCAAGGCTCTCCTGGGCAATGGTCTGAATGGAATTGACCTGGTCCGGGTCTGGATCTCATGGCAGGTGATCCCATTGAGCCGCCGCCCCGGCTTAATGTGTGAGTACACCGGACGAAAGGATGACCCGCAGAGACACAGCCGCAATGATCTTCCAGAAGACGTTGCAGAAGAAATGACCAAGGCTCTTTTAAACGAGAGCCTGGCAGACTGTGGAAGGACCGGGCTAGCCCCCTTCTGCAAGACCAACCCAGCCCCAGCGGTAAGCCGCTGACTTTAACTTTTTATCTTCTTCTGCATATAACCTTCATCTGAACCGTTTTAAGAATTCATCATTGTATTTTTCAGGCTGATGATAAGTTCTGGCGGGTCAAGTATGACCATGAGGCGGCCAAGAAGGCCAGGAAGGCGAAGAAAGCCGCCAAGAAAGCCGCCCCTCACAAAAAAGGAAGCAGACCTACTGCTTCGGAGCTGATGCAATTAAGCGACAGCTCCGAGTCAGAGGTAACTCTCAAGCCTTTAATTTCTTGCTGTATTTGTTGTTTGTTGCTGTCCGCCTTATCAACACTTGCTCATTGACAGGATGACACCGGCGCCAGTAACCCGGTGGTTGAAGAGGTAATGTCACTTTCCTCCGACTCGGAGCCCTTGCCACAGCTGAAAGTCCGAAGGGTAACCCGGAAAGTAAGCTTTTCACATCCTTTAGCTTACCAAGACCCTCAATTTATTTTGAAGCGACAGGTTCATGAAAGCCGGCGTCACACCCGGACTAACAAGGACACCGATCTCTCCGCCGGGTTACCCGACGCAATAAGGAAGCGTCGAACTGAGGTTTTTTCTCACTTGTACCCTTTTCACCCGTTGGCGGGTGTTATCCGTCAGCCACTCAACTCTTCTAACTCCAATTATCAGGAGACCTCCCCCTCTTCGGGCGACTCCATGCAGTCAAACCTGCCGGCTTTCAAGACCGCGCCCGGGTAACGATAATCATCTCATGTTGCTCTGATCTTTACTCATATTTTTTGTACTAACTTTTGTTGTTCTTTCAGTGCCCAAGCAAAGCTCACCAAGAGGGTGAAGAAAACCAAGTCAGCCGGAGTGCCGGATCTACCTGAGCCGATGGTGACAGTCCAAGAGCCGCCAGCTGCCTCCGCCCCCGAAGCCACCACTCCAATGGACACGGCACCTGAGGCCACTGCCCCGACTACCAAGGCAACAACCGAAGCTTCTGTTAACCCGGAGGCCTCCAGCTCGGCTCCACCAGCAGACGACCCAGACGTGGCAATCACCTGGACGGAGTTCGTTGAGCCGGGGAGACCTACCGTGCTAGCCAAATGCTCCGCCAAGGGGGAGTTGCTGCAGCCTCACCGGGTAAACCTGGATCTCTCCAACTACACCAACCTGAGCATTGGAGAGCTCGTCTCTGGCTACATCAGCCAAGTGCACAAGAGCCGGGACGGCGAGGTTGCCATGGTGACCCAGATCCAGCAGAAGTCTGAGGTAACATCCTTTTGTCCTCTTATTTACTGCTAAGTTACATGTACCATGCTAGCCCCCAAGTCGACGACTTACGACTGAGTATGTTGTAGACTTAAGTTCCGGCTTACTCAATTGAGCCGGCAGCATGTAGATAGATACGTTCAATATGCATTAGCCCCCAAGTGCCAAGTATCTTTGCTTGGAAAGTGCTTGGGACTTATATAGTAACTGCTCATGTCATAACCCGGAAATTTATACAGGCTGTTAGCAAGAAGCTAGAGGCGGACCTTGCGGATCTCAAGAGCCGGCTGAAGACGCAAGAGATGGAGACCCGGAAGGCAAACGCCAAGTTCGTATCCAGCATCGCCGCTCAAGAGAAGCTGAAGACAGAATTCGACGCTGAGCGGAAGGCCTGGGCCGAAGAGAAGGCCGCACTGGTGACCCGGGCGGAACAGGCGGAGAAGGCTCTCTCTAAGAAGACCGCCGAGCTCTCCGGCCTAAAGCGCCAGGTTTCCCAAATGGTGGCCGCCATCTTCGGTAAGTCGCCTCACCGGCTTTCATCAAGTTTGTATATGTCATGATTCATCCTTGTCACCGGTTTATCTGATTCTGTTAAACAGGTCCCAGAAGTGCCAACCTCAACCAGAGCGTGGTCACCAAGCTAAAGGCCGTGTATACCCTGGTGGAGCAGCTCTACACCGGGTCACAGCGTGCTTTAGCTGTGGTGGCCCTATCCAACGAGGTGCCAACTCACCTGGCCGAAGTCCTGCGCCGGCTCGCTGTTCTGCCTTAGCGGATCCAAGAGCTGCGACGGGCCTCTGCGAGAGCCGGAGCAATCGCCGCGCTGAGCCGGGCCAAGGCATTCCTGCCGGAGCTAGACCCGGCAGACATCGCCCTGGGTTATCCAAGCCTGAAGGAAGACGGCTCAGCTTTTGACCAGAAGGGTTTCGCAGCCTGCGTGAAGGCGGTACGCCCGGTGGCCACCCTTATCGGGAACGACACGGATCTGACCAAGTACCAGCCGGGTTATGATGCGGAGAATCAGAGGATTCCAACCCCTCGCTATGAAGCCCTCAACCTGATCCCTCCGGCTCGTCAGCACACCTTCGCCCCGGAGATTGACCCGGCCGGGTTAATTGACGAGGAAGCCCAATTCGAAGCTCTCAGCGGCATCGACTGGAAGTCATCAACCTTCCAGGTCTTGGGATCAGCCGGAGGAGAAGACAGGAACGAGCCGGAGACTTCAACTCAGCGGGCATCATGACTCGGCTGGCGGTTTACCAAACAATGCTCCACCCGTTTTTAGACTTGATGAGTTTTTGTAATAGAGTAGGCGCAACTTGAATGCCAAGGTCTTTTGAAGTTGTCTCTTTGATATTTCTCCGGGTCATAATCATCCCTTTGTTTTGCTCAACCTCAAAGAGGTGCCTTTAAGTATCCTGCATGGAAAGGCAAATCACAAGTCTCGAGGCGGCTTACCGCCCTGAGAATCAGGTGCTTTGGATAGATAACCCGGAATATGAATCAAAACAGACTGGTCCTCCATGATATCCTTAACACAGCCGTAATAACACACTTAGCGACCTGCAAGCATACTTCCGGCTCAGATAACCCGGGTAACAAGGTTGGTATCTTAACTTCGATTTACCTGTCGTAATGACACCCATGGCATTCAACGAACACTGTAAACCAAAGTTAAACCGGTAAAATGAGACCCGGCCGTACACACCTTGACATAATCAGAGTAAACTTGTGATAAAGCAGAGGAACTTAGGGGCTTCCGGTTCGAATACGACCAGAGACCCGGCCCAAAGGGGTTAAGCTAAGATTCGGATACGATCACATAGCCCCCAGTGGGTGTGGCGATGCCTATCAAGAGGGTACCGACAGCTATGTTCTCTTTGGTTCGAATACGACCCATGTTTGAACAGGAAGCCCCCAAGTGACTTTAAGAATTGTTTAACGACGCTGATTTGAATACGATCCACGTCGGTTCTCAGTGGGATTAAACTATGATTCAAATATGACCACAGGCAACCTCCCAATGAGCTTGGCACTTTGCCAATCAAATGGGTATCGACAGCTATGTTCTCTTTGGTTCGAATACGACCCATGTTTGAACAGGAAGCCCCCAAGTGACTTTACTGCTTACGGCTAGATTCGAATACGATCATAAGCCGGATCCTCCTTTAAGTCATCATGTAATCTTGTAATAAAAACAACACGCGCATATTTGGAGGAGAAAAAAGGACAGAGGTCCTGCTTTATTGCTTATCATAATATATACATGGCTGAGAGAAATATATACACCACGAGAGCCGGTGGCTCAAGTGTAGTAAGGCCGAAGCTGAGCTATGTTCCACGGCCGACGGGTCTCTTCCTCCAACTTACGTGAATCTTTGTGCTCCCGAATGTCAATGAGGTAATATGACCCGTTGTGCAAGTTCTTGCTGACCACAAAGGGCCCTTCCCAAGGTGGGGATAACTTGTGTGCATCTGTTTGATCTTGGATGAGCCGGAGCACGAGATCGCCTTCCTGGAAGACCCGGGATTTGACCCGGCGGCTATGATAACGGCGCAGGTCTTGTTGGTAAATCGCTGAACGGGCTGCTGCCACATCACGCTGTTCGTCCAACAAGTCAAGAGCATCTTGGCGCGCCTGCTCATTATCCGTCTCAACATAAGCCGCCACGCGAGGTGAGTCGTGACGGATGTCACTGGGGAGAACTGCTTCTGCTCCATAAACCATGAAGAAAGGCGTGAAGCCTGTAGACCTGTTAGGAGTAGTGTTGATGCTCCATAACACGGAGGGCAACTCCTCCACCCAGCAACCCGGCGTCCGTTGCAAAGGGACCAAAAGCCGGGTTTGATGCCCTTCAGAATCTCCTGATTAGCTCTCTCAGCTTGACCATTGGATTGAGGATGAGCCACTGAAGAAACATCAAGTCGGATATGCTCTCGTTGACAAAACTCTTCCATGGCGCCTTTGGAGAGATTGGTGCCATTGTCAGTTATAATGCTGTGCGGAAAGCCAAAGCGTAAAATCACCTTTTTCATAAATTGAACCGCCGTGGCTGCATCGCACTTGCTAACTGGCTCAGCTTCCACCCACTTTGTGAATTTATCAACTGCCACCAAGAGGTGGGTCTTCTTATCCTTGGACCTTTTAAAAGGTCCAACCATATCAAGCCCCCAGACCGCAAAGGGCCAAGTGATTGGGATCATCCTCAACTCCTGAGCCGGCACATGAGCCCGTCGTGAGAACCTCTGGCAACCATCACACTTACTGACCAAGTCCTCTGCATCAGCATGAGCCGTCAACCAATAAAAATCATGACGGAAAGCCTTGGCCACAAGGGACTTTGAGCCGGCATGATGGCCACAATCCCCTTCGTGGATCTCACGCAAGATCTCTTGACCTTCCGCAGGGGAGACACAACGCTGAAATACCCCTGTAACACTGCGATGATGCAACTCGCCATCAATAACAATCATTGACTTAGCCCGCCGGGTTATTTGCCTGGCCAGAGTTTCATCCTCAGGCAACTCGCCCCGGGTCATATAAGCCAGATATGGTATTGTCCAGTCTGGTATGACATGAAGAGCCGCCACCAGTCGTGCCTCCGGGTCAGGGACAGCCAAGTCTTCCTCTGTAGGCAACTTGACCGAAGGGTTATACAGGACGTCCAGGAAAGTGTTTGGCGGCACCGGCTTTCGCTGAGAGCCTAGCCGGCTTAGAGCATCTGCCGCCTCATTCTTCCTGCGATCAATGTGCTCTACTTGGTAGCCCTGAAAGTGCCCAGCAATGGCATCGACTTCACGGCGATAAGCCACCATTAGAGGGTCCTTAGAGTCCCATTTGCCTGATACTTGTTGAGCCACCAAGTCTGAGTCACCGAAGCACCTTACCCGGCTCAAGCTCATCTCCTTAGCCATCCGAAGACCTGGAGCAAGGCCTCATACTCAGCCGCATTGTTAGTGCAAGGAAACATCAACTGCAGCACATAATGGAACTTATCACCTTTAGGGGAAGCCAATACAACGCCAGCCCCCGAGCCCTCCAACTGCCTGGACCCATCGAAGTGAATAGTCCAATATGTGTTATCCGGCTTTTGCTCAGGCACTTGTGACTCTGTCCAATCATTGATGAAATCCACCAAGGCCTGAGATTTAACAGCAGTACGTGGCACATATCTGAGACCATGAGGTCCAAGTTCTATAGCCCACTTAGCAATTCGTCCTGTGGCCTCTCTGTTTTGAATGATATCACCAAGGGGGGCAGAACTGACCACAGTGATGGGATGACCCTGAAAATAATGCTTATGTTTCCGGCTCGCCATGAACACACCATATACCAGCTTCTGCCAATGCGGGTACCGCTGCTTGGACTCAATAAGCACTTCGCTGACATAATAAACCGGCCGCTGAACCGGATGCTCCTTACCCTCCTCCTTGCGCTCCACCACAATAGCCACACTGACGGCTCGTGCGTTTGCTGCCACATACATTAGTAAGGGCTCCTTATCAACCGGAACAGCAAGGACCGGAGGCTCTGCCAGCTGCTTCTTTAAATCCTCAAAGGCGGTATTAGCTGCATCATTCCAGACAAAGTTATCAGTTTTCTTCATCAACTGATATAAGGTCATGGCCTTCTCACCCAAACGGCTTATAAACCGGCTTAAAGCAGCGATGCGACCCGCCAAGCGCTGAACGTCATTTATACACGCCGGCTTAGCCAGGGAGGTGATGGCCTTGATCTTCTCCGGGTTAGCCTCAATGCCCCTGTCAGAAACCAAGAAACACAAGAGTTTGCCTGCAGGAACACCAAAGACACACTTGGCCGGGTTAAGCATCATCTTATAGACCCGGAGATTATCAAAGGTTTCCCTTAAATCATCTATCAGGGTTTCCTCCTTTATGGACTTAACCACAATATAGTCCACGTAAGCGTGAACATTGCGCCCAATCTGCTTGTGAAGACAGTTCTGTACACAACGTTGGTAAGTCGCCTGTGCACACTTGAGTCCAAAGGGCATAGAGACATAGCAGAAGGCTCCAAAGGGAGTGATGAACACCGTCTTCTCCTGGTCCTTAACTGCCATCTTAATCTGATGATAACCAGAATAAGCATCCAAGAAACTTAAGCGTGCACAACCTGCCGTAGCATCAATGATTTGATCAATACGGAGGAGGGCAAAAGGATCAGCCGGACACGCCTTGTTCAAGTCCGTGTAGTCCACACACATTCGCCAGGTGCCGTTCTTCTTGAGTACGAGCACCGGGTTAGCTAACCACTCTGGGTGAAAGACTTCAACGATAAACCCGGCCGCCAAGAGCCGGGCCACTTCTTCACCAATGGCTTTCCGCCTCTCTTCATTAAACCGCCGAGGGAACTGTCTGACCGGTTTAAATTTTGGATCAACATTGAGAGTATGCTCAGCGAGTTCTCTAGGTACACCTGGCATGTCAGAAGGTTTCCATGCGAAGATGTCCCTATTCTCACGGATGAACTCGATGAGCGCGCTTTCCTATTTTGGATCCAGATTGGCACTGATGCTAAACTGCTGAGATGAATCTCCTGGAACAAAATCAACAAGCTTAGTTTCATCAGCCGACTTAAATTTCATCGCCGGCTCAGTCTCCGTAGTCGGCTTTTTCAGAGAGGTCATATCTGTTGGGTCAACATTGTCTTTGTAAAACTTCAACTCCTCTGTAGCACAAACAGACTCTGCATAAGCCGCATCGCCTTCCTCACACTCCAGAGCCACTTTCCGGCTGCCGTGAACCGTAATAGTCCCATTGTGACCCGGCATCTTGAGCTGTAAGTACACATAACACGGTCATGCCATGAACTTGGCATAAGCCGGCCGCCCAAATATAGCATGATATGGACTTCTTATCTTGACCACCTCAAAGGTCAACTTCTCCACCCTGTAGTTGTTCTCATCACCAAAAGCCACTTCCAATTCGATCTTGCCGACTGGATAAGCCGACTTACCAGGTACCACACCATGGAAGATAGTGTTTGACTGGCCGAGGTTCTTATCAACCAACCCCATACGGCGAGAAGTCTCATAATAGAGGATGTTGATGCTGCTGCCTCCATCCATGAGCACCTTGGTGAACTTATATCCTCCCACCTGAGGAGCCACCACTAAGACCAAGTGGCCCGGGTTATCCACCCGGGGAGGGTGATCCTCCCTACTCCACACTATAGGCTACTCAGACCACCGCAAGTAGCGTGGGACCACCGGCTCAATAACATTCACAGCCCTCTTGTGAAGCTTCTGATCTCGCTTGCACAGACTAGTGGTAAACACATGATACTGTCCACCGCTAAGCTGCTTTGGATTGGTCTGATAACCCCCCTGCTGCTGTTGATGACCCTGGCCAGACTGTTGATTAAAGCCCCCTTGACTGTTCTGAGGACCGGAATTTGAGCCGCCGCCCGGGCCATGAAAGCCGCCGGCGCCTGAACCGCCGCCCGGGCCATTGTAATTCTTAAAGGCCTTCATGATTGCGCAATCCTTCCACAGATGAGTCGCTGGCTTCTCTCTAGAGCCATGCCTTGGACAAGGTTCATTCAACAGCTGCTCCAGCGTCGGACCTGACCTGCCGCCTCGGGGAGGGGGCCTCCCCTTGCGTCGCTGGTTATTACCTTGGGAGTTGGCGTTGGCTACAAACTCTAGGCTGCCATCGGCCTTGCGCTTGCCTCCTCCTCCTTGGTTCCCCGGGTTAAACTGAGGACCCTTGCCATTGCCGTTCTTCTTTCCCTTCCCTGTCCTTTCATCATCTGAAGGGGGATCCTTGGTACCATCGGAATCGGCGTACTTGACAAGAGCCGCCATTAATGTACCCATATCAGTGCAGTCGCGCTTAAGCCGCCCGAGTTTCATCTTCAGGGGCACAAAGCGACAATTCTGTTCCAACATTAAGACTGCAGAGCCGGCATCCATCTTATCTGATGAATGTATGATCTCCTTAACCCGGCGAACCCAATGGGTCGTGGATTCACCCTCCTGCTGCTTACAGTTAGTCAAATCCACAATTGACATAGACTGCCTACAGGTATCTTTGAAGTTTTGGATGAACCGGGCCTTCAGCTCAGCCCAAGACCCAATGGAATTCGGTGGCAGCCCTTTCAACCAAGTGCGGGCAGTTCCATCTAACATCATGGTGAAATACTTGGCCATGGCCGCCTCACTGACCTCCAGCAACTCCATAGCCATCTCATAACTCTCAATCCAGACGGCGGGTTGTAAGTCAGCTGTGTAGTTAGGCACCTTCCTAGGGCCCTTGAAGTCCTTAGGTAGACGTTCATTACGGATAGCTGGAACTAAACAAGGGACACCCCCGGTCCTGGTAGGGATACCCACGTCGACGGAAGTCGTCGGATAAGCCGGGGGGGTCTGGTAAGCCGTCAATTGAGGCATTTGCTCCGCCTCTTGCCGTGCTTTGTCCTGGTCCGCAGCATAGAAGGCTCCGTTATGAGCCGGGCCATGGCCAGGGGGCGGGTCGTGGCGTCGGACGTTACTTGAGCCGGTCGCTGAGACCATGTGCCTGCTGTAACTCGGGCTCTGACCCGGACGAGGGGTCGAGTGGATCCTGTCCCGGCTGTAGGAGTACGCCTCCTGCTGTGCCAGTGCCGTCTGAAGGAGTTCCCTAACCCGGCAGGTTTCAATAGCCGTCGGAGAGTCGCCGTCAACTGGGAGAGCCGCCAGCCGTGCTGCCGCAGCGACCATGTTCTCCAGCGGGTTATTATAATGACCCGGGGGTATTGGCACGTACTGAGGCGGGGCAGGGGCACCTGGGGAGGCCTCATCACTTGTGGCTGAATAGGGGTCCCTGGCATTATGACCCCTGGCGGGTTACTAGACCCTGCACTTGGCGTGTTGAAAAGGTTGCGTGGATCGTAAACCGGAGGGAGTCTAGATTGGGCCTTTTGATTCCTCCTTCTCATGACCTCATTGGCCGCGTTCTGATCCATCGTGAGTTGGAAGGACTGCGCCTGGATCAGCTGAGTTTGGGCATCGAGAGCCGCCCTCTCCGCAGCCATCCTGATCCCTTCCGTTGCAAGATCTTCCTTAGCCTTCACTAGATCCAATTTTAACTGCGCCACCTCCGCATCATGCTGAGCTTGATCCGCCGGGTCAACCGTGGCGGTTAACAGGGCCGTCATCTTGTCCGTGAGATCCATTAGCACCTGAGCCGGAGAAGGCACCGGGTTTCCCGCTCCAGCAGCGGGGTTCTGAACAGGCTGCGCACCAGCCATAAAAACTCCAACCTGACTTGGCGGCTCAAAAAGGTCCGGAATACTGTCACCATCGGAACAACCCATGAGCCTGCCATCTTGAAGTTGGTACAACGAGTTTGACTCATCGGTGGCCGACTCGCCGTCAGAGCCGGCGGCCGTCTCATCACCAGATCTAGATTGATCGGAGAGTCCTCCACGGATACACCCCACAAAAGCATGCCTTAAGGCAGGCCGGGCCTGGGCGGGTCGCGCAAGCTGAGCCGTCTCGATGAGATCAGCGCAGAGACCCGGCTCAGGGCCCGGCTCACCAATCTTGCCAATGAAAACGTGAATTCCGCCGAAGGGGACCCGGTACCCGTACTCAATTGAGCCGGCGTCGGGGCCCCAGTTTGCATCGTCGATGTAGAGCTTGCCGCGACGACTCTTGGTCATCCGGCCCACAGCGTATCCCTTGAGCCCTTCGAAGCTGCCCTTCAAGAACTCAAATCCACCGTGCGCTGGCCCCACGGTGGGCGCCAACTGTCGTGGAATTGTCACGGCTGATGTCCTCGAGCTAGGACTTAGTTGTGGAGCCATCGCAGCTAGGAAGCTTGAAGGGGTTAATGTGGGACAAGGAACACGAGGGTTTATACTGGTTCGGCCCCTTATGGTGAAGGTAAAAGCCTACGTCCAGTTTGAGGTGGTATTGATTAGGGTTACGATCACCCGGGAGCTAAACTGCTATGCCCGGCTCTCGATGAGATTGTTCTTGTCCCTAAACCGCCGCCGGGTCGTCCCTTTATAGGGAGGCTGACGCCCAGCAGCCCTTAGAGTCCCGGCCGGCTCATAAGAGTGTCCGGCTCGGACTCTCAATCATACTTGCCTTACACTACAAGTTTTACCATAACAATGATTGTAACTACGGGCCTTAAGCCATATCCGGGTCTTAGCCCATCTCTGGTCCATCGTCTTCAAGCTTGGCTCCGGGCCTCTAGCAATGACCATACGAGTAACCCGGCCCCTCCTGGCGGGTGACTCTAAGGTCTATATCCTCAACACTTTTCATCCTTTGGCAGGTGTTATACGTCAACCGCTCAACTCTTCTGACTCAAATTACCAGGAAACTTCCCCCTCTTCTGGCGACTCTATGCAGTCAAGCCTGCCGGCTTTCAAGACCGTGCCCGGGTAATGATAACCATCTCATGTTGTACTTTTGTCTTTACTTACACCATTGTGCTTAACCTTTCTGTCTTTCCAGTGCCCAGGCCAAGCTCACCAAGAGGGCGAAGAAGTCCAAGCCGGTCGATGAGCCGGACTTGCCTGAGCCAGAGGCAGCCGCTCAAGAGCCGCCAGCTGCCTCTGCACCTGAGGCCGCTGCCCCAACCACCAAGGCAACTGCAGAAGCTTCTGTTAACCCGGAGGCCTCCAGCTCGGCTCAACCAGCAGATGACCCGGACGTGGTAATTACCCGGACGGAGTTTGTTGAGCCGGGGAGACCTACCGCGCTGGCCAAGTGCTCCGCCAAAGGGGAGCCGCTAGAGTCCCGCCGGGTTAACCTGGACCTCACTGACTACTCAACTTGAACATTGGAGAGATTGTCTCCGGCTTCGTCAGCCAAGTGCACAAGAGCCGGGACGCAGAGATTGCCATGGTGAACCAGATCCAGCAGAAAGCTGAGGTATTATTCTTCTGTCCTCTTACTTACTGCTTAGTTACCTTTACCATGCTAGCCCCCAAGTCGACGACTTATGATTGAGTATGTTGTAGACTTAGGTTCCGGCTAACTCCATTGAACCGGCAATGTGTAGATAGAAACGTTCAATATGCATTAGCCCCCAAGTGCCAAGTGTCTTTGCTTGGAAAACGCTTGGGACTTTAAATTTGTATAGTAACTGTTCATGCCATAACCCGGAAATTTATACAGGCTGCTGGCAAGAAGCTTGAGGCTGACCTCGCTGATCTCAAGAACCGGCTGAAGATGCAAGAGATGGAGACCCGGAAGGCAAATGCCAAGTTTGTGTCCAGCATCGCCGCGGAAGAGAAGCTGAAGACGGAGTTTGACGCTGAGCGGAAGGCGTGGGCCGAAGAAAAGGCCGCATTGGTGAACTGGGCTGAACAGGCGGAGAAGGCTCTCTCCGAGAAGACCGCCAAGCTCTCCGGCCTAAAGCGCCAAGTGTCCTAGATGGTGGCCGCAATCTTCGATAAGTCGTCTCACCGGCTTTCATCAAGTTTAGAATTTTATATCTCATAATTCATCCTTGTTGGCGGCTTATCTGACGCTGTTAAACAGGTCCCAGAAGTGCCAACCTGAACCAGAGTGTGGTGACCAAGCTGAAGGCCGTATACACCCTGGTGGAGCAACTCTACACCGGGTCACAACGTGCCTTGGCTGTGGTGGCCCTCTCCAACGAGGTGCCGACTCACCTGGCGGAAGTCCTTCGCCGGCTCGCCGTTCTGCCTCAACGGATCCAAGAGCTGTGACGGGCCTCTGCAAGAGCCGGAGCGATCGCTGCGCTGAGCCGGGCCAAGGCGTTCCTGCCAGAGTTAGACCCGGCGGACATCGCCCTTGGCTATCCAAGCCTGAAGGAAGACGGCACCGCTTTCGATCAGAAGGACTTTGCAGCTTGCGTGAAGGCCGTACGCCCGGTGGCCACTCTGATTGGCAATGATACAGATCTGACTAAGTATCAGCCGGGCTATGATGCAGAAAATCAGAGGATCCCTACTCCGCGCTATGAAGCCCTCAACTTGATCCCGCCGGCTCGTCAGCACACCTTCGCCCCGGAGATTGACCCGGCCGGGTTAATTGACGAGGAAGCCCAGTTCGAAGCTCTCAGCGGCATCGACTGGAAGTCATCAACTTTCCAGGTCTTGGGAACAGCCGGAGGAGAAGAGAGGAATGAGCCGGAGACTTCAACCCAGCAAGCGTCGTAACTCGGCTGGCGGCTTATCAATCAATGCCTCACCCTTTTGGACTCAATGAGTCTTGTAATAGAGTAGGACCAATACTTTATCTTTGCCGTGCCATCGTGCACGCCTTGAATGCTGAAGTCTGTTGAAGTTGTCTCCTTTATGTTTCTCCGGGTCGTAATCAATCATTTGTTTTCCTTAATCTCAAAATAGTTGCCTTGAACTATCCTGCAGAGAAGGACAAATCACAAGTCTCGAGGCGGCTTACCGCCCTGAAAATCATAAGTTTTAGATATATAACCCGGAATATGAATCAAAAAGGACTGGTCTTCAATTATATCCTTAATACAGCCGTAATAACATACTTAGCGGCCTGCAAGCATACTTCCGGCTCAGATAATCCGGGTAGTAAGGTTGGTACCTCAATTCCGGTTTACCTGTCTTAATAACACCCATTGTGTCCAACTAACACTGGAAACCAAAGTTAAGCCGGCCAAGTGAGACCCGGCCGTACACACTTTGAAATGATCAGAAGAAATTTACGATGAAGCAGAAGAACTTAGGGGCTTCCGGTTCGAATACGACCAGAGACCCGGCCCAAAGGGGTTAAGCTAAGATTCGGATACGATCATATAGCCCTCAGTGGGTGTGGCGATGCCAATCAAGAGGGTACCGACAGCTATGTTCTCTTTGGTTCGAATACGACCCATGTTTGAACAGGAAGCCCCCAAGTGATTTTAAGAATTGTTTAACGACGCTGATTCGAATACGATCCACGTCGGTTCTCAAAGGGTTTAAACTAAGATTCAAATATGATCAAAGAAAACTTCCCAATGAGCTCGGCACTTTGCCAATCAAATGGGTACCGACAGCTATGTTCTCTTTGGTTCGAATACGACCCATGTTTGAATAGGAAGCCCCCAAGTGACCTTACTGCTTACGGCTAGATTCGAATACGATCATAAGCCGAATCCTCCTTCAAGTTATCATGTAATCTTGCAATGAAAACAACACATGCATATTTGGAGGAGAAAAAAAGACAGAGGTCCTGCTTTATTGCTTATCATAATATATACATGGCTGAGAGAGATATGTACATTATGAGAGCCGGTGGCTCAAGTGTAGTAAGGCCGAAGCTGAGCTATGTTCCACGACCGACGGGTCTCTTGCTCCGACTTACGCGAATCTTTGTGCTCCCGAATGTCAATGAGGTAATATGACCCGTTGTGCAAATTCTTGCTGACCACAAAGGGCCCTTCCCAAGGCGGGGATAGCTTGTGCGCATCTGTTTGATCTTGGACGAGCCGGAGCACCAGATCGCCTTCCTGGAAGACCCGGGTTTTAACCCGGCGACTATGATAACGGCGCAGGTCTTGTTGGTAAATCGCTGAGCGAGCTGCTGCCACATCACGCTGTTCGTCCAACAAGTCAAGAGCATCTTGGCGCGCCTGTTCATTGTCCGCCTCAACATAAGCCGCCACTCGAGGCGAGTCATGACGGATGTCACTAGGGAGAACTGCTTCTGCCCCATAAACCATGAAGAAAGGCGTGAAACCTGTAGACCGGTTAGGAGTAGTGTTGATGCTCCATAACACGGAGGGCAACTCCTCCACCCAACAACCCGGCGTCCGTTGCAAAGGGACCAAAAGCCGGGGCTTGATGCCCTTCAGAATCTCCTGATTAGCTCTCTCAGCTTGACCATTGGATTGAGGATGAGCAACTGAGGAAACATCAAGTCGGATATGTTCTCGTTGACAAAACTCTTCCATGGCGCCTTTGGATAGATTGGTGCCATTGTCAGTGATAATGCTGTGCGGAAAGCCAAAGCGAAAAATCACCTTTTTCATGAATTGAACCACCGTGGCTGCATCGCACTTGCTAACTGGCTCAGCTTCCACCCACTTTGTGAATTTGTCAACTGCCACCAAGAGGTGGGTCTTCTTATCCTTGGACCTTTTAAAAGGCCCAACCATATCAAGCCGCCAGACCGCAAAGGGCCAAGTAATTGGGATCATCCTCAACTCCTGAGCCGGCACATGAGCCCGTCGCGAGAACCTTTGGCAACCATCACATTTACTGACCAAGTCCTCCGCATCAGCGTGAGCCGTCAGCCAATAAAAACCATGGCGAAAGGCCTTGGCCATAAGAGACTTTGAGCTGGCGTGATGCCCACAATCCCCTTCATGAATCTCACGCAAGATCTCTTGACCTTCCTCAGAGGAGACACAACGCTGAAATGCTCCTGTAACACTGCGGTGATGCAACTCGCCATTGATAACAATCATTGACTTAGCCCGCCGGGTTATTTGCCTGGCCAAAGTGTCATCCTCAGGCAACTCACCCCGGGTCATGTAAGCCAAATAGGGCATTGTCCAGTCCGGTATGATGTGGAGAGCCGCCACCAGTCGCGCCTCCGGGTCAGGGACAGCCAAGTCTTCCTCTGTAGGCAGCTTAACAGAAGGACTATACAGGACATCCAGGAAAAATATTAGGCGGCACCGGCTTTCGCTGAGAGCCTAGCCGGCTTAGAGCATCAGCCGCCTCGTTCTTCCTGCGATCAATGTGCTCTACTTGCTAGCCCTGAAAGTGCCCAGCAATGGCATCAACTTCGCGGCGGTAAGCCGCCATGAGAGGGTCCTTAGAGTCCCACTTGCCTGATACTTGTTGAGCCACCAAGTCTGAGTCACCGAAACACCTTACCCGGCTCAAGCTCATCTCCTTAGCCATCCGAAGACCGTGGAGCAAGGCCTCGTACTCAGCCGCATTGTTAGTGCAAGGAAACATCAACTGTAGCACATAATGGAACTTGTCACCTTTAGGGGAAGCCAATACAACTCCAGCCCCCGAGCCCTCCAACTGCCTGGACCCATCAAAGTGTATAGTCCAGTATTTATCCGGCTTTTGCTCGGGCACTTGTGACTCTGTCCAATCGTTGATGAAATCCACTAAGGCCTGAGACTTAACAGCAGTGCGTGGCACGTATTTCAGACCATGAGGTCCAAGCTCTATAGCCCACTTAGCCACTCTCCCTGTGGCCTCTCTGTTTTGAATGATATCACCAAGAGGGGCAGAACTGACCACAGTGATGGGATGACCCTGTAAATAATGCTTAAGTTTCCGGCTCGCCATGAACACACCGTAAACAAGCTTCTGCCAATGCGGATACCGCTGTTTGGACTCGATGAGCACTTCGCTGACATAATAAACCGGCCGCTGAACCGGATGCTCCTTACCCTCTTCCTTGCGCTCCACCACCATAGCCACACTGACGGCTCCCGTGTTCGCAGCCACGTATAACAATAAGGGCTCCTTATCAACAGGAGCAGCAAGGACTGGAGGCTCTGCCAGCTGCTTCTTCAAATCCTCAAAGGCAGTATTAGCTGCATCATTCCAGACAAAGTTATCAGTTTTCTTCATCAACTGATATAATGGCATGGCCTTCTCACCCAAACGGCTTATGAACCGGCTTAAGGCAGCGATGCGACCCGCCAAACGCTGAACGTCATTTATACACGCCGGCTTAGCCAGGGAGGTGATGGCCTTGATCTTCTCCGGGTTAGCTTCAATGCCTCTGTCAGAAACCAAAAAACCCAAGAGTTTGCCTGCAGGAACACCAAAAACACGCTTGGCCGGGTTAAGCATCATCTTGTAGACCCGGAGATTATCAAAGGTTTCCCTTAAATCATCTATCAGGGTTTCCTCCTTTATAGATTTAACCACAATATCGTCCACATAAGCATGAACATTGCGCCCAATCTGGTTATGAAGACAGTTCTGCACACAACGCTGATAAGTCGCCTGTGCACACTTGAGTCCAAAGGGCATAGACACATAGCAGAAGGCTCCAAAGGGAGTGATGAACGTTGTCTTCTCCTGGTCCTTAACTGCCATTTTAATCTGATGATATCCGGAATAAGCATCCAAGAAACTTAAGCGCGCACAACCTGCCGTAGCATCAATAATTTGATCAATATGGGGAAGGGCAAAAGGATCAGTCGGACACGCCTTGTTTAAGTCCGTGTAGTCCACACACATCCGCCAAGTGCTGTTCTTCTTGAGTACGAGCACCGGGTTAGCTAACCATTCTGGGTGGAAGACTTCAACAATAAACCCGGCCGCCAGGAGCCGGGCCACCTCTTCACCAATAGCTTTCCGCCTCTCTTCATTAAACCGCCGAAGGAACTGCCTGACCGGCTTAAATTTCGGATCAACATTGAGAGTGTGCTCAGCGAGTTCTCTAGGTACACTTGGCATGTCAGAAGGTTTCCATGCGAAGATGTCCCTATTCTCACGGATGAACTCGATGAGCGCGCTTTCCTATTTTGGATCCAGATTGGCACTGATGCTAAACTATTGAGATGAATCTCCTGGAACAAAATCAACAAGCTTAGTTTCATCGGCCGACTTAAATCTCCTCGCCGGCTCATTCTCCGTAGTCGGCTTTTTCAGAGAGGTCATATCTGTTGGGTCAACATTGTCTTTGTAAAACTTCAACTCCTCTGTTGCACAGACAGATTCTGTATAAGCCGCATCGCCTTCCTCACACTCCAGAGCCACTTTCCGGCTGCCATGAACCGTAATGGTCCCATTGTGACCCGGCATCTTGAGCTGTAATTACACATAACACGGTCGTGCCATGAACTTGGCGTAAGCCGGCCGTCCGAATATAGCATGGTATGGACTTCTTATCTTGACCACCTCAAAGGTCAATTTCTCCAGCCTGTAGTTGTTCTCATCTCCAAAGGCCATTTCCAACTCAATCTTGCCGACTGGATAAGCCGACTTACCAGGTACCACACCGTGGAAAATAGTGTTGGACTGGCTGAGGTTCTTATCAATCAACCCCATACGACGTTATGTCTCATAATAGAGGATGTTGATGCTGCTGCCTCCATCCATGAGCACCTTAGTGAACTTATATCCTCCCACCTGCGGAGCCACCACCAGGGCCAAGTGACCCGGATTATCCACCCGGGGAGGGTGATCCTCCCTACTCCACACTATAGGCTGCTCAGACCACCGCAAGTAGCGTGGAACCGCCGGCTCAACAGCATTCACAGCCCTCTTATGAAGCTTCTGATCTCGCTTGCCCAGACTGGTAGTAAACACATGATATTGTCCACCGCTAAGCTGCTTTGGATTGGTCTGATAACTCCCCTGCTGCTGTTGATGACCCTGGCCAGACTGTTGACTAAAGCCCCCTTGACCGTTCTGAGGACCAGAATTTGAGCCGCCGCCCGGGCCATGAAAGCCGCCGGCGCCTGAGCCGCCGCCCGGACCGTTGTAATTCTTAAAGGCTTTCATGATCGCACAATCCTTCCATAGATGAGTCGCTGGCTTCTCTCTAGAGCCATGCCTGGGACAAGGCTCATTCAACAGTTGCTCCAGCATCGGGCCTGACCCGCCGCCTCGGGGAGGGGGCCTCCCCTTGCGTCGCAGGTTATTACCTTGTGAGCTGGCGTTGGCTACAAACTCTAGGCTGCCATCGGCCTTGCGCTTGCCTCCTCCTTGGTTACCCGGGTTATGCTGAAGACCCTTGCCATTGCCATTCTTCTTTCCCTTCCCTGCCTTTTCATCATCTGAAGGGGGATCCTTGGTACCATCAGAATCGGCGTACTTGACAAGAGCCGCCATTAGTGTACCCATGTCATTGCAGTCTCGCTTAAGCCGCCCGAGTTTCATCTTCAGGGGCACGAAACGACAATTCTGCTCCAACATTAAGACCGCAGAGCCGGCATCCATCTTATCTGATGAATGTATGATCTCCTTGACCCGGCGAACCCAATGCGTCGTGGATTCACCCTCCTGCTGCTTACAGTTAGTCAAATCCACAATTGACATAGACTGCCTACAGGTATCCTTGAAGTTTTGGATGAACCGGGTTTTCAGCTCAGCCCAAGACCCGATGGAATTCGGTGGTAGCCCTTTCAACCAAGTGCGGGCAGTCCCATCCAACATCATGGTGAAGTACTTGGCCATTGCCGCCTCACTGACCTCCAGTAGTTCCATGGCCATCTCGTAACTCTCGATCCAGGCCACGGGTTGTAAGTCAGCTGTGTAATTGGGCACCTTCCTAGGGCCTTTGAAGTCCTTGGGTAGACGTTCATTGCGGATAGCTGGCACTAAGCAAGGGACACCCCCAGTCCTTGGAGGGATACCCACATCGACGGACGTCGTCGGATAAGCCGGGGGAGTCTGGTAAGCCGTCAACCGAGGCACCTGCTCCGCCTCTTGCCGCACTCTGTCTTGGTCTGCTGCGTGAAAGGCTCCATTATGAGCCGGGCCATGGCCAGGGGGCGGGTCATGGCGTCGGACGTTACTTGAGCCGGTCGCTGAGACCATGTGTCTGCTGTAACTTGGGCTCCGGCCTGGACGAGGGGTCGAGTGGATCCTGTCCCGGCTGTAGGAGTACGCCTCTTGCTGCGCCAATGCTGTCTGAAGGAGTTCCCTGACCCGGCGGGTTTCAATAGCCGTTGGAGAGTCGCCGTCGACTGGGAGAGCCGCCAGCCGTGCTGCCGCGGCGACCATGTTCTCCAGCGGGTTATTATAATGACCCGATGGTATTGACACGTACTGAGGCGGGGCAGGGGGCACCTGGGGAGGCCCCATCACTTGTGGCTGAATAGGGGTCCCAGACCCGGGCACTATGACCCCTGGCGGGTTACTAGACCCTGCACCTGGTGTGTTGAAGAGGTTTCGTGGATCGTAAACCGGAGGGAGTCGAGACTGGGCCTTTTGATGCCTCCTTCTCAGGACCTCATTGGACGCATTTTGATCCATCGTGAGCCGGAAGGACTGCGCTTGAATCAACTGGGTTTGGGCATCGAGAGCCGCCCTCTCCGCAGCCATCCTAATCCCTTCTGCTGCCAGATCCTCCTTAGCTTTCACTAGATCCAATTTTAACTGTGCCACCTCCGCATCATGCTGGGCTTGATCCGCCAGGTCAACCGTGGCGGTTAACAGGGCCGTCATCTTGTCCGTGAGATCCATTAGCACCTGAGCCGGTGAAGGCAACGGGTTTCCCGCTCCAGCAGCAGGGTTCTGAACAGGCTGCGCACCGGCCATGAAGATTCCAACCCGGCTTGGCGGCTCAAACAGGTCCGGAATACTGTCACCATCGGAACAACCCATGAGCCTGCCATCTTGAAGTTGATACAACGAATTCGACTCATCGGTGGACGACTCGCCGTCAGAGCCGGCGGCCGTCTCATCACCAGATCCAGATTGATCAGAGAGCCCTCCATGGATACATCCCACAAAAGCATGCCTTACGGCAGGCCGGCCCCAGGCGGGTCGTGCACGCTGAGCCGTCTCGATGAGATCGGCGCAGATATCCGGCTCAGGGCCCGGCTCACCAATCTTGCCAATGAAAACATGAATTCCGCCGAAGGGGACCCGGTACCCGTACTCAATTGAGCCGGCGTCGGGGCCCCAGTTTGCATCGTCGATGTAGAGCTTGCCGCGACGACTCTTGGTCATCCGGCCCACAGCGTATCCCTTGAGCCCTTCGAAGCTGCCCTTCAAGAACTCAAATCCACCGTGCGCCAGCCCCACGGTGGGCGCTAACTGTCGTGGAATTGTCACGGCAGATGTCCTCGAGTTAGGACTTAGTCGTAGAGCCATCGCAACTAGGAAGCTTGAAGTGGTTAATCGGGACAAGGAACACGAGGGTTTATACTGGTTCGGCCCCTTACGGTGAAGGTAAAAGCCTACGTCCAGTTTGAGGTGGTATTGATTAGGGTTTCGATGACCAGGGAGCTTAACTGCTATGCTTGACTCTCGACGAGATCTTTCTTCTCCTGAACCGCCGCCGGGTCGTCCCTTTATATAGAAAGGTTGACGCCCAGCGGCTCTCAGAGTCCCGGCCGGCTCATAAGAGTGTCCGGCTCGGACTCTCAACTATTCTTTCCTTACACTACAAGTTCTACCAGGATAATGATTGCAACTACGGGCCTTAAGCCGTATCCGGGTCTTAAGCCCATCTCTGGCCCATCGTCTTTAAGCTTAGCGCCGGGCTTCTGGCAATGACCATATGAGTAACCCGGCCCCTCCTAGCGGGTGACTCTAAGGTCTATATCCTCAACAGTGTCCATAAAAGATTTAACACAATCAAACTTAGGTGTTATACCTGACTCCTTACCTTCGTCGAGATCCCAATCTTCAGAGTTGGGTTTAATTCTTTCCAATAAATCCCATTTGAATTCAATAGTCTTCATCATAAAAGAGCCAGTACAAGAAGTATCGAGCATGGAGCGATTATTGAGAGAAAGCCGAGCATAAAATTTTTGAATAATAATTTCTCTTGAGAGCTCATGATTGGGGCATGAATATAACATTTACTTAAGCCTCCCCCAAGCTTGAGCGATGCTCGCGAGGCCAAAAATTATATATATAATTATGATCATGATGAACAAGATGCATAGGATAAAACTTCTGATGATATTCCAATTTCAATCGGTTGTAGTTCCATCATCCCATATCATCACATAGCCTAAACCATGTCAATGCCTTTCCCTTCAAAGATAAAGGGAAGACCTTCTTCTTGATAACATCCTCGGGCATACCTGCAAGCTTAAATAATCCACAAACTTCATCCACATAGATTAGGTGCAAATCGGGATGTAATGTTCCATCACCTGTGAAAGGATTAGCTAGCAGTTTCTCTATCATACCCGAAGGAATTTCAAAGTAAACATTTTCAGTAGGTTCAGTAGGTTGAGGAGCAACTCTTTGCTCTACTGGTCGGGGTGAAGATACCCCGAACAAGCCCCTCAAAGGATTATGTTCCATAGTAACAAGTGACAGTAAATTTTAGCACACTATATAAATTTTTCCTTAACAAATTCCACCTACCAAAGGCGCTTCACTCCCCGGCAACGGTGCCAGAAAAGAGTCTTGATGACCCACAAGTATAGGGGATATATCGTAGTCCTTTCGATAAGTAAGAGTGTCGAACCCAACGAGGAGTAGAAGGAAATGACAAGCGGTTTTCACTAAGGTATTCTCTGCAAGCACTGAAATTATCGGTAATAGATAGTTTTGTGATAAGGTAATTTGTCACGGGTAAAAAGTACTGAAAGTAAATAAAGTGCAGCAAGATGGCCCAATCCTTTTTGTAGCAAAGTACAAGCCTGAACAAACTCTTATATGAAGGAAAACGCTCCCGAGGACACATGGGAATTATCGTCAAGCGAGTTTTCATCACGCTCATATGATTCGCGTTCGTTACTTTGATAATTTGGTATGTGGGTGGACTGGTGCTTGGGTACTGCCGTTTCTTGGACAAGCATCCCACTTATGATTAACCCCTATTGCAAGCATCTGCAACTACAAGAGAAGTATTAAGGTAAACCTAACCATAGCATGAAACATATGGATCCAAATCAGCCCCTTATGAAGCAACTCATAAACTAGGGTTTAAGCTTCTGTCACTCTAGCAACCCATCATCTACTTATTACTTCCCAATGCCTTCCTCTAGGCCCAAACAATGGTGAAGTGTCATGTAGTCGACGTTCACATAACACCACTAGAGGAGAGACAACATACATCTCATCAAAATATCGAACGAATAGCAAATTCACATGACTACTTATAGCAAGACTTCTCCCATGGCCTCAGGAACAAACGTAACTACTCACAAATCATATTCATGTTCATAATCAGAGAGGTATTAATATGCATAAAGGATCTGAACATATGATTTTCCACCAAATAAACCAACTAGCATCAACTACAAGGAGTAATCAACACTACTAGCAACCCACATGTACCAATCTGCGGCTTTGGGACAAAGATTGGATACAAGAGATGAACTAGGGTTTGAGAGGAGATGGTGCTGGTGAAGATGTTGATGGAGATTGACCCCCAACCGATGAGAGGATCGTTGATGATGACGATGGCGATGATTTCCCCCTCCCAGAGGGATGTTTCCCCGGCAGAACAGCTCCGCCGGCGCCCTAGATTGGTTACGCCAAGGTTCCGCCTCGTGGCGGCCGTGTTTCATCCCGAAAGCTTGCTTATGATTTTTTCCAGGGTAAAAGACCTCATATAGCAGAAGATGGGCATCGGAGGCCTGCCAGGGGGCCCACGAGGCAGGGGGTGCACCCAGGGGGTAGGGCGCGCCCCCACCCTGGTGGCCAGGGTGTGGGCCCCCTATGGTTGATTCTTTCTCTAGTATTTTTTATTCATTCCAAAACGTACCTCCGTGAAGTTTCAGGACTTTTGGAGTTGTGCAGAATAGGTCTCTAATATTTGCTCCTTTTCCAGCCCAGAATTCCAGCTGCCGGCATTCTCCCTCTTCATGTAAACGTTGTAAAATAAGAGAGAATAGGCATAAGTATTGTGACATAATGTGTAATAACATCCCATAATGCAATAAGTATCGATATAAAAGCATGATGCGAAATGGACGTATCAACCAGCAAGGCCGCCACCCTTGAGCTTGAGAACTCTGACACCATTGTAACGCCCACTATGCGGCTATATCTCCCACGTGTCGAGGCACGACTTAGAGGCATAACCGCATTGTGGTTTTGTTGCAAGAAGGGTCATCTTCACACAATACCATGTAATGAACAAGAATGGGATAACGAGAGTTGGCTTACAATCGCCACTTCACACAATACATAATTATAATTCATACATCAACCAAAAACCACACATAGACCGACTACGGTCAAATCCAAATGAAAATAAGATAACCCCAAATGCTAGATCCCCGATCGTCCCAACTACTGATCATCAGGAAAAGAAACATAGTAACGACCACGTTCCTCATCAAACTCCCACTTGAGCTCGGTTGCGTCATCTGCACTAGCATCGTCGGCACCTGCAACTGTTTTGGTAGAATCTGTGAGTCACGAGGACTCAGCAATCTCACACCCGCGAGATCAAGACTATTTAAGATTATAGGAAAAGATGGTGTAATGAGGTGGAGCTGCAGCAAGCACTAAGCATATATGGTGGCTAACATACGCAAATGAGAGCGAGAAGAGAAGCAACGCAACGGTCGAGAAACTAGAAATGATCAACAAGTGATCCTGAAACTACTTACGTTCATGCATAACTCAAACGTGTTCACTTCCCGGACTCCGCCGAGAAGAGACCATCAGGGCTACACACACGGTTGATGTATTTTAATTAAGTCAAGTGACAAGTTCTCTACAACCGGACATTAACAAATTCCCATCTGCCTCATAACCGCGGGCACGGTTTTCGAAAGATAATACCCTGCAGGGGTGTCCCAACTTAGCCCATTATAAGCTCTCACGGTCAACGAAGGATAAACCTTCTCCCAGGAAGACCCGATCAGTCTCGGAATCCCGGTTTACAAGACATTTCGACAATGGTAAAACAAGACCAGCAAAGCCGCCCGAATGTGCCGACAAATCTCGATAGGAGCTGCACATATCTCGTTCTCAGGGCACACCGGATGAACACTACGTACAACTAAAACCAGCCCTCGAGTTTCCCCGAGGTGGCGCTGCAAGTGGCTCTAGTTTGGACCAGCACTCAGAGGAACACTGGCTCGGGGGTTTAAATAAAGATGACCCTCGGGCTCGCGAAAACCCAAGGGAAAAGGCTTAGGTGGCAAATGGTAAAACCAAGGTTGGGCCTTGCTGGAGGAGTTTTATTCAAGGCAAACTGTCAAGGGGTCCCATAAATCACCCAACCGCGTAAGGAACGCCAACTCAAGGAACATAATACCGGTATGACGGAAACTAGGGCGGCAAGAGTGGAACAAAACACCAGGCATAAGGTCGAGCCTTCCACCCTTTACCAAATATATAGATGCATTAATTAAATAAGAGATATTGTGATATCCCAAAATATCCATGTTCCGACATGGAACCAAGTTCAACTTCACCTGCAACTAGCAACGCTATAAGAAGGGGCTGAGCAAAAGCGACAACTTAGCCAAACAACGGTTTGCTCGGAAAGGATGGTTAGAGGCTTGACATGGCAAAATGGGAGGCATGATATAGCAAGTGGTAGGTAGCGCAGCATGGCAATAGAACGAACAACTAGCAAAGCAAAGATAGAAGTGATTTCGAGGGTGTGGTCATCTTGCCTGCAAGGTTCTCAGAGTTGTCGAAAGCTTGATCCTCGTAAGCGTACTCAACAGGTTCCTCGTTCACAAACTCGTCTCCCGGCTCTACCCACAGCAAGAACACAAGCAATGGAACCACAATCAATCACGGGAAATGCACAAGCAACATGATGCAAAACATGTATGATATGCGAGATGTGGTATGCGATGCGTATGCGTGCTCCGGAAGAAAAATAATGAACAAGGCAGTAACTTGGCAAACCAAGTATGCCAATGGAAAGGTGAGATGATTTCGGTCGATATCGATATAAAGATCACCGGAAACGGATGCACGGTTTGCAAATGGGAAGCAAAACAAGAATGACACGAATCTGCGATTAACAACATGATAGCACATAGAATACATCAAGAAACTATGCTACAGCACTCCAACATAGCAACAAAGCATATGGCAGTAATCTACAGGAGATGCTTGACAAAAGATGAACACTGAGCTACGGCTAGATCACACCACAGCAGGTTCAAACAAGCATGGCAAAAGTGCAAAAGATATCAGGTTCACAGACTTGGTGAAATTACTGGACATGGCAGAAACAGCATCGGGTAGCAATGTTCAGAGCAAGAAAAACATATGGTACCGGAACTTAACATGGCATAACAAGGCATGAAATGAATCTACTAAATTCATAGAACAAAAGTCCCTTACTGACCAGAAGCCAAAAAGGATCAGAAGATATGATGGCAACCATGTAAACATAGCAAGTTTCGTTAACAGGTTTCAGACTTAGCAGAAAACAGAGCATGGCAGAAACAGACATTATGAGGGCATCTTTGTGAGCTTGATGCACTCAGCAAAAAGAAATACATGACAAAACAAGCATACCTACAGCAAGATGGCATATTTATGAAGCTATCAATTGCAATAGCAAGTTCATAGCATGTATGAAACAACTACAAGAACCTTGGCAAAATTCAATAACACGTAAACAATCTGTCAGGAACATTTTATAGCAAAAGTAGAGCAAGATTGAGTCATGCTAGGGTACTCCATAATTGCAAACAGAGGCATGAATGGATAGAGCATAACCATATCTACGAAACATCCTTACTGAACATCTCCAAAAGGAGCATGGATCTCTCTGTAGCCACATGGATACATAGAAATAAAATAACAGCAGGCACAGACTAATTTTACAGTACCTGAAATCAGAAACATCACGAAGCCTAGTTTGCATGCTTGTGCTAGTCACCACAGAGATCACAAAAATACATAGCATACACCTCTGTAAAGATGGCATGGCATACATCAAAACACATGTAGAACTCATGTCCATAAGATGCACACATCAATAGCAACAAAAATAACAAATCACCAAGATCTGATAAGTAACAGCAGATCAGAGCAACTAGCACTCTTGCACCAGAGATTTGGGCATCAAGATGGACTCAAATGAACATAGTGCAATGGAACAAAATGAAGAGCATCTCGAGGCAAACATTTCTATATATTACACGCACGAAACGGAGCTATATGCAGAGAGTTATGATGCGATGAACATGGGAATATAATGCAAATATTACGGGACTTGGAATATTTCGGGAGGGAGAAGAGAAGTCAACCGTAGCGATTTTCAGATCGGATCGGGAGCTCACGAGCTCGCCGGGGAAGAGGCCGCGGCGACCGGAGCTTGGGGCTCTCGCCGGAGCTCGGGCGGAGGGAGAGGGAGGAGGACGCGCCGACGACGTCGGGGCTCGGGGACGGGCGCGGAGCTCGCCATGGTGCGGGACGACGGAGATGGAGGCGGATGGGACGGAGACGGGCTCGGGCGCGGCAACTCCGGCGAACGGCGGCGGGGTCAGCGGCTTGGCGCGGGGCGGCGCCGGGCTTCGGCGGAGGAGGAAGAAGGAGGCGCGCGGGGCGGGGGAGCCTCGGGCGCGGGGGGGCCTGACGCGGGCCTCGCCGGGCCGCGTGCGCGCGCGGTGGCCGGGGCCACGTGGCACGGCGTGGGTGGCTGGAGGCGGCGGCGGGTTACGTCCGGCGGCGCGGAGGAACGAGCTAGGGTTTCGGGGATCCGGAATTTCGGAGAGGGGGAGGAGTTTTATAGGTAGAGGGAGCTAGGAGACTCCAAAAGGAGTGCCGTTTTCGCCCACACGATCGTGGTCAAACAACCTAGAGCATGGAAGTGACTTAGATGAGTTTTGGGCTGTTTGGAGGGGGTTTTTGCTGCAACACACAAAAGGACTTTGCGGTTACCCGATTAACCGTTGGAGTACCAAACGACCTCCAAATGGAACGAAACTTGACAGGTGGTCTACCGGTGGTATACCAAGGCCACTTGACAAGACTCGGTCCATTCCGAGAACTTTTAACACCCGCTCACGAAAAGAAACAAGAGGGACGCGCCGGTGCGCGTGGGAGTGCCGGATTGCAAAACGGCAACGGGGAAAATGCTCGGATGCATTAGACGAACTCGTATGCAAATGCAATGCACATGATGACATGATATGGATGCATGACATGAACACAATGCAAAACGAAAAACAAAACCCGACCACGAAGGGAATATCATAACACATAGCCGAAAATGGCAAGAGTTGGAGTTACAAATATGGAAAGTTACATCCGGGGTGTTAAAACACTCCACCACTACGAGAGGATCTCGTCCCGAGATCTAGGACTGAAAGAACTCCGGATATTTGGAACGGAGGTGGACCTCGCGTTCCCAGGTGGCTTCTCGGTCGGAATGGTGCGACCACTTCACTTTCAGGAATTTGATAGACTTGTTGCGAGTCTTGCGCTCAGTTTCTTCAAGAATAGCAACGGGGTGCTCATGATAAGACAGATCTTCTTGGAGGTCAATCTCTTCGAAGTTGATGGTGCGCTCAGGAGTCTTGAAGCACTTGCGAAGCTGTGACACGTGGAACACATCGTGCACGTTCGCGAAGTTGGAAGGAAGCTCAAGTTGATAGGCGAGGTCGCCTCTTTTGCCAATGATCTTGAAAGGACCCACATATCTAGGGGCAAGCTTCCCTTTGATACGGAAGCGATGAGTGCCTTTCATTGGAGAGACGCGGAGGTAGACATGGTCTCCGATCTCGAAAGCCACATCACGGTGCTTACTATCATAGTAACTCTTCTGGCGCGATTGCGCGGCTTTGAGATTTTCACGAATGACTTTACACATTTCTTCAGCCTTTGTGATTAAGTCATTGCCAAGAAGTTGGCGTTCACCAGTCTCTGACCAATTGAGAGGAGTACGACACTTTCTGCCATAGAGAATCTCGAATGTGGCCTTACCCGAACTCGCTTGGAAGCTGTTGTTGTAGGAGAATTCGGCATATGGAAGACAATCTTCCCATTTCATGCCAAAAGAAATGACACAAGCCCTGAGCATATCTTCAAGGATTTGATTGACTCGCTCGACTTGGCCACTAGTTTGAGGGTGGAAAGCTGTGCTGAAGCAAATGTCGGTGCCCATGGCCTTCTGGAATGAGTCCCAGAACTTAGAAGTGAAGATGCTTCCACGATCTGAAGAAATCAATTGTGGAATGCCGTGCAAGGAACAATCCTGGAGGTGTATAGCTCTGCCAACTGAGCTGCTGTGATAGATTCTTTGATTGGAAGGAAATGAGCCACTTTAGAAAGCTTGTCGATGACAACGAAGATAGCATCATTTCCACGCTTGGACTTTGGAAATCCAGTCACGAAGTCCATTTCGATATGATCAAACTTCCATTCTGGGATAGCAAGAGGTTGGAGGAGACCAGCTGGTCGTTGGTGTTCTGCTTTCACTCTTCGACAGACATCACATTCATTCACGAATTGAGTGATTTCTCGCTTCATTCGAGTCCACCAATACGACTGCTTGAGGTCATGGTACATCTTCGTACTTCCAGGATGAATGGAAAGAAGAGAATTGTGCGCCTCGTTCATAATGACTTTCCTTGGATCACCTTTAGGAACCACAGTCTGGTCCTCAAAGAATAAAGTGTCTCTATCATCAATGCGATAGCACTTGTATTTGGAAAGACCCTTGTCGATACCACGTTTCACCTTCTTCACCATGGTATCCAGGAGTTGCGCCTCACGAATTTGATCTTCCAAAGTAGGAGAGACTATGAGGTTGGCAAGAAAGCCTTGAGGAACAACTTGGAGATTCAGCTTGCGGAAAGCTTCACAAAGATCCGGTTGGAATGGCTTGAGAATTAAGCTATTGCAATAAGCCTTCCTGCGCAAAGCATCTGCAATGACATTGGCTTTGCCTGGAGTATACTCAATACTCGGATTGTACTCTTGAATCATTTTGACCCATCGAGTTTGCCTGAGGTTGAGGTTGGGCTGAGTGAAGATGTACTTGAGACTCTTGTGATCGGTGAATATGTCCACTCGTCTTCCCAACAAGAGATGTCTCCAAGTTATTAATGCATGGACAACTGCCGCCAACTCAAGATCGTGAGTGGGGTAGTTCTTTTTGTTGGGCTTCAACTGACGAGAGGTATAGGCCACAACTTTCTTCTCTTGCATTAACACAGCACCGAGACCTTGAAGAGAAGCATCACAGAAAACTTTGAATGACTTGGATTCGTCAGGAGGAGTTAAGACAGGAGCTGTGACGAGTTTCTCTTTGAGAGTGTTGAAAGCAACGTCACACTCAGGAGACCAGACATACTTCACATGCTTCTGGAGGATGTTGGAAAGAGGCTTTGCAATCTTAGAGAAATTCTCAACGAATATTCGGCAATAGCTTGCAAGACCAAGAAAACTGCGGAGCTGCTTGACATTCTGAGGAGGTTCCCAATTCACAATTGCGGACACCTTCTCGGGATTAACAGCGATGCCCTTGGCAGAGATGATATGACCAAGGTAAAGAACTTCATCTAGCCAAAACTCACATTTGGAAAACTTCGCATAAAATTGATACTCTCTGAGCTTGTCGAGCAGCAATTGCAAATGTTTGGCATGATCCTTCTTATTCTTGGAGAAGACCAATATATCATCGAGATACACCAGCACGAATTCATTGGTATAGGGGTTGAAGATGAAATTCATCATCCGAGAGAATGTTGGAGGAGCATTGACAAGGCCGAAAGACATGACAGTATATTCATGAGAACCAAAGCTTGTTCTGAATGCTGTCTTGGGAATATCTTCTTCACGAATGCGAATCTGATGATAACCCATACGAAGGTCAAGCTTGGAGAATACTTTAGCACCTTTAAGTTGCTCGAATAGCTCATTGATGTTGGGAAGTGGATACTTGTTCTTGATTGTCTTCTTGTTCAATGGACGGTAGTCGACACAAAGTCGGTCCGTGCCATCCTTCTTCTGGACAAAAAGAACACCACAACCCCACGGAGATGAACTCGGTCTGATCAAACCCAGACGCTCTTGTTCATCGAGCTGCTTCTTCAATTCCTTCAGCTCCTTGGGTCCAAGCTTGTAAGGACGCTTGCAAACGGGTTCAGTGCCGGGCTCAAGATCGATAACGAACTCAACTGGCCGGTGAGGAGGCATACCCGAAAGCTCTTCTGGAAAGACATCTTGGTACTCACAAACGACTGGAATCTGAGAAATAGCATTCAATTCGCCCTTCTCATTGAGAGAAAATAACCGAATGGTTTCATCACGGGCGGCATAAATGATAACATCCTCAGAAGAGTGTGTCAATTGAATTTCCCTGGCAGCACAATCAAGTTGAGCCTTGTGCTTAGAAAGCCAGTCCATCCCGAAAATAAGATCAATATCCGAGTCACCAAGAACAATTGGTTTAGACAGAAATTTATAGTTCCCCATCTTGATGGAAACATCCGGGACACAATTATATGTCATTTGCTTACCCGGGGACACAATCTTCAACGGGATAGGAATCTTTTCCGTCACAAACTCATGCTTGGCAACAAAAGGTCTTGAAATGAAAGAAAGAGATGCACCAGTATCAAATAAGACTTTTGCAGGAATATCATTAACTGAGAGATTACCCATTATCACATTAGTAGATTCCTCCGCTTGAGCTGCATTCATCATGTTCACCTTTGCAGACTTGGGATTATGCTTGACCACTGCATTGCTGGAAGATCTCACAGGAGGAGGAGGCGGAAGGCGCCTTTGGTTGAAGCACTTGTTAGCATAGTGACCTTTCTGCTGACACTTGTTGCAAGTCACCTCTGAGAGTAGGCGATGATAAGGAGCATTCGACTTTGGAGCTTGATTCTGAGACTTGTTCTGATAGCCAGAGTTGGAAGAGTGGGAAGATCCATGGCCACCTTTGTTCTTCTGCTGGTAAGGCTGGCGAAACGGAGGAGGAGGAGGCAACCAGAACTTCTGTTGCTTAGCAGCCACTAGTGAGGAAGAAGAAGACTGAACTGCATCCCTGACTCTCTTCTTAGAAGCCTCACACTTGAGCTGAGCAGCCTCTTGCTTCAGTGCCATGTTATAGAGTTGATCAAACTGAGTAGGCTCAATAAGAACGAGAGCTAACTGCAGATCCTCTCTAAGGCCACCTCTGAAGTGATAGATCAAGCTCTTTTCATCAGGAACGTCTTGTTTAGCGAAGCGAGCAAGTTTCTGAAACTGGATGTTGAATTGATACACAGACATGTTGCCTTGCTTGAGATTGCGGAACTCCTCACGCTTGCTCTCAACAACACTTTGTGGAATGTGGTGCGCTTTGAAGTCTCGACAGAAGTCGGTCCAAGTGATCACACGACCTCCTCTGAATCTTTGTATTGTTGATACCAATCAGCAGCTTGGTCCTTGAGCTGAAAAGAAGCAAACTTGACATAGTCCTCAGGCCTGACATTGCTACATTCAAAATGCTTGTTGATGTCCACGAGCCAATCATCGGCATCTGTGGCCTCGGCACAGTAGCTGAAAGACTTGGGCTGATTTGAGAGAAACTGTTGAGGGTAGCGAAGTGAAGCTGATTGTTGCCTTGGCCTTGATTTCCTTGATTTCCTTGCCCTTGGGTTCGTTCTTGCAAGAGTTGCAGAATCATTTGAGCATTGGCGTTGGTGGCTGCCATGATAGCTTGCCATGCCTCCGGAGGCGGAGGTGGTGGCGGAGGGTTCGCCTGACTCCCTTCATTGCGTTCCGGATTCTGACGCGTTGGCGGAGCCATCCTGAAGAGGGTGACATCCGTTAGCATCTTGATAGACAAATAGACAAGTTGAATCAACGGATAGAAATTGCAACATATAGTATTCACAATAAACATTCGAACGAGGATGAACGAATGAATTCCATAGTAAATCATCACACTTCCATTAAGTTGAGAAGCCACTTAGAAAAAGGTATGGAATCAACATTTGACTTCGAAGCAACTCGAATACCACAATTCAAAACAAAACAAAGTATTGGCTTGCAGAATAAGCCGGAACGAACATATGATAGAGATTTCGTCCGAAGTTTTCGTGGTGGGGCCCACACGGGCTCGATCGTACAACACCATCATGCACAAGGCAGTGCACATGACATACGAAGCGTCCCTGTGTCGGCATAGCCAAGGACTCTTTAATAAACTACGAGACCACTGTAAAACCAACCGTGGAAAGGCGGACCACTAGACGTCGAACCCCAATATCATATCATGCGTCTGTCGGAAAGATATCCTAGGAGCTACTTGAATTCCCACTTATAAACTCCCGAAACTTTCTGGTTATGCAATCTGGTGTTGGGGATACAGGGGACACAAAATATATCACCCAAACTAGCAATCCCTAGATCCAGCTGTATCCATCCGTCAACACATAACCAAGAAAACTTCGGAAATCGTGTACCTCAACCTTCGAAAAGCATCCGTTATACTAGTTATGGCAATACTCCCGAACTCCCGCCCCAGTACTAGGTGGCGTCGAGGTGATCTCACCAACAACTGCATAAAAGAGATTTCGATCTCGGCGAAACTCAGGTATTCCAGAACTGCAACGATAAAATTGTGACGACAACACCTCGGAGCTCAACTCCCCGGGACACTGCCACAACCCCTAAATGTCAGGAGGCACCAAGAACAATGTTCTCGTCACAAAACCATCGGAACGGTTCTAAGATACCCGCGTGATCCTAAAATTCTTTTTAGTGAAATTTGAGGAGAGAAGAGTCAAAACTTCTACGTCAGGCGGCCTCACCAGAGCGACGAAGGGACTGAGGAGTAAAAAGAATCCTACTCTCCGATATATATAATCCTAAGACTCAAAACATTTTTGTTCTAGACTCAACAACGCCAGCGATTCGATCAAACAGGGGGCTCCTAAGTCGGGGATGGCTCTGATTACCAACTTGTAACTCCCACTATGCGGCTATATCTCCCACGTGTCGAGGCACGACTTAGAGGCATAACCGCATTGTGGTTTTGTGGCAAGAAGGGTCATCTTCACACAATCCCATGTAATGAACAAGAATGGGATAACGAGAGTTGGCTTACAATCGCCACTTCACACAATACATAAATATAATTCATACATCAACCAAAAACCACACATATACCGACTACGGTCAAATCCAAATGAAAATAAGATAACCCCAAATGCTAGATCCCCGATCGTCCCAACTGGGCTCCACTACTGATCATCAGGAAAAGAAACATAGTAACGACCACATTCCTCATCGAACTCCCACTTGAGCTCGGTTGCGTCATCTGCACTGGAATCGTCGGCACCTGCAACTGTTTTGCTAGAATCTGTGAGTCACGAGGACTCAGCAATCTCACACTCGCGAGATCAAGACTATTTAAGCTTATAGGAAAAGATGGTGTAATGAGGTGGAGCTGCTGCAAGCACTAAGCATATATGGTGGCTAACATACGCAAATGAGAGCGAGAAGAGAAGCAACGCAACGGTCGAGAAGCTAGAAATGATCAACAAGTGATCCTGAAACTACTTACGTTCATGCATAACTCAAACCGTGTTCACTTCCCGGACTCCGCCGAGAAGAGATCATCACGGCTACACACACGGTTGATGTATTTTAATTAAGTCAAGTGACAAGTTCTCTACAACCGGACATTAACAAATTCCCATCTGCCTCATAACCGCGGGCATGGCTTTCGAAAGATAATACCCTGCAGGGGTGTCCCAACTTAGCCCATTATAAGCTCTCACGGTCAACGAAGGATAAACCTTCTCCCAGGAAGACCCGATCAGTCTCGGAATCCCGGTTTACAAGACATTTCGACACCGGTAAAACAAGACCAGCAAAGCCGCCCGATAGGAGCTGCACATATCTCGTTCTCAGGGCACACCGGATGAACACTACGTACAACTAAAACCAGCCCTCGAGTTTCCCCAAGGTGGCGCTGCAAGTGGCTCTAGTTTGGACCAGCACTCAGAGGAACACTGGCCCGGGGGTTTAAATAAAGATGCCCCTCGGGCTCGCGAAAACCCAAGGGAAAAGGCTTAGGTGGCAAATGGTAAAACCAAGGTTGGGCCTTGCTGGAGGAGTTTTATTCAAGGCGAACTGTCAAGGGGTCCCATAAATCACCCAACCGCGTAAGGAACGCAAACTCAAGGAACATAATACCGGTATGACGGAAACTAGGGCGGCAAGAGTGGAACAAAACACCAGGCATTTGGCCGAGCCTTCCACCCTTTACCAAATATATAGATGTATTAATTAAATAAGAGATATTGTGATATCCCAAAATATCCATGTTCCGACATGGAACCAAGTTCAACTTCACCTGCAACTAGCAATGCTATAAGAAGGGGCTGAGCAAAAGCGGTAACTTAGCCAAACAACGGTTTGCTCGGAAAGGATGGTTAGAGGCTTGACATGGCAAAATGGGAGGCATGATATAGCAAGTGGTAGGTAGCGCAGCATGGCAATAGAACGAACAACTAGCAAAGCAAAGATAGAAGTGATTTCGAGGGTGTGGTCATCTTGCCTGCAAGGTTCTCAGAGTTGTCGAAAGCTTGATCCTCGTAAGCGTACTCAACAGGTTCCTCGTTCACGAACTCGTCTCCCGGCTCTACCCACAGTAAGAACACAAGCAATGGAACCACAATCAATCACGGGAAATGCACAAGCAACATGATGCAAAACATGTATGATATGCGAGATGTGGTATGCGATGCGTGAGATGATTTCAGTCGAAATCGATATAAAGATCACCGGAAATGGATGCACTGTTTGCAAATGGGAAGCAAAACAAGAATGACACGAATCTGCGATTAACAGCATGATAGCACATAGAATACATCAAGAAACTATGCTACAGCACTCCAACATAGCAACAAAGCATATGGCAGTAATATACAGGAGATGCTTGACAAAAGATGAACACTGAGCTACGGCTAGATCACACAATAGCAGGTTCAAACAAGCATGGAAAAAGTGCAAAAGATATCAGGTTCACAGACTTGGTGAAATTACTGGACATGGCAGAAACAGCATCGGGTAGCGATGTTCAGAGCAAGAAAAACACATGCTATAGGAACTTAACATGGCATAACAAGCCATGAAATGAATCTACTAAATGCATAGAACAAAAGTCCCTTAATGACTATAAGCCAAAAAGGATCAGAAGATATGGTGGCAACCATGTAAACATAGTAAGTTTCGTTAACAGTTTTCAGACAGCAGAAAACAGAGCATGGCAGAAACAGACATTATCAGGGCATCTTTGTGAGCTTGATGCACTCACCACAAAGCAATACAGGACAAACCAAGCATACCTACAGCAAGATGGCATGTTTATGAAGCTATCCATGGCAATAGCAAGTTCATAGCATGTATGAAACAACTACAACAACCTTGGCAAAATTCAATAACACGTAAACAATCTGCCAGGAACATTTTATAGCAAAAGTAGAGCAAGATTGAGTCATGCTAGGGTACTCCATAATTGCAAACAGAGGCATGAATGGATAGAGCATAACCATATCTACGAAACATCCTTACTGAACATCTCCAAAAGGAGCATGGATCTCTCTGTAGCCACATGGATACATAGCAATAAAATAATAGCAGGCACAGACTGTAATTTTACTAAGTCCCTGAAATCAGAAACATCACGAAGCCTAGTTTGCATGCTTGTGCTAGTCACCACAGAGATCACAAAAATACATGGCATACACCTCTGTAAAGATGGCATGGCATACATCAAAACACATGTAGAACTCATGCCCATAAGATGCACACATCAATAGCAACAAAAATAACAAATGACCAGGATCTGATAAGTAACAGCAGATCACAGCAACTAGCACTCTTGCACCAGAGATTTGGGCATCAAGATGGACTCAAATGAACATGGTGCAATGGAACAAAATGAAGAGCATCTCGAGGCGAATATTTCGATATATTACACGCACGAAACGGAGCTATATGCAGAGAGTTATGATGCGATGAACATGGGCATATAATGCAAATATTACGGGACGAATATTTCGGGAGGGAGAAGAGAAGTCAACCGTAGAGATTTTCAGATCGGATCGGGAGCTCACGAGCTCGCCGGGGAAGAGGCCGCGGCGACCAGAGCTTGGGGCTCTCGCCGGAGCTCGGGCGGAGGGAGAGGGAGGAGGACGCGCCGGCGACGTCGGGGCTCGGGGACGGGCGCGGAGCTCGCCGTGGTGTGGGACGGCGGAGATGGAGGCGGCGGGGACGGAGACGGGCTCGGGCGCGGCAACTCCAGCGAACGGCGGCGGGGCGGCGGCTTGGCGCGGGGCGGCGCCGGGCTTCGACGGAGGAGGAAGAAGGAGGCGCGCGGCGGCGGGGGAGCCTCGGGCTCTGGGGGGGGCCTGACGCGGGCCTCTCCGGGCCGCGGGCGCGCGTGGTGGCCGGGGCCACGTGGCACGGCGTGGATGGCTGGAGGCGGCGGCGGACACGTCCGGCGGCGTGGAGGAACGGGCTAGGGTTTCGGGGATCCGGAATTTCGGAGGGGGGAGTTTTATAGGTAGAGGGAGCTAGAAGACTCCAAAAGGAGTGCGGTTTTCGTCCACACGATCGTGATCGAACGACCTAGAGCATGGAAGTGACTTAGATGGTTTTTGGGCTGTTTGGAGGGGGGTTTTGCTGCAACACACAAAAGGACTTTGCGGTTACCCGATTAACCGTTGGAGTACCAAACGACCTCCAAATGGAACGAAACTTGACAGGTGGTCTACCGGTGGTATACCAAGGCCACTTGACAACACTCGGTCCATTCCGAGAACGTTTAACACCCACTCACGAAAAGAAACAAGAGGGACCCGCCGGTGCGTGTGGGAGTGCCGGATTGCAAAACGGACAACAAGGAAATGCTCGGATGCATTAGACGAACTCGTATGCAAATGCAATGCACATGATGACATGATATGAGATGCATGACATGAACACAATGCAAAAAGAAAAACAAAACCCGACCACGAAGGGAATATCATAACACATAGCCGAAAATGGCAAGAGTTGGAGTTACAAATATGGAAAGTTACATCCGGGGTGTTACAACCATCGACAACGTCGAGACCAAGACTCAGAGGCGCCCGCGTGGTGGCATGCAGATCTTTGTGAAGACAAAAGTCCTACGAATCTAGATAAGAACCAGAAGACGAAGACCCCCAGCAAGATCCTTGCTGGGGACGGCCAAAGACCCCCGGCAGGATCCTTGCCGGGGACGCCCGCGAGACCCCGGCAAGACCCTTGCCGGGGAAATCTACGGGGCCACGGCTAGGCCCGCACCCACCAATGTTTCGCTGCCCTGCGGCCGTTCCGACGCGGCAACCAGCCCGCCAACTAGGAAAGCGCTTGCGTGGCAGCATGCAGCTTCTAGGCGAAGTAGTCAAGCACCTGCGTGGTGGCATGTAGACCTTTGCGAAGACCCTGTCACAGCACCAGCGCAACAACCAGCCAGCCAGCATGGCGCTGCATGCCTCGTCAGCTTGGATGCGCGTCGGAGCATCGCGAGGCAGCGACGGACGAGACGAGCTCTGTTGCCGCCCCCGATAAAGCAAGAGGCCACGTAGGCGGCGCATTAAATGCGTTTGTCCTATGGTGCCAGGCGATAAACTTGTACACTGTAGATACTTTCCACCTCCTGTGTGCCACTGTGGCGACCCCTTTGATATATAAAAGGAGGCCCGAGGCATGCTGTGGAAGGATTCGAACTTTTTGGACTGGGCACGCATAGCAGCTAGTCCAAGAACGGAAGAACACGAAATAAACACAGACAAGCAGGACTTGGGTTTTACACATCACTTGCGGCCCGAACCTGGGTAAAAATCCCCTTGCGTTGATCGGTAGACCTGCTCTTTGCGCAACTCCACGCCCCCGCCAACCGTAGAAGGGATTCCCTGGGATCCCATAGGTGTCGTTTCCCCCGACAGCAGTGTAAATACTGATATTGAGGAATTTGATTGCAAGATATAGAAGAACTCCCCCTGAAGATGTGCATGAGTGAAGAATTTGCTTTTGAGTAGCAATGCACATTGTAGAGTAGAATCATGGAGATCTCCCCCTGTATCTTGCAATTCATACACGCATTTAACATATGATATGAAGAATTTGAAATGCATGATGAAATATGGTGACTGATGTAATTTAGCATGCGTGCATTAACATATATGAGGAAATAGCATGCAGCAACCATAGCAAGAGTATCAGACCACCATCAGACTTAAGTTTACAACTCGATCCAACAAATCTTTAGAAGAACGAGAGTTGTAACTTAGCAAAAAAAGCCCATATATATATATATATATATATATAGACCCGCTTGAATACTAACTCAAATTTCTCCCCCTTTGTCATCAAATGACCAAAAGGGACAAAAAATGAGGACTAACGCCCCTGAAGAATATCATCACGAAGTCGATGGAGGAGCGCCCGCGTTGTTGGGGTCGTTTGTTGATGCAGAGCATGCCGCGGGGTCGTCCAAGTCTTCATTTTCATCAGTCTCGCACGATGAAGAATAGGAGCTGGCCACCAAGTGAGGAACTTTAACCTTCTTGAATTTCTTCGAAGGTGGCTGAGTCCAGTCAAAGTCCTGCTTGAAGCCCATCTGTTTGAGATCTTCTTCACCGTAGAGATGAGACAGAACAACCCAGGTGCTATCAAATACTTCATGCATATAGTAATGGTTCTTCTTCACAGTGTTTTGCGTGATCATCATGTTGTGAAGAATTGAACCAAACTGTCGCTTGACCCATTTGTGGTTGCGATCGACCTTCTGATGAAGATTGAGGAGAAGCTCACGATCAGTCATCACCCTTGGAGCAGTGCCTTGAGGATTTGTCTTTGAAGCATTTGTGGCAGAGTCATGAGTGGCAGATTAATCATTGGTGGAGTAGGATGCAGCTTTGCGAAACTGGCCTTCCAATGGACGAGTGCCTTCATCAATAATAGCAGCCTTGCCCTTCTCATCAGATGAGGAAATAGGTCGTCTGAATACCTCGATTGGGGGCAAGTAGTTGTGATGATTTAGAACATTAGCCTTGTAGTTGATTGAAAACCTTAATCGGATAAATCTCATGATCCAGGGAGCGTAAGGCTTCAATTCAAACGATGAAAGAGCGACATTGGCCAAAGTCTTCATGAAGAATCATGGTAGTTGATAGGCACACCATGTATGATGTTGAAAAGCAGATTCTTCATGATGCCAACGACCTCTTCTTCATTAGAGTCGTGGCCCTTGATTGGACTGAGGGTCTTGGTCAATATCCTGTAAACTGTCCTTTGCACATAGAGCAATTCCTTGACGAGGAATTTGGTCCTAGGAGCTTGGCCAGGCTTCATCAGCACTTGCATGAAATGATCAGATAGTTCAGTGTCATGGCAGATGAGCCTTGCACCTTCAAGGGGAGGACTGACTGGGATGGCGTGAAGTAATTCAGAGGCCGGAGCTTTGTAGTGAGTGTTTTCAGTCATCCAGTCCAACACCCATGAATTCACAGCTTCAGTGTTGCCTGTGATATGCAACATAGCGTAGAACTGAAGAATGATTTCTTCATTCCAGTCGCAGATGTCGGTGCAGAAGTTGAGCAGCCCAGCGTCATGAAGAACACTAAGGACTGGGGTGAAGCAGGGCAAGGACTCCATATCCACATGAGGAATGTGCTTATTGTCAAAGATCTTATCCTTATCAAATAGTAGTGAAGAATAGAAGTTCATCTGACTTGCTGTCCAGAAGCGCTTGCGTCGAAGACGAGCAGAGTCATAGGGATTGTATTCTGTGAAGAAAATGTGCTCATTGAAGAACTCATCAGCTTTGAGGAGTGCCAATCAAAGTTTTCACAGCCTCTTGAACCACATTCTCTGGAGCCGCAGGCTGAGGCATTTCAGTTGCAATGTCATCAGTAGCAGCCTGGGTCTCCTTTTCTTCGGCAGCATTTACATTAGCGCTAGTGGCTGGAACTTCTTCAGGGATGGTAATAAGAGAAGCTTGAGGTTCTTTAAAGCCCGTGTGAATTTCTTCTGTTTGGACGAGGGACTAAGGATCTGTTGCAGAGGTGGGAACATTGGTGAATTGGGGTGATGACTTTCCTAGTAGTCATCATTCAGTATTGGAGTGGTGCACCCAATGTCCACATCTGCATCTTCCTCATCAACTTCCTCAATGCCTGCCTCTTCAGACATGAACTGAGGCATGGGCGATGATACCAGTGGGGTTGAAGGGATGTTATCCACTTCAATTTCTTCATCCAACTGCTCTATCGAAGCAGCAGAAGGATCTTCCTCATCTGATTCATTTGGAACTTCATAATATTCACCAAAGGGAACAATCTCCTTTGATGGCATGCTAGAAACAGGAACAACATCGATAGGGTTTTCAAATGAGCTTGTCAAAGTCTTCGCCTTCATTGGTGTGGAAGACTCTGAGGAAGCAGATGCTTTCCTTTTCTTCACATCTACTCACTCTGCAGCCTTGGTTTTCTTCGCTTCTGATGCAAAAGGAAGGTTGATGCTTGCTGTTGGTGCAGGAGGAGCAGAGGAATTTGGTTCATTTTCCTCACGCGCAGATGCAATTGCCCTGGCATTGACAGTGTCTTCAGGCGCAGCAGCAGAAGCTTCAGCTGGCCTGGATTGATCCTCAAGCGCAACACTAGAGGTTGCCCTGGCAGTTTCTTCAGTGGCTAGAATGTCTTCCTCGGCCCTGGTACTCTCATTTTCTTCACCAGCCTGATTTTCATCAGCAGTGCTGGCATGTTCTTCAGTAGGCTAAGCAGATGCTTCAGCCTGAGGAGATTCACGTTGCGTTGGGGCTGCAACATTTGAAGTGAACTTTTCTGCCATCTTGTCGAATCTGACCTTGGCTCCCAGCCAATCTGCACGGTAGGTGTCAAATTCATCACTGAGGGTTTTGGTCTCAGCTTGTATGGTCACAAGTTCATCAGTTGTCATTTTGACGACATTTTTTTCAGGAAACGCTCCTTCTTGTACTGAGCTTCTTCAGTTGCCTGGCCTTTTCAAACTTCCATTTCTCCTCGCCTATGAAGGCTGTCAGCATGTGACTTTGGCCAGGTGTGATATTGAAGTCAGGCATAGGAGTGTTGGGGTCCTTGTGCCAAAGATCAATGAAATCGTGTATCAGCTTGGGATCCAACGGAAGAGGCACATTCGTGCCTTTGGCTCTAGTAGCCCTTTGCTATCTGTCTCTGATGATTTCAGCAAGTTCTTCATCATCAGCTTCGTCTTCACTGGACGGCACATGGAAGGGAACCTGCTTCTTGTGAGGACTTGGTCTAGTGCCTTGTCAAGCAGTGGCCTTAGTCTTCAGCAAAGTTGGGCCTGTTGAGGATTGCGGAGGAGCTGAAGAACTTGCAGATGCTCCTGAAGCAATTGAGATGCCTGTGGTCCTTTCGCAAGAGGCGAGATGCGCAGGTGCTGAGGACTTTGTGGGAGCAGCTGAAGATTTTGCAACAGTGGGAACTGGAGCTGCTTGAGGAATTTGCCGTGAGGGCTTTGACGAGCTTGGCTGTGAGGGCATTTCTGAGGAACTGGGTTTGCGAGCTGACTTCTTGGGCATAGCCTTCTTGGGCTTGCTAGCAGAGGCTTCAGCAGTAGCAGTAGAGTCTTCGTTGAATTTCCTCACTGCCTCTTTTGCCACTTTGGCCAATTTAGCTTGTCGCTTGGCCCATTCAGCGGGAAAGTCCTCACCTCTTCTGATGCTAGAGGGATCATCAACTTGCCCTGGTGCCAATGGAGGTCTTGGGCATGGAGGGTGTACAGCGAATTTCTTCATGTACTTGGGAGTGACATAATGATATTCCCTCCATTCTCTGGCCCATCTCCTCTCAATCTTCTGAATGCGCACTTTGCGCTCATTCTTCGTCTCCTTGCCATCAATTGCTACATCAGGTGTGCAATACCATGCATAGACATCTTCAGGGATTTCAAAAGCAGTGTTGACTTCCAATTTCTTGCCTCCCTTCTGAGGTTTCTTGCCATCGGCCATTTTCTTCAGCTGAGGAATTTGAACAATGGAATTCTCTGAAGAGGTATGCAATTTGTCTTCAAGGAACGCTGCAAATGAGTTAAGTTGATGAGAACCTAGTGATTCAGCAGCAGACATGTGTACCTGTGAACAGAGTATAGGTGCGAAGAATTTGGAGAGGTCATATGCGTTCTCAGAAGTTTTTGCAAAATGAACAAGTTTGAGGAATTTGACCAGAGGTGTATTGAGGAATTTCACTAAGTGTTCTTTGACTTAGGTTCCAGAGTTGTATAGATTGAAAAATCCACACAATTGATGAATCTTGAAGAAAAACGTTGCTTAGAGAAACGGATCAAGAACATATGCTTTGTGAGGTGTTTAAGAGTGTGAAAGTGAAGAATAAACACCTTTTCAAGATTTGCGGAAATCAAAAGATTCAACAAGGGCAGTAAAAATAAATTTTATTTACCCTTGACGAAGAACACGACGAACTGGGATTTGTAGATTGGAAGTTTGTCCGTACAGATCTTCCACGCCCTAACTTGGCTGAGCAAGACAGCTACGGCAGCGTCAGAGTGAAGATTTCCGCAGCCGGCGTGAGTACGACGACGACGAGGTCGAGGCAGTGAAGCTCTTACTCACCAGCGACGACGGAAGTAGCGGCGGCGCTAGGTCAGAGAGCTCGAGCGAGGGGAGTGAGGTCGAGCGGGGTAAATGAAGTCTGAGGAGGGTGAGGGGTATATATAGCCGAGGTGAAAAACCGTTCGTCCCAGGAAAATGGACGAACGTGCCCCTGACCCTTCTCATCCTAGCGACATGTGTCACCCACGTACAGAGAGGTGGCGATCGTGTGAGATCGTGGGTGAATAGATAAGTCTTATCGTGGGATATGGAACGGTTTGCGCGGCAAAAGCCAAAAATTTAGAGAAGAATATTTTAAGATTTTGTTCGCAAATTCTTCAACTGACAAGGACACAGTGAAGATTTTGAACGGGTTTCAAATAGAATGCACATGAAGAATTTGTGAAGAGACTGGGTTGAGTTTAGCATAGAGGGGGACGGGTCCGATCACATTTACTTAGCAGAAAAGGCAACTTGAAGAATTAACTATAAGTGAATGCTGTAGAGGACAGAAAACTAAAATATATATATAGTCAATGAAGAACAACGTTGGAAAGAGTGAAGACAATGCAAAGTTGAAGAATTTGAACAACTGAGGAATTTCAAAACTGAAGAAAAAACTCAAATTGAAGATTTTCAACTTTTGTTGGTGGAGTGACCCACCGTATAAGAATGATGATTTCAGACGCCGCGTACAATTGTCGTAGGGCTCTGAGAATCAAATTCATCGTTAATTTATTCACACTTAGAGGGTTAGTCTTCGTTGATTGAAGAAAAATGTTACTTCATGTGTTGCACATCTAAGTCATCAATTTTGCATAAGTGTTAGGATGTGTGTCCTTTTCAAAGAACATTCGAAGATTCTAAGATATTTAGCTCACCCTACAACTTGCTAAATCTCTTCTCATCCAAGGGCTTTGTGAAGATATCGGCTAGCTGTTCTTCAGTCTTCACATGCTCGATAGAGATGTCGCCCTTCAACACATGATCATGAAGAAAATGATGACGAATCTGGATATGCTTAGTCTTCGATGCTGAACTGGGTTATGAGCAATCTTGATGGCACTCCCATTGTCACAGTAGAGAGGCACATTCTTCACATTGATGTTGTAGTCCTTAAGGGTTTGCTTCATCCATAGCAATTGAGCACAACACGAACCAGCAGTAATGTACTCAGCTTCAGTAGTAGAAAGTGATACACAGTTCTGTTTCTTCGAGAACCAACATACCAAGGATCGTCCGAGGAAATGGCATGTGCCTAATGTTGACTTGTGGTCCACACGATCACCAGCATAGTCAGAGTCAGAATATCCAATGAGATCAAAAGCCGAGCCCTTGGGGTACCATAGTCCAAGTGTTGGAGTGTGAGCTTGATATTGAAGAATATGCTTCACAGCCTTATGGTGTGATTCCTTCGGTGTAGCTTGAAAACGGGCACACATGTAAACACTAAGCATAATATCTGGTCTAGATGCACATAGATACAATAAAGAACCAATCATGGAGCGGTATACCTTTTGATCGAAGTCAATACCATTTTCATCAGTGCATAGATGGCCATTTGTGGGCATAGGGATTTTGACGCCTTTGCATTCTTGCATGCCGAATTTCCTCAATACATCCTTGAGGTATTTCTCCTGAGAAATGAAGATGTTGTTGCGCTGTTGACGAATTTGAAGACCTAAGAAGAATTTCAATTCTCCCATCATAGACATTTGATATTCTTCACTCATCATATAGGCAAATTCATCACGGTAACGTTGGTCAGTACAGCCAAAGATGCTATCATCAACATATATTTGGCACACGAAGAATTCAATATCATAGGTTTTGGTGAAAAGAGTTGGTTCAAGCGAACCGGGTTTGAAGCCTTTATTCATGAGGAATTCCTTCAAAGTATCATACCACGCCCGAGGGGCCTGCTTGAGGCCATAGAGGGCCTTATTGAGTCTGAAGACTTTGTCAGGATGCTTTTGATCTTCAAAACCTGGGGGTTCAGCAACATATACTTCTTCCTCAAGCTTACCATTGAGGAATGCACTTTTCACATACATTGTATATAAGATGATATTATGATGGTTAGCATAAGCAAGTAATATGCGAATAGCCTCAAGTCTAGCAACATGTGCAAAAGTTTCATCAAAATCAAATCCTTCAACCTGTGTGTAGCCTTGAGCTACAAGCCGTGCCTTATTCCTCACCACAAGGCCATTTTCATCTTGCTGGTTGCGGTAGATCCATTTGGTGCTGATGATATTGTGCTTGCGTTGGTCTGGACGCTTGACAAGTTCCCAGACATTGTTGAGCTCGAACTGATGTAATTCATCTTGCATCGCTTGAATCCACTCAGGCTCCAGAAATGCCTCATCTACTTTGGTGGGCTCTATGATAGAGACAAAAGCAAAGTGCTCACAAAAGTTAGACAAATGTGAAGCCTTTGAGCGTGTGAGAGGACCTAGTGCGTTGATGTCGCTGATGATTTTCTCGATCTGCACTTCATTTGCAACTCGAGGATGAGCGGGTTGATGACATTGAGTTGGCTCAGCAATTTTCTTCAGAGCCATTTTCCTTAGTTGCACCAGCATGATGTTCTTCACGTTCTGGAATGACTTCTTCAGCAGATTCTTCGGTAGGAATGACATCCTCAGTAGCCTTGAACTTTATGGATTCCTCAGGTGACTTTTCATCTAGCACAGGAGGTAGGTTCTCTCTTTGTGAGCCGTTAGTTTCATCGAACCGCACATCTACAGTTTCAACAACCTTGTGATGAACAGTGTTGAAGACTCTGTAGGTGTGCGAGTCCTTTCCGTAACCAAGCATAAAACCTTCATGTGCTTTCGGTGCAAATTTAGAATTGTGATGAGGATCTCTAATCCAACATTTAGCACTAAAGACTTCGAAATAACTCACATTGGGTTTGTTTTCAGTGAGGAGTTCATATGAGGTCTTTTGGAAGAATTTGTGAAGATATACCCTGTTGATGATGTGGCACACAGTGTCAATTGCCTCAGGCCAGAAGTGACGAGGCATCTTTTATTCGTCAAGCATAGTGCTAGCCATCTCAACGGGAGTCCTGTTCTTGACGAGTATAAGGAGCAGATAACTCATGAGTAATACCAAGTTCATCAAGATAGTTATCAAGACGAGTATTCTTGAACTCGGTCCTATTGTCACTTCTGACGTGCTTGATCTGCACACCAAAGTTGGTTGAAGCCCTCGAGGAAAATCGTTTGAAGACTTCCTGCACTTCATATTTGTAATTGACGATATGCACCCATGTGTAACGAGAATAGTCATCAACAATAACAAAGCCATAAAATGATGCATCATTGGTGAATGTAGCATAAAGAGTAGGGCCAAAGAGATCCATGTGAAGTAATTCAAATGGACGAGTGGTAGTCATGGTAGTCTTTGAGGGATGCCTGGCCTTGGTCATCTTTCCAGCTTCACAAGCTCCACACAGGTGATCCTTGAGGAATTTGACATCCTTGATGCCAATGACATGCTTCTTCTTCGTGAGAGTGTGCAAGTTCCTCATGCCAGCATGACCAAGTCGTTGATGCCATAGCCAGCCTTCTGAAGCTTTTACAAGTAGGCATGTGGCAGGTTGTGGTCCTGTAGAGAAATCAACAATATACAAGTCTCCTCTCCTAAAGCCTTCGAAGACTTTGGAATGGTCAGCTTCCATGGTCACAACACAACGATACTTGCCAAAGAAAACAACCATATAAAGATCAAAAAGCATTGAGACAGACATGAGGTTGTATCCTAAGTACTCGACAAGCATGACTTTGTCCATGTGTCGATCCTTTGAGATCGCAACCCTACCTAGACCCAATACCTTGCTTTTACCTTTGTCAGCGTAGGTGATATGTTCAGATGGGATGGAGATAAAGCAGTGTCCATCAATAGGTTCCTGTCACTAGTCATGCGATTTTTACATCCACTGTCGACGACACACTTAGTAGCTTTCGGTTGATCATCCTGCAGATGAATTAGTGCATCTTACGAACTCATATACTTCATCAGTGAAGAATATGACATCAAATTCATCATATCAATTTCATCAAGCAATAGAACAGAGATAACAGTATGAGGACGTGAGAAATGAAAATTCATTTCTTCATGATTAGCTTGCATCCTTTCAAGCATATTCAGGTCTCCAGCAAATTCTTCAGATGATTAAGTTCATCTGGAGACCTGCCCTGCATAAGAGATTAGTTCTTTTTCTTCACCACCAACATCTGGAGGGGTGGCAAAGAGTTCATTATTCTGCGAGCTCCATAAGAGAAAGGTGGCATAGACGCTAATCCACTTTGTTTCACATAAGAGGGGTTACAGTAAGCATATGAATAAGCAGAGAAATTCTTCGAGGACTTATGAACATAATGGTTTGAAGAATAATGCACATATTCATAGCCCTTAGGCTTTCCCTGCGAAACAGAAGTGTTAGCACGATGATGTTCACATGAGGACTGTGAGGAATGTGATCCATATGATGACTTGGATCCATATGAAGACTTTGGTCCACATGAAGAATTTGATCCGGGGTTCCTTTTCTTCACTGGTGGTGTCATGATGACATTCACCTGAAAACTTTCAAGGTACCTTTTGGGAACCCAGATTTTCTTCATAGGGGGACCGTTCGTACAGTTAGTGCCAACATATCTAGCAAATACTTCACCATTCTGATTTTTGAACAGCTTATAGTTGGAGTCAAATGACTCATCAGAAGAATATGAAGATTCACATGTAAAGCCAGATAAAATAGATGGATCTACAGGAGGTCCCTTTGCAACAACCCATGAGGTTTTGGGATACTGCTCAGGTTTCCAGTAGGTCCCATCAGCATTGAGTTTCCTCTCAAAGGCAATACCCTCTTTCCTAGGGTTCCTGTTGAGGACCTGCTTTTTAAGCACATCGCAAAGTGCTTGATGCCCTTTGAGGCTTTTGTACATGCATGTCACATACAATTCTTTCAGCCCTGCATTGTCAGTGATACTAGTAGCATCCTCAGATGAGGAATTTGTGATAGCAGAGACAGTTGAAGAATTTGCAGCAATAGAAGCATTTGAACTTTCAGGTGAAGAATTAGCAGATTCACACTCAATGCATTTCAAACATGATGGAATGAATTCTTCCTGAGCGGCACTGATCTGTTGAGCAAGCAATGAATCACGCTCCTTCTGAAGATCTTCATAACTCACCCTTAGCTTCTCAAGATCTTGCTTTCTTTGAAGAAATTCATAAGAAAGCTTCTCATGATCAGATAAGAGAGTGTTATGATGACTCTGAAGGTTATCAAACTTGGACTGAAGTCTCTGAAGATTATCAGTCAAGGTTTGAGTGCGATCCATTTCTTCACCCAACAGGTCATCGCTTTTGTCTAGCATATTTTGAACCTTTTCAAAAGCCTTTTTTGTTTCACAGCAATCTCAGCAAGTCTAGAGTAGCTAGGCTTGAGGTTTTCATCAGATTCATCCTCACTTGATTTAGAGGAGGGATATTTGAGTACCTTGGCACCCTTTGCCATGAAGCAATAGGTGGGAGCGTAGTCATCATCGCCGTCGTCAGCCGTGTTGGGGAAGTCATTCTCCTCAGAGTTGAAGATGGACTTGCTGACGAAAGCAGTAGCGAGGGCTAGGCTCGCCACACCAGATTCTGACTCCTCAGATGCCTCCTCTTCCTCATTTTCCTCAGATTCAGCTTCAGAGTCCATTTCCTTACCAATGAATGCCCGAGCCTTCTTGGAGCTGCTCTTCTTGTGAGATCAAGACTTCGAGGATTTTGATGATGAAGACTTTGAAGATTTCTTCTTCTTCTTTGAGTCATCAGAACTGTAATCCTTGTATTTCTTCTTCTTTGATTTCTTTTCCCACAGAGGACAATCTTGAATGTAGTGACTAGGTTTCTTGCATTTGTGGCAAGTTCTCTTCTTGTAGTCACGAGATGAGGAATCTGATCTCGTGTCATCATTTCTTGAGGATTTACCAAAGCGACCACGTCTTGAGAATTTCTGGAATTTCCTCACGAGCATTGCTAGCTCCTGGCTCAGTTCTTCAAGATCACCAAGGCTGCTGCCAGAATCCTCACCTTCAGATTCAGAGACTGCCTTGGCTTTCAAAGCGCGAGTTCTGCCATAGCTTGATCCATAGAGATCTCTCTTCTCAGCAAGTTGGGACTCATGAGTGTTTAGCCTTTCGAGGATATCATCGACATCAAGTGCCTTGTAGTCTCCACGTTCTTGTATCATCAATGCTAGAGTGTCAAATGAGGAATCAAGCGATCTCAGCAATTTCTTCACCACCTCATGGTCGGTGATGTCAGTGGCACCAAGTGCTTGAAGCTCATTTGAGATGTCAGTGAGGCGATCGAAGGTTTGCTGAACATTTTCATTGTCGAGTCTTTTCAAGCGGTTGAAGAGATTGCGAAGAACGTCAACTCGAGAGTCACGCTGTGTTGAGACTCCCTTGTTGACCTTGGACAGCCTATCCCAGATAAGCTTAGTTGTCTCCAAAGCACTCACTCTGCCCTACTGCCCTTTGCTCAGATGGCCACATATGATGTTCTTCGCTTGAGAATCGAGTTGCTTGAATCTCTTCACATCAGCAGCGTTGATGGTAGGAGTGACAGAGGGAACATCATTTTCCACAACATACCAGAGATCGTTGTCAATTGCCTCAAGATGCATTTGCATCTTATTCTTCCAGTAGGGGTTGTCCGTCCCATCGAAGGTAGGACACCTAGCAGAGACCTTGATCATGCCTCCAGTCAACATAACTAAAACTCCAGGCAGTTAAACCAAAATCACACAGAACAAGGGAGTACCTTTCTCTGATACCAATTGAAAGTGCATTATATCGACTAGAGGGGGGCTGAATAGGCGATTTTTACAAACTCATCACTGAGGAATTTCAGGGTGAGGAAATTCCTAAGTCACGAACATCTAGCAGCGGAATAAGTACTCAGAAGTAAGCATAACAAAGCATTAGCACAGTCATCATGATGAAATGAAAACAAGTAATGAGTACAAGAAGCGTAAACACAGGATAAGCAGGCTGAAGACAAACTGACTGAAGAAATAGGATTGAGGAAATTGAGGAAGTCTTCAGTCAAAGTCTTCAAACAGTAACGATCAGGTACAACAACACAGTAATGAGGAAATGAAAGGGTTGAGGAAATTGAGAAAGTCTTCAGTCAAAGTCTTCAAACAGTAACGATCAGGTACAACAACACAGTAATGAGGAAATGAAAGGGTTGAGGAAATAGAACCAGTAGCTCGGTGAAGATAGTGATTTGGTAGACCAGTTCCAACTGCTGTGACAGTCGTACGTCTGGTTGGAGACCTGAGGACACACAGTCCCGGACACACAGTCCTCACCGTATTCTCCTTGAGCTAAGGTCACCCAGACCTCGCCTAATCACTCGTTGTAAGTCTTCAGGTGACCTCCAAACCTTGACAAACTCGGTCACTCGGCGATCCATAATTTCCTCTTGGATGCTCTAGACCATGACGCCTAACCGTCTGGAAGATGCACAGTCTTCAAAGGTAACAAGCATCGGTTCCACACAGGAACAATCTCTTCAGTGATGCTCAATCACTTTGGGTTTGTAGGTGTTTGGGTTTGGGTTTTCCTCACTTGATGATTTTTGCTCAAAGTCCTCGGAGGATGGGATACTCTAAATGACAAGTGTCTGTTTCTCTCGGAGCAGCCAACCAGCTAGTGGTTGTAGGGGGCGGCTATTTATAGCCTAGGGAGCAGCCCGACATGATAAGACATAAATGCCCTTCAATGATATGACCGTTAGGTGGGTAGATATTTTGGAACAGCTGGCGTGTAGCACAGCAACGGTCGGAAATTTGAGCTCTCAAATTCCTCAGGGCTATCATGTTCCTCAAATCCGCACTGGCGAATTCCTAACTCCTCAGTTAGAACAAATTCCTAAGAGAGCAGAATATCTTCGTCTCTGCCACTGAAGAAATTGACTGAACTTTATGAGATTTCCAATGGCTTCACTCGAAAGGATTGGTAGGTGTAGGATTTTGAGATGAGCATCACTTGGAAACTTTTCCTTAGTTTTACCTCGACCCCCTTTAATAGTACGGTGTTTCCTATGACTCAAGAAAGAGAAAATGAAACTACGAAAACAAAAGTCTTCACGCTTCATGTTCCTCGCATGGATATCAAGTCTTCATGGTCACACCAATTTCTTCACTTTCAAAGTCTTCAGAAAGCCAAAGTCTTCAATTGAAGACATTCATTTTTAGGGGTTGACTTCCTGTGTACACTCACAAACACATTAGTAACTTAACCTATAAGTCTTCAATACACCAAAATCACTAAGGGGCACTAGATACACTTACAAAAGGATAGTTACCTCTTCTCCATCTGCATGGCTGCCTTCCGCATCATCCTTGTAGGAATCAATGCCAATAAGATGAACAAAGAAAGAGCCAAGGGAATCAATTTCTACCTCCGACTCATCATCAAGAGTAAATAGGTCAATTGCATCTGTCTTCTTTTTTTAAGGCTTTTTGATAGCCTTATTCCTGGTCCTGGTCTTCTTGGATGGTTTATCCTAAAGTTTTTTGCTGCAGAAATTCAAATAATAATGAGAAGGCAGATTGAAGACAATGAGTTAATTGAAAGCTGCTCGAAAAATACTTACAGCTGCCGGCTTGTTGAGGGTGCAGTAGGGGTTCAGCCCCACCTTGCTACAAGTCTCTAAGCTCTCATGAAGCAGAGTCTTAGTCATTTGGTTAATCTGTTGGTCATCCAGACGGATTGGAGAATAATGCAGTGGATCTTTAACATCACCGGTATTCGCACATTAAGTCGGACTAGTGGCTTATGCGCAAGATCCTCCATGCGACCCAACAACGAACTAGGTCGACTCCAGTCAAGCCATTGGCCATCAAGGTTCTGATCTTTGAAAATATGGGCATATATTTGGCCCGTTCTTCGGTACCGATTCACTGCGGGAGGGGATGTCTGTTTCTAAGACGGCTTTCACGGTAACCCGGCAGAGGATTTTCACCTTCTGGAGAAGTGTCTTTGCAATAGAACCAAGTCTGGTTCCAATCCTTCGGATGGCTAGGAGGTGCAGCAGCTAGAAATGTGGCTTCTTTCCACCTCTGAATTGAAATGCCCCCTAGTTCTAAGCTGGGCCTGTCTGTGAACTCAGTCTGGCGGTTCAGGTACTAGAATTTCATGAGCAGTTCAACAGTGGGCTCCTGTTGAAGATACACTTCATAGAAGACTTGGAAGTTGCAGATGTTTGAAACAAAATTGGGCCCGATATCTTGAGAATGTAGCTTAAAGAAATGCAGCACATCATGAAAGAATTTTGAGCCGGGTGGGGTAAACCCTTGGAGCATATGATCAGTAAAGACAATAACCTCGCCTTCTTTTGGGTCAGGAGTGGTTTCTGTGCCCGAGACTCTCCAATGCATCACGTTCTTCTCGGCTAAGATGCCCACTTAAACATGCTCGTTCAGCATTTGCTCGGTAACCCGGGAAGCAACCCAGCTGCAGGAGGTGACAGTTTTGGTCATTTTGTTGAGGAAAGCCTAAAAAGAAAGATATTACCTATTTAAGGTAATGTTGTTAAGCCGGCCAGTGATCAAAAAGTAAGTGCGTAATGCAAGGCCAGTTCATAATCAGAAGAATAAGGGATATAAAAGATCAGTATGGTTAAACCGGAAGACAATGTCGGGTTATACAGATTGTGAGCATATACTGACGGCTTAACGAGGGGACTAATCCTATATGGTGGGTTATGGCTATCATATAAGCCGCCTATATGTTTTCAGTACAACAGTTCCTATAAGCCGCCTATACGTTTATAGATCTATAAGCGAATTTTTGCTAAGTGATGGACAAATAAGTTCCGCAGATTGGTTTTATGGTTTTGGATCTGCAGCACTTCGGAAAATAAAGTAAATTCTAAACCTAAGGTGGCGGCAGCAGAAGAACTCATATGCTCAGGTGAGATATTTGTACAGAGGGAGGATCTTCTGTGATTGAAAACGGGTGCTAAACTACTAACGCACAACTTCGGTACCATATTCAGATCAAACTACGCGACCAAGAAAGGAAAATGAGGAATGGTGAAGAACACCGATGAATGGTGAAAACGCTAATGCAGATCTGCTACAGGGAAAAGAGAATACTTACTGATGTTGAGGAACAGCGGAGGTGTGCCACCGTGCTCTGGTCCGATCAGGTCGATGCAGCAGCCGGAGTTGAGGACGCTGGACGAATCGGCGGCGGCAGAGCTCGGGTTGGCTGAGGCGTCACGAGGAAGAAGACGAAGACGAGGGGGCAAGGTAAAAGTGAAAGAAGGACCCCCTGTCCCTATTTATAAGGAAGTGGATAGATGGCATGCGCAGGAATCGAGGAGGACAAAAAATGATTATGTGGCTATGTGAATGCCTCAATTTTTGGGAGGTCCATTATAGAAAAAGATCTATTGAGAGGTCCTGGGCTTTGGGCAAAGTTAATGCGAAATAATGTCATGGCGGGTTAACACGATGCTGAGGTGTGATGTCATGGCGGGTTACAATGAAAAAGTACAAAATTGACGATGGAAGATTTAGCTAAGTCAAGAAGTGAAGATTGATGTGAACAAGTTCAAATCAACATGGGCCTAATGTTGGGGATATGACTATTGGATATGACCCGCCCAGGAAGGGCCGGGTCACGCCGTTGGCGGCTTAAAGATGAAGAAGCCTGATGAGACCCAAGAAGACATGAAGATGGCGGTTCATAAAGCAGGCTTATTGAAGGCCCAAGACCCAGGGGTGACTTAAGGCCCAAAGGGATGTGCCGCCATATGTTTAACTTGTATTGTAAGGCAAGCTTAGTAGAAACCGAGATGGTCACGTTTGTGTGAGCCGGACAGACTCTGTAAACCGCCGGGCATCAACCTATATATAAAGGGGTGACTCGGCGGCGGGTTAACACAAGAAACAACTCATCGAGAACTAGGTCAAGCGTATTCGCTCCCTGGTAATCGAAACCCAAGCAATACAACCTAAAGCAGGAGTAGGCTTTTACCTCGTTGAGAGGGGCCGAACCTCGGTAAACTCTTTGTATCCTTTGTCCCATTGAACCCTTTCAAGCTAACATGGTTGTGATGGCTCCACACCGAAGTCATTTGCTAGGGCATCTGCCGTGTTAAGTCCACGACACCATGCTCATTCGGATATATGATTTATTGTTGTTGATATGCTTGATGATTATGTTTCACCCCCATGATTATGTTGATATCATGCATTATAGTTGCATCATGTTATTTGCTTATTGCATTCATGTTTAACCGGATAATAATCAAACTTGAAACAACTATTGGCTGAGTCATGGTGCCACCAAATCGAGTTGACCAGTGCAGCTACACTTGCCTTATCGGGGGTCCTAACTAGGTCTATTGCCATGCCTCTCACCGATGCCTCCAACGAGGGAAGGTTATGCGTGAGCGCTACCTTGGTCGGGTAGGACGACATCAACCTTGTGTGCCCATTGTTGTTGTAAGGATCCTTGTCCCCGTTTGGGAACGTTTTTGTTTTGCCACGACGGTGGCCGGCCACGTAGGTGGCGGATGTCACAAGTTGACATCGGGGCCACCCATGACTTAGCCCAAAGGGGAGTTTGTCAGAGTGGCTGGGAGAATGTGATGGCAATAGATCGGTTTTGTCGAAATGCCCTTGGTCCACCCAAATGGGAGCTTGAGGCCATGGGTTCCGTGGTGTGGGTACAGTGTACTAAACTCTGCAGAGTGTGTATAATCTATCGATAGCCACGCCCGCGGATATGGGCCCAGTTCGTAGTCGGTCACACTATGGGTCAACAGTAATAATGATAACCTGATTTTTAACAACCCTGGTTCGATGATGAGAGAAGTTGGTTGATCTTGATGTGATCGTGAGAGGATCACCGTGGTATCGTGGATACCGAGTTGATGGATATTTGTGATGTTGTGCGAGAATCATTGGTAAAGGTCAAGCTCCTTGTGGTCATGAATGATTACTACGATATTGTAATACCAAGCTTGATTGGATCCTGAGATGATCGTGTGATGGCCGTGATGGTAAGCTTGTGCATGTGATGGTTACAAGGTAAACCGAGCAGAGTAATTTGGTCCAAGATAGCTTCATCATGTTGCATGCTAGTATCATCATGTTCATATGTTCATGCCATGCTCATATTGTTCTAGTTGTATCATGTTGTACATGCCATTGTTGTTCTGATAGTTTCATGTTCATCATTGCTAAGTAACCTGTAATTGCCATGGTGTTGTTTCTCTCGATTGCACTTGGTTGCTGTTAGCTTGCAAGTACATTCAATGTACTGACCTGGCGTGTCATTCCAGTTTGCAGGTCATGCCGGATTTGATTGCTTGTTTGCCGTGGATCCCTTGTTTGCGAGGTAGGATAAGCATTCCAGCCAGAGTCCATGTGGAGTGGAGTTCATCACCGTCGTCCTTGTTCCGCTGACAGTGGTTATTCTGATGCTTCGTGTTGTTCTGCTGCTTGCATGGAGCCACCGTGGCAGGCGTAGTGTCGCTGTGCCGATGTAATCCCCATGTATCCATATAGATTGTAATAAATAGCTGATTTGTTCTATGCTAAGCAGTGTCGTATTCCAGATGACTTCTCCCCGCTCTCTGGGCTCAAATATGGGGCATTCCGGTTTCTCTGTGCCGGGGTGCCACAAGGCTTGGTATCAGAGTAGGTTTGGCTGTAGGACGCCCTAGCCCGCGCGAGCGTTAAAAAGCGGTCGTATAGACTCCAGTTGGTTTGTTGCACTTGATTGTTGAATTTGCTTGTTTCATATCATGCATATAGATTAGTATCTAGTCGCTGATAGTAATGTTGCGTGTGTAGGCGGTATTGGTTTCGATCCACTACCTGCACCCTTCTTCTTTGCATACCTGCTCTTCGGTGTTCGGCGTCATCTCTGTCCCAGCAGAGTGATGCCATGGTACCAAGTGTTCCAAACACCATTTGTAGGAGTTATGCTCAGGTATCGCATCGACATCTTTCCATCATCCTCCCATATCGTTTCGGTGATAAACTTGTCTCTATCTCGAATCGTGCCTTCCGTCTCGCCCCTTTGGCAACCCTTACTGAAATTTGTCATCAGAAAAAGGATAATGCCAGCAAGCCCAGCTTTCCACCGCTACCCTACCCTGTCATCCCATTCTTTGGACATGTACAGTTCCCTTTTGTACACTTGATGATGATGTGGTTGTAACCTCTGTGTTCCAACCCATGATCACCATGTCTGTCCTCGCCTCCGTATCCATCCAGTTGCAACCGGTGTTCAGCCAGCGCTTGGTGTAGCCTTGGTTACACCAACTCCTTCCACACGTGGATTCACTTTCGTGCACACCGCCACAACATATTAGACCGTAGTACCAGAGTTTCTGCGAGATTTGTGTGCTTAGGTGTGCATGCATATTATTGTTGTGAGTAGCAGTAATATGTTATGTTGCTTGATCTTAATATTATTTGTAGGCTTTGTGTGCTTTTGTTTTTTTGTCGTTTCTTTTGCCTCCTTCTTTGGGCCTTCGGTGTTACCTATTTTCCCCATATTAAAGTTGCTCGTCAATCGACACTGGACCCGAAGAATCAGCAAGGAATGCATATATTTGGAAACTCAACAAAAACAGTATGAAATTCTCAGCCGACGGTAGTGAAATGGGGAATATCTTATCTTGATGTTGATAATCAAGTTTGCATCAGTGTGCACTCTTCATAACAGTGATGATCAAATCAGCAAGAAGGTAAATTGTGTGCAAGATCGACAGCATATTATCAGTCAAAGGTAATCAACAGCAAGAATATCAAGATAATATATATATATATATATATGTGGCCTTCCGTCCGCATATCACCATGAGAAGCTTCTGGTGTAATGCAAACTAGTCTTCCCTCGCAAGCTACCAGAGAAACTTCCAATGCAAGATTCCTCTATCTTCCTCAGTACGATACATGGATGACTTCCCGTGCAAGGTACTCTGTCTTCTGTAGTAAGAAACCGCAAAAGCTTCCGGCATAAGGTACCGAGTCCTTCCCCAGCAAGTCTTTAAGGGGGGAAGCCTCTGAGGTACAGTATCCAGTCTTCCTCAGCAAGATACACTCGATAATTTCCAGCATAAGCCATCCAATCATTCTCAATACAACATTGGTGCAAGATATGGCACTGTGAATTGACAGCTTATGGCAGTGCATCCCAAGAATCAGATCCGCAAACAGTTTGGTCAGAAGCAAGAATCAGTCAGAACACAAGTCTGCCTCAGGAATTAATTCTCAGGAATTAAGGTAAGAATCCGACAATCTCACGAGTCATGCAAGAGAAAGAAAGCCAGTTATACACCTCAGTTGGTGATGCAAGAACCGACAAGTTTTGGAGAAAAGTAACATGGGACAACAAATTTTGGCAGACTTATTAAGGCCAGTTTCCTCATACCCGACAAGGTGATATCATTAACCCTTGTCACCACCTTGTATGCTTGACGACAAAAATGAGTTATATGCAAGTACGTGTGAACCTGGCATAGTTCCTATCACACGATACGTGCCCGAGGATAAGTTATGATCGCCAAAATATTGCACCCGACAGTATCTATGGTCACACGAAGAAGCAATATGACCAAGCCCTTTCATCAAAGGATCCAGACAAAGAGAACAAGAATGAAGGAGCAAAGGCCGATGATACAGGTATGATAATTGTTGCGTGACCCACATGGTGAGTCAGTATTGGTCACCATGAATATTCGCCTAAGGGGTCTACTCAATTTTGGTAAGGCCCCCATATCTAGGACAAAACCCGCTAAGTCAACAGTATATGCTCAGATTTGTCAATATCGAATATCTAGGTCTGTCAAACCAGACCAAGGGGCCATTCAACAGTTTGACCCCGACAACCATGGTAAATCATCACACAGCCTACTATCCCCATGGATATGCCGGCAAAATGAATAATCAGAAGGTGGAATAACAGTCTCGAAGCATGTGCCCTCACTTATGAGAATCATCAAAGGATATCCCGTCATGAACAAAATTCGCCTGCGAGGTCCACAGTAAGTCAAGTCTGTGGTTACTATCATATAAGGCCATACCCCTTCATGATGGCCACGACAGGTGACAGCCAACTATTTGGTACAACTCTGATACTCAAGACAGTGGAGTCAATTAAGATGATTTAGAAAATCCTCGGAGAAATTAGAATCCGTCAGGAGAACGGTTATGAACCACCTCACCGCTTTGAAGCTGGAGGACCTACAGTTCGTAGAGAAAACCAATGCAAGGAGTAAAAAGATTGGGTGTCCACCAGGAAAATCTATTCACAACATCATGGAAGGTTGTCAGTGCCGGATGACACATCCATCAGAAATCACTCTCGGACTTGTGAGATGGGAATATATCTCTGTCTTGATAATCTATCACACTCAGCTAAGCCAGTAGTTATGAAAATAATTGGAGCCAGTATAAGCATGAATATGTAAGGTAAGTTCTGCCAGGATGTGGATACGGTGAAGAAAACCACCCCGGAGTCGGGCAGTCTCGTCATATGAAATCCAGTGGGGAACAATCAATAAAGGAAAAAAGGATACCCGAGTTGGAAACGGTTTCCTTAAGTCTGTATATTCATACTTGTTCCCTGAGAAACCAAATCTTGAGGACGGGATTTCTTTAAGGGGGAAGGTTTGTCACAGCCTGATTTTGGCCCTTCCTTGTTCTTTTGATTTTATGAGATTTTGGCTTGAAGTTTCTTTTTCTGTGGTTATGTGGTCCTGAAGTTGGAGGGGACAATCTCTCCTTTCTTTCCAGAGTAGCTTGTCATCCTCATATCATCCCCAAGACCTTGCCATTTTCATCTTAGCCCAATCCCAATATTCTTTTTATTGGGAATATTCCTTTTCCTATTAAAGGAATAACCCTGTCTACCCTAGGTTGTGAAGCAACCTATATTTCTTTCACTCCCAAAATTCCCAAATAATTCTCATAAATTCTTTGGGTCAGAGCTTCCATAGATATGTCAAAATCATTCCTTGTCATCATTAAATATAATTCACAAATATTCCTTTTCTTATTCTGCCTTAAGTGGCTTTTTGAGAAGGAAGTGTCATTTAAATTTGCTTGATTGACCCCAAACTTTTGGAACACCTTTTCACTTCCATATCATTGCCTCCTGTCAAAATTCAACTCAATTTTCCTAGTAAATATTCGTGAGCAATTTTTCAAAGCTCTTGTCTGAGGGAATTCTTTGTGAAGGACGTACTAGCTAGGATAACCCAAATGAGTTGAAATTTTGCACACTCCTTCATGTGCTCATATCATCACCCTCCTCCAGGTTTCATCTCATTCCATTGATCTATGTGAGCCCAGGATCAATTCTTTGTTTCTGTCCAAATTTTCAGTTTGTGAAGCAAGTATATTTTATCTTGCTCCATTATGGCTGAAACTTTTCCTAAGCCTTCTCCTATCCATATAACCTATCTCCACAAGATTTTGGCTCATTTCATTCTGCCATTTTCACTCAGGATTTTTCCCAAGATTCTGTCCACAGAGGTGCTTGTTGAAGGAAGTACCATTTTGGCTTGGCCAAATGGCATGAAATTTTTATGGCACTCTCATATGCCCAAATAATCCTGCCATGCCCATTTTCATCCCAAGCATCACTCTATGTGAGTGCTACTTCCTGGTTTTGTTTCTGGACCAATTTATGTAGTTGTAAAGCAACTATGCTAAACACTTGTCCAAATGATCTCATAATTAACAGGACTCTTGTCCCTCCTACCCTAAACCTTTAAGACATGATATCTTATCACATAGCTATCCCTGTAGATCATAGTTTCATGCAACAGTTTGCTACAGCAAACATCAGAGGTCACTTCCAATCTAACCACAACGTCTTTAATCGAGCTAGCACATGTGTTGTAACCTAATTTGGAGGGACTAATCACCAGAAAACTCTTTGCGGTCCCTGTGCTACTGTTTAGGTACTGCCATGAGAAAGCGGTATTGTCCTTGAGAAGTGCTTCATCTGTGTTGTTTTAAATATTTCCTTTCCTTTTTTCCGAGCAAACAGAGATGCTAGCATTTAGTTGTCCTCTTGTCTTTGCACAACACGATCATCTTCCTCTGAAGAAGAATATGGAGTACGTCAAGTGACTTGTTCCCATTATGCCAGGATGAAGAAGCCCTGTCTATCTTCTCATCAGAAGGAGTAGTTGAAGGATGGTTACATTACTCCCCACAAGACCAAACTAACTTCAGCTCAGAAGGACTGACATATCTCCATATTTTTGTTGTGATGCGCAAGTACAATGTTGTTCTAGGATTCTTTCCGGTGAGTTCCATTTTTTTAAAGTGTGCTCTACATGGACCATGTAGGTGCCTGTTCAAACTGTCAATTCATATTATAGTTTGCTTTATACTAATCACTTTTTTTCTATTTGTGCAAACGGGGGTGCTCAGCTTGATTTCAATGGGAACTGCACAAAATGTTTATGAATACATCAAATCATTCATTTCCATCACAAGAAAGGAGGTGTCGATATGTTCAAGGCGTTGCAACATATAAGGGCGAAATCTTACAAGCTACGTGTGAATTTGGTTGATTTTGGTGGAACTGCACAAAAAGAACAGCTGGTTTATTTAGCACGAGGTGCCATGTCAATGTCCGAACTGATGGCAAACCCTGCCCATTCCACAATCGTAGGCATTTTATATTTTGGAATGGGAAAACCTTGTCAAAGTTTGCTCATTGATGCACAAAAACAACAAGCATTTGACATTTTGGAATGGGACAACCTTGTCAAATTTTGCTCATTGATGTTAGCAAGAAGACATGCGTTTGATATTTTCGAATGGGACGCCCTTTACTGTCAGCAACGTCGATCTATTTTTCTTTATTCTTTAGTTGTGAAGTAAACATTGGCTCTAACATGTGAATCGCTGAGATGCATAATCATCGATTGTTTTGAATGTTCTCTATGAATTACGAGGCCTGTGTGTTTGATTGCAATGTGCAGGAACGCTAAGAAGCTGCTCAAACTCTTTGTACTCCTGTCAAAGTAGAGATACTTTGATTGCAGACAAAACTTGTACGCAGACTAAAAAGGACCGGACGGAGTACATGTGAAACTACTGTAAACGAGGTGATCACCCTAGGAATAATGGTAGTACGTTTTGTTTTGCATGTTCATCCAATGCCGGTGATACAAGAATTCGAACTAATCGAACTAAATTCATTCATGCTCGGTCGGATTTCATATAAACATGCCGGATTTCATTACATTTCATACATTCTTCAACTAAAAAGGGGTGTGCTGGAGGTATAATTAATTAACCGAAGCTACCCACATGTGTCCGGTTGAGCCGAACAGAAGCTTCTTCTCCAGCGGACTGAGCTTTAGTGACTTAACTGTAGGTGCAGTTGCATAACTGACATGTGGCCCAGATGCTTGTTGGGCCCACGTGTCAGTGAGCCAACTGCACAAGTAGAAGCAGCGTCCTTCTCCAACATAGCTCTCCGACTACACGTCACGGCCAAGAAGCTAATCAACCGTCAATGGTCAACCCGCCTAGCTTGGCTTCAACCAGAGGGTAGCAGCGGTGGCCTTACTTGGACCCGAGCGGCGGCGACCTACCGTGTTCTACTATTCCTCATTTTCTGTGTGGCGCGGCCTCATTGGCAGCGGTACGGGGCCTCGATGGAGCCGGTGATGTCCTCTGTCTCGTTGCCCGCGGGGCGGCGCCTCGCCGTAGTGGGGGAAATCCTCCCCCTCATTGCCGGCAGGGTGGGGCCTCGGCTGAGTCGGTGATGTCCTCTGCCTCGTTGTAGGCGGGGCGGGTGTCGGTGTCAAAACCGGCGGATCTCGGGTAGGGGGTCCCGAACCGTGCGTCTAAGGTCGATGGTTGCAGGAGACGGGGACACGATGTTTACCCAGGTTCGAGCCCTCTCTATGGAGGTAATACCCTACTTCCTGCTTGATTGATCTTGATGAATATGAGTGTTACAAGAGTTGATCTACCACGAGATCGTAATGGCTAAACCCTAGAAGTCTAGCCTGTATGACTATGGTAATGAATATATGCTTTCCGGACTACACCCTCCGGTTTATATAGACACCGGGGGGATCTAGGGTTACATGGAGTCGGTTACATAAGAAGGAATCTTCATAGTTGATCGCCAAGCTTGCCTTCCACGCAAAGGAGAGCCCAATCCGGACACGGGTAGAGTCTTCGGCCTTCATGTCTTCACAGCCCACCAGTCCGGCCCATGGATAACAGGCCGGACGCCCGAGGACCCCTTAGTCCAGGACTCCCTCAGTAGCCCCCGAACCAGTCTTCAATAACGAAGTGTTCGGCACACAAATTGTTTTCGGCATTGCAAGGCGGGTTCCTCATCTGATGACCTCCAAGTAATGTATTCGGTTGTTGATCAATGTCGCTCCCCTCGGCTTTTGCGCGTCAAATAACTTCGTCTTCCACTTGTTGAGCGAATGCGGAAGGTCAGGGTATTTTTGCAAATAGCACCCTGTCCAGGCAAGGAAAAGCACCTATTTAAAGAGATTGGATCCTAGATCCATTCGGCACCCCGTAGAGAAAAATCCCCGAAGACTGCTAGGAGAGACCATTCCAACATGGCTAGCGTTCCCAGCTCCTCCTCCCGTTCCAGCCCAGAGAAAGGCGAGTGGGAGAGGTGTTCTGTGTCCCACAGTCAATTAACGAAGCTGCAAACGCAGGGATTTCTTCCCCCTGCAGATCTGGCCCCTGTTCGAGCGGGGCTGACCTCCTTTAATGGCGAGACTCAGGCAGAGGACTTCCCAAATCCATCCGGGGGGAGCGAGTGTGTTTCTTCCCCTATCTGCTAAGAGGTGTCGGATTTCCAATCCATCCGTTCCTCCGAGGGTTGCTGGAATACTATAGCCTCCAGCTGCACAACTTCACCCCTGCCTCCATTCTGCACATTGCGGGTTATGTCGCTTTATGCGAATTATTCCTGGGCATTGAGGCCCACTTTGAGCTGTGGAGGAAGTTGTTCTGTCTTGTCCCGCGCAACCATGAGGGTTCAATATTTGAAGTGGGCGGAGCTGAAGTATGGTGCATCACCGATACCGGATATCTGTCCGGCACACCAAGGAAGGCATCTGAAGAATGGCCTTCCGAATGGTTCTATATTGAGGACGTCGCGCTTCCCGACACAGTTCGAAAGGGTCTCCCAGAATTTGCAAGTGTTCCATTGAGGAAATGCCACAGCTGGCGTCCCCAAAGTCTTGAAGAAGAGGATAGTGCGGAGGTTCGTCAGCTCCTGGGCAAGATAAGGATGCTTGCCCAGTCCGGCTTTACAATAGTAGAGGTAATGGCGACCTCCATAGTGCGAGGGGTTCAACCACTTCAATACAGAGGGCTCCCAATGTGGCACTATAATGGGGAGGATGATGCCTCCCGTTATGGTCGGAAAGGTCCGGACACCCCTACCGCTCTAGCCAAGATACTGGCCGAGCTATTTAAAGGGGAGGAAGAAGAATTTCTCCGCACCAATCGCAGAGAGGGGTACTCCATGTACAACCCTCCCAGCTGGGTAAGTCCCAACCCCTTCGCTTTTATTCGCTCCGCTCTCTTGGACATCTTTAATGAATCCCCAATCCGTCTTATTTTGAAACAACACTGGCGGAAGGTAACCGAGGGGCTTAATAGCCCTGCCCCACAGCCGGAGAGCCACAACCGGGAGCTTGATCCTGGGTTCGAAGAGGACCCGAATATATTCGTGGTACTCGCGGAAGGGGTGTTTTACCAGGCGAGCTATGACGGCACAGAAGTGGCCATCTTCGCTGATTATCCTGGTCTTCTTCCAGCTTCCCACATAAGTAATCAGGTTAAACCCTCCCCGAAAGAGTTTCCTTGCTCTACCTCACCCACCGCACTATCTCATGCTTCAAAGGGGGGGCATTCGGCACGTCATGCTACGCCGGGGATGACTCCAAGAAGAGCGGCTCCCACGCCGAGCAAGGCCTCGTAAAGGAAGGTTGGCGAAGACAAGGCCGGCTCTTCGTCGAAGAGGTATGGATTTGAAGGTATGCTTTGGTAGTCGTACCCAACCGTGATTGTTGTGTTGGTCCTGTATCAGGATAAAGGTTCGCCAAACTATGTCCGGGGATTCAGCTGGTCGCATTCCTAACAACCGAGATTTAGATCCCACCGGAGAGGTGGGGGCCGCTATGGGGACAACGCCGGACTGTCCTTCGGCCGAGGGTTCGGAAGACATGTCCGTTACCAACTCAGAAGTAGAGAGCGCCATGAATCATCGGTGCTGCAGGGCTGTCCTACGAGACCCCAAGTTCTCGGAGGAGGCATTTAATGCCTTCAGCTCGGCTGATGCATACATCCGAGCTGCTAAAGATGGGCTTAGAAAAGCCACAAAGCAACATTTGACAGATGTGCAGGTAAGTTTTTTCTTCGTCCGAAAAGGATAACCATATGCCCGTAGCCCTCGAGATTGAAAGCAGTTGGTACAACTGATTTAAGGATCGTTGTATAACCAGGTCCTTACCGAGAAGAATGCCCTGCTAGCCCAAGAGGTGGAGCAGTGTCGGGCGCAGCTAAATGCTGCTACCACCGAACTAGAAAACTTCAAGAAGGCGTCTTCTGGTAACATTCCCCTCCATCGAGGAACGATAATTGTATACCAACTGTACTATTATTGTTGCTGATTGCATAATAGGATCGCCCGATCAACTTGAAGAGAAGTTAAAGATCGCCCAAGAAGGGGGAAAAGAGGCGAAAAGGCTACATGCCACAGGCGAGCGTGTTTTGACCTGAGTCAGGGACGAGAAAAACAAGCTACAGGATTCCAACACCGCATTGGGCGAAGAATTGAAAGATGTGCGAGCCCAGCTAGCCGACTCCGTGAAGGAGAACAGGACGTTGCCGGGCGGTATCTTCAGTATGTGCCTGAACTATTTTGAAAGTAGTTCGGAGATAAATGGAACTGATATAATTATGATTGCAGGTATATTGACGGGCCGTCCCGACGAGGAGGTGTCTGGATCATCAAGTGATCTGCTGCAAAGGTTGTCGCAAGTGCACGAGCAGGCTCGGCTGGCGATGCGGAGTGTTGCCAAGGCCCTATGGCCATCCGCCTCCCCTCCAGGGAGTATGGAGGAGCTTGTAGAGCTATTCAAGGGAGGGTGGCGGCGTATCCGACTATGGAAGATATCGGCCTACCGAGAAGGTGCGCGAGAGGCCTGGGCCATGGTGAAAACGTGATACACCAAGCTAGATCCTAATCACATGGCCCGGGTCGGACCGCTAGCGTGAAATGGAGAACAAATTCCCGTTAGTTTAGTATATGACCAAGTAGAGGTGGCCGCCAAATATTCCCAACAGGATTGTAAGTTAGACCGCCGGTTGGACGGTATAGAGGAGGAAGTGTTTGAGTCCAAGTGACTATGTACTTTCCTCACCATGTGTAATTCTAGCTGAATTGTATAGCATTTGTCATGGCAGACCTTTTCGCTTCAACCTCCGAACCCGAGGGTGCGGAGTATTTCCAAATACCCTCGCGGCCGAATAGACCGGGTTACGCCTGGAAAACTAGGCGTAGGGGTCGTAGTTACTTGAACAGACAAGTTGTATTCTGCTAGTTATGTTATATTACATTGAGATCGTAAGAAACATCTTCCAGAGAGAATAGTTTCGTTAAGGGTTCCTTTCCCTGGGTGTGCATGTATTAATGTACATGTCCGAATTGTGATGGAAAAATCACAGTGTATGTAACTTCTGGGGGTTCGCAATGGAGTAAATGTAAAAACATCTTTAATTCGCCAACGGAATATTACCTTAAGAACGCTAGCTTTCGGCTTCACCCAGTCTGAGGTACACATCCGGATGACCCGGCAGTAACAATCGCAGAGGTGCTCCCTTTATGCCCTAGCCGAACTAACGGGAACGTAGGGCATAAGCACAGGAGCCAGGCAACCTAGCTTGGCCAAAACTTAAGTCATATCGATGCATATAATGGCGAAGAAAAGGTACATATGGAAAAACTCATATGTGAAGAGCTTGATGCTCGAGGAATAATAGTAAAAAGCTTCTGTCCAAGAAGCCCCCAGGTATAATGGACATACATATTTAAAGATGTATGTGTCAGGGGTGTGCGGTCTAGCCGTACCAAAGCTTTAAAGCGAGAGAGAAAAAATAATGGAAACTACAGGGGAGAAGGAGACGAACAAGGAGTTCGGCGCTAGGCATAGAATCTTCAGAGTCTGGCTGCGTTCCAGTGGTTCGGCTCGAGGCGATTGTCTAATGCATCACAAAGACGGTACGCTCCTCCGGTGAGAACTTCGTCAATTATGAAGGGACCCTCCCATTTGGGCTTGAGTTTGTCCTTTTTCTTCTCCGGCAGGCGTAGAACGAGTTCGCCAACGTTGTAAGTCTTGGCCCGTACTTCTCTGCTTTGATACCTTCGAGCCTGCTGTTGGTAAAATGCTAAACGGGCTTTTGCGACATCGCGCTCCTCCTCCAGGGCATCTAGGCTGTGTTGCCGATCAAGCTCGGCTTCTCTCTCTTCGTACATACGCACTAGAGGTGAGTCGTGAATAATATCATAGGGCAACACGGCCTCTGCGCCATACACCATGAAGAAAGGTGTGTATCCGGTAGTACGGTTGGGCGTGGTCCGCAGCCCCCAGAGTACAGAGTCGAGCTCCTCAACCCAGTGCTTGTCTGATTCTTTCAAAGACCGCACTAGTCTGGGCTTGATGCCACACATAATAAGACCATTGGCTCGTTCGACTTGACCGTTGGTTTGCGGGTGGTAGACGGAGGCGTAATCGAGTTTAATGCCCAGATTAGTACACCAGGTTTTTACCTCGTCGGCTATGAAATTAGAGTCGTTGTCGGTGATGATGCTGTGTGGGACACCATAACGGTGCACAACACCGGATATGAAGTCTATCACCGGGCCGGACTCAGCCGTTTTGACCAGTTTAGCCTCTATCCACTTAGTGAATTTGTCCACCATAACGAGCAGATATTTTTTCTTATGGCTCCCCCCTTTAAGGGGTCCAACCATATCCAGTCCCCAGACCGCGAAAGGCCAAGTGATGGGGATAGTCTGTAAGGCAGTTGGGGGCATGTGGCTTTGGTTGGCAAAGAGTTGACATCCGACGCAGTGTTGGACAAGGTCCTACGCGTCTGCTCGGGTTGTTGGCCAATAAAACCCTATACGGAAGGCCTTGCTAACAAGTGCCCAGGCTACGGCGTGGTGTCCACCTAGACCAGCTTGAATTTCCGCTAAAATTTGCCGCCCCTCTTCCTCGGAGATACATCTTTGAAGTACTCCGGTAGTACTTTTCTTGTAGAGCTCTCCATCGTGAACCTTGTAGGCCTTCGAGCGCCGGACAATGCGGCGAGCCTCAATCTGGTCTTCGGGAAGCTCCTTCCTATTAATGTAGGCCAAGAAGGGTTCGGTCCATGGGGCAATGACTGCCATAATGAGATGTTAGGTGGGACGGGGTCGCGCCTAGCGCCAATGCGAGCAAGGACATCGGCCGCCTGGTTACTTTCTCGGGCGACGTGATGAAATTCAAGCCCCTCAAACCGGGCCAACATTTTTAGGACGGCATTACGATAAGCTGCCATCTTTGGATCTTTGGCATCAAAGTCTCCGTTTATTTGAGATATTGCGAGGTTTGAATCCCCGCGCACCTCTAGGCGTTGTATGCCCATGGATATGGCCATCCGAAGACCATGCAATAGGGCCTCGTATTCGGCTGCGTTGTTGGAGTCTGTGAACAGTATTTGGAGTACATACTGGACGACGTCTCCAGTGGGGGATGTTAACACAACTCCCGCTCCTAGCCCCGCCAGCATTTTGGAGCCGTCAAAATACATAACCCAGTTGGAATATGCGCCATACTCTTTAGGGAGTTCGGCCTCTGTCCATTCGGCGGCGAAGTCAGCCAGCACTTGGGATTTGATGGCTCGACGTGGCTTGTATGTTATGTCAAATGGAAGTAGCTCTATGGCCCATTTGGCGATCCGTCCCATGGCATCACGGTTGTTTATTATGTCATTGAGTGGGACTTCAGAGGCCATCGTGATTGAGCACTCCTGGAAGTAGTGTCGTAGCTTTCGGGATGCCAAGAAGACCGCGTATGCTATTTTTTGGTAATGCGGGTACCGGGATTTGCATGGTGTGAGGACAGTAGATACGTAGTATACTGGTTTTTGGAGCGGAAATTTGTGTCCGTTCTCGTTCGACGACGAGCACGGCGCTCACCACCTGATGTGTTGCCGATATGTATAGCAACATGGGTTCGCCAGCATTTGGTGTGGCCAGGATTGGGTTGCTTGCTAGGAGGGCCTTTATTTCCTCCAGTTCGGCAGTCGCCACGTCTGTCCATTCGAAGTTATCGGTGCGCCGCAAGAGGCGATAGAGTGGTAGTGCCTTTTCTCCTAATCTGGAGATAAATCGACTTAATGCTGCCACGCAACCAGCTAGTTTTTGGACTTGTTTGAGGTCCGTTGGCGTAGCCAACTGTGACAGAGCTCGGATTTTGGCTGGATTTGCTTCGATTCCTCTATTGGAAACGATGAAGCCTAGCAGTTTTCCAGCGGGGACGCCGAAGACACACTTTTCCGGGTTGAGCTTAATGTCATACGCACAGAGGTTGTCGAATGTAAGACGTAAGTCGTCTATTAGTGTTTCGACGTGCCTAGTTTTGATGATGACGTCATCGATGTAAGCTTCTACCGTCTTGCCGATCAGCTTCTCCAGGCATGTTTAAATCATGCGTTGGTATGTGGCGCCAGCGTTCTTGAGCCCGAAGTGCATGGTGTTGAAGCATAATGGCCCATATGGGGTGATAAATGCTGTTGCAGCTTGATCGGACTCCTTCATTTTGATTTGATGGTATCCGGAATATGCATCGAGGAAACACAATGAGTCGTGTCCTGCGGTGGCGTCAATGATTTGATCAATGCAGGGGAGGGGGAAGGGATCCTTAGGGCAAGCCTTGTTGAGGTCTTTGAAATCGACACATAGGCGCCAGGATTTGTCCTTCTTTGGTACCATCACCAGGTTTGCTAGCTAGTCCGGATGTTTGATTTCTCTAACGAATTCGTCCTCGATAAGCTTGGCCAGCTCCTCCCCCATGGCTTGTCGCTTGGGTTCAGAAAAGCACCGCAGTGCTTGCTTGATCGGTTTAAATCCCTTTAATATATTGAGGCTATGTTCGGCCAGCTTGCGTGGGATCCCTGGCATATCTGAAGGGTACCAGGCGAATATATCCCAGTTTTCGCGCAGGAATTCTCGTAGTGCAGCATCAACTGTTAGGTTCAGTTGCGCTCCAATAGATGCTATCTTCTTGGGGTCCGTTGGGTGGACCTGGAATTTGACTATTTCTTCTGCTGGTTTGAAGGAGGTGGATTTGGTGCGTTTGTCGAGGATCACATCGTCCCTGTCCACCGTTGAGCGTAGTGCGGTTAGTTCTTCGGCCGCGAGGGCTTCGGATAATGCCTCAAGGGCGAGGGATGCTATTTTGTTTTCAGCGCGGAGTGCTATGTCCGGATCACTGACGAGAGTGATTATACCGTTCGGTCTGGGCATTTTGAGCTTCATATACCCGTAATGAGGTATAGCTTGGAAGTGTGTGAAAGCATCCCTCCCCAACAGGGCGTGGTATCCACTGCTAAAAGGGGCCACTTGGAAAGTGATTTCTTCGGACCGATAATTCTCCGGCGTGCCGAATACCACGTCAAGTGTGATTTTTCCCGCGCATCGCGCCTCTCGACTGGGAATGATTCCTCGGAAGGTTGTGCTACTTTGTTTGATACGGCTCCTGTCTATTTCCATTTTGTGGTGTGTGTCCTCGTAAATGAGGTTTAGTCCGCTGCCACCGTCCATGAGGACCTTGGTAAGTCGAAACCCGTCCACGATGGGACTGAGGACTAATGCGGCTCGCACTCGGACTGTCCTGTACTTTGGCTCGTCACCGGCATTAAATGTTATAGCCATGTCGTTCCAAGGGTTTATTGCAGCTATTTGGAAGACTTCAGCGAGGTCACGAAGTGCTCTTTTGCACTTGTTGTTTGAAGTGAATGTCTCGAAGACCGTCAATACTCTTGTGTCGTCGTTTTCTGGAGGGTGCTGTTCTGGGGCGTCCTTGATGAGGATGTCCTCGCCGCTCTTGGCCACCTGCCGGAGTATCCAACAAGCACTAAGGCTGTGGGTTGCCACAGTATCTGGCGTCGTGTGTATTTTGCATGGGCCATCGAGCCATCCCTCCAGAATGGTGTCGTGCCATGTAATGGGTTTATGTTTCTTGACTGTTGGACTGGGCGTGCCATAGGGGTGCACCCTCTTTGCCTGTAAGAGGAGTTGAGTTGGGACCGATGGTTCCCAGCAAGCTGCCTGAGTTTTCCAGGCGCTTTCCATCGCGTTGTACTTCTGTACGATAGTTGCTAAGTCAGCGAACTTCAGTATGCGGCGACGATTGATGGTGTTGAGGACTCCTTCGTCCGCGCAATTGTTGCGGAACGCTGATATCGCGTCCTTGTCGCGGCAATCTTTTACCTTGTCTTTGACAAGGAGGAATCTGGCCAAAAAGTGGTGAACCGTTTCCTGAGACTGTTGTTTTATGCTCATGAGAGCGTCTATGTCCGGGTGGGTTGGTGGAATTAAATCCGAACCCTGACCAGACCGATTATCCGGAGTCGGAAGACCTTCCGGACTCGACAGTCTGGGCTTCGGAATATCTTCTGATTGCTTAGGACCGTCGTCCGATTCTATGTTTGAAGGGTTGGTCGCATCCTTTCGCTGGTAGGTATCCGGCTCTTCTGATCGGCGATCCGAACATAGTCCGTCTTCGATACAGAAGAAGACTCACCATCCTGCTCCTCAACTACCGCTATCTAGTGGGTGACCGTTGGAGTTTTGATTTCTCCTTGATCGGTTTTAAGCCTAGCCCGATCGTAATCTGTGGCGATTCCCAAAGGGCAATGCGATCTAGGAGTTCGTTCAAGGACGAAAACTCTGTTGGATCCATCTGCTTGGAGTGTTTGGAGTTGATGCGAAGGGGGTTTTCGATGGCCCGAGAGGTCATCGTCGGCTCAACGGCCGAATGGGCGATCATAGTAAAGTCGCCCAGCCAGAGGGTTTGGCCTGGGGCCAGAACTCCCCCGGAGGTGATGTTGTATTTAAGGACAAGGCGAGCCATCGAGCCTTTCGTCGACGTCACAGTGGAACTCTCAATGAAAGCACCAATGTCGGTGTCAAAACCGGCGGATCTCGGGTAGGGGGTCCCGAACCGTGCGTCTAAGGTCGATGGTTGCAGGAGACGGGGGACACGATTTGATGCGGAGCATCCCTCGACTACACGCACCGACACTCCATCACCACCGCAAGCACCAAGCGGCCAATGACAAGAGCACATGCACGCAACATCGAGAACGAGGTCACTTCCTTCCTCCCCGAGTTTCGCTCGGTTTCACATGAGAATGGGATTCTACCTCAAAGAGATACGCTATGCATTCTTAGGTACATCGAAGATGATCGTGGGAAGGAGAAGACGGAGATGCGAGCATCCATGGAGTAAGAGAATGAAGGAGAGGCCAAGGAGAAGGATGGGAAGAAGCCCCTGGACACCCCGGGTGCCCGGACGGAAGGACCCCGGGTGCCCGGACTCGAAGACAAGGGGAGGGCCGAACCCCCTGGACATCCCGGGTGCCCGGCCACCTCGGCCCCGGGTGCCCGGCCTCGGCCTAGGCAGCGCCCCAGCCGGCCCCGGGTGCCCGACCCCAAAGCCCCGGGTGCCCGGCCCCAACACGCCCAGCCGGCCCCGGGTGCCCGGCCAACCGGCCCCGGGTGCCCGGCCTCCACTTGGCCCGCGCCCAGCCGGCCCCGGGTGCCCGGTCCACACCGCTCGGGCCGCTCTCTGCCACCCCGGGTGCCCGGGCCTTGGACCCCGGGTGCCCGGTCCTCCCTCCTCCGATGTCCCTGACCGGTCCGGGTGCCCGGCCGGTTCCACCCCGGGTGCCCGGACCCTTTCCCCGTGGCTACGCATTTTAGGGACATTTTAGTCCTTTGTACCCCTCTTTCCCTAAGTTTCGTCCCTAGCCTTTATATACTCATCTCCTAGGTCATTTGTGGGTTAGCAAAGTATTTTTAGAACACCAAAGAGAGCTTTCTCCTTATATCCTCCTCCTCTTGGAGATGAAGACCCCTCTTTGGGAAGTATCCTTGGGATTATCAAGCCCTCCTCTTGAAGGAGATCAAGATCAAGACCTCACCTAGTGGGAAGAACTTACCTAGTGCTATTTTCCTTGAATTGTTCATGTAATCTTGTGGATCTCTTTTGTGCTACTCTAGTGGATGTGATATTGGGTTTGTTTGAGGGATTTGTGCCTGGTGTTATTGAGTGTTCTTCCTCCTTTTCCCCCTCCAAGTGTGAAAAGATCCCCTCTAGGGTTTCACCCTACAACATCTTGGTATCATGAGCAAGGTTGATTCACATCTTGGAGTCCCATCCCCCCTTTTGCTAGCTTGATTTTGGTGTTTTTCATCCAAATTCGAAAATTCCCCACAAAAATAGCCCCAAAAAAATTTCTTGCAATTTGTTGGATCTTGTGAGATTTGGTTGTTTTGGTCCATGGATTTGATGTTTGGCAAGTGAATCTAGCCCCTCCCCAACAATCCCCACCCTTCCCACCACAAAATCCTCCGAATTTTGCATTTCCCCCAAATTTTCCGCCCAAAACCAACACCACCGGGTGCCCGCACCTCAACCCCCGGGTGCCCGCACCCCCGGGCTGTTTGCCCCTGACCACCCCAGGCACCCGCACCTCCCACCACCGGGTGCCCGCACCCCCCCCCCCCGAATCAGCCCAACTACACCACTAATTTGGCCATAACTTCCACCTCCCAAGTCCATTTTTTGTGTTCTTTAGCTCATTTGGAAGCTCTTGACACCCCCCATCCACATATATCATTACCACCACCATTAGCCTCCATCCAAAAATCAACACAAAAACACACCCACCTTCCGTATTTGACCGTTTTAAGTGCGATTTGCGTTTCCTAAGCTGTTTCGGCTACTTAGGAGCGTGTGACATCAACATCATCACCTCGGAGTCATCTTCACCGCTAACCGTAAGAAAGGACGGTAACCTCGACGACACTTACCTTTGCTTTTGCATTGATAGCCTGAGCCTTTTGCGTTGCTTACCCATCGAGACTATCGAGTTGAGAATTGTCGGGCCACGCTATTGTGCACCGTAGTGATCTTATTATCATCTTTGTGCCATAAGTCTCTCCCGTGCATCTCTTACATACTTGTCTCATATCATACTTGGCTCGAGCATCAAGTATAGAGAAAAAAAAGACAAGCTTTTAAGCGAAAAGAGGAGACACAAAGAGCTTATAAGCAATAGCATTGAGCCATTTTGCATATCATCTTGGTCACTGCATACATAGCATAGTCGGGATTGAAGACGGCACGTTTCCCTTATAGGTTGATGCACATGCGTATCTAGCCCATTTGAGCAATCGAGCTAGCGTCTCTCTAGCATTCGCACAACAAGAGCATTTTCCGTGGTCACACATTTTGAGCTCACCCCTTGGTTGTGCGGATCCCATCTATCTTCCGTGTGTGTGTTCCTAGTGATACTCTTGGCTTTGATCTATTTGCTTTACTTGCATTTTTGTGAACCTTCTCAACCTTATCGATATCTTGACTAACTTTTGCTTGAAATTTTTGCCACCATCCTAACCAAGCTCCTCCATAAGCCTTTTACTTGTAGGTATGAGAAACAAACCTGGTTCCAATTCTACTATTGTGGCATTACATTGAGTGACACTTGTTACATCCTCAATCCTCGGAAAAGGTAATTTCGGTATTGTTCTCTCACTTTCCTACTCACCCCACTTGGTTATGATGGATAGGCCAAGTTCTTCGGTGAACCTACTTTTCGAGGAGCAAGGTGATGATAACGGCTACGTCACCAAGAACCACTTCTTCCTCGCACAACGAGCGTTACACCAAGAAAGCGTAGCATTGGGTGAACGCTTGGAGCAACTCGCCTCCGACCTTCATCAATCGATCGACGACAAGTTCACTACACAAATGGAAGAACTTCGCAACATGATCGTGCGACGCCCATCTTCCTCATCATCGTCAGCAAGACGGCACCACTCAAGCCACCGCTCAAGTCGACACTCTTCGGACTACTCCGCCTATGATACCAGTGCTCCACGAGCTCAAGTCCCTCGACGTCAAGCACCTCAAGATCGCCAAGCTCAAGAAAATCCATTCTATGGCAATGGCTTACAAGACCGAGTCCGAGCATGTGAAAGGGCGCGACAACAAGCGCAAGAACCAAGGGAGCAAGAACAAATGCCTCCACACGTGCCCCGGCAACAACCTCAAGACGAAGACGCCATCCGTCAAGAATAAGAGGAACGAGCGCGCCTACACCAAGAGGAGCAAGATGCTGAAGCACTTAGACAACAACAACTACGGCGAGAAGTTCAAGCTCAAGCGGCCCTAGATGCACTCTGAGATTCCACACGTGTCGTTGCCCAACGCGGTCGGGAAGCACGAGAACAAGACGAAGCTCTTCGTCGAGAGATACAAGAAGAAGCCGCGAGACGCGAAGAGCAACAAGAAAGGCGCAACCAAGCGCATATCCCTCGCCCTCCTCCACGGCAAGAATGACATCAAGAGAATCAAGTGCTTCAAGACCCTCCTCCACGCCAAGAGCGACATCTCGAGGAACGAGCAGTTGAGGATCTTCCTCCATGGCAAGAGCGAAATCAAAACCGCTACTCCGATGAAGAACTCCGCTGCGGCAAGCTTAAATTCACCATGCCCAAGTTCTCCGGAAGCAATGATCCCGAAGAGTATCTCTCATGGGCCTTGAAGGTGGACAAGATATTCCGTCTTCACAACTACGCGAGGAAAAGAAGATCGCCATGGCCTCCCTCGAATTCCAAGACTATGTTCTCATTTGGTGGGAACAAGTGATTGAGAGACGACGTACAAGAGGCGAACCACCAATCACAACTTGGACGGCGATGAAGGATGTCATGCGAGCTCGTTTCGTGCCTACACACTACACCCGTGATCTCTTCAAGAAGTTGCAACTCCTCAAACAAGGCACCAAGACGGTGGAAGAATACTACCAAGAAATGGAGATTGCCATGATACGAGCCAATGTCAAGGAGGAGGACGAGCAAACAATGGCACGCTTCTTGAACGGCCTCAACCACCCAATCAAGCGGATTGCCGACTTCCAACCATACTCAAACCTTCTCGAGCTAGTTCATCAAGCGACCAAGGTCGAGTGACAAGTCCAAGATGACTTCAAATACGCCAAGTACTCGTCCAAGACCTACGGCTCCTACTCTCAAGCTCCCGCGACTTCGGCACCTCCTACCTCAACTAGAGCATCACCAAGTACCGGCGACAAGTCAAGTTCCAAGCAAGCTCCGCCTTCCTCGACTTGTTCTCCGGCAAGCAACTACAAATCCAAGACTCCCTCATCTTCGGCGCCACCGAACGACCCCGTCAAGACAAGTTCTCTCAAGTGCTTCACATGTGGTGGCCGAGGACACAAGTCCTTCGAATGCACCAACAAGCGTACAATGATCTTCAACGATGATGGCACATACGACTCGATGAGTGAAGAAGAAATGGAAGCCATTGAACACGTGGCCATGCATCGGCGCGTGAACGAAGATGAAGATGACCAAGTGTTTTGCGACAATGATTCAAGTCCCTCTCTCGTGGTCTCCAAGATCTTGACGCTTCAACACCACCAAGACGAAGACCAACGTTGCCACATCTTCCACACAAAGGCCAGCATCAATGGGCGTTCCATGAAAGTCATCATCGACGGAGGAAGCTGTCACAACTTAGCAAGTGAAGAGCTATGTTCCAAGCTGCAATTGGTCAAGAAGAAGCACCCTTGTCCCTATAAGGTGCAATGGTTAAGCGACTCCGGCACTATTCAAGTGGAGCATACGGTGCAAGTTTCTTTCAAGATCGACGCCTATGAGGACACCTTGGAGTGCGACGTGGTCCCGATGTCCGTGTGCCATCTCCTCTTGGGGAGGCCTTGGCAATTCGACCGCGGAGTCCTACACAACGGAAGAACCAACCACTATAGCTTCAAGATGAAAGGCAAGGAATATGTGCTTCGACCAATGTCACCAAGCCAAGTGATCGCCGATAAGCAAGCATCCACCCATCGCGGAGATCCTAGTGAGAGAGTGATCCACCAAAAAGAAAGCGAGAGCCACAAGCCAAAATTGAGCGCCTCTTCGCCAAAAGAGAAAAACGTAGTCCTCCTAGCCACAAAAAGAGAGATGAGAGAAGTGTGTGAGAACCCATCGAGTGTAATCCACTTTGTTCTCCTATGCAAAGATGAGGTGGCAAAAGTTAACCCTTCTAATCCTCTTCCTCTAGTGTTTTCTAACTTGTTGCAGGAATTCGAGGATGTCTTCCCCGATGAGCTACCTCCCGGTCTTCCTCCTCTATGTGGCATTGAACATAGGATCGACCTCATCCTCGGAGCACCTCTTCCGAACAAGGCTCCCTACCGCGTCAACCCTGAAGAAACTAAGGAGATCCAACGGCAAGTACAACAACTCATCGACAATGGTCATGTACGTGAAAGCTTAAGCCCTTGTGCCGTTCCGGTTATACTTGTGCCCAAGCAAGATGGTAGTTTTCGCATGTGCTCCGATTGTAGACCTATCAATGCTATCACCGTTCGTTATAGGCATCCCATTACTCGCCTAGATGATATGTTAGATGAGCTTAGCGGTGCCACCATTTTCTCAAAAATTGATCTTAAAAGTGGCTATTATCAAATCCGCATACAAGAAGGTGATGAATGGAAAACCGCTTTCAAAACCAAATTTGGCTTGTATGAGTGGTTACTTATGCCTATGGGTTTATCGGAAGCTCCCGGTACTTTCATGTGTCTTATGCATTTTGTGCTTCGTCCTTACATTGGAGTTTTTGTTGTGGTCTACTTCGATGACATACTTGTTTTTAGCAAATCCATCAAAGAGCATCTGAAACATGTTCGGGCTGTTTTGCAAACTCTTCGCAAGGAACGTCTCTATGCAAACATGAAAAAAGTGCACTTTTGGTGTTGACAAGCTTGTTTTCTTGGGTTTCGTTGTTTCCTCAAAGGGTGTCCATGTTGATGAGTCTAAAATTGAAGCAATTAAAACTTGGCCACAACCCACCAATTTGCAACAAGTGCGTAGTTTTCTTGGCCTTGCGGGTTTCTATCGTCGCTTTGTGAAAGATTTTAGCACTATTGCCTCACCGTTGCATGCCTTGAGTAAGAAAAATGCTCCTTTTGTTTGGGGACCCTTGCAATCTACCGCTTTTGATGAGCTCAAATCCTTGCTTACTCATGCTCCGATTCTTGCGTTGCCCAACTTTGACAAAACTTTTGAGGTCCATTGTGATGCTAGTGGTAATGGAATTGGTGGAGTTTTGATGCAGCGAGCTATTGCATACTTTAGTGAAAAACTCTCCGGTGCTCAACTTAATTATCCCATCTATGACAAAGAATTGTATGCTTTGGTGCGTGTGTTGCATGTTTGGGAACATTACCTTAGACCGCATGAGTTTGTCATACATACCGATCATGAGACACTTAAGTATCTTAAAGGTCAAACCAAGTTGAATAAACAACATGCTAAATGGAGTGAATTTATTGAATCTTTCCCCTATGTGATCAAGTACATTAAGGGCAAAGAGAACGTTGTGGCGGATGCCCTTTCCCGCAAATGCATGTTACTTACTCAACTTGAATTGAATGTTATTGGATTTGATCATATCAAAGATTTATATGAGCATGATGTGACTTTTGCTACTCCTTATGCTAAGTGTGTGATGCACACTTCTTGGGAACGATACTATATAAAAGATGGTTATCTTATGAGAGCTAACAAACTATCCATTCCCGAGTCTTCTCTTTGTTTGTTACTTTTGCAAGAGGCTCATGGAGGTGGACTCATGGGACACTTTGGACGCGACAAGACTTATGCCATGCTCTCCAAGAACTATTTTTGGCCCAAGATGTTTTGCGATGTCGCCCGCTTCACCAACCGATGCTCTACATGTTGCAAAGCTAAGTCACAATCTCAATCCCATGGTTTACATATGCCTTTACCTATTCCACACCAACCGTGGGAAGACATTAGCATGGATTTTGTGCTTGGATTACCTAGGACTCAAAATGGCAAGGACTCCGTATTTGTTGTTGTGGACCGATTCTCTAAAATGGCTCATTTTATACCATGCAATAAGATAGACGATGCTTCACATGTTGCCAATCTCTTTTGTAGGGAAATCTTGAGGTTGCACGGTGTGCCAAAGACAATTGTGTCGGATCGAGACGTCAAGTTCTTAAGCTACTTTTGGAAGACGCTATGCGCCAAGCTCGGAATCAAGCTACTCTTCTCCATGGCGTACCACCCTCAAACCGATGGCCAAACAGAAGTCACCAACCGGACACTTGCAACTCTCCTATGCGTGTTGATAAAGAAGAACATCAAGGAATGGGAGGAGTGCCTACCCATTGCCGAGTACACCTACAACCGCGCAAGACATTCTACAACCGGCAAGTCCCCCTTCGAGGTTGTCTACGGCTTCAACCCTTTGTCGCCATTCGACATCCTCCCTCTGCCGCTTCAAGAACGAGCAAACATGGACGCAAGCGCAAGAGCCACCTAGCTCAAGAAGATGCATGAAGAAACACGTTCCATGATCGAGCGCCAAGTACAATGACTAGCCTCCAATCTCAACATCAACAAGTCTCCGATGGTGTTCCAACCGGGTGATCAAGTATGGATACATCTCCTCAAGGACTGCTTCCCCAAGGAACACAAGTCCAAGCTACTCCCGAGAGCCTACGGACCATTCAAGGTGCTAGCACGCTACAACGACAACGCATACAAGGTCGACATCCCACGTGACAAGTACAACGTAAGCGACATCTTCAACGTCAAAGACCTGGCCAAGTACCATGGTGATGAAGAGCACGATCCGTGGACGGATCTCTCCCAAGGGGGGGAGATGATGCGGAGCATCCCTCGACTACACGCACCGACACTCCATCACCACCGCAAGCACCAAGCGGGCCAATGACAAGAGCATGTGCACGCAACATCGAGAACGAGGTCACTTCCTTCCTCTCCGAGTTTCGTTCGGTTTCACATGAGAATGGGATTCTACCTCAAAGAGATACGCTATGCATTCTTAGGTACATCGAAGATGATCGTGGGAAGGAGAAGACGGAGATGCGAGCATCCATGGAGCAAGAGAATGAAGGAGAGGCCAAGGAGAAGGATGGGAAGAAGCCCCTGGACACCCCGGGTGCCCGGACGGAAGGACCCTGGGTGCCCGAACTCGAAGACAAGGGGAGGGAAGAACCCCCTGGACACCCCGGGTGCCCGGCCACCTCGGCCCCGGGTGCCCGGCCTCGGCCCGGGCAGCGCCCCAGCCGGCCCCGGGTGCCCGGCCCCAACACGCCCAGCCGGCCCCGGGTGCCGGGCCAACCGGCCCCGGGTGCCCGGCCTCCACTTGGCCCGCGCCCAGCCGGCCCCGGGTGCCCGGCCAACCGTCCCCGGGTGCCCGTTCCACACCACCCGGGCCGCTCTCTGCCACCCCGGGTGCCCGGTGCTCCCTCCTCCGGTGTCCCTGACCGGTCCGGGTGCCCGGCCTGTTCCACCCCGGGTGCCCGAACCCTTTCCCCGTGGCTACGCATTTTAGGGACATTCTAGTCCTTTGTACCCCTCTTTCCCTATGTTTCGTCCCTAGCCTTTATATACTCATATCCTAGGTCATTTGTGGGTTAGCAAAGTATTTTTAGAACACCAAAGAGAGCTTTGCTCCTTGTATCCTCCTCCTCTTTGAGATCAAGACCCCTCTTTGGGAAGAATCCTTGGGATTATCAAGCCCTCCTCTTGAAGGAGATCAAGATCAAGACCTCACCTAGTGGGAAGAACTTACCTAGTCCTATTTTCCTTGAATTTTTCATGTAATCTTGTGGATCTCTTTTGTGCTACTCTAGTGGATGTGATATTTGGTTTGTTTGAGGGATTTGTGCCTTGTGTTCTTGAGTGTTCTTCCTCCTTTTCCCCTCCAAGTGTGAAAAGATCCCCTCTAGGGTTTCACCCTACAACACGATGTTTACCCAGGTTCGGGCCCTCTCTATGGAGGTAATACCCTATTTCCTGCTTGATTGATCTTGATGAATATGAGTGTACAAGAGTTGATCTACCACGATATCATAATGGCTAAACCCTAGAAGTCTAGCATGTATGACTATGGTAATGAATATATGCTTTCCGTACTACACCCTCCGGTTTATATAGACACCGGGGGGATCTAGGGTTACATGGAGTCGGTTACATAAGAAGGAATCTTCATAGTTGATCGCCAAGCTTGCCTTCCACGCCAAGGAGAGCCCAATCCGGACACGGGTAGAGTCTTCGGCCTTCATGTCTTCACAGCCCACCAGTCCGGCCCATGGATAACAGGCCGGACGCCTGAGGAACCCTTAGTCCAGGACTCCCTCAGCGGGGTCTCGGCGGAGTAGGGCCTCTGCCTCGGTGCCGGCGGGGCGGGGCCTCGACGGAGCTGGCGGTGTCCTCTGCCTCGTTGTTGGCGCCGCGGGGCCTCGATCGAGCAGGGCCTCGTCCACGCCAGCGGAGCGGGGACTCGTCGGAGCCGGCATTGTCCTCTGCCTCGTTGTTGGCGGGGCGGGGTCTCGGCGGAGTAGGGCCTCCGCCTTGGTGCCGGCGAGGCGGGGCCTCGGTGGAGCCGGCGGTGTCCTCTGCCTCGTTGTTGGCGGCGCGGGGCCTCGACGGAGCAGGGCCTCGTCGACGCCAGCGGAGCGGGGACTCATCGGAGCCGGCATTGTCCTCTGCCTCATCCTCAGTCTCGCCAAACAGCGCCTCACCCGCTTCATCGCCCTCTTTGTAGGCGGTTGTAGCCTCCGCCACCCACATGCGGTACCGCCAGCGCTCGAGGCGGCCCTCGCGGGCGGAGAGGTACGAGTCGAGCAGCGCCTCCTGCTCCACCCGCTCCACGGTGATCTGCTCCTCCGCCTGCAGGTGGTCCTGGAGGAGATGGTGGTTGTAGGCGGCATCGGCCTGCGCCTCCCGGAACTGCTCCTCACGCTTCTGCCTCACCGTGTCCATGTATTGGGCACGGGCCTCGCCGATGGTCATGGTGCAATGCACCGGCGAGGATGGCGCGGAGGAGGGGGTTGGCGCTGGATTGTCAACTACCATCTTCTCCATTGGGACGTCGTCGTCCTCTGGCTGCCTGCCGGCCAAGCAGTCGGCAGCAATGGCTGCCATCTCCTTGTGGTCCGCTGTCCGCCCGTCCCGAAGAGCGCTGGAGTGCGAGGAAGCCATGGTGGGCAGTAGTGGTGTGGACAGGAGAAAGGGAACGGAGGCGGATGACTGCGGCTATGGTCGGCGCAGCAGTTTATATAGCAATGGTGGGCAGCGGCGGGACGGACGTGTGGCGCCGGAGTAGCCGCCTCGGCAACCGCGTATCATTGATGTGGGCGGCAGACGGATAGATGGCACTTGTGTCATTTGAAGGCGGAGCAATCGCCTGCACCGGGAAGCGGGCCGGGCGGCGCTGACCGTTTTGGGCGGAAAGCGCGCGCGGACGAGGGAGGGGGCCTAGGTGGGCCAGGGCAGTCAGACTTGTGCTTGGCAGCGGGTCGGTCCAGCAGCCGGACATGTTGGCTCGCTAGCAAGCTCGCCGAGCTGAGCGACGATAATCAGACGATGGACGTAGCTTCCGACCAGGAGCCGGCGCCACTGTCCAAGCCGGTTCATGTCGTGTTCACCATAGAGTAGGTGCGGCCACACTTCGACACCCTAATGGCGGAAGAGATACTAGCGCAGGAGGACCTGTGCTGCAACCTCCATCTCTTCAACGAGCACCGGTGAACAAGCGAATGACAATGTCGTCGCGGACATGTGGCCCTATGATCCTGGCTTCCCGAATGAGCAGCGGGCGATGTATCAGACCATCCGTAGGCCCCGCAAGGCCCTCGTCGTCGTCCTTTGAGTTGTTGCGCTCGCTGTGGCGCCGCCGTCTCGCGTTGTCAACATGGTCAACAGACATGAGGAATGCGGAGATGACTTTACTTGGAGAGGATGACAGTGGGGACCCACTAGGGCCATAGCTGCACGGCCGCAAGTGCCTCCTTATTATATATCGCAACTGTAATTTTTGTTGCTTCCTCCTAGTTTCCTGACATCACGGTCCCACACCATTGTCAACCTATGTAGTCAATAAACAAGAGAATTGCGCAAGGAGCGGCCGACAGCTGGGACCAAGCAGCACGAGCAGTATTTCTGTTTTTGAGGTGTGAGCACTGAAGAGTTTCTCTTGAGCGATGTTTTCATTTTTTTTAGACAAGAGCGATGTTTTCGTTGTTGTTCATAGGAGAGCAGGGTATTAACTGGGCAGGCTATGGTCCGTCTAGCCCAGGCCAGATATCCATCCCAGATATTAATTTTTTTCAAGCTGAAAATGGCTAGCCCAGCTATACTTTTTTTTGAGGAATACCCAGGCAAGGTCAACTTGTTATTCTCCGCCCCGCTGGGCTGCAAATCTTTCCTAGGAGGGATGCATTAGGCTTAACAAGGAAATGGGCATTAAGAAATAATAAACGGGATGTAATTATAAAAACTTTTCTGTAACTATAAAAAATGCACCAAACACGTAATTAGTTTATAAAATATTATTTTGGGATTTTGAAATTTTTAATTTCATTAATTGTTGCGCGAGCAATGTTTGGTTGGATTTTTACGTAAGACAAATTTTTATTGAAATTGTATTTAATCTGACTAGAAATTTAGGGATAAAAATATTTCGGATCCCATTAAAATGTGGGAAATTTTATTGAATTCTGTTTTGAACGGTTGGTTGAAATTATTAATCGTTGTCCTAGCTAGAAAATGGGTTGTACTTTTAACAAACTGTAAATGGGTTGTAGTAAATTCCATTAGAATTCAAAAATGGGTTGTACATTCTTACAAATCTCAAATGGGCTATAAGTTCTCTGCCACACACTTGTGGGCCTACTAAGTTGACGCGTCCCCTCAAAAAAAATTGACGCGTATGCAAGGCTTTCTCAACTTATAGTCAACACAGGGATCTAGCAACAGTGGCCGTTGGATGTCCATCCAATGGACGTCGTGCTTCTTCTTCAATCTAGGATATTCTAGCTTCACCCGCCCAAAAAATGATTCCTCCCCCTAACATCTGAGCCGCACCATTTCGGAGGCTTACCTGTGGGCCTACTAAGTTGACACTTACCAAGGGCATTGTCAACTTAGTCAATATAAACGATTCTAGCTGCAGTGACCGTAC